>NC_092524.1:47311250-50207500 GCF_037038585.1 Patagioenas fasciata | reverse complement strand
GAGGGTTAAGATTGCGGGGTGACAATAAAACCCTGGCAGATGTATTGTTAACCTCCTCTCTCCGCCATTTCCCCCTTTTGCCCCTCCCTCTCCCCCCTTCTCACTCAGGACAGGCGATCGGGAGGGAAAAAAGGACAGAGAGAAGAGAGTTGGAAAAGTTAAAGATGTTTTACTAATGCTACTAATAAGAATAGAGAAAATAATACAAAATATACAAAACCAATCTTGTAAGTCTCAGCAACTGCAGACCCAGCACCCAAAGTCCTGGATTAGGCTCTGTAGCCAACCGGAGCTGGATTCAGTCTGTCACTAGGCCTCAGTTCGCAGGGACGACCAGCAAGGTCCTCTACTAATGTCAGCCATGAGGAAAAAAAGGGTGAGATCCTCGTGATCTCCCGCTTTATATGAAGTATTCAGGTGAATGGAATGTTATACACCGTTGGTCAGTCTCTCGGTCATCAGTTTTCTCGTTGCCCCTCTCGCGAGATGTCCATCCATGCTTATCAATAAGCTTGCATTCCATTCCTAGGTTTAACCAAAACATGTGTTGGGTTCTCCAGGAAAATGCAGCTAACATGAAGGCTTTAGCTGACAGGCAAATTCACTAAAAGAGAAACTTGTTTTTAAGAAAACCAGGACAACAGTAAAATTTACAATAAAGTAAGAGGAGGACAAATGTCAGACACTTGTATACTGGGAAAGGTCATAGCCATAACCAAAATTTGCAGTAATCTCAATTCTTAATATTGATCAGACCCAAATTCCAGGCCTTAAACTTTGAAGACTTTCTCATCCAGATTTAAACATATGAACTTTATTATTATTTTTGTTTAGTTTATTTTTAGACAAGATTCATGATTGTTCAAATTTTGAAACTATCTACTTTTCTTAAGTCATATTTATTTCCTTACAACAAATTTATCATTGGTTTAGCTATCAAGTAGACCTGATACTACGTTATTTCAGTGGAAAATTTTATAGGAATTATGGAAAGCTAAACAGCAGGATAAATAAATCATAAGCAATCAAACAAACTGTTCTGATCTAACTAAATGTCCATTAAGTTATCCAAGATTCAAACATGTACCCAGACTAAAACACTTCACTTTCATACAGTTTTTTTCCTTCATTTTTATTTGGATGGCCAGAAAGACATGTGATAGAGAAGACTTCAAAAGGAAAAATTACTAAAAAAACCATACAAAGCTAAAAACATCACTGAACCATTTTTAACAAACACTGAAATTGGACACTTCTTTCAAACTATAGAGTACATTACACGGAAAATTAACAACTTTCTGGATTTCAGCCAAGGGAAATACATGAAAGCTTTCACAGAAATGCAGAACCTCAGTGATCCAGCTGGAAGGTAATGACAATATATTTTGAACTAAAATAATTAAAGGTAAGAGTTGAAAGCAAGTAATATGCTTAAGTTATAGATTAAACATAGAGAATGGGGTTAATTCAAAATAACTTCATATACCTATAATGTAAATTTCAACATCTAATCTAGAGTTTTTGATTCCTTTTTAAATTTAATGGAGTAATATAGGTCTCTTCAGGATTGATTAAAGCAAACTTTTGTGAGATATCTTTTTTAAGATGAATTGCATTGTGCCTAGGAGAAGTTATATTTCATGTGGTAGCTGATAATGATTATTGTATGAGACAGTACACCTGACCATTGTGCAAATAACTTTAGGGACTGGTCATCACTATAGCAATCTGTGCGTGAAAATATCTTCATTCTTCACAGTAAATGCTGTGAAGTCTTGTATAGGTACATGTGGCAAGTATATAATTTTAAAATTGGACTACAGTCATTTCTGAAGCTCTGCTGAGACTATGGTATTGGAAAAAAAGCTGTAGACTTTCTGTATGTACAAAACACTTTGTTATAGGTCTTTAACAAACACTTCAGATTTTGTTTTGAATCCTATCAAATACAGGGATTTTGCAGGGCTGGATGTTGCAGGATCAGTTCTTGATTTAACTCTGTGCTTTTTACAGGATCATAAAGAATATACACGCACTAAAATTGATCATTTCTGGTTGTTTTTTTTCTGGACTATAAAAGCGAAAAGCAAGAAAGCAAGAAGGCTATTTGCATGCAGTCTCTGAACCACTCAAGAAGGACAGTTTTAGATTAAAGTTAGTTCATCTTTTTTTTTTTTTTTCATTTAGTTTTCTGAAGTTAAACTCGTGGCAGAACAGACAATGGTTTATCCAAAAACTCCTGATAATTCATTATTATGAGTATATATTGACCATCGCAATCAATTGTAAGGTTTTTCTTTTTCTGCTTCAGCTCAGATCTTTCTTTCCTACCAGTTTTTGAACCTTTAGTCAGTCCTTCAGCCACAGCTTTTGAATTTCATCCATCTCAGATGTTGCAACGTTGCCCCTCCAGCTGCATACAGGTTTGTCACCTTCAAATCTTTCTTAACATAGTGCAAGGAAACAAAGTAGAGACCACCCCAGCTACTTCCAAAACATGAATTCAAGTTCCAGAGACAAAACATGCTCAAGTGACCAAATCAAACCAGACAACTTTCCTGGAGTCAAGGGAAAAGAACAGAAATAAAATTTAAATATTCCCCTTGAGGAGACAGAATAACAATGTCCTTTCAGGACTGGTGAAAAAAGAATTAAAAGGATAAATGCTTTAATGCTGAGTAGTTTAGTTTTAATAGGTTTGAAACACTAAAATCTTGTGAAACTATAAAAGTGAATTATGACAAAAGTTTTCTCACTGGGGATACAGGCCAATGTTAAAAATGTCTGTTCTCAAAGGTCACCTGAAAGCTGTCAACTCTATATTGGCTTCTATTTTTGTTGAGGAGAAGGAGGAGAAAATAAACAAAATCAAAATTTTCAGTAATGCACAAGGTAAATGAAGCAGGAAACAAAATCCTCTAAACAGAAATTATTTTCACAGACATAGCATTATCACTGAAAAATAATAATTAAAAAAAAAGTATGTAAGCGAAACCTCTCAAAAACGAGGCATATGCTTCTGCGCAAGAACCTAAAGAAAATATTCTAGAATTATTATCCTTCAAAGGAGGTACAGACAGTGAGACTGAATTCTAATTCACTGCAATAGGAACAACATCTACACATGTCCAACAGCCAGCCTTTCATAGTAGAACTAGCTGCTCCAATATATATTAAGAACATCTAAAGCACAGGTAAAGTCAGTGTCATGAGAAAAGATTGACCCAGACACATAAGAACATTGACAGGTCTTTCTTCTTTTAATCCCATGGTGATTCCACTAAACTGTTACTGCTGAACAACCAATGAAGAGGAATTTTTACTGGTGCTATCCAATATAAAAATAAAATAAAATTCAATTAAATTACATTAGCAAGTTGATGTAGTCTATGTGTAATTCAACTGCAAATGAATAATATTCTTGTGACAAAGTTGATATATGTCAGGAACTTAACATTCTCCTGTAGTGAAATATATAATGTGCTTATAAAATCAAATAACCTGATTAGAACAATTAAAGTATATCATGGAATGTAAGTTCAATTAAAACAGGTAAGGCCAAAAACTTGCATTGGACAAAAACTTCCAGAGGACCTGGAATTAACTTTTATCACATTTTAAAATACATATTAAAAAAAAAAGCTCATAAAGAATGCTTAAGAAGTGAGGTTCGTCATTCCTGCTTGAGCTATTAATTTTTAATTTCCAGAGAAGCTCATGTTGGAATATGTTGTATTTTTGAACTTAAGAACTCTTACCTGAATATTAACTTGTTTCTTTGCTTTTCATTTATATTTGCTAAGACCAGTTCAGTGCATAGTTCTAAAGAGGATTAAAACTTCAGAGAAGAACAGGTGAAAGATTCACGTGTTACAAATGTCTAAGTTAATAACACTATCTGCCTTATAAATGGACTGTTAGTTTTTAAAATGCTTTTAATACCATGTGCACCTTGACAGGGACTGGTATTTTATTCCACACTTCAGTCCAGCTTCTGAGAGAGGAGAAGCAGCAATTTAAATTAATCATGAATGTGAGTATTATGATAAATATTTACCTTTTAAATGTATGAAGTTTTATAAAAATATTCTAATTATATCTGACTACTTATATTACTATCGAACATGTTTTTTCCTGTTTGATGTGTTGTTCATCACTAGATTTATACTTTCATGTTACTCTCAGTCCATAACAGTAAAGCTGAACATGACAGCAATGAATAGCAATCAGAAGGTAAAACTACTTCACACTTTTAAGTAAATGTAATTGCTACTAACCTTTGGAAAACATTGAGGGCACATGTTTCCAGAAATTAATTTAAAATTACCAGATGTTTTTAAGATGTAAATAATGTAATATCTTAAAAAGAAGCAAAGAAGTGAGCTCTCCATGGATACTCGTACGTACAAATAGTTTTGAAAACCTTTAGCAGAGTTCATGGAAGCATTTTGTACTAATATTCTGTTATGTAAACAGTTTGCTTCTGGTAATAATTCAAATATTTTCAAATCTGAATCTCAGATAAGAGGACTTAACCGCTGTAAAGTGAAATGATTTTATTTCATTACCACCATATGATGGAATGTCTTGCTACTCTATGAGAGTGTTTTCTTTCATCAGGGCTATGAACACAGAATTATATATGTTATTTTGTATTAAGTGTAGCTAAATCAAGTACCAGTTTTGAATGAAAACACAGCAAAGTACAAGAAACAGTATAAGAAGTTCTGCCTCAAATCTTGATTCTATGCAGTGTTACATACTGCAGGTGCCACTACCACATCTGATAAATTATGCAGCTGTCATCCCTACTGAAGAAGAATCAAACAAATCAATAAATGAGAAAAAAAGCTGAACAGAATGGAAAGAAATTGAAATTAGAAGTATTTCTGAACAACGAAGCCCTAGACAAAATTCCATTTATATGAAATACTATTTATTTTAATTGACCCTTTTTTGAAATAATTGTTTATAAAAATGTAGATTTGTGTAACAGTTGCATCTCATGCCATATCAAGAGTTGAAAGAGTTTATGGAGTCACTACATAATTTCCAGGAGGGCCCTTCAGTTCATGCATAACTTCATGACTGTTTGAGGATCCATTTTCTCCAAGGTATTAGAAATCACTATGGAGAGGAATACGGATTGTTAATCTTAACTTGTGGTGGTCTTTGCAAGTTAAATCTACTCCAAAAGAATATTTCCATATTTCTGCCTCTTTTCTTTCTGCTGTAAATCCATCTCCTTACTGATCCTGAGTTTACAAATACATTTATGCCCAATACATCAGAACTATCTTGCCGGGTTTTTCGGTCCTTTTTTTTTTTTTTTCCCACTGACATGTTTATTTAGCAGTTGGTACACTGGACCCTCATAGAAGCATATAGAATTCCAATTGAAAATGAATTCATTAAAATCACCACTCTTGCCAATGGTAAAAAGCAGCTGATTAATATCTGCAGTTCTTGTTATATCCCATAGTGTTATCAGCACAAACCCATATGGACTATAATTTGGAACAATTTTCCCCCAATTTTTCATAAACTTGCAGTAAATTAAATAAAAGGGGAGAAATAATAAACATACCAGTATTTCAAAAGCTAATACCAGCTTCTTTATTAGTGACTTAGTTACTTACATAAATGACAGATACTCATGTGAACAAAAATCAACTAGTAAAGAATATTTTCAGACCAAGAATCAGTATTCAAAAGTGCAATCAGAACACTGTCTGTGTGCCTCTTTATGTAATAATACTTTCTATAGGGGTGGGACAACAATCTTACAAAATGCCCTTGGGATTTGACGTTTTTCAGATAAAAACATAAATTGTCTCAATGGTGCCTCTCAGTGTAGCTCTAACTGAAAGGCCAATTAGCTAGTATTTTAGGGATGCTTTCAAGATGTTTTGGTTTTTGCTAGCTGTCAAATGCTTTTTCTGCAAAGCAGCCTGATTGCACCTCCAACTAAGCTTGATACAGAACTTTCCTTCTAAATATTTTTGACAGATATTGTAAGGCAGAAATCTTCCATATTCACAGATTTTTCTTGCTGATTTATCACTATATCTAAAGAACTGAAGTTTAACCACCTACAGGTAAACAAGTGGGTTGCCTGTGAACATTTTCATTCAGAAGATTGTGTACAATAACAAAAAATCCTCTGTTTCAAAGCTAAAAGTCCATGACATGAATAACTCTTCTATTATCCCTCATGATTTCTGGATATCAACATACTCCTTAATATCTGCAGCCTCTGTTTCTCTGTAGTTTTGTGTGCCTGGTAGAGCTCACCCCTTTCTTTCTCTCCACTTAGCGGGCAGGTTCTTTATCAGATTGTTGTGCTTTGAAATACAGGAATTTACTTTGTACAAATGATCCTTTAAGAAGACCGAGGCTTGAAGAGACATAAACTTGGATGTTGTTCCTAAATTGTACTTAAATTTGCAGAGGTACACTTACTTTTTCATTTATTTCACAGATTCATGGAATAACGAAGGTTGGAAGTGACCTCAAAAACTGATCCTCTTTTAGCCTTCTACACTTTGGCTCAAAATCACTGAACTGTCTCAGCCTCTCCTCATACAACATATACTTCAGGTTCCCGATCATCCTGGTGGCTACCCACTGGATTCATTTCTGTCTGTTAATGCCTGTCTTGTACTGTAGGATGCAAAAATGGACACAATACCCCAGATGTTGTCTCACAAATGCTGAATAGCAAGGAAAAATATCTTCCCCCAACCTACTGGCTGAACTCTTGGTACTATGACCCACTATGCAATTAGCTTGAGTCCCTACAAGGGCACATTGCTGAATCATGTTCAACATCCTATGAACCAGCACACTCAGGTCCATTACGTAAAGCTGCTTTCCTGGCAGTCTGCCCCTGCCTTCTACTACTCTGTGGAGTTCTTCTCATCTGTTGAACTTTGTGAGGTTTTCTTCAAACCATTTCTCCAGTATGCTGAGCTCGCTTTGATTGGCAGTCCTCCACAACATATTGACCATTCCCTGCCAATTAACTGTCACCTGTGAACTTGCTGAAATTGCAGTTTTTTTGGACATGCAGTTTAATAATGAAGATAGGAAACAGCAGTGACCTTTGAGAAATGTAATTCATAACTGACTGTTAGGCACACTTTGAACTTTTGATCACTGCTCTTTGACTTTGCAGTCATTTTAATATCAAAAAGACAAACTTGTTGCAATCTCAGAGAAATACTGAAAACCTCCTTTGACTTTCCTTTTTAACCTTCATTTCTTCCAAAGAAACCATTTGCAACAAAATATATGTCATATTTACTCCATTTATATATGATACAAATACTGGAAAAATTTTCACAAAGACTAGGTAAAGCTTACTGACTAATTAATTAGGGTTTGTGTGGACCTTCCATCATTGGTCGGATTCTTCTTTGTACAATAAAATGAAGCATTCTACATATTTGTTAGTTGTTCTTAGTAATATTAATACTGAACAAAATCAATTTCACTACAGTGTTCCCCCCTTGCTTTAGAACATTCTCTCAAATGCAAATAAACTTTTTGTTAAGGAATAACTCATTTCACTGCTGAGACCATTCATGTAAGTGTTTCTTTTCAGCTGAATCAGTTCATGTAATTAAAAGAATTATGCCTCCCTAGAAGCCTGGGTTAGATGTGTTCAAACTGTTGAAGTGGACAGATAGGATACAGTAGGAACAAAATATTTTCCTACAAAGGTAGGAACACACTGGAAGAGTCTCTGCCTTTCTCGGTATGTGATGACTTAGGAGGGAAATAGATGATAGTAGTAGATAAATGTGGGCCCAGACAGGATCCATCCAAAGACCTGAGGGAGCTAGTGAAGGTGCTGACCAAGCCACTTTCAATTATTTATCAGCAGTCCTGGTTAACCAGGGAGGTCCCAGTTGATTGGAAGTTGGCAAATGTGACACCCATCTACAAGAAGGGCCAGAAGAAGGATCCAGGGAATTACAGGCCTGTCAGCCTGACCTCAGTGCCAGGGAAGGCCATGGGAAAGGTTATCCTGAGTGCTATCTTGCAGCATATACAAGACTGATAAGTGATCAGGTCCAGTCAGTATGGGTTTATGAAGGGCAGGTCCTGCTTGATCAACCTGATTTCCTATGACAAAGTAACCCACTTAGTGGATAAGAGAAAGGCTGTGGATGCTGTGGACTTAGACTTCAATAAAGCCTTTGACACCATTTTCCACAGCTTTCTCCTGAAGAAGTTGGCAGCTTATGGCTTGGATGTGCATATTCTTCAGTGGGTAACAAAAATGGCTGGATGCCTGGACCCGAAGAGTTGTGGTGAATGGACTCAAACCCCTTTGACAGCCAGTCACAACTGGTGTTTCTCAGGGCTCAGTATTGGGTACAATTCTGCTTAGTATCTTTAGGAGTTATTTGGATGAGGGGATCAAGTGCACCCTCAGTAAGTTTGGAGACGACACCAAGTTGGGTGGGAATGTTGATTTATTTGAGGGTAGGAAGGCTCTACAGAGGGATCTGGACTGGCTGGATCTTTGGGCTGAGACCAGTTGTTTGAGGTTCTAAAAGACCAAGTGCTGGGCCCTGCACCTAGGTCACAACAATCCCAAGCAACGCTACAGGCTTGGGAAGAGTGGCTGGAAAGTTGCCTGGCAGAAAAGGATCTAGGGGTGGTCAACAGTCAGTTGAACATGAATCAGCAGTGTGATCAGGTGGGGCATTTTAGCTGAATGCTTCTTTGTCTGTTCGAAGGTATGAAGCACCTGCAGAACATGTTCCCTGGAGCACTCATTTATACCATAAGCGGAAATATGATGATAAATATTCTATACAGATACACCATTATTGGGTACCCTACATTAGGAGTGTATTGTTTCTCTCACTTAGACCATGTCTAGAGGAGAGGATCCATTTTACTCTGAGAAAAAATTCCTTAGGTTTCCTCCTCTTTAAGGTCAACATGGGGAAAAGTAAGAAAGACAAATTGAAGTATGCCTGCTTCAGATAAATATCACGGGGTTAGGAATTTACTAGGAGTAATTTAAGCAATTTATTGGAATTTATTGGAATGTTACTTTTTCAAGCACATAGTCTCTCGCATTTCCAGGATAATTTCCTTAGGGAACCTGTTTTTAGTTTTAAAGCAGTTTGACTATTTTCTTTATCAATCAAAAGAGGACATGCAGAACACTTTTTATCCTGCATTTGTTTTCTTTACTGAGGATTTGTGCTGTCTTCACTGTTACAGTGCCTGTTCACTTGGATTATTGGAAAGGTAAGAATTACTGCTAATGAAATGCTTCTATTTTAACCCAACAAGAATTAAATTTAAGTAGAATATAAGGCTATCATTGTATAATTTATCATTATTTTACCCTCTTGAATCAAAAATGGATCTATATTGCATATCTGAATTTAAACTCTTCAATCTTTAAAATTAAATCAATTCGTATTTTAAGAAGCATCTGGGTAGTGCTGCAAAAGGCTATTTTTCCTGCCTGAAGCTCAGGAGTTAACCAAGTAGCCAGATGGAAACTTACAGATGAAAAAAAAAAAGAGGATTTTTTTTTTTTAAAAAAAAACGAGTATTAGTGAAATGTCTGCATGTGTCTATATGGGAAGAGAAAAATAGGAGGAGCACAACTTTAATCAATTTAATTATAATGCCAAAAAAAAGCCCCGACGATGATACAAGAGGCAGCCGAAGTCAAAGCAGTAGATCTACTATAAGAATATGAGAAGGTTGGGATTGCACAGGAAGCTGGGAGGGAACACAGCTTACCAAGGCTGGCCAAAAGGATATTCCATATCATATGATGTCATGCTCAGCATATGAACTTGGAGAAAGCTGTCCAGGGACAATCACTGCTCGGGGACAGACTGTGCATTAGTCACCTGCTGGTGTGCAATTCTATTGTACATCATAAGTTTTGGATATTCTCTGCTTCTTTTCATTGTTGTTATTCTCTTCATTGTTGTTGTATCTGGATTTTTCAGATTTCAACTGTAGCAAATAAGGTTCCCTGTTACTTTCTAATCTTTTATTTCACTTCAATGGAATTAAATCTAGCTCTGTTAATCCACTATAGTTAAATTATTAATGACTTTCTTGTTCATCCTCTGAAATGGACTCAGAGAACCGTAACATCCAAGTGAGTTTAGTATGTTCAGCTTAATTTATAAAAGTTGCAGAACTCTTTTTCAACTCTGTTTGAAGAATTAAGACATAACTATCTGATTCACATTGAGTGACTGTTGAGTATTCAGACAAGCCTGTACCAGAAATAGCAGAAAGGAAAAACTGCAAAATTGTACAGCCAGAGCTCAACTGAAAAAAGTAATTCTTATGCTTAGATATGTTCTGAAATACCTGTGTATGTCTTACTGAGTTGCTGCTTTTTTTCTCAGATGCTTAGTGTGGCACTAGAGTCAGATGCCTCACACACTGCCTACGATAGTAATGTTGGTTGCTTTTTATGGGACTTTTACTAGTACATTTGTGTCTTGCCAAAATGCAAAGCACTATGGTTACTTTGTTCCTTAAGAACACTTATCTGATATTGAGTCACAGCAATTTGTCACTCAGTGAACAGCTGTAAATTAGTCACATATCTAACACTGACAGCTGCTAAAATGGCTAATCTACCATGGGGCCTGTGATAGCTGTAGTACTTATCTAAGTTCATGTTTAATTTAAAGAAGATCTGCAATTATTTAAGTTAGTCAATAGAGAGATTTATGAAAGATTAATTCTGAGAGGCAATTAGAACCTCAGCAGTGTATAGAATGTTTTTCCTGGAATTCTTCTCCAAATGTTTAAATATAAAGATATTTTGATAGGGTTGATCACTTTGACGATGTTCAAATCAAGAGGAGCCTCCAATCTAGAAATGAAAGACATCTGCGTTCCATCTTATTCAACCACTTTCAGGGGAAGAACTTTTTTTTTTTTTTCCCCTCAAATTCTTTTGAACAGCAACATTCCAATAAAAATTACAAGTGTGAAAATGCCAGTGGCCACAATCTGCAGTCCCTTTTGAGTTCTCTTCTGAAAACTGGAGTAGCTTAAGATTCCTGCAGGAAACTTGTAGACTACCTTTGCCTTTACTACTGTGAACATCTAAGAAATGGCCATGTAATTATTTAATTTGCATGGCACCATTTTCTTTATGTATGTCACTTTTAGAAAGGTTAGAAATTATTCCCTGAAAACAGAGGCAGAATGTCTATCCAGGTCAGTTAGTTGGTGGACACTTTGAAGGAAGTGAAGTGTTCGAGAATCCCTGGACTTCTCAGTCAGGAGTCTCATCCATTCAATGATAAGCCTATTAATAGCTACCTCTGAATGGAGAAAGACTTGTTATTTGAAACAGAGCATGTTTTAATTTCAAGATAGAATCCTTCGTAGCACTAAAAGAAAGGTGCATTAGTGTATAAAGGCATTAAGATACTCTACATAAAGGCACTTTCTCAATCATTATCCCATGAAATGAAGCACATAGTTTTAAAGAAAAAAAGAAGAAAGAAAACAGAAAAAGAAGAAAACAAAAAGAAAAAAAAAAGAAAAAAGGAAAAATATAAAAAAGAAAAAAGGAAAAAATAAAAAAGAGAAAAGAAAAAGAAAGAAAAAGAAAAAGAAAAAGAAAAAGAAAAAGAAAAAGAAAAAGAAAAAGAAAAAGAAAAAGAAAAAGAAAAAGAAAAAGAAAAAGAAAAAGAAAAAGAAAAAGAAAAAGAAAAAGAAAAAGAAATGAAAAAGAAAAAGAAAAAGAAAAAGAAAAAAGATGAAAAAGAAAAAGAAAGAAAAAGAAAAAGAAAAAGAAAAAGAAAAAGAAAAAGAAAAAGAAAAAGAAAAAGAAAAAGAAAAAGAAAAAGAAAAAGAAAAAGAAAAAAGATGAAAAAGAAAAAGAAAAAAGATGAAAAAGAAAAAGAAAAAGAAAAAAGATGAAAAAGAAAAAGAAAAAGAAAAAGAAAAAGAAAAAGAAAAAAGATGAAAAAGAAAAAGAAAAAGAAAAAGAAAAAGAAAAAGAAAAAGAAAAAGAAAAAGAAAAAGAAAAAGAAAAAGAAAAAGAAAAAGAAAAAAAAAGAAAAAGAAAAAGAAAAAGAAAAAAGATGAAAAAGAAAAAGAAAAAGAAAAAAGAAGAAGAAGAAAAAGGAAATCACAGTGAACATCAAGCTCTCTTTGCAATCAGTTATGCTTGTGTGTGTACTACTTTCTTTAGAGGGGAAGATGCAATACTGGATATAAATCAATGTTCAGTGTCAAAAAAAACCCCCAAATAGTTAGTTGAAATCCACTTAGCTCATACCATGGAACTGATTAGCTTGCATAAACTCCAATTAACATAAAATATTCTTGTTTACATAGGAAAACAACAAAATGTGGGCAGACATGCATCAACCTTTTTGTGTCGATTGGGCCATTGCAGCTTATTATGTAATTATAGTAGATGCTGGTAAACAGTCAAACATTGGCTGGAACCAATGCAAAAAGACAAAGTAAGCAAACTGTTAACAAAAAAATATAAAAAATAAGCCCAAGTAAACTCAAATTCAAGAGGAAAAAACCTACACTATGAAGAACATATTTTTCACAGAAAAGACCTCAGGTTATTGGTGATTGATCACAAACTCCTTTTCCATTTTTGAAATAGATCAAAACTGTTTAACTCAGATCCAGAAGAACAGTAGAAAGAGCAGTATAACCCCAGAGAAAAGATTATTTTGATTAGGCTGTTAAAATTTAAATCAGACTAACACTAAATCCTCAGTTCCATGTTAGAGATGTGCTCTCTCTCCTTACAGCAAGATTCTGAGTGTAAACCTATTTCAGGCTAAAGTGCTTGGAACTGGTAAATAGCAGAAACATCTCAGAATGTTTACTCTTCTCCACAAAAATGAAAGAAGGCATGACAAACTTTAAAATACCTCCAATACTCAATTTTAACTTCTTCATTGATATTTATAGACAATATTGATATACAATCAAATGGATGTTAATGGCTCAGGAGTGAAAAACTGGAAACTGGGACGAGATTTCAAGTTGTAACACTCAAGTCCATAACAGTTTTCTTAATAGGGTGATTAAGACAGGGAGTTAAAACTTTTTAATATTATTCTAAATAAATTTATCAGATGGATTGTTTGTCAATACAGAGGTGATATTGTAGGTATTTTCAGCCTGTAAATAGTCCTTAGATGATTGATTTTGGTTAACTCTGAGAGCATAATGAAAGAAGAGCTAAATGTTTGTTCATCATGTTTTTATATTACATTTCTATTTCTAATCCTGTGTTTCAGGATGTCCAAAACTAACTGCCCGTGAAGGTAAATATTTCTATTCCCCACGCTCATGCATGGCTTCTGTGGGGAAAATAAAAACAGAAAAATTGTCTTTTGAAGCGTTAGAGGTTTCTGTAGCTAAAGCCAAGACAAGCTGTGCTAATTATCCCAGTGGAATTACACTTCTTCTGTTCTTTATAAGGTGTGCTTTGCTTATTTAACTTTAAAGAAGATTACCAGAAAGGCAATAAGGAACAATTTGTATCCAGTTCAAGTTGTCAAGAAAAATATCTGTGTTTCCATTTTGTGATTTGTCTTTCTTTATATCATATAATGTATTCTACTTCCAAGGATCCTTTGGGAATTTGTAGAAATGAAGAACAAGAAAGATATTATTAATGTAATCTAAGGTTTTCTATGTAACTGGAATTTTTCTATAAAGAGTGATGAATTCCTTGGTGGCTTCAGGAAGGAAATTGTCTATGAACCTGAACGGGAACCCATGGCAGCTCTATATTTCTATGTTTTCTTGGTGTACCATTTACAAATATAATTACTAAATTAATACACCGAGTAGGGGAAGTTGTGCAAAGTAAGAATCAGTGGCACACACATGTTCAATTTAGACCCAAACACTTTAAAACACAGTATGAATATAAACAGCAGCTAAAGCTTCCTGGCAACATCCTTTCTGCTTCAGAGTAATTCACCTCTTTCTGGGTCAGGTGGCATTGAGTGTCATCCCACTGTTTGACTATTTTTCAAATGGTTGGATACAATAATGATGCTTTTGTTTCTCCTTCATTCTGTGGTGTATCCACTAGAACCAAGTAGTAGAGACAAGGTAATAGGATGGATTCTTCTCCCTCAATGTTCTTAAAAAACATTTTCAGCAGAAATTTTCTTGTAGGGATCAGTTACTGCTTCAGTCAAATGTGTGTCAAACAGCACAGGCATATCTATCCAATGACTTGTTTTTCAAAAGATGTACAAAGAAGTTGGGATTTTTAACTGTAAGCTCTCTAAATTGTGGAACTGAAACACCAGAAATGAACACTGTGTGATTTGATGGAAAATTTTGATTTACTTATCAATCCAGAGCTTAATTTATGAACAAAATTTTAATACATTTACATACCCATACTAATCTTACATCATTTTCATTCTCTCAAAAGCAGTTGCTTAAATAACTTGTGTCCATTCACACAAAGGGGTAGCCAATGATCATTACAATTAATTCTGTGCTAGTAACATGCAGATATTTCTGGCAAGGCTCATATAAAAATTGACAGTAAAAAACAGACTGAGATTAATATATTTAATTCCACAGGGCTCTGTGTGAATCCATCTCTTTCTCTTCATGTCAAACAGCTACTAAAAGTCCTGGACACTGCTGTTACTTATCTGCAAGCTGTCTGGCAATTTCTAAATCCTTGTGCTTCACAGCTATGCTTCTAGTGTGCAAAATAATGAAGTCAAATAAAATTGCTACCTTTTTAAAACATAAGGCTTGAAATAACCCAGAACCCTCTTTGGTCCCCCACTCTTATACCTACAAGCAGTATGGTTAAGTAATTATAGTTTTCACTAGGTTTTATTTTTTCACATAATGGCTTGTTTCTGAACCTTGAAAAATATCACAGAATCACAGAATGTTAGGGATTGGAAGGGACCTCAAAAGATCATCTAGTCCAATCCCTCTGCCAGAGCAGGAACACCTAGATAAGGTTACACAGGAATGTGTCCAGGCGGGCTTTGAATATCTCCAGAGAAGGAGACTCCACAACCACCCTGGGCAGCCTGTTCCAGTGCTCTGTTACCCTCACTGAGAAGAAGTTTCTTCTCAAATTTAAGTGGAACCTCTTGAGTTCCAGTCTGAACTCACTGCCCCTTGTCTTACCATTGGCTGTCACCAAGAAGAGCCTGGCTCCATCCTCCTGACACTCACCCTTTATATATTTATAAACATTAAAGAGGTCACCCCTCTGTCTCCTCCAAACTAAAGAGACCCAGCTCCCTCAGCCTTTCCTCATAAGAGAGATGCTCCACGCCCTTAATAATTTTGTTGCCCTGTGCTGGACTCTCTCCAGCAGTAACCTGTCGTTCTTGAACTGAGAGGCCCGGAACTGGACACAATATTCCAGATGGGGTCTCACCAGGGCAGAGTAGAGGGGCAGGAGAACCTCTCTCAACCTACTAGCCACCCCCCTTCCAATACACCCCACGATGCCATTGGCCTTCTTGGCCACAAGGGCACAGTGCTGGCTCATGGTCATCCTGCTGTCCACCAGGACCCCCAGGTCCCTTTCCCCTACACTGCTCTCTAACAGGTCATTCCCCAACTTATACTGAAACCTGGGGTTGTTCTTACCCAGATGCAATACTCAACACTTTCTCTTGTTATATTTCATTATTTTCCCTGCCCAACTCTGCAGCCTTTCTAGGTCTCACTGGATGGCAGCACACCCTTCTGGTGTGTCAGCCACTCCTCCCAGCTTCATGTCATCAGCAAACTTGCTGATAGTAGACTCTATTCCCTCATCCAAGACACAGATGAATCTATTGAATAATACTGGTCCCAGTATGGACCCTTGAGGCACTCCACTAGATACAGGCCTCCAACTAGACTCCGCACCATTGACCACCATTAATACAAATCAGAATCAGAAGACCTAAAACCCATAAAAGTAAGGCTAAAAAGTGATCTTCATGAAATTAATGGGTTTTTATATTATTTGGATTTGATTGGAATGAGCTTATATCCATGTCTCTACTTTCTTTTTTCATCTCAAATTCTGAATGATTCTGAAATCTGAAAACCAACCTCTTTATAAACTTTCTGATTGTCATGCAAAACCACTCACAACACATGTAAAGTGGATATGATTCTGAGACTGATTGAAGCTTTGTAAAATTCTACATACAAAGAAGGGGACCACTAATAGAAAACTGCAAACTGGAAAAATTTTAAGCCAAACTATTTTAAGATTTCCCCCAAACTAGTCACACACTTTCATTATATCTTGAAAGTGCTGTATATAACAGCTGTATGTAACACCTAATCTAAAACAATTAACTCTGGAATTGCCAGGCGGTTATAATTAAAATGTAAGTTGAGACAGTTATTACATTTGCTTTAACTTTGGACTTTTTGTGTACACAGGGAATTTGCACATTGAATTTTAAAAGATACTTAGCTTTCCAATAGAGTCTTCTGACTGCCTACAGCAAAGTATAAATTACTTCACAAAACAACATAGAATGAGATAAAGTATGCTGGAACGTCTACTTCTAATAGAAATACACCTTCTTCAGATATCAAGTCAGAGTCAACTTTTCTATTTCTTTTTCATTTTAAAAGACATTCAGAAACATATTATTTATTTCAGAATAGGCCAAGCAGCATGGTAAAAACTTCGTGGAGCAAAACAGGTTAATGGCTAAATTAAGAGTTACATAGCTCTCTCAGTGTGGTACTAATTAGTGCTGCCAAAAGAATCACCCATTTACACCTACTGTAATTTTTCCTGGTGCTACACTGCCTGGCAAGTGTTACAGTTCATTCATGTCTATCCTGCAGTCTGCAGTACAGAAATTCCCAAAGGCGTATGTAGAATCTGGATTGAAGCTATGAGAGGGGTGAGTTCAGAAGCCTTGAAAAGAATTGAACAAATTCACTCTTCAGTTTCTGTTCTGAAAGACTGTGCAGACTTGCTATGCTGTTCTGTCACTTAGGGATACTTCTGTATGGAAAACACTGATTACATTTAAGTCATTATTATCACTTCCAGAGCCTTTCCCAGGCAAAGGTACTGCGACAGTTCAGATGCCCTCAGGGATCTTCAACACTAATTATTTACTTGAGTGAGATTTTAAGACACAAAGAGAGATTTTACATGTCTAAAGCAAGTATGTTGTAAAGGTTTTAAATGCAGTACTGAGAGACTTCAAAAGATTTCCCACAAAGTGAGACTAGACAATGCTAGCTCAGTCAAACAAAACTGGAAATAATGATGGAATTTTAACTTTGGGTGTTCTTGCTTTGTCTATTATGCTTGGATCTTTAATTTTATTTGTATCCTGTGATTTCGTATTTTATTTGTCTTTTTGTAGCCCCCAAGTACTGGAAAAAATGTGAACCTGAAATCTTACTAACATGTTGCTATTAAATTCTGCATATTTAAAATATTTAATAGTGTAAGAGACTTATGTGCTTTCAAATATTTAAATATGAACAGATAAAAAGATACTTTTGAAATTTAAGGCACACTGTTAGACAACAGAATTATTTTCCTCCATTAAACTACTGGTCAACCTGTTCTGTACAAAACTTTGCATTTTGTCTAGTTTCTAGTTATAAAAATATAATTCTGAAACTTGTCTGAGAAACTAATGTTGTTTATTAAGCTTCTATGGGGTAGCATAACCATGGATAAACCATATGCAATTAGACTAAATTAAGTTTTGTTTTAAGAGAATGAGACACAAACTCTAAAGGAAATTTGAACAAGATTAATCCACTGTAAAATCATTAAGGTCACTAAGGTGACTGGAATGATGACCACATGTATGAATTAAACTCAACTGAGTGTACTTGTTCTAACTCGGAGTTGGTTGCAAATCAAAATGGAGCTCCTCAGTGCAAAAAAAAAAAAAAAAAACACTGTGGTCAAAGACTGACCTAAATATGTAGGTAACAATCTATTCAGACGAGACGTATTTGTAAAATATCAAGGAAAAAAAAAAAGATGACTGAATTTTTTTTTTAACTAAAATTTTTTCAGGGCCCAAAACCAAAACATTTTTTTCAAAGTAGCTGTATTCCAAACCCATCTTCTCAGACCTTAATCTTCAATTCAGTTTACTATTCTAGAACAAAAAGGGTTTTCAAAACCGTATGAGTCTATTTTGCTGTCAACTGTCTTAAACAAATCATTCATTCTCGCTCACTGCAGACAAAATACGTGCCTCAGAGTCTTTGAGATAAGTATCTAGAGATATCAAAAGTAAAGAATGATGTTTGAGAACAGGAAATCCCCACTTATGTTGAACCAGTACATGAATGTATAAAAATATTGTTAGAAATCCTCGAAGTCCATGAAGGATTACAGTGTTCCCTCTGTAATGTCATTCTGGGAATTTCCTAGATAAATGTGGGAGAATACTTTAACGATTAATTCACAGTACTGAGAGATCTAATGTGTATTTCCCTGATATGTTGTGTAAGAAACACAGAAGTGCTTCAGTTTACACATCTTAAATTAATATGAATTATTAATTCTTATTCTCAGGGCAGTATTATAAAGGTGACTTAGTGATCATGTCATGCCATGTACCATAATGATTATTTTGCCAAATGACTGTATTAAATATAACAGGGACAAACCGACAAATTTTTACTTGCATTCAGAACCTTCTCATTGTCTCTGCCTAATACTGTTCCAGAAAGATGCTCTATACTTGAGCAGAATGAGATTTGCTGAAATGGGACTGACAGTGGATATTCAAACACCAGTGGCATCCACTAAATAATTATGTTTACCCATTTGGTGGGTAAACATACAGTAATGAAATTACAGACAAGAGGAAAATCTGCCAGAAAACAATACCTTTTTTGTGTTCTTCCTTCCCCTCCAGTGCTCACTGTGGAAATTACTGTGGTTTTTTTTTCAATGTAATTTTCCTCTCCTGGTTTGTTAGAGATGTTATGTTATATGCTTTACATTCTATTCTTTTTACACTGGGCAGAATTTTTCCACAATTGGATGGCAGGGAGAGGAGGGGGAAAAAGACTTGCATTCATCACCACGCTTAAGTTTTTTTTCTTAATTACAAAAGAGAAAGAAGACAAGATTCTGTCGATAGAGGGTAATATCACCATCATATTTAGTGGGGATGTTCCCAGCAACATCAAATCTGGGGGTGGATAACACAGGCGAAAGAGACTCATTCTTTTCCCATGACTGCATAACACTAATCAATTGCAGCCATTCAGTTATCAGGAATATTACATCAGACTTCTGTCATTCAGAGATGATACATTTTCAAATTTTATTTAGTCTTGAAATCAGTATGATTTCATCTCATTTTTCCAAGTACTTCTGAAGTCACTTACCTTTTCCTTAAAGGAGATCATATACATGCAACACACTGATAATGCCTCCGAACCTGTATTTTTGGTAATTTGTATTCACTTTCTCTTTTCTGCTCAAAAATATTTACTTTTATCCTCTTTGTCTGTATTTTTTTGCAGCAATTATGTGTGTTAGATCAGACAACAGTGGACAGCAAGCAGTTTTAATACTGCCCGGGATACTATGCCACTCTGAGTCATGTAATGAAACAGCAGCCATGTGGAGCATCCCAATGAACATCATAGTCATATCCACACTTCTACAAGACTTTCTAATTATGGTTCTCATCCTCTTGAGTGAACCTTTTAGATTCTATATTGACAAAGGTATAATGATGGTTTCTACTTCTATTCAGTAGTGTTTAAGAACCAAGCTTGCAAAATTTTAATGTAAGGATTAGGTATATATTTCTCACTGAAGAAAAATCATTCAATACGTTTCAATGTGATGCCAATTCTCCCATAATGCAACGCCATTTCATTAAAGGTAATAATACGGCTTAATTTGATATAAAGGTTTAGATAACAGGTACTTCAACTCACACTTCAAGTTCTGTAACCTCACTGCTGTGCAACCAAGCCTAGCTTTTCAGTCCATAAACTGGTTAGGGTTTTGTAATGCAGAGGAAATTTACAGACTTTCAGTAGAACTTTTCTCAAGCAAGTGTAAACATTTTCTCATACCCTGTTTTCTTTTCCCAGGAAGTGGAACTTCGAGCACAAGAGGAGGGAATTCCAAATTTCCTATAGGATTTTAAGTAAATGAAAGTGGGATTCACTTTATTTAATTTTTGCTGTCCAGAAGTGAGGTACCTATTTTGATTTTAGTAATACAACCTCCCTCTGCAATCAGTAGAAGCCTATAGACTTTTCTGTGGGCTTATCTTTGCTATTCAAAGAAAGAAATCTGTGAAAGCCTTTGAGTTTCCTTTTATAAAACCATGCCAAAATCTCCACTTAAATCTACTTGAAGAATAAATCTACACTTATGTCCAATCTTCATTCATCTTTAGTTATGTTTAAGTAACCTCTGGTGCCTATTTATATTCCTGAATAAGAAGTGCATTCTGTAGGCAGTGATTTTTTTTTAAGTTACGTAATATACATAGATACAATTTAACTACTGACAATTGTTTCCCAATATGCTGCTATCTCTTCATGCACAGTAAAATATGCATTACAATTCATGGACTTCATTTGAAATGAACAGGAAAATAACTTTGTTCCCTTCTTCTGAAAAATGCTTTTAATAAAATGTAAATTCTTCTACTTATGATCTCTTTCAGAACAGGCATTTTAGACCACATTCAAAACAAGTTATTCCAGATCTCATACTTGCACTTTCTTATGACAGCAACACTGAATAATAGCTGCAGGTTTTCATTAGTGCGCCAGACCACATTAATGAAGTCACTGTCTTTTTCTGCATTTAACACAGAAATAGCAGCACAGAGAAGAATGTTAATCTGACTAAGGCTAGTCTATTTGGTGACAGAATAAGAAAACGTGTTTTCCCTGAGCCGCATTCCAAATCTCTAAGCCAGGCTGTTTCTTTTCTAGTGGTTTAGAATCAGGAGTAACATGTAGGACATTCCTAAGTACCATTAGATTTTCTGTTTTACTGATTAATTACGTCTTTATAAAATGGTGCTATTTTTATTTTTTTTTTAAATTGTACATAATACATACTTAACTGGCCAACATGTAAAAAGCGTGAATAACATTTTATAAATGACATTTATTTCACAGCTTCTTCTATTTTTAATTATTACAATTTTTATATGAGAAAAAATATCCTCATTTGACCAGCTTGGTGAAAATTTTCACAAACACATTTTTTTAATCTAAAAACTCAGCTTCAGATCAGATACATTGGAACTATTAATCTTAAACAGTAAATGCATAAGACTCCAAATCTTGTCTAAGGTAAAGGTTCACGAGTTCACAGTGCTCTCTTCTCATTTTTTGTTACATTTCTTTGAGTTCCTTTCAATTTGATATTATCTTCCCAACAAAAAGTGACAACATTTGAGTGTAATATTCTAGGTGCAAGTTCACCAGATATTAATACAGAAGTATTTATTTTGCAGAAAAAGATGGGTAAAATTCTTCATTATATTATTCCTTCAGGTTATGCTAGCATAATAGATTATCCATCATTAAAAAGCTACCTTGATTTTTCAACACTTGAAGGTAATCTGGTGTGAAATGTGTTTTGCTGAATAGACTTTCTGTCACAAGTGACAGAAAAGGCACTTCTTCATTCAAAAGAAAGTAGCTTTTTCTCTCACAATGATTGTTTTTGCTCTGTTTTTGGTTTTGGTTTGGTTTGCTTTTGTTTTTTGTTTGTTTGTTTTTCTTTGTGGTTTTTTTTTTGTGTTTTTTTAATTAATTTTACAGCCTGTAGCTCAAGATTGTTTTCATAGATAGTAGATATGGAGCCTAACAGAATGCTTTCCATGTGTCTGTTCTCTTCACAGATGTCTCTTTGTTTCTCTAATCCATTCAGTTTGTCAGTTATATCCTTATATGCTCTTTCACAACCAGGTTCTCATGTGTCCTCTATGAGTTTACTACCAAGAGAGACAGATAGGCAGTGTGTTTGTGAGCATTATTGTACAGTAAATAAAACTCCTGTGTTCTCCAGGAAACAGGTTAGGGCTAGAAGAGCTTTTCCAGGTGTCAGGGAGATGATTTTCAGCAGAATGCATTGAGGATATGGAAAGGTAGGTTATGGGTAATTTGGTAAACCTGCCACTGCTATGTGTTAAAAGAGCCTGAGGGACAAGTGGAACAACAGCAAAACTATCAAGCCAGAGTTAGTCTCTTGGAAACTGTTAAAACTTCTGATCAAGAAATCACTAAGAGAACGAGATTTTCAGAAAAGTGTTTTCCAGGCCTCCATTCTTGCTTCTGGTGTATGCCATCTGCTTGTACAACTAAGCTAGATCAATCCATGATTTTCCTATTATCGAATTCTGAATTAATAAACCGTTATTTACACCATGTAGAGTTCTCAAATGAAATGACAATGCAGCAGAATCCTTCTGAATTCTTCCTGGGTTCCTATGGAAGTAGGTCTATTTTACATGAATATTATAGTTTCCATGTGAACCAGAGGAGCTCTTCAAATCTATACGATGGGTAAAGTTAAGTAATAGTTATTCCTTTATTTTGCCCCAAGCAAAAAACTTTAAGTTATGCTAATAATTGCTCTAATAATCACTGTTTGTTTAGCTAAAGGAGTGTCACACATTTTGAAGAAAATACATAATACTGATCTTAAGCTTTTTGGAGGTGACTGAATAGATGTTTCTCCTTATTTTTGACCTCCATTTTCTCATCTGAAATTGATGTATGATTCACAAAATAGAACATAATTGCAAAATAATTTCTATTAAAATTAACTTTGTGTGTGTGTGTCTTTTTTTTCATTTTAAATCAAGAAGATTTTTTGAATGACTGATTTGGGTGCACAAAGCTATTGATCTCCTACAAAATTAAAAATAATTCACTATGTTTTTATTCTTTTAGTTCCTGTGTCACATTTTTTTTAATTTCTCTTTTCAGTTTCTTGGTTTCAAGCTCAGGGCCTTTTAGTGATTTAATTTTACTGTTGCATGTATTAGGCAATAACATCTCATGAGTATGAGTATGACCTGTTACAAGAAGATACAGACGAGTGCAATATCCTGCTGCCACTGTTAGTGTACTCTACCTCATGTTTGTTCACAACCTTTCAGTCTTTCCTTTTACAAAAAGTATTGCTTAGCCTCAAAAAAAAAAAAGGAACTTGAGTGTGGAAGCTGAACTTCTTCATGAGAAGGTTTGATCTTGATTAAGTCATCAGGTAATGTTGCTCAAGGTCATAATCTGATTACCAGTTCCTATATGTAGCTTCTACTAACCAAGCTGTCACAGCGAACAAATTACTGGAAAAATGAGACAAAAGCCTATTAACACAGTAGTGTAGCAGCATTAAAATTAAAACCAAGGCATTTAACTAAAATGATAAGTCAAAAAACTCCCTCAGTTCAAAAGTAATGTACAGGCTAGAGCTACCTGACATGTTGTCCACCCTGTAGCAGTGAAGGCTCTGGGGAGACCTTATTGTGACCTTTCAGTATTTTAAAAAAGCCTATAAGAAAGATGGGGACAGACTTTTTGGAAAGGTGTGTTACAACAGGACAAAGGGTAATGGTTTCAAACTAGAAGAGGGGAAATTCAGGCTAGATACAAGGAGGAAATTTTTTACAATGAGGGTGGTGAAACATTGGAACATGTTCTCCAGAGAGGTGGTAGATGCCTCATCCCTGGAAACATTCAAGGCTGGGCTGGATGGGGCTCTGAGCAACCTGATTTACCTGAAGATGTCCCTGCTCATTGCAGGGGAGTTGGACTAGATGAACTTTAAAGGTTCCTTCCAACCCAAACTATTCTATGATTCTATGATTAATTTGCTAGACAGAAACACTTAGACCATCCATATCTGTAAGCAATAAGATGATATAAAATATACGTAAAACATCCAGAGAAAAGAATTTAGGAATAACACAATGAGGAATTCAAACTAATGAAGGAAATGATCAGTTTGATGACAATTTATGCTTATGATTGATAAAATCGATGTTGTCAAAATGTATATCTAAGCAATTAATAATAAGGTCCACTACAGTATCTAAACCTAGCTATAGAGGCTCACTAATAAACCGTAGTATCAGAGTGAACAACTCAATAAAGATTTTTCAAATATATTTGAGGGCAACAAATTAAGCAGGAGGCATAAAGGACTAAATACATTGGTGGTAAATGTTCTCTAGATTATATTATTCTATAATGTCATATATATTATTGATCAAACTATTATAAAAATTGCTGAGGTTCAGAGAAGAAAATGAGACTGAGTAGGATCTCGGGAAAATTCTTCTCTGTGTAGGAAGATGATGATTTCTTATCTTAGAAAGAGGGGCATAGTACATGATAAAAGACTATAGCAGAAAAGTGGGATAAGAGAATGAGGAGCTTCTGTTCTGCCGGTTTCATAAAACAAGAAGAAAGTGTCATTAAGTGAAAATGAACATTGAAAATTGGAAACTAATGAAAAGCCAATATTTTCAATCCTCAATATGTAATTAATCTGTAGATATTGTTGCAACCAGAGTTTAAGTTCTCTCCGAACTTGAACATGGGAGTTAAAATAGAAAATACTTGAAGAATATATTTGAAAGTTACTTAAAATGACAAGTTTCCAGTCTTGAACCTGTATTTTACTAGTTACAATCATTCATGAAAGACAAATCTTGTAACAATTTAGGACATTTCATGATGTGAAGCATCTTTTTTTTTGAGAGAGAGGATATGAAAACAAATGGACTGTAAGTCAAACTAATAAGTCAGCTGTTGTGTTCTAAAACATATATATATAGATACTTTTGAAGAATTCAAGGAATTCAAAGAAAATTCCTCCTTAGGCAAGACTATGACAAATACAGCCAGAAATCAAATGTGATGTCTACTCAGAAAATAAATCAACCAAGATTTTTTAGGAATTGAAAGAATTGAAAATAGTAATCAAAATCATCTGCAGTATGGCACTGGCCTGAAGGACCAGGAGATGTTGATTCTCCTAGCCTCTTAACGAACCTCTTCTCTTTATCTTTAAGTACATGGCCTACTTGGCAAATTGTGTTGCACTGCAATCACCTGTTACTAAACCTAGTAAAGTGTGGCTCTAATCTTACTCACTTTCAGTTTGTAGCATAAATAATTTTCTTCTCTGAACCTCAAGCAGCTTTGTAACAGCAAATTCAGTAATATGTATGACATTCGAGAATAGTATGATTTGTTTGTTGTAAAAGTATATAAAGTCAATAAATGAACCCACTAAATCTGGTATCCTGTTTCTTTTAATGTGCAAATTATTCTTACAAACACCGATAATGCAACTAGACATCTAATTGGTGTGGTTTATGAGACGAAAATTAATTGTTATGAGTGATTAGTATTCATTTGTGAGACTACACTGAGTAGAAAGTGTAGTAAGATGCCATTGGGTTACGCTGCATTGATTAACAGAAGAGATAAATAGCATAAGACTTGTACACATATGGTGAATTCCTGAATCAGCTTCTTGTAGTCAGTCCTACTCCATTCCCAACTGGCTGGTTGACACTGCTTCCTTGCCTTCTTATCCCATCGAGGCATTAATACTATTTAGAAATTCCTTTTTAAAATCTAATTGATTTCAGCTTTCTCAATACAATGACCATTTCTTTCTACAATCATCACCTTGAAAACTGAGGTAAGATGTTTCTTTCTCCAGAGACGGTTTCCCTGATTGAAATACCTAGTGACTCCTAGCAGGAAACTTTTAGTACCAAAAGGTTAAGATACAAACTATATTTTCTTTATTGACCTGAGAGGTAGCTAATGGAATGAGTAATTTAGAGACATGACTCTCTCTTGGCTTTACCATTAAACACCATCATGGTATGACCTTTCTTAATATTGTTAACCTCTTATTAGCATTTTCATTTCCACCATGCAAAATGCCTTATTCTTTGTCGAAAACACTGCATACAGTATTTGTTGTAAACAGGAATCTACCTCTATAAACCTTCTACAGATTCCTTTCCTTCCCTCCTTTCAGAGGCAAAGCTGGTTTTGTCAATCACATTATCCCTAAAACATTTGTTTCACTTTCATAACCACAGTCTGTCTACTAGCAGTTTCACATTACAAGTTTTAAATTAGTGTAGGAAGTGCCCATCAGGTATTATGGTAAGAATAGCAACCCCTACTATGGGAACACATAGAAGGGAGACACTACCTATGGAATATTATGAAGTACACTCATCAAGAAAATACCAAATGGCTCTTGCAACTGTCTCCAGGAAATTCGGACAATGATATTTATCCATAGGTAATTCATTTGCAGTAAAAATATCAGGGAAATTTTTCTAATTAAAAAAGTAAAATAAAGTAAAATTCAAACAGATCAAAAAACCTACAACACGTTAGCATAATTCATTTGTTTTAATATGCCCACAAATATTTCACTCTTGAGTGTTAAACACAAACTGCAAAAATGACAACCCCCCAAAAAAAAGAGTCTTAATGTTCCCATTCTAAAGGGCATTTTCAATTATATTATAGGAGGACTGAAAAAATGAAAGATTTTTAACTAAACAGTACCAAAGCTCAATGTGGGAATTTATTTAATCACAAGAAAGCAAAGAGGTACAAAGTCACTGAGTAGAGACAAATGTCTGCAATGTATGCAAGTACATTTCCTGAAACAGTTCCATGAAGATCAATGGTTTTTTGGGTTTTTTTCGAAAGTGTTGCCTCTTGCCTTAAGAACTGCTGAGATCTCATAGGAAATATTAAGGAAGGAAGTACAGGAAGTGTAGGAAGAAAGATTCTCAAGTAATTCTGCTTGTTTATCTGAAGTTTTTTCTGTAATTAAGACCTTTTTAAAAAATATTTTCATTATTTTATTTTTAAATTCATTTGTTTGTTGATTGGTTTTGTTTTTCTGGATTTTTCACAACAGTGGTGTCTAGAGATTTTGGGCTGGCCTTCAGATTCATTTCATGCCTCTTATTGCCTCGTTCTCTTCAGTCTATACTGGTATTATACTTCAGTAATTCTGTTTACTGGAATGGTCAGAAGCACAAAATTATTAATTGCATTTGGATGTACTCTTGAGGAGCCTTTTGCAAAGCTTTCTCATGGTTTTGTGGCTGTCAATATGTCCTATATGTAATAATGAAGAACAGGCTGGGTATATAGAAATACCAGGCATGAGCAAAAAAATATATATGATTATGTAGCCAACAATTGTAATATGATGCAGACAATCCAGAATCTGAACAAAAAAATTCAAAGTTTCTGTTAAACTGGTAGATCCTAATGTGCATTTAAACATACACCTGTAAAAAAAAAAAAAAAAACCACACCTTATTGGATGTTTTTATTTCACATATAGTTTCCTAATAATTCTAGCAGTAAAATAACAAGAATAAATAATAGTTTGTGCTTCTTCACCAAGCTTTCAGCTGTGAGATAGATCCAAGGTTAGACAATGGACTTTCAATACTTTTGGATTTCACCAGTAAAAGGTGAAGATTGAGTGGGTATAAGTGAGGCAATGGGAGGCTATAGTTCAGGTCTATCAGTTCCATGTACTGTGGTGAGGAAAGGTATTATTTCATGCAATGTCCTTACAAGAGGAGGAGGGATAGAGGTGGTATTTTCCCAGATCTTACTAAAGATTTAGCCTCCTCAGAACCCTTGGAATTCACATATATCTCTAGGTAAATGTCTACTTTCACTTCTGTTGTCACCATGAGGATTTTAACTTTAAATGTTTGTGAATATTTACTTGTTTTGATATATTAGTAACTTTTTATAAGAATTAATCAACCTAAGACATGTGGCCTATATAGGTGGTATATTAGAAAAATGAAACCCGATTTGAAAAAAATGAATTTTTCTAATCTGATTAATTTTCTTGCAAAATTTTTGGGCAGAGGGTAAGTAACTGAGATGCTACCACTTCTCAAAGAGTCCCATGAATATTTTACAATTAAAAGTGTTGGGAAGTTAAAGACAGTTGTCTCTTTCATCTGTTTCTATAACAGGTATTTTCACCTTAAAATGCTTCACAAACTGGGATTACTTCCATTATCACAGAATGGGGATCTTCTAGTTTAAAAAAAAAAAAAAAAAATCCAGCTATTTAAAACAGAATAAGAATATCAGAGAAATTCTTATTACTCAAAGACAGAACCTGAAATACCTCCTGTTTAAAAGGACAGAAGGAATTAGTAGTTGTTGTTTTGTTGTTTGGGGTTTTTTTTGCAACACTTAAAAGATCTGCATTTGTAAAATCATCATAGACATTAAAAATGTGGTCAGTCTCAGTACTTTCAATTATTTTCTGTAATCTAGAAAGCCATGATAGACATGACATATGTTCTCTGCCATTCATTGTCCTGTTGGATTCGTAGTATGATAAAAAGGTGCTCTGTCTAGATTAGCCGTGTTATTCTTTCATATGGGTTAAAGTAAAACACTGCAAAATCCAAGAGAACAAATACAATTTTCTGAGATCAAGAGTTCAGCCAGTTTCAAGGATTTCAAGGTGCTCTGACTGTATGCAAGGAGAAAGACTACTAATCTCCTTCAAATTCTGACTATCAAAGAAGGGATAGTGTGTCAGAAAGGCAATACATCTGCTGTAAACATTTCCTACAGTTGTGACATTAAGACAAAATAAATTCTAAGCCTATCATTAAACCCAGGCTTTCAGGATGGCATTTTACTGTACTATAGCAGGTCAGCAAGCAGCAGGTAAGCTGCTCAATAAGGGAGAAGAATGGGACTGAATCAACTACTTATCCACACACAGATAATAGAATAAGTGATATATGTCACCACCACCAGTAAGGATTACAATTTTTTGTTTCATTTTACCCTTACTGACCAGCAAAATGCCTGTCATGGATGCTGTTGCAGCAATGTTCCTCTCTTATGAGTGAGAGGATAAGAAAAATAAGCGAAGTCACTATCAAGGGTAATTTTTATTTGTTGGTATTCCTTATATATTTAAAAAAAATACTTTTAAAAAATTACCAACCTGTTTATTATGAATAATAGCACCAAGACTATAATGAAACTTTTAATGAACTTAGATGAACCTGCCTTTGTGAGACCCTTAATCAAGCCATCTTAGCTAGTTGAAGTAAACAAAAAGAATAAACTAAACAGTATATCATCAAAAGTATAACAGCTCTGAGAACAAAATCACTATTTCTTACTTCTGATAACTTGTGGTTGGTTTAGGGTATCATATAGAAATAAATTCAGTTTTCTTAAGACCTCTCTCTATTCCTGGTCTTCATTCTTAAAAATGTTTATGAGACTTTAAAAAAAATTGTTCCAAACTAGTTAGGTTTACAATGTTTATTAGGGAGAAGATTACATAAGTGGACTGTATAGGTAGATATATATTTTCATTGTAATCGCTTTTTTGTGTTTACTCTGTTCCATGTATATTAATACACAACTTTCTCTAGACAAATATCCAATATTATGAATTCTGGAAATTACCTGCTGTGTAAAACTGATTTGATGTTCAAGGCATATCTAAGTAAAGAATTTAGTTCCTGACCAGAAAAGACTATCTGGGTTTAGTTTGTTGGGGTTTTTGTTTTTTTGTTTTTTTGGTTTTTTGGTTTTTTTTTTAATGTAAATTCACCGTATTTTGTACTTAGAGAAAGTTCTGTTGACATGTACTTCACTGCAGTTCCCATGGAAACTTTGTTGCCTTTCTGTGTGTGTCTGTTTTGGCTTTTGATTTGATGCAGTAACAGCTGGTGGTCATCCTGCAAGCTAAATTAAATAGTTAAATGATTTTGCTGCCCACATAGTCTCTTTGTCTCCAGACATTGACCTCCTCCTCACATATTGGTTAAGAAGTACATCATACTGAAGGACATCTGTATATCTCGTATTTATTCACTTATGTCAGATGAGCAAGATACACAAAAATATATTAAAGAATTGGTGGCACTGAGTGGAAATAAACTGAGCATTGCAAATGACGTTATGTGAGAGACCAACCAGTACCTGAGCAAAAGATATGGACTTAGCATATGTACAAGCAAAGGTAAATCAGTTTGGGCATAATATGAACTTCAACCAATCCTTAGATAAGAATTATTTTGGTTCAAATAATACGATGAATTAGTATTTCAGTTGCCATGGGCAAAATAGTCTTGCTTCCACGCCTATCACTTTATCTCATGTATTGCCAACTAACATACTTTTTAGTTATTGTCTCAGGTATTAAAAAAAGCAACAAAGACGACAAAAAATCGGCTAGAAAAACAACTTTTCTCTTTGTTCCACAGGTTTTTCTCCAGTCCAACACCTCTCCTTCCCCACTTCCTAGTCTCAACTTCCCTTGCTTTTGCAGCAGATTACATATAGCCCTAATCCAACCCTTTGGAGAGGCAATAGTAGTGTAAGAGGTTGAGGTCAGTGTATAGCAGCTTCTTTTTTGCAGCATTTTGCTTCTTACTCTTTTTGTCCACTGCTCCTCACTTCTCAATTATTTTCTGTGTTCCAGTTTGAATTATTCATGGGCTGCTGTCCCCTTCAGGGTGTTTATATCCTGTCATGTGTCCCTTCATGGGCCTGAGTCCTTCAAGAGTACCCCTGCTCCAGTATGTTGTCCACAGGCCACATTACCTCCTTTGGCAAAGAGCACCTCCTTCCAAGAGTGCATTTCCATCAAGTCTCCAGCAACGTCCCCTTCCACATGCCTCTCTCTTTTTTGTGTCCTCCTTTGTCTTCCCTTACTTATCTCTTTCTGTTTCCCCTTATGTGAGGTTTCATGTACATTTTACCGCAGTGCCTACCACCCTTTCTTTATACATATCTAAGTGATGGCATCATGTTCTCTTCTGACAGGTTGATGTTTTTGGTGCCTGCTGGGGCAACCTGTGTCACTGGTCTCCCTTGGTTTCTAAATTAATTTCTGGTAACACCACCATCCCTGTGCAGATCCTCAGGAATAAGAAACTCAGTTGGAAAAACAGTTGAAGACCTTGTGATTTGCAGAGCAAGAAAAGTCTGGTCATCTCTAATTCATAACCACACCAAATTAAATTATACTTGTACAGTGACTCAGCCTTCATTTTTTAAACATAAGGTCACTGTTGGTTTCAGATACCTCCAATAATTTCCTGTGATGCCTCTGAAAGAACATCTTTCAGTACTCTCTATTCAACCTTTGCCCTCATCTTCTTTCCCTTTCAACTCAGAGACAGCGCCATGGAGTAGATAGAACAGGCCACAAAGATCATGGGTCCTTACTTTGAACACTTATGTGTTCGTATATTTATGAGGCAGACTTTGTGTTTTTGATTTCTGACACATATCTATGTACATGGATTGGCACAAAGAGTAATGGGATAAGAAATACCTGAAATAACCTGATGAAACTGAAAAATAAATGCTCTACAATGCCATTTTGGCAAGAGGGGATTTTGCACATCTTCTGCCACACTACAAGCAATTGAAAATTTTCTTTAGTAAAAGGTATACCAATTTTCACTTACTAATCCCCCACCAACTTTTTAGCAATCACCCAAATAATTGTTACAGTAACTTTTTTCCTTGTTTCTTGTTCTAATTATACTATATTGAATCCCAGTGTTAAACATTTCATGCATAATTCAGTGCACCTCTCTCTCTCTTCACCCACCACCTCCTTTCCTCCAGATCAACACCTAAACAAGAAGTCTGTGGGAATAAGGAAAGCCAGGCAAGTTTGTTATGTATGTGATAACTTTTTTTCCTACAAGCATCATGATCCGTAAGATGAATGAACTCATGACCTTTTTTTTTTTTTCTGCTTCTTAAAGGAACATCTTTATTGGTGGGTCTAATATCAGATAGGAAAGTGAATAAATAAACTTTTAACGCAGGGAGATAATATCTGGTCTTATGTGCACAGAAGACTAGATAAAGTTTAGGGTGTTAGTTATGCACACTGGAGATCTTCTACATTAAAAAAAAAGTACTTATAGTACTTATACTCCCTTCCCACTTGCAGGTAGCTGAGCTCTCCATACACATGCACTTGGAAATTATTGGTGGCTTTTCATTTGCATACTGTCACTTTGTTAGCTACTATGTCTTTGGCTGCTTTAAAAGTTAATATAAATATATTAGCAAAATTAGAACTTCATTTTAGTGATTATTTAATAGTATTTGAATAGAATTTTATGAAGGTAAATTTATTAACTCTCTGAAACAAGCAGAAAATATCATTTCCTCCACTCTAAATTGTACTTTATTTTAAGAAATCTATTAGGATTACATGCATGTCAAATATTACAAAAATAGAATTTAAAAAATAAACATGTAATCTGAAACAAATCTTAAGTTTCATTTGTTTTTAAGGATGGCTTATTCTTTAAGCTAATATTTCTCTTTGAAAGTGTAATTTTCAAAACAAATTTAACCCTCTTGGGAATAATAATATTTATTCTATTTTGTTATGCCAACTGGACAAGAAAATAGGCCACACACATACTAATTTTATAAACCATTGTTATCCTGAAGATTATTATTTGCTTTCCAAAAGTTGAGATAATTTTAAAATGAAAAAGTGATTCTGCTATAGACATTTCTGTGATATACTGGACTCCTTGGATTATAATGCCTTTTAAGTAGAAATAGTTTTATAAGCAGATAGGAATTACAAAGGTAAGGTTTCTGTTCTGAATCCTCTATTGCAAAGCTTTTACTTGTTTAATTAGGGAATTTACGTGCCTATCCCAGTATCAGTGGAGAGATCAGAGAAAACATCCACAGCTTTTGAAAATTCTGATTGGATAATATTTAAATGAATATTTGTGAGAAAATGGTGGTATGTTACCTGTGTGGATATGCAGATGACTGCATGTTTTTGTAAAAACAGGAATCAACTATGTCAGTATAAAAAGCATAACAGCCTTAAACCTTCTATTGTTATTACTTCTTTCACCAGTATCTGCAGTCATAGGAACCAAACCTCCTTTCCAGTCTATCACAAATTTTTCAGGACTGTTTTTGTTCTATTTTTTTTTTTTTCAAAATAATTTAAACGAAAGAAAAAGTGCTATGAAAAGGAAAATTTTCAACTTATTGTTACATGTGATGAAAAGACCGTGACTCTTAAAATGTTATATTTAGCATCTTGTACTACAATTCTCAGTGAGGATGCACTGTTGCACTATAGAAAAGCTGCTTAATTTCAGCTTTTCATCATAATAGTAGGTTTCTCCATCAGAATGCTTAAAAGACAACTACTGAAGTTACAGACCCAGCAGTCTAGTCATGCAAATCACAACAAAAAGGACAGAGAGTCCAAATCACTGCAGTTCTCAGAGTACTGTGGTTTAGATTGCCTCAGTACAGCTTCAGAACTAATCTTTTTGGGATAACCTAGATTATGTGGCTAGATGATTTGTATGTCCTCTTTGAAACAGATTTCCGTATTACCATATACTCTTTTAGATGCACAGATGCCCACACTGCTATGTGTCTGGTAAGCAGTTACCAAACACCCACAGATAAATTGGAGATGAGGACTTGGTTTGTTTCAAATATTGGACTTATTGCACCTATGCAGAGTAATTCTATATTACAACCAGTCTGGACCTGACATTAAAAACTTGGCATATGCAAGGTGTTGGTTATGTTTTAATTTGTTTGACACTCTCCTAGTTCTTCATATTTAAAATCTGACAAACTTAGTTGAGTAAGAGGACTTGCCAGAAAGGAGAGAATCTCCTTGGAGTATTCTCTTACTTGTTTTACTCAAAACCAACCCATAAAGTATTGTGTACTTGAACACATACTGTCATTTTCAAATGTGATAAGCTGAAATTCAATGTCTACTTCCATATCGAGGCCTCTTCTTACTACACATTTTTTTCCTGACACTCCCTTTGACTCCTCCCAAACGAGTTCTTATCGCTCAACATAATTTCTTGCTCTGTAGGCATTAGTGCCTCACCCTTATTCAGAAGCATAGCTCAAAAGCTTGGGTTGGTTCACTAGTTATTTTATTGCTTTCTCTGTGGTGTCAATGTGGGATTCAACTGTATCACCATGATTCTCTTCACTGGGAATCTGACAGGGTCTTTCTGTATTTCTTTAATAACTGCATCTTTACATCTTGTTTTCAACTTGGTCCATGTGAATATTTCTTCAGATATCTATAGCTGCAGCTGTATAAACTAAATGTGGGATGAGCAGAAAGCTCTAGAAACACTATGCCATACTCCTCCATGAATACTGCCATTGTGCTCCAGAAATGTCAAAGTGTAAGACTGATAGATGTTGTGTATTTATCTTTCTCATTTGAAAAAACAATCTTATATTGTAATAAATATTTTTGCATCTGTTAAAGAGCATGGAGACTGAAAAAAAATATTTATCGCTGTATCAAATAAAGGTTAAGAAAACAAACAAAGACAGACAAGAAAGAACACTTAAATAATAAAGATATTTACTGTAAAGGTCTTATCAACAATTCAGGTGTTCATGAATCTCTCCAGGTATGGGATAAATATATCTTCTGTTGAGTAGGTATGAGATGATGACTTCTATCTTTTAATCAAGACCAAGATCTATAGATAGAGGATAATGTTTAACAATTAAAAAAAAACAGATTGGGATCAACTAGTCACACTTTATAGTAAATTTTAATTTGGATTATAAATTGTTATAACAGATTATTGCCTAGGGGTATGAAGAGATGTTCATTAAGATGAGAAAACAGACTGGGTCTTTTTGGGTTTTTTTTTTTTTTTTTTTGTCTCTGAGAAGTTATTTCACCATATTAAAAAAGAAAAAATATATATTTTTTCATATACTACTTAGAATTTAGTATAATTGTTTTATGAATGCTATAATGTGATCCACAGACATGAACTTTCAAATACTTGTGGAATCACTAACGTCAAGTGATTCTACAAAGATTTACAGGTTTCAAACCAGGATTGGAGTAATACTTTGCTTTGCAGATTCTTTCCTGTAAATAGGTTTAACTCAATAAATCCAGGCTACTGCAGATACACAATGCCCACTCCCTGAGCTGAGACCTGAAATCAGCACATTCACAGTAGTACCATCACTGCTTTAAAATACATTAATTGAAATCCCTACTCCAAGCTCTAGAGAATAGGCAGCAGTGCTAGACAGAGTAGCTACTTGAGAGTTAATGATGTGGTAAGAGAAGAGAGGTAGCCTGTAAATGTAGAACTTCAGACAGGATGTGAAAGAAAAGCAAAGGTGATTGTTGTAGTACAAATCTTTTCTACAGTGAAAACCAGGAGACCAGAACCTCACAACCCACAATACAAGAAATAAAAAGTGGAAATAAATAGAAACACATGAATAAATAAAGGACCATAAAGAAATTAGATAAAATAAGGTAAATAACAGTATGTTTTTCATCAGTCATGATCTCAAAGTGTTATAATGTGTTTGAAGTTTTTCTTTTTAGTTTTTGTAGGCATCATATGGAAATACCCTTGAGCCATCCTATAAATATTCATCAAGACAAGTTCTGATTCAGATATTGTCTTTTGAAGTTATATGGAAATGACGTGGTTTTGTTGCTTGAATTACCCTCTTCCTTTATTTATGTTAATATATCCCTTGATTTATGTTAATATATCCCTTTTATTTCCAAGGTTTTCTGTCTGCCTGGATTAAATAGAACTCCATAAGGAAATCTGACCCGAAGTTAACTTCCTTTTATATATTGGAGGTTTACGTTTTGATCAAACTTTCCCATTAAACTGTGTTTTAATTTCAGATATGTAGCTTGTTGTTTTCCCAAATCTAGTTCTGTTCTATGGTTAGTTAGAAACTCATTTGCATAATTCACCTAATTACCTAATAAAATTCTGTCAAATCTACACCCTTGTACTAGCTTTACTAGTGTTAAGCTGTAGAATAAATCTATCTGGGGAATGTTGCTGTAGCCTTTACAGCAGACATTTGAATCTGTGGCATCCGTTACCTCAATTAGCTCTCATGGCCTTTCTGGCAAGATTCCTACCATATCCCTGTATAGGAAGCCCTCTCTACACAAATATAAAGAGACTTTTTTCACACATCTGAAGTAGTATGTTATCTATTGCCTTGAAATAAAATTGTTTAATCACATTTAAAAAAAAATAAGATTAGCAGTATTGTGTTAATTTCTGGTACTGCAACTGCACTAAACCTCTGAGAGACCTCCTTGGTGCTGAATAAACATAGTTCAAAAAAATAATGCCTCCCCTAAAGCACTAGAAACTGTCCTAGACAACTTTTCCTGAAATCATTTAGAGTAATTTGTGACAACAGCTTGTGTGGCAAATGTAAGTATTAGGGGAAAATGCATTTACAGATTTAATTTTGAGGTGAAAAAGAAAAAATAAAGGAAAAATTACATTTATAAAAGAAAAATAAAACTTCAAACAATACTCCCAGCAAAGCACTTAACCACTGTTTGGAGTTAGCATTTATTACAACTGTCAGATGATCTGAGTTCCTAGGTGGACAATCAAAGTTGCACCCTACATTTTCAGTTTTTATGTAACCATTATCTGTACAGGAGATGCTGGGATACATTATTTTGCGGACCAGTAGGATACATATACTACTAAATAACACTTTATTTTGCCAACAAGTGACTATATTAAGCCTTACCCAGTCCTTGTGAAGAGTCTGAAGCACTTTACATGATATCAAGCTTTTTTCAGAAATCTGCCATGACTTTGTATCTCTTTAGCACTGCAAAGGTATAGAGCAAAAGCATTCAGCTTGTTGCTAAACAGTAGTAATCATTCAACATAAGAGTGTAGCTGAAATGCAGAACCAAGGCTCTTGCAAGACATCTGCATCTTAAGGAAACTGTGTCATTTAGAAGGAAGATCACACACCTTGTATATAATTTATTTAATACAAAATTAAGTAAACCAGATTTTCCTTTATTTCTTCAAATTGTGTGCACAAACTGTCTAGCTACCTTATATTTTACAGAAACATCCCACAGAATATGGAAGTGTAGGAATGGAAATGGAAATTCAGTGGAGGTGAAAGTACAAGCAGACCAGGTCGTTGTGGTGAAGTGAAGAAAGGATACGGGTAGCAGTATTTTTTTTCACAGCCTAGGTATCTAAAGTTCTTTCAGGGCTAAATGTCTCCATAGCATTTATTATACATACGTCTGTTCTACTGTCACTACCCACTCATGCCTTCAAACTGTAGGTGTCTACATTTAGCTAACAATTGCAGAACGCGTGTGGCACTCTCACACAATCCTGACAATTCAGGCTGCTAAAATATATCTACATCTCATCATGAAACAGCTCCCACTCCTCAGATGTCTAACTCCCCCTTCCATCAAAATACATTACTTTTAGTTTTTATCCAAACTCATACTGTTATCTTGTATTCTGGAAGTAAGGTTTGTAAACCAGGAAAATTACTCTTAGTCACTGCCCACTAAGGGCACCCTTTGCAAACTCTTTGATCCCTTAACATTTGTGGACTACATGAGTTGAGAGAAACAGAAGGTACTGTGAAGGTAGATTTTTTTTGTGATGGGAAATTTCGAGCTGGTTTTGAAGTCTCTTATACCCCTTCTGGAATACGTTTAGCTTTTTTCTTCCTTTCTTTCCTGCCCCTTCTTTCTCTTCTACACTAAAATTCTAATAAGTTTAGTGTCTGGGAAAATTTACCTAGTAGCACAAATGTGTTTATAGCTCTTAACCAAAACAGTATGAAGATTTGAAGAGAATTATATATACTGAAAATAATATTTTCCCTGTTCAGGAACATGTATGGAAGCAACTGATTTGTTTCTTCTTATGGTTGTTTCAGAACAACAGTGTCTGTGGAAGAAGTGGTCTCTCTGAGTCCAATGTTTGGCCATACTTTTCATAAAATGTTACTACTAATAATGCAAATGTTCAAGTGCTCTCAGAGTACCCTGAGGCCGTGAGGGCACACAGATATAGTGATGGATTTACTGGTATTTGGTATAAAGGCCTTCAGTTTTTTTCAATGGGTACACATTGCAGTTTGATATACAAAATAGCTGCCTTGAGATATCTTAGTTTGTCCCAAGATACGCCAAGAAGTAGCTAATTTGATATATATGTAGATATAAATTGAGATTACCAATTTATTGTTTTATCTCCAGTTCTATTGTATTACAGGAAAATTATTTCGGTGAGCCATGCTTGTGGAGATATTGTTGGTTTTTAAATAAAGGGGTTTATTTTTCTTGTCTTGACTTAAAAATTATTGAATTTAGAGTAATTTCATAGATAAATTCTGTAACTGCTTCAGAGGCTGTCGATGATCACCTACCATTAGATCGAGGATTCAAGTTGTCAGAACAGGGAGGAAAAATATAATACATAGACCCTTTGTCTGAAAACAAAATACATAAAAGTGTGTAGGCAAGGAAAAGAGAAGTAGCCACATGAGAAGAGGTAACAATTTTAAACTGAAAGAGTGTAGATTTACATGGAACATTATGAAGAAACTTTTCACAACAAGGAGTGAGACACTGGAACAGGTTGCCCAGAGAAGCTGTAGAAACCACATCATTGGAAGTATTCAAGATCACGTTGGATGTGATTGTGAGCAATCCAATTCAGTGAAAGATCTCTTTGCCAACGGCATGGGAGTTGGACTAGATCATGTTTAAAGGTCTTTACAATGCAGTCCTGTGATTCTATAACCAAACATTTTGTCTATCACCTTACAGAAGGTGATAGCCACAAAAGCCACAAAAGAAAAATATTTCACTGGAAACTCTGCAGATCCCTTCTGTCCTGAACTGAGAGATTCTTTTCCCTTTGCCTCAGCAGCCCACCTGCTCAGAGGCCTCTAAATACTAGGCCTCAGTGCTAGCATGACATTATGTCTTTGAGTACTTTTACCTCTCTCAAAAAGGACTAATAACAGGATAGTGGCAATGTCTAGCCCAGTACTATGAAAATCCAGGCATATTAAAGTCTTCTGTTCTTTTTACCCTAGTTACAAGTCTGTCTGTACTGATTCATTGAAGAATTTAAATTCCAATAAGGTTATTCCTGTCTGAAGATATTTTCTTCCTGTATTTCTTGATTCATGTAGTTTTCTCTGGATTCATCTCATTATTCATCATCTCTTCCACAATTTCAGAAAGTTAATTGAAAAAGAAAGCAAAAATCTTCCAAACAGCAGCAGGAAGGAATTCCAGTCAGAAAATACACTTAATTAAACCTTGTTATCTCTTCAAATTCTCTTTGCACTTATATAATGTGTCATTCTTATGATGTTTTCATTGCAGATACTGCTTCTTGCAGGTCATTCAGCTGTCTCGTGGATGGTTTTCTAAATTCAGTAATGAAAATATCTACAGGATACTAATTTTTGCTGTAGAAAGGTTGCACTGTGTATGCGTAACACATCAGTGCCTTGATCAGCTGTGTAGATGGCTTATCGCCATTTGGAGTCCACCTAGACTACAGAGTTGGTAATTGCAGGTATGAAGCCGGATTTATAAGTCTCCTTTTCTTTACTGGGGAGATTGAATTTATTGTTTTCATACTTGACAGAACTGTCTCATTTCCATTAATAAAACCTGTTGTATTTTCCCTTTTTAAAAATAACTCAGTTGTAAATGGAAGTATAATGCCATTGAAACCAACAGGTATAACATTAATTCAATTTATAACTAAGACCTAAATAGTAATACTTAGTTAGTAATACTAATCAGGACAATAGGGAATCTGTGTAATGGCTCTCCAATATATGCTGAAATGTTATTAGTTGCAGTGACTTCATGTGGACTATATGTTGAATACATGAGATTAATGTTAGATAATGCTATCAATAAGAATGGGCTTATCATTTCACTGGGCAAATTATGAAGGACACACCTGGAGCTTGTTGGATACTCTCAGGAATGTCTTGGAGATAGAAAGTAAGTAGTTAAAACTCATTATTTCTTGTTTAATATAGTCTTTTCAACAGTGAATCATTTCCCTCCATTCTCATTCAATATGTTTCACGCCAAAGACAGTTATTTGTCCAAAGCATTCACACAGCATCTTTGGTCATTAAAACATTCAAGATGATAAATTAGACTGAGATTTTTTTACAGTTTCATGGTTGAAATGAAAATGTTATAGAAAGTTTCAAATGTACGTGGGATACAGGTCATAAAAGAGTAGTGGCTATTTCAATAAGCTTTTTCTCACATTTGATCTCTATTCCAATAATTTACTCATAGTTCTTAGAGAGAGGAAGCAATAAAGGCTTTGAAAGGCATTTACTAAATATTCCTCTGCAATGAGAATGATTTATGGCTTGTTCACACATCATTTTTCAGAGGCAGCTGTGTCAGCTGAAGAAGTTACCATCTCATCCACTGCCAGCTGCTTGTTACTGCCTCCTGACAGAGGTGTATCAAGAAATGCTGCTGATGACTTTAAGAAAAAAAAATAATTTACTAAATAGATTGTTTCTATTTTCCTGTCTGAGAATAACCTGAAAATAAAGCAGGGTTTTCCACAGTGGTTGAAAGTTTCTACAAATAATCATGTACATTTTTCAAACTTTTCTTTTGCAGCTGGTATGCAAGCAGATGTGTGCATGTACTTGAATACATACCGTGTTGCATGTTGGTTGCCACAATTCTGTGAAATAACGTTAGTGTTTATCTACACTTAGACCAAATGTAAAAGTGCAATGACAGCAAATGTCAAAATGTGGTCAAGTGTCTATATAGAGCTGAAAATTATGAAGAAAAACTTACTGCTAGAAAAATAGACATTTATTTGTAAGAAATACTGTTTATTTAGAAATTCTTATACTATCTTTTTTTTCTTTTAGGAGATAAAAAATGACAAACTAAGGTAGGGAACATTAAGGCTTGATGAACTGGAATTAGTTAATTAATATTAATTGAGATATTCTATTAATTTGGAATGTGAAACTGAAAATTAATCTATATAATTTTTGGATGACAGCAAAAACCTTTATGAGCACTCTGAATAATGGAACTAGAATTCAAACTGATTCTGATAAATGCAGAATGATCCAAAGTCAACACAAAGAACTTCAACAAAGAGAAGTACAAAGAACTACACCAGGAAAATCAGAAGCACAAGTACAAAATGGAGAATAAGTAGAGAGTCAGGGTGTTCCACACAAAGATGTGAATATCAGAGTGAAGAAGGGTCAAGCACAGAACATCAGTGTAGATGGGACAAACATCTTTCTGGAATGCATTAAGAGGATAGAGGACATTTAAAAAAAAAAAAATCATCCTGCTCTGCTCAGTAGGAGTGGTAGATTGTATTCAGAAATATTCCACCATGATTACACAGAAAGTCATGTAGTGTTTATAAAATAAGCTCTTTCTCTCAATTGTCTTTTAATAGAAATTATCAGTTTTGAACTCTACTGTATAAGAAGGATAGGCAAATTAGCACCCTTGTTTATTTATCTCAACTTTTTCTATTAAGAAGTCTTGGAAAACAAAGATAAAAAGCTAAAATAGTTGTTTAATCTCCAGAATAAAAGACTGAAGAAAAACATGAAAATGTTATTTAAATGTTTTAGAGGTTATTATACAAAAGAATAATTTACTATACTCTCTGCCTAATAATGTAAGAAAATAATAACGGGAAGTTTTTTGGAAAAAAAAAAAAAGATACAAAAAAACTTTCACCTGAAAGAGCAAAGAAATATGGAAATGGACTAACTAGGTAGGTTGAAGAATTTTCTTTATGGTTTCTATTGCATATTGTAAAGTACCTTCCTTAGGCTATCTTAAACCACTTTTGAACAGATGATCTTTTGAGTTTCTTCACAGTTGTCATCTTCTTTCTTTTTTTTTTTTAATTTGTTAAGCTGATAATGATACAAAAGAGTAAGAGTTTTAAATATTTAAATATTTTAAAGATTCCTGTGAGGCCATACAAAGATTACCAAAATTTTAATTAGTTCACATGTTCACACAACTTCAGAAGTGCCCAGGGTTTATTTTAGATCATTGCAGACTGAACCACTCTTTAGACTCAGAAACAGAAATTGTAAGTGGGGCTCTCAAGGGGAGCTTTTACTGATTTTTGCCTTGAGTGGTGCTTAAAAGAGCAAAGAAAATGAAATTAAAAGAAGGGGTAGACAAACTCTTTAGGAATTCAAACAGAAGTTTAACAGTTAGAATTCTAACACAATTGAAGTCTACGTGTGTTACACAAACCCTTATAAAATGGATGTAATAGAATGTAAAAATCTGTTAAATAAATCCAGTAGTAAGACCAAAGGAATGTCAAAATAATGTACATATTATATATGTATGTAGACACTATATATATGTATTATGTACTATAATATAATGCTCTGGAATGGTAATGCAAACCATATAGCATTAGGGAAAAAACTTTCTAGACTTGCTCTAAACAGGCCTTTGACTCAAAGATAATGGTAAAGAAGATACTGCTGCAGAATGCATCCTATTAAAATAATTCCTTGTGGAATTTATGTTTTGCTCAGACAAAGGGCATGGTTCTCTAGCTATTTGCATGCAACAGGGTGAAAGTAATAAAGGAAGTATTTTAAATTCAATATGTTTTAAAAAACTGAATTCAAGTCTTATGGCAAATGAGTTAATAGAGTGGATTGATTAGGAAGTACGAGTAAAATAATGAAATTATAGGGAAACTTTCCAGTGCTTTACTTCCCTCTGTTCCTTTTCTCCTCTTCCTACCTCAGAATATATAATGAACACCAAATTGCTAAAGGTTATATTTGTTCTTGAAGTTATTAGGCTGCAGTTATTGTTTGCATGGTTGTAACTATGGCTTCATACAACTGCCTCAGAAAGTGCTGATTTTTCTTTTCCTTTGCAGAAAAAAAAAATTAGTATCAAGGTTTGGTTTTATTTTTTCAAAGAAAAAAAGAAATAAATGCCTTTTTTTTTTTTTTTAATTCTGGGATATGTAGCTTAATGGAACAAAAAACAACAGTAACCCTAGTCAACAAAATACCTGTCAGCTGCTTATACTCATAAGAATTAGCTGCATTCAGATAAAATTCTGTCTTTTGTGCCTTTTAGAAGTTTTTATTGAGATTATCTAAGTGAGCTAGTCACTCAATGTAAAAGTACTTTCTTTTTTTTTTTCCCCCTCAGTGAGGACTTAATTTCAATCAATGCAACTGTATAAGACTTACTCTATCTGACAAGCTAATTTATTCATTATCCTTTGATGACTAAAAATCCTAAATGAGATTTTTAGGGGGTTGAGGGCAGCCTAGAAATGAAAATTGCTTTATTTATTAATGAAAGACATCCAACTTTAGGATAGATTGTGGCAGTGTATGGCAGATCTACTATCAAAATACAGTTTCTAGACAGAAAAAAAAGGAAATTAACATAAGCAGAGCAACTTCTCGCCAGCCGTAAATGACAGAAGAGTCCTACAAGCATTCCACACTCTTTCACAAATTAACTCGCAATAGTTATTGATTCATAAATACTCTGAGCTACATTTAAATCATAAAGCATTACCTGGTTCTCCTTGCATGTTTACCTGTGATAGCAGAGCTTATCGGATCTTTCTGTGTTGTTTCTTTATCCTTTCTTTCATCTATGGCCTAATATTAGAGTTTTCATGGCGGGATCTCAAATTTTCAGCTTTCCAGAAACAGGTTTATCACTACCTGCAATTCTAATAATTTTTTACTTATTAAAATTGAGGTAGTGAATAAGCACAGTGGAAGCTTGCATCTGCATTAGTAGTGTGAAGAGAATTAGATGAGTGTGTAAATTTATACAAAGACGTATCTTGGCATGCAGATACTATAATACTAATGGCAATAAATAATATAAATAATATTAAAAATTGCTATTCAAAGATTTTTGTGGAATGAATTTGTACTGATATCTATCTAGTTCCTCTGAATCAGAAACGTGAAATCTGTATAGAACTGTAGAAAAATCAAGAGAAAAATTTTCATGCAATTATAGTCATAGCAAAAAAGACTACAGATGTAATTCACTAAGCCACTGAATCTGGCCATACTTAATAGGTTCAGAGTCCACCCTTCTCAAATGAAGCTTGCTTGAAAGAAATGGAAAAACTGCACTATTGCTGGCCATTCCATGTGTGTCCTGTTAGTAGAACACCTGAGTTTGTTAGTTCATCATCTCTTGGAACAGACAAATCCAGGCAGAAAAAGCTAAAATAAGCTAATTTCTCCAAATACTGAATTTCAGAAGGAACAATGGAGTATAGATTTTGAGGGAAAATAAAGTTAGCATAAACAACTATCATAACTAATAAAATACATAAAACATAAAACTTTACTTCCAGCCAATATTTCCATCATTAAAGAGAGTGGAGAGGATTTTCACTATGTTATTCTCTGATAAAATTTGGTGCACCATGCTTTTCATGGTGTATCATGCTACCAACAAATTCTACATTGTCTTTGTGATTTTATTAAATGTATTTCTAATAAGTATTAATAAAATCATTCTCCCTCCATTTCTTATAGTATTTACCTTATTAAGCAAAAGAAAATTATGCTAAAGGAAAGTCAGCACAAAAAGAGTGTGAAGTATCTGAGTACAGTATGATTGTGTTATTCTTCACCTTAGAGTCCCATTGGATATATAGACAGCATTTTGAAAACATCTGTTTCCATTCCTTAAAGGAAAAGTGTAAGCAATGAACCAAGAGTATTCCAAACCAGAGAAATGCTGGATTTTATAATACGTTAGAGAATTTCACAACATGGAAGATGATCAACAGCTTGTTAGGTAATGATGTAAGTGCCACAAATTAGTTTACATTCTGCAATGTAAATACATCAGCAGAACTGATGTCTGAACAAAGAAACCAAGATTGCAAATAAGTATTTGGACCAAATCCAGTGTGCTTTCTAATTGCTTGGTTTTGTTTTGCTTTGATGAGTGAGTCCAGAATTAATTTTTGCATGTATAGATAATATAAAATACATAAATATATATTATATAGATGTGTATATATCTCTCTTTTCTAATCCAAGTCTCTCATTTTCACTGAAAAGTTCCTCTCCTTTTCAACAGATGAATAAAATGTATAATTATTTTCACCACTTTTTAAGTACAACCCTTGCAAACTAATTTCGATTAAATCCTACAAGGTTTGTCTTTATAATTTGAATAATTAGAAAAAAGTCCAAGACACAGAAATGCTTTCTGTTAACATATGTTCATAAGTAACATTGGTTGAAGTCAAAAGGTTAGAAAAAGAAATGTTTAAATACTGTATAATTAATCTTTGGAAATAAGATTAAACTACTGACCATACTGAAACCGAGAATTCTAATAAGGATTAGATATCTCTATGGATAATGAGAACCTTCACAGAAAAATAGCAAAAATAGCATATAGTAAAAACCTGAAAAAATATTTATTCTCACAGGTCTGTTCATAATCCAAATACCATTTAAGAGGTGTTAGGAGAAAATTTCCATAATTGTTCACCTTGAGGTTTCCAGATTTTTTTTTTTTTTTCCACATCGGTAGGAGTAGAGAACTGTAACAGACTCCATTCACGGCTAGATAAATTTCTGGTGTGAAATGCTAGTGTTGTGTTCCTCTTCAGAGCTAAGCTTTTAAGTCCACATCTCAAAGGGTGACAGGGCTTTATGCAAAGGACAGTCTAACAGACTTAAAAATATGGTACCCATGTGCAGTGGCAACCAACATGCATTGGGGAAAATTTCCAGTTATGACTCTCTGGCTGATGAATTAATTCTTTGGTGTGCATGTTGTATTCTCAGTTCATTAGTCTGCAGATTCTTGTGGTTCAGGAGAATATGAATGAGGGCCAGAAACCTTTTTCAGTCTTGTTTGCAAGAAGTACTAGAAAAGAATAGCTTTTGTCTGAGCAATTCTCAGACATATCTCCGTGAGAGGTCTTCAACTAATCTGTGTTTTTGTGTCCCAGAATTTAATATCAGAACAGTAAACTCCAGATTTGAAAAAAGTAACATTCATGCAAGAAGTTTATTTTGCTATGACAGAGTTCATGTAAATCTACTATTTGCCTCACTCCAATGATCCAGTGTTCTAATCTCTTGAAACAATTAGCTTCCAGAAATATGTAAACTAATTCCAGTTCTTTCAAACCCTGATCTTAACTCTGGAACTGTGAATTCTCTTACACCTAGCAAGACCATAAAATATTGATTATAAGCAACATACATAATTTCAGTGACTCAAGAGGACATTAAAAAATAAGAGTTATAGCTATCTGCAAAAACAAAAGATAGCCTCAGGTATAGGTTTTACATCAGTTTCATAATGACATTGGTAATTTTTCTCAACTTGCTGGAATTTTTTTTTTCAATATATACATTTTTTCATTGAAATATGTTTTAAGAAAAGTGAACTGTGGTGCTACTTCATATATTTTACTCTGTCCTCTACATATACAACAGCTTTATTTGTGAAGTTATTTAAGAAAAAAATATTTTAAAACAGAGGTATTTCTGATCTCCTTAGCACTATCTTTCAAACAGAAAAAAATATTCACAGATTGTGATAAATTTAACTGGAGATGTAGGATTAGATTAAGCAAAGGTCATTCAATAAAAATATGACATTCACACTAATAGAACAAGAGAACTGTGACAGAAGGAGACAATCAGCATTACAATGAGAAGAACTCAAATGCACAGAAAAAGGCCATATATTTATGTGATGAAATCCCAACTGATACATGAGTACAGGGTTTGAATAGGTCAGCAGTAAAGAAAATTACTTAGAAAAATAGAAGCCTGCCTACATATACAAACGTGAAAACCATTAACATAGCTATAGTACTTCTGCCAAAGTGCTATCCACACTATCCAGGAATGAATCCATTTGCAAACTGGCTAAAAAAACAGTTATTCCTGTTTTCAACTGCTGAGAATCCCTCACCAGGTCAATCCAGAGATTTGATTTTACCAGCTGCTGTGCAGTTCCACACTGGAAGAGGAGATTTTTCAAGAAAATAAATATCTCAAGAACGGTTATGTAAACAGATTAAAATAATATTAAAATTCATTTGGATGTAAATAAGACACCAAGTATTCAGAGTAACCTGAGAAGTCCAGTAATATGTTTTTAACAAATTTAATGTTACTCACAAGCTTCTTGGTGTTTCCAATTGCTATTATTTTTCTTGTATTTTAATACAAGACATTTATCTTTCTTCCTCACCTCTGTTCCACTATGATCTTCTTCTATTATCTAGTGTATAAATAAGGGCTTTTTTTTTTTCTGTCTCCCTTCCCTTCCCTTCCCTTCCCTTCCCTTCCCTTCCCTTCCCTTCCCTTCCCTTCCCTTCCCTTCCCTTCCCTTCCCTTCCCTTCCCTTCCCTTCCCTTCCCTTCCCTTCCCTTCCCTTCCCTTCCCTTCCCTTCCCTTCCCTTCCCTTCCCTTCCCTTCCCTTCCCTTCCCCGTCTGAGAATTCTGTAACAATTTAGTAACGCTAGTTGAATTAAACTCTGTGTTCTTTTCCTTTAGGTAGTATACAAAGAGGTCATCCTTAAAGAAAAAAAAACAAAACAAAACAAAAAAAAACCAACCAACCAACAAACAAAACACATACACACAGACAACAACAACAACAACAACAACAACAACAAAACAAAAAAAAAATTAATACTCAGATTATTTTTACCTAATAGCTTGTCACAGTGTCAAAATAGAAAGCTTTCACTATGACAGTAATGGATACAAACTGGAACACAAAAGGTTCCACTTAAATTTGAGAAGAAACTTCTTCTCAGTGAGATTGACAGAACACTGAAACAGGCTGCTCAGGGGGTTTGTGGAGTCTCCTACTCTGGAGGCATTCAAGACCTGCCTGGACACATTCCTGTGTAACCTCATCTAGGTGTTTCTGCTCCGGCAGGGGGATTGGACTAGATGATCTTTCGAGGTTCCTTCCAATCCCTAACATTCTGTAATTCTGTGATTCTGTGAGTGGAGAAAGCATAAGAAATTTATAAAACTGAAGACACTCTTTCCTGCCTTGCATATAATTTTTCAACAGTGAAGAGAAAATAAATAAAGCTTAGACCTGGGAAAAAAGAATTACTGATAAGTGAAAGGTTTTTCAGAGATTCCCTTGAAACACTATTTACTCTTTCAGGAAGGTCACTATCAGCAACAAAAGCACTCTTCAGCTATAAGGAGGAATGTGGCTAGTAAAATCATCCCTTCTAAATGAGTTTGCATAGCCTCCATCACAGATTAGCTCCCATAATTTTGAGTCTCTCTTCCCATAATCATGAAATATCATGACATAAAATTTTCTTTTATATAGCTTTTATTTTTACTTCATAAATACATGGTAAAACAGTATTACAAAGACAGAAAATTTTAATGCTGTCACATCTGGAGAACAATTCACCTTTGTACCATTAGCTGCCATGGAAAGTCTGTTCTTTGCTGGCTTTAGAAGACTTTTTTAATGAGTGTTTTATGATGTTTCTGTTTATACAATATTTTTAAAACTGTTACAAATAGACACCAATGCCATAAATTACAGGAAAAAACATCCCCAGCTCTCTCCATGCTTAATATGGAACAGTAACAAAAAGGGGAAACATGCAGGTGTTACTAAAGCCTGTTCAATTAATTCCACATGTAGATTCAAGTTCAGACCTCAGTTCAGTGGAAAAATTTGAAATTCCATAGCCATCCTTCATATCTCAAAAAAAAAAAAAAAAAAAGACAAACAAAACACAACCATACTTATGAACTTATTGTAATTAAGTAATTTGAATCATAATTTTCCTGGGAGACTTTGATATTACCAAAAAAAACCATGATATGCAGGGACTTTTAAAAATGCTCATTTCTATGGTACATGGTACCTGAAAATTCTTACTTTTAGAATCACTGTGTGATAGAATTTTGGTCAGAAGAGACCCTCAAGATCATGAAGTCCAACCATTAATAGAACTCTGGCATTAAACCATGTCCCTAAGAACTCAGTCTAAATGCCTTTTAAACACCTCCAGGGATGGTGACTCCACCACTTCCCTGAGCAGCCTGTTCCACTACTTCACAACCCTTTCTGTGAATAAATTTTTCCTAATATTCAATCTAAACTTCCCCTGGCACAACTTGAGGCCATTTCTTCTTGTCCTATTACTTGCTACTTGGAAGTACTTGGAAGAAGAGACCAGCACCCTTCATGCTGCAATAACCTTTCAGACAGTTGTAGACAGCAATAAGGTCTCCCCTCAGCCTCCTTTTCTCAAGGCTAAACAGCCCCAGTTCGCTCAACTGCTCCTCATGAGACTTGTCCTGTAAGCACCTCACAAGCTTCCTCACCCTCCTCTGAATTCTCTAGTACTTCAGTGTCTTTCCTGTAGTGAGTGGCCTAAAACCGAAAACAGTATTTCAAGGTGCAGCCTCACCAGCCCCAGGTACAATGGAATGATCACTCCTCTAGTCCTGCTGGTCACGCTATTTCTGACACAAGCCAGGATGCTGTTGGCCTTTTTGGCCACCTGGGCACACTGCTGGCTCATGTTAAACTGCCTGTTGACCAACACCCCCAGATCTTTTTCTGCCAGGCAACTTTCCAGCCACTCTTCCCCAAGCCTGTAGCACTGTCTGGGTTTTTTGTGACCTAAGTGCAGGACCTGGTACTTGGTCTTGTTGAACCTACTTGAGATACTTGGGAGTACCACATTTTGTGATGGAGCAATGAACAGTACTCTTGAGGAATGAAGAGGCCTAGATCTCATGCAGGTAGAGACATCCTTCATATTCACTAACGGTACTTAACACATTTAAATCCACGTCAGTTTATATATAAACAATGGTTCACATAGAACTGAAAAAGTAACTAGACAATAATCTGTAAATGTTGCTGAATTAGACTATACTGAAGGAAAGAGATGACAATGCATCAGAGAGCACTGAAATGCTCATTTAAGATGAGCACTGCCCCGCCACTGCTCAGAAAGCAAAAAGAGATGCCTTTACAGGAGAAAGAGTCAATATTTCAAGTAATTCAATCTCAGTTCTTTTAAAATAAATAACTGCTTACTGTTCATACCAATGGCCTAATAAAGCACATTTTTACAACACATTTGTAACATTAATTTGTTTTCAAAGTTCCTATACCAGTACAATTTTTCTCCTTATGTTCTTCAATTACTTTTACAGTGTCCTTGACAAAACAACTCTGGGGATATGCAGGGTTTTATTTCTAAGATGCAAGCCATTATTGCTATCAACCTGAGCTAAACAGTCCAACTGTGATCTGTAGGGCAATTCCAAATCAGAAAGTGCTGCTTATTTCAGTTACTCCAACTTGAGGAACAGAAAAGTCTTTAAAATACACTTTTCTGTGGCATGTTTTCTGCCCCAAAGATTCAGTATCTACTAACTCTAGGATAGTAATACCTTCTGTCGAGTATAATATGACCGCAAATTATTCAGTCTCAAGTCCTATTTTGAGAAATAGTTTTTAACACTTAAATCTGAAGCATCTCATGTACATCCATCCTGTATCTTCATCAGCAATAAGAATTAGATCACTTCAGCTGTGGGCAGGGAATTAGAAATGAAATTATGTTAATCTTCTCTCCTTAGTAATCTTGTAAGTTTCCATATAATGAGCTGTACTAGTGTCCCAGGAGAAACATGTGATCAAACAGATGAGCTAGTCCACACTAGAAATAGGAGCTTAAGGAGAGTTGCAGAACAGCACATGAGTTTAAAAGTCATTGACTAGCACAGCCACAACTATATCAAAAAGCACTCATCATTCATTCTCATTCATCTTAGAACAGCTTTAATGCCTGTCAGTGCATCTTTTCTCCATCCAGCTGAAACCTTCTTTTCTTTGATCTCTAACCATGGAAGATCAAATTTCACAAAATAGATACCCAAGTTCAATTCATCAATTTGTTAGAAAATCCAACCACAAACCTGCAGGTAATTAATAGAAGCTGACTAACACCAAGCAAGTACTTGCTCATCTGTCCAAGACTTCTGTAAGTGAAGCCAGTTGGAAAGTGCCATTCTTTGCTTGTTGTGGATGTATTTTATTAATTACGGAGCATTTATGGGCTTTGATGTGTTTTATTTATTGTTCTTCTACAGGCATCTCTAATTCCTGATTCACTGTGATTACATAATGCCTCTAGAAGATGGTCTACTGCAAATTCTGCATTGCTGTTTTACCACAATGTGGTAGTTGTTACAAAGTAACTATTTGGTGGTCCACTGTCTTAGGTTTGCTTGATTCAAGCAAATTTAGTTTACTTCCATTTCACATTAACATGACAATTGGCAATTTCAGTGAACAGATCTGAAATTTAAGTAGCAGCAGTCTGGACTCTCTTCTCTTTCAATCTACCTATTCAACTCTGAGTGCGATTTACAAAGCACAATATGACAGGTTTGTATTTTTAAAAAGTATGCCAAACATTGGCATAACAGAAAATAGATTGGGAAATCCAGGGTAAGATTTTAATGCCTTTAGTTAGAAATTAAAAAATAATTACTCTAGAAGTCATTCAGAGGACAACTGAAATCTCCAGACACTTCCCACTAGCCTGGACAGAAATAAAATAAATAACTAAATAAATAAATGCATGTCTTCATTTTCAGTCTTGCTTTTGAATTGTGCATACATCTCCAGCACTTGAGCACATTATTTGAAAGAGGAAGAAAACACATAATCCAGATCCATTGGTCCTTAATTAATTATGTGCTGTCAAGGTTTTGATTGCAGGGTGACAATAAAATCGTGGCAGATGTATTGTTAGCCCCTCCAGTCCCACTTCCCACTAAGAACAGAGAGAAGAGAGTTGGAAAAATTAAAAAATGTTTTACTAATGCTACTAATAAGAATAGAGAAAATAATACAAAATATACAAAACCAATCTTGAAAGTCTCAGCAACTGCAGAGCCTGCACCCGAAGTCCTGGACTGGACTCTGCAGCCAACCACAGCTGGATTCAGTCTGTCACTAGGCCTCAGTTCACAAGGACAACCAGCAAGGTCCTCTCTTAATGTTGGCCATAAGGAAAAAAGGACAAAATCCTTGTGATCTACCACTTTTATATGAAGTATTCACGTGTATGGGATGTTACACTCCGTTGATCAGTTGCTTGGTCACCTGTTTCTCATTGCCCCTCTTGTGAGAGGTGCATCCATGCTTATCAATAACTTCCCATTCCATTGCTATGTTTATCAAAACATGTATGTGGTTCTCCAGGAAAATGCAGCTAATATGAAAGCTTTAGCTGACAGGCAAATTCAATAAAAGAGAAACTTGTTTTTAACAAAACCAGGAGAGTGCTCCATATTCTCAGGTATGACTTGAATTTTCATTCATAACAACAAGTAGCATACTAGAACATGGGTGATATTTCATCAATGCTCTGACTTAAAGGAACAGGCACACAGAGTGACTGAAAGGGAGAATGTGAGACTGTACAAAAAGTTCCAAAATTATTTCCAAAAGAAGGACAAACTAGTACAAAATTATTCTTACATGCTGTGAACTAAGCCTTGTCTATATAAATAGCAGTGCATGTATTTTGCTGTGCATCCTGATTTGTAATGTTAAATATTAGATTATTTTTATATTGTAGAAGCTGGTTATATGGTCTATGAATGACTAGAATTCCAATCAGTATACACTTTGAAAAATCTCTGTGCAAAACCACAAACCATTGCTTGGAGGAAAAAAACAAGCCCACACTTTGGCATGTAACACTTCAAGGAAGTGAGATGTTTAGAAGGAATATAATTGCAAGAATGCCACAATATTAGCCACACACAAGACCCAGATGGGCACTAAATCATACACAATTTAGATGCAACCATGACTTAATCCTGTCAGACATGTGTAAGAGTCAGGAATGGAGCTGAGTTGGTGAATTACATCAAAATCATAGTATCAAATTAAGAACATGCAGTTTTATATGCTGTATGAATGAAAAACTCCTCGGCAGTTGAACAACATAACATGCAAGGAAGTCAGGTGCATGCGGCAATCTTTTTAAGCAAATCCTTTTGACACAGTTTTGTTAGAAAAGAATGCACAGATATTAATTGTACATTCAAAGAATCCCAATTTTTGAACTTGAGATAAAATAAACAATGGAAATATAAATGAAAGAAACTGTGATTCTTTTTTGTTAAAATATCTCACCTTCATTTTTACCTCAGCTTTCCAATAATCACCAATGTGAAGCTTTAGTACGCTATAGAAGTCCAGCACTCTCAGATGATTATCGACCTGAAATGATCTGCTAGAATATGCTGCTATGATATGCCTTTAAAATCAATAGCTGTCAGCAAGAATTTGATGCACATTAAATTAATGATCTACTGGTGTAAGATGTACCATATATACCAGGGTGTTCTATCAAAGAAAAAATTGAACTCTGGCTACAAATATAAAAACAAGATTCACTCACTTCCATAAAGCAAGGACATTTATTCAATTGGCAGAAGGTATAGATTTCTTTAATCACCCCAAACAATATAATAATGATACTATATTGTCTTTACAACTGTATCAGTTTTAATCTACCACAAAAATTATAATATACCATCTGAATAAAGAGATTAGTGCACAATCTGAGGCCACAAAGAAGATGGAGTATTTCAACCAGTTATCTGCTTTGTATTCAACTGCTGTCACATAAATCAGAGAAATAATAACCTAGGTGATGTGGGCACTGGGGTTTTACAGTAGAAAATATTATAGGTGCAAGTAAGGATGCCCATTTTTCCAGTTTATGAGGCAAGAACAAAGTCAATGTGGAGTCTCATCAAGATAAAGGTATATATTTATATACCTTTCTAAATGCATAAAATATATGTGCCTACAATACTATTATATGGATATGAGAATTGAATGATGTGCAGCAGCGGTACCCTTCAACTTGACAACTTGAAACAGAAATCCCTTATTGTAAGTTATATGATACTCATCTTTGCTGACTGCACTTCTGAGGAACAAATGGGCTAGATAAGTATGTCCTGGGCCAATATACAAGTACCTACACAGCTCCTTTACAGTGAACCAGTGAACCTGAGATTGAAAAGGGGAAATACTGTTCTCAGAAAAGTAGCTCAAGGAACACAACACCAAGTTGCCTGTGTGCCTAGGCTGCCTCAAAGACAAAGAGCATGTTCTTGCACAGGAGAATACTTGAGATATATGTCAAGAAAGTACAAGCATCGGCAACCCAGAAACAGGTCACCTGCTGAGTGACACTAAGAATTTTGCAAGGGTGTAAGCACAGATTCTACCTCATCTGAAGGGTAGTGATCTTGATTTACATATTTTTGCAACCGCACTGTCATCTTTGACAACACTGGACTGACAGTAAAAGAGAATGATCACCTCAAAAGTTACTAAATTTTAGAATGCTCCAGGAATGGGCAAAAGTTAACTCAAGTGGAACTAACATAAGCAAGGGACAACATTTTAATAATAAATATTGTAAAACTAGAGAAGTCCTCAACAATAGAGTGACAAGCCTATTTTCTGAGTTGTTTTCAGTTAGACTGTTAATCAAAAATTCAGTAGAAGCTCTCAGGAATTTTCTGTTTTTCCTTCATGTTAGAAAATACAGATCTATTAAACAAATAATTTTTTTAATCTGTATTGTTTTCAACTACTGTTTGTGAGATAGCAAACAAGATTAAATATGTAGTTAAGGCTTAAAAATTCAGTGATTATTTTCCTCTGTTCTTTAGCTTCACTGTTTCATGATTGTGTAAGAGATTTTGATTTTGTTTTATTATTTTCTTACTCTTTGGAAGAGAATGAAATTAAATCAGTTCCAAAACGAAGAATAAAAAAGATTTTATACAGTGCTATTATCCAAATTTTATTCTTTAAGGAATGTACAGAATAATTCCTACAGAAAATTTCAATTTTAAGATTTAAAGATTTTCTCAAGTATATTGTGAAAATGGAAGTTGTGTTCCTCACAATTACACACTATACTAGTTTTTCCTAATAGAATGCAAATACTTTAGTCTATTTTTTCCTTTGGCCTACTTTACTTCACAGATTTCTTCTAGCAGATTTTTTTTTCTAATAGCTACTATGGTTAATATTTTCTTTACTTTTAGTTGTGTAATTTTATTGACAAAAATATTGACAATCCAGAAAACAGGAAGGATATATGCCTTAAAGAGACTAAGAAATTAAAGGAGTCAATGTGTTCACAAGTAATAGGTACCATTATTTTCCTTATTTTGCTATCTCTCTCTTCTCTTAGTTTGTGCACCTTTGCAGGTTTGCTGAAGGAAGAACAGCTTACTGCAAAAATATGCTTGTATGGATATATATACACATACATGTGCATATAAGAATAAAATGAAGGCAATGCAGTATAAGTTTCATGAACAGATTTGCTTTAAAACTGCAAGTCAAGCCATAAAGGCACAGATGTTTCATGGTTTACATGTGAAAATCTTGAATGATAAATGATTTATATATTTTCATTTTATAACCCTCTTTATGATGAGGACAGAGTAAGGTGAATTGTTCTGTAAGTAATAAGTTATAAGATGTTGAAACATAAGTTGAAAAGCTCAGTGTCTTGAATTCAAAACGCAGTTCTTCTGGCTTATTCTTTACAGCTGCACACACATAACTTCTGTTTCATATATTTCACATTATCAAATGCTACCATTAATCCCTTAAGAAGATGTTTAGAAGCAACATCTTACACAACTCCTCTACAAAGAGGGAAACAAAGCTGCGTGATCTGTTTTAGCTGTATTTCAAGGAAACCTGGTGACATAAGGAAATATTAAGTGTTAGTGGTAAGCAAGAACTGGTTAAGAAGTTATTTCACAAAAGTATGTAGAAGTCCAGATATATCCAAAATCTTCAGAACTTTAGAATCTTCACATGGATAGGCTTTACATCACACATGGTGCCAAGCCAGGTGGTTAGAGCGACAAAGAGTTTCCAGTAGTAATAGAATATTTTCTTTTACTGGCACACCAATTAACAAACTAGTTTCAGTAGTTTGATGTAAAAACAAGAATAAATTATATAACCTGTTTCATTAGAAAGACCAGCTGTTTCTGTCTTCCATTTCTGAAAAAGAACTTTTTCTTTCCCCGTATTACTTTTATTCTCTAGCAATTTCTTCTTTTGTCTTTGCCCTACTCTCAAACTGCTTGGGTAATGAACGTTTTTCCTTGGAAACCAAGAAAAAGTCTTTGCAAATGTTTCTATATCTTTAATATTTTGCATTAATGTCACAAGTAAAGTTTTTTTCATAAATTCATGGAAATAACAATTATTTATTTTCTCCAATTGAATAATACATGTCTAATTTTCCCAGTTATAAGGAGACAAAAAATACACAAGCAACAGCATAAACACTGTTAAAAATACAGCAGGTTAGGCAGAAGTAAAATCCCAAGATAGTCAAGTCTGCTTAAGACTTGAAAATCTGTATCAAGCAAAGTCTGTCAGCTAACTGCAGTAAGAAACATTCCTATGGATGGATGTGGTGCCCATCAAAACAGAGAAAAGCACCATGAAACTACAGTAGTTTCACCTGACTTAGAGGCATTTTGTGGTATCTTTTATCTCCTCTCCAGAAACTATACCGTATTTTGTAAAGCTTGTCAGCAAACAACACAGTCCTTCACCATTTGAAACCAACCATGTTAATTCTACACAGATATAGGTTCTTTTTCCTCTAAATATGCACAGGCAGTTATTACAATTGCTTCCCACAGAAGCAAAGGTATGGAGACAAAGTTTCAGGAACAGGACAAGCTGTGCTGTTTTTGATACAGTGATCTGTTTATAAGGTTTCACTCCACAATGTGTGGAGATGCCGTCCTCTAGAATGACTTTACTCTTTTAAAGAAAAAGGAAAGTAATGAAAGATCTCAGGAGTATAAAATACAAGTGGTTCACAGAGATTATTCTGTAAGTGGATGATAGACCATGCATCCCATATTAATTCTATGGGGAAGGTATGAAAAACAAGACAAAGGCAGGAATGAGTGAGTAATGCTGACAGCACAGAGGGAGTGTTGGACCTTGAATTTGACAGGGTGGGAATAGGGATTCAATGAAGATGTATAAATATGAGAGTGATGTTATCAGAACAATCAACAAGGAAGATCATTTCATGTCCAACTGGGGAACATGCCAGACTAACCAGAGCAGTGACAAATACTCCTTAGCTACTTTCCAAGATAAGAACTAGAAGGTCAGCTACGTCGGCGGCACACATAGTTATGGTAGATTTTCTGCACCACTGAGGAGAAACCTGCATGACTGAGTACTTCCCTGAAGTGTCTGTACACCAACGCACACAGCATGGGGAATAAACGAGAAGAATTAGAGACCTATGTGTGTTCATAGGGCCATGACCTCATTGCTATTACGGACATGTGGTGGGAGAGCTCACATGACTGAAATGTTGTCAGGGAAGTCTATGTATATTTTAGGAAAGACAGACCAGCAAGGGGAGGTGGAGGAGTTGCACTTTACGTGAGAGAGATGAACTCAAATGTCTTGAACTCTGCCTAACAGGGGATGACAAGTGAATTGAGTCCTTATGGGTAAAAATTAAGGGACAAGTTAACAAGGGGGACACTGTTGTGAGTATTTACTACAGGCCACCTGATCACAAAGAGGAAGTTGATGAGGCTTTCTACAGACAGCTGGCAGTAGCCTCATGATCATATGTCCTGGTTCTCATGGGAGACTTCAATCACCCTGACATCTGCTGTGTGGACAACACAGTTAAGCACGTACAGTCCAGGAGGTTCCTGCAGATCATTGGTGACAACTTTTTGACAGAGATGGTGGAGGAGGCAGTGAGGAGAGGCGTGCTGCTGGACCTTGTCCTAACAAACCAAGAAGAACTGGTTGGAGATGTCATGGTTGACAGCAGCTTTGGCTGCAGTGACCATGAGATGGTGGAGTTCAGGATCCTGCTTGGAGGAAGCAGGACAATAAGTAGGACTAAAACCATGGACTTCAGCAGAGTGAATTTTGAGTTCTTCAAGGTCCTGCTTGCAAAAATCCCATGGGATAGGGCTCTAGAAGGTAAAGGAGTCCAAGAGAGCTGTTTAATATTCAAGTATCATTTCCTTCAAGCTCAAGACTGATGCATTCCCATGAGGAAGAAATCAAGTAAAGGGAGTAAGAGGCCAGCATGGATGAGTAAGGAACTCCAGTCAAAACTTAGGTGAAAGAAGAATGTTTATGTGGAAAAAGGGACAGACCATCTGGGAGGAATACAAGGAGGCTCTTAGGCTATGCAGGGATGCGATAAGGAAGGCCAAGCTCCACTTGGAACCAAATGTGGCCAGGGATGTCGAAGACAAGAAGAAGGGCATCTTCAAGTATATTAGCAGGAAAACGAAGGTTAGGGAAAATCTAGGTCTGCTGCTGAATGAGGAGGGTGCCCTGGTGATGGATGATACAGAGAAGGCAGAATTACTGAATGCCTTCTTTGCCTCCATCTTTACTGCTAAAACTGACCCTCAGGTTTCCCAGACTTTAGAGACAGGAAAGTCTGGCAAAAGGAAGACTTTCCCTTGGTTGAGGAAGATAAGATTAGAGGTTGTTTACACAAACTGGACATCCACAAATCTGTGGACCCCAATAGGATGTACTCATGAGTACTCAGTTGGCAGATGTTATTGCTAAGCCATTCTCCATCATCTTTGAAAGGTCTTGGAGAACAAGAGAGGTGCCTGAGGACGAGAGGAAAGCCAAGTCACTCCAGTCTTCAAAAAGGGCAAGAACAACAACCCAGGAAACTACAGGCCAGTCAGCCTCAGGTGATGGAACAGCTCATTCAGGACATCATCTCCAAGCATGTGGAGAAAAAGAAGGTTATCAGAAGTAGTCAGCATGGATTCACCAAAGGGAAACCATGTTTGACCAACCTGACAGCCTCCTATGATGGTATGACTGGCTGGGTGGACAAGGGGAGAGCAGCGGATGTTGTCTACCTTGACTTCAGCAAAGCTTTTGACACCATCCCTCACAACCTCCTCAGCAAGTTTGTTGACGATGCCAAACTGGGAGGAAGGGATAACACATCAGAAGGCTCTGCTGCCATTCAGTGAGACCTGGACAGACTAGACAGTTGAACAGAGAAGAATCTAATGAAGTTCAACAAAGGCAGATGTACCTGGGGAGGAATAACCCCAGGCACCAGTACATGTTAGGGGCAGACCTGCTGGAAAGAAGCATTGCAGAGAAAGACTTGGAAGTTCTGGTCAACAACAGTTTGACCATAAGTCAACAGTGTGTCCTTGTGGCCAAGAAGGCCAACAATATACTAGGGTGCATAAAGAAGAGTGTGACCAGCAGGTCAGGAGAGGTTCTTCTCCCTCTCTACTATGCCCTGGTGAGGCCACATCTGGAGTACTGTGTCCAGTTCTGGGCTTCCCAGTTTAAGAAAGACAGGGAATTGCTGGAGGGAGTCCAGGGGTAGGCTATGAAGATGACTGGAGGCCTAGAGCACCTTTCCTGTGAGGCAGGACTGAGAGAGCTGGGTCTGTTCAGCCTGGAGAACTCTGAGAGGGGATCTCATAAATGTTTTTAAATATCCCCAGGGTGGATGTCAAGAGGATGGGACCAGATTCCTTTCAGTGGTCCCCAATGATAGGATGAGGGGCAACAGGTGCAGACTGAAGCACAGGAGGTTACATCTGAATATGAGGAAAAACTTCTTTACTTTGGGGGTGACAGAGCACTGGAACAGGCTGTCCAGAGAGGTTGTGGAGTCTCTTACTCTAGAGACATTCAAAATCTGCCTGGACATGTTCCTGTGCAATCTGCTCTTGCTGTACATGCTTTAGGAGGTGGGTAGGACTAGGTGATCTCCAGAGGACCCTTTCAACCCTAACCATTCTGTGATTCAGTCATTCTGTGATTCTGTTATTCTGTGATTTGACTGCACCATCCATTTAGGTTCTTGAAGAAAAGTCAATATATGAAGTAGCTCTGTGGGAATAAACAGAATATTCTGGACATTCTGAGGTAGAATGAACAATAGATACCAATATGGTTTTGACAAACTGGTCAAGAAAAGTATGAAAAGTGGGCAGAAAAAAATATGTTGTAGACACAAACAATGATAAGAAAATTGCTATTAACAGTTTCTCACATGTAAAAGTGGTTTTGGAATTAGGTTCTGTGTGACAGTTATAAATATGGTAAGCTAAAAATAAACAGAAAGCTGTACAAAAGAAAAAAAAAAAAATTAAGTGGTACATTTGAACTGAAAGCCTAAAGATTATGGGTTATTATATTCCTCTTAGTGATGAAATAGCATAGTTGGATTCACAGAAATTTCTAATGTTAATTCCTCAGCTAGTCATAACATTTAAGCAAAAAGGGGAGAAAGAGCATTAGTGGACTCAGTGTCATAAAAACTAGAAGAAAATGGGTTCTTTTTTCCTTGAGCAAAATTCCTACTACAATTTATCAGTGTCTAAATTTAGATTGCATGTCCTTTGTGGGAGAGACACTTTTATTTCTTATGCTTTATATCGAGTGCTGAAGTGCCATACATATTGGCAGTGGTTTGTAACTAAAATAATGTTCATAATGCCTCCATTTACAATCCAAAATGCATTATTAATTTGTTACAGATACAGTAATTTGATAGCTGTCTTCATTGTCAATCTAGATAAATTATTCTTTTTGGTTAGTGAAAGGCTAACTAAGTTACATAGTAGATAGTATCTTTACCATTGGGAAACCAAACTGTAGACAGTGAAGAAACTATGCTACAATGATCTAGGTAATGAATTTGACTATACGTGGTTCAAGGTCCTATATTCAATATATTTTGAGAAATACATTTTAAAATTATTTCTGAAGCTGGCAAGTTGTATTTTTCTAATAAAATATTTCCTTTGTTTATAGAAAGATAGACTAGATATTTTTCTAAGTACTGTCTTGCACATTACACAATATATAATTTTAAAAGAAGCTTGGTGTTTGTGGCAAAGGCAACTTTCTTTCTATTTTTATTGCACTTCATTTGCATCTAAACATTCTAGATATTCTCACCCAGACTGGAGTTAGTACCTCCTAACATAGGAGAACAAAATTATAATTAAAACTAAATATTACAAATAAATCTCTCTTTTTGAAGAAGTAAAAATCTTTTAGTTCAAATGAAAAATTCCTGAGTCAAAATTTTCAAATTTTTATGAAGCAAAATTTAGAGGAAAAATCAATTTGTGACAATGAAAACATACTATTTTGATTTCAATTTATTTGTTTGTTTTTAATTAGCTAGTATTTTGGAATAAATGTCATGTTGACTCAATTAATATACTTCATTTGAAAAAGGCACCGGAATGTGTTTTGACAACTTTTGATTGCTTCCAATCTGTTTTTTAATTGTAAAATACAGAGTGCTGTTGTTATTCTCACGAAGATAGAAAGATTGAGGAAATTCTCATAACCATTAATCTTCCACTGTCCAAGAGACGTAGAATTCCATCAAAGGAACAAGGTGTGTGGAAGGTCATTATGAATTAAGAAGAATGTATTCCAGCCTCACCTATTCAACATTAAGCAGTGTGCGTTTTGGAGGCTAGACAGTGTTGAAGCATCCTTGGTGCAATTAGGAAATAATTTAATACAGTTTCTTGCATTTTCTTGTAATGAAAACAATAGAAACTCTCTGACTGCTGTCTCCAAAAGAGTTAAGAGCTCTTGGCGACTTTTTTCCAAGTGTCGACTCTGTGTGCGTGTCTGTGTGTGCATGCACACGTGAATGCACATGTTTATGCCAAATCCATGCCAGGAAATTAAGGAAGGGAGAAAAAGTCTGTAAATCTACATACTTTCAACCAGCACAACCATTTTCATTAAGCATTATACTCTTTCTAATTCATCTCAAATCCATGAAAATTCCTTGAGTTGGACTTTAGTTTAGTTTTGTTTCACTTAATTAAGGCAAAGGTCCCAATTAAACAGCAAAATGAGAGGTTTTTTGTTTAAAAAAGGATTTAAGAAGGGTTTCGTTTAAAAAACAGTTAATTTGAGAATGCTTCACAGGCGACAGGACACATATGAGGCTTTAGCTGCCCCCTCTCGCCAACCTATCATACTGTCTCATTGTCTATTCATAATAAAACAAAAACCTTACATCATATCTGATGGATATGACAAGTGAAGACCTAGTTTAACTGCATAACAATACAATTTCAGATTCACTAATGCACCTGAAAGTATGAAGATTCAATTATTTCACTTAAGAAAATGAACTTTAATGAATGCATAACACTGTCTCAGAATCACAAAGTCACAGAATTATCACAGTATCACAGTATTGGAAGGGACCTCAAAAGATCATCTAGTCCAATCCCCCTGCTGGAGCAGGAACACCTAGGTGAAGTCGCACAGGAATGTGTCCAGGCGGGCTTTGAATGTCTCCAGGGAACGAGACTCCACAACCTCCCTGGGCAGCCTGTTCCAGTGCTCTGTCACCATCAGTGAGAAGTTTTTTCTCGAATTTAAGTGAAACCTCTTGTGTTCCAGCTTGATCCCATTACCCCTTGTCCTATCATTGTTTGCCACCGAGAAGAGCCTGGCTCCATCCTCGTGGCACTCAGCCTTTATATATTTATAAACATTATCCATGTGTATAAATACCTGAAGGGGATGAGGTTAAGGAACACAAGCCCAGGCTTGTATTCAAGTGGTACCCAGAGAAAGGACAAGAGGCAGATGAGCACAAACAAATAAAGGAAATTTCATTTACATCTAAGGTGTTTGGGTTGGTTTGCCCAGATTGTCACAACAAGTTATAGTCTCCATTCTTGGAGATTACAAAAACTCTACTGGATGGGGCCATAAGTAACCTTTTCTGAGTGGCAGGCTGGACTAAACTATCTCCAGAAGTCCCTTCTAACCTCAAGTAATATGTGATTCTGAGCAATAATTCCGTGTAAATCATACTCACATTCCAACCTTTTACTAAAATTCATATTCCACCTCCCTTCTGTTGCATATTCCTCAGTTTGTCTTTAATGACTAGAACACAGAAACCCCCAGAAAAATACATAATTACAATTTAGAGTTTTCTATTGCAATATAAGAATATTCTTTAAACAATTAATTAAATATCTTTAAAGCTCAGAATAATTTTGTTCTGATTTATTTGGAATTGAAATGCAAGTATACTTATTTTTATTTTTGTCTTAATAGATTCTTACTTTCATAATAAAACCCCTCAAAAGTATTCAAATAAACATCCTCCAGCCCAACAATCTCTGTGCATTTCACCAGAATTAGATCTGCAATTCTCAAGTCACTTAAAATTTTGTCAATATGTGTATATGAGTGTCAATATTTGTATATGAGTGTCTTTTTAGAACCTCACTCTTCATGGACCATTTAATATATATGAAAATTTTGTTCCTTTATAATATGTTGACAGGAAATGAAACCACAGATTCTAGGACCATTAAATGGAGTCACACTCAAAGATAGAAGTACCTGGAAAGACCCATATGGGATGCTGCACTCAAAACAATATGGGAGTAAAGAATATTCTGTGCTAGGAGAGCTGGGACAATTGGTCCAGAGGTTGATCTGTGTGTGTATGTGAGTGGGAAATATACACTGTGGTTAGCTGTTGTAAGACTGTCTTTAATAAGAGCCATTATTCCCTCACCTTTATAATTGTTATGTTCACCTGAGTGCACTTAGATCTGACAGCACTCATCTTCCTTTCAAGAAACCTTTATTGAGAAAGGAACGGTGTTTGTAGTACATGCTAGGTATTTAATGATATAATAACCTCTGCAATTCAGGGTTCTTGGGTCACTTAGAGATTTAATTGATCCTTAATGCTGAGGTGAATGCAGGACAACGAATAACAAAGAAGCAGCATTAACCGTATTTAGATACTTGATCTCTGCACTTAAGTACTGCTCTGTGCATGACTGGAGCTCTATATAAACACTCTGAATACCACAGGCTCATCCAAAACCACTAGGCAATCGTTTAAAATTTGTGACTGCTCTGAGTTCTCCTAGAAATTAAGCTTCATGAGTTAAGTGTATAGAGTGTGCTTGTTCTATAATGTCTGTAAATTTGATCCAAAACGGAAAAAAAAGTTAACAAAACTATAAATCCACATAAGTAATGAATCCTGTACAATTTCTGAGCCCTTATTAGGCTCAACCCTGAAAGTATGTTAGTTTCATCAAGGCTGCAATTTAATGTTATGAAATAATAATATCCTTTTTATCTGCTTTAAGCTTTTCACTTCTTAACTGCATCAGATGACTTACTGAGGAAAAAAAAAAAAAAAGCATTATCTAATTTATTTGCTCTTTATCAACCACCATGTTTCAGTCATTCCCTCTTAAACTAATGAGAAAAAGGTTTTTCCTAACTTGACTAATTCAATAATTTTGAATCATCATTTTCTTTACAGGGATGCAGGAGATTGCCTTATGCTCTGCTCATATAATGGAATGGGTCTATCCTAAGCAGAGCACATCTTGAAATAAATAATCTCAAAATAAGATCTAGAGAATTGTCTCTGGTCAAGTCTTATAATCGTAAACTCAATTAATTCTTTGCTCATTTGCTCTCTTCTGAAGGGTGAAAGGAGAGAACCAGACCGGACAGAAGGAGATTTTTTGAAGTGTTCACCCTTGTAGAGTGAGTGTTAAACTCTTTTAAGCCATAACATCATCCGAAAGAAACAATTTCCTTTTATAGTGAGTGTTTGTTTATTTTCAGATACCTCATTACCTTGATCAGCAAGGCACTAATGGAACTCAGAGCATTCTCTGTTCACTGACACTGTTATTTTTGCAGTAAGACTTGGCTTATGATTGATGAGTTTGACATAAGCAGAACAGCCTCTGGCCCAGAAAGAATATGGTTACTAAGACAGAGACAGTGGTGGGCATGGCTAATCAAATGCTCTCCTGCTGAAACAGAAATGTTGGGAAGGACTTCAGGGACTTTTTTTTCAGAAGCATGGATGATATGTGCTTGAGGAATTGGGATTAAGGCAACTGGGGAAACACTGAAGCTCTTGTTAAGGTTATCGGCAGGGTTTCTTATTCTCTTCTCCTCAACTTCTGGTGGCCTAGTTGCAGGGCAAAACAGCATCACCAGAATAGCCCCTGCTATTATATTAGATCTTATTATATTTGACTGGCTGACCGAGCGTGTTGAAAAAAATATTTGTCTGAATTAAATATATCTTACTTACTTCTTATCCAGAAGGGCCTCTCTTAGTCACTTTGTCATGGAAACCCATTTTTAACTCAATCGCTACGATTTCTAGTTCCACAGATTTTTAGCTTATATGATAATTTGCTTTTTTTCTTTTTTTTCCCCCTAGTTATTGATTTTGGTGATTGGCACAGGGGAAGATGTGTGTCTTGAGGAAGCTGTGATGGGTGGGACTGAGGGGGACAGAACTAAGCATGCATCAAAACCAGAGAGATTTGGTAAGTAGACCACAAAGGTAACCAAGACACGAAAGTGTACATGTGTTCAGAGAGAAGTAATTCCCACACTGTGCTCTCATAGCAGATGAGGTGCTTAAAGAGGATGAGAACACATCTTGGGATTCAAAAGAGAATCAAGATAAACAGTCATAAATGGGACTTAACGTGTCCTATACTAAATACAAATGTTAAATGAAGAACAACTGTAGCATTCATAACGTATTTTGGCGTTGCTTCACAGTCACTTTTTATGATCTGTGGGTGTCTTGACTGGAGGCAAACTTGTTCAGAAGCATCCATCAGTCAAAATAATGGCTCTCATTCCTGCTATCAGCTCAATGACTAGGATTGATCTACATAGGTACCAATGGGGCTATTCTTGGATCAGATTTACACTCTCCAGAAGCTTAGATTGGAGGAAACTAGTGATTGACTCTTTCTACATAACAGAACTAGCTGCAAAAATCATACTCTGACACTCTGACTTCCTTCTAGTAATCCCCAGAACACAGTTGTACAAATACAGAGATTTGTATACAGAGATATTTTTCAAACTTGTCTCAGAGCAAAATGATGATTTAAACCTGCTTTCATCTGCAGGAGTCTTTGGGATCTTCTTTTACACAGATAATCTTCCCTGGTCAGAATCTTCTTGTCTGATGAGGAGCACTGCTGAAATTCTAGCACTTTTTTCCTCCACCTGTTATAACCTAGAGAGAGAACCACTTTCCTTCAGGGAACACTGCTTATTGTTTGAGCATTTATTTCCTTCATACTGGACCGGATTGAGTTCAGAGGCCTTTAGCTGTGGAAAGTCAGTTTTAGTCTTACATGCAAAAATAATTTTGGCTACCATTTTATTGTCATTGATATTTATTTCTAAGTCAGCAAAGCCAAAGGCTGAAACTGTGCTTCTTTCTACTTGGAACAAAGTATAAACATATATTTAATCATAATTCCATCAACGACCTACAGAATTCTTGCATGTGAACAGATGTCTTTCATAAAACATTTCTCTCTAAATCATTTGGGCAAGTAACGGTGTCCTTACTGTCTGTAATTGAGTGTTGAAAATTTTCATTCAGGCAAATACAATTTTTAGTGCTTACCAAGAAAATCTTGAGTGAACTTTATTCCTAAAAGTACTGTTCTATACATTGGCAATTAGAATAGAAGATTCCAATTGGTAACACATATTTAGAAGTTAAATATTGTACATATTATTGTAATATAACACATATATATAGTACGTTTCCTAAATTCTTCCTGTCTCAAAGTAGAGGCATATTATTCATAGCGTGTAGTTTATTCTTATTTATATGAGAAGGACAATGAACTCTTGAAAGAAACTAATATCAATGTTTTGTTGACTAAGAAAAAAGAGAGAAAGGTAGCCATCATTAGAATCTTCTGTTGATTCAAAGTAAGGAAAGTATTTTCAAATGTTATTACAAAGAACTCAAATTTCATGTTACTACTGCACTAAAAAAAAAAAGATTCAAGCAGTTGTAAAACACAAAAAGTAAATAAAAGTCAGTGTGTTTTGCATAAATCAAAAACCAATTCAATCAATCAATGGAGACAGCTATGTACAATTGAACAGTCATTCTTTCTGACCACATGAGGGTAAGACAAGTTACTCAGTGAATGTATCTCTCTCAAATATTGATTATAAGATGGATTCTACATGAAATACTTCTCTGCTTTTTAGTTTTATAAAAATAAGTGAAAGCAATGCCACTTTCAGTATTCCAGACATAGTAAGAAAATATCTCATTGTAATAGCCATATTTATCACGTATAACAGACTTGAAATTTGGCTAAAATGGTTGCTATATAACTAAGTAATAAAAAAATAAAGGGTATTTCCTCAACAATAACGAAAACATGACTACTCTATTTGACAGCCTTCAGTGAAAGACAAAATGTGAATTTAAGTGTGGAGAAAGTTTTTATCTAAATGTGGATTTGAACATAAAGAGATAAGGAAGATCCTTTACCTCAAAGAATGTCTTAAATATGTGGGGTGGCATAAGGGACAAAGAAATGCTTTAATGTGGACTGCTGCTGATAGAGGAGAAAAAAGGTCAACATTTGAAGAGAGAATAGAGCATATGGGGCGAAACAGCTCATTTTACTAATCCACATGAGAAGAGTAAAACCTAGGGAGATGTCACTAATATCTAAATAGCATGTGACTTTGCTAAAACTTCAGTGCTTTTTCACAATTTGTCCAAAAGGTGAGGAATGAAAAGTGCCATTGAAGAAAAAGATTATTACTATCAAGCACAAATGTAGCTTTTTGGTCAATTCTGTCAATGTGAGAAGTTATTTTTATAACTGATTTTATTTTTAAGTGACTCAAGAAGGACTATTTCTTGTTCACCTAAGAATAATGCAATTTGACTTTAAAAAAGACAATTAGATTGCATGAAATATGAACTCCATTAAAACAGTAAATGCAAACACCATTGAAATTTTATTCCTATAGATGACTGAATAATAATGAGTTGATCATAAAACCAATACTTTATATGCAGAAATGTCCTAATGACAAATGAAAAAATTTCCATCTCCTTCCTCTGTTGGCAAAAAATTAATTTTTCTGTATTTCTATATTATTATCAAGAGTCATCAGTCCCAGGTGGTTAACTGTCCCTCCTTGTAACAGAATAATCTGTTTTCACTAGGATCGAAGATATCTGATTGCAATTTGTCAAATAAAACTCCCAGTTGCACCCAGGTAACCATTACATTTTGGTCCATTATCTACATATATTCTTAACTTACAATTTTATATAAGTGTAGTATTTTTACATTTTTCCAGCAGAAGGATTAAAAGGAGGAGAGATTAATACTAGCACTAGCTTTACCGGTTGCTTTCTTTATACAAACATATTTGAGGAGAAAAACCTTTCTGTGCAAGATAAACCTGAAGTAAAAGTTTAGACACATGGAAAATATTCACAGGACTGGAGAAATAGTAGAGGAAAATCAAAGTGCAACAGCTGCAAAGTCATACAAATGAGTGGATGGAGAAAGAGAATTAATAAACTGTCTCAATACAGAGTGGAAACCATTCAAGCTTCTTGCTGAGTCTTATGTAAATCCTTCCAGTTTGACCAGGCTAACTACTTTAAGAAAGCAATTTCCTGCTGCCACAGAAATTTCACTAAAGAAACTGAAACACAAATAAGTAGCGATGGCTTGTGGCCCTCCCCTAAGGGGGAGTGCTCAAGGGGAAGTGAGCTGGGAAATTCTTGAGCAGATTGGCGCTAAACAGTCTGACTTCATTCTGGAATTTGTTAAGAGTGTGTTGACCACCCTACTGCAGCATTTCATAACCCGTGTCTCTAGTCTAGATGATTTAATTTCAGGTCAAGTTTAAATTTCTTACAAAACTATTTTCTGACTCAGGAGCTACAACTCTATGCCAGCTATGAACATTCTTATACAACGTGGAGTATGTTGAATCTTAAATGCAAAATATAAAATTCAAATTCTGATTCCATCTGTTGCCTGGAAGGGTTCTATTATCATCTGAAACTTCACTGTTTCAGCAGGAAAAAAGATATGATTTTTTAAACAGAAGAATTATTGAGTCATTCACCCAAATGGCTCCTCTTTGACTGGAATCAAAATGAAAAAAAAAAAAAAAAATCACTTATTTTAAAGGGAGTGTCTCCTACATAAAAACCTCATAGTGCTTTATGGACACTAAAATTTACAACAGCAACTTCCCTTTTTGAGCTACTAGCTCTAATTACCTTGTTTTTCAGATGATAAATCTAGAAACTAGAGACATTTGAAACCACAAGAATATTTGTTAGCATATTTCTGTTGACTCTAATTTGACAGGTAGCACCAGGGTAAATTTAGGAGAGAGGAGGGGAAGATTTATCCCAGAGAAAGCCATACAGAAAAGCCTTCCAGCTGAGAAACTTATTCTTCTAGGTCAGTTCTATCTACCAAAGCTCATAAGAAATGGCCTGGTTAGGTTTGCATACAAACTACATGATACGTATGTTTGCTTGGAGCATTTATGTAAAAACACAGATACATACACTGTACAGACAATCTAAATATATCATGCTTACAGGTTACCAAATATGTTCACAATATAGCAAATACTATTATACAATACCAAAATACAGTATCAATACAGACAAGTCCCAGATCTTCTCAACTAGGACAATAAGGGCCAAAGCAGCACCAGGAAAAACATTTCCTAATCCATGTTGGACTTCCAACTTGACAAAATAATAAAACAACACCATCCAAACAGAAAATAATGTATTTTGCCCTGCTGAAATGCACTACATGCATTCACACACACACACAAAAAAAAAAAGGGGGAAGGAAAGACCTGCAGTCACATTTAGAGGAAAACTTTCTAGCTACCAATTAAGGAAAGATTAAATACAATATAGCAGCTGTTCTACAGGAAAACAAAGGATCTATTCAAGGTTTACTATGTCTTTGACAAGAAAAAGATTTCTAGGTACATCTACATTCAACATTGAAATAAGGTATGGTTTTACGGTGGATGCACTGTTTGCTTAAAATTGTCAGTTAACGAAATTGTGTGTGTCTGCTAGACAGTTTACTATTGATTAAATGCTTTGAAAGAGTAATTCAGTGGTGGTTGTTGGACACCCACCCACTCCCCACAAATTCTAGGGATTCAAGTATGGAGGAAGAGCATCTCCAGATGCTTATGTAACTCTTTCTTACATCAAAGGATGTGATGTACTCTTCTAAGTAGCTTAGACCCTATGGCATACATAACATAGCATGCAAATCTTACTGGGTGCACCAACACGTACCTTAAGAAGCAACAGATGCCTAGGTAAAAACCTGACAAAAGATGCAATATTGCTTTGAATGTACTTCAGTACTAGAAATCAGTGGATAAACACTGATTTCCATCAGAGTGTTAATCATAGTGTAGATAATTTATAAAAAAAATCTTGTGATGAACCTCTTAGTGGAGGTTTAGCTGACATTATACAACATTTTTCTACTCTGCAAATTCACCGCGTAAGAACAAATTTCGAAATCACAGAGTGTCCCTTATTAAAAAGTGAGAAATATGGCTTTCTAATTTTGAACTTATATTAAAAACATGGTAAAAATAAATAAATAAAACCCTCTTAATATTTTTCTGACTTATTTTAGAACAAAACATCTTCAGAAGCTCCTTGATATCGTTAAAATAACTGAAGAGTGATTTCTGTCAAACTTTGCACTATTGAATAACAAAAAAAAAAGATGCAGTGGATTATTACCCCTTGGTAAACCCTTGATAGATTAACGATCTCTTTTTGCCTTTTTTTTTTTTTTTACGTCTTTCTTGGGAGTAATAAGAAGCAGTGAAGTGAAATTGAACATACTGAATTTCGGCATAGATATCAAGGAACACACCTAACTGCAAGGTTTGTTAGGACAGACATTAATTATCCTTTTGAAGGACAGAAGGACAGAAAGCTCCGTTATATGAAATTAGAAGCAGGTGTATAAAATACTTTAATTTTATGAAACAGGGAAAGGACAAACTCTGCCAACATACCTTTACTATCACTTCACACACTCAAATTGTTGTAAATGCAACAGCGGTAAAATGGTGTCTTTCTTTTCCATACCTTACCTAATCACCTTTAGGCATGTCTGAAGGGGAAGTAATCTTGTATTGACTTTTAAAGATATTTCTCTTTCATTTTTTTGGGGTACACATTTCTACAGGTGGGCTCCTTGCATTTTGATAAACATTTGCTGAAAATTTTGTTTAAGAAGCTGTTTGTATAATTCTCTGGTAAATTTTGATTCATTCAGTTTGTCCTAACAGTCCTCTGAATAGGTTGTATGGTTTACCTGGATTATGAATGTTAAAAGGATAGCTGATGATCAAATGTACAATGTGAAATATAACGTAAAGAACTATCTAAGGTAAACCTTTATGCTTAAGGAATTTCAGATCAGAAGCCATCAAGTACTTCAATATTTATAGAGAAGGAAAATAATTGCAAATTAATTATTTGCTTCTGAAGGTAAATACTTTTTTTTATTATTATTTTGATGAATCATATAATTTTGCTCTAATTTTACAGGATGGATTTGTATACATTTACAGACTACATAATAAAATCTTAGTAGGGTTGTATACAAATTACTGGAAAACAAATATTTGGAGAAATAAACAGTCAACACACTTGTCTTTGTTGCAAAGTATTAAAATCTCTATGAACACACACCTGAGGGAGGTAGTTTTTAAAATGTCCCACTGTATAGTGGAAACTAGCCTATAATTCAAAATAACACAATGCTTTTAAAAACTCAAAGAATTATGCAGTTGCCATTTTAAAATATTGAGTTTTGAATTCTTTGCCGTCACCCCTTGTCTTGTGCTACAACTTGAATGTACATGGTACCAATGCTTACAGAAATCAATAAGGTTTTTTAAAATATGTATAACAAACGTTTCTTCTCTGTATTTTACCCTAAGAATTTTAACCTGAAAATACTGAAACAGCTGGCATTCTGAGCCAAGGAACTCGTTTCTGCTAAGCAGATACAATCGAGTATTTGTCACGATTGCCCTGAATGACTGTTAAAAGAGATGGGGATCACAGATGTAAAAGACTTAGCACTTTCACAGTCTGTAGCAAAGAACAGGTCATACAGAAAGTATTAGATCTGTTCTGTGTTATCTGCAAAGCTTCCTAAACCATCAGAAAGGGAGTAACTCAAACTTATTCTGGCTAGATCAAAACTGCCTTAGTGGCTGTTCCAATTAAGTGTAGTTGACTAAAACCAGGTAACTAAAGTCAGGATTTGATGAGGCATCTAAATACAGCAATTGCTAAAAAAAAAGAAAAAACAAAAAAAAAGAATCAGATGCAAGGTTGAAGAAGTTATCCAATTCAACTTCTACAGGTTCATGAGCACAATTTTCTCTTTGAGGCTGAGAAACTGAATTGAAGTAAGTCAAAACTCCATAGCTGAGGCAAAGAGAGGGTTTGTATTTCAGTTTGGACTTAGCAGCACAATTTGTATCAATGTTCCTCATGGTAGCGAGAGGAGTTGCATCGCCACCTGGAGTTGATCTTTCTCTACTCACAAATCCCAGGAGTTACTGGGGGAAAAAACAGCAATAAGTAACAATTTATGTGATGTGTTCAGGTAGCATTTTGGTCAAAGCTATCCTGGAATTAAGAAAGGTCAATTCAGCAAATTTGCATTCAGCCTAGGCATGGTACCCAGTTCTGAAGTCTTACAGTTTGAGAGGTTTGTACAAAAAACATCATGTTGGGCTGAACATATTATGCCACACTACTCATTGGTGCAATTGTATTTCAGGCCAAGGAAAATGTAAGCTGAGGACTGAGTGTGTTTGTGAGTGGAGTGTATTTGACATGTAACAGGAATCAGGTCTGGCTTGTGGAAATGTTGTTTGCTAAAGTCATTATCACCTCTTTCTCTTATTCTTTTATCTAAGCTTTCTGCCATTCTTCCTCTTAAACCTGGAGCACATGCCTAAAGCCAGCATGTTCTTTGTTCTTTCAAACCCCTCCTATTTGATGCAATTAACTGTATTGCACATATTTTAGGGATTAAAAAAATGCAAAATTAAAGTCCCAGACATGGGAAAATCACATATTAACTCTCTGCACTGATCCCTCCAATAAGTCTTTTTAATACTATGAAGCAATACCCACAGTACTAACAATACAGCCTCCACAGTGGTTTTTTTTTTTTTTTTTTAAGAGTGAAAGCAATGAGTTGGAAACAAAATGAAAAATGCAAAACCACATTTTCTCCAAGTGTCTTCTTACTTCAGGCTAAATGCATTTTATATAGACAAAAGTAATTTTATATTTCCTAACCTGAATAATTTTTAGAGACAGTTTTTGTGGCTATATGCCATCTTTCAATCAATGGCCCATTTTGGTTACAAAAGCTTTTTTAAAAAATTGTATATGCTGCAGAAAATATTGCTTAATAAATGAACCACCTTCTTGCAGCATCTCTAAAAGGAAAACTCCTTGTGCAGGTGGATGGTTTCAGGGTTTGGTCCTTCTTGCACCAGCAGATACCTGTAAATCGGTCTTCTAGCTCTCTGTCTCAATACGGGTGAGAATTAGCCAGAGCATTACACATTCAGATTTCTCCATCATGCACTGTGACATTTTGAAAACTGATTGAAATCTCCTCATGGAAAAAAGCTTTTCAGAAAACTTCCATTGAAGTTGCATCTAGTAGATTGCCAAATGGCAAGTACCTGATTGGGAGTAGTAATACCTTACCTCATAACAGGTCATTTGTTCCTCTAAACCATTTCTGTTATAGAATTAAGTTAACAGGCAATTCATTTTCTTGAAAAAAAGTCCAGTCAGCTTTCATATTATGATATGTAAATAGATGTCTCCACAAACCTTTGTTACAAATGGCTTCTGGTTTATTAGTTACAATAATGTGATCATATTTTTGTCTGGAATTGCCACCATATCTGAAGCACATTGTTTTCAGAAGATTAACAAAAAATTCCAAGTTATCCATTAATTATAATGTTTGGATAAAAAGCAGGGGGAATCCACCACCAAACATGAAACTGATGTAGAATCATAGAATAGTTTGGGTTGGAAGCATCCTTAGGAGTTTTTAGGAACATTGCTAATTAAACAATGCAGTGTCAGATGTTATTCAGTGTTACTTACCTCCTTTATGCAATGGAATAATTGTTACACAGCTGATGCTCTGTCCTCTGAAGTTCCCTCTGCAAATGGCTTTTATGCAATGATCCCAGTGAGCCGTAAAAGAAAGAAAAAAAAGTCCAAATAATTTATTAAATTGTCTTGAACTGCCACTTGATATTAGCAATGTCAAGAAGCTGAACAAACACCCTTCAGTCAAATCAATAAACTACGACTGATGTAGCTGACATTTTTTGATAAATACTAATGGAGATTCTCTCACACCTTTTTTTTGTTCTGTTGAGGGTGTAAGTTGCTGAATCTTGAACAGAAACCTGGGTTTCTTATAGGTAGAAGAAAATACTTGCATTGAGATCCATGAAGACAGAAAGGTTTCAAACCTCAGCTGAAATCAATAGATGGAGATGTTAAATATTTCTTCTCTGGAGTCTACATTTCCACATGATGTTGTTCCCTAAATCATTACTAAATATTTGAACAGATTTACAAATAGTCACGTTGTTATAATGAGACTAAAGGAACATTCTTTAAGGAAAAATACCAACATTAGTTTTCATAGAAGAAAATGTAAGCTTTTAGAATGGTCTTTCATATATTTTGAAGCAACTTTAGACATTAAGCACTGTTTATTTAACTGTTTAATGTATAAACATATACACGGTATTTTGTCCGAGATGGTAAAATCTGAATGATACGACAAACTGTCATCTAGAAAAAGAATGACAGCTGTTTCTCTTAAGTCTTTAAATGGAAACAAATCCCCTTTCTCAGTGTCTCAGCTAAACTTCATAGAATTTGTTGTCAAGTTTTATATCCATTATTATATTGCTTTGTGCATAGTTTTCATTTGCTCAAGAAAGATGAATTGAAGTTTTGATTGTATCTATGGTAGAATTATAGAATCCATGCCTTTTGTTTTAATTTAAAAGGCAGCTTGTCGGTGAGTAAAATATATGTGAAATACTTACAGATATCTCTACTTATAGTCAGCTGTGATCTCAGGGACATTAAAGGATGCAGTCAAATGCACTTAAAAAAAAATCTCATAATGTTGACAACTGATCTGCTAGAGCTTTAGTTGTGGAAACCAGAGAGAGCTATATTGTAAATGGGCAAATAAAATGGTAGCAGTTGTGAATTATGAAACATTCTAACCATAAGTAAATAACTCAGTGATAAACAGGTTCATTTTAGGTATATTGGCTGAGATCAACAATTAAATATTTGTAAAAGAGTTTTCTACTAGATTCTTTTCTTCTTGTTTCAAAATTCCTTATGCTTTCTGTTTGCCCACCTACCTGTTTTTTTGAATCAGTCTGTTAGAAAGATGTTAGGCCAGACGCCTTTCTGAGAGTAAAGGAGTATGCTACCAATCAAGTCAACAGAACTTAGCATACCTGAAAATACTGTCTGTAACAAATAATTTAAAGTAGCATTTATATTTAACTTAAAAACAAATGAACAAACAAACAAAAACAACTAAACGAAAAAAGCCCACCACAACCTGAAACTTAAAGAGACAAGGGATTAAGTTTTCAAGTATGGTAAACATCATAAACTCTAATTTGTTGAGCATGGTTATTGTCTCTGCAAAAGAACCACACAAACCCAAGAATACATCACACTAACAACAAGCTACCTATGCATATTTAATATTCTATTTTTTTAATATAGCTTTCAAAGAATAATTATCCCAAAGTTCCTGAGTGCAGTTCTTCCCAGTGACCGTGGAAGTATATCAACCTTTTATAGGTGTAAATAAACCATATATTAAACTGAATAACCACAGTATGTTTAAATATACTTGATTTGTTCTAAATGGATCTCATGTTCAAAGTTGCTGGCTATCGTGTTCCCCCTTGCCTCCTCTCACAGCTACCTGGCTTCAGGGTGAATCACATCAACTTCCTGATCCAATAGAAAAATAATTGCCAGCAACCAAAAAGATTAGCTTGCCATTAGACAAGGAAGATTAACTGATTCATCCAGGCTGAACAGTTCTACAAGATCCAACACAAGAGAGGCAACAGCAACTAAAAGGTAGAGGAGTGTAAAGTATAAGAACACACATGCTGCTTTTGATGGTAGTTGGGTAGTTTTTGGCAGTAGATTCTGATTTCTGGCTAAGAAAGGAGGAGGAATCTGGTCAAAATAAAGAGAAAATGGATAGGGGAAACAAAATGCAACTTGAAAAGCTAATGAGCACACACTCAAAACAGGTCATTCGCCTATTGTTGATTATATAAAATATTCTCCTAAACTTTGCAATGCATAGTTCCACAATGCAAGGACATTGACAGAAACAGCAATGGACAGCAAACACTTTCACCCAAAACAGCTCCCTTCCCATCACAACCACATAAAGTTATGAGAAGCAACATTAGTGGCAAAGCTCAAACAAGCCTGTTATCCTCCTAACTTTCCTCTATGTAATCATGTAATATTTAATTAGAAATTCCATTTAATCTGTGTCTTTGCTATTATATTTAAATCAGTGACTCCACAATACACCATGCTTATCTTTTCTATGGATTTGAAGAGTTTCAAATAAGTGCTAAATTGCAACTGATAGCATGGAAAGAAAATCGCACCTTAATTCTAACCACCAGCTTGGTTACAGTGGTTCTTCAGTTGCAAAAGGTTGTTTGGGGGTTTTTTGGTGTTTGATGGCTGATTCGAGTTGTTTGGGGATTTTGTGTGTGTGTGTGTGGTGGGTTTTGTTTGTTTTGTTTTGTGTTTGTGTGTGTGTTTCATTTGTTGGTTGGTTTGATTTTTGTTTGGGTTTTTTGTTTGTTTTTTCCTCTTTAGATAGGCTACATTTAGCAGCAAAAGCACTTAAGCCTTAAAGGATCTATTCAGTGCCACAAAATATACTTTCTATGCCTGATTTTCACATGGTTTAGAAGTTACTCTAATGGACAGTGAGATCACATTTGGCATTGCTGTCAACTTATATCGCAGAGTGCATCTAACACAGGCAACACAGGAAAAACTGTGTAAAAGAAAACAGGGCAAGTGCTGTGTCAGTAATATATTGCCATGCTCACTTTTGGGGCCAGGGATGACTGAGCAATATTTAAAAGGGTATTTGATTCTTTGCAGAAATAGGAAGAAGATTGGAAATTTATAATGTAGCAAATTCTGCGTGCCTTGAAATATGGAATGAGCTGTGCTGTGATCCATATACTTGTGCATTCTGTTTTACTGATGTGTCATTAGAATAAAAAAAAATAAACCCATTAAACCTCAATCTTTACCAGTTTCCTGATATTTCAGAAAGAGAGAATCACAGCAAAAATATTCTTATATTTCTGTCATTGAAATTTTTATTGGAGGTAGATCGGATAGGGGACCTGGATCCCACTCATGGACTGAAGGTCTAGAGAAAGATAGCGCTGATTTTCATATTTGTATTAAGTCGTAAACAAAATTATTTATTGGGAAAGACATAAAACAAGAGATAGAGATTGGATTCAAGTTGTGTCTGACACTGATAGAACTATTCTTTTGAGCTTTCAACATAAAAAAATTAGGAGCATATCACCTTCATCTCATCTCAGTCCTGGATATTCTGTTCATTTTTTAGGTCAAAATACAAAAGCACTTTTAACACAGATTGTGCATTCCTGAGCACCACTGGTTCCCAGGCTATTCCTCAAGAAATTGGACTCAAATGGGGCTTAAAGATGACCAAATCCAGAAAGAGCAACAGAACTGCAAGCACTCAGTCATGTTGTCCTAGTTTTGTTTAAAAGTTCAGTTAAGTGCCTTCTAAGTGCCTGCATATTTTTCCTCAGACACTGTACTTGGTGTTGATAAGAGGACTAACAGAATGCTGAAGAAGTCCATGTTTAGATTTATTACTATGGTAACCAAGGTTAACTGATAACTGGACATATTTGGAAGGAGGAGCGGACGGAACAGGTGACTAAAACTGGCCAACTGAGTATTCCACCCCATAATCATCATGCACCCTATATAAGAGGGCAATCACGAGGGTCTTGTCCCTCTTTGATCACGGCTGGCATTTAGAGAGGACCCTGTCTGTCTGCCTGTGATCTGAAAGACCTCAGGTCCCACATCCCTGAAATCCAGTTTCCAGTTTGCTATGAAGTCCCACCCATGACTTCCAGGTGCCTGCCCTGCACCCGCTGGAGACAAGCTGGCTCCTAGCTCTGCCGCTGCTGGCATGACACCAGCTCCATATTGAGCATTCCAGATTGGTTTTGTATATTTTGTATATAGTCTCTATTTATTAGTAGCATTAGTAAAACTCTTTAAAATCTTCCAACTTGAACTCTAAGTCCCCCTTCCTTCTTATCTTCCCTATCCTCTTTCCGATCTAAAGGAGAGGGTGGAAAGAGGGTGAGGAGGTAACAGAGCATCTGCCATGGTTTATTGTCACCTTGCTTTAAACATGTCACTAGTTTTAAACCAACTTCTCTTGGACTAAGTTTTCTTCGGATGGAGATATTCCTCTGATACAAAGGAATAACTATGATTTGGAGTTATTATGATGGCATTTTCATACAGACAACAAGTTATTCTACCTTAAGCCAGTGTTTGGTCATCCAAAGGCATACAAAATAAGGAATAAATGGCCAATCTGGCTTTTGGTTGATTGACAGAGATGACTAAGGCTATATGTGTGGTCTGGAGAGTCTGCATCATGTCACCTGGTGCTAAGGCATTTGTCACCAGTGCATCACTCTGCTCAGCAGTCCTGAGTTCAAACAACTGTCCTGCCCTCCTCTGTGGTGTCTTTATCACTGTTTCTCCAGCTCAGTGCAGGAGTGGGGACTTTTCTGTGCAAAACTGAGGATGAAGAGCAGCAGAGGGAAGTGGCCATCTCAGACTTTTCTCCTGGTTCCTGAGCTGTGCAAATGGTTCCTTCTCCTTCTCCACCACCTTCTCCTGCCTGCTTAGTCTTAACCTCAGGAGTTCACAGATGGCATATGGGGCTATGAGAGGAACCAACAGATTCTCCATGGTTCCTGGTCCCAAAACTATTTTAATACAAGCAATATAACCCTGCCTGGAGAGTACAGCTGTGGGCAACATCACTATAGTAAATTCTCACAAATTTATCCATTGTGTGATCTCTTCATAGAAATATGATCACCATATTTACAGCCAGTCTTGGTACTTGTATTGAGATATTGAGAACTGAAAATGCAGTCAGTATTAATAGCTTGTAACTTGATTTTTTTACCTTTTTTTTTTTTTTTTTTTTTTAGTTTACTATTTGCTTGTACTTGCCAGTACTGCTATATGTATGCCATACTAAAAGCTAAATTATAACTGTGCCTGGTCAGAATGTTTGTGGCTGTATGAAGGATTTATACTCTTCTCATTCCTTACATATTAGAATCACAAAATCATATGAATTTTTCAAATTACTCTGAAAATCCACATATAAAAACTTGTTACATATATAATCAATTCTTATTAATTAACTGCATCTGAATTTTAAATAACAATGGATAAAGAATATTATGATTGGGAACACTTGTAATACAGAGGATTTCTGTCCATGAAAAATTTATTCATTCATATTCAGGTTGCCCATTCATCTAATTTTGACAGTGAAATCTCTCAGCGGCATTCATCATAGCACTCCTCATTTTGTAGTGAAATCAAGTATCCACTCAACACTAAATTGCTTGGTTGTTATTTGACTATGTTCACTCTTAATGCTTTTAAAATCCATTAGTTTTCATGCATCTTATCTCAGATTGACAGTGTTGTTGTACAGAATGAACAGTTACCATTAAGTCAAATGGAAAACAAAACAAAACAAAAATTTAGCTGTGAAAATGTGAGAGTTTATATGTATTGATCGGGAAAGGCCTGCTACAAATGTCAAATGTAAAACCACATAAAAATGTAGAAACGTTAATATATTTTCTGGACTCAAACAATGAACGTTTGTATCAGAATGCTCTGGGTTCTCCAGAATTACTTTCTCTGTTTTCACATAGAATTGAAGGAAGAGACTGTTGTCTGGTATACTTGATTAGATATTAACACTAACTGAAGATGACATGATGTGTATGATTTATTACAGCTATATACATTGTGAAATGGTACACCAACTAAACAGTTATTACTGGGTATATTAGCCCTTCACATTGAAGCTGATCTCATGATTGAAGTACAGGAATTTATTCCTCTCACAAAATATCAACCAGGCTAATCTATTTCATACAATCTAAACAAGATGTACATGTTTTATTATAAATTACACCATAATAGAGAATAAGTTTGTGAATCACCTCTACAATATTAGTGTCTTTGGTTTGGAAGACAGACAGAGAATTTTCTCAAATCTTAAAGTAAGCACAAGTATGTTTTGACTATATATATATTTGTATGCATAAAAGTAACTATTCCTTCTCAGAAGCCTTTTATGTTCTGTAGAATTCTGAAGATGCTACAAGAACAACAACAGCGACATCTTAAAGGTATGATTTTTTTTTTCTTTTTTTTTATTTTGAATACGCCTGGCTCCGCAATAAAGCTCCAGTGCTGTACAGACTGATCTCATGGACACTTAAGCCCAGACCAGGCTCTGTGGCTTATTGGAAACTCTGAACAAGTTCAACTAAAGGCATAATCTGAACTCTTTCAAATTTTGAAAACTTTGGGGAAGTTCATATTTGAATCATAGCTCCATTATGTTGGACTGATAGTGATCTTATACACCAATAGTCATACTAGGTAACATGAGTCAGTAGCAGTTACAGAGTATTTCCTCACAGAAGAAAGCAGGTAACTCACCTGTGCCTCTGGACAGTTTAAGAGACTTTGTTCATAGATAACAACAAAGAAAGACATAAAACTCTTTAATCAGTATAGGTTATACTTGTCTAGCTCTATTTCTGATAAAATTAATAAAGTTCATCCATAGTATGCTGGTATCAAAGAAGAGAATATGGGCCTAAGCTGTAGTTCCTTCTCCCCCTGCTTGAACTGGGCCGGGAGCTGCTGAACAGGAACATAAGTGGATGCTTACTTTACTGTTCCTTGACCATGTGCTAAATTTATAACTTGTGAAAATATCCTTATTACTTTCCATACATCTAAGCATAAGCAGAATTTCCTATGAAGCTACATAATAAGGGAGAGTTTTGGGAAATTCCAGAAAAATGCCCAGTGATAAGTATGTAGAATCCAAGTCATATAATTCCAAACTTCAGCTTTCTCTATTCACCATAAGACATTTGCATTGATGTAAGTGTACTACTAACTGATTATTCCTGCAATAACCAGAACAAATCTCCTGTAGATAAACTCCTTGCATATATGAAACTGCTTTCATAACATTTTTGTGATTGATAAGTTTTCCCCAGTCATCTTTTTTTACCTTAACTTTCAGGCTTTTCACTGAGCATCTGTTAGCTAAAATGAAGCCTATAATAAACATTTATGTCCCTCTTTATGCTGATTGTTATTTACACCTATGTGGCAAGGCTGTAGGAATATATTGAATATTTATGCAACAAGAATTTGCACCTCCAGCCTATTAAACACTGAGTGGATCAGCTAGGATTCTCTAAATGCATTCAGGCCACTAGCTGCATCTATTATTTATCTACATTACAAGCTGCATTTGCAAAGATTGTTCACTCTTCCTCCTCTAACACCTGACGACAGCTGAAGGAGAATACATCCTTTTTAACTCCTTCAACATCCCCATCCATTTTGAATTATATTCTGATTTGCATTCTCATTATGATTAAGTAGCAATTTAAGAAAGTCAAATGCTTTTTAAGCGAAAGATGCTATTGTGGAGCCTGCTTGCTACTGTTAATAATTATCTATCTTACAAGAGCATGAGTCAGGGACATTTTTATTAAGCAATCTGTTGTGTACTTTAGTAATTCTAAACATTTCATGAGGTAGGCCTTGTACCAAGAAAGTCACAATCTAATTTAAGACAGAAGTTAGAAGCATGGCATCAGAGAGGAGGAGGAAAGGAGAAAAAATATAAGATCTGCTGGTTACACGGATTTACTTCAGAAACAACTTATTAATTCATTGCCTGGCAGTTGCATTGAAATAATTGAAATTAAGAATGTTATTTTTATTCTTTTTAAAAATTATTATATATGCCAAAGTATTTAAACTACTAATTAATTTTTTTTTCCCTGCATGTAAATTTCATTCTGTCAGGGCTATTCCCAATGCTGAGTGAAAGTACTCAACATTGAAAAGGTAAGAAGAGGGAAAGAAGGAGATTGTTTCAAGTCCATAAGACTAGCTGTGAGATGAAGAGCAAGCTTCAAAGTCAGCTACAGCTCCTGGATTCTGGCATTTTGCAGCTACATTGTTGGTAACAGAAAATCAACTCATGCTTTCTAGGGAGAAACAAGATCAGGAACTTTGAATACACACTCATATTGTTGCAGCCTGAATTATTGTTTTAGAGGATGAAGATGGCTGTGGAGATTAAAAGCAAGGAAATCATAAATCTCTTCTAATAAATCTATGTTGTATACATATATAGCACAAGATAACAATCCATAACATATTTGGTATTGCAAATCAGTGATTAATATATCTGTTTGCTGATTTTCCCAGTTGAAGAAATCAATGCTGTTCTCTTCAGTGTAAGTTACAAGAATTTGTCAGATGGTTTCCCACTTAAAAGCTACCTAGTCTTTTTTAGCACTACTGCTAAACTGGAAACATGTTATCTTCCAGATACTTTCTGCATGAATTTCTGCAATGCAAGGTAGACGTTATTAGAATATGCATATTAGGCAATACTTTCAATATAGTGAATATATTATTGTTTGCATTCACCTTGTCCTAGTTTTGCATCAAAAGTTTCATAACTTGAACAGCTTCCTTTTAACAAGATAATATATCCCCTGCAAATCTAATGTATAAGCAAAAGAGTGTTCAAACCAAAAATTATGTAGCTCAAGGGTGAGCAATGAGGAAATGTATCTGTTGGTCTGTGCTAAACCATGGCCATGGGATGGTAGAGTACCTGAGGGCAACAAGTAGAACGGCAACCCTGGATTTTGAGAGAGTTAACTTTGGCCTACTTGGAGGATTCCCGTGGATTAGGAGTCTAGAATGTAGAGGGTCCAGGAGACCTGGTCAATATTCAACCATCACTTCTTCCAAGGTCAAGATCACTGCATCCTTATAAGCAAGAAATCAAGTAAAAAGAGCAGGAGACCTGCATGGATGAGCAAGGAGCTTCTGACAAAATTCAAATGGAGGAATGAAATTAATGGAATATGGAAAAAGGGACAGAGCACTTGACAGGAATATAGGAACATTGTTAAGAGTATGCAGGACTGCTTGAGGAAGGTTGAGGTCCACTTGGAATTAAATCTGGCAAGGGATGTCAAGGACAAAAATAAGGGCTACTTCAAGTATATCAGAAGAAAAAGGAATACTAGGGAAAACGTAGAACAGCTGCTAAATGAGGTGGGTGCCCTGGTGATGGAAGATACAGAGAAGGTGTGGTTACTGAATGTCTTCCTTCTTCAGTCTTTACTGCTAAGGTCCACCCACTGGAATCCCAGACTCTGGAGGTGACAGAGAAAGTCTGGAGAAAGGAAAAATTTATCTTTGTTGAGGACATTCAGTTTAGATGTCATTTGGGCAAACTGGACACCCACAAATCCACGGGTCCTATTGGGGTGCACTCATCAGTGCTGAGGAAGTTGGCAGATGTTATTGTCAAGACACTCCCCATCCTCTTTGAAAGGTTATGGAGAACAGGAGAGTGCCTGGGGACTGGAGGAAAGTCAAGTCATTCCAGTCTTCAAAAAGGAAAAGAAGAAGGATGCAGGAAACTACAGGCCAGTCAGCCTTGTCTCCATCCCTGGAAAGTGATGAACAGCTTGTTTTGGATGTCATCTCTAACCATGTGGAGGAAAAGAAGGTTATCAGGAGTAGTCAACATGGATTCAACAGGGGGAAATCATGCTCGACCAATCTGATAGCCTTTTATGATGGCATGGCTGGTTGAGTAGATGAGGGGAGAGTGCTGGATGTTGTCTACCTTGATTTCAGCAGGGCTTTTGATACCATCTCCCATAACATCCTCATAGGTAAGCTCAGGAACTCTGAGTTAGATGAATGGACAGTGAAATGGATTGAGAACTAGCTGGATAACAGCACTCAGAGGGTAGTGATCAGTGGTACAGAGCCTAGTTGGAGGTCTGTAGCTAGAAGTGTTCCCCACGGGTCAGTACTAGGTCCAGTCTTGTTTAACCTATTAATCAATGACCTGGATAAAGAAACAGAGTGTGCCCTTGGCAAGTTTGCTGATGATACAGTACTGGGTGGAGTGGCTGGCACACCAGAAGGCTCTGCTACCATTCAGCAAGACTTGGACAGACTAGAGAGTTGGGCGGAGAGGAACCTAATGTCAACAAAGGCAGGTGTAAGGTCCTGTACATAGGGAGGAATAACCCCATGCACCAATACAGGTTACAGGTTGACCTGCTGGAAAGCAACATTGCAGAGAAGGACCTGGGAGTTCTGGTGGAAAACAGGTTCACCTTGAGCCAGCAATGTGCCCTTGTGGCCAAGAAGGCCAACAGTATCCTGGGGTGCATTAAGAAGAGTATGACCAGTAGGTTGAGGGAGGTTATCGTCCCCCTCTACTATGCTCTAGTGAGGCCACATCTGGAATACTGTGTCCAGTTCTGGGCTTCCCAGTTTGAGAAAGACAAGGAACTGCTGGAGTGGGTCCAGCAGTGGGCTACACAGATGATTAGGGTACTGAAGCATCTTTCTTATGAGGAAAGGCTGAGAGAGCTGGGTCTGTTCAGCCTGTAGAAGAGAAGGCTGAGAGGGGATCTTATCAGTGCTTATCGATATCTCAAGGGTGTCAAGAAAATGGGACCAGACTCTTTCCAGTGATGCCCAATGATAGGATAAGGGGCAACAGGCAGAGACTGAAGCATAAGAGGTTCCATTTAAACATGAGGAGAAAGTTCTTTACTTTGAGGGTAACAGGAACAGGCTGCCCAGAGATGTTGTGGAGTCTCCTTCTCTGGAGACATTCAACACCTGCCTAGACACATTCCTGTGCGATCTGCTCTAGATGAACCTGCTTTAGGAGATGGGTTGAACTAGGTGATATCCAGAGGTCCCATCCAACCCAAATCATTCTGTGATTCAATGATTCTGTGATTATAAACAGATAGTATAAACAAAGGTTATTAATTGTCCTGTATTCCACCAGTGACAGAGTAAAATGCTACATTCCTTCAAAGTGAATGGAAAGTTTCTTCACCCGGTCACAACAGTTTCTGATAGAGTCAGAGTGGTGGTCAATGGTGCGGAGTCCAGTTGGAGGCCAGTATCTAGTGGAGTGCCTCAGGGGTCAGTACTGGGTTCAATATTATTCAATATATTCATTAACTATTTGGACGAGCGAATTGAGTGTACTTTCAGCAAGTTTGCTGATGACACTAAGCTGGGAGGAGTGGCTGACACGCCAGAAGGCTGTGCTGCCATCCAGCGAGACCTGAACAGGCTGGAGAGTTGGGCGGGGAATAACATGATGAAATTTAACAAGGGAAAGTGTAGAGTCCTGCATCTGGGCAGGAACAACCCCAGGTTCCAGTATAGGTTGGGAAATTACATATTGGAGAGCAGTGTAGGGGAAAGGGACCTGGGGGTCCTGGTGGACAACAGGATGACCATGAGCCAGCACTGTGCCTTTGTGGTCAGGAAGGCCAATGGCATCCTGGGGTGTATTACAAGGGGGGTGGTCAGTAGATCGAGAGAGGTCCTCCTTCCCCTCTACTCTGCCCTGGTGAGACCCCATCTGGAATATTGTGTCCAGTTCTGGGCCCCTCAGTTCAAGAAGGACAGGGAACTGCTGGAGAGGGTCCAGCATAGGGCAACAAAGATGATTAAGGGCATGGAGCACCTCCCTTATGAAGAAAGGTTGAGGGAGCTGGGTCTCTTTAGTTTGGAGAAGAGGACACTGAGGGGTGATCTTGTTAATGTTTATAAATATATAAAGGGTGAGTGCCAGGAGAATGGAGCCAGGCTCTTCTCAGCGGCAAACAATGATAGGACAAGGAGTAATGGGATCAAGCTGGAACACAAGAGGTTCCACTTAAATTCGAGAAAAAACTTCTCAGTGAAGGTGACAGAGCACTGGAATAGGCTGCCCAGGGAGGTTGTGGAGTCTCCTACTCTGGAGACATTCAAAGCCCGCGTGGACACATTCCTGTGCAACCTCACCTAGGCGTTCCTGCTCCAGCAGGGGCATTGGACTAGAGGATCTTTCGAGGTCCCTTCCAATCCCAAACATACTGCGTTACTGTGATATATAGATATATATAGATATATATGCATATATATAAGAAGAAGTTACATATAGGGCAAATTATCTGATATAAGGTAGGAAGGCTGTATTGCATGAAAATAGAAGGATGAATGTAAGATCAATGTATCTCACACTGTCCCTATATCTAGAAATAATATTATTGCAAATCATATTAAATGTAGTCCATTTTTATTTCATTCTTATTAATATTGGAAGCAGGTTCTAGAACTTTATTAGCTTATTCATTTCTTTCTTATGTGAAGTTCATTAGTAGAGGTTTGATTTCTACTCTGCATTTGTTTTTTCACTTGTTTCCTTCATTGCATATATTATCTAATTATAGCTAAAAATCCATTAATTTTAGGTGATGTCCCATTTTTCTAGTAAGACTTGTTAATGAAATTGCTTTCATTATACAGTGATTCGTCACTTCTAACTTTTTTATGGAATTCTAGGAAATGTACTTGCCCTAGTTCAACTCAAACTTTGTGCGTCAGTGCAGCTTAACAAGTGATTCTCTGCATTTAGAATCCAGTTTCTGCTCTTTGCTGGTCTTAGCTTCTTACATGATTCTTATGAAAGCTCAATATAAAAGCATCCACCACTTCTCCTTGTTGGTTTAAAATGTCACGCTTTTGTTGATGTGTTGTGTATGCTTAGTTGAGTATGGTATGTTGTTTATGGTATTTATGTATTTATTGGCTTTAGTCCTGATCATACTAGAGGAGGAATGGATTCTTATGATAACATATTCTAGGAAGACATTTCAAAGAGGCATGTCAAGTTCTGCATAAATGCCATCACATTAGACAATAAAACAATTACAGTACTAAAGACACACATTTTATTTGTCTGCTGTTTGCATTGTCTCCGAAAAATCAATTATTTTCTTTAGTATTGTAATTGTTTTATTGTCTAATGTGATGGCATTTATGCAGAACTTGACATGTCTCTTTGAAATGTCACAATTTTTGGAAGAGCTAATGAAAATATTTTCAGGATCTTTTTTAACACATCGAGATGTAATTTCTTGTATTATAAAGTATACTAACTTCTCCTCCTCCTCCTCAAGCTTCTTGCCTTAGATTTTAGAGCAACCAGCTCTCAGAATTTTGTCATGATTACTGTATGTTTCCATAAAACCTGAACTGTTGAAATTATCTTTAATGAGATTTGTAGTATTACCACTTTCAGGCTTTTTTCTACATACATGGGATTTAAAAAGTGCTTAGGGAGAAAGCTAAGAATGTTGTATGTTCTGCAGAGGTTTGTGCACAGATCAGCAATTATATGAGTTTGTTCCAAGCAGAGCCCAGTTCCATGTTTGCTGAGGCCTCTGAATCTAGTCTTAACCGCAATCAGAGCTACCCTGGAACCACTAGACGAAGATTATCCATGTATATTATGTACATTAGGAATAACAATTGTTAATGTCCTTAAGAAGTACAGAAATGTTCTCTCCCAAATTTTAAACACAGGAAAATAAATACCATAAATAAATGCTTTTGACCATGATCATACAATGCCTGTTGCAGAGGTCTGGCCTAAGAAGTACTCTGTGAAACTTACTTTCTGTGAGTATTCAGAAATAAAATTAGGATAGAAGTCATATTATTATTTTCATTCTTTATGCATGTTTTGATATTGCCCAGAACTCAATTAGAATCAGGTCTCATTATACTAAGCACAATCAAAACCATATATCAGAAGAAATTTTGTGCCATATGTATGAAAAAGTCTTTAATTGTGCTTTTCAGTGCTGTGTATACAGTCTTGCAATCATTTCTAATGACATTAGTTTTATTCATAAGTGGTCAAGCCAGTAACATTTTTTTAAATGGAAGGTTTTATTATGGAAGAATAAATGTCATTCTCCTGCTTACAAAAAAACAGCACAGAAAAACAGGTCAGGCAATGCCAGTTCTGAGAACTGTCACTCTAACCCGATTACTTTGATTATCTGTAATCAAAAAAACAACTTCAATTATCTGTAATCAGAGCTGTTCAAAATGTTAGTAATAAACTCTTAAATTCCACTGGACCTCGGAGCATCTTAGCACTTCAGAAAAATAAGTTGTGCCCTCTGTGTTGTTGACATGGTGACGCAAATGATACAGTATCCTAACCAGCATTATATAGAGTACACATTACCACATTTACAAAAATTGTTTTTTGACTGTTTGACATATGTTCCTCCTTCTCGATAAATCTGTGCAGTCTCCCTTCTAAATCTCTTTCTTTCCTACCTTCACAGACACTCCTGATTTTCCCTCCAATACCTTTATGCTCTCAGTTTTCCCTATCTTCTAAATTCCATCTCTGTTCCTCACATGGACAGAGGAATAAGTCCAAATGAACCTTCTGCTTCACTTTATCCAATTTCCCTTTTCTTCTTAGTTTGGCTCTCCCCATATTTGTAGTTACTGAAGATGTGATAAAATTCAGAGTGAAGATCTTATTTGGTAAAGATTTTAAGCCAAGGGTCACCATGCTCTGGATTTTTTTCAAGAGATCAGAACAAACTTTTAAAATGCTGAAATATACATATGTGCAATAGATAAGAAGGAACTGCTATAATCAGAGTATTTCACATGTTGCCCATGTGTTTCCATGTGTCTGGAGATCATCTGTCTCTTGGGGTGGTTTTATAAAGGGAAGAGGAGGATTGCAAAGGCTCAAAATTAAATGTGGAGTACACAGTTCATATTGTACGATCAAGGAAACAGTGAACACCTCCCAGGTCTTCTGTCACCAGTATACCCTCACCCAGTTCCACCTTGCTTAAGATTCTAGTTGGAGATAAAACACAATACTCATGTCAGCCCAGAGAAGAGTAAGAAATAGGAGTACCTTAGGACATCTTTCTTTCCATGTTTATGGGCACAACAAAACAGAGAAAACTTTTTTTGAAAGGAAAGAGAGAAGGAGGAAGAAGAAAACTAAATATATCTTATTCTTAAGGAACAAAATCCACATTCATCAAATGGTAGATGCACTATAGATACTGGAGGTAATCACATTTTTTCAGCTTTCAGTATAGACTCACATGACATAGATCAAAAGCATTCCTAGAATTATATAATCATTTTGGTTGGAAGACATCCTCCAGGTTATTGAGTCCAGCCACACTCTAGCATTAATCCATGTCCCTAAGAACCTCATCTATACATGTTATAAACACCTTCAGGTATGGTGATTCTACCACTCCCCTGGGCAGCCCGTTCCACTGCTTCACAACCCTCTCCATTAAAAATTTTTCTTAATATCCAACCTGAACCTTCTCTGATGCAATTTGAGGCCATTTCCTCTCATCCTATCACTCACTACTTAGAAGAAGAGACCAACACCCTTCATGCTACAACCTCCTTTCAAATAGTTGTAGACAGCAATAAGGTCTCCCCCCAGCCTACTTTTCTCCAGGCTAAACAGTCTCAGTTCCCTCAACCACTACTCATAAGAGTCATGCTCCAGGCTCCTGAGCAGCTTCATCACCCTCTTCTGAACTCTCTCTAGTACTTCAATGTCTTTCCTATAGTGAGGGACCCGAAACTGAACACAGTATCCAAGGTGGGACCTTACCAGTGCTGAGTAGAAGGGAACAATCACTCCCTTAGTCCACACTATTTCTGACACAAGCCATGATGCTGTTGGCTTTTTTGGCCACCTGGGCACACTGCTGGCTCATGTTCAGCCAACCGTCAACCAACACCCCCAGGTCCTTTTCTGCCAGGCAACTTTCCAGCCAGTCTTCCCCAGACCTGTAGCATTGCATGGGGTTGTTGTGACCCAAGTGCATGACCTGGCACTTGGCCTTGTTGAACCTCATACAGTGGGCCTCAGCCCAATGATCCAGTCATTCCACATCCCTCTGTGTACCCTTCTGACCCTCTGGCAGCTCAACACTCCCACCCAATTTGGTGTCATCTGCATACTTACTAAGACTGTATTTGATGCCCTTATCCAGATCATCGATAAAAATATTAAACAGAACCTGCCCAAAAGCTGAGCCCTGGGGAACACCACTTGTGACCAGCTACCAGCTGGATTTGGTTCCATTCACTACAACTCTGTGGGCCCACTTGTCCAGATAGTTTTTTATCCATTGAAGAGTACACCTATCCAAGCCATGAGCTGTCAGCTTTTCCAGCTGAATACCATGAGTTACAGTGTCAAAGGCTTTACTGAAATCTAAGTACAAAACATCCACAGCTGTTCCCTCATCTATTAAGTGGGTCACCTTGTCATAGAAGGAGATCAGGTTGGTCAAGCAGGACATGCCTTTCAGAAACCCATGCTGACTGAGCGTGATCGCTTGGTTGTCTTGTATGTGCTGTGTGATGTCACTCAGGATGAACTGCTCCATGACCTTGCCCAGCACCGAGGACAGACTAACAGATCTGTAGTTCCCTGGATTCTCCTTCTGGCCTTTCTTGTAGGTGGGTGTCACATTTGCCAATTTCCAGTCAATTGGGACCTCCCTGGTTAGCCAGTATTGCTGATAGATAATGGAAAGTGGCTTAGTGATCACTTCTGCCAGCTCCCTTAGCACCCTTGGATGTATCCTATCTGACCCTATAGACTTGTGGGTGTCTAAGTGGTGAAACAGGTTGATAACCATTTCCTCTTGCATTATTTGGGCTTCATTCTGCTCCCTATCCCTGCCTTCCAGCTCAGGGGAGTGTGTACCTGGAGCACAACTGTTCTGACTGTTAAAGACTGAGGAAAAGAAGGCATTTAGTACCTCAGCCTTCCCCTCATCCTCTGTCACTATGTTTGCCATTGCATCCATCAGGGGATGGAGATTCTCCTTAGCCCTCCTTTTGCTGCTGATATATTTATAGAAACATTTCTTTTTGCCTTTTACAGCAGTAGCCAGGCTCAGCTCTAGTTGGGCTTTGGCCCTTTTAATTTTCTCCCTACATAATTTCATGGTATTCTTGTATTCCTCTTGAGTATCCTGCCCCTCCTTCCAAAGGTTAGAAATTCTCTTTTTATTCTTAAGTTCCAGCTGAAGCTCCCTATTCAGCCAGGTCAGCCTTCTTCCCTGTCGTCTCGCCTTTCAGCACTTGGGGACTGCCTGCTCGTGTGCCTCTAAGATTATCTTCCTGAAGAGACACCAACCTTCCTGGACTCCTTTTTCCTTCAGGACTGTCTCCCAAGGGACTCTGTCAACAAGCCTCCTAGACAGAAAAAAGCACATTGACCAGGGAGTTCTTCATGTGGTTATCCTAAAAATCATCAGTTGGAAACCCAAATGCTTTTTGCACTGGAAGGGATCGTACACTCCTTCTGTGCTCTCAGAAACTCTAATATTTCCACTGTAGTTCATTCTTATTTTCATTCTTCTGATCCCCAGTTTGAGCTATCTAAATTAGCTATGTGCAGCATGATTTTTATACCATCCATTAACAATGCTTATTACATCATTCATCTCTCAAATTGTATTTAATGGAGACTTAAAGCAGTGGTTACAACTGTCACCAGGGTGCCCATTCATTACATATTTCACATGCAGAGAGAATTTTGTTTAATCACCACAATTTTTTGCTATCAATCAATTTGCATAAGGGCTGGACAAGTGATCAGGATGAAAAATTGAATCCAGCTCGTGTTATTGATTAGGAAGATCTGACCTCCAAACGAAGCTTCATTAATTATGCTGTCTTCCACTTTAGAAAGCAGAAATTTGCAGGTTTTCATTACATTACTTCATTGCATGAAGCATCAATATCATTTATGATGTCTGTATCATTACAGACTCGTTAACTCGATGCGTTCTTTAATGTGACAGGTACTGTGTCATCAGCTTATACATAATGATACAATTTGGGAATAAACACAGTTCTGGAAGTGTCTAAGTTTTAGGATTGCTAAAATTGTACAGTGATGCCTGCAATACTAATCCAAAGGTATAAGAAAGTTGGCTAGAGACTCTGCTTTCAGATTTAGGTCTCCTGCAAACACGTTTTCAGAATAGCCCATAAATCCTACTGGTTTCACCTATGAGACATAGGCAGCTAGAGTACCAACCACTACCTTACAGTAGATTTTCTACAACAGACAACTATGTTAGACAATGTTTGTTGCTAAGTTTTAAATGAAAGATATTTTACTTTTTTACTCGACACAAAAAGTAGAAAGATTGAATACGTGACCCAAGTGCACACTCACAACTGAGAAAATTGAAGGGGAAAAAAGTAAAAAGCACCAAAGCATGTGTCTCTCTTAACTTTAATCATGTCTTAATTCTGCAACTTATACATTCACCAATTACAGGGTGTAAGGAACGTTGCTAAATGCTTTCGAGGTAACAGTACAGCCAAATCCAGGATTCCATATAAAGTTCTCTTTTTCTCCATCTTGAAGTGACTTCAGAGTAAACTGCTTATCTTCTGTTATTCTACTTAGTAGATGTTTGGGATGTAACTTGTGTCCTGTTATTGAAACCACAAGTGGTTCCAAAACATGTTTTTGGCTTTAAACACAGACTTTTCTGTATTTTTTTCCAGTGTATGCTGACTCCAGCACTTTCATTGCCCTTAGTATGATGTTATGTGGGATGGTTATATGTTCATTCTTTTCAGAAAACTGTGCAATTATCCATGCAAAACATGGTTGTGCAGAATTTTTTATAATGAAGAAGAAAGCAGAGAAAGAGATTCATGGTAGACCGGAGAGAGGCATTTAACTCTCAGAAACAAACATAAAACATTGATAGGTTTTAAGGGAAAGGCATGGGATTTTGCTGAGTGAAAATGGCACTTAGGCACAGATTATGCTCCAACAATCCATGGACATACGAAAGCAGCCTAACATCAGTTGTTCTGCTTCTAGCTCAAATCTTGGTTTTCTAGTGTACAATATCCCAGTGGATTTCGGTGTTTGCTATTTGTCGCAAAGGAGAGCATGACTGTTACATAGAAAGCTCAGGAGGTAAGTACCTTTACAGCATTGAGCTTCAAATATACTAGAAGTTAAATAATTATGCTTAAATACTACTGAGACACTCACCATATTAAGTCAATTAACAATTCATATTTCAGACTATCTAAAAACATTTCAAGGTCTCTGCACTTACAACAAGCTGAGCATTCCTTTGAGATACCATTTTATCGCCTTCGGGGTAGAGCGGACAGCTCTTTGTGAGACTTTCCACACCTGTAATTCCACACCCTGCAGGCCTTGTCAGTAAGAATTTGTGTATGTCCTGCATGTGTGAGTGATAGATGGTTACTGATGATATAACTAGAAAAACATTGAAACATATGCTGTGGAGTAAAGGTATCTCTCTGACCAGATGTGAATTCCTGTTTGACTGTCAAACCTAAATTCAATGAGACAGGTTGAAAAACTCTGTGCCTAAAACAACAGCTCTGTCTTCAGGAGTAGGGGTATTTGCTAATAGTATTGCTCTGGGTTTCTCCCTGGAGAACCAGAACTTCACACAAGATGAGCCCAAGAGAGAGGAATTCATACTGAACCCAACTGAATTGCTCACATCAACAGGGAGATGTTTCTGGGTTTAGCTGCAAAGTTACTCTCAGTATAACAGGTCTGACTGGACACTAGTCAAGACAAGCAAAAACCTCATTTCACAGATAGATCCAGGTAGCCTGGTGGAAGCCAAACTCTTGTCTCTCTCATCCTCAGAACAGACAACTTCACATTCAAACACTATCTGGTGTTTTAGATTTATCGAGATTAGACAAGACATGGTCCAATTTCCCTGATCATTACAGCATGACTTTTTGTGACTAATACTTAATACCACATCAAGCCAGATACTTCACACATAACCAACACCCTCAGCTTCTGATTTCATTTTGCTTTATTTACTTTATGCAAAAATATACATAATTATCTCACTTCTTTTGATTATGTTCCCCTCTTTCCTCCTTTATAATTTTCTCCTGAATAATAAGGATCTATATGGGCAAGAGTTTTGTAATGATTATGTGAGGAGAAAACACCTGCAGAAGTAATTAAAGAGGTTGTACTTTAAGCACCAGAGGGAGAAGTAGGAGTACAACACAAGGTGGGGGCTTGAATCATAGATTTTGTTTACTTTTTTTTTTTTGAAAAACAGGGCTTAAGAGCGTTTCACTGTAGCCATATTGGCACCTCTCAGGAAACCTGTGTGTTTTATCAAGTCTTGTGTGGACACCCAGTGGAATAACACTTAATATTTACATTACAGAAATTCTTCTCCCTCCAAAAGATAATTTGGTAACTTTATGTTACTTTTTTGCTCTTGGAACATTTTCATTTCAGGAAAACACCATTATAGGACAAGAATAAAAATTTCAAGGAAAATGGGAAGGCATATGTATGAGGATGCATTTGCATTTCTAGCTTCAAGGCCATAAATATAATAAATTGGAAACATAAACAGTTACTGATTCCCTGTAAAAAGTACAGAACAATTAAAGATTATAGTATACAGAAGTTAAATTTCAATTTAACTGTAGCATATAGGAAGTCCTAAAAGTCTGATCTCTTTAAAGAAAAATTATGGGACTTCAATGGTGACTGGTTACAGACCCAATATACTGGGTTTCTCTCTCCTTACCTGATAGGTAAATATGACTTCTCATTCTACCCTCTGACAGACATCTCACCATTTACAGACAGAATATGAGATAAACAATTCTTCACAGGACACACGGCTGGGAATTCAGATGGAGAATTTGGAGGGAGAGAGATTTTTTGGAGCTGTTGCTGCAGACTTGCTGTACTGGCAGTGCTCTGGAGGGACAACTGAAACAGCCAGAGGTATTATCATAATATCATAGAATATTTTGAGTTGGAAGGGACATATATCCAGTACTGACAGATATGTGTGGGATCTCAAACACAGGAAAAGCAGACTGTACTGTAACTGAAAAGTGAGATTAATTTAAGCAGAGCCAGTTGCTCACTGATGTTCTCAGTTACTTAATCCAGATGCATCAGATTAACACATTTTATAAAACAGAGGGGGAAATGCTTTAAGCATATCCATTGAATCCAGTGTCCTATAAGTTTGGCTCGCAGGCTTGAGCCTCAGGAGAAGTCAGAGTTCTTTGAAAGTTGAGAAAGCGTCTTTGTTTTCTTTATTTTTCCTCTGTCAAGAGTTGACAAAAACTCAGCTAAAAAGAACCAGCCAAAATGTCATTCTCTGTGTGACTGAGAGGTGTGGAGATTTGCACTTCGAATAGTAATAAGCTACAGACTCCATTCCTAATTGAGGGCTTTATTCCCTCCCAAGATGGACTTTTTTGCTGGTTAAGCACCAAAGGATCCTGCACCTTTACATTAGGCTGTTTCAGAAGATAGAGATCATTCAAGACAAGCAGTATGTAAGATGTATATATATTTTCTCCCAAAGAGCTTTTAAAGTCATTTAAATATTTCCTGTTTAGTCTGTCTCCTGATGAATCTGAGATAATGTTATTCCTTAGGCATTAGCAGTGTTGTCAATTAAATCAACAGGCTTATTGCTAACAATATTTAACATCAACAGGATTTGCACATTCCAAAATCGCAGTTACATCAGCTTCCTAACCAGCTCAATTAGATTCATGGGGCCAAATTTGTACAGGATGTCTTCCATACAGTTTCTCTCAGGTGGCATTTGCTCATATGTTAGAAAGCAGTACCAAATTTTAATTTGGTCTGCAATAGATTAGTTCCAGGTTTATTCTACCCCTGAAATCCATTCTGGTCTTTCTGCTACTAAACAATGATGGACAAGGTCATGCCAGGTATTACTCTATCTCCTTTGATGGATGGATATCTGGGATATGCTTTGGCTCACAGTTTAAGCAAGACCAACACTCAAGTTTTGCACAGCAGTAGCTGTAATAAATGAAATTCATGTTATATACAGTCGTGTTCAAAAGTTTACTGAAAGCATATTACCTCTTATAAAATCTAACCATGATTAAAATCAGTGATTATAAAGAATGGCATTGCACATACAGACAGTCAAGAGAAATGATAGGTCAGATCCCTTAGGTATATATTTAATTCATAAACTCTGTAATAGACTCCTTTGTGCAAAATACTTACTTAAAGCACTTTTTGTCCTGGTCTTGAAATTTATCTAGAAAATCAATTACCCCATCACCCCATGTGAGCTGGCTGAAGGTCTCTCATTCATTGACCTTAATATACTGTGGAGATCTCACAAAATGCCTGGGGACTGATCTGTCAGAAGGGGTTTGTCAGATGAAGTCATCTTCCTCCTGCCATATCAATAGAAAGGTTAGTCTGCTTTGGTACTTCCACAAACTGAACTGGATAGTCTCAGTTTGCATTTGTTGTGGTTGCAGACAAGCAAACAAAAGACCCAATCCTTCTGCAATTACATACAGTAACTACCAGTGGGTCTCTGCAAGGACATGGAAAAGGAAATCATGGCCAAAACAAAATATTGTTAAAAGGAGTGGAATACCAACCTTATGCAGGCAGTGTCACTACCTGATTTTCATGCCTGAACACAGACAAAATGCTGTCCACGAAGTGTGGGATTTTGTATTCCAGTCTAACCATTGCCTTCATAAGGCAGTTCCTAGTGATCCTTCTATACTTTTATTTAAAGAGTGGTTTCATGCTGGCCTTTAAGTATAATTATTTTTTGTCTTTTTCCATCCACATAATACAGCTACTTATAGTTGCGCTGATTGCACATTTTATCATTCAAATTATTAAATTTGACTTCTCTATTTTTTTTTAGGTGTCTATTGTAAAGGTTAGGTGCAACCACAAGGTTGGACTTCTTCAGGCCAATTTAAAAATCTGTTTTCACAGATTCTTCCTTTTCTATTTTGTAACTTTTACTTCTTAGATTATAGGGCTGGTTGTCCTGGAATTTTCATTACAAAGTTCAAATGGATAGAAACCAGAGCTGAATTCCAGTTGCTGCCATTGATTTAATTTCTGTCCCAATCCAATTTAGGGGAGAAGAGTGCATCAGAATACAGACACTGCTGCATTCCAGTAGCATTGAATACAGTAGAAAATTGAACTGGACAAGTTCTCTGATAGTTTGTAATTTTCAGGCACATAGTTTCAGCATTTCAGTCACTCTTAGACATCCTAATGAAAGCCTAAAGAGATACACTGTTAGAAGATGAAAATAAAAGAAAGCATTTGCTAAATAACAAGCAAGCCTTTCTTACACTTGCATGCAGAGAAATGCCAATGGAATTACTTCATCCATTAATGGGTAGGTTTTGTTTCCTTCCTAAAGAGAGACTTATCCATGTGAAAATTTCTAAACAGGCTTCAGACTTGTTTCTAATTTTTATACTCACATTCATTGTTTGGGTACTTGACTATTCAATTTGTGAATGTGACTGGCTATGGTCGCACAATGGTGAGAGTGCATTTATACTATTGCAGAATAGGAATCAGTTAAAGACAAGACTGACTCAAATCATCTCAAGAATAATTGTATTTAAATATGTTTTTATTTAGAAACGTGATCACTGCAGTAACAAGAAGAAAATTATGACTATTCATAGGTCAGTTTGCATCTAATTAGTTTGCCTTAGGGCACTTTCTTGGAGAATAAACTTAGTCCTCATACATGCAAATATGTAAATCAGAGACTGCAAACTGTTAAGACGGAAGCCCCTGTACAGGACTCTGGTTTATGAAGTCCTCTTGCAAAGGTTCGAGGTTCGAGTAGTTCCCTTGGGTTTTGCCATACATTACCATCAGCATGAAGCCAAGACCCCACACATTCCTAATGTTCAGTAAAGAAAACTCCTTCAGAGCTGTATGGGGAACTGTGCACAAGAATCTCTCACTAATTGAGAGTACAAACAGCTCTGTGTTCAAATTTAACAAATAAAGTAATTCTTCCCTATACTTGGGTATAAAATCTTTCCCAGCTAACCAAATTCCAATAAACTAAATTAATAGAGCCTGATTTTGCATGTGCATACTGCACTGTAAATCCAAAATGATCACTCTCATCACTGGTTCTGTACTAAATAAGCCTCATTAGGACTGGGCACAGAACTGTGCACCATCTGTTCCTAGTTAAATATCTCTTCCCACTTTGATCTGTTACCTGGGATTACTAGATCATGCATTGTGGGTAACCAAACTGCTAACACTTAAGCTTCTGAGCACACATCTCAGATTGTATTTCAGGCAATGTCAGGCCAGGATGAGGGAGAAGAATCAAACCATACCATCAGCAACCTAGCAAATGCCTAGTGAACCTCTGGCTCTTTTAAGTCCTCATTTAATCACATACTTACAGTAAAAAAAAAAAAAAGTAGATACAAACATGGTGTTCTCATTCCTGTCCTTTCTGTGTACTTTCTCATGTACTGTTGTTACTGGGAAAGCACCAGACACTCGCACCTGATAGACTTCCTTCCTAACCCCAGACTAGGGGAGGGAAGGGAGATTTAAACACTGGAGTTATTTAAAGTTTAAAGCTGAAGGAGGTTCTCTGGAGACACAGGTTTCAATCAGAAACAAAATTAATGTTGCAGTGAAAAAAATCTAGTCCCTGATGAGGAGACTGCAGAACCAGTGTGGGGTATGGAATGAATAACATGCTAGTACTACATTCTTTAACAGTGTTCAGACTCCTTGAGCTGACCCAGCCCATCAGAACTAAAAGGCTGCTAGAGGCTGCTAGAAACATTTAGACATTCCTGGACAGAATGAGTGAGATGAAAATGCCATATGAGACATTAAACCTGATCATATCTCCTGTTCTTGTACTTTTGATCAAAACTTTTGGTCTTACTTTGTGGACGGGAAATGCTGCTTTCCATGGTACAGGGAAGTCACTTTGGGCTTGCAGTAGTTCTTGCTATGCCCTGAAAAAAAGTCATTCTGGAATATCCTCATTAGAATTCAGAGCCTCACAGCTATGTATGGTTTGTCTGTGATGTTAGGATGGTCCCTGTAACTGCATCCATACCTGAAAAAAAAAAAAAAAAAACAACCACATTTATCCTCCACACCTGGAAGGATCAGCTAGTAGTAGTATCAAAAACTCTACCTATCATGTTCGGATTCATTGCACATGTCAAATGCTACTGAAAGGTTGGCTGGCTATTTCCTTTTGCCCATGAAGACTTACTGTTTTCTATTTTTATGGAGTATTTAATAATTTCCTCAATCTGAAAAAAATCGTCCCATTGATGTTTTGGAGTAGGGAAAGCGATTATTCTCTGTGACAAAACCAATAGTCAATAAAGAAGGAACAAGTCTGTTACTGTGCTGTTAAAAGGAAGTGGTGTTTGGTGCTTCTGTGTAAGTCAAGACTATACAAATGCCCTAGAATATACGTTGTAATAAATTATGTTTTCAACTCTGTGTTGTTAATTTTTTTTCTGAAATGAATATGGATAGATTATGATGCCTAAATTTATTTATTTGAAACAAGGTCTCCCATAATTTCTGCAGATTATTATTCTTATATAGATTTAATTTATGAATGCCTTGCATGTATTCAAAAATCATAAAAACAAGCACATTTACATTTTGCATTTGGTCAACAGTGCACATCTGTCTCTGGACAATGTGGAAATAAACTCACTGTTTGGTTTTACACTTCTGTTCTAAAGTATGCAATATGTGTTATTTAAATGAATTTGAATCCTAGTGACTTTTCAGAAGATACAAAAACACAAAGAGGTATAACAGTTTCAAAGGAAATTGCTTTCAGTTTGAAAAACATTTGGTCTGTTTTTAGAAGTGCCACTGAAATTAAAGATACTCTTTTTCTGTTTCTGTGTGTAAGGGTCTGAGTGTTGTCTTTATGTCCTAATCAAACTGCAGTTTGAGAGATTATACATTTCTTAATTTTCCAGTGTTGTTACAAGGTATTCTTTTCTGCCACTCCAGTTCTTACTTGCTAGAGGCCTTTGCTGTTGAGAAAAAATATTTCTGAAATGTTTTGAAATGTTTCACAATAGATACAGACACGATGTGTTATTATTAAACCTGAAAGAATGTCTTCCTTGCCAGCTGATCTCTAAAAATACTCAGTCAAAAAAAGCACAATCAGCTTCTTCTAAATCAGCTTTTAAGTTAAAATAAATAAAACGAAATGAAACGAACTAAAGTGAAATAAAATAAAATAAAATAAAATAAAATAAAATGCCCCAAATTTTACATGTCAGGTACTATTTTGCCATGAGTTTCTTCACACTGACAGTAGTAACTGAAGCAAAACAAGTGTATCAGTGAATGAAATGGTGAAACAGCAGCTAACATTTACTAAATTCAAACTCAATTTTGCAACCGTCTCATTTAAAGGAGAACAAACTGGTTTTAGGATTTTGACAACAGGAAATTAGAATGGGTTCCAAACTAATAGGATGTCTATTTTGTAAACTAGAAATCAGAGACTTGTCTGCTTGCAAAATAAATAAATCCTACTCTTTTCAAATCACTTTGTGGTAACTCTAGATTTATAAGGATAATTTCTTACCTTGGAGACTATGGCTCACTGTTTCCTCAGTTGTACATCCTAACTGGCTTTGTATTATTTAATGACCTAATATTTACTGCCTTTTCTTTCAAAGTACAGAGGAAGAAGTGATGGTGGGATGGTTCAAAGGCAGCTAGACATAAAATATACCCATCATTTTCAAAATACAACTACAGAAATCCGATATGTATGTTACATGCATTTGAACACCACTGTGCTATATCTTCTTGGCATTCTGAATATAATTTTTGAGAATGATCCTGCATTGTTACTCCTCAGGAGTGCAGCTGGGATTACTATAATATGATTCACAAAGGAGACCCAGGGGAAAAAAACATTTGCTCTGATATCAATTGCTGGCTTTCTGCAGTATTGTTGCAGGAAGTCTGCAGTACTGGACTCATCCTCTTCCAGGCAACTTCTTTTCAGGTAATATCCAGAAAGTGCTGTTACATTACATGACAATTGCATATATATTAATGAGTTGTACAGGCAACTTGTTTGCATGCTGCTAATCTGTTCCTTAGGGCTACAAGGCACAAGAACCAGGCTGCAGAAGCAGCCCAGGTTCAAGGCTGCTCACTGGAATGGTTTGCCTACGAACAGCCCCTCGTTCTGCTTGTAGAGGTCAGAAACACAGTTATCATCTGAAAGGAGAAAGGATGCTGGGAAACAGCAAGGCAAACTTAATTTCTTGATATGAACAAATCCAGTTTTGATAGTTTTTGTTGGAATACAAATCTGCTCACAGAAGATCTTTATTCTATATTTCTTAAAAAATAAAAGGACATACATTCCCCATTAAAATATTATGTGTGAATAGGGTTTGAAGACTGTCATAGAATGTCAGAGAATTAATCTAAAGAGCTTTTAAAAAAGTCTGTGAAATAATGTAATTTCTTATCTATATGTCGATTTAAACCTTGTCTCATAGGGTTTACAGTCAGGATATTTTCTAGGGAACTATTGTCTACAAATCATCCTATAGGTTTGTAAGCTCTGATCAAGTCACATACTGCATGTGGTCACTGTAGCCACAGTATGCTACTTACATGCTGTGCAGATTAATAGTATTCCCTGTATTAAGGATGCACCATTGACTGTGTCTTTCTCTGATCTTACATTGAAAGGAGTCTGGAGTAGGGCCTGCAGGACTTCACAACACAGTAGTTCTTTTTTCTCAACAAGACTGAAATCAGTCTACAGTCACGATAAAGTGCACTTTTTCTTCTGGGAATGGAGAAGAAAATTGAATAGAAGTGTAAAAAAACAACAAGAAAACCCACTCTTACTCTATTTTCTGTGACCAAAAACTCTTGGTTTAGATGGTCAGCTCATAGGACTCTGCTGCTGGCTGTGTTTGTGTGTATGCAAGCACATATGTATGAACCAAGCTGTCCTGCTTTGCTGGGTTCCTTCAGCTTCTTCATACACTTGGATCTGCTTTGCTATAATCATTTCTGTGTTGAGATGCATCCCAACCTATTATTCATATTCTGGCCAGCTGCAGGGGTCACCTGCGTGATTGACTTACAGGCTCTTGAAACCTACAAGAATGACTAAAGTTGAAGTACCAAAGAAACAAGCTCTAATCACATCTGGGCTGAGGGGCTGTTGCTGCTGCCACTCTCTCATGTGCTGAGGGAGTGTCAAGAAGTCAATGATGATTTAGCAAGATAGAATGGATCCATGTAAAGAAAGATAAACACTTCAGGAGATGACAGCATACAGCTCAAGCTTGGAGGCAACTGGGTTTTACTGCAAATTGCAAATGATGAATTCACATTTTCCACTAGTGATGGACTGATATAAGACAATATAAGTTATTTTATTCTCTCCCTGTCCCTTCTGAAGGCTGATGTTGCAATGCCCTGGTATAGATGTGTTACAGACCCCTTACTCTGTGGATGGGATGGGAGGACAGAGGTGTTTTAACACTGCACACAACTTTATTTCAGTTGGAAAGGCTCATGCATTTTTCTGTAACTATACATGGCAACTGATACTTTGTCCAACTTGACAGATATTTCCCATGAAAGGAAACTTATCAAAAGAACTCTGCACCTTTCATGTCCTGACTAGCTAGTCAAACAAGCTTCATTTTGAAGTGGAAAGGAAGGATAAACATTCAAAGGACGATATATGTACATGATATGTGGATGTTTGAATACACAGATCTGATGTACTTTAGAAAGGTGACTTACCCATTTTTGCAGGAGACAGAAGTAACAGTATAAGCTTGGGGTTCAGTTACATCCCATTTAAGTGAGAAAATAATTCAATAATTGAATAATTTCATATCTGAGTTATGAACTATAATATTTATCAACAATAAATATTATTTTAAAATCCAATAGAGAAACAAAGTCCAGTACTTACGATTTGTGAAGTGAAGCTAAACTTTCTGCTTAGCTGATGGTCTTTGTTGACATCCTGATTTTTGAATATTCATTTCAGAGGTGGAAGATGACAGTAAGATGCAAAGACTTGGTTTTATTTTTTATAGTTTTCCATTCTAGGATTGATGTTGGAGCCTATCAGCTCCAAGCACATAGAGCCAACATTTTGACCAGAGTCAGTATCTCATATATATGAGATAGTTCAGCAGCACACACAGATTATTTAGGTTCTAGAAGCTCCACAAGTTCATATTGAGAAGCTTATCTGCAGTGTGAAATTATTCAAGTTCAAATAATAGAGCTCTTATTCTGACTACATGTTATAAAACTACACGTAGTGTTAATCTTTTGCAGCAGATTATCACAGAATTACATTCTACTTTACAGGCTAGTATGATAGGAAGCCCAACCCCCTTTCGGGCAGGTGCTGAAATATTGTCACATACACAAAAGAGGCTTTGTAAAGCAGTGAGTAGAAGAGGGGGGAGGTGGAATATACATGTATATGTATATGTATATGTATATGTATATGTATATGTATATGTATATGTATATGTATACGTATATGTATATGTATATGTATTCTTTTGTTGTTGTTGTTGTGGTACAATAACATCTTCCAATTTAGGATCTTGAAGCAGTGTAATTAAGTTTCCCATCTCTCCATGTAGTATTAATGATTTTTAATGCCTTTTAACAAGAGAAGAGACAGAAAAAAGGTGAACAGGAGATAAGCCAGTATTTGTTCATCTAATGCATAATGAGAAGAAAAATATGCACTGTTTAATAATTCTTTTTATTTTAGCTTTTCATAAAGAGCAGTCTTTCTCTTTCCAACCTAATCATGAGGTAGGCACACACTAAACTGTGAAAAAGTGTACAGCTCAGGATCACTCATAGCATGGCGAGTTAATTTCATAAATCTTTCGTTCCTCACATCTTCCAGCATTTTATAGAAGGTCTTAAGCTCTCTTTTCATCCACTGTTGTCTCCTGATTTAGTGCTTCAATTTACCATTCTTGACATACTTTCACTCACTCAGGTGTGTGATGATTACTCTTTTGTTATAATTGTGTGAACCAATCTCAGCAGAAAAAGGAGAAGAGATAGACAAACTATGTTATATAAACTGAAGACTAAGGAATTGAACGTGAGATACTCGTCATGCCAGACAAAATGTAAACAGTGAACTAGATGAAAGGAATCTGAGAAATAAGATAATTTCATATGGTTATGAAATTACTGGAAATTAAATCATGAAGTGAAACAATTTTGTTGCCTTAACGAACAGTTTGTCCTTATCTCACCTCTGTTGCCTTGATAGTCTACTATGAAATCTGCTCAACAGGAGGCATTTTCATGTCAGAATGTGGTGGTTTTAGTTGATCTCTGTGTTCTTTACCAGGGCAGAGGGCTAGCTCTGTTTCAAACTGGAAGAGATATCTGCAGCCAAAAGAAGAGTCTCCCCATTTATACTAAGGAAGACAGAAAGGACAATGTGCTCCATGGGTTCAAAGACTGTCAGTAGAGGTCAGGAAGTATTATCTCCCACCATGAAGTGCACACAGAAGTTCAGCGAAAATTATGCTACAGTCTTTCAGTAAGAGTTCATAGACACCCTTTATTTTTCTGCCTTTGTTCCTAAAACATCCTAAGTCCTACATGACTGGTTCTGGGGTGTTGCATTCCTTTCTGTGTGTGTGTGTGCACGTGAGTGCATGTGTGTTGACCGTTTAAGCAGCAAGACCCAAGGAAAAGAATTGTACCTGTGCTATGAGTTTGTACAACACTGGGCACACTGGGAACTCAGTGGAATCCTCCTACTCCTATAATGCAAATAAATATTGTTTTGAAATAGTAAGAAAAGCAAAAGTATGAAGTATTATAATATCTTAATTCACTTCGACACCTTTAAACTTCCGAAGAAACATGACTCATCTGTAGCTGTTGTAAAATGGTCTTCATCTTTGATGCAATACCGATCTTATCCCTCAGCAATAACAAACGGTGCTAAACACTTAAAAAAAAAAAAAAACAAACAAAAAACACTCTCCTGGGCACATCATTATTCTTTGGCAATATATTGCAATTATGTGTCCTGTGAAAAGACCCAGAAAACCTAAAAGGTGACAGCATGCTATATCTTCCAAAAATGCTGTATTTTGAAACAGCAGGTATATTAAATGCTTGTTTTGTTTTCCATTCCTATTGGTATGAATACATTTTGTAGTTGATGACTACACAAAATGAGTTTATTCAGACAGCACCAGTAGTACTGGTTCAGCGGCAGCAGTACCTGTGACTTGGTAGGGATGGACAGTGGCTTGGAACCATCTCCCAGCTCTGTTGCAGTGAAGGAAGCTAAGAGCTGGTCCACCTGCTGTGTCAGACCTCTTTCATGAGGTTCACACAACACTACTGACACATGTCAGCATCTTCTGATCACTTTTTTTCACTTGTTCCCTTTTGTAGCTGGGTCAACCAACACTCAATCTGAAACTTGATCCCCTGAGAACCTATCAAGGGGACCTGCTACAAGAAGGGATATTTCGATGGCAACAGGACACAAGGACTTATTTATGCCCTTAAATTCAGCAGAGTTCTTTTTTTAGTACTTGAGAGTTATGGGATTTATGGTGCAGTTCTTCTCAAAGATTGCATTTCATTTATGTAAAAAAAGCATTTTTTAGATTTTTACGTGTTCTGTCTATTAATGCTTTTCTCGCACAATCATTAGAGTGAGTTACAACTGTATTAGGTATATTTTATACTGTACTTATGATGTAAAAGAGAGGTACTTGCAATGATCACTGAGAGAATGAGTGCCTTAACCAGCTTCACAACGTAACCTCTGCAAGTCTCAGTGCATCTGACCACACAGAGATGCTCATTACAGTTTTCTCTGCATTAAGTCAATGCCAGTGCTTTCCCACACTTAGACAAAAAGACTGAGAGACAAGCAGCAGCATCTATTCATTAAGCAAAAGAAAAGGATCATCTTTGTAAATGCCCAATTCTACTCAAAAAAATGTATCCCTCCAAATCTGTTGAATAAATCCAGAGCCTGCTCTTCCTCTCACTGATGTCATGGTAAGTGACGAGTCACCAAGTGAAGTCTTTAGGGCTACAGCAGAATCAGAATTGTTCCCTAGTCCCTCCTTCCATTCTCATTTTGACAGGTTTTACACTGGTGTGTACAACTACCAAGTTCAAAGAATTTGCTCCCCGTTTTCATTCATGTAACTGAGATCCCCATCTTGCCTTTGGGATGATGTGTGAAAAGATAACTAAAATAACATATCACTCTTAGCCAAGAGATATCCTTGTGGGCAGTAAAGATAAAGTTGCTATGCTGCCAAGCTATTATATCTCTGTCTCTCCTTTTTTCTTTAATCTTTTTTTGGAGAGGGTGGACTCCCCATTTGTAGCCCTGTCATATCCTCAATGCCCTAGCATTTTCTCTGCAAATATAGATGAAAAATAATATGTCAGTAATAGAGAGATGCTCATTTGCATGATGAATGACAACCTTATCAAGCTCTTAAAAGCCCTATCTGATCCATTCAAGCACCATTTCTGCATTTGAAGTAGCATCCAGGTGCCTGGAGAAAGGAAAGCCTGAAACTGCCAAATCACTTACTACAGTAAAAATAGGTGAAGAAGAAAACTAAATACAATTGCTTACTAAATTTAGCTGAGTCTAAATGCAGCTGGGATGTGGATGAAAGACAGAAGTGTGTAAGGGAGTGGAAGTGACTCTATCACCTCCCATTGAGAATGCAATTAACAGAGGGCTGCAGCACAAAACCTAAAAACCCACAGATGGATTTAAATTGCCTCCAGTGTGACACAACCTGAAACAATCCCTTTTCACTGGATTCTACACTGATGCTAATTCTACAATGATGCTGAAAGCTCAGGGTTATTTTATTTGGCGGGGGAGTTCTGCTCTAAGTTGGAGCTTTACACTTTTCTGTCCCTCACCTTCCTTCAAAATGCAAATACATGGGTTTTGTCTCTGCTATATTAATAAATAAACTGAATTCAGGAGATCTGGCAGAGGTCGATTCACAATCTTGCTTTTTTTAATGTTGAGTTTCGCATATTATACATAGAATGCTGTAAAAAATGCATGCATGTTTTGTAAAATGCAGAAAAAGCACAGGTGGGGTGTTCACAAATGAGCTGTTGTCTTCTCCCCTAATTTGCTGTTAGCAGCAGTGAATACAGGATGGCTCAAGTTCTAGGTCAGGCTCTGCAGATGGATTCATTTCACAAAAAAATATCAGAGCTGAGATATTCAGTACTCACAAAAAAAATGTGAACAAAGCAAAATCATAGGACATAGAAATTTCACATTTTTCAAAATATGTTGTTTACATAAATGACTTTTTTTTTTTTAATAAAAAAAAGATCATCCTGCTTGTTACATAAAAAGATTGGTCTTTTACAAAGCAATATGTTGCTAAGTCCATACTCTGCTGCATTCTTCTGGCCTCCCATAGCATATTAAGAGTGAGAAGAAAGAACAAGTATTTTCTTAAAATTAAATGAAGCAAGTAGTAGTGAGTTTACCACTCTGGTAGACTACAAGGCAAAATGTGAGATGCTTATGTTACAGAGTCAGTATTAACTGAATTGCAAGTGACTAATCTAATCATGTAAACACAGTGAAATAGATAGTAAACAACCAAAAGGAAAAAATCAGAGAGAATGATTACTTTTAAAGTAGTCACATAGAATTAAATTGTTTAATTAAATGCACATATGGAACATATATGTATATGTGTGTGTGTGTACTTACATCTTTGTATTCATAAAGAAAGAAAGAGCAAGAGAAATGGAACGAGGTTTGCAGTTCTGTGTTGTTGTCCCTTGATACATGAAACCCTAACTGTTCACCTATGAGTCACAACTCCCGTACTGACAGTAGAAATGCTCCCACTGGTCAGGCAGGCTCCTGCAGCAGGAAGATGTTACTCTTGCCTTTTTTGCAGGACATGGTTCTGAAGAGCTCTGGCATGCTGGGCAGCAGCAAGCAGAGACTCTGAACCATCCACTGGACTTTCTCTCAGGTATCCTTACCCCAACTTCTTGTTGCGCATTACAGATCATACAAACCATTACAATGGAAAACAGGAAAAGCTAGTGATTTTCTATGTTTCAGGTTTGTTTTCCACATAGGTATGAATATTTCAAATGAGTGAGAAGGGGACCTTTGTAGTCTATCAAAACTAATGCAGTGTGTGTTGTTATTGATGCAGAAGACCCGTCATCTCTTGGGGGAGTTATTCATAATGTTATTCGTGGATATAGTTTAATCAGTAAATACATGAATGGTTACAGTCATTAGTCATGTTATACTGCTTCATAGCCTTCTCTAGAAAGTCCTTCTACCTTTTACGGGCCATGATAGATTGGTCTTTCACCTTTTCTAGTTCACATTGCAGTGATCTTGCCTCCTACCTTCATCTTTCCTCTTTCACCTCCTCCTCCCTCTCCAATTTATTTCCATTTGGCTTTCATGGAAGTCATTCATTGTACCAGTGGCTTCCCTTTAATCAGAGCACTGCTTCCATTTGAACTAGCCAGTCAAATGACTGAGGGTCCATTAAGTGAATTATTTCAAGTTCTTGCCCCTTTCACAAATCTGCCCCTAAAGCAAAACAGCAAGTAATAAATTCGAAGCACCTCTCAGCATAGTGAGGGAAGCAGACTGCACTTTAGAACTAGCAATTAGCCCTAGGGCTTCAATTATATTTTTTTTCTCAGCACAAATGAACTTGCTTTTTTTGTTTTGTTTTGTTTTTAATTAATAGATAGACCTTGTCCAGATTGCAGTGCCTGACACTGCCAGTTTGTCTTCATAGTCTGTCCCTTGTTTTATATAATTTTCTATTTACTCAGTGATGATGTATTCTGGGAAATTATGATCCAGTAAGACCAAATATCAGGTAGATTCAGTGCCATCTCCACAAACCTGTTATCTCATTCTACCCACTGAGGTTCACATAGCTTTGGGAAATGAAGAGGACTATAGGACAAGGATGTACAAGGTGAATTTTGAGAACTAAATTATCCTGGAATCTTAATAAATAACAGGATATCTGTGTTGTGGTTATGCAGCACAGTGATGGCAGTCATAACAACACCTAGAAGTATGTGAAAGAAAATTCTTTTCGTCATTCGTCAGTTCAATAGTTTGGTTTCAAACAGTAGGATGCAGAAAGAATCACAGACCAGTTTCGTGTTTCTTCAGTATAACACTCTGTGTGTCAAAATGTAAATTACTTCACTGGCTTCTTTCTCAGCATTCTAATTTATCACTTTTTTTTTTTTTCCATTCTCTTCCTTTCTACCTGAATTTATTTTGTACTTTTAATTAGCCAGTTCACCAGCCTTCTGTTAGCCTTCTCCCTTCCCCTTGCCCAACATTTTTTCTTTCTTTTTTTCTCCCCTCTGACTGTGCAGGCAAGAATTCTTTTATCTCTTTTTCAGCTACATCTTGTAATACTTTGTTCTTCTCTGTTTCTTTTTCCAGCTCAATTCATATGCTTTGTGATACAGCTTTTATCACCTTCACTCGTACTGTTGCTATTGCTTGTTCCTGATCATCTGTTTATATGTCATCAAGTACAGCATGTGCTCTTGGCAGAACATCTGCAATTACTAGATAGTTTCTCATCTAAAAATGTAGGATGTTACCAACTGCTATAACTGAACTGATCTATGTCTATGGACTGTGATTAGGGTCTTTTGCCTATGACAGAGACTATAAAGAAAACAGGAAACATGGTCCTGTACAGTTTTCTGAAAGGACAGGTGGGGGTTTCTTATCCAGGCTCAGTCAAGTACAGACCAGGTAAATATGCTAGAGTCTTTTAATTTTGCTGTCGTCAGAGAAGAAACTGTCTATATAAATGAGACAGAGAGGAGTTTGATTTGGCATCACGGTAAGTATTTTGTTGTGTGAGAAAGGCAAATAGAGAAGTGACTGTTAATTTAGGGGTGCATTCTTTCAGTGTTGTCAGTGATTTACTTCCAGAAATATTGCTCAATCTGAAATAAAAGTATTGTTAAAGCAATATATAAATGCTTCTCTACTCATGCTGGAAGTCAGTAGTTATGGCCACTTACATTTATAAATGGGACTACTAATAATCGGCAGATTGCGATCTTACTGTTTTCCTTTACTACCAAGCAGGTAGTGAGATTCAGTAATTGGTAAATGCCTCTTAGCTGAGAGCTGTAGATACCATATAGTTTTAAACACAATAAAGATGGAACTACATAACAGCTATGCAAAGACCAAACCAAACTTGGCACCAAAGCAATTTCAGATTTCAGAGGTAGTGTTCTCCCATTCAAGTAATTTTAGCAAGTCAGTCTTGGTACAATTGAAAGGGATGAGTGAACCAAAATGTGTGCAAAAATTTTAGGAGGTTTTAGTTGTTATTGACCAATAACACAGGTGAATTCAAGGAGACCAGAGTTGCCATTACAAGCTCCAGTGCATGCAAGAATAGTTCCCACTTAATTATATATATGTATATACCCAAAAGACATAAATCACTGCTTTAACTAACTGAAGTAATTATGCACAATGACAGAGGTCTTGTATTTGTTTGACAGTGAAGCCCATATGTATCATGTGGTTTTATTTCTTTGAAATTTTGTTTTGAGAACTGAAAAGCATCATAAGGCAATGGCAATTCTGGGGAAAATTTTCAGGAAAAGAATTGTATTCCTTTCATTAGCTGTCACTTAAAATATTGCTGAACTAGCTTTCACATTCTCTGTTAACCAGGGGTTCATGTAAATTGGGGAAATTCTTAATGAACAGCCACTGCATCTGTCACAAGAACTATTGGCTTCATCCTAGATAACACCTTTCAATAACACCAGCTACTCTGAGCTATCAGAGAGCCTTCATCCGTGTGACAGAGGAATTGTGCTGGGAGGAAAAAAGCAATGGAGGGCTCACAGAATTGCACTGAAGAGATGATTCACTTAGGTTTTGAATTGTGTTTTGTCTCTGAATCATGCAGTGGCAGCAGGGCATACAGGTGGTTGTTTGGAAACGTTATATTTTTAAGGTATGCTGGTCTACAGGACAGCTGATCTGCAGCACTTTTCTATGTTCCCAATTTTCAGTATTTATGATTTAACCTGATCCAGCCCACAAGTCTGCAGCCAGCTTGCTTTCATTGCTGTCTGGACGGAAGTTCTCTTTTTCTGATGCTTTCAGCCTTGAGAGAGCTCCCAGGTGGCTTTAAAGCTTTTATAGCTCCCTGTCATTAATTGTAATTGATTAGCTTTCTTCTTCTGACACATTCCTGATCAGCTCCAGCACATCTTCACATCTTTCTTTCTCTTATGCGAAGGCTTTTTTTTTCCTTATCTCTGTTAGAAATCACAAGTGGCAGGTGTGGGAGTAAAAAGTTTCCTTGATGAACTCGCAAGCTTTTCTATTGCTACCTAATGCTCCTGGCCTTTTAGAAGGCTTGTTTTCTATGCCCATCTTTCCATCTCCTTTTTTCACTAGTCTGCTACTTCGGACCATAATGCAATTTTATTAATTATAATAAAATTCATAAACACACTTCCAGTATTTATCGTCACCTTCTCGCAGTCCTCTTGTCACTAGCTCCCTTTGCTTTCTTCAGTTACAGTGTTTGGAGTCTTCCCTGTTTCAGGGCAATGGTTTGATAATATTCTAGTCACCCAAGGTGTCATCAAAAATTAGCCCTGTATTTTTCACTTCAGTGTTAAGAAAAGCTTTCTATGTTCTGCCTATGAAAATTCCATTTTCTAAATATCACAATGATAGAGGACCTGGATTCTACTCAAATCCGAGTCATTACTTTTTACCTACTTAAAATTACTCATTTGAATTCTCAATGTGAGAATCCCCATCCCTTGTTCTGAACAGTGGTCTTAATGATCAACCTAGATAAAATAGCTCTCACTTAGAACACTATTGAAAATCTGGAACATTTTATTTCTCCTGTATCTACCTCAGTAATGGTTAATTTCAGACCCAGCAGAGACTATAATTCATAAGGAAATGAACTGTTGCTCATAGTCTGCACACTATAAACCAGTTATGTTGCAATTGTCTCCCCTCCGCTGCTTTTGTTCAGGAAAATGTCTCAGTGGGGCTGCCCCCAAAATAAGTGTTCCTCCAATACAGAATGAAGAGCAGAGATAGACCTTTCATTAGGCAATAGTGTAGGTGTACCTAGTATAATTTTTCAAGATGAGAAGTTCTAGATAGATGTCAATAGTAAAAATAACGTTGTTGACAATCCAGCTGCTCATGCTAGTGAGATGTTCAAGTAGTGAATGCCAATTATTACTAGAATTCGAAATATTAATGATAAAATCACAAAAGAGATTTCTTGTTCTCTGCTTCTTTTAATTTTAAATGTTATTCAAAGCATTCAGAAAGGGCTTTGTTAGAGAACACAAAGTTTGAAGTGTACAAAGCAGGTACAAGAAGGTGTGGTCTTCCTATGATTTTTGTTTGTTAGCTCTAAACTGACTCAAGCAAAACACCGGAGCCAAAGACAGTGTTGACATTTCAGCATCCCAGTCCTGTTTAGATCCCCACAATATTGGATACACAGGACATCCACTTTCTGAGAACTTTCATTGACTGTGTCTTGATCTACAGCAAGCCTTTTATCATTCTTAGACATCTCCTGATTAAGCATCTTGTCTGAAGTTGGAATAACATTTCATAGATTTTTAATCCCAGAAACCCATGTGAGCAATGTGAATCTGACGAAGCCAAACACCAGACATCCTAAAAGTCCAAAATTTCCCCCTTGTTCTCACCAGAAGAGGCTGCTAGACCAATTATATCCAGGTGATGCTAATATATGCAGAGTGAATCATGTTCATGGAGAATTTTGCTCATTATGAGCATTAAAAACAACTAAGCTTAGCTGCAAGAACATTATTGCTTTGTTGAGAGCTAAAAGACATAAAGGTAGACACCACCTGCAAACAAAAGATTGTCATGTTGGGAAAAACTCCTCACCATGAGTCTCTTGCTTGAGGGTATTTCTGAGTCATGCCAGATCCTTGCTCTTTACAATGTAATGGAAATCTTAATTTCTACTGCCACTCCACATATGCTTTCTCTCATCTGGTGTAATTTTTAGCAAACAGATTTCCTCAGTCTTGTCTCTTTTGAAATAAAAAAGGAAAGAAGAACAAATATCCTTTGTCCACCCCCCAAGGATATTTATCTTTGTTAACACAATCTTACATTGTCCCTTGAATAACTTAAGATTTGTTTTCTTGTGCCTTGCGTGGCTTCTGTGTCCCCAGAATCCTAGGGCAATGGCAGTGCCAAGCTGGCGTACTGGAGCAAAATGTCATTTTTTAATTATGTGGTTCTGAGGGGAATCTATTATCTACTGCTGAGATGTTGAAATCAGACAATTTATCTCCAAGGCAGCTCTGTCTGCAATCTAGAATATATATCTCTTGCCACTGCAGGCTACAAAACGAAAGGATGTTTTTATTTCTGGTGCCTTATGTTTATAAATTTATTCTTTTAAGCTTTGCAAGCAAGGGGCATGGTAAAGAAAAGTCAAGTTCTGATGCTTCTCCAGGTTCTCTTGATCTCCCCAGTAGATTGTCCAAGGTCAGAAGGGATCTAGCTGCCCTTCAGTTATACACACCTTCAAGAGCTCACATGCCAACAGTCACTAGCTCAGGTGTTATTAGTCACTGCTCTGAGGACTCCAGGATGACGCCACTGTATGAGTGAACAGCACTGACATATTGGCTGGGCAACCCATTTACCTTAATTAATATAAATACTACCCTCTGCTTGACATTTCAGGCTAGGTGCCTAGGACAGTTTGAAAGCATCTCCATTTCTCACACACTAGGTATTTTCATTTAAATGTAAACTAATATACCTACCAGCTTATTCACAATGACTCTGAATTATTTGTGTTTCCTCCCTGAGGTATCAAAGCAAATTAAAGAGTTTAGTGCATGTTCTTCTTTTATCTTCAGAATTCATTACACAAGCCACTCTGTGAAGAAGGATCAGAGCTGCCAGCAATTCATAGATAGTAACAAACACGTATATTCCAAATGTTTTTAAAACAATCCTGCTCAGATATATTTTAGATTAATATGTATACTCTACATCTTATAAAAGTTTACAAAAACCTTGCACGGGAGGACAGAGGGAAAGAAATATTGGAATATCCCATCAAAACTGTAATTCTTGCATTGCCCTCTAGTGTATACATGACAACATGACACCTTTTTTTTCTTTATCTCTTCATGTTATAAATTACTAAAATGAAACCTTTAATGTCATTTGATGGTTTGCTGCATTTAATTTTGACAGAAACATTATAGACAGCTTGTTTGAAATGCATGACTAAATTGTTGCCTTCTCCAATCCCTTCTGGCAAATCTGAGAAACACCAGTTTGATTTATGTTGCTGGCAGAAATGCAGGCCACGTCTTTTCAAAACAAAATAAGGATAATTCATAACAATCCAGACCCAAATTACACTATGTATAAATTAGAGGGTGCCTAAATTCTTTACTATATGAGGGCAAAGAAAAGTCTTCAGGAATACGTCATTAAGCTGCATACACATTTAAAAGTCAGCTGCCTCCCCCACATACAGAAAGATGAGCATATAGAAGAACACAGGGACATGAAGAATATTTAAAGTGGACATAAATTTTATACACCAAGATGAAAACCACTATAAAACATAGTAGAGACAAATATTTGAGAGACTATGGATACAAACAAGGCCTTTGTTACTTAAAAGTTTAGCTGCAAGAATCCCTCAGTCTCTGGCCAACCATTGGTGACTTTATGAATAAATTTAGGGACATATTAATTATATTTAGTAGAAGTAAGTTAAGTACCTATTTCCTCTGGTATCATATAAATTAATACAGAAGGCCCACTTCAATTTATAATGAGTTCTAGTAAAAGAAAATTATTTTACAAAATATTTAAGGAAAAAACAAACAAACCAACCAACCAAACGTCAGGTTACAATGCTAAATGTAAGAAACAAGTATTCTGCAAATGTGATAGGTCCAGGCAGGATCTCTTGGCAAAGCATATTTTAATAACGATTTTGCAAGACCAGGTGTTCTACCTAAAGGCAGACACACCTAATAGGGCAAAAAGCCCCTGCTTATATTTCCCCAAAATCCCAGCCGCAATTTCCCTCCCCTGTTCCCCATCGGTTGGGTACTTCACAGTTTACAGACTATCCCAACGCACACGATACCCTTCCCCTTATCAATCTGTATAAGATATGGATTCCTGGTACTTTGGTTACACTTCCCCCTAAATTAACTTATCAATACAGGTATTGGTATGTATACAGGTGTCGGTACATATTCTGGGAAGAGACTGTGTATTACATTAAGAATTCATAGTCCGATGTCTCTCAGTCCTTCCTGTCTAAAAGAGTTTGTAAATACAGGTATCAGTATGTATACAGGTGTCAGTCCGTATTCCGGGAAGAAACGGTGTATTACATTAAGAATTCATAGTCCAATGTCTCTCGGTCCTTCCTCCCTGCTGGGGTCAGACACCAGGTCCTCAGTTATGTAGAAACAACAGTTCTTCACTAAATGTTCTTACAATAACTATTTTAGAAATCCATTTTTACCTTTGTACCTGCAAAATATGCTACTGATGCATTTTGGGTACTACAGTATAGACAATGTTTTTGCATTTGAGAGGTTTAATGACCTTATATCATCACCTCTTCTTGACATAGTCCTTCAAAACATGATATTTGTAGCAGTTTTTATGTGCTGGTCCACAAGATACCATTAAGTAATTTGTCAGCCCTCCACAAAGAATACTGTCAGGATTTCACAGCTTTTGCTTTCAAAGGCAAAGCTAGACAATAAATGCTATAAGATTTCTCTTCATTTTTCAGGTGAGGAATTACAGCTTACACTCTTGGGTAAGCAAGACAGTGAGGTGTTTGAGCAGTTATGCTATTCTCCCATGCAACTCTAGAATGTACATGGGTACATATAGGAGATGTAGTTGTATCTGTACAGGTAAGAACATCTGCATGACACCAAGAGCCTGGATAGAATCAAGATTTGAATAGCAGAGGGAAAGAAATGGGATGCTATGAAGACACATGGCTGTAACTGCATGTGTAAGTGGGAAAGCATCTACCATACTCGTACTGTTAGTCAAAGAACAGCTGCTGAAGGAGCTCCTCAAGTAAATCTATGCCTGGCCTTTGTCCAGCATGATATGCAGTGTTGCCACTACAATGTAGAGAAAAAAATGATAAGCCACTTCAATAATCCCAAACTATATTATTGGAGCACTGTGTGACAGTACCCAATTCTAACAAATTCAATTCTATATTTGTGCAATAAGCTTCATTAAAGCTTCTTCAAAGCTGTGGCAGGATGCAAACCCCCCTCTCTCCCCTCCCTCCTTCAGTATCGAAGCAGTAGGCACATCTCCCTCTCTCTCTGCTACTTGAGGCTGACAGCTTCTTTTGTTTGACCCAAGAGCACCCTGGCCAGGGCCATTAGGATAATGGAGTGTTGAGGCGCCAGTGAGCCGCTGGGCACCTGTAGCCAGTGTGAGGGATGTTTGGAGGCTTCAGGGGCACCCCACAGCCAGTGTGGATGTGCAGAGAAGTTTCTAGAATGCCTACAGTCAGGTCTGATCAGCCAGTATAAAAACGGGATTCTCATCGAGACTCCGTCCATTGTCGCAGGTCTCTCGGAGCACGATCAAGATGCTGCCACTGAGAGACCCCTCCGGGATGGAGACTTCGCTTGCCTTGCCGCCACGTGTGTGAGTAAAACTTCTCCTCGCAGGATTGTGAGTGTATTTATACTTTCTGTGCACGTATGCACGTGTAACTTTCTGTGCTCAATATGAACACGTGTAAAATTAATTCTCAAACAATCACGGGTGTATTTTCTTCCCGTGCTTCCACATAAACACGTGTAACTTTCCATGCACATTTGCACGCGTACTTTCTGTGCTCAATACGAGCACGTGTATAAATTATTTCCTCACACAATCGCGAGTGTATTTTCCTCCCCTGCTTCCACATAAGCACGTGTAATATTTCGTGCATATTTGCACGTGTATTAACCCTCGCAGGATTGCAAGTGTATTATAAATTTATCCTTGCAGAATTGCGAGTATACACTTTCCATACTCTCTAAGAGTATGTGTATCTTTTTAAAATAATCCCACACCTTGTACAGGCAAGTGTGTACTCCCCCCGGACTCAGAGACAGCTCCGGTATTGTTTTGGTGAAGCCATGTGCATGCACTCTGTGGACCGCCTGTTGTATTAGTTGCTGCCCCTTAATAATTTTCCTCAACTGATAACTGAACCTGTATTTAAGTCACTTTTGGAGTGCTAAAATCCTGTTCCTCACCGGTTTACCCTCTTGTGCCTTAAACTAACCCCGGGTGCCTCCGTGACAAAGCTTCATTAGGACAACTTCTGGACAACATTTGACATGTGGTTTTGTTCTTACATTTCCATGTAATCCAGTGATCCGCATGTCCATGGGTTTACCTCATTCTTTTGTAGGAACCTGCCCCTGAAGTAATAACAGTCTCTACCTCACTGATTTAGTTTGCCAAGGTTCTGACACACTTGCTCCTAATGTTTTGAGAGCCTTTTCTGGACTTCATAACCCAATAATTCCAAAATAATGATAGAAAGAGTAGCAGAATAATAGTTCATAATAATAATAGGATAGTAATAGTTAATTTTAAATTTAATTCTTGAAAACATGCTGGCACATTCAAAGCTGTTAGAGGATCATGAAAAAATAATGGAGGTTTTGATCCATTTTCCTTTTTAGAGCTTTGGAACAACCCTAGCAAGAAGCCAGGAAAAAAAAAAAAAAAAGAATAAAGAAAAATGTCTCAGGATTGTACTTCCTGCCAGGCATAGCCCTTGTAACATTGCTGCCTAGTCTCTGGTTTTCACTTCACAAATCTTTTCACAAATCACCTGAAAGGAACAAAATCGTCATCAAGACAACATGGGACAGGCAAGGCCTTTCCTTTTCTTTTTGTGTAAAAAAACCAAATGACTGGCCTGTGAGCAATCTTTTTTTGAGGTATTTTTAATTTGGTTATAGCAGAATGATTTCCTCAGGTTGGCAGATAAATAACTTATTGTTTTAAAATCTTGTGGTTTTTGTGCTTGCAATCTCATACTTGCAAGCTCATGCTTACAAAACCAGACTTTAATCACACTAAACTGCCACCATACGTGTGCCCCATATTTCTCTGTGTCATTCTTAAGCCTGGCTATCTCATGTCAGGAAAGCAGGGTAAAAATAGAGAGGCACCATAGTTGGAAAACAGGCATAGCTGTAGAGCTGCTCTTTATGTGAATGGGATGCTCGGTTTCATGTCCCATTTGTGTGGTTACGCCTCTTGTTTCTGTGTAACACACCACCAGCAGGAAAGATTTCCGTGATTCGAGATCTAGCTACTGTTCTTATTATTGTGTGCAGCAATTTTTCCTCTCTGCTTGAAAGGCCAGTACATTGCACTATCACTGGGGAAAATCTTTTTTCTGGATAATCATAGAACTTTGGTCTTCCAAATTCTGACCATCCACACCTCGTAGCTCTGCTAAATTCCTTTAAAGTAGAGAGAGCTTATATCATTGAAGTGGAAACTCAGCACAGGTAGGGAACTTGACAAAAAAGTCTCTAAAAATCTGGTATAAAGTGTCATAGTTCAGTTATCTAAAATCAACATATTTTGTCTTCAGAACATCCTGAAAGTTTTGACGCCTCATGTGGCTAATTATGAATGCATTCACAACTATGGTCTCACAAAATGCCTGTGGATTTTCGTTACTCCATTTTGTATACTTTTGTACATTTTGTTGTTTTGTTTTGTTTGTTTGTTTTTTGTGTGTCTACTGCTCTTCAAAATGTTAAGGTTTCTTTCCCATCCATTCCAAACTAGGGCAAAGACTTGAGATACTATTTTTGTTCTGTGAATCAAAAAGCCAATGATAAGCATTCAGCCAAATTAAGGGAAAATTTTTGTGTCTAATTCAAGCATTTGATCTTAACTCTTCCCTAAGTCATACTTCTGGTCACCCCACCTAGAAAAGACAGGCACTTTTGGATAAACCAGAACTTCCATATACTGGAGTGATTTCAAGGGGACCATCAAGTTCTCTTTGCTGGTCCTTGATTTCTTTGCCTATTGATGTTTTCTTTTCATGTTCAATTTCAGCCTGGGATTTCATGGAGCCAAATCCAAATTTGCAAACTTTACCTGTGAGAAATTCAGAGGCCATGACTTTATTATCTGCAATGTTTTTACCTGAAATCCTTACACTTTATTTTTTCCGCTCATAAAAGTAAAATGTGGCACAAGTACGATAATGAAAATAATAATAAAGGATTTTTTTGAATCATCATGTTTCCCTCTGAAACACCAGTTTTAATTCATCAGTATTCTCACTGATGTATATTTCCCCCTAAGTAAACTCTTGGCAAACTCTGATTTTGCTAATGTGCCTCTCATTACTGTCAAAATGTACTTTTCTATAGCACATTCTGGGAAATTACTTTAACAATATTTTTCACTATTCTTTTATTTTAAGCAATTGACCTTATTTTGAAAACTAATGAGTCTATAGGAAAGATTGGTGGCCAAAGGACTAAAAATATTCACACAGTCCGACCACTCTCTCATCTGAAATATGCATGCTGACCTTAAGCTAAGGACATGAAACAAGAACTCTGTGGTTTGCATCAGTTTAGACTATATAACCAACAGTCAGCTGTAAACAGGTGCCATACATCAGTTTCTTTCTTACAAGGACCCAACAACAAAGAATTTCTTCCAGCTCTGGGATAGCTCTCAAATTAGACATCATTGCTGCACCTGTTGATGCAGATCAGCAGTCAAGATTCATGGATCATGCTAAGGTTTCAAAATTTTTCAGAAATATTGTTTGAAAAGAATTTTTTAAAAGACAAGAAAGGCAGGATGCTTTTCATCGATCTCCACATCAGTGTGTGAGATCACAAAGGGATGCTCTGATGAAGTGACTTCATGTATTTGCCTATTCTTATACCATATGCCCATGAGATGACTCTCATGCAAAGCAGGTCCATGCACCATAAGACTAAATTTAGTCCTTGAACTATGTGTAATGTGGAGTAATGTGGCATTGTTTAATGTGATATTGCATCCAGTGCTGCTGGGTAACATTGTTAGTCTTCCCAGTAAACTGAGAGTTGTGCCAATCATCCACAGCTTGATAAATTTGACTCTAAAACCTTCCTATTTGGCTCCACTCAGAAAATACTTAGATGATAGGTGTCTTTAGGTGCTAGTATACTTGTAAGATAAAATTAAAGGATTACATCACTAATGCAATGTGAAAAACAAAAGAAAAAAAAAAAAAAAGAAGAAATGTGATATACATTGTCCATGGCTCAGTGCCCTATCTCTTATTCACTAAATGCTACTCTGTACCAAATGTGCAGTGAAGTCAGTAGCAAATGGAATCACAGAAAGAAGGAAAAAATAAACAGAATGCTTTATGGCAGTGACTGATTCTAGCTTTGCTAACCAAAATCAAAAGGGCTTGGTATGAGATTGACCTTAGTCTAGGATTTCCTTTTTATCCTTGTGATTAAATACCCATCCTGGAATGCACCAAAGATTCCTAAAATGCTCTCAGTTGAACATGTTGCAAAACATGTTCCTGTTGAGATCATTCTGGACCAAAGCTAATTAAATTATAAAAAAGGGTAAGAAATGTAGATACAGTGCACAGAAGGTCAGACAATAAAAAAAAAATGTGGTACAGACATTAGCTTTCACTCATATTTTCTAAGCTCTGGTATTTGAATCTAAGACAGTAAGGAGAAAGGCTAGACACAAATGAATTAATACTCCCAAAAAAGGGTGGCTTGCTGTGTTTACAGTGAGAGTTAGGTCCTCACAAACATCAGGATGAGCCAAATGGCATTGCACTAGCTGAAAAATCTGATCCTAATCTAATTCTAGGTGTTTACACATCAGACTTTGTGGATATAAGGAAGAAATTAAAAAAGCCTGAAAACAAACAAATATGAGTCAGTCCATGTCTGTGAAGTTGTTCATGGTTTGCACTGGAACAAGGAAGACAGGAAATTGCCATGTAGCCTTTGTTTACTATGTACTCTTTATCTTCTGTGTAAAATTCCAAAACCAGTTTTGCTTTCAGTCTAAGGCAAACTCACCTGCTCAAGTAAGTTATTTCATCTGTCAAACTCCTACACACTATCAGTGACATCTAATTATTCCAGTCTTGCAAGGATAATGGCAAAACAAAAGAGAGCACAGGTCATGCAGAAAAAAGATTTAATTGCATTTGAGATCATCTTTTGTTCTATTTCTCTCATCCTAAGAACCTGACAATTACACACTTATTAGTATATAAAGGTATCATAGAGGTATCATACAGTCCTGACAGCACACCCCTGTCAGGTCAAAATTTTAGAGTGGAATCTTTTCTCATCTACTTGATCCTAAAAGAGATCAGCAGTTTATTTTTCTTTTCTCATTTTTTTCCCTCCCTGATTTTTTTAATACATAAGCAAAGGGGAACAGCTGAAGCTGAAGAGAGACCTGAAGATCCTACCTGAGACAGCACAAGAAATAAACAGATCCCAACAAAATAATAAGCACCTATATGTATTTTTTTTTTGCCCTAGCTTTTCCTCTAAGTCAATTTTGAAACGACTTCCAAGTGGCATCAAAAGAAATACAAATGCATTTTATGAGCACATTAGTACTAAAATTAAGCCTAAATTTTTCCTCCAGTCAAGAGAGAGTAAAGGGCTTTTGTCCATTTGGAAAAAAAAAAATGCAGAAGGTTGTTTTGTAGATGCCAATACAAACCCCATGTGCCTAATGTCTTTTTAGTTTCAGCCTTCACTGAGCGTATCAACAGCAAATAAACTGTTAGAATAGCTGAAGGTAGTTAGAAATTCATGTTAAAATAGAGACAGTATTATTCTAACTTACAGCACTTAAAGTCACTTAGTATGATTCCTAGCCATAGTCCATACATGAAAAAATATTACTGGAAATGAGAAGTTTAAGTAGTACGGACCTGTTGGATAGTCAGAATAGCAGAACAAAATACTCAAAATATTTATAGTCAAACTAAAAAAAAGATAGGAGATTAATAACAGTTGGTCTGAATTTGTCAGGAATACATCTTGGTAAACCAATCAAAATTCCTTATATAACCTATTGTTCTATTTTAAATACAGGGGAAAGAATAGTTGGTATACACCTGGGTTTCAATAATCCTCTGCCATTGTTTCAATAGCGTTTCCAAAAGCAGACTGAGAAAATTCTCTAAATTAAGGTATTAAGTAGATCTCACATGCTGGAAAAACACTGTCATGTGGTAGCTTCCAATTGTTAACCAACATCAGACTAGAAGAGATATCAAATTGAGCCCTGGACATGTCTATTTTGAGCTTGGTGCAACTTAATTTTGTCTTTAATGACTTGAATGATTGAATAGATAGTCCTCTGATTACATTTACAGGCAATGCACAAGTCAAGTGGAAGGTAAGGAATTTGAGAAAAAGGCCTTTCATTTCAAATAATCTTGACAAACTTCAGAAGAAAAAAGAGTGCATACACTAATAGGAATAAACAGTAAGCTATTTTTTAAAAAATATCACTGGTAAAAATATTACTTTTTTTTTTCCTTTTTTATTGAATTACCACTTTTTTACTTATCTAGAGGAGGTTCTATCATTCAAAATCTCATCCTCAGAAATAAATCTAGTCAAATTGGTTTTTTATTATGTTGAAATGTACTTATCTGAGTAATTAAAATTTATTAATTCCCACGTGCCCGTAAGGGGCAGAGAAACTCATCTTTAAATACAAAAAGACAGAGATTATAGCAGGTCACAGTCAGAAGGTATAGTTCCTTTCCCTCTTGTCAGCAGAAAAGATTATCTAAAACATTCTTCCCTGTCTGGGTTTTGACTGGATGATGATGATGATGATTATTATTATTATGATTATTATTATTATTATTTATTTTATTTATTCATTTATTTTATTTTTTAGCAGTCATTCAGTAGATTCCAAAATAAAAGATGAAGGAATGAAAGATTATGCTAAGATATACATAGGCTTGACTCTGGATAAACGGGTAGCACCAGTTTGCTGTACTGACATATAATACACTGTCAATGCTAAGACAATGGCACATTTGGAACCCAGGATAAGTGATCACAAAGTAACAGGTGTCAATTTGAATACAACCCGCTGTGTAAAAATCCCCTAAATTTGAAAAAAAAAAAAAAAAGCCTTGCAGAGTTTAGGCTGATTTGCATTCTCAGTGAGTAAAAAAAACGTGTAGGTTTTTAGTAGGTTTTGGGATGTTTGATTGTGTTGTGTTTTGTTTCTTTAAGCCAGAAAGTTTCGTGATATTTCTGTTAAAAAGACAAGAACAGCTGTACCTCCGTTGTTTCTCAGACACTTGTCCAAGCTCTTTATAAAAATCTCCAAGCGTGGTTCCATCTCCTCTACAGACAATATGTTCCAGTGTTTCAAAACTTATACTGTCCCTCTCTGAACTTCAGGTTTCTTATGTGAAATGTATTCTCTTATCCATTGTAACTATAAAAAGCCTCTAATTTATTTATGTTTTTCATACATTCTTAACCCTTCTACATCTCAATCTCCCCTGGTATCTTCTATTCATAATTCAAACTATTTGGGATCCTCCCATTTTCTGTGTAGGGCCTGTTTTCTAAACTTCTAATTCTTCCTGGTTTTGCTAATTATTTTCTCCTGATCCACAGTATAGTGTCCTGCACTCCAGTTGGGGCCTGAGCCCCTTAGGAGGTAGGACTGGTTGACTCGATCTCTGCTTTTAGCAGACCTCCAAAGATTATCTAATCCAAGTTTTCCTGCTAAAGTGAGCCCTGATAAGATTACATAGCACCTTGTCTAATCACATCTTAAAAATTCCCAGCAATAGAGAGTCTAGTGAGCCTGTAATTTCCTGTCGTTTTTTGGATCCTATTTTGGGCCCTTCTTTTATGTGGGCATAGCATGTGCCCTCTCCCAGTCATCAAGGGATATGCCCTGATCTCCATGATATCTCAAAAATGACAGAAATACAGTTAGGAACCTAAGAAATATTGACATGAAAAGATGTAAAGCCTATGAAAGAAAGAGGAGAATAAGAAGACAGCAAGTGAAATAGGTCAAGGACTGGTCCATTCCAGGAGCAGTGGAGAACAGCATTCCCTTGCCTGAAGGACAGCTGCTTGTGTGGCAGGGACTGAGCAGGTGTTTGCATTGAGAGTTGATGAGCAGAATAATGTTCAGCTTAGTAGACTCTTAGTCCTAACAATTCACTATGTTTTTTAATAGCTAAATGGTTGCTCTCCTTGCTTACACGGTGTACATTCTGCCCACACAACCCATCTGTGCACAGATGCTCAGGTAAAAGCCACCAACTAGAGGAAAGTTCACAGTTCCAGCTCCCCACATGTGTCCCTGTCAATCACATCCTGGGATGCTGCTTTAGTGCCATGCCATATAAACATGAGGTTTGAAGGCTTCCAATTATTGTGAGCCTAACTAGAGTATTAGTTTGTAGAAAGAACTCCAAACTCATGGCTGAGATGCATCAAGGACAACCTGGTCCTAAGGACATTTGACCCTGAAGGCATTTCAGAGAGGTGGCAGCAAGGGCAGGAGCTGGGTGTTGCGAGTGACCGTTGTCCCTGGCCACCTCCCAAGAGGTGGCCCAGCAGTTTGTCACTGCAAGGTACACCCACTGTATCAAAAGGAAATGAGGAAATCTGAGACTAATTACAGTAGCCTTAAGAAATGGCACTGTCCACTACCTCAGCTTCTCAGATATGACACCATTTTTTAAAATGTCACCACTCTTGGCAGTTTAAAAACATCCCAACACAGCAATCCTCTTCTGGTAGAGCATAGCTCACAGATTCAAACTTCATCCATATTACATGAGGTACACTTGACAAATTGCCAGTTTCAATGCTTTCCCAGCTTTATCCTTGAAAAGTCATTTGCATGTTCTTCCTGACCTCACAGCCTCAGCCCCAATAGCTTGAGCCTAAGCCTGCACCCAATGATAGGTTTCTTTTTTCTTTCCTACCATTCCTGCCTGACATGTCCCTCAGATGGTCCATATTGTGCACCCATCTGCAGTTCATGGTCAGCCCACTCAGGGTTTGGAAGAATCTAAACACATATAATCTGGCATGACAGAACAGAATGGCTGCTCCCGCCTTCTTCATGCAGGGCAAGTTAAAGATGTAGGGCTTGGCACAAAACAGTACCTCTTCCATCGGCTGTCTGGAAAATCTGTGGGCACAGGTTACGGGATGCTACAAGAACACCATTTTCATAGTAAGCAGGCACTTACTGAGGTCAGTAGTTGGATTGTTATTGTATTTGTCCAGCAGCAAGTACTCCAGCTGCATACCAAGAGAAGGAGACCATATACTCTTAGGCACCCTGGTAGGTCACTCTGCTGGTACAGGCCTTGTTCTGGCTTTGTTGCTAACCCAGATGTAGATGAACTCCCTTAACATGCTGTATGGTTGTCTCTCCATCCAGCAGCTAAATGACATTCAGAGGACTTTTCAGAATCATATTTCTATGCTGTTTTCTCCATGTTTTCTAAGAGCCTAGCTGAAGTATCATTATCTTATTTTTATTCTCTTTCATGCACTGGTCTTTTTCTACTGCCAGTCTTTTATCCTACCAAATTAATCTTTAAGTGTTATTATGTCTTTGTTCTTGTTGCTCATTTTCATAGCATTAGAGTTTGGTTTGTTTGTTTGTTTGTTTGTTTTGTTTGCTTATTTGTTTGTTTTCCTTTCCAGGTGGAAAAGCTTATGTTTCAAAAGACTAATAATTGGTTTTATTTTCTTCTCACATGTACCTCTTTTCCTTCACCTGAAATATGTAACTGTATGTAAACATCACAGATACCCCATTGCTTCATGTTTTGTCTAGAACCATCTCCCTCTATTTTAAGTCTCTGATATTTTATATAAAAAGTCTTACATGTAACATTGTAGCTATCACTTTAAACAAACATAATTTTGCTTTTACTTCTAAAAATCTTTACCTGGGTACAGATTTGCTAAAACTGAAACTATAAAAACTGGCAGATTAATACATGCTTCGGCTGGGAACACGAATAACTGAGGGGTACACAAAGGTTTTAGATGCAGCAATTGCTTGTACTAGAGGCAAGAGCGAAGGACAAAGTTAAAGACACTGTAGGGCTTTAAGGCACCAGCTGCACATTGTTTTGTGCCTTTTTTTACCCTTCTTCTGAATTAGACTTGTCTGTATCTTTGAATTTTCACTGAATTTCCTTGAAAACTCACACCCTGGAAAAAAGGAAAGTTCTCAGAATTTTATAATTCCCAACACAAGAAAGTCCACAAGTTCCATTTGCATATTTCATAGCAACCTATCTGTACCACAAATTGCTTCTTACTGTTTGAAAGGTGTCCCTAAGAATTTGATTTTCTTAAATGTGTTAACAGCAGCTTTGGAATTTTTCACAATCTCCATGTAGTTCCTGGACAGTGAATCTTTTACCACTCGATAGTTCTGACAAATATGTAGATGCTGATAAAATTTCTATAAGTTCAGTATTCCTTTTCTTCCATATTCACATCTACTTATTTTGTTTCTGTAAACATCCCATACCATTTAACTACCCGTGGCTACTTTTAAGTATCTAAGCAGATATTTATGGAAATAATCCTTAGTCTGTGACAAGTTTATGAAATATGAAAGGTGAGTAATTATTTTCTTTCTAAATGTTAATTTTAGTCATCTTCACGTTGCATTTAATATCATTAATTAAATATGAGCATCTTTTGCTGTCTTACCACATTTTGTACAAAAATTAATGCAGGTTCAGTGAAGTGGAATAATTGCGGAGGGGCCAAATTATTGAAACTAATTATCGAGGACACACTTATTGAGAATAAAGTTATATCCACATCTTCAGCATATAAGGCAGCTGCTAGGCAGGTAAGGAATCTGCTCTGCATGGTTGCCCACCCCAACATACATTCTTGGATGGCAATGTATGGAGCAGGCCCAGTGTGTTGGCAGTAAGAGGTAGAGGAGAGTGGAGTGCTGTGGAGATACTGCAGCCAGGCCCTGTGTATAAGGCAAGTAGGGGAATCAGATGGTTAAATTTAAAAAAAAGATAAATATTCCATTCCATCCAAAATGCTAGTTTTGAGACAGCAGATATGCTGAAATTTGTCCTGTGGATGAACTTTGCTCATTACAATATCATATAATATATCACAAAACACATTTCCATCTCAAAAGACATATACCTCCGTCAAGCCCCTATGCCCCTTTGAGCAAGTGCAGTGAAGTTTTTACCTTAAAAATCTAAGTGGGAGATTTTATACCAATCAATAACAAAAGTATGTATGACTAGGGCAACAAAGATGATTAACGGAGTGGAGCATCTGCCTTATGAGGAAAGGCTGAGGGAGCTGGGTCTCTTTAGCTTGGAGGAGACTGAGGGGTGACCTCGTTAATGTTTACAAATATATAAAGGGTGAGTGTCACGAGAATGGAGCCAGTCTCTTCTCGGTGACAACCAGTGATAGGACAAGGGGTAATGGGTTCAAACTGGAACACAAGAGGTTCCACTTAAATTTGAGAAGAAACTTCTTCTCAGTGAGGGTGACAGAACACTGGAACAGGCTGCCCAGGGGGGTTGTGGAGTCTCCTACTCTGGAGACATTCAAAACCCGCCTGGACACATTGCTGTGTAACCTCATCTAGGTGTTCCTGCTCCAGCAGGGGGATTGGACTAGATGATCTTTTGAGGTCGCTTTCAATCCCTAACATTCTGTGATTCTGTGACTACAGTTACTCAAACTCCACCTAAATGTAGAAGATAGTATAAAATACCCTAATACTAGGGGAAAGTTAGGGAGGACACCACACTTTTGGGTAAGATTTGTGTGCTTGGTTATACCAAGTGTTTCTCCAGGACACTTAGACTTCAAGCTTGTATTTGTAATCACATTAGTAGCACTATATTTTCATCTTAGAATTTATATATATTTGGTACCGTTACGTACTTCTTGCAACCAAAGTGTGTTTTTGCAGACAGTGTGTTTTATCAATGGCAATCTAAAAGAACTTGTGCCTGTTGCTGTAATAAACCTCATTAGTCATGAGAATTTCTCATTGCATGCAGTCAGACTTATAGTATTTATTATACTATTTGTGAACCTGTGCAAGTAGGTAAATTCAATGATCATGACTTGACCCTGCACTATTAATGAATCAGTAAATCATGTGAAATCAACATAATGTTGGACTGGCTGTTGAGCATGACTGGACTTTATAGTGTCAACTCGAGGTCATTTGATGTAACTGGGCATCACTCAGGGGTTCAGCTCAGCTGCACCCAGCATCACCATGAGATACTGAGGACAAGCTGGAACGCAAGGGAGCTTAACTTTTGCTGAACTAACCTGCTTAACACAAGTAGTTCATCAGAAAAATATCGGAGTTTTAAAGGTGAATTATAGAGATATGTTTAATAGAATCCACGTTAAATTGGAGACTGTCTTTATCATTTAGAGCAGAATATTAAATGCTTTATCTACAAGTTTCATACAGATTTTGTATATGTATCAACTAGCACAAATAGTTTGGGAGGAAAAGCAAAAAAAAATTGTTATAGACTATTTTTTTCATTTGTATAGACTCATTTAGAGATGGTTATGAGACTTATTTTTTTTGTCCTTTTTTCCAATTACACTCTAACACTCTGCAGAAATATGCCAGTTTCCATTCCTGTTTAGATGTGTAAATTGGGAGAAATATTTCATAAAAATATAAGAATTTAATATAATTTTATTCTTATCAACTGTGTTTATGAGGGTTTTTTTTCTGATCTTATCTGATCTGTTCCTGTCCTTCTGCAGCAATGCAGGGTGTCAGTCTATTTTTCACTTTTATTTGTGTTTGTGGAAAGATCAGCAGATTTATTGGTTTTTTTTCAGTTACAAGAGAGTTTGTTATACAAACGAAAACCAAGTAAGACTTGCTATAAGAATTCAATTAATTCAATTTGCCTCCAAATTCAAAGTTACATGTAGAATTAGATTATGTTTTCTTACCTCTACTTTACTGAGATTTATGACACTGGCAGTCTGTTAAACAGCACAATCTGTGCTTATGTAAACAGCCAAGCCACCTTTATGGAATCAAAGATCATTTTCCTTGTCTTGCCTATACCAAGCAGGATGATAACCGATACTGAAATGTCTTGGACTTGTCTTCCTGGTAAGGAGACTAGAGCATACACCTTAGAGAGGCAAAACTTGTTTTATTGTGTACCTAATCTGAATACCTATGGTGCTAGGACCCTAGGATGTATCACAGAAAACTCCAGCCAGATAAGAAAGTATGCAGCCTTTAAAAGGCTTACCCCCTGTAGCTTGATATATTCACATTTATCTATTTGTAATTAATGCAAAATGATTAGACACAACAGAAGTTTTTCCTCCTTGAGCAAGTGAGGAAACGATGTAATAAAATATTTTAAAAAATAACGGTTATTTTTGCTTTGCTATGGCAAACACTTTCCCAAGTTTCATAGCACTGACCTATCTCCCTAGTCCATAATCACTAGTCCCTCTATCTGAGCCGATCAGTTTGTAAAACTACAAAGTCTGTGACACAAAGCTGGCTTTCTGAGACAGCTCCTAGAAGATGGGAAGTGTGTACATGCGTCTTTCTATACTTCCCATAGTTTATTGTTGCTATATTACTTACTTTGTAGGCTTGAAATAAGTTTTCTTCCCCTTCAATAAAAACATGGAGTTTTGAGGAAATATCAGTTTAGCAAACTATTTCCATGTTCTCATTTTGCTGTGATTTGCAGTTGTATACTAAGCTGACATCTTCCCTTGGAATTGTTACTAGTGACAAGATAAATCAGTCTTTCTACATCTTCCTCCAATATTGTCATTTCATGCTTGAAGAAGCATTGTGTCACTATATGCTCCATTTTTAGTTTTCTTATTAGCACAAGTATAACCTCAAGATTAAAAAAATTACCTGTAATTGATCCCTATTTGTTCTCTAAATCTACTTCAACACTGAAACCAAAAATTCACATATACGTTTGAGTCAACGTCAAGAGCCAAAGGTCAAGTTGCTTGTGTGTAAAGCTGGACACAGAGAATTCATGTTTTTTCTTGCCTATAGTATCATGGTCTTCTGTCTTTGACATTTTCCTTAGCTCCAAGACTTGCCTGCCACCACCCCAACCCTAAGTTTCCACCACAGAAAGCTTTGTACTGTCAAATCCTAAATGTTATCATTTAAATTAGGGAATTTCTGAATACAGGTCAAGGAAAAGTGACTGAGACACTGAAATAATGGCCAAAATAAGGACTGTGGGTGTTTGTTAGAAGAGACAGATTTAGTATGTGCTGGGTTTTCATTTACATACCTTACAATGATTTTAAACCTCCAAATAATTTCTGAAACTCAGTCAGTTTTTAAGATCTTCAGCCCCAGTCCACATCTTTTTCACTCTTTGTTATTCCATGTTATGATAGTGATGGTCTCATCAAGCTATAGATACGTGAAGATAGAATTTGTCTTATGTATAGCCCAGGTAGAAATGAGAAGCTTGTTCAGCAGAAAGAGAAGCATTAGCCAGCACTACTTAAAACAGAAAAGAAGAAATACTTCTCCACGCCATGCCAAACTACACCACTGTTTTCACTGTCAGTTATATTCCCACCTCCTGTGGTGAAATCAATCTTAATGTACTGATTAAGTTCATTAATGTCCTCCTCATTGCTCTACCAAGGCCCCTGGCTCTTGAATTAGTGTCCCAAGGAGGTCTCAATCCACAGATGCCTACCCAGCTACACAGTTAGAAGAGCTTCAGATGCATCTGGATACCAGAGGTAGGATTTAACCCATCAGAAGCCATTCCCTGACCAGGTTTTGTGCATCTTACACAGATTGGAAATAAAAAAAATATAAATCTCTCTCTGTGTCATATGCCACTTACAATGTGTTTAGAATGTTCTTGGAGACTTTATTGCTTTTTGCTATTCTTTTGTGAAGAAATGAAGACAGATGAACTGATGGGATTAAATCTCAGGAAATATAGGTTGTATTTCTGACTTGTCCAGGTTTTTGTTTGTTTGTTTTTCTTAATAAAATTGATATAATATTCCACATGTCATTTAAAGGAGTATTAATTAGACTAATTTCTTAGTATTTATGAGTGCTTCAACATTTTCGCATTAATGACACTATACAATAATTATAATATCTTATCCTTATGTAGTGCATTCCAATTATTCTATCACTCCAACATGGATTTGCATTTTATCTGATAATCTTAGTTACCATTTACTTTCAGCACAGATCAGTAAAACCCCTTGGAACAGACTTCTGTGTTATTTAAGTGTTATCAAACTCTTTGTATGTCATACATGAAGCATCAGTCATTATTATAAACTTTTATAAGTGTAATATTTTTTATAGGAACTAAGTAAATAAAAGTCATGGGTCAGGTTTTCAGAACTGTACATGTGTACTTCCTTAACCCAACAAGTATACTTGTACAGTAGGGACCTGCCCTCTCAGAAGTTGTTTAAAAATTACTCTGTATATTCATTTGACATCTACACAAATACTGTGGCAATGACACAGCTAGGAAAATAGTTCTCTGTAGTACTATAACAACTGTAGATTTCCTCTCCTTTCGTAAGACAAAGTTAATTCCCTGATCAAAAGTGGAATTGTTTTCTACCTGTCAGTAATATTCAAATTTTCCTCTATTGTGCTTAAAAAAATATTTGTAAAACACACAATATATAAAATTAATGTGCTACATTTTCATTCGTATTACCCATGTAAAAAGACAAAAATATTTTCTCCCTCCAGTTTCCCTACTACCTTCTAATTTCACAGCCCTAGAGCCTTCCAGCTGTCAGTCCAGAGCTGCCCACACTAGAAACAAGTGCAATAAGTGAAAAAAGGGGAAGGGTTTTGACTAAATGTCCTTTTTTGCTGGACTGAAAGAGCTGGCATAGTCATCAATTTTATAGCAAAGAAGAAACAAGAGTGTAATTTCATGAGCGACATGTATCTTGACCACAGTGCGACATCAAGTCACAGTCTTGTTGTTTAGCAGCTTTCTGTTACTCCACCTACAAATTAATAAAATATCCCCATAAAATCTGACCAATAACCCCTCTCTCCTTCAGTTTTGTTTGCACATATGCAACTGAGGTCCCTGTCATCAAACTAAATATGCTACATCAATCAATGATATGTTTTGCAGATTGAGCTAACCTGAACTACAAGGCAAACCATAACTCACTATATGTGAAGTGAATTGTATCAGTGTCCACACGACCTACTGCACTTTTATTGCTTAAGAATGCAGAGAAAAAGATGGAGGGTTTTTTTTTTTTTTCAGCTAATAACCTACTACTACTAGCACGTTTATTTAACAAAGGGATGTGAAAAGCAAGGAAATCTGTTCTATAATCACTATTATTCAAATATTTCTCTTTGGGAACTCCTTTATATCCCTGGAAGATTATCACTATTATGATGTGTTTGCACTTAATTGTCCTTGTAAATAATTCTTCGATATTCAGTACTGTTTCTTCCACTAAAACAAAATCTCTGATGAGTTTCACAATATCAATAAATGGTCTTTGAGCTGCAGTCCAGATTGCTTCACACAGACTCTCTGAGTAAATTTTAAAACAACTATCTACATGGCACTTGCTATTTAGGAATGGGCAGCTGCACTGAGTTAAGGGTTTCTCTAACACAGGATGTTGCCTTAGCAAATTCTGGAGGTAAAACCCTACTTCCTTCTTTGCAGCTTCTAAGAGATAAAAAATCCTGAATATCAGAAATTATAGTCAGATGATTAGAAAGTGACATGATTCCAGAAAGCATTAAAGAATGGAAAGAACTGGAAGGAGTGGGACAGGAAAAGATGGAAAAAAGGACAGGGGTCAGTCCTGATCAAAGGACAAGCTTGTCCATAAAAATGTAGCATAAGAAACCAGATGCATCTTCAAAGAAACTGTCTGAAAAAAAAGGGAGACTGAAAGCAGATAAATATTTTGAAAAATAAAAACAAAATGGTGGGAAATGAGAAAGCAGAAAAGACTGCGATAGCAGGTTATGGGAATAATCAGTTTGGCTGAATTTAGAGAGTAACATATGTAGGTAAACTGCCATTGTGAAAACTGAAATCTGGTCCGTAAGGAGGTACTAGTTTTCTGCACTCATACAAAGTAGTATGAAACAAGTTCCCCAGGAGATGTCCCATATTCTGGATGAGAACACTCTATAATTTTGCTGGGCGTATTAAAAATTGCAGACACAAGGCCCAAGAGCTAAAAGAAAACTCTTGTTTTCCCTGGAACAGAAGTAAATAAAATACCATCTCAGTTTTCCACATGAAAGTCCCTTCTGTGACAGTTTTTGGAAGGTGCATTGCAAGGTCAGTGCCATCAATATTCTCTCAAACGTACCATTAATGTTTATTTTTTATTTGCAACTGGTGACTAAAGCTTTAATGTGATTTTAATGGCATGTTGGACACACTTCAGTGTCCAGAGATGTGGCATGATATGCAGGAGTGTCATTATCTCAATTAATTCTCAATAATGGGTATATATCATTAGGCAGATGTGAAAATGAGAGAGGTAGTGAATGAAATTTACTGGGCAGAGATGCTGATAAATAAATAAATAAATAAATAGCCAAGTAAATAAGTAAATAAATAAATTAATTAATAAATAACAGCACCTGAGAAGTCACCAATGGGTACTTAAACACCATTTTCAGTTTGATATTTTGCATTACAGCTGCTACATTTTCCTCTATCAAAAATCCGTTGTGACTGAAAGGTTTCCCTTGTCAGCTAGTATAAGCTAACCCCCTTCATAGTTGTAAGTGTGCAACCATACTTCATATATAAAATCCACGACCAAATTTGCTTTTAATGTGGGTAATGGTAAATTTGCAACCTTAAGAAGACTCTGCATTAGCCTAATCAGGATAAGGTAATAAATGACCCTTGCTGATAAAAAGTGATAGTTAATGCTTTAGTGTCTTATGTTAAGACATGACTGATAAAACATACTGTGAAGATAATCTACCTTGAGTGATAGAATGCATCTTAAATATGACCTAAAAACCTCTAAATGGTAGTTGAGTTCAGGTACATTATATGCACCCAGTGCTATGTCAGCACTTGAAAAACAATGCTTTAATGTATTTTTTTTTCTAATCAACGTAGGGAATACGACTTTAAAGTGAAAAACAGTTTTTGTGTTCAAGACTTCTAGATAATCTTGCATTTATGAAAACATTATTTAAATGGTCAAATTTTAACAATATTTATCTTAATATAGGCAAATACATTTTTTAGATGGAAAACAAGGTAGGTTACTCTCTGTAAGAGGGGGAAATCTATCTTGGGAAACAAAGATCAGAAAGGACTTAGGGTTCATCTAGCTGCTGACGCTGTGTGAGTTTTTGGTGTAGAGCTGTAATAAAAATATTAATTGAACACTCCAACGGTCTGCATGCACATAGACACACACGCAAATGTAATAAGACAATGTTAAGAGGAAATAAAAAGTTGATAATCTATTTACCCTTTTAAATACACCGTCCCTGCTCTCAAAAGTCAAGTTTTGTTTGTTTGTTTGTTTGTTTGTTTGTGGTTGGGGGGTGTGTGTGTGTGTCTGTGTGTGTTCAGAACATAAGAAACACAACACTTAATTGTATGACTTGTCTCTACTTATGCTGCCACCTGTCTGGAAAGGTATTGAGGAACAACCTGTGACACAAACTGATACAAGTTTCATTGATGGGTATCTGTATAGTGAAATAACAAGAATTCTTTGAGATAAACATATTTTGTCCTTCTGCAATGTGTAACCTACTTTGGAAGAAATATGATAAGTTCTTCCCTAAATACACAGAAGTTCAATGCTGCAGATCACAGGAAGTATGCTAAGAAAATTAAATGTCTGCCCAACTAGCAATTTGCTCAGTTTGAGGAACCTCTCTAAGAACACATCAGTCAGCACTTTGTTGCCAGCTTTCCACAACTGTTGAAGACACTTAAGGCTAAGAATTTATAGTCACGTAACAAGGATGATGCAGAGTTAATTAAATTGGTTTTGCCTCTGTGCAGTAAAGGTGAATGGATGCTCTAGATAAGCTAGAAGTGCTTCTGAGTTAAAACGAAACAACAGTTTGTGGTTATACAGCATTTTTCACTTAAAAACCTTAAAATGGCTATACTAATACTAGGTTAAATCCAAAGCAAAAACTTACTTCCAGGTCCAGATTAGCTAATCATGCCTTATATACCAATAGGGGATCTTTGATACTAAAAACTGCCAAAACCACCAAAACCTCAGAACTGAAAACAAACAGATGGTCTAAACTTTTCTATGAGCAGTTTTTATCTTCATAATAATCTGAAACAGCATAGTAAATCTGCAAACTTCTGATGTGTTTGACATCTGTTCTACTTTATTATTACCAAATCCTTTTGAGAATCTGGGCTCTTTAGTGATAATGAAAAAAAAAGAAGAAAAGAAGAGGAAAAGAAGAGGAAAAGAAAAGAAAAAGAAAAAGAAAAAGAAAAAGAAAAAGAAAAAGAAAAAGAAAAAGAAAAAGAAAAAGAAAAAGAAAAAGAAAAAGAAAAAAAAGAAAAAGAAAAAGAAAAAGAAAAAGAAAAAGAAAAAGAAAAAGAAAAAGAAAAAGAAAAAGGAAAAGGAAAAGGAAAAGGAAAAGGAAAGGAAAGGAAAGGAAAGGAAAGGAAAGGAAAGGAAAGGAAAGGAAAGGAAAGGAAAGGAAAGGAAAGGAAAGGAAAGGAAAGGAAAGGGAAAGGGAAAGGGAAAGGGAAAGAAAAGAAAAGAAAAGAAAAGAAAAGAAAAGAAAAGAAAAGAAAAGAAAAGAAAAGAAAAGAAAAGAAAAGAAAAGAAAAGAAAAGAAAAGAAAAGAAAAGAAAAGAAAAGAAAAGAAAAGAAAAGAAAAGAAAAGAAAAGAAAAGAAAAAAGAAGAAAAGAGGGAAAACGGTACTACAAATAAACTCTGTGACTTATTTCCCTTTTGCTGAGCGATGAAGATTGCCTGTCCAAGGATTCAATATAAACGCTGATTTTATCAAGCAACAGGCTCTTGACCTTGGTGAGGCTGACAACCACTCCAATCAAACGGGTGAAAAAAGCTCACAGACAAAAAGGCATTTCATCCACCAGAGATCAATAGGTCACCAAAAACGAAACAACAAAATAAATTATGCTAAGAAAATTTTGAATTTAAAGGAAAAAGAAACATAGAGTAGCAATGAACAATTCAGATTGGTAAAGTGAGGAACTTTCCCCTCTGTGTGTCAACTTGTGTCTGAGAGTTTGGGACCCTACCCATCCAGCTTACTTCAGTTTTAGTTATAAAGAAAACTATTTTATCAAGAAAAGATAATTCTAAACATCCATTAATGTTCTTTTTAAGAAACATAATCAAATTCTTTTTACTTATACTGCTTGTTTATGTTACTTTTGAGAAATAAATGATTATTTATGTTTATTTATATTTGAGCTATTTTCTGTAGCTGGTTCCAAGTATGGTTTAGACTATTTATGCACTATTTGTGCTGTAGACAACTAAGAGAAATCTGTGAACTAAAAATCACCTTGAAAACTTAGAGAAACTATTATAGAAATACTGTAATTTAGTCCAGTTTTCACTGAATCTTATTTTTATTCTGTTTATATGCTGGAGTTATATTAATCAGTGTCCCCTTAAATTATAGTATTGTCCTGTCACTTGTACCAGCTAATATGAAAGGTTTTTTTATTTAAAATCACTGATGGATGATTGCTAAAAAAAGCAAAATCAAGCTGCATTTTACATCATCCAAATCATCAAGTCTACACTGTCCCTGAGCCTACCACAGAGTAGACTCTGGAGAATATTCCAGGAAGACAAGTAGAGTACCTTCATCCCTTCTCAAATCGCATCTATGCTGCAAGTCTGAAGAAGGAATCACTTTACAGTTTTACAAAAAGAACACAGTGACTCTTTCTGACCAAAACTTCCAGCTACAGCAAATCTTTTTAACTCCATAGGAAGCTTTTTTACAGGCTGTACACTGTAAATAGAGGAGACAGCAAGATGCCCACATCTGTACTTGTCTGTGGTGTTAGAATTAGAAGGGCTCTATTATAGATACACTAGAAAATATTCATCCCCTCATATCTTATATATTGATTTCAATGGCCATAAAGATGTCTGCCCTATTCTGCCAAATACCTGCATGCACATTTCGTATTGACACAGCTGGCCCTGAGTATGTGTGAGAGGGAGAAGCTCGTGAAGCAGCCAACAGATTTTGATGAGTGAGAGAGGAAAAATAATTCCAAGGACTTAAAGAAACAGGTATAAACTTTTTTAAATATATGCTGTACTCAAAATACATGTAACACAATAAGGAAGAAGTGAATAGATCTTTAATTGTATGTTCTTCATAAAGACCTTAAAGCTCAGTCCAGTAAGAACACATATGTTGAAAGATGTGTTGAAAGAACAGATCATGGGTAAGAATACAACTTTGTATTCTTGCATCTTAGTGGTTTGCAGCTAATTAGCAAGGAATGTGGAATCAAAATGGAGTAAACTTGTACATGCACCCAATGGACTCAGCTTCACTTCTGAACTCATTCCTTGCTTTATCCAGATGCTTGTGGAAACATATTGACTGTCCTCTACTGCTGCTACCCACACATAAGAATTACAGAGCTGAAGCATGAGTCACTGATAGCTATTACAGATTTTCTGACTTCATTGAGTTTCGATATCTTAAGTGTCTTTTGTGTCACAAAATCCACTGTGTCTGTGATTTGCAGGCTCCAGCCCTTGTCTAAGTTTTGGACTGAATAAGTGAAGCATAAATGAGTTTTATTAATTAAATAAAGCCACACTCCGACTGTATAAAATCAAACTTCAGCTAATAAGCTGTGCTTAAATCACAGATTTTGAATTTGCGGTCTGGAATTCTTCCACTCTTTTCCAAAAAGATTGTGAAACAAATGACAGAGGTATTCAGACCTGAGAAACATCCCATTAACCAAGATTCACCTAAGGTGGTATGAAATACATACAACTAAAAAATTATGGTCCATGCTTACACCAGACACGTCCCAAATGTTTTACACATGCTGTTCTTCCACTTCTCTCTTTTGGCCAAGTTATTTTCAACACACAATTTTCATAAAAAATTGACACATTTAAATCTTTCCTTCTTTATCCTAGCAGCAAATTTCTGATGTACATTATGAGGAGTTTCAAAAACAGCAGGTAATTTTCATTATATGTGGACAGTCTGAATCTATGGCTGATTGATTACTAGCTCTCCTGCTCATTACTGATCCAGAAGGCTATGTAACACAGCTTTATCAAGCATTGTGTTATGCTTTGAGAAACAAACTGTACAGAAATCTCACCAGCTTTCTCTCTGAGCAAGATTTTGCTTTTTTTATTTATAGTGGTCTTGTTCAACATGTAATGGGGCAGATGCTCATCTGCCTTAGCAAAAGGCTGTTTGAAAGACTATAAAGTTGATCTATTGAAATTTAACTAGCACCATTATTAATTTTTGCCATGCTTAGTGTCACAAGTTTTAAAGCCACAAATTCAGTTTACAACAAACAAAACAACATTATCAGATACTAATATTCATTTATCCCATCTTGTCTCCCACAATATATTGTACTGTAGGACCTTGAATGCTGAGAGAGATAGAGAGCAAAAATGTTATTTAAAATATATATCTATACGCCCTTGCTCTTATTCATCACAATCGCTTTGGCAAAGCCTGCCAATTTCAAGGCCTGGAAGTAGAAGTCTGCTTAAACAGAGAATGAATGCAGCAGGCATCTCAGCGATTCAGGTATGTGTCCCCAATTAGTGTCTCAGAGCCTAACTGGAAGGATTGCTTTGTTAACGCAGGTTTCCCCTACTGACCTTACAGAACATGTCTAACCATTCCTATTGGTCTGTGGAAGTTTATCCCAGTGGAAATGGTGAAAATACTCTACTATCTGTAACTTTTAGACTAGTTGTTATATAGTGTGGTGGTGATAATTTAACAATAAGATACCCTGTAGCACTCCATAGATTATTTGTCTGTAAAGTCTGACTTACTTGGCTTTTCTATTCTTTCATAGTGTCCAAAGAAAACAACAGAAGAGCCTTTTTTATAATTTTCTGAATGGTTCAAGGAAGGAATATACTTCCTAATATCCAGATCCACAGAAATGCCTAGATGCTTAATTGCTACTGTAGAATCATAGCTATTTGTCAAGCACAGTGTATTAAGCAGTGCAACTGCTGTGTAAGTAAGCAGATTTTAAATTCTCACTCTGAGAGTGACAACAGCAAATAGAATGTGTAAGTAGGGAACAACCTAATAGGCACAGAAGAAACATCACCTAGTTCTTAGAACCTGAAACCGTATCCAGGCACTTACAGCACTTGACTGTCTTAAATCACAGGAAGAATGAGTATGCATATTTTCTACCTGAGGAACAACCGAGGAGTCTGCACTGTATGACTATGCAGTCAGACAGTCTCTGAGCTGGTGCTTTAAAGATTCTGGTTCTGTAATTAGGCCTCAAAATTACCAAAGGTTTTCCTTAGACCTAGGCTTAAGGAATGCCTCAAGGTCACACAGGAAGGCTAGATCACAGGTTTTAAGCTGTGAAACATCCCAATGATAATTTAGTAGGGGAAAAGAGACATATAGGAGACAACTGTTCTACAGATTGGATGTCTCAGATACTGCATCTGGGCAGAATGCTCTCCTCGATAATGCAGATATTGCATAGAAAGAAGTAACCGAGTGAAAGACGGTGACTGTGAAAATTTTAGTGGTGATCTGTAGTGTGCTCTTCTCCTGTGCATTTCTGATGTCTGTAATTTTCTCTCACATGATCTCATTTCCATCATTTGAAAGAACTGTCTCCCTTCCTGCTTCTGACATCTGGAATTATGTTGCTCTATTTCCCTCCCTCACTAACACTTCATCCATTTTCTGAATTTTTTGCCATTGAATTTTGTTCCCTCTGCTTCTCTCTTTTTTCTTTCTATCTTGTTCTTTCTTTCATTCAGTACCTGCACAGCAACCACTAGTTGCAAAAGCATTGTTGCAGAGCATAAAGAAGGCAAGTGTTTTTTTCAGGTTTTTTGTTGGCTTCCACGTGAATGTTTACAAAACTGCCTTTATTCATTTGAATATACATGCTGAAAACACAACACATGCTGAAAAATCAACATCTGTGGAAAAAAAAAAAAAAGCCTTGGAAAATTTCTGTAGTGAGATCACAATGCTTACATATATGCTTTCTCCTGCTATTAAATATGTACGCAAGTATCCACATGTACATATGGACACTGAAAATTCAAAGCTGTCATGATTAACTTTGTGTACTTTAACTTACCTGATATATATATCATTAAATCATATGTTGAGCACAGATGCCACAGCTGTTCAAAAAAAACCAAACAAAACAAACCAACCAAAACAAACAGGAATTTATAAGAAAAAAATAATGTTATAACTAAAAGAGTAAACAGAATACCCTTCCAGATGACTACCATTAACAAAAAAATATTTCTCAATATGTGCTTAAACCTAAGTTTGAACTACCTTGTGTATTTCAGTGGTACATTATTTTTAGTGCTGGACTGCATTTTAGATTTGCATAGATATGCAAATACTCATAAGATCAGATTCATTTTTTTAAGAAAATTGAAACAATATTACTGTGAGTCATACTTTCCCTTAAAATTCTTGAAAATGTAACCCAGACATCAAATATCACTGATACATTGCCTCTTAAGGTCTGATCCTATGAGATTGCTTCATTTGAAAAATTGAGAAAATTGGAGTTAATACAGACTACACTACCTCATATCATGTTTCCTTATATATTGAACATTAAATTTTATTTTTGCAACACAGTACATAAGTCATTATGGTCCTTTTAAAATGAGATTTTTATGTTTTTAAAAGATAATTTCATCAGGAGAAATGCAAGTGAAAGAAGAGCAACAATAGGTATTGAACTATAGGGAAACAGAAGGCTGGATAGTATACGTGGGTAGTAGAAGAAAAAAAAAAGTCAATAGTCAGTCACAAGTACATATTAAAGATAAAAGGATCTGTTTCAGAATACATAAGAATACAACAGAAAATTTGGGTGACCAGAATAGCTCATTTGTCTAGTCAATGAATGGCCCTAGACAGCATTGCTTTCCATCAATACAACAAAACTGGTTATCAGATACAGTATAACAGCTTATTTCCTGCACTGTCAGTCCTGGTCCTTCCTGGCGGATTGTTTGACAACTGAGAGACCAGCTAAATTGCTGACATGCAAGAAATTCCTTCTCTTTTAGCAAGTGAAGCCATTTTAGCCCACAAAACTACCAGCTTGAAAAACACTTATCTGACAGAAGACTGTATTCTGAAAATGTACATGTATGTTTCAGGTCATTATACCTAGTCTGTGCATCTTATGACTCAACATGAGACTAACAGTAGTTGTACAAAAATTATTAGTATTGTCTTGGCTATGCGAATACACTTTAGGCTTTAATTTTAACAGAAGAGCTCATTCTGAGCTATTCTCTAAGGCATCTCTCTTTTCCACGTAAACAAGGAAGTTGCAGCACTAATTTTACCCAACATTTCTGCCATAGGCATATCCCACATAGCAGAAAGTATACAGGGTATTAAATCTTTTCCAAACACTTAAGATAAACAAAGTAAAGCACTGAAGTTTTCCCTGAGTTTATCTTTGGATCATATTTGATCCCTTACAATTATCGTTATTATTTTTTAATTTTGGGGTGCACTTCATTTAAGTATAGATTCAGGAGATAGATTAGCCAACACAGAAAAACATAAGATCTTTTTGTCTTTCTAGTTTTAATGAGTCAAGTTCCAGTCACCTTCTTTGGTGGGTGGCAGTTCTGATAGGACACTGAAACTCCTATATCACAATCATGGAGAAAGCTCTGATTCGTATATTATTGAATTGTTGCATGAATATAGATAACTAGATCATATTTATACTAGATCATATGTAAATGGTAAATGTCAATATATGCCAGCCATCAACACAGAACTACCACAAATTACTCCTTACTTGTACAAAGCAAATGAAGTATAGTAATCTTGGAAGCTACAAAATAGAAACTGTTTGCAAAATACTCCAACTTTAGTATCAAAATATAAAACGAAAAGCTATTATTGTAAATGGAAAATCAGAAAGTTTCCCTCATTAGGCTTTACCTAATCATCTCAGTTATCCTGTATATGTGAAATGGTTTTGTTGTCCAACAGCAGCTCAGCACAGGCAAAGGCAACTACTGGGGGCAAAACTCAGTTTGTGAGCAAGCAAAGTTTGTCTGACTTTGGATTTCTGGGTGTTTTGAGTTGTGGTATTCTACAGTCTTTCAACCCAAGCTAAGATTCAAAAGTAAGCCCCCAAAAGTTGGGTAAAATTTCAAATAATCCAGCTCCTTCTGGGTTGGTTCAGTAGGTTAGTATTATGGGGCATTGTTTGTGGTTGTTGATGTTTTCCTTATTTTGTTTTGTTTTAATTAAAAAAATACAAAAGCAACCAAACAAAAAACAGAACATAACAACAATGTAATTAAAGTATATATTCCAATTGTTGTAGTGCCAGAAAACGTGTCTCACAAGCAAAAGACACATCACACTAGGTATTACACCTAGGCAGCCTCTGCTCTCAAGTATTTACCATTTATGTACCACACAAGCAACAACAGATGCAGGCAGGAAACAGAGTTAAAAGGTAAGTCAAGGCTGAGCAGCCCCATCAACAGGTATTTCAGTTTACCTGTAGCCTAAAAACTATCAGATTTTTGGACACCACAATGAGGAGACTTCTAGTGTTATCACACTGAGACATGGCTTTGGAACTGTCAATTTGTGTTGGCTAGCCCATTTGCTATGCCAAGTAAGTCATGGTTAGGAAGTCCAAGCTTGTCAGAAAGTGACAAAATACCAGCTTCTTTCAGAAAATTTATATAGGCAGTGTTTACCTGTGAATATGAGTGAGCATAGATCATGTAAGATGGCTTTCCAAGCTGAAAAGGCCAAGAGGAAGTTGTAAATTGAAAGGTCATTCCTGGCAGGCCACAAGGATTGAGAGAAGGTCAGTCACCCCTAATTAAAATATCTTGTTACCTCCAAATTATTTGGGTTTTATGTTCTTCAATCAAATACTCAGAGCTTGTTTTGACTTTATGCAAAAGACATGGAATATTTATGTGAGAAACTGTACGAATGTGAACCATTATGTCAGCTTGGATAAAAATGTATGAGACATGAATCCAGACAGAGATGCAGGCATAAAAACTGAGACTGAAGGAAAATGCCATTCTAATCTGAAATAATAGTTTGGAACATTTATCTAGTTTTTCTGAGGTTTGCTTCTTTCTCTGAATATCTGGAACTGGTTACCTGCTGAAGGTAAGACATTGGTTTATATAGCCTTCTGTTTTGACGTGGTTTATACTGAAATATGACAAATCAACAGATAGTCATGAAAACCTTGGTCAGCTTGCACAAGGCCCTAGACTCGCACTAATATATGATCAGTGTCACTCTGTGAAAGTCAATGGACCACATTTTTTCCCTTCATTACAGTAGTACAGCTCCATTAACTATAGAAACCATTAATCAAACAGCAACACTGAACTCTGTGACGTTGGACAGGATATAAATTAAACAAGAATTTGGCCTCCTGGCCATTTTCTGCCCTGATTTGCTGATGGCAGGAAATCCCTTGTTTTATTTTGCCTCAAAGTTTTAGTCAAGCTTGTTGATATTAATTATGCTGCACAATAAAGCTATTTTCTGATATACAACTATGAGCACGAAGAAAAATTAACATATAAATACATATTTAGAAGCTTGGCCATGACAGGCTGATTGATGTCTTGTAACACTTTGAACTTCCTCAATCCTTTTTTTCTTCCTTTTCCCAGTTTCTCATCCGTATCATGGAAAAAATAAGACATCCTTCTCTACTAAGAAGAATTAAACATAAATATTAATAATTTTAAAGCACTTCAAAGCCACTGATGTAGGTTCAACTTCTATCTTCATTACAGCTAAATTAGTTATTTTTTTTATTTGGGAACTTAAAAAGTGAGGACAGAGGTAAAAATATTACATCCTCCTTCCCATTGCTAATAAATGATCTGGGAAAATTAAGGCCACAAGCTTTAGAAACACTGAATAATTTAAGAGATTACAAACTGGAGTATATCTGACTATGTAAGGCAGACAAAGATGTCCATTCACTAGCAGTAAGTATAATTTGAAAACAGCAGGAAAAAACCCCAGTACTTATACTCACACAAGCAAGCTGGATTTATTTTCATCAAACAATATGAGAACATTTCTCAGCTCCTTGATTAAGTAATGAAGTAAGTCAATTATTTGAAACACCCAAATATTTATAAAACTTTGTGGGTGCCAGACTGTCCAACCATTAAATTACATGAAAAGTCTGAAACAACAGAATAACACCTCAAATTTAATCCATCATATTTTTCTCTGCAGAGCTCCAAGCTACATGTGAAGAAAAGTCTTTCTTTCTGTTTTTACTTCTTAAGAAGTTTTGAGAGCAAAGAGGTCAGTTGCTCTTAATTAGATCATACCTGATGGTCCCCTTTCTGAGCTCTGTCCAAGAATTAAGCCTTAAGGCACCAGATTGTTTCTTGGCTGAGAGTGACTCAGCTAAGGTGGTACTGCTAAAATACTCCTGCATCACCTGGAAACCTATGGTGCTGTCAGACTGGCGTTTACATAAAGCAATCTTTTAACCACAACAGAAGTTATTGTTAAATGAGGGCCCTCAAATTCAAGCCGTGAACAGCAGGTAAAAGATTGGCTTTTTAAATCCAGTCTTCACTTGGCAGAAAAGGTATTTACAACATGGCCATGAGGCAGCCACTTGTCCTTACAAAATGAGAAGTAGCCACCAACCAAGATGTCACTTTCTCTGGGTCAGTTGTCTACCTAGACCTCTGACAGTGGAAATCAAAGGAAGAGAGATGTCATTTTACTTATACCTCTCATCAAGAAATAATATAAACCAGTTTCATACGGTGCTTGTAGCCTTATTCTGAATCCATGACATCTCCAGACTGATAGAATTTTTAATATTGACAGTGCAGCACTTACTATGGCTGATAATTTCTCCATAATTGTAAGTATAGAAGCAATCTATACACAGTAAAATTATGTCAGTTATTCAGTCTTGTGTGGTGAACTCCAAATAAGTTAAATGTAACTACCTTTAGATTTTTATTCATGCCATTTTTATTCCTTTTTTTGTGCTGACACAATTTAAAGACATTTAAAAATAATAAGAAGGAGCAACCTTGTGGTGCACTCAGTTATAATGTGGGACAGAAACACAGGCTCCTGGAAGTTACTAGGTGTGGCACTTGCACACCCCCTCTCTCCCCCACCTCCTCCTTCACTGTGGAAGGTGCGTGCACACCTGCCCCTCTTCCCCAACACCTCCCTCCTCTCCTGCAATGGGGCAGTTAAGAGCTCCTTTTGTTTAAGCCTCTGTTGGTTAGCTAGGAGAGCAGAAGAGGTGCCAAAAGGTCAGGAAGTTTCTGGGCACCCACAGCCAGAGTTGGGGGGGCGGTGCCAAGAAGTTTCAGGGCACCCATAGCCAGAGTGGGAGAGCAGAGAAGCCGAGAAGCTTCTGGAATGCCCACAGCCAGATCTGATAAGACTATAAAAACAGGGATCCTGTCGAGGCTTCCCTTTGTGTGTGTCCTCTGGAAGCAGTGGGCCAAAATGCAGCCAAGAGCGACCTTCCCCTTAGGCCGGCACGTCGTCTAAGGTAACCTCCGGAAACTGGGACTGCCTCATTTGCACGTGTGAGTAAGTAATAACTTAATTCCTCGCTGGACTAGTGAGTGTATTTTCCTTAATAATTCCTTACTTTAATATATGCAAGGGATTTCATCACTAGACAAGTGAGTGTATTTTCCTGGAGTCGGGGACAACTCTGGTGTTGTTTTTTGTGAGCCACATGCATGCACACTGTGGATCTCCATTATTCTTATTTGCTGTACCCCAATAATTTCCTCAACTGATATCTGAACCTGTATTTCATGTTACCGGAGTGCTAACTGACTGTATAACCCCCATTTCTAATTGGTTGTTTTTCCAGACTTTCCCAGACAGAATAAAAGTCTGTTTTGGACCTGGTTGTCCGCCTAAAACTAATTTCAGGGTCCCTCCGTGACACTAGGTACCTCTTTGTATCAAATACACCAACGAATTGAGTAGAGGTGCATTGGCTACTGTATATTGCTGAAGCACTAGAAATCATTCAAGCAGATTTACTGAGGTTTAAGGACACTGTAATAATAGCATCTGTATATTTCATATGCAGCCATTGTTACACCTCATTAAATGGGCTGGTAAATGATCCATTGCTATTTAATTAACATGCAATGAGTGTGATATTAAATCTAACATGTAAATTAAAACTCAATTTGAGTCACTTAATTCTAAAGTGTGATGAAAAACTTCTTTGACTTGTGTCTGTTTCTTTTACTCAGCTCCCTTTCGTTGTTCAAATTATGTTGGGCAGATTCTAGAAAGACTAAAGGGGAAAGTTTTATGACAAGGAATTTCAGCACAGCAGATTAAAAACAGGCTCTCTCCTGACATTAAGTGATGGGCAGACATTTGGCCAAATCCCAAACATCCTAATATTTCAAAGTGTTCACACTCATGGTTCAAGCTCATTTCAAATTCAGAAAACACTAACAAGAGAAATATGTGATCAAATGTGACAGAACTTTGGAAATATCCGAATGCATGTGTCCTGGTCATCATCTTTTGTTTTCCCAGGTGACGCAAAATTTGAGCAGAAAATATTTAAATTAGATTTTAGATAAGATTTAAAACGAAACCAGTCATAAAGTCTTCCAACAAGAAATTCTTCCATATTAACTGTTGAATCCACTACTCTTCATGACAATATATTTTTTAAAAAGTAACAAAAGCTATCACAATTACATCATTGTAATCAATGTAGACAAAGTGGCACAAATCATAAGGTTCACTCTTCGTCAAATATACTAAAAGTTTGGGAAATAAGTAAGAGAATGGATTAGAAATTTTTTTAATCTTAGTTGGATCCATGTAACTGTTGAGTACACCCCAAAACAATAGTACATTATATGTCCTAAACTAGACTGATAGGAGATTAATTGGTGGAGAGACTGAGTGTGAGCTGAGAGCTCTTACAACAATTTAACACGGATTTCATCACACAATTAAATCCTTCAGCCTTTTCTATAGATAGCTTACCCTGTTCTGTGCATAGCTTTTCAGTTAATCTCAGATGTTTCTTCTGTGAAAAGCCAGATCTGCCACACACAGTGCCATAAGAAGATAACAATGCCCAACACAGTAGAAGGTGAAGGTCCTAGCCTAAATCCAAATTTATTTATTCTAGAATTCAGTTGCTGACATGATGGATTCTACTTCCTTTTCTCAAGTAATAAGAAGTTTTCAGTCAGAAAAACATGTAAACTGACTTTACTCAGCTTTAATAAGTTCTACTATTTTCATAGGGAACATTTTGGCAATAACTGATCTATCAGAATATAATGTCTCATTCTGAATTTAATTTGGATCCAAATACCTACGCCTTATGTAGAGTGTATGACAGCAGTAAGGAAAAAGCTTTGGTGGAGTTCTCTGATATAACCTGCAAAAGTCATAGCAGAGCTAATCATAAGTCTTCTATCATTGCACTCTTAACATACTGTAGAATGATAGTTATAAAAAAGGGAATCCGAAGGTTTGGGGTTTTTTGTGGTGTGGTTTTTTTTTTTTTTTTTCCTATAACAGATCATCAGATTTTCTAAAAATCATGTGTTAGCAAGCAAACTTGCCAGGCAAACCTGACACATTTTCTTTAGGAAGAAACAGCTGCCTTCCGGAGTTAAAATATAACTATTAATTTCTATTCATCAGAGCTAAAGGATACTATTTTATAACCCGTTGACTCTGAACTTCAAAAATATTTGTTTAAGCTGTTAAATGGAAGCAGTGTTTACTCTTACAATGCATTTTCTTTTGCTCATCTTCGCTTTGGCATTCGACCTTAGTCAACTTCATTATCTAAATAATTTCTAATTGTACTACAGTTTGTTAGCATATCAGTTCCTAGATAGATTTCCTTGTGAACTTTCTTTCAAATGAGAGAAGAGATTTTTTGAGAATCATTAAGCTCTTCTCAGGGCTCAGCTGCCACACACTAAAGAAAATATTTAATTTATAATTTGCTCCGATAGACAGATAACCTCTGAACAAAATCCCACACAATTGTCTGCTTATGGAGTGTGGTAGCTGATCTGTCTGCTTCCCAGGATTTCATGGTAAAAAAAAAAAAAAACCACACTATATTTTTGGTGGAATAAATATTTTAGAACAATTAATGGTAGTATTTTCTATAAACAATAAAGCTTTTTCTAATATTTGAAAGATAGGAATTATTACCATCATTTTACCGAAGAGGAAGTTGAGCCACAGAGAGTTTTATGATGAAAGTCAAACAGCAAATAAGACATAAAATGGTTTTAATCTCCATATATGTCAAGCTCCTGCTGCAAACATTGGACTGTATTGCTTAACCCCTTAGATACTTTTCAAATTTCCTATGAGACAACATGAAACAACATAACTGACTTGGCACCAGAAGCAGTATCCATCTCATGTCAACAGTAGTGGGTGTAGACAATGAATCCAGGGTCCAGTGTGGCCAGACATGAAGCAGGTCCAGCTGGGAACTCACGCTGGTTGCAGCAAGGGATCAGATGCCTGTGCCTCTGCACCTCCATAGTAGGACAAGCTCTGATTGACGCTAGCTGGAGAGCCATCTGTCATTTCTACATCAGTAATATTCAGCAAAATGCAGTAATATTCCTGTTTACAATTGCCTCTGACAGTAACAGGATAACATATTGTTTATTTTAACAACACTGCTCTAAAATAGACATTAAAATATTTATCTAGTTCTATTGCTGACACAAATTGACAGTTTTGCTTTATTCACCTCTCCTCCAGATTATTTGCAGCATTGTGTTTCTCTCTCTGTTGCCATTCAACCATTTCATGTCTTCATTGGTTACATGCTATAATATTCTCCCATGTTTCATCATTCGTCTACATAACATTTGCTTAATATGAGAATGATTCAAAAACAAAGTTAAAACTACTCAAGAAAAAGTAAAACAAATAAAAATCTAAACAAATCCATATCTCCTAGAAGTATATTCTGGGGTCTTGTTCCTACACTGTGTCAAGAGACCCTAATGTTGGGAGATGGCAACTGTTTACAGTTTCTTTGAGCTTCATTAGGTTTTTCTGTCAGAACACAGTGTCTGGCAATTTATTGAATTCAGTCTTTACACTTCCACCAGCTCAAATCTTGTATGGATCAATAAAACTTCCTCTTACATGAAGAACCCATTCCAATTCATTCTAGCTGCTTAATCCAATTATCCTCCTGAATAATAGAAATGGAAGAAATTGAATTACAGAAATTGGAGAGATTCACAAACTCACCTTGTACACTTCACAAGAAAGAAAGGAGTTTAAAAAAATAATAATAAATAAATAAATCTGTTCAGTTCCTTGTGCATGAAGGGTAATTAACCCAACTGTAATAATTTCCTACCTTCTAGAATTCTGTAAGTTTTACCCAATCAATATGCTACCTGCTGCAATGGCCTGAAATATGCAGTTTAATTCTTATTGCATCATTGCATGTAAAAAGTAACAAGCAGCAGTTCAAGAACAAGGAGAGAGCAGTAGTGTGCCCCAGCAGTTTTTTTCAGAGCTGTTACAGTCACCAAAGTTACAGTTACAGCCATCCCTCAGGAGCTGACCTATGCCTGCTGTCAGGATCCAAAGGATCAGGAGTATCAAATATTCATAGAATCATAGAATTATTTTGGTTGGAAGAGACCCTTAAGATCAACGAGTCCAACCATATTCAGACATCTCAAGCTGTAAATAAAAAACAGGATATATAAACTCAGAATTTTAAGTACTTGCCTGCCTGGCAAGTGCACCCCTTTTAATAATGGCAAAATCCAGAAAACAGCATATGAAAGACACCAGTGTTGTAGGAGCCAGATTCAGCCTACCTTTAAGCTTCTGTTATGTTCCCTTTCTGCATCCTGGTCCCACTCGATAACTGAACACCATAAAGCTGCGTCTATCCCAGCACACACGAATACTGACAATCTTCCAGGGGTCATTAGGCTGGTTGGTGTTCATTGGCATGTTTTAAGCCCTGTTCCTCGCATGTCCCAAGTATGTTCACTATGCAGACGGGCAAAGATAATCCCCATTTGTTGTTTTACGTCAGTGTTTTTCAGGTGGGAGTGTCAAGGTTTCAGAAAAAAGTCCTACAAGAAATATTTCCAAACAATATGCTTTATGTATCTCCTTCATTATTGTTATTTGCAATAACATTGAAAACTCATTCAAGCCCATCTATTAATATTTTCATTTCAGTGTAGTATACAATTTTCAGTGTAATATGTAATATTTTCATTTAGTGTTTCCAAAGTAAGGAACCATCAGGGCCTATTGGTTTTCAATGAATGAGTAATTCTCCTTCTGTCATTAAGCATAAAGAAATATCTGCTCTCCCAGGAAAAAGAAAAAAAGAAAACAAAATAAAATAAAATAACATTTTAAAAAATCTTCTCTCTCCCTTCTTCTTCCTCCCTGTCTTCACACAGAGCCCTAAATACTCACGTCAGCTACCACTAAAGTATTTTGCAATGCATAGAACAAAATCACAATTTTCTCTTGACTTCCATATTTAAGTAAAAAGGAAAATGAAAAAAATATATTGCAGCAGTCAGAACAAGTGATTGAGATACAGCTTGTAAAGTTGATGACAGATCATTTTTCAGAATGCAAATTAATTATTTAAATAGAAGTGTCTAATTGTTTCATTGCCCTTCACTATCACCAGCCATTAACTGTTTCTCAGAGTTAGCACAAAGTAGTCAAATTAAACTAGGAACATTTTTGTTATATTTAACACTCACCTTGCACAGAATAAATGATGACACCCAGTACAGGACAGTGTAAATTCAAATTACTCAATACTTCAAATTAAACCACCTAATTATATCCCAGGAACTTCAGTTTGTTTTACCTTTCTGTCTTTCATTGCATTCACTTTACTTTCCATAAAAAAATCTCCTAATGTTTGAGCTATTTTACTGGTTCATTTTAGTTTTCTTGCCTTCTTCCCTGGAACTTTCAACTCAGGGCTTCAAATCTTTGGCACTTTATAGTACGTAATCTATTAGGAAAAAACAACAACAACCAAACAACAACAACAAAACAATCAAACAATAAAACAAACACAACAACAACAAAACAACCAAACAAAAAAAACCCCACCACAACATATGGACGTTTTCTTATGTTTGAACCCCCTTGTGTTGTCCTTAAACTAGAATTACTATAGCACTCCAAAAATATAAGGGAGAACTAAGGACCTGAAATTTCTGAAATTAAGAAAAGTCTTGCAGGCAGCTATCCTAATAAATTCAACTTTTGGCTATTTTATATACAGACTAATTTTAAGGGCAGTCAGCAGACATAATCATGTTTTACTTTTTTTTTAGTGTATTAGTTATTATCAAGACCATGGGCCATAGAAATAAGTCACATATTTATTTAATTGGGAAAAAATAATAGAAGGTGAGACACTGACTCTTACACAGAAAATAAATTTATGCAAGCTCTTATTTCAGGAGTTACGTTTTCCATTAAACAAGCAATTTCAAGGCACTTATGAAAGTACAATTCCATAAATTAATGGAAACACACTAACAAGAAACTGGATAAATTAATACAGTGTCCTGGGTCATATAGGAAAACTAAAGATTATAGATCCAGCCCAAATATGAAACAAAACAGCAATTTTCAAATGTAGTTATAAATGGAATGGGACATATGTTTTCACTGATGACATAAAGATAAAGTGAATGTTGCACATGTCTGTTACTGATACTAAAAGCAATAGACTGGAAGAATATCACATACAAGAAGTAGATTTGTGAGGAGTACTTATTTTGCTATTTTAATAAATACACACTGATAACTGATCTTTGCCCTGGCTCTCAGAGAAGCCTGAAAAAAGGTCTTAACATTTTTTTCATGCTCATACATGAAATTAAGTGTTTAATTGCTAGCCATTACATTCTAAATTATTTGTTCATACTATCGCATATGGAAATGTATATCTTAACTAATGTTAGCAGATACTGATGACCATTTTGGACATGTAAGTCTCTCTGCTCAGCTGAGTTTCGATACTTTGTATGTGTAGTTCAAGTATCAACAAAAAATAAATTAACTTTATTGTTGAGTTGTTCTACCTTTATCAAACAGCAATATGGCTGGCATTGAGAACACCTGTCATAGTGATGCCTTGTAAAAGTTTGGGATTAATTGCTCATCTCTGTGCACCACTATCTGTCTGCAAAAGGGAGGCACGACTTCCTTTTTGGAAGGTAATTTAAAAGTTATGGATGAGTAACTGTGCAGAAGTTCAGTAAGAATAAAATATAACCTTCAGAATTTCCGCTGACTCATGGTTTTAGTTAATCCACAAAATGAAAATATGTTCATATGAGATACATGAAGACAGCATGTTTACATCCTCCTTTTTCCAAGTCAATATAAAAAATCATCAAAATAATATCAAAGTTGCATTACTTAAAGGACTCTCCAATTAGTTGTTCTGGTAAAGAACAGTCAGTTCTGGAAATAAGTGGGGGAATTCTTTATTAAAATATTTGCCTTTTCAGGGTTTTATCCAGCTTAAATTGAATGGTTTGATGTGACTGAAAATCATAGCTACTGCTGCAGAAAAATAAGGTGTTATGGTCCATAGAAATGCTTCAAAACAGTCATACTATTGGTTTCATAAGACTAAATGTATGATGGAACCTGACTTGTCCTCTCAGTCTACTTAGGTGATTGCCTCTGCTCATACTGTACCTACTTAGTGGAAAAAAGGATCCTTTTTCTGAGCTGGGGAATAAAGAGAAATTTCGCTGGGACTCCTTTAAATTCTCCCTTTTTTAGGAAGGCCTAGATTTTATTCTCACTTTTCTAAGCATAACCATTTCAGAGTAAACAGATGATTTTTTTGTTTGCTTGTATTTTTGTTAAATTATAAATTTCAGCTAGCTGGCTGAAGCCCAGAGAAATTTTCAGAAGTGCCTACAGAGGTGTGTTTATAAATGCCTGAATCTTTAAGGCCAGCATTATAATTAAAGAACAGCAAGAGTTAAAATCAGCATCATCAGTTTTGTTCTAAAGTTTAACCTAATCTCTGTGATCCCATTTTGTTTAGCCAAAGGTAAATGGCTATTGTTTAATAGGGGACTTTCCAATCAGTGTTCATTAGTTAACAAGAGAAAAAAATATATATATATTCTTAACCTGTATTAATGCACACATAAGACTGCAAAACACCCAGTTTAAAACACTAGCCAGGAGTGTTTGAGTTCATAACCTTCACATTGTTTCAGTTGGCTTCTCATGAACATTGTTAAGCTTTCTAGAGCTCCCAGACCAATGACACCTCAGTAATTCCAGCTTCTGTATCGACTCTGGTCTGTGTTTTCTTTTCTGCTCAGGAGTTGAGCTGTCTCATTAACACTCTAGTCAGCATAAGAAAAAAAAAAAAAAAAAAAGAAAAGAGCTTTGTGTAGTAGAGAAGAACAAGATCAACAACTTCCACCTGAAAGCAGAAAAAGGCAAATTGCCTAGACAAAAAAGTAAGTATCACAAATTATTATTTCCATATAGATATATAGATGAGTTTTTGGCTCCTTCCCATAAAATACTGTTAAAAATAATAATTCAGTAGCAAACTTTAAGAATGTGGTGGAAAAGAAGACTTCATTTTGCTCTCATCAAAAGACTTGGATTCAGAGATCAGAACCATGGCTGCGCCTTGTGATGTCTTTCCTGTTGGCACGGGGAAACCACGAATCTACCCATAATATGAGTATTTGTGGCATCACGAACTGCCACAATAGAAGGGTACCTTGGACCTGAATCCTGGCAAGAAAACGAAGAAGAAATAAAATCTGTTACTGGAGCTACAGAAAGAACTGAAAGGAAGAGGGTTTTTTTAGTACAGTAGCATTTAAAAGTCTCTACTGAGCTAAGCTCTACAGCACTGCACAGATACAGCCACATATCAAGCCCATCCATTCTTTGTAATTAAGACAGATAAAAAGTGTGAAGACGTGTTGTTATTATTATCTTTATTCTTCAGATGGAAGCATGACCTGCCCAGTGAAATCTGGGACTCAAGAAAGAACTGAATTGGCATCTGTGGAGGCTTGAGCAAGCACCTCACTTCCAGCTTCATTTGCACCCTCTAAAAGTAGGACACATTTATCAGTATATGCCATACTCTCACATATAGCCAGGAAGAGCTTTGCTGGTCTGGAGCAAAAAACAATTCTGTAACCAATCAACACCTTTCACTCTAGTTAGCACAATAAATATACTGTCTCAGTGATAAACCAGTACCGGCCAGACTTTCTGAATTCCTAAATGATTTGGAGTGCTTAGCTTCTTTATTAATGATGCTGTGATGTCATCAGGAAGCTGCTTTGAGCTGTGCCTCAAGACCAATAACTATGGGATTTACAGCTATGAGTCAGTGAACACTTTTCAGCCTCAATGACTCAAACAACAAAAAAGGGAAGTTCAGTGAGTTAGGTGTCCTTGACCTTACCTAATGTTAGAGGAATCTGGTATTCATCTTAAGGGAGAAACTGGGAAGATGGAGGTACTGTAGCTTCAGAGCTGAAGGATGGATCCCAGCTCCAAAAGCCAGGATGAGTACTGTATTATTCAGCCAGGTACTATTTTGGCCCTTGATAATGTAGATCAGCATGCTGCAGCGGGCAACCTCAAGGTAGACCCAGTCTATGAGAGGCCACCACAAAGCTCAAATCATACAATAGTTGTTCAGGTAGCATGCAATTACAGTTGACTCTCTCCTGTGCTTCTTCCTGTCATAGCCTGACTTATTACAGAGTGAGCTACCACTCTAAATTTTTTAGATGAAAGGGTGAAACTGAATAATGCCATCTTCTCCTCCACCTGTGAGCAGCCCAGTGCTTCATCAACAATGCCCGGGAGAAAGGGTGGAAGTTCCAAAACTGTGATTCAATCCCTCTAGTTTCTAAGGACTAACATAAGACAGAGATTCCTTTTACACTTTCTTTTTTCTCCTTTTTCTTTTTTTCCATTTTCCTTTTTCTTTCTTTTTCTTTTTCTTTTTCTTTTTCTTTTTCTTTTTCTTTTTCTTTTTCTTTTTCTTTTTCTTTTTCTTTTTCTTTTTCTTTTCCTTTTTCTTTTCCTTTTTCATCTTTTCCTTTTCCTTTTTCTTCTTTTCCTTTTCCTTTCCTTTTTCTCTTTTTTCTTTTCACCTACACAGAGCAGTGGCTGACAAAGTTATGCATTTGCCATTATTTCAAAGGAGATAACATCAGACTATGTATAAATACGTGATCAATTTTTAGTACTAAAGAAGAGAGAGCTGAAAAATCCCTTTGTTGTTTTGTTGGGGTTTTTGTTTGTTTGGGGGGGTTGTTTGTTTTTTGTTTTGTTTTTTGTTTTTTTTTCCAGTAAATGTAAGAAATACAATCTGGAGAGCTGAAGGAGAAGGGAGGTCACTTTAGAGATCTCTATTGTTAAATAAGATGAGTAACCTAATTTCCTGAAAGAGTGTCCCTGTTGGAGAGAAGATATCTCTGTGAGTTAATGAAGAGAACTGCTATGTGAGTCAGGTCTCATACACTTTACCAAAGCATGCTAATTCTGTTAAAATACTTTTAAGTTTTAATGCTGCAACAGTGTTTAACAATGTGGACAGTGCCTGTCCTCTGAAGGCATAGTCACAAATTACTGTGACATAAGCCGTGCTAGATTTTCTACAGATGTGACCAGGCCATCAGCTTACTCAAGTTGAGACAGGTCATCAGGGATCAACAAAATATCTCCTCACACAGTGAGTAACTGTCAAATCTGAGGTTTCTTATATCACAGGAGTTCATTAATCTGGGGACCACTGTTTTTCTTGTCTGGGATAGATAGAGTGAGAGACCAGTGTCTGGTGTGTCTTATGCTACGCTAGTTAATGTACACTAGAGTAAAGAAGCCCTTCAGAGCTAAGCACTGATTAAAGCAAAGTAGAAAGGAACCATGGCCATATTCAACAGGGTTCTTCTATAATGTGAAATAATTTGAATTCATGAATGGTACTGATTTCTCTCTGTGGAAAGGATATGTGGAAAAGGCTCCCTCAAGACAATCAGCAGAGCTTGGTACCTGTTGTAAAGCAAGGTATATACGTGAGTCTGGGGACTGATACTTCTATAAGTTAGGTTACTGCATGGCCTTCCCTTTGGTAAGAGACCACTTCAACCAGCTAACACAGTTGAATAGTTCCTCCGCAAACACACCTCTAAGTTATTGATAAATTTGACTGCACAATGAAGAGGGAATAAAAGCAACAACTAAAAGAAAGGTGGAGAAAGTCTGGAGCTAGTACCCCATTCACCTCACAGGTAGATCAGCAAAATGACTGGGTTTGGGAATGTTGGCAAACTACACTGGCTGTGGTAATCACACCTCCTGCTGACTTTATTCAGTTTTCCCAAATTGATGTTTTATTGTATTTTCTCAATAACGTTCTGTTTATTTTTAAGCCTTTTAACTCATAGCTTATGAGTGGAGAAACATTGCTCACCAAGAACACCTGCAATAAATAATCTGATTGCTCTGGGTTCTGCAAGGCCTTGAGCCAATATAAATTTTCCATTATACACTCTTAGAAATTAAAATCTGTTCTTTTTATGGTCATATGGTGCCTGGAAGAAATTTTACATATGTAAAATAGCATTAAATAGTGCAGAAAACAGCATGCTTGAATGCATAAAATTAAGTGTTGATGATTGGTGGTCACATTTGGTTAGGAGAAATTTTTCTTTCATAATAATATTTCACATTTTTCTTTCATCTCTGACCTTTCTTCAAGATTCTCAGTCTTTTTCAAGGTGTCATTAATAAAAGTGGAAGTCATCCAAGTTAGATATTTTTGATGCTGTTTCTGGAAAGTAGCCTAAGGAGTAAGTTAACATTTTCCTGCTGAAGAGACTTCACAACAGAGCTCCCGTTGCAGGAGACTGAAGGGACCCAGCCATAACAAACAAGTAATGCTTTTCAGCAGCAAACATGTACTGTCAAACTCTACGTATGCAAACCAAAAGAAGAGATGTTTTGATTCTACACACAACTCAACCATGTGGGCTCAACTATTTTGTGCCTACATGAGCTGCTAAGGGCTGTGGAGAGTTATCCTTATCTGTAGCAGAATAGTAGTATCATTGTAAATTGAAAAAAGCTGATTAAGGAGACAAGCATGAATAGTGGAATCCACTTGGGAAATGAATACAAAGAAACTTGGAAAATATTGATATGGTAACAGATGCACATTTGACTAACTACAAACTGTGGAAGGTTCTGCCATTGAATCAGTTTCCCAACTGATTTGGCCTTTAATTACATTCTGTCTTTTTCAGTTCATTGCCACCTTATATGACTCAGTTTCATTGCAGAAAACATGGCCATTTTCCAGCAAATTGCAACAGGCTTTCTAAGTCATCCATTGTTTGCAATAGAGTCCCTGCAAACTTCGAGCCAATATGTCCAAACACTTTGAAACACTGATTGTCTGGTCAGTAACAATGTGCTGAGCAATACCTGCACCACTGTCTTGAAATTAGAAGTTATTTCCCCACAGAGGGAGTAGTGGTCTATAAGTAGGCATTAATATCTATTCTTTAGAAAAAGTTTCACTAGATTATTTTCTTCCCTGTAAGTAGTTCCCCAGAGATATACTTTCCTATGCTTTGCTTTGCAACAACTTGAAGTACATCAAAATAGAGGCAATTGGAAATTATTTGATGAGACATGCTTTTTCTCCATAGGAAAATGCTGATTCATTGAAACTGAAACATATTACAAGCAGAAAAAATGGTTTATAATTAACCAGAAAGGGACTTCAGCTATGACATGGAATGGTTCCCTCAGTGGCTGACTAAGAGAACAGCTTACCTTGAAGCCAACTCTCTCACCTGACCACAAGTGTTTGTATAACCTGATTTGCACTAAAGACTAATAATTGGTTACCAAACATCTGGGGTGACAGTCTTAAGCACTTCGAGTGAATGACAGTTTGGCCTAGTGAATGCTTAATCTCTCTATAAAGTAAAACTGTTTCCACAGCATACCTTTCTTCAACCTAGTTTAAAGATACTGCTGCTGAAAATCCAGACTAAATCCCTTCCTTGGAGCTTGCAGAACAGAATTCGAATTGTGATCTTTCTCTGGAGCATCCTGTGTAATGTTGTATTCATTAATCTTAATCCTTTGGTCCTTTGTTATTCTGGACTCCCCATTTTATTTTGTTTTGAGCAGACTGGGTTTTCAGAAGATACTGTTTTGATTTAAGCTTCAACTATAAGGAATTTGAAAGTCCATCACTCTTCTTCTGAGTAGAATTTTTTTTTTTTTTTTAAGAAACCCTTCCTTTATGTGAAAATAAGCTTTTATAGTGATTGTTCTTGATTTTGCATTTGAGATGCTTCTACCTGTTTCGCACATTTGATACCTGTGATACCTTTTTGGATCTCTCGTTTTTTTTAACAGGAATCATGAGCAACAATAACACCCTTCATGACCACTAGCGATAGACACCAAGATGAAACTCTTGTGATGGCACTGAATTTACCATGTCTAACTCAGGCATGTTTGAGTTTGCTAAGAGTTGGCAGATTTTGAGAAATGTATGTACCTTGGTCACAGAATCACAGAATGTTAGTGATTGGAAGGGACCTCAAAAGACCATCTAGTCCAATCCCCCTGCTGGAGCAGGAACACCTAGATGAGGTTACACAGGAACACGTCCTGGCAACTTTTGAAGAAGAAGACTCCACAACCTCCCTGGGCAGCCTGTTCCAGTGTTGTGTTACCCTCACTGTGAAGAAGTTTCTTCTCATATTTCAGTGGAACCTCCTATGTTCCAGTTTGAACCCACTGACACTTGTCCTACCATTGGTTGTCACCAAGAAGAGCCTGGCTCCATCCTCCTGACACTCACCCTTCACATATTTATAAACATTAATGAGGTCACCCCTCAGTCTCCTCTTCTCCAAGCTAGAGACCCAGCTCTCTCAGCCTTTCCTCATAAGGGAGATGCTCCACTCCCTTAATAGTCTTTGTGGCTCTGCGCTGGACTCTCTCCAGCAGTTCCCTGTCCTTCTTGAACTGAGGGGCCCAGAACTGGACACAATATTCCAGGTGTCGTCTCACCAGGGCAGAGTAAAGGTGAAGGAGAACCTCTCGCGACCTACTAACCACAACCCTTCTAGTACACCTCAGGATGCCATTTGCCTTCTTGGTCACAAGGACACAGTGCTGGCTCATGGTCATCCTGCTGTCCACCAGGACCCCCAGGTCCCTTTCCTCTGTCAGCCACTCCTCGCTATTTGGAGTCATCAGCGAACTTGCTGATAGTACACTCTATTCCCTCATCCAAGTCATTGATGAATATGTTGAATAGTACTGGTCCTAGAACTGACCCCTGAGGCACTCCACTAGATACAGGCCTCCAACTAGACTCTGCCCCACTGAACACAACCCTCTGGCTTCTTTCCTTCAGCCAGTTCACAGTTCACCTCACTACGCGATCATCGAGGCCACACTTCCTCAGTTTAGCAGCCAGGATGCTGTGGGAGACGGTGTCAAATGGTAGACAGCATCCACTGCTTTGCCATCATCTATCCACCTGGTCATGTCCTCATAAAAGGCTATGAGGTTGGCGAAGCACAACTTCCTCTTGGTGAAGCCATTTTGACTGCCCTAATGACCCTCTTCTCCTTGATATGCCTTGAGTGGCACAAGGATAAGTTGTTCCATCACTTTCCCAGGGATGGAGGTAAGCACCAACCCTATCATTTTTAGGTCAGAATTAAGTTTTGTTTCCTAAATTAATTAACAGTATTAAAAGGCTCTTCAGGGGAAAAAAAAAAATGTTTTGGAGGAATTTAGGCTGGGGTTTTGTACACTCTGTAGCATATCTTGACCTATTAATATATGTGGTTTGTACTTTGCAGATGCAAGCAAATAGTACCTTGAGTCCCTAATCTGGTACACCCAAGAGTTGAAATCTAAAGGAAAAACCTAATGCATTAGGATTGTTTGAGGAGTTTTTTTAGGTCAAATCTTATTGCGTTTTTTCCATCTTCTCACTGTCCTCCTTAGAAAGACTAGGACAGACTAGTAATTATGGTTCTGGATTGTTTTCATGGATGGATTTTTTTTACACGGTTTTGATTTAGCAGCAGTTTGAAGTTTATTGGATTAAATCACAAGTTTTTATGCATGATTTCTGATATCAATCAACAGCTGATTAATGAAGTTGTTTAAAGTAATTCAAGGGGATTTGTTATAATCAAAACAGTGACTTGATTACAGATTCAAAAATGACAAGGGTCACACTATACTTACAAAGAGAGAAATCAGATCACATAGGCATAGACACACACACAGATATAAAGATAAAAACATGCACATACAAATCTATAATACACACACCCACTCACACACATTAGACCATGGATTCTTAAATATATGTGGACACACAGGCATGTGCATTAATGCATGAATGTATGTGGAGGTATATCTATGGCAGGAGCTCCAAGAGTGATGAGGGGTGCCTTGGTGCTCTGATTCACTACACTTGCATAATAGGAGTTCTCCCTGACATGCCTCTCTCGCCCAGGTATCCAGGTGGCCCAGGGTGGGAGCTGTAACCACCAGAGCTGTCAAACTCACATATAAAAGAAGAGGATGTTGAATTTAGCATAGTAGTTGTCAGGGCTACATCCATCTATGAAGATTATGTAACTGAAGAAACTCTATGCTAGTTCTAGTGTTTTGTTTGAAAATCTCTGATTCCACGGTTTTACTCAGTTTTGAATCCCCATCGGCATGAAAGACATCTCAGGCTTCCTAATAATGAACCCAAGGTAATGGAGAAAGTATGAATGTGGCATGTTTTCCAAGAAATGAGCAAAATAAATGAACTTTTCCTTCAGCCACACTGTAAGTTCAGCTAAATTTAATTAGGGTTACTGACATAGTAATTTGCATTGATACCTGTGATGTGTTCCTGCTCTTTATAAAGCATTTCTTTTTGAAATTGCCATGACCTATATAAGCACATCGTGTTGTTCCTGTGGCTAGAACTTGGTTGAAGTAATAGATTGAAGTAATAGATTCACTGTGAAATTCCTGTAATTATTATTTCACTCTTATCTAGCTGAATACAGAAGCACTTTCAGGGCCCTTTTTTAAGTATATCATTGACTGTATTAGTTTTGATGATATCTCAAGACTGCTTATCTATAATGACTTATAAAATGTCAACTTAAAATAACCCTCCTTTATTCCACGTTATGTATCTTCAATGTCCAGCTGACTCTTATGGGTGGAAGCAGAGTAGTTAAAGCAGAGACACTTGCAGAAGATAAAGGATCTGGGACAACACTGCTTGTTCTGGATGCTTGATCTGCAGGGGAAACACTGATCCTTCATATGGATTAGCAAAGGAACATGATTTAGAAGGGGGTCTACCCCTTGAAGCACAAGTCTTATGAGGAGTGGTTGAAGGAACTGAGGCTATTTAGCCTGGAGAAAAAGAGGCTGAGGGGAGATCTTATTGCTGTCTATAACTATCTGAAAGGAGGTTGTAGCACAGAGCGTGTTGGTCTCTTCTCCCAAGTAGCAAGTGATAGGACAAGAGGAAATGGCCTCAAGTTGTACCAGGGGAGGTTTAGATTGGATATTAAGAAAAAACTCTTCATGGAAAGGGTTGTGAAGCTTTGGAACAGGCTGCCCGGGGAAGTGGTGGAGTCACCATCCCTGGAGGTGTTTAAAAGGCACTTAGACTGGGTTTTTAGGGACATGGTTTAGTGTTGGATATAGGTTATGGCTGGACTCGATGATTCAGAGAGTCTCTTTCAACCAAAATGATTCTATGATTCTAAGATTCTATTCTAGAAGGAAAGGGGATAAAGAAGTCAGAACAAAAAACTCTCACATTTGCCACTAGTTAGACAGAGTTACAGTTTCCTCAGTCCATATGTTTTGTCTCCGAAATAGCAAAGAAACTATTGCAAATACAAGTGAGTGCTGGGGAAACTACCTACTGCCTGTGTTTGAAAGCAACATTATCTGTGGTATGAACATTTGGCAAATCCAGGCTATTTGCAATTTACCAGAGTGCCTCCCAGACAATATGTTTATTGGTGGTATTCCATGCTGCAGATCTTACCTCAGTATATTGGAACCTAGCCTGAATTTTTTTTCTTTGGTGGACTTTTTTTTTTTTTGGTTTAAATGAATGCACAATTGTGCATTGATCTAACACAGCAGTTAGTAACAAAAAGTAAACAAATCAAAATATATATTGAACAATATCATGGACCAAGGCATCTTTCACATTACAAAATATAAAGATGTCAAAGTGAAAGCTCAGTGCAACTGTTACGTATGAAACATGGGGAATATTTGAGCCTTTCACCTTCATATTATTAGTGGACGTCCAACATAAATTACATCTGAACTGACAGCTTCCCTACAGTATAATGTAGAATCAGAGAATGGTTGATGTTGGAAAGCACCTCTGGAGGTCATCTGGCCCAACAGCCCCCGCTCAAGCAGTGTCACCTAGACCAGGTTGCTCAGGACCACATCCAGGCAGCTTTTGAATATCTCCAAGGACAGAAACTCTACAACCTCTCTGGGCAAGCTGTGCCAGTGCTCAGTCAGCCTCATAGTAAAAAACTGTTTTCTGATCTTCAGAGGGAACCTCCAGAATCTCAGTTTTTGCCTATTGTCTATTGTCCTGTCACTAGGCAGCACTGAAAAGAGCATGGCTCTCGTTTCTTTATACCCTCCCTTCACGCATTTGTACAAATTTGTAAGATCCCCACCCTGAGCTTTCTCTTCTCCAGCTGAACAGTCCCAGCTATCTCAGTGTTTCCTCACAGGAGACATGCTCCAGAACTTTCATGTTCTCAGTGGCCATTTACTGGACTCTCTGCAGTAGTTCCATATTTTGAGATTTCTTCCCACACAATATTTTTGATATTTCTGTAACATCAAATTTGAACTCTGATTCCTAAAAAAAGAACAGATAACTGCACGTGTAAAAACTGCATATGATAAAATCAGTAAAGATAATTAAAATAGTTACTATATTCATGGTCCTACTTAGCAAAACACAAACTGCCTGCTGCAAATTGTCAAACCCAGTGTATGCAAGAGTAAGAAAAAAATCACATTGAAAATGTACCACATATTTCTCTCTCACATATCTTCTCTCCTTCTCCCTCAGTATGTAATATAATTCAATCCAGTTGCTTTTGACAGCAACCTTTAACGCGGTGATTCTTTGGAGAAATTAACTTTGGAAAAATCATTTCATTCTCGACACATCTTGGCTTCAAGCATTTGTCATCATTTAGTAAAGTAGTTGAAATGTTACCAGAGGATGGGGACCATAAGAGGCTGAATGAATGCTAAATTTGCTCTGAGTCTGTTTATCCCATCATATACAGAACTGAAGATTTTTTTTTGTCTCCATAGCTATATTCAACATTTATCCATTAATACAGGAACAACTCAGTTAGTGGCTCTGTAGGGATCAGAGCATAACCCTACTATCTACAATTTAATAGTTACCATACATCATCAAGATCTAATTCCCAGGCTGAGTAGGATGTAAATGGCAGTAGCCCACAGATATATTTTTTTTAAAATCGAACTCTTTGTGGCTTAATACTCTTCCTGAAGCCCACTTGTGTTGTGCATCCTGCATTTTTTCCTATAACTCACACCTGACATCCTGCAAATTAATGTTGCTGTTTTGTGGTTACATTATTTGATTTCTTGACACAACATTAACATGAAAGGGAATTATTTGCCAACTATTATTAGTGGCAAGCTTTCTTTTTTTACGACAAGGCTTTAAAAATCTTCTGCTAATAACCCTAATCACATCAAGCACAGTTCATTTTCTGGTGAATAATATCCTAAAGGTAGAAAAAGAAAAAGGCAGAAAACTCCAAAATGCAGAAAGGCTGTCATTTAAGACCTTCTTGAAAACAAAAGGTAGGATCATGAAAACCACCTAGCATCTCCAGACTAACTGAGCTGCTTCAAATCCCACCAGTTACACTTCCTAGCAGTGCTATTGTTTAATATCTTCATCAATGGCATAGTTTGCGGTGTCAAACTCACTCAAACACCGGTCTCCTGCTCCTGCAGTGCTACGCGTGTCACATACACTGCACGTGTGACCAGCGCACTGGCAGGTGCCTGGGGACAGGGAGCTCAGCGCTGCCACCGGCTGGGAACAAAGTGTCAGGCCAGATAACACAAGGAGGTGGGCCAGATCTGGCCCACAGGCCAGGTATTTGACACCTGTAACATAGACAGTGGGATCAAGTAAAATAAGTTTCCCACAATTACTCCCGCTGATGAAATGTTGTGAATTGTTCAACAATGAGTTTGCTACATATTGGCATATCATGGGACATTGTAATATTTTTCTCCTTCATATTACTTAAATTTGAGTTTTAACGCATTCTCTGGAAAATAATTTGCAGCCAGTTTAGAATTAGATCCATTTTAATGAAAAATAATTATATTCATTGTTTTACACTCATTTAAAAATCAAAAATTTATAAACAAGAAGCATAAGTGGTAACTTACCATTATTATCTGCTGTCAGCTAAGAATTTGTGGGGACAAATTCCTCTCTGCATTCAAAGCTCTATCTACAGTTTTCATTCTTAGTGTCCTCTAATTACTTCTGAGGCTTCTCTCCACAGGAAAGGTCTGTGACTTGGTATGTTGCTGTTAAATGTGCAATAACGCTTGGAAATCATGTTTTCTAAATACTTAGTAATATTTATATATTACGAACACTGCCGCCAAACGGGTTCCAAGATATATCCTAAAGGTGTTGCTATGAATAATGAGAGTTATCACAGTACAGGATTGAAAAAAGATGGAACAAGTGCACACATACCTGCAAAGCAGTAAAAAAACACTGGAAATGCAAAGCATAAGAATTCAGGTATGAAATCTTAGCCTCATTGAAGAAAACTGCAAAAATACATTTAATTTTGGGGGGAAAGGGACAGACTTGTACTCCAAGTATAGATGGAAAAAAGAATACTTTCCAGCTCCCCAAAGCCATTTTTCTAGGTGATGCCATTTGTGCACAGTGCCAATTAACTTTTCCTTGTTAAAACTAATGATCCATAATTGCTTCTGGAGGGGCAGAGCATAATATGGATTGTAATGACCAAATTGAAAAAACAGCTAGTTCAGATTTGTGTTCAAATTTCTTAGATAATACTTATCTGGACTCTATAAGGCTAGAAGTACCTCAAGGCTAGAAGTACCTCAAGTGTTAAGATGTGAGGTTTTGTAGTTACATATGTTTGAGTAGTTTATCTAATGCCTCAAGGAGTTACTTCCGACCGCATCTATGCAGCATGATTTGAGAGCTCTTCCAGTCTCCAGGAGCCAAGTATGTTCCTTTGAAGATCCTAATATCCTGCCAAGCGACACCTCAACATGTACTATGCACCATCTGTTCCATGATGGAGACCAGGCATATGGGTCAGGAGCAAGCTATTGCACCTTTTGGCCAGGTACCAGTCTGGATTATTGAGACACATTTTAAAACTGAAATATGACCACTCAGTCCAAAATTACACAGAATATGATAAGAGATTTCCTGGGATTCATTTGTGATTTTTTCTCTTATTTAAAATTCTTTTTTCCAAGCTAGATATCCCAGAATTGTTGTAGTATGTCTCTGAGATACATCAAAAGGTGGTGAAGAATATATAAAGCAAATTACATCCAAAATAAAAATACTTTTTTTTTCAAAAAAAACCAAACCCATATTGTGTATTTTTATGCCAGTTGTCATATTTCCAAAACAGAAGTTATTGCCTATTTTAGTTTTCACCATTACCATCATATTTGGCATATCAGCTGGAAAATCCTCCTTCAAGTCTACAAATAATAATAACAACACTAACAGTTATTATAATAATAATGGTAGTAATCCTAAATTTCCAGTCTATTTAAATTAGCTTGACTAGGGCCAATGGACTGCTTAGGGAGGAAAAATATGCATATTTTATATCCTTTATTTATATTACTTTCATATATAAAATGTGTACTTATTGTTATGATTATTTAATCAAAATACACAAATGTATTTTTCCTATGAGAAAAGATGCACAAAGCACTAGACTGTTCAAGTACCTTTGTTCTTAGTTTCACAATTGTTCTGAATTCAGGACACAGAAAACATGAATTTGTTACATTTTAAGGGATAATTGCTACCAAATAATTTATGGCTGCAAAATGCTAGACATAGCAGAGAGACTACAGCTACTTTATAAGCCAGTAAATTAAAACGAAGTCTCTGTGTGCTGAGTATCTTGCATAAGATTAATTGGATAATATCAGGCTGCTCACATTATAAAGATCAAATGCAAGGAGAAAAGACATAAACTTTGTGTATGTATCAATGTAACCTCAACTCAGCAGTTGCTGATTATTTATTGGGCCTGTAAACAGCTGCAGCTAATCTTATTGTGAGAGCTATTCAGGAAGACAGAGAGAAGAAAAAAGAAAATTCCCGCTATACATAACTGATAAGATAAAAGGTATATCTTATAAAATTCTGATTAGCCTTAGATCCTTTTGACTTCAGTGACTACTCAGCACCAGGCAGGAAACAACACAGGTACAAAAAAATTATTCTGCCAGTTTTCCCCACCCTATTTCTATAAAACATGTTCTACTATAACAACACAGAACATGAAGTGACATAAATTTCTTTAATTAAAATAAAACAGAAAAGCCTTCCTTCTATCTCAGGGCCACATTATTATTGCATGCTTCATGTAAATTCTGCTATCTACCATACAGTGGAAAAGGTTGATTGTAAGCATTTGGCAAATTTTTTTCTATTGGAAAGAATATTTGTAGATGGTCAATGTGAATTTGTTTCATGTTTTCAAACCATTTATAATTTAATGTCACCATGGATTTCCAACATACTTGGGCTCTTCAGCAGTCTCCTTGAAAAGAAATCAAGTCAGTTTTTGAAAATAAAAGATTGACAGCAAATACCAAATTCAACAGCTAAATTCTGCACTCAAGTATACTCTTGTATAGCACCGTCTTGAAAGATAATATAATTTTACCTGCAGATACTCTATATATGATCTAACTCAAACTTTTAAAGTCCAATTCAAGCTACTCAAAAAATTTGTTGTTGACTTCAGCAGTGACTACTTCAGTCTTGCATAAGCAGCTACAACATAAGACCTTGTTATAAGCCTGCCACAGTGAAACCTATGGCATATCCATTACCATTCCACCTTTGTGCATTGACTTTGATGAAATTACTTTAAACATTATGTATGTATATTATAAAGCACAATTTTCATGGGCAAGATTCTTCCTATGACTACACAAACTTGGAGCAGACTTTTCTAATAATGATTTAGTGGATCGGTCCCAGTTTATCTTAAGTTGAAAAGTGTCTCCTGATCTTTGTTGTCAGGGTTTAACTGAATTAGAAAAGACTAAGTAGTGTAATGTTCCATTAGAAATTTTTGGAAAATTAATAGGTACAATGTGAGTTATAAATGCAAGCCTTTGGTAATTACTACTCCACAACAGCAACATTCACTGTGTCTGAAATGTGAGTATGCAACATAGATTGGAAAGATAATTTGTTCAGCTAGGAGTAGCAGTATTTAAATAAAAATATGCTTAAAAAAATAAAAAGGGTCATCTTCTATAAAAATAATGGGGAAAAAAATGGCATTAAAACCTTTTACAAGGTACAAAAACGCAAATGTGGGGGGTTTGGTTTTGGTTGTGTTTGTTGTTGTTTTGGTTTGGGTTTTGTTTTTTCCAGACAGATGACAGATATCAATATGACTGATTGAATTCTAATTGAAAATAAAGGTATTTTAGCCATTAGTTGTTGTTTTTTCTTTTTTTTTACTTGAGGGAGTAATTTCTTCAATTTTGATGAGAAGGACCAAGTCTTTGCTGTTGACATAGGTTATGTCTTTATAAATAATACAATTCTTGGATTTCTTACAGCTGTGGTCAGTCTACAGTTTTAACATGATAACTGAATGGCCTTGTATAACAATCACCAAATTATACATTGCTAAGTAACCACTCATTTATGAACAGACTTCTTTTAATAAACACATTAACTATCCAGTACATGCTCTGTAAAATTCTATAATTACTTGACATAATTTCCTTCCTTTTCCCACAAGTTTTACAAGACAGTTATTTTCATCTTGTTCAGAAGTCCTTTGTTGCCTCACTGGAAATGGTCTTGAAAGCCTATATCTTAGAATAAATAAGTGGAAAAATCGAAGAACAGGTATAATTGAATAATTTATCACTAATCTTTCCCATTTTGATAAATATATATGGCATTAGTTATTATTTATTTGCCTTATATGCAATAAGCATTTGAAATATTTAATGTTGTAGAAAAATGGTTGAATTATGCATTATATGGAGTCTTCTTTTTAAGGAATTAGTTTTATCAATGTATGAATGGCACTCCTGGAAACTCTGGCTATCTCAGGAGCATATTGCTTCCATCTGCCTGATAATTCAAGGTTTCATTGGACTTTTCAAAGTGTTGATTGAATGAAGCAAATATTAATTTGAGGTGATTATATTCTTCCAGAGATGGTTTCAATTTTAGCACTGTATAGATGAAAACTGTGAGAAAGTGTGCTGTGCTAACAGCTAAATAAGCCAAACTTAATGCTAAATGTAGACATTAGGTCCTAATGTCTCTATTTAAACAAAAGGAAAAAAAAAATGTGTCAGCTCTCTTTAGGCTATATGTCACATTTAACATGCTTGGAAGCACAGGAGCTTAAAAAAAAGACTTTCCAATGAACGGTTGATTTAAAAGACTCCTGAACAGTAAATGATCTAAGTATGATTCCTCCGCAACAGACTGACTGAAGGCTTAATTTCATTGCAGTTTGAACCAATGACTACTTAAGTTTGTTACTACCAAAGCTCCACTTTCCCCTCTTCCTGAGGATGTGTTCTTGAACCATCTTATTAAGAATAAGATGTGTGCAAGATTTTGGTCACAGATATGTCAGGAGCATGTGCTCAGAGCTTGAGGGCAGAATAGGTCTGAGACAAGTTTAGATTACAATGAACTGAATCCTAAAGGATGTTGGAGAACAGGGGATACTTGGTGACAAAGAAGATCACCTCTGGAAAAGTCATAAATTCTCCTAACTTACAGTTGTTATTAGAATAGTAATAATAATCAAAGAAGATCAGGAAAAAAGCAAGAGACATCTTCCCCAAGGTATAAAGGAAGTTCAGTCCTTCATTCTCAAAGATTCTGATCACAATTTCCACCCCCACCAAACTTTATTGTTTCCTTTTTTTCCCTAATTTTACTGTTAATCTCATTTGTCTTTGAATGTCTTGGTGATATCTAGGAAATCAGGACACCTCTTAAAGACTGTTTTTCTGCAGAAGTCTACATGCAATTCTGCATGTGCTAGAAAACTACATCAAGGATCAGAACACAATGAAAACCACTGGGTTATTTTCCAAAGTCAGTGTAATTTTTTCAGTGCTTCCAGGAATATATGGACTGATGTAGCTGGCATCTCATCCATATTTACTTAGAATTTGAAAGTGGAAAAAAACAGCATTGTGAAATTTAAAAAAACTCCCATTAATTAAACCTGAAATTGACTTCCCAATAATCACTGTTCTTGGCTCTAATGGCAATGGGTTTTCTCTGAATCCTGTTTTACCAGGGAGTGTGAAAAGAAGCTAAATCTCCATTGTGGTTGCTTTACTCTGTCAAGTCCATTCAACATTTCATTCATTAATTTTAATTACTGCCCTTGTAAATACTTTATGGTGTTCTGGCGATGAGCCAGGTTCCTTTGCTCAATGAGCATGTTGCCAATGACACTGATATATTTTCTCTATGGCATAATGCAGAGAATAAGCTATTTGCTTAATCTATCAATACCATTTTAATAGTCATACTATAATGACTTGAATTTGTAAGCCATTCAGAGCCTTTCATTTCAATTTTTTTCTTAGCCGTGTCAAACAAAAACTACAATACTTTGACCCATCTTCAGGAGTAGAAGATTGGAGTGTATAGGAAGCTTAGGATAATAGTGTGTCTCAGTGTCCAATGTGACCAGGCTGTTGCTGTGCATGCAGATAAATCTAAACGCTTCAGAACATCACGGAATTTCTTACGGGAGACAGCACATCTATCAAATTAATCAAAAGCATTTTGATTAACTAGTCAGTTTCTAACATTTATTTTGCCAAAGTACCTAATGCAACTCCATGCCTATATCAGCAGCTGCCCCAAAATCCAGATTCATAATATTAATATTAAGAGAAATTAGTTAATTGTAGTGTGTGGGATGGTAGTTTCTGAAGGAAGGGAAGGGAAGGGAAGGGAAGGGAAGGGAAGGGAAGGGAAGGGAAGGGAAGGGAAGGGAAGGGAAGGGAAGGGAAGGGAAGGGAAGGGAAGGGAAGGGAAGGGAAGGGAAGGGAAGGGAAGGGAAGGGAAGGGAAGGGAAGGGAAGGGAAGGGAAGGGAAGGGAAGGGAAGGGAAGGGAAGGGAAAGAACCAGTATGGAAAGCCTTAAATTTTAAAGAACCACATAGAAACTGTGTAACTGGTTGATACTGACTTCCAAAACAGGCCAAACAGTAATTTTTCTGCCATCTCTGCCTACAACAGCAGGAATAAAAAAATTGGTTCATGCTCTCACATTTCAGATACATCCCACACATTTAGGGTCTCTGACATAGTCTATTGCTTTCTTTGAAACAGTTTCTTAAGTCTGCGTGTAAATGCACAGAATTTTAAAATAATTAAATAACTTACTTTAAATTACTAAAAATAGAAAAAGCACAACAGTAAAAAGATGGTAATATGGAAGGCTATTAAAAGTAGTCCAATGTCTAATTGTATAGCTTTTTAAATAACATTTACTGTAAAACAAATATGAGTAAGATAATATTTAAACCAGTTCTGGATACAAAAAAGTGTCCTCAAATATTATCAGTTATTGGCAAAAAGATACAACTAGGTTACTTTTTTAACAACATGGCCAAAGAGGAAACAAAAAAGAGAGTTTCTGATTTTCTGCATAAAGACACATGAAAACCTAGGATGCATCATATTTGGGAGGGTTTTCCTCTGGAAAATGGTAGTGGTCAAAACTTTCAAGGGCTTCTGATGTTACACTTAAGTGCTTAAAAATCCTGGCAGAATATGCATGTGTGGCTGACATCTGAACTGAAAGGAAACACAACTCGAATTTCTCTCAGGTAATTTGTTTGGGATTATCCTACATAACTCTGGACATCTGTAACATGGACATCTACATCCTAGTACCTTTCCAGGATTCTGTTAGAGTAAATTGGGAGTAACAGACACTTTAATGGTATATTTTTCTTATGAAAGGTCAAAGTATGTCATTAAGAGGTAAACACCTCTTCAAAAAACATATTTACCTATAATCAAAAAACCTAAAATCAGATTTAAACATCTACACTGTAAAGCATAAAGTGCATTCACTCTCTTGAAATGACTAAGTCTTTTTAATCTGATAAAGTTTAAAACAAACTATTGTGTGCAGTGACGGTTTAAACTTCCAAATAGCTATGAAATGTTTTTGCCAATATCTGGAGGGCATTTAATTCTCGGTCACTGTCATTAGCTACAGTCTCAGCTTTACTCCTGAACCTGGATTCAGTATGCAAATGTGCCTAGCTGTCTCCCAACTATAAACTCATGAGATTTGTCTAATTCTTATTTCTCTTTGGTTATTATGGGAACTGAAAATGCCTCTTCAAATCTGTTTATTTTGCTAGCCATAAAACAGGTGGGTTCTTCTCAATACAAATTAATTTTTGGAAGGAGGAAAGAAGAGAATGGAAAGGCGAGTCATGGCACTGAAACAGATATTTTTGGTTATGTTAATAATTTTCTGATTTTGTGGTCTATTTTTTTTCAAATAGGAATTAAAGCAACGAAAGGGTTGTTTAAACTTAAAACATAGAAAGTAGTTTCTAAAAACCATAAACAGTAAAAGGCTGGAATAAACACGCTAAATTGGTAAGGTCTCTAATTTTTCTCAATCACAGTTGTCTGATCTCTCATCAGAGCAAGAACAGCACCCATACAGGCTTTGGCTCTGCCATTTTAAGTTAGCAAACACTCCTTTTTTGACTTGGAGAATAATCAGCTGGAAAATTAAGGTCAGAAGTCAGAAACCCAACAGAGTAGCTGAAATTACAAACTTCACACAAGGGTCTCTTACTATGGGGATGGAAACTGCTATGAAGTGAAAATGAGGAGCTATTTAAAGTTTATCCTGATTTTTCTAATTTTTATTTTGGGCAAAGCTTAAGGTATTGCAGTGTTTTAAAGTAAAAAGGACCTAACAAATGGACATTCTGGAAGTCAAACTGGATGGAGATTTAGGTAGGAACTGAAAAGATCTGTACAATGGATGTAATCTGAAGTTCAGGTGAAAATGGTGGTTTAGTACTGGAGCTGGATTTTGCACACACACTGATATAAAAGAACTCCTAGCATTTATCAGTAAAGGAAACTTTCATTAACTCCATATAAATGTGGGAAATCTTTACAAACAAATTTTTTAATGAATGATCTCTGCATTCAGGGATGATGACATGATCCAGGGTAACGTGTGCAGCAGGTAGATGGAACAAAATTGATTAAGGGAGATATCAAGGCACAATATATTAAAAGAGGAAAAAAAATAGTGCCTTTATAGGATATTAACTATCTTAAAAGTGCATCACAGCAAGACCGTTAAATTTTATCCAGACCAAATTCCTAATTATGTAGGTAAAGAGAACTTAGCTTTGCTACAAATATCCGAGAGTAAATTTGAGGTTATCTATGTATTTATCCTATGTTCTACAAAAAACAGGTATCTGACCAACAGATTATTTTCCCTATTAAAACTGTATATGTTATGGGGGTTTTTAAAGCAGTCCTTTCTATAAACAATTATTTCATATTCTCTTCAAAAAATATTTTCTTGTAAATAAACAAACATCAAGTAACATAAGTTTATTTTTAATTTTGTCTTGCTAACATGGAAGTTCATGGTCATTCTGATGTATTCCAGGTACAGGGTATACAGCTGTATAAGAAAAAAAAAAAAACAACAGTACATACCTGATTATAAATTCTTGCAAATGTGTGAGATTTTAATTTCCATAGCTTTCTTTTCTTCTGTTTATGTTTTTGTTAACTATGGAAAGAAAACAATATTTGACTACCCCAGTACTGCTAACAGAAGGTACTGTATGCAAAACCAAGTTGATGTAAAGGCCTGATTTTATTTGTGATAATGAACTTAAATATTTTGCTTTTGGAATTTATCCTGACCTTTTCTCAATGTATTTATATCACACCAAATAGTTACATTTGGATGACAAGATGTAGATAAAGCGACAGAAAGTAAACAAGATATCTGATAATTAATCAGTTACAGAAGCTTTGTACAAAATGTCAAATAATAAATTACCTTTGTGTGTCTGAAAAATGAAAGCAGATATCGCTATTTCAAATGGAAAAGTGAACTTCTACTTAAAGTACGACATGGCTCTATATCAATGCACACATTCACAGAAAGTGTGTGCATATAGATATATAGATATATATATCTATACACAGCATTGTATTAATGTCAATAGGCATTAAATCTCTACCAACTTTAAAATGCTTTAATAGCTGCAGTAATTTCTAGCTGAAGACTCTCCACTTACTAGCTGGCTTTTCAAATTCCCTATCTTGGTAAAGTTACATTCTATTACAAGTTTTGCTACTGTCTTTAAAAGGATGAACAACCCCTAGAGTCCCCTCAGAAACTTATTTAATACCTAACAATGCCAGTTAGGGCTGCTGTGTTTCTGATTGTATTTCTGTATTTTTGTCCTTTCTTATTTCTGTCCCATAAGAAACAAACTGACCTTGTGGCTGCATCAGAGAACCAGACCTGAACAAAAACAAGAGAGGCCTGAACATTTCCAAAGAACATGATCTTGGAAGAAAGCACTACACAGACAAAATGCTAAGTTTATTCCCTGTCAGTCAGATAAAAATACTCTACATGAGTCATTTCAATTTGTTGCAACATCTCTCAAACTCTGCTCTGCTTCCGCTGCCATCACAAATTCATGTTGGCTCCACAACAATGTTAAGTCAGCTCTTCACCATTGCCAGTCCAGTAGTACATCACTGGGAAATCAGATGCACACCTTCACTGCTACAAGGGCAGCTTGATCCTGCTCTGCATATTCATTAGCATAAACTGCAGAATCTGAAGACAGGTAGCCAAAACTAGAGACTTCTGCCTACTTCTCTATTTAACCCTTGTGTTATTATTTTACTCAAAGTTCATGTCATCTATCTCCAGAGAAATCTTCTCACTCTTGTCATTATTATTAGTTCACAAATCAATAGTCACAAATCATAATTCAGAAAGTGACAGAAATACAGGTACTCTTCCTACACAACTGTAAGATGACCACTCATTCATTCAGTGGCATATAGGTGGGGAGACCACTGACCAGTAATTATTGGTACATGTATTATTCACATTTAATTCACTACAAGCACCTGATAGTCAAATTTTGACCTGCAAGCAGCAGTTATTTGAATCACAGTTTTCACTGTGGTTCTTGGAGTTTAAAGGTGGAATTATTTGAGTAGAGCTTTCAGGTTTCAGGGTCAGGAAATTCCAGTATCAAATGCACAATAAATTTTTCTCTTTCTTTAAAATAATCTAGCAACAACTTAATATTTTTGCACCTGTAGAAATTCCTGCTGGTAAATTTATTCTCTGAAATTGTTGTTAGTATAATAAAAATAAAGTATAATAATAAGGATACATAATAATCTCATACTAAAGTTGTGAGTATGCATCTAAAATAAAATTTATTTAACAATACGGATAATTTCAAAAGAGTTGTTGGATTATTACTCAGCTCCAGCTGAGATGTTCCCCAGACATTTGGGTTTTGAAAAGTCACACTTTGCTGGTAATAGTAATGTTTACATCATCCATCTTCTTTCAAGTATCAGGTTTCTTTAATAGAGTAACCAAAAGTTTTTATTCTAGGGTGAAATAGTCAACTTGTTGGTTTTGCTTTAAATATACAGCTGCAATAGCAACTCAGGCATGAATTTTGTCAAGTCTGGTATATTTTCTGTCACTTTCTGGAGTTGTAGATCTATACCCATCTTTGTATTCAGGACCATTTAAAAATGAAATATCATTTAAAAACAAATACCAGAAAACAAAACAAAACAAAACAAAACACTTTATTCCCAAAATATTTAATTAATATGTGAACCAACATACTCTGGTCTGGCAAGGACAGAAAAATTCCAGCTAAAATTTAAATAAATATTAAATAGCCTCTCTTTACTGTTTATGTCCCTGAGTGGCCTTGCTTTCAAAAACTGTCTAATAGTTAACATGCTATGAAAGTGGGGAGAAGTGTTTCCCTGACTTATAGTCTTTGCTATCAGTTTAATTAAAATGGTGGGTTTCTTTTCACATAATTATTCCAACATAAAGTGGTATTGGGTGATGCTTGTGGCTGCTAGTGAGAAGTGAGATGTTGGTCTAAAATATACTTCCGTACTTCAGTGTGAACTATTAAGAACAGATTTGCTAACAAAACCAGAGAAAAAAACATAAAGGCAGCTAATAGAGGATCTATAAAAAGAGGTAATCTAAGCAATTAATAAGGTACATGTTTTATTTTCAGACAGACTAGTATAGCCCATGACATATTTTATATCTTTTGACATCTGTCATACATTTCAAGATAAAAACTTTATCCACTAAATAATAATCACAAACAAAACTTATCTCAATCACAATCTAAGAATGACTACTGAATCTAGGTTAATTTGTTAAAATTTTGCAACCCCTACTCAAAGAAAAATTGTAAAACCCAATATGTTCACTTACAAAATGTTCAGAACATAATGGTCCCATTACTAACTATAAAATTGTACTTGAGACTTAATTTAGGTCAGTTTAATTCAAAAATGGGAGAATAAATAAATAAATAAATAAAACATTTAATTTGCTAACCAAGATTTGAGAGCCTTTTGAACACTGATGTTGTTCTGTTAAGTTAAAAAAAAAAAGTAAAACTTTTCATTTCATATTATTCCATTCCCTCCATTTTTTAATTAAGTCATTGTTTTGTCTATATCTAGATGTTTTGCTCAGCAGATCTACTGCTGAAACTGTAAAACCAAATTCAGACTCTGACATTTAGAGTTTCACTGTAGATCTACTGAGTCACAACAGATACATTAGGGTGATAGTCTCTGCATGAAACTATCAAAAAAAAAAAAAGAAGAAATGCTAATTGGCTTATTGTACTACTTTGGTGAAAGGAGTTGCCTTCTTTGATCTGCAGCATAATGAGATTTATTTTGAACATCAAAGTAATCTATAAAAACTGAACAAGGAGATGAGCAGCTACATATTTTCATGTCCTCTGAGGAGCAGAGTAGGAATCAGCAATGCAAATGCCGTAGGATGAAGGAACAGTCTGAAGGAAAATGAATGCTCAAAGAAAGTAGCTGAACTTTGCATTCTGTCACAGTGCACTGAAAGACCTTGAACCATTTTTGTTTTTCTCTTACGCTGCTATAAATCTGATGGCAATCCATTGACTGCCCTGGACTTGCTATGAATTCATGTTGGTGAACTTTAGGTCAGAATCTAGTCCGTGGTCGCAGTATTTTTTCCTGGCTATATGACAGACAATTTCAACAGCAACACAGGATCTATATAGCACACGCCCTTCGCTTACCTATATCAAAAGAACCCAATATTGGGAAATAAACTTTTGAGTCTCCCACTGTCCTCAGTCAATCCACGCAGCTCTCGACACATCATTGTCATTGGCTCTTTGCAACCCCCTTTACAAAGGCTTTCTACCCAGATGTCTTTGTAAATCATTTAATTCCAAGCATGGGAAAAGGCATATAGGTAAATTCTAACTGAACGGTATTTCAGAAGCACTGTCATTTGACATTGAACATAAACAGGGCAAATTCATGGCATTTATTCAATCTGCCTGTAAAAAGTAATCTAGGAAAGGAATAACTGAAAGATACAGTAATCCCTTCTTCCAACTCTGGAGAGATTTTTCTTAGAACACACAGAAAACAGTTTGATTGTTTTAAATGTCAAAATTTGGAGGTTTTAGGATAGATTTCAAATTTATACAGTTATGACATGGTCTCAATTTTCAAACAGAATAGCATAATGCAGCACTATCTCAGATAACAATTTCTAAAGGAAAGAATGCTCCTTCTTTTAGATTCAGATGTTCAAATTAACACTATTTAAAACTAATAAATGCCTAATTAGTGCCCTTACTTGAATCTTTTTTGCATGGCAAATGGACGAAAATATTATGTAGCACAGCAGCACTGACAAATTTGTAGACAAACTTATTGCAAGGGCATGACGTTCACACAGAAATATCCTGTGTTTTCTTCCTCTTAAGTATCAATGGATCCTCTTGTGATTTCTAAAAAGCATCAAGTACCCAATTCCCACAGAGAGATAATGCTGAGTGTGCAGCACTTGTGCAAACCAGGCTATTCATATGGATCCCTAAAAATAAAGTGCTGCATGGTGGAAATGCTTTGGCTTTGGTTTGGGGGAGGAGGAAGTAATTTGATTTTTTTAATGTCTCTAAAATACCACAGCAAAATGTCTTCGCAGTAGAAATAGATCAAAAGCTTATGACAAAGGCCACTCACAAGATAAAATTAATTTAAGTGTGTAAATTTTGTATAATTCCCAGGGATAGGAGTGAGATAAATGGCATGCTGCAAATATATCATACCAAAAATCATGTTGAAAAATTCCATCTTGATGTTTTTAGGAAAAGAATTTTCTAACATCCATACTGATATGACTCTTTTCGGGTTTATACTATGAATTTTTAAACACCAATTTCAAAACTTATTCCTTCTGCTCTACTGAAAACATTCAAATTATCGAATTCCCAAAATACTTTTGTTTCAATTGAAATATTAGTGTTCCTTCCCTTCCCAGGAAGAAAACCACAAATAAGTACATGTCCACAGAAAGGGCAAATCTGGTTCCCTCACAGGTCTGCCACTAGCTTATCTTGAACGTATAGATATATATATCACTAATTTCAGTTCTGGAGCACTTTTTTGAATGGAATACTAGTGTAGCCCTATATTTTTTTTTAAGGTAGGGGTTAAGAACAGCCATTAGTTTTGATTACCCTGGTGGAGACACTCATGAAGACCCATCTAAATATCTTAATCAAGAACTTAATACCAGTTTCAAAATTTAATGCAAGCCTGAACTGAAACTAGAGATGACCGTCTCAAAGTCTGTTGATTGACAGCCAGCTGAATATGAACCAGCAGTGTGCCCACATGGCCAAAAAGGCCAAAAGCATCCTGGCTTATATCAGGAATAGTGTGTCCAGCAGGACTAGAGAAGTGGTCATGCAACTGTACTTAGCACTGGTGAGGCTGCACCTTGAATACTATGTTCAGTTTTGGGCCCTTCATCATAAGAAAGGCATTGAGGTACTAGAGAGAGTTCAGAGGAGAACGACAAAGCTGGTGAGGGGTCTGGAGCACAAGTCTGATAAGGAGCAGTTGAGAGAACTGGGGCTGTTTAGCCTGGAGAAAAGGAGGCTGAGGGGAGACCTTATTGCTGTCTACAACTACCTGAAAGGAGGTTGTAGCATGGAGGGTGTTGGTTTCTTCTTCCAAGTAGCAAGTGATAGGATGAGAGGAAATGGCCTCAACTTGCACCAGGGAAGCTTCAGATTGGCTAGTAAGAAAAATTTTTCATGGAGAGGGTTGTGAAGCAGTGGAACAGGCTGCCCAGGGGAGTGGTGGAGTCACCATCCCTGGAGGTGTTTGAAAGGCATTTAGACAAGGTTCTTAGGGACATGGTTTAGTGCTAGAGTTAGGTTATGGTTGGACTCGATGATCTTGAGGGTCTCTTCCAACTGAAATGATTCTATGATTCTAAAATTCATGCACAAAATTAATTCTGACTTTTAAAGTAATTTTAATTAATATGAATGCATTAATTAATTTAAGGATGATTATGTATTACTCTAAAAACTGTCACTATACACCATCCAACAGACCTTATATCTAGAATTACTGGCTAGAATTACTGTTTTCAGTTGCCACATTTTAACCTTTGGCTCTGACCATCTACCACCCACTTCACCCATTTCATGACCCAGCAGTGTGATGTTACGTTATGCTGTTATGTTACGTTATGCTATGTTATAGTTATGTTATGCTATACATAGTTATGTTATATACATAGTTAGTTATGTTATATACATAATTACTTACGTTATACGTATAATTATTATGTTATATAAGCCCTTATTGTATGTCCTGATAAAACCCTCACTTCTCTATAGGTCCATAGTGATCCTATTCTGATTATCTTGACTAATACCTAATTAATCTTGACTGCTTAATGAGGCGGATGTCAGTCTTAAAGGCTTAAAATAGTCTTAAAAGTGAAGTTAAACCGACATCTAGCTCTTAAATGGTTAATGCTATCAGAGAACCATTCTAGCTGAAAAGTTGCATGTGATAATGTATTAGGCAAAATTCAAAAAGTGAGGCCCTCTTTCAATTCGTATTGAATGTAATGATAGTTCCACAGTCTACATTGGCACTGGGATTGAAGCTGCTAGGTTTGATACAAGTAAAAGTAAGGGAAGCCACAAGAAGAGGCAGGCATATCTCTATATCTGTGTGTGTAGTATGTGTTTTGCACTTCTCCCAGCCCACATACTGCTGCTCATCTTGCATGGTGGGGTTTCTCACAGTGCATGTCAGGACCCATAAGCTGCGATGCCACAGCTGCCCCATCCTTATCCCCCCCACTATGTATGTTCTCTTCCCACCCTAGGACTCCATTTCAGCACAGGTTTTGCGTAGGCTGTGTCACAGGCCAATATGGGGTCACTGTTGGTGTCAAATTAAAACCTGAGGTAAATAGGTGTAAATCTGTAGCTGGTGGATTTGGTCTACTTCAGCTTCAGTTTAAAAGCGAGCCTGGGCAAACAAAGTAAAAAGAAGACTTCTCAGGAAAGAAAGGGAAGGAGTAGAAGTTAATAGATGTTTTGGCAAATCTGAACAGTTCAGAAAAGGAAAAGCATTTGAAAGGAAGTCAGGAAAAGCCATTATTTACTTATGTGATTAACCATGTTCTTGCTATTCACTGAGAGTTTTGATAAACATTCCATAAAACGTTCACAAATCAAGTAAAATACTTGCAAAGGATTTAGAATCACATAAAATAAGAAGCTCTTTGTATTTCTCTTTCTCTCATTATCAACACTAATTACAAAAAGTCACACCAAACCTCTCAGGAGATATAATTTTTCCCTCGTGTGCAATGAGCATTGTATCCCATTAGAAATATATCTCTGTTCAGTATGTCAAATGGACATTTCAGATGTTTTGTAGCTGCCAAGATAAAGTTGTCCTCGTAAGTGTGGGCAAATGTCTGGGAATTACATTTGTCAGAGAGATGTTGTAATAGAAACATAAGCATAATTGAGACATTTAAGCTGCCTCAGTGCAAGAAATCCTCTCTCTATATCGATGCTTCCTGGAACCTTAAACACCAGGGGCTTCACTGTAATTTGTCTAATACTATATTCCTGTCAGTAATGATGTCTGAGAATTATCCTGTTAATCTTTCCAATGTCAATTTCACAGAAAGTGGTCATCACAACTCTATTAAATTTCTCCAGGTGAATTCACTTTTCAGGAAGATCCTACATCAAATAGACATTACTGTGAGCAGGAAGTCCACACAGCTAAGAAACTCTCCTGGGGCAAGTGCCACAGCAAGTCCCCTGCAGCCATGTTCCTCTGTCATACAGGCACGTGTGAGTGAATCAAAGGACCTGAGTGATGGCTCTGTACTGTTTCTTAGGCAAAGCCACACCAAACCAAGTCCTGCTGTAGGACAACAGTTGTCAGACCCAGTTGGATTCAGTGCTCAATAGAATTAGCTCTGGTTCTGAAAACTCAACTTAGGGAACCCAAGGAGTCCAAAGTGGTTATATAATACTAAAGAGGCAGGACTACTTTCCAGATGTTCAGAGGCTACACTTGTTTTCAGCAATGATTGTGCAACCCTAAAAAGGAACAGAAAATCTCCCTGTTGCCAGTAACTAACTTGCTTGTTGGTGTTAGACAGCATCAGCTACAGGCAACAAAACCATACAGAATTTTTCTGATTTCATAGAGATACTATAAAAATATCAAACTCCTTGCCCTCTGATAGCCATCATAGGGGGAATACAAACCTCTCTAGCCATGAAGTGGGAGCAGAGATCGGAAAAGCTTGAAAATGTTGATAAAAGAATGTTTTCCACCTGTCCTTTTACAGTCTTCAAAGTTGTGGATGCTTCACACACTTTTTCAAGAGAAATACAAATTATTTTATTCCTTATTAACTTTTCTGGACAAATGTGATAAATTTTTATTTTACCTTCTGTCATGTCTTCACAATTATCTTCTTTATTTTGCTTGGAGGATCTACCAGAGGTGCAATGCAAGAACCAGAATTTCACTGAACGTTTCAGAACTGCCCTTTTCATTACCTATTATTTTGTATCTTCACACATGCATTGGGGCTCCAAGTGTGCGGCAGAAGGCCAAGAGTAGTTTTTAACTGTGACACTTTAAAATATGTAATTTAATAATATAAGTAATTTAATAACAGCATAATGCTGTTTTAAAAATTATCTGTTGGCCTCTAATACAGTTTGGAAGGTCCTCTGTTATTTAAACTGTGCAATTTCAGGTAATTTCTCACTTCCTCATAGCAAAATTAACAAAATTAATTTTGTTTTACTGGGCATGGAGTTTATAGGAGGGAAAGGAATTGTTTTTACTTTGTTAAGAACCTAAAAATGTTATTCATTTTCTCACTATTATTTTCAAAGTGTATTATTGTGGTGGAATGCAAAACAAACTGAATCTTGGATCTAAAATAAATATTTAGCTAAATTAAAGTATAAGACAGACATTGAAAACTACAGGCAGGCTCAAAGCAGTAGTAATTAGATTACAATCTTTGACAGCGCATAAATCCTGTAATTAAAAAGTTCAGAAACGGAACAAATGCTAAAGAAGAGACAAGTCTGGATTTCTGTATGATGCTGTAACTGGTTGAAGTGACTGAACTTTTGCCTTTGGGATCTGAGTCCTGAAAGGAAATGAAAGACTTTGTAAACAAATATTTAATATTTTTTTTCATTTTCTTCGGCACATAGTGTCATGATTGTACAACTGGAAGATTCACTTTTAAAAAAGGAACATTCTACACAAGAAGAATCTCCAGAAAGTATTATGTCAACTGTTTTTAGAGAGGTGAGAAATTGGCCTGCACGGTTTGTGAGAAAGGCTGCTGGAATTAATTAATACAGAGAGTTGCTCAAAGTGTTGGGGAGAATCGTGGACAATTCCCCCATTTGAACTGAACCAGTATTTTGACAACAGCCACAATTATCAGGAAAAACACAGATGCAAAATCTACAAATCCTTTAGCCACTGAGCATTATGAAGGAAAACTATAAATCTTTGCAACAGAGAAACAGGCACACTACCTTCTGTCTAGCTACTGGAATCCAAGAGCAAATGACGCTCCTACATGGGACACATGCTGCCATCAGCAGTGGAAGTGCTGCCCTGCCTCAGTTAAGACTCAATGATATGGGTCTGTAGACCTAAGGGTGAAAGTCATCTGGGCACGCACCTGATTTCAAGTACATTGAACTTAACTGAACCACTCATTCACATCCTTTGGGACCACACAATAATGAACTGACATTATTATTTTCTCCTTAAATATTAAAATGAGAACTTTTTTTCTTTTGAGGTTTGTTTTGGTGTGGTTTGAGTTTTTTGGAGGTTTTTTTTGTGCTTTTGTTTGTTTGTTTGTTTCTTGGTTTTTAGAACAAATATGTTAGTTTCCATTTTACTGAACAGATTCCAATTTGTTTCGCAAAAATTTCCTCTACAGTATCATTGTATTCAATAGTTCAATTCATTTTTACACCATATTGTGACATGCTGCTGTGTCCCACTAAACCACTGTTATTTTCTACCCACAGGCGATGTATTTCTGGTGGAGGGATGACATGACAGTCATCACAATTGGTTTGCTTTGTCAGAAAAAGTTCTTTGTCTATAAAGTTTTCTATGCATATGCATCATCAGTTGTCATTACAGCCCATTTTAAATTAGTCAGGATTTTTAAATTTAGGCTGCCCTTTAAAAATACTATTAGTGATCAATTGTGTATATTTATATCTCGCACATAAATGTGGCTGAGAAGACCACTCAACACAACCGTGCCCATTTATGTCTTTTGTTTAAGTGACAGCTCATAACAAATCTCTCCTTGTATACAAGAAAGGTTTTGAGAAATGGAAAATTGAAGCGTGCGGAAGAAATGAACTGGCTGACATGAACCTGGCCATGAACAAGCATCAACTACATAATACCAACATAAGTACTCAACCTGACAATATCTGTTTGCTGTCAGTCACATAAATAAACAGAAATGTTATTGTACTTGTATTTGCACAGAGACGTTTTCATTATATTAATGCTGCTAGCCCATCTTCTGCATTGGTTCTGAAAGACAGGGTGGTGCAAGGACATATAACTCCATCTCACACGAACCAATTGGAAGCAACCTCAGCTCCAGCTGCTGTGGGAAAGAGGATGGATGGGTAACTCATGAAGTCATATATTCTATTTTTTCCACTAAACTGATATGTCCTAGATATAGGCCATTACATCAGTACAGCTTAGCTTTGTCTCCCCAAAAATATTGGTTTTTGGTAAGATCTGATTTGTCCCTAGTGCTGTTCATTCAGAACACCTTCCAGTTTACCCACTGGAGAACTGATCCCTTGTCAATAGCTCAGCTTTATCTCCATTAAATTGCAGTGCTGGATCACAGACAGTAGTTATATGGATACTAAGCAAAGTAGTCTACAGATATTTTAAAACGAAATACCGTTTGGGGACAAAAATGCCTTCATTACTATACATGTGGCCATAAAAAAAAAAGTGCAAAATGTGATCATAAATTACTCAGCAATTTCTCATACTATGAAAGTATGTAAATACTGAATTGATTTTGTTATGGACATATGTGTTCGCAAAATCTTTACAGAAAAGTTCTTTCAAAGGCAAACAAGACAGCTCTATCCAATACTGAAGTAAACCAAACTCCTATTTCCTGATTGGATTCTGTGAGAACATGACTACCTGCACAGCTTCTTCACAGCCTTTCCTGATGTGAATCAGGTTTGTTATAACCTGTTTGCCTTGGATGAAAACACCCAGATCTAGACTGTAAGATGTTTAGTTATTTTCCACTGAGGAATGCTGTATTTGGGGCTCACTGCTTGTTACAAGAAAGGAAACAGCTGAAGTAACTCACTGCTCTGAAGATTTACAACCACATATGCCTGCCAGGATCTTTTGTATTTTGAACAAAGTACAATATAACTATACCTCAAACCAGTAGTTACAAGACCTGCATGAAGTGATGAGCTGCAATTCTCTCATAAAACACAGCTTCATTTTCATAAACCCACAACCTTTACAATCTTAGCCTGAGATGGTATCAGCCCAGAAGTGACCTACGGATACTTTTAAAGCCACACAACTACTATTGTATGATGTTTCAATTTAAGACCTATGATAGTGCTCTTTTCCAGTAAGAGAAATTTAGATTATGAGCAAGTATCAATCTAGTCAGTTATTACTATTTAGAATTTACTCTTGGTAACATTTGTTCATATTTTTATGAGTAATCTGACAAAATGTTTTTTGGGTTTGTTTGTTTGTTTGTTTTGTTTGGTCGGTTGTTGTTCTGGTTTTTGGTTTGGTTTGGGTTTTGGTGCTTTTTTAGAAAGGAGCTTAACAAAAATGAGAAGTGCCTGATAAAGACAATACATGGATTGATTCTAATTCCATGGAAAACTCTAGAGACATTTATTTTGATAGAGTAAATGTAAGGTCAGAATATAGGAATGAAGAACATGAGTGAAGTACACAGGATGGAAAGCTCCATCCTTGGAAGAAATAACTCTGAAAATTGATGAAATGAGATAAAGGCTTTTTATATCTGAAAACCAGGTAAAGCAAAAAAATAATTAGAAAATGACAGATTACATAATACACATACAAAATCAGGTGAATTTCCTCCTTTTCGTCAATCCTCCACCACAGCTGTTTGACTAGCTGTTGTAGCTGCTCTTCCAGACTACATGGAAAAAATTAGAATCGTTTTGCAGAAAAGAGCCATGAGAGGGAAAAAAAAAAAAAAAAAAAAAGCAAGCCACTTTGCATGAAAGACAATGCTAGAGATTTCTTTTCTGAAAAGAAGGGTTAAAATTTTAGTTAATAGTTCGGAAATGAATGTCAAAATTAGTGATTTTTTAAAACCTAATAGACAAATATTAAAAGATCCATAAGGTGGAAGTTATAACCAGACAAATGCAGATAAGACATTAGATTCACATGCAGGAAGAGAAAAGTGATCCACTAATACAATTTGAAAGGATTATAGTGAATTTTGTTGTACTGAATGATTTTTATAACAAATGCTGGGTATTTCTTCTAAAAGCAAATAGCTGTAGCTCAGCTCCAGCTATTAGAGTTGCAGCAAGTATCAGCCTGCTCATTCATTGCCCATCTTAAATTTCAAGCAAACCAAACTATAATGAGTCTAGTCACCTTCTTTAATGTTTAAGTTCTGACAAAGTATTGAATTTTTTCTGTGGCTTTCTAATGTCTTCAGTTTTTCAGGCTTTTTATTAAAATTAATATGTATTATATGGATATATTCTTAAGAATTTTTTGTTTTTAAATGAGGTAAAATTATTTTAAAATATTTAATGTCATATACTTATCAATTAAATGACTATTTTCATACTACATTTAGCAAAGAATTCGTAATCACTGTCAACAGAATGTAAGGGACTGTGTCTTGATTCTCTTTGGATTCAAGATGGACAGATGCTCTAAATTTTTGGAATATTGTGAACACTCCTTGTGTTTCTGATACATTAAAAATTTTTCTTAATCCTATTTGATATTTATTACGTTCTCTTATCTATTAGTAGCTTTACTCAAGTTCCAGTTATAAAACTTAATTCCCACAACAATTGATATATTAACAATGAATAATGTTAATTATTATCTGTGTTATTTCCCCACTGCTAAAGGTCAGGAAAAACAATCGTATCAACCATAACTTTCTCTTTTTGTTATAGCAAGCTGAAAGAGACTTGAAATCTTCCTCATGGAAAAGATGTTCTCACTTTTCAAATGCATCAGTTGAGTGGAAAGCTACTGCCAACTAAGATCAAACAAAAAGTACTAATAATGTTTACTTTCATGACAAGGTCCCTTTCATAAGCTTTAGGGAATAAGCATGAAGTCACCTGGGCAGAAACTGAGGACTCATCACTTGGTTTTCATTTTGAACAAATCAACAAGTCAAATGTCATCAGTCCAGCTACAGTAACAGAAAAACTTAAAGTAGAACAGGACACTAGTTATACCATAATAAAAGAACATTGAGGTATTCTCTGACAGTGTAATTAATGTCAAGAGATACCATTTGGGACAGAAGAAAATACATGAATGTATCAGTGTAAGTGAAATCTTCTGTTCAATTAGTAGACAATTACTCTAATTCGTTTTAATTACACACCAAAATTCAGTGCTTTTTAGACTACTAAAAAAAAAATATTGCATAGAATCTTAATGTGAGTGAACCCAAAATTGTCAAGAATGTCCAAAGAAAGAAAAATATACTTTCCATTATTATGTTATTGACTTTACCTACAGCGAGATTCAGCCAAGATGTATTTGTTATCAATACTTGGCAATATATATGTTTTAGATATTAGAGAAAATAATAATATCTAGAATATGTGCCTAAGGAACAGTGATAGTTAGCTTTAACAATGAACTTCAATAAAAGTATCTTTTTTCTGTGTGAAAGTATATGATTGAAAAAGAATACTAGCAGATGCTATTATTCTGAGCAAACATATGCATTCCATTTACCTGGAGATGTACATGCTTAGATGGTGAAAATTACTTTTTTGGTTGTTTTTGTGGTTGTCTGTTTCTTTCATGAGAACACTACATGTCAGGAAAGTATTTGATTCTAGCTGTCATCTGATACCATGTAAATTCTTAGAAAGGAGTTGGTACCTATCGAACCTCTGTCAATGGCAGGAACAAAATAGAGACATGCTGAATGTCAAAAACTTTACCAATCACTTTGTTCACCCTGCTTGCCTCTGTGAAGACTACTCCAGTTTCTGGGGCTCACTGACAGAAGTAAAATGTGGGCTGTTTTTTTCCTGTAGATTATCACCTTATTGAGCTGGATTCACAAGGTTTTGGTGCTCATCAAACTGGATTTGGTGTGCTACACATAACTAATCAACCCCCTTTCCTGGTTGCCTCTTCATATCCTTATTTCTTTGTAGTTGCAATATTTACTTTACTATATTTAAAAGTAACCTATTTTAAAAATAATCTTTGTGGAAGAGTACAAAACTATTATGTCGTCTTTTTTTTTTTTTAATTTCTGCAATCTGTGGCATTTTTTCTTAGATTCTCCAGAAATTTATTTTTTATCTAAGACGTTTTTAAAATTATTAAATATGTTTCTCAATAAAAATCGTATGTGTTGGGGAAAAAATGTAGTCCGAATAGATAAATTTGCAATTAAAGCGAGACTCTAATGAAGCAGTTACTGTATTGAAGGTGTCTTGTGACATGAACTGTGAAAGATCACTATCGTCTCAAAGTCTGAAATGGTTCAGTATCTGACCCTTGTGCATTTCTGTTTCTTAGCGTGGTTTTATTTAACATCATTGACCTAGTATGTCAAGGAAAAAGTATTTTTATGTATGTTTATTTTACTATTTTTTTTTTAGATATTTCCTTATGTTTTAATCAAAGTACTGGAGTCCTTCAGTCAACTTGCTCCTAAATGTGAAGTTTAAGATAATGAATGGAAAGGGGAGATGGGTAGTTCAGCTCACAAGGAATAACCCCATGTAAAATCTTTATTTCAGGTGAAGTCAGATCAGAAGTCAGCCCTCTCCTGATGAGAGCAGGTACTGGGAAAATCAGCAAGAGAAAACAGGTTTCTGGAAAACACCTTACATATGTGTCTCCATCAGGTTGATATGTGTTATCTGTATGTCTTATTCTCAGCAGCAGCCTCAAGACTGAGGTACTTACCAGAAAAGTGACATTTGTTATCATAAAAGCAGTATTTTCAGAAACACCAATGTCTTCAGTTATTGCATATCCTTAAGTTAGACAAGCAAAGGTTTGAAGGATCCAGACTTCGTATTTCGGCAGCTAGGTAAGTTTCCACCAGTGTTTCTGTGCACCTATATGAAATGGTTATTATTTTAATTCCAAAGGATATTGCAATTGTGACTGTCTGGAAGACTGAAAGTATAAGTTAGAAAAATAATTAAAATATAAGTAGCTTTTTGCATTTTTATCTCCACAGGTCGCTCAGTTCCCTAAAAATGCTAGTACTTTTTCTTCAGTGTACTGGAAAAAAATCTCCCAGAAAACAAACTGAAGACATCATACATACATATACCCATGCCTGCCCTATTGTCTCTGCAGTCTTGAATAGATGTGGTTTCTAAAGGATTGTTATTGCAGGTAAAAGGATTATAAATTCCATAAATTTTGATTATGGACTTGCATTTCTTTGTATTGATCCTTTTGGGGAGGCTAATTTAATAACCTAGATGAGAATGTATTTGCATTTGTTGGGAAAATTTGTTCAGAGCTATGAAAATGACTGTGAAATGGCTTGACTGGTCCTTTGCCAACATGCTTCCCATCAGGATATAAGAAGTAGCATAAGAAAAACCTCAAAATTGTTGCCCAGCCACAAAACAGCAGGTAACCATGCTGCAGAGTTTTGTCCTGTGAAATGTTGTCAATATACAGTAAATATTTTTTTTAATGCTATCATAATTACACATTATAGAGCTAATGTTTTAGGATTTTAGTTTCAAGAAGATCTCAGCATTCAAGGAGCATTGACTCTATAATTTGCTTCCTTGCAGATTATACTGAGTTTTATGCAACACAGCACATGAGGGATATATTGTCAGTGTGAAAAGGTTCTGGAACCAAATATCTCTGGGAGAGAGTGTGCTCTGCTGAAATCTGGCTTTTTCTCTCTGTCTTGCTGTTTGAGCTCCATCTGACCTTTGGCAAGTCCTTAAAAGCAGAATCGCAAATTACATAGCCGTTTAAATCCAAACCCAATATTCTCAAAGCCCTCAGCCAGGGCTCATTATAATGTTAAAATTTCCAAAGATGCCCCAATCCCTCCCTCTGGACAAGCCTAGCAACACATCTGTTCTGCCACAGTTGAGCAGCCACAGCATATACTTTCTCTGAATATAATGCAACAAGACCCCTGAAAAGCAATGTAAAGTAATATCGCGAAAGATTGAGACTACAATTTCTATGCAGCATAAGTCTGTCTGGATGACATGAGTTTGGTATCAGGCAAAGAGGCAAAACGAATCCAGGTATTGATTATCTGCATGAGCGATCCAACAGTTGATACAAAGCTGCTGTCTCTGCTAACAGTGCCTACCCACTGTTCCAGACTGTAAAGGTTTAGGAACTTGATAAGGAGAAGAAAACCATCAGTCCCATTCACAGAGCACCAGACTACGAGTTGCCTTGTGGACTACTAAGACTGTAGTCCACGTTCACATTCTCCTCCCTGATTATCTGGCTTATTAAAACAATGCACAAGGCCTCTCTAATTATGATTTACTGTAAAACACAAATCAAGTAATTTAAAGCATTTGTCTTTCTCCAGTATAACATTTTGTTTTCTCTTCTAATAAAGGCATTCAAAATTATAAAAATTTACAGAAACTGGAAATTTTTTTTCAATACTACTTATCCTAGAGTACTCATCACCAACAATCTGAAGAAGTAATGCATTTCAGCTGTTCTCATTAATAGTTCAGCAGTCACAAATGTCTCTGAACCCTGCACTGTCTTTATTACTCAACAGGAATCCTGTACGTTTTCCTAGTTGACTGCTTGTTAGTTAGAGGCACATCTAGAATTTAAACAGTTAAGTCAACTTGCTGCATCTTTCAGTTCCTCAAGATCACCTTAATGCGGACCAGTTTTGAGGACAAATTATGTACCGAGTGGAAGCTTTCACAAAGCTCTTCAAAATCACTTCCCTCCCAAACTTTCTTATGGAGTATTTGTTTCTAACATCTTTTGAATGTTTTCCTGTTTGATTAAATGTTTTATTGATAAACGTGAGTCAATATATGTAATAAAGAAATTATGGGGTCTAAGGAAGCCTTAGGAAGAACTGAGATATTTACTTGCAACAGTTCACTGCATAAATTCTAGCTGCAACTCAATACCTTGTTTCTGACTTCGACATTCCAGATGTACTTAGAATTATATAAGTAAAAGTCACATTGGACTTCCAGAGGGCAGATGTTGGCCTGTTTTGGGGTCTGGTTGACTGAATCCCTGGATGAGGCAGAGCTCCCTGGGGAGGCAGCTCTGAAGGGCAAAGGAGTCCAGGAAGGCTGAACATTCTTCAAGAAGGAAATCTTAAAGGTGCAGGAGCAGGTTGTCCCCATGCAGTGAAAGATGAACCAGGAGAGAAGATGATGAGTCTGGCTGAACAGAGCTTTGGCTGGAACTCTGGAATAAAAGGAGACATTATGACCTTTGGAAGAAGGGGCAGACAACTCAGGAGGACTACAATGATGTTGTAAGATTGTGCAGGGTGAAAATTAGAAGGGCCAAATAAATTAATCTGGCTAGTGCTGTAAAAGACAATTAAAAATATGTCTGTAAACACATCAGCAACAAAAGGAGGGCTAAGGAGAATCTCCATGCTTTATTGGATGTGGGGGGAAACACAGTGACAAAGGATGAGGAAAAGGCTGAGATACTTAATGCCTTCTTTGTCTCAGTCTTTAATGGTAAGACCAATTTTCCTCAAGATACCAAGCCTTTCGAGCTGTAAGACAGGGACAAGGAGCAGAATGAAGCCCCTATAATCCAAGAGAAATTGTTAGCAACCTGCAACACCGCTTAGATAAACACCGGTCTATAGGGCCAGATGGAATCTACCCAAGGCTTCTGAGGGAGCTGGTGGAAGTATTCACCAGGCCCCTTTCCATTATTTATCAGCTTTAGCCCTGACTAACTGGAGAGGTCCCAGTTGACTGGAGGTTAGCAACTGGGACACCCATCTACAAGAAGGGCCAGAAGGAGGATCTGGGGAATTACAAGCCTGTCAGTCTGACATTGCTGGGAAGATTATGGAGCAGATCATCTTGAGTGCCATCAGGCAACACATACAGGACAACCAGGTGATCAGGGCTAGTCAGCATGGGTTTATGAAAGGCAGGTCCTGCTTGATGGACCTGATCTTCTTCTATTACAAAGTGACCTACTTGGTGGATGAACAAAAGGCTGTGGTTGTTGTCTACCTAGTCTTTAGTAAAGCCTTTCACATTGTTTCCCACAGCATTCTCCTGGACAAACTGGCTGCTCATGGCTTGGTTGGGCATACTCTTCACTGGGTAAAAAACTGGTTGGATGACTGGGCACAAAGTGTTGTGGTGAACGGAGTCAAATCCAGTTGGCAGCTGGTCACAAGTGGTATTCCCCAGCACTCAGTTTTAGAGTCAGTTCTGTTCAATATCTTCATCAGTGATCTGGCTGAAGGGATTAAGTACACCCTCAATAAGTTTGCAGACAACACCAAGCTGGGTGGGAGTGTTGATCTGTGTGAGGGTAGTAAGGCCATACAGAGGGATCTGGACCAGCTGGATCAATGCGCTGAGGCCAGTTGCATGAAGTTCAACAAGGCCAAGTGCTGGGTCCTGCACTTGAGTCACAACAACCCAGGCAGCACTACAGGCTTAGGGAAGAGTGGCTGGAAAGCTGCCTGGCAGAAAAGGACCTGGGGGTGTTGGTCTACAGCAGCTGAACTGGAACCAGCAGTGTGCCCAGGTGGCCAAGAAGGCCAAGAGTATCCTGGCTTGTATCAGAAATACTGTGGCCAGCAGGACTAGGAAAGTGATCGTTACCTGTGCTTGGTGCTGGTGAGGCTGCACCTCAAAAACTGTGTTTGGTTTTGGGCCCCTCACTACAAGGACATTGAGGTGCTGGAGCATGTCCAAAGAAAAGTAACAAAGCTGGTAAAGTGTCTGAAGCACAAGTTTTATGAGGAGCAGCCAAGGGAACTAGGGCTGTTTAGCCTGGAGAAAAGAAAGCTGAGGGAAGACCTTTTTGCTCTCTTCAAATGCATGAAAGGAGGTTGTAGCAGGGTGAGTGTTGGTCTCTTCCCCAGGTCACAAGTTGTAGGACAAGAGAAAATGGCCTCAAGATACTTCAGGGGAGGTTTAGCTTGTATATTAGGAAAGAAGTCTTCACTGAAAGGGTTGTGAAGCATTGGAACAGGCTGCCCAGGGTAGTAGTTGAGTCGCCATCCCTGGAGATACTTAAAAGATGTGTATGTTGGGCACTTAGGGACATGGTCTAGTGGGACATGGCAATATTAGGTTTATGGTTGGACTGGATGATCTTAAAGGTCTTTTCCAGCCTAAGTGATGCTATGATTATGAAGAATTATGTAGCAGAATTTCTTAGATTTTCCCCAAATAAATTTTAATTGCCTCCCTAGCCCAGGCAATATTTATTTACAAGGGCAGAGCAGCTGGATGATTCCTTTTTGGGAGAAATATGCTCTATGTTTGCTGCAGGAAGAATTTGCTTTCATTCTAGCTCCTTTTCCTAGCTGCCAGTCTGCTTTTACCTTGCATGGATGCAGCATATCCTTAAAAATTTGAATAAAAATAGTTCGGTCTCAGCTGTCAGACCTGTAAAAAAGCAGATAGGGATATGTAACAAAAATCTAGCAGTTTAAGTATAAGTGCACTTAGTTCTTGGAATGAATGAGATAACATGGGTAATATTACATATCAGGTTGCATTTGCATTCCAGACTTAGATGAGACATATCCATTGTACATCGATACGATGTACAACGTATGTTAGCATTTCTAACGTTCACAATCATTCCATTCCTCAAAATCTTCTTTGGGGGAAGGAAATCTTCACTATGTTCCAAATTTTGGCGGGGAATGCCTAGAAGCTGTACCTTTTACAGCATATTTTCTTAGTTCACTTTACTGGTATCATTATATCAGACTGATCCATGGGACGGGCTATATCACCAAGGGCTCAATCTTGTATTCACACAGATAGTGGGATGGAAATGACCAAAGTGTGGGTTTCATAAACAAACAAGCAATTGATTTGCCCACTTTTATTGATAAAACTGTTGCCCCGCTCAAAGCCAATGAAAATCCTAAACATTTGTATCATTTTTAAAAAATGGCTTAACATTTCCAAAGTCTCTTACACATTTCAAAAAGCTTTATTGCTAGCCTAAATAAATTCAATATCTTTTATAAGGAATTCCACAACAGCCAGAAGGAGACAAATAAAATCACTTTCTCACCTATATTTTCTATGATAATTCTATAGACATGTATTACAGAAAATTTATAAATTAAGAGATATCAGTATGCAAGTCCCTTGATGCACAGACATCTTTCCAATGAAAGTTGCTTCTTCCACAGCAAAAACAGTCTTCTGATTCTGAAAGACTTTAGTCCACAGTAAACCTTGAGATATTTGCCTGCACAATCAGGTTCATGCTTAGTTGAATAGCTGACTGTAGCTGTTCTTAAACACAGCAGGCAAACAGTTTGTTGATAGCGCTAGTTAGTTCTGAGATACTGTGTAATTTCAAAATAAGTGTATGATTACTCACTGCTTTATACAATTTGCAATAAACAATTATGGAGTGATTCAGCCACATTTTTAATATCTCTTTACTAAGCACATTATAATGTTCTGTGTGATTCAATTTTTCTGAATGGATCATTTGTAATTTGAATACAGCACATTGTCTTTGTTCTTTATAAAAGTAATACAATCAAACCTAATCACCATCTACAAGGGGGGGTATCCATAACAATACTAGGTCTGGGATTTTTATTACAATTATTGCATTCAAGCTGAGATCAAAAGGTTAACTCTCAATGTGTTCCATAGTTATTCACAATTTTAGCCTATTGACTGAACTATAGATCAAGGTAACAGTTTCTCTCCAGCTAAAACGAAGAGAGTCTTATTTATTTCTCCATCATTGATTAATCCTGAGTGAAATTAATCTTTAATAGCTGCATTATTCCAGTACATGTACATTTTGACCTTCTTGTAAAAATAAACATGTACTTCAGTGGTATTATCAGTATCATTTACTTGAAGAATCTTTCTGTGTTTGGGGAGGAGTGTACTTCTAATTTCTAACAAACAATTGGTTTTTGACTTTCACAAAAACAGTCTTTGTGCCTATGTAAGTACAGATGTATTCATAAAGCACTTAGAAATTTCCATTGGTACACAGGGAAGGAAAAAATGTCACCTCTAAATATGAATAAATAAGAAAAATAATAATAATGTGAATTATGTTTGTACAGCAGCACAAATTTAATTATTAATGCAGGTACAAACATCTTTGGCATCTCCAAATTTCAAACAAAATTAAGTAGGTGACTTTCAGCATCTGTCCTCACTGTACTGCATGCCACAAATATCAGGAGCTAGCACTGCCCTTCAGCAGCTGGACCCATCTCTTCCTCAAGGGTTTGATGAAAACAGGTGAAATCTCTCACAGGTAGAAGGACTGTGATGCTAGTCGCTTTTACACTGCCAATGAGAGGCTGCCCTTAGCTGCGAGTGAATAAAGTATGGGCAATGAGTTTGGAAGTTATCTAAAGATATATGAAACACCATGATTTTCAAAAATTACTTTAGACACAGAACTCAAATTATTTGAGAAGACAGCAGTGAGGCAGCCAGTAATGTATCATTTATAATAAGAATAACCTTGTTCTATTTCACAGATCAGACCAGTCTTCCAGAAAGTGCAACATACAGAGTAAAATGCACCAAAAACTGGTGATAGAAACCAGGCTCCATCCATTTCTGAAATGATTTTTCCAGCTAAGAAGAAACCTGTCTCCCTGTATGTTCATTTAGCCCAATACTGCAAGCACAGGTGGCAGCTGGAACTGAATTTGGATAAAATGCAGTGATTAATCTGTTTCCTCACGAAGCACTTGACTAAGCTTACCAGCACACTTCACATCTCTCCCTATTCTCCACTGCTTCCTTTATGAGCTCAGAAGCAGTCACTTTAGGTGGGAACGGGAACAGCGGGCACCACAGAGCTCTCAGCCCTCCCAACAGAGCAGGATGATAAAACTCATTTCCAAGCCAGCAGAAATACAGGTTAATTTTTGGGGTATAGGTTTGCAGTTCTCTCTGACTCGTAGGCACTGAGCAGTAACAAATACAAATACTTTCAGAAAACAGAACAACTGCTATGTCTGAATTTCCACTCAAACCTGTTTCCAGGGGTTTAGTCAGAAAGGTACATCATCATCAAGACGTTTTCCTTTTGTGAATAATACATGCTTTATAAACCTTTACTCCTGAAGCATCACTACACTTTTAGAAGACAATTGTGATTGTTCCCATATTATAGAGGGAAAATGATGCATAGCTACTGTAACTGACTTTGCCAAGGTCAGGAAATTATTTAGTGGTGCAGCTCAAAATAGCAAATTCCAAGTCCTCTCTTGTAACCACTAGTCTCCATTTCCTCCATCAGGCAATGGCCTCTGGGGGAAAAGAAGATCTAAGGATGTGGGGAGAGGACATAAACACATTTTAGAGTAAATACTGATGAAATCAGGTAAAATTCTTTACTTACACTGCTCTACACTGGTTAGAAAGCCTGTCGTGCTTATCTAGATGTAATCATCATCTAACAGTTATTTCTGGCACTATCTTACAGTATCTTCTGTTACCTTTCCACTGACTGTCTTTATTTCGTATTACTTATAACGTGTGTTGCCAGCCCACCCAGCGTGCTTCTTAATTAATTATAAGTTGTAACATGTTTCTGGCAGCAGCGACAAAGAACTTTCCTGCTACCAGCAGGAGATTAGCAATCTCCTTCATTAGCAATTGTAAAGAATATTATATTATATTATCATTATTATTATTATTATTATTTACATTTTTATTACTGTTATTAACATTTATCAGCAAGCTACATGCATCAGGACTTTTGACATGGCAGGGCTTTCATTTTCATAGAGAGTCCTGCAATAAGAGCATTTCAATGATGAGTGAACATTCCTATATTTAATTCTACGTGTTTAGATATTCAGAGGTTCTCTTCACAGGAGTCTCTGGGCATTTAACCACATACTCTGTGAAGAGTGCTCTATCACATCCAGAAAGATTCTCTTTCTCAAACAGGAAAAGGTACAGACCGCTCTTTTTGTTGTTGTTGTTGTTTTGGTTTAGTTATTTTGTGTTTGCTGTATTTGCAGACTAATTGATCTTGGGCAAATTCTAACAAAGATGTGAGTTTTCACTTTTCCTTAAAGTATTTTGTTACCTTCGTGGCCTGTAAAATGGGAGACTGGACTTTAGAAGAGCTTATGAAGGACAGGTTGCTTGTCTTCCACTGTTATTACTCACCATTGTCACTGAAGGCATCTGTTTTAGTGACAGGAAATTTTTTAGATCCAAATCAGTTCTGTGGTCCAATTGCTCCTGCAGCTTCCAGGCATAATGAAAGGAATGGCATGGAGGTATGAGAAAGTGGGTGGTGTGGTATTATAGTGGCATAAAATGGTGCTACCACAGAAAGAAATGATGTGAGAGTGCACTTTCCTTTGAGAATGGTAGCTTACCTACATTGTTTCAGAAGGTTGACACATTTTTAAATATCTGTCCTTCTGGCTTCAGCATTTTCTTAAGTGTTTTCAAATGTAACGAGACAAGGAAGTAATTTTAAAAGATCTGATTTCTGTGCCCAAAACAAGCTTTAAGCTATTACCTTCTGCTTCCTTCCCCCTTGTTCTGCCATAGGAAGTGGCTCATATCTGCAGGCAGATCATACTGGAGTGGCTGAGATGGTTACTGTCATCTGTTGTCTGTCCCAGCCTTTTTGCTGGGAGTAGCACTGCAGGAGGTTTCACTGAGCAGATCAACTAACGTTTTAGGATGCCAGATACTGACATTATCTGAAATTATCCAGACCTGTGTCATTTATAGGCATCTATAAATCACATGGATTTGTCTCTTGAAAGGGATTGGTAAACTTTGGTTGAGGTTTGAGGCAGACAGCAAAAATGACAATTGTTTCATTCAGTCTAGCTAAGTCTGCTGGCATGAGTTAGAAGCACATGATGCCAGTCCAAAATCCCTTAAAGTACAGAAATGTTCTGCTGATGCAACTTGTAGAAGAAAAATAGCTTTCTTTCTTAGTCAGGACAATGACCGGTAGTAGTCACCCACAGAGTCTGCACACAATTGTAATTCACTCTCAGGGCTGATCACAGTCATTTCTGAACTGAGGATTGTCATCAAACAAGTCCTGGGGAGAGAATTGCAACCTTGTGTGTGCAGTAAGTGGCCATCTGTTGTTTCAGTGTCGTGGGTTTCCCAGAGCTCTGCTTTAACTGCCAAATTCCTTTCCAATTCTAAACAAAGACAGAACAAGTCATCATTGTTTAGTATGACACTGGCGTGTAGTCACTTGTTTAGCATGACACCATGAGTTGTTGTCACGATTAGGCCCCATTTCTAGAAATCTCCCTACCAAATCACAAAGCAACAGGGTCTTTTAGAAGTAAGAGGCATGTTTACAGAGCTGGATACAGCAAAACTGGGGTCCTCTGCCTCCATAGGGAGTTGGCTGGTCACAACATTTCTCATCTGAAAACTCTCTCTATACCCGCCCATAGGAATAGCGGTACAAGCTATATCTACATCTAGAAATATAGAGAGTTTAGAACATGAAAAATGTCAGTGTGACTATTGGCTGTTTTCATGCATTCTACAGTAGATGATAACATAAATTTTAAACTGAAGTTCCATGAAACATAAGAACATACAAATGCAATTATACAAAGCAAAACCTCATCTGGTTTATAACATACTTCATCTATTTCCCGTGTATAGAAAAACTTAATTCAAACTTATACAGACTGTAAAATAAAGCTTTCTACCTTAGTATATACATCTTAGGCTTTGGAAGGAGGAAACATTTAGGGTGGCTGGTCTGCTGCTGCTCTGATTAATATTCATCTGTCCATGGCATCCAGCAAATCAGCTATTGCAAAGTTTCTAGTTAGTCTTACATTTGGTATAATATTGGCTTAATAATGTGTAGATTTGTCATGGAGGCACCCTGAAGTTAGTTTTAGGTGGATAACAAGGTCCAAAACAAACTTTTAATTGGGTCAAAAAGGTGCAGAAAATTAACCGGTAAGGAGCGGGGTTTATGCAATCAGTTAGCACTCCAGTAACATAAATACATGTTCGAATATCAAGGAAATTATTGGGGTGCAGCAAATAATAACAATGGAGATCCACAGTGTGCATACATGTGGCTCATGAAAAACAATGCCAGAGCCGTCCCTGACTTCAGGACACAAATACATGTGCTCATATTTAAGCATGGAATACCCTCGCTTTGTCTAGTGAGGAAAAACACCTGCAAATCCTGCGAGGAAATACACGTGCCTGATTTCAGCAAGGAAAATACACTCACTTATGCAGTGAGGAACTATTAAGTAGGTTATCAATGACCCACACGGTGTGGTGAGGTAGTCCGAGTCCCAGGAGATTACCTTAGCCGGCGATCCTGCCTAAGGGGAGGGCTCTCGATGACAGCATTCTTGCCCTGCTGCTCCGAGAGGACACACACAGAGAGATGCCTCAGCGGGTAGTCCCATTTTTATAATAATGTCAGGTCTGGCTGTGGGCATTCCAGAAGCTTCTCTGCTCCCCCACTCTGGCTGTGGGCCGCCCAGAAACTTCTCGGCACCCCCCATTTTGGCTGTGGGTGCCCAGAAACGTCCCGATTGTCTGGCACCTCTTCCCCTCTCCTAGCTAACTGACAGACAGTTAAACAAGAAGAGCTGTTAACTTGCCCCATAGCAGGAGAAGCCGGAGGTGTTGGGGAAGAGGCAGGGGGTGTGCATGCACCTTCCACACTGAAAGAGGCAGGGGGAAGCTAGAGAGAGGGGGTGTGCAACTGCCACAAGATTCTTGTCCTCTACACAGAGATATATTTTATTTGGGGTTTTGCTTCTAGGAGGAAGAATCTTGACTAAATCCATTTCAAGATACTTTTGATTCTGAGCTTAGGGCAACTGAACCACCCCTCAGCTGAGAGACATCACTGTTATTCCAGGCAGAAATTGCCCTTCTTCACTCACCAGCCGCCTGTACTTGGAAGTATGACATCTGCTTCATTTGACAGAAGTACACATGAAGTGTGTACTATGAAGTGTCTTGCCCAAAAGCAGAAAGCACCTCCAAGGGATCAGCAGAACCTGTATTCTAGTTTCTAAGTTTTGAGCTCCAGTATCAGTAATTTCCTCCACTCTTAAGAATTTCACCAGTACACTATGGAATTTTACAACTTAATAAAATAGGTTTGAGAACACATTACTCCTTTCATTGATGAAGATGTAAATCACCATGTTTAACAGACCTTTAGGACCCTTTCATAGCTATTAATGGGAGCTCATTTATGATGGTGGTGATTATGGCTTCTTGAGCTGTGGTTGGATTGATCAGAATGTCTGTTCAAAGCAGGATAGGATCTGAGATAAAGATCCCAAACAGTCAGTTAAGAGAGTGGGTACAATGTGAGAGAAACAACCATAAATAAGAGAGGGAAGGAAAAAAAAAAAAACAAACCACACACACCCCAAACAAAAACCCCACTGTGGAGCTGTGCCGGATAACATCCAATCTCAGGGCAGCTGCCTTTGGAAATGATTGTTCATTTGTTTGTTTGCAACATTTTGATTTGATCAGCTAAGTCGGGTTGATTTTTTGGCAGTAAGTACATGAGAGCAAACCCTGTGATATGGCAGAGAGCTGTTTGTTATGCAGAAATTTGTATTAAGGTCAACTTATTAATTTTTACTATATACAAAGCATTTGGGAAAGGACAGCTCATAATGTCTGCAATTACAGTGAAGGCACGTCCACTCCATCTCATTACTCCTCTTTGTTACGGGTTACTCATGCTAAGTAATGGGGCAGTCTAGCACCCACGAGCCTCTTAGTGAAGACCAAGGCATCAGAGGAAGTAAGAGACTTACCCTTAAGTTCTGCAGGAGAGGCTGTCAGATTTGTGAGACTGCTCCACAGAAACAGCATTTTCTAACGTTTTGATAAACGAGGAAAGAAGGATGAAAAGAGTGACCGGAAAACTTTAGCTGTGTAGTGATGCACATGGAAAAATATAGATTTTTCTCAGTTTTATTCTCTATGTCACAATGTACTACTTTCTGGTATTTTAAGTAGATGTGCACATGCAGTTTCATCTACCTGCTGTACGATGGGAATTGTTCTCACTTTCTCGTTTATCTGAGCAAATCATATTAAATTGCATGTAGTAATGACTTTTTGAGTATATTTTGTTACTGAAAGAAACTCTGTGTCTTTGAAGATAAGTGAGAAGCTAACAGGCAAATAGGATGTGGGACAGCTTCTTCTGGTAGCACAGGCCCAAGGCAAGCTAAAGTGTTTGTGGACAGCTGCTATCAAACTAAATTAAAGTTAGAAAAGTTTTAGAGCTACTAAACAGTTACAAAACCTCTTTCTTCCTAAAATGTTCAATATAGTCAAGATCTTTTTGATTACTTTAAGGAGGTCTTGTAGCCAAATTAAGGATGCAAGCAGAGCTAAGGGACAATGACCAGTACCTTGGGGTATGACGAGCACCTTACCAGCTATCACAGGAGTGTCAGATATCAGCTGTCACAGCATGCAGTCTCCTGCAGGAACATCTCCACCTGCTGAACAACCTGGTCTCAGGTAAATCATCAGTAAGTCTCTCCTCAGTTTCCCAACACCTGCAGAAAGACAGTGGTAACACCTGCTCACCACTACTTCTCTTCAGGATTTCATTAATCAGTTAATGTCTATGAAGCATACAGGAGATGTTAACAAATATTAACAGCAATTCAGAGGTGTAAATTGGTGTTTGCTAATAGGATTTTCCACTGTGCAACACTTTGCTTACCAAAGTCTGTCACCTGATGCTATTACAGTTGATAATTGAGTCAGCCTCACCAGGAGTCTTTGAGTGTTTTGGACAGACTTTTCTTGGCAGTCTTTTCATGCTGAAATATGTTATTTTGAATGTTGCTGGTGACGTATGTTTTAGCCTTTTGTATTTCCTAGGCACTGCTCAAATCACTCTGCAGAGTCTGCTTTGAACTTAAAGGAGATGCCAGCCTGGGCCTTAGATTTTCTTTTATTAAGACTTCCTGGCATTAGGAACTTAAATTAAGACAATACTTCGTCACATACAGAATTTCCTCCTCCTCCCACCTAGGAGTAGCAAGCAAACAAGAAGAGACAATTTATGCTATTTCATTTTTATAAAATTATTCTGTGTTTTATAACTGATATGTTAGACCAAAACTATTACCTCTTCTTGCTACAAGACCAACCCACTGGATTACTGAGTCATTTCAAATTTCTCTGTTATCCAGGAAAATATATGTATTATTAATTTTTACATGTAGCGGCAGTTTCATCAGGGGAGACTGATAAAGCCCATTTTGGAACTATCCTGCATTTTTTGTGGAACAATAGGATTGAGAATTCAGAAATCTTTTACAAAGGAAGGTAGTTGAACTTCAGTCTAAATGCAGGTTCAGAGGTGCTTTTTAATTAAATTGTTTTCGCTCTTCATATACTTAGAAAATGTCTCCTACATCAGCAATGCACAGTTCATGAATATTTTGAGTAATTGTACTGTAAACTGTCAAGTTCTTGTCAAGACTTTATAGTTTGTTAATGAAGTAGAATAAAGAACATGTTGAAAATGGTTCTAAAAACTTAAATTAGTTAAGTAAAGTCATGTTCTCATAACGCAAAGTGTTTTGTGACAGCACAAGCTTAAAGTGCTACTGAGCTCATGTTAAAGCTCATCTTCTTGTCAGCTGAGTTGACAGTTTTTTAAGAGAACTCACTGTGAATCAGAAAGAGGAGCTTATCTGGCTCTCTCCTGAAAAGAAAATAAGTTATATTTTTTTGTCAGATGAATTCCCTATTCTTTTCATTACATTGCACTTCAAACAGTTATTTTGATACAAGTGGGAAGTAAAGAATGAACAAACAGTGTTGTTGATGAATAATTTGTCACACTGAGCTATGGTCTAAATCTTTTTGGTGAATCCAGTTTTATAAAACTTGTCTAAGAAGGATCAAATCCCTTTTACAGACTGCAAGAGTGTGAACCACGTCTTATTGATTCAAATGACAAACATAATTTTAATAATTGATCTAGTTTTCCCCCACATAAAACCATTCACAATGTCACCCAATATTATTATTTGATTGTAAATCTCCTGCTATTCAGTGTTCTGAAAGCTCTCACTACTTGCATTCTAGTGAAATAGTTTTCTATATTCATCCTCCTAACTTCCCCAAAAAAAACGTACCCAGTTGTCACTTCTGCAGTGACAACCAATCAACCAAGCAACTAAACAACAAAAACCCACCTTTTCGATTATTTTATTTTTTTTTAAAGGTGCTCAGGAAGAGCCAAAATATATATGCAATCAGCATGGTCTGAGGAAGCCAATGTCTGGAGGAAGAGGCAGCATCTTTGTTTTGTAATGGTTCAAAACCTTGGAATATTTCAAGTTTGGTCATGTTATGCTCGAGCCACCAAAGCTCATATGGGTTCACAGTCACTTAGAACTTCATACAAAGGCAAAACATTGCTTGTCAGGCCTCTCCAATAATGCCTTCTACAGCTCTGCAACACTCAGGGTGTATTCTAACTTTAATTCCACCCTCATCTTCTCTCCCCATCCTACTATTAAATATTTCATCCTTCTATTCACAGAATGAATTTTCTGTTCTTTATTTTTAAAATTTTCTTTATTATGAATTATATGCGTAGTAAAAATCCCTTTCCCCTAGTCACATGACTGCGGCCATTGAAAATCATATGCTACTGAGCATGTATTTACATTGTTTTAGTGTGAAAATATCAATTGTACTTCAGGAACACAAGGCAATCTGCTCGATAGTTTGAAGCCAGAAGACCTTGTTTTCAGGTATCCAGTGCTATTACACTGATTACCTTCTGTTTCTGTTGATGTTTATGTTGATTATCTTCATCTGTCTAAATTGCAGGTGTGGCTATAAAGTTCCTAGGAAAACCTGTTCAGATTCTAACACAGAATTTGTTAACAGCTATTAAAGACTCTTAGAAAATTTAAGGATATAGGCATGGGTTGAATTAACCAGTATTGCATGCATACCCTTCAGTGTTCAGGACCCCACTAAAGTGTCTCAGTGATTTAGAGACTGAGTAGTCTGTAACTGGGGGAGCTTGGCTAACATTGCTGGGCTGGATGGAATGGAGTTAATTTTATTCATAGCAGCCTGTACGGTGCTGAATTTTTGATTTGTGACTGAAACAGCATTGATAACGTACACCAATGTTTTGACTACTGTGGATAGTGCTTGCTCTCAGGATTTCTCTTTTTACCACTCTGCTACCCCTGCAGCAAACAGGCTAGGGGTAAGAAAAGCTAGAAGAGGACGCAGCTTGGAGAGCTGACTCAAAATGACCAAAGGGATATTCCAGGCTATACAATGTAATGCTCAGCAATAAAAAGAGGTGTGAGGGGAGCAGGAGTTGTTTGGCATGTGTCCATTGCTCAGGGACTTGCTGGGCATCTCTCTGCTGGTGAGAGGTGGTGAGTGATTTTATTTGCACCACTTTCTTCCCCGCCTCCTCTTTCCTTCACTTATTAAACTGTCTTTATCTTGGTCCATGAGCTTCCTCACTTTTGCTCTTCCTATTCACTCCTCCATCCCACTTGGTGGGAAGTGAGCAGCTGTGTGGTGCTTAGCTGCTTGCTGATGTGAACCCACCACAGTTAAATTTAAGAGGCCAGGAAAAAAAAAAAATATTACGGAATGCAAGCCATATTCAATTTTCACAAAAATATCAAATTACTTTTTCCATATCCAGCATTGTTCACAAATATTCATATTGTCCCTCAGTGGTGCCCATTGCTGAAATCACATTTAACACAGCTCTCAAAGGCAGCACTCCAAGACTATACATTTCCGCACAAGGCAGCTGAAATAAAGCAAATCTCATTCATGTGAAATTGGAGAAAGAGTTCCTCCCGTACTCCAGTACCTCCTGATAAATGCTGACATTTTGAGTTAATCCTCCTCATTTTCGTGTTACTCAATCACAATACTGTAGAAAGATATCTTCATCTTTCTCAGCTCACCCTGGGAAGTCCAATATCCTCCTGTTGCCCAGACACTCATAGGAAGCTAGTGTTCATCTGAAGAAGCACTGCCATGAATGAGTTTTCTCTGGTAGCCCAAAATTCATTAATATTTTCTTCATTTATTACTGTATGCTGTGACTGATCTACTTCAGCAGTACTGAGAGCTGCACACAGAATGAACATCTTTTTAGGCCTGAGATCTGTTATTTTCTGTGGCTTTGGAAATAGTTTTCAACTCAGACAGGTTGTTTAATATCTCAACAGTGCATTCAGCTGTGCTCGTAGGACTCACTGAACCACCAAATGTCTCCAGAGAGAAGCAAGAAGAGACTAAGTGAGACAGCAGGAGATAAGCAGGTCCAGGATCTTCAAAGTCTTATTTGTCCTCTTTTACCAAAGAAAAAGTCTCCTAGTACTACAAGGACTCAGAAATACATACTTTTTCTTATGTGAAACAGAAAGAATGGAATCACAGAGTCACAGAATGTTAGGGATTGGAAGGGATGTTTATTTGCATAATATGCTAGCTCATGGATACATAAATGTTGTTTTCTAAAAGCATATAGCATTGTTTTGCACAGCAGAATTGGCATCAGATACTGATTTGACAACAATAATCATCAGGTTAGATATGAAAAAGTGGAAAAATGATCCATAGGAAAAGAGATCCACATACCAGTATGTACAAAGTTGGACTGAACAGTAATTCAGGTCTGAGAATTTACTTGTTTGCAGGCTTGTCTACAGGGCTTCTCAGGTTCTATCGCATATGCCTGCAACTGATTTAGACCTGTTGCTCCACGATCATCACATCACTCTTCTTTGCATCCTGACATGTAGAATAAGACATGAAAACATTTATTCATGTGACCCTCTGAATATCTTCAAATAAGCTAGTCATTAAAAGAGCAGACAAAAGGGTATTAGAGTGTTGTGTCTTATGAGAACACTCAGAGCCAAGTTTTCTACTACTGAATTTTACTTCCAAAACCCCTGGAACCTTTCAGTGGCTTAATTTACCCAATGAAATAAAACAACCCAAGGACTGCTCCCAAATCCTGAGGCCACGTGTCATGGATAGGCTTCTAACCACATGTCTACATTTTCCACTTCCAGAACTTGGTGGCCATATCCAAGCTGCACAGTAGGAGCAGCAATTGACAGACACCATCCCATGAAATAATTCAGGTCATGGTCTATGAGGACAATAGTTGACACAAGCCAAGACCATCCCAGTGAATCTGTGTAGGCAATGATTAGGCAGTTCACAGGGTTGTGTAGCAGGGTTTCAGTCTAATCACTGGCCCCTCTTTGCTTACTAGTACTAAGTCCATTATAAGACTTCAGACTTTTAATTCCAAACATTCTGAAATCCAAGGTACTTGGATAAGAGATTTTTAATTTCTACAGGACACCCTTTTATCCACAAACAAGATACAAAAGTACTGATATGTGGAAGAAATTATAATGCTCTTGAGCAAAACACTATACCTCCTGACGAAGTGATTTACATAAACAGTTTCATAGCTTGTAAGTACTGTCTAGTGAGATTTTGTTATATCATGTGGACATTCAAGTTTGCAAGTCTGGGCAGATTTGTACTCTGACTCTACCTTCTCATCAACACTCTATTGTGCCTTTGGGGTTTTTTCCTCTCTTTTCTTGCCACTAATCTTATTTAGGGAATACTTTTTCAAAATCCCCTTTGTCAAAATAAAAGAAGGAAAAAAACAAAAGAGAGACTGAACTCAGTTTGTGACAACAAAACATTACAGCAGTGTAAGTGCATTGATCTGAGTGATGGTAGATAAGAATCAAGCCCAGGCAGCCAGTTTTCTGATCTCTAAATCATGTTGCCTGCTGTGTTACTGAAAGTTTTCTTTTCCTTATCTATGTACATTCTTTGTCCTTTTAGAATATTGAGAAATTTCTTGTTTGTGTACAACTCGCTATTGTATTTAAATTTTGTTTCCTAGAAAGTAAGTCTGTGACTAATCCATTGCGTATGCTGCCGTACTGTGGAATTAGATTGGATATTAGCACAAGGCTATAGCAAGAACAGTTTAATGAATGTGTCACAGACAAAAATGTCATATGCATATGGCTATGGCCAAAGCAGAGAAGAAACAGAAAAAACACAGCTCCGTAGTTAAACACACTGGGGACTAGACACTCCCTTCTAGAGGGAGGATTGCCCACCAGCGATGTGAAGTTTTGTGGTGTATATACATGTATATGTATATGTATATGTATATGTATATGTATATGTATATGTATATGTATATGTATATGTATATGTATATGTATATGTATATGTATATGTATATGTATATGTATATGTATATCTATGACTCTCCTCAAGATCTTTTCCACTCTGTTTCTCAAAAGAGCTCTACTGGCTTTTCTGATGTCAAAGGCACATGATGTAGCATAATCATTCAGTCTGAGGTTCTCACTCAGTAGTCATTACCTCTTTGTAAATAATCTGTGCTCTTCTCTGAGACAAATTTATCTGGAATTTGCTCTTTACTCTTGATAACATATGATTATATATTTAATATACAGACAAGCAATATGCCTTTGGTAGTTGTAAAGTATGTCATTAAATTATATAAATAAAATTCATCCATTGAGGATTCACATATCACTTTGACCATAGCTCTACACAAATCTGTTGACTTTTCCTTCATGCTTTCTCATTATTTAAGTTTAATTTCCTTAATTTATATTGCTTTTATAACTTGTTTATTTTACAAATGTTCTTTTCTCATTCATTTGATGAATATTCACTGATGATAGCAGAAGAAAACAAACCTGGGGAAGTTACATTGTCAAATGCTTTTGATTCAGCCCAGGATCAAGCAAGAAGGTGCTTAATTGAATGAGAATAACTCCACTCAGAAAGAGACAGGAGGACAGATTGCAACATCAGGTGGGAAAAGTGCTATCAACTATAGCACAGAAGATAAATCAAACGTTTCCCTTGTCTACTGGTAAGGCAGTCCGCATGTATGGTTCTGGGATGAATAAAGCCTAACTGAAGACAAATTTGTTCTTACTATGCCTCTAAATTCACTCTGCTACTAGAGAGTCTGCTCTGGTGAGACATAATTCTCTAAAATGCTTGAAAGTGAGGGATTCAGACAGAATTAGTCTGTTAGGGGTATACGTATACTTCAGAAACTATTTCTAGATCTGTTTATTAGTCTTTCCGTATATTGTACATGCCTATTTATGTCTACATTACACATATGCATGTGCATGTGTGTTCAAGAAATTGAAAGATACTTTCTGTATTTGTATGCATGCTTTTGTTTCTATACTTCCGAAGTAATCTATACAACTTAGTTTTTCATCCTGTTTTTTTTTTTAAGTCTCTTGGAAACTTGTCTCCTATGAGACAACCATGAGGCAGGTGCACCAACTGCCCCCTCCACCCTTCTCCAAAACCAGGGCTTCTAACACAGCAGCTGCTGGCTCTTTTTGCACCCTTATGTTCATACCTTTTGTGCCCCAGCATGACTATTGTCACGTACACACCTTCATCACGTGCTGACCATCATGTACCCACTGAGGTATAATGACTCCTGTCATGTAGACCCATGGGTTGGGGGAGAAAGGGAGGCAGACCCCAGGTCAACAGACAGAGTCCTCAGCCAATGGGACGTCTTGGCTCAGAGAAGCTTCCGGACCATGTCCATATATGACCACAACTTGGATCTGACCAGGCTATAAATGGGTCTCTTAGGGGAAACGTTGAGTGGTGTTCATCAGAGGAGCAGGGCTGAGACTGGGAGTTCTGCCTGTGGAACTGGGACACTGTCAAAGGCAACTTTCCAGGACTGAGTGCCTCACCTCCCACCACGGTGAGTATTTCTTCTGAATCTGTCTTTGGGTGATCCTTCAGACCTCCCTGCCACACCACCTGCCCCTACAGCCTGGGCAAGCAAATATTTCTTCTGGGTACCCTTGAGAAAGTTTCTCTTTTCTGAGAGTGTGTGCTCTTTGGATCATCATTCTTGTGTGTCACCATGTAGTAATAATAACCTGACATGTACAGTGAACTTGTAGTGGTGTGTTAAATGTTACTGGAATGCTGATTGGTTTTGGATTGTCCCTGTTTTTCATTGGTTCCTGTCCTTTGGTTTGGTGTTGTTGCAAACTAAAGTTTGTTTGAGCTGAGCCTTGGTTTGTATTAGTTTTGGCATACCTTTGTGAAAAACCAAAATCATCATCTTCTTCAAGGCCTGTGTCTTGTGATGTTTCCCACCATAATTCCTTTTAGTCAGCCTCCAAAAGTAACAGTAAGTAGGCTGTATTTCACAATACTATACATGTACCTATTATCCATTCAACTGCTGTCTCTGTTTCTCCAGGTAATGGAATCACTTTACATTTTTGTTGACCCTGTGGCTTCATTTTCAACCTGAATTCAGCAGCTCTTTGAAAGATTCATATATAGCTATGCATGTAAATATCATGTCCTAAAAAACACGAAAAATGGACAGGTAGCCATCTCCATCCCTAGAGATACGTCCCACATACTTATACCATAGGGACATGGAAAATAAAAACGTAATACTAAACAGTAAAACAACCCAATCATACATCCAACTAATGCAGATTGTAAGTGGAACTAGAGTTGTAGTCCTAGACCATGATCACTGCCTAATGTAGCAGGAGGCTTTTGGTCGTGTGACACAGCAGTGCCTGTAGTGTGCAAGATTCCTATTCTCCACTAACATATCTAACATTTATCCATCCAAATGTTGTTCATCTAGAGAATGTAAAACTGCTTTATCCACATGCATGAACATGCAATAAAATCACATAGTATAGCAGGGTGCAGAGCAGCCTCACAGTGCGTGCACCCATATACCACACAAAGCACTTCCATCCTGGGGACACACACACACTTCACGTTCAGGCAAAGAACTGCCATTCTCACAAACTTCTAAAGGACTCGTTCCCCTCAGTTCACAGGTCTGCCAAATCAGGTTTCTGCAGCCATATCTTAAAATCTATTTATTATCTTATGCACACACTTTTATTTTAAAAGGTGCTGTGCAGATGAGGGGGGGGTATTCATTTGTCTTTCTGAGTTATTTTTTTTTCATTTTTTCTCAGTTCATTTTTGATTGCTATTCCTCAAAAGCCAAAATTCAATATGTAAAATGCTTTTAAAAAGATGAATCAATTTCTAATGTCAAATTCAATAAGCTCAGCTACCACATTCACATCGCATTACTATATGAAAAGACAACGATGCCTCAAATTTCTACTATTTTCAGAAGTGCTCCAGGTTGAAAATTAAGGATAAGTTACTGAAGTGCTTAGAAACCAAATTGATATTCAGAAAATGGACCTCACATAATGATTTTTCCATCCAGTTTATTTATTCTTAATCCAATAGCCATTAATACACTCTAAACTCTGGGGAACTGAAAGCACAAATGTAGAGTTATTTTCTTTATCTTGTTTGCAGGGAAAAGCTGAATTTCAGGTCATCAGAAAGTAGCATAATTAGTTATTGTAGAACTGCTTCTTCCTGTAGCCTTGGTGCATTGTATACCTGCAGGCCTGGCATGAAAGGAGGGTCTGCTCACAGGGTCACCACTGGGAAGTGCCATCTCCCATAGGCAGAGATCCTCCTCAGGTTCCTCACAGCTCAGGAAGCAGCTCCAACAGCCCCAACCTTGGTTCCTGCAGCCCTGCTCTGTGGCTGGCAATGTCCCCACCCCAAAGATGGGTGGCTGTAATTCCTTTACAGATGAAATGATTCATGCAGTTTCAATAGTACTAGCCAATCCCCATCAGTAAACCTGGGCAAGTAATGGAAAAAACAACAAAAAACTCAGAGTGGACCGAAATGGGTTGTGGATGGAGACACTGAGGGAAGGTGTTTTGATAAAATTGAGATAGATTTATGTTGTTATAAATAATTCCATTTCATTTTCAGAGTTATTTAATATGTTTAACTAAAATTGCTTTTTAGACAACAACAACAAAAAAAATCAAATTTTCAAAAGAAAAATCAACATTTCGGGTTTTTTTACCCTGTGTTTCCAAATTGAAATTATTCAGGATGTAGTTAATTCTCTCCACTTTAGACATTAAAATATATGTGTTGAATCCTAGGTTTATAAACTTGCTTATTCTGAGACCAGGAAGATTTGTGAATAAAGCGATTATTATCTGGCAAAAAAAAAAAAAAAAAAAAAAAATTAAATGTCAGTGGGAAGGATTCATCTACGTCTATGTTAGTCTAGAGAAACAGACACTTCAGAAATCCTAATTTAGAGGAGATGGATTATTCCCTAGAGTCCCCTAGTTCTTTCTTCAGGAGCCTAGAGTGACCACCTTACTCTCAAATGTGGAGCTTTGAGACATCTATGTTAGAATAGGTGGTTTCCACCACTCAAGATTTCAGTACTCTTTGCTCCTTCAGGCATACATTATTTGCAGAATTTGAAGATTACTTTGCTCCCCCAAATCCCATTTATACTATATTTCACTTCAGTCAAAACATTTCCTCTGCTGACTTAATTTTCTCATCTGATGCAGTGAAGCATTAAGCATCTGTTTAATTCAAACCTTGTGAATATTTCTACTTGAGGTCAAAAACTATGCTACATAAAGTTTACATTTTTAAGTTGTTTCCTGAATTATGTTCATATTGCAGATCTTATTAAGAAACCAATCCAGACAGTTCATATGTTATTTATGTATTCTTTATTCAGCTCTTTTTCTGATATTCTGTATTAATAACCCGACATGTGTAGCTCCTTTATGCGTACGGCTCTTTCCCATAGTGGATATATATATCTATTAAATGCCCTGGAGCAGGAGGAAGGTTCAGTTTCAGAATGAATCATCCAGGCATGACTTATGTGAAAAATGTCCTGTTAACATTATTGGAAACTAGTTTTATTTCACTTTAAGTGATAGTCCTAATTTCAGTGGTCTTAGTTATGCGTTGTATGACTATGAGGAGCATGAAAAGAATAAGATGTGAACTATTATATGCCAGTACAGTAATTGAACTAATGTTTTCTTATAAAATAATCTCCACCAGTCATTTGAGGCTGTCCATTATATATATTTCTTCAATAGTTTTTCATACTGTTCACATGAAATAATCAACATTACAGAATTATGTCCAGTCCTTGCGAAATTGCTGTTTCCATATCAGTACATTTGGGCTCAGGTAGCAAAACTACAGCCTCCCCTTCTACTTTTCACTTTAGCATCTTAACAGAATATGTCCTGATAAAGGTAAAGATTTGTACAGAGAAAGATCAGGTGCTGCACACAGTTCATACTATAACAGTTTGATTGTTTAAGAGAACATAAACTAATGGCAGATAATTATGCAAAAGATAAATCAGCTAGCAATGTAATTGTCAGAATTATAATGATGAGGTATGGTTAAATTCTTATTGATACATTAAAATTGTGAGAAATGTTAATATATTTAATTGGCATTTAACAAGATAGCTGTAGCAAGTTAATTAGGTATCAATTCACATTCTTCATAAATGTCAGCATTTTTAACAATTGAGCCCACATTTACACTGCAGTTTATCTGTGGGTATTCCTGGATACAGTCCTGGTAGAAATAGCTATATTAGGTTTGATGGCACTTGTAAGACTTTCCCTTCAGATACCTACATCATGGTCAGGATGAAATTAGTTAGAATGAAATTCCCATTCCCCTTACCTTACCTTTCCCTTTTTATATTAACAATCAGTACTTAATAAATATGGAGTACTTGGCCCCTCTGATCTGACAAACTAGACACTAGTAGCTACTGGATACTTTTGATGTTAATATCTCAGTGCTTTACCTTCCAATCTCTAAAATACTCATTCATGCTAATGGTTTACAAATGGAAAAAAGGTCTATATTCACCATGATTGTCACTTGCCCTGATAAATTTGTGAACTGACAATGCTACAAAGTACAGAAATTAAACGTGGAAGCTCTGTAAGCCTCCAGCTAACCACCACACACATGCACACACACACACACACACAAACACACACAAAGTTATACATATCAACAGAGTCACTTCAAAAAGTCAGTTGCAAGCAAAAAAAAAGTCAAAATAGTTTACCAAGTAATTTTGTAACTCTTTTTCACTTTCAACAGAGTTTCTAAATTATAAGGATGCATAAAGATGACTATAAATATGAAGATAAGTGGACCTGTTTTTTCTTCGTCTTTCTTTTTTCTCCCAGACACTAAGATAAAAGATTGGCAAGGTTTTTCAATATACTATTAAATGAAGAGTTATGATGGTTCTCTTAGGTTTGCTTTGATGGAAGTGTTACATAACTTACAGATGTACAGTGAGAAAGATAGAGACACTTGGGTGGGAAGACCAGGAGGTGGAATGGGATACAAGGAACAGGGGAAGGCTAAGATGGGGGAAAATTCTCAATAAATCTCATGTGTTTTCTTCTGATTCATTCTCATGTGCCCCATTTGGAGACTGTTTTCTGCCAGAGGTGTTCAATATTATAGACAGGATTTCCAGAGCTTTAAGTAGCCAGATCTATTTGATATTTTAGCCAAAAGATGGCTAAAGATGTCAAAAGCATATGGCAAAAATGTGCAAAGTAATGGTCTGCATATTTCCAATAAAGCTTTTTCATTTATTTTGGTATTTTATCTAACACAAGCAGAACATGCTTTCACTGTGTTTGTCTGTCCTGATTCTAGGAAGGCAGTGCTCGCCCACCCAGAAGAGTGCACTGGGCTCCTCTCTAGAGTTTCCACGAGCTGAACTCTTGGAGTCATTGTTCTGGTTGGCTAGTAGTTAATGTTGAGGAGGACTCAGGAATAGGCAATTAAATTAACTTACTTTGGGCTATAGGTGATTCACCCAAAGTCAGCAATGAAGCCCACGTCTATTCTAGTAGGAGTTTTAGTGACTTCCATTGATTTTAACACATAGAACACCTTGCACCTATTTCTAAACCAAAAGCAGTAGAACAGGATTTATGAGACTAGTAAGACAAAGCACCACACATATAGACCAAACAGGCCACTATATATAATGAAAAGTATCCATCTCGGTAGTACTTTAGAAAGCAAAGAAAATGACAACATTCTACTCAAAGTTTGCCAAAGTTGTTTCAGTTTTTCAAGTATTTCTAAACTCAGCTAAATAGAATTCAACAATGGCAACACACTGGCAGTTAGTATGCTGACTATGTTCTTATTTTCTGCTTCTTTCTCAATCAGATTTTCATCCCTACTGGCTCAATTGCTGTTTCACCACTTCCATTTACAAAGCATTCAACAGATATACAAATTCCAGTCCTAAGAAGTTTCACCTGGTATTTCCTTTATGTTTTTCCACTTAAGATTACTCAAATAAAAGTAATGACCCAATTTCTACTTGAAACATTTACTACAGCCTTCATCTACAAAACATTTAGAGACAAAAAATTTCAGCAAATCATTATCATCCTTGTCAGCAGCCATGTTCAACCATGTTGTAATAACACCAAACATTGACTTCTGTTAATGTTTCTTTAATGGTTCCTTCAGACTCATAGTAACTCCTCATGTCCTTTCCAAGATTTCTGAGTTTTTCCGGCATCATTTAGATACCAAAGAAATGATAAGAATTATTACTAGTGGTTTAGAAAGTGGAACAAACCACTGGAAATCTATAAATCTAAACAATAAGTTATTTGCTATTTGGCTAGTGATGTGTGGATTTAGTCCTAATTAAAGCAAATTTAACTGAGAGCAGAACAGTCCCTTAAAACACAGCCTAAGTAATCAAAAAGTGTACTATATTTAGATTATTTTTATGAACTACTATTCCAGTTGCATTTTCTAAGCCAAACTCAAAACCATTAAAATCAGTAAAATCTAAATATGCTTTTTTAAATTTTATTTTTCGTAAGAAATGCCTAATAATGCCTAAAATAAAAACAATTGTGAAGGGTCACTGAACATTACTAGTACCTATTTACCAAAAAAATTAGTATGGACACTGCTGGGGTTTGGACTAGATGACCTTTGAAGGTCCTTACCAACCCAAACTATTTTATGACTGCAATTTATACCTAATGCATAAGAGTGACATATACATATACCTTTGATTTTTCTAACCCATGGTCACATTTCAAAGGACCTCTGATCAGTGTAGATGTCAGGTAGACAATAATCTGCCTGAAGAATGGACATTTTCAGCCCAGTGTTTTTCAGGTAGACATGCTCATGTGCTGTGACCATGTTACTCAGATGAGTCTAAAATTTCCTGAGGAGAAAGTATCGGAACTCAAATATACAAATGACTCACTGTAATTTGATGTATTTTAGAGCACTTCTGAAGTCATTTGCCACACAATTGCAAGACCAAGTTGTAATTTCATGCCTTTAAAAAGAAAAAAAAAAAAAAAAGGCAGTGTCTGTAGACCTGTATAGATATTCGACCTTTTCATAAAAAAAACAGAACCTCATGATACTGTCACTGGTTTAGTTATGTATTTCCCTGTACTATCAGAACAATCGTTAGTTTTGATTACAAGGTTTTCTGTAAATCCAGAGGACAAAAAGAAAAAAAGCAAAATATTATCTCTAGAGAGAGGACAGTTTGTGAGTGCATCCTGAGATTATCTGTCCTAAAAACTAAAATATCTTCTGAAACAAACCCTTGGATGATGGAAGTTATTAAGACCCTTCATATTGATTATGCTGGACCTGTAGATTAACTCTGCACTCCGATCAGTGAGACTGTTTAGAAATGTACTGATTAGCTACACAGGAAGAAAAACTGTAATATACTGTGGTTTGCTTGTAGTATATTGTGGATTCATGGTTGAAAATTGACTGCTGCCTTCTAAACATGAGTTTTGGCTGACTAGCTTGGTCCTTGACAGAGTATATCTTATAACTGAAATTGTCCAACAGACTCAGTCATCATTAAGCCAGGGAAGAATCTGACAGATGTGTACATAGGAGGATGATTTAAAAGGCTTTCCCTGCTTGGAGATAGGGAGAAACATTTTTGATCCTGACCAGGTGTAAAAGAGCAGAAAATATACTTTCAGGGGGTACTTATCTAAGGCATTCACTGAATCTAAGTATTTCACATCACACTGACTGGATAGTTTATTTACTTAGTTTTCTGTTAGCCTGTGTGGCAGAGAAAAAAATCCTCATTACAGCTCAAGTGTCATAAGCTTTCTCTCTAGCTAGTGGAGAAACATCAGTATCTTGAGAGAGTGAGTAACATCTTGGGTAGGCAGATTCACTTGCTAGGGTGCTTTGCTTCCTTAACAGTACAGGGAGCTAATAACCACACAAAATCGTAACTAAGTATTTTCAGCTAAGGAACTAAAGTGAGAAGGGATGAGACCAACCAGAAAGCCTAAAAACTGTGAGACTTGCAGCTTCTCAGGAGCTTATGCTATAAAAGTTCCTGGTTCCACTTCGGTTTTCCAGGTTCATGCACCATGGGTCTAGGCAAAATGAATCATTCCAATTTTTGGCAATTCTTTTAGCATTCTCTCTAAAGCAGAATTATTAAGCCTCTTCAGAAGTCTCTCAGGCAACAAATTGCCAGTCATCATCCATCAACTACATCCTAGTCAGCTTGTGGTAGTGGTCAAGATCTGGAAGAGTCATAGCTAAAGACTGGTTGAAAGAAGCATTCAAAATTCTGGGAGTTGTCGGAGTCTACTGAAATTGGCCAGGACTCTGTTGTGATATGGTTATCATAGAAGTTTTAGCTACTACATGTTTTACTGCATTTTTCCTCTCAGATAGCAACCACTAGTTGCATGGAAATATTGACAAAGCTTTCCCTGGATGTATTAACCTGACAAAGACCTTGCATTTTTTATTTGGTAATTGATTTGGTGGAGAAACATTATTTGTTTTCAAACCAGATTCCTTAATCCCTGTTATTCAACATCCGCATACAGTTCAGAAAAGTTATAAGAAAGGGAAAAATACATATAATAACTCAAACTCTTGTACGGTTCAACTCAGTTCTTATTCTCTTACTGAATTTATTTTTTCTATTTTTCTATATTTTTATTTATCATCATTCTGTTCAGAACACATTAATAAGTAGAGAGAATCATCCGCATTCCAACCCTAATTGGTGAGCGGATTAAGAGTTTTTGATCTGGTGCCATCAGCATAATTTGAAAACAGGTGGTATTAAACCAATTAGATTTTTTTTGATTGATTTTTGCCTTTTATGCAGTAAGGGAAATTCATTGGTGTTAATTTGGAAATGAGGTAACAATGACTTTTGAAACATTGCCAGCTCACAAAAAAATAAAGTCAATATCAATTCATTAGTAAATTAATGGGACTCATTTTATTGTAAATAGCTAACAACTGTGCAACTGGCAGCCCTGAGTTAGTAGTCATTCAAAGAGCATCAGATGCAAGTTCTGAAAGTAATGGAAAAGTTCAGACATAAATAGTCTTTCTAATCAGGAGTTTTATACTCTTCTTGCAAGTTAAATATTTTTGACCTTAAAAAAGTGTGCTACAATGACCTTATGATGTAGGCATGAAAGAGTTTATATTAGACCTAGTCTGTGTCTTTAAATACAGGCCTAAATACAGTTGAAGGAGCAATCACATTTCAAACTTAAAAACAAAAAGGAAATAATTTCAGGTGGCTGTCAAGTAATTTTTCTTCCTTACAGGAAGGAAAAAGCTCTTGAAATGTTTAAATGAACTGTATTTTTTCAAGTTGATAAATAAAGTTTTAGTTTGAGCTCTTTTCATTTGTCTTTTGCAAACAAAAACTTTGTTATCCCTACTAAAGTGAGCAACATTTTGAGTTGAAGCATCATTTTGAAATGGCAAGTGGAAACTCCTAGCGTTTTCTGGTTTTCCAACATTTTTCTAGGCTAAAACCTGAAAAATTCAAACTGAATTTGTGAATTGTTACAGGCAGATGCGTTTTTCTCAGAGAACCTGAAGAGCATCCCACAGATATAATCCTGAATAATGCATTGCAGGTAGCATTGCCCATGAGAGCACAGAGGCAATTGTACATTTCACAGATGTTCTTTAGGATGGAATCCCTGTAGAGCTCTCTTCAGATGGAAATCCCACTTTAGTCTTTAGAAAGCCCAGCACGTTCTGTTTCATCTCTGTGTTCAGCTGCTGCTCTGGGGAATAACCGAGACCAAGGCTCTATCTATTCCCTATTGCTTCTTACATTTTTTTTTTTTTTCAGTAGGACACATTAGCGTGAACAAAATGCAGCAGAGCTATTCAGCTTCCAATCGTAAACTACCTCTTGTCCATCCAGCATGATATATTGTTATAAGAAAGTGATTCTGTTTCCTTATATAAGCACTGAGAAGATCTGTGTCAGCACCTCAAAGCAGAGCCCATTTACTGCTTTTCTTATAATGCAATCATCTGTGGGGTCTCAAAACCTTTTTCCCATATAAGCCTGGCCACTCTTGTAGCATCCATTAGTGTGCCATAATGTAGCCCAATAATTATATTTTAAAAATGTCATGTGGGTTTTTCCCCTATGTAACCTGTATCTCTTTATTTCAGAGTATGTGCACAGTGAAGGCACAATTTAGCCTTTTTATTTGCTCACATTTCAAATACTAGTCTTCTGCAGTATTTCTATTATAGAGAAAACAATTGAAAAACTATGTAAAACTTACGGGAAACCTAAATGCTAAACTGCTTACCAAATATTGTATTTGGATAAGGTTTGTTTTTCTGATTGTTCCATGTGTCAGTACAATTGCTTTAGTCAAAAGCAATATTGAAATGCTTGCAGGACTAATATTTTTTTATCTATTAGGATTTGGAAAAGGATGAAGTTGCCACTCATATTTGGCATTCTTCCATTTAGCAATTTTCAGTTCTGTAATATGAAAATTTATAGTATATCTAGATATCCACTCAGTGTCCAGCACCAAACCACCTTACTAGGAGGACCTTTACTGCTAGGATCATATAAAATGACTTGTGCCTAAATTTCTTTAAGAAGACTCTAGAGAGTCCACTGGGTCAGCTTACCCTTAAAACCAAACATACAGCCCACAAGCATTTAGGTTCTTATCTGAGATCAGCATTGAAATATTTCCAAGGTTATGAGCCCATACACTCAATATCTTGACTGCTTCTGTGTAAAGCAGAACGTCAAACTCACTTTCTCCTTTATTTAGGAAGGGTGTTGTAGAGCTGCATTGAAAGGGTTACTTCTGAAAGCTGATGGGCGATAGGCAATTCAAGATTTTCCAGGCATGCTAAGAATATTGACTTTCTGAAGCTGATGAGATGATGTGAGCTACTTCCAACAATTCAATCTACTCCATTCATAGTACAGCCAGTTTATAAAGGCATGCAATCTGCAGAGGACTGTTGCAGGGTCACTGTGCTACAACCCTCTTGACACAGCCAAAACTCCTGAATAGAGGATGAGAAGTCTGATTACTGATTAGCTTCTGTGTTATTTCAATCAGTTCTCTGAAGGAAGTTAGCAATCTGCCCAGCATCCAACAAAAGATTGCTATTAAAGGGCCATTATGATGGGAACGCTCAAGCTAGGAAGGTTTTGGGTTTTTTTCCATTCTTGATAAATCTGGGTTTTGAGAAGCGCTTTGGAGTTGTTGGTTTTGGGCTCTATTTAAGTACTTCTTGATTATAAGACTCCTTTATTGAATTTATGCCTGGAAAGTACCTTTGTTTCATTTCATTTTACACTTATTGTGGCCAAGCTGAATAGTTTATTTAAATTTTATACTCAAAGGAATTTTCTCAGAGGCAGTTGTCTTCCCACAAATCAAGCAATTCTAAATTCTAAATTCAATTAATTAATTAACATGTTAGTGGTTTCTTTTTACACTAGAAATATCAAAAGGGCATTTTATCTGCTTTTGTAATAACATAAAACATCTTTAAGTGAACCTTCCCATAACAGTCCAGGTGTTCCTCATAATTTAAATACACAAAGAAACAAAACTTTTTCCTCTGTGATTCAAAATGAAAACTTTATTTTTTTCACATGCAAAAGGGAATTAAAGAAGGATGAACTAACAATCTGTCCTGGTTTTGTTTAAAACAAGACTGGTTCTATTTTAGTGACTCTTCCTTTCAGCTAAGCTCCTCTAAGTAACTGCACTTCTCTGAATTTGGCTGCATGTTTTTTCAGACACTGTTTGCTCCAGAGCTCATAATGGTAGCAATGGTATGCAGAAGAGGCCCAGTTTTAGACTTATTGCTATGGCAGCCAAGGTCACTGATAAATTTTGCACATTCCATAAATGAGAAGGGCATATTTGCAAGGAGGGGCGGAGAGAACAGGTGACCAAAATTGACCAACCAAGTATTCCATCCCATCCGCCGTATAAAAGTGGGAGGTCATGAGGGTCTTGCTCTCTTCTACCATGGCCGCCATCTGAAGAGGACCCTGCCTGCTGAGCCTGCAATCTGAGGCCTGGTTCCAGGTCCTGCATCCCTGAATCTAGTTCTGGTTTACTGCAGAGTCCAGCCCAGGACTAGCAGGTGCCTGCCCTGCAGCCGCTGGAGGCACACCAGCTCTGCCGTGGGTAGCACTGCACTTCCCCAGGAAATTCAATATAGGTTTTGTATATTTTGTATTATTTTATCTATTTATTAGCAAAGCATTTTTAATGTTTTCCAACTTGTAAGTCTCTCTCTCTTTTTCTTCTCTTACCTTTCCTTAGTGGGGAGGGCAGGAGGTTAACAGAGAGCATCTGCCATGGTTTATTGTCGCCCTGCAGTAAACGGTGACACAATCAGACTATTAATATGGAACATGGAAGAGAAAGTAAGTACCCTGCAACATCTTTTCTGTTTAACCTTAAATAAAATATTTAATATTTCAGTCTTGCTTTGATTCCCCCAGAACTGCAAAAAATTACTACATTCCTTCTCAGGAGTGTCAAGAAGATTAACACATTAATACGTCAATACACTGAGGCAATCAGATGCTGTGCTAATATAAGAAATAGAAATATCTTACCTGATTACAAAGATTTACAACTTTAAAAGTATAAAGAAACCTACTAAAAATGCAAATGCATTCAGTGTGTGCATAGTCTTAAATGTTTTAATTTGTACAGTTCAATATTCAGTTCCTCCTAATTGCTGTTGGATCAGATTCACACTTTTCAAAATGAAAAAGCTGACTTTTCTAATTATCAGTGTTGCAGGCCTGGCCTGTTGGCATGTGGATAGCTATCACATTGTTGTGTTTAAAATCACTGCTGGTAGTGTAGACCCCCAAGCTGGAACGTAGCAAACTCTTTCTTCAGTGATGTCTATAGCAACTTCAACCAGTGTAAGGACTCTGAGTTGCAAAAAAATTTCCAAATAGTTTTTTACACTACAGGGAGTAATTCTGAATTGCAAATATGACAGCAAAATATATTGAGCTAGTAAATGCTCTTTTTCTGTTACTTCTCTGCTTCAATTCTTACTGTATTTAGCAAGAAATAAAAAAGTATGGTCAAACAAGAAAAGTCAGGAGCACACTACATGGAGAAAAAATGAGTTTAAGGGAAGCTGCAGTGTAAATATTAATGTAATACAGAAGAGTTATACTCAAAATTAAGTATCATCAGGTATGAATACTATCGCCAAGCCTCAGTGCCTTCCAAAGCCACTAGTTAGAGAGGAATTCTGTCACAAGGGTGGCTGTCTGGCTGCAGGCAGGTGCAGGCTCTGCAGAGGTTTGGACAACTCTGTGATCAGAAGTGACATTTGAGTGGTAAGCAAGTTTTCCCAGTGGAAAGGTAAGCATGGTGAGATGTTAAGCATGTTCAACACCAGGCAAGAGTTTTGAGGGTATAAGTTACAGACTTAAGTGCCTTAGGTGTATCCTCTGTTTCTGCTCATGCAGTGCATGTGTTAGTTTACACTTAGGTTCTATCTGGAGCTTTCAGGGGGGAAACTGAGGTACAGTTGCAATAATTTCACTGATACTGCATCCTATTGGTAATAAAGCGTTTACTTTGTCAAACTCCAAAAAGCTTTATATTTCGATCTTTTCACCTGTCATATAAGTGAAAAAAAAAGTATTAAATTGAGACCATAATGAAGTTTGAGTCATGAGTATTTGCACAGTCTGGTTAGATGCTAAGAATAAAAGCACTACAAATATTCCAAGAGTTTAGAGTGCATATAAAAAATATTTTACTGTAAACCTTTTACAGATAGTCTTCCATATTGTTATGGTAAAAGTATCACTTAACAACTGCATCTAACAGCTAAATGTTAGCTAGCAGAAAGATGTCTCCCTGAGGCTAGTGACCCTTGCATTTGTGACAAACCAACACAAAATGCAAATACCAGAGCTGTGGGTTTTCTGATTGCAGGTGGTGGGGGTTGCAAGGAGGGAGAGGGAGCATTTTCAGAGACATTTTCCATTCTAGAGTTTTGCATTATTAATGCTTATTCATTGATAACTGCCAAAAGTCTACATATTGGTTATATTATAAGCAAGTCAGGAAATGAGAAAAAAAAAAGCTTTTATTTGGTAATAGTTCAGATGAGTTATTCCACACGAGGTAAATGATCTGGGAAGGTATTGAAGGTTAATTGTGATTCAAGCAGAAAATTATGTAGAAATAAGAATAAAACCACAATTGAAAGTACAATTGAGCAGTACATTCAAACTGTTTGAACATCACAGAACTAGTTTAGTTCCTGTAATTTAAGTTCAAATGTAGGATGGTTTATGAAGCAGGAAACCATAACGGTGGCTTTGGACTACACATTTGCATTAAAAAAAAAAAGTAACAGGTCGGGCGAGAGTGAGAGCTGCATCTTCTGTACCTTGCTGTTTCTGATTACACTTACAGTTATGCCACCACAGAATCACACTGCTCAGATTCTTCATTATAATTAACACATGGCTCTGCTGTGTGACTGTTGCATTCAGAGGAAGAACTTCTGCGAGAGGTTAATTTCACACTTGGGAAAGAGAACCACTATGCTACTGTCTAGAATCGAGTGCAGTGTAGCAAACAGAGGAAATAATTCTGTCAGTGCCCCAGAAGACCTAAGGTGTTACCTCTCCTTTGAGAGAGCAGCAGGTCAAATGTGTCATTCATCTGAAGAACAGTTTTAGAGATCAAGGTCACACTTGTTATCCAGTCATAGCAGCCTTCCAGTAAGTTTTATCTGTCCATATTGATCCTGAATCACACTACAGCACATTTAAGAGCTCCGTCAGAGATCTCAACAGATCTCTGCAAACATATTCTATTGTGTCACCATACTTAACAAATCTTTCTGGCATGCTAGTAGTCAAATTAAAAAATTTAAGCTTGATAGCCAGGGTTCCATCATGCATTTCATGGTACTATGCGAGAAATAACTTCCTGCACTAGAGAGAAGACAATACAAATAATTGAGATCATAAGGACTCAGACAAATTCTAATACAGAGTAAAACTTCATTTGCAGTTATGCTGAAAATGTAAATCCTCAATGGGAAATGTATTGGATCCCATTTATTTATTTTTGACAACATATCCCATAATGAGAAGAAATATTTCTGAACAACTCTTAACAAATGAAGGACTATCTCTGCACTTGTTTATGAGACATCTTTCATTAAGGTAAATGCAGTTAAGGTAAATGCAGTTAAGGTATATTAAATCCAGATGAATATGGAAAAGCAGAATTCACTGGTAGCAACTCACTGTTTAGAACAACAAAGTAGTGATTAAAAGTTTTGGGGAATACAATGATCAAAAGTGTGTCTAAATCAGGTTTCTACATTGGTCAACACTGTTTTGAAGTGGTCAGGAGTGCTACTTTATATAAGGAGTGGGCACTGTTTCACAGAAACATAACTGCAAGGAGTAGCACACAGAAGAGAGAAAGATAAGTGATCAAAAAGAGAAAATGGCAGAGACTAAAAAGACAAAGGTGAGAGAAAGCAAAGAACGGGACTCGTCCAGCCTGACGTCCAGCCTGACGTCCAGCAGAAAAGAAGTTTACCACTGTGAGAAAAGTAACTAAATCCTGCTGCTTTATTTCTTCTGTGGTTACAGGAACTGTATTTTATATGTTCATTGACAATAAATAGCGTGATACCAGATATATCCCCACCTTTGTCATCACTTTATTCTCCTGAAATAACCAGTCCGCAGTTTATCTGCTGTTGTTTAGCCATTACAGTCAAAAGAGTAAGTGATACTAAACAAATTTAATGAGGACTGTTTATCCATTATAAATGCTTCATGCTCTAGCTTAATTTATACAGATGACATTTTAAAAAGTACTTTTCCATAAGAATGTTTTAAATAAAAATATTTTATTAATGAAAGTAATCAAATTCACTATAGATGAACAGCTATATCAGACATTTTTCCACATTTAGCTGTTGAAACTCCAGTAATAAAGCCAATTTGCCAACATTATACATGAAGACGCTATATCATTTGACACAAAGTCAATATATAGATGACCAGATGGTTCTTTTTATCTAACACTTGACAAGTGTGTGTGGACACTTTCACTTAAGGGATAATTTGTGTTCAGCAATGTTTCCTTATTATTCTTATTGAGAAGCCATTATGTCTGTCAGTGTTTTTCTTCCGCTAAAAATGGGAATGTGAGCATGAAGTTGCCTCCATTAATAAATCAATATCTTCCTCAGTTCCTTTTTGTTTGTCTCTCTTTGTAGAAAACATAGGGTGTAGCTAGAAAGCACCTACTCAGGTTTGGATGTATGATTCTCAGTAATAATAAAGCTGACAAAAATGCAGTTTGGCTGAATTCCTGAACTCCTTTCTGAGACAGTGACTTCATTATTATCGCCTTCTCATCCATGAGATGTGTATGAGAAACTATGCATACTCTTACTCACTTACAAAGATAGGATAAGTCATTAAAATGCCTACAAATAGTTAATCCAATTTCTGGAAATCAAACTGTGTTTGTAAAATTATTCATACTTTTAACTTAAGTCCAGTGATAGAGAAAAAAATATTAGGCCTTTTTGGTTTTGTTTTAAGAATAAACACACTGAGTTTTTTGTTTGATTTTTTTTTTTTTTTTTAAATATGCATTTGTTAATATTCATTGAGAATAGTTAAGAGGATTGGGAGCTTCATAAGATGTTTTACATGCCCTTCAAATGTTATTCAGTTAAATACAAGTAATTTAGAATGTCAAATGTTATTCCGTAGTATAAATTGGTTTTCAGCCATGAAAATATTAAATTAATTTTTCAAGAAAACAAAAGCACATTCCATGGAATTTAAGTGACAAATTGCACAGCTTACATACTATCTGAAGCACATATTTAATGAATCGCTGTCTGTCGTGGTTTAACCCCAGCACCACACAGCTGCTCACTCTCTACACCTCAGTGGGGTGGAGAAGAGAATCAGAAGAGTGAAAGTGAGAAAATTAATGGGTTGAGATGAAAACAATTTAACAGGTAAATCATGCAAGCGAAGTCAAGCAAGGAATTCATTCAAGACTTCCCATCAGCAGGCAGATGTTCAGCCACTTCCAGGACAGCAGGGCTCCATCACAGATAACAGTTACTTGGGAAGACAAACACCATCTCTTAACATCCCCGCCTTCCCCTCTTCATTCAGCTTTAAACGCTGAGCATGACATCATATGGTATGAAATATTCCTTTGGTCACTTGGGGTCAACTGTCCCAGCTGTGTCCCCTGCCAGTTTCTTCTGCACCCCTAGCCTGCTCGCTGGTGGGTGGTGTGAGAAGCTGAAAAGCTCTTGGCTCTATGTAAGCCCTGCTCACCAACCCCTGACTTTTCCACCACCAGTAGAAAACACAGCCTCTTACTAGCTACTATGCAGAAAATTATCCCAGTCAAACCCATCACAGTGTTAATGCAATAGCTTGCTTAATATTCAGGAATTAAAAATTCTTATAAAAATGAGATTCATTTATGAATAATTCATAAATAAAAAGAGAGCAAAACAGAAAGCAAACATGATTTGTGTTAATTCCAATGGATCAGTCTACTAAATAGAAAAAAAAAAACAGGAAGATTTGGGAACTACCAGAAAACTATAACAGGACTCAATATCAACAAGTTGCTTTAATACAACTAGTGTCATCTAGTGAAATTACACAGTAAGTAATGATCGCAGACAGACAGACTATTCTACTGAACACTGATATTAAGTTTCCTTTAAGTGAAGAAAAGTGTGATTTACATACAAATAATTTCTGAAGTATCAGTGCTACCTTACATACCCAGTTGGTCATGAACACCTAGCTAAGGAAGTATTTGCATCCTTAGATAAGAATACACTTGCAACCAGTAATTCCCATTCATTCCATGTAATTGTTCATAAAGCCTGCTCAGAATATTGACTACACTGACATACTGTTGTGCCGGGGAAATACTGATGCCTGCTCTACAGATTGTGGTCTTTCCATGGTGTTTCCCTCCCATAGGTAAAATGAAAAATTATGAAACAGCTCTATCTCACTGCAGGGAAACAGGAGTGCTAATTCTGACACCTACTATTCTTATAAAACCAAAACATATTCTCATGAATATTTAATGATATTTAATATCAAAAGCAAACTGCTATAGCAGATCTATTTTGACGTGTATTTCAGTGTTAAACTTGGACAAATAAAACAAATGCAAACAGTGTTGTAACGATTTTATACGTCTTACAATTGAGTCCCTGTATTGAAACAATTTGCACTATTTTTTTCCTCTTTTGCTTTACCACGCGTATTCCAAGAGTTCACATTCTGTGTCTTCTTTCCCAAAGAACACTTGCATCTCTCAACATATAAAACAGAGCTGTTATTCCTAAATATATTTTTATCAGTGTGCAACGTTGAGTTACATTTATAGTGTGCTACTAACACCCTGCTCTGATGACAGAGTTTTTAATCTCTTCATGGATTTCTTTCTAGTGCTCCCTGGGAGCTCCATAAGTTTTAGCTAATCACCAGAAGCTCTGGAAGATAGTAATAGGCGTGTTTATTTGTGCATCTTCATACCTTGCATAAAGCCTGGACTTACATCCTGGCCTTGGCTTGGCCAGCGTATGATTCATGGATGACCCATATTTATATTATCTGTTGATCACCTTATGTTGATTCTGACTTTCTTTTCTTTTTCTCTGTTCCCAGATACCAAAGAGAGGTCTGAAACAAGAGCTGGAGTAAGACACCTTCACATCTGATAGCAAGAGAAAATATTTATAATTTTCTTCATTCCTGCATCTTTCCTGCATTCCCCAGGTGAGGACTCAGAAACAGCCTTCTCAGATGGCCTTTCAGGTATGACTTAATATCGTTGTCTGTTCGGATTGCAAAATTGAGCAGACCTTCTCTCAGTTTTTGTTCTAGAACTTTCCCAGATGACAAGACCGCCTCAAAGGTAATGATAGCCTAGTATTTGGGCTCACAGAATTTGAACAGAAATGAGTTAGGGATCATCCAAAGAGTTCAGATGCATATACAGTGTAAACATAACCGTCAGTTACATTTATGGATGAAGATCTAAGAGTAAAGTGTACTCACAAGTACTTGATATGTTTTGAACTTTATTATTTGGTGTATACAATATGTCATTTTATATGTGAAAAGCAGTATTGATTTTGGGGTGTATTCCCGACAGTTGAGCTCTGAATCTCTATTTGGACTCCCATAAATTTTATAATGTGCCAGATTAAATCCCTGGGAAAAAAAACAAAAATATTTAAGCAAGCTTCACAGTGCCAGGACAGTACTATGCTGTGGGATGCTCTTTGCAATCCGTTGTCTCAGTGTCACTAAAGCAGGGGTACCCAGCCACAGATCAACTGTTCACTGAATGTGTAAGGAGTCCTGTCAAAAACAAAGGTAGTTTGTTGATTTTTAAGAGAGTGGTATTGGAAGTAGATTTTTTGATTTGAGGGAGAAGCTATTTAGGCCTAACTCATCATTTTTGAAAGGAATAAATACAAAAAACCCCACCATTTTTGGCATTAGATTGGCATTTAAACAAATCAGCAGTGTAGTTGTAACTAATCCTTCTAAGAGCCTTGGAATGAAAAGCAACACCTGTAAAGCACTGAATAAAAAAAGCAGTTATTTTTTTGCCAGAGATATTAGGCAACTTTAGCAAAATACACAGACACTTCCTCTGTCCCTCCTTCTAGGTGCTCTACTTTAAAGTCATAGCTTGTTGTTACATTAACAATAGTTACAAACTCCAGTTCAGAGTTGTCAGTAATAAACCCTCAAGAATACTACAAACAGCAGGCTGGAACCTTTAGACTCACTGTAATGTGACAGGTTACCAGATTTTTTCTCAATTTTTTTTTTTTTTTAAGAAAAAGTACAAAAGAAGGTAAGACATACACTTTTTTCAGTGGCTTTTACTGTGTGCTTGCAGTAAAACAGAGGAGTCAGTAAGACATTCCATACTGAGTTGGAAATAGTTTATATTGTTCTCACAGGTATTCAAGAAGATACATGAGGATGTAGAATAGGTTGGCACCACCCACTCTTAGTCTTCACTCTGACATTTCACCTATCTTACAAGCTAGTCACATTATACACTGGAAGTCCAAGGAGGAAAAAATGTCTGCAAAATACAACCATTTGATTCAGTGTTTTTGTTTTCTGCCCATAGGTCCCAGGAATGGCAAATAGTTGGGTTAGTGTGTTCAAAGGCAGCCACAGCCTCAGTTCCACAGCTGTTTGCTTTGCATATACTGAAAATCAAACTTTAATGTACCTGTGGAAGACACACACCAATCTATTCCTTTCGCTTCCCAACCTCACTAGCTCAGCATCTGCTGCAGTCTTGCTTCTGGTATATTTTTCCATGATAAAGCACTTGCAAATCAGAAAGTTAAATACTGCTCTTACAAGCATCCATACAGATAATTTTGCAGGTAGCAGAAGGCTCACCTTATGGATGCTTCAAGGTCCAGCTAGTAAGTGAAGAATATCACGTGTGATACAAATTTAAGGAGCAATTAGGAAGGCAGAGTTTAACTGCCTATATGATAACCTTGGAACTAACTGGTTACGATTGAGACAAATATCTTGGGATCTTCTAAAAACATACACTGGGCCATCTTTTGGTTTGGTGGGGTTTTATTTTGTTTGGTTGGTTTTTCGTTTGTTTGGTTTTTTCTTCTCAAGATATAGAGGACAACTCTATACAGGAAAATGCAGAGAAATGTCCTCTGCAGAGGAAATAGGGAACTATGGAACACTTATATGAACATAGAAAGAAATAAGGAAATACTTTATCTACTAACACCTCTGCTCTTATTTCCTATTTGTGATGTCATTCAAGTCTTTGCCATGTTTAACATGGTTGCTTTTGACATCAGAAAGACCCAACACCTTTGACAGATTGGCAAACTTAGAAGACATTAATGTGTTTTAAATGGTATAGAAGTTGTTTTCTACTTCTGTTTTAGAAAGTTCAAACTGTCTTTTCTATAATTAATCATTATACTCCTAAGTGATACTTGAGAAATATTACATAATATTTAATATTTCATCTAGGAAATGTATGTATAGCTTTACTGAGTGACTCCATAAAATGATCAGAAGCATTAAAAGATTTCCTTTTGTGTGACATTTTCATATTCACAAATCTCAATTCATGTTCCGTGTAACACATGACAGGTCAGATTTAATGCATTTCATAGGATTTGCAGTCTTAAATTATTTCAGTCAGCACACTCCTTCCTGACAGCTAAAGGAAATGGCCAGACACTAACTTCAATGCACATAGCATGTATTATTATTTTAATTCTCACCACAGACACAGTAAATCATGGTAATCAGCAGGGCTGTAGAAAGCATAGAGTAGACTATCTCCTCTTGACCTGTGACATTTTATTTTAATGCATTAAATGCTTCTTCCAGCACTACTGTTTGTGCCTTTATGATTTCACAAGATTGCCTGAATTTAAGTTAAACTCTTCTGTTTCAGTCAGAAAAGTTTCGGGATGCAAACACTTTGATGCAAATGAGAGAGAGATTGCTTTGTCTAAACTGCTATTTTCAGTTTTTGTTCTTTCATTCCTTTTAACAAAGTTTCTCTATAATTGGTAATTAATTTTTAAAACCCCCTCTGAGTTGACATATTCTGTTCAATGGCACTAACTCTGAAAGAGTTAATCACATGCAGGAAGATGGAAGGGAGTAAACACTATTTCTGTAAGACTATTGAAATCGTTCACTGTGTGAGTAATTAAAGCTTCTTATAATGCACCTACATTAAGACTGGTTCAGTGGAACCTGTCAGAAAGACATCAGGATAGATGGGATCTTTTTCTCCAGTGTTTCAGCTGCAGAGCTTGGATAAGATCACTGACTTTCTCAGTCATTCTCCATCTGCATGCTGAAACCAGCAAAGTTGATTAAAACCTCTACAGAATTGAAATCTCCAGCAAAATCACTAGGATCACAGAATCACAGAACAATTAGGGTTGGAAGGGACCTCTGGAGATCATCTAGTCCAACCCACCTGCTAAAGCAGGTTCACCTAGAGCAAATCAATCACTATCACGAATCACTAGGATACAAAATGGTTTATTTGAAAAGGTCACAAATCAACCCCAAAACAATCAAACAAACAAACACCCCCAAAACAAACAAACACCACTAACAATCCAACCAGGAGAATGTAGTATAGATGGCATCTATATTATTCCAAGATATTACACTCTGATAAAGAAGTCTGTCTTGGTACATCATCTGTTACTGAGATCAGGCAGCAAAGATGCAGAAAACAGTGCTAGTAAATCACAGTTCCTCCCACATTCTTCCTCTATCTGCCAGGTCTTATTGCTTTAATTCTACACTCACGTGGGTTGATTTTCAGTTAATCAGGTATTCTGGGAAATAGAATATCATATTTAGCGGCAAGCTCTTTTTCAAATTCTGAACAGATAAAAACATCAGAATAGTTTATGTTAAACCAAAGAAAGACTTTGTTCTGTACATAGCCTTGCTCAAGTTTCTTTTAAGAAAAACGAAAAATTAAAACAAAGCCAACTTGAATTTAAAAAAAAAAAAAAGTTTCAGTTAGCAAATGGTATTAAAAAATTAGACTACGTTTCCTGAAAGAATTAATTTGGAAAATCTGCAATGAACTTACGAAATATTTTGATTCTGAGAAGTGTTCAACAGCAAATACTGCACACAGATATTCAGTTTTTCACTGAGAAATCTAGTATTAACATTGACTTTCATATGTATCTTAACCTTCTATTTGGCCACCAAACTTGACGAAAACAGATAATCTTTCTTACCCAATAGATTATTATGTCTTTGTGTGTTTTGTATCTAGTTGTCTATGTATTTTCAGTGATATGATGTTACAAGATCAGATATAGAGAGTTAAAACATGAGAACTGCCTAAGAAAACCCGTTTACTATCATGACATCTCTTAGTGAGTAGACAGTAACCAGATCATTAACAATTCAATCACCACAGATGACTGGACTTAAGTCTCTGTGTATGCATACAATGAAAGATGTCTAATTCTTGCCTCTGCGCACAGTGTATTACCCCACGGGAACTTGAAGCCTGGTTTCCTAAGGACTTGGTCTTGTGGTTCACCAACCATATCAAAGCTGCACTATGAACAAAGTTGTTACCGAATATTACAGAATACAAATGAGAGAAATGTGATCTTACTGTGGAAAATGTTCCAGTATTCACTTTATACACCCAAAAATTCACAAAGGGGGAAAATGACCATGCAGTGAACTCTGACTAGTATTTATCTAACAGTTGAGATATTTACTGTATTTTATTCTTTTTCCCACCCCTACATTAATTCTCTGTTGTCCAATAAAGGCTGAGGTAATACTGAAGCTTTTGTCTTACTGAAAGAATTAACAAGCTCTCTTCTCTACAGATACCTTTTTATGAGAGGTATAGGAAAACAGTACTCTGGTACTGACAGCCCTGTGTCTGACCGAATTGAAACAGACAGGTTCCAGATTTAACTATGTGAGGCTGATAGAGTCATACTTACAGAAGAAACATTCTTTCCATGTGGAATCTTAAACTCTGTTTCCTTAGGAAGGCAGAAAAATACTGCAGAGGCTGAATGAAGCAATTTACTTCATATCAAGATGAACCAACTTAAGATGCAGAGAACAAGATAATTTAATATTTAACTCAGTGGAGAGCCTTTGACCTCACAAAAAAAGTGATCTTCTACAGATTGCCATCAGTGCAGATGAAAACACAGCCAGACTACAGTGCATGTATTTCAATTCCTGATTTAACAATAGTGTAAGAGGAAAGAATCAGGTCCCACTATGAACTCTCTCATATCTCATCTGACCATCAACTACAGCGCAAACCTGCCAAAATGCAAGAGGAAATTATTGTTCTCCAAATCACACAGATTAAAAGAGAAGCTTACTAAGATACAATCAACTAAATGGTGCTGTGCCAGTTTGCACCATGATGTTGCTCATGCACTTTACATAATCTCTGTATTTTCAGCAGCAGGTCCTTCTGGGAATGGGGTTTTCCTTTACAGCTCATATTACGTGAAATGTCATTAGTCCCATCCTGTCACCAAGACTGATTAGTATCTCTGAGTCCTCTCTGCACTGTGCATTGGGACTTATACATTTTCATCTCCTAGCAAATATTTACGAAACCCATGCAACATACCTTCGTATACACTTGTCTCCTTTCCATTGGAAAGGTAACCCCTTGCATATGGTAATAGCACCTCTTGAATTAATCCTCCATAAACAGAAATGATTTATGATTATGCAAAAGTATAATTATGCCAAGCTCCTTGCTAATTTGTACATAGGTGAAGAGTGGCTCAGGGGGTTCACTAGAGTGGAACCCCCTGTACCACTGCAGTATGCTAATTGGACTCCTGAAAAGTTCAGTGAAATGCTTCTGTATGCCAGCATTCATCTGCCAAGTAACAATTATGTGTCCCAGCAGGGAGCAGAATGTTACCAAACAGAGCAAATACACATACACACACAGCAATAATATAAAGATCACAAGGAGGAAACAAGCAAAAGAATATGCTAACAAATGAAATAAGAAAACCACTTTACAGAAATACAGAGTTAAGGAAACAGTCATGCCAAGGAAAAATGCCAACAGAAACCTCAGCTGACCTATAGCAATTGACTACTGGATACAGAGACTTTTGTGTCCTTTATCACAGGGCCAATTATTTGAGTACAAGTGAAAAATGTTTGCCTCTCCCTAATATAATCTTTGACCGGGTAGTGACTACCATCCCCCAAATCTTAATGTGCGACTGAAACTTTCATCAAGTCAATGCACTGAATTGTGCTGCTAATAACAGCAACAAAGGCTTTGCTTTTTAGCCCAAGATCAGATTTGATTTTCTATAAAGCCAGCTATCTCATTTTTTTTCTGTACAGGGGATACATATTTGGCTTTGAGTGGCCTCTTTCACACATGCCTAAATGGAATCTCACCCCAATCTGATTTACTATATCTCTAAGATAATTCATATTCCTTATTTCAGCGTGTTTCTTCCTGTTACTTTCATCAGTCTTTCAGTGTCCTTGCATTGTTTTCCTAATTCAAATTGGATCCTGTGAAAGCATTTCATACTTTATCTTCACATTATCAAAGCACTTGAGCAGTTGCACAAACACAAGCACCAGAGCTGTTCCATCCCTTTCTGTGGGATTTCTCACCAGAAGGAAACTGTGCACATACCTGTCTGACTGGATGAATAAAGTTTCAACACATTTAAGCAAGGAATCTCAGTGTGTTTGCAGCTATTAAGTGAGCTGTGTGTGGTGTAAGCTTTATTAACACCAGTTGTACAGCCTGACCTGCACAAGTATTTACAGTTGGAGCTAGAAGGATACAAATGACTAGAGTGTCATCACCTAAACCTTAGGGGAAAAAAAAAAAAGACCCCTCTTTCAGGAGTAGCTATTTTATAGTCGTATTCCCTAATGTTTGTCTGTCTCTTCAATTTTGAGATTATATGGAAGAACAATAATATAATTATTCATGCTTTGAGAGCTTTTGCTGAGTGAGGAGCTAATTGCTAGAAAGGTCAGAGTCCTGAAGGTAACAATGAAGTAGGCAAGGGTCTGGTTGATCTATTCTTTACTTCCCTTTTTACCATCAACAGTTTTGCCTGGCACCACTACTCGCTGTACCATGGCCAGGCAAGGCCTGAAAAAATCAGGTCATTTGTGTATTAACCTCCCTTTTACCCACCTTCCATTTTTCTTCCCCAAATTCTATGCTGAGGGGAGCAAAATAGTTTTAACCTGTTGGATCTCTACTTCATGTATCAAAGGCTACAGCAAGCCCTTGAATTAAATAATCTCATGCTTTGACTTCTTCAATGAAAGGACTGAAATGGATCATTGGACAAATACTGCAAGCAGACGTAACTAGAGTGAAATCTGGGGATTGGGCCATTGGGCCAGGATACAATTTTTACAAAATAATAATAATTATAGCTATAATTATAATTATTATAATAATGATGTTCTAATTACTAAACATTCCTTAAAAAGAAAAAAGACAACAACAGCAACCCTTCAGAACACTGTTTTAATCGCTTATCAAAGTAGTTTATTCTTAATGCAGAGTATTTATTTCCCAGTTACCACAGGCCTAAATTCACACCTGCTATTAATCCTCTGACCAGTTCATCAAGTTGGACTGGTTCCAATGACAGAGATATAGCCATACTTTAGCTACCTCTGCTCATCCACTGACATTTAGCAAAACAACCCGATCTGTGAGAAAAGATATTTAAGATTTCTGTTGCATATAAAAAAATATTTTTATAGTCACTTGAGATTAGGACAGAGTTAAATGAGCTCTCAAACACAGGAAATACAAAATAAACTTCTTATATCTCATATTAAAATGCCTTATCAATAAGTCTTTTTCACTCAGGACATAACTGTTTGTTCTTCACATCATTTTTCTCTCTGGCGTTCTTTTTTTTCTGAAATTTTTATGTTTTACAACAAACTAAATTGATAAAATTAATAGATAAAATTAATAGATTAAATTAAATACCCACTTCTTTGCTCTTCTTTGAATACAGTGCTGCCTAAAATAAATAGTCATAAAGAAACAAACAAATTATTACAAATACTTAGCATTTGCATATTATTTGTACCTCTAATTCTATTGCAAATTTTAATGAAGTCTCAACTGCTGCAATATGATCATCTATATTTTATGGAGGTCTACAAGTTAGGTGTACTTTCAAGATTTGCTGTAGGAGCAGCTATAAGCACTTTGTACTTTGTAAGGTTTATTTCTCCTTCAGATGTCACAGGCTGCTAAGTGGCAACAGAACAACAGGCTGTTTCCACATGTGTGCAGAAGGTACTATTTCAACAAAGAGGTAGAGGCATGTAGGATTTTCTACAATGTCTTATTTACTCTGGAAGGTAGCTTCTGCTTGCTGGTTTTTTTACTTGCTTGAGCTTTTTGCAGCTGCCTCTAGGTTTCATGCCCTGTTATTTCTGGTTTTCCAGACACTTTTCAATTCTGTACTGATGTCCCCCTTAATATCAAAAAGTAATATTGCTTTGCTTCTGTCCTTCATTTGCTTGCCACTGAAGAGCTTGTCTGAAAAATTTCCTTGAGTGGCAAATTATTTCTTTCTTTGAAGCCTATAGAGAAGTACTTCCCTCTGATTTTAGAATCTGAATAATGTAAATTCTGCTCTGCTCTCTCTCCACTCTTAGTGTATCATCACGAGTAGTCAGGTGTAAACAAACTAGCTGACATGTACTAGAAAGCCTGCCCCAAGGAAGTGTAGTCGTTTTCTCTTGAAAAAAACTTCCACCTATTTTAGTAAGCTGGCATTAGTCAAGGAGTTCTGCTAAAAGAGATGGGCCTCAAAAAATAATCGGACTTATTGTCAGGGAGGCACCCCAAAGATAGATCTAGGTGGACAACAAGGTCCAAAACAAGCTTCATTCTGGTCAAAATGGTGCAGTAAATTAACCAGTAAGGAACGGGGTTTTAGCACACCAATAACATAAATACAGATTCGAGTATCAGTTGAGGAAATTATTGGGGTACAGCAAATAATAACAATGGAGATCCACAGTGTGCATACACGTGGCTCACAAAAACAACGTCAGACCTGTCCCTGACTTCAGGAAACAAATACACATGCTCATATTTAAGCACAGAATACCCTTCACTTTGTCTAGTGAGGAGAAACACCCACAAATCCTGCAAGGAAATCGGCAAGGAAAATACACTTGCTTATGCAGCAAGGAACTATTAAGTAGGTCATCACTGACCCACACAGTGCGGTGAGGTAGTCCCAGTCCCGGGAGATTACCTCAGGCGGCGATCCTGCCTAAAGGGAGGGCTCTCAAGGACAGCATTCTTGGCCCACTGCTCTGAGAGGACACACACCAAGAAATACCTTGGCGGGACCCCATTTATAGCAGTGTCAGATCTGGCTGTGGGCATTCCAGAAGCTTCTCTGCTCCCCCACTCTGGCTGTGGGCCGCCCAGAAACTTCTCAGCACCCCCCACTTTGCGTGTGGGCGTCCAGAAACTTCTCAATTGTCTGGCACCTCTTCCCCTCTCCTAGCTAACTGACCAATGATTAAACAAAAGGAGCTGTTAACCTGCCCCATAGCAGGAGAAGCAGGAGGTGTTGGGGAAGAGGCAGGGGGTGTGCATGCACCTTCCACACTGAAAGAGGCAGGGGGAAGCTAGAGAGAGGGGGGTTGGCAACTGCCACACTTACGCTCCGCACACTAGCAAACTATGAAAATGTGCATGTCCTAAGCCAAGATATAATATGTATTTATTTGCCATATATAGGGAAATATATTTTACACATATATATTTGTATATGTGATTTCCAAAAGCCTCACCCACATTCTGTCACATTTTTCCCTCAAAGGCCTCAGCCTTTCTTCAGTCTTCTTCTCAGTTATACTTCAGGTCACAAGGCAGGACAACACAAAAATAAGGGCATCAAGGAGGACCTGTACTTTCCAGTTACTTTGATTAATTAAGTTCAATACAGTTACACAAAAGCAGTGGTATATGGGAATCATTTACCACTTAAGGAAGCAATTATGTGAAATAAGAAAATGTCTTTGTTCCTTGATTTTGTTAATGGTCTACTCAGAGGAACAAAGAATTTTTGGTCATTACTTGCTAGAGTAGAGTAGTCTTGGGTTGGCACTATGCCAGTGTTGAATTAAACCAGTTGCTATGCTGATATCTTCTTCCAAAAGCTTTATATAACATCTGTGGGTTTTATATATAAAAATATCTAAATATTGGTTGTCTGTAAATGTGGAATATTTATATCCGTGATAAAGGTACCGTTTCTGCTCCACAAATTTACATGTTTTCCTTAAGGTTATTTTACTGTAGTACAAGTGGAAACTGATAGTTCTCACTTCAGCATAGGAAAACTCATGGCCATATGAACTCCATTTGTTCTCCTGCTGGGGAGACAGTGAGCTTAATTAAACCCCATGCACTCCTTACTTTTCTCTTGTCTTCTAACTACTACTTAAAGAACCATAATAGCCCTTTCTAATTCAGTTACCTAGGAGTAAAACTTGGCAATTGTACAAAAATCGTCATATTTCTTCACCAGTATTCTTTTCCAAGATGTTCTTGCTGCCTGTATTTACCTTAAAATTGTTTATTTTCCATTATCAACCTGCAGTTTACTTTTTCTATTTAAATTGTCCTTTCAACTCTGTTATAAGAAGGTAATGGAAAGATAACATAATGGACCATTGGAGATTTAGAAGTGAGCCTATAAAGCCGATGGAGTTTAAACCGCCTTAACATGGATGAAACTGTTCTTTTCTTAAAGTCATAAAACTTCCAGGCCCTCATGATTTCTAAGACTAAGCTTCTGCATTTCATGAAAACAGATTATCTAATCACAGTTGCATGCTATGTCAGTAACAGGTAGTGAGTTGAAAGTTGTGTTTGCCCTGCACTGTCTGTGATTAAATTAATGAATTTCACCTCCAAGACCCACTGGCTTATATTTTAACAGACTTAAAACAACATAAAAATGTTGAACAAAATAAGAAAAGTAAATACAGTAGTTTAGCTCAACTGATACAAAATCACTTTTGTTTAACACAGTTCCTGGCTTTCATTGCCTGTCTTACATCCCCATAAATCTAGGTGAAATGAGTATTTATTCTAGACACACAGAAATCAAGTCTATTTAATTTTACCTCAAAGATAAATAAATTACAAGGTGTTCTTAGTGTCATTTAACAACAACAACAACAACAAAAAAGGCAGAGAACTAAAAAATACTATTGTCTCTGGAAAACGTGCATCAGCAGAAGACTGAAAGGGTTGAATTTGTTATTTTTGTAAGATCATAAAGAAGAAAACTCTTTCTTAGTTCAATGTGGAGAGTCTCTGGCTGTGTGCTGTGAACAAGCCAGGGCTTGATGCGGCTGTGTTACACGGAAGGATTTCCCTGAGACACCAGAGACAAAAGGAAAGTAAACAGAAGCCGCTCTGCCCTCGACCCAGGCTGCAGGAGGGGCGTTGCCGCTGCGCATGAACAGTCTGTGAACAGTGCCCTGCAGCCAATCACCATAGTGGGGGGGGATGAGTGACTGTGAGTGTAACCAATTGTAGCCTGCACTTGCCGCATGGCCTTTTGGTATAGAGTATATAAGGCTTGGAAAAGCGTGGTCTCGGGGACATTGATATTCAGTGTTGTTTAAGAGTTCATTAAAGAGTACGGATGGTAAATTCACATTGAATTAGACTCCTTACTCTCGCCCGGCCCGCCCGTTCGATCAAAGAGCTTACGCCGGCGTCTGGATTCGTCGAATTTACTACCACTACAGTTCAAGACAACCACTGCATCTACTAAGTTTACTATGGACGGAATCCCCGAGTTATTATTAAAGTCAGTGGGCCTTTGCTGTCATAACTAAATAAATCTGACAGCTAACTCACTCAGAGACAGTAGATTTATTACAAGGTTTAAAGATCCTGTAGCAACTCCTTCTGTCCCACAGTTAGCACAACTAATGCATCAGGTGTTCAACAGCTGCTGTGTGAAACTGACGACATCCATCATGATAACACGTAAGACTTAATCTTTTCCCTTATTACACTCACCAGAGGTAACACAGCTTCAGAGAAAGCAGGATGCCAAATCCTTACAATGGGTGAAATGGCATATCTCCACTGAACAGCTTCTAGAAAGTTGTTATTGCTAAACTGATTTGTCCTTCTGGATCTCTCTGTAGTTAGAAAGTATTGTTACAAAACTTCAGGTTTATAGGTTTATAAATGCCAAGTCGGAGATCTAAGACTCATTATCGTTAATAAAAAGTTGTGCCTGAAACTCCTTAAGCCAAATGCTAAGTTGAATCACAGAATCATAGAATGTCCTGAGTTGGAAGGGACCCACAAGGATCATTGAGTCCAACTCCTGTCCCTGCATATGACAACCCCACAGTTCACACCGTGTGTCTCAGGGCATTGTCCAGTCTCTTCTTGAATACTGTCAGTATTTACATTTCAAAGTGGTCTTTGTTTTCTAAAATAGAGCTTTTGAGAAGTTGTAGGAGTTTTCCACATTTTTATTTCATTGCATTCCTGTCACATAGGCATTCATTAACGATATAGTCCTCTGAATAGGCAGAGATCATACATAGTTAGTTCAGGAAACATAAGTCTTTGCTGTTTCCTTACTGGGAAATCATACAGCAGTTACTTGATAAGTACATTTTTGTACACTGAAGTAGATTTGTCCTTTACTGAGGGTGCATGTCCTGAAAGAAATTATGCTTCTTGTATTCTCTGTCTGTATGATGTGTTTTTTTTGCATCTAGATGATCTGTCAGTGGCAAGTATGAGCTTATACTGATGTGCTTTGCACTTGGGGAAACTTTGAAGAACAAGACTCACATGGGAGTTATTGTGGATAACTCAGTGGAAATATTCACTCAAGGTGAAGCAGGGGAAAAGGAAGCAAAATATGAAATAGAGGCACAAAACAGTAGAAAAAACACTGTAATCAGATATCTTCAGTAACAGGGCCCCCACTCATCTCATCTTTAAAAAAAATAGTAATAACAGTTACTAGAGATAGTGGAATTTATAGCATCCTCACAGCTAAGTTGAGGAGGTGTGGTCTAGACAATAGAGTAGTGAGGTGGGTTGCAAACTGGCTTAAAGAGAGAAGTCAGAGAGTGGTGGTCAGTGGTGTGGAGTCTAGTTGGAGGCCTGTATCTAGTGGAGTGCCTCAGGGGTCAGTACTGGGGCCAATATTATTCAATACATTCATTGACAGTTTGGACGAGGGAATTGAGTGTACTATCAGCAAGTTTGCTGATGACACTAAGCTGGGAGGAGTAGCTGACACGCCAGAAGGCTGTGCTGCCATCCAGCGAGACCTGGACAGGCTGGAGAGTTGGGCGAGGAATAACCTGATGAAATTTAACAAGGGAAAGCGTAGAGTCCTGCATTTGGGCAGGAACAACCCCAGGTTCCAGTATAGGTTGGGAAATTACGTATTAGAGAGCAGTGTAGGGGAAAGGGACCTGGGGGTCCTCGTGAACAACAGGATGACCATGAGCCAGCACTGTGCCCTTGTGGTCAGGAAGGCCAATGGCATCCTCGGGTGTATTACAAGGCGGGTGGTCAGTAGATCGAGAGAGGTCCTCCTTCCCCTCTACTCCGCCCTGGTGAGACCCCATCTGGAATATTGTGTCCAGTTCTGGGCCCCTCAGTTCAAGGACAGGGAACTGCTGGAGAGGGTCCAGCGTAGGACAACAAAGATGATTAAGGGAGTGGAGCACTTCCCTAATGAGGAAAGGCTGAGGGAGCTGGGTCTCTTTAGTTTGGAGGAGACTGAGGGGTGACCTTATTAATGTTTATAAACATATAAAGGGTGAGTGCCACGAGGATGGAGCCAGGCTTTTCTTGGTGGCAAATAATGATGGGACAAAGGGTAATGGGATCAAGCTGGAACACAAGAGGTTCCACTTAAATTTGAGAAAAAACTTCTTCTCAGTGAGGGTAACAGAGCACTGGAACAGGCTGCCCAGGGAGGTTGTGGAGGCTCCTACTCTGGAGACATTCAGAACCCGCCTGAACATGTTCCTGTGCGACCTCACCTAGGTGTTCCTGCTCCAGCAGGGGGATTGGACTAGATGATCTTTTGAGGTCCCTTCCAATCCAAAACATACTGTGATACTGTGATACTGTGTGTGACTTGATTGAACTCTGGAAAATACTTAGTGCTTTTTCATAGCCTGAGAATAAATCAGATAAAAGACTATGTAACTCATAGTTGTAGTTGCCCTGCATGATCTTCCCTTCCTGCTGAAGTGGAAGACCCTTCCATATGCCCCAGACAATAGCCCACATTTTGTTTCTTGCATTGTTGGAAGCTTCCCTTCCAGCAACTGGATTCAAGGTGCAATGAATTACCTGCTTTCCTTCCGTTGTCTATCTGCTGAAGACACAAACAGTGATCTTCTAAATCCTAGAGAAACCATTCAATTGAAAAGGACACAAAGAGGTATAACTAATATTTTGGTCCCCTTGAACTAGCTAAAGTTAAACACAAAAGGCCATTCTTCAGTCCAAGTCAAACAGAATGGTTTTCGGTAAAACTTATCTCTCTCTTCTCAGGTTCACTGGCATGAGTGTGTTCAAAATGTTTTATTTTCTATTTCTTGGTCTTTTTTCACTATATTCTTTGATCACTTCTTTTTATCTAAGCCTTTAGCAACAGATCTGCAACACACAGGCAGGCACATCCTAACATACAGGCTTGTGCAAAGTGAATGCATATGTTACCTTACAGGCTTCCCAAATTATTTCTTTCAAGAAAAAATATTCTGTCACAATCTTTAAGATGCATCTTTTTAGTCACAGTTACTACAAAGTCTTTGAAAATACGTTGACATTTACCATCCCTTCATAAGTAAAGCTAGTCAGCAGTTATTTAATTATCTTTTTTCCCTCATGGAAAATGTCATTATAATAGGGATCACTCATGTCTATTTTTGTTTTGGCCAAACTTTCTAGAGGACTATTCTAACTTTCCTTCAAAATTAAATATTTTTCAAATGAAAAATTCTAAGCAAAGAAATTTTAAATTAAAAAATAAATTCTGGGGTTTCACTTACTTGTGAAAGGCTTTGATTCATAAGGCATGTAATTGCTTTCTGCTCTTTCAGCTGGAAGTTCACTTCAGGAAAACAATATCTTAGTGGAAGTTTTTTAACTGATTTCTTTATATGTCTTTTCCATTGAAGACTGTAAGTTTTCTAGAGTATAGACCTTCTCTCACCTCATGTTTTTGGTGCTCTAAACCCATTGACATTGAAATCTTGTTTTGAATTCCTGGCGCTTTTCTAAAAAAAATCATTCCTGGACCCACTGTGAAACCAGAGAACTGCAAGGACATATGAACTGGAATCACTAGCTAACCCCTCAAGGCATATTGAGCTTGGTTTGCACAACTAATGCTACACTTTTCAAAATCATACAGGTAGGATAAGAATGAGAGCCTTGCTGAGTTACTCTGACGCTTTTGTCATTGGTTTGGTTTGGTTTGTGGTTTGTTTGTTGTTTGGTTTGGGGTTTTTGTTTTTAAGTAAAAAATTTAGCATATGATGGCATTAGAGAATATAAAAGCAAGTTTGACATACAGAATTAACATATCCACTTACGTTTTAGAAATTATAGGCTATTTTTTTTTTTTTGTCTCTTGTAATATTTTCCTTTATTTGATCCTTAAAAAATGTGATTATGTGAACAAATCCTCTGCAGAGTCTTTTACAGGTTGTCACTCCTTTCTTCTTTCCTCAGTAACCTCTCCTTCTCCTTCTCAACAGCTTCAGGAAATTTGAGTTTGGAATAGAAATACTAACCTTTTCCAACTGTTCTTGCAATCACAATACTTAAGGCAGGCAGAAAGGTTAAATTCTGGGTGGCCCTACTGTCTTTTTGCCATGGGTCCCATCTGGAAATTCACATAGCTTATACAATGTATTAAATACAATCTGTTAATTTTAATTATCTTTAGAGAGATTTCTCCTGAGTGACAGTATTTGACATTTTCCTAAGACAAGGCCTAAACGAGGAAATTGTTATTTGGGTTACTTTACTTCTTACCAGTAGAACAGAAGGTAAATTGTTCACCTCACTATCACAAAAACAATGAATTCAAAGGCAAACAGCAGAATAACATTTGTAAATTTTTTCATGTATTACTCTAAAATTAAACCTATGGTGAGAAAAGACCTGGATTAAAATTATTACCACTTACCAATATTCACAGCCTCGAAGAAAGGAAGTAGTCTCTCCTACTCCCCTTCTCTTCAACAGTAGCATCACATTGCTGGGACATTATAGACTTTCCTTAGTTAATACTTGATCCTATCTATAAGCAAGCAGTGAGTCAGAAAGTCCTGTTATGTTCAGGAGCAAGTTAATTGATTTATTTTATAAGAACACAAGAGTTCCTTTGCTTCTCATTCTGGCCAGCTCAGTCATTTCTTAGAGCAAAAGGTTCCAGCATGAAATGACATTTTGTTTTGCTAAAATAATATGTGATATTAGCCAAGTGACCAATTACTAGCTAAACTGCCTCATGCGTTTTGCTGTTCCTTTACTCCAAGATAGTCAGCATTTTGTGTCTCCTACCCATCAATTTATACACTTGTTCCAGGGAACACTATAAATTTGTTTGAAAGGTCCTGGGATCAAAACAGGAGTTTTGATACTGTTCAAGTAAAAGCCAAATAACATTAAGACAAATTACTTCATAGGTTTATTAATTGTGCAGTATCAGAAAATAGCCCCCAAAAGAAAATGGCACTCTTTTAAGTCCCAGAATACTACTCAACCTCAAATTTTGCTGAGTTCAGGTTCCACAGAAAAGACATGTCAGGGATCGGGGCATCAAAAAACAATTGAAAGGAAAGCCTTCTGATGGAAAAATCATGTAGTGAAAACTGAAGAAAAGTAAAGTTAAAAATTAATGTAAGAAGGGGGAAAATGAAGACTAGGGAGTAAAATCAAGTGAAAAAATAAATACACTTGTCCAAATGCCAAAGTGGCAGAAATAGTGGTATATATTCCATGCTGGGTGTGCATAAGAAATTAACAAATTTCACAGAAGATTTTAAATTCTCTACTACACCATAATTGCAAATTGGGCTTGCTAAATGAGACAGCAGAATGCAGTTAAGCTGAATATGTCATGAATGTGCTTCCATATTTTCAGGTTTTCATGCCGAACTACTGGGAGTTTCACTGAATGCGCTCATTTAAGGACACAGTTAAAGAACTGTCTAAATAAATAAAACCCCAACTGCCCAGAGGAAACTAGACTAAGACTAAATCTAGAGATACGTCCATATAGATATGATAAACCTGGAAGTGATGCTTGCAGGCAATGGTGTTGAGGAGAAGCAGCAGTTGGCAATTCCACAAGGGAAGGGGAGCTGAGGGTGACAGAAAGGGTGACAGCTTTTTCTAAAAGCTCTCACAATTTCCCTGGCCAAGCACTCCTAAAGAACTTGTAGATCATAGGACATGAGCTGCCAATAAGAACATCACTGAATAAAAGACAATTATAAGATCAAAGAGGTAATTTCACACAGCCTGATAGATAACACTGGCTTCCTACTGTACAATTCAACATTTTAAAAATAATTGAGAAAAACACTTAAATAATAAAATATTATGTAGATTATATAAAATTGTTCAGAACAGTGAAAACTACAGCTGTTATGTAGCTGTAGTGGATCTCTTAGTGTTAAGGGACCATTAAATAAAAGGGCAAATGAAATTCAAATTTGATAGACCCACAGTATATTAGTAAAATAACTATACATAGACAGTTGTAGTCTCCAAAATAGCTATTATAATTGAGAAAAATATATTCAATTTAATAATGACAGCTCTAGTTTCTCAATTGTACAGGGCAGTCCATAACCTCAAAATAGTGGACAGTTTTGGCGCCCTGCTGCTTACTGAGCTATCACTCTTTTCTCCATGACGATAGAGTGTTCAATACCAATCAAAACAATTGTGTTGGAAAACATAACAACAATTATTGTTGAAAATTGGCAGTGAAAAAAATCTTGAATGCATCACTGAGAGGATTAAGCCTCACCAGACTGCCCACCATGTAAAAGAGTCTACTGTGTGTTACTATACAGAAATAGGAATAAAGGCAAATAAGATGATTTTCAGAAACCCCTGTCCCCAAATGACTCTCAGCACAGTAAACCATTTGAGATCTGTTTGAAGACTTGATGTCTTCTGCAAGGATAAGTTAGCCCAGGCCACAGTTTTTGGACTTGAATCAGAAAATGAGAAGGAGAGAGGGAAAGCAATCTGCGTGGCAAGTGTATGAAGGCAAACTATCTACAAGAGGAAAAGATCAGTAGCAATTAGTAGGAAGACCATATGCGTGTGACTTCTTAAGAACTGGATGAACTTTTTTGTAAATGTATTTTTCAATAAATATTCTATTTAACAGTACAAAGCTGTACTTTTCTACAGATTTTAAAATTTGGAATTGACCTGATAATAAAGTAAAATATTCTTCCAATGCATGTTTTCAGTTAATTGGAGAAAGTTTATTCTGAGTTCTGAAGGAAAAATTCCTAGGAAAAAAAGGACCTAATTCACAAGTAACTTGGATCTTTGAAGAAGTATATTTGAAAATATGTACATGGTAGTATTTTATACCCAGGGTTCTAAAATGGGCTTACAAGCAGTAATAAAGTGTTTCATGTGAAGTGAAAATCCACCTATTCAGTTACTTTTAATCAGAAAAAAAATATTGATCCCCGTATTTGCTTCCTCAGTTGCCAGATAGAGGGTGCTGCCTCTTCCATAAACGGACTTCTTGAATGGCCTCTTAATTTCAGAAGACAGAGAGTGGAGAAGTGGGATAGGCTAAAAAACCAGTCCATATCCCAAAGACAGTAAAAAATTTTGACCCCGCTGGACTTGAAGTGCTAAAATAAGCAAGACAGCTTGACACAGGGCATAAAGAACAGAAAACAATGCTGCTTTTTAGATGACGAAGAGCTTTAATCTCCCCTGTTGGCCATTAAAGTGAACAAAAAAGAATGTTTTAACGTTTGACAACAGAATGAAAATCTACAGACAATAAGAAACAAAAGGTAGCTCCAAGGAGCATCAGCTGCCCAGAAGAATCTGTACAGGGCAAATGAATGGGATTTCACTGGAGACCAGATATCATATATTTAAGTGGTATTTCATCTTTTCACTCTCACATTAAGGCAATTTTTAAGTTTTCTAAAGCAGCAGGATGTTATGTTTTACATGATATTCAGTGTGGTAGACAAATAAAAGGACTGCTGCCTATAATAAAGGTTTATTTCTAGTCATTCAATAATTTTGTCCTTGTCAAAGTTAATGCACAAGCATTCATGTTACTGCTTACAAGCAAACGTTAACACATTTTGAAACTGGACTATTGGCTTGAAACCTAAATAAATAAAGCCAAACTGCAGCTTTTATGGAGAAATGGATGTTACTATGTGTCAATCAAATGAATAATGCCAATATACTCTGGTAGGCAATGAAACCCAAACTATTTCCACTGTTGAGTCATTTTTCATGTATTCTTACTGCCTGGCTCCCAAGCTCAGGTGTTTGACAATGCAGAGCAAGGTTGTGAGATGAACTTGGTTTCTTTTGTTAAGACTCAATAGGAAGAGGATTTTTTAAAAACTAATTCAGTTGGGTGTGCTTTTTAAGAAATTTAACTGTAGTTAAAATCTGAAGTGAAATTTAGCCCATTGACTTACAGACCCACAGTCTGGAAAATTACTTGAGAATAGAAACAGATTTCTGTACCCTGAAAATTGTTTTCCCATTCTTAACCAGAACTAACATGAAACAGGTCAGTTCCTTTTGAAAAAAAAAAAAAACAGACAAAATTCCCATTCTAGTTACTACTACAAGTCTCTGGCATACTACAAAAGAGCTCAAATTTCTCGAACATCAGCTTTTTCACGATGACGACAAATAGTTCTTAGTCTCTTGTCTTTACTTATAACTGGAGGGGAAAATAAAATATTTTCAGAAAATTTCTAACTATTTGTATCTGAAACTATCTTTTGATCTTCAGACTTCTTTGGTCAGTTGAACTCTGTCCTGTACACCATCAAATTTGATCTGGACTCATTCAAAAGCATTTTACTTCAAAAAGCAGCCCAGATAGCTGACTAGAAAATCAGGTCCAGGCTGATCAAAAATCCAAGCTAAGGTTTTGGAAAACTCCACTAAGATTCTACCAGAATACAGCTCCTATTTTCTGTCAATTCTGATTTGATTTCACATGCTCAGAGGTCAATCAATTCAATTCAGATCGAAGTATTGGTACTACCTTTTAAAAGACTGTCAGAAAATATTAAAGGTTAAGAGAAGTCTAGAAAAAGAAAAATTAAACACTACTGGTGCATCTCAAGTAGATACACAGACATGATGGCCTCCTCTCAGGAAGGGTTTGAAAGAACCTGCTGCCTGTACATTATGCAAATGTGAGCTTACTGTTTAAATTACCTATGGTGATCTTCAGCCAACAGTGAATAAAATCTGCTAATTATATCATATTGATATGCACACTCCAAGAGCAAGTGTTATTTTCAAAGGTTAATTATTTACATAACCTGTCTCTCTTCATCTTTCTTATTCACACAAACTCAATCTCTGCAAAAAAGAACACAGAAAATAAGGTTTTCTTTTTTCTACCAGTAATTACTCCATCAAAGAATATGAGCGCTGCATTCCACAAAACAGGTACCAAAAATCTAACGATGACTGTTGAACATTCAAAATAACACAGGTAGGAAAAGTAGTCGAATCTGTATTTAAATTATCTGATTTCTTAAACTATCAAGTACTGTATCTGAATGCATGTCCAGTTTTGCATGCACTTTTCTGACACAATTCTGAAACAGCATTTAGAAAAGTAATGACAGGAAAGCTGCTGTTTAGGACACTAGAATTCAGAATTTATTGAAATAAGACAAGTATCAGAATTTTATTTCCACAAATGAAGGTTTAATATGCATTATTTTCAGTCAAGACTGTACTTAGTCTTATGAATGAATGTTCTTGTGAGGGTTCTGTTTTTTAGAATGTAGAATCATAGAATTCTTTGGGTTGTAAGAGACCTTTACAGGTCACCTAGTCCAACCCCCCTGCAATAAGCAAGGACATCTTTTACTAGATCAGGTTGCTCAGAGCCCCATCCAGCCTGGCCTTGAATGTCTCCAGAGATGGGGCATTTACCACCTCTCTGGGCAACCTGTTCCAGTGTTTCACCACCCTCATTGTAAAAAAATTCCACCCCATATCTAGCCTGAATCTTCCCTCCTTTGCTTTAAAACCATTATGTGTTGTCCTGTTGTAACAGGCCCTGCTAAGAAGTTTATCCCCATCTTTCTTATGGGCTCCTTTTAAGTACTGAAAGGCTTCAACAAAGTCTCATGGGAGCCTTCTCTTCTCCAGGCTGAACAACCTCAACTCTCTCAGCCTGTCCTCATAGGAGAAGTGTTCTGTCCCTCTGATCACCTTTGTGACCCTCCTCTGGACTCTCTTCAACAGGTCCATATCTGTCCTGTATTGAGGGCTCCAGGACTGGACCCAGTACTCCAGAGTTGAGTAGAGAGGCATAATCACCTCCCTCAGCCTGCTGGCCATGCTCCTTTTGATGCAACCCAAGATACAGCTGGCCTTCTGGGCTGGAAGTGCACATTGGCACTAGAACCCCCAAGTCCTTCTCCATAGGGCTACTCTCAATCCCTTCATCCCCCAGCATGTATTGATACTGGGGATTGCCCACCCCAGGTGCAGGACCTTACACTTGCCATTGTTGAACCTTATGAGATTCGCATGGGCCCATTTCTCAAGCTTGTCCAAGTCCCTCTGGATGGCACTCTGTCCCTCAGGTGTGTCAACTGCACCACTCAGCTTGGTGTCATCTACATACTTGCCGAGAGTGCACTCTAATCCCACTGCGTCTGTCATTTAAGATCTTAAACAATAGCGCTGCCAGGAAGTGCAACTGGTAGGATTTGAAGCAGCTCAGCTACTCTGGAGATACTAGGTGGTTTTCATGATCCCACCTTTTGTTACCAGGTGTTACCTTGACCAAGGCATAGGACCTGGCAATATACATATGGGTCACAGAAGTGGATGAAATATGACAGTTTGAAGACAGTGAGGGAGAAGAGAGAAAGTTTTCAAAGATTTTGGAAGTATTTCCATGATATCCAGAAAACAGATGTACAATATATTTGTTTCTCATTGAAAGAACAAACATGTAAACTCTATATACCTTCCTTAAGTTTCAGAGAAGGAAGAAGAAAGGGGTTTAATTCCAGGAATCTAAGAAGCAGCAGCATCAGACCATTTGCAATCTCTTGCTTCTGTTCCCAGAGGCTTAGAAGAGTGTATTTCTGGCTCTGTATTATTCTAATGTTCTTTATTATCTTTTTACAATTACTTTTTGAGGAGAATAAATTTAAAATACCTTCTTTGCCTTACAAGTATGTTGATAAAAATTTCAAAGGCAGGAATAGCATTTAGACACCTAACTTTCACTGGAAGTCAGTAAGAATTAGTTACCTAAGTGCCATCCAAATGTCCATCCTGCAGCCTTAACAGAGAGACACTACAGCATGCAATTTGTCCCCTTTTTCTTACTAAGCAGATAACTTTTCTTCTGACTCATTAAATTTAAACCTTGGAAGTCCTACAGATGGAATATACATTGTGTGCAAATACTGTGTATTCTGTTTTGTATTCAGGCTGGATTTTGAAATGTTTTAATAATTTCTGGTAACTACAGAAAAATTGAAATAAGTGCATTGATGTTTTGTAGATTGTTTCTGAAGAATCTCCTAATTATTTTAAGAGAAATACAAATGAACTGACTTGCTGGTTTACAAGTCATTTAGTATAGTTTATTTGTTATCTATTTAAAAAATAGACATTTCTCACAAGCCAAGTTATCTGATCAAACCATAGAATCATAGAAACACTGATTGGAAGGGCTCTCTCTAAACCTCTCATCCAGCCTTCTGCTCAAAGTGTGACTACTGCCAGCACTAGAACAGATCTGCCATGGCTCTGTCTAGCCAGATCTAGAAAAGCTTTGAGGACAGAGGCTCCACCATCCTTTTTCAGGAACCTTTTCCAGTGCTACACCATTTGGTGTAACTGTAAAAAAAAAAGTTTGGCTCCATCAGCTTTGGCATGCACATTCAGATACTAATAGATACTGTAGACATCTCTTTGCCAGATTAAACAAGCCCAGTTGCCTCCTGATTTTACACGTTCTTAGTAGGCTTCTGCTGAACCCTGTCAAGTTTCTCAAAATTTTTCTTGAATTAAGGAACCACATACTGGCTAGGTTGTCCTAGATGTGACCTTACTACCACTAAGAAGATGGGGATAATATATTCCTTTGTTCTGCTAGTCTCATTTCTCCTAACGTTTCCACAGTTGTGGTTGCCTTAGTAATGGTGGAAGCATGCTGTTGGTTTGTATTCAGCTTTGTGTCCACCATCTAGCTCCTTTTTTGGGTGCTGCTACTCACTCAGTTTTTACATCCCAACTCCTATAACCAATACATGGATTTTTCTCTGTTCCACATACAGCATTTTTTACTTTCTCTCTTGAACTTCAAGAATTTTCTGCTGGCTAACTACCCTAGTGTCTCAAGATCCCTCTGGTCTCATGCTCTGACATATGTTGTGTCAGCCACTCCCCCTAATTTAGTATGATTAGGAAATTTGTTGATCAATCTGTGTCATCACACGGGTCACCGATGAAGATGTGGGGCATTTTCTGCTATTTATTATTTGTCTGTATGGTTATTACATGTCTTGGCAAACTCACCAGGTATCTTCCTTCTATACTTCTCCCTGCTTAAAGCTGGTGAATATAATTTAGACTTCTGGCAGAAAGATGGTGAGCATTATCCAAATTTCTGGGATGAGTCTCTTCTTCCTTCTGAATAAATGTTTCTTTTTTTTTTCTAGTTATGTACATAAAGTTTAGCAAGTAATACTCCTCTTAAGAAATGTTATTTTTTCACTTTTTAAGGAGACTAATTAGGCAGAAATCATGTAGAAAATCCAGGACAATGTAACCTTGCATCTCTCATATAATCAGCACTTCTTTTGGCTCAGTAAGACAGGCACCTAATATAAAAATTTGAGAATTTCTGAACTTTCTTAAAGCTGATTAAATGTATTGAAGAAATAAAATTATAAATTCTGTAATTTCCAGAAACCTAATAAACTAACCTGTGCCAACTCAACCTGATTTGTCAAAGAAATAAATTTTCTGATGGGTTAAAAGCCTCCAGAATAACTGATTCTAACTGTACTGTGATCTTTTTGATCATGTAATTATAAATTATGTTGTTCATGAAGAAAAAGGGTAAGAAATAGTTTTTAAAAGCTCATTTTGTTTCTTGAATATCTGTATATGGGAGACCTCAAATTGTGAACAGAGTGTATGCTCCAGGTGAGGATTTAGAAAAGTTATATAGGCCAATACTTGTTCATTTTCCTCAAATAGACAGGGCACAGGCTGTACAGAGGCTTTCCAGGAGATAGTTACAGAAACTACCAAAATGAAGTATAATGGTTTTTATTTTCAGAACAATAAAAGCTTCATAATTTACTTTCTCAGGACCAAAGCCAGAATTAGAAGGGCAGTGAATTAACCCTATACTGGCACCTGCAAGTAATAAGAAAACACTTACTGCTAAGACAGATCCTGGGGCCAGAGGACTAAATGAGAACAACTGTTTCTAAATTTCAGCAGTTATGGTAAAAGCATATTAGAACATTATTAAGAGGCCTTCATCCCAAAGAAGTAAAAGAGCATGTTTGTGAAAGGCCTTTTATGTTGATGGATTCTTGAAATATGGCTACCTCTGAATTTGCAAATCAGAAGGTGGCTGCTAGAATAGCTTGCCAATTATTTTCTCCTACAGAATGAAAAAAATTTAAAGAAGATCTATTAATTGCATCTTCTGTTATGATGACCTTTAAAGTTCAAGGATTCAAGTTTTTATTCTTGGAAGAAACTTCTTTAGTTAAATCGAAGGTCGGTTACTCACATAAGCATCTGAATGTAAGCCATAAAGTTTGAAGAATCTAGATCGCAACATCATAGTTGTGCCATATCTGCACAAGCAAACCCGTATTTAAGACCCAGGGCTTAACTTGCCTTGGACCAAATACTGATCTCTGTAATCAAGACGTGCAAATACTCATGTATATTAAGCCCACTGACACTGCAAGTGTCACCCCAATCTCAGGCTAAGTTTCAGCCTACCCCAAGGCTTAGGGTTAGCTTTAGGTTTAGGTCTGGGGGACAGAGAGAGACGAAGCCTAGAGGGTGAGCTGTACCAAGAACTGACAGTTTCTTCCTCTAGGTTACAGAAGGGGGTTGACTAAGCCTCAGATCACCTGAAGCCTTGGGGTTAGCATTAGCATTAGCAGAGAGACAAAGCCAAAAGTTGTAAATGTGGTGAGGCTGCAAGGAAGGTTGGGACTGCATCAAGAATTCTCCCCAACAACTTCTTCTAGATCACAGCTTGTCTTATGGCTTAACACTCAGCGCACAGCTAAGTTTGGGGTAAGGTTTGGGGTTAGGAGATAGAGAAAGCCTAGAATTCCAGGTGGAGTAGGGCTGCAAAGTGGCGGCTAGAGGGGTGAGCAGCCCAGAATTCTCCACTGCCAATTTGCTTCTCTAGGAACTCATGCAGGTTAAATTTAGTGTTAGGTTTAGAGCTAGGAGCCAGACAAATATAGAGCTTCAGGTGAAGTGGAGTTGGAAAGCTGCTGGCAGAAACTCTAAACTAGACCATTTTCAAACCTGGCTTTTCACTATGGACTTGCTGGGGCTTCACTGGACTGTAACCCTGGCTTCTATCACCAGGTGGGTGTTCCCACCTTGCCTGCTGGTGTATTGTGGCTCTGGGCCCCAAGTGTCAATGTTACTGCCTCTGCCTGCACTGTTACCACACTTGGCTTCTGCCTCCCATTAACTTAATCAGCTGCTGCTCAGTGCAGCTCCATGAGTGTTTTGGGGTTTAGTCCAAGGCCAAAACCAAGGACCTGAAGAAGAAGATCCATTCAGACACTTTTTTGAGCATTCATTTTGGAGCCCATTCCCTTTGGAAGTTGTTTTTCACCCTCACTCCACCTGGAGAAGGAGGTTTTGTTTCCATCTCCCAATATTGCTCTTAAGTGTGCAGTTGCAGCCTCAAGTTCCAGTAATGGCTGTTGGACCACACTGGGAATTTGCCATTGGGACCATAGACAGTTTGGACACATTAATCCATTTCCTGGATCATTAGGGCATACTAAACGGTTCTACCCTGGTCATGGCTGAAAATATTGTCCTCCTGCAAAAGAGGTACAGACAAGTAACAAACCAGACATTGAGACTTCTTGCAGCATACTGAAGTGTTGACTCACTGATGGAGCAAACAGTCCCCTTTGTCTTTTGTTTATTCTCAGTTTTCACTAAGAAGTAGAACAGCAAAGGAAGAGTCATATAGTGCACTCAGCTGAGTGTAAACAGGGAATGAGGAAGAATGCAGGAGGGAAAAACCAAGTGATCTGTCAGTTTCCCTGAGGTGTCCAGTGTTAGATAGGAGGTTTATGGTTATCAGAGTAGGGCAGGCCTTGTGTCCTGAATGTCGATCCCCACTTGCTTGAAAATTAAGTGTACTACACATCCATTTTCCCTTCCTTCTGCATGCTCAGCAAAGACACACATCGAGGACAGTAAAAAAGAGTGAACAGGAGAGGTGAAGCTTGGAAAGAGGATGGAGCATCTGAATTGAGAGACTTATTTAGAAATAATTTCAAGCAGCCTGCCCATACTCCCCTCAAAACATTTAAAGTGTATTAACACAGTAATTAATAGCAGAGAAGAGTATAATTTTCCTAAGGCACATAAGACAAACGATACACATTACAGAAGAGACAGGGGAAGAAGAGGTGTTGCACCATGCATTTGACGGGCCTTTCTGTTGTTGCTTGCTTTTAACTTATGCTCTGATTCTTTCTCTTATTTTTTCTCTCCTCAGCCTCCAACCTGTCAATGAGAAAATTGGTAAGAGAGGCAGTGTGTGAAATTAATAGACTCTGTAGCTATGACGTGCTGTTATCTATACTGTGGGTATGCATGAATTTGCATTTGCCTTTGAGCTATTACAATCAAATAGCCAAATGAGAATATCACAATAACTGTGTTCACAGGAAAACAAGCCACATCCAAGGGTTAGAGGGAGATTTTTGAAGCTGAATAAAGAAAACGCTTAATCTTGGTGTCCATACCCAATTGGGTTTTCATTTAAGATAACAAGAAATTAACTTTAAAGAGTAACAGGAAGATTTATCAGAAAATGCAGATTTTAAAAAAGGAAACAAATCAGCTGTGTGACAGAACTGAACAGATACCTGACTAGAGCAGCAAATACAGAGAAAGTAAAGGTCCTGTCTTTTATAAGCAATCTACTAGCAAGTTGCTGACATAAATCACTCATGGAGGAACATCAGCTGATTATAAATAAATAAAAATTATTATAAACTCAGGAAAAAAAAATCTGCAAATATAATAGCAGTGTTTTCAGTGTAAATAGACTTCCAATCCACAGCCAATGGAAGAGAAAGCTGCCCAACACTTGTCTTCCCTATGCCAGTCTAACCCTGCCTGTCCCAAGACATTTCAAATGAGCAGCTGGTGAAAGCACTATTCACTCTATCTTCAGTCGCAATGGGCTGGATTAGCACAGACCTGTTATCGTTAATGCTAAACAATACTGCAGCTGGTTAAGGTACATTCACAGGATCATCTCTGGAGCTGCAGCACCATGCCTCTGCAGGGGCAGACATATGTCAAGGAAGCAGTGGTGGGACAGCAATTATGGTGCAGGGACGGTAACTTTACAGCTACTAGCATTATTCTTGTATAAAGAATAATGATAACTCTGGGCTGAATTTAATCCTAGACATAATTTCACCTACTGAATCTATATTACAACTCCTTTCTATGATTAAATTTTACTGGAAATCTCAGCCACTCAGGTTTAATACACAAACAACAGAGACCAAATGAAGTAGTCTCTCTCTTCTCTCACTTACTTTAAAAGACACAAACAGGCAATTTTTTAGATGTACAAGCATTTCTTTCTCATCATTTGTAAGCACTTCCAGGCAATACCCGTTCTGCTACTTTCTAAAGAAAGCATTTTCATGGTTTTCATAGAATCATAGAATGTCCTGGGTTGGAAGGGATCCACAAGGATCATTGAGTCCAACTCCTGTCCCTGCATACGACAACTCCACAGTTCACACCATGTGTCTGAGGGCACTGTCCAGTCTCTTCTTGAACACTGCCAGGCTTCGGGCCGTGACACCTCCCTTAGGAGCCTGTTCCAGTGCTCCACCACCCTCTGGGTGAAGAAACTTCAAATGATTATTTCACTCAGAATACTAAATGTGTAACACAAAACAAAAATAAAAGCCAGAATTTCATTTCCACACTGTAGAAACATGCCAAAAAGAATGCTGAGGAGCAGAGGGAAGGGGAAAGAAGGAAAAGAATGGTCATTTTGGCTAGTAAATTGAAAGAACCATTACACATTGAATAAGCATACGTAGGAAAAGGAAAGATACTGAAATTTCTTGGCAGTCTAATATAATTTGAGGAAAAAATGAAGACATTAATAAACTCAATGTTGAAGAAAATAAAGAAATCCAGCTGCCACAGTGTCTCACACATGGAGTGAATATTTTGTACCTGGAGGAACTTGAAGAGTACAAAGATCTGACTCCGCTTTTCAAAATACCCCATAATTAATGGGTAAAATCCAAGGACAATGCTTTAGACTCTTTCAACAGCTGGACTAGAGAAAGCTTTTTCTTGGTATTAAAACCATGCAGTTTTCCAGAACTATTTCCGTGCTCCTATTTTTGTTTGATTCAAACAGTTCTTCCTATCAGGCAGTATCAGTAGCTAATCAAAGTTTTTCCAATGCAGTAAGAGTCGAGTTTTTCTAGGATAGTATTTGGAGAGAACAAAAAAGTGAAAATGCAGTCATTTTCGTTTGTAAGACACCAGACACTAGTAGATATCAATGGATTTTTTTTTTTTTTTTTTTTTTTGTGGCAGCACTTAATATATTCATCGTTTGATTGTGTGAAAATCCTCCACCCTTGTACTTTTTAAAGATGTTTCTTGTTATTGATTTCCTACAGTCATCCATAAGACAAATTCTGTGATTCCTAATAATATACACACTGAGGAAACTTGGGCAATAAAAGTGTTTATTATGTTGTAGCATGAGAAATGAGAGTAAAAGGATCTCAATTCAATCATAAGTGTATTCCCAACACAACAGCTATGGTAAATCCAGAGATGAAATGAAAGATTAAGAGAGAAGGCAGTTCAGAAGCGGCATGTTACTGTCAGATTATTATTTTTGCAATAATATTTTTTCTTTATGCTTCTGCACAGAGGTTTGCATTTGCATGAGGTTTCTGCATGGCAAACAGATGCCCTGTTATTCTATCTACATATTTAATAGATATTTCCCCTCATACAAGATTAATACTGGTAATAATAATAATAATAATAATAATAATCCATTGAATTTATATTATCTCTTTCACACAGAAAGTTCCCAAGATAACTTCCACCACCAGTGTGGAATGGTATAGAAAATTAATATATCTTTCTGCATAGAAACACAGAATAATTTAGGTTGGAAGGGGCCTCTGGAGGTCACCTAGTCCAACTCCCTGATCAAAACGGATGTAATAAATCAAAACCTTGTCCAGTCAAATATTGAACATCTCCAAGCTCAGAGACTCTACAATGTTCCTGGGCAATTTTTGTTCCAGTATAACCAGCCTCTTTGTGAGCTTTCAGCCTTCCCCACCGCAGGAGCCACCCTACACTGCCTGTATGACCAGGGCCTCCAGACTCCCTACTACATCCCCAGGGCTGAGGCACCCGTGTGCCCCAGGAGCCAGACCTGGTTGGTGCCCTATGGCTGTGGAAACCATCTCCAGGGGGCCCTGTGAAGCCTCATGCAGAGAAGATGGGTGCATGAAGCCCTGCCTGCCACCAAAATCTCTAAAATTTCAGGCCAGTGCACCTAAGCACAACCCTGTTTCCCAACATCAGGTTCAGCGTGCTGAACATCAAGTCTGAAACTGCCAGGCGTCATCCCACCATCTCCTACCCTCTGCTGCAAACCTTCCTGTGAGGGATCTCAGGCTCAGCGCCCATCCAGAAGGTTTCATAGCTGCATGCCACAGGATTTAATAAAAAGCTAGTCTCTGTCAGCCTAAGCTTGTGGCATTTTCAGCTTCATGACATTACAGCCTACCGGATCTGTCAAGCTCCAGCTTCCCTGCATGGCCCTGCTGAGCACAGCCCGTCAGCAAGGAGCTGGGATACAGACCAGGAATTCAAGTGGGACAACTTGAGCAAGTAAGGCACTGGCAGAGGGTGTGGGTGGCATTTCTTATCCAGCTCAGTTATGCCATGTTCCAGGTAGCTGAAGTGAGCTTCCAAACAGTAGGAATCAATGGTGGAAATTAAAATAGGGCAGGAATTTTCCAAACCCCAGCATGCATTTGGATGCAGAAGGAGGGCAAGAGAAGTGCACAGAGGTCTCAATCATGGCAATAATCCATCCACCATCATGGAAGATGGAAAAATTTGAGACCAGGAATTTAGAAAAAAAAATGCATCCAGCATTAATGTAATTAACAGCTAGAAGAAATATGTGAGTAGAAACAGAAAGATGAATGGAGCAAAGGTACAGGTGAGTATTGCCACTGATGGGGCAGCTTCAGGCAGAGCTGAGATGCAGTCTTGAGTACTGTTCCGATTCTGGGAGGAGAGGAGTGAGAGTGAACAGAAGAAAAGCAGAAAAGTACTGCTTCCTACTTCACACACATAGCTGTGGAGAGCTACCAGGGAGTGCTCTTGTGAGTCTTGTTGGCATGAATGAAGGATTACAGTTGGAGAGTTACGCACAGTAAATTGTATGCCATCAATCCTCTAGCCACTGCAGTCTATGTGAAGACATCCCTGTACAGAGAGTTATGCATTCTGAGCTAGAAGAGGTGTTCCATCTGGTCTCAAATATTTTTTTTTTACCATTCTATCAGAAGGATAGTCACGAAACAATCCATGGTCTGATACAAGGCTTGATACTTAACATACTTGAGAGCAGTGTCAGTAACTTTCTGGCCTCAGCATTTCTTTAGCATTATAAAGTTTTGGAGCTTTTTACTGAAAAAGCACAATGTGATTTATCCTGTCTAAATCTTGGAGGTACCTTTTTGCTTATTGTTAGAATTACTAATCCAGCAACAACACTTGTGGGATAGGCCTGTGAAATAAAGCAAGACAGAGAGACCTCTCTAACAGCCAAAAAATGAATTTTTCTCAAAGTGGCCCTGATATCCTCCAGGACTGTTAGTCTGTATCGAGGAATGTGTAGATCTGATAAATGGTTAGACATTAAAAGATTCAAAGGTAAAGGTTACAGATATTCAGCCTTTAAATTCCTGCTGTTCGAGGAAATTGCTGGCATCAGATGTAGCATTTCGGAGGCGTAAGATTAGTGGAGGTACTAATTTTCTTTCTTTCAAATTATTTAGCTGCACAAGAAGAGCAGTTCTGTTTCATTAGGTGGTACTGTAGGTGCCATTGTCAGAAACACTAGATTCAACAGCAGCAATAACTAGTCCTTGGATTTCTTAATAAGGAACATATTTGATTCTTTTTGGTTTTGATCATTTTTTGTTTACTCATCATGGCTCTGAGCTTGATTCAAACGATCTTTCAAGCCTTCTCACTTCCTGGAAGAAACACAGAGTGAGACTGTGTCCAAAGGTCTTTCTTCAATTCAGAGCTTTTCCTTCTGGCCTGTACAAATCTGACAAAGGTGATAGTTCAGCTTAAGGCTTGAAAATTCCCCTCTTATTATCTAAAAAAATTAATTTTGCCTGACATGAATAAGTTGGTGTACTGGATTTTGTCCTGTTTGAGTCTGTAGCAGTAAATATCTCTGCATTTTGCGAGTTTTAAAATAGAGACATTTTAGGAAGTAAACTGAGAGATTAAATAAATGACTTCCAGGCATCATAGACCTTAACTTTTCACCTTTCATTATTACTACTATTATTATTATTATTATTATTATTACTATTATTATTACTATTATTATTATTATTATCATCATTATTGTACATCCAAAGGCACCATACCAAATACACCATACCACAATGAAATCATAAAATCATAGAATGGTTTACGTCAGAAAAGACCTTTAAGATCATTGAGTACAGTCACAAACCTAACACTGCCAAGTCCATCACTAAACCATGTCCCCAAGAACCTATCTACAAATCTTTTAAATACCTCCAGGGATGGTGACTCAACCACTTCCCTGGGCAGCCTGTTCCAATGCTTCACAACCATTTCAGTGAAGAAGTTTTCATAATATCCAATCTAAACCTCCCCTGGCACAACTTGAGGCCATTTCCTCTTGTCCTGTCACTTGTTATGTGGGAGAAGAGACCAACACCCATGTCACTACAACCTCCTTTCAGATTGTTGTAGAGAGTGTTAAGGTCTCCCCTCAGCCGCCTTTTCTCCAGGCTAAACAGCCCCAGTTCCGTCAGCTTGTCCTCATAAGACTTGTGCTCCAGCCCCTTCACCAGCTTCATTGCTCTCCTTTGGACATGCTCCAGCACCTCAATGTCCTTCTTGTAGTGAGGGGCCCAAAACTGAACACAGTTTTTGAGGTGTAGCCTCACCAGCACCAAGTACAGGGGGACGATCACTTTCGTAGTCCTGCTGGCCACACCATTTCTGATACAAGCCAGGATGCCATTGGCCTTCTTGGCCACTTCGGCACACTGCTGGCTCCAGTTCAGCTAGCTATTGACCAAGACCTTCAGGTCATTTTCCAACAGACAGCTTTCCAGCCACTCTTCCCTAAGCCTGTAGCATTGCATTGGGTTGTCGCGACTGAAGTGCAGGACCCAGCACTTGACCTTGTTGAACATCATGCAATTGGCCTCAGTCCATTAATCCAGCTGGTCCAGATACCTCTATATGGCCTTCCTACCCCCAAGCAGATCAACACTCCCATCCAGCTTGGTGTTGTCTGCAAACTTACTGAGGGTGTACTTGATCCCTTCAGCCAGATCACTAATAAAGTTATTAAACAGAACTGGCTCCAAAACTGAGTGCTGGGGAACACTACTTGTGACCAGCCACCAGCTGGATTTGACTCCATTCACCACAACTCTTTGGGCCCAGCCATCCAGCCTGTTTTTTACTCAGTGAAGAGTATGCCCATCCAAGCCATGAGCAGCCAGTTCGTCCAGGAGAATGTTGTGGGAAACAGTGTCAAAGGCTTTACTAAAGATTAGGTAGACAACCACCATAGCCTTTCCCTCATCCACAAAGTGGATCACCTTGTAATAGAAGATCAGGTCCATCAACCAGGACCTGCCTTTCATAAACCCATGCTGACTAGGCCTGATCACCTGGTTGTCTTGTATGTACTGCAGAAATAATAATGATGTAGAAAGACCTCTGCTGTCTTCTACATGTCCATTGATGATGCCTGATTTATCTTTGCCAAGAAATACATTTTGCCGAGATAATACTTTGAAGAACCTAGACATTTCGTGTCCAGTACTCATTAATAAAAATTGTTAGAATAAAATGTATGTGAAACATTGAGATAACCTTCAGAAAAAGGTATTATTGCTGGCAACATCCCCACCAACACTGCTGGTACAATGTAAGTAACAAACCAATTTTAAAGCAGTCTCTACCAAAAAGAATCCTATCCCATTAGTGTCTGAGCACAGGGGGTAGAAAGAACTGTATCATTGGAAGAGTTGAGGATGAACTGGCAGTTACACTGCTGATACCCTAAGGATAACAAGAAGCATAAGGGCAATCTTCTGTTTTCTTGAGAGTCTCAACATTTCAGTACATTCTGAGGATGGATGACTAGTACTGCTAGTCGTTACCATCCCGTGGGCATCTCCAAGATTTCGTAATTTCATGATAGCTTGTAGATCAGTGACCACTTCCATGAAAAAATGTGATGTGTCTGCATCAGGTATAGGCAGACAACTGCTCTGCTTTCAACTCAGCCAAGATCAAGGGATTTTATGTTGATTCTGTAATCGCTGTATCAGATGAGATGACACATTATGCAGGTTCACTTTAAGCTACACTAGAGAGGTTAAAATCTGGATTTACTGTACCATTAATTACAACCTAAGTTTCATGATAAAAAAAATAAAGTCTTAACTGAGAGAACCATGCTGTAGAATCGCTAATTGTGATTATACCACTTAGTTTAGCACAAATTCTGTCTCTCATATGGCTGGTCTTGAATAAGGATTTGACCTTCATTTCCACATAAAAAAGCTGAATGCATTACCTTCCAGCACATTTGGTTTTATTAAACACTTTTTCTCAATTGCCTTTGCTAGGGTTTTTACTCTTTGCATAAATATTAATTAACTGAGCCCAAGAAAGTAAGAGAAGTGTGCAAAATTTCCTGTATATCCTACTAATTATAGTACCAGGAATTATGGAGAGTCATGGTTTAAACCTTTGTTTCAGAACACACTTAAGTATTCAGTGATGTTAAGTTTAAATATTTTGGTGCTTGCTGGAATTTTCCAACCAGTTCTCATTTAGATTGCTATTTCTGCTTTCTATAGTATAATAGTACTCGGTAAGACTGAAAAGCATTATTATCCCTCCCAAGCTTTCCTCTCTTTTTGACTTAGAACTTCCACTCTTTTTCCTGAGCTGAGATCAGTTCCCCAGATTACAACCTCTGACACCCTAGAACTAGATTTTCTTCCCACAGATAAATAAAATTAAGTGCAACAATGTATTATGGCAAAGAGCTAGGAGGAGCACCACTGCATGCCTATACTCACATATTTTATCCCCTCCAGCTTCTGAAAAAAATCTGCCCTCCTCTGTCCCTGACATTCCATATCCAAAACATTCCCTGCTCCTACACTCAGGAGACTTCATTTGCTCAGTGCCCTGCTGTAAATCCGAGACTTCTGCCTGTTTTTACTGAGCATTCTAGCAAGGAATTAAATATTACAGGCATCACTAGAAAAACTAGTTTTGCAAAGGACTCTAATAACAATGGAAACAATCCCTTCCTGCAACACTGTGTCCTGAAAATAATAGATACAGGGTTGCCCTATTCAGAGCTGCTCAGTCTAGATCAGTTTTGGACATCTACAGCAAAAGAATTCCAGGTTAATAGGGCTTTCAGATAGTACTTCTTGAGTATATGCTTCCTGACTTAGATAGCAGATGAGTGGAGGAATGGGATCACAGCTCCAGATTCAGTTGCTGATATATCAGCAACGCTATTGGATTTAAGGGCTTAAGCTATTTGTGTCTCAAGTCAACCTCAAAATAAATACATAATAATAAAATATAATTGGAATATAATTATATTTTTCTAGCCTTACAACTATTGTGGATGTCACAATAGTCTGAAATTGGGGCCAGTCTGTATGGAAAACACAAGTACATAAAATAATGTCATTACCTACTCCACAGTAATGCTTGTCCAAGGAAAAAGAAGAGGGATCCGATGAAGAAAGAGACACGGAGAAAGACATGCTTAAAGTCAGACAGCAAATCAGACTTGGATCTCCTGAATGCTCGGCCACAATCACAGTGTTGTTAAGTGTCACAGATATCTCAGGTTAAGTATAGATTACCATACTGCACCAGGATACACATAACCTGTACCTGTAACATGGAAGATGGTGGGAAGGGAGCTGTTATTCCACTGTGCGTGCACCTGTACATGTATAGCATATTAAGCAATGTTAACTGGGAGATTACAATGCAGCAAGCCTTGTCTTGGTAAATACCCAAGACATCTTGTGCAAACCTCTAACTAGACATCCAAATACAAACATCATCTCCTTCCTTTCCTTAGAGCTAAAGGTTCCCACCCAATAAAAAGAAACAGAAGCTTTGTTTAGAACCCAATATCATACTAGATTAGTATTATAGTGTATTTGTGACCTCCAAACACTTTGAGAACTTTTTGTTGCTTATTTTTAAAGCATAAAATAGTTATATTTTTGACGGCATTTGTGTGACATGGAAACATTTTTAAACTTGTGCGATGTCAGTTAAAATGTGTTTCTACAATGCACATGTCTCAAGCTATATTTGGTCTTCTCACTGAAATCATTAGTTTTTTAAAAATCCCTCAGCTTTGAATTCATTGTTGGTTTTCTTTCAAGACTGCTTTTTTCCATTATAGACTGGTAATAATAATGCTTGGTATTTATAGAGCACTTTATATTCTCAAATCTCTGTGTAAGCATTCATTATTTCATCATTATAGATTTAAAATAATTCAGTCCTATTTTAGAGGGGTGAAGTGGAAGGCATTGAAACATTGAGGACTTCAGTCTCAAAACAAGTGACAGAAATAGAGTAAAAATCAGAAACCTCTTGACTTCTGGGATCATGGCACCTACTAATTTGTAGTACTTATCAAAACAGTTACTAAAATTGATCAAAGAAAATAATCCTAAACAGCAAGCAACTTGCAAAGGCCAACATGTGTCACAGACTAAACCACACCTTTAATATAGAGACCTTAGCGTAATAATGGACTTGGAAAGTATGTGAAATGTATTTTGGATAAAGATGGAAATACATGATTCTGAAAGACACTCATTCAGTACTACTTTGAGCCACATTTTTGAGAAATAATTTCATCAAATGCTTTCTCACTTTTTTCCTGGACTAGGGACATTATTTTCAAAGCGATCAATTTATTTAGTTTGTCTTCCCCTCTTTTTTTTCCCCAGTTTTAGACAAAATATTCTTTCATATAGGATCAGACCGCTAGACTAATTTTTATCCAGTCTGTAGCCTGAAGTTGCAGTAGTCAGTGCTTGAAAAACTGGAAAAATATACAATATACAATATATCCAGCTAATTTTGTATTGTTTTCCAAGGAAGAGGTAATTTCCAATAGTAGATTTTAATGAAATAAAATGTATTTGTTGACATTTCATTGTCTTGGAGAATTTAGCTGAATCTGAGCATTACAAAACACTCAGAAAATTAGCCCATAACTCTGGAAAGGGAAGTGCTACCACCTTCTCTCTGTTTTCCTCTTTTGAAGACAATTAGACACTAGAAGGTGGTTAACCCCCTTAATGTCAAAAATCTTTAGGAAAGATACCAACAATTACAAATAAACAAGCTACCACATCTTAACAAGTTACCTTTTCTGAGCTGACTCTTCCTAATTGATTCCTTGCACACGCCTACACTTCTGCAATTGCAAAGTAATTTACTTCACATTTGCAGTGGGCTGGAAGCAGATAGCTAAAATGGTCTATCTGATGTGCTGAATCCTTTCCAGCAGTAGCCTGTTTATGTGTGAGCAACTGTGCTGCAAGGACCCGGACCACATCCTCTCCCATCCTGAGGCTTTGTCTGCCTGAGCTCAGAGCCACCTTAGGCACAGGACAGCTGGGTGTAGTCCCTCTTCCTTCTGGTGGCAAGGGGAGAGGCTCTGAGACAGCTCTGTGGGGAGTCTTTAGCAAGGGCTGACCCATGGGAGCTGATTTCAGGCAGAAGCTCCTGCACTTGGTCCCTGCCTGAGCTAAAGGTCCCATCAGAGCCATGCCTATTCCTTGCCGTGGACACTCTGAGTTGGGCCTCAAACCACAGACAGAGTTTCCAGCTGTTGTGCCTTATCATCAGGAACTTTCCTGATGCATGCCCTGAGCTGGGGTGTTCTTTCTGTTTGTACAATAAATAGCAGAGTAGATCTCTAAATTTTTTGGACATACCATTTTATGATGTTCGGAAACACGTTGGACTGTAAGATGTGATCCAGGAGTAGCTACAACTGTTTCAACTTTGCACTGCTGGTGAAGAGTGAAATGCAAACATTTTCAGCACTGCAACAGAGAAAAAACTAAACTTATTCCAAGTTTAGTCTTACAGTCACTAGTGATCAGGAGGTTCCTGTTTGGCATTCAGCTGTTGTTCTGGAAAGGTGCATGTTGCTCTGTCATTGGTGCTACATTATATTTGCTATATCAATGTCGTGGGTGCCTTGAATGCCCCTTGAAGGCTATATGTGCCCTTCAAATGCCTGAAATAGCCCTAGAAGTGTACATGTAGGCAATTAAAACAAGCCCAAACAAAACAGAGCACACTAGACTACTTTGAATGGCTTGATTTCAGTATTGCCAGTTGTTTCACTTATTTGCAGTTCAGTGCCAGTGTGGACACAAGAGAACATGATCCATGCAGTCAGCAAATCTGATTTTCATTTCAGTCGTATGAACATATTTAATGAAATGGTATATGATACAATTCACTCTAAAAAAAATTTGCTCTCAACATGTTTATGAAGAATTACTTTTCAGCATTCTCTGTACTTTACACACACTGTGCAGCTGCACACCTATGTCACATGGTTTTGCTCCTGTATCCCTATTAGATGATTAACAAAATGGCAAATAATAAATACTGATGTTTATTGCTGAATATGGAATTAATGTTACTGTCCATACATCGGAGTGAGCAAATATCCACTTGATGAATGTTTCTAATCATCATGAGAAAATGAATGTGAATATAGCTGAATTGAATAATAGTTCAGACTGGAAATGAGGTTTGAGGGGATTGTGTTGTGTATTTGCCACGTTTCCCTTCATATTCTGAAAATGATCCCCACAAAATTTCAGGTGGTCTGCTGTGGGATCTGCAGAGAAAACCCTGTAATGGCAAGGCATATTATTAGCAGTGCCTGGAATTTCCAAGTCAGTTCTGCATTCACAGCATTCACATAAACATCTGTTTCTCCTGTCTTATCACATACCACAGTCTCCTAAGTGTTTTCGCTTTGAAGACAATTCCACACAAAATGAGCAACACAATAGCAGGGAAGGTGGACAGCTTCAAAGGTAAAGCCTCTGCCTTGTGGTTTGAAGGCCTCTGTGGAGTTCCAGCTTGCAGACCTAGATCAGGTGCTAGTCTCAGCTTAGCTTCTGATGGACTGCAATGCACTGTGCAAGAGGGTTGCTATGCTATTTGACATGCATCTGGGACTTTCTGCAAAAAAGAAAAGGATTGAAAACTGAAATTAGCTTTCTACCCTGGAGAAAATTGTTGGTACAGAAAATAGCTGTCTCTATGCCTGTTCCCCTGGCTTTGTTGGAAGACTCCCACATAACTTGTCACTACCATAAAGGCTTTCTGAGAGCTCTGCACACTGCAATGACTCACATATGTGGCTGACTGTTCAGTCTTGAAATCCTGTTACATGGAAGCAATCTGAGGGTCAGGCAGGCTTTTATTAGTAACTGATTGATTACCTTGGTAAAAACTAATATCATGTATGAACCTTAAACAAGGAGTATGGTTACTATGCTGCTGGTGTCTGCTCCCTTGCAGCTGACACTGATGCTTGCAATGACAGAAGTGAAATCAGTATCTGTCCGTGTAAGTATTCCTCATTCATCACCCTTCATCTGTGGTTCTCCCTGGAGCAAGGCAGGTGAGTTCTCAAAGAGCAATATCCACTCATACATTCCCCTCAGCAGGGATAACAAAGCATTGCTTAACTTTAGCACAGGTATCATCAACTAAGCATTAATGCCTTGCTATTGGGTCTCAACTGGAAGTCTGTATCTAACAACTGAAGAGGTGGCTGGAGCAGTTGCTGAACTCTATCTTGGCTGCAAATGGCTTGATGAGTGCTTCCTGTCTTTTTATACTGCTGAACAGGTGAGATTAAGCTGTTTCCAGCTCTGCCATTTTGGCTGTGCACTGGGCCATACTGGGAATGCTCACAGAGCCAAGAGCAGCAGAGAGGGGCAGTTTCTCAGGGCCCAGCCAAAGACTAAAGCCTTGGTCCTCTCCTTTTGCATCCAGCTGTCTTAAAAAGCAAGTTCAGTTTCATTATGGAAGCTCTTATCCTGGCCTTCTCTTATATTGCCTAATGTGTTTGGTTTGGTTTGTTTTTTGGGTTTTGTTTTGGTTTGGTTTTGGTTTGGTTTGGTTTGATTTTTTGTTTTGTTTTGGTTTTTTGTGTGTTTTTGGTTATACTTAAGTAGATTTGAAAACACCTGTGAAAGCAAGATTTCTTGGCTGCTAACACTGTTCCAGAATCAGAATAAACTGCCTGTACAGATGTATTCATGGAGAGCACAACTAAAGCAAGTCACTTTCATCCCATGACCTCTTTAATCAACTGACTTTGTGTGGCATATCAGGAGGTAACTTTCAGTGTTTGTGGCTATGCCAAGTGGAAGGTTATTCTGAAGAGTGTGTTTCTTCTCTTGAGAAAAATAAAGAAATTCTTCCAGCTACAGAAGGAGAAACATTATCATATTCTTTTCTACTAAAACAAGGAAACCTTCTGCTCTTAAGCAAGTGTTTGCAGTAGATTCTAAAAGGCTGCAACAGCAGACCAGTAAAATGTTACATGAGGTCACATAACAAAAATTTCTAAGAATATTGTAGAAAAAGCTAGTATGCCCACAAACCCTTACTTATATATGTACCAAATGAAGAAGAACTCAAACAACTAACATTTTGCTTTTAGCTAAATCTACCATTATTTAAAAACAAGCAAACAAAAGCTGTTTTTCACAGAATACCAGAATGTTAGGGATTGGAAGGGACCTCAGGAGATCATCTAGTCCAGTCCCCCTGCCAGAGCAGGAATGCTTAAGTATGGTTACACAAGAATGTGTCCAGGCAGGTCTTGAATGTCTCCAGAGTAGGAGACTTCACAACCCCTCTGGGCAGCCTGTTCCAGTGTTCTGTTACCCTCACTGAGAAGAAGTTTCTTCTCAAATTTAAGTGGAACCTCTTGTGTTCCAGTTTGAACCCTTGTCCTACTGTTGGTTGTCACTGAGAAGAGCCTGGCTCCATCCTCGTGACACTCACCCTTTATATATTTGTAAACATAAATAAGGTCACCCCTCAGTCTCCTCCAGGCTAAAGAGACCCAGCTCTCTCAGCCTTTCCTCATTAGGGAGGTGCTCCACTCTCTCAATCATCTTTGTTGCCCTGCGCTGGACTCTTTTAAGCAGTTCCCTGTACTTCTTGAACTGAGGGGCCCAGAACTGGACACAATATTCTAGGTGTGGTCTCACCAGGGCAGAGTAGAGGGGAAGGAGAACCTCTCTCGACCTACTAACCACCCCCCTTCTAATATACCTCAGGATGCCATTGGCCTTCCTGGCCACAAGGGCACAGTGCTGGCTCATGGTCATCCTGTTGTCCACCAGGACCCCCAGATCCATTTCCCCTGTGCTGCTCTCTAATAGGTCATTCGCCAACTTATACTGGAACCTGGGATTGTTCCTACCCAGATGCAAGACTCTATACTTGCCCTTGTTATATTTCATTAAATTTTTCCCCACCCAACTCTCCAGCCTGTCCAGGTCTCGCTGGATGCTGGCACAGCCTTCTGGCTTGTCAGCTACTCCTCCCAGCTTGGTGTCATCAGCAAACTTGCTGATAGTACACTCTGTTCCCTCATCCAAATAATTGATGAATATATTGAATAATACTGGTCCCAGTACTGACCGTTGAGGCACTCCACTAGATACAGGCCTCCAACTAGACTCTGCCCCATTGACCACAACTCTCTGGCTTCTTTCCTTAGCCAGTTCGCAGTCTGCCTCACTACCCGATCGTCCAGACCGCACTTCCTCAGTTTAGCTCTAAGGATGCTGTGGGAGACTGTGTCAGATGCCTTACTAAAGTCAAGGTAGACCACATCCACTGCCCTGTCATCATCTATCCACCTCGTTATTTCCTCATAAAAGTCAATGAGGTTGGTCAAGCACAACTTCCCCTTGGTGAAGCCATGTTGACTGCCCCTAATGACCCTCTTATCCCTGATACGCTTTGAGATGGCACCAAGGATAAGTTGTTCCATCATCTTTCCAGGGATGGAGGTGTGGCTGACCGGTCTATAGTTAGCTGAGTCCTCCTTCCTGCCCTTTTTGAAGACTGGAGTGACGTTTGTTTTTCGCCAGTCCTCAGGCACCTCTCCCGTTTCCCAAGACTTGGCAAAGATGATGGAGAGCGGTCCAGCAATGACCTCAGCCAGCTCCCTCAGCATCCGCGGGTGCATTCCATCTGGACCCATGGATTTATGGATGTCCAGATTGCCTAATTGCTCCCTAACCCAGTCCTCATCAACTGAGGCAAACTCCTCCATTGTCCTGACTTCCTCTGCGGCCTCAGCGGTACGGGGCTCCTCAGGACAGCCTCTGACAGAGTGGACAGAGACAAAGAAGGCATTCAGTAACTCTGCCTTCTCTGTATCTTCTGTCACATTGCCTCTGGTGTTAGTTTTATCTGCCATGTATTTGAAAAAGCTCTTTCTGTTGTCCTTGACCCCTCTCACCAGGTTTAATTCTAAGGAGGCCTTAGCTTTCCTAATTGCCTCCCTACATTGTTTGACAACAGCCTTATATTCTTCCCAAGTGGCCAGCGCCTCCTTCCTTGTCTTTAAACTCTCCTCTTCCACTTGAGTTTACCCAGCAGCTTCCTGTTTAACCACACAGGTCTTCTGGCTCCCTTCCTTGACTTCCTGTGTGTTGGGATGTTCTGATCTTGAGCCTGGTAGAAACAGTCCCTGAACACTAACCAACTATCTTGGGCCCCTTTACCTACAAGCAGCCTTGCCCATGGGATTTCTCCTAGCAATTGCTTGAAAAGGCTAAAGTTTGCCCTGCTGAAGTCCAAGGTTGTAATTCTGCTTGCTATTCTGTTCCTACCACAAGAGATCCTGAACTCCACCATTTCATGGTTGCTGCAACCAAGGCAGCCCTCAACCTTTACCGCTTCAGCCACACCCTCCTTTTTAGTGAGGATGAGATCCAGCAGTGCGCCTTTTCTAGTCGGCTCCTCCACCATTTGCATCAGAAAGTTATCATCAAGGCACTGGAGGAACCTCCTGGACTGTGGCTGGCTGGCTGAATGGTCCTTCCAGCAAACATGAGGGAAGTTAAAATCCCCCACAACAATCAGGGCCTGTGACTGTGAGGCTGCTCTCAGCTGTCTGTAGAAGGCCTCATCAACTTCCTCACCCTGATCTGGTGGCCTGTAATAGACACCCACAGCAGTATCACCGCTGCCAGCCTGCCCCTTAATTCTCACCCATAGACTCTCAACTCGGCCATCATCCGTGCCTGGACAGTAGTCAATACATTTTAGTAACTCTCTCACGTAAAGAGCAACTCCACCACCATGCCTGGCTGTCCTGTCTTTCCTGAAAAGGACATAGCCATCCATGACCACATTTCAGTCATGCGAGCTGTCCAGCCATGTCTCCGTAATTGCCACCAGGTCATAATCTCCTGCCCGAACACAGGTTTCTAACTCCTCCTACTTATTCCCCAAGCTGTGTGCATGGGTGTACAGGCGGTTCAGGGAGCGAGCTGAGCACTTTGATTTCACCCTTAGGGGTATGTGAGGCCTCCCAGTCTTCATCAACACTAGCGTGCTGCCCCACTGGTACAAGCCCAGCTACAACCCCATACCCCTTCGAGTCTAGTTTAAAGCTCTCCAAATGAGCCCTGCTAATTCCTGTTCCAGCATCCTTTCTCCCCTGCGAGATAAACTTTCCCACGTATCACTGTCTGGACTTGTGTCTTGTAAAACCAGCTGTTGTCAAAGAACCCAAAGCCCTGCCTCAAGCACCAGTCTTGTAGCTAGTTGTTTAGGGACTGAATTTTTCTGTTCCATCCCACGTCATCAGCCAAAGCTGGAAGGAGGGAAGAGAATATCACTTGATCCCCAGACTCTTTTACCATCCGTCCCAAGGGCTTGAAATCTTTCTTCATTCCCCTCAGACTGCGGGATGCAGCTTCCTCCCCATCTGTCTGGAAGATCAGCAGTGGGTAGTAGTCTGTTGGGTGCACCAGGTTGGGGAGCGTCCTGGTGATGTCCCTGATCCGGGCTCCAGGTAGACTGCACACTTCCCTATGATGAAGGTCAGCTCTGCAGATTGAGCCCTCTGTCCCCCTCAGAAGGGGGTTGCCTGCTACAATTACCCTTCTTTCTTTCTCATCTGAGGTGGTCTTCAGGCATGGAGTGAACTACCTCTTTCTGTGTGACCTCGTAAGCGGGCCTTGCACCACATCCTCACCTACCTGTTCTTCAAGATCCAGGGCCTCAAACCTATTACAGAGGGGCACCTGGGAAAGCAAAGCAGGTAGAGAGGAGGGTTGCCCGCAGCGCCAAACTGGAACCTGCTTCCAACCCTTGTCATCTTTTCTGTCCCCTACCTCTGCCCGACAGCAACAGGGCAAGAGCTGTCTCGGGTCTTCCCCCTCTGCCCGACAGGGCAGATGGTCCATCACCTTTTGGGAGGTGTCCCCCTGGAGCCTCTCTGAGTGGCACGCCAGGGAGTTACTCCACCAGTCGATCTCCTTTTCACACTCCCTGAGGGACCTCAGCGTCTCAACCTCCTTCAAGTTTTGCAACTATGCTGAGCAGATCTTGCACCTGCTCACACCTCACACAGGTGGGATGCTGGCCATCCTGCCCCGGCAGCAGCAGGCTCTGGCACTCCCTGCAGCCAGAAACATGAACAGCCACAGTTCAGCACAGGCAGTTGGTCTGAGTTGCTACAGTCTTCTTGAAACAAGCTCGCTTTCTGGACAAGACCATGGTCAGCAGCAGTATGAGACAGTGGCAATAGGTGAGAGGGTCTAACCAGCAAAAAGTGACAATCTCTGCACCCTAGTGCATGAGTTACCACACCCGCTGCTGCAGCACAATGTGGCTGGTACTCACCCAAGCCAAAAACTGGCTGCCCCTTCCAGCGCCTGGTGGGCAGTGACATGTTGCTGCCCTCCTGGAGGCTTTTTCAAGGCGAGGGGCGGGGGTGTGATCACCCTCACCACAGTAACACCCACTCCATGTCACCTGCTCTCATGAGGGCTGCCGGGAGCTTCCGGGTCTCTTGAGAACTAAAGTGCCGGATTCAGAGAAAAAAAAAGGCTTCTCCGTACCTCGAAGATTTCGCTTAATTGGGATCCACCGAGCTGGCTCTGATCAGCTAATCTCAGGAACTGGATTTTAACTTCTTTTACAGAAGCAACTGTAATGGTCTTTCTTGACAATGAAAAAGCCCCACACCAGGATTCCCTGTTATCTTTGTGCAGTACATAATTTTTGAAGTAAGAATGGAAAAAACCCAACTCTCTAGTTAGGTTTTAAGAACTACTCATCATTTCAGGACAAGTACTGATCACACACATGAATAGCTGAAAGAAATTAAGGACAGACCTTTTGATCCACGATCTTAAGCCGAACACACTAACAGAGAACACCCAATCTATTTTATGGTGTCTTACCTATTTAAACATTTCCTTTGTTGAGGCAAATTTAAGAGACTATAGCTGAAATAATCCTGGTGCAGAATTCATAGGCCTGCAGGTTAAAGCTTTAAATAGCTGTATAGGTCTGTGAATTTCTTGCTTGTAGTCGACTGCTTTCACTTTCCCTCATTTTGACCTCTCCCAAGGAAATGTCAAAGAACATAAAAGGCCTCAAACTTCTCCAAATATTGGAAGCAAACTTAATTCTAAGCCCTTTGTACTAAAATGTGATGTTCTACTTCTGAATTTTATTGCAAGGAGGAACCAAGGAATTCTTAGGAAAAGCTGTTTTCAGTTTTTCCATCTGGAAATGGAGGAACCCAATATCTCATAACATATGCCGCCTTATGGGGTTTCCAAAGTGGGTTGTTTGACTGAAGATACTTTAGTAGTTACAGTACATCTCTGTGATTTTTGAGGAAAACTTTTATACTGGCCCATGTTAAAGGAATTGAGCATTTAAGAGAATATTTGTACTGACTTCTGTTTGAGGTTCTCATCAGACATCATTTAATGAAACAAGTCCCAGTTTTACAAAGATCTGATTTTAATTTACTGGTCCCATTGATGCAAAATGATCTGTCTGTAGGAGTTTGATGCCTCCTTAAACTGAGCTCTGAGTTATTCCTGTGAATGAGCCAGTACTTGGAAATCACGCAGAATTGTGGATGTTCAAAAACTTTGCTGCATTAGAACTTTACTGCTGTTAATTACTGATTCCATTTTATTGATCTGTAATCTGAGATGTAAATGGCAAAGCAACTTCTCTGCAAACATCAGCAACAGACACCAAAATCCTGATCCCCAGATTATTGATACTATGCTTAGGATTTTGCTTTGTGTAAATCAAGATCAGAGATGGAACACAAATGAATCAACAATTACAGTGTGTTCCCTCATACTGTGTTAAAGCTTATGATATTCAGTATTTGCAATTAGATCACTCTCTTCAGCTTTATTAACTCACCTTCCTCCTTAATTGTTTTTGATCAGCATGATATTCCCAAGCATGTATGAGTCAGTTCTGTCTAATATAAGAAAGGGTCTCTCTGGCCTCAGCAACTCTGTGACTGGCACAAATGGTAAGTGGGGGAAAAAAAAAAAACACAACCAAAAAACCCACAAAACACAAAACAAACACAACCCCCCAAACAAACAACAACAACAATAACCAAAAAAAAAAAAAAAAAACCAAACCCCAACCAAACAAGCAAACAAAAAAACCCACAACCTGCTAATTGTGAATTATTTGCTTTCTCATCCCAAGCTGAGGGAGGAATAATTTTGATGAAGGATTCAGAGTCAGGGATCATCAAGTGAGTTCACTCCAGATTAATTTCCCTTTTCAAATGTACAAAATGGTTGCTGCTGGAGTATGGAGCTGCATTTTATCTGCCACATTCAGGGTGGGATGAGTAGACTGTATCTTTGTCAGTCATTTAATTAGATCAGTGCAATTTAATTATGCTTCCATGCAAAACCACCTGTGACCTCGCATCTGCTAATGAAATTCACCCATCCCTGCACATACACACATAGTCTTCAAAAAAAAAGAAGAATATATTCCTGGATGTACAAAGGAAATACGGTTTCTGACTATTGTAGCTGGAAGCATCTGCTCATAGCTTTTCCAGAGAGCTGGTGGACAGGAGCTTGCCACCTGGGTTGCCTTTGAAGGAATGGAGTTGAGAAACCTCCATTCAGAGCAAATTAGAAGTGCCTAGATGAGATGCAGAAGCCAAAATGATATATTGCAGTTGGTCCTGTGCAGGAGCAAAAATGTATTAAATGTAGCTTCAGGAGTATAATTCACGTTTTTTACCCACAGGAGCTTGACAAAATGCTAAGGAAAAAAAAAACCAACATTTTTCTTAAATCTGAAAAACATAATTAAAAGAACCAAGGTGTATTAGATGTTGTGAAGGAAAGAAGTTGTCACAAATTTTTGGCTGCTTGATAGTAGGCATAAGTTTTAAGCTACATGAAGTTAATGTCACTGTTTTTCTGTGCCATCTCTACCTGCTAACAGAGACCAGCAGAATAATTTCTTGCTGAACCAAAGGATACACTTATTGCTATCAGGCCACACCAGATAGGCAAAGCCCGGGACTGACAGTCTGATCTCTCTTTAGCCAACAGTGAAATTGCATTCTTGAGTGCCTTGTCAGATTTCTGTTCCACTATGAAAAATGATCCCTGGTAATAATTAGAAACAGTATTTAGCAATTTAAAGTAATCTAATTTTTGCAGAAAATGTCAAGATTTTAAAGCAATTTCCTGTTCCAATCCAAACAAAAGAGTCAAAATAGGGACGGTTTGGATGGAAAGTGATGCATATTTCATACTGGCAATTGCCAAAGCAAAATATTGCTATTTGTAATAACAGTAAATGGTTTGACAGTTTTAGAAGACATTTCTCATCAGTCAGCGAAGTTATAGAGTTCTTTGTAATTCATATTTTCCTGTATCAAATTCTGATTTCATTAAAAGTATTTTCTAATTTACTTACCTGCTTGTATTAACATCATTCTTCCAAGAATCTCTAATGTAATAGCTGGTAAGTATCATGGTGTCATTTTTCTAGGAAATTGCAACATAAGGAAGTGACTAAATCTCATAGAAAAGACACATACCAAGCTGAGAAGAAAATCTGAGTTTCCTGAGAGCCAGTCCTGGTACACTCAGCCAACAATTCTAAATCTGGAACAGAAACTAGGATGAGGATTGGATTCTCAAACAATATTATTTTCCCCAGTATTAAATAGGAAGGAAGTCCAGGCTCCTCTGAGTGTAGACTGAAAGGCCTTTTTATTACTGAAACAGAATTGTGCTAGACTGTAGTTTCTTTTCAACAAGGTGTATGCAGAACTCTGCCAATTAAAGAAAATCTTATTTCCAATTTGGTGTCATACTTACTATTTTTTTCTTCAACAAAGAAGAAGTGGAAGTACTCCATTGCCAGCTCCTTTTGTATAACTCCTCAGGCATATGATTGCCTCTTTCAAGTAGAGAACCTGGAGGTTCTTTCAACAGCATGTGTAACTCAAGGCTGAAATGAAAAGGAAAATAGGAAATCTCCAAGCCTTTCAACACAGAGGTTTATAAAAATCAGCTTCTCTTAATAAAGGAAATTGAGCTTTGGAATTGAGTGAGGCATTGAAACTAAATGATGGTTTGTTCTCCCTCCCTCCCTCCCTCTCTTGCACTTGCTCTTTTTTTTGTTTTGTTTTGTCTTGTGGGTTTTTTTGGTTGTTGGTGGTGTATCAGTTTGTTTGTTTGTTTTGTACTTTTTCCCACACTCAGAACCTGTTAGTAAGAAACAAGAGAAAAAAAATTACAAGCCTGTCTAGATGAATGAGAAGAGGTAAAATAAAAGACATTTTTTAGTGACAAATAATGAGATGTTGTATCAACTTTGTAATTTTTTTAATATTCTCCATTTCTAGGGTTTATGTTTGATAAAGAATAGGTTTATTTTGTGAGATAAAAAGGACAAATTCATCTGGAGCTGTGCTGCCCTGCAGCTTATATATTTCTACATACTGGTGTAATTTGTAGTTACAGTCTAATCATAATTCAGTTCCTGTCTTTAGCAAAAGCATGTGCCTCTAATTTGCAATCAATTTCTGTGCTTGACACATGGAAATAATGAATGTCCTTGTCTACAGCTGGAGACAAAGGGAGAAAGGAGTGTGCAGAGCTTCTCAGGCTGGACTCTTTAGGCATTTAATTCCCCTAGACTTTGGAGCCTGGACATGAAAATTAGGCTAATATTGTGCTATAATCATTGTGTGAATAATGATTCTCTATTTAAAATTTTCCCTCCCTTCCTTTGAACATGCAACTTGAACAACTGCATAACATCAGCGAGAATTTGGTGGCACCACCTCATGATGTGGGGTCTGACACAGTGAAAACTATGTAAGTTTTACCTCACTGGGTTTTTAAATTAAATGTGTTGCAGTTGACAAAAGCTGATGTTTGTGGACATATTCATCTCTACATGTGTGTCATAGCTACTATTATTTTTCACTGAGAGAGCCATACAATGTTCTGAGTTGAAAGGGAACCACAAGGATCATCAAGTCCAACATGCTTGTCTTTTGCTGAACAAAAACTTGTAAAAGAAACAATATCTGAAAACATTTATTGTCAAAAATATATATGCAGTTTAAAATTACTTCCTTTTCAAGAAGTCTCATGCCTGATTTTCAAGTCATAGCTGTAAAACTAATTTCTCGGTGTGTAAAGATTTGGCTGAAGGTTTTCTGTGCTAAACCATTGGACTTAAGAAGACTACATGACATAAAAAAGTAATGTTAGGTTTGTGTTCCACTCCCCTATATTAGATGGAATGAGACTTGTTTAAGTACTGATCATGGCTTTTTAAGATTCATTTTATTGTGATAGTGGCTGAGATCTTCAGACGTGATCAGAATATCCCTCTGCTAAGCAACATGTAAACACAGAACACAATGATGGCCTTCCATTTAAAAGCCTTTTAGCCAAGTATATTAGGAGAATAAACAAATGAACGATGAAACAGATGAACAGAACACAGTGCTATAGTGACAATTCTATACCAGAAATCGCTACTGATAGAAAAAACTTCTGTATTTCTGGGACAAGAGAATCACTTTTCTCACTTGTAATTGTAAAAGTCTAGATAGCTGCCGAAGAAAGAAAAGACAAAGGTGGTATGTATCGATTATTTCACCTGTCACTAATGAAATCACTGCTGGGTTGGAACATGGAACCTGCTTGACAGCAAAACCGGATGATAGCAATGAAAAAGAGAAGTGCTGCAAGGCACTGACACTGCAAACATACCTTAATTAAAAAAGCCTGCATCTAGCTCAAATAAAATCTGGCCAGCTCACTAGAACTGACATCTCTATACGTGTGGGTTTAGGATTTTCTCTAGTCACTACAATGATACAACAGTAGTTAGATAATATTACACCCCAAGAATTTTCTGTTGTCAAAGGTCTGGTCAGTAGCAAGGATATTAAAAAGAATACTTTGCATCTAGTACAATGTCATGACAATTTAGACTTCAACAAAGACAACTTAAAACTGTAATGAATATGCAAAATGAGCTTAGTAAGATGAAATCTTAGGCCTTTCTGGATCATTTTTCCTATTGTGATATAAATAATCTGTTAATTATTCCCCCTATAAAATATGTATATATTAATTAAGCACAAGCTTACAGCTCACTATATATGCTTTTTAAATTTTTTTAATAAGCAAGGTTACTAGCTGGGGCTGAATTCTATGAGAAACAATTAATTGTCATAGAAGTCACTTCTAACAAAACCTTATTGAGAGAAAGGGAGCATAACTGCTTATAAAGGTGATGAATTGTAACATTAATCAAGAAAATAGATGCTGTATAAAACCAAATGATCAGCTACTGTGAAAAGCAGGAAAAAAGAGTTGATATAGGATGTTAGCTTTTAAAAATTTTGACAACATACTACCTTTCAAGAAAAAATTCCTGAAAACCTTTACAAAAAACGTGGTTGGTATCATTCACCCAATTCAGTAAATTAGTTGGCTCTAGAATGAAACAAGGCAGACGTACAGTACCAGCAGTAAGGAAAGGTGGATCCCTTTTATTAATCTTACGATTGAATGGAGGACTTTAATAGTAACAAGCAAATAAATGGCATGTAAATAAAGAACACGTACTTTTGTTGTTGTTCACAAAAGCTTCCATTATGTGGGAATTTTGGTCTTTTTTTTCAAAGGACAACAAATTCTAATAGCAAAGGTATAATTAACCATACAGGGTAAGAACTGTGAATCACAAATAAGATGGTATGTGATCATATACTCAGAATCACTATTTATGGGCTAGGAGGAACACAGTAGGAAAGCCCCATTCTTTCTGTCTTTCTCTTTCAGATGGCTTACAAAGATACCTTCGTATATTTGAACACAATACTAGGAAGATGTGGTATCTCCAACAGCAGTGATTATAGGCAATGATTCAACATAAAAAAATCAAATCGTGGTTATGCCAGCTACTTCTATGCTTCTCAGTCAGAATATCTTGAACCTTACAGACCTCATTTTGATGAGTAAACCCTTCAAGAAACAATTTTGTCATGCCTTCTTGCACTGTCTCTCCTGTTCTACTCTAAATTTGACTTTCCATTCTCCACATGCCTATTCTGATTCTTCTTCCCAGCTTTTGTCTCTATTTAGCTTCGTGCTTCCACACTCTTTACTCAACTCTCATATTTCCTTGGGCTAATCTTCTGTCTGCTACCTCATGTCTCTTCACCACAAACCCAATTCACTGCTAAGACACTTGCCAACATCCTTGTCTTGGCATACATACTCCAAGCAGTTTCTACCTCAGTCATTCTGTGTCAGTCATGACTTCTAAAGGTGGGAATAATGCTCCAAATGGAAACGTATGAGGTGCTTCAGAAATGCCAGCCAGTGAGGAAATCTTCCCTTGACTATGGAAGATCGGTGAAAAGCCCTCATTTAATATTAACTTTTAGTCCCACATAATGCTTGAAATATATTATTAGCATTTTTTCCTTCTTATTTATGTCCCAGTGTTTCTCTATTTACTTATTTACTGGCACCAAGTAATTTCACGTAACCTTCAGGGATTTTTGTTTGCTATCATTTCAGAGATGGAGGAAAGAAACACAGGTTTAAAAATGCATATGCTGTCCTTACTGTGCCATAACAAGATTGGCAAGATACCAGCAATGTTTGAATTTCTCTCTTAGGAAGACTAAGATAGTTCAACCAGCTGCACTGAAATTGCATTGAAAATGGATGCTTTGCAGATTCTCCCTATAAATGAAAGTTTAAATTACAAAAAGCTGTCTGACCGGTTATCTCTTAGTAAAGTGCTTTACAATTTGCATATAAACTTCATTTCTTTTTCTAATTACATGGAGTAAAATGCATTCATTTTGCTTTTGATTACAAGCTGGTCTTGCCAAACACCTGTGACTGCCACAAATTCTAATTTGTTATTTATTTACTTCAAAGCAATCTTATTATCTAAATGATTCAAAGCATCAAAGACCTTAATTATTGATAGTCAATTTGATAGGGTTATACTTTACATGTCCTTGGGCTGAAGACACTTCTCTGCTTTCTTCTGCTCAAGTACACACTTGGCTGAGCAAGAGGACATATGATTCTGCTACTAAGTGTATTGGAAATCACATTCTTACTTAAATGCAACTGGATTTAGACAATACCAAAGAGCCAAGACCGACAGCTAAAAATCTGCTGGCTAATGGAACTAAAAAGGCCCCAATACTCCCCTTTCTATTTTGATGGTAATAAAAAATATTGCATGGGTAGCATATATATTCTGTAAGTCTGTTCCTGTCTCCACAACAGTAATGCTACATGAGTACTTTTCATTTATTCCAGACAGTAATACTCAAAAATTACACTAGTGCAACAAATGTGCACATGTTGTGTCCTGTGGTAATGATGAAACTGCTATGCTTTCTGTCAACTCAATTAGAGCATTTAAGTCATTTGCAAGTGCTCATATGATCTGTGGATGCTCTCAACATTAACAGGAAGAGACTAACTCAAAAACCATGATGCACTTCGTTGTACCACTAGCTCTTGACCTCCTAAGCAGCACCATCGCTAGATAGTAATGTTTTAATTCTATTGAAGTCTCAATATGGCAAAGAGAATATGACAACCATAATCGTGGAGTAAACCCACAGGAAGATATAGATCCTCTTATTACATAATGATTTTTAAAGTTTGGATATCTCAAACAATGGAACATAGCAGCACACAGATCCAAGTGCATATTACGGGACGAAGTTGAGTCTGCTAATTTTAGGGCTTACACAGGGACAATACTTGAAATGCTGGAGAGAATACTTGAATCTCCAAGCAAAGTAACATTGATCAGAGGCAAATATGGATCAAGATAAATAATATATCCCTTTCAGATCCTAAAATTAAATTTTTGTTCTGCCAACAAAACATCTTTTTGCATTTCTATTATGAATATATTTTCAATATTTTATACATATATATATATATATATATATATATGATTTATCTTTTTAAAAGCAATTTCTCCGGCCTTTTGAAATATACAAATCTGCAGGCTTGAGCTGAGGAAAGGAAAATTGACTGGTCAGGCTTCCCTGCTGAAGCTAACGTGCACAAGCAAACAACATGGATAATAAAAAGTGTATTAGATTCTTAAATGATTTTCCTCTTAGCAAACTAATGTGTTATTGTTAAATGAAGGAAATAAAATTATTTAACTCCAATGCTGTACAGTTCTTTAAATTACTGGTTAATTGGATTTTCTAGGTAATCAGTAAAATGGTAGTTCTATTCTCTCTCTTTCTTTCTCTCATTATCCCATCTATGGCTTTTCAAATACTGCAGCAGTACTTCTTTGACTGAAATTGAACATCTGATGCAAAGCTCCCTGAAGTCATTTTAAAGATTTCCACTAACTTTAGTGGGATTCAAATCAAGCTCTAAGTAAGCTGCATAAAATCTCTACCTTTATAACTGAACACTTCAAGCAAGAGAAATTGTTGGATGGCCAGTGGTCAGGATTTCATTCCAATTTGAAAACAGTTATCTTAATTGACCTCTACAGTCTATACTGTTTTAGTTTTTTTTTATTAGTAATATTATTTTACTCTGTGACTCTCTGGTTTTAAGTCTTTGTGTATTGCCAATGTTACTTACAGAACTTTAATTTTATAGTATTGTCCAGCAACCCCAAGAGGAATTGTACTATTATACATGACCACAAACTCCAGTACAGCTCCTTTCCCTTGTTCCCTTTCACTTGTTGGAAAATTTATCATGAAACTGAGCCTACTTAATTCTAGTGAACCATCATTGTATCATCAGTGCACTTCCATGCTGATCAGCATGATCCAAATCCACCTTATAATACTTCTCTGAAGAGTGACATGAATTGTCTATGAAAATACAAAATAGTAGTCTGTTATTCGGACACCCTGTATCAATTCAGAATGTATCACCAAAACTTCTGTACCTAGTTCACTGCAAAGGAGCAGCTCACAGTGGAAAACAAGATTAAGTGGGTTTTCTCTGCTAGTTCAGTTCTGAAAGAGAAAGGAGTTTGGTTGGGAGTGTCCCTAGTAAAGCAGTACCCCTTTTCCCCTGTGAGACTTGGCCTGTCTCATCGTAGTGTTCTATTATTTTTTTTTTTTTAAAAAAAAGGCAATCTTTTTTTTTTCATGATCATGTCTCAGTAGACCTTGGACCACAGAGAGGATGTTACACAGACTATCTAAGAACAAGTCATGCTTGGTGTCTCTGTATCAGGTTTCCTCTAGAGGCAGTTGTCAGAGTGCATGCTATTCTATATTCACCCAATTATTTGCGAAATCACTTAAAGATACAGCAGTATTCACGGAAGAGCTCTCAGGAGACAGCCCTCTAAGCAGAATGATCAATGTAGTGGTTGAAATTACATCACTTTTCTGTCCCAATAGGGAAGGAGAGAGAGAAAGAGTTCACTGCCAGCACATTAATGGAGTGAAGAGGTAAGGAGGCCTGCCTTTACCTGCAGTAACAGCCAGCAGCTTCCCCAATTGATCTCGTAAATTGCATGAGTGGTAAAATCATTCTGGAAGGGACTGTGAATGGCAGAGAAATGGATTACACTACTGTTATGTTTGCAGTGGCTTGCAGATAATCTGCCGCAGGCCCTCCCACAGTCATTCCATGATCAATGAAATACTTTATTTATGCTGAGAGCTATCACTTGTTAGTGGTGAGCTCTTGTTGTGTGCCTCAGAATGCACACAACATGAACACAATGTGGCAGTCAATTAAGTACACATGTCAATCAAAAGACATTAGTGGAGACTTCTTTGTCAGTTGTTTGTCTCTGCCCTAGGTAAAGACCTTTCATTAAAACTGTTTACTCTATGTTTTCTCGCTATGTATATCCTTTAGACTGACTTTGTAGTCAAAAACAAAGACAACAAGAAGGGAACCTACAAGTTTCACTGTCCCATACATGCCTGAAAGGCTTCACATTTTTCTGGTTCTTTTTGTCCCCAGAAATTTTCACCAAATACTTGGAAACAATGAGGGCTCTCAGCCCTCCAGCGTAGAGTGTGTATAAGTTCTTTCCTTCATGCCTTCCCTTCCTACCTCCAGTCTTTGTTGGTGGACTCAACACGGAGGCCAGAGACTGGTAGGCTTAGTCATTACCAGCTGGGTATTATGAGGAAAACTTGCTTTCAGATAGCTTCTGCTATGTGTCTTTTGTCAGCCTCTCTGAGGATTTCAGTCTTTACCACCGTGCAATATATTTCAGTCTGATTGTTTTCATGAAAACTTTTAAGGAAAATATTCCCCTTTTGCTCTTCACAGTTTCTAGTTTGGAAATGGCAGAGGATTAACATCAGTGCTTTTCTGCATTAAAAACAACCATGAAACTCTCCTCAGGATATGAAGTATCATGCAGGCAGCTGGACACACAGTAATGTCAAGACGTAACTCACACAACATGATACAGTTCAAACTCAGAAATGAGATTTTAATTTGCCACAAAATTTAACACTATTAAACAGGAATTAAGACTGAGGCAATTAAAGTGCACTCAGAAAAGCTTGTAAAGCTCGTGCTTATGAGGTGGGAAGGGATGAAATAATTTTAGGCAAACACAAGGAAGCTTTGAGAGAATAAAAGAAAATAGCAGCACAGGAGAGAACAACTGTTGCAGAATCTCTTCCTGCATGGGTAAACTCTCTTGACTATACAAGCCTCAGAGGAACTTTTTCAAAATCATTCTACACAAATACAGCAATACTGAAATTCTCCTAGTCTAAGAGTCAGAAGTAAAGGAGTGATTCTTCACCATTTTTCCTAAAGCTGGATCTTGAGATATTCTCCTCCTTCACCTAAAAGACAAGCATAACCAGGAAAACAGTTTATGCAGGTTTGGATTTGTGTCTAAAGGACTACTTTCAAGAACCTACAAATACATGTCTCTATGTTGGAGAATGGCTTGGAAATTGGGGACGTGGGTCTGTGGAGCAGTTGTACCAGTAGAAGCCTGTTCTGAAGGCCTTAGCATAAGTAGCAAGACTAGGCCGCAGTGGGAACCGCTGACTGTTTCAGTAAAATCAGCAAGGTCACTGAGGCCTTGGCAGAGTTTCACAAACAGCTTTCAACAGAACGAGAATGTAGAATAAGCATAGCTAGCAGCTGCAAGTAGGAGGACCATGCAAATGTGACTATTAGAGTTTAAGCCAATTAGTAGGTGACAGGTATGCATAATTATCGTGAACTGTATAAATATATGCAATTCGGGCTAATAAATCGAACTATGCTTTATCACTCATATTGAGTCGACCTGCGTGTTCCTCCGCTGCTCAAATCTCTATTTGTCTACTAGTATTCTTGTGAGAAATTATTGACACATTTTTGTTCTATTGCCATTAGTTTAAACCTTCCGTGTATTGTAGATGGTAGCTCCTTAATACCTATCTCAACTTATGGGGTTCCTTCCTGACCTTGTATTACACTTTTGGCTTTTTGCTTTCTGTTAGCTTCCATTTCTAGCTTCCATTGTCTTTATTGTTTTCCACAAATCCAAGATTTTTCTTGTCCTTCTTTTTGTATCATGTTCCTACAGTCTTTTCACTGATCTTGCACTTCTTTTAAATTTGGTAATCTTTTAAATCTAGGTGATGATTCTGTACAAAAGCAATGGAAGCTTTACATCTTTGGCCTGCTATTTTTTTATCAGAAATTTCTTTAATTGTCTTTCATTTTAAACTGTGGGAAGATCATTGCATTGTTGGTTATGGCAATGATTCTAAATGTTATTACAGATGGTTAGATCTGTCCTCCTTTGGTAGCAAATTAATAACTTTTATATGCTTTCCTGTCAGTAAGCAATCTACATGTAGCCTTATTTGTACATCTGTGTGGAAACAAAGATCTAGAGGAATACTACTGGCAAATATTTGGCCTCTGAAAGAGTAGAGAAGTAATCTTAGGCTGGTTTTACAGTCAGAGGAGAGAGAGGCATCCAGAAGGCACTGCCAAAGATCTGAACTTACATAGGATGATTCAGAGGAAATTCCCAAGACCACTTTTAGCTGACTTAGGTTTGCAGGTCTTGGTCTTTCCAACAGTCAACTCAGCAATATCCAAAAGCTGGGTCAGACAGTCCTCAGATACTTTCTTCTCTATCCTTTGGTCCTAAAGTGTATCTCTTTTATCTTAAGGGTTGTTACTGACTTCTGTGTTAACATCAAAATACCCAACATTGTGTTTTGTCCAAGATAACTTTCATAGCTGATCTACTACTTCCATAGTCATATTTTCTGCTGGATATAAATACATTACAGGAAGCGGCAAAGGAAGAAAGCAGGATCTCACTAAAAAATTAAAAACAAAAGACAAAAAAAAACATTTAAGACACTCTTCAAGGGAAAGAGCTATTACTAAGGGTCAATGAAAGGAGGATGGGTAAGAAGGCAAAGAGGTCAACACCCACAGGCTCTGCTTTATTGAAGAGACAGAGTTTCAATAAAGGAACAAAAAGTAGAGAACTGGGAGCCAGGACCAAGTCTCCATTGAAAATGAAAGCAGTGCAGAATTAGCTTGCTTTTTGGCAAGGGAGTTCCAGGGCCAGGAGGCCATTTTTCTCTCCTGGGTGGTCAGGCACGCAAGCTCAAGGCTAGTTCTCTGATCTGAGACAGTTGTCTGACCTCAGTTCTGTTGTCAAGAAAGAACTGTTTAAGAAGGATTTATAAGAAGTCTCTGCATGCTTATACTAAAGTTTTTTCAGGAGTTGTGTTCAAGTTGAGACTCCTGTCCTTGGTCCCTGCCTGTTTGTATTTCAAACTGGTATCCTCACTGGCCTCCAGGCTTTGTTTCTGTCCATTGCAGAAATCACATGGCTCCATTTATGTGATGGGGGAAATTGCTGTTAATCAATTAGTGTGATTCTACCGATGCTCCAGCACAAATTGAACCCTTTGTTTTTCATTGTACATATGGTTACAGTGCAGGTAAAGGGGGATAGAAAGTGTTTGCACTAATGAAAATGGAATATACTTCAGACTGGCCTCTTCTCTAACAGCTTTTCTATTCATGTTGAATCAATTCCCATTTTCTCTTTGCAAAATAAGCTAAAATTCTGCAGCTAAACCTGAAATATAATAAATTTCCATTATGGAGTGCTAGCGTTTCTCTGGCTGAAAGGGCTTTTAGGCTAGTAGATGGAGAACACATTTCTCAAGCTACCAGGATAGTGGCAGGCAGGTACAGCAATAGCAGAATTCACTTAAAAGGACACTACAGAGACCACACTATGTTTTGTTTTAGTTTGTGCAGCCTGCAGTGCTTCCTTGGAAATCATCCAGGAACTTATTTTTCACTAAGATTTCACAAATTAAAAACGAAATTATTTTATGATTACTTTTCATAATTAAAATATTTTTCAAATTGTGTTGTAACCAGCATCACAGAAAAACTGATCAGTGAACTGATGAACAGCTGCTCTCCATTTGCAGCCCTTCCCTCTGGGTAGCACTAGAGGCAGGGAAACCTGTTCAAGTCTCAACTCAAATATAAAACACTGACTCCCCTCAGTAACTTTGATAGTAAAATCAAAAGAAGTGTTCCATAAGCAAACTCTGAAGATATAGCATGAAGCAGATGAGGAAGTGTTCTGGATTCCTTCTGTTTAAAAAAAAATAATAATTCTTAAAGCAATATACCCTGATATTCCATGCCCTGTGACTGACATGCCTTACAATGACAGTGTTTCTGTGGAAACATACAGATTAAGCCTGCAGAGAACCTAATTACCTTGGTCTGAGCCCAGGGAACTTTGTTCAGAATCTATAGACCCTGTATGATCTTCACAATTAAAATCCCTTGCTATCACTTTCAAGTCACAGAGAGGTTGTGTGGGTAGGCACACGGAATCCTCTAAATGAAGATTTCTGAATGAGAACAGCAGATACAGGGGTATCAGAGAGAGAATTATTGTGCTCTAGTTTCACAGGAAACATCTTTCAGTGTCACTGAAACATTTCAATATATCAAAAATATTCCAGTTTTAAAGTAGGATGAACATAATTGTATAAAATCTTCAGGACTGAACGTACATATTTTCAAACGCTTTAGGACCATGGAAAAAAACTTATTCCAACAATCTCAAAATGCATCATTTTAGTCACAAAAATTTCAAAAGATGCAAAGTTTTCTACATTTTTTTTTAACAAAAGTAACTTTAGGCTGGAAAAATATGTTTAAAAAAAAAAAAAGTCTAAGCAAGATACTACCCTTTCCAAAACAACTGGTGGGTTAAAAAAAAAGTCACTGATACCAGTCTTTTGCCCCAAGAAGTCTTACTTAAGAAATCCAAGTTTTAGTGAACAAAAAAAAGTTATTACAAAAAAAAATCTGACCAGATATATCTCCTGTTACTACATACTGAAATATGCTCAGCTGCCATGTAATTTGCTTTTTCCATCCCACCCTTAACATATCTGAACCTTACCTTCATTTTCAAAATTTTAATCATTGATCATTGTATCAGAATAGTTTCCTTTTCTTCTTTCAGTTACTTCCAGCACCTTTCTAGCATCTTAACTTTATATTGAAAAAAATCCATATATGCACAAATGAAAATGTTACAACACTTACTAAAAGGAAAGTTTCTTCCTCTTTCTTTCTCATTATGTAGCAAGTATAAAAATTCAAAGCTCCAGTTGCTCTTTCCCCTGAGGATTTTCATCCTATATCATTTAACTTTTTCAGACATCTTTCTTCTCTCGCTTTTATATTACAAATTTCCCCTAAGCAATGAGAACCTGTATTTGCATCTTTGACAGCAAAGGGGAAACTGACGGATGGAACCAATGCTTTCTTTGAATAATGCAAGATGTTGTGACACTGACAGCAATAAGGAGTTCTAAATAATAGGTACTTCTAGATACAATTTAAAAATATGCAGCCTATTGTATCAGCCACCAGCAAACCAGCTCATAACTAGTGCCTCAATGGTAAGGCTGAGTTCCATCCATCTTAGTGACAGCTGACAACAGGAGACTAATACTTCTTAAAAATACTTCCCAATCACTTTTTGCTGTAATTAAATCAACACAGTGTTCAACCGCACACAAGTACAGGAAAAGGTCTCTCTGTTTTATGACAATTCAGAGAGAGAAATGGGTTTAAGTTTTACCCATCACTGCCCTGGGGGAAGTCAATGCCAATTAGAGTTGTCTGCAACACCTAATCCCAGTCAAGACCCTGTTCTCTTTTGTATTTTCATTATTTTTTTTTCCAGTGGTGCCCACAGACATTAACAAACAAGAAAGAAATGGTGATAGAATGGTAAACTTTACAGACTTAAATCACCCACAAGGATAAAACTATATGAATCCTATAGCATTGATACCATTGGCTGATGATATCATCCTCAGGATTTTATCTCTGTGTCTAACTCAGTGTCTGTCATTTTATTTGGTACATTAGTTGCTACATTAAAAGAAGTCAGAAGGGACTTGGAAGATGTTTAAAAGGTGAAAAATCAGTTAGTCTCAGTTGTACTTTTAATTATGCTTATAAATGTATAAAACTTACATGATTAGAGAGGTTTTATTAACTGTACAGATTTTGAACTACAGTTCCAGTGACATAATTTGGTAACTAGTGAGTTATAGGTTTTCATTAATGGCATTTCTGAAAAATGCTGTCAGAATTAGAAAGAAAGAAGGAAAGATACAAGGAGGGCAAACTGCTTGAGAATGTGGTTCATTTAAATAAAGACTTAGGCCCTGTAACAGCCAATAAGACTTGCATATATGGTAGGAGATAACGGTGCTCAAGTTCAGAGTTGCATGGAAGATTTTGTGTGTAATAAAAGGTCAAATCAATAGCAAAAACACCTACAGTTATCACAAGTAAAAAGGCAATCTAATCAAGAATGAAATTCTGCCACCTTCCCAAGGTACTTTGCAGAATTACAGCCAGGGAGAATACACCATGTACTTTTACATATCTTTGGTTTATTGTGGTCCTGGAACATTTGAGACAGCATGTCCAGTATGCCTTAACATCCCACTTTAGCATGATAGAGGCACCCATATTAAGTAGTACCAGTTACCATGCAACCACAGCAAAATGAAATTCATCATGAGATTTGCTAAGCCCTATATTGAGTTAGCTACAGAGCAGCTGATTAAAACGCGCTTCTGTGTCTTTATATTCTATTGTCATTGACAGTGCAGACGGATCATAAGTTATAGCTGCATTTTGAATCCTGTCTTTGGGTGGTGTTGCTGAGAATAACTGCATGCCATTTGCACTGAACAAACCCTTCCCCAGCCACAGCCATGGTTTTATGGCCACACCTTATCACATCAGCCTTATTGGCTGATGTGTAAAGACTGAAACAGCGACAGAGACGTCATCTAAATATGATTTTCCATTGCAAATTTTGATACTGTGGCTTCAAGAAGTTTCTCCATTGCCACTACTTCCTTGATGTATTGTGTCTTGCAGTAGGTACTGATATGTAAAATAAATATAGCCACTTAGTTAAACCTGTTTTGCATTATCAAAGGTATATGAAAAATATTCACATTTCCTTTTATTTCTGAGAAAGTAGTGTGGATTAAAACACCAAGGGTATATTTTTCTTCCTATAGGAAACCAAATACCTAGTTGGAATGTTAAAATAATATCTTTTGTTGAATTTATGATAGAAGTGGAGATACAGGACTTACTTCAAATCTTAAGAGTTTGCCAAAATTGCCCATAACTGAACCATATTCATTTTAAAACAATGACTGCATGTATATACACCATATAACCTTGTGAATATATGTGGGGAAAATCCTTAGAATAATAGGATAGAAAAAGGCAAATAGAGGAAAATAAAATTTCATACACTTGCAGTCATGGGTAATATCAACCTGTGATACATCTGAAATCGTAGAGAAGAAAGGTTCAGAAATAACTTTACAGCTGTCTTCTACCATCTCTGCAGTGCTTGTATGTTGACAAAGATATGGTTTAATCTAAAGGCATTCTCTTAGAAGGAGTCTGGACTTCTGACATCTATTAGTCATCTGTGTTGTGCCTGGAGACACCAACTCGGACAAATCCTCCACAGTTCTTAAAAGATTCTTCAGAGCTGAGTGGAGATCAAAGCCACTCTTAGCATTGTTTGAAAGCCTCACTCCAAGGTCAAGGGAGAGCTGGCAACACACCTCTCTCTAACATGACTCAGTAGATCACTACCTCCTTCCTGCTCTTGCCTTTCAGCAGCGTTGGAGATAAGTGACTGTACATCTCAGGTCATTCCAACTTTTCTGTATTCATATGATAACAAATTCTGTTACTCAAGTCTAATGGACTTAGGAAACTGCCTTAGGAAACAAGGTAAAAGAAGGGTCCAAATTTCCCCTTACAATACACATATATGTCACAGCTGGGCTCATGAAAAGGAGTCCTGTATTGATTCAAGCTATTGCATAAACATCTAGCAGGTTGTCTCATTCCATCTGCCTGTCAAAGGGCAGCAAAATCAGTACTGAAAATAATAAGAAACAACAGAAGAAAAAAAAATCTATAAAACTCCCAGCCCTGACAGGATGAAAAGAAATATACCAAAGTGATAAGATGTTGCCATTTAAGAAAAATAGAAAACTTTGTTTTCAATTAAAAGCAGAGAAAAGACCTGTTTGCACATCTGTCTCTGATTTTCCAGTGCTTATTTCATTCTAATAAAACATACTCAAAGTGACCCTGACAGATCTTTGATAATGAACCTGCTTTGAAACTCATCCAAAGTAGCAAAATCTGTTCGGGGAATCCAGTGCTGTAGCTCAGAGGGAATAACTTCAGATCAGCCTGGAGCCAGTTAATAAAATTACACTTGTACAGTTCTTTACTTGGAATGTTTACTAAATGTCACAGGGCAATAAATGAACAAGAATTGGCTAAGCGTAACTTTAAATCCATCTCCTGCCTGCCTGTGAGGTAGAGTGTAACGTGATTTGCCCTCTCTGAGCAGAGTGGAGATTTGTGACTGTAGATACGTAAATTTAACGGGATACTAGTTTGACCTAAAATTGCAATTTAAAATTTTGACAGCTGCCTGTGACTGAAAACTCCTTCTAATTCATCCACTGAGAACCTTCTCTTTCTTTTCTGCATTCATTCCAGCAAGTATCGCCCAGTTTTCTATAGGGTTTATTCGTCCCCCCAACCAGATGAAAGGATGCTACAATGTTTCCACTTGATTATTTTGCCCACTTAAAACCACTGAGCAAAAGCTACAGGGGTTCAGGAGGCATTGTTTCTTCATCCCTTTGAGGCATTGCATCATCCTATTACAGAACTTTGTGAACAAGCAGCAAACAAAAACAACAAACCCTCTAAAGTTCAAGGGCAGAAGATGTGATTTTTTTCTATTTCTGTAAATTCTTTTTTCTGTCAGAAGTCATTCATACTCATAGAGCAGAAAATTCCTAATCTGCTTTTGTCCCAAAGGAGAGAGTGAGAGAACACCACTTTACCATTCTTAATGTTTTTTATAATTCAGTATTCTAACAAGACTTCGATCACAACTGATAGGGTGTTACCCAAAAGCAATGAGAAGCATTTGTCCCCATAGCACTGTTCAGGCTACTGAAATGTCCAGACAGCTTTTGAATGCAAACTTTCCCACCTTACTGACAGGTGCGACACAATCCTCTTCATCTGGTATGGCAGCCAAAACCCATTGCTTGTCACTCCACATCAAAGAAAAGGCAATGTGGAATGAAATGTGGCTGCTGAGCTGGATGGGCTCAATGAGAGCAGAGTCACTCTTTCTTTAAGAGCTCCGATGGGAAAGACAGAAGGAATTTAATCAGCTTTTCAACATATACTTCTGAAGTAATAGGACAGCTTTCTGAGTAAGATAATTTCATTTATAAAGACAGTGCAGTTTCCATGTTTGTTTAGAGTAAAACATGCCAGCTCAGCCCCAGTAATGATATTCCTCAGGGATTGTGCAGGCAGCATAAATGATCCACAGTGCAGCAGGTAGACTGGAACTGGAGTAAAGCTCTTTGGGGAAGTTACCAGGTTGGCTTTGATAGCTGGTAAGTGCTGAGCGGCATGATGTGTGTTTTTCTGACTACATGTCTTTAGAACTTGAAAGTCGGAGGTTAGCAAGCAGGTAGGACAATAGTTAGCTACAGAAGAAGAGAGTTTGTAGAGCAATTTGCACATCAGGAAATGGTTTTTAACCAATTATACATAGTATTCTCCTAAAAAATCACCTTTCTCATACTATTTTGTTATCCATATTTCACCCTCTCAGCAATTCTCTGTTGCCCTAGAACTCAAGAAGATTGTCAGAGTAATGACAGAAAACTGGGAAGAATCTTACTTCTTTCTTCTTTTCCAAAACTGTGTTTTGAAGGCAGGTTAAAGGCCATGGGTGTGCCCTTTGAGGGATGTCAGAGTAGGTGACTCTTTTCAGGTAGAGAATAAAATTCTCATGAAGAACAGAAAGGAGATTCTCAATCAGGAAGGTTTTACAGTGGGAGGATCCATTGGTTTAAAGGTTTAGAACTACTTGAAACAGCTTGTGTTATCTCCCACCTGATCAACCAAAATGACTACGTGACAGACTTGGTTGCAACAGAAAATGAAACAGTGCTGTTTTCATTATTACTCCGTACCCATCATAGTGGGTAAAATAAAAGTGTTGTGTTTTGTAATTAATATATCAGCTTCTTTATAGAGTCAGAAAATATTTAGCAAGGAAATAGGCCTTTGCAATTGTCCTTTCTATCCATTTCTCTTCTATAGACCTTTGCAAGCAATTTTCCTACAACTTGCACTGCCATGGTAGAAGTTAGTGCTTCTGCTTTAGAAAAAAAATGATGGATCAGTTTTACAGCTATATGTTCTGTATGGCCATTTAGCTAATGAGGGAGTGTATGCATTGCAATATATGTCAGTCCATCAGCATAAACGCAAGTCAAAAATTAGAGGTTTTTTTTCCCTAATGCCTGTCCCTATCTATTGTTTATACGGTATTCAGGAGATTTTGAAAGCACTGGGAAAGGGACAAGGAAGACACTAAGACTGTTGTGGTGAGGGGCTGTGTAGGGACATAGAACATAAATCCTCCTGAATATCAGTTTCAATAATTTGACTGTTGATAGAACAACTTGTTCTGTGAAGCCATTAATATTTTAAAAATATCAACATCTTGGTTATTATTACTGAAGTGAGCCGATTTCAGCTTGATTATGTTCAAAATAGTACTGTGACTTTATGGGAATAAAGCATAAAAACTATATTAGTCTCAAACATTTTGAACTTCGGTAATCTATCATTATTTGCAGCAGATGTTATTAGTTTTCACTTTGGAATACATTTTTCTATATACAAATGAATAAAAAATGTCAATAAAAAGGTAAAGTTCCTCATTCAAATACCACATAATAAAGAAATATAAGATATAGAAAGGTCATCACTTGATTTTGAAGGCTGTGAATGAAATGTTTTACAGCACTTTTCTTCATTTGCCAAAATAGTTTTAGAATTACAAGAATTTTGTCATGCCAGTGCTTCATTTATGAAAATGCTGATGTGTGTCCATACAGGATAATTATATGTTGATCTTGTTTTTAAACTATCTTGACATGTTCAGTAGCTAATGGAAACTATTTTTACAGTAATTTTTAAATTTTTTAGTATGAAAATAATAGGGATATACTGGTATTTTTAGTGACTGCATACTGCTTATACTTCTCTTAAAACATGTTTTCTTTTTCTGAAATAGTCAGAATCACAAAATCTGATCTTTGCACATCATACAAAAGCCTGTTGAATATTGAGTGTCTTCAGACTCAGCTTGAAATTATGACTAATCCAGAGTATCCTCATAAGAGTTTTGTGAATAGGTTAAAAAAATGTAGCAGAATAGAAGTGATAATAAGAACCTTTTCAAACAATTCACTGCAATTCGTTATAAATGTCCATTTGAGAGGAACTGGAAGGCACATAACAGAAAATGCATTATAGGCTGAGGACAGTGATTTTTCATTCAAGGTTCTTCAAGTAAAGTATGTTTTTTTTAATTCTGTTTGAGAAAGTTGTTCACTATCTGAACGGCAGTAGAGGAGTATAAGAGATAGATTGTTTAGCAGCATCTGACCTCGTTTGTGTCTTATTCTCACTCTTGGGATCATTTTGAACCTTCCCAAGCCCAAAATTGGACTGGGACCCCACACAGAATTGCAGCACTTTGTGTTAATTGTATGTTGTCTACTCTTAGTATTCCTTTTTGTGACATTTTTAGGCAATTTAATTGTTTGTGCCGAACTCCCAAGAAAAAAAAAAACACTCTGGTTTCAACTGCACAATACTGGTGTTTCCAAAATATTAATAGTAATAGCAGTGGTAGTAGTAGTCTTAGTAGCAACATTATTAGCAGGGTAATCCAGTATTGGATAATACAGTGCTAAACAAGGCTGATCAAAGTCATAGTAGGCAACATGTTTAATAAACAACATCAAACAAGACAAGGTTTGTGATTCTAGACATTAGGTTGCTGAACCACTATCTCATTCAGTGTATAAAGTCCTAGAATGCTGAAGTAAGCATAAGATAGTCAACTTTATATTTTCCCTGTATAAAGAGGAGCCGCATGCTTCAAATCTAAAGTTATTTCTACATCAGGGTTTAAAAAAAAAGAAATGAACAAGGGTAAGAACTCTTGAAAAATCTGCAGCAAATCTGGAAAAAAAAAAAAAAAGGACTAAAACAAAATCAGAAAACTAAAAGCCCTGAAAACCTCCCATCCAAAAGATTCCTGAACTTGCAGGTTTTAGCTACAAACAACATGAGATGTCCTGGAAACTCAATAGTTCTCATGAAAACTTCAGTAAATTTAAGAAGGAAGGCCCTGCCTTTGTAAAGGCAGTATTAAATAGATTTTATTCAGAACACAGAGATCAGTGATCTTTTCAATACCATTACATTTCAGCTCAGGACAGTGTGGTAGATAGAAAATTCCTTCAAACAAATATGTCTTCTTTCCAGTTAATTTGAAAACCTGCTTGAGATATTTCCACAATAAAAATACTTCTATGAACTTCGAAACGACTTCTGTTTTTAAACAAAACACTTGTATTTGGAAGTTTTAATGTTAAAAATTAAAACTAATCTTCAAAATATGTGCAGAATGCATTCCTAGCTTTTCACCAGTGTAATTTTTTTTTATGGTATGAAGATCTTATGGATATATTTCTTTTTGGGAAAAAAATTTTCTCACAGGCTGATTCCAGCAAAATATTAAATCATCTGTTCCTGTCTGCAAATTCACCTATGCAAGAGCTCCATGACTCCCAAATCAGTATTCAGTCTCTCCTCATACTTTAATATGACTTGATGGGTCATTGTGTGTCCCAAGTAAATCTCTCTCACATCTTACAGCAGTATATGGTAATTAATTGTGCAGTGATATGCTTGCCTTAAACACTTCTCCAGTTTTGGTCCTAAAATTTAACAGAGATAACAATACTGCAAAACTCCCACTGGCATCATCAGTTTGGATTTGAAACATAAGAATTTGTCTTTATTCTTTCCCATTTCAGGTACAATCTGGATATTCAGATTTTCCTCTCAACATACTTTGTCCTTAAAACACCACACTGGGTTTGATCAGTATTGGCTGGTCTAATCTTGAACATTTGAAATTAAATTCTTTCAGAACACCTTTGTCTTAACCTGCTATGCCACTTCAATATGCCATTCTGTACATGGCAGTGATCAGTGGAGAAGGACTGGAATTTGCAAGTTCATCCTTTCTGATTAGACTTTCAGCAAAGTTCAGTGAATGCTCATCTGGCCTCTGTCAGCTAGTGTGTTAAAAAGTCACTGAATGTGTCCCATTTGCAAACTGAAAACACTACTGTGAGTTAACAAACACAGAAGTCTATATGTGGAGTTGTACATTTAACATTTTTAGATTTAATGCCACACTGGGAGCCCTGGAGGCTCTTGGCCTCCATCTGTGTCCTTCTGCTTCCATCTACCTCCTCGTACCACTCCAACAAGGTGTCCAGTGGTACTGCATCTTACAGCAGGCTGGTGACTCGTCATCTGGGCAATTCAGGCCATAACAATTTGACTGTTAGAGGAAGCTCATTTATTAACAACAACAAAAATATGTTTCCTCTAGCAGAGATGTACCGATAGCATGACCAATATCAGTGCTGAGGAACCACTTTGATCATCAGCAGAGAACATTGTCAAAAATTTGTTGGATTTATATGTAAGCCTCAAGATGCAGGAAGATGTTCTGAGCACATAAATCTCTAGAAAACATGCCTTTTCCTTCCCAACAAATGGGGAAATGATGGGTCAGTTCAGCAACTGAGTTATGTAACAGTGAACAAATATAGAAAGCATAAAAAGAAAAAAAAAGTTTTGGAACAAACACTGTCTTTAAATGAAATATAGATTGAGCTGAATAAATTAAGAAGTTGTTAGATCTAGACATTGTGTGAAGATGAAAGGCACAGAGGGCAGGGGAGAGAGAGGGAGAGAAACAAAGAGTAGGAAAAAATTCTTTGTGAAATATATAAACACCTTCACATGGTCATATGCACTTTCTGAAGTTTTTGTTTTTCTTGCTCCACTGCACTGATGCATTTTGACAGGATATTTTGTTCTGCCTCCAGGGTTTTTAGAGAAAAAGGACTCATGGGTTGTTACTGTTCCAGTGATGAGTTTTGACTGAAATGTTTTGGCTCATTTCCTTGAGCTATGCATTAGCCAGATGGTTTGATGCATGTACCATGCCACCCTGTTTGATCCTGCTGTTGGACTTTAGCTCCTGTTCCACTGTTAAAGGGAAGGATTATTATGAATGTTCTCATTAATATTCACACTGAAGAGTGATCTGACTGCCACTTCACTCGTACTGCAGGTTAAGTGAGGGTGCCCTGTCAAAACAGAGAAAAGTCTTTAGCTCCTCTAACACAAACCATTCTGAGAGAGGGTTTCAAGTAGAAAATTAGATTCTAGTACTCAGGGCTTCCATCTTCTCTGACACTGATTTACTATGTCAAAATCTCTTCTTCATTGCTAAATAAGGAGACTAATATCAAATTTTTTTAAAACAGAAGAAAAATATATTTTACAAAGTTTTGTGAAAAAAAAAAATGTGCATAATCATCAACTTACTGGTAATATCACAGAATCACAGAATCACAGAATGTTAGGGATTGGAAGGGACCCCCCTGCTGGAGCAGGAACACCTAGATGAGGTTACACAGGAAGGCTAACTTTGATGCAGTACGTAAAATCCCTGCTCATGGGCAGGACCTCACTTCACATTAACTTCTGTTTGACACAGGTACAGCAATGGAACTGATCTATGAACCTGCTACATGACAACAGATACATAAAATCAGTGTCAGTTTGAACAACTATCAGCAAAGTTGTATTTGTCCCAAAATCAACAAAAATCAATCTGATAGAATATATACTGTCTTATCAGATGGAAGTTGCTGCAGAATGCAGAAAAGTTAGATTGTGTTTGAAATAACACTTCACATAAGTACCTGGTTGTAAGAGTCAGTCTGAAGATGGAGCAGTATTTGCTTGAACATCGCCATCAAGAACTTAGAGAAGTGAAGCTGAGACCAAAAGAACAGATGGACAATGACTTGGAGAGAGGTCTGAGGAGAAGCATTGTGTTGAAGTGTTTCTCCGCTTTTGGGGGGCTGCTACTAATAATGGTTGCTGTGTGGACTTTGCCTGCTGCTTCAGCCAAATGAGCCCCAGCCACCTGAAAGTGATTGTTATGAGGGTCTCTTCGACCCAGGGACAATAGCTGCCACCCAGAAGATGTGTTCTCACCTGCAGCCTCAGTTACACGTGTCCCTCACCTGCTCCCCCAAACAATGGCCAGCGAAAAGGAGCATGCCCAGAAGCTCGCCAAGGGTCCTGAATTCACCCAATGGACCAGAGAAAGACCCCTGAATGCTGGACACATAAGTGTTGGCAAAAGAAAGAGTAGATCTTTCGAGCCCGCGCAGTACTAGCCTGGGTTGCGAAGTCTAGGCGGAGAATGGTGTAAAACAATGGGAGCGAGGCGGGGGTGAAGAAGCATAAAAGGTGATTCCAGAATGGACACAGTTGAAGATCTTCCCGCCAGAGGATCCCAAACCACGACAGGACTGGCAGGAGTCCATGGGACCAGAGACCAGAGGGACACCTTTGAAACTTGACTGGTGATAAACGCAACCTCATTTCTCATCTTTACCTTTACTTTTCCCTGTTTCTTTTCTTTTTCTTACTCTCTATCACGTGCTGCTTAATGGGCAAACTAATAAAGTAACACTGCTTGATTGAATTATAACCCCTTGGCATTTTGGTTGCCTTAATTTTGCACTCTGAGATCAAGGTAAAAGAACCATCACGAGTCCATCGCCGAACGGACCGTGACACTGGTGCAGTACCAGGAAGGTAACGCCCTGAAAGGATTTCACTTTGGACAAGAACTTGACTATGCAATTATAAATACCATAGAGATGCCTAAACTCAAAATATACCTTCAAAAACACAGTTCAGTTGCAGCCCGACAGAATAAATTACTCCTACAGATAGGCTAAGAACTTGTAGTAAGTGATCTGCTTTGTCTCTCTGTTGACTGCCATAACTTCTCAAGGCTGGCAGAACAAGGTATGTCCCAACTCCTCAGCCATTGACATTTACAGGGTAACGTGTAACTGTGAGGCTACCTCCATTGCCATAAAGCAGTAAACTGAACTGTCAAATGCACACATGATGCTGGACCACATCAATTCTTCTGTCCCATTTGTCTCTGGCCAGGACAGATTGAAAGCTGAAAGCAGCAAATGTTCATATGAGCTTAGCAGATTGAGTCTTGGTCAACTCCTTAGTCAGTACAGCCTTGGAAAACTTGGTACTGAACTCCAGTTTAAATGCCTTTGCAAGTCACAAAGTAAAACATTTTCCTGATTCCTCTTCCTAACAAAAATCCTCCACTCTTCAGTGATTCTGTTCCACTCTCCAGTCTACCTCCCACAAACAAATGGTCACAGGAGATCCTACACAGGAGACTATGTGAAAAAAAATTAGGGATGTGAAGACTGCAGTTGAGTGAGATGTCTTCTTGAATGGGACCAGAGGACCCAAGATGTTTTCCGATTCTTTCTATTTTCTGTTGTCTGGTGTAGGAATCCCTTTACTCAGAAAGTTGGGTTGATGTTTGGTTAGCAATTTTTCCATGTATATTATAAAAGAAACTGATTTACTGCTGAAAAATCAGGAACCCTAAGGTTAAAATGTTGTGAATTTGAGCCTTGGACACTTCAGATTTTGCCTGTCCTCAGGAATTAATTTTACTGAGTAATAAAAGTGTTTGTAAAAAGAAGTTCTTCCACCAATAAATTATATAGCATTTTATAGCTTCAGAGGTGCTCTGAGCAATCCTGAATTCTGACAGGGTGTGAATTTGCTTCTGTTCTTAATGTGAATTTGTAGTGATTTTCATAATAAAATTAAAAGCAGACCTCTTTCTTTCAGTTTGGGGGGATTTGTGGGTTTCATTTTTTGTGTGTGTAATTTGTTTGTTTGTTTTAATGTTTTGTTTGTTTTCTGGGGGTTTTTTTGTGTGTTTCGGGGGCTTTTGTTGTTGCTTTTTGTGGTTTTGGTTTGGTTTGTTTTTTGATAATGAGAGAGCTTATCAGGTTGGACTGGAATTGGAGAAATGTAACAGACAGAGAAGACTCCTCTTGAGGGACAGTTACAGTTCAGAACATGCTACATAAGTTCATCTTTATTCATACAGTTCATGGGAGTAGGCCTTGCTCCAAAATGTTGTGTTAGTATTTTATTTCAAGCCTTAGATATTTTGGGATATGTCTAGAGTTTGAGTCAGCCAGATTCTGTCAGACACAGGTTGGTAAAAACATAGCATATTGTTCTCAAAAAGTTTTTCTTGACATTAAGCCAAAATTTTCCCATAGTTCCTGCCCATTACTCGCCTTCAAAATTACCTTAGGTGACAGTGACACAGCTAGAAAAGGAACAGTTTTTAAAGAGCTGGGTTCCTAGAGTAAGATAAGGTAGAAAGGGACTCTGCTAGGTCTACCTCTACTGAACACACAGCCAGCACAAAGCCAGCAGCAAAGCGCCTCACTGAACACATAACAATGAGAGGTGAATTCAATGTCAATGGCTCATTCAGACTTTTTGCCTCTCTGCCAATGCTTCCAGCAAGTGCCCAATTAGCAGTGACAGCAGTGGTGGTGTTTATGAGAAACTAGTCTCAGACTGTCATTTCTTTAAATTTGAAACTGCAGAGCAGACACGGGGTGGTAAAGCTTTTAAGTCCCCATTGATATGCACCAGAATCTGACCTTGAACTGATGACTTAGAGGTGAAAGTCTTTATTTACTAAGTCAGTCTGTCTCCCATAGAGTGAATTTGTAAAGCATGTCTCATTCCAGCCTACTTGATTTCTCTTGAGACAAAGGAAGCCCTCCTCTGTGCAAGAGCTAGAACAGCACCACCTCAATTCCCTTCCCTCACCAAACAAAAATGTTTTTTTGTAGTCACTTAGGGCTATGGTAAACAAGTGGGTTGGTGCATCCAGCACCCGTTAGTGAACAACAGGACTGCAACAAATATGAAAATTGTAAAGTCCTAAGTTATAAACACAATGGATTGTCACAGGAGGAATTACCCAGAGGTGATAATGAATGTGATATTTAAGGAAATTACATTCAAAAGTTACTAAAAAGAACATGAAAAAGAGAGGAGGAAAAGGAGGAATATGCATGGAAGAATTTTGAAAGGTTGAAGCAAACAGAAAAATCAGAAATTACTGGAATGTCCCACTAAGAGACAGTCTGCTAATTTGTTGGCATGTCTTGCTGGTTGTAAATGTCTGCATACACCAATGGGCTATTAGTAAATAACAGAGCACATTAATTTTAAGCACATGGGCTAAACTCCAACCATAGTTCTTGGTTGTCAAATGTCTTACAGTGCTCCTAGATCCATTTCAAAATCTAAATCCCACTGCCTCAGAACTAAAAAAAAAAAGGATCTGACTCCTATATATGGTCTGAACATCTAGCATGGAGTTTTTTGATTTACCTCAGTAGGAGAATTCAGGGCTTGATTCTCTATTGGGCAGTTTGTTGCTTTGAAGACCTGGGCAAATTATTGCTATTTGCATCTCCTTTTTCTTTTTTTCTGTTTCAACTATTGCCCACTGTAATAGGACGAACCCAGGATTAGAATATTTTTAATCTGACGCAGTAAAGCCCTTCTTCTCTAAAACAGTGTAGAGAGACAGTTCCTTTTGTTGTTAAAGAAACAGAGAATTCTGATCTGACACTATGGCTGCTTCACAATCTCTTTCCACAGGTGTAAAAGACAAAGCAGATTACAAAATGCTGGGGAACAGGACTTGCACAGTGTGCCTGAATTGTGAACTCAAGGTTATTGGTTGTTATTGTCCTCCTTCTCCTAGCTTTGCTATATGGCAGACAGCCACTTATCCATCTACGTGCTTATTCCTTTCAAGTTCCTGATCTCCTGATAATAAAGGGCATGGTGAGAGGTGATATGGCTGAGCCAGCCAGACAAGGCTGGCATAATGGTGCCTTTCCAAGCTAACATGAATTAGAGCAACCCACAAAGATAATCTGACATATTCTGGGACTAAGATACCCTTGGAGATTAGATCATCAAAAGTTATTATAAAAACATTTTTGACAGCTATCCAACTGTTTAAAATTCTGTATTGAACTGAGCAAAGCTTAGCAAATATAAAGATTTAAATCTTGCACTTGGAGACCTGTGAAGCTTTGAATTAAGTGAATTAAGCAGCAACTATACTACCACTCCTTATAATTTTTTTAAAAATATGGAAGAGCTGGAAAAGAAAGCATAATAGAGGCAAGGTAGGTTCTGAATGCTTTTATGCCTCAATCATCCGTACCTGGGTGGTTACATCTCCTATCTTTGGGGCAGTGAGGTCTTGGTTCCCACTATATATTCTCTGTTGGTTTACTGCGCTCATCTTGAACAGTCCAGCTGCGTTGTCTTCCTTTCAGAGACTCAGTCTCATACCCCATTTGACAACAATGCTAAAAAAATGTTTTCTAATATTCATCTTCAGTTGTTTCCTTTGACTAATTTACTCTGCCACATTAGCAAATACTATTAAAAATTCCCTCTCTTATGTACAAACTCTTTCCAGTTATTTACTTGAGTCTGTCTTTATTTTCTCAATACAAAATTTGTGGAAGGCAGATCACTACTGTGTTTATTTCTGCTGTTCTTCACAATGAAAAATGTGGTGTCTTCACATTTAACCACACTGGAGTAAAATCATTACTGGGATGTTTCATCTTACTGTCATAATATTTTGAAATGTAATAATCATATTCAAAACAAAATTCTTCTGACTTCTAAGTATATATGTATGTTTAGTTACATTCAGCTAATTAATCATGAATGTTTGAATAATCCCGTGTTATCATTAGCTAAAAGCCCATCTTATCTCGTAAAGTATAATTGAAGGGAAAAAAAGAGACACCCACAGCAGTGGTGCGTATTTGTCCTAATTATAGTGATTTCACAGACTTAAAGCCCTGTTTTGATTATTTGGCTTTAGCATTTTCTTTGTTACTTAATAGTCTTGCAGGGAGGCTGCAGAATGTTTTCTCTGTCCTTGTCAAGAATTATTTAAAAATTATTTGATGAAATATTGTTTTCATTGATACTCAATCATGAGAGCAACTGCGCTGGGGTTTGGATTCTTGTTTACACTCGGAGAAGAAACACAAGCTGGAAGGCAAATGTGATTGAGCTTTCTGCTTATTTTTGAGATGGGCAACATCTGAATAAGCCAGTGCAGGCTGCAGAAAAGAATGCATCAAGGGGCCTTCAAAAGTAAAATAGGCTGTAAAGGAGACATCCTTTACATAGTGTCTGTGCTTAGAGGCTTTTTAGCGCTGTATTCATCAGAAATAGTAGATCCTGCAACAACCTTCCTGCACCTGCATGTAAATATCCAAAGGAAAGCAGTGCAGATATCTGAAACAGTTTAAATAAGAACAAAAAAGTGCTTATTTCTTTTCACTGCAAATGGAATATGAGGTGACTAATCCCAACAAGGAGGTCTATGATGCAAATTATGTGAAGTTAAATGACATAAAGCGTGCTCCTAGAGTCTGAGGTTTGGACACTGGCATTACAACTAATTTGTAAAGTAATACTCAATATTTTTTATTTTTTTTCCTGAAAGCAAGATAACATTTACTGTATGTACTATACCCCAGTAGAAAATTTTTACATCATCTTTTAGGAGAAGTGCCAGACCATTGTTTTCTTCCTTCTGAGTGTAATGTGCTGAGCGCCCCCTGGAAGGAGTTTTCTTGGGGTTTTGTTCTGTTTTCTTTTGTGGGATTTGTTGTTTTGTTTTAATTCTGTTTTCTGGGTTTTTTTGTTAGTTTGGTTTAAGAATAATTTAGTTTGCTCCAAGATCTCTGTGTCTGAGAGCTGGTTGCATAAAGAAAGCAACCATGAATTCCAATAAGTAATTCTATGCTACTTCTAGTACCCATGCAAGGAGAGATTTTGCATATAGCTTGTGCTCTGACTAGCTGCCAGTCTACCTACACAAGTCCATAGACAACCTGCAGCCAGAGAGACAAAACATGTTCACATGAAGCCAGCTGCAACTAAACGAATATCTTATCAATCATCAGTCCCATGGGACACCGAAGTCTTCAGGAGAAACTTCTGGATGTAGTCAGAGCTGTGCTTGCAGCTTCTCTTCCTGAATGGAAACTGAAACTAGAACTACAGGCAGGTTTAGGACTCTCAGAATATCATATGGAGTTAACGACAGTTAACACCAACACAAAAACAAAACAGAAAAGACGGAGGGGAAAAAAAAATAAAACAAAAAAATTTGAAAAACCACCAACTCAAAAACCAAAACAACAACAACAACAAAAATCAACAACAACAAAAAACCAACACACACACACACACACCAGAGTATTTGGCTCTTGTATGACTCTCGTAAGTGGTGAAAAGTGGCATGAACATTTTTAGTGTAGAAAAAAAACCACATCAAGTAGAGCTTTTGTGGGATAGTAAATTAAATACATTCGGTTTTATATAGAAAAGTGGCAGTCATTGGCTTCATGCTCTTTTTTTAAACTTTTATTCTTTACCGCAATATTTATATGGATAATATTTTTTTATTTTTAATAAGATTGTAAAAATAAAGCATCTGAATACCAACCCACAGTTTATTTCTCTAATTCTCTTGTGCTGCCCCATGTTCCCTGCAGAAAACACCCTTCAGATTTGTGGCAAAATGTTCTGACATCTGTCAGCTCTCCTCAGCCAAATGCAGGTAGTCGCCCTTTTCAGCGAGGCTCCTAGCTGCTGGAGGTTTGAGCTGAACCTTGCAACAGGCCACAGCTGTCACTGAACAACCTTACCATCTCTGAGACAACAAATTGCAACGCTGCATCATGAACACCACAGGAACTGGATTCTGGGAGCCATGAAAACAAACACACATGGTAGAGCCCCGTAATTTTGTCTTATTTTGCAGCGGCCCTTTTATCAAGTATGTATTTGACCTACAAGATATGCTCCACTCTCTGAAATACACAAAAATTGATCTGGTACACTCTCCTTACTTGCTCTCTCTCTCAGACACACACATGCCTTTCCAACTGGCATCGGGATAGCTGGAGTAAGTGAATAATGCTCCCTGCTTATACAACTGTTAAAACAGCAACAGCCATAGAACACGACTAATAACTTACATCATGTAATTTCCTTCCAATGGCATGAAGAGCAGGCCACATTTTCTCTTCATTTGTTATGAAGATAAGGCAACGACAGAGGAGGCCCATCTCCCACTTGTACCCACTAACTCAATTCATATAAGGATTTCCCTTCAGTGTTTTTCTGCATCACTGCTAGCACCTGCACATGCTGGCTGTTTGCTATAACTGAAGATGATGATGTTGCACTATGCCTAATCTTTGGGATTTCCCTAATGACACAGAAAAATACATTTTGGAAATTATATTGAGTAAGGACAGTAAAAAATTCTGTTCTCTGTAATCAGTCTGTTGAATATATTGTTTGATGTACAAACCCAATCCTTTGTCTGTGTTTCACCATGCTTCAAAATGTCTGGTACTGTACTTCCCAAGGTACCCTGCTTCCCAAGGGCATGTGCAGATCATAAGGAACAGTTTTAGAATTCCTTCAGGTATGATAGATTCCTTAACCTCAGACACTTGTGGCTTTAGATTTGATTATAGAAGTCAAAATAACCAACTTATCCAAATGTCATATGAAGGGGAATTTGAATGTAAAATGTGACTGCCTTGAAGGGGCCACAGCCTTTCTAATCACCTTTCCAATGATTCCATCTCATCTCAAATAAAAGCACTTCAAAGACTCAGCGTGGCAGCTACTGCCTGATAGACTTGGGGGGCAGAAATAAATTTTTAAAATGTTATAAAAATAAACCAAGGGTATGATTCCATTAACTAAATGGGACTCAAGAAATGACTACCATTACTCATTATTACTGCCCTGTTGAAAGTGAGGAAGACTAATTACGAATGGATTTGTTTGTGTCTATAATCCTTTCATTTACAGACTTTTACCTCTAAAAGAATAATTGCAAACTCAAAGTAGGTCTTAGTGAAATACATTTCTCACAAGGACAAATTCAGTCCAGAATTCCAGTTAATGACAAAATGTTCCTCAGAATTAAAAATCGAGTTAATAGGCTCACAGTTATTTGTCTCAGATTATTGATTAATATTGCATTTGGTTTTACTTTCCCTGGTGAAATCAATCCCATTCCTCAAACCAGACGGCTTACACGTTGTCACTTCAATGTAATGAAATCAGCTATTAGATTCTGCACACTACATCTTGATAAGGATTTATTGGTGGCGCAATCGTTTGTCCTTTTTCTGAAGACTCAGGATTTAAGAGGGCAGTGACACCTGGAGGGAGGCAGCAGCCCTACATCTAACTTTACCAGTACAGTACCACTGAGGAAGGGAATCCTTAGTAAAATGACGGACTTTTAAGAAATAGCAGTAAAAGCAAAGCTCTGTCTTTTCCTTCTGACCTACAACCTATTCTGAGGCACACAAACATGCTGCAGTAGGCACTAATTTTACTTTTTTGTATCTGAGCCACAAAGTCCTTCTTAGCTATTTTGAGATGGGTGTTTAGGATTTGTATTATTTTTTACTCCAATAGAGAGTCTTTTGCCAGAGTCATCAGTGAGAAAACAGGATGAGGAATGGAAAACATTAATAAAAGCCATGGATGCAGCTGTATGAAGCACAGGGTACAGCCACCAGGAGTGGCTCCAGCTGCTACTGCATTGAGAAAACAGGAAATAATCCAAGAAGTGGATACAAAAAAGGGATGTAATTCTGGGAGCTACATACACTTCAGTGACAGATTCTGAGCTACAGAGTGAAAATCCTGAGCCAGATAAAATTTTCTCAAAGTTCAGGGATATTCTGCTGAAAGAGTATAATTAACTGTTGTGGTTGGGTGATTTAGTTAAGCGTATTGAGTACTGGCACATCCTATCAGGTGAGATGAAGAACATTAAACTGTAGTTAAGAGTGTATCATGCACCAGCATGCATTGTCCTCCAAAGGCATGTGAAAATGGTATAAAAGGTAGACTGCATGCTGCAAAGGATGTAGGTGAATTCCTGACCAAAAAAATAAGCCTTTCTAAATCTGGATCTACATCCAACCTATCTACAAATCCCATTATTATTTCATATTATGAATATTATTATTCTATTATTCATATTTTTATAATTTTTCATCATATTATTTGTAAAAATTTAGTCAAGACAATAGGATAATCGGATTCCATTGCTTTTACCCACTTCCAGTTGTACGTGGTCTATCAAACAGCAATTATGGGAAATACTTAAAAGCATATTCAACTGTGGTTGAATATGTCCTGAGTAGTTTGTCTCATAGATTCAGGGTGAAGACAGCTGCAGTTGTCACTCAGAGAAAAAAGAAGCTGTAATGTTTATATTGAAGTAATTAAATATTTGCCTTCCCCTTTCGGTTACCCCTTTGCCACCTTCCACTAAGGAATAAATTGGTGATCACAAATATATCACAGTTCACTGACTCCCTCAGTGTACAGGTACAAGTATGTGCACATTTAGTAACATTTTCAGTATTTGTAACCTCTAACCCGGTCGCAGTTTTAGCTTGTTAACTTTCTACTCCCTGTACTCTTATATGCCAAACACGGTGTAGAGTCTCTTCTCTTTCTGCCAGATTCTGTTTTGCTGCAAGAAAATACACTTCTGCTGCTTTTTACTTCTAGTGACAGCTGGTTTGAGCTGCAGATAGTAGATATTGTGTGGATCATTCTGGGCTCATGCCTAGATTGATCACAAGCTACAGATAACTGGACATTTCAATTCAGCTGGTTTCTTGTAGCTGTGTACTCCCATGTTCCTGAAGTACTCCAGAAGGGAATAACTGTCTCAAAATCTGAAAGGAAGGGAGTAAGCATGAAAAATTGTTTGAAAGCTTAACTATAGATGTCATTTTCAGTGGTGCATATTCAGTTACATCATTCAGCTTGGTTCCCTTCATAACATCATAACTAATGTCACCAAAATCAGAATGTGATTTTGAAGTTTACACATTTCCTACAAATACTTCTTTTACAAATAAGTGAGTTCGCGGGACTTTCACAGGCAGCAATATAGTTGAAATAAAAGGAGGGAGAAAACACAGAGTTTCACACAAAACTGCTAGTAGGTGAGGAGTCTGGATGATCTGAACACCTGGAATAATACTGCAACTATCCCTTCAGGGAAGTTAGAGGGCTTTGCATGCTACAGAAGGCTACAGAGCACTCTACGCAATTACAGCTTGCCACTGATCATGGTGTCAAATCTTTCCTTAAAGTAACTTGTGCAGTTTCAGGGGATTTACTGTAGTGGTGAAATGTGCCACCCAAGAAATAGAAAACTGCTCACAGAGACAGACAGCAAAGCAGAGCAAGAAAGAAACATAAGCTTTCAGCTACCAAACTATAATCAGGTGGGACCTAATAGGTGTATTTTTTATGCAGAAGTTTTGCCTCTTGTAAAATGACATTTCTCCTCTCTCCATACTGCCTGGTTGCTACTCAGTGCCACCACGTATACCCGCACAGACAGTGCTGCCAGGAGCCCCTCAGGCTCAGACTAAGTTTGGGACAGATCCTGCTTCTGCCTTTGGTCAGCTGGGTTCCCACTGCAGCTGGGGGCAAGCAGCAATGAGACCTCAGCTGCAACTGGCACTGGAAGAACTGTCACCTCTGCACGGTGCTACACCTCTCCTGTTAAAGCCTCAGAGAGCATTTGCTGCTCCAGGCTGTGCTGGTTTTGGGATGCTGACTACCCTCCCTGCCCAAAACCACACTGGATCTGGGGGAGCTCTGTGTGATGTCTGACACAACTTGTCCTGTGCTGTGCAAAGAGGTCCTGGGGAGAATCTTGCAGGTCACTTCACATTTTTTTTTTCCAGGGTCCTTGTCAGAAAGAATAACTGCCTGGCTTCCCAGGTGTTGTAAGCATTGTTAATATGCATGTTCAAAGCTTTTGTGATTATGTGAACTATTCCAATTTCATATAATTTCATAGTGTCCATTGAGCATATTTTTTTAAACTCTGATATTCCTAATGAAAAGGTGAGTTATTACAAAGTAGTACCAGAAAGCAAGCAGCCCAAAGAGAGGATTCTTATTAATAAAGGACAATTTGTTACAGCATTGCTGCAAATGAGTTTATCTGCTTGACATGTAAGTTCAGCTGATTTGCAGGCCGCATTCAGCTACATTTTTGAGATATGAGATGCATTTTATCGATTTCAATTTTATATTGAATTTGGCAGTGAAACAGTCATTATATCTTAACATCTCAGCAGGACATGCTGCTGCCTGCAGCACTGTTGTAGTAAATCAAGCTTCAAACTGATAATTAGTTGTGCTCCTTGCTTAGTTGTGCAAGAGTGCAAGAGGGGGGAGTCACGGGTTAGAGCATTTTGAAACTAACAGGAGTGATCTCCCAGCATCATAGAAATTTACCAAGACTTAAACTGGATGTCATACTCCATTTCTTTGCTTCCCCCAGAACGATGTGACTAATGAGAACTACAACCAACCAAAGAAAGCTACTTTGTGGATACAACTCTTTCACCAGTTGTTCTGAAGTAAAATAGAAGGGGGAAGAAAAGAGACATCAGTTGCTGACATAATTTTGTTCTATTTTACTTTGTTTTCCTATGAGGAGTCTGGGGTCACTGCGAGGCGAAGATATTCATTATATTGTTTCCTTCGGGTAATTCTGAAAAGGCCACAGAATGTCAGTAATCATCCCCTTTATGTCGTAGTGGCAAGTTTATGATTGAAAGAGTACCTTGCTAATACATGTTCAAATGAGGTTGTGGCAATGTTAGTGGTATTTAAAAGAGCTCTGGCATTTGAAACCATCTACAACAAGAGATTGTGCTGATAAACAAAACCCGATGCGTGTTAGGCTGGCTCTGAGACTGAAGACTTTAACATCAGCTTTGTTCTGACTTTTTTTTTTAATCCACAGCAAAACTGCTTGGTAGCAAATGCTGAACAGAACATCACAAAAGCTGAAAATGATGGAGAAATTAAAAAATGTTGCCAAATGAAGAACCATATAAAAATAGCTTACACTTAGCAGTTGGCATTATTTATTTTCATTATGTATCAAAGACTAAATTTAACTTTTTGCTGTAGAAATTATTTAAACTAGAATGAAGAAATACAGAATGTAAATAGTGCAGTATCTGGTTATTTTAATTTACATTTTTGACAGTTCTTCTAAGTGTAACAAACACTTAGCTCAATTAGTAAGTCATGGGCAGCATAATACAAATCATACCTACCTACACTAAGAAGGTCTTTCTACAGTCAGCTGGATTCATCTAAATTGTTGCTTTGGTTTAGATTTGTCTTTCATTTTATGGTTTTTGTTTTTGTTGTTGTTGTCTTACTTGTAGAAAAGAAGCAAAAGTGGGGGTTTTTTAGAGGACTTTAAATCATGTCCTTTCAGGCTATTATAATTTAGTCCATTATTTGTTAAGTCCTCTTCAGCATCTCCACTGGTATGCAGTATTTAAATGTTGGATGTAATTCCCTGATGCTTCATGGTGAGGGCATAGATGACTTACAAGCAACATGACTTCTTTGGAAATACAATTTTTAAACTTAATTGTGAAATCATGCCTTCCACCTTTCTTTCCTACTGCCTTTGTTACCTCTGTTCTTCCATCATTGCTGAAAATCCCATTTCTCCCTTGTCAAGTGCGTTCATTTCTTGGTGTGATGACTCTTTCTTACTTTTTACTAGGTAGCTTGTTTATTAAACTGTAGGTAATAACTGCAAAAACCAGTATTTCTATCCCTCACTTCCAAGAAACCATGTGATAAAATTTCATCATGTCAGAGACTTGCGTCAGTCTCCTTTCTGGCTTCCTCAGTTCTTGGACCCTCGAAAGTGCATCAGCACCTCAATGTGTATGTGACACCTTGAAAAGAACTAAAGCCAGATCCAGAGCCAACCGTTACTTAATTGAACCATGAGTTTGCTGGTCATAACTGGCTTTTTTTTTTTTTTTCGAAGTACCAGCAAAGACAGGCCAAATTTTGTACCTTGGTAATTTTGGGCTGTCCAACAGAAACTGAGAGAATGGTAGAGTTGTCGCTGTATCACAGCATGCTGTGTTACCAAAAAGTCAGCCAGGTCTGGAATCTACAAGTCATTGGTTGTAGCAGAAAGGGAGCAAAACCAAATCTAGTGAAAAACAAAGGAAGTTCAGTACCTGATAATGGCTTTATTATCAAAATCCCTTTTCTTTACTGAGTAGGAATCATGTAGTTAGACAAGTGACCAGGGCTGAGAAAGTGTTAACAGGAACAAATGCCACCAAAATATAGATAAGGAGTTTCAGATTCCAGAATCTAGCTAGACCCTTGAGGTTTCTTGGAGCAAGAGGTTACAATGGAGTTACTCAGTATTTTCTATCAGATTGTTAATTAGTTTGTGTTTGACGGACTTGACAGTAGCTACTGGAAAAAATGCAACCTTGGCTGCATCATAGGTGAGGTATTTATTTTTAATAGTTTTTGATCTGCAAGCAGAATGTCACTTAAAGACTGATTTGGCCAAGACCTTGCATGTCAGTAACCATTTCGTAAAATGATTTAATATCTTTAAGATGGTTTAATATGATCAAAGGGTTCAGTGTTTTTCATTTGATGAGATGGGAGGCAAAAAAAACACCCAAGTTTTTCCCTTTACTAAAACTTTTTAGTGAAAAGAAAAGTATTCAAAATTGTGCTTTCATTACCACTTAACAGTTTGAGGTCTATACACCCCATTGAGGCATTCGACATATACTGGCAAAGTAAATGTACCTAAATTTTGTTTGAAGATATGGAGTACACTTCTGCTTTAAGGTACCACTTTGTGATTCTTTCCATCTTAGAAGGGAGCTAGTTGCTTCAGAAGATAACTGTTTCTGTTCATTTACTATGGAAGAAAACTAGAACTTAACATCTAGATGAACTAATCTGATGCATATGTTGCTTTAAATCTGATGCATATGTTGCTTTAAAACTTACATCTCTTTGATGAGGTAAAGAAAGAGGTGAAAGGAATTGCCTAAGGTCATGCAGAACACCTACAAACAGAGATAAAACTGCATTCAGAAGACTAAGTTTACTCTCTTGTATCACTAAGAAAGGAAACACCGGTCTTTAGTTTGCATGCAAATAAAATTAGAGGTTAAATGTGTAGTTAGAAGCTCTATGAGATTAAAATGTTGTTTCCCAAGACAGCCACTGAGAATACTATTCCATGTCCACCTGGGATAGACCTTACGGTCTGGAAGTCAGTGTGAGGCCGACACCAGGAACAGAGACTCTCAAATCCCTCTGTAAACATTTTACAGCCAAACACTTATAAGGCCAGTGTCTTATCTTGCCACATGAAACTGCACCATGTATTGGCTGGGACAGCCATAACACAAGCTGTCTCCTTTGCTGATAGAGGATCCTTCCACTCTAGAGAAAGAAGCTCTTGTCTAACCACACTGACATTGATTGCAGTTTCAACTACTGATCCCTAAGAACAAGTAACCTATTCAAACCAAAGCCATCCTTGTTTTGTTTTATTTTTCTTAAAGCAGCACTGACTATAATTTTCAGTTTCTGTTAAGGGTACCATTTAATCCATATCCCTCTTGTCTTTCTTTCCTGTTAAATTTATTGAAGTTTCCTGCACCTATTTCAATTAGTAAGTGGCAAACATTACTTACTTTTCCAAATTAAAAAGGAAGGAGCAAAATGTCAAGACTGCAAATGACACATTATGATTTCACTGTAGACTCCAGAGGATGAGGATATTGTAAGGTTACAGAAAAAGAATAAAATAATTATAACTTTTAAAATACTTTATGAGCAAAAGCATTCATTTAACTGGATTTCTCTGCTGAGTTTAAATGCTTCATAATAAATTAATTATAAAATCATTTCCAGAACTATACTTGGTTTTGGTTTTTTTTGTTTGTTTTTGTTTTTTAATAGAAGCAAGCAAGAATATAAAAATGGGATCTTTTCTTGTAATAAATCTTCCACTTGTACAACTTACACAGATGAACAGGTTTTCCAGCTGAGTACTGTTTGGAAAAAAATAAATTTCTGAAAGTGGCATTCTCTCCCAATATAATATTAAGAGAACAGTAGCTCAAGAAAGCAAGACACAGGATACAGGCAGCAGCCCCAAGAAGGTAAACTACAGATACTTGACGATATAGATAACTGAAGCTGCCATTCCTGGCTGAATGAATTCTCACTGGTCCAGGCTAAGAAAGCTGAGACAGCTAAGTTCATAAGCTGCTAACTCGCAAAGTGGCAAAAGCAAGTATTGCTTAAAAATGACATGTGTTTAACCAGTTCTTGCATTCTATCCAAACTGGAGACAAGACACTAATTGAGATGGATCTTTAGGCTGGCTCAGGAATGACTGTATGCCTAGGCTGCCTGTTTGCTTATGACTGAATCATAATGCTATTTAAATATAAGTGAAGATATAATAGATATTAAATAGCTCAGGATGAAGCTTTGTGACAGCAAAGTTACCAAAGCTGGTTTTGTTAAAAAAAGCCCACATCTTTGATTTTCTCTGAAATTTCCAAGTACAAATGATGTAATTTAATTAAATTACACTTTCAGTGTCTAAGGTATATAAGTTACTTTCACCACTTGACAAAAATATAGGCCACAGTACAGCAGTCCAGAATAACTAAAGACTGTATGATAGTGTTTAGTTCTGTCCTACCTTTTCAGTGTCAAATGACATATGGAGAGGTTAACTACTATTCCTTGTATCTCTCAATTTCTCTTATATAATGAAGTTAGTATCAGAGGGCCATGATGAAAATGTAAAAATATAAGAAATTTTACCAGCTGAAAAACAGTATTTTGGTTAAGTCAAGGAATATGTAGGATCTAAATCTACTGAAAATATCTGTTATACTGGCTTCACAGGTAATAAGCTTGTATCATTTGCCCCAAAATTAGCTATCATATTAATGGGGAATTTCAGGGACCCAGAAATTTGAAGATCCTTGCACTCTCATCAGAAGGTCTAAAACTGAATTTCAGATCTGAACTTTAGCCAGCTCACAACAGTAATTTTGCAAGGGAATTTGTGATACCAAAATAAACATTTTTTTCATAAGGAGCTTTAGGACCATCTGTACAGAAGTCACCAGCAAAACTGAACAAAGTCCTACCAACATATGATTTTCATGTTTAGTCCTTGTCAACATTTATGTAGCAATCAGAATGAGAATTTGTAATTGTTATCTCCTGAGTTAAATTTCTGTGTTTATTTCCCTTCTGTTAATACCAACATTCCTTAGCCATTTAAAAAAGTCTCCTTCAAATATAAGATCAGCTGAATAAGCAAAATCAATCATTTTTAGCAAAGAAATAATCAAGGCTTTTAGGCCAATACAATGAGACAGTTTTTGTTATCTTACAGACCAATAACTAGAAACGTAGTATGGTTATAGATAAGGCATAATCCTTTCCCTAGTCTTACTCTATCTTTTCTGCTTAATTGGAAATCTCTTTAAAATAATGATGCAGTTTTCAATGATTTAAACTTTGCATTAGATCCTGCTATGCCTGTACTTAGATGCAACAGTTTCAGACAAAATACAAACATGCAGAGGTGAGTGAAAATGAAAACATAAGATAGCCAGAAAATCAAATCAGTTTCTCCAAACATGGCTAAATGGCTTCACATAAAGCTTAGTTCCCAAAGAAAACAAAATGAAACAAAACAAAACAAAACACAATGCTTAGTGAAAGCAAGATCGATCACAGTGTTCCTCTGAGCTAAAACAGTAACATCTGTCTGAGCCACACGTGTGCTTCTCAAGGGCAATTCTCAGAGAGTTCCATGGGTCTCCAAACAGGCCAGGAATTTGAAAAATGAAGTGGCCCTCGAGTCCTACCGCTTCCGCTTTTCATTTAAAGCCTGAGTCCAATTTTTGACCACTCTGAAGAAAGATACTCCTAAGATTTACCTTTTGTCTCATCTCACCTCTTCAGCAACACTCTTTCCCTCTCCTGAAATATCCATTAGAAACTTTGTTGTAAATCTTAAGTAGCACAGAGTATAAAAATGTTGCCTACAGATGGCACTTCTAAAGCTTTTTCTTAAGAAAAACAAGTAACTAAATTTCTTCCACATAAATGTTTGGGTTTTTTTTTTTGTTGTAAATTCAACAGTTTTTTCCATCTACAAATAACTGAACATCTCTGCCATGTAAAGTATTTTTCTTTTTGTTTTCATCTTTTCTGCTTTCTTATATTCTAATTGTGTGTCGCCTTTTTTTCGTTGTTATACCTTTTACAGTAAACATCTTTTTAATAACGTTAAGAATGGTCAAGCAGATGAGAGCGGGAACAATTCATTACTGCTGGTATGGATCATTATTAATTCTTCAGCAAGGGTGAGTATTTTCCATAACATTTCACCTCTCGGTCTGATGTTTAAAACAACATTTTAATGACATATACACAATTAAAAAAAAAAAAAAAAAAAAAAAAAAAAAAGAGCTTGTGGTAAAGGTTAGCAACTTATTTTTCTTTTTTTTTTAATCTCAGTGGAAAAGCTGAATGTTTGATGCCTATACAGGGTTTTACTAATTGCTTTCAGTTATTAAGACTGTGATTATTCTTTTTGTTGCTGTTTGTCAGGCAAGCAAAGGTGGCAGAACAAAGGTGATCAGGTGGAGATGTAAGTTCTCACCCATTTACCACTCTTGCATCAGACCTTACTCCATTACATTTGTGTGTGGAAAGAGAGGGGTGCCTATAGCCCTGTGTGGCAAGCAACATCTGCACATATTATGGTGTTTTATAGGGGATCATTTACCCAATTTAACATCTGCTCTTCTCCAGTGTTTTTATCTGTGTTTTTCCTGAAAAGTGGGAAGTGTAGGTGTCTGGCATTGCCGCCTTGATTTCAATATTGCTGTCCTGAAAATAGGGAAAAGACTTAATTCTCACAGGTTTGTGGGATGCAGGAAAGAGTCTGCCAGATGCAGTTCCCTCAGAGAAATTCCCATTGCACTCAGGTGCCACCCATTGTCTTCTGAACTGGATTTTGCATTTCCTTTGTCAGCATCAACTCAAAGTAATTAACATGAACCATGCAATTACACGAGCTACAGGATGGGGTACCACATCTGAAAGTCATTTTTCATAGGTTCTCACTAATCCATCTGAGAAAATGCCGTCAGTTAGTCTTTTTGTACAAGTGCACTGTTTCAAGGCAATCAGGGGAGAGAGAGAGAAAGAGTAAATGGAAACAGTTTGAGGTGTCATCTACATACACATGAAAGGCAAGGTAATGAAGTAGATGTTAACTTTTCTCAGAAGATCCTATTAACTAATTAATCTTTCCTGAAGTAGTTAATGTACCTTATGCTTTTGTTTATTGCAGTGTATTACAAACACCTCCCTAGGAACCCTCTTGTTTTCTTCCCAGAAACAGGGATTGGCACCAAAAGAAAAATCAAAGTGCCTCAGAAGCATAAGATGTAAGAACTGAGAAAGACCTTTGGGACCAAACCATGTACAGGCTCATTAAATTTGCATTACTCACACCCCGAGGAGCCGAGATAGACTTGGAAACCAGGTTTAGTACTGTCAGCCCCAAGAGAAGACTGGGTATGAGTGTTGTCACTTCTTCACTAGGCCTACTTTTACAAGCCAGGTTCTATTCCTTGACAAAGAAAAGGAAATGTCTTGTCTTTCATGTGTGCATCTGGATACTAAGCTGCTTGTAAAACAAAACAAAAAAAAAAAAAAAGAAAAAAGTCAAAATATATCTACAGAACATCAATAAAAAGAATAGTGTAAGCTCCATGCCCATTTACTCCTGTCTTTCTCACATTTAAACAGAAAGATTCTTTGAGCCAGATTCATGCTCTTTGTAACAAACTGTTGAAGTCAAGCTGGTTATTATGAAGCTGGAGGATGGACATAACCCACTGGGTTCACTTTCTGTATGAAATCAGAAAGCCCCTCATTGCCTGATTCAATTATCTAGTTAGATTTGCTTTGCTTTCTGGTGCTGTCATACACAAAGGCATCTCTCTGGAAAAGGCTGCATACATATCTCCTCCAGTCACTGGCAGAATAAGATGAATAGGACTTGATTGCAATCCAATGTTAGGCCCTATCTCCCTCACACACACAATGTATCACGATGGCACTCATGACTGAAGGGGAAAATAAACTCAGTTCACCTTGGCCAGCATAGCATGCCTGCACAGGAGCTTTAGAAATTTTTGGGCAGGGTATTCTTACAACACACCTTTTATGCTAGGTAAAAACACACATTCAGAGACTAGTGTGAGTAATTTCAGTCTCTGGATTTGGTATGCTGACTGCTCCTTTGAGGAAGATATTTTCCTCTGTCATGGAGTACATCACATATTTATTACATTGGTCAAGAAAGGGCAAGTTGAACAGTGGTAAGTGGGTGTGATTGAGTCTAAGTGGGTGTGAAGGAGTCCAAAGTTGGCTCATCTTACTTTGGCAAAGGTGCAGGTTAATATAGGAGACTGCTTTAATTTACACCTTCACACTTTCTCACATCCTCTTGTGTGTTGCAAAAGAGCAACTTCTGCAACTCTTTTAACTCACACCCTGCCTGTCACTGTGTAATTCACACTAGTTTACACACCACATCTGGGTCCTGCAGCCTGCAGGCACAGGCAGAACAAGGCCAGGCAGTTGTTCGCAGCTCACCAATAGCAACTCCGATACAATACACCCCAGCTACATAGTAACAGGAGATTATTAAGAGCACAAGGTGTAATATTTGTAATATTTGCATTTGTTTTTCTTACACGTTCCTTGTAAGCCACAGTGCTGGTAGTTGAATCGGAGCACAACTTCATATACAGCAGTTAGAAAAGCAGTCCCCTGTGACTCTGGCCACAGATTTGTGAAGGGGAGTGTTAAGATAATGGTGAAATCATGGCAATTTCCTCTGATGTCTGGTGTAACTCCAAGTTAATAAATTTCCCATCCACATCCCTATTTCTTTTTTTTTTTTTTTATTTTATTCTTTCCACACTAGCTGAATCAAACTCCCATCTTAACAAGAGCAGGCTAATATGTTTCACTAGTTGTGTTTCCATTACATGAATGGCCACTGATTAATAAAAAAATCTTGTCAAAAATCTTCTGTCACTGTTGATAGATGCTGGTCGAGAATGATACTAGGTTCAAGGATGGGAGATTGTTTAGGGTGGTTATTTTTTATTTATCTTTTTAATTCTGAGGTACACTTTGTTTTGGACAGGTTCCCACAAGGTGGGAAAGATGTACAGGCACAGAAAGTCTCTGCTTCACTTCACTGGCTACTGTGCTATGGTATCGAGTGGCTTTTTCTTACCGAGTGGTGTCTTAACTTCCCAGGGCAAGAGAAACATTTTGGAACTAGAGCATATAAATTATAGAGACAGTATCAATGAAGAGGAAGAAAAGGTAAAGGAGGCAATATTAAACTGGAAATACCCTAAAGACAGTAATTTCATTTTGGAAGGTGGTTGCTTTTTCCTGATACTAAGGAAGCAGAATTATAGCTCCCATTGACTTTTTATAATTTATTCACTTTAACTGGGATAATAATATTTAGAACTTACTGCACCTTTTGTACCAGAATCCAAGGCACATAATAAACACAAAATGAACACGCATTCCACTCTATTATCCTTCTCTGTAGACAAACTGGAGCACAAAACAATTGTAGAGTTTGCCTGATCACATATCAAATGAGTCCCAGAGTTCAGAATAGAACACAGAGCCCCACTGTGCTAATGTCTTGCCAGTATATAACTATTAGATTTTGTTCATTTTAAAAAGCAAAAAGAAAGAAAAAGACATATATCATGACAAAATTCTGAATCATATTTCGGTAAATTCAGTAATAAAAGGCTGATGATGAATAGCATCCTTTTCCTCTTGCTCTACTGAATTATTTTCAGTGTTTGCTCCATTTGTACTACTTCTATAATTCCGACAGCTTTAGAAAGCGATCACTCTAATCCAATTTACGTCATTCGTTTGATGTGCCTTTCTTTGTCTATCAAATCTGTGCCTTCTTCACTGCAGTTTTATGCTAGTGTCACTTGGTTGAAATCAGTTTTGTGTGGGTGGGATTTTACTGCTTTTCAGTGAAAAGCTGCATTTACATGCCCAAAATAGAGACTAAGGAGAGATGGGAGGGGAGGGCTCATGAAGAGATGGGGAACAGAGTAGGAGAGGGAGAAGAAAAGGGAGATGGGAGGAGAGAGAAGAGAGGCGAGGAGAGGAGAGGCGAGGCGAGGAGAGGCGAGGCGAGGAGAGGCGAGGCGAGGAGAGGGGAGGCGAGGAGAGGGGAGGCGAGGAGAGGGGAGGCGAGGAGAGGAGAGGCGAGGAGAGGAGAGGCGAGGCGAGGCGAGGCGAGGAGAGGCGAGGCGAGGCGAGGCGAGGCGAGGCGAGGCGAGGCGAGGCGAGGCGAGGCGAGGCGAGGAGAGGAGAGGAGAGGAGAGGAGAGGAGAGGAGAGGAGAGGAGAGGAGAGGAGAGGAGAGGAGAGGAGAGGAGAGGAGAGGAGAGGAGAGGAGAGGAGAGGAGAGGGAGTTCTATTTCAAGCCAGGTTAAGGTCAAAACTGGCTTGATGCACACCTTCACAGATGATTATTTGCAGTAGACAAGCACAAAAGCCTCAACTCTGCTGTCTTCATCTTCCCCAGGCCTTCCTTTGAAAGGTCAGCAGCTACAGAAGTTCAGCCCCTGCACTTGCCAAAGGTCCATTTGGAAGGAATGACCCCGAGCTTGTAATTGGGGTCCTGCTGTTGCTCACAATGTACAAGTGAAAGGAGGATGAATGGCTGCTGGCAAGGCCTTTCCTCATGGGTCATTCCACTACTGAGACTCAGTATCCCTCTTAAAACTAAAGCCAGCCTGGTCCTTTGCAGTGGCAATAGAAAGGGAGCTCCCAACCTCAGTAGAATTTGCCTGTGACCCTGTTTCTTGTCCCCACAAAATAAAATTCTGAAAACAGATAGCTCTAAACATTGCTTTCTTGTTCCCTCTGAAGTTGTTTAAGTAGGGATGTGCTCACTTTTAAACTGAACAAGGTCTGGAAAGTGAGGGAGGAGAGGTTCAAGGAATCCCGGTCTCTTCACATGTGTAGAGCTTTGGTGAACAGTTCTTCCTCTCTGTCTTTGCAGGAAATTGATTTTATTTGTTTAAATAAGTTTGAGGAGAGATTTATAATTGATTGTTCCATATATGGGTAAAATTAATACTGGATTCTGATTTACACTGCTTTGACTCTAACTTAAAAAAAATCTACATCAGTGGGAGTTAGCCTGTACAACTATCCCGTCCCAACCGATGGGATGAGGGATGAGTTAACTCTGAACGCGACACACACCCTGACTCAACAGATGAGATCAGGTGTGAGTTAACTCCGGGTAATTCTGCACGGCAATGCGAAGTGAATGACAGACAATCACTCCAGGGGTCCAATTATGAATTTACTAAAAGCACATGGTCGTATACAAATTACAGCAATCAGTGACTTGGCAAAAGTATGTTATAGTACCACAAAACTTATCAATATATTGACAGCAAAAACCCTTCTAAAAACAGTGGATTGGCAACAATTAGTAAACTGTAATGCAAAACTTAACAAGAATTTAGCAGCAGAACTTAAAATGATACTACTTTATATCACAGTATCACAGTATGTTTGGGATTGGAAGGGACCTCAAAAGATCATCTAGTCCAATCCCCCTGCTGGAGCAGGAACGCCTAGGTGAGGTCGCACAGGAATGTGTCCAGGCGGGCTTTGAATGTCTCCAGGGAAGGAGACTCCACAACCTCCCCGGGCAGCCTGTTCCAGTGCTCTGTTACCCTCACTGAGAAGAAGTTCTTTCTCAAATTTAAGTGGAACCTCTTGTGTTCCAGCTTGATCCCATTGCCCCTTGTCCTATCATTGTTTGCCACTGAGAAGAGCCTGACTCCATCCTCGTGACACTCACCCTTTATATATTTATAAACATTAATAAGGTCACCCCTCAGTCTCCTCTTCTCCAAACTAAAGAGCCCCAGCTCCCTCAGCCTTTCTTCATAAGGGAGGTGCTCCACTCCCTTAATCATCTTTGTTGCCCTACGCTGGACCCTCTCCAGCAGTTCCCTGTCCTTCTTGAACTGAGGGGCCCAGAACTGGACACAATATTCCAGATGGGGTCTCACCAGGGCGGAGTAGAGGGGAAGGAGGACCTCTCTCGATCTACTGACCACCCCCCTTGTAATACACCCAAGGATGCCATTGGCCTTCCTGGCCACAAGGGCACAGTGCTGGCTCATGGTCATCCTGTTGTCCACCAGGACCCCCAGGTCCCTTTCCCCTACACTGCTCTCTAATAGGTCATTTCCCAACCTATACTGGAACCTGGGGTTGTTCCTGCCCAAGTGCAGGACTCTACACTTTCCCTTGTTAAATTCCATCAGGTTATCCCCCGCCCAACTCTCCAGCCTGTCCAGGTCCCGCTGGATGGCAGCACAGCCTTCTGGCGTGTCAGCCACTCCTCCCAGCTTAGTGTCATCAGCAAACTTGCTGATAGTACACTCAATTCCCTCATCTAAATCGTTAATGAATATATTGAATAATATTGGCCCCAGTACTGACCCCTGAGGCACTCCACTAGATACTGGCCTCCAACTGGACTCCGCACCATTGACCACCACTCTCTGGCTTCTCTCCTTAAGCCAGTTTGCAACCCACCTCACTACTCTGTTGTCTAGACCACACCTCCTCAATTTAGTTGTGAGGATGCTGTGAGGGACTGTGTCAAAGGCTTTACTGAAGTCAAGGTAGACCACATCCACCGCTCTGCCATCATCCATCCACCTTGTTACATTCTCATAAAAGGCTATGAGGTTAGTCAAGCATGACTTACCCTTGGTAAAGCCATGCTGACTGCCCCTAATGACCCTCTTATCCCTGATGTGCCTTGAGATGACACCAGGGATAAGCTGTTCCATTACTTTCCCAGGGACAGAGGTGAGGCTGACCGGTCTATAATTACCTGGGTCCTCCTTCTTGCCCTTTTTGAAGACTGGAGTGACATTTGCTTTCCTCCAATCCTCGGGCACCTCTCCCGTTTCCCAAGACTTGGCAAAAATGATGGAGAGCGGTCTAGCAATGACTTCAGCCAGCTCCCTCAGCACCCACGGATGCATCCCATCTGGACCCATGGATTTATGGACGTCCAGACTATTTAATTGTTCCCTAACCCAGTCCTCATCGACTAAAGCAAACTCCTCCATTGACCTGGCTTCATCCGGGGTCTCGGGTACAGGGTTCCCCAGGACAGCCTCCAGCGGAGTAGACAGAGACAAAGAAGGCATTCAGTAATTCTGCCTTCTCTGTGTCTTCTGCCACCAGGGCACCCACCTCATTCATCAGTGGGCCTACATTGCCTCTGGTATTAGTTTTATCTGCTATGTATTTGAAAAAGTTCTTCTTGCTGTCCTTGACCCCTCTCGCCAGCTGTAATTCTAAGGAGGCCTTGGCTACCCTAGCTGCCTTCCTGCATCCTCTAACAGCAGCCTTATACTCCTCCCAAGTGGCCAGTCCCTGCTTCCATGACCTGTAAACTCGCCTCTTCTGCTTGAGCATACCCAACAGATCCCTATTCAACCACGCAGGCCTTCTGGCTCCCTTCCTCGACTTCCTACGTGTGGGGATGCTCTGATCCTGAGCATGGAAGAAGCAATCTCTGAATGCAATCCAGCTCTCTTGGGCCCCTTTTCCTTCAAGCAGTCTTGCCCATGGGATTTCCCCTAGCAATTGCTTGAAAAGGCCGAAGTTAGCCCTGCCAAAGTCCAGGGTTGCAATTCTACTTGCTATTCTGTTCCTGCCACACGAGATGCTGAACTCCACCATCTCGTGGTCACTGCAACCCAGGCAGCCCTCAACCTTTACTGCTTCGACCAGACCCTCTTTGTTAGTGAGGATGAGATCCAGCAGTGCACCTCTCCTGGTCGGCTCCTCCACCCTCTGCATGAGGAAGTTATCATCAATGCACTGGAGGAACCTCCTGGACTGTGGCTGGCTGGCTGAATGGTCCTTCCAGCAAACATCAGGGAAGTTAAAATCACCCACAACAACCAGGGCCTGTGACTGTGAGGCCACTCTCAGCTGCGCATAGAAGGCCTCATCAACTTCCTCAGCCTGATCTGGTGGCCGGCAATAGACACCTACAACCGTATCACCCCTGCCAGCCTGTCCCTTGATCCTGACCCATACACTCTCAACTCGTTCCTCATCCGCTCCTGGGCAGAATTTAGTACATTGCAGTTGCTCTCTCACATAGAGAGCGACTCCACCACCACGCCTGGCTGGCCTGTCTTTCCTGAAAAGGGCGTAGCCATCCATGACCACATTCCAGTCATGTGAACTGTCCCACCACGTTTCTGTAATTGCCACCAGATCATAATCTCCTGACTGAACACAGGATTCTAACTCCTCCTGCTTATTCCCCATACTGCGCGCATTGGTGTACAGGCATTTCAGGGAGCGAGCAGAGCACACCAATTTCTCCCTAGGGGCACAGGAGGCCACCCGGTCCTCATCTGTTTTAGAATGCTGCCCCACTGGGGCAAGCCCAACTACAACCCCATCCCCCTTCGAGCCTAGTTTAAAGCTCTCCAAATGAGCCCAGCTAATTCCTGCCCCAGCATCCTTTTGCCTCTGCGAGATAAGCGTTTCCCGCATAACACTGTCCGGACTGGAGTCTTATAAAACCAGCCATTATCAAAAAAACCAAAGCCCTGCCTGTAGCACCAGTCTTGGAGCCAACCATTTAGAGATTGAATTTTCCCATTCCACCCCACATCGTCACTTGAAGAGGGAAGGAGTGAAGAGATGATCACTTGAGCCCCTGAATCTTTCACCATCCTTCCCAAGACCTTGAAGTCATTCTTCATTCCCCTCAGACTACGGGAAGCAACTTCCTCCCCATCTGTCTGACCAGCAGCGGGTAGTAGTCTGTCGGGTGCACCAGTCTGGGGAGCTCTCTAGCAATACATGTTTAAGGAAAAGGAAGAGAGAGAAGAGGAAAACTAAGATATCAGAAATAGAAAGGGAGAGAGAGAGTGACAGAGAGGGAGAGTAAGGTATCACCACTCCACAGGTACATCGATCCCGCGACGACCTCCGGAGAGGGGAATGCACTGAAGATTTACATGCCACCCAGCCTGTATCGTATGTGAGGTTGTTTTAGAACCCAGTTCATTTACATGTGAGATAGGAGAAGGTGGTTCGTCTCCTCCCTCTGCTCACTCTTCATGCTAATTAGGAAGACTCTTCTGGAAATGGCTCTGGGGTCTTCAAACTAGGGGAAAGTTCACGGTATTGACCAGAAGTGAGTTGTCTTGCCCGTCAGGGGTAGCTGTTGGTTCGTGGTTTCTTCTGGTAGTTGGTTGTCCGACAGATGGTTCATCTCTATCATCCCAATTAGGCCATGAGACCTTTCACAGCAACACTGCTTTCCAAGGTGTCTACTTTCATGGCCATAAAACTTTGGGAAAGATAAGATGAGGTGTCATCTATCTCTTCCTCCCAACATAACAAAAACCAGACGTTTAAGGCATAACAAGGTCCTTTGTTCTGCTAAGGATGGGGGGGGAAGCGCTTCAAGGTTGTCACAACCACCCACAGAAAAAGCTTTCTAACCCTGCTCCATCAAACTTTAATCCTACACACTAACCTGCAGTTCAAGTTCATGCTTGTGGTACCCATTTTGTAGTAAGCCTGCAAGAAAAGCTGCTTGAGTCCTGTGCACTGGTGCTTTACCATGCTTATATCAGAAGGAAAATAAGTATTGTAAAAAATAACAAGTGAAAAAATCCCAAAGAGAGTCATTAAGTGTTTCTTGAGACACATTTATGTGCAGAGGTGAGAATGAGTGTTCAACTGTACAAGCATGTTTTCCACAACAGATGTGAGGATCTCAGATTAAACTGTAGCATGAAGCTCCGCTCTAGTGAGAGGTAGTGCCCCTAGTGCTGAAAGCACAAAATAAAGACACTTCTGCATAAGTGGGAATTAAAAAAATATCAGATCATGCATCATCATTAAAAAAAAAACCAACTCCAAAATAGAACATAAGGCCAGCACAGCAGAGTATTAGGGAAAACTGAAAAGCTTGGTAAATGTTTTCACAGAAGATTAGGGTCTCTGCTACCACCATGGTGATAGCAATAGCAAAACACAAGATTGGATTGCAGTTAAGTCAGAATCATTACACAAAAAACACTAAAATGAAAAAAAAAAAAAAAAAGCCAGGTATTGGTGAAAATATTGCCAGGCTCTTGATTCAGGATATGCTTGTCTGCATGGCACAAATCTTGTGCATGTATTAGGTGGCTGGCATTTCTAAACAGTCTTGATGATGTGATTACTGGATAACAGGGAAGCATCCGTAGGGGCTGTCAATAGAAACTGCCCTTAGGAGTTTGTCCCTGGATTGTGTCTTCCTTTTGGATATAATTCCATCACATCTGTCTTTTGTGGCATGAAAAGATGAGACAATAATGTGATTACTGTGACTGTATCCATCCTCACTTAAGTACCTGGCAAAGTCATCAGGGCTTTTGAGATGGTGACCACAGGAAATGTCTCTATTAAAAAAAAAAAACAAACTTCTCTGTTCTTGATACCATGTAAATCAGAAACTGCAAGATGAGGGGATTGTATGGGATGTATTTGTAACAGCTGGACACTCAGACAAAGGAAAAAAAATAGTAATGGGTGGTGGAAGATTTGAGTTAAGGGACTTGCCTAAAACATGCAGCAACTATGTGACACAGGAAAAAATAGCATACAGTTTAGCAGCAGCTTTCAAGTGCACAAACCATGGAAGTTAAGTTCTGCAGCTTGCAATACTCACCACCACCACCACCTCCATGTTTTTTTAATAACTTTTCTTATTTTTTAAAGTTTCTTTTATTCTTAGCCTGCCTCACTCACTTTTGAGTTCTCCAGAAGTAATATCTGAAGACACTTGTTGTAGGTGTTTGATGGTTTATGAATGGCCTACAAGGTTTTCCATTACATTTTGGAGAAGCAAAATGAGGTCAAATCCAGAAAATATGAACAGATGAGCATCACCAGAGACCAAGGAGGCAGAAATTGTCAGTTCTGTACTTGATCCTCATCAGCTGCTGTGAAATGAGCACCTAAAGCTTTAACAAAGAAGGCCTGGAACTAAATCTTGGTACTGTGGTAAAGCAGAAATCTTCTTTTAAAGTGCTGTGATTGCCTAGCAGTAAGGTCAAGAGAAATGTAGCACTGAAAAAAATTGAAAAATGCCTTTCTTAAGTCAGCAAATACTGCCATTCTTTGTGGCTGCAACTTTAGGTGAAAGGTTATTTTAAGTTGGGATTACATTATGGTGAGGAAAAGAACAGTTCTGATCTCCAAATCAGCTGTCACCTAGATAAAACTCAGCAATTTTTTTATTTCAGATGTTCTCAAGGAAAGGACTTAATTATTGTATATGAAGGTTGGTAGGTTAGTGGGAATAAAAAGGGTAATAAGATCATTACCACAAACTGTGGAAATCAGTTTGTTATTTGTTCCCTTCCTTGATTTTTTAAAAATTTCTGTTGGTCCTTGGAATTATTTATTTCCTTTCGAGATTAATAGATCTGAAACTGGTATTTCCACACTAGTGGCTCATACACAGATTTTGAAAAACAGTATCGGATGAAGTTTATCCCTCTATTCCAGATCTCAAGCTACAATAGAGTATTGCAACCAGCATGTAAAGAAAATATTTCTTTACTACAAATGCAGAAAGGAGGCATGAGAGTTGATTCTACATTGTGCCTCTTCATCAATGAAATACTCTTTGGTGTCTGAAAATTGAGCTTGGCTTACTATAGAGTGAGACAGGAAGAATGAAAAAGCAGGCTGTTTATATCACTGATTAGCCCTGTACTTTCTGGCGGTGTCATTTCTCGTAGCTCTAGATCCCACCTCCATCTCAGCCTCAAGGCTTGTAACTGTGAGCTGCTTTTTCTTCTCTGGGCTCATAAAAAAATCCTACTTTCTGTGCTGCCTGATCAGAAATTTCATTTGCTTTCAGGATGCTAGCATGAGAGCATATTAGTCACATACCACATCAAAAGAGTCAGTACTCAGATCACTCCTCATTTTGTTCTGCTAGAGCTTCCACTTCCAGTCTTCCAGTGTGAATAATCTGTGAAAACACATGAGAAGGCACAAATAGGTCATTCCTTATAGTTGGCATTCAGGACATATCCAGTACCAGACAGCTCAACAAGTCATGTTTACTGTACACTCCTTATCTGTACACATAAAGTGGGCCTAGATCTCTTTTAAAAATAAAGATCCAGGGCCAAGAGGAAGTGGCAACTGGCCCAAGTTCTGAAGAAATTAATCACTTTTTATTCAGCCCGCATTATGGCTCCTTTCCCACTGAAATCAGAGGAGGTTTTTCTGTGAAAGCATTAGCTGAATAAATAAGACCTGGAGTGCTCAGCCCCAAGGCTCCTTGGCTACCACCTCATCTTCTCTCCTCACCATCTGTCTTCTTCAGCAGCACTGAGCTAACAGAAGATATTAAATGCCTCATCTAGCCAGCCCAGGAAAGTTATTCTAGTAGTAAGTGTCTTTCTCTTTCCTAACTAAGCTGCAAAGGCTTTGAAATCCAGCTTGGTGCAGAAAAGTAGGCTGATTCCTCAAGGAGCATCAGCTGATGTAGGAGAAGGGCAAGCAACAGACTCACAGTACCTTGGGATGCTCTCAGTTTTTAAAACCATTTGAAAGAGGTGAGGGGAGCATTGCAGAAAGGGCTGACCTCAAGCTCTCCTGCTCCAAACAGACATGCACTCATCAGCTTTCCTGAGAGCATGAATAGGAGGGAGTGTCCTGGTTTCAAAGGGTTAGAGTTTTTTCCTAGTAGCTGATATAGTGCTGTGTTTTGGATTTAGTATGAGAATGGTGTTAACAATACTACACTGATGTTTTGTTTGTTGCCAACCAACATTTATACCAAGTCAAGGACTTTTCAGTGAGAGGGTTGGAGATGCACAAGAAGCTGGGAGAGGGCACAGCCAGGACAGCTGACCCAAACTGGTCAAAGGAATATTCCATACCATATGATGTCATCCTCAATATATAAACTCGGAAGAAATTAGCCAGGAGATTGCTGCTTGGGCATGGGCTGGGCATGGAAAAGTAGGTGGTGAGAATTGCACTGTTCATCACCCACTGTGTATATTCTGTTATTACTATTGTTGTTATTTTCCCTTCTTTTACTGCAGTTCTGTTGAACTGTCTTTATCTGAACCCACAAGTTTTTCTTCAGCTCTCCTTCCCATCCCACCAAGAGTGGGAAGTGAGCAAGAGGCTGCATGATGCTTAGTTGCCAGCTGAGGTTAAGCCATGGCAGAGAGCCAAGCTAGGACCTTGCCATGGCAGCAACATGGAAATGATAAACATGCATAGGAAGTTAATATAAACAGATTACAAAATCAAGGAGGGCTTTCAACACTCCACAGGGGAGGTTTAGATTCTCGTAGCATTTGTTTTACTGTCATTTTGAAGGATTTTTAAGTATCCATGGAGAAAAATCTATCCAGAGATGGCCCAGCCAGCCAATACATTTATGATTCATTGTCGTAGAGCATATCATGATATCATCACAAATCTGTAGTCTCATTCAACAAATGCCTCCAAACTAAGAGGATACACTGATTTGCCATAATTAGTACTGAATCATAAATTCATGTAGGCCTTTAAAAACATTAAGAAACAGTATATCTTCTCCCCAGAGAGCAGCAGCCTATAACTAAGTCATTTTCTCAGACACAGCACAAGCATGATTAATTTAGCTAATAGCCAACAAGGACATGCTAATTACTTTTCTCTTACTAACAATGACCCATGTCTCTGTGAGAAAATGCAGTTTTGACTACTAAGCTACAGGAAAGATGCGAACTTGGAATCTGTAAGTTGCATTGCAGTTGCTAAAGAGCGAGCATGCATCAGTGTCACCTACAGAGGAAACTCTATTAGCTCTATTATGTTATTTGCTATGGGACATCCAAATGAATGGTATCAAAGACAGAAATTTTGGCCAGCTGTAGGTCTGAAAAAATAATGAATTATGTATGGTATGTTACAGGTGAGTGAGGGAAGCAAAAGAATTTGTAACTATCCTCCTCTAGACACACTGTGTACACGGTTTATACACGGTTATATTATTTAAAAAAAAAAAGTATTCTATGTTTGCTAGAATATAATCCAGACAACCCTCAGTAACTTCTGTCTTTCCTCTTATTTTTTTTTCCCTATACTACCACACCACAGCCTCTCTCCTTTATTTCATAGTGCCATATGGCTTCCTGGTGAAGATGCTGATCTTACCCTTTCATCCAAATTACTGTTCTTACAACAGCTGATCCTGCCACTCATTAATTTACACATCATTGCTCGGCTGAATTACAGTTCTACCTTACCCATTGAAAGACAACTAGGTCAAATCATTTTTTCCACAGAAAAGGCAGAACTAATTCTTGCTGAAGTTCAGAGCTGCAGAATTTCTAGAGCAAAGCTCTGGGGAACTGGGTATAGGAGACACTCTTCACTTTTAAAGATGTTTCTGTGTTACTGAGTTTGCTACTTTACTTTAAAGGTGGCTCTTTTAGCTTAGCAAGTAGGATCTTGCAGTTTAGAGTTGAAGGTCAGGACCAGTTTTGTTTCTTAGCCATATGCTTGAGCCTCCTGGGTGCCAGAGGCAATGTGTGTTGAAAGCAAACTACAGAGACTGGTGGTTTATCTGCTGTCTGTCTCACTTCTTTTTGAAATAGGGTTTAGCAAGAGATCTCACATATAACTACTAGTGTGACATAGAAGCTGAAGAAGAGATGCTTTTTTATCTGCAATTAGAGACAAGCACTTAACACCAGAAAGCTTTTGCAAGCTGGAATTTGGATGGAAGAAATTGCATCTCTGCCAACACAACCAGAGGCTCAGCAGTTTTCTGATTGCTAATGTGCCTCAGAAGTCTGCTGGGACTGATTACACATAACCAAAGAAACATCAATGGTCGGCTCCACTTTCACTTCCTTGGAAGATTAGACATTCTTTACCTCTGGAGCCATCCAGCCTTCAGGACTCAGTGGAAGCAAAAACAAATGTAGTATGCACACAACCATAACCACATGCAAGATTATACCTCTGCAAACTATCCCATCAGATACTGAGATATCACCAACCCTCATGTTTGCTGAAGGCAGAAAGACTTCATTTTGCAAGCTTTGTTGAATGCTGAGGTTACTGGACTGTGAGAATTTTCCTGCCAGGATTTTCTTATGAAATCACACTGATAATTCTTTCTATTTCAGGATTTAAAAAAAAAAAAAAAAGTTTGGCTACCTCATCCTCCTTTCTTCAGAGCTCAAAAGTCCAGGCTCTGGGTCTTTCTTCTCTAAGCATAGAAAACAAATTCCAGAGCAGATTTTTACAGGCCTCTCAGGCTTTTCTATTTGCTAATTTATTCTAACTTTATTTGACAACAGGCATCTATTGGTAGAAGACTGGCTCTTGGTTTTCCTTAACTCCAGTTGTGGCCCTTGCTTAATCCTACAGAATCTGTGCACTGCAAAATCAGTTGATTTCTAAACAGCTTTTTTATTTAGCTCCATAAAACTGACTCCTTTGGAGTGTTTAGCTCTTTGCTGTCCGAAGTCTTTCTGTCTAAGGAACATCTACTTTCTCTATATCAGTTCAGGAGGGTGTTTAGCAGAAAGGTCAGTAATCTTAGTCATAGACTTTCCACTATTTTACCTGCTAATCTCTAAGGGCAAGGACACTCTGCTCCATACTGAGCAAACAAATGGAGCACCTGGGACAAAACTTTACTAAATTTTCAGGCATTGTTCTCTACTTTCTCTATATATACATTTTAAGGAATAAATGCCTCTGAAACAATATTGAGAGCCACTCAATCTCAGCAATCCCAGCTCCCAGGAAGAGCAAGAACAAGAAATGTAAAATACGACTATGGACGTGGATGCAGATGACTCAGAATGGCTGGTGAATGCCTAACCATGAACGATGAACAGCCAAATCTGATATCTCACTTGATTCTGTTTTCAAGTGTGATGATCATTAAGCAGTGACAGAACTAATAAACTTTAATGTCATGTGTGAAAATGGTCTACTGGCAGGGAAAAATGGAACTATATTATTCAGTCCCTTTATTTCCAAGGAACACTTGAAACCCACTGTGATCAGACATAAAGGACATTGTTTCAGTATTGGTGAATTGAAAACATACTGAGCAAAACAGGGAACCCTTACATCTTCATCCAAAGGCAATCAGCCTTCAGTTATGACAGATTTAAGGACTGTGTGGCACAACTCAGTAGTCCTCAGTCTTTTCTGTAGAGACCAGTGGTTTTCATAAAAACTAGCCAGTTGTTTGAGGCTTTTTAACATGCTTATTTAACATTGTGATTTATCTTCAATACACAAGGACTGAAGTGAGCAGAGAAGGTTTAGAGAAGATCTAAAAGATCATAAAGCTAAGTTTTCACCACAGGAATATTTAAACTAATTTTCCATCTCAGATGACCATCCCAAGAAGATGACCCACACTAGTCAGGCTGAATTATTTTACTGGTATAAAATCATACCAAATAAAAAGAAAATCTCCAAAGAATCTCCAAAAGGATTGTATGTATTTTGATGTTTTTTTCTCAAATGACTCTTCCAAGTTGAAAGAAGACTGGAAAAAATTATGTACTTCTCAGCTAACAAAAAGCTTTTGAAAGCCCAGTGTCCCAACCAGAACAAAACAGCAGGTCAGCATCAACATATTGCAACCAGATTAGGGCACCACATCCACAGACAGGAGGACACAAGAAGAGGTGGTTTATTGGTGGCTCAGCACTTTGAACTGGAGGGAAAAAATATTCTCTAAGTAACTTTTGTTAGAAGTCAAATGCAAGGTATTTTAAGTTCAGAATTATGTAAAACTTCATTGATTGAACCAGTCGCTGGATTCAAAAGGTTTCTTATTTTCATTAGACTCATAGACTAATTGGCTGTTATTAATTCATGTACCTCTGCTTACTCTAATGAAGTTGTATGAACAGTGACCACTGGAAATATTCAATGGGCCATAGTAAAAAACTGAGGATTCTCATGCCAGATAATCTAATCCAGAACAGTGTTGCTTAGAGTAAAGCCAAAGAGGCACAATTTTTTCTCAGCAGTCTTTATACTTCTCCTATCTTAATGATTCATTGGAGAGCAATTTAAATCTAAATTAAAGCATCAATCAAACGAGGCTGAACTAAATAATGTTACTGTGGCCGTGTATCAGCAAAATTTAGCTTGTTTGCAAGCCTGTGCCTTTACTTTAGCAACGCGCTGCAGATTAAAGGATGTGTAGGAATAATTTTTCCATACATTTTCTTACTACACTCTTATTCTGGTTTATTCAGGGGTGCCAAGGGGGCGGGAGGGAAGAAATAAAATCCGTCAGAATATAGCATGCTTTTAAACCTGTAACTTTAAAAATTAAATGCTTCTGAAATCTACAGCTACACTGATGTTTTATGGGCTGGATGTTAACACAGAAGCCCTTAATCACAGATTTTCAGTGCAGTTCAAGAGACCCTTTGCAGGGACAGAAACACTTACACAGTCCTGCAGGGGTGGAGAGGAAAGGCTGAGGCCAGACCTGCCATATGAGAGAAAGTGCTCTGATTGCAGAAGATTAAAGGTCAGTTATTGAAACTAACATACTGAAAGAAACAGTTTTACACATCCTGCTCTTAAAGCCCAGTTGTGTGCAATGTATTAGGAGGAATTTGTTGTGTTTGGGGTTTTTTTATGTGCAACAAATGGGGAGAAAAGAGATACTATGGAATAGGAAGTTGACTCTACATTCTACTTATATGTGGGTTTACATATCCTTATAATTTACTTCCTCAAAATATTTTCTTTCTCTCTTGGATATTATTTTCTTTTTCTTTTTCCTCCTCTCCTCATTTTTAATCTAAAAAATTACCTCTCACAGATTTTTATTTTTTTTAAAGATGAGGAAATGAAAGGTCATCTCTTCCTTTCCACTAAAGCTTCCTTCTCACAATGATATTCTGTCACATCACATTTTAATAAGTACAATTGTGCAGCCATTGTGAGGAGGGAAAATGGGAAAGGGAAGACAGTAGAAACCCTCAGTGATGAGATTAAAATAGCACAAGGAAATATAATTTATTCAGAATCCTGAATCAGCTGTACTGGAAGTCGTTCTAGTGCATATTCATCTTCCATGCTGCATTTATATTGGGCATAAACCGTACAGAATTGCTACCTGATTAAAAAAGAAATGTGTTTTATTTGTACACCAAGGGTGAAGTAGTGGGATACAAGTCACATTTAGACTCATTTAGGCAGTGTTATTTTCTCCTTGTCTATTAAGCTGTTTGGAGCACTAACCTTTTTAAGGCAGGTGTCTTTATAAAGTACCTTGTGCATTACCGCTCACTGTGAATGCTCATGTTATTGGCAAAGTGCAGTCTATGAAGTCCATGCAAAGTACTAGAGAAAGATGATTTTACCACTTTTTTTTCTTTAGCTCACTGATTTCTTACATCTTCCATCACTTGTTGCCTCTGATAAGCCCCTTTAGCACTGATTCAGTATCTTGACTACTAGTTTCAATTTCGCTTGCTGCCAGCTAAGCAAACCAAATTCAGTAAAAAAATGTGAAATCAATTGCAGTTAAGAACACATTTTGCAAAGATGAACAAATAGAGTAGGAGTTCAGGAGTATCAAGGGATACACAAACAAGCACATGCAGGAAGTATGAGCTGAAGTTTGCCCACTCCGATGTAAACCAGAAATAAGTCTCTGGGTGAGTGGAGATTTTATAAAAGCAAGATCTGAATCAACCCCTTCATCTCAGGGAGGTAGGCATTTAAGATGCTAGTGAGTGATGGAATAGTTACCAAGCTTTCAGTTATGATAAAGGTGAATAATGATTTTTATGTCATTCTTCACAGACTGTCTTCATGTCTTCCTTCGTCCTGTCAATACAAGAGACCTGCTTTTCCACAAAGCACCCAAATGTCTCAGTGCTTTAGTAATAAAGTGATATGAACCCATGCCACTCTTCTGTCAGCCCATGAAAAGCTGGCTCCAGACCATGTGTGGGTTTATTTGATAGAGCTTTTGGCCACTGTTAATAACAGCAGCAGGAAGCCCTGAATGGCATTTTCTGTTAACAGCAGGCCCCTTAACTGACAAAGGTTTTTACTCCTCCCGTATCTAGCTGTATTTTATGTGGACTGACAGGAAGAAATCACCTCTTTCACCTTCTCTCACAGCCTAAATAGAAATGAGTGATAAAATATTCATGAAAAGGAGAGAGAAAAAAAATTTCAAGTTATAGTAACGTTAATAAAACAGTCAAAAGAAGATAATTCAGGGACGGCAAAGATAACAGCATGTACCTTATCTCAACTGTCTCCTGGTCTGGCTTGTACACACGAATGTACAGAGTGATGAGAACTGAAAGAATAATGGTAATTACAGTCAAGCTCTGTACCACAGGGTATTAAAGAGGACAAAAACACTGGGCCAGTGATCCTGCCTCTGAAGCTGTCTCCAGCCAACATCTGCACCTCTTACAGAAAAGATGCCCTTTGACAATTTGCTAGACAAAAAAATATTGCAGTTATGTGTTTGAAAACCTTCCAGTTTTTAAAGCTTCTGTGTGGGAAATGGTGCACAGAAATTTGTAGCACAGTGATAATGTGATTAAATCCTCCAGTTTACAGGAGGATGTTGGATGAAAAGTTGTCTCAAAATCCCAGCTGGAACATAAATATGTGATATATGTAGCAAGGTAAGTCTCTCTCAGTCTGTAAATTGGCGTTAACATCAGTGCTATATTGAAGTTAATAAGTACACTGAAAGATTAAGTGTACTGCATGTATTACGGGAGTTGATTTAAATTCATTCATTCATATAAAATTTACAGATTATACATAGTTTTTCATAAATCAGCTGTGTAACACTTTAGATCTTGGGTTTACACACAGTCTTCCTACAAATAATCTCTCCTTAGAGTCTGACAAAAAAATTACGACAGGAACTCTGACATTTTGAAAAGGCTTGCAACTTGGCATTGAGATGTGAGCAGAGGTGCTGACACGACCACAGCAGATATTTTGCCAGGAAACCTACCATAACGGTACAACAGTGAATTCCGTAGTTCAATATGCATTTGTTGAGAATTTGGTGGCAAAATCTGTGAAGCTTTCATGCACAGTGAGCATGCTCTGTCAGCTCCTATATCCCCTATATCACTGAGGGCAGCAGGGAGAAGTGAGGACCTTCAGAGCAACTGAGCCCGTTTCAGGGGTGAGTGGCACTTCCCCTGGAATTGCACTTCCATGTCACTAGAAGCTGTTAGGAAGTAATATGCTGGATTTGAAAGTGAGAACACTTTTTCTTTTTTTTTTTTTTTTTTTTCTCCTTATTATTTCTACCCCTGAAGTGCATGAAGAGAGGATATAAAAATAATGCAATTCAGCTATGAGTGCTGTAATACCTAATACGGACTGGAGGGTGGAGAAAAGATAAAGAGAGGGAGGTTGTTGGAGGCATTGGGGATGGAAGAGTTCAGGCTTGAAAAGCAAAGAGCAGAGGCTTTGTAACCATTCAGTATTGTGCTGACAGCAACACCTTTGAAATCCAAACTCAGAATGCATCTCAGAGATGAGAAAACCACAAAGCAGACAACAGTGGATACCAGTAGATACGGAAGAGGTCCATGCCATGAATGTGAAGGATTTAGTTGGATATTACTGTTTTGTTTTCCTGACAAAGGCCAATTTGTGGAATTGAATATCTTTCACAAGAACAGGACTTGCTTTCAGAGGGTTCTGACAAAGCAACGCTTTTGAGGAAAAAAAACTTTAAAATGGTAGATGCCCATACTGACCTTTTCAAAATTGAAAATCATGTGTTTATGGCATGTAACAAGCATTCATTTGAAAATGCAAGCTAACTGTGATTCAGAGACTAAGATTATCAGACATAAAATGAAACACGCAAAATTATATAGAAGCCTGCCTCAGTTGAATAGGAATCACGCATTTAACTTTCAGTCTATGAAAAATGTGACATTTCAACTTCTAAGCCCTATTTGTGGTGAATATTTTCCTTTAATTGGGACAATTTTCCTAAGTGGGAAAAAAACATCTGTTTCCCCCTTCTTCTAGCTGCGGCTCTGCTCTTTTGCATTTCTATGCTTCAGATCTATATGCACAGTGTAGCATTTCATTGGGAAACAAGGGAGGACAGAATTCAAGGGCTTCATTTGCTTTTTCAGCAGCAAAATCCCTCTATTAAATGTTATGGTCATAAAATCAGAAGCCCATAAAACATGAAATGCCAAAATTTGAATGTCCTTTCAGCCTTAACACAGCCATCTTCTGCCTACGCACTACAATGCAGTTTTTCTTTTTATCATCGCCTGCCTGTTTCCCCAGAACCCTATATCACATAAATAGGTATTTTTTGAGTGAATAGGTTTTTGTTATTTTGCGTTACCACAATCGTTTAACATGTTTGCTTTGACAGTTTGTCTGAACTGATACCCTAAGGTTCTATTTAAACAGTTTTCCTTTGAAAGATGTCTATCATCTGCTATTTTTTGTTTGTATCCTTTTTAGGACTCTAAAATCAAAATATATGCTGAAAAAATAACATTTTTTATACGTTTGCAATCCATGGTCATTGAATTTACCTTTGAGCTCTGATATTTGTATTGCAGACACTAATCCACTGCTTATGTTTTCATCTCATGCAATTAAAGGTACAAGCCAACAAATTAAGTAACTAATAAAAGAGGCTAGATTTTGGCTGCAAAAGAAGGTGGTGACAACATTTTGTTGTTGTTGTTCTGCAAACCTGTGGTATAGTCAGCTAAGCTCATCAGAATTTGAACTTGTTTTTCCATTGCTTGGCCAATAGTGTCAGGAAACTTCATCTTCCTTTTATACTCAAAAGGAATGACATATCCAAGAAGAAATACATAAAATGCATATCCAAGAGAAGCAAACAGACTTTTCAAGTAATAATAAACCAGAGTATTTCAAACAAAAGAATCAAAGTACACACAACTATGTGTCCTCCTGGTGGGAAAGATTTTACATAACATTCTCACAACATACATATATACATATACACCCACCTCCTCCCTTGCCAGTTCCTTTCTCCAAAACTAAGCTGTATTTCATTCAGGTTGTTTTGGAGGTTTCCAGATAACGTTGCCCACTAATCTTCTGCATTTGGAATGCAGTGGTTCACGAATGACCTTTTTGTTATGTTCACTAAGCAAGATCTTGATCCAAGCAGATTCTTTGGCTTGGGCTCACTCCATCCTCCCTCGTGCTTTGAACAAACCACTTCCCCAGGCTTAGAGGGCCATAACTTTGCTTGTTTGAAAAACTCATTTAACACGATTGTAACATTCGCTCTCCCTTTTTACCCTGTCATAACTTCCTGATTGCTGTTCATCTGTACCAGATGTGCGCTCTACATTTCCAGACTACATAAATGTTTTGCCCCACATGGGTCTCTCTACCCGTCTGTTGTATGTTTATATTTACAATAGCAAGCTAACTTGTATGCCATAGCATAGATTTAACTACAGGTCTGGAAAAGAAACAGGGAATTCATCTTTTAGAGGTGCCATCTGTAGCCATATCAGTCCTGTCTTCAAAAATGTCTGACTACAGAACTTACACAAGGCAGTGTTAGATAGAGCAGCCTCCAAGGAAAATTTGAGGTACTGCAGAGAGTAATAGTACTGACTAAGCAGATGGCACCCTTTCCTCTGATCACTCCTAAAGCTATATGCTACCATAGTGCAAGGGTGACAGTGTCATCCTGGGTGACATTCTTCTAACGAGATAAGCAGCAGTGACAGTTGAAAATTACCAGTGCAATCTGCTGCTCACTGTAAAACTAGGAGTTTAAGTGGACTTGTGTGTGTGCATGTCTACTTTCTATACCATTTCTCTTGAGAAATATTAACTTGGAACCAAAAATGTTCAGTAATTTAACAAAAAGAAGAAAAAATTCTGCAGAATCCACCTACTTCAGCTTTTCAAAAAAAGGGAATGGTGAACACCTTCCCCATCAAGAGCAACACTTTTATGTATTTGCATGTGCAGAAAAGTGATGTGCCTGTCAATCAAGAAACTGCCTGTGCATGCACAAAGACCTTGTATAAGTACAAGGACATTTTTTCCATTATGTAGGCTTTAAAAATCCTTAAACACATTCCAGTGCTTTTTTTACAAGTGTAAGGAAAAATTCCAGTTTTGATTCATACCTTTGATCCCTGCACATACACAGATGGAACTTCCATCAGGGTGGAAGTTATTTTAGATTAAAAAAAGATCAGATATTTCCCTTTGACAGAGGGTATGTTGTGTCTGCAGCTGCCAAAGCTCTTGGTTTTAATGTGCGTCTAGTGTTCTCAAAATCCTAGCTCCTGAATTTACAGGGTTATGTTAAATACTAACCTAAAGGATAGCAACATGTATCTCATATGAAACTTCTCTTTTGGACGATTCTGAGATCTGCACTATCATCTAGCACCAACACAATAAAATATGGTGGTTTATCAACTTGGGTTATTGCTGAGAAAGAACAGTAGCATTGCAGGATCCTGACTAGCCCAGCCATACTATTTTCAGTCTGGAAGACAGAGCAGGGTAGCAGGTGTTGAGCACACATTTTTGACTGAGACAGTTTTGTCCCGAGAACACCTACTTTCAGCTGCAGTTCCCGTGCCGCTGGTCTCTCTTTTTTTTTACTTTTGTGCCTTTTAATTTTCTTCAAAGGTAGGAAAAATCATCACATTCCCAATTCAGAACTGAAAACACAAATAACTTTTTACTGGTTAGAATTGCTTAACAAAATAAGAGGCTTCAACAATTATCTCTCTCCAAGAAAAAGGTTTCCAAAGATATTTAATACAAAAATTAAAAAACAAAACAAAACACATACATTTCAATTTCTAGTTAAATTGCATTCTTGTTTTGGTTCTTTTTCTTTTGTGCAACTTTACACATTTTCAGTCTTGGCCCAAGTGTTCTTTTTGTTATAGGATTAAGCATACTGGTGTATCGTCTCAAACGCCAAAGCTTCAACGTAATATAATAATGGGGCTATAATAACACTTTTCACTTTCTAGGCACATTTATTCCATCAACATCCACACAGCATTGTATGTGCCTCTGTACTCCTGTGCCTTCATCTCTTGAATCCATAAGTTATTCTGATCTGGAAGCAGAACATAGCAGCTGCAGAAAAATGTAGAAAGGAGAAGAAACTCCTGTAAAAAAGTACATAACAAAAGAGCAAATCTTAGGAAAGCTGTATTAACTCATGAGCGTTCTGCACTTTTCATTGGATTTCTGTCAGCCCCTCTTCATAACTGTCATAGGGGTTTACATGTTTTTAAGTAGGTACCTTATATTATTATGGATGATGCGTTTTGGTAGTGGGTAAGGAGACTGCCACAGAAATCACATAATTAATCTGTAAATTTGCCACATTTCCTAAATGTAGGTAATGCATGGGTTTTTTTAATAGCTCGTTCATTTTGTAGAAATATTTATGAGAAATACTGGAAAGTGAAAAATGGCAGGGGGTAACCCGCTTGGCTAGCTTAATGGAGATTTCTATTGTCAAGGAATTTTATCACAAACCCCAGACCAAGGATTATTTGCTGAAGCCATCTGAATGTGAGATAATTATAAACTTCTGACAAAGAGTACCCAAATAGAAAAACAGTGAAATTTGCTGAGATATAAACACAAACTGTGAATACTCTGACTGTCCCTGTGGCTCAGCAATAATTCCACCACCTTCTATATAGTCTCCTGCATGCTGTTCTGAAAAAGTTTTCAACCAGCTCTTTCTAAGAATCTGAGATAGTACAGCACTAATATAGCCCTGCCTGTAAGCTTTACAAAACTGCCTTTCATGAACGTCTGCATTCTGCTTTGTTAGACATCAATTAGCACATTATCAGAAGCACTGAAGGAGAGCTCTAAGAGTGTGGCTTTTTATAGCTTTTGTATGTCACATTGCTGGACAGTTGAAGTGGTTGGAGCTCTCTGTAGATAATGCAAAATCTTCATTTATGTATAGCAATATTCTATTTAGATTATGATACACTTCATCACTATAATCCTAAGCACTTTAATGAACAAACTCATATTTTCCCTTCCCCCAGAAGATTCATTCTTGTGCTATGTATTCAAGGGTGTCAATAGATGAACACATAAACCATCTTACATGGCTTATAATTCAAATTAAGTCAAAACATATATTTGCTGTTCTGAATGATGTCTATACATTGTACTGCATAAAGAAATCAGCTCTCCCACCACGTCCAGGAAATTGATGTTGTAGTTATCCTTCTCATTTTGCATGTAGAAAAACAAGATATGAAGTGGTGACTCTCAGACCAGTATTGAATGTGTAAGCCCACTATTCAGCTAAAAATAAAAAGGATTTTCTTTCGATTTTTTCTCCTCGCCAAAGGTAAATAATGATGTGCTCCCTTACAGCTAACTCTGCAAGTTCACTCTTATATACCATCACATTTCTCTATGGGAATGTTCAGTTAGTATAAAAATGAAACACATTCAGAAATACCAAACTTCACATTAGTATTAGTGTGAGAGACTCATCTCCTCCTGCTGTCCGTGGAAGTCGATAACCCGTGCTTCTCACCAGCTTGGTTTCTGTTCTGAATCACTCTCTGCTCAAGCTTTTCTCTCTCCCACCACCTATGACAGAAAGACCCCAAAAAGACTTGGGACTTAGGCCTATGTCCAGGTTTATCTCTGCAGTTTAGGGGTTGTGTTTGACCATGGCTTGGAATGGAAAATTATTTAGTTGTTATTTTTTTCCCTGATCTTTGACCCACATTTGTGCCCCTCCAAGAAGCAGAAGACATAGTTCCAAAAGATAATGGGATTTTCTCTGCTTCTTGAGGAAAGTACAGAGTTATTTTAACTATTAGTGATTTTTTTTTAACTATTAGCATTAAGTTTTTCTCACAGTCTGAGAAGTTAAGTCCTGTCCTGAGCCTTTCTTTTTATATATTCACTCTTCAGCAGTATAAAACATCTGTATACTTGGTATGCAGAGCTGAGCAATAATTTATTCAAGTACTTCACCTCCTCTTCTATTTCTGAACCAACTGTGAGTAACTCAGCATTCAAGTGTCTTTGGAAAATAAATCTGGCAATCATTTCATGGAGAAACTGGTGCAAGTGTGGAATCTCTGAAAAGGGGAAGTGTTAATGCTGTGCCGGTGTCACTGAAGGAGCGCGTGATCTGGGTCACTTAATTTCAGCTACTGTAGTGTTGTTCACGAGCAAAAGTGTGCAAAAAAAATGAGAAGGACCTTAATCAGCAAAGAGTTAAAAAATGGTAGGATATTTAATGTTTATCAAGAAGTTTTATTGAAAACTGATGAAAGATTAAGATTAGCAGAGGGATTAGATCTTTGACTAGTAAATGCAGAAATTATGTATGTTATATAATTCCTTAAGAGAGTTGACTTAATACAGTATGGTATTCTGATTTAAGATCTCATTATATCAAATATGAGCAGTGCACACAGTCAGCAGATTAATAATTAACTTAGTGACATATCTAAACATGACTAGTTAATAGAGAATTCTTATCAGATGCAGTATCAGTATCTCCAGTGGGCTTCTGCAGAGGTTGTTACCAAGCCAGGTGTTATGCAACTTTTTATTGATTATTTAGAAGAACCATGAAGCTTTTGATGATTACATTTTCAGGTGCCACAGTGAAAGGCAACACAAAACAAAATGAGAAGCAATTTGTATCATACAGTAATCTGGATGCAGGCTAATAGAATGGATGGTAGAAAGTCTGAAGTCTATGTAGATTGACCAAATATACCACAAAGACATTAGGAAATCAGCTGTATTATTTACCCTTTAAATGTTCAGTTTCAAAAAAGAGATCTAAATTACCTATTTCTACTCAGGGAAGAATGTGTTCACATAATTTGACTATTTTTTGCAAAGAAATATATGAGGACTGTAAAATTATTTAAAGCAATCTATTTCATTTCTGTTCATACTGTATCTTTGTTTTCTTCAGTTGCCTAGTTACACTATCTACCTGGCCTTGTTACTGCTGCTGAATGGCTGCCATTCTTATAATTCAATTTGCTGTACAAATACACGCCACTTCAAATTTAGCTTGTCTTCCTGGGGTAGAATTGAGTTTTAGAAGAGGGCATTCTGTGTAACTGAAATTTTGCTAAAGGCAAAACAGTTATTGAAACTTTTAAGTGATCTATCCATATCTCCTATGGTCCTTTAAAATTATTTAATTCTACAATTTTTAACACTAAAAAAATCACTTAATGAAGTGGGTAAAGTGGGTAAGTACATTTTTTTTTTTCCCCTGAATGATTGTGACCTGCACAGGATCAAAACTAAAGGAATTTGTCAAAAAAATTACAGAAAACGTTGCTACTTCATTAAAAAAATTAATTGATAACAACTCTGTAACTATTGTTTAAAGCACTTTGGTACCATATTACATTGGTTTTATACGAATAAGGAAATGCTTCTGTGCCATTTCTTTTAGTGCTCTTAAGTGGTCCTTTGGTATTTATTGCATTTTACTGATCTTTCAGGGACTATAATGAAATTGAAAGCTTATTGACATGGTTCAAATAAGCTCTTTGCTCTTCTTCCATAACCTGGAGACTTCCTGCTACTGGCTATATATTGCAGAAATAAATGGCAATTTCACTTTACTGTTATTCATAGGGTCATAACACTCAAGGTTAATGTGTGCTATGATGGTTTATTCATGAAAAATGTTCACAAATCTTGAAAGTTTCATAAATTTTAACACAAATAATTTGTCCAAAAATTCCTACCAGAAAGCATGGTTGTTCTTCATCATTCATTTCTTTTGTATAACCTTTTATTCTGCCAAGGAGGAAACATATGTTACAGCATGTATTAAAAGTGACCAGTTACATGTTTGACTAGATAAGAAGTTAAATTGTTCTATAACCCTATCAACTAATATTTTCCATGATGATATTTGCAAATTATTAATTAGCAATTCAGGTAACTTTGCAAATGATTCTACAAGAAAAAGAAAAGACTAAGTGTATCATACTATTTATTCTAAGCAAATAATTAATGTGATCTTATTTATCATATCCCAAGAAGTAGATTGTGGGTAGGTGAAAATATGCATTAAAATTCACTACTACAGATTTGGGAGCTGTCACTCTTAAAAAGCACAGCTGCTCAGTTTTTCCAACATGAAGGACCTATCAGACCTGATAGTCGTATGAATTTGCTGTTTAAAACTATATACCTCATATATGTTTTTCGCTCTTAATGCAGTCAATGGAGACATTGCCTTATTAGTGGAGAATTTTTTTTTCAGTTGTGTTCACTGTTCCTGCAAGTGTTTGCTTTCCAAGCTTTGTTCTTGCTGTTTCCTGAAATGAAATGTTAATAGGCAGATTTTAAAGGTTTTCCCTTGCTTTAAGGTTTTGACTAAGATCTGAAAGTGGAAGCTAAGTATTTCTAGGATGTTATTCAAAATGAGATAATCTCAGATTCTTAGCTAGGTGCTTCTGTGACACTCCTCTTTTTTCTTTCATTTCTCCTGTTGTTTGAAAACTGCTATAAGGCAGAAAATTGCCTATGCAAATGCTGTGCCACCAGAATCTGCTGCTTTTATTTTAGGAAGTTGGAAGCACATTTATTCTGAGTAGTGTCAGCCACACCATGTTCAGTGTGCCCAGACAGTGCAGAACTTCTGAGAGCTCGACACATTCCTTGTGTATCTGCTATTTATTTAGGTTCATTTAGCGGACTGCTGAGTTAATGTTTCTTCTTTTCATTTAGCTGGTGCCTGTCATGGCAGATGCTATTGCACACACGAACAGTAGTGCATATGTGTAAGTATGTCTGTAAAGACTTGCAGATCACACACTTAAAATGTGTTAGCCTTCGTTGGCATCCTCTCCCATTAAGGTCAACAATTAATGTTTTCTAAAATATCCAACCCACCGGTTCAGTATGTTTTACATTCCTCTAACTGACAAGTCAATAAGAGAGAAAAAGCCTTCTGCTGCATCCACATAATGCAGTCTACCACTCTTTTAAACCAGGAGGCAGAAGTCTGTACTCCATTGTTTAAGGTCCTGGGTTCAGTTGCCTGCAAATTACTTACTATGAGGCTCATTAGTTCCACAATTATTTTTCTGAGGTGGAGACAAAATAAAACATATATATTCAAACACATTACCTTAATTAAATTCTTGCAGAATTGTAGTTTAGTAGATGAACTATGAAAAAGTGGGGTTTGCTAGGTCCCTTGCTTTTAAATGAGCAAGAGATCTCTGGAACTGCCACACTAGAACTCTCCTGAGGGAAGTCACTTCAGGCAGTGCAGGAAACCATGTGCAGGTACATTATCTTCGAGAATCAAGACCAGCCCAACAGTACCTTAATTTCCAAAAAACAGTAAGGAAAAATTTGCATATTGCTACCAGCTATAGTAGCAGATTTCTCACTGTCATAGAAATCTGCCTAAATTTCTGTATAATACATCACATTCACTGATTATAAGACCTTTTTAAAATAATAATTTTATAGTAAAAGTATTTGCACAAAACCAGATCAGTTATCAGCAGAACTTTATCATGCACAAATGTTAATTACCCCCTGCCCACCACCCTTTGCAAGGTTTCAACCCTCACTACTTGTTTCATTCTGCAGTTGCATGCTTATGTGAAATGTTTTGTTTGGTCTGGACAATGTCAGACCAACACGATTTTCCGGTGGGAGGTCATTGAGCTACATTAGGTTGGTACCACCTGCGTGGTGGTTGAGATTTTGAATTCTACCTCTGTTACTATAGACAGGGTGTGGTATACGGTACTACAACTCTTTATTCAAAGTAGTAATAATGACTTTAATAAGAGCTGTATCACTTAAGACCCTGAGGAACTTGTCCACATGATTAAAAACACTGTAGAAACCTAAGCCATACAACACTTTATTTCTAACATATCTGTAGAAATTCTTTCTGCTGTGTCAACTTTTATGTAATAAATTTTATCTTCATTCATGACATCTCAAAGAATACTTTCATTAAAGAAGGGTAATAAAATGTTACAATTGTATTTAAAAGGTGTTCAGATTTAAAAACACCTGGATTTTGTAGGCAATGATATGATGTAATAACATTCATTTTCCAACTTGTTTGTAGGTGAAGAGTGTTCACCTTATAAATATATGAAATCAGAAGCAAACTTATGCATAGAATTTATGCAAGTGAGCATATGAATGTCACTGGAATATGCTAAAATGTATAAAAGCAGACACATTTTTAAGAATAGTTTCCCACAGAAGGGAAAATATTAACTTATAGTTTTTTCAACAGTTCTTGATTAATCTTAACATATGATTTTGATAGTATATTCTTCACTTCCTCGATAACTTTGTTGTGCAAGACAGATGTGCCAAGGTATGAGCCCATGTGATAGTAATGTTTAACCTCTTCTTCCTCAATCTTCCCATTCGTCTTTCTCATAATAACATCAGTATCTAAAGGAATGAAAGCAAAACTCGTTGTGTAAAAATCCATGTGGTCACTTACAACTTGGCACTTCAGCATCTGCCTTCTGCAGCACAAACAGATGGGTTCATTTAGCAAAATCATATTTGGTTTCAGCTCTCAGCCTGTCTGTCAAAACATGTTCAACTTCATGGAAAGCGAAGCCTGTGTAATACATCTTGTTCATGCAACCTGGAAGAAAGAACACCATTCTTTCACTAAAATCCAACTGTTTGGCTTTTTTCCCCCCAGTAACAATCGCAACGATGTGGTGTTTTATTTAGCACCCCTCCTTTTTGTCCAGCTGACTAATGGCTTAGAAGTAAAAGAAACTTGGGTACTACAATTACTGGGAGACCTCCCCCATCTAACCCTCCCCTCACTCAACCTTGCACATGTTTGAGTCTGGAAGGGTGGCACAGAGAGTCCACACAGTCTACAGGCTCCCCGGGAGGCAGTAAGGTACATGAAAAGCAAGGTCACCAGGCTAGCAACCTGCATGGAGTCCCCTCTTTCAGAAATACCTGTCCCCCCCACTACACCATCCTCTGTTATCCAAACTCTATATGATATATAAAAGATAAAGTAGAAGCCAGAAGCAAATTACTCATGAATAAGTGGTCTATCCTACTCAGTTTTATTGTAATATTAGAAAAGAATGTCAGTGAATACCTGCAAAAGAATAAAATAGTATTTCAAGATTTTTTTGTTGTTATTTTTGTTTAACCTGCTTCAGGAATGGAGAGAGTTTAATCACCTTTAAACCAAATCTTGGAAGTAGGGGCAAGTAGACTGCATGTAATTATGGTTACTGGTACAACCCTTACTTGCTACCAATTATGGGCAATCTGTAAGAGAACTCCATAATTTTATAGCACTTCAAGTTTCTTTCTCACCTCTAGAATATTTCACCATATTTCTGTACTCTGAACAGTTTGAGGTTTTGTCAGAAGTCTCATTGGATTGTGCTTACTCTCCTCCTTTTTTTTGCTATGATCAGATGAACAGGAGAAGAACTTGCAGTTTATCCTTAAGAATAATGGAAGAAAAAAAAAAGGAAAGCAGTGTTCACAGTAACTTCAAGAAAGGAACAAGTAAGATGATAATGGATACTAAACTGCTAAGGTACGTGAATACTGAGCCAAGAAATGTGGAAAATAAATATAAATGGGTAAGATTCTCAATATATGGCAAGTTCAGCTAGTATAACAGATTTGATGGGATAATCCATATGACTGTAAAATTAATACAAAGTGAAAAAGCTTGCTCAAGAAGTGCAGGCAGAGGAATAAAGGGTGATGATCATTAATGCATACATTTGCTCTAAGTCAACACTTTAAATTAAGATATGTTTGCTGAAAAACTGAGCAATGATGAAAATATAAAAAGCTGTGCACAGCTATTATTATGTAGGTCTAACATAAAGCAGCATACCAAGATCATGTGTATAGAGAAATTAGCAGATTCATTTAAAGAACAAAAGCCCATGATAATGAGGGATATCAGCTGTGCAGACAATTCCAGGAATAGAGCTGAATACAGCCTGTCCAGCAAGCTCTTAGAATCCATTGACAGTAATTGATTCAGAGTTAGAAAATGAAATGTTTTGTGTGTTTTAATTAAACACAGAGGAAAGAACTGGCTGAGAATACCATTTTAGAAGGCAGTTCAGAGTAGCAACGAAATGACAATATTTGTGATTCTTCAAATGAGATAAATAGCAATTAAAAGATGTCATAGCCTTCAGGAAAACAGACTTTACTAAACTACATGCCTAGTATGTAAGCTTTCATAAAGAGTTTGGACTGAGAAAAAAAAAAAAAAAGAGTTAATGAGAGCTGGACATTCTGTAAAGAAAAAATACTGAAGGCACAGTTGGATAATAAATTTCTCTCATTGCAAGTGAGACAATGAAAATGTAACACAACCCCCTGAAAAAAATTACAAATTATTCATTAATTCGAGCACTAGAGACGAACATGCACCGAAAATTAGATGAAGTTATAAAGGAAGAGTATAAAATTGTGACAGAAGCATGTAGGGGCAAATTTGGAAAGGTCAAAACAGAAGATAAATGTTAGTACCAATGAACACTAAAAGTAATGAGGAATTATTGTATAAGTGCATTAGTATTAAGAGGAAGACCTAGGAAGGGATTGGTCCACTTACTCTGCAGAGTTTTTAACAGCTATCTTACTCCCATGTATAATCATAACAAGGTATCTGTCACGATGAAAGCGTAGTATCTCAAACTCAAATATGCAAAGGAACAGTTTAGATCATAGTTAGATGTGTTAGAAATGTTGATATCAAATGAGCTGAAAAGTTGATGCAAAGTTATATTAGTGAGATCACCACTTATCTGTGGAAAAATTTTGAAGGATGTGTGAACTCTCAGAACCCCAGCAAATGGTAAATTCAGTTTTTCTGGTCTTTTTCAATGGCAAAAAGTAGGAGGACAGAGATTTATAGACCAGCCAGCTCAATTCGGACTCCCAGCAAATTTTTCAGAACAAACCTAAAAACTCCCAAATATCTAGTTGATGGTAAGCAAAGGGTTAAAGGATAACGTGAATTTCTCAGGCGTAAATGATGCATAGGGAATCTAATTTGCTTTCTAAAGCATAAAGCTAAATTCCCAGTACTTAGGAAACACTGCATAGGATGATGCCCTGCAGTTTTTTTCTAACCTTTTGATGGTATAATTCAGATCAGTATGTCTATTTTCTTCAACAGAATACTCAGTTTCCTGGCAAAGTGATGCAAAGGAAGTAAACTGCTCATCTAGCTGTATTAAAAGTCAAGTTTTGGAAATTATAATTGCAGATTAAGACAATGGTCTGTATAGTAACATTTTTAAGAATTGTGAATAGTAGCTCATTCAATTGTAGTATAATGGTAGTTATTCCTAATAGAGGAGTTCTTATATATTTTTTAATTCTCCCATAATTCTCTCAATGCAACCTTTAATTCTGTGTACTTTTCTCTGTTGCACCTTTCTTTTCAATGTGAAGAAGGGAAGACCAGAAATGTGTATAAGGCATTTAAGATTCAGTTGTACGGCAGGGTTGTTCAGCAGCATAACAGTGTTCTTTGTTTTCTTTTGTCCTATTTCTTTCCTACTAGTTTCTTAAACTCTGATGGTTTTTTTGAACACACAAAGCTGATGTTTCTGAAGAACTATCTATTAAAATCTCAACTGCTATTACTCAGTAATAGGGTCTTAACTCAGAGACCAACACTTGAAATGTTAAGTAAAGATTTTTTTTTTTCCTTATTACATCACTTTATATACCTACATTGAATTTCATTTGTTATTTATTCTTTTTTATTTAGTAGTTAAGGTGCATCTGCATTTCTTCATAGTCCATCTCTTTTCTACCCTGTATATTAATTCTTGAATAGTTTATATTGTTAGCGGATACTGTCACTTCAATAGTTATCAGCTACTTAATATAATTCAAGTATGTGTCAAACAACACTTTTCCCATAGAGGTCTCTTTTGGTTTCCACTATTGAGCTCTCAGTAATATGAAAGACAATCTTCTATTCCTAATCTTTGGTGAGAAATCAGTATGAGTAGAAGTGGCAAAATAAACTCCTTCACTATTTATTTTTACCTGATTCAGAAATGAGTATGTACCTTGTTTCTTGCAAGGTAAGTTATCATATGACATGTCTACCAAATGAGAGTAAGGTAAACTTTTGGGTAACAAAGTCTGTAAAGTCTCCTTGTGTTTAACTAGCTTCTGAGAAAACTAAATTCCATTCTTCATGGCTTTTGAAGCATAATCTTGTATGTAATAGTGGCAGTGTGTTCCTTCTTATGGTAAGGTTACTCCTGTAAAAATTAAGCGACATTTTTAGCATGGGCTGAATTACCACACACACACAAAACAATGAAAGTCACAGCAGCTCTGGGAGATCTGAATGCCTAACAGTATATCCTGCTGCAACCTTAAGTATGAACTCTCTCCACTTGTTTGTTCAAATGCATCTCTCCACAATAGTCAAACCTAACTAGCAAATCTACCCGTGAAAACCAGGACATTTACAAACTAAGAGCATGATTTAATTCTATAGGTAAAACAAGATGTTCTGAGCCATGGAAAAAAAAAATAATCACAAATAACCAAACTGGTATGAAATGAATGAATGTCAAAAGAAAGTCCTGTCTAAACCAGACTGTAGCCAAAACAGAGATATGTGACACCTATGAATTCAAAATGTATTAAACAGGACATAATTAACATCAACTTGCCTTGAACCCAAATTTAAATGAACAAAATAGTGTAAATATCGATGGTAAGCTCATATTTAGTAACCCTGTGATGGCAATATCGAGTATAATGTATAAGCATTTTACCAAGTATGTGAGCAATGTGATCACCAAAGGAACAAGGATGGGTGTAGTTGCACTAGAAGCCATCCAAGTAACAAAAAGTCTCCAGACAGAGCATAAGACAAATACAAGTGACTGCAAATAGGTAGAAAACCTCCAGAATACACAGGGATGTCTGAAAGGACAAAAGAAAATTACACAAGCAGAAGAAAGAGCAGAGGAGAATCCCTATTTTGGGAGGGGGCAGTAGCATTAAAATACCAGAGAAGGAAAAAGGTGAAGGAAGGCAAATCCACTTCAGTTTTAACTTCTCTCGTAGATGTGTTCTCACACTGAGCTGGTCACCTTCTTCTTCAATTAGGAGCCACCAAGGACCCTAGCCATAAATGCTAGCTGTGCATCGACAGCATCGTAGCACTGTGTACTTATAGCTAATTTAGAAGATTAGAGTTAACAGTTCTGTATACATAGTGTTGATCACAACTGTGTGAGATTTAACTATTAGCACAAAGTGTGTTGCTAATGAGCAAATTTAGTAAATTTTAGTCTGAAGTTCAAAATTGATCTGACCTGTCAGTCTTTCCAACATTTCCATCACAATGATTTCTGTCTCTCTGAATATAGATATAGATGTACATATGTATTTAACCTTTTTTTCAATAAGATCCAGGTGAACCCTGCTCAGTCACATTATTAGGGAGTGTAGTGTCTGTTAATGTTGACTATATCAGAATATGTTTCAATGTTTCATTTATATCTGCGGTATTGTTGCAAATGCCTCACCACTGTTGGTTGGCCCACAGTGTAGAATAAAAGTTAGTGCCACTTTGCAAATACACAGAAAAGCATCACACTTGCCTCCATCTCCAGCTAAACTATCAGTTCCAGTCTGTGCTCATCATTACCCCTAGAAGCTGTGACTGACGGTCTGGGCTGATGTTTGGCAGAGAGGTTACAGTGAAACCAGGCAGTTTGATATACAGGGTGGAAATTCTCCACATAGCAATTTCTCAGACAATCAGATTTGCACATTCTGCATGAAGACAGCTGGAATGAAAAACAAAACAAAACAAAAATATGCAAAACAAACAAAACACAAAACAAACAAACAAAAAACCCACAAGCAAACAACAAACAACAACACACCACACCAACCCACACAAAAATCCACTTCATGTATAGCTCCAGCCCCATCAAAGGACAATACCTTCTGTCAGACTATCACATTCTCTTTCATTAGCTTGCCACTGAGAGCGGAGCTCAGCAGTAATGCACAATCTGTACCTGCTGCCTGTGTTTATTTTGCTTTTGTTTCAAGAATAAAAGACTATACATTACATCGTCTTGAGCTTGTATTGCTGCTAAATCACACTTCAGGGAACAATGAAAACAGTTCCTATTTAATAAATATTTGTTGATATTTCATATCTAATTACTTCCAATGGGATCCTAAATGCATCCCATGGAGAGGAGAGAGTATGTAAGTCACAAAAGGTAGAAAACATCAGAGTGATACAGACTCTCATGAGTCATAGATAAAGCTCTAGAGAAACAGTTCTTTTTGTCACTTTCCTACCTACTGCTGCTGCCAGATGGATGAGGGATTGAGAGGAATGAAGGATAAGTCCGAGAAGCAAATGAAAAAACAAACAAACAAACAAAAAGCCAAAAAAAAACAAACAAACAAAAAAAAAAAAAAAACAAACACCAAAAAAAACACACACACAAGAACTCCAATCACCTCTTTTAGATAGACATGTATGGACAGAAGAGGTAATAAATCCTACAGTTCTTACAGGATCACATTACTTATGCTAGTCCCACTTACAGCTTATTTATTTACATATACAAACACCTACTTATAAACTCTCAGTTTATATATCCACGCACTACAGGCAATGCTGTTTCACAGGGTTCTGTGGATGCACTGAGTCCCAGAAGTATGGTCTTATTTTAAGGCTAATGCATTCAGGGTTTTGACTGTTTAACATCATTTGCTTTTCTCCCTATCACAATTTGTGCAAACCCTGCTGATTTCCCAATTTCTAAGATAACTGATAGGTATTGAATCTTACAGACATCCTGACAAAATGGTAAATATAAGCCACTCACCACCCCTTGACTCCAGCAGCTATACAAAATGAGATTGTATTGGAAGCTGAACTTGGGTGTTAGGAGGACATGGATCTCTAGGTAAAGCCAAAAATTTCTGGAGACCTTAAGTAGGAAAACTAAAATACCAGTATTTCCAGTTTTGAGGATTCCTTTTTCCTTATCTTTCATTAACGACTTAAGACTATCTTAATACTATAAAGGATTGCAAGTCCTAAGTAATTACTTCTTTCTGTTATTGTTTTAATTCCCTTCTTCACTTAACATGGGCCATTTTTCAGAATGAATTGATGAGCACAGGTCCAGCAACTAAACTTCCTCACCAGGAGGTTTTGTTCTCAAGACCTGTCAAAACAATAATACAGACTTGCTTTTGTTGAGTAAATATATTGTCTGGTATCCCATTTATCTTCATTTGGTAACATTCAAATTCTAGCAAAGGAATACAACGTTACGCTAATCAGTAAGAATGATGCTATCATTATGTTGTTCCAGTGGCTACAAGATAATTAATGTTTAGTGATAGACACATTCAAAATAACATTAATTATGTTATTAATTATTTTAACTAAGTAAGTACAAAGGCTTCTGTGTTTTTCATTAAGTTCCCTAGATCTAGGAATAAAGCTGCACACATTCTCCAGTGTTCAGTCTCTTCCTGCTGTTTGTTTACTACAAAGATTTAGACTGAGTTCTAAAAAGGCACCTCAGGAAGTTAACTTGAGTTTCTTTCTATTAACCATTTGATTGTGGCTTTTTGTTTCTTTCCCTTTTACTATATAACAGTAAAATTTTGAGAACAAATACTTACATGCATTTATTTCAGTATATTTCACGGTATGTCTTGTCTGCTGTGTGAAGTCAGCCTTGAACAGAGTTCTTTCACTATGAGCAGAGAATGAAGCTAAATGCTGCCCCTCTAAGGACTTTAAAAAGCCATTGCATGGTCTTGACGAGATTTTTTTTCTTCCTAGTGTTGCAAGAATTGAGCTGAAATTGCAGTAGTCTTACTGTACTTTTTGTCTTTTAGGAAAAATACTAGAGATTATTTTTTTTTCTTGTCTTGCAGCCACTTCTCATTTAAAAGTACTTTTCTTTCTAGGCAAAAAAAAATTGTGCTGATGAAAAGAGTTCTGCTGAAAGCACTGTGGAGGTTTTTCACTGATACTCGAAGGACAGCTCGTCCATACTCCTTTGAAACATAAGCTGAGATTAAAATTCAAAAAGATCTAGCATCCTGACTAAAAAGCAATCTAAATTTAACATACCACAGAACACAGAGATTACATAATTTTGCCCTTCTTACTCAAATGATTTTTCAGGACTTTAAAACAGTATCTGTCTACACACAGAATCTAAGATCTAGAACTTTATCCTACTTAAAATGCTTAATTATTTATATGAATTAACTTGACATCAGTAGTAAAGATGAAGTGTACATGTATCTGAAGTAGGCTAAAGCTGACAGCAAAACATGTCAGAGGCATGCTTGTTGTGGAGAATAACAATGCTCTGGAAGGGCAGTGGACCACATCCCACAGCAATTTTAATTGTGTGGGCAGTCAAAAATCTCAGAACAAAGAAAAAGCTACCTGGAACCCTATTTCCACAGCTAGAAAAGTTCTGAAATCCAGATATAGCCTAAAACAGTGGCTGGTTTCTCGGTCCCAGTTAGGCTCAGGTATGTATCATATCACAAGGTGCTTGATTTGTCAAACCGAAGAAGCAAGACTTCCCAGCAGCACAAGAGTTTTAAAACCCCTACCCACAGTATTCACAAGATATAAGAACATCCCAAGTGAGATAGAGCTCTGTAAGCCCAAATTTGGGACAAGGTACATAAGCTGGGATAGGGTGCCTTTATGGGGTAAATGCAGTGCCCATGTCCTTCAGCAAATCTGTTGAAAGGAGAAAAATTATGTTCATTTAGGTATCAGGCTAAAGCTCCCAAAAATAATTTCTGTTCCATTAGGGAACTGTTTCCAAGAAAGTACTAATTTAAAATTAGACAAGACAAAATAGTGGAAACTACCCCACAAGGGGTAGAACAGCACTGGCAGAGACCAGAACTATATTCCTTCTTTCTTTGAGATGTGTATGAAACCACAATGAATAGAGAAAAGTTCAACAGAGAGGATGTTGCACAAGCCAGACAAGGTTTCCTTCTTCAGAGCTCTTGTTCTAACAAACTGCAAAGCCAGGCTTTACTCAGGTTCAGAATTTATTCTCTATTGCAAAATGGAAGCTCTTAAGATAAGGAGCTGCTTCCTTTTTTATGTGTGTCTAAGTGATCAGAGTATGTGGAGTGAAGAACATACAGGAAAACTAAACTGCTGACATGCAAAAGCAGTTCATTGACCACAAGTATAGAGGCACTAGAAATACCATTATTTGCTTTTTATCCCCAGCTCCCAAAACTGAAATAGGATATCAGTTTCCCCTTGTGTCTAACTAAATGTAAAAACCTTGTAAGCACACCTGTCTAACATCACCTTGATCATTTTGCATGTGAGCTAAACTTAAATGTTCTTCCACAACTAGTCCAGGGTCAAACCAATGCTCTAGAGGAACCTTTCTTTTCCCAGCAGAACAATTCAAAAAGACTTAGAAGAAAGTACTTGACTTCTTATTTTAGTGATTGTAGCTATGTAGGAAAGCACTACATGTGAAATCCCAAGAGGAAAATATAAGATGTAAAAGATATGATCTTTGACTATTTTGTGGTGATAATTTTCTGTGCTCCAGCAGAACCTAAATTTTTCCACTGTGCACACCCAACAGCTGTGTTAGAGAAGCTTAAAACTATATTACTTGAGTTAGTGGCTCTTTTTCCTGTCATTGGTTTTTATACCCACTCCTCGTGTTTTCTCTTAAATCAGGTTGTGATTCTTCAGCTTGTCCCCTGAAAACAGAGTTCTGCATGGAATTCCACTGAAACTAATTAATTCATTTATATAAAATGAAGAGGCAAGGTCTGAGATCTTTAATTGCATGGAGGCAAGGTCCATATTTTGACACAGGTCTGCACAAGGCCACACAGTGGAAATGGGGATATTAATTTTACAATAATGTAAATAATGAGTAATAATTTTAAAAGGAACATACAGTTAAATCCTCCTTTAACAATGTTATCTGTGTATTTACATTTTGCAGCTTAGCCATGACAACTGATGATTTCAGTGCTTACTTTTCTCTCCAACAGATTCATGTATAGATATTTATGAGTTTAGCATTGTATTTTGGCATACAGAACAGAAACAGAAGGGTTTGTAAATCCATCCTGATGCATGTTCAATATTATTTTACTGTGTCTATTTCAATGCTATCAACCTCATTATGTTCAGATTTTACTTCCACGTAAACACTTTGATGCTTTTGTCTGGAAGACCTACTCTATTGTTCTAATTCAACTGTGCATGTTAAACTGAAAGACTGAAATCAGAGATCATGAGTCTGTTCCTGGTTTCAGTGAACCTGGGTTTTATTCTTATATAAGCAGACACTGTACATTTCCCATAGACTTGACAGTACACGTCAGCATTCTTCTATGTATCTACCATCTACACTGCTCCCAGGACTCTTAACAACATTATAAAATAGTCTAACCTGAAGCCACAAATGCTGGGTTAGTGACCCAACTGTTTCCTCTTAAGCCAGATGCCTCTACTAAGTCCATACAACTTTACTTTGATGGGAGAGTCCATTGTTGATCTAATCATGACGATCTGTGATTCTGTTATTGCTTGAATATGGCAAATTACTTTTTTTTGCCTGTTTTTTCAGTAGTCCAAGCAAAAGCTAAACATAGATACTCATTATACTCATTGAGTAACTAGCCCGATTCCTTTGCCACTGGTTCCTGCAAAATTTTGCCCTCTGGGTTCCTGGACCTTTCTTCACCTGTCTCTAACCAAGGTCCACATTATTCTACACTGTTAAACTTAGTACATCAGTTCATTTAAGCTAGCCCATCTCATTACACTCAGCACAGTTTGAATAAAGATAACCATATCACAAAGGGACCAACTTTCACTGCATTTTTCAAATCATCAGGATCTCCACCTACCTGTCCATCACTAGGAAATTCATCACTCCCAATTAGAAGCCCTGCTGTTTCTTCATCACAATATTATTCACAACATGTCCTCCACAGCTTTTGGTTAACAAACAACGGGCTCTCAGGGGAGACCAAATTGACAGGGTTGGAACCTAGATAATAAAAGTTTAATTATTATATGCAATGATGGTATTTAATAATTATGATCTCCCTGGGAACAATTTCAAAGAATCATTTTTGCTTCATTACAATGTGTGAGTGATGATACTAATAAAGGCTCACATTAGGAACTCCACAATTCCTGGCCTGCTTCCCCCAACAAACATTAATTATTGCTTGTCAGAGTTTAAAGCAAGGCAACCAATAAACCATGCTCTGTTAATCCCTCCCACCATAAAAGGTGATAGAAAGATAAGGAGGAGGGACTTCAAGTTAGAAAGAGTCTTGCAAGTTGGAAAAGTTTTAAAGGTTTTACTAATGCTACTAATAAATAGAGAAAATATACAAAATATACAAAACCAATCTTGAATGATCGATATGGAGTTGGCGTCACTCCAGCAATGGCAGAGCTAAGAGCTGGCTTGGCTCCCGCAGCTGCACAGCAGGCACCTGGAAGTCATGGATGGGACTTCACAGCAAACTGGAAACTGAATTTCAGGGATGCGGGGCCTGAGGCCTGTAGATTTCAGGCAGACAGACAGGGTCCTCTCTAAATGTTGGCCATGATCGAAGAGGAGAGTCCCTCATGATCTCCATCTTACATACATGTATGATGATTATGGGATGGAATACTCAGTTGGTCAGTTTTAGTCACCGGTTCTGTCCGCCCCTCCTCAAACACGCCCCTATCGCAGCGGAATTTTATCAGTTCTTAGTTGTTATAGCAATAAATCTAAACATGAGCTTCTTCAGCATTCCGTTGGTCCTCTTATCAGCACCAAGCACAGTGTCCGAGAAAAATATGCAGTTACTTAGAAGGCGAACTTAGCTGAGAGGAAAATTCACCAAAAGAGAACTGGTCTCGTTTTTAACAAAACCAGGACATTGTTCCATAGAACACTGAAGCTGGGAAGCCAGTGAGCAAGGAGTTTGGTTGTGCTTGGCAGGATTAACTATTCACTATAATATAAGAGAAAATGAAGGTGCCACTACCTACAGGATGAGGAGAGATATGGATGGTCCATACTTTCTCAGTTAGGAAGACAAAAACAATCTAAACAAATCTGTTTTCTTGAGGTGAAGCAAATAGAAAGCTTAGGAAATTAATTGCCTTTGCAAGGAGTAACTTAAGACTTCCTTTTTTTTTTTTTTTCCAGCTGAGCAGACATGTGACTAATGCTGCTTTCTCTCCCATCAAAAGGGAGAATAAACATATGAGTCCATTCAGGGTGAGATGTAGTCTGGAAACTAAAGCCTGCCGTTGTGAGTCCTGAAGGCTGGGAAAGGAGCCAAATGGGAACAGATCAGACCTAAACTTACTTCAAAGACTGATTCAGATGTCCTGTTCACTAAAGTGGAAACTGCCTGTTTTCTTTTCTTGATTCTAAGCAAAATTGGCTTTCTGGATAGTTAGCAGCACAGGGCTACCTAAAAAAAAAAAAAAATAGGTATGGTGCCTTAAAAAAAATGTAGCAGGGACACTTCTTAAGGCACTATTGGTTTTGTTCTTTTTGAAACATTTGGCTTCTCTGCATATTTTTGAACTCCTTTGTGGAAAAAGGCTGATGTGAAATCCTCTGCCAAAGCATTTAAAATGAGAACAAAATATGTTAAACAACATCTAGCCTGCAGGATTTCAGCTCAGAGAGAGAAAATGAAAGACCACTGTTGACCTGACTGGGTAAAAATGTTTCATGGCATTTATAGAAACAGGATGGTCCAGGCTCCTACAACTGTAAAAAAATAGCATATTCAAGAATGAGCAGGAGCTGGAGAAATAGAAAAAACAATGGCTGTAAGACTGATGTCATGTTTGTATTCACAACCAAACTTTGTTGCTATTTGGATCAGTTCCTTTTGTTCAGCCTAATGTAAAAGTAGACATTACTATCATTTGAAGATGGCCCAATCCAAAGGAGGGACTACTTCAGACATTAAATGAGTGGGAGAAAGATGGGACATGGCACGTTTTTTCACAGAGTACAGGCTGGGGGAACTGGGCAGTGAGGAAGATGCTCTGAATGAAAATGGACAGCCTACATCCCCCTGGTTGGTTGAATCAAATTCTATGAGATTCAGAACTGAAAATAAAGCACATTTTTTAAAGTGAGCTTTATATGAGCCAGGCTGTAGCATGGGACAGTAGCATTTGCACACGGAAGAGCTTTTTAAGATGCCATAAAATAACTGTTATTTGCAGAGAGAAGACATTTCATGAGTTCTGAACACATGCTGAGTGTCAACAGTTTTGACATCAGCCATCTCATCCGAAGCTGTGGGGAAAGATGTTTAGGAACTGACCAGTCATATGTGGAGCCAGAAGCCTGACAACAGGACTATCTGGAGGATATGCTTATGCCTATATCCAATTTTCTAAAAAGAACAACAAAATAAAAAAGCAAATAATACTGAGAAAAAAATGCTTATGTATTTTGCTGAGAAATGTGAAAGGCAAAGAGTAAATGAGGGTGAATTCACCACCTCACAGGAATTCTCAAAAAGAGCTTTGTTTTGTTCCAGAGAATAATAAAACAAGAATGATGATTTTCTGCATTGGTGAAAATACATTACAGTGAGTACTACAACTTGTTCTTTAAAACAAAACAACCACCCTCCAAGAGCTGTTTATACAATGGATGGTGGGTTTTTTGAGTTGGAGAAAAACTGAAAAGAAGGGAGGAAGACCAGTTTTCCCAGAATGAGTGAAAAACCTCTCATTTCAGAGCTGATGGGGAAAGTCGCCCAAAGACACAGTTAAAAAATTAAGAAAATAAGAGGACTAGGTCATTATGATGATGAGAAAAATCCAAGTTTGGGGCTTGAATTTCATAGACCACGTGGGCTTGGGCTTGTGTGGAATGCATGTGCCTTTTCTGAGCAGAGTAAAACCTTCCTACTTCTCTTCTTACTTCTCTTATACAGCATTTGGTTATTTCCCAGACTAGCATCTATCATATGCTTCATGGGCACTTCCAGGTAATTTTCCAGTTCCTGTATTATTCATTATATATATATATATATAAAAAATTATATATATAATTATATATATAATTAAATATACATACCATATGTGCTAAATCCAGAAAAGAAAGGACTTCCAATCTTGGAATCCAAACCTACCTTGACTGCTTTATATTCAGGACTAGGTCTTGACTTTTTATTTTTGTAGTTGTATTTTCACACATAAAATTGCATACAAGGTTATACATAAAAAATTATTCTTAAATAGGTTTCTTTGTATGAGTTACACCACTGTTGTAATGGTCCGACCCAATAAAAGTGCTCTATGTGAATCTTTATGTTTTTTACATCACTGTACAGAAATAGATAATGATCCAAATTAGCTGAAATTAATAGATCAGAGGAATGCAATAGATATATCACCATATATTCTCAAGATTGTGAAAGACTGGCATTTCTTACAGTGGCTCATGAAATCTTGCAAGAGGGATTAATTTCAGTTGCTCTGGACTAGAAGCACTTTTTTATGAATTGGAAACTGGCAGAAGGGCCATAAACAAAGGTCAGTGATAATGCAGATAAACAGTAGTACATCACAATGAGCAGGATGAGTCTAACAATTACTGTATTGATCACTGCTAGCCTTCTTCTCATATAGCAACTTCATCAGCACAGGGAAAGCAAGGTCAGTCATTTGTTGTATTTGTTTTAATTTTTAAGTTAACTTATTTGGACTCTTTCCGTGACCCTGTTGCATTTGCCTCCTTCAAATATTCTAGGAAATTAGTCTACTGGAAGAAATCTTTGTGCAAATAGAGAATTTTAAATGAGGATAAATGCTCACAGAATACAAATCAGAATAAAAAATCCTGAGTATTTGCACCAAGAAAGAGGTTCTAAATTCACTTCTAATCCAGTCAAAACAAAAATAATCCTACCTGTGAAAACAGCTTTTCAAGTAATTTACCAAATATATTAAAGTGAAGGAATCAAATATTTGAGCAGCTTAGTTCTCCTCAAGGAACCGAAGTACAATAATTACTGGAGAATTACATCTGAGAAAATGTTGTCTTACTTGTTCCAGACAATGTATTTTGGAGTTCTGCTTGGTCATTCCTATTCACATTTAAAAAAAAAAAAAAAAAAAAAAAACAAACAAACAAAAACCAGATAACAAGTCACAGATATTGTTTAGTACAGAAGCTGTTTTTTCACTACACTTCTACACAACTTCTAAGTCTGCTCTCTAATAAACTGAAGCAGACATTACTTCTATTGGTCCACAAGGACATACTTTTCTTTGCTTTTAATTCTGGTATATTCATGATGTACTAATATATCCCTTTACCATAGTACTTGTCAAACATTACATACCATCAAAGTCTGGACATTTGCTTTCTCCTTTGGGTGGTGCCTTACAGGATCTTTATCTCATTAAATAACTTAATTGCTTCTCCAAAGGTCCTGTAAGAAAGCTGTGTTGCACATTTGTCAGCTATAGCCAGGTCTGTAACTGTGAAAAATCTAAGACCCACCCTATGACAATCATTAACAACTTCCAGAACAATGTTATATCATTGATAACTCAGAACAGAGAAAATGACTAAAATCTTCCGATAAAGTATTCACTTAAAATTATTCTCCCAGATCTCAGTTTCACTGATGACTGAATAATCTAAGGCTTTTTTCCAAACCCATCCCTGTAGTAGTTAAGAACTACAACAGATGATGATAGTTAGCAAAATAATTTGAGAACAAGTTGTGCCACATTGAATCCTACCTGACTCAACATAAGGGCTTGGATTCATTCCCTTTCAGTTCCATTTTCTAGCTGAAATACATCAGGAGCCTGGGTGCTTTCTGGAGTCAATGGGGAATTGAATAGCAATTCCAGATTATATAGCCTACCATCTGAGTCTCCTTAAAAATGCCCCATAAAGCTTCCTCATGAGCCTAAAATCACCACATCACCTTGCATTATGAGGGCTCTTCTTCCCTAGGTAACATCCTCACCTAGTTTTTCTGCTAGATTTGTGAGAGGACATGATAGGTCAACAGTTTTCACCATCTGCTCAGAGAGACTGGATCCTGTGTGTCACTACATCTTTTCTAAGTGAAATTAAACTGAGATCATTGTCCATATCTAGTCAAGAGCATAAAAGAGCTTAATTTTCTTTCTCATGCATGGACTTTAATAGACTTGATCCTGTCCCTTGACTGAAGTCAATGGTGATTTTTCATCACAACTTGGCACCATTCATAGCTGCATGTAAGCCCTTGTCCTTGTGATTTTTACTAAATACAGTAGGAATTTATCTTCAGCCATCTTTTGGAAACACCATCTTATCTGTGAATATGACAAAGTAAGGAACAATATGGGTTTGGCCTGTACAGCAGGAATTTTGAATGGACATTCAACAGGAGGGAGCGGTACTGTGATATTCACTTACTGTGTTAAGGCAGAAGTATCTGACTTTTGGTCTGCCATTCATAGTTTCAGTATGTGAGAATTCATATATAGCCAAGCCAGATACTTCCTTCTGGTAATTCAATATCAGCTTCGATTTTGAATGAAATGCAGTTGCCAATAAAATTTTATTTTGAAATTTATCTGCCAATAAGACTGTTTTCAAGTCAAAATCTATGCTGAATTCTTTTGCAGCTTTGTTATTTCCCTTTTCCTTCCAATGATTTTATCTCTTTGTTTTTAAATAAATATTGGTTTTTTTCATAGTTTAAGTTAGAGCTGCTTGAACAATTTATTCTCAGCCCTTTACCTATCATTTTAAGAATGGTTCTGTAGAATTCATAAAAGAATCTATGAACAGATGAATGTTTTTAACCAACTGGTGTTATTAAATCTGTGCAAGAAATAGTTTCTATATTCACTGCTAAGCTAAAATATAACCCCTGCCAACTATTCCATGAGATGCTTGAAAGATCGAATTTGTATTTTATCCTCACTGTGGTATGTGCCATGTTTCTTCTCAGCTGTGCCCTGAATTGGGAAAACATAATCTTTCCTTAAGACAACTTTTACTATAGCCCGTCCACATAACACAGGCAGTACAAAAATAATCTTCAAGTTTATGCATATGAATAATACTTTGTTTCAACTACACTGGTCAGGTAAAATGTATCATTGCTCCCAGCATGGGTACAGTTGTAATCATCCAAAGATAGCTAGTCCATCATAGCACTTTCCACATGGTAAGCAAAATATATTGCAGCACCATAAGAAGCCTTTCTCCAGGTTTCTTTTGGCCTTTCGATACTTAAGGGGGGTTTATAAGAAAGAGGGGGACAGGCTTTTTTAATAGGGCATGTAGGGATAGGACAAGGGGTAATGGTCTTAAACTAAAAGAAGGTAGATTCAGACTACTTATAAGGAAACAACGTGATGTAGTTGAAAATATGCTTGTTCATTGCAGGGAGATTGGACTAGATGACCTTTATAGGTCCTTTCCAACCCAAACCATTGTATGATTTTATGATTCTACTGTGATACATCCACAGTAAGATGTGTAGTGATCTAGTTATTTTAATAGGCAACGAACAAAACAGAAATATCTTATTTCTCAACCAACCAAGTCTGTATGTTCATGAGTATAGGTCATTCTTGTTTAATTCAGTCAATCAAACAAATTGGAAAATGATTCATAATAGAACAGAGAACACAGGAAGGGAGGGGAATAAGAAGGACATATTGTCTCTTTGGCCTAAGAAAGGATCAGCTGTTCTCAAACCATTTTTAACACAAGTTTGTTTAACCTTTTCATAACAATATCCAACATTTGATTCTGCAATCTTATTAAGGAATCCACTCTGTTTCATAACTATCCTTGCAGTTAGAAAGGTTTTACCTAAACCAATATTTAATCCTCACTCCCACAGTAGAAATGATAGGTCCTTCCTCGTAATGTCTTGCTAAATACTTGAAGAACATGTAGTCAGAAATATATAACACTTGAAAGATATTTATCATTTTTTCCCTTGGTCTTTGTGCTTCTAGTCTACGCAAACCCAGTTCTTTCTTGTTCCTAGACCTCTGCCCCACTGATCTCTGGGCTCTGTCAGTTATCTATCATGTACAGATTAAGACTGCTGAAAGTAGTCCTTTTCATGTATTACACAGTGTAAATTCAATCGTAATACTATTAGGTGATATCTTTATGTAAATCTATAGCATCCATAGGTACAGTTTACTTGGGTATATGCCAATATATTATAAGCTTATATACTATATCCAATATACTTGTATGCTAATATAAACATCTTTTATGGATTAGTGGGAATTAATGTATTTGCTGTAGTCAAGCTTTCAAGTGTAGCAGTAGGATTAGGAAGAAAGAATCAGCAAAACAATATGTGCCTATAAAAAGTGACTTACAGTCTGGAAAGCATCTTTTTGAAAATGCTGTTAAAGTCCTCTTTCAGAATCCATTGAGAAAGTTGTTGTGTTTTGAAGCTAACTAATTGTCTAGTGTAATCAGGACCCTACAAATACTTAAAGGTATTATTTGTATTTTTCTATCGTATTTACTATTGACAGATAGACATATCTCATGAGCTAAATGATCATTTCTAACTCTTGAGCATATAGATAATCAGCACTATTGATAATTAATGGATGAAAAATCTAATGCCAGCTAACACTTGTGTGAGAGGCTGGCAGTGCAGTTTAGTCTAACAACTATGTTTGGATTGAAATAGCAGTTCCCTTGATAGAAAAATGCTTCTCAACATATTACCCACACGCAAAGTTTTCTAATAGCTTGATGCTTAAGACTTACGGTTCTAGAAACTGAAAGCTGTCTTTTGGGAACCAGATTGCTGGGCACTTGACAAAGGTATGGAGCTATCACTTTGCTGAAGACTAGCTGCAGAAGCTGCCAAGAAAGTGAGTCTAATTTTGAGCTCTCATCCTGCCTGGCTAAGATTGGCAGCATTATCAATAAATCTATAAGGTAAAAGCAGAAATATGTCAATTAGTAGTTCTTGTGACAAAAAGGCAGGAGTAAGAACTGCAGGCAAGAGCCGCTAAGGCAACGTATTAAGAATGAAATTGCTGAAAAATTTTTTCTCTGGCACTAAGAATAGCATAAGCTAGGCACAAAGCAAGAACACCCTCTATAAGAAAAGTGGATATCAGTAACAGCTCTTCTTGAAAAGACTAAATGGCTGTGCTGAGGTGTATGACTTCGCAAATAAACCGAAACTGTTAAAATGGGAAGAAGAGGATCAGGTACAAATACAACCATGCAATGGAACACGGACATTTTGTATTGTTCTGTTTCTATCATACATAGAGCAACAGAATTCTCAGCTGCTGAGCAGGAAAACTGGAGGTGTCTGTATGGTTCAAGGACATACCTACATAAGGAAGCAATATTGAGTAATACCTGCTCAAGTTCTGGACCTCAAATCAACTACATTAATGTGAACTGTCTTAGAGATAACTGGATTTGCTGGTAGCCTAGTATTGCTAGTTCAGACAGAAGGAGGCTCCACTAACAAGGCTACCTTTTGGCCTCAAAAATATTTTTTTTGCAAAGGATGTGTATATTCCAACCTGTTTAAAATGGATCACTGCACCAAGTTCCATGTGCAGCATGTAGACATACCTATAAATTACAGCAGCTTTAGTTTCACCCAGCGGGAGGACAGGGATCATAATTTCTATCACTTCTGCTAGAAATCCTAGTTAGAACCCTTCACAGTGGTAAATACTCCTCCATAATTTGATAAAGATTCAACTTCACGTCTAAATTCAATTTCCACTAGTCAACACCTTCAGGGCACTGTCTCACTGGTATAAGAGAGGAAGAAATAACAGTAGCATCATGTTGTGTTTATTATACATAAATGCACACACACACAAACATGATTTCATGCCTGGCAAGTGATATGCTGTGTATCTTCCCTTCCTTAACATTTCTATACCTTTTCTGTAATTCAGTCGTGATGTCCTACTCATATTTTGTACACTGAACAGTTAAAAAGTATAGTCATGATTATTACTGAAACAATCACAAAATATACAAGAAACACTGAGACAATTCTTCATCATTCACATTTTCTTATCAATGTATGTTTCAGTGGCACAGACAGCAGTCAATCCTTGGCAGGAATTGCGTCTCTATCTGTGACTATAAAACCCAAGAACAATAGGACCTATGGTAACGTGAGCCTTTAAAAGTTACACAAGATAGAGAGAAAACTGATACAAAAAATACCTGATAAATGGTAAAACTATCATTTAGCGAGCTGGTGCCGTATGTTGTATGTGATTTCCATTAAATACTTGCTGTTATCAAAAGAGTCCAAATTCATAAGAGGTTGGTATAATATTAGGGAAATCTCAGGAAATATCCTTTATAGTGTGTTGAAACTTCCATGAAAATATTATAAACAGAAGAACAGTTACTCTGTATGGAATTAAAGAACACAGTAAGAGTATCAACTCTTGGGACCATCCAATAAGACAGAAATCTTCCCTTTCTTATTTATTTCATATGTCAAATACTAACCACAGAAACTGTAAAGGAACATCGAAGCATCATGTCTCTTATTATTTGACCAACTTTAGATGAAATGACTTGGTCCCAAACAATGCCTATCTGATTTCACTGTCTGGAAAGAGAGCCTAAGGTGATTAGCTCATATTGACTATTCATAAACACGAGGTGAAAGGAATATCACTCTTGTGGGCTAGGTGACACAGAAAATTTTGCAAATTTAATAGAAACCTAGTCCTTTTGTTATCCCACTGAGGAATCCAACATCAATTCTAAAGGAAACGTTTGTGCAGACAGTTCAAATAATGTGTTACACAGGGGATCATTCTTCGTATTCATATCACACAGAATCACAGAATGTTAGGGATTGGAAGGGACCTCAAAAGATCATCTAGTCCAATCCCCCTGCCGAAGCAGGAACACCTAGATGAGGCTACACAGGAATGTGTCCAGGTAGGATTAGAATGTCTCCAGGGAAGAAGACTCCACAACCTCCCTGGGCAGCTTGTTCCAGTGTTCTGTCACCCTCACTGAGAAGAAATTTCTACTCAAATTTAAGTGGAACCTCTTGTGTTCCAGTTTGAACCCATTACCCCTTGTCCTACCGTTGGTTGTCACCAAGAAGAGCCTGGCTCCATCCTTGTGGCACTCACCCTTTATATATGTGTAAACATTAATGAGGTCACCCCTTAGTCTCCTCCAAGCTAAAGAGACTCAGCTCCCTCAGCCTTTCTTCATAAGGGAGGTGCTCCACTCCCTCAATCATCTTTGTTGCCCTGCACTGGACCCTCTCCAGAAGTTCCCTGTCCTTCTTGAACTGACGGGCCCAGAACTGGACACAATATTCCAGATGCTGTCTCACCAGGGCGGAGTAGAGGGGAAGGAGAACCTCTCTCGACCTGCTAACCACCGCCTTCTAATATACCCGAGGATGCCATTGGCCTTCCTGGCCACAAGGGCACAGTGCTGGCTCATGGTCATCCTGTTGTCCACCAGGACCCCAAGGTACCTCAGAGAATATTCAGTTCTGTGTGTTAATGCCTCTGAAACTACCCTATGAAGTCATCAATACCTGCTTCTCCTGAATTGTTTCAAACACTCTTTTATTCATTTACAGCTATCAAATCTTCCAACTACCCTATTAATTTTAAGCTCCAAACTATACACAGCATGTCAACAAACTCCCTTCTCATACACCAAATAAGTGGTTTTGCATAGCCCCTCTGAAAATGTTGGTATCGTACAATGCTACAGGAAAATAATAATGAGTCAAGTTGCCCATTTTCTTGTCTAGGTTGTCTGAGTTCCTGGTAGTGTTAATACAATTTTAACATAATTCCTATACATCACATTAGCAAAGTAGTAGAACAAAAATGCATCCCTGCAGTCTCCAGTTCATTAAGTTCTTCTAATAAAGGTCTCTGGCTGTTTAAACAAGCAGCACACTATATCTGAGACCCCTTCCACAGTCAGGTGGTCAAGATCTAACACTCTGGCTCTCCACTGGCAGCTTGTTGTCTAATCAGCATGTCTAATCATCCAGTTTCTCGGTATTACCTGCAGGAGAGACTGCCCAGAACAGTAACTTGGCAAGCTGGTTGTTTTAACCCTTCCACCTGAGCTGTTGGGTGATTTCAGACAGGCCAGAAGGCTCTGCCCAGCAGGCAGACACTCTCTCTGCCCATTTAATTCCTGATGGTCTCTCTCAGATAGTTGATACACGTAGATAAAGTCATAACATTAACCTCTTAATGTTCTAATTCACCTACAGCTAAAATAAAGCACAGCAAAATAGTGAGATCACGCCAATGTGCAACTGCTTTACTGTGTACTGTATGAGGCTACAATACTCTACACCTTTCATTGTTTTAAATCTTCTCTGCTCTTGGTCACCTTCATTTGCCATGTTGTGAGAAGAGAGGTGAAAGCACATGCATCCTGGTGACTTTCCAGGTTGGAAAACTGCAGTTTGACTACCTGTATTCTCCAGATGGTCTCAACTGGACAAGCTATTTTTTTACCCCTTTTCTTACAAGCATTACTTGCAGTGCTGATGCAGAAGTTTTACTGCATTTTCCACTGAGGAAAGACTTTCTGGAAGAATGCATGAGAGATGCTTATAAATGAGAAGAGCTATAGTGGACTATTATGCTGAAGAAAGTGAAATGAGAAAGTAATTCTTAATGACGATTTATTTTACAAACTGGGATCTTTTCCCACCCCCATTTTCCCAAAAACACTTGATAATTTTTTCATATGGATCTATTGTGTAGCATTATTCATCACAGACTTCAGGATTAACTCTTATTTATAAGCACTCAAGTTTACAAAACTTTAGAAGTGTTGGCTGATTTCAGCTGAGCCTGCAAAATACTGTCTGTTTCTCTTCCTTCATTATAATGGAGTAAGCCTTAACCTAACTTGGTAACTTGGCCTGATTCTGTGAAAGCCAAAGAGCACCACATAGTTTTGCTTTTATTTAGAGACAACATCAAAGAAACCACTTTACTGTGCATTACAGATGCTCTCTGCTATCACACAGGGATGGCCTAGAGGCCTGGTCCAAAGACTGTTATAACATTTGTATGACCTGGGGATTTAAGAAATCAGCGAACTGTAGGAATGAGGGATCTACAGAAACCACTGTTTGACATTACACTGGTCAGAGTTTCTTGAAAATATTGATCTATGGAAAAGAGCCACCAAGGCAGAGGTCTCAAGAATAAGTTCATTGCAATTGTAAGGTCCCTAAACCTGGGAAAGCAGCCATCATTCTGAAGGTACAGCTAATGCAGAGGACAGTGGCCCAAGCCATTGCTGCATATAGACGTGTCACCTGCTGCTCTGTGGCTGCACTTTCCCAGCAGAGAACAGTGTGAATGCCAAAGTCTTGGTCTGGTATTCCAACAAGCTCCATAATCTTGGCGTAAGATAAAGGACCAACATTAGCAGGGCTCCTTACACAAACTAAATTTTCTCAGAATAGTGGTATTATCCTCAAAAAGTCTTTATTCTTTTATTAGTTAGAAATAAAGCAACATAAAAGAAGCAGGAGACATTTATGATTAAGAGCATTTCACTTAACGCTTTATAGCACACTTTGCAAATGTTGGATCAGCCTAGTTGAAAGGACAGGGATGGGATGAAACCTCTCACTCTAGCTATGTTGATGAAGAACAAGAAAATATGAGAGGTCTACCATAACTGATCAGTTTAGTAATACTCTTGCAACACTACTAGCACATCATCAGATGTATTTTCAATAACTACTACTATAGAAGTCAACTAGCAGAGGTCATGTCTACAATAGCCCTGTCTATATCAGGATTTTCACCCAGGCTTGTGTTAGTTTCCACTTGTTCATTTTTTCCTAGTAGAAGGATCATATTATGTAAATAGCAGACAAATTCTGTCTCCGACTTTGGTCTCCTAAACAAGTTTTGTTGATTTCAGTGCAAACAATAAAGCTGTTCTCAGGGACCTGACTACATTATTGTGAGGAAAGTGAAACCTGCTTCCACAGCTGCAGACCTAAGACCGCATTTTGCAATGCAGAAAAGCTTGTCATGTGAAGGTTTGGAGGGTGAAGGTTTAGAGTAATTACTAAGCTTTGCAGAATAGTACCTGGGGGTTGTGGTGGACACCAAATTGAACCTGAGCCAGCAATGTGCCCTTTCTGCCAGGAATGGTAATGGTATCCTGGGCTATATTAGTGCTGCCTGCAGGCCAAGAGAGCTGATCCTTCTCTTCTGCTTAGGACTGGTGAGGTTACACTTGGAGTATTGTGTCCAGTTCCGGACTCCCAAGTGCAAGAGAGATATGGACATACATACTGGAGACAGTCCAGCAGGGGACCACAAAGATGATGAAAGGACAGGAGCATCTCTTGCATGAGGAAAGGCCAAGATCGCTGAGACTGTTCACCCAGGAGAAAAGGCACAGAGGAGGAGATCGACTTGTTTAGTACCAGACAGTCAGCCAAGTAAAGCCTAGCGCAACTAAGAGCATTTGACAGCTCAAATGCAGGTGATGCCTTACTAAGGCAGTAATTTCCAGAGAACACAGAGAATTTCTACAAGCTGCTCATTCGATTTATGAACACATTAAAACTATTTCAAAGTCTTTCTGCACAGCATCCAGGAGTTCCTATTCTGGCCACAAAGTTAGCTTCGTATTTTATAGACCTGCCCAACACTGTGTTTTTAATCTACTTCAAATAAATTTTGGAAAGGTGTAGGTACTTTGCAAACTTTGCTAACTTTGGCAAGGGTCATCTGGAAGGAGGATATGCTGTAGAAAGAGACATATGGGCTAATTCACAGGAGGCTGAGAGTCCTCTGCCCCTTGTCACCTGAAGAAAAAGGTAAAACTATGAGATACCTCAGAGCCACTGTGTGAACTATTATCTGAGAACCTCTAAGACAGTAGGTGGAAGTAGGGATTGTATAATCCCACAGAGTACGAAAAAGTCACAGCAGGGCTATTTAAGGTTTGGGTGTTTTTGTACTTCCATAACTGAAATGAAAGGTTCCAAACTGGCTTAAGGAGAGAAGCCAGAGAGTGGTAGTCAATGGTGTGGAGTCTAGTTGGAGGCCAGTATCTAGTGGAGTGCCTCAGGGGTCAGTACTGGGGCCAATATTATTCAATATATTCATTGACGATTTGGATGAAGGAATTGAGTGTACTATAAGCAAGTTTGTTGATGACACTAAGCTGGGAAGAGTGGCTGACACGCCAGAAGGCTGTGCTGCCATCCAGCGGGACCTGGACAGGCTGGAGAGTTGGGCGGGGAATAACCTGATGAAATTTAACAAGGGAAAGTGTAGAGTCCTGCATCTGGGCAGGAACAACCCCAGGTTCCAGTATAGGTTAGGAAATTACATATTAGAGAGCAGTGTAAGGGAAAGGGACCTGGGAGTCCTGGTGGACAGCAGGATGACCATGAGCCAGCACTGTGTCCTTGTGGCCAGGAAGGCCAATGGCATCCTGGGGTGTATTAGAAGGGGGGTGGTCAGTAGATCGAGAGAGGTCCTCCTTCCCCTCTACTCTGCCCTGGTGAGACCCCATCTGGAATATTGTGTCCAGTTCTGGGCCCGTCAGTTCAAGAAGGACAGGGAACTGCTGGAGAGGGTCCAGCGTAGGGCAACAAAGATGGTTGAGGGAGTGGAACACCTCCCTTATGAAGAAAGGCTGAGGGAGCTGGGTCTCTTTAGTTTGGAGAAGAGGAGACTGAGGGATGACCTTATTAATGTTTATAAATATATAAAGGATGAGTGCCACAAGGGTGGAGCCAGGCTCTTCTCAATGGCAAACAATGATAGGACAAGGGGTAATGGGTTCAAACTGGAACACAAGAGGTTCCACTTAAATTTGAGAAGAAACTTCTTCTCAGTGAGGGTGACAGAGCACTGGAACAGGCTGCCCAGGGAGGTTGTGGAGTCTCCTTCCCTGGAGACATTCAAGACCCACCTGGACATGTTCCTGTGCGACTTCACCTAGGCGTTCCTGCTCCAGCAGGGGGATTGGACTAGATGATCTTTTGAGGTCCCTTCCAATCCCAAACATACTGTGAGACTGTGATACTGTGAAGATGAATGTGGAAAATGGCTTTTAAATAATGACCTGTAATGGCATGTTCTACAGAAGTATATCATAACAATAATATTTTAATACCTATATAAGGCTTCCATTCCTGTTAAAAAAAAAATAAATAACAAAAAGAGAGGGCTGTGGGTAAGTGATAGATCAGTTCATGTAAATTGCTTCCGTAAAGCTTGGAATCCAGCCATTTTGACACAAAAACACAGCAGCTCTCTGTCAGCTTTCCGGAACACCACACAGAAATTCAGGAGGAAAAAAATGCCATAGCACTCACCAGATGCACTGAGAACCTGAAAGACATGTTTTGGCAGTCCCAGTGAGAATTTAGCTTGGCACGTGAGGTCAAATGATCATAGAAAATAAGAGCCAAAACTAGTTCTACATATTATCTAAAAGATCATGATCTATGTTCATCCATGCCTGGAGATGAGCCTGGCATTGTGACTGAGAAATGACCGTTATAGGCTTTCTGGATGGGTAACACAGCCTCTAGCTCCTCTTACAGCTGCCTGATCACATTTTTGATTTAATGCATACATTATTATACATACTGCAGGAACCAAGCAGCAAGCTGAGGGGCAGAGAGACCTTGTCTGATCCATTACATTTCCATCCTTTCTGTCATACAGACGGAAGCATGTACTATACAGAAGATTTTGTGATCACATTACATTGATTCTGACGACTGACTGTCTACTGTCTGTGTTGCACTTTGAATTCTTCTGCATATCCCCAAAAAGAGTAGTATCTGCAGTCTGGAATCTTGTCATTCCTCTGTTTTCCTGTGGCAGTCAAATGGCTTTACATTTGGAGTATGTAAAATGGAATCTCTGTTCTGCATGTCCCATATCTCTGCAATATCATGAAATGTACAAAACATCTTTCTTCCACCAAGGGTTTTTATCATGGCAGTTTGATGCTGACCATTATTCTGAATTACTGTAAATCAGAACAGAAAGATGTGGTTGCGGCCAACTGGATCATACCACTGGCTCCATTTTAGCAAAGCACTGAGAAACAGTATTACACAAGGTGTAAGAGTTATGATTTATACTGAGAGCAGAATTCAGCAAAAGGGATGTTTAAGAATGGAAATGAAGCTGTCATAAAGAATGCAAACATTCAGTGAAAAATGAAATGGGAGCATTATATCCTCCTGACCTGTTTTTTGAGGGTGAAGAAAGGACTGCTGTTGACATCAGCAAGCTTTAGCTGAGATCCTGAGTGAAATGAAAAATATACTACAAATTCATTTGAAACTACAATGGGAAAAAAAGAGACAGAGATACCTGAATTTGCTTTACTAGTCTAGGTTGTCAATGAAAAATCGATGGAACACCAGGAGAGAAGTTCATATCACCCTTAATTTTTTTCTTTGAAAATCTGAAAAGCAAAATATTGAGATCACTCACTGCAGCAAAACCAAGATCACAGTTTCAGCCAACACACACTGTCATCTAGTTTAACCCATGGTTAAATGTGAGACTGCTCCTGTCTTTAGCAGTACAACATAAGAGCTCCTCATTAGACCCTGAAAATATACAGCTGCAGTCTGAATCAAAGTAGGTCACAGTTCGTAAGGGATTTGACAGCCACCTCAGTCACTGAAATTGAAAGAATGACCACTCCTCATTTCTGTTCCTAACTTCTTCATCAGAAAAAAAAAAAAAAAAAAAATAAATGAACCCTTTGAAGCTGTGACAGGGAAGTGAGTAGTAGGGGGCATCTTCAGACTGAGTTAATGGTGTGCAATGGTGTTTCGAGCCCCTGAGAGACTGCAGTAAGGTTGCAGTAGTCTTTGCTAGACTGCCTATAGACAAATTTATTTCCCAAGTGGATAAGGGCTGTGCATGTGCTGACCCCTCATACTCTCCCTTCTGCTCCTGGCATGACTCCTGTGTGAGACCGGTGCTGAAACGATAAGAGCTGGCAACTCTGTGAGCTCCTAGTTGGGGAAGCAGTAATTGACAGTTATCTTTTGTCCTTCTCACATAAGGTGGATACAGCAGATACAGACACATTCCATGAATAACACCATCTCTCTTCTTATTGTCTTATTCCCTGTTTTTCCAGGGCTGTCCTTTTCAACTTTGTCAGCATGTAAGTTGTGTGGCTTTTGCACACAAATTTTTGGAAGTTAACATGTTGTCTTGTTTACACCAGTTTAGGACATCTTACATCCCATGCAAACTTCCATCTAATAAAGGGAAAATGTGGGTGATAAAGTTCCTTTAGTCAGGCCCTGCTAGAGTACATCTTTCCTGCTTTTCAATATTTATTTATTTATTTAGATAAACATAAAGCTACCAGATAAAGGAAGGCATCTCAGAGCAAAGGGCAGCCTTTCCTTCTCATACTGATAGGCCTGCTTTCTAATCAGACAATTTCTGTCTCATTTAAAAACACCTGAAAATGTCTACACCTGAAGCTGATGAGATTTCAGGTCATGAAAGTGGAGTGGGGGCATGAATTGCAAAGACACATAGAAGGTCACTGTCTTCTGAAAGCGGCCTGCCTACAGTGCTGCTTCCTGCTGCATTAGGACAGGGACCCACTGAGCTACATCATTCAGGAACATCAGAGGGAAAATGGCTCAATGCAAGCTTGTGCACTCACATGTTGCCAAGTTATTTGTGGCTCAGTTACACTTCAAAACATAGGAAGACCTCAGTCATTTGTGGTAGCTGATGTTGTTGCCCACTGGAACTCTCCAACTCCATGTTTAACCTAGTAGAATATTTAACCACTTAAGGAAAAAGATGCTCAGAAATCAGACAAGTGTCTAGATTATATAGAAAAATAATTCAAAAGATAATATGGGCACTCAACTGGTCAGAGGAAGGTTTCTTTCAGCATTTGGAATATTTTTCTGGAGTTAGACAGACAAGCTTAAGCATGTGAATACCTAATATAAGCAAAATCCACAGTAAAACCAGAAGAGAGTCACCAAAATTGTCAGGATAACAGTGCTTAATGTATTCCTCTTATGCATTGGTTCGAATCCAGACAACTCCATAACCCCAAAAGAGTACACTGAAACCCAAGATTTGCAGGCCATGAGCTACTGGGCAAATATCTAGTATTTAGGGATCCAGGTTCCTAAGTGTTAGACACACTGGCTACATGTGAAGCATCTGGGAACATTCCCAAGCACAGGAACTTGACCATCCATACCAGAAAACTATTAAAACATTGCCTGCAACAATTTTGGCAGGTCATAACTAACTCTCTCCCAAGGACATCTCATTCCAGGGACATTTCCCAACAGGCAGTTTGCATGCAGCCAGCCTGTTTTGAAGTTTACAAGAGTTTGTTAGAATGGTCAATGGTCCATTGTGTGCCAGTTGGCCTAATTGTCTGGGAACATTCCTGGAAATGTTTAATATAATAGTTTATTTGTGCCCACTATTTCTGAGCCAATGTAGCAGCTTACCACTGTCAAAAGGGGAGGACTTGTTCCTTCTCTTGACTACATGATCCCACCCCCTCTTTCATACCAGCTCTGGTGTTTGTCAGGCCCTTTTCTCAGCCAATTCAACTGTATAACCTGCAGAAATCCATTTATTTTTTCTCACTAGCACAGGTGACTGCTGCCTTAGGAATTTGAATTGGCTCACTGCTGAGTCTGGCAACAGCAAAGCCAGCTCAAGAAAGGCATTGCTGTGCCTGTGCCTGGAGAGAGGAGAAGGGTGAAATAGCAGGGTGGAGTACGATCTCTCCCCAGTAGTGCCAATGATACATTAGGCTGTGCCTTATAACTACATTTCATGTGACCTAACTGAAATGAATTTAGACTGTAGTTCCAAGAGGAACTTGAACTGATGTAAGCCATCACTGCTGCTGCAAGCGAATGTCTTCTTGGCTGGCTTTTTCCAGTTGCTCATTTCCCATATCTCCTCCTTCCCTTGAGCCAGCACAGCAGTGTATATAGCAGTGAGTGAGCTGGACCAAGGAAACAATTCTCAGGAAAAAAAAAAAAAAATTTAATCATTACTTGATCTAGTTCACTGCATGGTCACAAACGCTAATGCCAAAATGGGATCTCAATTGAGTGCCAGTGCCAAAGGAAGGCTGAGTATGAGATATAAGTAAAAGGTGGGACACCAATATCATGGTTTATGAGCTTAACTTGCTTATGGAATTGGAGTATTAGGTAGCTCAAGAGGCATGTGCTTGTCTAAAAATCTCAATAAATTATTCAGATTAAACAACAACAGAGAGGGGAAAAGGGCTTTTAGGTACCCTAAATATAGATAAGGGTTCAAATACCACTGCAAAACCAAAGACAGATTGTACAGATTTTCTTTCTGGTTCTTTTTTTTGTGTTTTAAAAGTTCTGTTTTCCTAGCTGTGTTAGCTGTCAGCTCCCATTTAAAAAAATAATCTATAATTGAATTAAACTCAACAGGATAGGAGGCACAAAAAAATCTTCAAATTTGTTATTTTCATTATGACAATCCAGAAACACTGCATACAAACAGCTTTGTGTTGCAATAAACAAATTCATCCTGGTGTGTTGTTATAACCTTTTTATTGCAAATATGCCTTCTTCCAAGTCTATGCTGAAAACACAAGTGGGAAGAGGCAGTGGAGGAAAAGCATTAACTTTCTGTTGCTGTCAGACTGATCTAATTTGTAGTATCCCTTACCACTAATTACTTAAATAAATTGCATTTGCAGCACAGACAGGAGCCATATTAGATTTTTGGAATTCTGATCCAACTTCAGAACGCAGTTCTCATTACAGCCTTGTATAGGCTTTTTAATGGCTCTAAACACTTAATTATGTTATACTAACAGGCATAACATCTTCCACAGAAAAAAGCTTTCTAGTCGTTTTCTTTTGTCTTAAGTCTCCCATATAGCTTATCCATTGGGAGGTTTAAGACTTGGGAACATGATGATGTTACTATTTGATAACTTTATGTTTTTTTCCCAGTCCCTCTCCTCTCAAATAACTTCACAGTAGCCAGTGCAAATCAATACAGTTATGTTGATCTAACTTGCATTGTGCTGATTACACCTGTTGGGAAACTGTCAAGGACAATTTTTCAGTGCTTGCTACACAGTGTGCTATAAACTGTGTCTTTCACTACAACTGCAACTGTGATGCAACTGCTTTGAAAATGTAGTATAGCTCAGGGCTTTCACAACACTGATCAATATGCACATTAATTACCTTGACCAGTTATGAGTGCTTTGAACAACACAAAATCTGTAGGCAGAGGTAATACCTTTGGTTAATTCAGCCAATAGAGCTGTGTGGAAGGTGGAAAAAGGGGGGCAGGAAAGTTTTCAGGCACAAAAGCCTACTTCGAACCAGTCATTTATATGGTTTAGGTATGTGGTTAGATTTGGATGAGAGATTCCTCCGTATAAAGCTTTTCATATCAAGGTGTCAACTATTTGAAATTCAGATTTCCCATGGCACACCTAATGACATTCGGGGGTTTGAAACTGCATTCTTACATGGAGACTAGCCCTACTGTAAAGAATATGCTTGAAAGTAACAGAATGAGTGTTCACATTTATATTTTTGAGATCAGAAACCAACATGATTCCTTTCCTATTTTTATTTTATTTTCTTTCTTTTCCTTTTCTTGTTCTGTTTCTGAAATTCCCTACTTCTAGCTTTCCCTCCATTTCTGAGATGATTTATCAGTATCCATGTTCCTCTTTGGGCAGTTAAATTCACTAGTCCAGCTGAGCGTGCACCCAGAATTGAAAGTAATTCAGTTTGCAGCATATGTTGTGACAAGGAGAGAGTGACCCTAGAAACTGATCTTAAAATGGGCTCAGCAGCCATGATGCTTGTATTTGTCTCTGTGCATGCATTGTCTTCCTGCTGAGATAATGTCTCTTCATTATTTACGCATATAGAAATAATTTATGCAAGTAACTGTAACAGTTCTACCAGAAGCACCATTTGGAAGCATGTCTCAACACAGCTCACCAGATGTTCTGTAGCAGCACCTGCCGAGCCCTTCAATTGCTGCCTGTGCTCCTGCTGCCATGAAGGTTCAGAAAAGGATGAAGGATAACAGCACCTCATATTTATTTACTTGCATTGACCTGGGAGAATGGCAAGATAAGTGCAATCAGATTTACAGATTTCAGCTGAGAATTGCTTCATCTGTTGTTGAAATGTAGTCATCTCTGAACTGGAGCAGAGACAACTCTTTAACAACAGACAACATAACCATGTATTCAGACAGGAAGAGAAATAATATTATGGACATCTTGAGTGAATGGGAGAATTTTACTGGGTACAGATCAGCTATCCAAGTTGAAACTGACCCAGGATATTAGATTTAGCACTTCAGCTTTAGGAATAAAGGCAACAGATCCTCGCTTGCGGTAACTATCCAGCACATCATCTGATGTCAAAGCATACAAAAATATCGCAGGCACACATAGAGAGCATATGAAATTCAAATTTAATTATAATAATAAAATAGACAATAAAAAATAAAAACAGAATGCAAAAGTATTCTGCACTTCCCCATAAGTAAGAATGTTGCAGTAGAGAGAAACCTAATTAAAATATCTGGTCAAATAAGAAAAACAGTGCCAGGTTGATTCAGCTGATCCTAAGGTCAGGGCATGCAGCAAATTTGAATTCAGAGCCCTGCTGCTGTCCCTGAAAAGGGACAGGCTATGCCTTTTTCCCTTCTGTGGCAGATACCTACTGCCTTGTGAGTCTCAGCAGCAAAGCAAGATGCACACAAAACACAAGAAAAAAAAAAATCCTTCCAGCTTCTGCAGAGCCCTGATTAAACTGAAATCAGCAGCTGAGAGTGGCAGAGAAAGTAAAGCTTGCATCTGCTACAGTTGCTGCAGTTGGAGCTGTGAGTTACAAAGGAGATTTGCCAGACTCCTCAGCCTCTGAGCACACCAGGAGGGGGTAAGATGAAGTGATGCCAAAGCATGAGTTGTTTCCAAATGCAGCAACCTGTGCAGAACCAGAAGGTCACAGACTGCAGCTGGCCCAACTACAAGTGCAACAGAGGGAACAGTCTTAACAAGCACCAAAGTGCCAGACAGGAGAAAGAGACTTGGGTGCTAATCTGTTCAAAATGAGGAGCTGGCCTGGAATAAGCTAGGGGAGAGGGTAGGAAACATGCGGGAACTGTTTGTCCCTCTGCCCAATAGACACCCTTCTTCAGGATTCTGGTAGGCTGCTTAGTCTGCTCCATGCATCTGGGATAGATTCACTGTACACATCCTTTGAGCAGGAATGGGGGCAGGGTGTGAGATGACAGGCACTTCCATTTTTTTGTTTCCCAAAATCCTCTGCTCTGGTTTTCCAGCATGGGCCCCATCTGTTCCTCATCTGAGCTTTTGGCCCCAGTTTGACTTTAGCATTGCATCGACTGTCACTGACATCACTGGATTGCAAACTGTGGTCTCCATGTATTTCCCAGGGCACTGCTTCTATTTGTCTCTATTTCTTGTAAAATGCTTTGTAATGAAACCAAAACTTTCAGAAACTAGAAGGGATCCTCTAATTTCAGAGGTCAGAATTGGAGTCTCTCGACTAAATATTTGCCAGTAGAAGCTATTATTCCAAGTCAATTGGATATTTTGCAAATTTTGCTGGACTCGTTCACCTTTAGAATTAGACTGTGATTGTTTTTCGAAGACAGCTGAAGTTCAAGAAAATAGATTTTATTTTCTCAAAGCCCTTGCTGAAACTTTAGTAAAGAATTATTTGGCTCACTGGAAAAAGGATTTTTTAAAAAGAGAGAGAAACATCTTTTAGAGAAAACTGCTTTCTTTCCTCTTCAGGGAAGCTCTATACTGAATCCCAAGGTGCCTTCACAAAAGACTAGTACCAATGGTAGGTTTTAAAATTCTATGTAATATAGCCCACTCTTTAATATGTCTTAGTCCTGAAGCACAGTTAGTTCATTTGCTTCTCTTTCTAAAGTAGTTCTGTGCTACACTTTCAGATTGATCAGATCTAGATTGTTTGGGCTGAGGATCATTCTCTGTTGGTTTCAAAAGTTAAGCTATGTCTTTGGGATACCATGCTACATCACTAAAGCTAATGAGAGCTTGGCTGATTACCTCAGTGGGAACAGAACCATATGTTCAAGGAACACCATGGGTCCTTCCATCTAGTAGCTGAATAAGTAAATACCATACAATCCCTGTGGCCATGAGAGCATCAGGAATGTAAACTATTCGAAGAGTCAACCATTTTCAGGAACAAGCAGTTTCATTTGAGAAAACATAAGATTAAATTGCAGCAACAAGTAAGGATTGAAGAAGTAAAGTCAGAGGCTATAAATGTATGACTACAGGCATATTGACTAAATGAGCCTTATAATAATGACTCAGTATTCCTCCAAGCAACAATTAGACCTTGCACTTCAATAGGAAAATGTAATCAAAATTCACAAACACAGACAGTCTAAGAGAGGCAAAGCTGGATCCCACCCAAAGCCTCAGAAAATGGAGTGCACAGAGTCCTCCACTGAAGATCTCCTATGGTATCTTCACTTCAAGAGAAACCTCACGTTGAGGAGGCCTTTGTTTTTCCATCTTATTCAGGAAGGTAGAAGTCTAACATCCAGCTCTTGCCAATGGTCTTCTCAGTCCTGTGAACACAGTGTAGAATCAAGGAAAGCTATGGGATCAAAGGACTAGGTTTTGCCAGTGGAGCCTGGGTATCCAATTTTCCCTACTAAGTCTATCTACTATCAACAATTATTTGGCTGAAGAAACAACGTCCTCTCTCTGCATAAGTCTTTCTACAAAGCCTCACAGAGAGTCACATGGAAGAGGGCAATATCATTGTGAGCCTGGAGCGAGGTGGAGCTCTTTTGTCCTCTGCAGAAAGCTGATGACTGCCAACGGGCACCTTTTCTCTGAGGAATATATTGATATTCAGTGAAAATATCTAGGGCATTATAATTATGTGTAGGGGGTTTAGTTTTTTCCCTGGCTCAACAGGGAAAACATTTTCTCTTTTAATCCAGCCCCAACTGCAACCCAATTGCAAGGCTGCTTTGCATCACAGGCTCACCGTCTGCACGAGCTGCTGCTGCATGTGTATGTGTTCTTCCCTACAAGACTGGTGAGATTGCCCACAGATCCAGGGTAGATAAGTAAGGACTTGTGACAATTGCTCAGTTTCCAAATAAGTATTATTTTGCAGAAAATACATCACATCTACATGGTGAGAAAAGAAACCTCTGCAGCAATACCATGCAAACAGCTCATACAACAAGCAAGAGCACATATAACCTTAATAGTTGCAGATAGTCAAGCTCAGTTCTCCTTTCATTATACCAGATATGTGCCAGTGCACCTCTGTTAACAAAGCAGTGTCATTTTTGTAATAAAGTGGAAAACTAAAGCCAAACTCCAAGTAAAATGCCTCAAGAATATTTGGAATGGTGAGGATATATTCACGTCCCTTTCTCCAAATGCTGCTAGAAGTTTAGGTATCATTTTAAAGCATCTGAACTCAGTAGGATCAGAAGGTAGCTGCAGATCTCTTATCTAAAGACTTCTCACCCTCTCATACCTGTCCCAGAAGAAATACACTTTCGTGACAATTCTTTACAAGCACCTATGTGTTGTGGTTTTTACTTAAAAGCAAACAGTTTGTGAGTCTTCATTTTTTTAACTGAGATCCAAGCTCTACATTATAATATGCAAGATATGTCACAAGTAACAACCTTCACTGGCTTGCTGCAGCTCCCTATGAATATGAATTTTGATATGGGACTTACCAAGCTTTCTGTTGGGCTACCTTGCTGGAGCTTTGCTTTCCTAATAATTTCTGTGTCTTTTGTCATAGGCTTTTTTTACCAGTCTTCTTTTTATCTGTTGGTCTGTTTGATACACCTACCACATTCTGTCTCGTAGACAGTTCTCTGGAATAGACAATTTGTTATTTAACAGTACAATTCCTGACACAATACAGTGCCAATGCTTGACTGATTTCTGAAGTAACACCATAATGTCAGTAATACAACCTATAAATGAATGGCATCATCTGAAATACAGTACCCAGGTAGAATTTTGTTAAAGTAATGCAGTACTTTAAAAAAAAAAAAAAAACACAACAGAAAATATTCTAAATGGAGTCTTGTATTTTGTTGCCTTTCTGATTAAAAAGAAGGTAGATTGCTCAGCCTGGCCTGTGTCGCTAACTGATTTGCAAGCACCACCACCTTCCCAAGCACTCACAGCTTCTCAGGGTGATGGACCTCGTCAGGAAAGCACAATCTGATATTGAGCTGCATAAATTGCTTTTTGCTTCTCCTCCCTTGAATATGTACAAGTTGCAGAAGGAAAAGAAATCAGAAGAAAATGCTGAAAAATGTGGCTTTTGCTTGGCACACTCCTTAGAACATTTCTGCTGCACACGCTTCTTTCACTCAAACAAACTCTTTTCATTTCCCTCATTTCCTTCGTTATTATTATTATTCTCCCTACCCATTTTAATTTCTTTTCTTCCTAAAGAGCTGTTTTTAACAGCTGCATCTCCAGCTGTCAAGTGAATAATTCAGGGGAAATTTCTCACCATTGCAAGAATTGTTCTACAAAATACTTTAAACGGTCTTCAAGATTGTTAAAAAAAGCTTCACATGACAGCTGCATGCATGGAGTGCTTTATTAGTGGGCAATGTAGCTCTTTACGATGTATGCTTAGTCTTTGCCTTACTTTGAGCAAGCAGTTTATTGTGGACACATTTACCCTTGCTGACAAAGGTCCTGTCCTTGAAGATGTCACTTTTGCAAGCCTTCTTTCCAAAGCATCTTTGACACTTCTCTGATTCTGGATAAGATTTTCAAAACATACCAGCCAGCACTGCACACAGTGATGTAATGTGAACAACTCGGAGGGGTCTCTAAATAAGGTATTAGGGCTTACCAGGGCTGTCTAATCATGGGGAAATCAGCTGTCAGAGTTCAGTAGCCAGAAGGCTTCCAGTTCCCTCTGAGCCTGTTTAGAGCTTACATGGTTATGTGGCAGTACTGTGCACACTAGACATGTGTGTTAAATGTGTCCCACACAGACTACATGGTTTAGAAAACAGCTTATTTTAACAACTGAAATATCCCAGAGATATTAAAACCCAAGGCACTCAGCTGGATAGGAATGTATCAAGAAAAGCAGCTCTTGCATCTTAGTAGAGAAGCATGTACACACTGTGTAAATGGGGATAGGTAACAGATACCATGTAGCATGAACATTTTTTGAATGCTTGGAATTTGGTGTGAGAGTTAAATGCAACATGGCTCATAGTGATACATCATTTCAGAGCAGGCGATAAAGTATGCCTTGGAAGACAGACTTTCAACTACTTTTCAAAAATCAATGAGTCATAGGTACTGTAAGAAAGACACTTCACAGCATCTAAGGGCAACAGCAACAATTCTCAGTTATCACATGGATGGTGACCAAAAGGAAAAGCTATAAATATCTTCTTCTCTGCCCCTCTTTTTCAACCCCACACTGAAGCAAAAACTGATCATTATCTTATTGATTCTGGCCAGCAATGGTATAGAGTAAATAACAAAATCAGATAACCTTGTTTCCCAGCCTTTGTAAACTAATTATGTCTATTAATCACAGAGACCTCAGAACCTGTCCCCTGCACGAAAATAATTTCTGCAGCAGAAACATCTTCCATTTTCTTTGAACTTTACTATTGCCTTTCTAAAGTAAAAGATACTTCATTATTTTTTTTCTCAGCAAGTTAATGAGACTAGCCAATCTGTTGCTAAGATTAATTAAGAAACTCATTAAAAAATTTTAAAATAATCAAAAATCAAAATAGGGTCACCCTGTTTTAGCAACAACTCAGAAGAATCCACTGAAAACCAGAAGAGCAGGTCTAGGTAGTACATGGAACGAAAAATTATTACAGATTCAAATCTGTTGATTTCACACTAAATGAAGGACAAATTGTGGGGATAATTAATGTTTTTCTCAACTGTTATGTAAGTTAATAAACCCTGTTTCCTACATGACAAATTCTACTTCAGAAAAGATTCGGTTTCAAAGCAAGTTGAAGCACCTTTATTGTGTATACAGAGTTTTCCTGAATATCAAAGTATAAGATGCTAACCTGGAAAATCAACTGCTTTGTTGGGCAAAATGCCTATCTTACAGGTTCACTGAACTTCCTCAAGCAGATTAAACATCAGACACAGAGATATCAAAGACACAGTCTTCACCTGGTAAAGGCTGCCACATGTGAACCAGATCTTGCAATGGAATGAGCAGATGAAGCTCTTAATGGATCTCTAAAGCAATGCTCAGTGATGTCAGACACCAGCTGGATGTGAGAGGCTGTGTCATGTGTCATAGCTGTGACATGTTCACCCAGCCATGGAATGAGGATTTATGAGACAGAAGAATTAGGGCTACAGAACAAAGAGAAGAATGTGAGCAATATGAAGTCATTTTAAAAGACAAAACAGTAGAAATAGTTGGGGATTTTCTAATAATTCAAATGATTTTTTCCAATTAAAATGTCCTTTTTTGCTAATTTTCAGGTTTTAATGGATAACATTTACCAAAAAAAAAAAAAAAAATAAATAAAAGCAAGCTAAGGCAGGGCAGTTAAGCAAAGCAAGGGGAAAGGAGGAGGATTTCTCTGTATGTATGTACTAAAGCTTATCTGAGATGTGGGAATCTGTACTATCCACCTCTTAGCTTTCTTGGAGTCTATCCTTTCTCAGGTACCAAAGTGCTGCCCAAAAGGCAACAAGCCAGCCTGACCATCTGTTACAATCAAACCGCCGAGGTACAGTTTGACCCTGCCAGGTATAAGGGGATGAAATAAGCAACTACTTAGACATTTTCTCAGCATTTCTTTCTATTGTTTCTAGATTTCAGGATTCTTAGTTTTATTTCTAAAGTCTCTTTATATAAGCTTGTCAAGGGTTTAGCTTGTGGGGTGACAATAAAACCCTGGCAGATGTATTGTTAACCTCCTCTCCCTCACCCCCACTTCCCCCTTTTGCCCCTCCCTCTCCCCCCGTCCCACTCAGGACAGGTGATCGGGAGGGAAAGAAGGACAGAGAGAAGAGAGTTGGAAAAATTAAAAATGTTTTACTAATGCTACTAATAAGAATAGAGAAAATAATACAAAATATACAAAACCAATCTTGAAAAGTCTCAGCAACTGCAGAGCCAGCACCCAAAGTCCTGGATTGGACTCTGTAGCCAACCAGAGCTGGATTCAGTCTGTCACTGGGCCTCAGTTCACAGGGATGACCAGCAAGATCGGCCATAAGGAAAAGGGATGAGATCCTCCTGATCTCCCACTTTTATATGAAGTATTCACGTGAATGGAATGTTATACACAGTTGGTCAGTTTCTTGGTCACCAGTTTCTCGTTGCCCCTCTCGCGAGATGTCCATCCATGCTTATCAATAACTTCGCATTCCATTGCTATGTTTACCAAAGCATGTATCTGGTTCTCAAGGAAAATGCAGCTAATATGAAGGCTTTAGCTGACAGGCAAAATTCACTAAAAGAGAAACTTGTTTTTTAACAAAACCAGGACAAAGCTGAAATGGCAGGCACCTATTAATATAGTACAAGTATTTCTATCTTTCTCAATTTGGCCCTAAATATAGATAAGATTATAGCACATTATCAGAAGTATTGGAGATTACTTGTGTTTAGATCATGTTTGTGTTCATCATGTGCTTCATTCAGTCTGTGATATTTACTGTCAGTATGTCGAAGAACAAAGCAGCCTTATTATTTGGCTTCTTAATACTAAAAGCCTTTTTTCCCTTTTAAATATTAGTGAAGTATATCTCAGTTCTTGTGTTCTGTATCCAGGAATATTTCAATTCAAGTGAAACATAGTAATATTTTTTCAGAAGTTGTTAAAGCTATTACCAAAGTAAAACAGGGCATCCTGTAATATAAATCCAGTTATTTTACAACCATGAAGCCAGTGAAGGTTATTGTGGGTTTTCTAACACACTCAGAAGAATAATTCAAAAAACCCAAGTCAGGGCTTTTAAAACAGCAATGCAAGGTTTTTCCTAGCAGGGTCATTTGCAGGAAGATAAACATAAGCTTGGAAATAAGTTAGTACACCGTATGTCTTACAAAGTCTTCCCATTAAAGTTTGGGTTGTGTATTTCACACGCATTCTTATTTCAACAGAAGTTGCAGCAGACTGGTAAAAGAAGATTACTGTAGTACCATATTTCTATCTACTGACTAATTGCAAGTTCAAATATACAATAGAAGTTGATAATATTTAGAATTTGTTAGGCCATTCATGCTCTTACATGTTAAAAATTTTCATTATCCATGAGCCCCATATTAAACCATTACCATTTATTTAAATCAGGTATATATTATATTTGTGCAAAAACAGTAACAGTGAACTCTGTAGTCTGTACTTCCGTTGTGCTTTGAACATTGAGGTCTTGATCCACAATGCTCCCAGGCCTCATAGAATTATAAAGAAATAATGTTAATATTTCACATCCGACTCTATATACCTTTGAAAGACAATCACTCCTGTTTTAGAACAAGACTGAGATCTTTAAAATATTTTAATGACACGGAAAAAGAACAAGGAGAGAAGAACAAAGTAACCATGTGAAAAGTTGGAAAACATTGAATATAACCTGCTTTGGCTATTCTGTTGACAAAACCCGCCTGGACGCCTTCCTGTGTAACCTCATCTAGGTGTTCCTGCTCCGGCAGGGGGATTGGACTGGATGATCTTTCAAGGTCCCTTCCAGTCCCTAACATTCTGTGATTCTGTGAACTAAGGTGGTGACCAAGAGATGCAAATATGTTAAAAAGCGCAGGTTGTCAGAGAAGGAATGAGAAGTTGCCTGTGGCAGCTTGCAGAGTCTGTGATCAACAGGTTGTAATTAATTCCCAAGAGAAGGGAGCTCCCTCAGAGAAACCATATCAAAGTAGAGCCTTGAGGCAAACACCAGGTGCACCTGTAGGTCTCTTTGGTATTTCACTGCAAGGCTGTAGCATGTCAATAATCATCCAGCCTTTAAAGTATATTTAAAATCTGTTTTTCCAAAGAACATGAACTCTTCAGGATAAATTCTTTTTTAAAGTCATACTCTTCACAAAGCCTATCCCAAAGCCGTTAACGGAAAACTACAGAAAATTACAAAACTTATTGGGTTTGCCTGTTTGCTTGTATTAGCATCCAGTAACATATTATACCATTAATGTCTTTGCCTCAATTATAAGATTGCAAAATATCTATGTCTCCACTCAGATCTAAGCATAAAGTTATGCTCTTAAGGGAGCTTGTTACAATAAAATAATGCATTGGGCTGGAGCTTTCTTGTACTCAGGCATCTTGTACTGTGTATGCAAACTTACTATGCTTCTGTATATGACAGAAGGTTCAGTGAAGAACTAGTCAGAGTAGGGAGAGAAAAATCTAGGAAAATATATTGCTTCTTACTCAAACAAATGCAGTTTTTTCAAAAAGTCTGGAATCCTGAAATGAACTAATACCTTTACTTCCTTTTTTTGCACAGTTGGCTCATAGGATTGCTGGATGATGGGGGGTTTGTTCTCCTAGATGCAATAAAAGATCAGATTTACAGGATTCAGTAGCAGGAAAAATATGGTCAGCCTTTTCTAACCTTGTATTTCACAACTTCAACCAGTATCCTGGTTGTTATCTCACAAACATGTCTGATGTTCTTGCTGGTTGCTAAAATATTTTAAGTATGCTGAGGAAAGGCATTGGGGGACAGGTGGGCAGAGCAGAGCCATGTGTGCAAAGAACAATTTAGACATAGTCTCTTCTGCAAATAGTTGGTCCTCCCTCATTACACTGAAAATGTGTGCCTTGGAAGAACTTGACTGCACTTGGAGCTACTGTGCAGACCAGGCATCTAGTTATTTCCCCTCTTACATCCACACACAATGTGCAAGAAATCTGTATCATTCCCAACACACACTTTGGTAAAAAGAAGGATTTGGTGAGAGAAAAATGGACCAAGCTCAGGAAAAAAAAAAAAAAAAACAAAAACAAAAACAAAACCAAAACCATACAGACAGATAAGAAGCAGAAGAAACAGTCTGGAAGCAAAAGGCTGGGAACTGGCAGTAACACAATAGGCAGTGGACAGTCAAAAGGCATGGGTGGGATGCCAAACAAGAAGCCAGGCAGAACAGGACACCCCAGCCAGAAGGCTGGAATAAGGCAAGAAATAGTATCTGACATACCTGACATTTACTGAAGACGCTTATTACCTAAAGGTGTACTGGAAAATTTTCTTGCTGAGCATTAAAAACCTAGTACCAGTGTAACAAATGCCTGGCAACAAATTGATCTACAGAAGTGTATAAAAAGTGTTGGTAGCAGAGCAATTGTCAGCTATCCTGGCTATAAAGCCTGTGGGACGTACATTTACCCAGCTTCGTGAACCTGAAATCTCATAGATTCATGGAGTTAATATAGGAAAAGAAATTATCAAATATAAAAAAAAAAAAAAAAAAAGACTAATCATACTGATGTTGGTTATTTTAAAGGAGTATTCTTCCCTCCAGCATAGTAGCATCTCCATATATTTTGCTCCCAGTAAACATTATTCAAATAGGTTTTAGTGGCTCAAATAACTTTTGGTCAACTAAATGTCAGTAGCACTTTTGAGAAGAACAAGGACATTAATTCAGCCTCTCAGTAAATTCTCAGCCAAGGTAGCTATAATGTCCTCTTGTCCCAAATTGCTCATACGGTTTAAATTGCTATTTTTCATTCTGTCATAAACTGTTGTGCACAGTTATGCTGTTAAAAATTGCTGTAGAGGTATCTAAGTTTCAGTAACGTAAAAGAAGCACGCAAACTTTCTACAGTTGTTACCAGAATGCACAAGTTCTTTCAGTGCGGCCGGTCTACATTACCCTATCAGAACTAGCTACAGCATCCTAGGCACACACCTGTAATAAGTGCATCAGATCTCAGCTCCTACTGCATGTAAGTTGTATTAATTTCCATTTGAATCATGCAAAAATACTAATTTTTGATCAAGAATCACAATTACTAAATATTAGGTTACAGAGGTTTGGAAGATGTGATTTTTTTCAGCTGCTGATTCTTCCCATAAAAGTACAGGGCAAAGTGTAGAAGGAAAGCTACCTGAAATTACCTTGCATTTATTGTACACAGAAGCTTGTAATTCTTACTGCTGAAGTGCACCCTCTTATCATGCTGTAATGCAAGGTGCTTTATGGACTTTTGCCCCTTGGTGAAAGGCCATTCCCCTGCTGATGACAGGACTCTTCTGCCTCATAGTAAATCTGAGATAATTCCAAGTTGTTTACTGCTGGGTGAGAACTTGAGATTTTAAATCTATTAAAGATTGGGGGTAGGAGAGGAAAATATTTTAGATTATGGAAAATTCAGTGTAGGTCAGCTAGCACTCTAGCACTAAATTCTGTCACATAAAAAATAACAGAATATGCAGGTTTGTTCATTTATAGCTGACATAGCCTCCTAGAGAAAATATAGAGCCTGTCAGAGAGAGGGAACCTTAGAGATGAAGATAATATCTGATAATTTAATTCTAGCCTAGCATCATATCACTTTGGTTACAGGCTTAGACAGATCGGTATGTCAGCAGACAGTGAATCCCAGACAGCCTAACCTGAGGGGAAACCTTTGGACTCGCACCAGCTCTGGATACTCCATAATCTACACAGTGGATTTCAGAAGGACTTCCAAAACATCCACAGCACGGGTGAAAAATGAAGCTATAGTGAACTACAGTGATGCAAGAACTCAAATTCAATTATTCATTTGTTGAATTCAGCTTTTTTCATTGTGTAAATTTGAATATTTGTTCATTTCTTAAGAACTATGGTGAATAATTTCCTTATAAACTACTTCTCACGTATGTGAATAATAATAAAGTTCAGTGTTTGCATTCTTCTGCATTTTATTAGTCTTTGCTTTCATTCCCAGAACATGAAAAGCAAGCCTTCTTTCCTCTTGTAGCAAAAGGCAGACAGGGGAATAGTTGATATTAGCATCAGATACAGATCTGGACAGTGGTTTCACCAGAAGGATAACTCTTCTGCTAAAATACTTATGTTTTTCCTTTCGCTTTCATTAATTTATTCTGTTACCACTATCAGGTAAAATTGTTGATCAGAAACTCCTCAAAATCCTTGTTGTTGTTTTTTTATATTTTTTTTCCTCAGAAAATTACAATATCTTTTCAATTAAGTTATGCTCATTATATCAAAATAGAGTTTCTTTGTTTGTATAGCCCCCACCCCATGCCCAGCTGTGGCTGGTGTTTTAGTATGTCCCAGAATGTCCACAGACATGTACCTGGAGGTCAGGTGGGCTGACAGGCACACCAGGAGACAAGGTACGTTTCAGGCTGACTGCAGTTACAGCACAGTCACTAATGTCCAGATCAGACTCAGCTCCTGCATGGGAAGGTAAAGCTGTATTGGCCTACATATCAGTAATGGTAGATGTTTCCACATCTTTCAGGTGATAACTCAAGAAGCTTCAGTATAATTCACACAGGCATTCATCTCCTTATGTTGTTTCCACATCTTTCAGGTGATAACTCAAGAAGCTTCAGTATAATTCACACAGGCATTCATCTCCTTATGTTCTCACTCTCCAAGTTTCAGATGGTATTTTTGACAACGTGGTGCCAGCAGTTTGACTACTGAATACACGCTGAATTCTGCACACCATGTCTCCAGCTGGAATCAAGGGTCGTTGGCAGGTGACACCACACATGAAATCTGTTTCTCTATACCTAGTCTTGCAGTTGATGAGAGCTTTCATGTCAACACAAATCTCACTTCACTAAATGTGTTTATTTTGTAATGCCAGTTTCTTTTTACAAATTTCCTTAACTATTTATTATGGGCCCTTTATGGCTGTGATGCACAGTGTGATGAAAGATGGAATGTTACTGCTGAATGGAAAAGGGATCATTACCACTTTAATCTAAAATGAGCAGCCCAGGGTCATTTGGATATTTCAGATTTAGAAATTAAGTGCTGTGAAATGTCATGTAAAGATAGCTGTCTCTTTCTTCTCTAGCTCATTTCCAGAGGATCTCATGACACTCATCTAATACAGGCAAGGATCATCTTTCCAATTTATAATCACAGTGAGAAGACACTCATTCATGCTATTTGAGCACTGCCAGTTACTGAAAAATGAGCATATTATATGCCTGTCAAAAATATAATATAATAAGTAAATAAATATAGGTGTGTTAAATATAGTCGATGTATATAAATATCTGTGAAAAACTGCTGACAATCTTTGTTTGGTTTATAATACATGACCGCTGAGGAAGTAAGAAAGAGAGAGAGATAGGAAAATTTGGGTTGAAAAGAAGACAGAGAACTATGAGCTGTAAGAGAATGTTTATACGTTTCAACACTCTCAGATCACTAGAATAACTGCAAAACAGGAACATCTCAAATAACTTATCATCAGTAATCAGCATCACCAAAATTTAACTAAATGCAATCTGAACCTGAAATCAGTTAATTCATTTCAACAGGCTTTTGATATTTCCTGCTTCATCTACAAGGAATAGCTAGTAGCTGGTCCTAATTGTGGTTTAAAAGGAGAGATAATTCAGCAGAATTTTCTTCCAGTTCTTCTCACCATTGTGTGTAAAGGACAGTTGCAGTCATGGCCTTTAAACACTCTGGGCTATGGAAAGTAACTTGGTATTGTGCCAGTGACTTTAATGAAGCTATCCTGATTTCTACCAGATGACAATTTGGCTCAGAAAACTCAAAGTTGGTGAAAGTGTCCCAGCATTTTCCTAAAGGAGGTGAGAAATCATGACTGGCAGGTTCAAGCTGGCATGGTGAGGACTGCATGCAGTAATCCTTTGATGGATGATTTCAGTATCACTCTGACTGACACATATCTAAATTATTTGGTGGGTAGAGGACATTCTGTCTAAATACTCAAATGATCGCTCTGACTTACATCCAATTGATGGGGGGAAGTGTGGGGGAGGACGAATGGGTGATGCCTGTCTAAATACTAAGACGATAACAACACCACCCAAACTGCTTTTCTTTGCATCCTCATGGTCCCTGAAAAGCCATCACTGAGCCCCAAAGGAAGGTATTCTTATCAGGCATTTACATGCACTCTTCGTAACTACAAATTTCTCATAATTGTTATTTAATGAGGAGGAGAAAGGTCATTTCATCTGTCCTTTGCAGTGAATTAGCTGTAGGAAGGCAGTCAAGAAAGCCATTTGCAAAAGATCCCTTTGCCTTTCTCCATGCTTGAAGGATGTGTCTTATTTTTCTTTTTCTAAGTGATAAAGCTCATTGCTACCTGTGGTTTCATGTGCATACTGCTTAAGCATATAATCTTCTTATGCACATAACTTTCACGTCTTGACTCTGTCCCATTAAATTCATGTGCTGTTACAAGAATAAGGTTTCTATCAATTGGTTGTTGTCCTGGTTTTGTTATAAACAAGACCAGTTATCTTTTAGTGATTTTTCCTTTCAGCTAAGTTCTTCTAAGTGCCTTCTAAGTAACTGCATGTTTTTCGAAAATTGCGCTCCGAAACTGATAAGGGTGACCAATGGAATGCTGGAGAAGCTCGTGATTAGATTTATTGCTATAACAACTAAGAATCCTGATAAAATTCCACCTGTTCCATTGCAAGAGGGGGTATTTGCAAGGAGGAGTGGACAGAACAGGTGACTAAAACTGACAAACCGAGTATTCCATCCCATCCATGTCATACACCCTATAAAAGAGGGAGATCACAAGGGTCTTGCACTCTTCGACCATGGCCAACATCTGAAGAGGACCCGGCCTGCCAAGTCTGCAATCCAAGGCCTGGTTCCAGACTCTGCATCCCTGAATCCTGTTCTGGTTTGCTGTGGAGGCCTGCTCAGGACTTCTGGGTGCCTGCCCTCCAGCTGCTGGAGTCACACCAACTCCACATGGGGTGAAACCGCTGCCCCGGAGTATTCAAGATTGGTTTTGTATATTTTGTATCATTTTCTCTATTTATTAGTAGCATTAGTAAAGCCTATAAAAACTTTTCCAACTTGAAGCCTCTCTTCCTTCCTCCTAACTTTTCCTATGTGGAGAGGATGTGGGGTAACAGAGAGCATCTGCCACAGTTTAATGTCACATTGCAATTAAACCGTGACAGTTGCATAATTAAGTGATTAGACCAAACTGAGGTTCAAAGGCAGTTTTATTGGATACTCAAAATCAGCAAATGAGGGAGTTTTGTGTATCTACAAATTCCTTTAAAAAAAAAAAAAAACAAACTGCTGGTAAGCACAGTAGAATATGAGAACAAAATTGTTACTTGAAAAGGAGGCTGAGGGTTGGAAACAGTTGTTGCTGGGTACACTTTGAAAGCTTCCTGAGAAATGCACATCCCATTGAAATATCAAAGCAGCTATACACTATAGGCTGGATCCTACACTCACTGTCAGCCAGCCTCGCTCTGGTACTGAGTTACATCAGGAGAGCACAGAGTTGGCAGTGCTATCTAACTCTGGCACAGTAAAGCCACTCTTCTGTTAACAGGACTCAGCCTCTCTCTGCAAACATGTAAATCTGGCAGATTACTCAAACTTGGCTCAGGTACTGAGAATAGGGAAGTGTATCAGTCTATAGAGACTTACCCATGATACTCTCACATCTCTAGTCACTTAGGGTCAGGGTCTGATTTTTCATGTCCCTGAAGTGTGTAATTGCAATTGAAAAGAAAGAAAGTTATGTTTTGAATATTTTAAAATATCTATGATTCTTCTGCTATTGAAAAATCCTATTTGTATTTCAATTACTATTATTTCAAATATTGTGTAGTGCAGCCTAAGAGACAATATAAATACTAAAGAGACAGACTCAGAAAAGGACAGAGAATTACATTTATCAAGCCTTCAGGAAAGTGCTTACACATCTTAGAGTTTAAAATGGAGAATCTGAGCATTTCTGCTATATGAACAGGTCTCATACCATTTGCTGTTGAAGTCACCCACCTCTCAGACTGATGTCTGGGGAACACAGTGGCCAACTGAGGAGCAAGAATCCTTTGAAATTAACTCCTTCCAAAGCCTGGTGACTGCCAGACAGGTCTTCATTCATAGAAGGAATACAAGTTGCCAATCACTAGAGAATGTGATGAACAGTAAGTATGTAAGGATGCCAGATAGGAGAAAACTATTGAAGCAAGCACCATCTAAAAAGAAAGCAGTCTCAAGGAGTCTACAATACACTTTCACTCTTCCTGTAACAAAATGTAGAATTACATTAAGAGTTAAAAAGCCACAACCATGCCATGAGGAGAAAATACGAGGATCACCTGTATTCCTATGTGACAACAGTTCCGAGTCAAATTCCCAGAAGGCTTTAGGGAACCAACAACACTATAAAGAAAAGCCAAAAAAAAAAAAAAAATTACCTGAATCATGCCAGCCAGCCTGGCCTTGGAGAAAGTGCTGTGTTAATCCTGAACATGCACATGAAACACACCAGTCAGGCAATCAGCAGATAATAACATTGAAAAGAGTATCAGTGTTCATTATTTTAGCTTATCACTGTGTTCAGTTTCTAGTGCTCTAAAACAAATCCAGAGCTAAGTTACATATCTTGGGTAGTAAAGGAGTTCCTTCTTTGCCCCTGGCAGGCAATATAAGCCCATATTACTATTTCAATCTTTTTGCATTCCTGATTTATGCACACTAAAGCCCATCAGCAGCTGTGGTTCATTTTCCTACTGTAAAGTGGACTTCAACTGTAATACCTTCAACTGCAGACTTCAGAAATTGAAGACTGCACTTTATGCTCTTCCCTTCAATATTTGTAACTGTAGTGATTTGTCCCAATTTAATTTGTGTTTACTGCAAATTGAACTCCATTCAGCTTAATTTTTATTCTCCATGGTTTTTTATTACTATGTTTGGTCTAGACAAAATATAGATCTTGGGCAATAAACTTTCTAAGCTCTACTTTGTTATGTGACTGGGAAGTTTACATCATTTACAAAGTCTCAATAACACATCCATCATAATAAAGTCAAAGAAAATGTAAGACCCTCATGCCCCTCCAGCATCAACACCATGAAAAAAATTAACATTAAAGATCATATAAAGAAAGCAATTTTTCCAGACCAAGAAATTATAATTTGTTACTGAAGCTTGCTGTATATCAATGTTAAATATCCCTATCAAGATGAAAGCATATCTCTTGTCAAAAAGAGTGAATTTTGTAACTTGACCTGAATAGAAATTATTATAAATTGAAGGCTATTGTCTGTCTTTTGTTCCCAGTCTACCGTGTGGTTACAAGGTTTTTTTCTGAGGTTGCAGAGAAGAGTTTCTTCTGTCTTAGGCTTCTGTACATTGCATAGGGTTCCCCTGGGACTGCTCTTGGGGTCAAGTGACCATGTGAGGGTGATGGGCAGGGTGGAAAGAAGACATATTCCCAGCAGGCTGAGTAAGACTAGAAGCCTCGTAAGAGGAGGAGGCACATAAAGTAACCTGGAAAAAAGACTCTCCCTCAGGACCCAGCATTTGTCGTAACTGGGAAGTTACTGAAAGTGCATGAAGCAAGACTAAGAAAAAAAAAAAAAGGTCCTAATGGCAATGACACAGACATGAGGGGAAAAATTGATTCTGAGATCCTTTATTTATGTCTGTCTCAAACGCAGACCTGAGATTCTTTTCTTCTTCTTCCAAGAAACACTGTGTTCTAGTTCATTGCCTTTTGTTTTACCAAAATGTAGGTTTAGAAGTTGAAACTCTGTTGTTTATGGTGCTTTCATTTTAAGGAAAACATTAACTTCAGAGGTCTTGCTGACTTGGAGTCTTGTCACACAGTTCAAAATTTATTTTGACAAGGATCCTGGAAAATTAAGTAAAATTTTCTAATAAGTGACCTCATTAAAGCACTGGTCAGTATGCAACCTCCGAAAGAAACTGTTATACATGTCTAAGGTGTTCTTGCTCTGAACAGATCACAAAGTACTTTGCAAATTTTACCTGTGATAGTCACTTTACCTACTAAATAAAAATGCAAGGTGTATGATGCTCAGAGAAGGAACACAGAGCTTTGTAACACTGAGTATAGACGCAGTCAGCTGAAGCTAGGTGTTACTTGTCTTCATCAGTCCAGAAAGCAACAGATGGAAATAAATTGAACATCTTTGCCACTTCCCTGCTCTCGTCACTGTTCCTCCATGCAACTCTGGCTTATATCAACCACAGACTCCTACAGAGAGAGATTCCAAAGCTCTGAATAGCAGTTTTCTTTCAGGTTTCATGTTTCTCTTGCACAAGAGACTCTATTATTTTAAATATCAATATTTGCATTTTAAAAGGCTTGTTTATTTGCCTGACTGAGAAAGTGGAAAAGAAAGAAGACAGGGAGAAATGAGATGTAAACATGGGGACTGTAAGTGTGGTAGGAAAGCTCAAGTATTTATAAATTTTCACTTGCATCATGTTAAAGGCCTTGGAAATATCACATAAGGGAGATATTGATTCTAATAAGAATATCTACTTACAAAAACTTAAGTGCACAATATACAAATAATCTTTCAGTAAATGTTAAGGCACAATCTTTGAGCTGCTTTTCTCTAAAAAAAACCAATGAATGTTATACTTGCTATCAAGACCATCCCGTGCAGGTTTAATTTATTGGTGCTCAGAAATAATCAGTCATGAAAAGTGAAGATAAAAGAATCAGGAAAAAGTTACCATATTAATGTCAAGAAAGCTGAAGTGCTGTAGGAGAGAGATTCTTATGCAGGATTTTTCTATGAACAGAAAAGTCAAAATCATAAACAATTTGCAATGTCAAAATACATATTTATTTAGATGCAACTAATCAGCCTCTGAAAGGTGGTCTAGCCAACTAACCATAGAAAATCCCAAACCCATCAAACATATTAATACTGTGTCAAAATCAAAACTGGAACGTAAGCTGTGAAAAGACTGAACTAAATAAACCACCAATGAGGTAGGAGCTATTGCTTATATATTTAGGGGGGAGAACATGAAATCTTGCAAAAAACATTAAATTATACCTTGTTCCTAAGAGCATTGTTTAGATAAAACTAGGTCTTACAAAGGACAGATGAGTTCACATTATTATTGTTATTAAGTTTGGATTCTTTGCTACTAATTATTTCCTCAGAGCAAAAAACAGTTACTTGTTTTGTTTACATAATGGCTTTTCCTCAAGCAGTCACAAAGTTGGTTTATTAAGAAAGGAAACTTAAGCATTTTGCCTTTTAGGAGGAACAACTGAATGTTTTAGAATAGCACTGATACATAAATTATGAATGGCTTCCTTCTTCACATATTTTTACTTGGTTAATTCAATACTATAACTACTAAATCACAAAAAAATAGCCTTCTGAAATGTCCATGGTGGAGGGTCATCAATTAATTAGAATAAGATATATGGAGCTCATGAAAAATAAAATAGATATACTTTCGACAAGAAGGATGGTTTAGTGGCTCATACAGGCACTGTCCTGCCAGTATTCCTAGATTCTACTCCCAGCCTTATTAAAGACTAACAGCATATCTCACATGACCTCATTTTCACTACCCAAAAGCATACCTCTCCTCCAAGCCAGATGCCAAACCTCTCAGTACTCAATAGAAGGAAGAATGTAGCTGTAGTGGCTGATTCATCCCTTCCTAAAATAGAATGAACTGCCCTATGAAAACAGCTATTGACTATAGAGGACGTTTAGGTGATTGGTTTTAGGAGGTCTGAAGCCCATACTCATGGCATAAACTATTCAGTTCCTCTGTGCTTTAGTTTTCTGTCATTGGAAGGAATTAATAGCATTCCTTGGTTTACAATAATCTCTTGTCCAGACAAAAGAGGAACAAGAGCAAACAAACGAAACGAAAACCTGCAAGGAAATTAACATTACTTGTTTTATCATTTTGACACTGAATGTGGCTTCAATTTAATTTACAGGTTAATCCTTGTATATAAAACACTCTACATATAATAAAATGTGCTTTTCCAGAACTTGTAGTACCCACATGGGGCTTGGACAGGAAAAGACTGCTATTGCTTTTCCTCTTTTCCTGTCCAAAAGAGGAGCTACTGTGACTTCTTTAGCTATTATATAATTAAATTGCCAGTAAGCTGTACTGGGTCATTTGTCAGGAATTAATTACGAGTTTTTGCATTTGAACTAAACTCATCTAAAGTGCCAAAACAGACATAAAGTTGAAAAGGGTGTAAAAGTCAAAGAAGAACCAGATAAAAGTTTGTAAGTTTTTCTAGAATTAGAAGATATTCCTAGAGAATTTTTAGAAATAGAGTGTGAAAAGGTATTTTATTGTATTCACAGAATTATTTTCTCTAAGGATCAGGTCAGTCAAAGGACCTTAACTGCTCTCTCAGTTCTGAAGTCAGCAGAGACTTTGACAGTCTCAGATGGTAGTTAAAAAAAAAAAAAATAATAAAATCTCCTGATTTATCAATAGTAATAGAAACCTATCCAAGCTCTGTTTTGGTCCAGACTGACTTTCTAATTCAGCTTGGAAAGCAGAGAACTCAGAAAATAATGTTTTAGTATTGGTCTATATCTCCAGGGTTAAATCAGGTGATGATGCCATCCTCATAAGTATTTTCCAGTCTACTAATAGCCTGTGGCCCACCTGTGCCTGTATTCCATCAGCTTTAGAGGATGTCTGGTGTGATAATGAGTTCTCAGTTTTCTCAGTAGGAGAGTAAGATTTCACAACAAAATCAAACCAGAAATATTCAGATATGGAGCTTACTGGTTTGGTGGCCACATATGATCTGATTCTGTGCCCTTTGATGCACAAAATGTATTTCTCATACTTCTATTCCCATAATCTCCTACTGCTAACATCTAAGGATTTGTATCGTCCTCAGCTAAGATGATTATAATTTTTTCCTTGTACATACTACACATGGATATTGCTCATGCTTCATACTGATTCAATATTCTGTCACAACCATATGTTTTTGGTTCAGTTTTAAAGAGAAGAAATAAAACCATAGTAACCATTAGCCCTGTGTTGTACCAAAAAAAAAAAAAAAATCATCTTAATCTGCAGCACGTAGCTGGTCTCATCTCTGATGCATCGTAGAAACAAATAAATACACTTCTTTCTCTTGACATTCCTACAAATGGGCCTTTTCATTGCCAGTTGAAACTATGTATTAATAGGCAGTTGTACAAAACCACTGTAAGAAAAAGTCATACATTGATGCTGGTCAGACATGAAACATAAGGTCAGAGGTGAAGCTGCAACTCATGCCTGACAGTTGAAAATTCATCTCACCTGCACAGGCTTCGTTTGTGATGACACTATGATCTGGTTCTAACATGGAAGATCTGCCTATGTGATCTTTAGCAATCATATCACTTCCAAAGAGGCAGAGATCTCCAGATTAACACCTTGCTCTGCTTCTTTCCCAAGCAAACGTGAATGGTTTCTTATTGCACACAAGACCAACCTGGCAATGAAAAAGAAAACTAGTAAAACTACTGTATGCCAAATAATTACCTTTCAGCAAATGTTTTTAACTTAAAGTATATGGGCATACATACACAGCCAACTGTACGGATGTATACTTAGCCTTGCATGTTCAGATCACTTTGCAAGTATACAAACAGTATCGGAGATGATGAAAGTAAGATGAAGTGACCTGACAAAAACATAAAGAGGGAAAGGGGAGAATGTGAGATACCTGGTAAAATAAAGGAGGTTTGGGATTATATCAGTGAATTGCAATGCTTCCTGTGCTATTTGACTTATTTTTCTGTGCTAAAAGGCCACCCTGGATGTATAGCACATGAGAGTGTTTATAGCACAGGCTATAAACTGCTCTCTGAAACATTTGGCACAAATATATTTCCAAAGATGAGAAATGGCTTAAAACCAAAAAGAAATTTAGGGATTTGAAGTTCATCATTTTTACATAACTCAGAGTATTCTTGGCTTTATGAGCATAGGCTTGTGAGTAACGTCTGAGAAAAAGCATATCAAATTTTAACTCAAAAAATTGATTTCTACTAGCTTATTATTCTCTCTTCTTCATTTCTATTTCAGTTTTCTGGAAATAAAGATAGAAACTTCATACTGTTCTGTCTTCTATTTTTAGTTCCTGTAAATCCAAGCCTATACAGGCTCAAAGAATCAAGAGAGGAATTTTGCACCCTTGTTCTGGGAAGAATTAAGAATTAAATATTGGAATAACACTGTCCAATTTAAGTATAGAACTGTTCAACTGAAGAGTTTTTCAAAGACTAGCAAATGATGGTCATCCTTTGGCAAACCCATAGTGAGATGTATTCTAGGTGAGGGCAGAGCTGCATAGCCTGAAATGAAAAATGGGAGTATATTTTTGCTGGTGTTACACTTGTGAAGAACTGTGCTTTTCGCACCAACTAATTTTCATGTAGGTTCTGTACTTGGGAGGATTTTTTTTTTAATCATATGAATTTAAATAGTATGTACCAAAATTAGACTAGTGACAAAAAAATTCTTAGAACTTTTCATCCCAGATTTCCTGAAAGTACTCAGTGAGTCTGAAGGCTGATCTAGATTATCAGATCACTATATGTGGGCAGTAGCCTCAGGGATAAAATGCAGCAAGTACTTAACAGGCCCAGGAGCCTACTGGAGTCAAACAGAAAATAAAACACACAAGCTAGAGGGCAAGGCTAGGTAGCTGCTGCTCTGGGACTTTATTCAACTTGTAGGATTTAACCTCTGACTGCTGCAGAAATCCAATGGGCTGCCATCATCAGTCCTCAGTGCCTTTCTTGCTGTTGTTAAAAATGGCTCAGGACCAGCCCACTAAGAAGGCAGATTCTTTCCTGTATATGCATCAGCCATGTGTTTCGTATTTCACTTTGCTGTGGCTAGGCTGTTTTTCCCATTAAGACAGTCATGTAAAAAAAATAGATAAAATAAGAGAGCAAAAGCTTTGTGAGCTCTTTGTATGAAGTTTCAACAAGTGCTTTTTTGTCAAATTCAAGGGGATGACAGATTATCCCACAGTACCAATCTGGTGACTCCCTTCACCACTGTAGCTCATCAAAGCACAGCCTTGTTAATCAGCCTACTCAAATTAATGCAGTTATGTTATGACATGCAATGTCTGGAATTTTTTTTCATATGTAATTGTGTTTGTTGTGATTGAGTCTGCAGAACATATTTATGGTCCAGATACACAGTTTATTGATGAAATATGAAGAAAGAGCCTACATGAATATTAAAGTTTATGACATTAAGGAGGAGAAGAGAATTAACATAGCAAAATCCCTGTAGTAAAAATTTTTATAGACCATTTTAAAATCACATGTTCTTTCATATTTAGAGTTGTCTAGAAATGTACGTGAAATATCAAGCCCATAGATATTAATATTATTTGTAGCACTCCTTCAGTAGATTATATTTCTCAAGGTTGCTGTGTTGGTGTAAAGAAATCCTTCAACACTGTCAAGATAGTTTCTAGGCAAAGCTATATCTAAAGATTTTAAAACATCAGAAGGCTGATCTTGGGACAGACAGACACTGATCCTATAAGGAGCTTGGGTAGTTTCTGTTCCCTTACATATGGTTATCAAAAGGATTCATTCTGCAAATTTACCCTCTCAACATACTTATTGATCATGTGGGTTGTGGATCCAATACAGGGTCAAATTTTGTGACCTGTACACCAGAGCTCATCCAATTAATGCTGCCCCTAATGGTGCCTGACTGTTTGCCACTATTTACCAAACATAAGTATGAGAATGCGCCATAGTTAAACCTAAATACAGAAGCCGATATTAGCTGGTGCAGGCCAGAGTTCACTACATATTCTGTGACAAGGTTACACTTCTTAAAGAGCTACAAGCTAGTGTGGAATGATAAGATAATGCAGCCCTGATTTCTCCAAAGATTCATTGCTCTTTATCAGCATGATAGCTTTCAGCTTCATGACAAGAAGTGCATTGGAGAAGCTGGATTATACATCTTGATAAACATATGTTGTTGTCACTGAGTTCCAAATGCAGAAGATACTAAATAAAAATGCGATCAAGGAATTGAGGCTCCCAAGCACAAGGATCTACAAAACTAACTCACATGAACATCAGATGAATCAGAAGATTTTCCAGCATGTACTGTTTCAACCTGCATTCACTCTCTCTAGGCTTTCTCATGACCCATGTTTGTCCAAGCTACACATGGCAACACTTTCCCATTAACCCTGTTTTATCCTGTCTCCTGCCTGCAGGCACGTGAAATTTTTCTGAGCAGTAGCTGCTGGAAAGCTGTCAGTCCCTATCCGGGTGCCACATTTTATTTTCACCAGGGAGTCCTTCAGCTGAGAAAGGAGATGATGTATTTCTTACAAAGCTCTTAAGAAAACAAGAGTAGGCTTGCACTATCCAGTTTACTGGTCACTCAGTTTGATTTAGTGGAATCCATGCCAATAATAAAATAGTATTTTTTCCAAAACCGATGTGATGCCTCTTTAGCTGTTGGTCAACTTCAATAAGAATGCCAAGACAGTAGGACCTTTCACCCTGAAAAGCCTTATAGAACAGGCATTGACCTCCCAAAATACAAATCTAAATTCCAGAATACATTATACAATAGTGCAGGGGGAAGCATAGCGGCTAATCCCTTGTAAAATAAAAAGCCCATATGAGAAAAGATCTACAGGAAAAATCCTTTTGTTTTCTAAAACGTAATATGAAATTCTCAATTCATCAATGTTTGACTAGACATATTTTGTATCCATTTCTGTTGACTGTATATATATGATTTCACAATATCTCCATCATGATTTCTCTGCTATGGATTAATATTTTATTCAATTCATTAAACACAGTATTCATTTCTACTTGTGTGAAATTTTATACAGTGTCTTTGTTTTTGTCTGTCTGCTAGCACAGGAATATTGATGCAAATCAATGGTGTTGTAATTAACCTTTTGTTTTTCCATGTCTGTAGAAGCTGAGATTTTACCTTAAACCAATATGTTAAATAACTGAAATCAGAGGAAGAGAGGAGAAATGAGGAATTCAAAATCTGAAATTAGACCTAGATGAAATACAAAACCAGCATTTTCATTTCTTTATTATATCAATTTAATAGTCTTGATACTGATCATGTGTGAACTCTGCAGTATGCAAAAAACACAGCCAAACCAGAATTTGATCTGCCTCTAGTATAGCACTTTGAAATAACTGAATAATCGGTGTCATGTAATGCACCATATTATTACTATTAGATAAAGGTGGATTCCCATTTAAGTTTTTGATGTAGTTAATCCTAGTATTAGAAAAGCACTCCTGCATTTTAGAAGCAGTTTAGGTGTAGTGATTTATGTACTACTCTCTGTTTCCTTTGGCTTAATTGTATATCACACAAACACCCTATCCATTTTGACAGGTTAAAATGTGCAATTCCCTACAAAGTTTTATTCTGACGTAAGTAGTCAAAATGCATTTCAGTTTGTAGAAACAATCTGCCAGTGCCTAATTGTGGAGGTAAATTGCTCAAGTTATGGAAACCAGGAAAGACTAATACATGGCTTAATGCATTCACACAGGACACTTTAGAGACTTGGTGTTTGGAAGATAAACAGAGCAGATGTCAAATGAGTATTTTTAAATTATGTTTCCTAATTTGTAAACATAATTTTTCCCTTGGTCTTCAGTATAATAAACAAAACATTCATGAAGCTAGACTCAGAAAATTTTCTATGCTGCATATTTTCTGCTTTGCCGTTGTTCGTTTACCTGGCTTCACCAAGCTTAAAATTGTACGGTTGCTGGAATTTAGCCAAGATTATAGAAAGATTTTAGGTAGCTACATTCTAAGCTTTCCGATAACTAAGAAACATACTAAAATATATGGTTAAAACATTATCTTCTAAAAACCCTAAACTGAGCATGATGATGATTATAATTGGAAATAAGAAACTGGTACCTGTCCTAAAGCTACCCCCTACCCTTGTGCCATCCCGGGAGAATCAGCTCAGGGCTGCCAGGATACACTCCTGCATTCTCCAGAGTGAAAAAATGATTTTGTAATCGGGCAACGAGCATTTTCAGAGAAGAGGGGATATGGAGTTGTACAAGCCAGTCAATGGGGCCATAATTTCAGTCGGTTGCTGAAAAGCATCTATTCAGACAAAAAAGCCTCCACATACAACCCATCCTCCTTCCTGTGCAATGTTAAGTCAGCTCCTCACAAGAGCAAAAGGATACACTGGGTACAAGTTCTCCTGACAGAAGTTAAATCTTTCTGTGTAACTGTATATTTAGAGGACTAAAATGGAAATAGCAAACCTATATGGAATGTTGTGACAGTCACAGAGATTTCCCAGGTCACTTGCTGCTCCTGAGTAATAGCAACAGTTTATGTTTTCAATCAGAGCTGCTCTAATCAGATGTGGAAACACATTTCTGTCTTTTCAATCACAAGGGGATTTGAAAAAAATAAATAACGTAACATATAAAATCAACAGATATGAAGTTCAGATTTATTGTCTTCCAATTTGTTCTCCTGGTGAACTTGTAAGACAGATAATACATTATCCTGATTTTGCACAAAAGCACGAACTTCAATTAAGTCAAAATATTACTGAGTTATAAGAAAGACAAATGGTTAAGCAGCATTCAGAAATGTGCAATAGGCTGTTCCTAATACTTAATGTGTACCAAATGGAACTGGGAGGGCTGGTTCAGGTCAGATAATAAAAAGTCTCAGTCTCCCCTTGAAGTTGAAGATCAATTAACCAAACCTTTGTTAAGGTTTAGAAAACATTGGCACAGTGCTGCAGAATTTGGGACTAAAACTCTACTCCTAGTGTGTTCCATTCTGGAAAGTAACAAATGTTTTTTATTAATTACGATAGCACACCCTATTATTTTATATGGATGAGAAGGGTTCAAAAAGACTGGAATGTGCTCAGCAATATTTTTAAAACAATACAAAGGCAATGTGTAAATAGTGAGATGGAGCTGCAAATCAAGGGATTAAAATTAGACACATCAAAACTTAGCCTAAAATAGGGACTGAAAGGATGAGAACATAGGTTGATCCAGCCATCTTTTCTTTTGGAAATTAGAAGAGAGAAGTTTTGCAAACAGAAACAAGTTCCTGGAGGATCCCCTGTTGAAGACCTAGATGGTTTCTGGCTTCTCTACATAGTCTTTGGACTTACAAACCTTGAGAAATTTAATCCAAGCCAGCAAATTACTGAAAAACCCTGACAACCTTCATTAGATGATAAGGCCAAAATACATCCTGATTTGTCTTTCTCACTCTGTCTTTCTTTGTTCCTCCCCATGTATGTTCTTCATGTGCTCTTTCTTTTACTAAGTGAGATTTTATCCTTTTTTAATTTTTCTTTTTAACAAAATCTTGAGAACTGCACGGAATAAAACAAGCCCACAAGAATGAGAAAGCCCACTTCAACCTAAAAATGCTCACTAAAGGAAAAGGTAAGTGAGATGTCCTACACCAGGGAAGTTTTGGACCTACTGTGCCTACACTACTTCGATGATGTTTGCTTGCCTAGTAAATTCAGTGTTTTGGGGACACACTAAGGTTGTTTCCTGTTATAAGCTTGCCCTACATCACTGAGCTGGTAGATCTATGCAGACATTTGAGGTCTTTGCATGTGGCATGTGGGCTAGAACTACTGTGTGGTAATTACACATCTAGAAATCCTTGAGAAATGTTACAAAAAAAAAAAAAAAAAAATTCTTTTAAACAGCATTTCATGTCAGGGAAAAAGAATACGCCCAGAGCTATTGTGCTTGTTTCTCTCCCTGATTTGTTCAGAAGCTGAAAAGCATTCTTACATTCATACATCTGCAAAAGAAATAATCCTCTAGTTTCTACACAGAAGGATTCCCAAACAGAAAAAAAGGGCTATATTTGAACACCTCTGTCTAGGAAAAAGTCTCTTAAGCTGTTTTGATCAAATCACTCTTACAGAAAGAGTACATATTGGTGTTAGATCCTTAAGATGGAGAATTTACAGCATTACAGCAGTTTCAGGGATAATTGCTTTATTGTGATATAGATGCACCAATTACTATGTAAAAATTGAATTTTCTCTAGCATTTTCCCAATTAATTTTTCTTTTCCTAAGACTCAGGATTACTTTGGGGTTTGTGACTACAGAAAACAAACAACATCATGTCAGACAGCTCAATAAAACTTTTCCTTTACACTTTATATTTTTCCTCAAAGTTTGTTGGTTTTTGTTGTGTTGTTTTGTTTTTTTTTTTTCCATGCTAAAATACATATCCTCCAGTATTTTAAAAACAATATTTCTGCTGTTCTTTAGATTATTTTTACCCTGTTCAGACAAGCACAGGAGAAACTTCCTAACAAAGTTTGCAAACACACTGATTAGCTTTAAGTAACTGTAAATTTGACTCTCTGCATTTACAAAATTCTCTGCATGAAGCATAGAAGTCTCTGGCATGATGTGGTTTCACACTCAGTGGTCCCAGAGACTGAAGAAATCAAGGGCTAGAGCTCTGGTTTGGATCTTTCTCCAGTGAAGAAAACTGTACTACAGAGAATCAAAAGGACAGTACCAGTTTCCTACTTGACTTGAATGAGTTCAGCTTCTTCTTATAAACTTTTGCTTCCTATAAAGGGATTTTATTAATGGTCTCACTTACTAAAACCCAACCAATCCTGTTCTTTTTTGCAGTACTGTGTCATTAAGAAACTGTAAAAACAAACAAACTGACAGACACATGAGAAAAAGCACTTTTAAAAGAACAGATTCATAATATTTGAGGTTTAGAGAGCTGTTCTGTTCTCCTTCCAAGACTTTAAATCACATTTTCAGGCCAAAAGGGTTATTAACAACTTAGTTTTAAGGCTCTTAAAAATTCAAACACTCACTGGATTAACTACAAGGGTGCAGAGGACACGTTTCTGTTTCTGACTCCAGCCATTCCCATGTCTGTCAGAATGTCTGAATTAGAGCTGAATCTGATTATTGTGTTAAAATGTAGAGTACCAGTAGAAGCAAATGAACTTCTGGCTCCAGGTAGTCTCTGGGGTTACATATACGCCTGCAGTCCTGCTATTGCTTCTCTGCTGTTACAAAGCTCTGCCAACGTGAAAGAATCAGAAGTTCCAGACCTATAACAATAGCAGTATAAATATTTTGCTTGTGCTGATGTGCTGGTCTAAGAGCTGAGAAAATCACAAATGTCACCAGCACTACCATTTGTTCAGTGATGGGATCAGACAGAAACGGGATCCATTCTACCACCAACTTCTAATACATCATGTGTAATGTGCCAGAGTTATTAAATTATTAGCTAAGATTCTGAGTGTATTTTTTTCCTCAGAATGTTTTGAAATTTCTAAACTAGTCTTTTTAAGTATATCATAGTTTTGGGTTGGTTTGTTGATTTTTTTTTTTTGGGGGCGGATTTTTTTTTGTTTGTTTGGTGCTTTTTGGGGATTTGTTTTGGTTTGTGGTTTTGTGTGGGTTTTGTGTGTGTGTGTGTGATTTGTTGCTGTTGTTGTTGTTGTTGTGTTGTGGGTTTGTGTTTTTTTTTCCCCAAAGATCTCACTGAAAATAAAAAATGGCAGAATGTTGACACTTCACATGTTAGAATCAGTACAGCCTGGAACATGATAAGTAGCCCTGTACTTCATTCCTGCAGTACAGAAGTATACTGGGATGAGAAACTAGAAAGGCAGGATAGGTGACGAAAAAACAACAGAGGAAAAAAAAAAAACAGAAAAAGTCATCACACCACAACACAAAGTTTTCTGACAAATGTGATAAGGCAGATCCTATTTTTTTCCTTTAAGCATTTGGCTAGACATACAGACACATAAGCAAGATGAGATTTTTTTTAAGGACAAGTGATATTAGATTGGCAGAATGAAGAAAATACATTTTCTGGTACATGAAAGACCTTCTCAGGATTGAAACAATGAAGAGATAAGTGTAGTGAAGCAAAGTAGAGCTGGGGAAAACTTCTAATCTGGTTTAATTATTTAATGAGAGAGGCTGACATTAAAAAAAAATTGTCTGGTACCCAGTGATAAGGGGGTGGGATGTTACTTAGGGAAAATTGGGTAGGAAGCTACTGTGTATGAAAATCCCCAAATATGAAAACCTTCAAATTTAAGTAGTTAGAAATTCAAAATTTGATTCAGTAACTTGCCTGGACCTAGTAATCTAAAATGGATGACAATCCAAATACTCGTTTGGATCATTCAAAGTCCTGGACATACATCTGTATTTTGTGACTTCAAATATCTGTATTGGAAATGAAAGAAGGAAGGTACCTAAACGACCATTGAAATTCATGTTGGTGTCTAAATGTCAAATATGAGATTAAGTGAAAATGTTGTAGGTTAGATTTATTTAGATAAGAATAAATCTCTGGATCTGAAGCATCAGTGATGTCTCTCCACTGCCAGTTGTTTTGTGGAAGAGGAGGAAATCTGCATAGGGTGCTTCAGGGATAAACCGTACCTGAACTAGACTTTGAAAAATATGTTTGCTTTCCCCCCTGACAATCTGTGACAAGATGATATAAAGCAGCATTTACCAACAACTTGTAAGAGATTAGGCAGTTGTCAAAAGAGATGTCAATACAGGCTTTAGCAATTGCTTCCTGAAAGATTTTGGAGAGAACCACTAAGCTGCAGCTGGGTTTTGATGGCTCTCTACAGCTGTGCACAGCTGGGCAGATACTGTGTTTACCTGTATCTTTAGTTCTGGCTTGGTACTTAATGGCTGGGGTGACAGTGTCATATAATAACCATTTTTTATATACATATATTGTGAATTTGGTGTCATCCATTATGAACCACCCAATCCCTCACTCTCATTTTTCTTCATAACTGTATGTCTTGATTCCCACAAATAAAACCATAATTACTGCTGCTTTTGTTTAACATGATTTGTAATTGCTATAATGATAAGGTCTCCCTTGGTAACAGTAAGTGTTACTGCTCACTTGAAACGCAGTTCTTCTGCAGCAAGCTTTCCCTGCTTGAGACATACTGTCTCTAAAATAAACCTTTTTCTGCTCTATAACAACACCAAGAAAGTAGATGATGAATGCAGTCTAATTTTTCCAAACAATGACAAAAGTCTTATAAACACTTCAGTTCAAGCAGTCAGCCAGAACTTGAGATTGTTTACATTAGAGCAAATGAATGATACAAGATATTCTTTGATAGTAGGATGTTAAGGAAGCACATCAGCTTCTATTTCTACAAACACAGTAGGAAAAAAAAAAAAAAGCCATTTTGGGGGTTGTTTTCTGATTTTCTTTTCTTGCTCATGTCTTTCAGCTCTGTCTCTCCTATCACACCTGTGCCTAAGGAGGATACCTGTCTCCCCATAGGATTACATTTACATCTGCATCTTCAACTGGTCTACGACCTTTCTTTTCAGTTTCCTAGTTCAACTCAAGCACAGCTTGCCAAACAGTCTCCTACTTCTGGTATTCTCAGTTACAGGAAAAAAACAGGTAAAGGACAACACATGTAAGCCAATGTAACAGTCAGCTGCAGTTAAAAGGATGTCTTATTGACCTCACTCCCTGCTCCAAACTACCTGTGCTTTCTCGTCCTTTAGACCAACACCATCATTCATCCAACTCCACAGCGAGATTGTTCATGGAGTCAAACCAGAAAATAACTCTTTTTATTTTTCTACTTTAACTCTCTATCATTTTACATTGCTAAATCAGTTCACAACATGGCTAGAGAAATGTCAGAGATGGCAAAAAGGGAACATACATTTGCATTTTAAGGGCAGGGAGGCTTAACCGTAATATATCAGCAGAATGAGAACTCTGCCATCTCCCTCTGACTAACAGACATTTTGTAGCCTTCTCACTCCACAACAGTCTTTCCTTTGAACAGAAAAAATATTTAGCACTCAACTCTGCTTCAGTGACAGTATAGAGTATTGAAGGTTGGTTGGTTCTCGAGCAGGTCCAACTCTGTGCTGAACCAATGCAGGGGTCCTAGGACCACAGGGAAGATGAAGCAACAGAGGTAATTGGTGGGAAGGAGGATTGAGGACAGTGACTCATCCTTTCAGCAGCACTGCTCAGGAAAATCAAAGCCTAAGTATTATATCTGATAAGGCAAGTGATTAGATAAAAAGAAGATTTATGAAATAGTTTGGAAACCTTATTGTAATCCAAAAATTCAATGTTGAATGAAAGGTAGGTCCAGTCCAAAATCACCATATTTGCAGAAAGAGAAGTAAATTTTATGATTCAAGCATGTTTTATTATATGCCCAACCAATGTTCTTAAATATCACATTCTGCATGTAGCAGTGACTGAAAGCCTATCAGTGAACAAAGAGCCAGAGACTGTATTTCAAAGCTTCTTCTTACCCTAAAGGCCATACTCACTAACTTTGTAATTAAAGCATTTATTAGGTGGTTCTATAATAAGATATGGCAGACAGGCCTGTGAGTTCCTTTAGCTTATTGTATACTCAAATAATACAACATTAGATAAAAAGTTAAATGCAATTAATTACAGTTTTATTATGGACTTTGTCTGCTTTTTAAGGAAAAGCATTTGCTGCAGTATGTGGTATATTTAGATTAAAAAGTGTAGAGCAAAAACTAAACAATTTGTAAATGAGGATTTTTTTCTTTTTAATATAGAGCTGGATTATGACTTTAGGACCAAATATTGCGTGTGCACATCAGAAAGAACCCTGAAAAGGACACTGGGCAGCTTCCCAATTTCCAGTTCACTCTTTTTTTCCTCACCTTCTCTTTTCCTTGTCTAGTAGATGAGAGAACAAACATTGATTTCTATAAACTTTTGCTATTTAGCCTGTTCCATCAGTGCACAACTGAACATCCCATGAGAGGGAAGAGATCCACCTCCCTCTCTCCTCTGCAGACACAGACAGCAAAAGTGACTTCACAAACCCGTTCCACTTTGATCCACGATCAGAGGAGATTTTAAAAGGGTGCTTGTGTGCATGGAAACAGCAGGGAGGGAGCTTCTTCATATGGCCCTGTGTAATGAAAACCAGCACATGCACTTCTTGCATGAACAAGACGACTCACTGCAGAAGAAGAACAATTTGGAAGATCAAAATGACTCAGAAAGGGAACATGGAAGGTTTTTTCCAAATTAGAAAAAAAAAAAAAAAGAGAGGGAAGTGTTACGATTCTTTGTCACAGCATCATCATACATTCACAGTAATTCCATATATTTCTTTGCAGGTATGGCTATGGATAAGCTAAGTGGGAAAATAAGGCATGCAGACGCCTTTTCATTGCTGTATACCTCAGGCATTTATTTTCAGTGACTATTGACTTGGGCAAGATTTCAAAGAATGAATTAGACCCCAGCTTTCCAAAGGATGCACTAGCACTGTTTAAATTGTTGGTCATTAGTAATTTTTGCTACACAGTCCTAGTTTTATTTCCTCATATTTTTGTTTCCCCCTTAAAGCAGCAGTATTTTGCCACCCTTCTTGGAGGAGATAATGATGAAATTAATCCAGTTATTGAATTGCCACTCTCTGGAAAGATCATTTCACATATGGGGAGAAATGGGAAGAAATCAATCTGCTCATCGATTGATTGAAGGTGGGTTTTCATGTGCAGCATTTTTAGAGGGCAGAGAAGATCAGAAGGACCTTAGGGAAGTCAGCATCTTCATTGCTGTCAAAGTATCTGCTCTTGTACCCTGACAGAACTGAATTGTTAAGGAGCCAGCATTCGTGTTCATTTATAGGTTTTAAAAGAAAAAAAAAAAATAATATATATATATATATATCCTATCCTTTTATAAAAATTGCGGGTTAATACATTGAAATAAAATGTATATGATTTTTTTTTTCCAGAAAAGACAAGTATTTGACTGAACAGAGTCATGGTGTGTTATTGGTCTTAACTGCAGCTGAAATTTATCACTTAAAGAGAAACTGACTTTGGGATCTACCTATAGCCATAGAGTGAGTTAAGCAGTCCAGAAGTTAACTGAGAACTTCAGTGGGATTTGTTAATCTTTGACAGAGCAATATTAATTTCTTCTGTGAGAATGTGAAAAAAAAAAGCTAACTCAAATTAGTCTGGCTTTCACAAATGCTCCAGTGAAAAAAATATTTCTGATGAATTAGTACTTCATTATTTGGGCTTACCCATTCCCTTCTGCCTCATCAGTAAATTCTTATTTCCAAAACATGAATGCTACAACATGTCTGAGAATGTATTTCATTTTAGAGGGCTCCATAACAGCCGTTTTGATCCAATACTGTATCTTTTAGTGAACACAATGGTTTGTGTGTGTAGTTTTAATTAACTTATTGAGAAAATGACCTGTATTTTTATTTTCAAAGAATGACCTTTACAAAATATAGAAAACTAAACTTTATAACTAAGTTTAACACATGAGAAAACTTAATTTTTTTAACTGTTCTATAATTACCCTTGACTAATACAAGGATGATGCTGGTATTTTTGTGTCAACGTTTTACAAATTGTTAATATCCCTTGAAAACAAATTAATCAGTGACCAACCAAGATGTAGGACTGTAGGCAGAGTAACTCATTGAGTAGGATTGTTTGATATTGTGAAATTAAGATACATTTCAAGAATAATATTATTTCCAACAGTGCTCAGGGTACGCTACATATAATCAATGCTCACAGGAAAAACGTGGGATAAAATCCTTACCTTGCTGCAGCCAGAGAGTTTTGCTAGGAAATTCAATGAGAAAAAAAATCTACCTGTTATTTTTGCTCCCTATTTTCTTTTCTCACAGATGGGGTTTAGTCATCGTGACATAAAATCAAAGTATGCACAGTTGTTTTTTTTATTTGGAGCATATTGAGCATGATTGTCAGAAGACTTAGTCTACATTAAAGCAATGCAACTGAGGTGAAGAGAATTAGAATCTAAAGGTGTTAAGTTCTGGTACATAGGGTGTATTATATATACAAAATTAACCTAATCATGGCTGGACAGCTATATTTTGTGTGCTGAATTGACAGGCAACCCTACAAATTAGACAAAAAAAGATTAGAGGACTGATGCTGCCTGTGCAGATATTACAAAAGGACAGTCTTTGTACAGTTTGTTCTCATTTTCTTGCTCACATAGGCCAGAATTCAGTCAGTTAACGAAAATAATACTCTTAATACACTGCGAGATAGTTCAGGTTTTAAAAGAAGGTCTTTCTACTCGGTGTATCTGAAAGTGAGCAATGAAAACAAAAAAATAAAATCCAGGTATTTGTGCAAACAGGAATATATGTTAATGTAAAAAAATATTAGTAAATAGCCCTTTAGTTGATACATTATCTTGGGCATTGTTTGCTTTTTTAAAGTTTTGCTTTGGAAAACTTTCATTTGCGAGAACTTTGTAGTAATTAAATCTATAGTCAATGACTTTTAGAAAGAAAATATGTAGTGAAATTGAAAACAGAGTCACCAATGAATGTTCAAAAAGCCTTTAAATAAATATTCATCATTTCCCGAAGAAGTGAACTCCCAGTAACATTCCACAGATAACTGACATTTATTTAACCATCTAAGACCAAACCTCTGAAGAGGAAATTGTCTCGAACACATAGCCTATCCGTGTTCTCAGCAGACTTTAAGCATGTGCTTTAAATTTAGTCATATTTACAAGTACTGTCTTGAATGTTTTCCTTAACTGTCAGCTGTAAGAAGAGAAAAGATTGCAGGTTTTTCCTATCATCTTTGTAGAATGCCCAGCAAAAGGCAACTGACAGATCAATTCAGACTCTGGACATTCATGAAATACAAATTAAAATATGAATAACACCACCACTTAGGACAAGTAACAATAATATAATTAATAGTACAGCCTAAAGAACCATAAGCCTCAAAACCATGTCTTTCCTACTAATTGATAGCTAAAATACACAGTAAATAACCTCTATCAAGAAAAAAAATTATAGTGAAGACACAAAGGGAATAGGCAGACTAAGAATTGACAAATACTGATCAAAGCAAAAGGCTCTACCTGAAAGCCAGTGACACTGGCTGGGAAATCAGAACGCTGGAAGCTTTGCCACAAGCCAGTAACCTCCTCCAATCATTATTTCCCTCAAGAAATGTCTTGTTTCAGAGGACGTCAATCATGGAGCCTATTTGGATTTGCTTTTTTGATCTAAAATAAAAATTTTATACAAATGTCCTTGCATTGGTAATGGCAGTGACACAAGGTCACCCACTGAAGACATGAAGCTCTGGGGTAAAATGTTACCTGAGAATATGTCATGTTTCCTTATTTATCACAAAATTAGCAAAATTGATTGTTTGAAAGAGAATAAAGTAAAGTTCAGTAATTATCAATGTTTGAACATTTACACAATCGTTCTGGTGAAATAAGGGGATATCTTGTTGATTTTACTTTGAAGTAAATGCAATGAGAGTTTGGACCACCTACTCAAATAGTCTGGAATCCTCCTTCTGCAAATAGAGCCTCTGAAAGTGAATATATTTATCTATATATATGAAAGGCTCCATTTTGCAGAATAAAGGGCACAGTTCTGAACTAATTCCACTTTGCAACTTGAGGTCAAATATTCCCTCTTAATCCCAATAAATGAACAGTTGGCTAAATGGGCTTGCTCTCCTTTTATCTTTCATGGCTTCCTCACAAACGGCTCTGAACATGCCAGTTCTTGAAAGCATTCTGAAATATGACTGGTGACAGTGGACTTAGGTTACTACTGACAGAAATACTCTCCTTGGGAACAGAATTGAGTTATGAATTTTTATTGTGATCCAAATTTACCACTTTCTGACACACTGTTATCATGTGTCTTTATTTAAAAATAAACAAACAAAAAAAAAAAAAATTAAAAAAAAAAAAAAAAACAACAAAAAAACCAAAAAACAAAAACACCAAACCAAAAACACCAAACCAAAAACACCCACCTGCAGTTAGTCTCAAGACATTACTTTGAGATGAATTGCCAAAAGATTTCACTTTGATTTTCATATTATCCAGCCTTTTTGGCAGCCAAGTATAGTAACTGATTCAATGATGCCCTGAGTCTGTAAGTTCCACACATTGACTAAAAACCACAAAATGAACAGTCAAACAATATTTAGAACCTCAATTTGAAACATGCTTATGGCATTTAAATAACTACAATCTTCAGATCTTATTAAGAAGGGGAAAAGTTGAGGAGGGGAGGTTGACAAAGTTCTTTTAATCTTCTTTTGAGATTTCTCTCATGTTTTAGTGTTTTAGAATACGTTGCTCTCTTTTTCTCATTAGAAAAAGAATCAAAGTAGAATTCACCATCTAATAAAAGTGAACTGATGACAAAAATTTTTCTAAAACACTGAGAAAGTTACTAAGGAAAAAATAAAAATCAAAAATTATATAAAAGCTGTTGGTACCTATTTTAAGTACCATTAGCAAGTACAGCTAACAAGCATTATTAGCAAAGGTAATGTTAGGAAAAAAAAAAATAATATGTGCTTAAACTTTTAAATAAAGATATAAAATCTTTAAATGACTGTATAAATTTGTAATGCATTATGAAGCATTATATAAATGTTAATTATGATGTCTGTTGTAGCAACATAATCGCTTCTAAAGCTGCCTCTTTCAAATATTTTCTACTTTAAATAGAAAAATCATGCCAGAAGGTATTTATTGGTTAATATTAAGAAATGGAAAATCATCTCCCCTTACTGGCTATTATATATAATTAACTTCAGAGATTATTCTGTTTAAATAGCTTTGTCCTAGGATTTTATGTTCCTTTTGCCCTACTAAACCTGGATCATACACTGAATGCAATTAAAATATAATATGCTTCAAACTGAGACCTAACAACAGGAATTTAGTCACTGATAATGTGAAATGGTGTTAGTTCTAACTGATAAGGCATTTTGTTTTAATTTCAAGCCACCAGGACACAGGTGAAGCATGCTTTATGAGCAGTCCTGGAGAGGGAAAGCTACTCTCTTTTCCCAGAACAGACATAACCCATGTAAATGCCGTATAAACATTTTCCACATCATCATGTTTCCCAATAGGACCACTTCTGAGATGAGAAGTTTTGTCTTTTAGTTTTGATCAATTTTTATGCTAAAATTTCCAGTAGAAAAGGGTTGTCTGCTATATGATCTCTATAGGTGGGGTCTCTTCTTTCGGATTCAGATCAAGTGCATCAGTTCCTAGGTCCTTTCGCATTCTCATGTTATCAAGTTTCCTCTTTTTCCAAATGCTTTCTGAAGAGAGCAATGTAAAGAAAAATAATTCCTAACTCTCTAGGATATCTAGAGAGTTTTGGTCCTCCTTAATTTAAAAATTTTAATTTAATTTAATTTCAATAAATAAATTTAAGTAAGTGTTTTTAGATGGAACTTTCTTGTTTTAAACTAAACAGGACTATGTGTCTTGTTTACTATTGAACATGTTAGCAGAGATTAATACCTAGTATTTATCCCATAGTGATTACCTACCAGGTCATCATGAACATGGAAGATTGGACTTGATCGCCTTTCTGTGAACCAGACACTGAGCTTTAATGATGCTTTGTTAGGACACTGCTGTCTTCCTTTTCTGCAGGCCACTGAAGCATTTTCTGACATGTAGAAGAAGATTTCAACAGCTCTCAGACAGATTATCTGTATTTTTCTTCCTGCCTAAATCATTAATATCATCAGCTGCATATGGCAAAAGGACAATTTACAGCATTAGGCACCAACAGTGAGATACCAATCCAAATTTTCTTCTGTGAGAGACTGATGATGTAGAGCCCATACAAAGCATGGTGCGCAGCACCTGAATGAAGACATGCCTCCACAAAGACCTCAGAACTACTGGGAGATAAAAAATATTTTTAAAGGAAAATATATCTTTCCAGATTAGACTACCTAGGTAACTATCTAGAGATGGATCTCTGGACTAGTGAAAATACCTATGCAGTAATTGTGTAAGGAGAAGAACTGACACAGAAGAAATACTTCAAATATGACATTTAGATAAACTTTATTAGGGACAAGGTCTCAGCTGCTGCTCTTTTTTTTTTTTTTTTATGTTCCTAAACATACTTTTAAATTGAACAGTTACCAGTTTATATTCATGCCAGATTATATCTGAGACTGCTACACAGTTTCTTAGTATCAGCGTATTAAAAAAATGTATGCCTGTCAAATTAAAAACTTACATTTTTATGTCCCCAGGTGAAAGCTGAGGTTAGGAAATTGAAACTTCTATGTAGAAACAGCGCGAAAGCATTCATCCTACACAACAGGCAATAAACTGGCTCATATGTGAGACTCATGTTCTACAGCCAGTACTGCTGTGAGTAGTTTGCAAGTCTCTTTACCTGAAAGTGTAAAGATTTCCTCAGGTGTACACTGAAGACAGAATCCTTCACGCAAGTACTGCTGTTACATGAAGCCCATTCAGGTACTTACTTACCAATGTCAAATTACTTTTAAGTATTCTTACCACAATGATTATTTCAGCATCTTCTTAACATTTCATGTATGAAATAGCTGTATACTCTTTCATAGTAATCATTGACTTTTTAATAACAGTGCCTGATCATTTTATATATTGCCCTCTCTTCACTTTCTGTTTTTTGTTTTCTTGAACTGGTGAATTGCTATGTCCAGATTAACAGAAAAATAAAGGAAGCAAATTTGTATAAATAATGAGATCTTTGTAAAAATTAACCATATTCTGGAAGAATACAATTTGAAAAATCCAAATACTACTGAAGAGTCTGAGTGACATGGGATACTAAGGATTTTAGTAATTTTCTGGTGTGTTCAGTGAGACATTTCCAGTAGTCTCATGGTACCAAAATTAAGCCTAAGGAGAACAAATTAAGATTATTCTGTCACTCAGGATGATTAGTCAGATTTCTGAATTCTGCACTAAACTAAAAGAAGATGCACTGTTAGGGACATGGCAAGTGCTTTCTGTATTTTATGGGCAGAACAGAGGATAGAGTGCCATTCTTTACGTTTCCCCACTGAAAAAGACTACTTTTTCTTTTGTAAGTGGAACACAATAGCCACTGCCAAAAAGCCCAGACTAATCTTATGTGGAGGTCCTTCCATGATGTGCCATTCTTGACCTTCAAGGGCCCCACACAGACAAGAGAGCAGAAGACTGATGAACCACTGGTGTACTATGGATACCTTGGTTTCTCAGTAATCCAGCTTTCTTTGAAACCCAGTCAGCTGCCCACTCTTAGTGCAGTACCATTTTATGCACTCTGTAGTGAGGAACTGGTGGCCATAGTTCAAGGGCCACCAGGAAGAGGGAGTCCTTGGTCTAAGAACTGTTCATGCATTATTGGGTAGCACATAAATACTTTTGAAGTGAAGATGCAGGACTCATCTACCATTAGTTTGCACAATAACTCTGCTTCTGTCTCTTGCTGCTCAAGTCCCTCACAAAGAGTTTCCCCTGATTCCCTGAAGAGTGGTCTCCTGCCAGAACATAGCCTGGAAATTAAGACACTGTTGTGGAGGTGGAAGTTTAATGTGTAGGGGAGCCCTCTAAGAGAAAGAACTGAACCTGGAGCTTTTACATCCTCAGCAAGAAAACCCGGAGCACAAGAGTCTTGCATCACAGTCTGAAAAGGACTAGATTTGCAAACTCAAAGCATGTAAGTTCATACCTGCTGAATAGGGACAATCTGTTGATATAATCAAGGAGTTATTTTTTTTTCCTTCTTTGTGACACTATAATCAATCACACCAGAAGAACTCTCTGCGCTATCTTCCTGTGAACACAAACCTCCTCTGAGTTACACTTCTCTGGACAGAGAACAGAGAGACACCCCATTGACCCTCTGTTCCTGGGGACCCCGAACACCCACACTGCAGTGGAAAGGGAGGCAACCTCCCACAGGGAAACTTCATCTGTGTTCTCAAGGACAACAGGAGCTGCACTGTATTTTGCCTGGAGCACCATCAGTAAACATGCTTCAAGAATGCTTTACAGAGCAAATCCAACAGGGTAGGGAGATGTGAGACAGAGTCCCAAGGCAACTCTGCATTAAGAAAGAAGACAGACTTTTAGCCTACAATACTGCAGCACTTTTGCTCATCTACAAAAGCAGAATTTAAGCACCTAGGAAAACACTGTTTAAAAATTATGACACTCTTGGACTTTCAGTACCTCTAGAGTTAGATAGAGTTGATCAGATTTTAAAGTTTTTTTACTAAATCTGATATAAGTTTTCTGTGAATCCTCTTGCAAATCTGGGTCCAAGTCCAGAAGGCTACCCAGGAATTCAGTTGCAGAGCCAGAAACTAAATCCCAAGCTCCTAAAAAACAGCTATGTAAGCACTGGATGTTTTAGTTGGAAAGCTGAACACATTTTTCAGTTTATCCTGAAAGTAATAATAGTTGTTAAAGGCTTTCAGGGATGCAGAGGGGTGTGCAGAATGTGTGTCGAGAGAGAGCATATCTTTTGCTGACCCAAAACTTTCTTTCAAATGAAAGCAATTTTTCCAGCCAAAGAAAAGGTTATTTACCATGTATTATGATTTTAGCTAAATTTAAAATTCAAAACAAAAATATAATTATTAAATGCCAAAACATATTTTTAATTGTCAGAGTGAACTATTTTGACCTTTCATTTAATTTATGTATTTGTTTGCTTGTTTGTTTTGTGAAACCATTTTAGAGCAGGAAGCTATAACCACAAACACTTGTTTCCTCAAAACTCCTTCTCATTAATTTGGTGTTCTCTAAAGAAACTTCACTGTTCTGTGAGTCCAAAGGACCTATTCTTCCTTTCTAATAGGTTGCTGATATTAGTGCTATTCTTCCCAAAAAAATTCAGCTGTGCTCCCATCACTAGTATCAGCCTTAAAGTCCTTTTAACTTTTAAATTAAAGAGAAGCTTTCTAAAATGAAAAGAAAATCACCCTTCAATGCATTTTAAATTTTCTCAAGGAAGTCTTATATTAATTAAGGCAAAAGAGTTCTATTTTTTTTTTAATCAAACCTAATTATAGTATCTGAAAGTACTGCTTCTTTGAACTCTTATTTCACAGAGGAAGGGAGGAAGAGATCTTCAGTATTTTTTCATGTGAAAATAAGTTTTGAAGTGGTTAACCAGTTCTAATGCAGTTTGTGCTTATATGTTCCTAAGAGGTATTGGGGAAAAATATGTGGGGAGAACAGAGTTTGAAAAAAAATCCATAAAGAAATACCGTCCTTACTGTGTAATATCCTAAGTTAAATTATCAGGTGGGGGTATTACAGTAGTATTTATGAATCTTAAAAGGATAAAATACTGAATTCAAATAAGGTCTCTTAAGTTCTTGTTTTTCTAGGAAACTTCCTTGAACTGGATATCAAAGTGATAATCTCAAAGGAAAAGGGTTTAGTCTTATCAGAAACTTCTGGACCTAGTTAGAATTCAAGGGTGATTAGAGGCTTCTGCTTATACTTCACTGTATTATAATTGACATTGCGTTATCATGGCTCACAGCTCTCCACGCAAAGTGATTTTTCATTGTTGTTCCATCAAAAAAGAGAATTCAAAGGGCAACACATAGGCTGGTTGTGCTTTGGTGGAGCCTGTTCCTTGTCTCTGTAAAACATGGTGCATGCCCACAGTGAAGCTGCAGCACCAGGTGGTAGTTGAGGATGTTTTATGACAATGTACCCAGTTATTTTCCTTATATTCAACACTGAAGCAATATCCCTTGTTGTTGCTGATCTTTGCCTCTGTTAAATATCCCTTCCAAGACCCAGTGTAGTGACAGACTGTCTCTATCCCAGGCAGGAATGCTCTCCAGCAATGCCACCAGGACAAAGAGCAACATACAGATTTCCTGGGGAGCCACCACATGTTGATAATAATGTCTACACTTCTTATCTCTTAACATTGTGGATAAAGGCTATTACTGTCCCCATGAGAGACTTCTAGAGGAAAGATTTATCTGTTAAAACCTGAAAGGTGTTGAGTGAAACGAACTGCCAAGTCTGAAACACGCTGCTGAAGGAGAGGTGGTCTGGGGCAGAGGGAAGCCTGCGCTGGCAAAAACTGGTAGAATCTTTTAGCTCCTATGTCTGACCTGTTAAAATGTCACCTCAGTCTGTGGTCCCAGGGTGACGGCAGTTACAGCCCAGACAAGAAGGAAAAAAGGTCTGCAGAAGTCTTCAGGAAGGTTGCGCCTGCCAAGCGAGGCTCCTAGTCTGAGCTACAGATACAAGTTCAATGGGAACCAGAGACACCATCCACTCATGTCACATTGGCAACTAAAGAGCCTTCAAATTATAGACTGGAGTTACTAGTGAACTTGAAAATAAATTAACCTGTTCCAAGCCTAGAAGAAAATGTTACTTTTTGAATTGTAAAGCCCCAGATGAATTCATTTGGTGACCTTTTTTTGCTGCGAGGGAGCAGTTAACTTTGCCCGAGTTTACTCATCTGTGTAATGAGGCTGATGATACTTAGAAGTATATCCCCCAGCAGCTTGGCAATGATCTTTTAAAATGGCACAATACTGAAAAATGGTAATTATAATCATCCCTACCACTGTGCCCAACCCAAGTAATTATCACATTGCAGAAAAAAGTACTTGTATTGGAATAACAGCACTATTTATTTATGAAGAGATTGTTTTCTACATATGTCTCAGTCTTCTCCAAATATAAAAACATGGTGAGCTGAAGTTATTCCATATTTATCCAGTTTTGAATTTTAATGAGCAAGAATGCCATAAGATCATGAAATTTTTAAAACCGGAAGATGAATTAGATTAATCAACTTCACAGCCCTTTGTGTTCTGGCAAAAGGTATTGTGCAAACTTTTAGGTAAATAATGTTTAATTTAATTATTTAGCTGTATAGTGCATCCATTTCAGCTCAAGAGAGATAGTGATTAAAATGCAGAGGCTGAGAATGCTAATGCCACTATGCAAATAGCACTAGAACAGGCTGCCCAGGGAAGCAGTTGAGTCACCATCCCTGGAGGTGTTTAAAAGATGAGGCTCTTATGAACATGGTGTAGTGCTAGAGTTAGATTATGGTTGAACTCAAAGATCTTAAGGGTATCTTCCAACCAAAATTTCTACGATTGTACTTTTTCAACATTTTCGTAAGCAATCGCATTTTAAAATGTATAAACTACCCCAATTTTGCTGAAAAGCCTGTATTCAAATTTAGAGGAAGTGAAGATCATCTTACAACACACATGTAGTTCCTTCTTCTTTAGTGCTGTCATACTCCTGTCCTAGAGAGGCAAGAAACTAAACTAATATTGCAGTTTTTTTAAGTTCAGAGTGACTGTTAGCAGATTCAGTAGTTGATGAGAAGAATAAAGCTGCAAATAAAGGGAGAATTGGGCTATGGGCAGACCCAAAGGCTGGAATAGCAGAGAACACAGAAGGTGGAGTGCTCTACTCCATTAAACACGTCAGGAGCACGAAGGTTAAAACAACCCCATGTACTTTAAGCTGGTAGCAAATGTGGGTTTACTGGAGGAAGTGTGACAGGGGACTGGAACAACCACTGGCACTGCCCAGTGCAGTAAGGATGGCACATCACATCCGAGGGGTGGCTGCCATGCTGGCCAGTTCTCCACCCCCTGCCTGCCTGCTACCCACTTCCTGCCTGCTGCCTGCCCGCTGCCTGCTCATTGCCCACTTCCTGCCCACTGCCCACTGCCTGCCTGCTGCCTGCCCGCTGCCTGCTCATTGCCCACTTCCTGCCCACTGCCCACTGCCTGCCTGCTGCCTGCCCGCTGCCTGCTCATTGCCCACTACCTGCCCACTGCCCACTGCCTGCCTGCTGCCTGCCTGCAGGGCTGGGCCAGCACTGAGCACCAACCTACTCGCATGGTGGGCAAGGCACAGCAGTGCAGGCTGGCACTGTCATTGCTTCATGCACAGCCAGGAAAAGCACATGGGAGCATTCAGCATGAAGCTGTTCTAGAAAAGCTGTTTCAGTGAATGGGCTGTAAAATTCCTGGGGTCTAGCACAGGAAGAAGATAGCCTTTCATTGTGCCTTCTGTCTTCATCCTCAGTCCAGCCCCTTCTCTTCCATAAGCATGGTATCCACTCATTAAATCCTAACTAAAAGTAAACTCTTAAGCTCCCTCCTCTTCACCTGACTCTCCAGCTGCCCAGGTTCTCACATCGCTTTCAGCCCTTCCCAATTCCTCCCTGCATCCTCATTTCCTCACCAATGTGAGAGACCCTGAAGGCTTTGCTGTCAAAAGCCCTGCCTCTTAGAACATTTTAATAGTTCTCTCACATTCTGTTATTTTTAGATGCGAAGTCAGAAGTTTCACTGCACAAGAAAAGAAACCAATTTACAGTTTCATGTAGAAACACAGCCACTTTCAGTTCATTTGTTTTCTGTCTTGATTATCAACACGTTTGTCATTTCTCTGTAATTTATTCATTATCTTTAGTCAAGGAACGTGAAAAGGAGGGATAGGAGCGAAGAAGGAGATAAGTGCACTTGTCAAAATGTGAAACAGATGCTCTAACAATGATTGGAGACAATTAATGTTCTCAGTAAGTATCAACAGGCAAGGTCTGTGGATTGCTTCACATTTTTGCAGCAAACAGCCTTCTGGAAGATGCAAATACAGAGGCTTTGTTTTCCAGGCACGTGAGAGCATGTCTTGTTTGTAATGAGCTGTCCTAAGAAACTTCACATTGCTGCTTGAAAGTGTGGCTGTTGCCATCATCACTGGCCTACATAACAACACAGGAACGAAGGGGGAACTATATGGCTGGTAACAGAACTAACGAACCTGTCACCACTCCCTCTTCCCGGCTCAGGCTCAGCATGCAAAGCGAAGCATTTAACACATGTTTAACCTTGAGTTATTCAAAGTCAATAGCACATAAGTATGTACTTAAAGCTGAACACATACTTTGCCATTGCCAGGGTAGGCATGCAACCAGCGAAGATCTTTGCTGCACTGGGGTCCTGTCTCTTGCTGAGGAATGACCCTCGTGAGTCAGCCCTCATGGGAAGGTCACTCATCTGCTCTCCCATCGAGCACCAAAAAAACACAGTAGAGCCAAGGAGTTAGCATCACGCTTCAGTCTATATCAATTTGGGGAATGCTGCTGCAAAAGCCAATTGCAATAAATAAATATAATAAGACAGAAAAAAAAATCAATACCAAATAGATGTGATCTAATTGCTAACATTTGTAATAATAATTTATTGTTCTATGCCACGTGTAGCTTTCATCTTCTCTCTCTGCACTCTGTCAATTGAATTTTCCCTTCTGCTGTTCTGTTATCTAAAATGATCAAACACCTACCATGTCCTGAAAAGTATACCAATTAAGAGCTGCATTTAAATCTGCTTGAATGTGCCTGTCACAAAGTTAATTGGAATAAACACATATTTGATATGATATGGTTTGAATTCTGCTCCAAGCCAGGGTATCGTCCATCACAATCTTTCTTTATACTCATTTGTATTCTTCTTCTTCTCACTTTTCCTCCTTTTATTTCGTTATTGACGGTGTAATGATAGCAGACACCAACCTGAGAGGTTCTTCTTTGTCTTCCACTCCATTCTTCCCAGCAACCCCTCTCTGTCAGCTCGGCAGGAAGAGCAGGAGCATGAACAGGCCATCTGCAGAATCACGTATCCTCTGGAGAACGCACACACCTTGGGAAAGAGGATTTCTTCACAAGGGACCCAGACTTGGACCCTCACATTTAAAAACCAACAATGAGCCTATCAAAAGGTCTGTTATACACAACATATGGTAATGAGGTCTATGTCAAACATAAAATAGTGCTTTTTTAAATGACATGAAAAATAACACTTTTTTTTCTGTTTGCCTTAATCCTGCTACCATGTCTATTATGAGAAAATATACATCAGCCAGATCAGACCGCAACCAGAGCTTACTTAATGGCAATCAGCAAATACTCTTCATTTCCTTTTCAGTGCAATGATTTCAGCCCAGCTAGGCATCAGCACCGCAGGAATTTAAGGCAGTGTGCATGTTAGTCTATGGCCACTAGAGTTTCACAAACTCTCAAGAGATTCACAACAATTGGTAAGAAAAATTGATGTCTGCAGCAACAAGAGCACTAAAGTTTGATCAGCATGTAAATCAATCACTGCTTGAGAAAAGCATGGCAAAACAAAAATCCTTATCGTTCTCTCATTACTGGGGTTTGGGTCTTAGGGGTTTTGTGAGGTGATAAGATTATCCTAATCTGAAAGGCGCCAGCATGCTAATTTTCCTCTCTAGTGCCTCATCTTCTGGAATGAATCAGCTATCCAAACGCATGGCTGATTAAGCTGCATTGCTATCACTGGACCTATATCAGGAACAAATTTGATTCAGGGGATGTATTATCTGTTTAAATGCTGGGGTAAGACATTTTTAACTATGCAGATGTGACTTAAAAATATTTACAGGGAAGCTATCTGGGAAAGGAAAGAGTATAGCTTTTCCCAGTCATCATGCACATGCGGCATCCATGCATGGCATGCAATATGAAATCAGAGTGAAAAAATGCACCTCATCACTCATAAAGAACATAGCAGTTCCTCTTCATGCATGAAATGTGTATTTCTTCTCTAATGGTAGTTCAAGTATTGAGGTAATCTATTTTTCATTTTCAGCACAGACACATTTATTAGCAGAGTTAATAAGACAGTCAGTACATATTGTCTGTTGTCAAAATCTAAGGATTAACATTGTATTGCATGTCTGAATAGAATTACTTTCCCATAAGATTTGCTATACCAAGTCAGTTACATGGTCCAGTAGGTCTGGTGCCCTGCCAGATAGCAATAAATAAATGGGAAATAAATAAAATTTCAGAGAAAAGTTTAATTCTAGGATCTCACTCCAACATGCATTATGTACCTTGATAATTGTTGCAGTACAGCATGTGGAAGGAAACATTTCCTTACGACCTCTGGAGGCAATTAGTTTGTGCCCTGAAACCTGGCATTTGAGTACCCTTATCTGCCAAGCATAGATGCAAACACCGTTATCAGAGATTCTTTCAGGGTTACAATGGCTTTATCACACCTCACATTAGGATAAGGGAACAGTAAAACATTCAGAACCCTCAGCAGTAATCCAGATGAATTAGATTTCAGTAATAAGAGCTTGATAAAGTAGCATGTTCTCCTACCCCAAATCACTCATAAATATGTAGAGTCTAATAACTAATTATCTTAGATTCTCAGAAGATTATTTTTCTGGGAATCTGTCAACAGCAATTTTCTTTTAGATGTGGTCCTAGCTTCTCAGATATAGTCAGTTCATGGTTTCCAGACATTTGGTAAATGCCCAGAGGAAGGGTTTTTTTTTAATGTCATGTGCCTCCCTCAGCCTGAACAAATTAACTGTTACAAACACGGAAAATATCCATTTTGCCACATTGTTGAACTGTTCGAATCTTTCCATTTGGAAGATCAGAAACAATCCAATCAAACTGCTTGCCACCTGGCTACTTCACATCATTATTTGCAGTGGAATTAAATAAAAGGATCCTTTCCAATTTGAAAATAGAAGTGGGAAAAAAAAATATGTGACCTGGATGGCCTTTTAATTAGTGCTCTGTGTTCACCGAAACACAACTGGTTTGATTTTTGTGCTGAGTTTCTGCTCCTAAAAGTGGAAAGTGCTGTGGGGTGTTCTGGAGAGGTCCTGGAGGAGGAAGGGGGGTGCCGGGGAAGCCAGGAGGATTGGGTTTTTTACCCCACAGCATCCCCTACTGTTTCTTTTGGCAACGGTACTGATTCACACAGCAGGCACTTTCTCCCTCGTTCCCCAGCCAGGAGGAGAAGGGCAGGGCAGGTCCCAGGGCTTGTCAGCAGACCTGAAGGGGCAGGAGTGGGAAAATTGAAAGATTTAGTTTTCTCAGGAGACTCACGAGTGACTCTTCAAGGGAAAACTAATGCCCCAGTAATTCAAAATAGCGCATGTTTCGGTACCATAAAAATCTCAATGAATAACAGGAGTAGCAGTTTTCTAAGGAGCCTTCACCACTGCAAGAGACACTTGGTAACTTAAAACAGACCATCTGAAGCCATTGCAGTGTCTCCCAGTGAGCTCTATTCCCTTGCAGAAGATTTGGCCATGTTTCTTTCAGTTATGTGACAGTTGCCAGCCTCAAATCAGTATCCAGGTGTGCACAGAAAAAATGAGTCTTCGAGTGCACTTGGGATTGTTTTGTTTTGTAAAAACCTGTATGCCTACTCAAAATTTTGGAACATTCATGAATGCTTTAATACGGACATGTACATGCAGAAAATCCTTTTCTCCCAAAGGAACGTGTAAATGCAACTTCGAATTTGCATTTAGAGGGGTATTGAATTTTTTCTTTACCTATGAACAAAAATTTGTAAAATACATATGCAGGTGGAGGTAAGGGGTCTGAATACACATTTACTGATTTCTCTACATCTTACTTTCCTTATTTATTAAACTGGGTTAACAGGAGTGTTATGAAACCTTACTCATTAAAGTTTGTATAGTATTTTGAGATCCTTGATGGCAGATGCTACACAAGTGCAGAAACACATCACTTGATAAATATGAATGGCAATTCACTCAAAGGCTCAACAGTGTTCAGAAAGGGAGTAACTGAAGAATATCAAATGCTGCAGGCTCAGATGAAAGTGAGCTCATCAAAATAAATGATTTACCACAGGCTTCTAAGCACCTTGCTTCCTACAGATGAGATGAAGAGTTCATCCCCTTCTCTGCTCGGCAACAGAGAATAAGCCATAGCATTGCACATCACAAACTGTGATTGTAGGATTCTTCTCTGTTGGAGAGTTTCCCTTTATTGTATAGCCCCATAAACTGATGAATTGAGGTCAGAATGGTTCATGTTATCACTCTAAGTATAGAAAAGAACTTGTCCCAAACGTGGAAAACAAACAAACATTCATCATGAAAAAGGGCTCAAGGACAGTGATACCTGTGAGTATTGTCTCTTCCCTCTATTTGCTATCGCAAACAAAAGAAAAAGCTTGTGGAGGGAAAAAACAAAAAACAAACAACAACAACAAAACAAAACAAACAAACAACAACAAAAAAAAACAACAACAACAACAAAACAAAAAAAAAAAAAAACACACCACTTTTCAGTTGGTGGAAGGATCCACTTGTATTTCTACCTGATCTGCAAAAGGAAAGATTTCTGCATCCTCAGCTCTGGGCAAAACAACCAATCTGAACTCTTCTCTGATTTTAGGATTTTATACTGACACAGTTACCTGAGCCCCTTCTGTAGACAACACAGCTCCTTAGAGCAGCAAAGTCTCTAGCAGATTCATGAGTTCCCAGTACTCTTCAATTTCTGCAATAAAAAGTTTTAATGAGATAAGACTTTTTGGTTTTGCTGAATATATTCAGATTTTCTACAAACCTGGAATCTGGACTGCACAAATTGTCCCACTTCATCTTCTGAACAAAAGAAGCCTGATAATGAAATTTTTAACACTCACTTCACTTGGACTAGAACTAGTTCAGTCACATCCTACCTTGTGACAGGCCAGCTTTCTTATGTCTCAGTCTAAGGACACCTAAAAGAGCAACTGCAGTTATGCAATTGGAAAAGAAATGGGGCAAGAATTTTAAACTGGACCAGGACATAGAAATCTTGGAGTTTTTTCTTTTATGCAGGAGCAGTTAGTCCAACTCCAGGACAGCCCTATACCCCCAGACAGATTCTGCAGCTTGAATCACTCTTCATCCTGAGCACCATTGTACTACTCAAGAAAGAAAATATCACTGTATGGCTTAAATAAGGATTCTGTCCTTAAAGCCAGATCCAAACTTCTTTTAAATTTGTGTCAATCTTTTAAACAGCTTTGAATCAGGAGTTTAGCTTTTAACTAATTTGCTAAGCATATGTAGCTTCAGAAGCCAAACTTACAGATGAGAGGTTCACCTTATCTCCTCAGCACCTTCTACTCCCATTGATTTACCAGGTCAGGCTGACTGAATGCTTTTATCTTGATTCTTAACCAAAATGAAAGTTGTCTGAATTATATTTTTACCAGAAGGTTAGCATAAATGAGTTGTAAACAAAAGAAAGTAATCTTGAAAACCAAGGAGGGAGATAGCACCACCCTTCCCTTCTAGCTTTACTTTGGAGCCTGTTATTTTTTTTTGCGTTTTTTGGTTCAAGCAAACCATGAACAAGCAACCTATTTCTTTCTAGTTCTTTCGTTAAAGAAGATTAATTATTTTCATTGTTAACTAAAAGGTTTTCTTCTAATTAAAAGAAATTAGAAGGCATTCACCAATGACATTATCCTAGTCAATAAACTAATTAACATTGTGGCACATGAAGGAAAAGCCACCAACTGATCTAAGAACCATGTTTGAGAAAACTTTGTGATTTTCACAGTTCTGGAAAAAAAGGCAAAGAAGAGCTTACATACACTCTTAGTCACTTTTTAGAATGTACAGAAAAAATATTATTCCTTTGAAATGAGCATAATGCCTCTGGAAATTTCTAGCTGCACTATGTACATTCACTTGGTGTATCCTTGCAATATCATTTTGGTTGGAGCAGGAGGTTGAATCTCCCTTTTTTGTTGTACTGTTGCCCTCTAAAATTCCATTGCAGTTGAATCAAAATCATTCCAAATAAGTGTTTGGCTTTTTTTTCTTTCATAATCACATTAAAAAAAAAAAAAAATCAAGTGCTGTGAAGACTTCAATGATTTCTCCCTTAAAAATACTATTAGCATCACCATCATTACAGCAAAAAACATGTTCTTCACAACTTGGCAATGGGCTAAGGAAGTTGCATTAACTCTACTGTGCAAGTAATAATTTTGTGAATTAGCATAGTGTGGTGTTTTGCTGGAAACCAAATATAGAGTCACTACCCATGTCAGGTTTGAATTCAAAGGCAAGGACTTTACATGCTGCTTCTTTGTTTTCTTGCTTTTGTCCATCTTCAAGTCTTTATTTTTTTTTTTATACAAGCTGAATGCAAGAGAATAGGTAAACATTACATAAAAAACTTGTGATTCCCCTCAGCAGACATGCATTGGCTGACCAAGTGTAGATTTGTAGTCTGCTGCAATGTATGGCAGAACTGTCTAATTGTTAGGTTGTGAAAATCCCTCTTTTTTTTAATATTTTTTTATTTTTTATTGCAGTGTCCATGCTGGCATAGTCCATAACTGCTGCTCATTCCTGGTGGTACTTCCTGTTTGAAGTCATTATGGCAGAGTTACAAGTGCTGACCTGATCATACTCTCAAGCCTGGGGACTTCAGAAATGTTTTTAAAAGGGATGTGATGCAATGAGAGAGGGGAAAATATTTAATCTGGATTTCAAAGGCAGATAACATGAAATTATTCCTCACAGTCCAAAGTATTCCAGCCATGCTGCTAATACTTATCCCTCTGTTTTAGGCAGTTTACCTCCCTCATGCTCTCATGACAATCTTACAAGAGTAAGTTGTATTGAAATGTATTTTAAGGTCACTTATACAAACAAACTGTGTCAGATAACAGAAATAATACCTGAAATCATCATTAATACTCAGTATCTATTTGGTGCTTTATGCATCATAGCATAAATTTTACATTTGCTCTTCTTATTTCTGCTGAAGTTTAAGTGTTCCATTTTGAGACAGCTAGATAGTAAGGAGAACAAGGTGCTAAGGTTGCTAGACATTCAAGAAATTTATTGGGTAACAAGCAATTCTAAAAATCTCTCAGGGTATGTAGCACACTCTTTGCCTCACTAACTAACTGTTTGTACCTAAAACATAAAGTTTTGGAGTGAAGAGGAAATTAGAACTGTTGCTAGATAAAGGAGGAAGATGCTGCTATTAATCTAATAAAAATGGGGCGGGGGGGGGGAGAGGGGGAAAGCCAACTTTTACTATACCAGGCAGTTCTTCCATTTTCTGTGTATGGGACCAGTTTGGATGACAGGCTGGAGGAAAACAAACTGAAATCTCTGCAGTTTTCACACAAAAGAACAAACACAAAGCCAACTAAGTTTGTGGCTTTGCTGTGGCATGCCATCAGCAGACTCAATGAAAACCAGAGCTGCGTGCTTACAGCTTGCTCCCTGGCTGTTCCCTGGCTCTGAGAGAAGACGTCACTCAGCAACATTCGTGATTTCCTGGATGTTCCAGAAAACAGGGAGGAACAGATCTTGTCTCTTTTCCTCAGCCCATTTTCCTCCATCCTCCTCATTTTCCTATTTGTTTTCTCTTTCCTGCTCTGTGGATCAATGATTTCAAACATTTCTCCTGTGCACATCAAACTTGTAGCAGTGTCCACAGTGACTTTTCTGAAGCTATTCACTATTGCTTGCAAGTTTATTTTCCCTTAGGTGGACCAAGTGTCTGCAATCTCATCCTGAATTACTGGCCTTATTTATGACACGATGGCAAAAAACATGGTCTTTGATACTAAGCCATCCCCTTGGAATGCTCTCAGTGAATGTCTTTCTCCATGTTTATTTGTTTTCCTTTTTCCCTCCTGCTCTCAAATTCTGACCCTTTCTGTACCTCACCTCTCATCTGACCAAGTTTCTCTATTCCTTCCTACTGTTTTCTCGCTTATTGTTAATCCTTAGTCTCTTCTTACTCACAATCTCTCCTGTCTCTCTTTTTATACAGTCTCCCTGACCCTTTGACTAAAACTTGTCATCTCTGTCCTCAAGAGTTACAACCTTAAATCCTGTCTAATCTAGTTCCCACTGACACAGCACATCTCATCTAAGTTCTGACACAGTTGCCAGTCCTCTCCCGGTGGTATCCCAATTTCCTCTCTCTTGATTTCGGGGGAAGTGCAGGGACCTCACATGCAGAGAGAGAAGATTAGCTGGGATTTACGTGTCTGAGCTCAGACATGCTTCTCAAAATACTCAGACAGTTGGGACATAACTTTGGAAGAACACAATTTCCTTGAATGCCTCTGAATTAAACTGCAGGGCTTTCCAAGAATTGCAATCTTTATGCCACTTGGCTGAGTGGATTTGTCACTAACTCCCAGGTAAACTTTGGGAAGATTCACTTACAGGATATTTCTTTTGCCTTTCCTGCTTAAGCAACCTTGATTTAGTTGCCTTTCTGAGAGGCAGCTGACCAGAACACAAATTCCCGGTTGTAATGCTTTATTTTAAATAAAGAAATCCTCATTTCTCCTTTTTTGTTGTTGTTGCTTTTTTAAATAATACTGGTAGGTGAAAGAAATAGATTTAATTTTGTTCTCTGCCTCAAATACAAAGGTACATCTCTTAACCCTCAGGTACTGCCCTAATGGAGCTTATCATGTAATCTGTAATGAAGAGGCATGAATTCTTGACATTACCAGTCAATCTGCTACATAATTTAGGAAAGGATTTAAACCTTCTCCAATCAAAACCTGAAAAAGCAAAGATGGAGGTTGTTTTGAATACTGGTTCTTTTTGTAGTGCAGCTACACACATGCTTGGAGCATCCAGTAGAGCAAGGCAGACCCTTGTGCTGCAGAGATGGAAAGGAAGTGCTGGAGGAGAAGTGAGAAATATCCCAGAGGTCAAGTTCCACTTGTACAATGCCAGACTGTCTTTAAGTTCTTTTATGCATATATATACCAGTTTTCTGCCCATCTTCGTATATGAGATTTCCTGTAGTCATCAGACTGAACATGAAACTGAAAGAAGGCTGTAGCAGCAAAGTCTCTGTTGACTGCTTGAACTGTTCTGTGAAAAGAATAGGTGGGCAAATAAAAGCAAAGAGAGTATTTTGTGATTAAAAAAAAAAAAAAAAAGACAATGCAGCCAGCCTTATGGAGCAATGCAAACTAAGATTGGGGCCAAAGGGGAAGAGCAAGATAAGGCTCAAAGGTTAGGACAAGAAGCTTAAAATCATGCTGGAGTATGGCCAGTCAGTGAAGGGTGTGAAGAAGTGACACGGTCTGAAAGACAGCACAGCCAAAATGTCCTGCCTGCTCCAGAGCATTATTATTCGTACCACACTCCCGCCCGGAGGCTCCATGTAAGTATCAGGGCCCCATTGTGCTACATATTGCACCAACACTGTGAATGACAGTCCAAGCTAAAATCACAGGAATATGCAGAGAAAAAGCGTTGGCACTGCAGCATGTAGGAGGCAGAACGCTGGATGAGCGGGGAGCAAAGTGAAAACGTTTCATGCCAGAATGACTCTGGGTTCGCTCCAAAGGATCATGAACCTCTCAACGAACTTGCAGCCCAGTGAGTTCCATGTAGTTCCAGGTGCTGTAATGAATGTTTCACAGAGAGATAATTAACCCCCCTAACCCTGAAGCTCCACAGTGCTGATGCTTTCCAGCACAATCTGTCCATGACACCATGGTAGAGTGCAGAGCCAGCTTTATTATTTCAGTTTGTTCTGTTCCTTTTTACTGCTACTGCTCTCTAAGGTTAATTGTATTCCCTGTGCTGATGCACAGTGGTATCTATACATAGACCTCACTGAATGGAATCTTTCTTTCCTTTTTCTTTTTTTCCCCCTTTTTAATCAATAAGGAGTTCAAACACTGTGCAGCTTTTTCAATAAAATGCCAGGAGTCATCCAGTGAAGTGGGAGAGGGCAAGAGTAAAGGAGTAAACCCTTGACCCTCTCTGACTCAGCCCACTCTTCTCTTGGAGGATTCAAACCAGATGAAAGAAATGACACAAAACTGGAACACCACCCAAATGCAAACCTTTTCCTCATGAAAGTTGCAAAGTAGTATATGGTAGCATGTAGCATTGCCCTGGTTCCTGTACCTTAGATTGCTCCCTGACCGCAGTGCAAGATTCAGTTAAGTAGTTAGGCCATTCCTTCCTTCTTCAGACTCCTAAGTTCATGTTCACTTCAGAGCTATTGGGGAGACCAAATCAGTGGAAGCCTCATCAAAGATTTGGAGTTATGTCCTTGTTGGAATGGGCTTCAGCCACTGTGAGTATATCCGTACCAGCAGTAGTACACAGATCTGATCTTTCTCTACCCCAGCTAATCCTGCAACCAAAAGTATTTGAAGAAGCAGAAAGGACAAGTCCCTTGTAAATGTGGCCCTGTTACGCTAGCTAAGTGAAATCCCAGCTCTGGGTCTAAGGAGGAGGCTCAGGTTCATCACATGCTAATGTGACTCTTTTGCTGGTTCAGCTATTTTCTCGCTTTGGTTTCATGACTGCATACATGACCACGGAACACAAAATTAAAGAGAACGAATTGTGCCCCTGAAGATTAAGAGCCATCAAAGAGACTGAGTCACAGTCACCATGGCCACAGCAGCCCACAACCAGCTGAGGGGAGACTAGAAGTATGTCTTTGACCACCTCAAAGAATGAGACAAGCTCAGTCTTGGACAACTGTCTGTCCACATGGTGGCTCATAGCGCTTGCGGCACATGGTGCCACTGACATGACATCCTGCAAATCTGTGGCGCTGGCAGGTGGTTTACATTCAGTCTTATACTTTCTGTGGGTCATACAGAAAGTGTGTGGGTGCCACAAACAGGCACAAAGACTACCAAGTTCATATGCCAGAGTAAAATGCTACTAGAAAGTCCAAAAATGCACAGATTATGGCAGATCCACTTCAGTGCACTGACCACTGCAGTACTTGTACTTGGCCACTTAGGTCAGGAAAACTATCTTTCTATTATTATTATAGCACACCAAGGTGTATTGCGAGAAATTTATACCAGTCTCTAATAAAAGTATCATTAGGGTCGGATAGAGGCTAAATGGACTGTCAGACCATTCTGTGCTGATGACTGTTACACTATGTTTCTAAGATAACCAATTAACGTTGCTCACTAGTAGCAAATATCTTTGATTTATATTTTAATTTCATTTTGTGGGGGAAAGGATTACTGTAATTGAACAGCGATCCGTAACATTCATGGTTGCAAGCAGGGAAGGGATAAATCAGATTATTCATTTCATACTGAAATCAACCCATGATAAAGGAAACAACCACCTTTTATTCCTTTTTGGATGATCGAGCTCCCTTGTTTTGGAACAGTTAATACTGAACTTGAACACATCTCTCCCTGTTTAAAAGTTTAGATTTCAGGAACAGACCAAGATAGATGGCTTCTTCCTCTGTAAACTATTGATTAATGGATTGTACTAAATGGTGTGACATGCCCTTTAAATGGAATTTACAAGTAATATATTGTATGGCAACTGCATTATTAATGATTTTGATACCTGGTATTTGTGTCTTCCTACTCTGCACTCTTCTTATTTATCCTGGTGAAGGTGGAGGGCAAAAGCTGGCTCCTCCCAGGTTGATGGGCTTTGTTCTCACAATCATACACATTCCTAGGCTTATTCTCATTATTCATATTACCTCTAGCCTGACACTTTTCCTGACTATATGCCAGCACAAGAAGGCAAAGCCTTTAGATAAATAAATATATGTAAGAACTGAAGTTGGCTGGAGAGCTCATTCTCCTCATTATTAAGAGATGTTTACAGTTCCAAATAAAAGCAAGCAGAAAGAATCAAATTTTGTTGTTTATTTTTTTCTGCTTAAAACTTTCTCTGCTTATTTTTACTGCACTTTGAGAGGCAGCCTGTACTGCATATGCACTGGTATGTTTACTGGAAGGTAGACTTACACATGGAAGACTGAAATGAAGGGCAAAGGGAAATTAAAAAGCAATTAAGAAGGCAAAGTCAAACAACAGCATTGTTTTGTTCATATTATTCAGTCTTTCAAGAAGCAGAGAATCATGAACTCCCAGAAACAGAGGGTAATTCACAGAAAATAAAGATATTGCAGAAGACATGTTTAGCCTTCACCTGCGAAGGCATCAGGGAGATGTTTATTTCAGACCCTTTTTTCTTTCATTACAGTCAAAGAGAGATAGTGGTAGCAGCTGAAATGTTAGAAGAGAAAATACACTATCAAACTGATAAAATGAAGAACAATGAATCATCAGAATCTGTTGGAACTGGTGAGGAAACTTCCAACTGTAGTAAGTGGCAAAATATGAGGGGCACAACCTACTCATTAAGATATTTTAGCATTGCTCCATCAAAAGCAAGGACCTGGCTTGCAACTGGTAATAACTTTTAGGGCTTTTACTGGATACCAGCTGATATCAGATATTGAAATCTGTCTTTGCTTAAAGAGCTCAGAATAATCCTAGGAATGACAGATTAGAGCTGCCACTTGTTCAAGGCATCCTGATACCAAGATAAACAGGATATAAAGACTGGCGGTAACTGAAAGTCAGAAGTTCCATTCTTTGGGAAGCTGTAAAAATGCTTTATCCAGTTTCAGAATTAATATTGTAGCTTCCAGAATGAGAGAACAGGAGGTAAATTCCATACCTAATGGTCTGAAATAATCAAAACTTTGTGTTGTAATTTTCTAGGAGGTCCCAGACTCTCACTGGGGCACAGTCTCTGTTCACCTCCATTTCCAGATTCCAGTCCTGCCAGACCTTGGGAATAGACTGGGAATGATGTGGACACAAACTCTGGGAACTGCATCCAGAGATGAACACCATAGTCATGAAGTCAGAAATCCATGTTCAGCTCCTCAGCAAGGAGCCAGGAAACCTCATCCCTCCAGCCAGTCTGGGTGGTGATTTTGCCTCAGAATGGAAGACGCTTGAAGCTTGGGCTCCAGATGAAGAAGCCAGACAAGCTAGACTTTTTACTAAAAACAAATTCCCTCTCTCCTGTCCCATCCCCCCCAATAAAAAGCAGTAAATTTTTTTTCAGATGGAAATAGCAAGTGTTATTGAACATTATTTTTTCACCCTTGTCAACTTCCCTGTAATGTCCCTCTTGCTTTTCCAATAGCTCAAGGGATAATGAGGAGAGAAATAATTACCATTCATGACCAGCTAGTGTGAAAGTGTGGATGTGCTCTCCAATGAGCGTGTCAATATACAAACTTACATCCTATGTATATAATTACATTGTTCAACATTTTGCCATAGTGTGACATACAAAATCTCTGTTTGTCAAAAGACCTCTAGAAGAAGAATAAATATTGAACAGGACTATAAAAGCTTTGTACAATGCAGTAAAAAAAATACAATTCAATATTCATCAAAGTAATTTTAGAAACAATTACTGCATTCCAAGAACATTCATTCTTCTTTAAAGTATTTAATTTGCCTAAGGAGATTTTTTTTTAAACCATTAATGTCTTAGCAAAACTCATGAGAACTACATCTTTTAAAAATAAAACCAGAGAAGCTAGATTTTTCTCAACCAGTTCTTTAGTCTCCAAGCAGTGCTGAAACACTGGAAACACTGGAAACAGTTCGATGAACTTCAGTGGAATTCTTCACATATTGTGTAGCACTGCAAGCAAAGAAGGCTTGATAGCTAAGAAGACGAGCTTTTAAGCCTAATTGGTTTCTCAGGTGCTTTCATTCAAAAGTTGGATTTTCTTCAATCCATTTATTGAATGGAGTGTACTGAATTTTCTTAAGTAGAGATTATTTTGGCCTTTGTTTTTGCATCATTAAGCAGGTTTGTTTTTCTGTTTAACATGGGCTTTATACCACCTTCAACAGCATTTTAAGTGTCCCCCATGTTCTAGCTCAATGTCAAGCTATCTGAGACATTGGCTGTGTTTAGATGTGCAAAACTTCATCTGTCAGAGATCTATACAATATCACAGGCAAAATGAAGTGTTACTCACAAAGTGACAGTGTATATGGGAGTTTAGATAAAAGATACTCAATATGAAACAAAGTTACTGCTGTTGTAGACTCCATAAGAAGAACTGGATAAAATAAGAAGTCATCTGATATATAAGCCCAGACTATGCAGAAACAGACCCAAACTCTTCTTCAAGTTTTGAAAAATTGGTTAAAATCTGTCTGCAATTTATTTTAACTGATCATTTTTTTACAATCTCTTTATTTATTCCCAAACAACAAAAACAAAATCTTAGGAGTCTTTCAGTCTGTTTGCAGACAGTAAGTATCAGAAATTTTGTAGGGTTTCTTTAAATAAACAAGGTATCATGGAGTTTTCACATCACTAATGAAAATACAACACAAATCATTATTTCTGATCTACCAATGAAAAGAAACTAGAAAAAAAAAACCAAACTGTAAAAATATTACAAATCTTAGAGTATCTAAACATCTGAACGTCTTGTTAAGCAGGAGAGTTTTGTTTTATCTACTTGCTTATCTGCAGTTTTTACAGTAACTCATTATTTTGAATTGATTTCATTGATTTTTGAATTAAAGATAAATGGTAAAGTTTGAAACGCTCTTTTTCCTCTTTAAACTAAAGTAATAATACTAATTGAGGAACACGATAATTTTTCCAAAAATGTGCTATGTCCTTATTATTCACAAGATTGGTATAAGAGAAATTAAACTTAGTAAGACAAACATTGCAAAGAAATAAAGTACATTTTACCTATGGAATCACTTTCAGAAAGAAGTATAAACAATCATGTATATTTCGTTACTTTTTCGAAGATCACATAACAGAGTGAAAAAAATGTATTCCTTTCATTAACCTACCTGGCCCTGTGCTCCAGATTACCACTAAATAGACACTATTTGTATGTTGAGTCCAGAGCCTGCAAATGCCCACAAGGAAAAATATGAATTAGTCTCCTCCACTCAGTTTTCTCATTTGGTTATTAAAACAATGTGAAAGTAAAATTATTGTCTTCAAGAAGTTACCTGCTTCCAATTCTTTTTAATTCTCCTGATTTAGCAGTGTTGCAAGATGAACATACATGCAAATAAAAAAAAAACTCACTATAGACCTCCCTATAATGACTTGTTTCCATTCACCTATGATCCACTCTTTTGGCTCAAATAATCTCTTTCTAAACTGATTTTGTACACCCTCTCTGAAGATTTCATTTTCAAGGAACGATACTTGTAAAGGAGTGAAGATTTTCTGAGTCTCGGCTTACACAGAAGACAATATAAATTCTACACAGATATATACACAAAACCACACATATACACAGTCAATATACAATACGCGGAAGTTTGTGGATGTTTCCCTTAAGAAAAAATGGTGTCTAAAAATTCAAATTCTTAGCTTTGGACCAACATAACCTTCTGTGGGCAAATTCAATGTCTTTGAAAGCAGAAACCTCACCATCACTACATCAGTGATTAATGTGGCACATGGCAATCCCAGGTCTCATTGCCACATAATTTGGTGGTTAAACCCATGCAGTGTGTCATACATTCCCAGTACTATTCCCACTAAACAGGTAACTATATATCATAGTGAGACATGGCCATAGTCAGCACCTCTGTGACAAGGTCTCCTACTCTGTGAAGTGGTTGTGGCAGACCAGACTACTTTTCCAATTCTTCCTTTTACCCTGTCATAAAACATTAGCAGGAAATGCTTTTCTGTGATACTTGATAAAAATGTTGATTGCAAAAGGATTTCATTTTGAAGAGAAAGGAGGTAGGACATTTTGATATCATAAGAATGCCCTATTTCTTTCAGCAGCTCCAGAGGGAAAAGTTTCTTCTTTGGAATTAATATATTGTTGTACACCATTGAAAGAAAAATATAAAATCAAAACACTCAACCTGAGACGGTTGCTTTCTCTTTCATGGGAAGTATAAAAGAAATGCATATATATATGTGTCCAAATAATAAAAACAATACATATTTTATCCCCTTTGGGAATGGGAGAAAACTATGAGCTATGACCTAGCCAGGAAAATGTAGGAATGAGATAACTCTGACAAAGCAATGAGAATTCAGAAAGATGCAAACCCGATAATCCCAAGCAAGCTGTCTGCGGTGTGCAGAGGAGCAGCTCTGAGCAGAGCAGGCAATCCCTCGCAGCAGGGCAGCACAAGGGCAGCGTTGCTGCTCTCTGGTCTCCACTGGCTCCTGCAGAGCTGACACTGTCAACTGACCCCTCAAAGCCCTCAACACCACCATTGCTCACCCTGCATGCACAGGCTGGACAGTGAGTCCTGTTCTGGGGAGCAGAGGATGCTCTACAGCACCATCAGACAGTGGGGAAAATCTGCTGCTCCTCTGGCTTGTGTGTCACAAGTGATGAGCTCCCACATTGAGTTAGAGAAAAGCTGTGAGTGGAGGTGGATCTAACCCTGTATGTTAGCCACGCTGTATCAAGATCTGCATGTAAGAAATACCCAACTGCACTTAAAACACAAGTTCAGTCCCAGCTACTGTAAGACCTCAGCCAGAAGATGTTTGATCTTTGCTCCACCACAAGAAACCACTGCATGCCGACCCCTCAGCCATCAGCTTTCACTGATAGCCAGCAAATTACTGCAATATCATCACAATTAACACCACACTAACAGTGATGTGTCTGCAATACTAACTAACCCTGCGAATGGTGCTCTGCCCGACTTGTCCAGAGCATTGTCCAGCCTTGTTGGAATATCTGCACCTCCAGGGAACCCGACATCCCTCAGTGAGGTGAAAATAGCCCCATGGTGCCACAAGGACAGACTGTTCCCTTCCTTTGACTTTGAGAAGGAGTTATCTCCCTTTCCTCGGGAACCAGAATGTCAGCAAACATCTGCATTTAAATGGGAAGCAGTTAGTGCTAACACCAGGAGCAGCTCATAATTAGGGATTATTAGCCCAGCAATATTGAATGATTGATACAGATGTAAAGCTAATGACTTTAAAGGTGATTAGGCCATTTTGTCACCAGTTTTTTACTCTGTCTATATACATAAAAATCCATTAACTTCAACCACTGCAGAGCTCTGTATGATGCCTTATGGGGTAGGAAAGAGTGCAAGTTGTGACATGCTGTAATACACTCTATGATATAAGGTGAGCACATAGGAGATACATGTTGAAAGCAAAGAGAAAGCCTGGTATTTATTTAGATATGCAAGACACAGCAGAGCCAGGGATTGTTTTGACTGTCTATTTGAAGAATTTCTGCAGGAGACTCAAGCACTGTATACAAAACCTGTCAGGTTTGAGCTGAATCTATTGTTTTCAATGGTTATAAGAACTTTTTCCATTCAGTCTTGCCATTTGAAGAGAAGTTCAGGAAAAGTTTGGAGACAAAAATTTGCAAGTAAAAAGATAAAAAATCTTTATAGGTGAAAATATCTGCAAGACCATAAATGAGGTGGTACGAGACTGTCACTTCTGAAGGAAATCCAATCTTGTGATCTGATTCAATACAGAACAAGAGCACCGACTTGAACTTTCAATGCCAACATCACCTACTTAAGATAAACATGTTCCCACATGCTTCCCCAAATGCAGGGGAAAAAATATTACTCCTCTAAGTACCCTGCTGAACCAAATCTTCAATAATGACCTTTGAGCAACTGCAAATGGATTTTGAGTTAATGCTGAGTCATCAGAACTGCCAGGATTCCTGGGCCTGCTTCTAGAATTCAGGCAGAAAACAGTAAAAAACATCTACTCTATATATGCCTCAAGTGGTAGGAGATATAGTACCAGTCTCATCTGTGATCTCTCCATTGCTTAAGATGTGTCACACATCCCAGTTGCTTTACACCCTGAGCTCAGGAAGATATTTGAGCTGGACATTGACACCGCACATGAAGGATTCTCCATGCCAGCAACAGGGAGATAATCAGGGGAAAAGGTGTAACAGAGGGAAGTCCCCAGAGGGAGAAGGGAAGAGGCAAGGAGGGAGCATGGGGCTATGCCCTGCTCCATCCATCATCACTGCAGCTGCCTTGTAGGAGACAACCCTGTAACAGAAACTGGCTAATTTCTTTAGAAGTATCTCATTAGTCCCTCCCTTCCTGAGCTGCCTCTCTATTAAAATGTGATAAATGAATTCTGCCATTCCTAGCTCCAGTCTGTCCCCTTGGTGAAATGAAAATGAGTCATGCTGGCCAGGAATCAAGATAGAGATAATTATACAGGGGCCAGGGGAAGTATTTCATTTGCCAACTGCAGAGCTGTTCTATTGATAGCATAGATGGGATCTCCCATCCCTCCCATTGCTCTAGGAAACTCTGGACAGAGAATAAGAGCATATGGAAAATGCACGTTCCCTGGTGAAAATTTTCTATACACACTCTCTGCATAACACTTTATAGAAACCTGCATGTGACTGACTGAGAGCAATGCACATGAGGTGTCTGATACTGGGACTGGATTTCAGTGCTGTGCAGGTCTTCCCTTTTCAGTTCCTAACTGTGGTCATGCAATAACCTCCATGTGCAGGATGGAGTCAACTACTGCTACCCAAAGACATACACACTGGCACAAGTGTCATCTTTGCCTGTTCATGAGGGTGCCTGGCTGCCCCAGCTGTGCAGAAAGGACATGCCAGAGAGCTGCAGACAAGGCTCCCACATCCCTCTCTGTAGTGAGTAGCTGCTTTTTAGAGGACAACTTATTCCCTCTCCGTGCACTGTGTGGGTAGTTTTGATGAGAGAGTCGGTATATAATGGGGTGCCCTTTGCACCTCTGAAGGAATAAAGGAGGATCAATATTAAAGCCAACAGATCAAGTTGTGATGTTCTTATTATAACTCACCCTGAAGCACTGAAATATACTAAGAAAAACTCTTCAAAAATTAAAGGAGAAAGTAGATTTACTGTGCATATAGGACCGTCCTTTCTACATCTCACCCTGCACCTGGCACAGAGAGGAATTTATGACTGAAATTTCAATTTCTACTTTCCTTCTTCCACTTGTACACACAGCAACACATTTCTGACTTCCATCACACACACGCACACATAAACACACTCTGCTGACTTCCACCAGCTATTTCATTTCTGGCAGGCAGTTTATGGGTCATAATGAATCTGAGAGTTTGACTGATTTTTCTTTTAGCACTTTGCCCTCTTGAACACTGACAGCATCTTAGAGCCTCTGTTACTTTTCACAGCCAGCTAAGCAATGCACTGATGTCATACCAGCTACATTTGAATTCAGTTTTGTCTAAGACAGAAACATCTTCTAGATGTGCTGGATTTTAATTGAGCAAGGAAAAAAATGCAAAAAAGTTATAAAGTGAGTAATCTGAAAAACAAATTGCCATGTTTTAGCCACCCTAACTTTAGTTGGTGTCAGCATAAATAAAACAAATCTCTTCCCTTCCATAATCACTGTCTTCCCTTCTTTTTTCTCAGAACAAGTACTAGCTGAGATTGGACTTAAAAGAGACATAATCTTATATTTATTGTTTACATTTCTGTTATGCTTCATCTATATAGAAAGACGGCCACCTCAGTGAAAGTCTTGTTATTTTCCACTGTTCTGTTGTTCAATAAGTGAGACAAAATTAAATTAACACCAAATGTCATATATGCTTGAATAATGGCCATTCTCTGTACTTCCCACTCCCCAAACGATATCCTTTAACAGAAGCAGAGTCATTCTGTGCATTTACGTGGGCTGCAGCAGGCAGGGCCACTGGCATGTGTCATACAACAAACCTGGACTGAATCAACCAAGTGGTGTCTGCCCAAGAAACCTGGGCAAAACTCTGGTAGAATTAACATTGAAATCTGCAATCAAGTAACTTTGAAAAATTTGTCTAAGTGATAAAAAACCCCAAATCAACAGTAGTACTCGTGCGTTCCCTCCTTTCTGATCGGACTTTTTTTTTTTCTTTTCATTCTGCCACATATAAGCAGTGTTTTCAGACTAACACAGACATTGCATTAAACAAGAGGATCAGCACATGTGAAGAGCAGAAGTGCTCTTCTCTCTGTGAGAGAGCATGGTTCAGGTGGGTGATTGTCGAGGGTTAAGATTGCGGGGAAACAATAAAACCCTGGCAGATGTATTGTTAACCTCCTCCTTCCCCCCCACTTCCCCCTTTTGCCCCTCCCTCTCCCCACTTCCCACTCAGGACAGGTTATTGAGAGGGAAAGAAGGACAGAGAGAAGAGAGTTGGAAAAATTAAAGATGTTTTACTAATGTTACTAATAAGAATAGAGAAAATAATACAAAATATACAAAACCAATCTTGAAAGTCTCAGCAACTGCAGAGCCAGCACCCAAAGTCCTGGATTAGACTCTGTAGCCAACCGGAGCTGGATTCAGTCTCTCACTGGGCCTCAGTTCACAGGGACAACTAGCAAGGTCCTCTCCTAATGTCGGCCATAAGCAGAAGGGAAAAAAGGGAAAAAGGGACGAGATCCTCGTGATCTCCCACTTTTATATGAAGTATTCACGTGAATGGAATGTTATACACAGTTGGTCAGCTTCTTGGTCACCAGTTTCTCGTTGCCCCTCTCGTGAGATGTCCATCCGTGCTTATCAATAAGTTTGCATTCCATTGCTAAGTTTACCAAAACATGTGTCTGGTTCTCCAGGAAAATGCAGCTAAAATGAAGGCTTTAGCTGACAGGCAAAATTCACTAAAAGAGAAACTTGTTTTTTAACAAAACCAGGACAGTGATTCATCATGTAATAGAAAAAGGAAGAAGAAATTGTGAAGACAAATATCCTCTGAAAGTTCCATGATAATCATTGCATTTACCATGCAGAGAGCTGGTTCAGGAAGCGAAGAGTAAGCGTACAGCTTATCCAAGAAATGTAAAGGTCAAACTCTCCCGAACATCCATGAGAGCTTTCCCACACCACACCCAAACTGCCTGGTCGCTGGTTTGCTGAACCAGGGTCACAGAATAACCATCTCATTGCTGCCATCCGTAGAAGTGAAGCCCTGGCTATTGAGTCCTAGGAAATGTAACGTGTAGGAAGCAGTCATATCTGAACAAATATAAAATATACAGCTGTGTAAATGACATGCAAAAGCAAGAACATAAAGGACATAATCTGTTTAGAGAAAGAGGGGGAAAGAGATATCAGACGGGAGGAGGTTGCTACCACTAAGACAATTCATTTGATTTAGAGCCTGCTCTCAAGTTTGCACTTGAAATGAGCACAGTCCAGACAACTTTTTCCAATGGCTTACAAATTATTGACCTCTGGGACTCAGATGAAAAGTAGAAGCCATGAGTAGCAATGCTCGCCTGGTTTCAATTAAAGGTTTGAACATAGTTCCCATGCCCTTCCAAGATAATATCCTAATAATTGGCTTGTAGGAGAGCTCTACCTCCATCTCCAAATCTGTTCTACATGATACGAAAGCCACTGGGGTTTGGAAAGGAAATCTCCTTATTTCAGTTTGCTAATTCTCCAGCTGCTGAGCTACCCATACTTTGTTTCTGGATATTCTTCTGTATTCACTTTATACAACCTTATGCAATATGGCTTCTCTATGGATACTTCAAGAACTCATTATCTTTTTGTGCATTTATGTGTTCCAAATTGAGGTTCGTGTGCTCACATTTACCAGCAGAGAACAAGGAAAGTGGAAGGTGATGCATTATTCCAAGGTATTCTCTAACTTGAACATGTGTTTAATTTAGAAAGGGGTTCTGCTCAGAGGTGTTAAAAGGTTGCTGGCTTCTGAGTGCATTTGGGAAGTCTGCAACAGAGAGTTGCTGTTTTATCTGTTCTTTAAATGTCTTTTCTGTCCTTAATAAAAGCAAAACTATCCTAAGAACCCAGGTATAGCGAATTTTCAGTACACCGCTTCCTCTGTTAAACCTCCACAGGTTAAACCTCCAGATCTGTAATTTTAGATTCTCTTCTCATATTAATATTCCTAGGTATATGGCATAACACACTACTCATGTTTTCATTTAACAGTTTCACTCTATATCCCCGTTAAGAAGGTTTCACCTAAAAGACATGAATATACAGAAAACTACACAGACATTCATTTATTCATCTCAGGAGGATGAAGAGCCAAAAAAATGATGACAGAGTATGAGTGAGTACCTCCAGAGTGGCTGAATATTTCAAATTCGATTGCTGAAAGATAGGTGTCAATCCCTTTATTTGGAAGAGAACCTGCGTTTTGCATTCAGGCTGTACGTCTTGCTTTTATCATCAGCTGCACAGAAAATACAATCGAAGAGATGCAGAAGTGAATATTTTTGGATGAAGCTTTCATAAGAAATTCCATACAAGAATTTAAGAATTGTTTTTACCACATAACAGAGTGGTCAAGAGTCTGCATGCCCTGCATCTCTTCATCTCACCCTCCAATTGTCCCATCTTGTGCAAGAGATCTGTGACACTGAGGCAGCATAAAGGGGATGTATGAAACACTCATGAGCAGAAAACTGTCCAGTTGTTAGGAAACTCCCTTTCAGTCCCAGCAATCACAAGCTGACTCTTGTGCTGTGCCTCTCCACTGGCCTGGGATTGGTGATATCTGAGGCCCAAAGGCTGTGATAGAGAGAACTTTCACTGAGCATTTTTGTTGGAACAGAATCCATTAAATGTTTTCAGCTAAGCAGTGGAATTAGAGCAGCCCAGGTGAGTGACATCTGGATTTGGGCTGGCCCTACTCATAAAGGAAATGTAAATGAGCTTATCAACATTACAGTAAGACTACAGAGGTGGGTGATATGAGCAAGCTTTGATGTGTCAAAGGAAATCTCTTGATTTCCACTTTTTGTCCAGAACTTGTATCAGTATTTATAAGCAATTCCACTTTTATTTTAAAACATTGTGTCCAATATGATCACACCACTTCTGTTCTCCATGCCTTTCTACATTTTCATGGAGCAAGACACCCTCAAATGGGTATGAGAACAGAGAACAGGCAGTAAATTAAAGTACACTTTAAAAAAAATTTAAAAAATAAAGAACAAAAGTCTTCTGCTACATTTTATCGTTCTTATTCTGCAACTGCATGCATAGTCAGGAATTACTAGAAATGAGGTATAGATCCTGAGTTGAAAAAAAAAAAAACATTATATATGTATATGTAGGTGTTCTTATATATTTGTGTGTGTATGTGTACATTTATATTGTAAGCAAAGTTGCCATCATTTACACTGATCACGGTCATCATGGGTAGAGGTCCAGTCTATGGCGCAGGACAGGCTGCAGCTATTACCACCTTGAGAAATTACCATTGCCACAACTACTAACACATTTTTCCAATTAGTCTGAGAGAGGAAATGAGACATTTTTCTTCATTAATACCTCTCTCCCTTCCTCTCCTTGCCCATCCATTTTATGCTTCCTGATGGCACTCAGGAGGCTGTCAGGTTCCCTCCAGCACTCTTCCTGCTTCCACCCAGCAGGAATAAACTGTTACCGCTTTGTTTGAAATGATTCCTGAGAAGTCTGATTCCTCTCACCAAAATGTGAATAATTGTAGCATTTGACTCTCAGCTTCCTCCTCAGGGATCTTTCTGAGTTAAACAGTTATTGAATTTATCCTGACAGGGATTGCCAAAGAAAACTTTATTTGAAGGACAGAGGGGGGAACAAACTGTTTGCTGAACTGAACAAGGTTTGAAATGCTATAAAGGGACAGAAAAAGTCCCGTAATGGAAGGTGGAAATCTGGGACAGACAAATCAGACTATAAAATGTAAGATCAACACAGCAGAGGGAAGCAGGAAAGCATACCCTGGGCCAAACATACCAAGGGAGACTATTACACACACTGACCTCAGATGTCATATACAACACGCATCTGCAAACCACCTCATACTTCAAAGTCCCACATTACATTAAGCTCAACAAGTCCATGCTGGAAAGGAAGAGTGCCTGAGTCAGTACTGTTAAGTGCTCAGTGTATGAATCTAAGATACAGACATACAAACATCTTCAGCCCTATGTATCCAGTCTTCCATTTCTAAACTAAGGTCACTGCCTTTACCATTTTAAACCTCACAAACAGTGTTCTAAGTCAGGAAAATGGAGTAATCTTATTCAATACATCTGCTTAATGCATGTCTTTTAAGCACACCACATCTAGCCCAGTGAAGAGGCAAAAAAGCATGTCAGAAGCAGTACAAGTCTGAGAAAGGTAGCTTGACTCTCGTTCAGCCCATGCACCATCAAGTACTAACAAGGCTCCTTGGATAGCAGCTAAAGTGCTAGTGAGCTCCATCAAGACAGGTGACATTCAATTTCGCCCTCACAAGTCCAAAGCTTAGATGTGATTTTCAGCCCTTCTGGTTTCCATCTGAACAAGAGAAACATAAGTACTTGAGGGAAAGTTGCTCTCCAGGTGTTCTAGCAACAATTGTTTGTAAAAGGTGTCAGAGATTTTATAACAAAGCCTGCTTTCCGTTAGATTTTTGGCTTAGCTGTGAAACTGGTGGGCGGTCCCCTTCCCTGAGCAGTAACATCATTCTTTGGCTTGCAAATGAACTGTCAACTACCAACAGTAAAAATGCAATAGCAAAAGCCTACTGGAGAATCTTTTTTTTCCACAGAAGTTGGTCAAACAATAGCAGGTAACACACAGTCCTCTTGCTACAAACAACGGAGCAACAAGAGACTTTCAGCTTTATCTCAGCAACCCATCTTTCCAGGTGTTTCCCCAGAGTTACAAAATGTGCATATATGCAACAGTAAGCTATAAGACTTTTCTCTGTTTTTGCAGGACTGCCACAATCCTCATACACATTGCCATGGTAGACATAAATGGCAGATACCTTTCCAACTGACCTACTTCAGACCTGCATCACCAGAGTCTGAATGGCTCACAAACTGATTGAAAGATGTATACTCACATTTCTCTAGTGAGGTAAACAAATGCCACTGTCACCTTGGAACTTAGCCTAATGAGAGGGAAACAATGCACCATCAAACATGGGCCCTATCACCAACCCTATTTGACATACTAGAACATCAAAAGTCCACCTCACACCCCACTTGCAAGCAGTCACAAGAACCCTGACCAACAACAGCTGGGTCTTTGTTGGCCATCAGATGTTTTGTGTGGTAAGAACCAAGGCTATGTCCTGATCACCATGGTAGCAGTCAGCATCACCACTGCCCTGCTCCAGCCTCATGGCTATTCAGAGTTCCAGACCAGGGCCAGTAGCTTCAAGCCAAGGTCCTTCAACCTGTGCTCACAGGTGAGTCATTTTCCTGTGTCATGAAGAACTGGTAATGACATCTCAAAACACCTTGCAGACAAAGGCTTCTGTTTTCCCTCTGAACTTTCTGCACTAGCAGATGCAGCTCATGAGAACTAACAGATTCCCTCAGAAGCAGCAGTGGAGAGCATGGTGCTGGGGAGACCCATGCCTGCTGATGGACTTTCTATACTGTCTAAACCAAACATAAGCACATGGAGGGCAATGTAGGACTAAGAGATATGTAACAGAGCTTCTAGCCTGGAGGTGTCTTCGCTGAAGTTTAGCTAAAGAGTAGGAAGGACAAACCTCCATCAGAGTGAAAACAGTGGCAAACATCATTAGCTCTACTGACCTTCCTTTTCATACTGACCTGAAGTTTGCTGGTATTTTACTTACAGAGTTGCACCCTACCTCATCTTTCACGTGTTCCCTTCTCCTGTTAAGGAATGCTCAGCACATTATGTAGACCCTGAAAAACCTCCTCCATTGGGAATAATCAGAAATGTTCAGCAATGCTGTCTGATCTGAGAGAAGCACAAACCTCTGGGGAAAGAGAAAGGCTTTTACTGAGACTGGAGGTATGAAGATTTGACAGTCAAGCCCACAGAACATGAAATTTCTTCATACATCTTGGAGTTATTTCTTTTTCTTCTACTAAGATGTAACCAGGCTGCAGATAACTGTAAATACCCAGACATTATAAGAAATAGAGTTCAAAGTTCTGTTCTGTGGCATATTTTGTCATTTTTTTCAAAGGTTTTCATTAGGATTTCAAGGATATCTATGAAGACTTGTATTCGTGCATGAGAGACACTAGTGACAGTGGTCAGAAAATTGAGGTCTTTAGGCTAATAGGGGAAGGAAGGAGGTAGGGAGATGCTAGAGCAGATTTTGGTAGTCTGGTGGTAGAAGTCATGTATGAAATACAAAATCAAGATCAGGATCAGAAAATTTTTCAAAGTAATCACTTCACTGTATACAAAGGTTATAGTCCACTGATAATTAGGTACCTTCCACAGAAAAGTCTCTCATATTATCCCTTATAATTTGGAGTTTCTTTTTCATGCTGACCTGGGAGAGTGAATGAGTGCCAAGGTGGGTAGAGGCAACGGGAGGGTCCAGTCTGTGCCCCTGGTGAGTTTAGAGAATTCATATGTTAGGGATCACCCTCTTACCTCCCAAATACCCATGAACCAGAAGCAGAAATATGAGGCAATCTCCTGAACTGGTGAAGTTTTGAGCAATGGAGTGACTACAGAAGAGTGGCAATAGCTGCTGTCCCTCTACAGCAGAGCATCCCCATGTTGATCATTACTTTGACAAATACGAATTTTTCAGCAAAGGACCTTCAAAAAGAGTCCCTTCACAAAGCAATCATAACAATACACAAAAATATAAGCACAGCAATGATGGATCAGATGAAATGTTGATATCTAGGGAGAAATGTAAGAGTGCAGCAAACTTAAGCTCTTCTTGCAAGCTTCAGTATTGTGAGACTCAGAGACCTCTGAAGCCAAGCATGTTTCTATGAATACGGTGACTCTCAATGGACTTAATCTTTCAAGAAGTCATCTCATCTTATCTCGAACCTACGCAATCTTCCAGCATTCATATCAACTTGTGGCAAGGAGCTTTGCAACTTACCCAGCCCTTAATGAGAGAAAAAATATTTTTCTATTACTGGTCTTCCCATATTCCAGTATAAGCCTTTCCTGTCAGTCTTCTCTGCTTTCACAGACTCTGGTGTAGTTTGGAAGATACAAATGTGTCTTATCTTATCTTCATCCCTTTTTTCCTCATTCATACAAGACAAATAAATGCCATGCCATGGCACACCATTGTCGTTTGTCCGTCTCAACCACGACATGCCATCGAGGACATCAATCACACAGAAAATCACAGCTCTTTTGTTGTAGTGTTGCAGACACTACTAACCAGGGCTAGCAAATGGCACCCTGGTAGCTGCAGGTTAATTTTCTGTGGCTTTTTTTTTTATGCTAGAGGTTGCCTATGGAAGAATAGGCAACCAAAGAAGACCAGCTGATCACAGTCTGCAGCTTAATCCCGTACACAGAATTAGCTCATGTACAGCATCAGCTGATATGAGCAGTATATCATAAAACCTCCTGGCTGCCCATTTCTGTCAGGTTTGGTAGACCATGTATATGGAGTGATTTGATAAAATACAGAGTTACCACTGCCTATGGATCCTGGCCTTTGAGGACCAACCCTGCTGTAAGCTACTTTCTCTGTAGCCTTCCTCCCTCTGGGACTAGCTCTGCACTCCAATGTTTCAAGGCCCAACTCTGATCTGACACAGCTGTGTCATCTTGGCTTGGACTTCTCATGAAATCACTTACCTCTGAAAAACAGCTGTGAGAAAGTCCATAGAACAGAGCATGCAAGACAAGAAAGGTAAAAGTATAGGCAGGATTGCTGGGCCAGAGACTGCAGGTAACTCAGAGCTTCAAGATGAAAAACACCAAAATGGAAAGGTATTAACTCCTAAGGAAAAAAAAAAAAAAGGGGGGGGGGGGGGGGGGGCGGAATAGCACCTCATCATCAGAGAGGATTGACTCAAGAAAGCAGCAGGGATCAAGACTTGACTCAAGAATGCACCCTTCTCCTCCCAACTGATGCCTGCTTGGCCAGAAAGGCTCTTCAGGTGCTTCAGTGTGGTGAGCCTGCCAACATTTAGACTAGTAGCTCTGTAAATCCACTCTCTCTTATGTGTGTTATTCAATAAATATTTGCTTTATGCTTTCAAGTTCTGCTAGCAGACTCTCTTTGCTGACAACTAAGGTGCCAAAATAAAGTGTCTCAAAGAGGGAAGGTGCACTATTCAGGGTAGAAGTAAGACTCTCAGAGATACATGCAGCATATTAGCACACATATGGGAGTGAGTCAGGCTTTAGCCCTTGTAACTTTTAAGTGAATGAGGCTGGTAACATCTTCCTAATCCAGGATTTTTACCCATTATTTCTTTGTTATTTATTTGTACAGTCATTGTGGAAAAATAACAGCCATATTCTTGGGCCACTATCAAGACTGACAATACAAGTAGACTTTAAAGTCAAAATCTGTTTGCAGGGAACCAATACTGTTACAGAAGCAAGTACAGTATTTTTGAGAATGAACAATACTTTCCTAAGGAAGAAGAAAAGAGTTAAGACAAAGGCCACTGTCACTGTAATGTACCCATATTCATCAGATGGAATTATCTCAGTCATTTGGGACAACGTCATAACACAGCACTGTCAGAGGATCAGTGTCCCCTGCTCTAACCATAAATGCTTTGGCTGTTATGTAGCAGTAGGGGATGATCATCTGCCTCATACACATTAACGCCTTAGGCCATTCTCATTATCCCTCAGTTCATGAAAATATTAGAGCTCTCTTCATGGTGAAACTCCTAGTGACGTGTCTGTGGGAGACAGAGATGCATATTGGGCATGGTGGGAGGGAGAGGGGAAGGCACTGTTTCATATGTCAGCAAGGAAATTATTTATCATGTATGCCCCATGCATGTGGTAAATGTGCTATAAGAGTCATTTCCAGTTAATAATTAATTTTCTAAATACAAACGTTTTCTCTTCTCACAAGACAAAAGACACTGCACTCACTGGAAAGCTTGTGCCTACTCAAAGCTTCCCCTTCACCCCACTTGTAAATTGTGTCCACTGGAATTCTCTTGTGCTGCAGTTGTCTCCCTGTACAGGGAGGTTCTCAAACAGCTGTTTGCCACAGAGGGCATGTGTCATGTAGGGGAGGCGTATAAACACTTGCCAATTCATTTTGATATCTGCCAGCTTGCTTTCACGTAGTTCTCCAAAAGCAATTCTTCAAGATGCCCACGGCTGTGTATAGTCAAGAGAGAAAACTCACAGAAACATTAAATGTTAGACTCAGTGCAGGCTTGAAAGTGTTTTTACTGACAGTAAATGCCATTAGTAAATCCAGTAATAAAAAGAAGAAAATCAACATGATATTTAATGAGGCTTTTGCCTTGTACAAAAGCATAGGAATGGAGATACTGGGCATGGAGACAATTGTGAGACAAGCATCAGCCTGCAAGCCCTCGGCATCCCACCTGGAGTTTCTGACTTTGATGGAAAGTAATGAGAGTTTGGCAGTTTTGGCCAAGTATCCAGGTGCTCCTGTAATTGCTTCACAACGCCCCAGTCAATATGCCACAAAGTTGTGTCTGAATTAGCAGAGTCCCAGAGCTAAAGCAGCAGGGTTGATGTTAGGTCAAAACTGACTCTCACAGCTTCTGGCTACAGTGACCCTCATTCTTGTAGCAAAGATTCAATGACCTATCAATAAAAAGTACTGAAATACACCTTCAAAGTGCTAATACAAACTGAGAGAAAAATGCCAGCACAGTGGACCCTCAACACCTCTACACAAGAACTTCCTTGACATTCTGTATGTACTTCAGCTAGTGATCTTTTAATAGTAATTCTTCTGTCTTTATGTTACGGAAACCATAGTCCAATTATAAGGGGTCAAACTTCATGACAGTTGTCTTGAGTTCAACAGTTTAATTCACAAATTTGAGTTACTTTAGGTGAAACATCTAGGTGTCCTCTGGGTTGCCCAGTCTGAAGGAATGTAGTGGTCAATGCCTCCTCCCAGAATGATGAATTGGAACTTGGTCAAGCCACTCCCTTTACAAAGAGAGATGGAGATGATGAGATGAAATTATTATATATGAGATATATGATATGATATTATGAGGATATGATATGAGGGACAACTGGTATAGGAATGGGGGCTAGGAAACCAAGGCTTGCTGTTCCTCTGGGGCCATAGCTGCTGTTGCTGGGAAAGGCCACCAGCTTACCAGTGGCTGTCCTGTCTCCCTCAGCAGCGATCTTTTTAGGCATCAAGCACAGACAACACAGGCAGCCAGGTTGTACTGCTGTTAATGACTCCTGCTTTAGCAATTGCCTTCTTTGCCTGTTCCTCCTTTTGATCCTGTGTGTTTCTAACTCCTCTGAAAGGACTGTTGAGAAGTTGCTGAGTATTATTTCAGGCCCGTGTAATATCATTGAGCTATGAGCTTTTGTTGCCATATGAGGATGCTTAAGTTAATGACAGGAAGAGAGGCTACTGAAAGCGCAGATGTAAGCAGAAGTCCTAGCAGACTCTACACTTGCTTATTTGAAGTCCTTGTAGTTCACAATCTGCAACTTATCCTGGTTTGGAAATTAATTTCTATTTTTTAAGGTAAATTTTCAGTTGGATCAGTTGACTGAACTGGTTCCCTGTGTGGCCTGAAGAAAAACAAATACCAGCAGAGGGGAAAGGCAGGAATATGTGCAGCAACCCAGGCTTGTATCAGCTTAAGCTGCCATAGAGACACATATGTGGTTATATACACAGCTCAACCTAATTACTGTACTACTGTCTTAGACAGTATATACATTCTTTGGAAAAATAAAAACATTTATACACTTTTGATCAACAATTGATGAAACTGTGCAAATATAACCCTTTCAGCTCTTCCAGTTATTTCTATTTCAAGGTTTTATTAAAGGAAATTTTTATATATATTTTTTTAATTAACACCAAAAGCATTGGAACACATTTGGTTCATAGATGAAGGTATCTGAGCCCCTCCTAAGTGTTCAGTCTGTTTGCTCTGGTCCTGGTGCATTCTGTGCCCAAATACTTGGAAAAAATCAATTTCATAGACTTTTTTTCATGATAGGAGAATGCAAGACAACTTAACTCTAGACTTTCTAATAAGAAGAAATATTGAGAAAAAGAAAGAAGACTGAAGCATAGGCATACTCCTCACCAGAGGAAGCTGCTTTTAATCAATAGCAAAACAATATATATGGTTTGTAAAGCTTTTGAATACTTTGTCATTCTCTGTAGGGACCATCATGGTCTTTTTCTTTCTGCTTATAGGTTTTACGACCTTTTTCCATTTCTAGTGTTTATTAAAAGAAATATGAGAGCAAAAGGCTCATCAGCTTTTTATTCATCCAACCCAAGCAATTACTTGAATACATTAACTGGCCAACATAGGAACTTCTTTTTAAACTGATTTTGATTTCCACAGATAAATCTGCACCTATGAGTTGTACACAGGTTTCTCTTGATGCATGTCATTCGTGGGATGTGGTGGGTTTCTATGCACACACACACTCTTGTTCAAAACCCAATACGAGTGATTATCTTAGGAGCAACCTTTCTTCAGACATCCAGTTGCCTGAATATTCATGAAAAGCGAGAAGCTGTGTGAGCTAACACACCACCATGAATTTATGACCTGGCTGCCTTGACTGGGGCTGCATTTAACAGCCTCTCCATCTGAGCATTTTCTAATATGCTCATCACTGTGACATGGAGCACATTTCTGGCTTCCTGCACTGCTGTGGAGGGGGTGCATTCCTTGTTATGAAAGCCTTGCTGACATTTATGTTTTTGCACTGAATGGAATAAGCAAGCACGTTATTAGCCAGATCGCAGTCAGGACAAAACGAGAGAGGAAATCTAACTTTCTCTTCTCACAGTGGTCAGATCTCTGGGGATTCATTTATTTCATCCAAACCTAAGCTGAAGCACACGCAGCTACCTGAGGCTTGTAACACAAATGGTTTGCAAGTAATAACCCAGTATCTCCCTTCTCAGCTTTTAGACTGAGTATAAGTGTGACTGAATGTTTTTTCCCACCTCTTTTGGTGTAGCATGGCACCACAAATCATAACTTTACCACTCCCCATCTAAGCTCTCTTGTCAGCAGATGGTGACAGAAATAAGAATTCTAGGGCTCTTTCTATTTCTCACAATGCTAAAGTATCATTGACAGGCAGAAATTGTAATGGATTGTTCTTCCCCAGCTGTGCCAGCAGCCTATATTTTCTCTTGATGCATTAATAGTGGAGCATGAAGATACTAAAGAAATCCATGGCTTACAACTGTCAAAATGAAGCTTCTTTTAGGAAATGAAATCAAAGATCAGTAAAACTGAACAGGCTAGTTAGGCCAAAAGAAGAAACTACTCAAACTTTCTTCCCAAACCAGCTGGGCTACACAATGGGCTTTAACAGGCTGGCAGATGTTAGAAACAGGGAAGGTGCATTAGGGCTGTCAGTGCAACATGGCTTCCCTGGCTCCCTGCACGAGACTCTCCACTGTATCTGGAAGTCCAGTCTTAAATGGGCCAAGTGAGGGGTCTGCTGCAGCAGCTTCCTTTGAGAAAATGATTTCACAATCCCAGTAAACCTTACTATTCAATAAGTTTCCTGACCTTCGTAGTGAATTTTCACAGGCCTTGATCTTCATACACACAAGCACGTTTACTTAGCCATTTTTCTTCCTTCTGCAAACCACAGGCCAGAAAAGAACCAGAGGTTGCAAAATTCTTATAGGAAGGGTTTCAGAGTTGGGTTTTTTAGTATCTCTAATCCCACAAAAATGGAGGAATTGTGTCTCTTTGACCACCTCCACTCCATCATTTCTGCCTTGAAAGTTCAGCAAAGCTATGACACATTTTACTTTAATTTTCTGAGTGATGCCACTGTCACGACACTTTTACTTCTTTTACTCACTATTACCTATACAGCTTGACTTTAATACCTAAATAATTTTTCATTCCCAGTGCTCTGGGCCTTCATCAAATAACATTCAAATCTTTCTAAAAGTCTTATTTCCTTGTAATATCATAAACCTTAATCGTCATCAGTGTATGGCATGCACATAATTCGATATGACACACAGATAGATAGATAGCACCCCAAGCTAACACGTCCCCAGAGACCTCCCCATGTAGTTTTTATCTTTGGATGTATTGGTTTTAAATTCCACCCCTGGGTACAGCCTCTCATTATTTGCTCCTTTCAAGGGGGAACCCCTTTGTTCACTAAACAATAAATAACATAAATAATGCAGACAATAAAGACAGACTTTTAAAGAAAATCAATGCAATCAAATTGCCGTGGCTGCAACCTGTATTTATCATGGGTATCACATGTCTGTCTCATTTCTCCTTTGCTCCGGGAGGGCAAAAGTCAACAACAAAACCAGACATTTGACTTGTGTTTGGTACTAAAGTCTTTGCATTTCATGATCTGTGTCTCTCTTCTCTTGAGTTATTAAAAATATAAAAGGCAATATCATATTTGTCGGGGAATATTGAACTGGTGTCACCCAAAATAATTTGGTATTATCTATGCAATTACTTTCCATCTTTCTATCTTCTCTTTCTGCACTCAAGGAATGTTGTTTATGACTCTAGTCAGGTGAAACCCAGAGTGTCAGCTGGAGGGGGGTTGTAGTGACACTACCACCTACTCAGAAAGGCATATCTGAGCTTTCATTTAAGCTTGTCAACAAACATAAAACCTTCTCCATCATTTTGCAGCTTTTCGTCCTGTAAATTTTTTGGTTATTCTCTTCTGCTGTTTTTTATGTAGTCCTTTCAGCGAAAGTGGCAATGGCTTAAAGAAAAAAGTCTATTTGATGTTTTGGGCTGCTGAAACAAAAGAACAGATGGTAGCAGAGACTAACAGAAGACCTCTGCAGACATTCCTGAAAAAAAAAAAAAGGGGGGTGGGGGGGAAGGGGCAAAAATTGTTTAAGCCACAAATAGTAACAGAAAAAGAAAAAAACTTCCTATTAAAAAAAAAAAGTGCCTCTAAAATAAGCTGTTCACTGTAGAAGGATATGTTTGTATTGCATTACCAGTAATTTAATGGTGGGTGAAGCTAAATGATCTCAGATTTGACATAGGCAAAATGCAGGAGTTAGCATAGCTCAGCTGACTTTTAGAAGCCTGTTTAGCTGAACTAAATCATAAATTTAAGCTCCAACACATATTAGTTAATCCAATGAAACTCAGTGCACTAAACTGTGCAGAACTAGAACAGAAGGACAGGAGCCCTGTTGACCTCCATGACTAACATCTTTAAAATTGCCTGCCTAGTTTCTTACACTGTGCAATGCAGGAAGACAGATGACTCCAAGACACATCCCCATTACAAGTCCAGCAAGAAAACATTATTAGTAGAGGACAAAAATCCTCACTCTTAAAAAAAAAAAAAAATTACATTTGCACTACATTTTGCACTACATATTGTCTGATCGTTCTTGTATATGCAGGCTAATCTCTACTATATTATTCCTAAGTGATATCCTTATTTCTAGATACAAACACCATTTTAGACCTGAAAAACTTCTTATTACAATTTTCATTGAATCAGATAACTTCTTACGAGTACTTTTATCTCAAAGAATAAGCACTTTCTAACCAACAGAAGAGTTTTATTGGATCCTTTGTGTATCAGTGTCATGATTTTCCAGCCTCAAATTTTGATGAGGCACCATATCAGAACTTACACTGTAGAAATATATGTGGCTGCCATGCATAATAGGAAGAGAAAAAAAAACCTGACAACCTGGGAGTAAATCTCACTCTGTTATGAAACCATGAGATGTATGAAGTATCATGACATATAGACCTTTTCTTTCCATCTTTGGAGTGACCTACAAGAACATAACCCTGATACACAATTCAATTGTACTATTTTTCTTTAATTTTCACATAATAAATTCAATCACACACAATGACCCAGGCTGCTTGCTCCACTCTCACTCCCTGTCAACTTCTAATCTGCACTCATATACAAATAAATACAACTAATTGCATCTGGCCAAAAGAGAAAAATTATGGTTCACATTCTCAGAGATCACTTTCTTTGAACTTTACCAGCAGAGACCCAGAGAAACAAACACAAATAACCTCCAAATTCCAGGGGAGGACTCATGAATATGTAACCTTCAGGCATTTAATGATTTCCAGGTGCACATCACCAACTAGCTTATCCTTAATTAATTAGCCAGCTGGCTGGTTTGTCAACAACAGTACAACAGTAAAAGCACAGCTTCAAGGTGGGTTCTATGTTTGGACTTCCAGCTCTATCTGAGATCAGAGAAAGCAGACGAACTGCTGCTATCAAAAGAGTATTTCCTACATGTAGAGGCATGCTAAAAATCCAGTTACATAATACATCTAGTGTTATTCTTGAAAAGTACAGCAATAGTCTTGGTCAAAGGTAAATGCACCATTTTTATCTTCTCATCTCAGTAATCAGGCCAAGGAACACACAAATTGCAATAGGAATAGCTAATTATCCTTCAGGGTAAAAACTCCCCTGAAGACAATTCACTTTTCTTCAGAATGTGATTGATGAGAACATTTGTTGGGCATCTTCCTTATTCAGTTTGTTTATTTTCTTTAGTTTTAAAAGTCCACATCTCCATATCTACACCACGTTACAAGCTGAAGCTAGAAGGAAGTGATTACCACTTGCACTAATGTTAGAGATTGTTGTGGTTTAACCTGCAGGCAGCTAAACACCACACACAGCTGTTTCCTCAGACACCCTTCATTGTGCAATGGGTGAGAGGATCTGAAACAAGGGTAAACCTCCTGGGTTAAGATAAACACACTTTAATAGGAAAGAAAGGAAAAATAATAATGATAATATCAATGATAATAATACCAATGATAAAATATACAAAGCAAGTGTGGCACAATGCAATTGCTCACCACTCACCAACAGATACCCAGCCAGATCCTGAGTAGCAGTTCCCTTGGCTGGATTCCCCCCAAATATACACTGAGCATGATGTCTTATGGCAGGGAGTATCTCTTTGGCCAGTTTGGGTCAGCTGGCATTGCCCTCTGCCAGCTTCTTGTATACCTGTCAGGGCATGAGAAGCTGAAAATTCCTTGACTACTTGGCAACAACTAAAGCTTCAGTGTATTATCAACATTATTCTCATTCTAAATCCAAAACACAGCACTATACCAGCTACTAGAAAGAAAATTAACTCTATCCCAGTCAAAACCAGGACAGTGACAAACCACTAAGAAAAAGGAAAATATTACAAAGCTCTCAAGAAAATATCTTTGATGACTCACTGGAGCATGGGCATCTGAAATGCATCTAGAGAAGGGCAAGTGCAATTAAAGTTTTTGAAGCAAGCAGATCTGGGTTAATTACTCAAAACAGGGCATGTTGTATAGAATTATGAGACACTGGATACCAGTGATGTACCCCAATCAGAATCAGAGCTGGACCAGTCAGTAAAATGAGTTTTCTTAACTGTAGAGGATGCAGCTGGGTAGCATTAGCAATCTGCAAATTCAAAACAATCATGTTGCATCGTGTTGGATACAACCAGAAAGCTTTAAATATGTGAATTGGAAACATCTTCACATTATTTAACTGTTTAGGGATTTATTATTTTTAGTCGCTAGTTAAGAGAGAAACATAGACTTTCAGATAAAACAACGTGTGACAACTGTTTTGTGTTCTTACCAAAATGGATTCTATCAGAACTGAGACCAGGTTATTCTGGTACTCTCAGAGCATTTAGTTTACAGTGAAGCAAATATCCCCTGCTACTTCTGGTTTTATTTTGATCTGGGCTGGAATGGATCCCAACAGCTTCTCTTTAACTAAATCACATTTTAGCTAAAGAATCGTTCCAGGAAGGAATATGGACTGGATTTTGAAACATCAAGGAACAGAGATTCCACCACTCTCCTTGTTGTTCCTTTCTTTCCTAATGCTCAAATTTTTGCTTTATATCTACTTTGATTTGATTTTTTTTTTTTCCTGGCTTCAGTTCATACATTCTGACTCTCATTATGCTTTCTTCCACTAGATTAAAGAAACTTTTACCAGCAGACATTTGCTTCTCAAGAAGGTACTTGCACACTGCAATCAAGTCACTCCTTTAGGAAAAACGAGAGATTGAACTCTTAAGTCTCTCAGTATAATATTTTTCTCTAGCACTTCAATTATTTTTTCAATGTTCTCTTTAAAATGTAGACAGTTTGGCTGGACTCAGTATTCTGGTATTGGCTCTCATTACACTGTGTACAGAGTAAATCCCTCCCTAATCCTACTTGTCACTCCTTACATTTCCAGGGACTGAGCATCTTTCTTGTTTGTATTTTTCCTCACTATAGTGTTCTGGTAGTCTCATGTCACATGGCTTTTCAACTCTGAGCTGTATGTCTTTTCCTGTGACACTTCTTTCCTGGGAGCAGATTCTGTAACCCTTGTGTGCATTCAGTTTTCTAGATATACACTCTGACTTAGCTTATTTGAACTTTCATCTCTCTCGTGAACGGGCCTTATTTTCTGGGTAATTCAAACTGCTGCTCATGACTGCTCTCTTCTCACTGATATTTACCATCAGTCAATTCTTTGTGCGACCTTTAAATTTGAAATCATCAAGAATCTAATATCTACCGCTAGTAGATGGAAAAAAAATGCAAGTGACTTGCATCAAGTACTGATCATCACACAACCTCACCAGAGATCACCTATATATATATATGTAGGCTACAGGTGGGATAGTGAAAAACGTGTCCTGTTGTCCCCTGAGCCTTGGAGTGGAGGCAAGGCAGATACAGAATTTACTTTAATCCATAGGAACTGTGTCCTAACTGTATTCTGATTTCACAACCTCTATAATCATGAAGAAAGAAGCAGGGAAAACAAGCAACTATGTTCTTTCTTATGTCTCTCATTACCTCAAAAACATTTTTTCATGAAGATTCTTTTCCACCACAATGCTTCTGAGTTAGAGGAGGATCTGAAAATTTATTTCAGTCAATATCTCACACCTTGAGTATTTTCCACAAAGAGCCGAATCTGAATCCCATTTGTCCAGTCCCTTCAAAGCACCAGAAATCTGAATCTACTTTCTGTACCCTGTTGCAAGGAGAGGCTTTGTATTGCAGCATAAAGTGCAATATGAATTAGAGGGACAGTAATTGGAGGATATGAAAGTTACCATTAGTTCTTTCGAATGAGAAAGTGTGTGTCTTCCATCAGTCATGAGACTCTGCAACTCAAAGGTGATTCTTAATGGAACTGGCTTGAAATTGAAGATAATTTTGTATTAAAATTGTCATGCTTTTGGAAAAAAGTCTCAATTCACAGTGAAGAATTTGTAACTCTTTCTCTTGATATAGTTATAAAAAAATTTGAATTTTATGTAGAAGTAACTAAAAAAGAATCTTCTGTCTTGTCAGCTGCTTATCTAGGAAGAATTTTCAACATGATTTTGCTTCCAAAAGAGAGAAAATAAAACTGGCCCTTGCCTAGTAACTCCACTGCAGAAATTGTGGGGTGCTGGGCTTATCCTTCAACCTTCATCTTCAAGCCTGAATGGTAAACCAGAGAGAACTAAGACCCCTCCAGTTGGGCAACCTACCGCCAGCTCCTGAAACTGATCCTGATACACAATCCCAAGAGGCAGCTCTTATTCGGCATCTGCCATAGTAAATTCATCTGGTTTTACTCTAAATGATTGGCCACTATGGAATAATATAACAACAGGCAATATTTGCACTGGTTCTGTGAAGATTAAAACTTCTTATTTCAATGGAGACCTATCACATATGTTGGTACTTTGGCAGCTTAATGTAGAATTACCAAAAGACTGAATCTGGCAAATCTGGATGCAGATTCAAACTACTAGAGAGTCTTGAAAGGGATTTCTGGTTTTTGGAGTAAGTGCAACATACTTCAATAAATTCACAAGGTGTGGAAATCCAGGAGATCTTAGTCCAGTTTACTATGAAATTACGTGCTACTGTTCAGATGTTTATCGTCAGTACTGCTTGAGAAAACTGCTCTGTCACTATGTAAAAGGTACTTTCTTTCAGAGATTTTGATTACACCCAGTCTTGGCAGTCTCTCTTTAAGATAAAGCCTGTGAGATTGATTTTCAAAGGTTGGTTCCAATTTCAGATGCACCAATTTCAGCTGATAAAATGGCCACTGCATTTCTGGAGAGAATATCCTTAACTTCTGCTGTAGTTGGGCATGATCAGTAGTCCTGAAAATCTAGCACTGAATTCTCTGAAGATGAGCACCCAAAACTGAACCATTAAAGTTTAGTGTCCTCATTTGAAAGCCTTTTCTTAAGCATTCTTGTGTCTTTCATTCTTCATCTGCAAAACAAGGTACAAGGATTTTCTATGACCTACCTTACACTCACTACACCCCAGCTCAGCTTAGGCTATTATTAGTGTATACACATTTTTTGCTATGTAAACAACAGATTTTCTGTGTTATCATTAAATGTCTGAAAAATGGTTAATATTATCACCCAACCATTATTCTACCCATGTCCAACTAGTAAGGTATTCTACTGTTACCTATAGGAGTAGTTATGTGAAATCAGTGGCTACAGTTCAACTTACTTTCAACTTTTAGCATCTCTGAAGAGTAAGGATGGTTTTAGGTTAAAAGTTTGGCTTTCAACTTTTCTTAACAGGATGAGAAGCAATTTATCTGCTTAGAATTGCTAGAGTAGTATATTATTCGAAAGTAGAAAGAATCACAGAATCACAGAATGTTAGGGATTGGAAGGGACCTTGAAAGATCAAGAAGAATAAAATGGGCCAGTAGATTCCATGGGGTGGACCCTTATAATCTAGAACTATTTTTTTCCTGTGATTCTAGCAGATTTTGAAAAAACACAACCAAAAAAGATCCATCTTGCTGTTCACCTTTCCCATGGTTTTGTTTTGTTTACATTCCTGCACTTTGTTGTGGTGAAGAATTAATCTAACCCACTAAGCTCACCTTCTGGTTTTCATGTAACATTGCTCCCACCATCAAAAATACAGGTGGCAGGTAGAACAAAGCTGGGTTGTAAATGTTCTTGAAAATGAAATTTTGTAGCACTTCCACTGCTGTTCATTCATGTTTTTCTTCCTCGATACTCGAGTGAGAGCATGGTGATGCTCACAAAGATCCCCTCTTCCAAGATTTTCCTTGCTCTCAAAGTCGCTTGGAAAACTGCACTCACTGACGGCACAACAATTCATCACTGCTCTGCTGAAGTTTGCAAATAATTTTGGAGAAGAATGGGATTTCTGTACATCTTCCAGGCTGAACCACATGACAATTACAGGTAAATACCACAAAGGAAAGGAGATATTCACTCACTTAACCATCAAGTTTATTTTCAGTGCTTGAGTTAGTGCCTGTTCCTTTTTGTAGTCTGCATCAGATCAACATGATCCGACCCTGGGCTTTCTGTCTGCTTCAGCAAGTGCTTTATTCAGCCCACTGACTACCTAGAGAGCTGAGGCTCCTAATTTATGCTTGCAAGTTATATGTATTAATAAATTAATTAGAGCAAATCTCAACCTCTTCTCTTTCCCCTGATCACTCAACCTCTTTGAGCATTGTGAAATCCTACGGTGAGATTTTTAGCTATTTCATCAGGTTTGGGACTCAGCCTGAAGTCAATCAGAAGTAGTTCTTCATGTTGTTTTCCAATAAGCCATTTTGTAATCAGAACATGGCAATCCTGAAGAGACAGATCCCTGGCCTAGTAGGAGAAATTCCTCTCATGATATGCTCAGAGCATAATCTTAAAACCCTTCCTGAAACTTGAGATTTGGATAAAGCTATTTGCAACCTTGCCAGCAAGGGACACTGCAAAACAAAAATAATTGTCCTCAAAATACTTTCTGGGGTTATAAGTAACTGCTTGTAAAGCTCTCTCAATCCTGCGGAGGGAAGCAAATGGGACTTATACATTGATATCAGACAGGGTAAAAAATGTACACCAGATTTCAGGTAGATTGTATTTTCCTGTCTTGTTTAATCTCTGTTGGGGGAGAGAATGGAGATTTATGCCTGAATTGTTTGCTTTTCTCCTTGTCATTACCCATATAACAGCCAAAACTCTCTTTTTCTTAATCTGAGGTGACTTACAGAGGTTCCCTATCAAACACAGACACTATACAACAGTGTGTCAGATTACACACTTTGTCAGAAAACTGGCACTTTAGATACTAAATGATAGTCTGTGCTCTGCAACCATGCTATCATACTTGCTCTAAGATCTTGTCAGAGCCTATAAATTAAGTAAGATTTGGCCCTGGAGTTACATGAAAGGGAGGGCTGTAGGAAACAGGAGAATGCTGCCTCAACTCACAGGACTTATTCAAGGGGAAATTCTCTTCCATCTGATCCAGAACAGAATTAGCATCCCAGCACAGGCTGTCTAATTTAACCTATGCATTACTGAATGAGTAGCAGCATTAGGATGCCACCTAACGCTGTTCCCTGAAGACTCTAGTATGGGTGTCTCCATTTGTAAGACCTACATCTCCTGCTGCAGTGTTATGGCATCCAAACTATAAGAGATGCTGCCCAAGTATGCATTGGCTCTGAAATGATAGCTCTGGCAACAGCTCGTCTCCACAAGGCAGGAGCTCTGAGAAGCTGAGCCAGCACTGCCCAGACACAGCACTTGAGTTACTGCAGAAAAAGGAGGATACAGTGAGCCAACTCACCCCCCTGCTGCATTCCCATGTACATTTTAACCCCAGGGATGAGAACTGAGGAATCCTTACACTTCAGCCCTTTGCTAGCCTGCTACTGAGGAGATGGAGGAGGCCCTTTGCCTCTGAGAAAGACCCAGTCAGAAAATGGACAAAGAATGATGCTCTGCTGCAGTATTCCCAGGATCTCCATCACTACTTTCATCCAAAGGTGAATATCCCACAGGAATTAGGCATAAAACAAGGGATGAATATAATTTAGCTTGGCAGTCTTCCCAGAAGGAGCACCTAAATACTGTCTTCACAGCTGCAGGTATGTTTATTTCAGCGACAGATAGCCATACCATGTACAAAGTTCTTTGCCATCCTTAAAAAAGGAGAGATTAGGCCTGCATGGTGCAGTGGTTTCAGTCAAAGTGCGTGCAAACTACATGAATGATCACAGAACACCCTGGCAGTGCTGTGTTCCTTCACAGTGCAAGGACTTGATGCATCGGCAGCTTTGCTGCAGCCATGCTGTTGCAGGACATAAGTGAGGCTATGTTTGTGTGCAAAATACAGTCAGAAAAAACACGAGGCAGTTTGCAGGAGCACATAAATTTCTATTATTCTGATATTTTTCTATTTTAACGAGTTGAGAGTGTATGGGTCAGGATCAAGGGACAGGCTGGTAGGGGTGATACTGTTGTAGGTGTCTATTACAGGCCACCAGATCAGACTGAGGAAGTTGATGAGGCCTTCTATGCGCAGCTGAGAGTGGCCTCACAGTCACAGGCCCTGGTTGTTGTGGGTGATTTTAACTTCCCTGATGTTTGCTGGAAGGACCATTCAGCCAGCCAGCCACAGTCCAGGAGGTTCCTCCAGTGCATTGATGATAACTTCCTCATGCAGATGGTGGAGGAGCCGACCAGGAGAGGTACACTGCTGGATCTCATCCTCACTAACAAAGAGGGTCTGGTTGAAGCAGTAAAGGTTGAGGGCTGCCTGGGTTGCAGTGACCACGAGATGGTGGAGTTCAGCATCTCGTGTGGCAGGAACAGAATAGCAAGTAGAATTGCAACCCTGGACTTTGGCAGGGCTAATTTCGGCCTTTTCAAGCAACTGCTGAGGGAAACCCCATGGGCAAGACTGCTTGAAGGAAAAGGGGCCCAAGAGAGCTGGATTGCATTCAGAGATTGCTTCTTCCATGCTCAGGATCAGAGCATCCCCACACGTAGGAAGTCGAGGAAGGGAGCCAGAAGGCCTGCGTGGTTGAATAGGGATCTGTTGGGTATGCTCAAGCAGAAGAGGCGAGTTTACAGGTCATGGAAGCAGGGACTGGCCACTTGGGAGGAATATAAGGCTGCTGTTAGAGGATGCAGGAAGGCAGCTAGGGTAGCCAAGGCCTCCTTAGAATTACAGCTGGCGAGAGGGGTCAAGGACAGCAAGAAGAACTTTTTCAAATACATAGCAGATAAAACTAATACCAGAGGCAATGTAGGCCCACTGATGAATGAGGTGGGTGCCCTGGTGGCAGAAGACACAGAGAAGGCAGAATTGCTGAATGCCGCCTTTGTCTCTGTCTACTCCGCTGGAGGATGTCCTGGGGAACCCTGTACCCCTGAGACCCCGGATGAAGCCAGGTTAATGGAGGAGTTTGCTTTAGTCGATGAGGACTGGGTTAGGGAACAATTAAGTAGTCTGGACGTCCATAAATCCATGGGTCCAGATGGGATGCATCCGCGGGTGCTGAGGGAGCTGGCTGAAGTCATTGCTAGACCGCTATCCATCATTTTTGCCAAGTCTTGGGAAACGGGAGAGGTGCCCGAGGATTGGAGGAAAGCAAATGTCACTCCAGTCTTTAAAAAGGGCAAGAAGGAGGACCCGGGTAATTATAGACCGGTCAGCCTCACCTCTGTCCCTGGGAAAGTAATGGAACAGCTTATCCTTGGTGCCATCTCAAGGCACATCAGGGATAAGAGGGTCATTAGGGGCAGTCAGCATGGCTTTACCAAGGGTAAGTCATGCTTGACCAACCTCATAGCCTTTTATGAGAATGTAACAAGGTGGATGGATGATGGCAGAGCGGTGGATGTGGTCTACCTTGACTTCAGTAAAGCCTTTGACACAGTCCCTCACAGCATCCTCACAGCTAAATTGAGGAGGTGTGGTCTCGACAATAGAGTAGTGAGGTGGGTTGCAAACTGGCTTAAAGAGAGAAGCCAGAGAGTGGTGGTCAATGGTGCGGAGTCCAGTTGGAGGCCAGTATCTAGTGGAGTGCCTCAGGGGTCAGTACTGGGGCCAATATTATTCAATATATTCATTAATGATTTAGACGAGGGAATTGAGTGTGCTATCAGCAAGTTTGCTGATGACACTAAGCTGGGAGGAGTGGCTGACACGCCAGAAGGCTGTGCCGCCATCCAGCGGGACCTGGACAGGCTGGAGAGTTGGGCGGGGGATAATCTGATGGAATTTAACAAGGGAAAGTGTAGAGTCCTGCATCTGGGCAGGAACAATCCCAAGTTCCAGTATAGGTTGGGGCATGACCTATTAGAGAGCAGTGTAGGGGAAAGGGACCTGGGGATCCTGGTGGACAACAGGATGACCATGAGCCAGCACTGTGCCCTTGTGGCCAGGAAGGCTAATGGCATCCTTGGGTGTATTACAAGGGGGGTGGTCAGTAGATCGAGAGAGGTCCTCCTTCCCCTCTACTCCGCTCTGGTGAGACCCCATCTGGAATATTGTGTTCAGTTCTGGGCCCCTCAGTTCAAGAAGGACAGGGAACTGCTGGAGAGGGTCCAGCGTAGGGCAACAAAGATGATTAAGGGAGTGGAGCATCTCCCTTATGAAGAAAGGCTGAGGGAGCTGGGGCTCTTTAGTTTGGAGAAGAGGAGACTGAGGGGTGACCTTATTAATGTTTATAAATATATAAAGGGTGAGTGCCATGAGGATGGAGTCAGGCTCTTCTCAGTGGCAAACAATGATAGGACAAGGGGCAATGGGATCAAGCTGGAACACAAGAGGTTCCACTTAAATTTGAGAAAGAACTTCTTCTCAGTGAGGGTAACAGAGCACTGGAACAGGCTACCCAGGGAGGTTGTGGAGTCTCCTTCCCTGGAGACATTCAAAGCCCGCCTGGACACATTCCTGTGTGACCTCACCTAGGCGTTCCTGCTCCAGCAGGGGGATTGGACTAGATGATCTTTTGAGGTCCCTTCCAATCCCTAACATACTGTGATACTGTGATACTGTGATACTGTGATAAATCCCTCTTCAGGTCTGAAACAGCAGTAATAAGATTTTGAGTTAATGACAAATAAAGAATGCTTGCTTCAAGTGTAAACAAAGTTGTTTTGAGTAAAAGTCTTATAGAGGAGAGGGAGCAGGGTGTCAAAACTCTCTGGTTTGGGGCATCTGCTGCATTGCCCTTTCTTCTTGTGTTTGAGCAACAGTGAGGGCTAGCAGTGCAAGGATACAATGACAGCAATGCCATTTTCCCAGCCTGCAGCCAGATGCATTCAGGTCATACACCCCAGTTACAAGCTCAATGCAAAGGGCTGTGCAAGCGCTCAGTTGCCTTTTGACAAGCTCCTCCTCGGACGGCACCTGTGAGGGTGTCAGCGTGGATTCATGGAGCAAAAAAGAATGTGGAGGTAAAGCAAGCGCAGAACCATCCTGCACAGGGTCTCCTTTAAGAACCTTCTTGCTGCTGCCAGCTCGAAGGGAAAGCTGGTGACAGAAGCAGGCAGCATCAGGCAGCACCTGCCCTGGAAAGTGGCCCGGCTGGCTGGAGTGTAGTTACAGTGCTCTCTGGTGGCAGCTGAAACGCTCTCCCACCTTCCCAGCCTCCAGAGAAAGGGGTGGGTGCATTCAGTTTCAAGCCTCTCTTTTCTGAGTACCAGGTGATGAAGTCTAGGACCATAGGTAAACATACAGACAAGCACAGACATGCATTTTAAAATTCGTGGAAGAGTTGGGCAGATACAACTGCAATTAAAATCCTCAGTACAGCAATAGCTTTCTGAAAAGCAAAGACTTTTCTGCTCTGTCACACAGGCACTTTTTTTTTTTTTTTTTTTTTTTAATGGAAACGGAGGCCACAAGCAAAAAATAACTACTTTCTTGTCTATAAGCAAAGGTCCACATGCAAGTTTCACCAGCAGGAAAACTCTCAGCATAGAATAGCACAGAACAGACCCTCCCGTCGTGCCTGTAATCTGCAGATCTCCAAACACTTTACATAGTTCCCTGATGAAGTTTAGAGTATCATAGTAAAGTAAATATTTGTATACCTGGGGCACAGCTGTAGAGAGGCTAAGACACCTGCAAGTTGAAATACAGCAGAGAATATTGGGTTTTGGTCTCTGCCTCCTACCAGTGATGCCAGACTAGCACCAGGAGCCACAGGTCAGACACTTAGATTTTCTTCTAATTGAGTCACCAACTACAGGCCATGAAGGGTTTTTTCAACATGTGGGTTCCTTCCCACTCAGGACATTCTATGATTGTATAACACAGAATCACAGAATGGTTTAGGCTGGAACAGACCTCTGCAGGTCATCTGGTTCAAGCCCCCTGCTCAAGCAGGGCCACCTAGAGCTGGTTTCCCAGGACCTTGTCCAGATGGCTTTTGAGTATCATAGAACCATGGAATCATAGAATCATTTAGTTTGGAGAAGACCTTTAAGATCGGGTCCAACACTTCCAAGTCCACCACTAAACCATGTCCCTAGCTGCCACATCTACACACCTTTTAAATACCTCCAGGGATGGTAACTCAACCACTTCCCTGGGCAGCCTGTTCCTATGCTTGATAACCCTTTTAGTAATTTTCCTAAAATCCAATCTTAAATCTTGTCTATTGTAACTTGAGGTCAATTTTCTCAGTGTCCTTTTGGCGCCTCTGCCTGGGCTTTGCTGCAGACCTTACCCTGCACTAAATGTGTACTGAATCAACCAAAGGAAAGTTGGGCCATAAGCAGAGGTTGCATATATATGCTCAACACGAAACTAAACCTCAGCAAGTAGGATACTGCCACAGAAATGTGAAGACATGATATTACTGGTTTAGAGGGCAGGCAGGCAGCACCTGTCCCAAGACTTCAGTCTATACAGCAAATAGAATAAGACATTTTAAAATACAGGAGTTTCTATTAGGACACAACCAACGATTCTTGAATTCAATCATGTGCATTTTACACTGAAGGAACTCAGCTGAAGCCATGAGACAAGCAATAGACATCATCTGGATTTACAAATATGTAACTCGATATAAAACCTGCTCTCATCTGTGAAGATGAGACTGATACAACCTGTCTGGAGAGTCAAAATAACAGTAATAGCAATAGCAGTAGCAATAATAATAATAATAGTAGTAATAATAATAATGTTGAAGGTACTTTCCAAATCCAGTACACAGTCCGGCTCCCATTCTAAAAGCCCTAAGAGTTGAAGCTAAAGCCATAGACACAGAGTCAGTTCAGACTTAAGCTGTCGCACAGCACCAGAGTTCAACTGCCTGTTCAAATACAGGCGCTCAGGTCAAAGCAAATGCAAGAGAGCTCAACTTACAACCAAAAAGATTTAAGTTACACCGAAACACTTTGTGTTTGCTGTAGGCTAAAAGAGCACCTAGCCCGGATGATTTTCAGTGACTTTTGTATATATGTGATTATTTTCCCTCACCAGGTCAGTTGCATTCCCACTGAACGCCCTGAAAAGGATCTAATTAAGCCAGGCAAATTTTTTCATATGAGGTGTATGTCCCTTTTTACTCCCCACAAAACACACACACTTCAAGAATTTGTGTGGTTTGCTTTGAATACCCAACATTAAAAATTAAAAAATTCATACTGATTTCTTTCAAATAAGTCATAGAAAAAATCCATAGCCAATGAGCAACCTGAGAAAACAAAAACAGAATAGAAGTGCACTATAAGCTGTTTGTCAGAAACTGTTCATTTGTTTTTATGTTGATCTCTCCAGTGTTAACGGGGGATGGATGGCACATGTAGAGCATCATCAGACAGAAGAGATACCCTTGACTAACTCCTTGATCCCCCAAACTAGATATCTGCAGTATTTCATGCTGTAGAGTCACAGCAAGTTTTACTGTTGCTATGGTTATTCAAAATCTTCTCCTCAACAGGAGAAAAATAAGTTATCCAGGTCTCTGCAATACATGCAGCCATCTCAGTGTCAGGCTCTCCACGTGAGTGGAGGGAGCATCACCCTAAATCTTAACATCAAATTAAGGTCAGCTAAATATTTAAGAAGTTAGTGTGGGAAGGGAAGGGAAGGGAAGGGAAGGGAAGGGAAGGGAAGGGAAGGGAAGGGAAGGGAAGGGAAGGGAAGGGAAGGGAAGGGAAGGGAAGGGAAGGGAAGGGAAGGGAAGGGAAGGGAAGGGAAGGGAAGGGAAGGGAGGGAGGGAGGGAGGGAGGGAGGAAGGAAGGAAGGAAGGAAGGAAGGAAGGAAGGAAGGAAGGAAGGAAGGAAGGAAGGAAGGAAGGAAGGAAGGAAGGAAGGAAGGAAGGAAGGAAGGAAGGAAGGAAGGAAGGAAGGAAGGAAGGAAGGAAGGAAGGAAGGAAGGAAGCCATCTTTAGAAAGTGTCCTTTTCTCAATTTTGCAAATATAATCCCAAAACACTGAGTGGGATACAGATCTCTTGAGGTACAGAAAACCATGTGAGTTCTGTCACTAGCTGTAGTGTTTTCTTGAGCATCTATGTTGAAAACTCAGTAGAAGTGCTAGCATCTGAATGAAAGTATCAACCAGTATAAAGTCAGTGTTGAGCAGGAAAAGGCTCACAATTGTTACCCCTCAGGTGGTTGATTAGCAATGTAATGTGGTGAATTATTTAGCTGATGAATGGTTTTCTTCCCCGTCCATTTTTTTATATTCTTCCCTACTCCATTCATTTGAGGTTTCTAGAATATTAATCAAATCAAGGCTCATGATTTTACCACTTTTATTATTTAGTAACATTATATTCAGTGCTGGACAGTTGTGTTTATTCTTCCTTAGCTGGGACTGACACTTCAGAGCAAAAACATGGAGTGACTTGCATGCTACCATTTCAACACAGATCATATCATGTCAAGGAAGGCTGTAACTCAAACAGGTCTCTGGTGACAGACAACTTCCTCCAGTGTCTTCACTTCAGCATATCATGTTCAGAGGACTGTGCTGTGAAGGGTTTTCACCTCCTACTGTATAGGCTAAACTCCCAAATCAGGGATGCATTTAATGGTCTCATTCAAGACTCTGTAAGAGCACATCACTATGTAGAGTCATACTCTCTGCTTTCCTGCTTCTGTTCAATATTTTTCTGCTTATTCATCCAAGGTCACATTAGTTTTCAGCCACAGCATCACACTGCGAGTTCTTGTTCAGCCTATTAGTCACCCTGACTTCTAGCTCCTTTCAAGGTCACTGTTTTCCTGGAAGCCAGTATCTGCTCTGTGTGTGCAGCTTATTGTCCTCATTCCCAAATACACGACCTTGCATTTGGCTACACTAACATTTGTGCTGGTTAAACAAGACCCACTTCCCAAATGAACTAGATTGATCTGTCAAACTGATCCAAATTTACCACTGTTTACTCTTACTAATACTGTATCCTCTGCAAATTTTACAAGCAGTGATTTCTTCACTTCTGAACCATTAATAAAAACCACTGAATTGTATTAGGCTGAAAAAGATCCCCATGGAACAGTGCTGGAAATACCCTCTGTGGATGATGATTCCTCATTTACAATTCATTTTTTTTTAAATCCATCAGCCAATTATAATCTATTTATTATGCACCACATTAATTTTGCATAGTTCTATTCTTTTAATTGGAATGTCAGCTGGCATTAAGTCAAATGTTTTTGAGAAGTGCAGGTAGATATCAGCACAGCTCCTCTTATCAGCCAACCTTGTAAAAAAAAATTGTATTTGCTTAAGGAGATCTGTTATCCATAAAGGGAGATGTGCAACAGCTGCTGCTTAAGAACGTAAGTTGAAACAAAATGCTGCATCTGGGTTCTTAATGAGCAATGAGGAACTGTAGAAGAAAGATTTTAAATGGGAAGCAGATTGGTTGCATTTTCTTACTGTCAAGACCAAAGCTTTTCAATCAGAGTTATCTGCATTTATCTATAATACATACTATGTTAAAATCCAAAGTGTGCATGGAGAAAGGACTCTTTGGGAATCTCTCAGCACTTCAAGTGATGAACACTTACCTACCTTTGTGGCATAATGATATGAACTGAATAGTACATTTTCATACTCCCTCTTCATTCTGGTTCACTAGCTCCTGTCCATCACCTCTAAGGAGACCTTGTGGATGAGTCTGTCTCAGTTTTTATCACTGTGTAGAGAACATGTACTGGAAGGGGCAGAGAAAGCATCCTGTCTTTATGAGACTCAATGAGAAATCGAGAAGCTGGTTTTCAGCTTAGAGTGTAACTGAACTACTGAGTGAGAAACACAGAGGTGCGACTTTCACTGATCAGTTGATCTCCAAAGTACTAGAGGGCTGTCTCACTTATTTCTGCATCACCTTCTACAAGAACAGGCAGATTACACAACAGCCACTATGCAGTCTGAACCTCTCACACAAGACCTAGCAACTCAAAGAATAGTTATTTGAGATGTGGTGACAGGACCCCCACAAGCTGAAACGGGGGGCTCCCTCTCTTCCTCCTCACTTCCCTCCGCCAATACACACACGAAAGTAGTGATCGTTGGACTCCCAACAAGATAATTCAGTATTTAAGACTGCGAGACAACTATCCTACAAAAAAGTGTTGGATTAACTTAAGCAAGTTGGATTAACTTCAGCAATGCTGGAGGAGAGAAAAGAGGGGACTGCATGAGAAGATGGAACTGCATGAGAAGATTAAGAGACAAATAGAAGAGTAGGAAAGGGGAGAGATATCTTTTCTTCCAGTGTCAACGAACTAATGAAGATTTTCATCTACTTCCAAAAGGACAAAGCAAGCTGGGGTGGTTTGATACTGTTCCCAGCATGGTGACTGCCAAAGAACAAAAGAAAGTCACCTGCTCCTCTTCATACCAAGGCCTCATAGCAGCTGAAGTGTCCGTCATGCTAGGAGAGGTTGGCCTACCAATTTGGGGCTATTTCAATTCTTCTCTTGCGCACCAGAATGTAGTTGTGACGATTTGGTAAACACTTGTGTTCTTCACTGTACTGAATCATTGCCTTAGAGAAGCTCAAGGAGCTCAAACCTCATAGAACTGCTTGTTCACGTACAGCCAAGGCCCATAATAAAAGTGATCATCAGTGCCTTTGGAAAAAAAAAAATAAAAATAAAAGAGAAACTGAGACTATCAGACATAATATTCTGTCATAGCCTAGATAACTACATTTGTATCTCTGAATTTTCATGCCTTCTAATTGGATAATAATTTTCTCTCAGTTGTTTAATATCAGTAAATAAATAATAAAGTTGTGTGCAGTTTAACAACTGTTGTACCTATATTTTAATAAGAGGCTGCTCTTCAATAGTAAATTAATCTCTATGTGTATGCCAGTACTTTCATATATAGGGAGTCAGATCCTCTGCCACTTCATAGATGTTCCTAATGGGCTATAGTTTGCAATACAATTTGGAATTCTTTCTCTCAAATTGCTAGCCAGTATATGAAGTATCAAGAAGTAACAATAATAATAAATCAGCAAATATGAATTTATCTAAAGTTAACACTTTCAGTAATTTAAAGATACTGATTTTAAATATGAAATTTCTTTCAGTTGTTTACCATAATGACAAATTCATTTTTTCAAGGAAAATGCCTATTTTCTGACCCCAAAGTCAACATAAAGCAAATTGACCAAAAGCACTGTAAATTATCTGGACAAATAAATGAATTTGTTGATAGGGTCCTATTCTGAACCCCCACTCATAGCACTGAATGCCTCAGATTCAATACCATGTGGTTCTACATGCTATCAGTAACCACAGAGACTACATGAGAAATACAGTATTTCTATTGATGAGCAAGATTGTGCCAGTTAGTTTGAATCTTTCTGTGTGATTTATCATGTGCAATTACAGTCATACCTATGCAATCCTACTGAAATAAGTATAGTAACAGTCACCATATAAAAGATACCCTTGGCAAGCACTGTACATGAAACAGATAGTTGTAACACAGGGCAGTTTGATCTAGTACTGGAAGTCACTCCTTCTAAATTCAATACCAGATTTGACTTTGATTTGTTTTAATTCACTTGGATATAATGGGAGACTCGTCATCTCAAGCTCATGATGCTGTTAATTCATTTAAAACAGATTTACTCACTTTTAAGAATTGGTAATAGCTCCCTGTGGTCATTTCGGTCACCTCTTAAAATCAAGGTCTCTCTGGACATTCTTTCAAGTAATTTATGAATGGGTCAATGAAACCATTAATAATTCCAGCTGTCTTCTCTCACTGTGCTCATGTTTCAAAGCAGTGAGTTTTACTCCCTTCTAATGTGGACAGAAAAGGATTTCTTGCTTGGCTTAGGATGAGTGACTGCTATTGTTTCTGAGTTACTGCATAAATAAGAAGATGTAGGTTTGGAACAGACTTTTATAACATCGTACAACATACCATTTAAGAGGACAGAAGTGGAGGACACACTTAATGTTGCATAATTCACTGAGGTGCAACCTTGTACCACTGCACATGCCTTTATTTATGCATTTTAGAAGTAAACGGTTTTAACTCTCTGCTAATACTGTGTTAACATAGCTACAACCATTATGTGTTAAAAGCTGCTTCTGTAGTCTAGCTGTCTTTGTAGATTATAGATTCATACAGTGTTGACCTTACAAGCACAACAGTTTCAAAGCCAGGACTAGGAAAATTCATGGTTCAGAGCTGGAACATTAAACTGTTTCCACTGAGTTAGGACTTAAACCCCAGGTTTCCTCTCAGTCAATAAACAGATATGTATGTCCATGGTCATGTTACCTTTTATTCTGCCCAGGTTTGCTTACTGTAAGTCTAAGCTGCTCTGATAGATTTATAGAGACATGTAACAGAAATATTATTAATAAGATTAACACAAATTAAGTATGAATGGAAGTGAATGTGTACAAGCACCAGAAGGAAGAGCAGAAGCGTTAAAATAGTGGTCTGCATTGATAACAAAGGATACTGTTCCCAGAAATAGAAATGAGAAATATGCTGTTCATGTCAAGACCAGAAAGCCTGCACTCTGGTAAGACCATAGCATAGATGGCATCAAGGTCACAGCCCGTCCCATATGCCACTCATTTTCTGTTAACCCACAAGGAAAACAGGCTACAGCTCAACAGACGTGTATATACTCCAAACATATGTCACAAACAAGACAAAATGGACAACAGATAGTAACCTTGCCTAAGATTTATGGAGACTTACGCAAGATTCTGAATCAAAGGACCACTGTATAATAACTATTGATTCCTAATGCATATAAAAGTCCCAAAACTAATTCAGTGTCATCAGACAAGAACGCCAGAATGTGATGAGCACTCAATAGCTAGCATGTCTCATCCCACATGCGGCACAAAACGGATCTTGGGCATGCACATCCTAGTATTTGTGAGTATGTGGGTGTGAGAGTGTGAGTGGGTTAAAACAATTTATTTAGAGTTTCTGAATATGTTTCAACATCCTCTTCCATAAGGTTTTGTGACAGTAATTTCCATTAAGTGCAGATAAACTGCTTCTAGTATGGGCTATGCCAATTTTTCAGGTATTTCTTCAGAACGTTTCATTTTACCATACATATGTGTCCTCTAGGCCATAATCTCCTGATAATTTAAACAGGAAATAAAGGAAGATAACATTTAGAGAACACAGAGAAGTCTTAGCACCTTTTAGGTTAGTCTCAGACATCCTAAATTTGGTGTTGGCTTCTTATAGAGAAAAGGAGAACAAAGCTGAGTAGAAATGGGGAAGAAAACAGATGTATAAACAAGCATGAGACTGTCCCCCCATCTAATCTTTCAGTACCTGATTAGGGTTTCAGATGTCCTCAAGCCCTGTAGATAATCATGTTCTTCTATGGTACAGACATTTGGCAATCATCACTATAGCCACTTGTTTAAAAAAAAAAAAAAGTAGATAAATAAGGCCTAGGATAATGAAATATATCATCCACCCATTATCCCTTCAATGAATGCAGCCTGTTGGCACAGTTCAGAGTTAATTTACATGATAGATGCTTTTACTTCAGCCTAAAACAAGGCTGGTCTGCATGTCATTTCCTGTCAGGAGTTACTGAACCTCAATTACTTATTTGAGATAAACGATGTAATAAAAACACACTTTACAGTCCAAAAGCCACCTTCATCAATGTCTGGTTTTCTGTTTGGTTTCCACCACCCCACCCCCCTCCACACACACACATACCAAGACACTGGTCACAACGAAAAAAAATATTCTGGAATGTAAGCAACACAACATCCCCATATTTCGTTGTAAATGACCCAGCTGCCTCAGCCATCACAGCTGCTCTCCTGTTCACTCCCAACTGTCCTAACAAAAAGTAATACAAGAAAGGAGGATAATTTGTAAAGTCAGTGGTCAACGCACCAGCTGAAGCTTTAGCAGCTGAAACTGGTTAGGGCCTATTTAACTGGTCCATGTTGCACATATTTCTCTGCTATACTGAATGGAGACCAACCTATGAAAGAGAGAAGAAAGGGGCTAGAAGAAAAGTTATTTCATGATGGTGATGACTTCTTTACCTTTTTTACTTTATCCATCCTGCCTATGAAGTAACTGAGGGCTCCCAGAGCTGGCTGAATTCAGTAAGAAATTAAAATCACCAGAAAACCGTTATTCCTATAACAGAACAGTATTCAATGAGATCAAAAGCTGTTATAACAACAAATTAAATTAGAGTCTGTCTCCTCTGTGTGCAGTTTCTCAGTTTATGTATATAAGAAATGCAAAGGAAAATACCTCATGGGCTGTGGCAAAGATATATCCATTAATGTGTTGTATTTGAAAATGTAAAGTGCTATTAAGTGCTAATCAGCACTGCTTTCACACCATCTGCAATTCTATGGCTACAAATGTAGCTGCGGAATTATATTGCAGGTATACAAAATCTCTTCGCTACATCTCAATGCGTACTTCATCATTAGCACAGTTATCCAAATGCTTAAGATGAAATCAGATTCAACTGCAGAATTAAACATGAAAGAAAATGTAAAGCTTTCACATTTCCTGTTCTGAAGGACCTGGACTGGTGTTGTCAGATAGTAAATTGAACATATGAGACATTTTTTATGTACTTGGTCTTGATATTCTTATGTAAGAGCCAGATTTGGAGTGGGTAAATCTAGGCTTTTTAATTTTAATTTCCTCAGAGAGATATGATAACTGATGCATAGAAAGTGATAATGCAAGCTTTAGATGGAAGATTTTCATCTCTGAAATAACAAAAAGTCACATACTTTATTGTTTTTATGTACAGGTTAACACTTTAAAAATAAAGAGGATGAAATGTTTTATTAATTGCACACACTAAATACCTTTTATAACCTTAAAAAGAAGAACAGGCAGTACAGAAATCAACAGAGGATTCAGCAAGAAATCTGATAGTGCTTGCTAAAGAAACAGCACTGAGGTGCTAAGGAATTCTGTGACAGTCTGCATTGCACCCTGAATTTTCTCTGGTGTTGCTCTGCACTGCTAAACAGCTCTGAACATGCTCCTGCTGTCTTGTTACAGCTGTGGTAAAGATTAGCTCTTGACCTTGATACCAGAGGGTTATGTTACTCTTCATAAAAAGCAGTCTGCTGATCAGAAGTCAGGCTCCCACGCCCCTTTCTTTTTGTTACTTTCTACTGTGGAGTCAGAGGTTCACTCATTACCAAGTTCACCTCTCAATCCACTGCTAGTGGCCAGAAGGGACAGAATGGCACCTGCAACAACTCCTTCCAAACAGCCTGGTCTGTCCCCTCAGTGGGGAGGTACAGGGGAGAGGGAAAGACAGTGAAAGATAAATTAACAATCAACCAAAATATTTATGAAACCTGCCACACTGGCAGACACAGAAGGCAACAGTTACAGAGAAAGTAAAGCCCTGACAGAGGCACAAAAAAACCACAGCTACCCACTTCAGAGTGGGTAAATAAAAGGTGAATGAGGGTGCCAAAGTGATCGAATTTTTTTCCCTTTCCCCTTCTCCCTTCCCTTCCCCTCTTCTTTTCTTATGCAATAAGATGTGTTCCAAGTCTCTAGAGAGACATTAGGCACATACATCAAGAAGGCTGGAGATTTCTAGCCAAAATGTAAAGAAGTTAATTTTGTCCTGAATTTACATTTGCAAATCTTCATAAGAAGCAGCCTGTGTAAGCTCTATGAATTAAACATACCGCTGTCAAAAGCCTTTGGCACCAGCAGGGGATTAATGACCAACTGGAAAGACAATGGCTTAAAGAAAGCTGAGCCATCATTAAGCTTGTGTTCTGTGCCAAGGTTATTGCCATTATAGGCCTTTTTAAAAGCACTGAGGAAAATAAACACTACAGAGCAAGTAATTTCTTGTATTGAGCCAATACTCCTAAGGGTTTTTCAAGTTTTGAAGGATGCTGCTTTTAATTTTGACAAATGTTTTTCCAAAAGTCTTTAGGAACAAATGACCAGATTACCTCATATTTTATGTAATTTGGGGCAGTCATCAGCTTGGCACTTCTTTCAGAAATGCTGGAGAAAAGACCCCAGAAATGAGCCAGCATTTATTTTGGTTGAGATGAACCAGTTTAGGTTATGGCCAGTAGGTAATGGTTGAAAAAGCACTGCCTCTACACTCACTTTCTCATACCCAAATGCATTATTGCAGTCTAGAAAGTCTGTTTCTTGTTTGGAATGATTTCTAGGAAGACTTGTGGGTCTGCATAAAATTTACTGAAGCTATAAAGGCTGAAAGGCCAAGCTTTTATAAATGGCCCAATCTTGGCTATATGGACAGGAGCTGGATGACAAAAGGAAAATACTTAGTGATGTCAGGTTTCAAAAGAAAGTATCAGAAAGTTACATCAGCTTTCTGTTGGTATAAACCTAAGGTAATTACTGGTTTTTTAGACCAATAAAAAATGAGAAAAAATGAGATTCTTACATATTCAGACTATTCATTTCTGTAGATGAACTATTTGAAACTCTTTATGTGATCATTTTTTATCAGTGTTAAAAATCAAAATTCCTATAGTAGTCCATACTGTTGAGCTTGAATGAAAAATATGCAGCAATTTTAAGGGTGGGCTCCATCATAAGGCTTGGATGTTTTCCTGCAGTAGATGTAGATGTCAGTCTGCCTATAAAAGGGCTTCTTTTTGCGGTCTGAGTAAATCAGTAAACACGCAGGATTAAACTAAATCTTTAAGGATTTTTTTCTTATTTTAACTCTATTTTTCTTCCTACATGCAGTAGTAGTTGTTGTCCTTTTTCTTATATTACATGTGCTCTCCTACACCAGACAAGGTTAGAAGAAAACATGCCTCTGTAATGGCTGATATGGCAAGACCCACAGCAAAGCAAGAGTTAACATAGGCTAGTCGCTTCTGAGCAGTTAAAGCCAAATCAGAATGAGATTATTTCACCTAGAGACAGCCATGTTTTCCATGGTTAAACCAACCTAATCAAATAATTGAAGAATACAACTTATGTCTTTGATGCGGGAGAGAAAATATTTGACATGTAGCTTCATCAGACTGAAAAGAGGATTTTTTTCACTTATTTTTGTGTCTTTTGGCAGTTGCTTAGTTATTTGCAGCACCTCAGCTGTTGGCTAGTACAAATTTCGCCAACACTACTCACATAAGAAATAAATAGTTTTAATTCAGAGTAGAGCTAATTCCAAAGCTTCCACTAGCATTTTCCCACTACTTCCTCACCTATACGTAGCCCCACTCCTCTTATCAGAAAAGCTTCTGGACTTCACTGAGTACAAGAGTGGAAAGAGAAGCTATTCACTAGAGAGCTTTTGAGCTTTCCCTACCTTTTTCCTTTTTTTCTTTTTTCCCTTTTTTTTTTTTTTTTAATATTGTAAGACTTGAAATGGGCAGGAATAGGAGATGAATCACCCGGAATTTCTTCTGCCTGAAATACAATCAGGAGAACAGTTTCTGGAAAAAGTAAAGTAAAAGATTTATCTGAAAGACGATGAGTTCAAGTGAAAGCATAGTTTGTGTTTCTGGAGGAAATCTACAAGTTTGCAGTATTTTACATTTTTTTCTAAGTCCTTCATTCAGCATGTTAGCTGGCATATTCTAAAGCTAAGTAAAACTGAAAGGATACTAAATCACATGATTTATATCTCCTCCCAATATGGGTAACTAAGTTTTAATCGTTACTAATCACTATACATATTTCAGCCTTGTTTTCCATCTATATAACCAAGATTTTTTAATCTTGTAGAACTTCTATCTTTTGAAAACCAAAGGGTTTTCACATTCAGTCAAGATATGCTCATGTTAACACATGATAGGCAGAAACTCTGTATCAGTAACAGAAAAGAAGGGTAAGGGAAAATCAAGGTTGTGAAAGTTCTAGCTGGCAATTGGACCTCAAAAGACTGCACTAGCAAAGTGACAGAATTAATCTAATACTACCTGTTTACTTTGCTTAAATCAGCTGCTGGAAGAAATCACTGCAGGTGCCTGTGGGCAAATTAAACAATATTCATAATGGCGAGTTTCTGAAAAACAGTCCCAACAATCACAATAGTCAGAAAAATAATTAGAATTTTTTTTTTTCTTTATCTTGGAGTAGATGTGGTTGTCATGATACAGAAACTTAAAATATCTTCTGATGGACTGGTCAAGTTACTGAAATTGAAATGTTTAAATAAATAGCTCTTACTAATGTAAGGTCTTGCAGCAAGACCATCCAATGCAGCTGGAATCTAGTGGACTTATCTCTATTCTTCAAAGGCATCAGGAAGACAACACTGTTGTAGAAATAATGCAATTAAATTTTACCAGCAGGACTACCAAGCCCAACTTTATCTACTTCCAGATCAGTACTGGCATCAGCTAGAGAAGACAATTAGCCTTAATGATATCTTGCACTTGCTTTTGTCTCTCTGACAGTGTATTTCCAAGCAAACATTAGTGTTCACTACAATCCTGTGAAGCAGTTAAGTAGTATCAACCCAAATTTCCAGACAGGGAAAATAATGAACAGAGATGTGATGACAAGAGAAAACATACAGGGAGTCAGCAGGTGAACTAGGAGAAGAATTGAGGAATTCCTGCTCCTAATCTGCTGTTGCAGCCATTGGAAAGTATACCTTATTGATTAAAGACACATGCCATGGCTTCTGCTACCAAGGGAAGTGTGAAAGCGTAACTGGTAAGAGGCAAGTGTAAATAAATACTACATAGTTACTTCACAGTTTATGTCTCCAGGTTCCATACTCTAAGACCCCTATCATCACTTCCCCCACTCCTTTCTTTCTGCATTCATTGAGTCTGAATGCAAATCTACACAAATATACAAAACTTTCTTCCCATTTCTAATCTTCTATTGGAAAGATTTGCTAGTTAGCACCAGTGCAACTCCTTTCAATGCAAATGTCTGCCATTACAGAAGAATAATATGTTCATTATACGACAGAAAAAAAATAATCAGTGGTAATCTAGGACTGCAGGACTTTCATTTTTTTCTTCTCATGCCCCTCACTTTCACATTCCTGTTTTCTATTTTTTTCTTTTCCTGTGATGTGTCTGCTAAGAATCTCATCTAGTTCTATTTTTAATATATCACTGATATTAGCTCCAGTCACCTCCCTTCTCAACATTTTTTCATATGTTTATTACTCTTTTATATGAAATCACATTCTCTGAAAGTCTGTTCCCAAGTTGCCCATTTTCAGGTAATTTTTTGCATGCTTCCTGCCAGTAACAGAAAATTGTCTTCCTTATGTTATGTACTGGAGTATGCACTCCATAATTTAAGTTAGTTCAAACAGGGGTCACCTCAAAATTCCCGTTGTTCCGATTGGAAAAGAAACTAGAGCTGATCATACCTCCTCTGTATTACTCATGCCTTTGTGATTTGGTGTCATTCTCAAGCCCTCCTATTGTAAATTGCCTGCTAGACCAATTTCTTCCTGCCGTAGCTGTGCAATCTTACACCATCCTGTACTAAATAATATTGATAACACTGTTCACCTGGGGAAAAATTTGAGATTTCCTATCTGGAGGAAAAGCTCTCTCAGAAACAGACAAATCTATTTGACTGTAAAGCACTTTATATAAAGACATCTAAAACATACATCAGAGAAACAAAAGAAAGCAGAGTTGAGTTCTTCTTTACTCTGCCACAAGTCAGTCTGAATGGTTACCACAGGCTTTTCTAGCCTTTGTGAAATGGAAAGCAAACACAATATGTTGTAGGGAAAAAAAAAAAAAAGTGAGCTTTCTGTGGGCTAATTATAGGATAAACTTGGTCCAGGCATGAAAAAGTTTGCTACTTTACTTTTTCTTCTAGTTCACTAATTCTGAAAGACTCTTCCACCTGAAGATCCTTTGGAGACCTCCATAAATAGAGTTCCTGGTGGACATGAACTACAGTGAGCATCACTGGAGGTGAAATATGAACAAAACCAATAGATATGAATGAGCAAAAACAACAGATATCAGAGCTTCCATGTGAAAGTGTCACTGATCTGTGACTTTAAACTTCAAAACACACATATCATCTTCGTACTCTGATCAATAGGAATCTTCTCTCTTAGAGTTCTTCCTTCCAGCAGCAACCTATCCATAGGGCAAAAGGGCAGGTTATCAGTGCAGTATCTCCTCTAAGAATAAAGGCAAATGTTAAACATATTCTCACAGCCTGTAGCATCTCAAATTATTACTGGAGAATTAGCAAAAGTAGCTGAACTATTCTAGTCCTGCCAAGTTCGGATGCTTCTGCAAATAGCATAAACACTGGTCTTATTGACCATCTGGAACTAATGGAGAAGCATTGTGGAAATCCTGCAGAACAATAAGAGGTGATTCGGCCGTAGAAGAATCTCATCCAACAGCATAAGCTTTTCCCAGTAATCACTCAGATTCAGAAATAAGCCACAGACACATAATGGACCATATCAAGCAGATTACAGTCCAGAGCTTGGCAAAGGGACATTGAAATGCATCCTTTTAGGGAGGGAATGGAGCCAGAGCATTCAACATATTCAAGCAATAGTATACTTTTGATTAGTTCATAGAGACTTGTCATTCATTGATACAAGGTAGAGCTGCCAAGGCAGAACTATTGTTTACATCAAATAGCCATTCATGTCCCTCACATTTGAATCCAAAATGAAGATAATGAGATTGCTTTAGTATCTCCTGGCTTTTCGGACATTTGCACTACCACTCAGGTGAGACACACTGTGTAAGACACATAATAACAAAAATAATCAATCAGAAGGAGTATGAACTTTTTGTTTATTTCTTTCCTTTCATTTATAACATTTATTTTAATAAATAGAGTGATAAAACAAGCTGCAAGAGGACAACGAGATACACAAAATGTTTTACTGTTTATATACAGTAATGTCTGGAATTTCTCTCCAGTAAACAGAAAATAATAATTCATGATAACTCATACTTTCACAAGAAAAATGTCATACCAAATTTGAGCTATTTTATATATATTTCCTAATAGATTACAGAGAGGAAAGAGAGATCACAAGGAGAAACCTTCTACAAGTGAAGGTTAATCCTCTCAAACCTGACTGATCAAAACATGGTTAAATTACAGTGAGACTCATTTTTAACCTCAGGAGGCCAGAGGAAGTAAAAAAAAAAAAAAGAGCAATGATTTTTTCCTTATCTAAGAGCTATAAATTTTCCTTTTGTGCTTTTCTAATTTTTATGTTGAAGTGTGTATGTGAAACACACCAAACAAAAATAGCTATAGAGTCACTTCCTTGGCTAAATGCACTTTACAAAGAAAGTCTGCCAACATAGTTGAATCATTAGAATGAACTGGAGCAACTCTTTATGGAAAACATCAAATTTGACCTTTATGCTTTTCACAAATTATCCTTGACCCATCAGCTCTCTTGCTTATGTGAACAAATGTGTGGGCTGGCATATGGATACTAATCATCAGAGAAAATAGTGAGGTTCTGGAACAATATTAAAGACAGAAGTACTGTTAAAAACCCAAAAAGCAACTTCTAAGAAACAGTTGAGAAACACTTGAAATGGCAGTGGATTGCAGTAGGTGCACTCCACCAACAGTGTACAGTCTCATATTCTTATATGTTCACCTCTAGCATATCTGCCAGCCACCAGATGTTTTTCAGCCCTGGACAGAGCATGGTTCCTGCTTAACAAGGAGAACCACTTTAGAATAAATTCTGTGTAGACTACCAGTATTTATAGTAGTTGATTTTTTCTAATAAATGCTTTCCACTTAAGAAACATATTATTCCACAAATCAGTCCAAAATGTAATAATAAGGAAGAAATATTTCCACAGACCACCTACAGTTCTCTGTGGTGTACTCTGCATTTTTTCTCATATATTTCCTGAAGCTAATGAAAATTCTAGGGGAAAAAAAAAATACAAATCATTTTTCAGAAGTCCAGAAGGCAGACGAGAGAGAACTAGCTCCCATACTTCTAAACAATTTTATTCATTCTCCAAACATCTTCCAGATTTTTTGTGCCAGGCTCTTAAACGCTTAGTCAGTGAAAAATGCTGTTGACTTTACCAGAAGTTTACCTTACTACATAAGGATCTCAGAACCTGATTCTGAGACATTGCAAAATATTTTCTCCTTTCATTTTATAATGGTCTTCTGAAGTTTAATACTGCATTTATGTGACAACTTCTTATTTAGTTATTGAACAGGGAAGTTCCAGTGTCTATGAAACATTCTTTAATTATCATAGTCAAAGGAAGCAAATTTTAGAGGTTAATTTGATTTAACAGATTAATATGTCTTTGATAGAAGATGTGCCCACCTGTCTTTGATCAATATAAATGACCATCATGTGTTAAAATATTTTGTTCTTCCTCATGTGTTGATTTAAGAGATTAATGAGATGATTCTAAATTGACTTTGAGATTCTGCCAAAAATTAGAAAGCCTAGAAAAAAAACAAGACATAAGCTATTAGTGAACTAGCCAGTCAGCCAGAGGTCAGACAAATAATCTCTTTCCAAGACAGATTTAAAAAACTTGGACAGTATTGTTTCTTTTCACTATTTGGTGGTATCAAATAACAGTTATTAATATATCAAGAAGAGATGAAGCTATATCTCCAGTCTTCTTCAGTAATGATTGTGTTAGCTTCCAAGCTTTATTGGCTGGTTTGCTTGTATGATATTGCCAAAATCACTCATGGCTGAATGGCCTTTAAGCTCTAGAGCTTTTTTTCCTGATTGGCATCACTAACAGCGTTTCTTATCATAAGGTCTGTTGGTTGGTTACCTGGTGGCTTCATCAAAGAGAAGAAAATTCCTCACCAAATGTTATTCATTGGTACTCTGTTGAGTGTGTTAAAACTTAAGAACTGAATTAGTTGGTCAAACTCAACAGTCCTCTCATTTCTAGAAACTTATCTTTACAAAGACTGTCTTTTGTAGAGTTTTTTCACTTACAATAGCACAACAGTTTCAGGAACCAGTTTCCACTGCCATGCTTAGAGTTCCAGTCTACTACTATCTGACTCTAAAATTTCAAACTTGAAGACAGCCAGAGAAGTGTCTGAACTGTTCATCATCTCAGTATGGCACTCGCTTAAATATGAAAAACAAGAGGAAGTGGGAAGAAATAACAGTTTACATTAACTATATTGGATTTGCATGACAAGGTGGGGGCTACAGACATGGCTTCTCTGTGAAGCTGCTAGAAGCTTCCCCCGTGTTCGACAGAGCCAGTGACAGCTGTCTCCAAGATGGATACACCGCTGGCCAAGGCTGAACCCATCAGTGATGGTGATAGCACCTCTGGGATAACATAGATAAAAAGGGAGTTAAAAACCTGTGCAAAACCAGCAGCAGTCGGAAGAGAGGAGTGAGAGTATGTGAAACAGACATGCAGACACCAAGGTCAGTGAAAGGAAGGAGGGCAGGAGGTGCTTCAGGCACCACAGCAGAGATTCCCCTGCAGCCCGTGGTGCAGCCCATGGTGAGGCCGGCTGTCCCCTGCAGCCCGTGGAGGTCCATGGTGGAGCAGAGATCCACCTGCAGCCCATGGAGAACCCCACACCAGCAGGTGGGTGCCCAAAGGAGGCTGTGACCCTCTGAGAAGCCCACGCTGGAGTAGGTTCCTGTCAGGACCTGTAACCCCGTGGAGAGTGGAGCCCAGGCTGGAGCAGGTTTGCTGGCAGGAGTTGTGACCCTATTGGGGACCCACACTGGAGCAGTCTGTTCCGAAAGGACTGCACCCTGTGGAAGGGACCCATGCTAGAGCAGTTTGTGAAGAACTGTGGCCTATGGGAAGAACTCATATCAGAGAAGTTCATGGAGGACTCTCTCCGTGGGAGGGACCTCATGCTGAAGCAGGGGAAGAGTGTGAGGAGTCCTCCCCATGAGGAGGAAGGAACAGCAGAGACAACATGTGATGAACGGACCACAACTCCCGTTGTCCATTCCCCTGAGCCTCTCAGTGGGAGGAGGCGGATAATTTGGGAGTGAAGTTGAGCCTGGAAAAAAAGGAAGGGTGGGAGGAAGGTGTTTTAAGATTTACTTTATATTTTCTTATTACTCTTCTCTGATTTGTTTTGTAATAAATTACACTAATTTCCCAAAGTTGACTCTTTTTGCCCATGACAGTAACTGCTGAATGTTCTCTCCCTGTCCTTATCTCAACCCATGAGCCTTTCATTATATTTTCTCTCCTCTCTCCATCTGAGGAGGGGAGTGATAGAGTGGCTTTGGTGTGTACCTGACATTCAGCCAGGGCCAACTCACTATAGTAACTTAGAAGTTTAGAGAAATATAGAAGTTTAGATAAATAATTATAAGCTTTATTATTCAATGAAACAGTCTTTTAAGCCAATGGCTTCATGAAAAAACTGAAAGCACTGAAGGAAGATACTGTATAGGAAACAGCTAGATAGGAACCAGTGCTATCATCAAACCTTACATGCCAAACTCCTTTGATGAAAGTACATCTGAGATTCAAGACACTGGAAAACAGAAGGTCTTTTTGAATTATTATTTATATATGTAGACCATTGGATGTCACAAGGACAGATTTCCCACTTGGGATCAGAAGTAACCAGTTTAGATGTGCCTTGGTTCCTGTTTTACCTTCAAGCACTCAGGACTGGCCTCCAGCACACGTAAGAGAATGACTGCTCCTAGTAAACCATTTGACAGGGAGCCTGTGAGCCCTCATGCACTACAAGAGGGAGGACACCTTGGGTTTTAATCATTAGCCTGACAGCAGCAGAAAGGGCTGAACACAAATGAGGTAAGTCGGTTGTCCTCACACAGGTGATCTGAAAATTAAAGATTTCAAGCTTTATAGCTAACTTATCTTGTCAATAAGCTAAATCAAAAACAAAACAAAACAAAACAAACAAACAAAACAAAAAAAACCAAACAAATAAACAAACAAAAAAAACCACAAACCTCAGCAAACACACAGTTACAAAAAAAAACCAAACCCCACAGCTAAAAATACCCAGAATACACTGAAGGCTGCTGTAATGCCTAATGAATTCTTAGTGGCTATCACACTGCAAGTTCCTAAGGCTGGAGATTTTTCACAATGTATCACAATCTCAACTTTTCAGGAAGAAAAAGAACCTTACAGGAGAAAACACCCATGGGAAATAAAGTCTGTGAGTAGATTTTTTAGGTTTTCCCCTAGAATGTGCAAAGCTTTCTCCACAAAAGAAAAAAAAAATCAGTTACATTCAGCTTTCTTGTTAAAGAATTTCAAAATAAAAAATATAACCTATTTTACCATCAACTTTGTTGTCAATTTAAGGGTCCTGTGTGTTCTAAGACAGGTCTATGAGCAATCAGGGAATCATAGGCTTTCTCTAGAAGGATGATGATATCATAATTACTGGCATTTTTTAGCATTTTGATCTCAGTTTTCTGAACAGGACATAGTGTAGTCTTTCATAGGTACAGCAACAGCTCAACAGATTTGTTCACAATACGAGGGAACTGTAGTCTTGCAACATGCACAGCTCATGCTGGCCCATTCTGAAGAAATTTTTGAAGCCTGGTGAAAGAGAAGAAAAAGCTTCTTTCAAAAGCTTTTCAAATCAACTGGTTTGTGTTGGGAAAAACCTTGCAAATATCAGCTTAGTTCTGTTTCCATGTACGGTACAATTATGGCATCTTTTCCTCCCACTACGATTAGTATAATCAGCATCAGGATATTTTCTTGTTGCTTTTATTAGTGTTATTAAACAAAATAATCCTCAGAGCTGGTATTCCAAAACTGATTTCAGAACATTAAACAGCACTTGTGACCATTAGGGACTGATGTGGATGATATTACAGTGCTCATATTTGTTATCACTGTATGGAAGTTATTATAGTAATAAACCCACATAGTTTTCCAAGTGATTCCAGTTAATATCAGAAAAAAACAAATAACTTGTCTTGCAGTGTACTTTACATTATTAATCCACTGCTGATGGAAAGCCAAAAAAAGCTGAAACCGTTGTTCCTCATGCAAACTGATCTGAACGCTCTGCTTGGAAAACTGGCAGCCAACGAGCCCCAGCAGGCCTGGAGGGTCACTCTGAAGGCAGTCAAGTGCATTTGAGAGCATCCTCTTAAAGAGAGAAGTTTTTTATAACTCTGCAATAAGAATTGGGATGACAGTTCAATGATTGGATATAAGCAGTGCCAAGGATAAATGACAAGGTGGTACAACAATTTTACTAATACCATTATTCTCATTTTACAGACAGAGAAACTGAGGCGTGGCTTCTTACACTCTTGGTCTTGTAGTTTGTAGCAAGTCTGAACTACAATAGGAGCTTTCTACACTCAACAAATGAAGCTCTGTGTCCAGCACAGCAATATGTGGATTTGATACCAGGACATTATGACAAAGTAATTTTATCATTATCATATAGCTTGTCCCAATTTGTATACATTCTTGTGCTCCTTTAAAGCACGGAGCAGAAGAAAGAGGACCAGCTGGACGTCTTAGAAATTCTTCTGTGCCCCAGGATACTTAATGTTTACAAATCCATATGCCTGAATTGTTCTGTATCATAGTGTTTATAACCTGGGATTCACTGTCTAGTGCAGTGTTGATCACTTTTCTGATTAACATACCTGTAGTACAATGGGGAGAATTATACCGTATAAATGGGCTTAAAGCTTGCTGTATTGTTAGTGCCTATGTTTAATCTAGGATGATGTTTTGGCTTTAGTGCACTTGGAAGGAAGTGTCTTTAAAGGACTCCTCACCTGTTATATGATGAAAAGAGTTCTAAAGAAAAGACTTGTTACATTTCTGAGCCAAACCCTATGGCTAGCTATAGCCTGATTTAAACTGGAGAATATATTTGTGCTATACAATTTTGCACAGCTTTTCATTTGAGATAATAAACTATGCCTTTCACATTGCATGAAAGTATGACTTTGATTTTTCAGTCACCTGTACTGTTCATTATGTAGAAGGACAGAGTGAGATTCTCTCTGAAGGGTGGTCCCAAGGAGCTTCTGAAGAAAGTGAGTTTTTGAGAAGCAGCACTGTTTCTGGGGAAAACTTACTTGCTTTAAGGTCAAGTGTCACCTCAGTGGCAGAGACACCACAGGAACATTATGACTTTCTCCCCAGTCCCTTATTCTAAACAGTGGACCATGGTCCCAAATCTATGCAAATCAGTTGGTCCCTGTCTGTCACAAATATTTTCATCCTCCTATGAACTGGTATCTCGTTCCTATGCTAATAAGCATGGTTGGAGTAGAGTTAGTAATTGAAATTTATGACTTGTGTACCCTATTTTAACACTTTCTCAGAGACTCATTAAATCTCTTTTATGTGTATTTTTCCCTGTCTCTTACTTTCATTAACTGGAAAAAAAGAGAATAAAGTGCCATTTACAACACCACTGCAGCCGTTCAGGGTCCTTGCTTGACTGATGTTCTTCTAATGAATTATATGTATTGTAAACAAGTACTGCAAACTAGTCCAAGGTCTTCTCCATTAATTTTTCATTAATGAAATGCACCACTTAGCTTGTTTGTCACTTAAGTGATTCCCATAAATTTAAAGTAGAGGTCAGCATAAGGAAAGCATTTGAAAGTGTCATTGAGGGAACAAGTTAATGAACTATTCACCCCTTCCCAAATGCTTTTAAATTTACAGGCTAGTCAGTTGTAAAACTTGAAAACCAGTAATATTTTAATTCCTAAAGTAGCTGCCAAGATTTAATGAAAAAATAAATACTCTAATAAGTATGTCTTTGCTCAGTGGCTTTTTCTTCTCTTCTGCTTTCTGCTTTTCTCTCCTTATACATTCTATGACAAGAAAGTTCTAATGCCTTCTTTAGCTTAGTATATCAAGAGAAAAAAAAACCTATATAAGCGAGGAGTAAAGGAAAGAGTGGGGTTAACCCAACACACACAGTTGATTGCAATTGATGGTGGGGAATGTGAGGTCATGTTAACAGACCATCTCTCTTCCCTGTTCCAGGGACAGGAAAGCTCAGTCATAATCTTTGACACTACCTTCTCCTGGGAAAACTCTGCAACACGAGCCTTGATCCAGACATCACTTTCTGCTAGTCAGCAACGTAAATGCTAAACAATAGTTTGTCTTATCTATAGCATGCAGGTCACTTCAAGATGTAGATACAACTCTACAATAATTCAGTAACAGAGTTGAATTGCATCCCCCTGGGCCTGAAAATGAAGCTGTGCCTTCATTTCCCTCCAGACCAAAATCTGTCTGCACAGCCAAACAAACAAAAAGCAAACAAAAAGAAAAAAAGAAAAAAAAAGAAAAAAAAAAGGAGGGGCAGGAAAAAAGGGAAGAGAGCACATGGAGAACTGTGGTGTTCTTCATGTTGCCTTGTGTAGCTACTGCATTTAAGAGGCACAGAATTGTTGGAAGCATTCCTTCTCAGTTGTGAAATCAAGATCTTAAAACACTTGAAAGATGATATATTGTGAATCGTATCCTAAATCATGCAAGCAATAATGTTACTTTAAGTATCTCAATTAAGTACAGCCTACACAAAAACCCTATACTACTTTCTTTGCTTCTCTTACTATTCTCAAATTCTTAATCCCTATGCAACAGTTGTGGGTTTTATTGCTGCTAAACATTGGTCATTTTTTTATCATCTTCCATCTCAGAGAATTCTAGATTGTTGCAGAGATTTAAGAAAATGAAAATAGTTTGTGAGGTGTATACGATATAACACCATCTATAAATGAAGGAAAGATGTTTCTATAGACTTGTCCAACTCTGATGGAGTTCATATGGTTTACTTCAGGTTTATTTGCAATAACTGCAGTTCACACATGACTAATACATTTTCCCCTACAAAGTGGAGCTGCTCCCCTCTTTTTAGATATGTGAAATATTCAGATAAGAAAGCTCAGAAAACAACTCTGCTGTCACTCAAACTTTTAAGATATCTTGTCATCTTCAGCAAATATAACACCACCCAAAGGCAAAGATCATGAGCAACCAAAAAGGAATTTCTCAAGAAGTTTGTGCATACAACAAGGGTCATGGCACAAAAAGTGATGACATTGTCTTTGCCACAAGAGTGAGACAGTAAAAGTGCAGTCGGTTCTCTGGGGAGGCACAAATTCCATATAACAATGAAGTCTGAAATATGAGGGCAAGACAATATACAAAGAAATACAGTAGGAATGATTGGCTCTCACATTGAGTTGTCACAAATCAAACTATCTTAGGCCATTTATAAAAAAGAATTCAAACACAGGAAAATCATGTCTAATTTCAGTGGCCCGTGTAAAAGCGGCTCCTTGGTTATGGCTCATTTTCTTTGGACAGGTGTCTACCAGCACAGAAGTGCCATGGCTGTGATTGCTAATTAGCTCTTTTTCCAACAATCTCAGAAGGTCCTGAAATAAATGCATCAGAAAATTAAAGACCTCCAATCAAAGAATTCTCACTTTCAACCCTTTAATGCAGGATTGAAGCTTGCTGATGATGTGGATGGTGGTAATAGGGTCTTTGCTCATGCTGTCTTTCTTGTAGGGTTAATATTGAAAGTGTTCATAGCCCTGAGGGGCACTTTTGCACCACCAATAAATTCTGAAGGCTGTACAGAGATGGTAATGAATACTATGCCTTCCATTCTCACTGTAAGTACAGAGCAGGGCAATGGAGGCTAATCATAATTTACAATCATCATCTGCTAGCAGCCCAATGCCCTTTGTGAAATAAGCGGGTAGGTCTTGGCCTTCCTGAGGGTTGAATGGGTATCTCCGTTAAAAAAACAGACCACAACCACAGCCAGCACTAATTGGCTCCCTTGTTGGCACTTTTAGTAAAGAGACCAATTAATGAGCAGGAATGAATGCTGAGCTTCCTAAATACAGCTGCCTGCTAAGGCCTAGGTATGAACAACAGATATGGAGCATATAGAAAAAACTTGCCCTGCTACTTTCTGTACTGAGTCTATTTTTATTATAAACAAATGACTTTCTTCTTTAGGGGTCCCATCATTGACATGAAGAATTTCAAACTGAAACCACTCAGTTACAAGACTGGAGGACAGGTATGTGCCTCTCATGCTTGCAGTGAGGTTGCTGCATGTCAACACAATGAAAGCTTAGAAAGATCAGTGTTTAGTTATGGGATGTCCCTTTCAGTGTTAATGTCTGCAGAGAGAAGAGCTATCAGTAGGCATTCAAACAGACTGATGAATCTTCTGTTGCTTGAGGTTAGTAGGTATGAAAGTGGTGATGCCACTGGTATGCAGAAATAAAGACAGAAAAGTTTAAGTTGCACCTTAATGCAAATGGGGATACAAACAAGTAATACTATGTATTTTGAGTACATATTCTGTCTCTATCCATTTACCTTAGAGTTTTATAATACATCTTTCATCAAGATATGAATGTCTGTTTACATTATTCTTAATCTACAACACTTGAAAGCAGCATTACCTTGGGAAAACATGCAGTACAAATCACAGTATTCCCTCTCACAGCTCACTGCAGAGACTTAAGGAGAAACATCTCTTGATGAATGCCTCATATTACTTCATTTAAAGTTAATGAGATTTGGTCTGCATATTTGACAGAAGACTACACAGCAACAGATGACTTCTACAAATGCTATTGGCATGTGAAACCTTGCATATTAGGTGTCTAATAAAGTGTGCTCAGCTAGCTGAAATTAAATATGTCTGCCATACAATGTAAGTCAGGCAATTTTCATACTGTGTGGTAGTATCTTCAATGGGACTGATACAGTAGAAAATATCAGACAACTTTTTAGTACACAAATCTTCCCCTTGGGTTGTTTGCTGGATGTACATTCTTCACCATTGTGTCTGTAACGTAACAACTACTGTGTACTAAACTGCTTCGGTGGGGTTTCACCAGTTTTTGCATTCATCTCCCCAGAATACACCAACTCAAGACACAAGACAAAAGAAAACTAAACTCACTGTGTTTCATCTTCTCCCCCTCAAAATGGGATATATATTAACAGGGGTGAGTTATGCTAGTAAAGCAGAGAAACAGTTTAAAGGTCACATGTTTAAATGTTATTTTTAACAGAGGTATTAAGTAAAACTTAAGTAGCTGTTTTGCACAGAAGTGAATTTGCTCTATGGGAAGGAGCTTGTGGAGCTTGTATAGTGTTTCAGCTGTTCCTCGTTTGTGAAGAAAGAACTTTCTTCTTCGAGGCATTCAATTCAATGTCATTCTGCCAGTTTCAAACTCACCACCACCACCGATTATATATATTTTGTATTAAAAAGAGAGGACTATACCCCATAGATTTGGGAACAATGAGGAGGAGCTGAAAGGTGCATCCCCCAGCAACACTTTGAAGATAAAGAATAAGGCATATGATAAGGAACTTCTCACACTGGAATGAGCACCCACTTGCATGTTATAGTGGATCATGCATCAAAGCAGCTGACAACGCCTGTGAAAGCTGGAGGGATTACCCTTAGTACTTGAAAGCAATACAACAGGCTGACTACAAAGAGGAAAAAAGGCATTGACAGAGCTGAGGGTAAGATCTGAGTCTAAACATAAAATGCTTCAGCCTACAGGCTTCATTGAAACAAGCCTTTTGCTCAGTCAGGTACAAAAGGCAGCCAACAGTAAGTGCTTTACTGGAAGGAGAGCCAGCACATACATTTTAATGAAATGCAATTCATTCTGTAATTGGGTCACATCAGTAAAAATGTATGCAAATTTATGGGCTTACAATGAGTTCAGCAGTTACGAATGCCTAATAAATCATTTGTGAAAAACAATGGTTTTGTAATCTCACGCCAAACCCCCATCCTGTCATTAGCCAACCCTACAACTGCCCTGCTGAAGTCTGACATCTAGTATACACAGCACACATGCCCAGAAAGCAGGATGTAGCTCAATACTTCTTTTTCTTTGAGCTGCCTGCACTGATGGGAGGAGGTGAGGACATAAATTCTTCATTAAAAGATAACAAAATGAGTCCTTGAGAAATTAGTGCTTTGGTCAGTTGGTGGCATTCAGTAGAAAACTCATCGTAAAGCGAGGGATGATGTGGGTTTTGGTTCCAGTAGCACAGTACTGTAAAAATATGCCCCAGTCCCACCACCATCTCACAAGGAGGAAGAAAACACTCAAAGACCTTTCAAAAGGATTTTTTTTCTAACCAGATAAGAAGCCATCTTCTCCAAAGACTTTTGAATTAGGTCTCAATGAAGCAGAAAGTGTTTTCTAAGATGACTGAAGTACTTAAAAAATGTTCTGTGTTAATTTGACAGGACTAAAAGCACTTGATGTGGATGCCTTCTTCTCTGTAATGCTTGTAAATAGAAGCTGAATTTATTCCACCACAGACCACTATTTCTTGGAAGGTTCCAATGTTTTCATTAGCATGCTGCTTTCCTACCAGTCTAACCATTTCTAAGAAGCACACAAAGCCTGGATCAAGCAGCTGAGTAAGGATAACACTCCCTGCTGAGGAACATGCAGTGATATGAAGCTGCCTTACTCTGAGTGAGGGTGACCTTGGCCAGCCTCCTCTCTGCACACCTTCAACATGCAACAGAGAATTTAGATCAAATCAAGCCTCAGTGTGGACACTCTACAGCTGCCTATTATTCACATGACTTATTCTCATTCCCAGATGAATAACTGCATTTACAATTGAGGGTCAAGCACTGAACGAGGATCAAGATCTGAATTCTATGCTGGGCTACAACACTGGCCTCCTAGACATCAAATCGCTTCAGTGACCCTTAGTGCATGCCTGTATAAATGCATTAACAATACTGGCTTCCTTCCTAAAACTGCTCCCAAAACTACTCATGAAATGCACCCTAAGATGTAAATATCAGCATGCTTGAGGAGAACAAGTCATGTGCAGGGTCAAGCCAGAAGTTTCCAGCAGTAAGTTCAGTAAAAGCGCTGTTAATTATGGTATAAATGCTCCTCATTTCAGGACTGTGCTACTTTTGACGCCATCTGTTAATATCACACAATTTAAGGATATAAACACTCACAGTGACAGGAAGTTTTCAGATTCATTTAAATATACTGATATATATATAGCCTTGTTCATTTAACAGCAAAACTATCACAGTATCACAGTATGTTTGGGATCGGAAGGGACCTCAAAAGATCATCTAGTCCAATCCCCCTGCTGGAGCAGTAACACCGAGGTGAGGTCGCACAGGAACATGTCCAGGCAGGTTTTGAATGTCTCCAAGGAAGGAGACTCCACAACCCCACTGGGCAACCTGTTCCAGTGCTCTGTCACCCTCACTGAGAAGAAGTTTATTCTCAAATTTAAGTGGAACCTCTTGTGTTCCAGCTTGATCCCACTACCCCTTGTCCTATCATTGTTTGCCACTGAGAAGAGCCTGGCTCCATCCTCGTGGCACTCACTCTTTATATATTTATAAACATTAATAAGGTCACCCCTCAGTCTCCTCTTCTCCAAACTAAAGAGACCCAGCTCCCTCAGCCTTTCTTCATAAGGGAGGTGCTCCACTCCCTTAATCATCTTTGTTGCCCTATGCTGGACCCTCTCCAGCAGTTCCCTGTCCTTCTTGAACTGAGGGACTCAGAACTGGACACAATATTCTAGATGGGGTCTCACCAGGGCGGAGTAGAAGGGAAGGAGGACCTCTCTCGATCTACTGACCACCCCCCTTCTAATACACCCGAGGATGCCATTGGCCTTCCTGGCCACAAGGGAACAGTGCTGGCTCATGGCCATCCTGTTGTCCACCAGGGCCCCCAGGTCCCTTTCCCCTACACTGCTCTCTAATATGCAATTTCCCAACCTATACTGGAACCTCGGGTTGTTCCTGCCCAGATGCAGGACTCTACACTTTCCCTTGTTAAATTTCATCAGGTTATTCCCTGCCCAACTCTCCAGCCTGTCCAGGTCCCGCTGGATGGCAGCACAGCCTTCTGGCATGTCAGCCACTCCTCCCAGCTTAGTGTCATCAGCAAACTTGCTGATAGTACACTCAATTCCCTCGTCCAAATCGTTAATGAATATATTGAATAATACTGGCCCCAGTACTGACCCCTGAGGCACTCCACTAGATACTGGCCTCCAACTAGACTCTGCACCATTGACCACCACTCTCTGGCTTCTCTCCTTAAGCCAGTTTGCAACCCACCTCACTACTCTGTTGTCTAGACCACACCTCCTCAACTTAGCTGTGAGGACGCTGTGAGGGACTGTGTCAAAGGCTTTACTGAAGTCGAGGTAGACCACATCCACTGCCCTGCCATCATCCATCCACCTTGTTACACCCTCATAAAAGACCATGAGGTTGGTCAAGCATGACTTACCCTTGGTAAAGCCATGCTGACTGCCCCTAATGACCCTCTTATCCTTGATATGCCTTGAGATGACACCAAGGATAAGCTGTGCCGTTACTTTCCCAGGGACAGAGCTGAGGCTGACCGGTCTATAATTACCCGGGTCCTCCTTCTTGCCCTTTTTGAAGACTGGAGTGACATTTGCTTTCCTCCAATCCTTGGGCACCTCTCCCGTTTCCCAAGACTTGGCAAAAATGATGGAGAGCAGTCCAGCAATTACTTCAGCCAGGTCCCTCAGCACCCGCGGATGCATCCCATCTGGACCCATGGATTTATGGATGTCCAGACTATTTAATTGCTCCCTAACTAGCTATAATCTTGATGCATGTGCATACATAGTCATTCCTATGCCTCCAATTCTTCTTCATTGAGTTTTCCTGAGGATTTGCAAGGTATTCTGAACATGGAGGAGGGTGGAAGGGGTGGGCGGAACGCTATTTCCAGAATTAGAATTATTCTTCCAATATATTATTTGTGATACATCCGAAAGTAAGTTCTTATTAATTATAATCTGTTTGTTCATGGCATAGTTGAAAATTACTTATACAGTATTAATAATACATACATATTAAAAATACACAGCAGTTGTCAATGACTTTCTCTTGACATGTAGGTATGTGTCTGTGTAGCTTTGGTGACCTATCTCCTGTGATCTTCCAATCAGGATCCATGAAGGGGATCTCAGGAAGGACCCTGCAACCAATCTCAATGTATTCAAATGTTACAAAGAAGACAAAGCCTCATTTTTATGGATTTAGGCCAGCTAACTCTACTTGCTGCCAAGAGCCACCATTTAGCTCTAGATTAGGCATTCAAGGTGAACCTGTGCAAAGAGGAAGCAAAACCTTTCAAATGCATGTTGATAAAGACAAGATATTAAAGAAGGGAAGCTGAAAGAATGGTAGAATTAGGTAATCAAGCTCTAAGATTGTGTCGAGGGTCAAGATTGTGGGGTGACAATAAAACCCTGGCAGATGTATTGTTAACCTTCTCTCCCCCACCCCCACTTCCCCCTTTTGCCCCTTCCTCTCCCCGCTTCCCACTAAGGACAGGTGATCGGGAGGGAAAGAAGGACAGAGAGAAGAGAGTTGGAAAAATTAAAGGTGTTTTACTAATGCTACTAATAAGAATAGAGAAAATAATACAAAATATACAAAACCAATCTTGAAAGTCTCGGCAACTGCAGAGCCGGCACCGAAAGTCCTGGATTAGACTCTGTAGCCAACCGGAGCTGGATTCAGTCTGTCACTAGGCCTCAGTTCACAGAGACGACCAGCAAGGTCCTCTCCTAATGTCGGCCATAAGGAAAAGGGATGAGATCCTCCTGATCTCCCACTTTTATATGAAGTATTCACGTGAATGGAATGTTATACACAGTCGGTCAGTTTCTTGGTCACCGGTTTCTCGTTGCCCCTCTCACGAGATGTCCATCCATGCTTATCAGTAAGTTTGCATTCCATTGCTAGGTTTACCAAAGCATGTGTCTGGTTCTCCAGGAAAATGCAGCTAATATGAAGGCTTTAGCTGACAGGCAAAATTCACTAAAAGAGAAACTTGGTTTTTAACAAAACCAGGACAGATGGAGAAACAGTTGAATGGCATAACAAAAAGTTTTACATATAGACAATGTGGAAAAAGGCCACGTAGTCTACAGTTCTGGCAGTTCTACAAAGTTGTGAGTTACATCTGTATACAAGTTTTAATATATGTACATGTGTGTGTCTATATAGAAATGTGTTCACTGAGCCGAAGCTGAACAACATCAACAGGAAAGGAATAACCAAGTCCCATTTGAGAACACTTCAAATTTGAAAATCAGGGTATTTAGGAGGAAATTAGAGCTATTGTCAGTTCTCTTCTTTAGAGCAGGTAAGGAAGAATGGATTGATCTTGAGTATCCCATAGCTGAGAGGTCTTCCCTAAGCATGGTTCTGTTAGGTATAGAGGGTTCTGTTGGGTATAGTGTGCATATTGACCCAGCCTTCAGGGTGAATACCAATCCATGGGATGCAGTCTGAGAAAACCTGGTGGGTCAGATACTAAGATGGCAAAGAGCATGATCTCATATCATCTAAGGTATGACACTGTCTGGATTATTGAGTGTGAACTTGCACCAATGTATTTATTTCCTTTTTTGGAAACCTCAGCAACTCATGCTGGAAACAGATTGATTCCACTAATTGGCAGGTAGTAGTCAATTAACTTCAGAAAGTAATAAAAGCTGGTAAAAATAAAGCCAGAATTACAGTTCAGAGGAAACAATGCAAATTCATTATGTACCTTCTCACTGGAAAAGGTCAGGAAGTTCAAAGACTTACAGTGTATTTCAAATTAATACAAATTTGGTAGCCCCTGTGGAGTCTACACTGCTAGGCACAGACTGAACTAAACAAGTTATTTAACTTCCTATTTTTATTGAGTTTTCTTTTATGTTTGTTTCTGTATTCATGTATGTGCCCATCCAACTTTCCAGCATGACTGGGCTGAAAAACGTGAAAATTTAACATGAAAGCTGATTCTCAACTATTTGCCTTGCAAAAAGAAAATCTTCTGGGTATTCCCTGTAAAAATTTGAATGCCAACTTGACTGAAATTAATTCCCCTAATATCATTACCATCCATATGACGTATTTCAAGAGCCACCTACATTGGCTCTGGGGAAAAAAAGAATTAATCACAATTGCTATTCCTTTGGGAGTTTCACTTCAGGGGACTCAGGTTAAGAAAATGAGATACTAGAGACCTGAAAAGGGCATGGAGATCCAGATCTCCAAGAACTTTTATTACTACTGTCCCTTGGACTTCTGAGGATTCAGTTCCTTCCAGCTGCAGTCATTCTTAAAGCAAGGTTAATCCTACTGCTGCATCTACAACAGATTTGCAGAAGCAGATGGCAGAGGATTGGTAGCGTCCTTCTGTTCTGCTAATGTGAAATGAGTTCTGCGATGCATTACTCTCCATTTATTCCTCAATCTGTATAATATGAACTTCACTAAATCACAGTAACATGTTGTTATCCCAAACTTGCAGTGTAAATAAATATTTACACAGCTTATTTACTCTGTTATGAACTGTATGATTGTAATACATATTTTCCACTGTTCCAGCAGAGTGACATCCAAGCAGGGCCTTGGGTAGAGCTCCTTGCTCTAGCTCTGACTTGCTGTGTCCCTGGGGACTAGTCATTTAACATTTCTGTGCCTGTGTTTAACGTAAATGTAAAATGAACTGATATTATTAACTTGCCTGAAGTGTTTCCATCCCAGGTGTGTTGTAAGGCTTAGTTAACTACTGTCTGTGAATCACTTTAAGTTCTTCATGTGAAAAACAACATATACTGAAGTCCTATGATTGCTTATTGTGTTTATTAATGCTTCATAGCACCAGAAACCCATTTGTAAAAATTTCCATGTATTTAGAATCTTATTAGGGACAATTATCATAGGGAAATCTATGAATGTAAGGCTAATTCGCACCTCTGTCTTAGCTCTGGAAGACCTACTCATGGGCTCCTCAGCTGGTTCTCCAGGATCCCATGTGCACCTAAAAACCCCGAGTACTTTAGTATGAATAGAGTCAAGGGACTGCCCATGGCCAGATCTCAAGGCATTCTCATGGGAAACTAGATCACCTAGAAAGGTGCTAACCACCTGGGGTTTTATCCTATTTAAGGATACCTTTTCCGGAAAGATGGATGCTTTGAATTCACAGACATCTATGTCAGGGTATACAAAGAGAGTGCTGCAGCATGTCAATTTCTTGGAATGTTTGGGTGGTACCAAAAAAAAAAAAAAAAAAAAAAAACCAAAAAAAAAAAAAAAACCAAAAAAAAAACCCACCTGCTAGAGAAAGCAATCTTTCTTGGATTTCTTTGTTTCAATAATCCAGTTGCATTCACTGGTCTTAAAATGTAATTTTTCACCAAAATGGTAGTCAAACAGCACAATACATTGCCCAGAAATACTCTCAGTGCCAGCCCATGGGATTTTAAAGACCAGATTGAAAAAAGACCCTGAGTAACCTGGTCTGATTTCTTGCCCAAGCTTCATACGTATCTCTTAATGCTTAATGTTCCTTTATGCCATTCCCAGTAATTTTCTATCTGCCTCACTGGGGACCTGAAACCTCCCCAGTGTGCTTATTGTTCATAAGAGGTGCATAGTTTTCCTCAAATCATCTCAGCTCTATCATAATATCTTCAGACGCCAGATATACAAAACTTCCATTATTGAGCTTTCTCTTCCCTAACCTGTTCTATGGATCATATAATTTTACTCAGCGCAGTAAACAAACTTAGAAGAACAAAGAATATTAAAGTACGTAAAATTAGGTCATAAACTATGGAGCACCACGATGGCAGGTTGCAGTTCTATTCATTGAAGAATCAGAGATTTAACCATGTAATATTTCTGTTACGAAGTATATATTGATTTAAAAAAATGTTTTGTGCAGACCAATTGCCAGCAGTCATTAAATGTTCACCAGACACCTGTAGATATATTTAGAATTATAGAAAACTTCAATGAGTTTATGATTTTTCACAAAAATCATAATACACACAATACTACGTTTTGCCTAAACAATGTCATTGTGTTAGTGCAACCACTTAAGAGGAAGACAACAGAAACCAAGTATAAAAATGTAAGTTGACATTTTAGTCACTGCTACTGAGCCGCAAGGATTGATGTCACAAATAAGGAGTCACAGAGCATCTCAGAGACTTTGTTCTTTTATTTTGGAGTAAATGAGAATTCAAATGTGAGCATGTGTTTATTTCAGATTAATCAGGTCAGAGTAGAATTGGAAAAAGTGAAAAGCCACTTGGAACTGCTTGTCACCATTGCATGTACTTTACCTAAAATTTATATGACTCTGCTCCAACAAATTAATGAGTATTTTGGCTATTAGTTTCAGCAGGAATAAACTGGTGCTTTTAAATGATATATTATTAAATTAAAAGCTTCCCAAAATTATCTGTAATTACTAGCAAATTATTAATATGTCAAATTATTTCAACATGTTTTAGGCAAGCTAAAACTACTGAGTTTTCATCAAATATTTTGCAAAGGTTTTAGTGGGTACGTTTCTTTTTGTTTTCTTCAAAACCTCAAATAAGGTGAATGTTTGCTATCTTAAAAGGACTACGCATCTGTAGCCCTTTAACAAACAGCAACAGTGATTCAGCCCCTTTACATTACATATATGTATGTAGCTGCACAAATGTACTGTCCAATGGACACAGTCACAAGCTGACATGCACTGGTGTACCAGAGCCTAAAGCCATGGAAGAACTCAGGAATCCTGATCTGCAACTCCTACTCCAAGCACAAACAAAACTAATCCTGGTAAATCATTAAACACCTTTTGAAGGTCACTGCTTTAAATGCCACCCAATTATTCTATTAATACAAGTTTATTTATATGACCACTTCCTTTATGATATTCAAAACTAGCATGGATAAAACACTGGTAAACAGACAGTAGTTGACTGCCCAGCACTGGCACTGAATGACCTATGAACACAACATTTTTTAAAATGCAGTCAAACTTCAGAGCTGCTAGAAATGTTTTAGTCACTCCTGCAGAAAGGCAAAAGTGGTATTCTGTTAGGTTTAAAGTTTTAATTGGATCTTTTTGGTTTTGAGAAATCTGTAAAATTAAAGGGTTTTCCCTTTCATGGGTTATCAGTCTGACCTCCTGTGACCATCCAAACTCCTGCTCTGTACTGCAAGAACATCTCCCATCAGGGGAGGCATTAAAGACCTTATGCTCCCGGCAACAAATCAGCATTCCTGTGTTGCATTATGGGCTCCTGCTCCTTAGACTAAGTTGCTTGATTACTGTGCTTTGACTCCAAAGAGAAAGCTCAAAAATTGAGATGAGAATGGACATTAACAGAAAAGATGATTTTCTGTGAAAGTGGATAGCTTGAATCAGCTAACATTCCTTAAGTGCACTAAGATGTACAAATGAAATTTGAACTAATACCAAATATGAGCTGTAGCATCATTAACAGCGTCTAATGAAGTCTGGTGTTTTAAGAAACCAAATTTTACTATTTTTACAGTTAAGCTACCACTAGGGTTGTCTAAGAGAAACAAAATTAAGGGCATACGAGCCTCAGAGCTAGCCAGTGTACACAGCATAAGAAATGACTCGAAGAATTACTAGAAAATAATTCCACTGAGAGGTTTTGGTCCCATCTTTAACCACACAGAGCTCCATCTACACATGGCTTCTAAATATTTGTAACAACCCAAGCAGGGAATTAATGCCATGCAAATCTCTCCAGAATATTTATTTTGTAATGTGAATATAGGAAAATGGAAGCATTAATTATTCACATAAATAAAATGAGAAAATTAATATGGGTCGTATACTACAGTTCCAATAAAATATAACCTGATCGACTCCATGGACATGTAACCTACTGCTTTTGCAGCTGTGCAAAACAGTCACACAAAGGTTGGATCTTTTCAAGCTGTGAAAATTTTCTCACAGTGCAGGACTTGGATGTAGGACTTCATCAGTCCAAACCTCTTTAATTCATGTTGTGCATAGTAATGTTCAAGACCCATCTGCTACCATTCCTCCTGGTCCTCATCTTATACTGCTACTCAGAAATTTATTTGAAAAGCCTCACATTTTATAAGAAACCAAGATTCACAATATTACCAAAGTTTGCAGGTTTACCACAGCCTCCAGTAGCATTTTTCTTTAAGCCAAAGCATCTGGAAGGCATGCAATTACATTAGAATTTTCAAGTTTAAAAGGAAAAAAAAATAACTAAAAGGACAAGTTTCTATTCTTGACAGAGAAAAAAAAATATCCCTCATGCACCTAAAAGCAAGAAAAACACACATAAAAGCACTTTCCTTTCCCTTGGACAACAGAAAGCCAAGAATGGTCCTCAGTCCTAGTGCCAATTCTGAATGGCTTATACCTCAGTCTACGGCAGTGAGGCAAGCATCCTGGACAATTGCCTCAGACTCCATGGTAGCTTCATTAGGCAGCACTGCAAATCGTTCGTGAATATGTAGGAGAAGGGACCTCTAACAGAGGATTTTATCAGCATGTTGATTGCCTTCTCATGGCCCTGCAAAGGTTAGAAGCAACACTCCAGAAAAACATTTTCTTCCACATTTATTGTTTTGATCCTTGGGCAGATTCAGAATAAAATTAATAGTGCTGTCCTATTAACAGAGCTTTTTGCAAAACTGTCTGTGGCTCAAGTCCCTGCAGTATCAGTTATGTTTTGATGAAATGAATCCTACGGCAAGCTGTGCAGCAAGTCTGCATGTAAGACCAAACTTCCAGAGTGATGGGTCTGTATTCCCATCCAACCATGTGGAAGAGGAAGAGCACTGAATCGGTGATTCAGTAATACCGGGTCTGAAGCTGATCACATCCTATGCAGCTTTCTACCCCTCACAACTGACTGATCACCCACTGCTATCATATCCACCTTTGCTCCATCGGGATGTCATTTTACAAAGCATCAGTGATACTCAGGATGTCCTACAGGCAACTCAAGTGGCATATTCAGCACTGAGAGCTGCTATTGTCTTAAATGGATGGTGACTAAGATCTATCTCATTCTGTTACAGCAGGTCCCTCCAGCTGGAAAGGATACCAAGTTTGTCAACAGCAAGAACTGAGCTGGGAGGATATAACTATAGAGGGAACAGACCTGTCTCTCCCTTTCGAATCTGCAAATGTCAGCTAATACTGCTACCATGAGCAGTGCTCCATTGCAGCTCAGCTGCCACCTGTCTGCTCCAAACACTGCATAGCAGTATTAGCATGAAGCTTCCTCATCGCTCGGCAAAAAAGTTTTCTAAAAATTTCGTAATACTAGATCACAAAATGTTTTCCAGTAGACAGATCTATACCTCCACAAAGGATTACTAGTAACAGCAGGTTTCCTTCTCTAGAATTGGGTTTGCCATCCAAATAGCAGTGTTGCCTACATTGGTTTGAGTACCTGCTACTTTGTGCCTTGTCCCTGAATCATCCTCCATGTAATGGTGGTAAAAACATTTATGTAGTCAGGTTGCAAACCAAAGAGAGACTCTGGTCCAGCTCATAGATAAGCCAGTTGGAAATCATCATTTTACTATTATTAGTGTTACTCTTGCCAGTGGACCAGTTTCCCAACTGAGTCCACAGAATGGCTGCAGCAACATATCTAGAGAGCCAGCACAGGGCCAGGAAAGCACAATAATTACTCAAGGCAGAACCATGGCTGAAAAGCAGTTCATTAAACTGTCCTCTTGTCTGAAAGGTTGCAGTCTGGGAGCCACAGTGTGCACATGAATAAAATGCCTTATAACATAGTATGGTCAAAATCTCATGTAAAAAATATCCAGTTGCACTTTTCAACATTCATGCTGTATGCATCCATTGCATTGAAGCTCAAGACGAGAGAAAGTAATACGCATGATTTAATCACTCCTACTTATATACTCCCTGTTTAGTAAAAGAAAAGTGGTAGGGGGAGAGAGAGAGAGAGAAAAAAAAAATAAGAACGACCTTTCTAACTTTTGTTCTCTTTTGTTTACAGGGTATTAAAATTATTTTACTCAATGCACATGGGTGGGAATTTCAGTTCAGGGAGCTACACATTTTGCACTGCACTAAGACCTTAATGTGTTCTTAACAATTTAAGACTAGTATTGTGGGCTTTGTGTAAATGCAGGGAATTAAAGTCCTTTCTGCAATGCTGCTGCATGCTGAGTAAGTCTCCAATTAATTGAGCTGTTATTTTTTTTGTTTTCTGTATCTTGCCTCTATTAAACTGATTTGTTCAATCATGTTGAACGGTCACGGGCCGCGTGTGCTCTAAAGTGTCACACTTGCGTGAGTGATCTCTTTGTCACACTTTGTTCTTAGCATTTCTAACAGTGGGGTACATTTCCCTTCATGGTATTTTTACTCGCTTCTAGAAATACATCTGAAATTGCTGGATGAACACTCCAGTTTTCTGCCAGGTTTCCTCCAGCCCTTTTGTGCTGCTCCCAGATTAAAAAGACCTTAATGAAAAAATCTTATAAAATTGAATAGAAAATTAAACTCTTCCTCCCTCTGACATAACCTGTGAATTTGAATAGACATAGTGCTACCTGCTGTAGACATTCTCTTTCCAATAGGCTTTGGATCAGGCCATGAAAAGACATACTAATATATCTCTGTAACAGTGTATTTGAGACAGTTCCTTCCTTCTTTGGTGCATGAAAAATTTCAGTGTACATAAACAGAGTTAACTAGTCTAACAGGGTGATATTATCCTGAGCTTATCTTCTGAATGCTTATAGAGCTCCTTACATCATCAGAGATTTTAGAAAAATAGCACTATGACAAAAAAGAAAAACAAAATGGTGCAATTTTCACCTCAGTTCTTGATACTAAACCACTCACACAGATAGGTGAGGATTAAGAAGAACATGAATCACAAAAAAAGAATACTGCTATGGAAGTGACCAGTCTCCACTAAAACAGTTGGTATCCCTCGTCAGTTATCAACATTGACAAAATTTGCTGCATTCCTCTGGAAAATACTGAAACACAATAAGCAAATTACAAGCAATGTAACTGGCATTAGTTTAATCACTCAAGGAGCTCGAGTTTGATATAAGGTTTGCTTTATAAAGGACACATAACTAAGTCTCAGTATTTCACACAAACATTTCAGCATTTAATGTCAGACCAGGGCTTTTCTGAGTATTTAAAACATGTGCATAAGCCTATCCCTATTTGCTAAGCATGTACTTACCCGCAGATTTCCAGGTATTACACATAAACATCATACATAAACATGTGTTTGACTTGTGCCTAGAAATTCAGTCCTGATACAAGCCAGTGCCTTGCTTCTGGTGACCTCCACATTCTTTACTTTCTTGCATCAGCTCTTTGTGTGATTCATGACTACAAACCCGCCAGTAGCCTATCATAAAAATTCCATACTGTATATGATTAGACCTTTTTCAATGAGTTCATCTTGTAAAGTTGTGCTGAACTTTATCGAAGTCTAGCTTAGGTACAACTGATCCATCAGTGAATTTACTGCCATTCTCCCATCCCATGTGTATCCTTTGCAAGGTTACAACTTGCTAAAACTTCCACTTGACTTACTTTTCATTACCCATTGCCATAAATGCCATGTCATTCCTCTCCTTTACATATCCTTGGACAACTCTGAGCAACTCCTGTCCCTTCCCGATTTCTCCACTTGCCCAATTCTCACATTTGCTCATTAATGCATAAGAAAGTGCATGGCATCTGATAATGGTTTAGCACATTTAATTTCTAGGGAACATCAGCTTCCATTGAGTGATGCACAAACTGCATGTTAATCAATAAATTCTATGTCTATAGGGGCCTGAATGTACCTATCTCATGAATATGCAGGCATCTCTGTTTCTTTGAATAAGACACAAATGTATTTCTTGTCAGATGGGAAGTGCTGTTATGTGTATAGATTTTCTTCCTTCTTGTTCTTTTTGCATAAAGCAGATGAGAGTGTGTGTTTGCCAGAGTAGACATATTTTTTCCAGGGTACAACAGCAGCCTAGTGCTGGATGATAAAAGCTTTGCCTGCCATCCATATAATGCAATTGCAGTTTGAGTGTTCTGGGTTCCTGTATTTCTGTGTTGCACTTCACAAGCATAATGCTGAAATCACAGGCAGGGTGATAAATGTTAACAATTTATTCAGCATTTGAAAATACCAAGAATAAGCTCTCTCCCGTGGTCTGCTTTCACTTAGATGTTTAAGACCAGAAAGGACTATCAGATCCTCTTGTCTGACCTTCTGTGTAATACATGCCCTTAAATTTTATCATCACTTGTATACTGAGCTTGGCAATTTTTTCTTCTTTTTACTAAAATAGATCTTCTAGAGATATGTTTTTCATTGCCCTATCTCCATTTGGAAGTTAAAGAAATAAGGACTTCATGTCCCTTAATGGTTATTCCAGTAGTTAATCAATCTCACTCTTAGAAACGAGGCACCAATCCTTAATTTGCATTTGTCTGGATGAAATATTCAGCTATTAGTTTTCTTCATGCCTTCCTTGCTAGATTAAAGAGGCCTTTATTATTTAATAGTTTTGACTTTTGAAAGTACGTATGTCTTGTAATTAAGTCTCTGCTCAGTCTATTTTTGCATAGGCTAAACAGACCTAGCTTTTCAAGTTCTTCCTGTAATGAATTTGCCAGCCCTTGAACCTTATTGTGGTAAAGATTTCTCTTTCACAGAGCCTCAAATAGGGAATTAATCCTTTAAAAGGAGTTGTCTTGTAACATGCCAATGTTACAAGACAATATGTGTCCTCCTACCTCAGTTACACATGTATTCTGAGGTAAAGCCTGTACAAATGCCTTATTTAATCCGTAATTATGTCCATTCTGTGCAGACATGAAAGACCAGATCTTGCAGTCCTAGGAGCAATGTTTTACATATAAGAAATGATATCACATTCATATTGTATCATACATTCATTACATACATCAAAGCTGACTGTTGATAGAAAGTGAAGAACAACGGAATTAAGTATCTTTTCTAAGTTTAGAGCCAAAGCTATGGAGAAATAGACTTAGGACACTACAGTTTCCAGTACTCTAAGCTACCTGCCTTACCCAAACCCCATCTGCTCTTTCAATAAGTACTTTAAATGCACTTAATGATACAAAAGATCCTGAAATCTGGTATTTAACCTCCACAGACTTGGCACAAAAGGGGGAAAAATACTGTAAAATTCTCTAAGCTTACAATCATCTCCTCATGTCCAGTGCCCTAAAGAGAGAATATGCTAAAGGCATTAGAAAATGTTATTCTTTTTACACTGTTCTGTCCTTACTTTTTTAACTGAGATTGCCAAAGTAAGTGGTACTTAATGCCATTCCTGACACCAAGCATCACTGCTGTGAATTAAAATTCATTTCCACTGTTTATGAGCTGCCAAAATGGCACAGTATTTTTACTGTTTTTTTCTGGTACCGAAGGCTTTTGCTCTGTGCCCAGCAGTGTTCTCAGAAGAGGGCAGCACAGAGGCACAGCGCAACAGGTGCCGTTTCCCTAGCGCTGTGGAGTGGGACAGCACCACAGACCTTTCCTTGGTGGGAAGCAAAGCCATGACCTGCCATGGCTGCAGATCTCGGAGAAACCAGCAGGTCTCCATCACCCATGGATAGTGAGCAGGAGCTCAGAAAGGCTGCAAGGCCGTGTCCTGCCTCACTGCTAGGGGACAGAGCACAGAATCACAGAATCACAGGTTTTTAATGTCTCCAGAGTAGGAGACTCCACAACCTCCCCACTCACAGCTCTCTGCCAAGCATGGTAAAAACTCCTGACTCTGCCCAACTTCTGGGTCACTTCAAAGGTTGGAGACAGTGTTTTGATGATGTGGAAAGAAAGGGCAGTCTTCTTAACACACGTGTTTATCTACCTACCTCAGAGTGGTCTTGTGAGGATTATCACATTCCCATGCAATCTGCTAGGTATAAATTAGAAAATTTGTAAAATTAATGTTTTAAATCATGATTTCTGTTGAAGAAATGGGCTGTGTGAGGGGATCTTGCCTGTAATACAACCTCTGATGGAAACTTCATTACTTTTTGGTTCTTAGCTTTCTGAAAATGGGGAAACTCACTCTGTCCATGAGCTTTAGAAACAGCAATAAATTAGTGTCTCTGCTGTTTTCCATCCTTTCTATTTTTTCAGCAGCAAACTGACTGTCCCGTAATTAGATGAAGGTGACACTGATGCACACATATTCACTATTTACGTGGCATATGACCTACCTGTCAGAAAATATGTTCAAGTAATAATCAGCATAGAAATACTCCTTATTGGATATGTATTTTTTTTTCTAACAAAAAAGAAAATCCTGAATTAGAAGAGAATTTTTATTTTTTTTTAATGTTGTTAGTTGAAGCCCAACTCCACAGCTAAAAGGGAACTTGAAATTCTTATAAAAACCTAAGCCAATAAGTGGTTTAAATTTGATCTGACCCAGTCCAAAGAAATTCCATAATGGATAACTAACAAAAGAGTTCTGACAGCAAACGTGACCTCAGGTCGTGTCTCTGCATGCCACGTTTTGCTAAGCAGGCTGGGAAACACTTTTGCGTATTTGTCATTTTCTTTAATCATGAGCCTTGATACTTGACAGAGAGTGTTCAAATGAACCTTAATGTTATACTGGAGGTCATACAAGATACATTTTTAGCTTGTGGGGCTGGAGTAGTGTCATTTGGCAGTGCCCTTGGCAGATTCAGAGCCCAAAGAGTGGTCACATGGAAAAACCCATCTTTCCTCTGTGCTACATTTGGACAGATGAGGACCTTGGTTTTTTTTTCCATAGCAATCACAGTATTTTTTTTCCCTTTTTCAAACTTTGCAAGTCTGTTCACTGGCTTTGCACTATACAGTGCTACCGTCATCAAAAGGAAGAGTTGTAAAATAAGTCATCATCTCACTAGGTGAATTTACTGCTGTCATAAAAATAAAGGCCCCTAAGGTTCACTGCGTCCACTGCATGGAAGACACAAAGTGCAAGCTTGGGGAATTTACTGTGTTATACCACTGTGTCATTGTACCTACCTGAAAACTTGGCTCAGCTGACATCTGGAAGCATTAATAAAGAAAATGCAACCTAAGGGGAAAGAAGCAGGGATGTCTGATTTGTCAAGAGAAAAATGAACATTATTATGGAGTCTGAAAGCAAGTTATACACCAGAGTTTGTATTTTACACTGTGAAGATCTTAGCTGGGCTTTATTAATATTTTCATAAATTATTTGCTAAAACAGAGGCCCTTACACAAACTGCATACTTATCTGGTTTGAGAGTTTGCCCCTTATGGGAAACATTACCATTTGAGCAGGAATGTGCAAATGGTTCCATGGCTTGTTTTTTAAAGGTTGTTATCCTGAAAGTGTCAAGAAAAACTCTTTACTCCTGCGAGTCCATGAGAGGCGGAGAGAGGAATCCCAGATTGCCTGAAGCAAGAGAATGAGCTGGAGGGCAGAATGCATTAGATGAGGAGGCAGTAGGTGGTAAAGAGCTTTAGGACCTCCAGCAAACAGTCTTTGCCAGAGATGTTGCAAGACTGGAGATGCTCACTTAGGAAAACAGATTTGCAAGGAACACTGTCCAGGTTGCTCTGTGGCTACTGTAAGTAATTAGAAGGCCCAGCAGAAGACAAGACCCAACTATGCAAACAAATAGAAGTAAGCAGGGTAAACTGAGTCTCCCTTGGTTGTACAGTTAAGTGGTAGAGCTCACAAAAAAACAACAAAAAAAAACAAAACCAAAACAAAACAAAAAAAAAAAAACAAAAACAAAAACAAAAAACAAAAAAAAAAAAAAAACACACCACACCCACACACCACACATAACCCATACACCAAACCAAAGATAAATCAAACCCACAACCTGTACAATGCAATGCTGTCTTCTAGATCAGCTACAGTCTCCTTTGGAGGATTAATACCCAGTTAGATGATTCACCTCATCTAATTTAAAGACCTACTTCTGAAAGAGTTGGCTAGACGGTCTTTATAATGAATAGAGAGCTAACAACACAAAGTCTCCTAGTTTTTGTATGTGTGCATCTGGCTAGAAAGAAGTGCAACATAGATGTCTCCTGGGTTTTCTCAAGGCAGTGAGAAGAGTCCTACCCAACATGACCAGGACAATCATTACTGGAATCCTTTGGTTCAAGTTGTGGTTGAACATGAAGAAAAACCCCAGCTGATTCCAGGATTAAAAAAGGCAAAGACAAAATGCTTTAAAGTAAAAACAAAGTATTCCGCTGACAATAACTGAAATTGTGCATGGTGTCCGGAGAAAAGTTCTAATTATCAACAGCTTCACATAATTACATTGTACTATCAATAAACAAAAATTAAGGGCTCTCCTGGGAATCCTCCCTGGTTATCCTAATATAGACAGAGTCCTACTGTATATTCTCAAAACAGACCTGCAACTGACAGATGCTACCACATAAGAACACAGCTTTTAAAAGCCCAACAGTTCCAGACATTCTTATCATGAGAGATTCCTGGGATGGGAACAGGGAGATGGCTTTGCCATTGTTCTGAACTTGTTGCAGAAACATAGCCTAGCCAGAGACACAATTGTACAATGTCATGTTTTGAGAATATATACGAGAATATTTTCTATGTTTTAATATATCCCCTGTGTTGGAATCTGTATAAGAACTTAAATCACTTAAAAAAAAAAAAAAAAGACATTTTACAACCCCAAACACACACTCATTTGCTTGCCTCAAGGCACCATTCTCCTTTTTTCACCCCTCTGATTGTCCATGTCTAGAGAAGAAAGCTTTCTAAGGAAGGTTTCTACATTATGGCATATCTTAAAGCCACTAACTTGAAATCTTCAAATAAAACAAACAGAAATGTTCAAATAGAGACCAAGATTAATAGATCCCTTGTGTTATGAGACTGCCAATGTATGAAACACATAGAGGGAGCCATGCAACAGAAGTGAACATCTGCAGAAAACATGCACATGAGTGGTATTACTTGATGGGAACGTCTATATTATGCCTCTCCAATATTCCCTAGTTTTAAATGGTGATCCCAACAGTCAGATGAAAATCTCACAGCCAAGGCAGGTCAGCTTTGCCAACCAGCTGCAAAAAACCTACAGATTTCCAGAGAAACAGAAGCTGCACACATTGTTCCACATCTCACTGAAGCAGAGGAGTGGGCCAGAAGCACAAGAAGAAAGGCTCATAGGAGCTGTGACAGGTCTGGATACTTGGCCATCTCTTTCCAGAGCAGGAATGAACTGGAGTGGCTGATATTATAGCAGACGTAAATGATAAACCACTTTGAAAGCTACAGTTGTTAAAACTATGTCTTCATAAAGGTACTTTAATTAATTGTGAAAGTAACTACTGGAGAAGCAGCCTCATAACACCCAGAGACAAATGCGAAGTATGTGTTGTCAGCTGAATTTTTATTGCTACTTTGGTGATAAATCAGAGGAAGTCTCTATCAATTCAGCTGCCTACGCCACAAACCAGCAGGACTGAGTTTACCGTTGTGCTCTCACACTGCAGATCAGACATCAAATTTTGTGCTTCCCCTTTCCTGCGTTTGGTCAGGACAGAAACGCCTCAGGCTGGTCTGCACAATCTGGAGTGCTATAAAAACAAATTATAACGAATACCACAGAAAAAGGGAGAGGACAGGAAGACAGTAATCTGAAATTTTTCAGCATTAGTCATTGAAAAGTAGTGAAGAACTTAGTGGTCAGAAAGGTAACACTGGAACACCCGCCATAGGTAAGTCATGAAGCCTTTTTCTATTAAAATTCTGTTCTTCAAAGTGCTCCAAATTCTGCATTCTTTCTTAAAATGCACCTACATTAGTGCTTCAGCTTCAGCTCAGACATAGCTTTGATTCAGCTCTGCCACATTCCTGCCAATTGTCTCCATTTGCCTGTCCCTGATCTTCATTTCTGAGTGGTTTTGGTGCTTGCATGCTAAATTCCTTGCAGAAGAAACAAAATGAACAGCTCTGCTCCACGTGTACTTCAGCATTTAATGGACACACAGGGTTGTGAATTCACCTATGAGCCAAACTACTGCAAGATCCTCCCTAACATCCATCTACCACCGACGTGCTCCTGAACCCTTAAAAGATCCTATGACAATCTGGAGTTCACATTTTGCAAAGGAGCCAGTGCCATGTTTCCATCTGGGACCAACTGCCAGCCCTCTACTGATTATTCAAACTGATATATCAGCTACTCCTTCTTCCTAACAAGAGATATTTTACAACTTTTCACAGCTTTTACCTGGTCCACATTTTGCTGCCATACGCTCTTCTGAGTCTTTATTTTACTCTCCTTGTCCCTTGCTTTTTATTTTCTTTAAATTCTATCAGCATGTTGGCACACAGTCTTTTCTCCCAGCAGAAAATTCAAAGCGGTGCCAATTTGACAAACCAAGGCAATACACTTACAAAATTTGCTTGAAGACTGGCAAGATTTTCTTAGGAGTTAGGGTTATATGTTGGCAGTATCAGAAAACTGTGAACCTCCTGTTCACTGCTAGCTGAGACAAATGGTGATCAATACCCACCCACATTTGGAAAAGAAAGAAGGCATTTTGCAGAAAGACAAGAGATACTGACACAATTCAAGGTGGCAAAATGTGTATCCATTTGTTGGGAGTGCCTGCACTGGATTTTTTGTTGTTTGCTTTCCCACATGATCCCATAGCATCATTGCTAAGAGTGGGCCAACAGTATTGATCTGAGCTCATAGAAAACAGTATACAGGACACTGCCTAGAGTGCTGCTTTACTCCACCCAACCTCCCTCTGTACCAATTTCCAATACCAAACCAGTTAGATGGAAAAGCAGCACTGACTTTCTGTTTATGTTTAGTCCTGGCTGGGGAGGTGGAGAGAGGATGATTGAGGTTTCCTTTACAATAATAGCATTGTGCTCAGAAATGCAGAGAAGTGTTATATATCAAAAAGCAGACTGATGGCAGGGGCTTTCATGATTCTAAAAGCAATTCTACCAAAGCCACGTAGCAACTACCTGTGTCAGAAACTACCCGCCCACTCCCCACCCTCTTTGAATGCCAATCTCAGTCTCAGCATCTAAAAGAGCCATGAGTGTGGTATGCCATGACAAACAGCCGTGCTAGGCTCCCACAATCACCTCGCTCAGTGAATGTCCTGTCCCTTGCAGGCGGCAGTGGTGAGAGGACTGTTAAAGGCACAGTTTATCCCTCTGCAAGGCTTTGTCCCAACTCCCTTAACCAGAAGGATTACGCAAGAGCTATAGGCAGGTTTAAGGGAACATGAAACATGCTGCTGTTCCTGAATGCCTGCTGTGTTCATGCAGGGTAGTCACCTCTAATCTGAGAGTGGTCTGCAAGCATTGTGAGTTTTCTCAAGTGTGTTCAGTTGTTTTCCTTGATTTTTATTTCTTCAGTTGGGCAAATATTATGTGGGTTTTTTGAGATGGAGCCCTGCCATTTTTTTTCAGTCAACAGAAAATAGGCAGATTTATTTGAAAACAAAGTTGCACAAACTTCAAAAATATCTGAGGACAACCGGTCATATCATGAGGCAGAATACAGCACAAATTGTGGGAGCCCATAATAGCTCTCCAAACCCAGTTCCCATGTCGCTAGGCCCCTGTGACTGCAGGACAAGGTGCTATTTCCCATTCTGAGGTCTGTTGAACCATAGGGATAATGCTGATTGAGAATAGTTTGGACTGGTAATCTGGAAGACAGCTCTGGTAATGTGAATTTGTGTCCATAGCAGGACCCACACATCACCATGTATCACAGCCATGGCTCTGAAAGCCTTCTTCAGTTAGAGCCTACATCCTTCATTACATCTCCACTTAACAGAGGTACCCTAATACAAACAAGTGAGACATCATCCAGCTATCTCCCAGTAACTATTGCCAGCTCCAGAAACAGACTTAAGAATCAATCAGAATATTTCAACTATATCTCCTGGTTGTCAAGAGTTTGCAGCTGAAAGCGCCTCAACTTTAACTTGTTTCCTGATTTTCACATGTGTAGGTTTTGCTGAATCTGATATTTTAGAAGAAAGTACATACTCCTTGGGAATTATAGCCTTATATTGATGACTTGTTTCAGGAACATGTAGGCAGAGAAAGAAACTGAAAAGGAGGACCTCAAAACTAGCAAAAACTCGACTGAGCTCTGTTCATTTGGTCATTATCAATATTACTAACGAACTGGATTGCTAACAGAGAAAAGGGTTTTATACTATAGGGCTAGACTCTCAGCACAAGAATTTTCTGACGAACAGAGGGAGACTACAGTTCTAGATGGCTATTTGCAGCAGTTGTAAGTGCTTCTAACACTGTGAAAGGAAAAAAAGAAAAAGATATATTCAGTCCTAGTAAATACTGTAAAGGAGGCCACACAGCAGTAGGGTTTAAGCAGGTATAAAATGACGTCCAAACATAAAAGAAAGCATTTTAAAAGGTACAAAGAATTTTGGCAGATGGAGTTTCATTAACTAGATGTTTAAAATAAGTGAAAGCAAAACAAAAAGTAAGAATGAGAAACAAAAGATCAAGCTGCTCAGACCTTTCCTCAGAGCACTGAGGGTTTTGAAGTATATCCATTTATCTCACCTTGCAGGATGCGAATGTAGAAAAGAATGGGGATAAAATGAAATGAAGGCACTCTGGAAAGAGTACCTTGTAAACGAAGAAAAGGAAGAGAAATTCATCATAAACAAAAGTTAGGTGCCTGCAAGCAGTGGGGGCAAATGATAATACAAAAGAGAATGTTCTGATTATTTCTGAACAATGAGAAAGGACTTTCAATTTAATAAAGACAGCAGCACCTAGAGAACATACCAAGAAATTCTGCATCCCTAGCAAGCATCTGTCAGGCAATTCTATTACATTTGAGACAGGAACCAAAGGCATTACAATACTAATAATGGTTGTTGCGTACATTAGGAGACAAAGGGCTAACAGAGGTTCATGTCACACTGAGGCGTTTTGACAATGATTGAATTTCAGTAATCAAACTACTCTATATAAAAATAAAAGGCCCAGGCATTTTAATATCCCAGGCAGAGGATCGGGATAAACCCTAGCTTCACCAGTTCTTAAGGAAGAAACACGGCACTTCTAAGCGGCACGTGAAGATAGAAAACAGGGCATTGAAAACAGGGCACAGAAAACGGGGTGCCAAACATGGTCCACAGTAGGGAAGCTGTCATACTACACTGCCTCCTCTTGTTCATTCTCCTCCTTAAAATCCACCCTGCAAGCTTCCTATAGCCCTGGCTTCAGTGAGAGTAGAGTCTAATTTAAAGGAATGAACACTAGCAGAGAGGTCCAGAGGATTTGAACTACTCAGCATGCAAAATTGGCTTCTTGAGAAACAGTTCTCACCTGTGAGCTCTAATGAATGATTACAGCATTTAAGAACAAGTTAGGAGAGATGAAGTATATTTTTAGCATTAATGCACAAGGAGTAAGGTACACGCTGTTGATGAGTAAGACAGGAAGGCTGCACCAGAGCTGCAGCACTGCAGAGGTAGTCTTTGCCTCACCAAGCTTCTTTTGTTCCTTTTCCCCCCACTGTAACTAATTCAATCCTGTTATCTATTCAATGCATGCTATGTTTTTAACCACCACACATCCTATTTGCACATGTACAGTTGTAGTCACAAGCAGTACAGCTGAAATTAGCATTCAAAAACCTTAGAAAAGTAAGTTAGCATTGGCTTTTGAGGCTGCAGCTGGTTAGCAATGTATTCCTATATGTATTTTGGCAATTAGGAAACATTTTCTCTCTGCTCCAGAAAAACAATGAATCAGCCATTTCCTCCTTCCCATGTTCAAGCCCATTCCTGTGAGGAAAATAATTAAAACACAGCAACACACATGTGTCTAGCTAGGTACTCACATGATACTGCAGCTGTAATACTAAACAGGTTGAATGATTCTTGGAGAACCCTCTCTCAACTTTTCACCATGTTTACTAGTTAACTTGACAGGTGTCTTTTTCAGGTAGCCTGGTGTTGCTGTGGTACTTCAAAAATAAATGCAACAACAGTGTCTTTCTTCTGCTATTGGAGAAACATGAGAAAAAAAATATTTTTCTTTCTTTCCAGGAACTATGTCTATTCCTTAACTGAACACAGAATTGTGTGCACTCAGTCCAGGACAGCTAGTTGTGTACTTAGTTGCTGGTGGACTTGGGAGCAAGCCCAAGGTTTATGAGGGGAAGAACTCAGTAAAATTCCAGTTTTAGGCTGGGGAAAAACAACTAAAAGTTTAGTCACTAACTAAGCTTCTTAAATTTTCTACATGAGCTTAGAAATGCTTCAAGAACTGACGACTTCTCCAAAAGAAGTTTCCTTGCATTTGTCCATTTGCTATTACGCAGAAGTATGAGTCATCTTCAAGGTCTTTCTTCAAAATTTTCTAATGAATTTCCACTTTCATTTTTACATATTTCTATTAGAAATTTAGTATTATTTACTATCAGTCTCTTTTGACAACTCCTAGCAGTGTTTAAGGCTTATTAAAGAAAGTTTGCTTACTATGCTAAGCTAGGAAGTTAACAATTGCTGCCAAGGGCAATAGTCACCTTGCACTGAACACAGGCACTCCTTGGGAATAGCCTTGTACCACAGGAAAAAGAAATTCACCTTCACAGCATCAAACTAGTGTGGAGAAATTCTCACATATTGCTCTTGCTGATATAAAGATACACTCATCCTTCAGTGCTCGGAAAAAAAAAAAAAAATTACCCTTGAAACAGGCAACCTCCTTCCTTGTCATGCCTCAGTAACACAGAAGTCCGTCTCACAAGAACACCTCGGTCACGCCAGCCTTGATCCAACAACAGACTGTATCGCTCTCCTTGAAGCACACCCAAACCATCAGTACAAATGTAATGCATCCTCAGTCACAGATTTAAGTAGCTGAAGGCTTCAGAAACTGTTAAAACCTGTTTACAGATCTAGATTTGAAAGTACATCCATGCAAATCCAAACTGATTTAGCATTTGAAGGTGTAAATCACACATAGATGAGCTCATCTAACCTGATGTAATAGTAAGGAAGGTAAGAGAACTGCTCCTTGCAGTCAGATTTCAGGGCAACATTAAGATATATCAATACATTCATCAAATGCAACAACATGGATTAGCATATGACAACATTAAACCTGCTTATTCAGGGTTTGTGAAACCACCAGTCTTTTCCCCACATCCTAAAGCAACACACATTAAAAACAAACCAGTATAAAAGCAACAGGGCAAACTTAATGTTTCTGAACCTCTGGCAAAGAACCCATCAAACGAGAAATGCATGCAACATTCTGGCTTTATACGTCATACAAAATTCTGGCTTTATAGGTCTCAGTATGTTAAATTAAATATTTGGCCCTGAGACAGCTGGAGTCTATATTTTTGCATTAAAAGGGTAGTTTGATGAATTCTTCTCCTTTTTACAAAGGCTAGGATCTTTGAACCTGAATAAGATTGAAGTTGGCTAACTACTAGGATCCCAATTTAGAGAAAGCCAGCATAGCAACAGCAAGGCAAGAATATGTTTTTGTTAGGAAAACATCTCTCCCTAATGTCATTGAGGTTTGCTTTTGTTTTAACACTTTTCAAGAATAGCCTTGAAAGTTCTCTCGAGTGTCTCTGAGGCAAAATGACACATTTGTCTGAAATTCCTTAAACTTAAAATTGAAGAGCTGACTGCTCCTTTGGGGCTACCGGAATCATTCTGCATTTCACTACATAAGCTGATTGTTGCTACAAATACCAGCTCAGACTGAAAGGAGACAGCAGAGGGAATGGTTGAGTACAACACAACAGGAAGCAGCAGGATGCACAGAGGTGATGCACATCTTGGTGTGAGTCAGCAGTTGAAAAACATATACAACATGCTACTTGAAAATAGGTAGAGAAAAGGATACATGTCAGAATTCAGGTTTCATCTTTCATATCTTTTCATGGCTGCTCCTCATCACTTGAGTTACCATGACTTCAATATGAACTGATGGTAGTCAAAACCAAGTTGAAAAATAGCAGATGTTTCCTTAGAGAAAGGAGGACAAAATATGAAAGAAAAAACAAAAATGTTATTATTTATAGTTATGTCCAAGCAATCCTTACAGTAATTACTGGACTTTATCCACATGATACTCTGAAGTCTGAAGGAACAAACCTATTTTGTAAGTGGATAATAGAGCAAATTATGCAGGGAACTCTAAACTAGGTGCTGTGTGGTGAAGAGCCACCTCACACAATGCAATCAGTTGATGCTCAGTAAGGAGAACAAATGTGCACTATCTGACTAACTGTAAACTTGCAACTAAGAATTGTGACAGGGAACAAATTATCACCTGTACTGTTAGAATGACTGGAAGCACAGCTCAGAAGCTAGGACAGGCCACAAAAACTTTCAGATTAACTAGTGCAGATAAGGCCTCACCCTTTCACATCCTGGCAGAGGCATGGTCCTGCAGCAGTTCTGTGGAGGGTCTCCATATATGCGTAACCACGTCTTAACACACACGCCTCTCCACGTTTAGTCTCACGAGCTGCAAAGCAAGAGCATAGCAGGGCAGCTCCTGAAAAGAAGCAGTGCTGGGCTCTGAAGGTGACCACAGCACAAACTGGGCAGCAATATGACAGCAAGGCACAGTCCCCCGTCCTAAGCAGGGAGTGGTAACTGCAACATGTTCCAGCTTGTGATGGACATTGAATGCACCTTAAACAGCTGATCTTGCAACTTCTGGCAGGAAGGAAGAGGTAAGTGCTGCAGAGGCAGGACATAACACTTCCTTGAGGCCTATCTATTCTTTGCAAAAGGAAGGCATCAGTCTTTGAGATAAAGGCATTAACAGTGTCTCTTCCTTGAAGCCTCATTAACAGTTTCTCTTCCTTGATGCCAACTTATTCTTTCCACAGCAAAGGCCTCATTAACGGTATCTCTTCCTTGAGGCCTCATTAATTGGGTTTGAACAAAGGCAGGGTCATTCAGCCATCGCTGACCAGCTAGGGGAAATAATGAATCACCAGCTACCCCTGGAGGACCAACTGACTCATTTCTGGGACCATCAACTCATTTCTAGAAAAATCTCCTTAATTAGCACGAGGAGCAAGTAGAGGGAGGAGATGAGCCACCCTCTCTCATCTTGCATCCAAATGGACTAAAGTATAAAAACTCAGGACAGTATCATGTGACACTGTATAAAGTTTCATCACATCCACCACCTCAAAAACTGCAGTGATCGTTGCTGTATCGACTGACCCTTGGAGTGGTAAAATCTTACCTCTCTTCTGAGATCTCACCTATCTCTTTCTTTTCTCTCTTTCTCTCTCACTTTATTCTGGGCAGATAAGGGTAACATCATCATGAGTTTTGTTGTTGAAGTCTTGTTAAGTTTTGTGATATAGTTACAAACTTTTGCCAAGCTACTATTAGCTGTAATTCTGCTGAGTTTTTAGTAAATTTGTGATTTAATTGAACCTGTTGAGTAACTGTTCTTACTCCTGGTTACCATACAGAGTATTCAAAGGTTAACTCTGCCCTCATCTCACCGAGTGGGATGGAACACAGCTCTGTCATCTGGAGTCCAACCACCATCAGGCAAAGACAAGGTAGTGAGTCTACGCCAAGATCAATACAGAAAATTAAGACAGCAATTCAGGAATAGGACTGGAGACAGACATACCTACAACATAGTTTCAAAAGAAGTGGGTGCCTAGGCCTGAGTCCCCAGTACAAAGAGCAGAAGGCATGGCAGGGGATATGGGGGAGTCTCAAGTGAGGCTGAATCGAGCGGTTAAGACCCAGTGCACTCAGGACCCTGACACTTCTTTCTCTCAAGGCATTAGGAGGCAAAAAAAAAAAAAAAAGAAACAAACGTATGAAACAGAAAAAAAGGCCATAGGGAAATGAAAGACAATCCTCATAGACATCCATAAGAAAGCAGTTCAGGACCAGTGAAAATGTGGCTCTACCTAGAATCTCTGAACATAAATGAGGTGAAAGCAAGGACAATCAAGAAGAGGAGCTAGTGGTGGGCTAGTGTACATGGTCACAGATTGAATTTAAGGTCTCATGATTGAAAATACTGGTCCAAGGCTGTTAAGCAAAGTTCTCTTTGTCATGACAAATTGACACTCAACAGCCAGGACTCAGCTGAGATATTCCAGGTCTGTAATTTAAGACATGCCGTCTTCCCCGGTCGAACTGTGCCTAGCACAGAGAAATGGAAATCACTAAAAAGGTCCTTTTTCAGTACTGTCCTGTTATGATTTTTGCCACAAGGCCTGTAGTAGACTCCAGAGCGGAAGGCAACTGCAATGAACTCTAGTGGCTCCAACATTTGACTTTTAGAAACAGGAAGGAGAGTGGGCACACAGACATATATTCAGACCAAGTGAAACTATGCAGCCTTTGACAATGGCACCTAAATCACACAAAAATTCAGAACTGATCATTACAACACCCAGTCTGTCCCTCATGGTTATCTCCCCTTGCAGTCAGGCAACTCATAGCACTCTCAGACCCGTCAGGAATGCAGGGACTACATGGAGCAGCACAGTTGCTGCAAACAGCCATATAATTTAGGACCACACTGGGTATGCGGCGCAATGCACAGTGATGACATTCAAAGCTCACACAGACTGATGTGCACCAGTGGGAGGAGGTTGCACCTCCGGCCTCATACATGAAAACCGGGGTTTTCAGACTAGTAGTGTGGATGCTTTCAGTATTGCCAACCTACACATGTCCTGGGGAGTTGACCATGAATCTCCTCTGGAGGCTTTCAAATCTTAGCAAACGTTGCCAGTTTGGCCACGGGTGCACAATCTGATCAATTGCCTTAAAGACTAGTTATCAATAAAAAATAGCAGTATTTTTCAGTTTTCAGCTGAAATGGAAATAAATGTTCCATTTCAGAGAAGAAAGTTTTGACATTACTGAATTTTTTATTTCTATTCCTTCAGTATGAAACACTGGACGATGTTGATGAATTGGCATTTGCCAGAGGAAATACATCTAGTTGTGTACAACTGAAGTGAGTTTAACACAAACATACCTCAAGATACCCATCACATTTCCCCTTCCTAGGCTATCACATAAGAAATGTTTATTAAGGAAAAAAACAATTCCTTGGCCTATGGCCCTCACCACTGAGTCACAAGTAAAAGATATTACATTGTTGCCTGGTGAGCTGATCAAAATCAGAGGGCTGTCACTGCACCCTAAATTTGAAAAAAGACAAGGAAGACAGCAAGTGTCCTTTCAGCCAAGGACAGCACAAGTGAGACATTGCAATGTGTGTGGAAAAAGTAATGGATAACTGTACCATAACATGTTTTTCCCTTGGATTCATTCTGTCAGTTTTTGTTTATTTTCTTTTTTGTTGTTGACTGGATCAATAAAGAACGTAGAACATATAATATGAGCCTGAGGGGTACAGTAATAAACCCACAGTTATTAATGATCTGTCCTGGTTCTAGCAATGAGACCCTGACATCTGTCGGGTTTCAGACACATCAGATGCCTATTGTGAAATGTAGTGAGAATATCTGAGGCCTGTTTTGATCCTCAGTGTTGGATATGCCTGGCCTTGGGAAGACTGACAAGCCCTTTGGAAGTCTGACAAGCCCTTTGGAATTATGCATCGTGTATTAATATGACAGAATTTTTATAGACAGTGAAAGATTATCTTATCATGGGCTTTGTATCCTTCCTGGTTTGCAGCCCTCAGCTTTATGATGATCATGAGTTTGTACCCTCTTCCAGTGGGGCACAGAGACTGCCGCCAATATCCAAATTTAGGTTATTCATGATGCCTCCAGTCAGTCAAAAGATAAGGACATTATCTACCCATCTGGTTGGAATGCAGTATGAGACCACAAGGAGTATCTAAATAAGTATCAAAGGACCTGATTCCGTAAGATTTTCTGAATCTGTGGAAAGCAGGAAGTACCATAAATTCCCATTTATTTTAGAATTTCCTAAGCACCAGGCTCCTGTCCCATGCAGGATACACCAGGATAAACATGGTAAAAGTAAATGGGTTCTTAAGCTCACATTACAGGAAACTACAGGGTAGATCTTGAAGCAAGCACATGCATACTATCAAATTGTTAGAAAAAAAGCAGAACTGTGCTTCAGAATGAGGTAACAGCAGGAGTATTTCTCCTTCAAATGTATTCTAGGCACATTTTGAATTGGCAAGGAGATATGGTAATTCAAATCCCAACCAAGCCACCACATTGATCAAGGGCCAAATTCTAAAGTTCATTCTTAATATCCTGTCTCAGTGAGGGCTGAGAGAAACGGAGAGAGTAGAATTTGATGCACCGTAACTACGTAAGAAATACATGAACTAAATCACTAGAATTCAGAGAAGCAAAGTTTCTACATAGTATGACAGTGTCAGCCAACAATTCCCTCTCATCACTGATGTCTCTTTATTTTGATCATTCCAGGCATTGCAGACTGCACTTCTGGCTTCCAATACCCTTCAGACTTTTTCATATTTGTCAATTTACTTCTGCCGCACTGTACAAAGGAAACTGCAAGACTGTGAGCGGATTCTTGTGACTAGAGACACACTGTTCTCTTCTAGGTCCCAAAACACAGAAAGGCAAGTCCTTCTACCAGGCTGATGCAACAGTGAACTGATACAGACAACAAGATCAGCAAGGACAGACCTCAAAATGAGTATCCAGTCTGAGGAAGCACTCTACCTGAAGGAATTGCTACAAAACTGATTGTTCCACTGCTGGAATACAGTACCAGTGGGGCAGGTTCCTGGCACAGCCACGTTTCTGCTTCAGCTCACCAGCGAAGGCCACGTTTAATGCTTGTTGAATACACTGCATGCCTATAAGGGCTGCCAGGAAAATGAGTATAGTTTCAGTCACAAGGTTCTTAAAACATTCCTTGCTGTTGTGAAACTATCCATGATGACATCCATGATGAAAGACCAAACTGCATGTTTTGCCAAAAGCTTAGTTCAGTATGGAAATTTTCAAACAATCCATGGAAAATATCTATTCTTAAATATTGTTGAAACAGTTTTGGTTGATTGTTTGATTTTGGATTTTTTTTTCTCAGCGCTGTGCTTTCAACTAAAGCATTGCAGCAATAGGTTGATAACTGAAGAAGATTACAGTGAAAAATCTAAAAGTTATTTTGTCCTGTGTACAGTACTACATATATTATAATTCTGGTCAGTGTCTCCAGCTTCTCACAGGCCCTAACTTAATACCAAGAATAAAAGGTAATAAAAGAATAGGAAAACCTAATGAAAACTGGAATTTCTGCTTCAGCTGATCAAATGGAATACTCTAAAATTAAACAGACTATTTCTATTGGTAAAATCCAAATTAGATTATAAAACTGAAAATAATAATCTGAGAGACTGTATGTATAGCCTAAGGAAACAAATTTTAAATGTATATGATTTTAACTTCATGACCAACTCAGGCCATAGCAAATCACTTCTGTTCACATGGGAAATACCAGAGTATGTGACAGGATTATTAATGTGTCTGTTTACAATATATATGTGAAAGATGAATTATGTATGCTTGTTTGTATGAAGTAGAGTAACACAGATCTTGGTTTAAAACAAATGATGCAAGTTAAAAGGTGCCTTAGCAAATATATTTACTGATGTGCCTTTAAATATAAATGGATTAATGAACATGCTTCAAAGATAAACTGAATTACAATTAAGATGCATTTTGAGCATCATCTCAGGAAGCATTGGGAAATGGAAGTTCCAGATGCTGCAGTTGGAGTGTTCCCACTGGGTACATGAAAGACTAAATTATTTGGTAGCAAAACTACAGCTAAGACTTCAGCATTTAGAGCACAAAACAAAATCTGTGTTCTTGTCAGACTTGTGAAAAGGAAGAATGTTACTTAGTGTCAAAATGTCAAAGTAAAGCCTTATCTCGAGAATTTCAATTGACTTGTGGTGAAGTAAGTTTTCACCACCCTAAGTGTCCCTCAGTCAGGATGATCAAAGATATCTCAGTGACACAGAATGAGACTGGAAGAGTTTTTTTCTGAAATTAGACAAGAAGAATATAATTAAGATTGTGTGACCAATTGCAACACAAAACAAAGGTCCATCTACCAGTGTCAAGTATGTCTCAGTGATATTTTACAAAACAAAGACCAACAAGCCTAGCATAGAAGTGTTTGTTTTAGTCTGGGAGCACCCTTGAAGAGAAAGAAGTAAGATGAGTGAGAAGTGAGGTGCGTAAGAACATGCAAGGAAAGCAGACAGATGGGTGTGGAAGAGCCTGAATGTCTCCTGGAACAATGGCCCAGAAGAGAGTAATCCTCATTCCCTCATTTCAGAGCACATCTGTAGGAAACCGATGTCACCGGTGTCTGACTAGGCCATGCAAGCCTGGCACCAATACCTACTTTTTCTGCATACAGTGCAACTGCAAACTGAACCTGCTCTTGCAGTCACAGCAACTGTGGACCTGCTACCTTTGCATCTATTTGGAAGTATCAGTACTGGGGCCAATATTATTCAATATATTCATTAACAATTTGGACGAGGGAATTGAGTGTACTATCAGCAAGTTTGCTGATGACACTAAGCTGGGAGGAGTGGCTGACAGGCTGGAGAGTTGGGCGGGGAATAACCTGATGAAATTTAACAAGAGAAAGTGCAGTGTTCCTGCATCTGGGTAGGAACAATCCCAGGTTCCAGTGTAGGTTGGGAAATTACATATTAGAGAGCAGTACTTGATCATAGATATGCTCCCAGCTAGGCAGTGAAGTGAGATAGAAGAAACTCTAATCTGAGGAACCTCAAAGAAGGAAAGAAAGAAGAAAGAAATCTGTACAGTCTTTTCATGACTAGGATGCTTCATGCCATGAGGAGTTCTGTTAAAACATAAATACTTTCAAGAAATCTACAAAGTTACAGTCAAGGTTAGGTAGAAGGTCACTGATATTTCTGATACTTACATTTTGCACTGTTAACCAACAGTGCCAGACAACCAATTTGTGAATCAACTCCTCTGCAGACTAATCGTGCATCAGAGATTATAAACGGCAAGTCCCACATACTGAAATGGGATTTAGGAAGCTAATTCTCATGAGCAGTTTTGAAAATCAACCCACCAGTTTTGCAAACCCTGGCCTGAGTTTTTCTGCTGGAGTCTTTTACTAGGCAATGTTGGATCACAATAATTTCCTTATGCATCAAATCAAGAGTGTCAGTATATGAGCATCCATTCCATGTCTGCCTCCAGATACCAAGACAAAAATGGTAATCTTAATTAGTTAAATTAAAATAGCAAGACACATAGGATCACCCCTTTTTAGACCAAACCAGCTCCTAAAATGACAACTGATGTAAAAATAATTAAACCAAGACAGATGTGGGGGAGGAAAAGGAGAAATAATGTATTTAGAACCTGACGAGAAGTAATTAGTTTTGGCAGGTTATTTATTTATGTAAATTGAAAAATTAGTTGTAGCAGGCACAGGCAGCAGATAGAAATGCCTGCTTTTCTCTCTACTCACAACAAATGAAGAAGAAAAAATTTACAGCAAAATAGCCTACTGGATTTCAAAGTATGTATACTTCTTCAGAGAATACCTAAGAGACTGTTTCCATAATGGACCATCCCTGGCTAACAACAGACAGAACATAGTATGCCAAGAGACAGACAATCCTAGTAATCTTAAAGTTTAGGGGGGAGTTGGTGGTGGTGGTGGGTTTTTGTCTCTTTGTTTTTGTTTTTGTTTATTTTTTTAATTTGCCAGAGTCACTCACCTAGATTTCATTTATTGTAGCAGTTTTTCAGTTATTGAATGGACACCTCTCAAAATTTCCAACAGTTCAGAAAACAAATCCAAGCGTGACTCAGTAATATAGCTCAGTGACTGGATTAGTACTGCTAGCTGGAGAAAAACATATGCTTTTAAGGCACTTTGGTTTAGGTTCAATGATGCTATAGTCTTATTCTTATATCTCCTACCTTCTTTGATTAATGTGCCCTCTGGGACTTCAGTGATGCCAAATTGAGAAGATTATTTAACTTCTTGGTATCAGGTGCTAATCTTTGTTTGTTTACAGAGGCATAGTATCATTTTAGCTAACATAATAAGCAAAACTGGAAAGGCTCCTGTTAAATCAATACACAATCGTTTTCTGGCTTGTAATATACCATTCACTGGCTTTCTTCAGTCCTTCTTCCCCTGAACGTATGTGAAGACCTATGCACACCACCACTATGAGAAGGCATCATGAACCTCTGTACAGAGGTTAAGGCACAATCTCCTCGGATTGAGTCAGGGTCAAATACCAAGAACCATCCTGTCCCTTTTTTAACAGATCGTGCATTTGTTCTCAGACTTCCCTGTCTGACTAACCGCTAAGCTCCAAATTTAGTTCTGAGTAACAGTCTTCTAGTACCTCCAGATTACAAAGATTAAAACAGAACTATTTGAGCAGCATCTTCAAACAGATTTGGGGACTCCAGTTCTGCTTTAAACACCACAGTGTGGCAGGGGATACAGTCTGTCACCTCAGACCACCATTTCCTGATTTGCAGACTTACAAAACACACATGCTGCAAGGCATGCTTAACATCTGCTCTCCCCAAGCAGAGGAGCAGCCCAAAGGCAAAGCTCTAAGTACAAGGTAACAAAACAGCATAGTTATTGCTGCTATTCACATTCACTGCCTTTGACCCAGAAAGTCTTTCAATCTTTGAAACACCCTTGAGTTGCATTTTAAGTCATTGCAGTCCACTCTTTCTGCTCAGAAGCACAAAATAACAGGCAGCAGAAGGACTATAAATTGCTTTATGGATGCCATAAATACAAATAACCCTCACCCATAAAGTTGCATTGGCATTACAAAGACCTAGTCATTTATTTAATGCATGGCACAGCCACTCTGCAGCACTTGGAGAAGGCGGATGATTGTGCTGTCACAGAGATTCCATCTTTAGCATGTGAAATGTCTCTCTGACTCACATAACATGAGAGAAAAAAAATGCTGTGAATGCAAGCACCTGCAGTACACGATAGCCCTAGAATCATAAGAAGCAATAAAGAGTACTACTATATGTCAGCATTGAACCTGGATAGCTGCATCCCATGATCTATATCCTAGCTCAAATAGCTCCTGAAGAGAAATAGAATCACACAGAACAAAAATTCTGAAAGAAATTACTTTAGTAAGCCTTTCCAGAGGCTTTAGCTTTCCGAAGCACCAAAGATGTGACAGTCTCACTTCAGGAAGAAGCTATGAAGCCCTGCACCTTTTCCTTCATCAACCTTCATACCCCTGCATGTATTCACTCAAAAGATACAGATGGATTTTAAACTAAATTGTACTGTTATAACACTTCTATCTTGGAATAAATCTCCGCTTTGTTATTCCACAGTCAGATTAAGATAATCCAAGACTTCTTGGTGCAACACAGAATTATATTCCTCTTCAATTTGGAGAAAAGTGACAGAGCAAATCTCAGATGAGATATATCCTGTGTCTTCCTGAGAGCAATAGGGACACAGCATAAATCATACCTGTATATCTATGTTTTGAGAGTGGAAGGCAGTAGAAAGACCTCTGACACTGGTTCATCCATTAATCTGGATGCATATTCAACTCCCAGTAGTATAGTCTCCATCCGCACCTTTCCAGTTTATGTTCTTTCCCGATTGCAATCTTTGCTTTATTTATTCATTCAAATTGGCATATTCACCACTCCTGGAAAAACTTGTCCCCAGATATTGGCATTTTATTTAAAATCTTCATGTGGAATTCATATGATGGCAAATGAATATTATTTAAAGGAACAACACAATTCTTGGCCTTCAGGAACCAAGGTTACAACAGGTAGGAATTACCTTGTTTACTCTCAGTTCTTATTTTCCTTTTACAAGTCAGATATTTCACTCTACTTTTCAATTCAGAGGAAGGTCTTTAACAATCTCTTGCAACAGTATCCTCTTTCTTCTGGACAATTAGATAAAAATCATAGTTTAAGAGTTAGAGATAGCTTAAGAGTTAGTACCAGAAACGGTGTTATCCTAGGGGACTGAATAACAAGAGGTGTCACAAGTGAATGGCAGCTTTTTTCCTGTCCAAAACTGACTGCTTTGGCAAAGTGAGTGATTTAACATTGTGGCTTTAGGAGATTGCCAGCCAGGATATGCGGCCCCCACATGTAATAACACATCACTTTTAAATGTCTCCAGGGAAGTAATTCTTTAAAGAAAAGGACTTTCCTTTGGTTTCCCCACTGTAAAACAGTTATTATAAGGCTTAATTATTTTGCAGTTGAAAGGAGTTGTTAATAGAAGTTCTAGACAAAGAAATTCTGGCTCAGATTAGGAATTAGAAACTTAACTGCTATTTAGATGCTTAGGCACTTGCCAGATCTGGCTCTATACTGATTTCTTGTGTTCATACAGGATGAAGCACTCTTTAATGCTTTTAATTAATATAATCAACTAAAAAAAAAAGTTTTGGTCCAGGAATAAGAACTTTAAATAAGTACTTAATTGCCTTTGTGTTGTCTACCATTTTGTCTGAATTTTTACTACAGTCTACACAGGGTGTAATCAGATAAAAGTCAGACAAAATTTGAAAAACAATTTGTAGAATTCAAATATCATCTAATAACATACATAATTCATGTGGAAACCAAGTTAAATCATCATTAAAGTTGTAGGGTAAGTTGTATCAATACTGTCACAAAGAGCTGCACATACACACACAGCCATTCTCCTAAGACTCATCACTGGAATATTGTAATAGTTGACAGAGTATATTAATTTGTTTGATTTACTGATAATTTAAATAATCATGAAAGACCTTGATACCTAGTATGGCAGAAAGAAACACATCTAAAAGGACATGTTCATCCTGTAATACCATCTTCACAGCCCTTGTGGTGCACACAGCTAGTGGTGCGCTGAGAAGTCCAATAAACAGGTGTTAAGAAATCATGAGGAATACAGGTACAGGGTGTGCTGCTTTCCTTCCAGACCTCCCTGAGGAGAGCCAAATCCATCTATGTGCAACAGCACAGGTCTGGGTGGAGAAGACTGGCTCCTATAATGCTGCTGGTGTTACCTGAGCTTCCCAAGTTGGCCTAGGGTCAGTGGCAGCCTCTGAGAATTCACCATCTTCACCACTTGTTTTTATGAACAATTGAGTCCATCAAAAGTGGAGCCTTGAAAAGAGAAAATAATATTCCCACTGAAATTCTAGCAGTCCTGAGCCCATACACTCAGTAGCTTTCTTTTAGGGGATCCTTGTACGTATGTCTTGTTTGTATTTTAAACTGTTTGAAGTTATCTTTAGCCTCCAGGTAACCTAAATTAGGCAAGAATTAAAAACACCTTGACACTAAAAAAAGTCCTTTTAAAATCACTAAAACTAAGCAGTGAGAGGAGTGCCCAAAGCAAGTAAGAGAGAATCATTTAGCCGGGTTCCCGAAATGAAGAACTGCCTAACTACCTACCTATTCCCACTTGTGAATGAACAAATATCAACACTTAAAGAGGTAGCACTAGGAACAAAGACTGGGAGACACAGTGTGGTTAGAATAATCCTGTGGCTCATAAATTACTAACTAAAATGTGAGCATGGACAGTAAGCGGTATCCAGGTATCTAATGCATTTCATGGCTCTTGCCTCTGATTTGCTAGCGTGCTTATTCAGTGCTTATTCAATATTCAGTTGTGAATATTCTCCTCATACCATTTCCATAGTCCTTCCTTGAAACCTGTCATTCAACAACTCTTCTGTGAAATTACTGAGAGTGTTCAATCAAGGCATTCTGAAAGTAAAATAAACCCATTTTTTCATTAATTAGGTGTAAGTAATTTGCTTCACATCAGCTAGAAAGATAGAACTGCTTGCTCAGGTAGAATTCAGCTGCCATAACCAAAAAAATCATACTTACTTTTCCTGCTCTCTCCTCTCTCATTTGCCTGGCACTTACCAGTATCTTCAAGGTTTTACAAAGAAAACCCCTTGTACACAATGTTGTGTTCTGAATGAGACAGAAACCTTACTACAAAAAAAAAAAAAAAAGTGTTTTGGTTAATTTTTCTGGTACTAAAAGGTCTCTAACCAAAGGGAATGAATTTCATAGACAACTTTAATTGCCTCACTCCCTGGTTGCTTATTGACTGCAAGGCTTCTTCAGGTGTTTGCACCTAGAGCAGACATTGTTTGCAGCATTTCAAAGTTACAGTCATAGATGAGGTTCTGATATCTCTCACACAGGTCCTCTTACTGTGGACACAGAACTTAACTGCAAATTCCTAGGCAGAATCTGCAGAAGATACGTAAACTTGTTTGCAAAGACTTTATCATGAAGACAAATGTTAATTTCTTCCTCTAAAGCAGGATGGCATTTAAAACAACCAACCAAACTACATTTTTCCTTTTCTTATTCTAAAAAACAGTTATTTGGGACAGTGTATTCAAAAAGAATATCTGCATCAAGATGACATTCAGCATGGGAATTGTTTGGGCCACATTGTTAAGTCTGGCAACTGAAAAACTGGATAATTGAAAGCAACTGACCTTTAAGTAATAAAAGGTTCTCAACATTAACTGTTGTGGAGGCACTACAATTGGCAGTCTAATCAGGCCCTTCTACAATAGCTGGAGTGCTAACGTGTAATGTAAAGTGGTAACAGTTAATTCTTTTCCTTGCTTTCTATGTCACTTTGCTTTAAACTGCGATTGTTTGAATATTAAAAAAAAATGATTAAACTTGAACAATAAGCATCAGTAGGAAAGTGAAATAGGAATCCAAGACATGAAGTCCATATGTCACATGTACACTATTGCAAAAGGTCAGTTTGTCCCTAGGCTACCTGTACCAGCCTCTACATAGGAAGACTGATGATCTGATGAGCAAGTAACATGCTGCTGACTACAAATTATTGCTACTCCACAGGGTGATGCCATACTTTTTATACCACATTTAAACAATTACATAGTGTGAGCTTTCCAGTACATTTGGATAATTTCTGAGTTTTGAGGCAATTTTTAAAATGTTATCTTGTGATTTCTTTCCATCTCTAAGGAACATTACCTTAATATGCCCTTCTAGAGAGATCATTTGGATGAAGGAAAAAATACAGACAGCAAGTTGGTTTAAAAAGGGTTTTAAAAGGGCTGGAAATTCAAGCCAGGACTTATACCCAGACCCTGTTAGGATTCAGACTTACACCTGAGCATTGCTGAAACATGCATACAGCAGTTCCCATGGTGAAAGGCCAGCCAGTAGCACCTGTGGGAGCTGCTCACCTGCTAAGGGAGCAACACACTTTACTGGGAAGCAAAATATAGCTGTAGGGCATAATGAAAGAGAAAGAGTTGGGCAGAAGGATGCAATGTTTTCTAGGGAATGGAGTTTACTGAGCATTTAGTACGGAAGCTAAGCTCTAGTCATAAGCAGAGATTCTCAGCTCTGATCTGATTATTTTAACCTGTAAAAAGGTTCTGCACAGCGTGAAGGGTTCCATGTATCTGTATTTCCAGTCAGAGAAAGATTTCTGTAGTACAGCTGCTTGGTGTCCTATTAAAACACCGTAACAGACCATGTTAGGATTAGGCTTGGACAAAAGCTTGTTTCCTAAGCAGAAACTCCACACTTACAAAGCAGTACTATAAAGCCTGCAGAGGAGCAAGTTGTTCTCCAGGAGGTATTTTTTTCTGATCTCCTCACAACCAATGAAGTAAAAAGAAGAAAAAAAAAGGGGGGGGGCGTGTGGGGGGGGGGTGCAGGGAAGAGAGTTTCAAGAAAAGTTTCAAAAGTGCAAATAACCCCACAGTGCCCCAGAAATCTATCAACGTGTGTGTTAGCTTTATTAGCAGAAGTCACCTCTCTGCTTGACCAGAGTGGCAGCAGCTTTTCTACAGAGCAGCCACGGCTGCAGCGTCAGGCTCTGCTGCAAGTCAGGACCGAGCTGGGCATCCCCCAACCTGAAAAGTCAGGTCAAGAATCTGATGTCTGAACCCAGAGATGTTGGGGAGGCAGTGTGACCCATCCCACTTCCACAGGCACTAATCATCTTTCTCCACACCTCTAGCCCAGGGAGAGTTCCTTCCCATTGTCATCCCTCTCCCATTACAGTTTATAAAAAACCATCAGGAGATGAAGCTCAGAAAGCACCAGATAGCTATTGTGTTAGGGAATTGTAATGCATTAAACGTAGCTCAAGAGTGTGAGGCTCTTAAATGATAGTAGCATTTGATTTGGGACATTCACCTGGAAATGTTAGAAGACCTTTTAATAAATGTACTAAATAAGATGTATAATTTAGCTGCTTCTCAGCAGAATGCTGGCTGGCTGCCAGATCCAGTCTCAGGCTTGACTCAATGTCAGGGCTACCCACTGGTCCAGTACAAATAGACTCATTAAAAAACAGTCGCTGCTGTGTGCTTAGGCTCTATTTCTCCCACTAATGGTTCCGTTTATGCCTTCTCCTCTTGAACAAACAGAGAAGCAGCCTCCAGAGAAGACAATATTCTCCTGTACACACATTCCACACATATGACTGTAGACAACCTGCTGGGAGGTGAAGGAAAGCAGAAGAGAAATGGCTGCCCCCATGCAGGAAAGCGAAGGCATTCAAGCTGTATCACAACATATGGATGCTGAGTGATTGTGATATTTATTAATTGTGTCAGAGAAAGATCACAACCCAGACAAGGCCTCCATTTCCATTGTGCTAGACATACTCAGATCAGCGGGCAAAGCCTGACATCTGAACAAGCAGCACAAAGCTGGGAGAAGAAAAAGTCACTGAAAGAGGCAGATATGGAGGGACAACCATGCCTCTACTTTCAGGTGTCAGTAAGTCTTGTTTCTTTTCTCGATTCAAGTGGGTTTGTGACCATTGCTAAACCTAACAGAACTTCTCAGCAGACAATTGTTTTCAGATTTGCTTTGTACTTGTTAGCGAAAACAGTGGTACAGGTAAAACTGGCTTTTTGACTTATTTGTATTAGGAAAGCAAATAAATTCCACTTTATATTGCACCTGAGCCTCTGACAAGGTCTAATAACACTACTGTGTTTCTTTGACTTAAAACTTCTGGTTTGTTCCAAGGGCTGACAAAAGGCTGATCCTTGCACTGCAGAGACAACATCAGAGAATATTAGCAATATATATTATCAGTGGCATACATATACTAGTTTAAAAGTGGATGTAAACGTAAAGGCTTAAACAGTCTCAAAAAAACCCTGTCTCCTCACTAAAAATGAAAAGCCTGTAACCGCTTAACAGAATAACATTTCTGTTAACTCTACAACCACTGGTAACTCCTGAAATGGCCTTAAAACAAGCAAATGCAAAACTCGGGCTAAGAGAAATTAAGGGTAGTCTCCACACTTTCACACTGTCAAGACTGAAGTGCTACTATCCATCACTTTATTGTGGGACTCATGTTCAGGTACCAGATAAATGAAGGTATTGCACACCCACATAACAGAATAAAGTACCGCTCCCACATTTAACTCAGTGCCTATATTTCACAACACTAGATCAGTTCTGTAACTGTGAAGATAGAAAAAATCACCAACCCACCCACCTCTGGCCCAGCAAATCACACCTTCTTTCTTCCACAATGTGTCACTAACAGAAGCACCTGTGGTGTCTTCTCACATTGTTACCTCCTACACTAGTTTTTGTCCCCCACACCCCCTTCACTAGACTAGTTTAAAGAAAAGGCAGGTGCATGAAACAAAAATTATGTTTTATTTTTGAGAAGGGAAGCATAATAGGCCCCTCTTCCCAAGCAAGAATTCTAAAGCAGAAGCCCCGATGATCAGCCCTCACCTTTCAGGTACACCATTATATTTTGTGTTTCCTACCTATTCACTCTGGACTATGCTCCATAATCCAGATGGTGCTCCAAGGTGCCTAACTCTCTTCAAGACCCTGCAAAGAATCCAGGCTCCCAAACCAGGCTTCAGTCAGAGTTCACAAACTTACAGGTTCGGGGTGCAATTTATGAAATGACACCCATAATCAGTGAGAGAACAAAGGTACTTCTCCATGTCTAAGCTCTCCTGCTCTGCTCAACCCTGCAGTGACTGTCCAGCACACTGAGTTTCAGAGCTGGAGTCTTTGAATCTGTCTCACAAAATCTGCATACGGCTTTGAAAAGTGCAATAGCTTAAATCTAGTATAGCCGAATCACCACCTTATTAATTCTGCCCTGAAACCATACTCCTTAATACTACTTCTGTATTTTCTTAACATAAAAAGTCCCTATTTCAGCTTTCAAAATAAGCCAAACTGACACACCTGTTAATCATCAGTATCTTTCAATTACACCTGACCTCCTTCTCCTTTTAAAGGGCTTCCTTTTAGCCCCATCTAGTCTATTTAGAACAAAACCACAATATGTTATTGGGGTAGTTACAGGCAATGGTTATGCCGAAGATGTTGAGATAGTTATGCAGTTTTTCTAGGTGCATTTTAGATTTAGAACATGTAATGGTAGAAAGTACAGTTATGAAGACTTACAAATGTATACGGGATGACAGACAGGTGAATATATAGGAGAGAATACATATTTTGTAACCTGTTCACTATATATTGAAACAGCTCTATTAGTTCTATACAGCTAAAAAATAAAAACTTGAAAAAAATAAAAACTTCAGAACTGCAGTATCTATCTGAAACAACCTGAAAGGAGATTGTAGCATGGAGGGCATTGGTTTCTTGTCCCAAGTAGCATGTGACAAGACAAGAGGAAATAACCTCAAGTTCTGCCAGGGAAGGTTCAGATTGGATATTATAATAGGAAAAAATTCTTCACAGAAAGGGTTGTGAAGCATTGGAACAGGCTGCCCAGGGAAGTGGTTGAGTCGCTATCCTTGGAGGTGTTTAAAAGACACGTAGATGATGTTCTTAGGGACATGGTTTAATGCCCATGCTAGGTTAATGGCTGGACTCAATGATCTCAAGGGTCTCTACCAACCAAAATTATTCTATGATTCTAGTGTTTTCTTAGAACCAGTTGGCAATCTCAGTTAATCAAAGAAATCTCGACGAAGTACAGTTTAAGGACTCTGTCCATCAAAGTGCACTGGTATCAGCTCTTCAGATAGTCCATTACAGTCCTATAGAAGAAGCCTGCTTAGATCCTAGTATTTGTATAACTGTGTAAACTGTTTTACCCTTCTTTACACATGAAAATGTTCAAAACCCTAATCAATTTTGTGCAAAGAGGGTGTTTGGTCCCTGTATACCTCAAATAAGACTTCAAATTCTGTGCTGACTGGAGTTCTGCCATCACAAAAGTTTGCCTGTGTACTGCCAGATACCAGTACTTCATTTTAAAAATATGTACTATTTTTTCACAATTAAATGCTTCACCAAAATCATTGGAGTCCTCCCTTGCAGCAATATAATAAAGCAATGTTCCAAAGCCTTATTGGTTTTAAGAGAACTTTGCTAGGACAGAAAGACCTACTTGAGTGAAATCCTTGGTCGAAGTGAAGCCTGAAGTTTTGAAAAATCTTAAAAAGAAATGGCTTTCCTCTAAGAGTTATATGCATTTAAGAGGACTACAAAGGATGCTTTGTGGTTTGAGCATTATTGCTGCAGCTATCTTATCCCATTTGTCACTGAGAATTACAAGACTTATCAGCACATATGTACAGTGTTTTGTAACTGGGATTTCAAAGCTGAGCATACAAAAGAAGTCAAGCTTATCTGATGTGTGCCCAAATGTTCCCAACTCTCAATATGCTAAACTTGCTTCCTTCACTGTCTCCTCAAAGGGATGTAATTTTTGAGTCAAGTTATAGAAAACTCCCTCTCATTCAAGTCACATCATATTATCCACAGTGATTTTGAGGGGAAAAAAATGACACTTCTGCTGTGCCAGCATCTGGAAAGCAGCCTGTCTGGCAAAACTAAAGAGCAGTCTTTCTAATTGCATGTTCAAACATTTTAACTCTGCCCTTCTGTATGGAGTAATCATTCAGTTAAGAACAAACAGCGAAAATTCCCCATGACAGAGGTGTTGGAAAGTTCACCCTTTACTGATGTTAGGATGTTGAGGGTAAAAATTGCATAGGTTTGAAAGCCTGTGGTGTTACAAAGCTTCTAGATTCAGAGATATTGAGTTCAAACAAGAAGAGACAGAAATATTGCAAAGCTGAACAAATTATTTAATAAGCTATATGTGCTTGCACTGATTAGCTGAATAGACTGAGCAGTTCTAGTGAACATAATGTTATGTACCCAAGCATTCACAGAAATAATTCACAGCCACAAAACCTATTAAGTGTCTTTCATTACAAGGGCATCCTGGGACAAGTCCAAAGAGGAGAGTGCAACCGCAAAGCACTTTATTTTGCCGAACACTACAGCATAGTCACAGGAAATCCGGAGTTGTAGAGCATAAATATCCCTTAGCATACCCTGGTCTCTGATTAGTAGGAAATGAATGACAGCGGTGGAGCTACTCAGTCTAATTATCAGTTTTGCTGCATTTCTAATAAGCTCTTAAAATCTAATTTTGGAAGCAAGAGTTTTGTCTCCTGCAGGGAATGGCTGATAGAAATGAGCAAGACTCGAGTTCATCAAACCTGGTCATTTCTCTAGCAGTTAAGTTCTCAGTGAATTGCTGGGTAAGTGGCAGAGCAGGATGTGTGTAAACTCTAATCCGCTTTACCACCATTATTTTACACTTTTCTAGGGATGCAAACCATTTCCGTGTTTAGACATGGCCCTGCCACTTCCAAGCTTCCCTGCTAAGGTTGGGGTATTAATGACTCCATGGTTTCATACACACCTGGCTATTAGGAGATAGACTAACCAGCAATTAATTTCAGACAGTCACTGTGTGGTAAGGGTTGTCAGCCAAAGACTGTGTTGTGAGGAACACAGCTTGCAACTCAAATACCAAATCAATGTTTCTTTAAGCTACAAGAACCTTTCAGTCGCTATTTTAAGTACGCATTCATAATTACACTTGCTGTAGCAACAGGAATTAGGCTTTTGGCTGCTCTAAGCTCTAGCTCCCCTTACCGTAAGCTCTACTTTATCACTATGTTAGCAATAAAAAGCATCAAGCCTTCTCCTTTGGCCAGCTGGGGGTCTTGGGAAGAGGTGTCTGAGTACACAAACCAGTTAATGACTGCTGATACAGACTGTTTGCAAAAGTCATTCACTATTAAGAGTGATAATTTATTACAAGGAAAGCTGGGACTTCAGGACCAAAGGGGAGGTCAGGTGGCTGTTTCTTTGCAGCACATATATATCTTCTTTGGCTTATTTGATCATATGAGATCACTGAAAGAGCTGTTGAATTAATGTTCTGTGACAGTTGTTCAAATACAAAGTCAAAAAAGGCATGGTAGGGAAGGGAGTAAGGAGGTCTTCAAAGTCTCCCCTTTCCTCTTCCATGCTTCCTCTCTTGTGTTTTTTAAAGCTGTTCAGCCCACAAGGCATGGCTCTGAGATGACAGTCCTGGGGTTAGAGAGAATGGGAGGATGAATAACCTATGGGTCAGTGCAGACCATTTATCAATCTAAAATGGCAGCTCATGGAAAAATCTGAATCATTAAGTATTCATGGAGAAAGAGCGAAAAAGTTCTGTGTGCAGCAGGTACTGTTTACATTATGAAAGGCACTTCTCAAAAGGAATGACATTAGAGTAATAAAGGAATAAACCTGACTAGAAGAGGTATGACCAATGCACCACATTCACTGAGGAAAATTTTCATTGGCACATGTTTGTGTTCCCTCCTTTGAGGGAAGAACCTTGCTTACAGCTTCACTGTGTGCAAGAAAGAAGCCGTGTCAGGCTGTCCTTGATGTCTTACTGTAAGTGGCAGTTTGGGATGAAGGATGCAGCCAGGCTGCAGAACTCTGATGAAAAATGAACTTATGTATAAGTTAGACTAAATACCTTTTCCCCGTTTATGAGAGTAATTACTTTTTATTATACATATAATCAGAAGTGAGTACGGAGAGGGACTGCAACCCAGAAAAAATGCTGATATTATAAAATATTTCCAAAATATTTCAGTTTGCTAATTGCAAGTTGTCTTTTTCTGGTACTTTACTATAATTATGATTGAAATTTACAAGTGGAATAAGCATTTAAAAAGTAAAATGGAAACCTTTAAATCTGAAAATACTGAGGTATTTAAAGTTTTTAATACCTATTTTTTGAAACAAAGGAACCAGAACAGACAATTTCCTCCTTTTCAGTCTCAATAAACCGCTGTTTTAAGAATGTCTCCACTCTTAGAGATACAGGGCAGAAGTATGAATAGACAGCTGAAGACTTCACACCATCTCATGAAAACATTTTCAAAACCCATCTTGATGATACATGCCTACCCACAAGGAGTCAAAGAGCATACACAGGAGGTTTTTTCCTTCCTTGAGCACACTGCCATTTTGAGGTCAATGTCAGATACTGGTGTTGCTATAGGCTCAGTCTGTACCTTGCGGGGCTCAACAGCTAATTACCTTTTTTATCCTCTTGCTATATTTTTGTAGCCCTAAGAAGCTATGTGATTACTTCGTCTTCATTCCCCTGTTCCCTGTGGAGCAATCTACAGAGATGAATCGGATTCTGTTTCCCCTGGTGGGATTAAAGAGTCTGATGTCTCCAGTTCACAGACAGCAGCAAAAGGGAAGATGAAGCAAAGACTCTTGGTGAAGAGGACCTGCTGGACTACTGAAAACTCTTTTTTCATTTCAGATGTTTTTTAATTCCCCTGGCCACTACATCTGGAAGCAGAGGTGTGTCAGTTCTTAAGTCATGCTGCTCCGGTAACTTCTATAATAAACCAGCCTTTTGTCCAATTATGCTGTCTCTAAGAAGTTCAGACTTTCAGATGCTTTCCTGAATCAAAGTTCCAAATCATTCAGGCTTCACCTTTGGCTAATTTAATCCATTCACAGCACATTGGTATTATTAAAGCTGTAGAAAGCTACAGCACTGTGATGCTTTAATGATACGAAAAGCTTTGAAGTTCTTCTTTCTCCTTACTGCTGTCTTCAGTCCACCCTCCCAGACCAACTACCTGTTGTACATTTAGCTTTGAAATACAGCAATCACTGAGGAGCACAAGCATCAGCTTATGACTTCTCTTAACAGGAACTGAAAGGGATACAGCACCAGGGCAGAGGAGAAAGTAATAACTGGCTATTTTTCAGCCTGTTCTAGACTTGCAGTAGTCTATCATATGTAAAAATAAAGTTGTGTGGCTACAAAGGAAAGCTCCCTACCTTCCTCCTACTCTCTTGTAATCATACCGTTTTTCCCCAAATTTGGAAGTGTTCCTGATGAAACACTTAGAAATCTAAACTAAGCTGGGAAATAAGAATTATGAGCAGCACTGGGGGAAAAAAATGTAACTGAATAACTTAGGAATCAAAAATTGAAGGGAAGTCTGATGAAACATGAGGATGAAACTCCTATATTTACCCTGTAATTTTTGCATTTATTTGTTCAAGAAGATATTGCCTAGTAGTTCAGGTATTTATCTTTGCTTTCTTGAATACCTGTGTTTGTTCGTTTTTCTGACAGATCCAAAAATGGGACAGTGGTGTTAAAGTCATTCCAGTTATTTCTTTTTTAGAAGTCTAGTTCCCATTGGGAATCCAGAGCTCTCTAAACATTATATTTTAGGGCCCTGGGTGCTCAGTGTGGTCAAACACATGCCAGACACAGCAGCCATTCAAGAATCAGCTCTTCTCCCATTTTACATGAAAACTGGAATTCTGAGGATTCCTGTTCTCTCTGTTTGCACTAAGCATGCCTCAGAATGCCCACCAAACTCAAACACTGAAGTGGTGCCTACCTACTTTGAAACTCATCAAACTTAGTTTCAATCTGTTCATTTTACTCATGAACACTGCACTTTTTATGCATGAAAAGAAGAACATCAGTTGCCTTTGGAATTGAGAAGCAGAATATTTAGGGAGTTCAGAGACTTCTGAAATTAAATGACAATTGAATGAGGTTTTCAGGATTGCAAGGCTGAGCTTCAGTGTAAGATCTTAAATTTCACTTTGATGTCTATATCCTACTCTGGGTTTTGACATCTGAAAACAAAATTTTCTGTCCACAAAATAGTGGCTAGCAACCAGACACTATAAGGATGACAGCACTAAATTTAGTAAATGGGGGAAGGAACAGAAGTAGCTATGATATCTTTGTTTAAAACCATTTACGCCTGTACAGCCAAACTGATTAATGTATTTCTCAGGTGAGCTGGAAGCAAGAAATGTATGCACCTAAAATACAAATTAATCAGCACTGCACCACAGTTCTCTATGCCATATTGATTAATTACACTACATAACTGATGCAGATTTAATCACTCTGTATGATGGATTTTGGAAGGGATGGCAGTAGTAAAAAGAAGCATTTTTACAAAATTTATGAATGTTCTAAAACCACTGAAACTGTTCAAAGATTCACCTGGATGATTTTTCTGACAGATCTTAGGAAAAGTCTTCACCAATAATTAGAAAGTTTGTGTGTATCCTCATTGATTTATTTCAATGCAGCATTTTCAGTGATTTTAGTAAGGAGTTGAGTTAGTAATACAACCAATAAGTGAAAAATACTGAATTATGTCTCCTAGGGAAGAAAGAGATCTTTGTCCAGATCTGTCAAATTGTTGACGCTAATTCACTATAAAATTGATTTTATTCTAAACTGTTCTAGAGAAAATAAATTTTCTCAACAAAAACCATTTGAAAATCCTAAGGTTTTCTTGTGGCTTTTATGAACATCCAGGCTTCTTTACGGGGTTCTCATCTCTGGATAAAACGGTCTCATCAGTCCGTAAAATGAGCTGTCACTTGAAAGTGAATTTTAGTTTCACTTGCCACATAGTTAGTGCTTTTTCAGTAAATGAAAATTAACGTTTTAATATTTTACTAGGAACTCCACACCTGGCCAGTCAGCATTCCATAGGCTGCTCATTAGTGAATTATATAGAGGGATGAGATGAAAATAAGGTAATGCAAGTTGTATCAGTATCTTGTTTAAATAAGGTTTGTAACAACGATTTTATGAGTAAAATAAAAGATCATGGACAATTTAATCAGGACAATAATGAAAGGAATCTGAATTCCGTACTATTCCAAGTATTTCCACCTGTGAAAAATGCTGCACACTGAAAGGACTACAGCAAAATCCTTTTCTTGATCTGTGTGATAGCTCTCAGTTAGAATCACAGAATCGTTTCAATGGGAAGAGACCCTCAGGATCGTCAAGTCCAACCATGACCTAACTCTAGCACTAAGCCATGTCCCTAAGAACCTCGTCTAAATGCCTTTTAAACACCTCCAGGGATGGTGACTCCACCACTTCACTGGGCAGCCTCTTCCAATGCCTGACAACCCTTTCCAGGAATAACCTTTTCCTAATATCTAACCTAAACCTCCCCTGGCACAACTGGAGGCCATTTCCCCTTGTCCTATCACGATTTTTTTCGTTGTTTGGCTTGGGTTTTGTTTGTTCTTTTACCTTGTTCTCCTTCTAGTCTTATTGCCTACTCTGTACCTATTTTTTTGATAGACGAGCAGAAGTTCTAGGTTAACAGGCAATAATTCATAATTTTTACAGATTGCTCCATTTATTCTCTTATATGCAACAAATCCATGGCTATCTGGTTGGTATTGAGTAACATGGTAGTAATTTCTTGCTGCAAAATGACATGTTTAGTAGAGTTCCGCCTGCTTCGACAAATCAATTCCATATCGCTTGAACTCAAATTCTGCTTCCTGTCTAACAGGGATTTAGGAAATGCACAGCTTTATTGATCAAATCAAACCAATGATGGTGATGGTCTTGCATTTAAATGTACACATTCTCTCCAGTTGTGCCTTTAGAAAATATCCTCAACAAAGGGAGTTTAGAATATCAGGCACATTCAACAGCAATGAAAATTCCTAGCCTTTTTGTTCAAACCTTTTTTTCTGGTCTCTGGCTGAGAAGCCTCCTCATTATACTACTGACTAATGAGAGAGTCTTCAAAACAGTTCCTAAACTACATTTTGAAGGTGGTAAGTTGCAATAAATTTCATGGAGCAGCTGAAAATGAGCTCCTAATGATTTGGAAATGTATTTTCCCATAGTAGGTTCTGGGTTTATTTGCTGCCACTGAATACAATCTGGAGTTGTGACAGATGAAATGAAAAACAGGAATGTAGGAAAGGAAAGGATACATAGGCAGAAGTTTTGTATTGTAGAGCAAGGAGTTAACGGCTTCTTTGCCATTTCAGTAAAATTATATTGAGGATACAGTATTTACTCCTGGGCTGTTTACTAACACAACTGAAAGAACAAAAAGAACCTGAGAAAAGATGAAAATTAAATATATGGAGACTGATTTAAAGACAATGATATGATGAATTGACTACTACTGATGTTACAGTTTTTGGAACTACTTAATTATCTATCAGTCGCAGGCAAAAATGCTCCAAAGAATATGCTGACAAGTACTCCTTTTTTTCCTCATTTCTGACTTGACAGGCAGATCATGAGTTTGTTGAATTAATTTGCTGTTCAGACTTATTTTCTAAATAAATTTAGTGGCTCATCCACAAGTACTTAGCTCTCAGGATTTGCTATTTGAAATTCCAGCTGTGCTGTTCAGATTTTATATGCTACAGCAAACACATGGCATGTTTGTTCCCGGGAGGACACGTTTAACATCTCTGCTGGCAAAGCTTGCCTACTAGAGTATTTCTGGAAGGCAGGCACAAAAGGGGCGATAACAGTGAGAGAACATAGTGTTCAGGCATGCAGGACATGTTTTCAGGGGATGGTTCTATTTCAGGACCCTATCTTCAAGAAAAAAACATCTTTTAGGTCAGGCGAGTGTCAGCCAGCCAGCACACGAAGAACAGAAGGATCTGAACACGAACCTGCTAACAGGAGAAAGGCCCATATGGCCATGATGTAAAGTGTAACAGGTACAGGTCATGGAGTTATAAGCCATATGGTAACTGAAGTTGATGAGAGACAGTACATGAGAATCAATAATAAACACTAAAAGTTTTGGGATAAGGACTCATTTGAAGAATAGAAATAAAAAGTGAAATTAAGCAAAGGAAAACTAAATGAGATAGCAGGAAGAATGTACAAACTTGCTGTGTATTGGGTGATGGAATTAGCATTTTGAGGAAAAAAGGTGGAAGTGCCATCACTTCAAAAGCTAAGAGTGGATACACATACTGCAAGGAAATACTCCTGTTTTCATCATTTTAAGAGAGATGGGCAAAAGATAATGAAATCTCTTTGTGCCATATTTGTATTCAAGTATACAGAAGAATCGATATTTAGAGGTTTTGTTCTCAGGACCCTTCTCCACCCTTGTTATCGAGAGAGTGGAATCTGCATGCAGTGAGTACATCTAAACAACTTGCAACTCATTTCCATTTAGAATGTCTGTTTAAATACTGATTTGACCTCTGGCTGTCTTCGGTATCGGGTAATACATGTAAAATGGTCATCAAGAATTGTGTATGAAGCACAACTGAAAGGAACATACTGTGACCTCTTGGCTTTTTCTGCCTGTTTGTGTTATTTTCCCCTTCAGGATGTCAAAGGGAGAGAGGATATAGGCAACAAAGCAAAAAGGCAAAGAAGAATCAGGATATTTACATCAGAACATCAGGGAAAAGAAAGGCAGGTGCCTAAGTTTTGTTGAAAAACTGAAGTTTTCATATGTTATGTGCTGTTTCTTTTTTCATTATTTACAATAAAGCTTTAGGAAAGGTCTTTTGTTTTCTTTAATGTTGACTTCCTCTGTAGTACTGGAAACCAGAACATCACAGGAGGGAATGAGAAGCAATTATGCCCATGGATAACAAGTGAAATTCTGTGAGCCACCTACCTCACGCAAAGTAAGCAGTATTTTGGTGGGGGTTTTTTTACATTTTTTAAAACTCTCCTTACTTTAGATTCTTTCAGCTATTTTTTTATATGAGCTATATATCAACGTAAGATGTATTCATAACTATCTTGCAGTATCATGGTAAATATATAACACCGTCTCTGTGCTGCCAGTGTTAAATAACAGTATTGTGTAACATAGAAAAAAGGAGATTCTCACTTGTGTTTAGGTTCAAAATATTCTAAATGCAGTGTAGATCTGTCAGTCTTTACAAGACTCCATTTAAAGTTTAGTCAAGCCATAAAGCTTTTTTGCCCACAGGAATCAGCACCTTCATTTAAAAGTAGAACTAAACTGCAAATTTTCCTATATGAGGAAAGTCATTAACCTTTGCCAAATCATTACCTCCAGAGATAATTAACAGTGATCTCGCAGAAAACCAAACTAATAAAGTAAGCTCTTGAAAAATACTATGAAGAACAAATGTAATCTGCCTCACAGCTAGGGGACTCATGTCCCTGGAGAAAGTAAGTTTCTATGGACTTTAAAAAAGTGCAGGTGAAGCAAAAGAGAGTTATTTTAATCTAATAAAGCCCCAAGCACTGGTGTTCTTAAAATCAGCTTTGATGTTAGAGTAGACAATTTATCTTGATATCAAGTAAACTCCAGGTTGCATTAATTAGACCATAATTTAATTAAACGATAATAAAACTTTTCACCAGTTACTCAGTAACTAACCTGTCCTGAAGCTGATGAAATATTAATTTGCCTAGTTACATAAGAAAGTTAAAGGCTTAATGTGGGAAGCCAATGCCCCCATTTTGTATACTGACTTTATTGCTCTCTTCATTTGATTTTCTCTCTTACTTATCTCTAAAATACATACAAAAATATTGAATTAGTTCACAGGAGGATTGTAAAGATAAATACATAAGAGTGGAGTCCACCATAGCATACCTTATGTTCTCTCACCTCCTGGCAGTTGCATGATATTTATGAAGTTGCAGGAAATAAATCACTCTAATTTTATCCTTCTGTGTAATCCTTCTATACATTATTTATAAGAATCTAGTAATATGTCATATTGATTAATACTATAACCCTATAAATAATCAAATAAAATATAAAACTACATGTGCATCAGAATCAGACAAATTAAAATGAATATTTACTACTGTCACAAAGACTTAGGCAACTAATTTTTTACAACAGGTTAGGTGACCTGGTTTCAGAACAATGTCACAATAGCCTTTTCCTACCGATGAATGAACTCAAAAAGCAGGGACTACGGTATAAAGAAAGATCAGAAGCCTGTCTCATTTATTGTGGTATCTAGTGTTACTGCATCTGTCAGTTCCTGAGGGGAAAAAATAAGTGAAAATTAGGACATTCATGCAAGATAGGTCAATAGTTCTCATTAATTCCTCATTCTGTTATTGGATCCTTCGGGGAGCAGTATGAAACTTCTCACATAGTGCATCTGCTTGATGAATCACTGTCCTTCCTGTATTTGGAGTCAGTTACATTTTGAGTTCAAGGCTGATTGCAGCAAGGGGATTATCTGGGCATCTCTTCTCAGTACAGAGCGTGTAGCACAATGCTCTGAGCAGTATTAATGAGGATGGGAAAGCAACAGTCATCCTCCACATGGGCTCATGCTTGAATGAACCCATGCCGATAGAGAACATGCTATGCATTTATAGGAAACCAGGATTCTATTTTAACATAAAGATAAGTCCTGAGGTCTCTGCCATTCCTTTTTTAAGCAGATCATCTTCAGCTGGTATTAGCGAGTCCATCTCTTGCAGAACCAGAATCAGCAAAACTCATTTATAAAAACTGCACAGTACAAAATAGTTCTCTGCTAATGACCCAAGCCTAAGAAAAATGTTCTTCACCTTTTCTGCCACTTACTCTACTGTCTTGACTAAAACCCTGGAATATCGTTTTTCTCCATTTTGTGTGCGGCTGCCTCAGTGTGAACCTTCCTGGATTTAGTCTTCTTTCCTCCACCTATTCCGATAATAGTGAAATACATTTCTTTATGCTGCCTTTTGTACTGCTGAGCAGTTGGGCCAATACAAAGACAAGTAAAAAAAATACATGGAAATGAGTGCTTTACTACTGTAACCTCCCTTGCTAAAAGAACAGCAGTGACCACGAAGTCACAGCTCTATTGAATCTGTTAAAAAAACATTTGTGTAATCAATAACTGCAGAACTTTCGAGCTTCTTAAACTGGGCTGAGTAGTTGTCTGTGAGTGGTCTGGTATTTGCTATAGCTGCAAATCAGAAAAGTACCATGGTAGTTTGATAGATTTTGGGATTTGGGGTTATTCACATGTGCAAGGTCTTTAAGCTGGGGTTTACTGAATTGCTGGCTAGCTAATTGTTCTGATAAGCTACATGAGATCTTTATTCCCAGACTGGATAAATGTTTATATAATTCCAGATCAAAGACTTGCATTAACAAATTTAACATTCATTTTCTTCTAAAGCTTTTGCATGTAATACAACAGTACCTTTATACCAGTCAGCTGAATCTCTACAATATTCTCAGAAAGCTATGCAAGTGGTATGTGAGCATGTGAAAAGTAAGTGCATTTGAAATGTCATGGAATATTGGCAGGAAATATCCTGTGACATTTTCCTCTTATGGCTATGGTAGAAAAGGATGTAGTCAGAAAGAGAGTGGGGTAGCAAAAGGAAAAATAATGTATCAAATGCTGGAGAGTCACAATGATGGATAGAATGTCCTGACCTTAACAAACAAGCCTAATTGTCAGATGGGAGATGCAAATGTAAACTGAACTCTTAAAGCTAGAGTAGGACAACTAAAGCAAATTTAAAAAAAACCAGAAGTCTGGTTCTGAAAAAGTTTAGCCGATGGTAACCTGTAGAGGTGACCTCAAAACACACTGAATTTGCAACTGTTATGAGAAAAGTCCCATGTCTAGCATCTCCCAGTTTCAAGTTTCTCTCCCCAGTTTACCTGCCAAATGATTTGATTTTACTCTCAGAATTTGATTCAATTCTGCATCAGCAGGTAATACATAATTAAGAGTGCAATCAATGTCAATATTGAGATATATAAACTCATTAATAATAAAGAGCAGCTAATGGTATGAATATGGGATTCGGCACCAAATTAACATATTCAATAGGGTCTAAGAGATTATTATAGGAAAAAAAAAAAAAGAAAAAAAAAAGTTGAAAGAAAGCTCCAGGGGCCAGCCAGTCTATTCGTAACAACAAGAAGAATCCTGTCATGGTCACTATTTGGCCTCCAATGGAAATAAAGCGGTTTAACAATCACAAAATTTCATTAGAATTTTTCAAGTAAACTCCTAATTCCATATTGTGATATCATGGGGATCTTCAAAATTCTCTCCAGAAAGAAAAGCTAAGATTTGCTGAGCTGAGAAACACAATTTCAGCTATTTGTTCACATTCTGATTAATTATTAATTTGAAACTGACCTCCCTCAAGCTCTACTGTTTAGCTCTGGTTAATTCCCTCATTACTAAGCCATAATATTGATGTTCATCTCTCCTTTTTTATACTTTTTCCACTGTGTAGAACACAATAATGTGCTGAAGGCTCAGCATAAAGTAAACTGATGTTTTAGGACATCACTAAGTAACAGAATGAATGAAATTATTGGTCTGAAACAAGTAGAGATGATGCTTGAACATTATTTCCTTTTTTCTGTTTCCAACAAAAATTCACCCTGTACTCAGGAACACTTTTCCTCATTTAATTTTTATCCAGCCATTTAAGTTTCTAAGTGAAAATGCATGTTTTTACCGAAGAACATTTCTTCGATTATAATGTTTCATCAAAAGCATCTTGAACTCCATTGCATCTGTGTGTTATGAGCAGTTATCAAACTTTAAATATGTCTTCCCCAAACCATCAGAACCACTGTCATCCAAAAGAAAGAACCTTCCTGAGTTTTTTAATTCAGCAACTTTTGGCAGTACTTTTCTTTTTACTACATTTTAGTACTGTGCCGTATTTTTCTGTTTGTTTAAAAAAAAAAAAAAAAAAGACAGTTTTTAAAGTTTTAAGGTACAGAGAACTGTCTATCTGTTCTAACTAGCCAGACCAGCTCTGGGCTGATGTTCTCAGGAATACACAGTCAAAGTAAGGTGAAATTTGTTCTCTATGCAGAAAAAAGAAGTTTAAAAATCAAAAAGAAAATAGCAACACAGACAAGGGTACATTGGAAGTAAATCAGTTTAGTAGAAACGTGTAAAAATCCTACCTGCCTCCCAAAGGGGCCTCTAAAAGAATCCTCCAGTGGGATCAGCATCTCTGCTTCATGCTTCTCCCTCAATCTGCTCATACTAGGGACAAGGGGCACTTCCCCACTCATGTTCTTTTTTCTGTTTCTGGCTCTGCTGCTGAGTGTGGCAACAGAAACAAAGACCTAAGGATTACCCCTTAGGTTACAGAAAGAATTAAAGAAACTTGAAGTTTATTAGGTGACAGCTCCTTACCTGGAGACATTAATTCAAATTGCACACTTATGTAGAATACAGTAGTTTCTGAGTCTTTCCAGAACCACCCCTACAATGAATTTCGGGTAGCTAAACCAGATAGTGTCACTACATGATTAATAGAAAATCCCATTGACTTCAGATACTACCAGGGATACAGAGATATTTAGCAGCTTCTGAGGCTTATTGCATTCTGTCATGGGGTTCCAAGTAGTTTGGTTTCCAGCAAAAAACTAAGTGAATCTTGGGGAGTCTTTTTTCAGTTCCAAGACATATCACAATTTTGGACATCATTGAGATTTCTCTGAAACTCCTGTATTTGCTAGAGAGAAGGTGAAGAACCGATAAATAACCATAGAAACAAAACAAATGACACTAAGAAAGAAGCATGATCTTCTGTCCTATATGCCAGAGTGTAGGACACAGGAATTTTTTTTAGAGCTAAAATGTTCTATGACATTAAGTAACAATGCAAAAGAATGTGACAAGACAAACATTACACAGTGGAAATAAGAAGTTAATAGTTAGACTGGACATATGGATCAGACCAATCAACATCCAAACTTTGCATATGTTTAATTCAGCTCTTAATTTTTTATATTTTGGGACCAAATACTTAAATTCTAGTACAGATCCAGAGAAAATTTAATTATATATTGAATCTGACTTGATGAAATTAAATAAGTCAAGTTTTTTCAGTCCTTGAAGATTCAAGAGGAGAAACTTGAGAGACTTATAAGGGATTTTAGACTTAGTGCTTGCACTGCCATCTAACCACAGGATAAAACCATCCCCTAGATACAAGCCAGATACTATGCTATGCTGGAATATAAATAGAAAGTCAACCCTCAAACTAGAAACTATCCTGGAAGAAGGTCATAGCTTGAATCCTTCTTTTAAATTTCCTTTTCTCCTCATCAAATAAAGTTCCTCCTTTTCAAAATGATTAAAAAAAAAAAAAAAAGCTGTACATCCATATACAATGAATAGAGTCAGACTGTGTGTCTAAGCAGCAAATGCAACAACTTCCAATGCATTGCTCATACCCACAACAAAGTATGTTCACCTCACCCCCATCACACAGCTCTTCCAGGATGTAATTTACTTCTTTCAGTGCATTATATGCCACCATAGAAGCTCTCTGAATGAAATCAAACAACTGCTTACAAAGCAGACTTTCTCAGAGCAATCAGTAAGTCAGAAATACCCATTTACAAGGAGGAAAATATTCTTCACAAACCATTCATCTCATCTGACCTGTCAATCTCTGACCTTTCAGCCCAGATCTATAACAGAAATCTACAAAAAACTCTCAAAAGACAAGTCTGGGTACAATAATCCATGACTACTGGTATACACATACCATGGTTTTCAGTCATGGTTTTAAACCCTCTGTTTGAGTCCATTCCCAGATGCAGGTGATACTGAACATACTGATGTGGAAAACTGAACTAGTTCCATCCTGATACTAGAGTGACAGGATATCATGTTTATCATCTACAACAAAGGCATCATCATCTCAAACAAAACATTCCTAAATTGACTGACCTAGACAGCTTTCAGTACCCAACAGCTTTCAGGGAGCAGCAAGGTCCAGCTGCTCCGCAAGGGAAGGTGAGCCAGCAGCCCAGCAGGACTGTACAGCATGCAGGAGCCCTGGCCTAACCAGTGAGGAGGCGGGATGCAGAGCAGCAATTTCAGGTCAGAAGAGACAGTGACAGAGACATTGATCAGGTCAGGCACAGTGAAGTGACCACCCAATAAATCAGCAGCAGTGAGGCAAGTCTGAGGACAAGCCAGGAAATCAAACCAGCAGGTCCAAGTCAGACTCAGGGAGGTGGGAGACTGGGCACAGACATAGCTGCTACGCAGCTGTGGTGTGGCATGAGCAGGGGCAGCACTAAAGTCTCAGCTAAAAGCAGGATCCAAGGGAAAGGTGAGGCAGGCCCTCACTTCTAGGTCTATTCACAACAGCTCTTATCAGCAAAGAAGCTGATCTTGGACTCAGCCAACTGAGCTCCGTACCTTCACCAGCTGAACTGGAAGGAAGACACTCTCCAGCAGCTGACAAGTCTTACCAGAGTCAGTGTGAAGTGCTTTCTAAACTGTTAATGCCAATTGGCAATGATTTCTGAGACTTGGAGAAATGTCAGAGGATGGAGAACTTCAACTAAAAACTCAATAATCAGAAAGGGAAATCTTGAGCGGGAAGCCTCAAACATCCTCAGCGAAACACTAGAACACTGTGATGTAAAAATTTCTGAACAGAAATGTGGAGTGTTTCAGGGAAGACTGACAGTATTTGTTAGATAAAACTGCTTCCTGTAAGTTTCACTAGGTTGGTTGTTTAAAGACAAATGAATTGATGTAGTATATTTAAAGTTTTCCACAACACTTGATTTAGCATAGTCAGAAATTTTGATTTATTGTTACTGTTATTTTCTAACCTCCCTTTCAGAAGCAAACTTAACATTTTAAAGTCTTGCATGTGCACTTCAGTAATCTTAAAGAAACAAATATTAGCAAAAAATCTTACCCCCAATTTACCTTTGATACCTTTAAGAGAAAGAAATGCAAAAATGCACCTAGCAGAGAAGAGATTAAGCCCCTCAACTAAAGCTCTTTGGTTAAAACTAAAAAAGGAAATATTTGCCTTCTTTTTGAAAGACAATGCATTTTCCTTTTTCACTTTCATTTATTTCACAGGTTTTCAGATGGATATATGATACAGTCACCTCAGTCTCACTCTTCCTTATTTTAACATAATCTACAGTCTGGCAGGTGCTCATCACAGGGATGCAATAGAGACATTCCTTTTCAGAGCACTACTTTGAGACATTCAGACTACAACCATGTACAGTACAATATCATAATGTATTCTGTGCATATCCTACCGCTCAGGGAGGCTAGTATTCAAGCAAGTAAGAGCAGTTGCAGTAAATATTTTGCAGTAAACACATTTCAAGAGTAGGCAATGGATAGTACTGTTGAGTGAGAAAGAGGTAAATAAAAAGCCATGCCCATTCAATCAATGAATGAGGTCATGCCGGGGACTTAAGCTGTGTCTCACCGGTGGTCTACCTAGTTCAATATCTTGCTTCTGGAAAGAGTCCACACTTAGTACTTTAAAAGAATGAAAAGCTTTTGACAGAGCCCATCATTATATGACAGAAGATTTTTGTAAGACCTGTATAAACAACGTACTTACAGATGCATGCTGATCTCAGCATGAGTGCAGGGCAAGGTTCAAAATGCTTCAAGAGTTACTTGTTCCAACGAAATGCCATCATTCTACTGCCTGCTTTCTCTTTTTATCGTTTTTCATACACTTATTATATGAGCTCATTATATGAGGCATTGCAGCAAATGACTGCAGCTCCTACTGAAAAAAGCGATGAGCATTAGCAATCGGAAACTCTTCAAGGCGAGTCCCTCTTCTCTGCTTTTAGCCATATTGCTCTTGGCACACAAGTTAGCACACTCTAAACTGCAAGCTTGGTCTTGTCAACATATCAAACTAGAGTGCTAATCATTAATAACTCCTTCTGAGATAATATTGACAGCTGCTTTGCTTTATTATCAATGCCATCTGTGCCCAGCTCCCCATCTTCTCCTTTCTACTGCTCCTAAGCTTGCACTCTAAACGTTTTTCAGGCTGTAACAACCAGAATGGAAATAACAACTTGAGCTTCTTGAGAAATATCACAAGCCATCTCTGGGAGCCCAAAAGAGAAGGAATAATATGATTGTAGTGTCCCACTGAGCTGTCAGCATAAGTCAGCTTTATGAATAAGATGCTGCCAGATGCCATTTCCTAGTAGTGATCACCTCCACTGTTTCCAAAGACCAATGTCATACATGTAAGGTGATAAACTGGTCTTCTTGTATTTTGAGCAGCACTAAAGCCTCCATAAGACTGAGTAGCAGATAACAGTATCTGTAGCATTTCTGAGTCTCCTTTTTATAGTAATAATGTTATCATTTTGATCACAAACTTCTCTCACTCACCCAAGACTGAAGGGAACAAATACTATAAAAAGGCAGCTCCCAGTCTTCTGCTGTGCTACTTGAAGAGCTTTCATTTGTGAGTTTCCAAGGTGTTAGTACTTCAGCACAGAATTGATAATGAGAAAAACACTTGTCCTTGCTAACTAAATTGCATTCCTGTGAACAAATGAAAAAAAACAGTCTTCAGAGGTAATTTTAGCATAACTCAAAGACAAGCCAATTTTAAACAGACACCTAACTTTCAAAATTATTTTTAAAATTCTAAAGAAAAAGGACTGAAAGTGTTCATTCAAGTCCCTTTTATAGATCAGTTCGATTGTGTTGAAAATGCTGAGATAAAATGTATAAATAGAGAGATATTTGATTGCTCTGTGCTAACGTTTTTGGAAGCAGAAGGGAAAAAACAAAGTTTTCAATAGAGACATAGAAAAACTTTTAAGTGTAGGTGGCTTTTTAAAATACATGAATTTTTGATTTTTTGATAATGATATTTAGGGCAGAGGTGGAACAAGCCTAGAGGTCTATCATTTCCCTTGGAAAAAGAAAACTGTCTTGTTTCTAAGTGAATTTGATCCCTTGTAATTTTTAATTCAGAGGAAAAAAAAATGATAAATTGCACTTTCTTCACATGTGCTCATTCTGAATGCAAAAATTCAAATGCAAATTCGGTCCAAAGCAGAAAGGTCTGGAACAGATTGCAGAAAGTCTTTTGAATGTCAGTTGAAAAGAGGCTGTCAGTGGCAGACAATGATACCTTCAGAAACTATAAAGGAAAAACTCTACAGCGAAGGAGGAGTTTACATAGCTTGCGAAGAGCACTTGTCAGGAAAAGAAGGGAGTGAGTGCATCCTGGATGAACAAGATACACTTCTATTGATTCAAGGAAGGGACTGGGAGCTCTCTCTGCTTTTCCCAGCCTCATCACTGACGTAATAAAATACACAATCTGTGCAGAAAGTGCCTCTATTGCATATTTAGAAATCACAGGTTCAGCAACCACACTGCTACCATGCAAGAGACACAATTCAGCATGAGGACAGTGGCTTCAGAAGGATTATTAGAGGCTGTCACTTCAAGGTAAGGGTTTGCTAGGCCTGTGCTGGTCAGGTTGAAAAAGATGATGAAGGACAGGAACTATTGCAAGATCAGGGTACGCAATTATCTCACACAAATGACTGGCTAGGGCTGATAACATGCTGGTAAATCCAACATGGAAAATTTTTCAGGTTGAGTAGTGGAGGTTGGCATCTGTGGTCTTCAGTTCTCAATGAATGACCACAATTTCTGTTCAGTTAGTGTATTGTTCATTGTGCTTCCTCAGCACACTTGACTCCTGATTGTATCCACTATCAGTTAGCACAAAGAAAACTGATCACAGTAACCCTGCCTGCTGTGGTAACACAGATGCAACCTAAATAGAAATAGGACCTGCTAGAGGGATATAATGCTTTGAAAACTGGATTTTGTGTCTCCGCACATCTGTAACAAGTCTGAATCCTGCAAAATCAATGCTTGTTTCATGTTACCCAGGCTTTCTGCACCACAATAGGAGACACAATGAAGAGAGGACACACAAGGAGAAGCTGCGCTGACAAGAGTTAACAGCCTACCAGGGCACAAAGCGTGCCCAGGAGCTACTCCTCCAACCCTGATTTGGGATTCTACAGGAGACTGCAGCTGCTTGTGAACAGCATGAGACCTGACAGGTCTGTTCTGAAAAAGGAGCAGACGAAATGCTCTTTTTCCTTTGGTCATTACTCTGTCTGTCAAGCTGTAAAACACTGCTCCCCTAGATCATGATTTCAATACCATGCACAAAGTCATTGATAGTTCCTGTTAGTTTTTATAGGTTAAGCACCGGGAACATTTGATCTTATCTCAGTTCTCCATCCCTTTTTGCCATTCGCAGCATTAAAAAACATTAAAAGCCAACTCAGTCTTTCTCCAGCAACTAAAAGCATGAAAACAAATCTAATTGACTATTTCAATAATACTGAAAACACTTAGGAATAAGGACTGAAAAATATTTCATTAAGTAGAATTCTAATTAAAACAGTGATTTACATGTTAATGACCAGGTAGAAATCTTTAGGATTGGTCCTTAATTTTATTATCATTGCTTTGGTCTATTTTAAATAAAATAATCTTAATTCATTAATTCTAGTAGCCTCTGATGTGCATTCATTTTTTTACGCTTCTGCAAATCTATGCCGTTATTTCATGACATCTGCAGTCTCAGATGGAATGATTATCCTCTCCTTTCAGATTTACTTTTAATCTAAAAATAAAAGGCTTTAGCAATAGTCTATAGAACATTAAATGTGGATCTAGGCTTTTGAAATCACCCTGGATGCCATGTATGGAAAAGAGAGTGTTGACTACGTCTGTATCTAGTCTAGCCCAAATGGTGTGTTGAGGATGCGTTTATTGAACTTGAAATTTGCCAAAGCACAGACTGACATAAGGTTCCAGTGTCAACTAGAACAACAAGTTGAACTGCAAAGATGGAGAAGGGATTTTCTTTTTCTTCTCATTTTAGTAAAAACCTCAGTGTTCTTTGACCTGACTGAATGTTTATCCCAGAAACAACAACTGAAAGAATTGCCAGTTTTTGCTGGAGGACATTTGAGGTCAGTGAAAGTCAGTCTGTCTTGGTTAACAAAATACAGATCAAATATTGACTGAATCATCTCCAAGACATTATGAGGAATCTTTTCCCTGTATAGAGGAAGGCTCTTTAATGTAAAGAAAAACTGAATGTAGGCAAATTGACTTTGTACCAGTACACGATGGTCCTGACACTTATTAGACCTGACTTGTCCCTGTGAACTCCCCAGATCAGGCATTTTATATCTCTATTGTCTTAGAGGCTACTTAAACCTGGCTTGTGCTCAGAGTGCTTAGAAACTCCTCCTATCCTTGTAGCAGCTGATGCTTGGGACTTTTCTAGGAAAGCACTCAGTGCCATCTGGTCCGCTGGCCATCAGCCATGTAACACCTCGATGAGAGCAGATGGATAAGACGGAAGCTGCTCATCTAGGCAGAGTCCTGGAGCTTTTGTGTACAACAGCCAAGTGCACCCTTAAGCAGTGTGCCCTGGGAGTTTGTTCTGGCCTGCTCAAGAGGCAGCCCTGGCAGCACACCCAGCAACAAATTCAGCAACAAATTATATGGATGGTTGATCGATATGACTGTGTGTTTGGCCTTCAGGCCAGAAAAGTGTAAATGCAGTGACTCAGGCTGCAGAGAAGGCACACCATATTCTCCCATTCTCCCATTCTCCCAGCAGTTTCGGACTTGCTGAAATCTCCTGGGCTGTCATGTAGGTGGATGAAATTATCATAATGGCAGAAAATACGTCTGGAAGGGACGCCAAAAAGGGATCTAATCCAAGGCAGGACGACGTCATGTTTCCAATTATAAAGATTTCACAGTAGTTTTTCCAGTGCTTCACGTTCCATTACTCTTACAAATAAAAAGGCTCTCCTACTGCCTAAATTTTTCGTCCCTTCTCACCATAAATGTAGCTGGTCACCAGCTGACTGTTTTTAATTTTCCCAAGTGTGCTTTCTCTCTGACTAGAAGCTTTTGGTCAAGTTGGTCAGGGCAGGAAAGGGTAAATCCACTCCACACTTAAGAACACAAGATGGATCTCATGAGAAGGAACAGGGTGAATAACCAAAGGTCAGCTATCACAGTTTATGTGCCTAAGCTGTAACAGGTTTCTGTAGAATCCTGCTTATTACAGCCACTACATAAAAGTCCTCCCTACACTGTACACAGCTCTGCTGCATGCAAGAATGCTAAGGGCTTGCTGTTTGTCTCTAATAGTCAGTGCACCTCCAATTTGTAACTTATTTTGCAAAGACTCTGAACTTCCTTCCCTAGGAAAGGTTTTATGGCTATCTTTCCCATAGTCTGTCCTATTAATGCATCTATCACAGAACTGCCATCTAAAAATAAATGTAAAACAAACCCTCATATTCTGGATTATATTATGAGATATCACGTCTTAAAAATAATAGGAAAAAAAGAGTCTATAAAGGACAAGAAGTTTTTGATTATAGGTTTAGGTATTTAATTTTTGCATATGAACGTATTTTCACTACATATTTCTCTCTCTAAAAACTCATATCTTTATTCCTCAGTCCAACTTCTTAAGTTGTTTTAATAAGACTCATGATTAGCAGTATCTACAACACTAAGCCCACTGAAATCTAAGAAGCAGTGAATGGCAAGCTTTGGCTTCTGTTCACTCAGGAAAAGGTAAAAGCCAATATCACCTAAGACTGAAAGGATTTATTTATTTAAACTTGCAAGTCAGTAAAATATTTGAGAAAGATAGACTAGCATAGGCTAGACCAGTCGGATAAACAAATTTCACTACATTTCCTTTAACTGACACCTCTGTCAATGTATTCAGATGAAGTATGTCAGAACTCCATGATGTTTTGGTGGTGAATCCTCTACACAGTTTCTTGATCCTGACCCATTTCACCCACTGCCTGTGACTCCTGATGACTCCCTTACACTAATCCAGTTGAAAACCAGTCTTGCCTGTCTTGTATATATATATATATATATATATATATATATATATATGTATATATATGTATTTATATATCATCCCTGCCAATATAATTTCACTCTGTAACCGTTGTATTTTCAGTTTCAAAAGCATTAACTGCTGCCTATCACAAATGTCTGTCCCAAGTCTGGTATCACTTACTGACAATTTTGAAGCCTACCAAAATGTGTGGTAAATGCTGTGGCCCAATGTCACGTCTTTCAGCTACCCTTTTTATTCCTTTAAAGGGCTCTAACTGCTGAAATTTGATAAATCATAATACGTCGCCACTGAATACCCACCTCTTCCATGAGCTGGAGGAAAGCACTCTGCAGAAGTGTTATGACACAAGGTGTATCTGTGTCTCAGAGATTCTAGTTCAACCTGGACTATTAGCTCACTATTGGGGAAAGTCTGTTGCTTTCCTCTCCATAGTACCAGCAGCAAAAATTTATTGGACAAATATTTCATGGAATATAACATTTAATGCAAACATAGTATGACCTACTTAGAACTGATCAGAAGCAGTGGCAGCCCACATTTCATTTATGTTACCCCTTTACAACTTCATCCTGAAGAAACTAGTATAACAGAGTGCAGTTCCAGTTCACATTCAAGCTTTTGTTTAGTAGTTGAGATCACTCAAGACTAGTTCTTCTAGACTACCTGGTAGTCTTAGAAGAAAAGTGGGTTCTACTGATGACCAGACATAATGATGGGAACACTGATCTATTACTAGGTCCTTCTTACTCCATTCAACTTTGCTACCATTTGATTACTCCTTGGTGGTGAACTGCTGGGCACTGCTGAGGCTGGATACATTTAAGCAGGAAACATCGAAATATGTAACTCAAAGTAGCAAGCACTTGGGCTACACCCAAGCATATATCCAGCTACAGAAGTTGATCAATTCTCCATACTAAGACCTCAATAATAATAAAAAAAGTCTATGCCTATCACGAAAGTAAATTGGTCCCAAGCAAAATTTAACCATTATTGTGGATCTGCTGTTGAGTGAAACACATCAACCATTTTTCATTTAGGAACAGAAACTGTACACAGACAGCTGGAAAAATGACTCCATGGCACACGTTCCATGCCAAGATCTTCTGCTTATTTCCACTGACATAATGGCCTTTCTGGTCAGCATGCCAAGTCTGCTATGATCAGCAGAGTTAAGGGCTCTCAACACTTCAAAAGATTGGGTCCTAATTGCTGCAAATTCTGTTAATGCCAAGGGGGGAAACACAAGCATCAGGATTTGGTCCTTTGCCCCAAAAGAGCAGTACAAATAACATTCATATTCATTAGACAGCTGACAGGAGAGTGCTGAGAACTGGACTGTACAGCAGCCTGCCTGCAAATTTGATGAACTAAAAAAAAATTAATGAGCTTTGGGTTCAAAAGGTTTCCTTTAATGTGCATCAAGCATTTTCATGAAACACAAGTAACTACAGAAATTTGCTATTTAGCAATAATGGGTCGTGTCAGAGCTGGATATCTCTTGATCTCCCATTGAGATGACAGCATGCACCATGCACCGGTCTTCTGCCAACATGAAATGAGTGCTAGCAGATTTACCCTTAATGAGCTCATCACATTGAAGCACGAGTTAAAGGGAGCAGGTCACAGATTATGTTTATTTAGTTGCCCTGATGTGTCTTGTTAATTCAACATGCGAATGTGGTGTTGCACATAGGAGGCACTCCCAATCCACTGTGCCTGACGAACTTCTGCATCAACGCTTACAAGCTTTCTCTCTGCCTGAACCTGGGGTAAATCGGCACTACTCCAAGGTCTACAGTTCAACCTAATTGATATGGGTCAGTCTTGGATCTCATCCTGCACATGTGCACTTTCACTTCTCACCCTCTCTTCTGACCTCTCTCACTACTGAAAAAAATTTAAGGCAAAGTTTGGGGCAGGGAGACAGTTTACAGCCCTATTATACTGTAATAGCATGTACAGCCACATTAGCAGATATTAATGTACAGAAACCACCACAACCCTTCATTTCTCTCCCACTCCCCAGTGAACATATGCCTACCTTTTGCTATAATGCCCTTCTGCATTAGAGAACATCCTTTATGTGAAAGTAGGGGACTTGCTAGAATACAAAGATCTCCAGGCCCCACAATCTTTGTATTTTATTGTGTGTGGGAACTAGGTTGACTGTTTGCTCCATGACTCCATTTCTCTGTTGGAAAATGCCTGAGATTTCATGTGAAGTCTTAATCTCTTTCTCCTGTATGGGAAGACAGTATTCAGTGCCATATTAGGAGGGAAAGGCATATGTTAAGATAAAACAACCTTATATAACCATATACATACTAGTATATTCGTTTTCTTTCAGGTGCATCATCTCTCCTTCTATTCCTCTAACATCAATCTCATTTTAAATATTCTGTCTTGGATTTCATAGAAGAAGCAATATGTGGTAATGCTGTATGAACATTTAACAGCAAATGCTATTTTCACTGAAATCACTTTTGTGAAATAGCCCATTTGGAACTTTCAGGCAATGCAACATTTGAAACTGCAAAAGCTTTAGTAGGGCATATATATTACAAACTAGAAACTTCACCGTGTCAGGATATGCTTAAACTCTGACTTTTATGGTGAAGATGGGTAAAAGGGCTCCTATTCCTTCCTTCTCTTCAGTTTTCATTATAGAGCTATTTGTGAAACCACAATACAAAATGATTCTTCATAATAATTCAGCTTAAAGATAACCCTTCTCTTTTCTGCTGAAGAGTGGCTGAATCCAGAACATCACGGTGCAATGCCACTAACAGTTGTAGTGGAACAAAGAAGGGACAAGCCAGTGTTGGATGAGAGCACTAACAAATAATGGAGAGCAAGAGATCCTTAAGCCATTTTCAGTGCTTGCAGTCAGTGTTTTGTAGAACTCTACACTTACCTGGAAACTAGTCAATGACTAGTTATTGCGATTCAAAGTGTATTTTGATCAGTTATCACTTTCCCAAGGGTTTGTTGCTTGGGATACTAAAAGTATATGGGGAATTTTCATCAAAGTGGACTACACAGACTCCACAAGAGGCAATTATTTGTAACACAGGTAAAACATAAGAAAATATTACATAGTAACAGTGTCAAAGCTGGCTTCTTTTTGAAAGCAAGGAAATTAAAGTAGAAATGAATTGGCATTACTGGTAGGTGATGAACACCACCCCAACAGCAAAAGCATATCATTGATGGAAAGATTGTCAATACACACTAGCACACCTGTGGAGCATGATATGGTGGTTACACAAGACAGAGTTCAGTAGTAATAAAAGTAGATCAATGAGAATGTCAGTACCAAGCAAGCTCTTAAGAAAAAAAGCATAAACACTCTCACCTGAAAGTACAAGTTGTACATAAAAGCTCTTCAGAACAGAAGCCCTTTGTCATGAGAAAGCTGTACTGGACCTGCCACTTAACAAGTGTTGCCTCTGCTTCAAACATATGGCTGGATCCAAAGTGTCCATATGCAGTCTTCACTTTAGACACAGCATGAGACTTCATTTTCCATCTCCACAGTCTTCATCACGGCTATGCCTCCAGGTATTTTCCTCCTTTCCTGCCCCAGAAGGCATCTCTTTGGCAGCTATCAGAGTGCTCTTACCAAAAAATCCTCTGCACTACTTCTTCAGACTCCACAGCACATCCTTGTCATTACCTCACCTCTTTCCAGATGTCTTAGCTCTTCCATGTTTATATTTTGTTTAATTGCAGTGATTGAATTAAAACAAAAGCATTTACTGCTTTCTCTGTCTCAGTATACTTAACAGAAATATATGCCTCACTGCAGTACAAACATGGAGGTTAATTTCGTGTTTAAGAAATAACTCTGCCAAAACTTGAGATGTTTGTTCTGATCACTCACACACAAATGTAAGGGAATTTGGCCAGTGTGGGAGTAAAAACTGAGGATTAAAGTCTGCTTCATTCACCCAGTGCAGCACTTGACTCTGCCAATAGTTTCATTTATTCTGAGCTGTTACTCAAGGGTACAAGAATACAGGACTCTGAATGCAGAAATAATGGCAGATCTGGTTCACAACGTATGAAGTTCTGTCAAGATCCATGAGAAGCAAAGATCATTGAGAAATACTGGGTATTATCTTGTCATTCATTTCACACGTTAGTATCCCCAAAATGACTCATATTACATACTTTTCAATGTATTTCTTTAAGGCAGCAACCCTTTGAAGTATTTTTGCAAACATACATCCTCCTTAGCTTGTGCATACTTGTCACCTAAATCAATATCCAAGTAATTAATCCTATAATCAAAGTCTCAGTCCTCCTTGCTGTCTTTTATCTGTAAACACATCTCCTGATCCTCTCCTCTCTAATTGCTCTAAAGGTCTCAGGGGAGACATCATCCAGCTCCTTTCAGTGCCTTTAATTTCTACACAAACTGTGTCAGAAGTTATGCTGTTTCTCTTTACAGACTCAGTAATCAGTCCTCTCCAGAATACATCATCCTGTCTTCTGCTTTATTTTGTTTCTTGCTTTTGGCAGCTCCTGTATTCTGTTAAGTCCCTTGATGTTTTCCAAGCTTGTCCATGATGCTATATGAATACTGCATATCCCTTGGAAATAAGTAACCCTTAATTCTGCAGTTTTGTGCTATATGCTTCAAGAATTTGTCTGGAATATATTTACCTTGTACTTTGAAATCCCTCAGGTTTATAAGATACACACTTGAATTAAGAGTACAAGAAGCTAAACACAATAAAAATTTCCTATATAAGAAAAGATCAGGACTCTGGACTGGGATTTAGAAGATCCAGGATTACTTCTTGACTCACAAATTCTGCATGTGATCATCAGCTACAGCTATAATATTGCAAGACAGAAGCCTTTAAAGGGATGAGGAACTTCTGCCTCCACCAATTCCCTCTTCAAATCATCACCGTGGAGATGAATGGGAAAGACTCTGTATGCCCTAGGGTGTTAATGTATTGGTAGGATATTTGAACACCCAGGTGTTTGAACACTTTAGTCCTTCTGTGTTTCAGAAAGCATAGCCTAGATCTACATATAATCTGCATTTGCAAGTTTGCAATCTGTACTTGCAGCCTGTTAGACCTTCCTTAACCCAGGGGTGTAATTATATCATTGTTGTCTTTTTATCTTTGTTCCTTGACTTCAACATGTCTTTGTCTTCTGTTCTTAATCTTAGCTACTGAGATTATAGCTTGCTCTGGGCACAAAATGCTTAATGAAGCAACAAGTGGGGTATACATGCAAGTAACAGTAATTAGGATGACGCAAAATGTTCAAATATTCTGCACAAATTCAGTGACTAGTTTCAGTATGAAAAAATCCAAGTGACTTTCACCTTTCAATATGTTCAGTACAAACTTACAGACTTTTACATTAAGCAGTTTATTTGTTACAAAGATTCTTTGCCTTTGTTTAAACAGAAGTATCAGGAAAACTTTTCTTTTAAAAATTTCTCCAGTGCTAGGGTGATGCAATCCCAAAATGCTTTCAATTCACCCTGCAAGTAAAATCAATCTATAAAATTAGGCCCCTATTACAGCCTTCTCAGTTGACATCAGTTGACTACTTGGGGTCTTTAGTAGCCACTCTATGGCATCTCTTAGGAGTTTTTCTTACACTTGTACAGTGTATTATTCAGATTCACAAAACACGATTAGAGAATCACTTGCAGTCTAAAAAGAGTCTCAGTAACAAATACAGACCACCCTGGACAGGCTCCATGACATTGACATGGCAGGAGACACTCAAACAGCAAATCATAGAATCACAGAATCATTTTGGTTGGAAGAGACCTTAAATCATCAAGTTCAATCATAACCTAACTCTGGCACTAAACTATGTCCCTAAGAACCTCATCTATACATCTTTTAAATACCTCCAGGGATATTGACTCAACTACTTCCCTTGGCAGTCCGTTCCATGAGTAAATTTTTCCTAACATCCTATCTAAACCTTTCCTGACACAACTTGAAGACATTTCCTCTTGTCTTATCACTTGCTACTTATGAGAAGAGACCAACAACCTCCATGCTACAACCTCCTTTTGGGTAGTTGCAGAGAGCGATAAGGTCTCCCCTCAGCCTCCTTTTCTCCAGGCTAAACAGCCCCAGTTCCCTCAACCACTCCTCATCAGACTTGTGCTCCAAATCCTTCACCAGCTTTGTTGCCCTTCTCTGAACTCTCTCCAGCACCTCAATGTCTTTCCTGTAGTGAGGACCCAAAACTGAACACAGGATTCAAGGCGGGGCCTCACCAGCACCAATTACAGGGGGACGATCACTTCTCTAGTCCTGCTGGCCACACTATTCCCGATACAAGGCAGGATGCTGTTGGCCTTTTTGGCCAACTGTGCACACTGCTGCCTCATGTTCAGTCGGCTGTTGATCAACACCCCCACGTCCTTTCCAGCCACTCTTCTCCAAGCCTGTAGCATTGCATGGGGTTGTTGTGACCCAAGTCCAAGATCTAGCACTTGGCCTTATTGAACGTCATACAACTGGCCTCAGCCTGTTGATCCAGACAGTCCAGAGCCCTCTGTAGAGCCTTCCTACCCTTGAACAGATCAACACTCCCACCCAATTTGGTGTCATCTGCAAACTTACTGTGGGTGCACTCAATCCTCTCATCCAGATCATTGATAAAGATATTAAACAGAACTGGCCCCAATATTGAGCCCTGCGGAACACCACTCATGACCAGTTGTGAACTGGATTAGCTTCCATTCACCACAACTCTTTGGGCCTGGGCATCCAGATAGTTCTTTACCAGCGAAGAGTATGCTCGTCCAAGCCATGAGCTGCCAGTTACTATTACAGAATGCTGTGGGAAACAGTGTCAAAGGCTTTACTAAAGTCTAAGTCCACAACATCCACAGCCTTTCCCCCATCCACTAAGCAGGTCATTTTGTCATAGAAGATCAGGTTGCTCAAGCAGGACCTGCCTTTCATATGAAAACCCATGCTGACTGAGCCTGATGGCTTGGTTGTCCTGTATGTGCCACATGATGGCACTCAGGATGATCTGTTCCATGACCTTCCTCAGCACTGAGGTCAGACTGACAGGCCTGTAGTTACGCCGATCCTCCTTCCAGCCCTTGTAGATGGGCATCACATTTACCAGCTTCCAGTCAACTGGGACCTCCCTGTTTAGCCAGGGCTGCTTATAAATGATGGAGAGTGGCTTGGTGAGTATCTCCACAAACTCCCTCAGTACCCTTGGATGGATCCCACCTGGCCCCATAGACTTATGTGTCTCTAAGTGATGTAGCAGATCGCTAACCATTTCTGCTTGGATTATTTGGGCTTCATTCTGCTCCTCATCCTTGTCTTCCAGCTCAGATGCCTGTCTGTCTGGAGCACTACTGTTCTTATTATTAAAGACTAAGGCAAAGTAGACATTTAGTACCTCAGCATTTCCCTCATCCTCTGTCACTATGCTTTCCCCCTGCATTAGTGACTTCTTGACAGTACATGTCAGTATTCAAAAAAAGTAAAACCAGGGCCTCTTTAGCTCTTGAGGCTTCTGGTGATTAACACATTGCACCAGGGCCTTAGGGGACTTCCTCTCAGTGCCCATCAGCCAGTCTACCACAATGCGCAGGCAGCAGGATCTGAGTCACTGGAATTCATTTCACTAATCAACTTAATTAATGTAAATCAATTAATTTAATTAATTGATTTTTAAATTAATTTAGATGTCATTAATCACTTTACTTCATTTCTCCAATAACAGAATTACAGTGGGAGCCAAAACAGCACAAAGCAAACAAAAGCAATCTGGAGATTCAAGTTAAATATGAGGCAGTTAAAGCTAAATTATAGTGTAAACACAGCACATTACTGCATTGCATGGTCACGGCTGCCCAGTCAAACCAGGACTGCATTCACCTTAGCTGCTTCCAGTCTTGTGAGGGGAAGTATTCTGGGGGGGTAAGAACTTGGCTCAGATTTGTGCAGACACATATTATGACTGAATTTAGCCAATAAATTCAAAACAAATACACATTCCAGCACCAAGTACAGCTTTGATCTCAAAGGGAAGAAGTGATACTTCCACAGGACAGTTCAGCCCACAGTGGTCCTTACTGCCCCTGGCTGGTCTTCTGGGCCCATCCACATGGTCCTGTTATCCTGGGGCTGTTTCTGCCCCCTGTTGTGCTTGCTGAGTCTGATCCTCATTTGCTAATTTGCATTCCCAGCTCAACCCTGGACTTGTCTCCTCACCACGGACTTCCATGATGACCTGGACTCTGGGCTGCTGCCTAATAACCAGTGTGGTGCCAAAGCTGAACCAGGTTCCTTCAGAGTTACAGCTGATCAGGGCAACTCCAGCTTGCCCAGGATGGAGCCCAACTGTCCTGGCAGAGTGGGATGATGGTTTCTCCACAAAGGCTTCGTGAGCTTGCAGTGCATACAGCCCACATCCTGCCACAGCGGGGTGCAGAGCAGCAGCCCGAGACACCTGCTAGGATGTCTTTTCGTGTGTCAGGGATGTGCATGTGGTAAAGTGGCAGGGTGATATCTGGACACAGTCAAATTAGGGGGCACTGGTGATACACTCAGACTTCATAATCCAGTTTTATAACAATTCAGGGTGTTTCTCCTTTAATGAGTCTATGCAGGTTTTTCCATTCATAGTCTTCCAGTGACTAGGTGACACTTGGTTGTTGGCATGAACTTTTGGGATCCCAGCAAATCCAGGGCAGAACTGTAGATTTAAACTAAGTTTTTGGTGATGTTTGTTTGTTCTTTCTAATGGGATGCCATCCCCATCAATAGTTGCTAGGCTACCTTTTTCATCTCACCTGTTATTTGAGTAACACAGTTGTAAAACCCATGGTTACGATCTAGGTGATGCGTTGCTTTGTCATTGTCTGAGGGATTGCAGGCAGCTGAGTGAAAGCTGGCAGAAAACTCGATGTAAAATCCATTAAAAGAGATCCAAACTCAAGTTTCCTTCATATACTTTGTCTCCATAAGAGCTGCACATTCACATTTTCTGTTACAACATACTCATGACCTGGTCTGTTCTCCTCTGTTACTCCCACCACTCTGTAAGTAGAGCTGCTTGTTTAGTTCTGCCATAATCTCCTTCAAGTGCTTTACTTGAAAGTCTCCATTCTAGAGAATAAACTGCTGGAGCTGATTTTTAGGATACCAGCAAGCCCATTTAAATCTTTTTAAAAGATGTACGGACCATATCTGCCAAAGCAACTTGGTAATTGAGTTGATTTAAAGTCCAAGTCTCAGCACAGAGTTGCTCCATCTCTCTCCCCACAAAAGTAATTGTCTAATAAAATACAGACAATTACAACTAATTTTTTTAAATACATGATACTCTTTTCTCCTACTCCCCCCACACCTCTGTCTTTTAGTTGCCATTATTAAATTAATCACATCCTCTAACTGCTTTGTGGATACCATCAAAACTCATTAATAAGTCATCTCAGAAGTCAGTCTGACTCGGAACACACACAAAGACCAGACCTCTTAGAGTGGTACCATCATTCTTCAGCACAGAGTCACACTTTAAAGCTTTGGACGCATATACAGGGAATTTTTTTTTATTATTCTAAAGCAGATAGTCACAAATGTCAGCTAAATGCTAACACAGGACTGTGTTTTCCACATAGTTTTTTTATTCATTTGGATTGAATTCCACGCCTGCCTTGTGGGTCAAAAATAGTCCAGGAGCTACACTGCTCTGAAAAGTGGAGTCGTTGGTTCTTGTGTGGCCTGTGGCCTATACCCTCGCACTAACTTTAATCATTTAAATTTCTAGATGGTAGTTTTCTGCACTTCAGTGAAGCATACAAATCAGAACCGTATTACTTTATAATCTGATATTTCCACAGAATATCATTGCTGAAGCATTTTTTTATCCCTCTTTCCCTTCCCCCCCCACTTCTTTTTTTTTTTTTCGATCGAAACTACACTACTTGGTTTAACTTCAGATTGGATGGGAGATAGCCAGATAGAAATATATGTCTGGATTTTCTTTAATTGTAACTAAACCTAGAAACTCTGTAGACTCATACTTGTCAGAAGTGGAAATGTATCTTAATTAATCCAAAGTTAAAAGAAGGTTAAATTTGGATGTGAAAACCAAGGAACAGTTCCAGCATCTAGGTAAGTGCCAGGCTTGGTTAGTCACTTCTGTACCTAGCATTAGTGCTCTTAATAACAGTCTTCTTCAAAATGATGATGAAATTGCAGTTGACAAAGTACACAGGTAGTGGGAGCTTTAAGTCTCACTTGTAACAGAACTGAAGTCAAACTACTGAGATACTTTGAAGACATCAGATTCTCTGTTCAGATATCATTCTGAACAGCGCATGTTGCCAGGAGCTAGACGAACTGTGTGAAGGAACCAAGGAACAGCTCCAAGCTCTGTAACGGCTTAAATTCTCCAGAAGTGCAGAAAACTGGAAAATATCCAAGCAGCTTTGAGTGCTGCACCTGAGAGGAATACATGATAATAAAAACAACATTCTACATATCCTGTACTTGACAATGAGTGATCTTTGAGTCATTTGATGTGGTTTAGCAGCTTCAGTTAACTCAAGTTAAGTAGGCAATTTATGAAATCCTAAACCAGAAACATGAATTCCAGGCAAAATGAAAAACAGAGGCTACAAAACCAGCATGAGAGTACAGGAGATTTGCAACTGAGAGGAAGCCAAGGAACAGATCTTGTTATTTCTGGGATACATCACTAAGGAAAAATCAGCTCATAATAGTGATCACACACAGACACCATCCCAAATAAGGCACAACCAACTGTGGACAGAGAAATTGGAATTTATCTAGCACAGACAGCCACCCAGTCCCATAATAAAGTGTTCTATGGTACAGTAGCATTCTGGTAATGTAGACATGACAAGAACTTTGAAAGAGAGACCAACTGAGAAGCCGAGGAAGCACAGCACAATGAGCTGCACACATTACTTGCAAAGGCCAAGGCTTTTTTTTTTCCTTCAGAGAAAAGAACAACCCCTTTGGATTTGAAAGACTGTGAAATTGTCCATCTCACTCGAAAGTAGTAATCCAAAGCAATTAAGAAAAAGTCTCCAGATGTTTCCATGAAACATAAGTAGACTTACCTAATCCAGCTTTTGTTAAAGAATTAGTATTTTTTCCTGTGCTTGAAAATCAAGCTCTTGTTAAAAATCTCCCTGAAATTCTCTAAGGCTTTAAAGGAGTGATATCTTGGAGGCAAATGCAGATGCATTAAAAAAAAAAAAAAAAAAAAAAAACAAACAAACCACCACTTGATTGTTACATCTTGAAACGTTACATCCAATCCATCATATTGAATAAAATGACCTGTAAGTTAACAGAATACCAGTCGCATCTTTAAGGAATCAGGTGAAGAGTTTACAAACACAGCTGAAAAATTGTGTGGCAAGTTTCATCAGGATTGCTCATGAATATTTATGTTACATATTTAGACTACCGTGAAAGACCACTGTCAAGCAGAAATTATGAGTCAGATCCCAAGAGACCATTCAAAGTTCCATGCTCCTTTTTCATTTTGGCACCTTTCAGTCGTCTCAAAATACAGCACTAGGTTCATCTTGCTCTGCTAAGGTGCGTTGACCTTGGCTTGACAACAGGTGCCCAACAAGTTCCTCTATCACTCCCCTTCTCAATGGGGCAGAGGAGAGAAAATATAATGAAAGGCTCACAGGTCAAGATAAGGACAGGGAGAGATCATTCACCAATTACCATCATGAGCAAAACAGACTGACTTGTTTAATTTATTATTAATCAAATCAGAGGAGAGTAATGAGAAATAAAATGAGATCTTAAAAACACCTTCTCCCGTCCCTCCCTTCTTCCCAGGCTCAACTTCACTCCCAAATTCTCTGCCTCCTCCCACTGAGGTGCAGGGGGGTGGGGAGTGGGGGTTGTGGTCAATTCATCACATGTTGTCTCTGTTGTTCCTTCCTCCTCAGGAGGAGGACTCCTCACACTCTTCCCCTGCTCCAGCATGGGGTCTCTCCCATGGGAGACAGTCCTCCATGAATTTCTCCAGCATGAGTCCTTCCCACAGGCTGCAGTTCTTCATGAACTGGTCCAGTGTGGGTTCTTTCCAGCGAGGTGCAGTCCTTCAGGAACAGACTGCTCCAGCCTTGGTTCCCCATGGGGTCACAAGTCCTTCCAGCAAACCTGCTCCAGCCTGGGCTCCTCTCCATGGGGTCACAGGTCCTGCCAGGACCCTGTTCCAGCACAGGCTTCCCATGTGGTTGTAGCCTCCCTTGGGCACCCATCTGCTCTGGTGTGTGGTCCTCCCCAGGCTGCAGGTGGATCTCTGCTCCACCATGGACCTCCATGGGCTGCAGGGGACAGCCGGCCTCACCATGGGCTGCACCACAGGCTGCAGGGAAATCTCTGCTCCAGTGCCTGAAGCACCTCCTGCCCTCCTCCTTCACTGACCTTGGTGTCTGCAGAGATGTTTCACATATTCTCACTACTCTCTCTGGCTGCTCTTTTCACCGTATTTTCCCCCTTCTTAAATATGTTATCCCAGAGGCACTGCCACCATTGCTGATGGGCCTGGCCTTGGCCAGCAGCAGGTCTGTCCTGTTCTAGCAGCTTCTCACAGAAGTTACCCCTGTAGCAACTGCTGTTACCAAAACCTTGCCATGCAAACCCAATACATCTGCCCAGAGTACAGAGGGCCAGAATCAACACCTAAAATTCAAATTACATTTGGTAGATATGGGATGGATTAGAGGTGATTAGGGCCTCCTTTTGCTGCAGTAATTATAATTCTGACATGCTAGAAAAGTCTACTGCTTTCATAGCCATTTTTATTTCTAAGGGAAAATAATCCCCACTCAATGACTTTGTGATTTCTCAAACACTTCCACCTTTACTTACCCTGTTTTATAGCATCCAACAAAACCAAGCACATTTCTGTATATTCAGCAGGGTTTTGATCTTGAGTACTGAGGTATGGAAGGTGTTACAAAAAAATGCTCAGGACTTGTGCCATTGCCCCAGAGATACTTGGCAAGAAAGACACTTCTGCAGCAATGCACAGCTGCAGGGAATTGAGCTGGATAGACTGCAAATCTGGAGATAACCCCACTGACAACATTTAACAAACAAACCCTTTCACCCTACCTGGTAAAGATAATTCTGGAGCAGAGAAGATGAAAAATGTTGAGACAGATCAACACGACAAAAACCAGTCCTTACTGCTCTAGAGGGAGCAACTTAGAGGCACCCCTGTATGGGTCCAGGAAATCACTGGCCGAACTTCTATAACTACCTCATTCAAAATCCTGCTTATGACAAAAGATCACCATCTGGTCCTCTTTATCTGATGAATAATGCAGTGGTAAGCAGCGGAAATATCCAATCAGATTATTAGATGGAAACTGTTCTCATCAAGACAGCAAACACACACCAGCTGGTGTCCATGGAGGGACTCCCTGACTTTGTTTCATAAGCTGATAGTTGCCGGCTGTTTTTCCATCCTCTGCTTTACCTTCCACCATCATCTGTAAGAAAAGGTCAGATTCTCTCTTCCCTTCTCTTCTCTTTTTTTTGTTACAATAATAGAGGTTAAGTACAGATAAGAAAGACAATTAAAATGGATCTGTCACATATTTGTTATTCTGACGTGTCATGCTGTACCCCTTCTCTGCAGGAAACCGACACTCTACCACAGTAATTGACAGTAATTGAAATTCTTCACTGCAGACAGCTCATAACTAATATGGTGATTTTCATTACATGTTCCTCTGAATATAGCAAAGATGAATGCATATTAAACTAGAAAAACTGGCAGCTGCTTGGGCCTGAAGAAAGCTGCTGCTTGCTTAATTCAGCACCATCATGGCCACATGTCAATAACAGTCACTAGCACTATAAAAATAATAAGGAATCAAGGCCCAAAGTAACTGCCATGTCTCCCAGGCACCTTCTGGCCTAAGTACCTCTGAGAAATCTCTCTTTAAATCACAGCACGTTTTACCTCTTCCTGACAATAGACGCTTTGTGCCATTCCATTTTTCCGCAGCATCGGACAGTAAACAAGTTCAAATGAAACCTAAATCTTCTCCCATTATTCCACACAATTTGGAAAGCCATGCAGTATCCTTCAGGTGGAGACCAAAACTTATGAGGTAAAGGAGTTGTTCCATTATAATCCAAACCTTACTGTACAGAGGACAGAAGTCTAGTCAGGCATTCAGAAAAGAAATTACAGTGAACAAAAACGTGATAAAGCACTGAAGGGACAGGAACCTCTGCTTGGACTTTACATTCCATCTAAGCGTTTCCCATAAGTGGGTTGTTCACTCTATATTTTTGTTTCTTGGATGAAGCACAAAGAGAAGCAGAAAGGATGGTGTTTAGGATAGTAGTTGTTCCAATGTGAGAGACTATGGAAAACTGCAATGTCCCAGTCAATTTGCAGCTCCTGGCTCTTCCAAATCACAGTGAAAGTGTCTTTACTGTCAATTCCATGTGCCAAAAATGATCACTCATTGGGTTTTCCTGAAAATCGTGAAAATATACATTATGGTGGCTAGGCCCCAATAGAATCAGAGAAGGACAAAAAGGGAAAAAATACACAGTTATGTGTGGGAGAATGAAAAACTTTGCAGGGTAGAACTCTATGAGTGCGACGTGCGGATCGGTCGAGGACAAAGAATCGGGCTCAATATGAGTTTAACACCAATGCCCTTTAATGAACGTTAAACAACACTGAATATCAATGTCTGCCAGTGCACGTTTTTACAACCCTTATATACTCTTTACCCAAAGGCCACGCGGCAAGCACAGGCTATGATTGGTTATGCTCTGCGGTCACTCTTCTGCCCCGCTATGGTGATTGGCTGCAGGGCACTCTCCACAAACTGTTCATGCACAGCGGCGACAGCGCCCCTCCTGCAGCCTGGGTCGAGGGCAGACCAGCTTCTGTTTACTTCCCTTCTGTCTTTGGTGTCTCCAGGAAAAACCTTCCATGCAGGTCCTAGCCTGCACCACAGCCACATCAAGCTCTGGCTTGTTCACAGCACACAGCCCATGTCCTCCTTCTTCCAAAAACTCTCCACAGTTATGTGTTTAGGATTCAGTGTTGCTATAAATCTTCTTAACTAACATTGCTTTTCTGAGCAAACATTGAAAATCCAACATCTGAAATTCTAATGCTGAGGTTCTACTTCATTTCTCACATTTCTTTTTTCCTAATAATGATATCAAAGGAAAGCAGCGCCTTGTGAATCAGCTGAGGTGCCAAAAAATATGGAACAACTGTTGGCATTTTCACATTTCATTGATGTATAATTATGTGAAATGAAATGACAAATGCTTTCATGCAAAGCTCCACAAGGGAGAGACTGCATATAGACATATCCAAGAGCTTCTTCTAAGTTACTGTGAGGCCTCATTGGTTCAAGGAATAGACTTCTTTATGATCAGATTTCGATTCACAAAACTGAAATGCAAAGATATTGTTTTTGTTTTGTTGGGTTTTTTTTCTGAGCTTTTTTTTACCATGTATGAACTTGATGCAATTTCCTTGCCAAAACCCAGTTATAAAGAAAGGCAACTGCTGAACAAGCAGCATAGAACGACTAAAACTTATAGAGAGGCACAAATCTGAGCCAAGTTTGTTATCTAAACTATTTTGCATTGTTCTGTAAAAATACACAGGACAACAGCGAGTTCCATTCTCTGGGCCACTATAGAGACAGTGCCAAAAATAACTTTTTCAATCCTTTTATCTGTGAATTATTTAGTTCCATAGATTAACAACTCTAGAAAGCAACAGCTTTTGTATACTGTAGAACAAGTGTCACCAGCCAAATGCAATGTGAAGGGAATCTCTTTCCTGGCCTGTGAGCATGCACAGATTCCTACGTGGAGATAACATTACATGTCAATAAACTGAATAATCTCTTGAGGATAATCTAAACATTTATTTCATAATACTCAAATGGAAATGATCCACTTGATCTCTCCTAGCACTTCTATTGATCTAAACAGACAACCCAAAGGGGAAATGTTGCATAAATCTCAGACACAAACCTGTCTATTTTTCAGTTGGAAGCACTCTGACATATTAGCATGGAGTGTTTTTCTGTATTTCACGACGAAACATGCTCTGTCTCTCTTGGCACATGATGGCTTGTACCCATCTGGCAAAACATGAATCACAGTCAGAAACATAGCCCAGCTCTTGTTATGAATTTAGGACAAGTTAAAGCTACAGAATTAAATGAAGTTTTCAGATTTTCCCTGGTTGATCTGATCTCCTAGGCTTCAGAGTGTAAATTCAAGTCCATGTTTACTATAGGCTGGCTTAAACATTACTAGCAAACATTGCGGCATTCTTGAGTTTTAAGCAGTTAGTAGAGATAAGTGACTACTGGAAGGAGAATGGAAAAATAATTGCCTCTGCGTCTATGCAGTAAGTGGAAGCCCCAGTTGTTTCCTTAAAGCCAAAACTGGCCATAGAATCATAGAATAATGTTTCCATGTTATCTATGGGTTTTATGGCTTGCAATTAGATCCAAATGCGAAAATCAATTAGTTTAAATGGAGAGAAAATATGCAGGTTCCCATTGGTTTTTTGGTAAGGGTTTAAGCAGAAGGAGTTGGCTGCTACACATATCTGAGACAAGTAAGAGCTGACCGGTATCTTCAGCTATTTCAAGCATGTAATGGGCTCATTATGTGTTTTTAAAGACTTAAATCCCATAAAAAGAGAGATCTTTCTCCCTCTATACTATCTCCCTGGTTATTTCCATAAATGATGATAAAGCAAAACCTGCTTTTATTTGCCACTAGAAGTGGCAGGCTGATTTATACCAGAGAAAGAACTGGCTTTATCCCCTAAATTTATCCCCTGAGTAACATCACGGACTTTGTAAACATTGTATTAAGGAAAAAATTGGCCTATCACCATACTATATAATTTGTTTAGTGTCTTAAATATAAATTGAATTTCAGTCCAGTTGGAAAACTATGATATTGATGCAAAAGCTAACAGACTGTTATGACCCTGTATATCCACTTTGGCACATATTTTTAAATGAAAATTTTTAAAAAGAATTCCTCATTCAAGAAGCACAAGGAAACATAGATGTCAAAAAGAATTTTTTTTTGTTTGGATTATGTGTATTAGCACCACTCAGCAATGATAAATAGTAAAACCAGCATTTATTACATAGTAAATAAAATTCCATAGATGTTCTCAGAATGTTTTGGACAGGATGTCTTTCTTCTATGTAAAGCAGACACTAACACTTTGCACAACAGCAGAAGATGTAACAAAACAGAACAAAACAAAACAAAACAAAACAAACAAAAAAAAAAAAATGGAGTATGCTAGTCAGGTTCTGAACTTCCTTGACTGGAAGACTTGGGCTGAAACTATATCCTACCCTTACCCGTGTAAAAACAGTACTACTGAATACAGTTTAACAGCCAGCAGTCTTTTAAAGAAATAAGACTCAAGCCTAAAAGGAAAGAAATACAGAGGTGGTTTACTCCTGCATATGTAATAGGATATTTCCTCCAACTTAGAGTAAGCCCTCAGTGACAATGTGATTAAGTCAATTTTAAAAGGATCAGGACTGAGCCTTCTAAGTCTAGAATCAATAATTTGGAAGCCCGAAAGAGTTCTGTGTATCACAACAGGAAGAGAAAGTTTGGTGCAGCCAGGATTCAGAGACTGGTGATGTTCAGAAGCTAAACAGTGAGAAATAAAAGTGGATTGTTATTTATATAGGTTGAAAGAAATTCCAAAAGCTAAAATTCAGTGGAAAAATATTCGTAGCCTTGAACAGAAAAAGGAGTTTGACTCTATAGGACTTTGCCACTGGGAGTTTTACACCCTATGGGCTACAATCTCTAGGTCCAGAGAAGTTAAGCTTCTTTACTAACTCAACCGGGTCCTTGAGGTAGAAAGAGTTAAATGAGAAGGTTCCTGCTTTCTTGATAGCATGGGCTCATTTTTTTCCCACAACAAGATTCAGCTCTTAGCTTAATCATGCTGCCCAGAAGTCTGAAAAGCGGTGAACTGATATGTGGATCTTCAATAATTAATGCTTCAATTTTATCTTTTTTTAATGAAATGGCTTATGCTTCATTTGAGTATATTATTGCCATTGTTCTTACCCATGTGTTATTTGCACTGTGACTTGGGTTTAATTCCAAATTCATGTGTTTCCTGAGATTTGCTAACGATCTTATTCTCCATGTTCAGGGGTTGCATTTATGACAGTTTTTAAAATCTATTAAAGCCAAAATAATTGGTTACTTTTAATATTAGTCAGTATATGCAACCGCTAGCTGAACTTTCTTAATGTTTTTATTTAAGAGGAAAAAAAGATACAAAATTGCTTTATTGGATACTTTTCCATTCTGCAAGTGAGCGGCAGCAAAGCTACCCAGGGAAGCAAAGAGAGTTTCACTGAGTGGAGTCATCGCAAAATTACAACCTTTCAAAGGACTTGTCTTCAGCAAAAGAAGCCTAAAGGATAGATAGGAGCAGACAAAGCTGTTTCAATGTAAAGAGCTCCATTAAATTCTTCAATGGTCCTTACTAAGGAATACAGCTCTCTGGGATGGAGCGGTGTGTCAGTAGAGCAGGTGCCGGGCTGAGGGGCAGACAGTGGAATGCAAGTGCCAGTTAGGTTGCCTTTTTCTGGTCATTCAAGATAATCACTCCAGTGGCCATAATGCAACTTTGTGGGAGTTGCTGCCACAAATCAAGGGTTTTAAACCCTTTAGCAACAACTAAAATTGTTCAGTTTGGAGGCAGAATGGAGAACACTGAGGAAATACTAATAGCAGACAGAGGCAATTCAGTTTTGTTACAGTCTCTGTGAGAAACAAATGGTCTGGCCTGGATTAACAAAGCTAATAATTTTACACAGTGTGTCGTCCTTCTCCAGTACTTTCCATCTGAGGCTCTCTGCATTTGCTTGAGGGAGGGAAGCATTTATTCCCCTTTTGTGTTTGGGGAGCTAAAGAACAAGAAACGAAGGTGATTTCTCCAAAGCGGCACAAGTTTCAAAATTACCTGAATACATAACCCCCAAATCTCAGTTCCCTTTCTCCGAGCTCACCAGCACTTGCAGAAAGGTAGCACTAGATACTTTAGCTTTTTCATACCATGCAGACTATTCAATTAAGAAAAAAATGTGTTCATAGTTTTAAGCAAAAAGAAAAACAACATAAATTTGTGAGAAAAGAAATATCAAAGAATTCATAGGCATTCAGTAAAACTAAATGAAAACTTTAACTTCATATTTACATTTATATGTAGAAGATGGATTTATTTGGTCACTTTTATTCTTGTTTTGTGGGGGTTTAAATCAAAGAAATCAAGCTGTTTTTTCTACTGAATCAAAATAACAAGCATTTTTTAATTAAAATCATACCTGATACATAAGTTTCAACATTTTTACATTTCCTACCCAAAAACCCCTCAGTATCTCTCAGAAATTGCTTTTGTATGAAAAATTTGATTCAGTTACAAACTTATTTTCAACAGGAAAATTTGCAGCATGAAAACTACCAATTACTTGTACCATTTGCTCTGCTGTTTAGATCCATACTGTAAGGTACCTGTTTACTTACTAAAATCACTGTGATAATCAAGTCCAGCAAACAATCACATCCTAACTCTGAATACGAGAGAGCTATAGAGTGAAAATGAGACCAGGAATCCTTGCCATATACCTAGTAACTTCAATAACTAATTTAGCTATTAAAAAAAACCCTCCAGGACATGTCTCCCACTGCAAGAAGTATCCCTCATTTGGTTGTTATGTCAATCCTGTTCACAAAGCCAGAGAAGCAGCAATGGTGAACTCGAAGCTACAGTACTTGTCTAACTTCCAAACACACAAACAAAGAACATTTTTCCACTGAGTTTACTAAGGTTCTTAGAACTTCTGCCCAGATATGCAGTTTTCTTTTGAAATCTGCTTAAAGCTAGCTGTTCATAATTTCATATTTTGCTTTCTTAGTCTAAATTAATGGGAATCTGGGCAGATTCAAATAAAAGGTAGAAGTCTCCAGTAACTTCTGGTAACATCAAGCACAATTTAAATTCTAGCATCAGATTAATCCATTGAGAATCAATTCATACTTTATTTCTTCCTTTTAATAATATTAAGAATGGTTTGACTGCTGCTTCTTCAGGAAATGAAACAATTCCATTCCTCTAACACATCAGGAGAGGAAGTGTAGGATAAGAGCTTAAATTCCATTCCAGATCTTTTCTTACAATTTGGGACAGAGAATTTTACCCTGTATTTCCATTTCTTTGTTTCCGAAATAAAAATAATAGTTGTGACTCTGTACGTTGCACAGATTTATCAGCATAGGGGATGCTTTGAGGAATCCTACTGTAACAATTAATTATCAAAATAAATGTCACTCTACTAAAACCTGTTGAACATTTGCTTTATCAGTGCAGAAGAGCTTGTATGCATTGGTATAAATTCTCTGTGACGTGCACATCCCTACTGTACCTATGTGGTTTGTTGATACTTATCATTGTGTGAACAATTCAGTTAATCTGGACACTTTCTCAAACCACCATTTTCTCATCAGCCACTACTCCTCTCCTATCTGCCACCCTGCTGTGTGTATAAATGCTAATTACTGGTCTTCTGACTTGGCACCTCGGTACCTTTCAGATGTGATAGAACATCAGCTGTCCCACGTTTCCTTTCAAAGCACAAGGTGGCTATTTCATCACAGCTGATATCTTTGAATGTTCTTAAAAGTAAATAATCTCCTTCACCCTTGCAAATGGAGAAAGTATGGCAATGATCAGTGATTCACAGTGTGGGATTTTTAAACACATCATTTTCATCTTACTTGAAGTATTTTATAGCTTTGAAATACAGAAGCTAACCTGAGATGAATTGCCCTTCTGCCTAACAGCAGTGTGTCTTGCATTAATGATCAATTACACCTACAACTTGTGCTAGGAAAAGTAATAGGATTTAAACTTGAAATCATGCTGAATAGAACTATAGCACTTTTGCACCTCTTTTCACTTATATGAGAAGATCTTGCAGCTAGTATGATAATTCTATATTTAACACAAAGCAACATTTTTTGGGTTTATGGTTGGACTTGATGATCTTAAGGGTCTTTTCCAAATTAAATGACTATGATTTTTCCAAGAAAAAATGTCATGCAGCATTCTTCAAACTCACGATCAGTTAATTTTTACTCGGCATCAACCAGGAAACTCAAGAAACTGAGCTTCGGGTCTTCTGGGTTCAGTTTATCTTCAGACTCATTTCAGCATCTTCATGTCACTAGGGCTTTGCCTCTTTTCTCCTCTGCAGAAAGAGGACACTACTTTATCTTTGTCAACACAGTGCTGCAAATACTACTGAATAGTATAGGTAAATCACTTGGGATCTTCAAGTGCAAGGCATTCAAAATACTTCGGTCAGTAGTTTGCTATTACACAGAAGAAATGTACACTGCACTTCCAGATATCCTTTAAGATGTACAGACTGTAGTGGTTTTCTTTCCCTCACTGAACCTCTAAGTGTAAGCCAGCCTTAAACATTTTTGGAATAGTGTGGTTTTCTCTAAACAAAGTTGGAGTCTTTATTTCCTTTTCAATGCAACAATACTTGTCCATTGTTCCACAGTATTTGTAAAAAAGCTGAAGATAGGTTTCCCTGAGAAGCTAAGGACACAGACAAGAATTATGAAAGATCAAGGAAAAAAGGTTTTCAGTGCAATTCTAAATGAAACTAAATGTATTAACCACTTTTATCACTAAAATATTAAGAGTTTCACACAGATTTCTCAAGGAAGACAGTACTTTCTCCTATAGGACTCTTTCAGTCTAATTCAGAAAGACAAATGAAGAAGCAATTCCTGGAAATTAAAATCAAACTAAAATTAACACAATAACAACCATTTTTAAACAGTGAGGATGAAAAAAACCTTCAAATTAACTACCCAAAAACTACCAGATTACTAGTTTCTTGATGAACATTTTGAGTTGATAAACTTCAGTCCAGCATAAGGTGCTAGATTCAATAAAAGAAAAACTGTGTGAGTCTAATTTGATCATGATATACACAAGGCTGTACTGAATGATTCTTCCCAGCCAAAGCAAATAATGTATACTCCTGATCTCCAGCATTACACATGGATTCCATGGCAACATCCTTGCTAAAAATCTCACGTAAGAAGACATGCTCCTTTGTCTTTTAATGAAATTCTTAACTCATAAAAGATTTAACACAGATTTTCACAATGACAGACCACTTAAATGACTGGATTGTGATTCCACAGATTCTGGAGCATCCCTGGAAAAAGGCCATCTCCTGTTTCCATGCTGTCAATGTCATGATGCAATCCTTGCTCAGGCAAAAGTCCAGCTGTTCTCATGGAATAAGGCCTGTGCAGGGAAAATGGTGCATGGCCATTTTGTGAACATCTGAACATCTACATTTCTTTCCTGAAACAGCAGGTTGCACTGGATAAACTGGATTTGTTATCAGTCAAGTTGACAGTGCTGTCTATGATAATGAAAATTGTCTGGTAGCCTTAAAGCCATGCCATTTACATAGTCTGAATTTACGTTTGTATGCCAAGTATCTGCCAGGCTGATCACCATTGCTACTGTTCAACAAATGAAAAGTTAATCAAAGGCTGTTTCTGGTAATATATCTACAAGGAAATATTTAGTTGTATTAAGATATTATTGAGACTTCGTTCTACTTGAAATGTATTATTGCCTTCCTGCTTTGAATCAGACATTGAAATCTTGCAGGGAAACCAGGGGATTTCTTTTGCAACCAGAGAGGTGGCCTTGATGTACCTTACAAAAACTTCTGATTTAACCAATAAGTCTTTGAAAAATGGCAGTTCTTATGCTCAACAGGGACATATTCTAGCAACCTGAAAGTTCCAAAGGCCCCAGCTCTAATGACAATTTTTCATCCTCTTGGAAGCTCTCGTGCTAAGAGTCTGTTCACACACATCAACACTGGTTCTTAGTGATTTTTCAAGAAGGAGTGTTTAGACTACACACACACCAGAATATACCTGATGAGGGCACTTCCAGGTGTTTGTTCTCTACTGCCTTTGTAATCTTTCAGTGATGTGTTTGGACAGATTTAGATTCTGTTCCTTTTTCCTCTAGTTGCACTGGTGAAATAAGATGGTCCTTAGTGCCAGAAACATCCGGAGTTCCTGGAAGATAAAAAAATCTTAATTTAGAAAATGGTTAACAAATTAAGCAACCTAAAATCTTAATATTCCCACAGTTAGTTATCTCTGGAATAAGGAAGAAGAAGAGGAGTTTAGGGACACTTGAAGAACCACTGAATTGAAAAAATAAATATGACAATAACTTATTTACCTTCTCATTAAATGAACCATTTTCAGCAGCTACAGGTAACTCCAGATATTGTTTCTAAGAATGTTTTTCTCTATTATTTTCCTTTCTTTACCCTTCTCCTCTGCTTCTAGGTTTATGTCTTTAAATGGTCAAACCAGAACAGCTTGGTTTCTGAGATCTGATATTGCCTGAGTTTCAGCAATGGAAGTGAAAGTATTTTGGCACTCGTAAAATTATTTCACTGCACTCAAAACAGTGTCACAGACTCACCTTAGACACATTCCAGGCTTCTGGTATACAGAGGAAAATTAAGCATGTATCTTAATCCTCGGAGACACAGTAAAATCAGTTCCCTGGGTAATTTTTATGGTGGTCAAAGGAATGGCAACATTCAGTACAACTCAGACAACTGAGATTGTCTGTTTGGGGACAGTACATTTTACATTCAAATCCAGTTCCCGACTCACACTTAGATTTTTAATAAAGTTACAGGTGTGTACAGATGTAGGTTTTTTGTAATCACCCTTCTTTTGTCTTGTCGGAGACTACATATGTGACATATTATGAACCAAACCGCTTCTATAGAAGGTGAATTCTGCAGTCTTTTTGAAGGTAGCATTTCTGCTAATCTGTTGAAGATTCACCCAGCATGATAAATTCCACTCATTCCTACTAGTTATGCCTTACAGGTCTTTCATCGAGACCAGTAAACTGGTACCGCAGAGAATCAAGCCCAAAAAGAAAACACTCAGATTTCAGGGTTCTGTGGTACCAAAAGTAAGACAGGAACACTCTATACAACTGAGCTGGAGGTTGAATAGCAAAAGGACTGGAACGGTGCCATCCTGAGCAGTGAATGGTGATCAGAGGGGAGGAAGAGGACCTGGAGGAGGGAGGGAGAAAAAATATGATAGAGTAACAATCAACTTTATTGCAAACAGCTACTGGAAGATAATGAATTTGGGACCTGGTTACGGAAATTCATACTACCTTGGTTTAGGCAACAAAGAAAAAAATAACTCATAATACACTTCCCCAGAGACAATTGCTGGAGAGATAACAGTGAACCTACAAGAGGACAAGTGATCACAGCCCCTCACAAAGCTTCATTCTCATAGCGTTGAGATTTTCCCAGGTGCAGAGCCAGAAGGAGACCTGAGAAATGTCTGCAGTCACACCTCACGCAAATCATTGCAGCTCTGCTTTCATTCAAGTGTATAAAAGTCAGCTGGGACATTCACAAGCAGTGGAAACAATACAGTAGTGTTTACAAAGCATTCAGAGGTAACATTAAGGAAGGTGGGAAGATGAACTAGATTAGACTCAGAACAGGGCAACACCTAGCCTAGGGGTTTTGACTCTCCAAACTGATGTGTTAACCTTATAATCACCCCATGCAAACAAATGCAAGCATAAAAACCAAGTTTTTCAGAAAAAAAAAAAAAGTTTAGCCACAAAAAACACAAATAAATTAATTGTTTCAGAAAAGCCTTCACTTCCTGGAAATTCTTTATCCACTACAGAGAAAACAAATCTCTATGAAAGCTATAACATTTTCCAGAATCAATGTGGGATTCAGATCAGAATATAAGTGCCAGGATATTCCGGAGAAAAATTATCTTAGCAATATTTCAGGCTAGACTTAATAGCATAGATCATTACATAAGAATAAAATTTCCAGCAAAACCTTTTGACAAGTCAGAGATGATAAGTTCTGAAGTCATTTAGCATCCAATAATCCATTTTTATTTTCATAAAGAAGAAAGGATAGAAAGTTGGATTAAAGAAGCCAGGATCCTGGATTAATTGGTCAATTTCTCTTGTGTGAGAATGTCTGCATTCAGATTTCTTCTCTTTGCATTTAACACACAGCACATAGAAGATAACCAAGTGCTCAGGCCCAGTCAACAAGGCTTTATCAAAGGCAGCTCCTGCTCAACCAACCTGATCTCCTTCTGTGACAAGGTGATCTGCTTAGTGGATAAGGGAAAGGTGGTGGATGTTGTGTACCTAGACATCAGTAAAGCTTTTGACACCGTATCCCACAGCATTCTCCTGGAGAAACTGGCAGCTCATGGATTGGATGAACATACTCTTTGTTGGGTAAAGAACTGGCTGGATGACCAGGGCCAAAGACTTGTGGTGAATACAGTTAAATGCAGCTGGTGGCCAGTTACGAGCGGTGTTCCCCAAGGCTCAGTATTGGGGCCAGTTCTGTTAATATGTTTGTCAATGATCTGGATGAAGGGATTGAGTGCACCCTTAGTAAGTTTGCAGATGACACCAAGTTGGGTGGGAGTATTGATCTTCTTGAGGGTAGGAAGGCTCTACAGAGGGCTCTGGACTGGCTGGATCAACGGGCTGAGGCCAGTTGTATGAAGTTCAACATGGTCAAGTGCTGGGTCTTGGACTTGGGTCACAACAACCTCAGGCAGCACTACAAGCTCAAGGAAGAGTGGCTGGAAAGCTGGCTGGCAGAAAGGATCTAGGGGTGATGATCAACAGCCAGCTAAATATGAGCCAGCAATGTGCCCAGGTGGCCAAGAAGACCAACAGCATCTTGGCTTGTATCAGAAACAGTGTGGCCAGCAGGACTAGGGAAGTGATTGTCTCCCTGTACTCAGTACTGGTGAGGCCCCACCTTGAATCCAGTGTTCAGTTTGGGGCCTCTCACTACAGGAAAGACACTGAGGTACTAGAGAGAGTTCAGAGAAGGGTGACTAAGCTGTTGAGGGACCTGAATCACAAACCTTACGAAGAGCTTAGGGAACTCAGGTTGCTTAGCCTGGAGAAAAAGAGGTTCAGGGGAGACCTCTGCAACTACCTGAAAGGAGGTTGTAGCAAGATGGATGTTGGTCTCTTCTCCTGAGTAGCAAGTGATGACGAGTGGAAACATCCTCAAGTTGCACCAGGGAGGTTTAGACTTGATAGTAGGAAAAATTCCTTTACTGAAAAGGTTATCAGGTATTGGAACAGGCTGCTCAGGGAAGTGGTGGAGCCACCATACCTGGAGATATTCAAAAGATGTATAGACATGGTGCTTAGGGACATGGTTTAGTGGTGGACTCTGCAGTGTTATGTTAATGGTTTGACTCAGTGATCTTAAGGGTCTTTTCAAACTAAATGATTGCACGACCCTATGATTTTCTTCTCTACAGCAACCTTGGGACATCTCAGTGTAACACCTATAGGAAATCATAGTTGGGTCTTTTCAATGTTTCCAAAGGGCAAACACACAATTCACATTTGAATTTATTCCTCCCCATCTGTGGGATAACCGTCCTTTCCTCTCTTACTTCCTAGGAGAATTCTCAAGGACAAATTCAGTCCCAGTATAAATAGGGACAGCACCTACTGAACTCTGCCTGACTGTAACGTCTTACCACTATAAATATGGTTTCACCTAAATCTGGCTATTTCTACCTCAGATCAGTCTCTAAAACACAGAAATCTCTGAAAGTAAAGGCCTCAAAGAAATTTCAGTGCTAGGAAGAACATGTTTTGACTTTTCTACCTTCAGTTATTCAGTAGCTGCTAATCTGTTACAACAGAGATACTACTGAAAACACAGAAAAGTTAGAAAGAAATAGAGCATCAGTAGCCAATGACATGAAACCTGAAGGTCAAAACAAAACAAACCAAACCCAAAGAATCAGAAATCCATTAAAGAACACTTCCATAGGGAACACAGGATTGTTTCCAATGCTGATCCATCTTGTGCGATCCTGGTTTTTCTTTATCCAAGGGGAATGAACAACAGAGATTTTCCGTATGACATAGGCACACATTTTGGATAGACTATTTGGACACCTTTTTCTGAAAAACTGAGGTCCTGACATTTTAACCAAGTATTATTTAGTAACCTCCTGCATTCTATATTTATTAAACAGATGACTTATTTTTAATAAATTTTCTGTCCACACAAGGAGTGAAACAAAGAACATGTGCTCGATTTTTCATGTGGCCATATGCAATTTAGTATGTGTTTTCAGAAAACCTCAGCCTTCTTATATCCAATTAGCAAGCACACCAAGAGTATTATCTCTGTTAAGAATAAAAAGCCTAATTTGACTGTGAAACTAGATTTTCAAAAAAGTATTATTTTTCTAAAACAAAAACACTCATGCATGTTTGTGTCAGCAGGTGGAAAACACATCTGTTTTAGTTCCATCAATGACCTCATTTTAAAGCAATTAAATATTCCTGTATTGTACATACGATATAAGTAGTGGAGCTACATGCAAGTGCACTGAAACTGGGAATTAAAACCAGTGATTAATAAACAAGCTGAGTATTTCGATTGCTGAAACTGAGAGATATAAAAGATGGAAATACTACAGAAAATTAACTTTTGAACTCATTTCATCACAAAAAGATATAACTTTATAACACATGAATATATCTATACAAGTTTGAATAGATCAATATAAACTTACAGAAATATTTCTTATAACCTAAGTGTTCCACCTTCCCATGTAAAAATCTAAGCCTCAACGGCACAAGCCAGAGTACCATAAAATTGCAGTCTTCAGTGAAGAACGAGACAGTCACGATTCTCATTCATTTTTTCTAAGAGCATTAATTATTCTCCACATACATGAAGTGCTCAGGATCTGGTCCTGATAGAGTGCAATCCTTGTCATTATATAGTCCTTATAGAACAGAAGTGCTGTCACATTGTCAATAAATCAGCTATGTTTGAGGGTGGGAGGTGAAATTTTATGCTCTGTGACAATGTGTGTTCCGAAAGCAGCTAAAGATACTGTCCGAGAGGTAGGTAGGCTAGAAAGAGAGATCCATACAAGCAAGTAAAATCTTAGATCCTTAGTTTTTCATTTAGTCTTGCATTCCTGGGCCACTTTCCCACAATATAACACTATGTAGCATCAAGGATTAGCAATGCTTATCCTCTTGTTCTTATTACAACCTTTATCTCAAAGAGCATTTTAGACAAGTTTTCAACATATTTAGTGGAGTACAATGCACCTCTTGAGATAATTAATTGCACCACAAGAAATCCTTGTAAAAACATGTCTGCTTCTCATGCTGAATATATTATTCCCTTAGCATACTTTTGCAAGGAGTACGTTGAGTATTAAATGAGTTTCTGATCACCCAGGGCAAGGTCAGTGAGACCGCCACAGCTGTCCCAAGCAGAGTAATGAAGCTATCAATAACAGTTAGATCAGGGTTAATAAGTGGAAGATAATGAGGTGGAATGGGAGGTCACATTGAAACACACTGCAGACTCTTCTGCTTACAAAGATGTCCCACAGCAGGGTTGGCTCTTATTTCCACCTTGTCTATATAGAAATAATCTCTTTTGTACTATGCATTTAAACTGATTCAGTCTTCATCAGACTTCATCCTGCTGCACAATTGAGTTCCTGTATTTTATTAAAAAAAAAAAAAAGTGGTCAAAAAAAGAGGCCAGAATTAATTGAATAATACTGTAGTACAGAGATAGCTTTCTCCCAAGTTCCTTTGTTAAGAACAATGACATAAAAATATATAGATCTATTTTGTCAGTGCATTGCAGAAATACACATAGTTCATCCTCAGAGCTCTGCAAAGATTTTCATTCAAGGGGTTTAGTTTGTCTCGCAGAGCATGCTAGACAAGGTCATGACAGAGGTATCACCCTGTGGTCCACCTATTTGTATAGCCCAACACCTATCACTTTTTTCCTCCTGGAATACGTGGTTGAATAAAACATTAGATTCTGCTTAACTTCTGTGTGTTCTCCAAAAAGCTACCACGTCTGTGCAAGAAATACGTAAATTCCTCACTCTAATGTTCAAGAACCTGAAGCATTTTCACTTTTTCAGAGCCCAACAGCCCAATCTAGCTCAAAAATGGCATGACAGTACCACTACCTTGCAATTACTGACACTCAGAAAATACGTCTGCTGCTCTGCAAGAGCACAGAGAAGGACTGTGCATGAGCCAAATGTCCCACCCTTTGGTTCCGCTCCAGTCATTGGGCCTTGCCAGCAACACTACAAGCTGCAACCACAGCTGTAACTAAAATTTTAGATGGACTGAAAAGCTACAATAAACTGCAGTCTGTGCTTGCATGAAAACTTTCCTTTACCTTCTGAATGCTGAAATGGTTAATTTAACACAAACTACTAGGTTGACCTGGGTAAGCTTTAACAGGTTAATTCATAGAATCATTTCAGGTGGAAGAGACCCTTAGGATCATCGAGTCCAACCATAGCATAATCAGGATTATCTAAGAGCTGCTCTTTGGATCCACATCCATCCAATCTGTTATTCAAAGAAACATCTGTTCTCAAAAAGGAGTTCTCTTTTTCAGCCTCCCCAATGCTCTACAAACACATAAAGAACAGTAAGACCTTCCCCAAAAAGTTGTTGCTTAGGTAGATCACCCTCAGTGCTGCACTTTTGTTTATACCCCTCATTAGCAGTGGGCTCCCATAGACACATATCTCCTGCACACCAGTCAATACAGAGGCGACAGGGGCCCAGAAATCAAAAAATGGCATTGGTAGTTGGTTTATTGGTGTAAAGAAAGGAACACAATCTAGGAAAGTGGTGAACGGAAAGAAAACAGCACTCCCTTCTCCTTAGATATACATACTTACACACAAATCCACACTGAACACATTGCCGCTCTTTGCATTAGTGCAAATCAGCAACACTTTTGAGGAAGTGTTTTTATAAATGTGAGTATAATTTGGTTCTTTGTAGAATTACCTGTAGTCAAGATAAATATATATTTCCTGATATGTATTCAACTCGATCTGTAATCTATTTGGTGAAGAGATTCTACTCACTTAAATCCAGTCAGCCTTCTTGATTCTCTTGCATCCTGACAATCGTTCGTGCAACATATCAAAGCCGCCCTCCAGCTAAAACCTTATCTTCTCCTGCTTTTATATGACATGACACTCCACGCTAGTTTCTTTGGGGGATGAGGGCACAAGGTTAGAAGCATCAGATGCATTTTTCAGGATCTATCTCTGGTAAAATTTCCATTCCCAGGAAAGATGTAGCTCCCTTACCAACTCTCAATAGCTCTCAAATTAAAAAAACAAATATTTTATAACTAAACAAATCAGGGACAGGGTTTAACATTATAACAAGGTCAGCATGGCAATGCAACTACCAACAAAAATGGATGTCTAAATATGCATAAAACTGGCAACTAATTGGTACATTTATGAGCAGTCTCCTCAAAAAGGAAACTATAAAGCTGCTTTAGACCTGGCTGTCTTCTTCTTGATGATACAATACAATGAAACACACCAGACAAGACTTCATATTTCTGTTCCCAGAAAATTTGCATTTGAGACACTGATGTGGAAGGCACATTGGGCAGCCTACATTAAACAGGTAACTGGACAGACTTCATCTGTTGTCAGCATCCTATATTTTATACAAGTATTTCTGTTTCTTTTTGTTTTAGGGAGAAGGAATTAAAGTTTTAAAGTTTTGCTTAATGTCTAAAGGAATTTCTCATGAAAGCATAATGACATGTGTGGTCACATTGCATCTCCTCCATTCTTAAAAATATACTCTGACTATGTTGCATGACCTGTTTTTTTATAACACACTTGCATTTTAAAAGTCACAGGGCTACCAATGGAGAGCAGATGCTTCCACATATAGTCAAACATGCAGTCACCAAAAGATACTCCTACACTGAATATCATATGTTTATTCACATACTCTCTTTCATGTCTTTTTTTTAACAGTCTGGTATTTTAGCAGTGCAAGAGGACTACAGCATCGCCCCCTGATATCACCGAGCTCTGGGATTCTCGTCCACTCTAAAAAGTCACTCTGCAATATGCTGCTCTCTTCTATTTAACTCTGAAAGTGGTTTTCCCTTAAAAGAGATTTCCCAAACACATGCTCCCTCACCTCAGTTTGCATGGTCCTTGCACTGCATCATCTTTGGCCTTACACCAGGCTTATTCAGATAATCAATGGACCTTTCAAACAGTCATCTCCTTCCTCTTTCCCACACCAGTCTGGCTGAACTAGAATGGCAGCTTGCCTGCCCCCGGGGAAATTAAACTGTCGATCCTAATCCTGCAGAACTGTAAGAGGGCACTTCTCCACCAGCACTCTCCCTGATGCCGTCTACACAGCTGGAATCTCAGAAGAGAGAGAAGACCAATCAATAGTGTCTCTGAAGAAGATGCCATCACCAGCACGGTAGCACTTAACCACTGCAGTGAACCACACGCTTCTGATTAAGATGCCCGGGCAGGGGCCGATTGATTTGTCTGTCTGTACAGCATACTAACCATGAGTCTTAAACTCAGCAGCTTCCCTGCCCTGTTACCCTCCTCCTTCCTCACACTTCTCCTCAGAAAGGAGGGAACATATTGGTGAACAATCCACAGATGGGTAGAAGAAATGCTGATAGCTGATCGCACTCTGTGAACTCAGCTGCTGAAGTAATGACGCACATGGCTGAAACTCCTGGAGACACATAAGAAGAGATAAAAATGGCCTGTTAGATTACACTTAGCCCATCTCCCTGGAGACTAGTACAAAACACTGTATTTTTTTAGGGCTGTGTTCAGTACACTTTAAAGTGACTAGAGCAATTCCTCAGCAGACTATTCCAGAGCTTAGCAGACTCCACTGCCGGTAACAACATGGGTTTTTAACTCTCAGTACTATTCAATTTAATATTTTCTGAGTTTTCATGGTATCATTATTCCCCTAAGATCCACTTCATTGGACCACTCAAAGTCACTACTTTCTTATCCTTGCTGGTGTTCACAGTTTCAGGCATTTGCCACAAGAATGATTCTTATTGACATTACCTATTTTGTAAACACTCCCACTGTATCATGAACGTTACAAAAATATAAGCTCTAAGGTTTCTCTGTAACCCAGCAATTTCAAGGAGAAATGGAAATGGGAAGGAACGGGAGGTGAGGAAAAGCAGTAAGGTAGTAGCGCTGGAGACACAGTACTGAAGAGCAGAGCCTGTTGAATCTGATGTGGCAAAGATGCTGTTTAGTTCTAGGAGGATATTTCCATGCTGGCATGGAAAAAGCTCCAGAAGGGCTATCCTTTATTACACTGGATCAGTTTCTGTCACAGCCTTGCATTAAGACTCTAAACCCTTTTTAAAAGCCTGTGCATACAATTTAATTACAGCATTGCCTAAGAACCAAGCAAAGTAAATTATTGTCCAGAGTAGTCACAAAGCAGCAGAGGGTCAAAGAGCCATTCTGCTTATTTTGCCCAGGCTGGTTGCTGCTGCTGCTGCCACCACCAATTAGGAAAATTTAAGGATATAGGAACAATAGTTTTGGAGCAGCAGTCAATACAAGATTGATTCCCGCCATCAATCACTCCTAGGAACAGCAAACCTGACTCTTCACAGCTGTCTTTGAAGCACAGCAGTTTCATTTCTTTCTCCCTCTTTTTTTCATGGTAGGAGCAATTCAACCACAACTTTATGTCAATCCTTCATCCTTCTGGGAGGCACAACTTAGTTTTACTGACATGTTGAAAAGCCCCAAAGCATCCTTACCTACAAACATTCATCTTTCCTTCTTAACTTCTTCAGATTTGATCGTATCTTCCTGATAACAAAAAGGAAATATAGTACTTCATTGCAATCACTTCTATGCCATAGGCAGTTTGTCCCTGTTCAAATAGCTACTGCACCACTTAAAACCAACCCAAGTTCTCAGAAAAGTGCTTAAACAAAATCTAGGTTACAGGTGTCCCCTCTGTTCATTGACAATATGGCTCAGGATGTACATTTCCACGTCTTTCTACAATATCGCATTCAGATGGAATTTCAGATGCAACTTACTACTAGCTGTATCTTTTTGGCATTACACTTTTGCATGGATTTGCATCTCCGGAGAATGTGTCTGATTCCTTCCTACTATACATGTCAGATTCTTTTCCTTCTTACAGGATAACTCTGTGCATGTTTCCACTCACATGGCAGCGACTCAGGCATCTCCAAGTGATGGTCTCTCTGAAGACTCCTTTTAAATTGACCTGCCCTCTCTTGTTTAGTAAATGCCTTTGAGTTTGCTCATCTTACCTCCCTGGCAAATCTTGCTCTTGTAGTTCAAGAGAACTGAAAGCAATGACCGTGTTCTACATGCTACCTCTCCTTTTTCCTTCACCCTGAGATTTTTCCTTTCTTGCCTTAGTAGTGTCTCAAAAAATACATAGGTATGGTCTTTTTGACTGTCAATATCTGGACTTATTTTAATTTTCTGTGTTGGCAGCACTTGCAAATTTCAATTAAAAGCTGTTTTATTCCACTTCTTAGATCAGAAATGTATGTCTCATGTAAAACCAAGTTAGTGCAACACTTCACTTGACACTACCTCTTTCCAACTTACTACATTACTCTTCATTATCACCCTTTCTGTCCTCTACTCCTTCAACCACACTTCATTCCAAGTTCCATAGCCCTCAGCTCACACATACAGTTAATTCATATTTGAAATAGACTTTTTCAGCAATTAGGGAAAACACAAAGGAAAATAATGCCACTGACTTCTGCAAGCCATAATATGAACTAAATCCAGAGGCAGGGATACATCTCTACAGTCAGTATTGCTGGAATATTAAAAAGCAGGCTATATAATTATACCCTTGGGAGCCATCCTGTATCTCAGCCACCAGGTGGCAATTTCATCCCATTATATGTTCCATTAAGTAGGCAATGGCCTAAATGGTGTGGAAAGATGAACGTGTTTTCAGTTGGTGTAGTCTGCAGAAGGACTGAGGGATTTCTATGTCAGGCTAGAAAAAATGGCTGTTTTCAGAGAGAAGAGCTGATGTCTGCACATAAGTGGGATAGTTTTCCTTCTTTTATTTGTGGCTATTCTAGTATTCACCTACAATCAGAGAAAATCCCTAGCCTCTCATCTGAGAACTAGCATTTACGTAAAACTTGGCAATCATAAGAGATGTCCTGACCTCACATAAGTTAAAAGGAACTTATCTCCCATTCAGGCAAGGGATTTGATCAAGAAGGGGGCATGAAGAGAGAACAATTCTCAAGAAACTAAAATGTCCCTCATCGGCCCTTTCTCAAATCGAACAAAACCTGACTTTTTTGAATTACATGGGTTTTGAAATGATTACATAAATCTTCACTGACCCTCAACATTTTCTTTGCAAACATCATATTCCCTGAAGTCTCCTTCTTCAATCCCAGTGATGTTTGTCTTCATCTCTTCGGCAGATCTCCTAGACCTGCGTCTGACTCAGACAGAGAAGTTTTGACAGTATGGGTCATTTCAAAACCGATTTAAAGAAATCCACCCATGCCTTGTAAGTACCACATTTCTTCATAAAAAACACACTGCTGCAGTCTTTTTTTGTTTAGATGCTTACAGAGATCCTCTGTAACAACAGAAAATATGCTAAGAAAACATGGAGAGGTTTATATAAATACTAAAATAATTATAAAATTAAAAGGAAAAAATACAATTACTTTAACCAATTTACACTTTTTAGTTCTTATATATGAGAATTTTAGTACGCAGTTGACATTTCAGGTGTTCTGATATGACAGTGTATCTGCACGTAGTGGAAGATGAGTTCTTCAGCCAGACCAGTTCTTCCACACAAATACCCTCATGCTTTATAAAAGCATCCCTAACATTGGGTGGGTTTTAATGACCCAGGCTAGAGTCTGGAGGGCAAAACAAACTAAATTGTGCATATTATAACCATTTACAAGAGAGGCCTTTATTATCCAGAGATTAAATATGTCTGCTGGTGCATCCTCCTGAACAGACATTTCTTCCTAAAATGTGTTTCATAAAATACAAGGCTTTCTGACTTAGAAAGTAGGTACTGAATTTGTCTATTTGCTGCCTGTTTTAGAAGAAATATATTGACTTTTCCTTTACCTGCATCATCCTGCTTCAAATGTCAGACATCTCTGAAGCATAAAGAAGCAAGCTGCTGCTTTCTCAAATGCATTTAAACATAGTCTTCAGAAAATAGCCTTCACGTCCATGGCCTGGACCTGATCTGCTGCAATACTTCTCTTTTCCCCCCTTGCAAGAAGAGCCACTTATTCCCTCTCTTGTGACTGAACATAAGCTCTGGTTTTGGCTGTGCACTCATTTTACTATCTAAGATTAAAACCAATAAGCAGAAAATACAGTAAAATCTAGTAACAGTCTGATTTATAGCCCTTTCCCAACAGTTTGGCTGCCATTGCATCTTTTAGGAGAGACCTTTCTATTCCTCAGACTTTCAATGGGGTTTTTACCCCTTTTTAAGGACTCTCAATTTTTCCCATCCAAAGAATGATTCCTTTTAAGATGTTACAGGATGTTTCTGAAATGGTTGCTATTCAACCACGTAAGAGCAAAGTGCACGTAGCTTTCTCTGTTGGAGGGAAAAGACTGGATGAGTAGCTTTAGAAGGGTTTTGTTTCTCTTCACACAGCTGGACACGTTTTCCTTCAGTAGATTCAAGCTTTAAAACAGGCTGTTCCTACATCTTCATTTTACACCCAGCAGTAGCTCTTTTCAATACAAAAACCACTAGCCAATCTAATGGAAGAGCTCTACTCTTAATCTAAAACCTGGTACAAGAACATCTAAATCCATCAGCAATTAACCACAATGTATTTTTGGTAACATCTTCAACATTTTCTAGAAATAATTAAATGCTATCAGTGTATATCAGTTTCCTTGTAGCTGTAACTTGCAGGTTACCCCAAGGGGTTTTAAAAAGAGAGCTATAGTTTGTGTTTAAATTGATGTTAAAAAATAATTTCTATTTTTCTTTCTTATTTTTTCTCCCTGGGACTATGTTCTGGACTATGTTCAAAAGAAAAGATAAGCTCTCTACAGTATTAATAAAAAGGAATTTATTAATTAAGTCTATACAAAGAGGTTGCCAACTACTATAATATCTATTCTGTTCTCAGACCTAACAAACAATGTTCACTTGGCATTGTTCAGTACTTTTTTCATAGAATAACTTTTACTGAAGTCAGTGGTCCCTGTAAAATTTCAGGAAAAGGTGTATTTCCATTTTTACATAATTTCTGAAAGCCATCAGACTACAATTTATCTTTTGAGGTTCAAGCCTCTAATAGTGAATACTGCTGAGCTAAGGATTTTTCTCACATTGTTTGTTGGTTTTTTTTCTATTGCCTGGTAGTGTTGTTCTTAACAATTGGCATCTGCAGTGGCCTTCTAGCTTTTTGGAAGTTTGTTTCCCTCTAGAGCTGCACCATAATCTGAGACTGAATTGTTCAAAACTGTCAAAATTGATTTTTACTGATTCAGGGTAAGCCCTTTGCTTTTTATACACACCTCTCTTACCTGTCATTTACCCATACGTTTTCAGTCCTGCTGACACACAGAAGACTATGTGTTGATTTTCTGGGATCTCATTTATGAGTTCCTTTAAATAATCACCTGCTGGATGGTTCAAGTCTCCCTTATGATTCATGAATATCACATTACATGTCAAGGTATTAGCAACGATCTTGCATTTCTATAAAAAAGTGCCAAGTGATTGTAAGCAGGGGTGAAATGGGCTATGAAAATGTTTTTATTATTAATGTGTAACTGTCTTTGGCATGCTTCAAAGGCAGGCAAACCATTTCATCACATCTACAATTCCATAATGATCCCTGGTAATTACTGGGAGAGAGAACACTAAAGGCATTTACTGGGATCAATGACAGTCCTAAAAGAGAAAAGGCTTATTCTTTGGCCACATTTACTACATGAAGAATTTTAGAGCAATTTAGTAATCTGGCATTTAGTGGAGCTCACTGATTAAATTGTTTGATTAAATTCATCTGCCATTCTGACCACGCAAGTGGAAAGAGATGCCACACATGTTAATGTTGTCAACTCCTGAAATAATTGAGGAAAGAGAATATGTCATAAAAAGTTTTGGACTGTCCAATGTAATATTCCCTGCTTTTGCTTACAGAAAGGAATGAAGTATCAAAAAATAGAAATAGAGGTCATCACCAGCTTAAACTCTGTAGCACAGAAGAATATAATTACTCCTCTTTTCAGATCATACATAACCGGGCACTAAGGGTTGTGACAGCCAAGGTTTTTTTTAGAGAAATCCCCAGTCTCCCACCCCAATTCAAGCCATGCTGCTCTGCTTGTGCTCCCAGTGGGTTCTACTGGCACATTCTCATCTTTTGCCATAATTGGCCTTTTTCTGTATCTTGTAATAAAGAAAACTATTATCCCACATCCATTTAAAGTTTTGCTGTCTTTTAGAGTAAGAGGAGACACAATCACGGAAAAAATAAACTGAAATTCTGTGGATTTCCTGTCTGTTTACACTGTGACCATCTAACAAGAAGGACTTGCTTTCAATTTCTCACCCTGAAACTCATCAAATATCTTAATTTTTTTTTTTTTTTTTTGTCTGCAATACACTGAATAAATAGATACTGAATAGATGGAGATGAATACCTGTCATTCCTGCTTTGAGGAGGAAGTACTGCAATGCTCTAAGAGCATAAAGCTGTAAATAGCTGTGAAGACAGACGCCTGGGTCATGCACTGAGGATTATGATGTCATCTTAACAAAATACATTTTACAGACCCATCTTTTTACGACGTACTTATATACTAAAAGTCCCGTTCTTTGTATAAGTCGAAAGTATTGTTTCAATACATTCAAGAAATTCCACTTTTTCTCCCCACCACATTGATGTTAACTCTGTGGCACCTCAGATTCTTTCCAAGCACACGGACATGAGGGCCACAGTACCTCGGACTGGGTAAAGGATCAACCTAACACTGATATTTTTTTTTTTTTCCTTTCAGTCTTTCATACACAGTAACAACCCATTTACCTCTGAAATTTCATCAGTGAAACCTCAGCAAAAGTTCATGGGTGGAATTCACAGATTCCAAACAAAGCACTTAGAAGCTGCACTTCTGTGTATGGTAGATCTTCTGACAAGTGAAATCCTTCAGCAGATTTCCAGCAATGAAGTAGCCAGGTGAACTATGACAGTACAAAGGTGTACACCTCTTGAGCTGCATAAAAGTCTTCATAAAGGCCAAAATGTGTTGCCCGTCTTCTGCACACAATCAAGACATGAAGAATATTCTTTTCTATTGAAGTGAATAGAAGAATCCCTTCCTATGAGCGATCAGTGCTCATAATGCTTTCCTTCACAGGTATGGCTGCTTGCTCCGTAAGAAAAATGGCAAACCTTTTAATCTGGTTATCAGACACTTAAACTCCCATGTGTAACATAAACAAGCTACAGACAGGGCACATCTGAAGCAGTTCTTGGAGCATCGATGTGCTGTGTTCAAACAGATGACATTGGTCTGCACATGCAGTTACGGCTACACAGGTTTGTGTGTCTGGCATGACTTCTGAGCTCATTTTACTCCAGACAATTTTTGTCACATCTGGATCTCTAGAATTAATTTTATCTTGTACCTAACTGACTGAAACAAGTCTTGGGGTATAAAAAGATTCCCCTTTTACAGAAACATCATAGTGTTTGATCCAAGAATATTTTCTAAACGCAGGTGTAGTGCTGTTTGCTTTCTTTTTTTGTCTCACTAATTCACTGTCTCCTGTAGGCTTTTCTGCTGCTGCTGTTATTTTTGCATCCACAGGGACCCCCAACAGAAAGAGACAGGACAGCAGAGAAAGAACAGGTCACTAAAAATGTTATTTGGATCTCCTGTATGCTACTTCTTTTTGTGGATGAATATGCGGGAGGGGACAAGATTTATATCTATGCAACTTCAGCTACAAACACACATAACTTTAGATTGAGTTGAATTCCTTTATTCTTTTAAAGTAACTTACTGATCTAGTTGAAGAAGTCCATGTCAAAAAAATCCTCTGATTTATTTTCAATGAAAAGGTCAAATTATCAAACAGTAGATATCACTATAGAAAACACCCTTGCTATCATTCATTTCACTAACAAATTGCTGTACCATTATATCTGGGGTTTGAAAAAGCAGTTGGCTCAGTACGTGTCTCATACAGACACAGCCAAATCCTTCCAAATAGATCCCAGTTCCCGGCTCCAAACACAGTGTGCTCAACCCCTCCAGGTCTTCTCCACCAGCACCCATAGTACGGCCACTCTTCACCTTCAACCTCACCAAGCTCTTCTGTTGCCATTAGGAGTCAGATCTTCCCCCACGAAAAGACCACTCTCCATCCCCACCCTCTTCAGCAGGCTTTCTGTCATTATTAGCAAGTAGGGAGACACTATTTTCCAGCGGGATTGTCAGAGCATTCTCTCCTCAGCTTCCCCCAGGACATGTTATGCTAACATGTCATCTTCAGAGCTGTTCTTATTGAATTGGGTTTTTTGCGGGGGTTTTTTGGGTTGGTTTTGTTGTTTTGGTTTTTTTTTGGGGGGGGGGGTGGGTGTTTTGTTAACAAATACCTCCTAGCTTTTCTCACCCTTTCAGACAAGCTCCTACTCTTTCATTTTTACTAGAAAAGAGTTTGCCTCCTGAGGCCCTCAACACAATATTTACTCTGTTTAAAAGATGAATCATGTCAATTTGAAGTTTCTAGACTTGCTGGTGTTTAACACATTTAGTTCTATATGTGCCTGAAGTTAGTATTTCACCCAGAATTTTCTTTTTCGTTTCCTGTCCTTTGCCAATCCTTGGAGTATCTTTTACACAAAGCACAAGCTGTACAGTCTGGTTTGCAGAGGCTTTACTGCTATTATGAACAAGGTTCAATGGCCCTGATTGTTTCTTCTTTTTTCTTCAAATTCTTATCAGGGTATGTCTCAACAAATATTACAGCAAATATCATGCTGTCTATAACCTTTTATTTAGCAGTAGCTGCTAAGCTGGGCATCCTGGGAATCTTATCCTCAGCCCTAAATGTATGCTTAGAAACCGAAAATCCAGAAAAAAGTACACACAGGCAAAAATATCTGCTTCTTACAAAGTTCTGAAGTATCTTAGAAATGAAAGCCTGAAATCATGTATAATACATCTTAAATGTTTTACTTCATCTCTTTTATACTTTTGTCCACAAGACTTGAGACTTTCCCCTTTCTGAGGTCTCATTTCATTTCTTTCCAGCTTCTCAGAACCCTGATGGGAGCCTGGTTTTGCCACAACTGTTATTATTAGACTTTCATTATGTAACTAAAATAGATTTGTAAATGCAAGATGTACAATGTGGTTAGGGTTTCTCTTGAATATGTATTGATTTTTAAAACATTCAGAGCTGAGATAAAACAGCAGAGAAAAAAAAACTGTATGAACACATGGGCTACAGACATGCAACCTCCATCACAGACTCTCCTGTAGGTTTTTAGAAATTGTTTTTCTACTCTGTTCTTAGTCACAGGTGGTCCCTGGCATTCCAGAAAAACCTCTGTGTTTTTTGATAAATGAGCAAATAAAATGTTAGCAAGGAGTCATATGTGAGAAACACAATAAATGACGCTGACACTTCCAAGGTGCATACTTTTCTGGAGAAAAGTATTAAGTGTAGTAGTGCTGAAGGCAATCTTACCTTGCCTCATGAATTACTTAAGGATTCCAGTATTCTACTGTTGGAGAATATCTTGCCTTAAAGCAAGATATAAGCACTGATTAGGGAAGGTACAATTTTTCTATCTGAACACATATAAATGTAATTGTAAAAGTAGTTATAACCAGTTCTCCAGGCTTGCAGAAGCCAATTTGTGGGATTTTCAGACAGAAGAAAACAGGGAAATTTCAAAGAGTTTTGCTATTCTGCAGCAGGAAGGTTACTTTCAATCAAGTCACAGTGCAGTGTGAAAATGTGAAAAGTCCCAGAAACGGTATGTGAACTGATGGTGGAGATGACCACCATTCCCCATCAGCTCTGCAAACATATTTTATTATGAAACTCACAGCTTTTTTCCATCTTTGGAATAGCAAATACATTTCTCAAAGTATACGGCCCTATATTTAAATGATATTTCTGTGTTGTACCAAAATGCAGAAGAATCATCTAGGTTTTTTTCTTCCAGCCAAGGACTGGAAATGTAATGTTATTTTAAAAGAGAACAGAGACTTACAAAATCACAGGCTGCAGAATCTCCGGTAGAAGAAAAAACCTTCATCTATAGCTGTAATCTCAATATATTTGTGACAGAAGTAGTAATAGCTGACCATTCCCCAAAAATTAATATTAATAGATAGAAGCTGTTGTCTCATGATTCTCCACATGCTCCAAACTCGGATACAGAGAATTTTTTTTTTCCTTCTTGTGACACATTGCATGTTTTTGTGGGTTTTTTTGGTCTGTTTCTTTGTTTTATACCATTTTGAAACTTCAGGCTCACAAGACTATGCCCTAAGACACAGCTATGGCCTGCATTTCTTGTGTGCATGCACATGTGTGTGTCTTTGCCTGAAGAGGCATCATTACAATAGATCCCCTCTTCCATAACTCGCAGAATCCCCCTGGTGGGAAGGGCCATCAGGAGGTCTCCAGTCCAGCCTCCTGATCTAGGCAAGGTTAACACTGAAATCAGACCAGATTGCTCAGCATTTCATTCAATTGGGGTCTGAACAAAAAGTGCTCGTACTCTCCCCTTTTCACTTGTTGTAACGCGTCAACTTGCGGTGGCTTGTGGAAACGTGAACTAAAACGGGACTTTTAGGCATGGGAATAATCTCCATGCAGATTCACATTCACAGTTTAATTCTATGCTTCTACTACGTGGCTACAAAGTATACAGCTTTTTAAATTTAATTTGATGTACCTAATACCTACACATACAGGAAACAATTACAAAAAGACAAATGCATGTTTTCATCTTATTTTATCACAGAAGTTAAGTTTCATTACATGATCCATATATTTGTGTCTTTAGCACCTCTAGGTTTTTCTTTCAAATAAATGCTTTTCAAAGGACTAGTTTATAATCTCTGTTACAAAGAATTCATTCTTCATACTGCGTTAAGGGTTCATCAGTCTGCTCAATTATGTTAATTAAAAATCATGATGTAAGACTTTAGATTCTTCCATGGCTTTAAGGAGGCACCACAGAAGGGGTTTTTTTTAACTAAAGAAAGAATCCGTCACAAACAAAAAGTCCTATCCCAGAGCTAAAATAACATTAAGAACAGCTTCGAGGTCTAGTTCAGCATGGGAAAACAACAGGTTTTGTTACAGGTTTTCTTGGTGATGTGCATGTCATGCAACCAAAAATCTACTGGCCCATGGCATCTATCTCACAATCATAAAAACAGAGATAGATAAGGTGTAGGTGATGACTATTTTCTGAAAAGGTTTTATACCTGGGAAATGCAAATGTCCTATAGCTTCTGAAGTACTTGAAATGGCTTTTGTTCTCTGACCCAGGTGCAACAGACCCTGTTTTGTGAACCTTTAGCAAACATAGCATTTGAGGGTCTCTCAATCTCTAATACAACTACTATCACTACAAACTTTATCTGCACTTCACAGGTAGGCCAGGTGCAAAGGTATATAGTAATTTGCCTAACGAAGCTGCTAAAAGAGACTTGAAAGCAGATCTTCTAAGTCATAGCTGTTATCTAAATTCCTTTCTCACTGTCATGGTAGGTTTTATAATTTCACTGCCTCACTAGACTCAACATGCAGCTCTGGCATACAGTGACACCAGCCATTTCATTTGGCCTGATAATCAGGATCTAGTTAAGGAACTATCTGGTGTGTGCATTTGTCACTACCACCTGTATTTTTGTTCATCCGTATAGCATGCTGCCTGTATGTTCACTGTGGGAAAGCTGCCCATCTTTCCTCTCCTTCCCCTGTTTTTGGTTAGCAAAATAATCACTGAAAGTAATCTAACAGCAGATGATTAATGCATGGAAGGGCAGATTGTCTTTCACAGATTTGTAGCTAACAAATCCACTTATGCTTTTGCCCTTGCTTTGATCAATCAGTTTATAATTCATAAGTTTGAGCCACACCATTTCTGAGGGCTGTCTCGGCCCAAATGAAAGAGCCATCAAGTCACAGTCTCCACAGTGACCAAAGCACTGTTACATGACCAGTACAATATGAGATGATGGAGCCATATTGTACTATTTGCCCTGTCACTATAAGCTTTAATGTATAATAAGTCTCACTGCAAGCTTCAGCAGTAGAAGGCATTTAGCATAAACTACTAATGTTCATAAAGTTATCTGAAATCTTTAAGTCCAAACTTTGCATTTCTTTCCATGGTGTGTGAAGGTTTCAGATCTTAAGAGAGCAGGTGGAATAAGTAGGGCAGAGCTGCTGTGACTGTGCAATCATTGCTGAGTCTTCTGCAGCATCTCTTTGCCCAGATCCTATTTAATTGAGACAAAGGTCATACTCTCACGTCAAATTAATGGAAGATAATAGAGTTAATTTTCCTTAGGGATGTGTCACTTCTTAGCAGAAAGCTTCAGTGAAACAATGGCTTCCAAGCTCCTGAGGATACAGTTCTCATCTTGTGCCTTTTAACTGTCAGTCACATCTGTGGCACTCTTCAAACAAAGATGTGGTTGGATGGTTCACCTGGGTGAGCTGTTCATCTAAAAACCTGCATCAAGAGAAGACAGATTCATCCCAAGGACTCACAAAGGTCATGGATCTCATGCTGACTCTTGTCTGTCTCTCCATTTCATTCTTCAAACTAGTAACACTACTGTCACAAAAGACCTAATGAATCAGAAAGCATTGATCTTGCCTCCTGCCTTCCTTTATCCAGTAAAAAGGGGGGCTAACTGCAGGGATCCACACTTTCTGGGTCTATGTGAACATGATCAAGTCATGAGCTGCAATCAGAAATCAGCTCAGTATTGACTTCTCTTAGCTCCTGCTGGACTTGTCCCTGTGATGCACAACCAATGCAGCTGTTAGTGGGAGGAAAATTTGCTTAGAAGCAAGGATGGTGAAAGAAGCTCTGGCTTAATGCCTTGGCAAGGCTGGGGAGAGAAGAGCTTTTCACCACAATGTGCCTGTCTTTAGACAGATGTAGCTACTTGTCACTTCCCATGAAAATTATACTGACAGTAGCATCTGAAGGGCTTTGCAATGAGTTTGTTGCAAAGTGCAACTCTCCGTGTATCACTCGCTTCCAGTCAAAAGTCCTAATTCTTGCACCTGATTTCACTTCCCACTGAGACTGTTGAGTTTCTCACATGCTGCCACACATTTAAAACATCATTTTGGAGCTCATCTCCCAACCTGCTTCTCTCTCTCCTTCCCCAGACTCTTTTTGAACTGATCTGTTGTTAAGTGTCTTATCTTATATTTGTCTTGCCTTATCTTAAAATACAAGCTCCTTGAGGCAGGTAACATGTCTCTTTCTATGTGTCTAAAATGTGTGCAATTTGATCCCACTCTATAAATGTTTCAGAATAACAATAGTACCAGAGGATGCTTGCACATGTCAAGTGTCAGGCCAAATGAAAGATCAACGTTTTACACTCTAAATATTAGCTGCTAGAGTCTTCTGTTTGTAGCATAATTGAAAAACATCATTGTAATTGGTTAGCAAAGCCACCAAAGTTTCAGTACAGACCTTTTCAAAATGAAAATGAATGAAGCAGCTATGGAAATGACATCTTAATAAGAATAATGAAACTCAAACCCCTAGTGCAAGTACAGTGTATAATTCATTACATGGAGATTAGATGGGATGTAAAAACCTCAAGGATATAAGATTATTGATCTGACATAAGTCATCTGTTTTTGTAACCACAAAACGGCAAACAAAAGGCATTTAGACACTGCACAGTGCCTAACTACAGCTTTTTCATGGAGGGTGAGAAGAGAATTTCACAACCTACACTGTCATGCAAAGTCTTACTCTATTTTAGGTGCAGGTTTGTTGTTGGTTTGCTTTTTTTTTTTCTTTTTCCTTCCTGCTAACCTAGAAAGTACTGTCAGGGCCAGAATGAATTTTTAATTCCCTGGATCTGAAACTCAGTAGATGAAAGTTCAACTCCCAGTCCAGCCATAGTGTTAACCTCTATAACTCAGTTGCTTACTCATGAGATGAAGCAATAAAGCTTCCCTTTATCACAGACATGTGGAGGAGACATTCAGTAAACTTCATAATATGCTACAACACAGCATCAGTGCTGGGTACTGATGTATTCAGACAGTTACAAAGCCTCAAAGACAGAAAAAGGAAGCATCAAGACTGCATTGCAGACAATGAGTGCTGAAGAAGGGTTGACTCCTAGAAGAGGCTGCTCCTCCCAGGGAACTCTGATGAAAAAGCTGGTAGTTTTTAGTGGATTGTCCCTTAGTTCTAGAAATTCCCTGTTTCTCATTGGTTTTGAAGTGAAAACAATGAGCGTTACCAAGTCTTCTAATCCCTCCTCATTCAGCTAGGGAGAAATCCTCAGCCAAATGCGAGTTATTTCAGTGGAAATGACCTATCCTATCCTGATGTTTGTGTCATTCCTATTTCTGTCATGGTCCAGTACCTTATGAACCAGTATCAAACAGGGAGACAACACAACATGAAGATGGCACAGGCAGCCAAGAATTTGAAGGGTGGCAAAAATCAGAGATTGTTCATCTCCTTTTACAAGAACTCCAGTGCCTTCTCAATGCACCAGAAAACACCCAACATAGCAGGATCATGAACCCAGGTCTTGCACTACACAGATCATTCAGATTTCACCCAAATCATCCAGCAGCTCCAACAGTGGATGGTAGTGAGGGCATTTTGCAGCAAAACATACTTAATAGTTACTTAATGCTCATGATTTAATGACACACCATGGTCAGTGTAGCTACGTTAAAGGGGTGTTAAGAAATACGGTGCTCCTGCCATCCATTTACCACAGTCAGCTTTTAGCCTGAACCAGCCATGCCACACCAACACTGTGCCTCAAGTGCAGGCACTGCATTTCCAGTCATTCAGCATAGCTGAGGAAAATAAATCTCTTGCTTAGCACAGGCTTCATTACAGAGGACACATGACTACACATTTTTGGTCTGAGCAGGCAATAATTTATCTATCTCATAAGATTTTGGCAGATTTGTGTCTTGTCTGGGCTTTGTAACAAGTCAGTGAAAGGATCCTGATTAAAAGGTCTTTTGTCATGCACACAGCCAAAGACTACAGGACAGCTAGGATAATTCACTGAACTTGGATAACAGTGTACAAGTTATACACTTGAGAAAAATACAGATTGGGAGTACTTAGCTGAAAGTAATGTCATAATCTACAATAATCATTAATGTAAAACCCAAAATCCACAATCTTACTTCCTCGCTTAGCAGTAACTAAACTCTTTGATCTCGAGGGCTGAATCTCCTTTACTCATAACAGCCTTACCAGCAGATTTCTGGCCATGAAGTGATTAGAGGAATGAATGAATTCTCTGGAAAGAAAATTTGTACCAAGTTACACAGGTTGCTCTAAAGACACTTAAAGAGAAGAAAGGGAATAGCTTATTTTATTGAAGTCTTTTTAACTTTACTCCAAGCCTCATCTGTTGTGCAATATCCTCCCACAGTGACTGGAGGAGCGCTTAACATTAGAGGAAGGAACAGTCTGCTGAAGTGCAGTTTGCTTTTACACACAAATCCTGAGGTTTCTGTGTGCCTGATCTACTGCCATCCAACACAAATGTTACCCAGGTGATCCCACTCTGTCTCTTGCAGAACTGCTCTTTACGCTGTGCATTTTAGGCTGCCTCCACTTAAGCCATATGCACTTTACACAGATTTCATTAATTTCTGAGTCATTACATTTGTTCAGCAGTTAATGGGAAATATTAAGTGTACTGGAATAAATAGGACTAAGTGAAAGATGCCTTAATGTTTGGCTTTCAGTAACCTCTCTTGTCCAGCCACAGGCCCTCACTTTTCACATTACTGTCTTCACACACTCTAGAGAATGAGCTGCAGGGAAGGAAGGCTTAAATAGGACGACCTGAAGCGCCCTGATGCAGGGTAGCTGCAGGTTGCTCCCAGCTCCCTGTGTCAGTCGTAGCCATGGTCATTTCCAGCTCCACAGCTAGCGAGTGTGACTCTGAAGTGGCTTGCAGGCAACCAGTATGACAAACGCCACAGCTTGGAAGGTACTTTTCTGCTGTAGAGATTAAGGAGAGGTTGGAAAATTTGGGGTTCTATTCTTCACTCTGTCACTGTGTTATGTTGTGTGACATTAAGGAATATTTCTTTTCACATGTACTGACCCCATCAGGTCCCTTTTTCTGTCTTCCCCATTTAGAGTGTTGCTATCCAAAGCAGATACTATACTCTCTGCAAATTCGAAAACTTCCTGTTCTAGTGGATCTAACTGTAGAAATTTAAGTATCAGAAGGCAGAAATAGGAATATTCCTGTTTTTTAAAGTCTTTTAGGTATAACCTAACTGAGCACCATGCACCATGTGCAACCTCAGCAGACCTATTTGCCATCTCCACACCTGGCTGCTCCAAAATTTACTTTGCTGCTATACTACCCTTGTATCTAATTAAGATATTATCAAGGAAGTGAGGCATTGGGAGGAATGAAGACTTCAGAAAAATATAATTACCTGCAGGAGAAAAAGATTCTCCTGTGAATTCAGTTTTGTCTATCTAGTTTAAATGTCATAGTATTTTCCTCTCATCCGACTCCCCATTTTCAGCTTCCATGGTCTGCAACCTGTTTGAATGAGCAGCACATGTTGACACGGAACCACGTTGGACTTGTTTTTATATCTTTGCCTCATTCCCATGAATGTTTTTCTATCATTGCTTTATCTGATACTTCTAAGATACCAGATTCAAACAGTGGGCTCACTTAAAACATCCTGAGTACTTTGCAGGAACAACCAGCGAAGCTGGCATGGCCCCTCTGAATTTTGGTCTTTTGCCTTTCAATATAACAGATAATGAAAAGAATTAAAACCCAGTTGTTTTTGTTTTTGTTTTTGGTTGTTTTTTTTTTTTTTTTTTACAGCAATGTAGCTGCTTGGAGTGCTTCCAGACCTAGTCCCATATTTCTGTTATTAAGCAAATATGGTTCACAACCAATCCCTCCCGGGGCTGTTGAGGCCCATCTTGCACACAGACAAATTGTCTTCATCCAGTCAAGGGTACCACAACTCCGGTACCAGCATCTCAGTCCCTTGAACCATCTATTTCTGCAGAATGTGTTACATGCTGGAACATGCCATTATTCAGCAACATAGCCATGACAGAGCGTTTTCTTCAGTTTTACACTATTTCTGATTGCTTCCCAGCTTGAAGTAGAAGGAATGGATGCTGCTTTTGAATGTCCTGACTACAGATGAACACATATTCTATAAGATTTGTCTCCAAGCAACCTCAACCACTGAATTTCCCGCACAAAAACTTAAATGGCTCCTTCAGCATCTGCTGTTTAGTACCAGTGTTATCTACCATATTTTTTCTTTTTGTTTGGTTCAGCCATAACAGACTTCTCAATCCCTGCTCCAGTTTGATTTAATCTTTTCTGAATGTGGGGACGGAGTCAGAAACCTATACAGTCATCCACATAAAAATCCCCACCAGTACCTTCTATAATGGCACTAATGCTTTCCTTCTTCAATTGGAAATACACTGAGAAATATCATGGCTAACTTAGCTGATACTGATATTTAACTGTGAGTTTACTTCAATATGTTTCTTCTTGGTTTTGGTCATATACTTATCTTGGGGATATTCTAGTTAAAAATGTTACTCTAATATATTCCTATAGATGTTGTTTCATCAGCAAACTCCTTACGCTTTTGCCATAGCTACTAATTAGATATCAAACAAGATTTGCTACAAGACCAGTCTTTGAGGAAATCTGCTAATTATTTACACCCAACATGTTGGTTCTTCTCCAGTTAAAATTCTGTTGCCATCATAAAACAAAATAAGGAGAACTCCATACCCTCTGTTACAAAAATAAAAAAAACCCTCTAGGTTAGAAGAGTATGAGATCTTTTAACCCATTTCCTGCTTCTCTACATGTATTTAATATGCTTTCAATTAGTATTTTTACTAACAGGCTGTATCTATTACTCATACAGTACCTTCCCCCTTTATAATTACATAATTTTTTAACTTTTCTGGTATTTAACTTGAAACACAGGCTTTAAGTCTTCAGCACATATTACTACAATCTACCAACTAAAGCATTTTATGCTCTTGAATTTTGTTTTTAACTCACTGTAATTTTTTCTACTTTCACCTCTTCATACTTACTAATCTTTGTACCCTTATTATCAACATCACCATCACTATTATTACCAAAAAACTGTAGCAAATAATTCTGTTTGTTTTGAGATGTATCTAAACTAGTACCTCATCCTCAACCTCACTGAAGAACAATTTGTTTTCTGTCTTCTCATTTTCTCGAAATGTTTTAAGAACTCATCGCTGCCCTGTGCAAGACCTAACTCAGCTTGGCTTCCTCAATTCCCCCTTTTTCCTCTACTTACCAGCTTGTTTTGCTGATGGATGCTTTTTTCTCTCCTTATTTGCAGATGTTTCACTTGTTTGCTTGAACACACTTCAAATGCACACTTAGCTATATTCGCATTTCTTCTCATCCTAATCTGTTCTCAGTTCCTTGACAAAGAATATCCAAAATCCAGCTCTAAAGTAGACCACAGAATCATCATGCTGATGACTGTTTTAGCTGACATTGAGGTCTGAGCCCTGCTTTCCATGCCTGAAAATCAGCACCACTATTGCCTATGCTACAAAGTGAGATTCTTTACCCAACTACTTTGTGTAAAGGAAGAGGTTACCTATGACAAGAAACTTATTATTTGTATTTCTGCAATGAATGTAGCTCAGCCTTTCCTCTGCAGATCTCAAAGATTTCCCCTATACAGTTCTTGATATCTCAGCAGACTCTCTATCTTCCATCTTCTTTACAGATTCAGCTGTCCCTATGTCACTCTCATTTATACTTGTGTGTATCATTTTTAAAGGTGCCTCCTAGGACATACCAATATAGTCAAGTTTGTATTACACCTCTATGAACCAACCTCAGATACTCCAAGGAATGTTCCAGGCTTTTTGTGTATTTTAAAACATTTCTTAACCTTTTTTCTCCCTTAAATTTTTAAGCAGCAAGAAAACTCAGTGCTAGGGGCTGCTACCTTTTTAATTATGTAAATGAAGAATTCTGTGGATGAGTTACGTGCAGTAGTGTCTCAGGATGGAAACATTCATTGCTGGAGGGTTAATTCCATTCTTTGCACTCAAGCCGGTCAGTACAACCTTCACAGATATTACTTTTATGTGTCACAGCTTCTTCTTCAAAGTGGCTATTAATAGTGGTTTTCACCTGTAAGAGATGGTTCATATAATGAAGATGTGTGGCTAATTATGACAGATGTCCAGCCAGTGTGCTTAGGGTAATTCAGTAGGATTTGCCGGTTGCTCTGCCTTAAGGAATACTTTAGATTCCTTTTAATTTTTAATATTACTTTCAAATCTCCTTCAAAGTTGTTTCTAATAATATGGAAACTTTTAACTGCAACCTGCATGCTTTACCACTTGGCAGGAGACTAGAGATTTGCATTTCCAGCTGCTGAGTTGCTGTGAACAGTGTTATAAACTTACACCAGGCTGTGCACCCTCATTCATCACCGTAAGTTTGCAAATGACAAGTTGTATACCCTTTGTTAATGGTAACAGTTGAGCACCATGATGTCTACCAAGTACAAAACTAGCATTAACATTCAGAGACTGAACAACTCCAGGTTCCTGTCAACCTTTGGAACCATCAAATGCAATCTGGAGTTACCCTTCTCATTTCTGTCTATCACCATCCATGAATTGGTTATATATTTTTTCCAAGGCAAGAGAAATTATCCCAGAGCCAAGATTTCAAAGTGTGGACACTGATTTCCTCAGTTCTGGATTCCAGTCAATTCAAACTGTGAAAGGGGCTACTTTTTGGAAATAACCCATGATGTCAGACTTCCAACACCCAAGATGGCAGAAATCTTAATGAAGAATTAATGTCATTTTAGATTACATGTATTTAGACTATATGTCATGTGAATAGTGTAAAAATACGGGGTTTGCTCTAGCTTTGCTTTACTACAGAAGTCAAGCAAAAGTCAAGACATCATCGCCTGTTTTCACCTAAGAACTTGTTACAATCACTAAGCTTATTATCCAATTCTTGGAAACACTTCTGGTCTTGTATACAATATATGCCACAAAAATGGCAAAACATACATAGCTTCCTCTTTCTCCTCTACATCACAGCTCAGCATTCAAATATGCTTTCCAAGGTGGCACATAATTATCCTCCAGTGCCAAAAATAGTGTTCTTTCTGATCATGAGTAAGGAGAAGGAACACACCGGTTACAACAACATATGACGTTATCACTTGAAAACCACCTACATGGCTCTTCTAGTGATGTTTGTGTCTGCCTGGGCTGTCTGTGCTAGGCTTAATGCAGCCTGTGGTGAACTGGTTAAAACAAGGGGAGAATAAAGTGCTTAGAGGGTTGTGGTGTGGCAGGTGGATCCACAAGGAGTTAAATTACATCAACACACAGACTTTCTATGACTAGAATAGGAAATCTGTACATGCAATTTATGATTTCTGTGTGAAATACCAAGCTCCCTACCTGTATCATTAAAAGCCCACGGTCTCCATTTTGCATATCAGTGCTGTCTTCAGTCTCATTGCTTCTCTCTGAGACACACATTTCTAAAGCTTAATGAGAGTGCCAGTAATTGATGCAGCTCTCTTTTTATGCATGCAACCTCTAAACAACATATTGGATCACACCCCAAAACGGCAGTTTGTAAGGGAGAGGTTATTTTTGATTGCAAGGTCAGCCACAAAGTTCTGTGATTGTACGAGGCAACTGATCCAGGAGTCACCATCTGGAGGCCAGGAACTGCCCTGTTTCAAGGGGTTGTCTGGACAAGGCAGGTGGAGTGAGGGTGATCATAGCAAGAGAATTGGTTTGATGAAGCAGAGAGAACCCTGCCTTCCTGGAGTCAGACAACACCCAGAGCCCAACAAGCCTTGCAATTACCTCATTGTTTGCTAAATAAATTCTCTTCTGTTGTGTTTGGTAGGTTAAACACTGACACTTTCTAGACTTCTGCTCCCAGAAAATGTCTCTGTCTGTGTAGCTGTTGCATATGCCTGACTTGTGAAGTTGTTAATCTGCAGGTTGTTTTTTGGGAGCAGGTATTTTAAGTGACAGAAGAGTGTGAAGAAATCAGTATTGCATTGCCTCTGGGCAAAAAAGGCACTGTGAGCTCCAGCCTGGTGGGATGTGCACAGGCATCAGGTAGGCCTGGACCCTGGAGCAGTGCCTTAATCTAGTCCTGGAGGACATCATCCATTTGGCATGTTCAGGCTGAATCCCTTGCCACTGTGGTCACTTGAGAGGGCAAACTGACCATCCTTCAAAACCTGGTATTAGCTTGTAAGATTACAAAAAGGCCATCCTTTAGTTCTGTGGGATCCTACTTCATGGTATAAATAAAGAAAATTTCTTCTTCCCTTCATTATAAGCCATAGTACTGAGTTACAGCAATTAAAACTAAAAGGAGTGCTCAAAAGGAAACAAGCAAACAAACAACAGTTCCTCTAGGTTTCTCTGCTCTAATACAGAACAGTAGCTTCAGGAGCACAAGGAACCAAAGAAATAATTTGAAAAACCCTTGGTTTGTAATCACGTATGTGGGGAATGCAGCATTAGGAAAATCAAGAACAAATACAAGTGTTGTATATTGCAGAGAAATCATCTGAGCCTCACAAATTCTCTTCTTGTTTATGTTTTGAGGGGTGCATGGCCAAGGTTTTTGTTGATCACCAACACGTGGAAGTATAACAGCAAATAAAATTAAAAACCCTTCTAGATAATTGTTAAAGAACATGTAGGTGATTTGGTGGAAAAAATAAGAACTATAGATGTGCCAGAGGGAAAGAAAAAAAAAAGAATAAAAAAAAAAAGAAAAAAGATTATATTTAAAATGCCAGCCTCCTGTGAGCCCCTCTGTTTCCAATCGCTTATTTTGCCACTCAGCTCACGCCGTGGATTTCTGCTGCCATCTACTGCCACCTGCACTGTGGGAGCTGAGCTCCCCTCCTGCATCCTGGCAATGGCACTGCCGTCGGAGGGGGCGGAGTGTTAGGATATGAAATACTTTTGGACAATAAAGGAAAAACAATTTCCAAGGAGAGAAAGGGATAGGAGAAAGCCTCACAGCCAAGATTAAAAACCCATGTACAGCTTTAACCTTTAAAGGTATAATGTAAAAAATGTCCATGCTCTCAAGAGGGAAGCTTAAATGGAAATGCTTTTGCTTTCAAAGGGGAAACGAAACCCACTCCTGCATCCACCTTTCTGTCATGCAGTGGCCTAAGCCTATTCCCAAGGCCTTAAAGGTTATTAATTAAAGTGACATGGCTGACAGCCTATGTTCAGCCCCCACTGGATGATGAAACAACCTGCACAGTAGGAAAGCTAAGGAATGAAAAAGACCCTGGGGGTAATTCCAAGTTTCCTAACTCATTCACCCGTGTTTCACCTGTTCTAGAAACAGAGGGCTTCGAATGCTGGTGATGGAAATCCTGCACCTGATCACAGCTTTAAATTCTGATCAGCAAAGACTCAGAGAATAGATGAGCTTTCAATGATTGCAGGTGTTTCTAAATTAAATCTAGAAGGAAAGCACACCTTCACAATGAGTATTAGAAGACAGGCTATGGAAAAAATGAGAAAAAATGTTGGCAGTGGAACTATATTGTGTTTGTTACAACCCAGGAAGAGATATGCTGCATTTTATAACCTCTGAATTTCACAGCACTCCTTTGCAGGTGGCAGCAAAGATCAGACCCAGACCTTCCTGATCCCACTTCATATTTCATGTCTGTTAATGTTATATAGCAGCCTTCATTAGCAATACCAATCTACACAAAGATTGCAGAGGGCTGAGAAGCAAAATAAATTAGCCTTTCCCCTTCTCTGCACAGCTCGTTAGACTGTTCTCAGTCTCTAAGTCAGCTCAGTTTAGTAGTCTCTAACTTGACTTTATTACATGACCTGCAATGCACAGTTGAATAATTTTAAGTTGATTTAGCTAAGCACAGTGACAAAGTCAGGTTTTTGTTCCTTATACCATTTATCTTCTATAGCTACACTACACCATGTGGGCACATTCTCCATGGATTAAAATACAATCCAATCTGTATGACTAAGAAGCATTTCTGGTACTATGACTCCAGGAGAATGTCATATCTAGGCATGTCTTCATCATTATTCTACACAAAAATCTGTGATATAAAGAACTACTAAAATATATATAGAGAGAAAAGGACTTATGAGGAGCAGCTGAGGGAGCTGGTGCTGTTTAGCCTGGAGAAAAGGAGGCTGAGGGGAGACCTTATCACTCTCTGCAACTACCTGAAAGGAGGTTGTAGCATGGAGGGTGTTGGTCTCCTCTCCCCAGTAACAAGTGATAGGACAAGAGAAAATGGCCTCGAGTTGCACCAGAGGAGGTTTAGATCAAATATTAAGAAAAATTTTCTCACCAAAAGGGTTATCTAGCCTTGGAACAGGCTGACCAGGTAAGCAGTTGAGTCACCATCCCTAGGAGGTATTTAAAATACGTGTAGATGTGGCACTTAGGGACATGGTTTAGTGGTGGACTTGACAGTGCTAGGTTAACAGTTGGACTCAACCTTAAAGGTCTTTTCCAACCTAAACAATTATATGGTTCTATGATTCTTTAAGTTATAATAGCACTGATGCTGTGCCCCAGCAATGTGATTGAAGCCAAAAAGCTGTCCACATTGACAAAGCATCCAAGTATTCCCAGGATGCCACTCTCTCTTCCCTCATCTCCTCCAGGAGCTGAGCTACCAACACATGCCTGAGAAAAAAAGACTTTGTAGGCCAGATTTGCTCTGCACTTCAACAGCCAGATTCCCCATAGATTGAATCGCTAGAGTATGTGATGGTATTTTTTCTTTCAGGGTCTCCTTCAGGAGAGGAGTGTTTCCTTTTAAGTCAGTTGACAGAATATTCCACTCTTGATATGGAAGCTGACTTGAGTAGGTGGCCTTCGTTCAGATACTGTCAAAGGCTGCTTGAAGAGCAACAATTAATTTGACTGGTCATCTGAGGTTCCAAATCATTTTTGACAGTGTATTTTCATTTTCCTAGAGCCTTTGTCTCTTGCTCAGGCTTTGCATCTCATTAGGTTCCTGATTCAGTGTGCCTCTCCCCCACTTCAGAGTGGGCCAGAAGACAGCCCACTCCATCTAAAGTTTCTGGAGGACTGCAGGCCGTTGCACCTCTTTTGCACACAATGTTTTACAGTGTTTCAGGGAGATGTCTGTGAAAACTTTGTTTTCGAACAGCTCATGTGAGGAGTGAGCAATGTTTTAGCCTGCCCAAAAACAGTGAATTTTGGCCTTTTCTAGAAATAAAGTGTAACACAAAAGAGAAGAGTTCCTAACCCAGTGCTCCACAGATGGTTGTCCCCTGACAAAGCCCACAGAAGGGAAGGTGGGGGGATCTTACACTGCAGTCCTCTGGCAATTTGTGTCTCAGCCACATTAGTGAAGCACATAGACCATGAACTCAGAGCCAAAGTTTCATTGCAGGAGGCACGATAAATGCGGTGAGAGACCATGTCCCAGAAGCCATGCAATTTGAATTGTTAAGGTGGATAAAGCACTATTAGGCCCATTTACAGGTAAGAAAGGAACAGAACCTGGTCCTCTGCCATTCCTTGATAATAACTTTTTTGTATGACAGAAACTACATATGTGCAATCCCAAAGGACTAATGCAGATGCTTAATAAAGAACAAAAATATCATGTAGCAATGAACCAACAAACAAAGATGAATCATCTACTCAGTTAAAATTGCCAACAGAATTAGGCAGCTACTATAAATTATCCCAGTTCATACTGATGAGTAGTCAGTGTGTACCTCTACAGTATGTATCACATAAAGCCTTTTGAACATTTTACTAGATGTTCTTCATCACTATGGAAGTATCCATGTAGATTTCATTTTCTGCACAGTTTGAGTTTTTGTCTTTGCTTGCATCTGAGATTTGAAATTAGTGCTCATCACTACATAGGAAAAAAAAAAAAAAGACATTTTTATCCGCTTAAAATCTGGCAGATACAGTTGCAGGAAAAAATATGTGATTTGTGTTTATGTGCTGTACACTGTTACCCCATGTACAACCACTAGACCATCACATCTGTCATGGGAAATGAAACAAAACAAGGGCCATTGAACACTGTGAATTGTAAAGGCAAATCAGCAGAGAGGGATTCTCGCAGGTGTTTCTGGAACCATGACACACAGGGCAATTCAGGGCGATCAAAAACCCTTGGATTTCCACTTCAAACCATGGTGAAAGAGACGGTTGCTACACTGGACTACAATCAAAACATTCAGGGCACCAACAGAGTCATAATATTCAAATGGGATTTTTTTTTTCTCTGTGTCTGCTGTTTTATTTATCAGCTTGTTTTTGCCACTGCATTTACATAAAACTGGATGCACATATAAAAGAATATGAGAAAAAGAGAAAGACTAATGTGGTGTAGCACAGATCTATTTCTGCCTCTCCCCTGGTATCTAGTTTTGACTTTTTCAAAGCCATCTCTAACAGAAATTGGTTTCAGGAATAATGAATTTATGAATTCATAAATTCAAGAAAGGTCACACTCTTCCAAGTTACTAGTGGGTTGATCACAAGGTGCAGTCTGCTGCTGTATACTGACCACTTGAAATGTTTCACAATGATGCCTTTCTTAGATATAAAGGTCTATCCCCAGTATATTAAGTCTTATTTACTACCATTGTTTCTGTTGCTCTTCTACTATATGACAGACTCTTCATCTTATCTCATGCTATTGCTTAGAATTGCTGTGTTCAGTGAAGCACCTGCTGTGTTTCTCTCCAGAAATGGATGCAATTCATTGATGACTACAATGATCCTTTTACAAATACTATAAACCAATATTGCTGCCTTCAGTCAATAAAGACTGCCAAAACTTTGAATGATTTCAGTGTAAGGTGCACTGTATGTTCAAACAAATGCCAAAAATAGACATAAACATTAAATAAACCACTTCCCCAAAAAACATTTGTGGCTTCCTCAGACCTGAAAATGGCCATTAGTCCTGTGTGACTACTTTGCTTTGCTGCAGAAGTCATGTGATCTTAACCCATTTACCTCTCAGCATCTATCTGAACTTCACTTCATTCGAAATACCATTCCAGAGTTCTCCCATTCTGAAAGGCACTGGCAGCCTTGCTCCTACAGTTTGCTATTTATAAAAAATACTTATATTTTGTCAATCAAAGAGAGTGAGAGGAGGGAGTGGAAAGGAAATGAAGTGCATTGCAGAAGGCTGTCCAACAAGCCTGCATCCTAGAGAAGAACAAGTCCAGGTCTTTTAAAAGTCCAACTTTTCACCCCGCTCTCAGGACTCACAGCAAGTGAGATGCACTCCAGATAGAACAACTGCCTCCTTAAAATAAGATATGTAAAAGCCCAAAATCATTAAAACTTATTTCCTTAATTCTAGCCTGATTATGGATTCAGAGGAAAAAGCATCCGTTGTTGCAATTATGAGAAAGATTTTCAGGAGTATTCTCACTTCTTTCGAGACTTGCGGTTCTACTACTGACCTATTCATCCTGGGAGCTGGGTCTGTGCACAAACACTTGTACTGCAAAAAACAGTCTATTATTCCATGCACTGAAAGAGGAATCTCATGGGTTCTCAAGCATGTATCTGCTTAGGTTTACAACTGCTTCTGTTTCACCGATTTTAATTGGGCTTTCTGACTGCTGGAGATAAACATGTACCAGGGGTTTGCAGGTTCAGATTCTCATCATTCACCTTTCTTTTCTGTTGGTCATTAACATTGCTCAGACCTCCTGTCACATTAGGTTAAAAGCAGGTCACAACTCTGAAGTTAAAAGTATGAAACAGTCAACATCTGAAACTCAAGCACAAAAAATGTCAGTGACTTTTTTTTTGGCAGAGCTTTCCCTTATCTTCAGATACCACTGAAGTGTTGGATGCAACTGAGTAAACACTTTCTCTAAGTCACGTTTGTGAAGGTTTTTCACGTGTAGGTCCCTAGTATCTTGTTATGACCCTGTGCAGCAGACATTGGGAAGCTATCTTATTTAACCAATACCTCAGACAATAAAAATTCCAATGAGACTACACTAGCTTAACACAGTTGTCCAATTTAATTTGTATTTGATGCAACCATGCTCAAATAGCACTAATTTGTACAGAGTGTTGGACTTAAAATAAACTTTTGAATGCAGAGGAAATTCCACTATGTCATTCTATTTAGACTGGTTAAGCAATCTTGCTCTACTATCATCTCAAGGAGTCTTGTAGAAGTTATATTTAGTCCAAAATTACAACAGAGCAGAATTCACTGCCTTGTTGTAAAGACTGTAAATGCAACTTTTTACACTCAGGTAAACGATGACAGATGCTCTATCTTATTTTCCAATGTATCATACCTCACAAAAGCAGCCAAACAAATGGAAATGGAATATGACAACACAAATAATATTCCACCTCCACTTGTCAGCTTCTTCCTGCTGTCAAATCAATAAAAATATTTAATTATTTTTAAAGCAGTAGCATTGTCATGTTGAAGCCTTACAAATGTTTGCTGTCTATATCAAGCTGTGTGTTCATTTTAGGGGAGATGGTGCAATGTTTTTAAGGTTGATACAAGGAAAGGAGAGAGTGTGCTTAGTGTGCCTTACTGGGCAGTGGACCCCAAAATCTCTCCTCCAATAAGGCAAATAAAGGCTTCAGTTCTCACCACTGTTATATCTATGATCATATTTAGTAACTCAAATAGCAGTAATACAATACAACCTAATTGAGTGCCAGGTAGGAAAGCAGGAGGGGTCAGCTCCTGCCAACTCAGGATCAAATCCAAACATTCTTCTCGTGATCAAAATAGCCATTACAGTCAAAGTAAGGTCTGACTAAACCACAGATCCTTCTTTGTGCAGCCATCTCTGAAAACTCTCAAAAAGTAGATCAGAAGCCTTATGATTTAGCTTGAGATCATACATTCTTTAAATGAAGTGTTTAAATGGCTATGCTACAGCAAATATAATACATAGTGATGGGGGAAACTTTCATTTCCATCTAAGTCTTGTTTTATAGCCTATGCAGTTAGATGTGATACTCATGAAGCCAAGTGGCTGAAAAACATTAAAGCTAGTTTTATCACCAACCTTTTCAAAAAATTTTCCCATTCCCTGGAGCCTGCCAGTGCTCTCACTCAGACCTTTCTGATGGCAATGGGAAAAAAGCTACTTCGCATATGAAGTGCTTTAAGTTAGCTTGTGGCACGATAACTTCCAGCACAGAAAATGCCTATTGAACATATTATTCACAATCACTAATCACAGGCTGAGTCCATTGAAAAATAGGAAGGGAGAGAGAAGGCAGATGGTCTTGCCGCATCAAATCTCTAATCTTTCACCATTTTCTTATGAGAAAAGTGGTCTGAGCGGTAAAGACCAACTAAACCTTGTTGGCTTCAGCACACATTGGGTGGTGGAGATGAACTTGATGTCCTGAAGAACACTCAAGACCTTTCTGCAGTACATCTAACACCTGTTCTTCTAGGGTGGCACCCAACAGTGCTAATTCAACCATTTTGTTTCATTTAAAATTCAGAACTTTTATTTCCATGTTACAGTACATAAAATAAAGCTGTTTTTTTAATACTTTCCTTCCTCCATAATGCAGCTTCTAATTAGGCAGCTGCAATTATATGTAGGTGTAAAAAGCAGACTATGGAAACATCAGCATTTATGGCAGCATATAGCTTTCAGCAAGAGTTTCTCTACAGGGCACAGAAAGATATCAGAGAGGTACGGAAGAGAAAACCCACATAAATACCTTCTTTATAAAATGCAAATATGATGGTTTTTTAAGTTGCCTGGCAGAGAAACTGAAAATTGTCAAAACCTTATCCAGCTACTTGAGAATCCTGTCTCTGTCACTGACCAGCACCAGATGCTCTGAAGGAAGGTTGCACATGAGATATTCACCTCAAGTGTGGTGAAAGGCTGGAATCTAAAACTGTCCCAGGCTCTGAGAAGGACAGCAGGACAGTAACAAGACACACAGTAACATATTTCTTTACTCATCCCCCTTCACCTCAGCCTCCCCTCCAAATGTTGGCTGTTGGGTTTAGGACCCAGGGATAACATTTCAAGAACCTTCCCCAAAACACTTAGTGAGACTGGTGGTATTTACGAAAACTTCTGGTCATTTTGTTCCTTAGATTAATATTCTTTTCTCATACATTGAAAAGCTTATGCCTTCAGTGATGGCCTGCTACGGTCATTTTCATGGTGTAACTGCCTACGTGAAAAACAATTATATCTGCTTTAAATTTCCCAGTATATTTCTCTATAAACTTTCAGATACATTTTTCTATAAAAACATTCCAATATTAGTAAAATTTGACATTTCAGGCAATAAAAAAGTGTGGATCAGAACACTGAAGAGGAATGTTTTTGCTGGATATGTGCTTTTCCCAGAGAGATTGTTCAGCAGCCTTATATTCTACCCAAGAGATACCCCAGACTCCTACATCAGCTCTTCACCTACTCATCTCTTATTTCACACTCAACATATTTTGATCTCTTTCCGTTGATGCAAATAGTAAGATGGTCTTTATTTCTTAAAGGTGTATTTACATGTGTCTCATCCTGTTTCATTCTAGTGAAAAGAAAGGCAATTCAAACTGTGCTGGAGACCTATACTTGTGCTCTCCCACTGCAGAGATAAAAGCCCAGAAAAGCAACATTTGGGGTTTTTTCCTTTTTTTTTTTTTTTTTTTTTTTTAATGGCTGACAGTTGATTCTGGTCAGAGGTCAAATTTATGATTTCCCCTTTTGCTGATGCTTCATAGTCAACTGCAGCATTTGGCAATCCAGTTGGTATTTGCTGTTTCTCACCTCATCACCACAATAATCTTTCTGCAACAGAGTAGATCTTCACACTGATCTCTGCAAGGCATCGACGATTCAGCTCTTTCTGCCATAGCTGTGTTTAGGCTACAGGAAAAGAAAAGTAAAAACATTTTAATCATCAGTTATGACTCGAAGAAACTGAAAAAGTAGAGAAGCCATCGAGGAAACTGCTGCTTATAGTCACTTCTATTATTATTATGGTACTTAAACCCCATCTATAGCGTTTTGTTCTTTAATGCTAAAAATTTCCATGAGAATCATGTTTCACTGCAAGTTAGGGGCAAAAAGGTTTAAATCAAAAGTGAATAGGCAAATTGTAGCAAGTGAAATGGGCCTGGTGGATTATCAGAATGCATTTAAATTGATAAATTGAAGCATTAAAATTTGTAATATAACTGAAGTTTAGTTTCTTAATGCATACACACACATGCATGTGCACATGCACAGGTGTATATATTATACACACAGACACAAGGTTGCAAATAATTTTCCAAGCTGTGAGACAAATGCATGGGCAGAGTTGCCTCTGACTCTAAACAGAGAGGGCCACTTTTCTTCTCGTGTAAATTCACTGAAGACAGAGGAATTACACCAGGGAAAGGTTTGACCCAGAATGTCAACAGTTTTGAGAAAGAAGAGCTTTTATTTATTATGCAATTATTCACACAGAGGGACTTGCCTTCTCTTTTAAGAGGATATGTCATGCAGTTTGACATCTGCTGCTTCTTTTGCAGAAGCTGCTTTTCCAGCTTGGATGATGGCAGAACAAGCAGTGTCAGGGAGATACATATTCGATTTGCCTGTGTTTGCAGCAGGAAAATAAAGTTTGCAAGCCAGCCATACCAAGATACGTTGCATGTCCTAGGACAACAGAGAAAATGGGAATCCCCTTGTCTGGGCGAGGAAATATCAAAATGAATTTTTTTGTGATGCATTTCCCCTGTAACTATCTGTTTCTTGCTCTTTTTAGATCTCATGCCTCCTTTTTTCTTCATTGGATAATATTTTGGTTCGCTTGGCTTCCAGCAGCACATCATCCTCCTAGTATGTGTTTAAAACTCTGTAAAATAGGACCCAGGAGTCTTCTGCACCCTTGGTTTAGAACTGCCTTCCCTCAAAATACACTGGCTATATTCATGTTCCACAACACATCTCGCAGGGTCTCCTTTCAGCTGTACATGATTTCTCCATGGTCTCACAACACGGTTACAATCATTTTGCATGTTCCCTCCAGTTAGCAGCCAAAGAGCAAACACACACATACATAGTGGGGTTGGCTGGATAGAAGAAATACCTTCGTTTCTTCTTTGGCCCTGATTTATTTAACACCACGCACATATTGATTTTGACTGCCACCATTCCTGCAATCTTAGGTAGTTTTCTGGAGCAGATTTACTAGATGCCCCTGTACTCTCTTGTGTCCTAGCTGGCAGCACAGCTGCCTCTAGCCAGTAGTTACTGTAACCCTTCTACTGTATTTCTTTTGCTCAAATATATGACAGAAGTAATTCCACGGAGAATTATTATCAGTGCATTTCTTTCTTCCTTCAAACCAAGATCATTATCTTGTACAGAGACCGAAGTCCAAGCTCGCCTCACCTAATCCTAAACATTCAAGTAAATACACAGGTCAGCTCCCCCTGTGCTCAAAGAAAAGTGGTGGGGAGACGCCCCTAAGCCAAGTAATCTCAGAACTGCATTGTTTACTGCAGGTGTCTGCATTTTTTTTCTAACACCATGAATGCCAAAAGCAGTCTTATTTGAGCATACCAGTTGCTACATAAAACTAGGAGAAAAGGCAGCCCTAGCAGAAATAAACAGACTCCCACCATGTCTCTTAATGCAGGTCTTAAAGGTAAATACTTAGTGATGCTGGATTTCTTCATCAGCGAAACATTGCCCCAAGACCAAACTCCAGGTCCCACATAAAGTTCCAAAGCAAAATCTTTCTACATCTCTTGGCAGCTAGCTTCTACAGGAACAACCTCAGGTTCCCTGTCATCACTCAGCATATCTATTATTCACCTAATAAATGAGACATTTTGAGGTAAGTATTAACTCAAAAATCTCAAGAAGCTGCCAACAAATACAAATTCAGAGATCAAACACTAAGTGGGAGCAAATTCTCCCATAAGCACTCTGTCTCTTGATAAACACTATCCTTTCTTTGGTCTCTTTCAAATAATGCAATTATTTAATAGGAAAACACAGAACATACTCAGGCTACAGACATACCAAGAAGAGATACACTGTCTTGATATCTCTTCGGACTCTTATTGTGCCTCTCATGCACAGCCACTAAGGAAAACACATGCTTTTTAGACTACGGTGATTTCCAATCTAACGAGTTGGTATAAGGAGCACCCAAAAATGAAATTATGAAGATAGTCATTGAAGTCTTGGGGACAACATTGGTGAGTTCCTCATCAGCACTCAAGAAAAGGTAGCACAAGACAGTCTCTAGAAAAATCTAACCCAGCCTTCACAAGAAAACTATATCAGCTTGGAGTTTAATCAGTATCTTAGAAACTGCATGCAGATTGACTAACCACTAAATTCACAAGTTAGCGCAAGTGTTATGGAATTCTGTCTTCACCTCGTAAGCAAAGAAACAATATAAAGATGACTTACAATCTGCACAGTCAGTAAACTGGAATGTATCAAGTAAACAAGAGAGATCTTTGGTTTTGTGTATACATGAGCTTCCTCCTACAAGGTGGGATATTTCCAATTGTGTCTGCCTATGTGCTGGAAAACGGCTTTTATCTTTATGTGATAACAATCTTAAACAGCAGTAGCTCACAGTCGTCAAGCTCAGGGACAGTATAGTGCAAATCACCAGATGAAGTTTGGAAGAAATCCCCTACAGAAGCATTGTGATGAACTGATTTATTCTCCTATAGTGTCTATTAAATATATGCCACACAAATTATTGGTCTATATTGTCAGTTCCAAGCTTCCAACATCGTATCTTACACATTCCTTTAAACTTTCTGGGACATAGATCAATCTGACCATGGTAAGATGTACCAATCACTACAGTCAGCAATAAACCAATGACAAAGAAAACAATTTGAAAGTAAGTTATTATTGTGTAGTGACTGGATCCATACAATGGTGAAGTCTTAAATAAATCCATAAGGATTATTTTATATTTTATTCCAGAGCATTCCTGTGTGCCAATCTTATAAAAAGAGACCAAAAAAAGCCTCGAACACATAGATTTTCACCATGATCAAACTCATTTAAAATGCATCTCATAATTAAGGATTTTAAAAGAGAGAGATTTTGTCCAATGTATTATTAAAGCATAATGGGGTCCCTGAGGTCCCAATTAGGAAACTGATTAAAAAATGTTTGAGTTTAAAAAGCTGCAGGTAGGGAGTTCTGCTCTCAGCTGCCTTGAATTAGCATATTGATGGCACCACAGCTCTAGCTGGAAGGAAAGGCAGAGACCCAGCACACGTTTTGCTGGGCCAGCACAGCAGCTTCTGAGCACTCCTGCCTCAGCCCAGGGAAAGAATTACTCTCATAGCCAGGCCGGACCAGCAGCAACAAAAAGAAGTTACAGTACAGAAATGTACTGGGCAAAGTATTTGCTGGTAGTGGTACTGAGGGAAAAGGAACTGTGATCAGGACAACATGCTAAACCAAAACAAAATCCAGGAGGTTTCTGGCTTGTATGTAGCAGGATGTTAATCAATGGCTTTGACTGGAAACAGAGCTACGACCTCAGTTTCAGCATATGGCAAGGTTCTGGCACTAACCCAGAAAGTTATATTAGAATGGCCCTTAAAATCTGGGTTAATTTCTGTCTTCTTGAAAATTTAGGACTACTGGTCACAGCTGATTTTAAACTGGAGCCCACTACAACATTGTTTTGCTTGAATATTACTTTAATTTTCTGCTCAGAGCTCTTAAACATTAAGCTGATGTTTTTATAGGGTGTAAACCCACTTTCATCCTGGAAGTAAGTTATCAGATCACTGAGGCACTTACTGCACCCTACAGGTGTCTGTCAGCACTGTGGACCCATCAATGGGTGCAACAGGAATTTTGCACTGCACTTGCCCAGCCTGCCTCTTTCCACCTTTCCCTTTCCCATCTAACACAGCATCCTTCAGCCAGAAGCAAAGGGGAAACTTGGGAGGCACCTTTGTAACAGCTATTAAAGAAGTTGCTTAAATAAGGTACTCTGGCAACATTGTATGAAGTCCATTCTTTGCGAGCTAAGTGAAACCACCAGAAGGGATAGTTCTGATGGGCTGCGAGAAGAGCACAGAATTGATAAACTGGTGAAACTTATGGAAACTTGCACTGATGACTATTACAGGAGAAAAGGATGAAAGCAACTTGTTCTGGTGGAAATGGAGTATTTTGAGTAAAGAACTTCACTTTTGCTTCAGACAGATGATTTGGCAGAAAACATTGGAGGGTTTGCACTTCATCAAGGATTACTTTGGTGGATAAGGTTTAAGCAATCACACAACTGTGTCCAGATCTCTGATGACAGAGACAAGGAAAATAATTGGGTTTTATGGCTTTTTTAATATATTGTTCCATTGTGAATAAAAACAATAGTGCTGAAGGACCACCTTGGCATTTTATTTATCCTAGACAATTATGCAGCCTTTAGGCTCATTATGGCAGTCCACAGCATAAACTCATGCCCAAATGCAGAAGGAATCTTGCTTTTCAGTCCAAGGACTCCCTGGTCTCTGCAGCTTCTCAGGTTGTTAGAGCTCACTCTCACCTGTATGGTTTTTTTGCAAAAAGATTTTCTTTTAGGTTTTTGGCTCTTCTCCCCAAAAGGATGTATGAAGAAAAAGAATTGAAAATGCAAACAAAGCCAAGAAAGTCATGGTTATAGCTCCCACAGCACCTGTAATTCAGGTCCCCTTAGCACACACCATATTGTAATATTGAATTTTCTGCTAAGCTTATGCCTTGACTGCACTGTATGCACAGTACATTATAGTGTTTTTTTGACTAGTCAGCTTGTAAAAGTCTGTTAAATACTAGGGGGCAGTTTTAAATCTACTTAGCAAACTCTGTAGTCTCCTCACCCTGTTCTGGTCTCCTTCATGACCTCTGTCACAGGTACTGGACTAGACTCCTATGGAAAAGAGAATTATGATGGTGCAAGGATAGAAGAATAGCCTAATGCTTCCCATCTGCACAGCCCTGTATGGACCTGTGCCAGGGAATGGCTGCAGGAGAGAGGGCACATGCTCAGGAAAGGTATAGTAAGTCACTCAGCTCTGAACACACTGAGCTCACACTGTGGAGCTGGTACTGCTGTCTGGGTGTAACATGGTCATAGGAACAGTAGTCCCTGATATTTCTCAGCCTCATTAATCTCAGTCCTCAGTGAAGGTTTTTGAATGCTTTCTATGAAACTCTTTTCAGTTGCTCCCCTGAGGAACCAACAAACACCACAACTAAGTCAGTACTTCGCACCTGCTGCTTCTTTTCAGAAATGTTCTTCCCATTTCCTGGAGCAGGGTATTCCTCTGCCTAAAAACCACATTGTCTTTGGGAAACACTTTTCTAAGCCTGTGCAACTACTAAATACCATGCTGCATGTAGGCTGAAACAAAGCTGTTTTCTGGAGAATGACGATTATGAATCCCCAGGTTGGCAGAAGCACACTCAACAATATTCAGAGACTAGCTAAAGCAAGTGCACAACAACACTTCCTTTGGAAATGTCACCTAAAAACATCAAGTGATGCCAATAACTTAAATCCAGACTCTGAAAGACTCTGTTTACGTGAGCTGCTCTTTGTGCACATAGGAGAAATGAGTTCATAAGTTCTTCTTTCACATTCTGTTCTCCAAGGGCACCCAAAGACCTCATGACTTGCACCTTTGAGTGTAAGATCAAAAAAAAAAGAGGTCACATTGCCTGCTATGCTGCAGACAGCAAAAGTAACACAAGAGACCCTTCACACAGCAATGAATGTTCAGGAAGAGCCCCTGTGAAGAAAAGACATTCTTTGTGGAAATCTCTGGAGTGTTGCTAACTCCTAAAATTGGATATATATTCTGATGAAGATACAAACAAACAAAACAGTCATCCTGGTCAGACGAAAGGTTAGTCTAATTCAGTATTATGTCTCCAGGGATACTGTAAGTGAATAGGGAAAAGTGTAAAACTAGGGCAAGCGCATAGCAACACCTTCTAAAACACTCTCTCATGCTCCAAAAATTCGTAGCTTTAAAACTGTGCCTTTAAAATATGCAATCCCTCCCACAAGAGGAACTCAGGTCATGAAAGGAGAATGAAAAGAAAGCAGTTGCTAAGAGTGGATGCACATATTGCCACAGCAACATCAAGCTGAGCTCTTGAATCTATGCACAGGGGAGTTGCTGTTTTGAGGCAGGAGGAGAGGACGTGCTCTCATGCTAACCTAGGAGAGACTCTTATGGTGAGAAAGGCCAACAGCAGCTCTTGACTACTTCCTTTAGACTTACGAACTTGCCTAAATTCATGAACTTTTTTTTAATAGGTCAACCATTAGAGTGAGGCGAAGAATACTTTTCTTCTCAAATGTCCTATATTCATCTATATTTTTTCATTCTGAATAAAATGAATTCATGTCTTAAGCATACTTATCTTTGTTGCATCGAAAACTAAGATTCTGCTGACTTTTAAAACTTTTCATTTATGATGCAAATTAAGTAGTCATCTTCTAAAAATTTTAGTGAAAATATGTATATATTTGGGGAATGGGAATCAAAATGATGATTTGACAGTCTTTGCTGTCAGTTCTTTTGATGTTCATGAACTGCAAGAATTCAGTTACAGTAACCAGGTTTCCATAAGCTTATTATAAGGAAAGCAAAGGAATACACACAGCTATGCAATTAAATAAGCACACAGGTCAATGCCCGTTTGTTTTAGCAATTTTGTGTAATATCCAAAAGGGAAAATAAATACAAGTCAATGGGGAAGAAGAAGAAATCAGTGTGTTTATTCATTCAGCTCTTTACAGTTCTAGAAAAAAATTCTGGGAATGAAAAACTGACATTTTCCTATGTTACATCACCTAAATTTACATTTCATTTATCCTAAATGGTTTGGAATATCTGGAGTGCAGCATAGCATATCTAGTGGCAGCTGGATTATCAAAGAATTAGGAATCCAGCTAGTAATCTTTATAAAAGCTGGAAAAAGTGGTTTGCACAAACCTTACATACTCTGACTCTGCTCTTCTAGCAGTAAACAGAGTTAGTAACAAGTGCTATTATTACTGCTTTGCCATCCTGAAGTTGCTAGTGCTTCTAAAATCACCTGAAGGGGCATGCAGAAATCCACAGCCCCTGCACACGATGCTGAAGCGCTACTGCAGTGCTGACTCGAAGGAAGAATGTACCACATACTGCTGAACTCCTGCGCTGACCCACCCAGCACCCCATGGGCAGACCTGCAGGCCATGTGGAATGTGAAATTTGTGTGCACATCCCCCTGTTGTTCTGTTCATGGGGAAGTGTTCAAGATTTTTGGAAGCTGAAGAATTGGTTAACACACAGAATTTCCCTGGGCTGATTTCTGAATAGTCTTATGATGAACCCTATGGGGTCTATGAAATGCACAGAGGAGAGCTCCAGAAGATGCAGTCACTCAATCTGAAAGAGAACACAGAGGAAGAATGTGCAAAAGCTTTGGGTATCTACCTCATACAAGGTAGAGTGGGGCCACTAAAGCCCTTTCTTGGAGACAGTGTGTGTGTATCGATTTACAATTGCAGTTTATTTCCTTCACACAAGCAGTGTTTATCTTGCAAGAGTACCCTGGGGAGGAGCAAACAACTCTGGCCAAAGACCTTTAATTTAATGAGGTTTCTTAAGACTCTGGCCAGAGAGGCAGAGTCGCAATTAATGGGACTCAGCCAGCCAGCCCTTGTCTCCTCATCTCAATGCAGACGTGCGCTCAGCACACAGAAACACAGAAAAAAAAAGCCAGAGAAACAACATCTCCCTGCTCTGTATGCTTCTGCCTCACAACCTCTCTTTTACCAAATCTATTATACATCATGTCATACATTATTGCCTAGAAAACGATAAACTCTTAACACTCGGGAGTAGGAACTACATTTTGGTTTGTGTTTGCATCTAACACAATGGAGTAATTAGTACTCTACAGTTCACAACAGTCTGTTTGTTACTCGGGCCACTGCTTCAAGCTGCACTAACCTCATTTTTGCCAGCCAGTTCTGTTGCCCTCTGTAGTCTGCTTAAGATGCATGTTTAGTCTGAGCCAAATCACCTGATACAGGAAGAATCCAGTCCCTGCCCAGACGCAATGAATTGGCTGCTACTGTCAAGTTATCTAAAATTTTGCAATGGCAGCACCGCTTCTAGCAGCTTGTTTTATCAGGTCCCAATTTATATTAATTCCATATGCTGCAGTGTATTAATATGTCTCTTCTGTCTTGCCTTTAGAAATAAAAACGTGATTTATCAGCAGCCTCTTTGTACTGCCAGCATATAATTGCACGCGGGTTAATTGTTAAAGTTCTGAGGGAGCTATACTAAGGGATCAATCCTTTCATTGCCGTAGTAATGAGCTTATAATGGTTGGCTGGCTAGACCTCCTGGTCTTCCCAGGGAGGCAAGCTTTAGCCATCCCCTTTCTGTCTGTCTATTAATCATTGATCTCCCATAACAGTATATCAAGGGCAACAGAACTGCACTACTGAAAATAGGGAGCAAAAAATGAGACTCATTGCATCTCATTATCTCCACTAATATGTAAATATAATAACTGTGCAGATAATTTCCTTACATAGTTTGAAAATAAGCCCTGGATGGCTTCTGGCCATGGTAAAGGCATCAGGCTTGTCTTCTTCAGGTCACTGATTCACTTCCCGGCCAGAATAATAGTAACCTACGGTTACTACCAATTGACAGTGTGTCTAAAACTTCACACCCTGGGGAAGCTGCCTGGCATCACTGACAGTTGTAATCTCATAGTTGGTCACTGGAGAGTAAAGGTTACTTCTGCAGGCCAGAGAGCAAACCTGCAAATTCAACTGCACTCTCAAGCCTGGAAAAAAATGAATGAAATTTGGTGCTGAAAGGAATGTTTTACGTGTAATGAAAAATGTTAAGAAAAGATGGGAGGATCTGAGACTGGTCTGTTCAGAGCTTAATGTCCATTACCTGTGTTACTTGGGATAGAACAGGATGGGCTTGATGTCCCATATCATCTCTCCAGTCCTACATTACCAAACTAGTGATCTGAGAAATCAGCTACAGATACCTTTTTGGGACTTTCTTTAGGATTTCTAGCAAGACTTCAGATCACCTAAAATGTTCTACCACACCTATTGCACCTCATGCTGAAGGGATAACAGACATGACTCCACTTATTTAAAGGGGTACAAGTTGCTACGAACAGGGTTCCTCATCAGCATATAATGCCTCTTATGTTTGGCACTGAGGAAGCCACCTGTCCAGGCTGATCCCCAGTTCTAAGGCAGCTGAGGAGCCATCTTCTCTCCCTGCCATAAGCCAACAAATCATAGAGAAAACAGACTCCAACCAGAGGCATATGGCTCAAGTGCCTTGCCACGTTTAGTGAAAACATCATTTACAAGATCAATAGCCTTTTTTCTTGAAGATTTTAGACCTCATTTTCATGACAGAACTTTTTCTCAGTTCCTGCCAGCAGGACAGCATAAGAGGCTTCACATGCTGCCAAGCAACTGATTTGTGTAGCCTGTGAAAACTGAGAGTGATCGAGTGAGCTACTTTCTTCAAGCCTCTGGGTAGCGCAGGAAATAAAGCTCATGGACACACACTGCTGACAAGCCAACAACCGTGCTGCACCGCTGTATACTGTGTCCCAAGAGAAGTGTGCTGCGTGTTCCAGTCAGGATGTTACCTGAACCTGTTTCCTCAACAAGCCATCAACTGCAAGGTGAGGATTCTGCAATTCAGCCTCTTTTCATGCAATGTATTTATTGTCTGCTTGAAGGAACCTATATACCACCTTGCAGGCAACAGCAGCACCGGATTAGTGGGAAGTTACACACAAGTCTTTTATATTCCATCATAAAAAAACACAGGCCAGGCTAAATAACACGAGGCTTACTGCACATAAAGTAAATGACACCATCACATCTTGTGCCACATATTTCTACCAAAGTGCAAAGATTCAGATGATAATAGTTGATGAGTGCGGGGTGTTTGAGGACGTGGTGTTGAGGGGAGGAAGCAGCAATTTGGCTGATCAATAAGCAGAAGCAACATCTCATTTCCTGGCAGTTACCTCGTGATCTAACACACATCCCACGTAGCTGTCTTTCAAAGAGAAGAACCCAAAAAAGAATTTTACAGCCTACTTTTTTGGAACAAAATCTCATCACTGAAAGCAAAGACTGTTCTAAATACTGCTGAGGAGGAAAGAATCTGAAAAAATATTATGATTACAAGAATCAAATGGTTCCTTATTAAAGGAGCTACATTTAGAGAAGCTAAAACTGCAGTTAAATTTCCAGTCTTATGTGCTCAATGTGGCTTCTTGGTACCACATCCACATATTTGCCCTTGCACCTGGCATGCTTCCCCCTCCCACCTGCCCCCCAAATTCTGAACAGTTACAAATAACTAACAGAGGAGAAGGCAGATCTCACTTGTGACAACTTTTTTGAGCATTGCATCCTGTACATCCTTCACTGCCAATGGAGTCTTAAATAACTACACTCATTCCAGTCCCTCTATCTTCCTAAAACAGAGAGGGATGCAAAGAGACACTTCACCTGGAGCCACTGAAGAAATGTAAAGACAAGGTGTCATCAGGACAGTGATGGCACCACAGTCTGATCTGCTGGCTTCAGTGGCTCTACTTTGGATGTGGAAACTAAAGAGCAGCTCTTAAACTCTTAAGAAGATACAGGAACTTTGTGACCTGTCATTCCATGAAACAAAGAGAGCAGAGGATGGTTCTCAAATTGCACATTTCTGCATTCAGAGTTCTAATTTCTTTGGTAATGGACAAACCATTTTCCTTTAATTTTGGTGCACAAAGAAAAGTAAATGATACAGAAAACAAAACAAAATAAAAATTTAAAAAAAAAAAAAAGTAGCATTTTATTTTGTTTACATTCACCTCCCCAGGAGCAACAATAGGTAAACACTTCTGCCAGTGTGACTGCTTTAAACACCAAACTACTGCTTTTAGTGGTAATAAGCTATTTACCTATTTCAGCAAAGTGCTGGCTTTCCTGACAAGTGGCCGTGGGGTCTACACCACACTCTGGACTTACTGCTCTTGTGATGAAGAGTCCATCTATCCAGGCAATATACGGCCTGTCTGCCAGTACATGGTTAGTCTGGGATGCCTGGAGCATGTGAGACTGAGTACAGAGAACTTCTGCACACACACTGCTTTCCCCAGAGGAAATCTGGACAGCACTGAGGACACTGATTCTGAACAATAAATATTCAACTTTTCTACAGATTATGTGTTGGCGCTCTCATGCTTTCCCTTGCACTTCTGGAAGAAGCCACACTCATGATCATCTCAACACTGAACCACTTGTACCCTGGGGTTTTTAAACAGACACCCAGTCATTCAGGGACTACAGTGAGTGGGGCATTTGGTTGAATTCCTTGTAATTTTTGTTATTATCCAGTCAAAAACAGAGAAACAAGACTATTTGTTTAAACAAAAATGTAACATTTTTGCACTGTGGTAGACAAGATTAATAAACAATTATTTACTTTAATCTTATGATATTGTTTATCATTCAAATTAGAACTAGTAAAATGCAACATTTTCCTTTCTATACACTGAATTATCAGTAGTGAGAAAAATCCTTTTGCAGGGCAAATCAGTTTAATATTTTAAGATAATACAGAAAGAAACATCTGAAAGTTAACTTCATAAAAAGATTATTCTGTTCTTATTTATATACTCTCTTAATTTGCATAGATTTGACCTCTTGAGTTCCCATCAGGACAGACACAGAATCCACCACCCTCAGTAATGGGACATACACTGCTAATGAACCACTGCCAACGAACCATATTTTGGAAATGGCCACAAAGTCAAATTAGAATTATCCATGACGTGATTCTGGAACATATTCTACACCTGTTCTTTGATCCAATGCAAAAAGCACATAAAATGAAAACTACACCAGACAGAAACTGATGTACAACGTTTTGCATTGTTATTGCTGGCAGTGGTGTAACAGAGAATTGTGTTCTAGTTCTCTAATTTGGTGGCATTTTATGGCCAGTTTGCCCAAATTTAAGCAACCACAGGAAAGGCAGCAGGCAATCAAAGCCTGTCTTGGGCTGTCAGCCATAAAAATGCATAGAATCGAACGTCTCTTTAAGGAGCCTGAGTGATAGCCCATTAAGGAACCCAGGTGCTACACCTGAAATGGTAAGAAGAGCGATGTGAGCCCCTGCCAGCCCTGAGCTATGGAGAGCAGGGTCTGTCCAAAGGTAATGAAGTGCACTGTCAGTGGAGGCTGAGAGCTGAATAAACAAGTCCATCAGACTTTGCTTCTTAAGCCTGTTACTTATTGAATAGTAAATTGAAAGTCATCAGGATTAACAAGCTTTCTGAGTCAGGCCATAGGAACAGATGGACACCAAGTGTAAAATGCGGCAGTTCAGAAAGCAACACCTAAGCCCTCATTTGATCTAGTAAATTAAAGACCTGCACTCGCCTTCACAGCACTCACTACCCACCACTCTAGGACAACCATCCCCCCGCTACCCCAATTTCAAACAGGTAGAGGTCTATCTTAAAACAATTAGAAATTAAGAGTCGGCATGCAGTGGAAGCACCAGAAAAATTAGCGTCATCAGTCATCTTTCAATATCCACTGCAATATTGAATAGAAATGTCATCTTTGTATTATGATGCAGCTCAGAAACTGAACTAGTATTACTATTAACTGAGAGAAAACCCAGTCTACAGGATTTCAACCCTTATTTGAAGTTCAGTTTATTAACCGCATCTCCCATTAAGCCAGTTTCATTATTTAAACAACACGATGCAATAAAAATAACTGAAGATTAAACTTACCATTTAGGTAATTTAGCTGTAAGTCACAGCAAAATGGTCTCACATATCTCTTCCAAGCACAGATTAAAATACAATAAAATAAAAAAGTTGCACAACTTGGCATGATTTGCACGTTCTACTTGAGAGAAGCTTGGTCATCATATACTAGGGATACATTTCAAACTATAACTAAGCATCCTTACATGGAAGATGCCCTCTGCTAGCATCGACTCTTCTTGCACATCGAAGCTGCACCCACTGCAGAGGAGAGCCTGGTGCAGGCAGTACAAACCTCACATAACAGGGAAGTTACAGGTCAGAAAAAAGATGTACTGACAATATTAGGCTGATGGGCCTGGAGATGATGCACACGGAAGCATTGTTCACTCTTTTTTAATACAAAACCAAGGAGAAATCAAAGGAAAAAAGCGGAACGCAGGTACAAAAGAAATAGTAGGAGATTTCTCCTCACATCATTAAGCTGTTGAACTCACTGTCACAGGGCATGGCAGCTGCTACGTGTTTACAAGAACTCAGAAGGCAATTGGACTAAATCCCAGAATTAAAATACATCATGATTTAATAAGTACAAAGACACTACCTCCAGCTGATGAAGTCCTTGAGCCACATATCATTGGATGCTGGAACAGTGCACCCGGGAGTTATTACTACAGGCTTAACCCAGTGCTTATAGTCATCCCTGGGCACCCACAGCTGGCCAGTACAGGAATTCTGTGTTCTTATCCAAGTACCAAAGGGACAGACACCCTATAAAAACTTAGGTAAACTGGATGAAAAAAAAAAAAAAAAAAAAAATCACAGAAGTTACTATTGCATAGGGATAAGGCAAATTGCAGAGCTTTATGCTGAGAACCCAGTCATTTTGGATTATGTACATATGGTTACACAGTAAACCAAATTCTCGCTGAATCTTGAGAGTCCCTTAATTTTCAGGAGCATCAAATTCATTTGTATATCCTAGAATACTGATTTTAAAACACAGGCCAAGTATGTACTATTTCCCTGTTCTACAGAGGAGGAACAGAAATATGTTTACTGGCAATTGAAGAAAGGATTGTCGAAGTGTAATATTTCTTTATCCAGGAAAAGGTTGAACAGACCTGTAGATTTCTTGCACTCAGAATCCCTCATTTCCTCCATATAGTCCAGCGCCCAGATCACATCAGTACTGAAAAAAACAACAATCAAGTTTCTTAAAGGATTTATACCCATTTGAGAATTTTTACTGTTTCCATTTTCTGAGGGTGGAGAAACAACTCCATCCAAATTAAAAAGACGGGCACAGAGTCAGTTCAATAGGCAAATGAGTTTTCATACACAGTTAATTGTTGGGTCAAGGTTTCAAGAAGATGATGCATTACAAAATATTTGAAAACAGTGTGCTGCATTTGTGTATGTTCTTTGGACATCTTCTAACCCTAGGTGAAAAGTATTTTGGCTGGACCATCTACCAAAATATGATGTAAGCAGTTATAGGGAATAAAAAAGAATCAACCAGGTGAAGTGATGAGAAACAGATAGACATTTTCCTTCCCTCAGTATTTAGTAAGCACTTATTAATCTTTAACATGTCTGCAAATTACAAGAGGCATACTACCATTCAATAAATTCAAATAACCAAGCGTAGTTCTGCAAAGTCCATCTGAGGCTCTGTGTTTGAGACAACCATATTCCCAACGGAGCTTTTCGGAGCACAGTCCTGAGCGCTTTCTTGGTGGTCATTATGCCAGTCCCTACCAGAAGTATTAATACAGGTCAGTAACACCCACGCTGTGAGCCCGCATCCCCTCAGGGACTGCAACAAGGCAGGACACCTTCCCGCTGCCATGAGCCTGTAACTGTGTGCCTGAGCCAGAGTGACCAGAGGTCCCCAGGTAGGGGGGACAGCCCAGCCACCCCTGGTCAGGGGCTTCTCAGAGCGTGGGGAAAATCCACAGTCCCCTGCTGCAGATGCTGAAAACGCAGGCAGCATGTCAAGTGGAAAACATAAAGGGTCAACCTAAAGGATCTCATACTGAATCATGAGTTCAGGTATGTCTGTGTACTAATGCCACTGGACACCATCTCTCCTGGCAATGGTGTGCAAAGCCACCATACTGACCTCTTACCTCACAGGAGCATCTGGATTTAGGGGATGAGAGGAATGCACATATATATCTTGCTGGAATAAGATGATAAACAGGCTAATATAACAGAAAGACACATATAGGGAAATGGGACTTTAACATTTGTCTCCCTGTTCAGATGGGGGGAATAAAATAAGCAAATTAATGACAAGACCTTAAGACATTACTAATGTCTTTCCTGTGAGTAGAATATTTAATTGCATGCATGGTCCCCTGAACACTTACCCTTTCCAAAGGCGAAAGCATGCCATTTTGCAGTGAGGAGGCTGGGACCAAGCTCTTCAGACAGATTTCATTTTTAATATTAGAAGTATGCAACCACTCTCTAGCCTTGAATGCATAGTCTCTGGTTGCTTCAGTGCTCTTTGCATTAGGAAAGACCAACGTGTCCACACATACACAAAGAAAGATAACTGTAAAGGGGAAGATCATTTGCAAAGCCGGAGTGGTTCACCGGAAAGAAACAACCCTTTGACTTCAGATAAAAGGCGAAGGGGTCACAGTGAACATTGCAAGAGGCTGCCAAAACACGTATGCTAATATTTTGCCTTAATTCTCCCCTAGCTGACTCTAAATTACTAGAATAAAAACAAATTTTAGGAGCCAGGGTAAGTCTGCTAAAATATCAGAATATTTAGTGAGCCTGGAGACAGGAGAGAGGAACAAGAAGTAGCTGATTTGTATTTTGCCTTTTTTTTTTAAAAAAGGAGAATAATACCCGTATATATGATTTGTTCACCCACACCATACTTGGTGCCCTTTTGCTGCCATCAGATATGACACTGCAGACTACCACTGAATGAAAATCTCAGTTCCTAATGCCAGCTGGGGCACTTTTACTCACTAACACAACGAGAAACAAAACTGTGTTTACTGAAACCTTTAACTTCCGTTGCCAAATTAATTTTGTTCTATGTCTCAGCCACATCACCATCTCATCTAGCAAAGACATCCACTGTCACTTATAGGTGAACATATTTATTGGTATATAATTTTCAGGTGCTTATCTTCAACACTGAATCCAGGATTTGGGGCATTATACCATCACTAATCACTACCTGAGCTTCTGGTTCTCTCCTACTCTTGGGCTTTACACATATTCCTACCCCATTCTCCGCAGGCTATAGACTGATGCAGCACACTGCTGCCCTCAGCTTCTTTTGAAAAAAGTGTGAGGTCAGAGTTCAGCCACAGGGAGGGAACTAACACAGAAATTAAAGCAATGAATGCCAGAAGGCTGAAAATGGTAAAGTGCACTGCAAAAGCACTGAGCTCTGAAAGATCTTGACAAAATACCATATTGTGGTGGCAAAGCAATTACGGAGTTCACAGTCTTCCCTACTGGGACAAATGGGTCAGTTCTCATATCTCCAAACTACTGTTTCAGACTTTCTGCAGAACTGATTTCCACTTTGCTCATTTGCAGATGTACAATTAATAAGTAATAGAAATATAACTGCATTAATAAAATCTGATACCAAAAAGTATGGATGTGTGACAAAAAGTAAATTCTGTGGCTATAGAATAGAAGGCAATTATAATAAATTAATTTACTCTTTAAGCAGCCCTGTGACAGGTCCTATTTTTTCAGATGGAAAATTGGATCACACAGTGCTCAAAGAACAAAGTTCCACCTTTTTCCCTATGAAGCCCCCACTTTTCTTTTTAAAACTTTCAATGCTGTTTTGCTCTCTCTAACAGAAGAGCCCATGTCGTAACCCTTCAGGGCAGTACATGCCAGGCTCAGGTCTGCTTGCAGTCATGGACTCTTTTAAAGATAAACAGATCGAGCTTAGCAGGTCAGCAGAGTAGGCTGGTGAGGAGTAGAAGGCACTGTTATCCATGTCAAAGAGCAACCTATAACCATTCTTGGCTTAGTCTAGCAGAAATCTTCCCTATTGGGAAAAGTGAGCAGGACAGAGACTACCAGTGCCACCGTGAGGTTTGGTCCTGTATTTGTTCATTACTAACACACAGAGTCACACACAGAGGGACATGCAGCTTATCTTGCTTTCCTTACAAATACTGAGTATATAACAAAAATACAGGGAAGAGACAGAGAAACTTAATAGCTGTGAACAGTATCAAAGGAGTCTCCACAGGAAATACAAACTATGTCTGTATCTTTTCGAACATGAAACAAATTTTCTCTTTACACTTCATTCAGTGGAAAAAATCCAGCCATTTTAGCTGAACAACTGACTTTTATATCTGGGCTCTAGAAGAGCTACTTAGCAAGGAGAGCCATTAGCCTATTGTCAAAACAGTACTAACAATTAGCTCTTAATGAGTGTTTCTCATAAGAAAAGACAGAAACAATCCAGTTTAAGCTAATGTGATTTCTCTACCTTCTCCAGCACAAGGACCCTGTGCAACATCAACAACACACATCGAGTGCTCAAGAAAAAGGTTTGCTTGTGACCTGCAACAGGGACACAGATAAATAGCAGATCTCGGAGTTCAGCTTGAGGCAGCATCACCTCTTATCCTTGCTTTGCTCATGCACTTTGTCAAAGATCTGCAGTGAGAAAGTATCCACTCATAATCTTGAAAGGGAACTGTCATTTTTCAGCCAAAGGTCTAACAGCATTTGACAAACCTGACAGGTCTGACCGTGGCAGTGCTCTGGGAATGTACTGACCAAAGGGCTTTCTGGAGCAAAATGAGACCACAGCTTGCGTGTCTCTCTGCAGATGCCATGTGTGACCATACCCTGCACGGGGCACTGCTGGCACTGGTCACAAAAACAGATAGATGGACAGACAAGTGTTGGACATCAATATTTCTGCAGATAAATATAGAAAAGAAATGGAGCCAGTGAGCCAGGCTAAAGTGAAGCCAGGCCCCAGGAATTTTAATTACTATTCCATGCACACTCACTTCCACACCTCCATGAACACTCCCCCAAGCCCAAAGTTCACGACTGGCTCCAAGTCATTTAGTGCTGCTTCAACATACGCAATTAGCACAGGGCAGCTTATTATCACAGTGATGCCTGATAATGAACTACTTAATGGTTCGATTAACAACTTTTAAAAATTGCTCTTCTAACTTCCTTTTTTCATTGGTGTTTATTTATTTATTTTATTCTACTCCTTCCCCCTCTTCTTAGGCAAATATAATTAGGAGAGATCTAATTAGCTGACGATATTGCTTACTAAAAACTTTGCTAATGACTTACTCTTGCCTATAAACCCTGGGGTGTCAGCTTCTCACGTGTCTATAGCTTCCTGTGAAGCCTCATCATTTTGTATGTGAACTTTGATCTGTACTAGAAAATTAATGACTAACTCATATAGCTTAATGTATCAAACAAAGGCAACTCAGAACTAGCTGAAGAGATCAGTACATTTGTTGTGCATCTGCTTATATATTTGTCAAGAACATGCTACACAACTTTATTACATTAAAAACTTTCCAGTTAAGTCTCTGACTTCAAATGGGCCTTTTTTGTGTAGTTGTGCTACTCTCGCCCTAGGCTACCTTTAGCTCTCTTATCTTTAGGGCAAGCTTTTCCAAAATGGTGTACCTTGACTATGACCAGAATAGTAGATGTTCTCAGCTGTGCCACGTAAGCATCTGTTTGAAGTGGACAAGGGATTCACTCCAAACTCAAGGTGCTTACACCTATCAAATAGACTCTTCAGAGATGTGTTTGTTTAAACTCACTGAGGTGTGTTTGTCCCACAGTCCCTAAATCAGCTCTGAAATGCTGCTGCATCCTCACATCTTCTTCCACTGGGAGGATGCAGTGTAACAATGCTTCTCTTTCAGTACTGTTGGTGTCGAGTTTGCTTAACGCAGCAAGAACACAAGTCTCTCCTTACCCTTCCTGTGCCAATAACTCTCCCAAGTCAAACCCACTGCTTTCTCCTCATGCACCAAAGCATTTTATCCAAATGACCAGACCTATTCTCAAGCATTTGACTGAACCTCTCCTTGATTTAACATCTCAGTTAAGGTCTACCTCAGCCCCAAAGCACAAATACAGCCTATACCACCTCCAGCAGCAGAATTTCAGATGCCCTTGCTATTTATTTGGAAGGCTAAACTTTAATAGTCAAGAAAATGTGATAAAAACCACTTGCTGGTTCCTCTGTTCCTCATCTGCACAGTACTATGGATTGCAGGATTTGACCTGGCTTGAATTAAGTCTTCCATTTGCATTTGTTGCACCATCTCCTCCTCATTCATAACATAACTCATGACTCCTAAAAGGTATTTTGCTGTAATTGTCCTAAATGGAGCTATTATCACTTTGCGGGTTTCATCAGAGCAAGAGGAGCTTTTTTGCAAATAGGGATGAGGGTGCATTTCCGGGCAACAGCTTTGCCTGGGGAACCTTCTCCGAAGTCATACAAAACAGAATCAAGCAAAAGTATAAAAAGAATCTAAAATATTGGAAGTGTCCTTCTCTCCAGACCCTGCATATGATTTAACCTCCAAGACAATATGAAACCTAGGTCAAAATCAGACCAAACAACAGCTTTCAGCTTATTTTTGAGTAAAGGACAACAAGCAGGAAATCCGGTTCAAGGTTCTCTTTCCAGGGTATATTTATTTTCCCATTGTATAGGTAATCTTCACACTTTTCACACTATAACACTTTTTTTTTCCCCCTGTTAACCATACACAACACAAGAATCTAAAATCACTTTTCCTTCTTTGTGAGGAGCCTTAGCCTCACCAGTAACCAGTATAAAGCAACTATCTCCTTGACAAGGACTACAGGCACAAAATCTGAAATGCAAATCTTACCAGAACTTATGTTTTTATAAACTGCACTGACAGCAGCAGATTGAGAAAAAGGAAATGATGCACTCTAACTTTACAAAAAATGCTTGCTACAGTTTAATTGTGTCAGACAGTAACTGAAAGCCAGCTGAGCTTTAGGGAAGGCACAAACGGGAACTCTTAAAGTTATAATATACACTACTGACATTTAAAAAGACAAACACTAAGTACAGAGCAAAGGGAGCTAATTTAATAAAATAAGGGTTTGGCACTGAGTGTTTATTTGTCTTGGAGGACTTCTTTCTTTTTTTAAACAGCACCATTCACATTGCTCATTTTCAGGCTTGGTTACATCCCTGATGGATAATTTTCAAGTTACTACCCTTATTAAAAAATACAAGACTATTTCACAGCAGTAGACCCAATCACTGTAGCAATACAATGCTGTGTATTATGCTATTCGTCTTCAAAATGCTCCATAAATATTAAAGACTAGACCATAACAGCACAATCTACCTTGAATAAAAGTAGCCCACAGCTATTCCAGCCTAAGAACTTCTTTCTCTGTACCCAAACACTGCAGTTTCCTGCTTGCATTCTTCTTGCTCTAAGGGATTCAAAGCAGTATGGTTTTACCTGAGTTTTTATTGCTTATTTGTCATCTAAATGAGAGTTGAGGCTTTTTTAAAAATCTAAGCATGACAGTGAATACCACACCCACAAAAACTGGCCTTTCACTGTTTAAGGTGTCCTTGATGCTCTAGGAAGGACTAAGTGGTCCAGGTAGGATCTTCTACAAGAAGCCGATATACTAAAATGGTTTTCCAGAAGTTAAACAGCACTGTATTGGACTATACTAAAAGATTTAGAAGCAGCACTATGCAAAAACCACATTAACACATTGCCCCTAAGGAGTTTTTTTCATACCATTGTCTGAGATGCTAGGTCCACTTCTTAGCTTCAGAGGAAACTGAAGGCGACATGCAGAGAAAGGATACAAAACGAAGATTTGCCAGTTTGAAGGTTGTTTCTAACACTACTCTTTCATGCCAGCAGTGCTATTAGGAGGTTGTTTCTCATGGAGACTACTCCCTACAACCTTCAATGCACTTCAGCTGGGTTATTCAGCAGCTGCTGACCCAAGACCTTGCCAGGAAGCAGGTAGCAGGCACTGCCTCCACTGGGGTGAGACTTCACACGATTTCCAGGCAGAGAGAAATTTTTATGTTGCTCTAATATTACATTGACTCTAAATAAATATATTCAGTACCAAAGATGAAGATGTTATGTTGCTAATTCATCTATCATCACAATAGATATATAACCTTGTATCATTTAGATCTCTACTGTACCTTCAAAAAAAAAGATAGAAGAAAGCTAAAACTTCACTAATATACTGTTTATTTTAATGCAGAAACACCTACAATTATATAAATGTTAAGTAACCATAGCTGATTAACTCTGTTAAGGTTAATTGCAGTTGAATGTAATTTAAAGATTCATTTGAAGTTAATTACATGTTCTTATAATAATCAACATTTTCATATTGCACAAAACAGATGGTAGGAAAATGCATTTATGACTATTAAGTCCCTGTTGAGGTCTAAGAGATACCAGGGAGATTTCTCTACGAAATGCACACAACTGTTTTCCCTCTCAGGTTCAGGCACTGGAATGGGGCCTTGTAATCACAAAATGTTGAGCTTTTTTTTTTCTGGAACTTGGACCACCTTTGGTACCTGAAACTGGTACCTCAAAACTTGAGTAATGTATCCAAAATCAGTCTGGAAAAATCTTGACTGTAGGAGGCTTGTATCACAATAAGGTGACAATCATCTGTGTCCTGGATGTTTCAATTAATCAAAGTTCCAATCGATCCTTTAACTTTTAAAAGGGATTCCTTAAATGATGGGAGAGTGAATATTCTAGTCTCACAGAACAAAATGCTTTCAGTAACAGTAGCAGTTCACTCAAGATTTGTGTACTGATACTGAGATATTCTGAGCATTTCGCTGCAGAGTACAGTCCTCTTGTTTTCCCCAGTCCAAATCATTGTCAAAAGCACCATGACTTCCAGAGAGGCATGGCCTTAGAATCTCAATACAAGAGCAGACGCAAAAGTTCTAAACTATCATCATCTCATGTTTTTCCACCATGTTCCTTTAGCAAAACAGTTTCAATTACCTGTCCTGATTTCTAGCAGAGATAAAAACCTTCATTTAAAATTTTAAAGGTGACGTTTTGAAGAGTTCATATACTTCTTGTAAAATACCTGAAGCTACTATTCTGAAAGCACTGAACAATGCCAAAGGGATATTTATGTAAGTTAGATCTTTCATCTACGTATTTTTACTCCTGGTTCTAAAACCATAGTTGTGATAGGCATCTATTAGTGTTACAACAAATCTGATCATGACTTATCGCCAAATTCTGCCATGGGAAGCCAGGCTCTCACCTCCCAGTAATCTAGCAAACACTGTGTAAACAACTAGAAAAACATCTGTAAGAAATAAAGAGGAAAAGGGATGCTGACAGCGACATTCATGAATTACAAGCAGGGAGTTCTTAAAGAACTGAAGCTGGAAGTGAAAAGTTCCACAAGCTATAAAAAACTTGCTATCAACCCACTTTTCATTGACTTGACTGGGGATCACATTGGGTCTGTGTTCAGTACAAAGCTGAACGCCTTTTTGCCAGTACAGAACTGTGCTGCTTCTGGTTCACATGGGGGTAAAAAAACAAGGTGTTCTGGCTGTTGTTAGATATCTGGACTTTGTCACTGTCACTGTGTTAAATCAGAGAAATTCCACAATGGAAAGAGTGTACTAATCCTGTGAGGAAGAGCATGTCCATCACTTAACACAATGATGCTGTACACAGAGGAGACAGGCAAAGCTCAACAGAAGGATGACCAGAAACAAGCAGAGAAACTTCACATAAAATTTGTTCCTTCTCTGCATTTCTGTTCAGCCAGTTTAGCATTGTTTGCCCATTTTTTAATTTTAACAGGCTACATGCTGAACAGTCAACTATATTAACAAAGATATTGTTGATTTTTAAGGTTAAATTCAAAAGACAGAAGGAAAACTATCTGGATTATGGGGAGTGGGGTGGGGGGCAGAGGGTTCAATTAATATATTTCCATATCTCTAATAGAACTTCATATTTCCTCCTTTTTAGTGACACCTTCTACATTTAAGGAATACAGATATTTATTTAAATAGTTCTGTAGTATATATTTATTTTACAGAAGATTGTTTCCAGTGGACTAGAGATGAAGCACAACACTGGCAGTTTTCTCAGATCCTAGACCTAAACCTCAGACTTTAGACCTGGTTTGTACTTCTCTTAATGCTATACATATTGAAATGTCATTCTCTACACCTTGAACCACAAATAAAGCTGTACCATCTTAACAACATTATACAGATCTAACTTTTCTTCATGACAGCATGAGATCATCTTGCGAGAAATATTATCATGGACTTTTTAAAAATCTATACAAAATATAGACATTTTGGACATAGTCCCATTCTTTTTCTAATACAGGAAAGATTAAAAATACTTGTCCCAGAATACAGCTATTTTTCAATTTTTCACTCTCCTGTCTCCTTTCTGTAAGCCTCTAACATGAAATACAGAGCTGTACTGGTATAAGAGTTTGGTGGCTGATGCTATAAATCTTACATTCTGGGTTGTCTTCCTGTGTCAAATCCGGGCATGCCATTTTTTCTTCAATACTTTTGGAAGAAACTGCCAAATGTACGAAGTTAGTGCACATGGCCTTTAGTCAGTTTATTCTGACTTCAATAATTACATGGAAGTACTGTCATTAGCAGCCACTTGGTTGCATTCACATCGTTTTCAGAGTGGCATCCTTGCAGTTCATGCAACTATCTTATATTTCTTTACTTTTTTCACACAACACGCCTTTCAAGTTATCATCCTTCATTGTGTTAGTGGGAACAGATACACTCATATTCTGTATCCCTTTTATCTTCAATGAATTTCAAAGGCAAGTGATAATGTTCTATCACACATTATAAATAATTTTTTCACTAACTGCCTCATCATCTTTCCACCAGTGCAAAAGATTTCAGATCTGAAACACCCCTTGTCTGGCCACCTCAACACCTGCAAGACTGAAACGGTCACGAGGAACAACTTTTAGTTGTTCCATGACACTTTGTAAAATTTTATTTAAGTTCAAACAGTTCCCAGGTTAAACTCCCAGTTCTCTCCACAAGTAACACTAGCATAACATCTCCTCTTCAGAGGACTGAGCACCAAGAATTTCTTCACAACATTGTTTTATTATATGGACAATGCCAATCTGGTGCTTTCTACTCTTCACAAGTCTTGTGACACATTAAGCAATGCAGGTGATGAACAGGCAGACATAAAACCAGGAAAAATATTCTCTAGACTATCCAGTAAATCCATGTCTCCAGTCATTACTGCCAAATATAAAGAATAAAGCAGTAAGATAACTCAGCTACCTGCCCCCAATGACTTTCAGATGATTATTTTTGTGAGGGTACTGAAGAGGGCTGTATTGTTGCCTTGGCAAAGAGAAACATTTATTCACATCAAAAAACAACTTGTAATGCCAACCCATTTACCAAAACATATCATCAAGATGATGTCTCAGAAATGAAAAGTTAGCCAGACAACTATAATTACTTCCCTTTATTGTGAAAGCTGTACATTCTCCTTCTGAAATAATATTTCATCTTCAAATTTGCCTCCTTTCTCGCGTAACAGTTTTACTTGTATTCAGAATTTTTGATTCCTTCTCTCCCCACCCCATCCTCCCACCCCAGTGAAGTGGATAGCTTCTGTTGTCAATGCTTCTGAACAGCTTTTTGCTAGGTGACTATCCTATTTGATTGTTTTAGTTGAGGCAAAGGAGAACTCTTTCTTAAACCTATTTGAAAACCTAACCTCTTAATTAAGCACCCTGAGTCATTCAGGCTTGGAAAAGTAGACTTTGGCTGTTCTGGGAAAGGCAGAATCAGAAAATTGTGCTTACAAGGGCCGTGGTGAAAAATCACTGCACAACATCGAATAGTCCTCTTTCTTTCTTTCTTCTTTTTTTTTTTTTTTTTAATCTTTGAGCTCTGCAGCTCAGAACTGTAAGTGTGCAGGAACATGTTTAAATCATTCAAACTACTGAGGGGATCCTGCAGAGAGCGGGTTCCAGTGCTCGGGATCAGGTTGTAGCCACCAGGCTGGGAGACAAGGCTATATCAACACTGTATAAAAGCAAGGTGAGGAACTGAGAAGTTACGGTGGATACGAAGTTGAAAGGCAAGGTGATAACATTGTTTTAAGTCAGAAAAATAAGGAATCAAATATAGCCACAAAGGCTGTTTTGCAGGAAGCCCAGGTTTACTGGTCAGGACTCTCTGCAAGAGCAGAGAATGCAAACTCCAAATGGCTGCTCAAAAAGAGGAGCAAGAGTCAGAACCAGGAATCAGAGAAGGCTGCCCAGCTCACGTATGCAAGCAATAAGCAGACCAAAGCAACAGATGGGTTAAATCTTACACCTGTTTGGATGCAGCAAAACACCCAGCAGATTTACAGACCAGTTCTCATTTTTTTGGGTTAGTCAGGCTCTTTGTTGTCCAAGCTCAAGCCCAGATCATGACAGAAGAGACTGGTTGTCCAGCTGAAACCTAACAGACTAATAGCATCCTTTAAATAAATCATATGACTTTCAGAACTGCTCAGCAAACACTGGTTCTTGTGACTTCATTTTTACTTAAGCATTTACTGAAAATTTTCTTCACCTCCCAACAGAGTTTCTATAGAGTCAAGGTACACACCAAAGCACTGACAGTTGAAAAATGAGTTGCTTTGCATTGTAAGATCCAGTTAACGATAAACAATGCTTGGGACCCCTCTGTAAGCAGCATATAAGTTGCTCATTTTACACCCCCCACCAAATGCAATTGACAATCTATCAACAAATAAAACTCACTTACAACTTTAAAATCCTGGTATATGACATGCATGGATTCAGTAATTGCAGGGGAAAGAAAAGTCAGATTAAAATTTGCGTAACATAAATTTCCTGATTATAGTGGCCAAAAGGAGATTTTCGGATGCTGCAACTGCCCTGGGTGTTTTACCCAGCGTATTAAGTGCTGAGAAGAACAGCATCTGACAGGATAGGAAGAGATGTAGTTCTGTTCTCTGGATCTCAGTTAACTGCTTTGTTCTGCCCAGAAACCTCTGAGAGGTGGCACTGTCACAGCTTGTAAGCTGCCTGCCCTTCATGGCCTGACTTTTCGTAGAAGCAAAAACATGTCTATCAGGACTGTTATCATGACTGCCTCAATGAAATTATTCCATTTAGACTCTCTTGTCCTCCTGGAAACAAATGTTATGAGCATGAACTGCATGTAGGTGTGGTTACACCTACACAGATACTAATCATGGATCAAACTACATAGATGAAACATCAGAAGTCAGGACTTTGTATAAACACAGATGTTTAATGCATAGAGAGATGACTGGTAGAGTAATTGTCTGCTGATAATCTCTGTTAGTTTGACGTAATAATGTAAGGCTTTATTTTAGGCTCAAGCCACAAGTACAGAATAACCTCAGACTTATTTAGCCAGCTTTTAGACCAAAGCAGAAAAAGGCAGGAATCATAATCTGCTAGTTCATTACGACAACATAGGGGACAGAAAGCAATCTCTGTACCATAGACTGACAAAAGATAACTTTGAGATGGAGTAATGAGACTACAACATATTTCGAAGACACACCTGGGTTTGAACAAAATAATTATTTTCAGCAGTGTTTTAAAATTGCATCCCCAGCTTCAATCAAGTGCATCTTGATGTAACAGGAATACAGCTCAGAGGAACTGGAGCGACAAAGTGCTAAAGAATGTTTTACATAAGAGAATCACAGCATGAGAAGACTTGCTAAGAACTCCGCTGGCAGGACTCAAGAAAGAGCTGAGCAACTTTAATAACATCAAGGTAAATGAAAGCAGAATTTTAAAAAAAAGAGGCAGAAGAGGAAAAGAAAGACCAATGTAATAGAAATCTTGTCTGACTACAAAGGCTGAAGAGATTAAAGGCAAAAGGAACTTCATGTGTTTTCTACCTTCTTGTTTTTGGGCTCAGATGCACTGGCACATCTCTGCAAATGTCAGAGAGTCAGAAAGCAAATCAAAAGAAACAGCTCTGATCTGAGGAGTGAAAGGGAATACATCTGCCAAGGGTGTAATGTGGCACATCAGGCCACCCAGATAATGAGGGGCAGCAGATGAGAAGGAGGACAAATTATATCAGCTCCTAAATGAGAAGGCTGATGGCAGAGATGGGTCTGTTTTGCTGGGGCTTTCATTAGGAATCATTTGTGTAGCTGCACTTTGGGCCTCAGCTTTGGTTGTCTCTTTGCTGTGCAGAACGAGTGCTGTTGGATATGAGATTTCAGGGAGCTAATCTCCAGTTTGCAGCCATGGGTGACCAAGTCCTCTCCTCAAACCATTTCCAGAAAGCTTGCAAAACACTTCTTTTTTTGCTGTTGCTTGCAAAAAATAAAAATTAAAAAAAAAAAAAAGTCCATTTTTGTCTATATTTTCCTAGAACTTCAGAGAATATTGTGAAGTTAAATAAAATTGCATAAGTGTCTTGTGAACTGTATCTAAAAATATTGATTTATCTTTTAAGATTGTTAACTGGTTCAAGAATTTCTTCTGATATCCAAGGATTTTTGTCTTTAAATTGTACCAAGTAAGCAAGTTATATTCATACATAAATTTAATGACAAATACAACTTTTCTGATGAGGTTAAAAAGGGAAATGAACACATGAATTGACGGAAGTCTAAATAAGCTTATGAGATTTCATCAAAAAGCTTTAGACAGCAAGTTCCAAATGGAAGTTTGGGAGAAATGTGGATCAGTGTAAATATTCTGACGAATAAACAAACGGGTTAACAGATTGAGTTGAAAACAGCATAAAAAGGAATGGCTGTGGTCCCTGCTGTTTATGCTTCAGCAACATTTTAAGTGTTTACTGTAAAATAAAAATAAGATGGATGTATAAGCAAGAAGAACTTGTTGACTTGTAGGAAATATAGAATTAATCCTGTAATGCTGCTGCAGGTGTTTTTCTCATTTAATTTTGTGGTTTGCTTCCACAAACATTCATGCAACTACTTTTACTGTGCAAAGTGAATTTCATCACTTGCTGCTAGTATTCAGAGAGGAAACTTCACATTTACTCGTGAACACTCAGACTATTCAAAGGGCTGAAGGAGTTAAAAAGCATCATCTGACAATTTACAGCTAATTCATGAAACTAAAATAGATAAATAATAAAAGCAGAAAAATATTAAATATTTTTATTACAAATACATTTGGTGCATTAATTTAGAAACTGGAAATTGCTACGTTTGTCATTAAGAACAAGTTCTTCACTGGCTAATCATCACTTACAAACACCATGACAACAGGACAAGAAAAAAGATGCATTGAGTCAGGTAATGATCAAGCACCAGCATAACATTTTGATCAGTGCTTGGACTAGCTCTACTGTTTGATTTTCTCCAGAAAATTAGGTTATTTTCTCATGAACTTCTGTATTATTCTGCTACCTAGTTTCACTCTGAGCTACAAATGGAAATATTGGGAAAAAAAAGCATACTTGAAAACAAAGCCATGAATGAGGTTGTTTCTGTTCAGTTTCCTGTTTCAAAGCCAGCCAGGGATGACAAGAAGCTCAAAGGAAAGTCTGTTCTAATGAGATTTCTCCTCCAAAGACTTTTGGATGCACTTGGATACACATTTGAACCCTTCAGTGTTTATCTGATCAGAAATGAATTGCTGGGCAATCCTCATATGCTCATGGGTCCAAGTCATGACCTGGAATGTCTTGTGCTATAATAGAAGCGATAAAGCAACAAAACTAATAGCTTTATCAGAGCTAAAAGGCTGAAACTGAACAAGAGAAACACAAGATAATTAATTGGAGCACAGTAACTTTTTCAGGGTGCTTGGCATCATATGTCAAATTCTATTGCAAGGCATTTCCACCAAAGCAAAAGATCGATGTATTTCACATAAATAAAGGTGCAATTGCTGTTTATCTGGACACATCCGCATCAATGCTGGCTTTCACTTGAGGATACAAAATCGAGATGGCAACAGAACGGCAGAGAAACTTTCATTTGAGTGGGCCAGGGCAGAGTAAATTGATGGAAATACACAGTTTTGCACAAAGCAAAAGGATTTGCTGGCTGACAGCTTTTAAGCACAGCTGCTTTCTGTGCACTAGGGAATTGTCCACTTTGCTCTTGCTTCAGTATGCTGCTACTTTAGTCATTTAAATATCTGTCCAAGACTGTAAACATTTGTGAATGAAATAGTCTAGAAACACACTGCCTGAACCCAGTTTTCCCCTCTCAGAAGAGGAATAAGCTACAACACGAGTGCAACCTGTTAACCGAGGTCCCTGTAATATCATGGAGACATAAGTCTTATACTCAGCTCAAGTCTGCTCTCATTCTGATCCTAAAGCTTCAGCTGAAAAGAACTGTGGGAAATTCAGATTATTATGGATGGCGATTTTGGGGACTAGTGTAGGTTGAGAGAGAAAGAAAGTTTGAGGGAAATACAACTTCGGTTTTACAGGCTTACCAACACTCAAGCACAAGTTTGTTCAAGGAATAATGGTTGTGAAGAGTGAGGAAGATTTCTACATCACCTGTTTTCTGTTCTGAATAACAGTAGGGAATAACACATAGCAGCAGAGAAACATACAGCAGCAACCCTAGACTGTGGAGCTGAAATGCAGTTCCCATGGAGACAAGTACAGTTACTTAGTAATTGAGAAAGTAGGAGCCTTTCTCCTGTCACATTTGCTTTAAAATTTTAGCCACTATATTGTATTATCAGCCTTCTTGTTTTTTAAAAAGTTAACATGGTTCAAATCATTGCAATTCTGGTCTTTACAATACAAGAACTCAGATTAAAAAACAACAATGCCAAGAACCAGCGAGATATTATTATAATATCATCCCATATTTTATCCTAATGAAAGAGGTGGTTTAAGAGATTTAGGGGTAGGCAGAGGGTTGGTCAGCACACATGTGGATCAGTCATTCTGTCCTGCCTGCTGTTTGGCTACACTTCGGGTGAAGTGATTTTAAGACTTGACTCCATCACTGCTCCCTCACTGAAATGAACGGAGGAAAACAATCAAGGGCAGAATTTGCTTAACTGCTTGCAAAGCCCAATGGCTCTCTGCAAAGAAATGCAGGGCTACATCAAGCACAAAAAAATGAAAGACCCAGTACTGTTTGTCTTGTCCATGTACTTGCAGCATTCTTGCAGGTACATACAATCCCTTTGCTCTCTACCACAACCCTTTCCATTATTATCAACTTTACCTTCCTGAACAGTATTCTGTGTTTTCTGAGCCAAAGACAGGGTGTTTTGTCAGCAATTCTGCATTTCTGGAGTAGACTGGGATTGGTAGTATTTGCATAGATTTGTTTGGCAAAATATTACCATATGTTACTTTAAAGATAGTAGTTTTCCATTTATTTCACACACACACACACACATTGCTTTCCAGAAGGTTTTGAAGCCAAGAGTAGAAGTATATGGTTCTCAGTGCTGATCTCTTATCTTCATTAATTAGAAATAGAAAAAAAAATCCAAAAGAAAAATAATCCAGACATACTATTTCAATTTTTACATTAATTTCTTTCCATCATTCCTATCATTTGGAAATATTGCCATGAATAAGTTTCCTATCAGATGTAGTTATGAAAGCAGCTATTTCTAATCACTATCATGAACTACTTCAAATTAAAATTATAATTTACCATCACTAGTATTTGCACTGAAATTCGGTTTCTGCTACCAATATAAGGGATAAAAACACAAAGTCACCTAAATCATAGACGAATCCTTTGGGCATCTGAACACAACACACATGAACCCACTGACTGTGAATAAGCTTCAGAGCAAGAATTACTCACAGAAATGAGCCATGAAGGAATCAGAGAAACTTATCTACTTCAGAAACTTTTAAACATAAAGGGTGAGAGATTCTCTGAATAGCGTATTCATTTTAACTGAACATGCAGAGAAGAAAGGCTCTGCAGAAGATCAGTTGAAGGTCTGGGTCCTTAATTAGCTCAATGGCTTTTTGCACAGAGATGAGCAAGGGCCAGAAGGATGCCAGATGGGAGCAGTGCCCAGGCAGGTGACACCATTAGTGTGTGACAATATAAAATGCAGAACCAAGTCAAACAGCTGTGGGATTGATCACAAAGAATAAAGGCAACATCGGGAAGGAAGAACTGCAAGTCCTGATGTTGGACATGAAACTGGATGGTTATAAACATTAAGGAAAACATAAAAGCACAGTAAGCATGACCAGACATTTCAGTGAATAGGATGGGCTGTTCAGAAAAGATGGAGAGGGCACCAACGCAACAAACAGTGATATGAATAAACAAATTCGGTTCATGTCAAATGAGAGGCAGAGACATGCAAGTCAAGAATCAGAAATGTGGTGGCTTAATTTAATAGATGGGGGAAAGTGATACTGGCAACTACAAGGCCCGATCAGCAAAAATATGAAAGAATGAATACTGGTAAATATAAAACACAGTGAAGGATAGTGGAATCATATTTGTTAAGGTGACTGATTTTCTAGGGATATTAGGTAAAATCTAATCCATCAGACTTAAGGAAAGCATTCTATATGATCTCATGAAAAATTAGCACTTACCGTGAAGAAGATATGATGTGGTTCTGAACCGTAAGACTAAAGTTGTTGGGGTTTTTTTTAAACCTAGAAAAACCTTGGTGGTTTTAGGTTCCAAAAGCATTGAACGGAGATGTGCTTCCAGGCTCTGTACCAGAACTACAAATTTGCTATGAAATGGGGAATCATCACTTACAAACAAACAAACAAACAAAAAAGTACAACAGTCAGGAAGTGTTAGCTCATCACTGATCACTGTAGATATCAAGAAATGTGACTCTGAGGATAACAAACTTAGTTTCAGGATATGTACAAGGCAAAGTATTTCCAGTGAAACTGAATGGTATACAATTGCATTGTACAAGCCAACAGCAGAATAATGTGATTCTACTCATTCTTGTTCAAGAAAAAATAATTTAAACTGGAACAAAGAGTGTTCCTGAAGGGAAATGAGCAGTTATTTTAAGAAACGGTAACTGTTTGCCAAAGCAAAGTGTGGGCTGATGGAGGGTATGACTGCTCTCTGTAAATATAAAGAGGAGTGAAATTAATTATTTATGCTAAAAAACAAAAACAAAAACCTAATAAAAATACATACAAGCCAGCAACAAATACAGACATTCTTATCTTCAAAACAGAGAGGTTCTGGAACAATTAGAAATTGATAGGAGTACCAGAAAAAATGCCTAAGTTTACAATAGAGCTAATATATGACAACCATTTTGTGATGGGACTTCAAAGACCCAAGCACCTGCTCTTTGCCCTTGTTCAGGTGTGCCTCACCTCTCTCACATTGCTCCACACTAACTTCTCAACAGCTTCCCAACTGATGTACCATCAAGTGGGCAGGTGCTCCCTCACATCCAGCCTGGGCCAAATGCAGTGACTGCCCATCTCAGTCCTGTGATGAGGAGCCTCTCATCATGCAAACAACCTTCTTTCAGTGCCCCCTTAGACGTATTTTAAAATATATGTCCAAATATAAGGAATTAATAACTAGTTGTTGTATAGAAATCAGTTTACAGTTGCACATATGCTAGAGATTTAGTGTTTCTCTTACTTGAGTGTAAGCAGGGAAAGGACTAAACTGGAATCAATACTACATTTGCTGTGTTCCTCATTAGAGCCACCAGAACCCAAGGTGGGACAGATGTTTCTATCAAACACCACAGAAACATGAAATTTGAATGTTTGGAAGAACACAAATTCACCTGTTCTCAAAGAGCAGGTTCTGACCTGTAACCGCAAGGGTATTTCTGCAGCTGAGGGGCTGTGGTGTGCAGCTGAGCAGTTTGGGTCCCTCCCACTAGAAGACTTCACACTACTCACCACTCAGAGTACAGTGAAATTGAGACTGATGATCGTCTGCTAACTTCAATGATTCGGTGACAGCACCCTTGAAATCCTTATTATCTGTTTTCTGGAACATTAACTGGATTGACTTATATCCCAAACTGCCATAGTGGTCAAAGAAGCCCCTCTCATGGCTGTTATAAAGAGTTGCACTGAATTCTTGCTCATTATTCCTTGTGAAAGGAAACCACTACATGTGGATTATTACAAATATTTTTCTGTTAAGGCAGCTCTGCTTGAGTCATTGTCTGTGGCTGGGGAAATGCTGTAGATCTCTAAGCAGCTCTATAAAAAAATCTCCTTAGAAATAAGGCTCCTTAGTACTGGGAGAACGTGACTTGCAGATTTCTGTTCCACGTATCCTTCCCGCCAAGCGGGCATGGGGTAAGTAACCTCAGCCAACACTGGGGGAGATCTTTCTCTCTTCAGTAAGCAGTATTAAGCACATTCACGTTAGCAGTGAGGTCTATAGGAATCTAGTGTGTTCAGACGATGTAATCTGCAGGAAGAAATGGAGACTGCAAACCTCAAGAGAAAAACAAACTGATTAAAGGCAGAAACCACAAAAACCCAGTCAGTATCACAAGTGTCTCCAAGAGTTTCCTTAGCCAGGCTTAGTTTCTCCCAGCAGCTGCCATCTGTAGATCTCGAATGACACTGACTTGTGTGTATGATCCTTTTCCACTGGATTATGTACTGACTCAAACAGGTGAGATGATGTCAAAAAATGTTTTCTAGAAGTTGTGTCCCAGTCTTTGATGCCTGATGTCCTGGTCAGATAAATTAACAGTTTCAGTCTTTATTTCGTCCCCATTCAATGTGTTGATCTCATTTACAATACAAGATACATGCATTAAGTTATACTGAGCCTCATCCAGAAGTGATCAAAGAGCATTATCTGTCAACATTTTCTCTGATGAGTCAAGAATTCCACAAAGTAGAAAAAGAAAAACTTCATTTTTTTCTAGACCGTAGTATAAATACATTGTCTTCACCTTTTTTTTTCCAATGAGGTAAGAGATTCCCTGTAATGATTTCAAGAACATTATTCTCTTGCTAGAAACCCAAATCCTTATAGTGGTTTAAACCCACCCAGCAACTAAGCACCACGCAGCTGCTTGCTCACTCTCCCTGACATGGGATGTGAGCAAGAATGAGAAGGGTAAAAATGAGAAAACTCATGGGTTGAGATGAAGACAGTTTAATAGGTAAAGCAAAAGTCTCATATGCAAGCAAAGCAAAACAAAGAATTCATTCACTACTTCCCATCAGCAGGCAGGTGTTCAGCTCTCTCCAGGACAGCAGGGCTGCATCACATGTAAGAGTTACGTGGGAAGACAAACTCCATCACTCTGAATGTCCATTCCCTTCCTTCTTCTTTCCCCAGCTTCATATGCTGAGCATGATGTCATATGGTATGGAATATCCCTTTGGCCAGTTGGGTTCAGTTGTCTTGGCTGTGTCCCCTTCCAACCATTTATGCACTCCCCACCTTCTCGTTGGCAGGCCCCTATGAGAAGCTGAAAAGTCCTTGACTGCTTAAACATCAGTGTGTCATCAACATTATTCTCATATGAAATCCAAAACACAGCACTATACAGTAGGAAGAAAATTAACTCTATCACAGCTGAAATCAGGACATCCTGAAAGATACAACTGTGACAGATAACCCAAAAAAATGAAGTATTCCCCTTAAAAGAAGCAAAATATATTTAAAATAATCTGTGTTATGATAAGACTAGCTTGTAATGCAGTTGGAAGAAAAGTTGTTTTGTATCTTGCACTTTTACTGTCTTATTACTGCATCATGCATCTATTGGTATTTGATGCTTTTCTTAAAGCTTCAATTTCTAGAGGCCTCAAATCCCTAAGGCTTTCTAGAGAATAAAAAACAGTGTGTTTTTTATGAGATGAATTTCCATGAGGATTCACGATACTAAGAATCTTAATTTGCTGCAGTAAATCAAGATTCGCATTTTGGGGCTGGCACGTCAGCCCACTATTTCAGGATCCAGGCACCTCTTTCCTGTATTAATATTAATATCTCCCTCCACCCACTGACATAATACTGTTTCTCCATTTCCTCCATCCTATCACAGTTGAGTTGCTGCACAGAAAGGCTGCGAGAGGCCTCTCACTGTTTCACTATGCTGTTAAAAAGAGTATTCACCCTCTATCTACAGTCATCTCTTAGGGAATGTTTTTTCAACGTAAGTCGATCTTCTCTGTGTGTTAGCACAGAGAAAAACAGGGATGTATAACCATGCAAGGTAAGTATGGAGAGGAATGCAGAAACTCTTTGGAATAACCATATTCAGAAAGGGTTTCAGGCCATCATGGCCATCCCCATATTGAGGGTTCTTAGAATTGTGTGTTCGTGGCAGAATATTCCAGGTCCAGAAATGTGCAAAATCAAAGTCCTGAAGCCCCTGAAAATTATTTCAAAATTATTTTCCGTTGTCCTCTCACCTTCTAAACAATTTCACCCAGCACCAGCTGCAGCTGTCACTTAAAACGTGAAAGAGTGCCCATGTGTTTGCATATTCCATACCTTCTACATACAGCAGAAACACCACTTAATAACAACATTGAGCTCTGTAAAATTCTTACCTAGTTGAACAATTAATTTAATTAAATTGAAATTTAATACAAATAGTCTTTACTGGGAAATAAGCTGTGCTGATTTATTTGGTGGTTCCCAATTCCACAATTCCCATTGCACAACAATTTTTCCTGATCATGACCCTTTCCAACTTAATTGGAGGGTGAAAAAATATGTGAAAATTATATTAACTGAAAGGCATTTTCAAAGGCAGTTAGTGCTAATGAGTCCAACGAAAAAAACTATAGCCAGCTATAGAAGTAAAATAGCATGACACTTAACCCTTTGCTAAGGCTTGTAATTAGCAGGAAGGTCATGCTTAGTATTAATGAGGTAGGGTTTGTCTTTCATTGAGATTAAGTTTAACAAGAGAAGCAGCCTAGACTAGGGAGGAACAGTTGCTAAGTACCATCCAGAGCAACACAGAGAGGCAGGTGAAAAATACTCCACTCAGTAAATATTAATGTAAACACCATTACCTACAGAAACCTATGGCATGGGGATACCTCTGGGAGTTTTAAAGGCACATGAATTATTAAGGAGGCAAAATCCTTGAGCTTGTCATCTGAAGATATTTGAGCACTCTTAAAATTCTACAATCTATTTTCTGCCAGGAATACATAAATGCATAAAGTGGAGGTAAAATATGGGGAGTTCTTCCCTTGTACTGATGCAATCAGCAGATCAAAGCCTTGACACAGCACCCAAGCAACCCAAATGGCACAGTGTAGTCTGATGAAGAACATCACAGACTACTGTCCTTGGCCTCACAATGACCCTTCAGCATCTAGGAAAATATTTTATATTCATGAGAATGCTACTTTTTAAACTATTTGCATAGTATCTTGACTCTTTCACAGACTCAAAAAATCCTCTTGAGAGAAGGGAAATGTTATTAAAATGAACGCTATAGATCATCTCTCTCTCTTATATTATTGTTACTTACTTCACCAACTAGATGGGAATGGATTTGAACTTTCTTTCTGGAGTGCTGAAAAGGAGGTAACATACTCACTGCTCACCAGCCCTGCAAAAGCAACTGGGAACCTTCAGCTGGCTTTGGGTACTAATTTTCGTGACCTGTGCTACACTCACAGTCCCAATTCTCATTGCATCATGAAGTGTAGAGCTTGACTTTTATAACTAAGCGTATTTCTGGGATAGGGCAATGGAAAACACAGACTTCATTCTTACTCCTCTTCTGCAAGAACTACTCTCTGTTCTTGCATATCAGCTAGTGCACATTTCCACACGGGTGCATGCAGAGCAGCACGTCTGGTGTGAGGCTCTCCCCACACCACAAAGGCACATCACTGAAAGTAGTGTTTAAAGCAAGTATGGTTTGGGGGCAGGAATTCTTCTTGCCATACCTCGTCTGTCACTACAGTATTCAGGGGAGCTTTGAATTGTCTTGGTTTGTTCTCCTTGCTCTCCACACCATGAAGTATACACTAGGACCTCATCCTCACAGACACTGGCCTTGTCACCCACTTCAGAATTAATGGAGTTGTCAACAGGGAAAATGAAGAAGATGTGGTTTGATTAGAAATATCAACAACAGCTTCTGAGGTACCGGATGGTGTCTGGCCAAGTGGTTCTTTGTCTGTCTCCCTGTTTTGGTACCTTGATTCTCTTCAGTGAGCACTGTAACTTGGCAGTTGCTCAAGAATCCTGAATCATTTCCAAATACTAAATATTATTATTAAGCAGCAAGTATGACATCAAATATAGCCTCCCACTCTCCAAATCCCATCCAGACTGAGATAAAACTTCTCAACATGGATCTTGAGAAGACTTGAGTATGTGTAATCTTCAGGAAACAGCCATCAGTTCCTAAAGCTCTCAGATCAACCTTTTCATTCGTCCATTAACAACAATTTTTTTGTCCAACAATACTCCAGAAAGCCCTGTGAGCAACAGACAACTTTGAATAAAGAATAATGCCACATGTATATGCCTGGGCCTGCCACAAGTACTGCCAGATACCTGTCACAATCAGATCTCTGAAAATCCTCCCCATTTTTCCAGTACAGAAAATTGTACCTGTCACTACCTAACATGATTACTGAAATCTATCATGCTTGAGAAACTGCTTCTCTCCAGCAGTTAGCAGACAAGACTCTCTTTTAATGCAGGTTAATGTGATAATAATCCATTTGTTAACAGCAGTAATTGACCAATTGTGAGAAAATATGCTTTATTCAATGAGTAATGTCAGGAAGACAGAGTGCCCAGAAACCTGCTGGCACTGCTCTTCATATTTTTGCTGTCTGTGGTAGTGGGTATGGTAAGCAGTTGCTTCCAATGACAAACTGCTGTCAGAGCACATCATCCCACACAGCAGAGCTGGACTCTGGCAAGCTAAATAAGTTCTCTCTGTGTCCCCATGTGTTAAAACTTCATATATGAACTCCCTTGCTCACGAGATTCACTAGTTTAACAGAAGAGATGGGTTTTGCAAGCAGACCAGCAATTCCTATATATTAAGCAATAGACAAAAGCCTTTAGGGCTCTGTCGTATCTTTCCTTGAGGTTCTGAAAAGGCTAAAACATAACCTGGAGTCCCAAATTATAAGAGGATGGGGGAAGAGCCAAGTATTTACGTTAAAAATTCCCCAAACATTCTCATGTCCTCAAAAGAGAAAATTTCCTGCCCCAGTTTTCCACCAAAAACTAACAAAATGTGCTTCAATGGAATTTCATTATTTTTATCCTTCCTCCCCATCCAACATTTTTCTTGCACTCCTATTTGTGGCTGAATGCCACAGATTAAATAGCATTCAGACTTTGTTTTGTTGCTTTGTTATCACTTTTCTATACCCTTATTTGATAGTAAAGCTTTTCAGAGGGTTAAGTCTTGAAATGCCACTAAGAAAGAAAAAAATAAATAAACAGAAAGCATTCAGTTGTTTGCTTCCACCAGCAAAAAACACGGAAAAAAAGACAACAGGGATGAAGGTAAAAGAATCTCTAGTTTTAAAACCTAACTGGAAGGCATGGATGAGAGAAGGAAGATAAACATTTGAGGAAAGTTTTGCAAATATACTTTAAACATCTGTGTCAACTTTAGATATTACAAAGGCAGTAATGACTCCAGGTACAGTCAAAACCAAGGTAGGGCTCTGAAAAGGCGTAACCAGGTAGGAGGCACATAGTAGCACATCTAGGTAATGACCCTCAATTTGAAAGTTTTATGATATTTACATAAGAACAAATTCATCCTTTCAGATACTCCCAACAAAACAAGATTATTGTAATTCCTATTCTTACAGCAGGAATTAAATTCGCCATGGCACAGAATGAATTACCATCATTCCATATTTTTACTGAAATTCGATTATAAAAATCAATTTGAGCTCCCATTTACCTTCTTGTTTACAACCCTTCTGGAAACATAATTCATCATTCACAGTCACTCACTGGATTCCAGGAAAGAATACTGGGTTTCTTTTAGAGTATGCATATCAATATATGCGTAATGGTATATAATGGAAATATGGCTCTGAATTGAGGCAGTTGAATTCAAGTTAAAAACCTACTCAACATAATTACACCCTAAAAATAAACAAACCAGTTTCCCAGTTTAATTCTGAAAAGTGTCAGTTTTAAACTAATCCCTTTTGGAGATATTGATAATAGATCTTAATGTTTCCCAAGGAACAATGAACGGTTTGTAATTGAATTTTTATTAAGCTGTTACCAAGTCCCATGCTAATTAAATCCAAGCATCAATAGCAATTCCTCCAAAGTAAGATCTGAAAACATAAATAATGTTGTAAAATCAGTAAATACCATTGTGTTACCCGGAAACAAGATGAGCCAAAAACACAGAGGGAGAACTAAGGAAGTGAGAAATAGAGGGAAATTCTGTATGCCTGTCTTTCTCATGTAGATTTGTTCAATATTTTATAATGTCTGCCGAATTTTGCACGTATTTCACATCAACAAATCTCCTCTTCATGTAAGCGTTAAGAGCTGGCAACTGAGGTGCCTCCTGTGAGCAAAGGGCTTGTGAGGGAACCTTTTCTCTGGGGCTGAGGTGAAAAAAAATATAATGAGAGACGAGGCAGAGTCTGTGGTGCCACACGCTCCTCTCCCCATGCCCAGGCAGACCTTGCTCCAGCTGTGCCAGGAGTCAGTGACAAAACTCTGAGTGACAGCAACAGGAGAGCCAGAGACTTGTCAAGAGCAGAATGTTAGGTGTGTGCATGTCAGGGTTTGGGTGTGTGTGTGGGAAAGTTTAATAGACAGCTCACATCATAAACAAACACAGAGGGACTTTTGAATCTTCCTCTCCTTTCCTTGCAATATATTAACGTCTTGTTATCAGTACAATCCCTAGGGATCTAATCAAGCTGGAGATCTACTATATCGAGTATTTATATGGTAAGAGAGAATCCCGGGAGATCTTAAAATTTAAAAATACAAGGAAGGAAAAAAGCAAGGAAAAACTGTTTAGCATCATATTTTGGAGCTCAGTTAATGCCAGAAGATTCCCAGCAGCATCACTGGTATTTGCTCATCCACATCCTAGCAGACAAATTAGCCATGCTAATTTTATAAACAGAAAGTGAAGGGCAAAAAGGCTGAAGAAATTATCCAAGCTCACATAAGAAGTTGCAGAGGAAGTACTAAATAAATCCCTCTATAACAAGAACAGTTCTTCAGGTGTTCAAGAAATACTTCTCTCTTAGGAACAGTTCAGCTTCCACATTTATTAGAGTGTGCCAGTGAGACCAAAATATTGAATCTGAGTGTCTGGTCAGGTATACTATGACCAGGCATCCCAATGAGAGATCATGCTGTATATTCAAGTAACAGGAGATGCTAAAACATTCTGCCCTGAAATGAGGAGGCAAAAAACACAACACTAAACAAAAAAACAAAAACAAACAAACAAACAAAACAAAAAAAAACACATCACAAAGCCAAAATGTTGCTTTTTTTTTTTCTTTTTAGCAGAAGAATGTTGAAAAGTCTGTGTGTGAGCTGACAGCCATAGAAAAATTTTCCATTCCTTTATGTAGCCAAAACCAGATGGTGTCATCAGCCATCCAAGCTTTTCTAAACAGGATGGCATACAGTCTTCTTAATGCATTGCTTTATAGTCTCTACTGACCTTCTCCCAGACACAAATAATCCATGCTGAAGAATCATTTCTTATATGAACCATATTTAATCAATAACAAAACTAGTTTCAGTCCTCACTCAGATCACTCAGAAGTTTGTCTCTGCCCCAGTTCTCCTGACAAGCGTAGAGGTTTGGAGAGCTGCACTCAGGGAAAGGGGGGGGGGAAATTAGAGGGGGGGAGAAAACCAGAAAAGAAACTGGGCTTTACTTCAGATTCATGTTCCTGTATGTCCTTCAGGTTGATTTCCCTCGATAACCTATCACAGCAACAACACAGAGGCCAGAGACATCACACCATTGCTAAAGACCAGCCCTATTTCACACCGTGAGGAGCAACATCCTCCAGTGAGACCCACTGAACCACAGCACAGAGAACTGGCCAAAATAATAGATTTAATTTGCATGTACAGAAGTGCCTCTAAATAACCAATCATATAAAAGTAATCTTATTTCTTAATACTCCACTGAAACAGTTTTTAAGAGACACAAATAAGGCCAAGACCTTATCTACTTACAGGCCATAGCAACCCATTAATGCCTCTGATCTGGACATCAAAGCTGAGAACAAGAATAGGGACATCCCAAGCTGTTTCCTTTCTCTGAAGCAGCAGATGCATTGTCCCTGCTCCATGTCTGCAGGTAACTAATTCCCAAAGGGGAGTCAGCAGACAATCCTGAAGACCAAAGAAGTATTTCAGTCATTTAACATGAGTAATGATATTGGCTTTAAGTTCTTCTCATGTTGTTACTCATCTTAAAAATTCTGATGCTACTCAGTTCACTTCTAATCAGACAGTGGAAGTGCAGAGGCCTCTTTGCATATTATGGAACAGTCAGAATAGAAAAGCATAAATTCTAAGAAATGAATGCAATAACACACTTGGAATAGGTGCAAAGCTTCAGCAGGAAACTTTGCTTCTCATACATGCTACAAGCCAATGATTTTACACTCTTGCAACTATCCTGTGGGCTTCATGATTATACATGCCTGCCTCTTGGAGAGGCAAAATGCCGGTGATCACCTGATTTGTTCTCTCCAGCCTTTGTGAAAGGCAGTGCCTCTGCAGCCCTCCCAGTGCCACACTAGGCAGCTGCTGGGAGCCTGACAGAAACCAGCATCCTCACACAGAGGAAGGTGCTGCTGACACACACATCTTGCTCGCACAAGAGGCAGCAGCTTCCAGCTCTCAGTGACCTCCAGGACTGTGATCGCTGCTCCTGGGTTTCCAAGATCACAGTATCTGCTGTACCTCGATTCTGTAAAAGGCACAGGATCCCACAGAGCTTGTAGGAATATTCTTCTCTGACTACCAGACATTTTTGGTACATAAAAAGCCAAAAGTAATGGTGGCAGTGCACGAATACATGAAAATGAAAGCTAATTGCAACAAAAGAAAGAGTCTTTGCTCACTGTTCAACCTGCTACTTCTCTGTGCATAATGAAGAAAATATAGATTCTCAAACTAACAAACCTGGTATTTAATATTAGCAAAGGAGTGGTATAGTCTTCTTCTGAAGTATCTGATGGTTTTAGCCTGCTTTTTACTTTTTAGCTGTATGTTTTCTTGGCTTTGTATTTTTAAAGTAAGTTCCAAGAGCTCCAGCAATCTTCTTTCTTTGAACTGTATTCTGCTTTGTTCTGAATGCCAGTGCATTTCTAGGCATTATTCTATGTTTATTCTACGCATATGTTTGTTCATTCTGTTGGCTTGGTATGTAATGAGGTTGTTGGAAATTGGGCTTTTTTTTTTTAGCATCATTAGGTTTTATGATTTCTACAAGTTCCACATATCAAAACATTCACCCTGATATTAAAATGCACAGAACAATATCCAACAATTAATTCTGGCTCCCAAAGTGACCATGCAGACACCATGAAATAAGGCTAATGAAGGGAACATATTCTTCCAGTGCTGACCTTTCTATCACATTTTGCCTTTTAAAAGAAGAAAAATGTTTCTGGCCCTTTCCAATGCCACATACTCTGGTAAAGTAGAGAATAAATAGACACATGCACCACATTTACACACACTCATATGCCCACTGAAAAACAGGCAACTTAAACCAAAAAATCACCTTTGTGTCCAAACACCAGGTAGTCCCTCGAGAAACAAGAATCATCCCAAGATGACAGTAAAAGAAAGAAGCAGTTATTAGAGCAACAACTCTTCACAAAAGGTAATCCTGAGACACAGCTTTCCAGCCTGCGCATTTTTGCAGGCATATAAAACACTTCCCTCAGCAGTTGCAGGGTAAGGATCCAAAGTCGCAGCCACCCCAAATGCACTGGTGCATGGGGCTCGGTTGAAATTTAGACTTACTTTACTCCTGGCATGTTCCTCCACGCCCTGGGTGATGCATTTGGAATAAATCTGTATATGGAGTCATGCTGTGGTGGGGAGGACAAAGCTGTATGCAGCAGGAGGGTGTGCGCTTTCCCAAGGGAGCTGCAGGCATCACAGCTCTCTTCCTCCACCAGGACCACCAGTGCCAGGAGGATCTGGAGAGCAGAGGACAGAACCAACCACCTGTTACACAGTGTCAAATGAGGAAGAGTGGCCACAGCAGCTGTGTAGAAAAATATTTGAGATATACATGCAACAGGCAGGAACATGGAGGGGGAAAGAAATGTAAAGTTCACACTGAGTGTGTGAGACTGGCTAAGCCAGAACCAAGGAGTGTGGCAAAAGGCCAGCTGAAAGGTGTGCTAACTCCTAAGGACACAGGAAGAGTGTGGGAGTGTGTTGCAGGCAACTCATGGCAAGAACATTGTCATGGGGGCAAAAAGACCTAATTAAAAACATTTTTAAATATTTCAAAGGGTATTTAGGAAGAAATTTGAACATTTTTAATAGTTCTTGTTAAAAAAAAATCAAGTGTTCAGCCTTCTTTTAAGTCATGAGGAAGGAACTGTGACTGTGGGGTGTATCGCTCATACTTCCCTGATACTGCATAATGGAGAGCACATTGGGGTTACAGCTTTTGTTCCCTCCAGATGTACAGCTTATGTAGTCTGTTGTGAAGTGTGTGGGCTTGAGGCAGGATTGCTCCCTAGACCCTTATAGATTAAATGTCTCCTATGGAGCTGTATAGGACTGGATTCGCTGACCCCAGTGATACATTCCTATTCTATGCATCTTTTTCCTCATGCAGAGTTTATGAAGAACAAATTGAACATTTACAATTATTGCGTAAAGGATAATTTTGAAAAAGGTAGAACAAAATTTGTCATCTCTGGCTATCAGATTAAACATGCTTCTGCTAATTTACCCATATATCATCAGCATAACTTCTTTTGCATTTCTGATCATTCTGAGTTTCATAATCAAGGTCGGGGTTAATACAAAGCAGGCATGTAATATAAATCCTGAGGTTTCTTTGTGTGGGTTTTGAGTGGTTTCTTAATGCTGGGATGCTCTACTTATTATACTCCACTATCTTATAAATAATTGCATACATGGCACTGTAAACCAGAAGGGGAAATTCAGCTATTACAAAGAAACCACAAAAAACCTCATGTTCAGAAAACCAACCCATCCATATATACTTCTTTCCTCATAAAAATCTCCCAGCCACTTTCTAATTTGTTTTAATTATAAACTTCTATTCAGGGAACAAATGGTTTGTACATTAGGCAATATAAATAGCCACACACAGAAATCTCTTTTCCCTCTAGACTGACTGAGCTTTTCAAATGTTTGCCAGCAGGTTAAAAAATGCTTCCTACAAAGGCAATTAAAAGTAATGCCACAAATAGTCATTTGAGCCCAGTCACCTGTACCCTAAGCATTTTTTGCCTGCACAATTATGCTTAAAATAAATGCTCCTGTGTATTCCTTCTGTTTTGCACTCTCACTCCTGCAATATTTTACTCTCAATAGTCTTAATGTGTTGAGCTCTTCCAAAAAAAAGATGCATTTCTATGGAGGGCCTGCCTGCCAGATCATTTTAATCGGTTCTCTTCAGCGATTCTTATTGTTATTGCCCTTTGAGATGGCTCTTAGAAAACTACTCACATCCAAAGTCCCTGAAAGGTGCTTCTATTAAATTGCAACAGCAAACCATGGATAGAAACAAATTCCAGGTCACCACTCGGGCAAGCACTAGGGCTGCCCTGAGCCGCATTTCTCCACCGCTCAGCCTGCCCAGGGCTACTCACACCACCTGCCCCAGGATCTGGCCGCACAACAGGGTGCTGCATGCTGAGTTCCACAGCAGCTTGTGTTTTTTTCTGCTTTTCCTTTAAAAAAATCAGTTTTCAAATGGATAGACTTCTTTCAGGTATAATATAGTAATGTAAATTACTATAATCTTAAGAAACTGTCGCATTAACATCACCATCCCATTCCATCTAGTATGTTCTTCGCTATTTCCTTGCTGTTGAACAGCACAAGTTCTACTAATCAGCTACATTTAACCTTCATGTACCACTTTTATGAGCCAAGCTCATACCAGTATGTCAGGCTGCTACACACTGTTAGACCAATTTTACAGTAGTAGACAATGAAGCACTGAAAAACAATACAACCCATCAGAACACAGGACCCTGCTGGAAGGACAGGAATCCTCCTTGGGTTTTGCTGTATGTAACACAGGAGAAGAAAACAATTGTCAGTATAAGAACAGGAAGAATTTAGTCTTATTTCAGCCATGTCTCAAGAGCACTGGAAATGTGAAAGCTGGATATTGGGCAGAATGCAAACCTGCATGTGACAAAATGAATTCCAGATATCAGGCACTACAAATCAAAATGCTCCCATACACCAAATTCTTCTATTCAAACTCATTGATTTATTGTTATAAATATACATAAAATTAATTGACCTTCTAGTTGTGCTGCCAAATTCATTAGTTCTAAACCAGGATTCAGAACTGGAGGAAAACAAACATTTTCAATCACATTTTTCTGCCTGTTGTGGGTTTTGGGCTCCTTCTACTCTCCACAGTTCATGAAAGAGATTCACAGGTTCAAAAACCTTTCAAAATCCATGTGCAAGTAAAGGAAAAAATAGAATGTGCTCTGATCACCCATCTTTCTCTATCCCCTTTCCACACAGGACAGATAGTAAAATTATTGAGCTCATTACCTCACTGTAAGATTAGAGGAACCCTTTCCTTTCAAAAAACTATTTAGTTATTAAGTACTCCTACTCCTAAAGTTGCTCCTCTACCATCCTGCTTGCAAAATATAAAACCTACATGAATAGCACAAAGCTAAAAGTATTTTCTCCATTATTGGTTAAATATTCATACTTCATATGAATCTAGTATTTATTATTTCATTTATGTGCAGCTGCTTATTAGGTGGCAATCTATCTGAGGAAATTCCAGCAGAACTGATCTCCAGCCTACACACTAACAGTGACAAAAACCCACCAGCCATAACCACAAGAGTGTCAGCTCTCCACAGGGGTAGGGGGATTCACCACATGTCATCTGAAGCTTTCTTCCAGCTCGGCTACACTATGATTTCTATGATTGACCCAAAATTTAATTTTACACCAGGCTGATGCAATGCAACCCATGTGCCTAGCAGTGTGTAGTCAAGCAAATGGTACATCCTCATACAAACCTTGCAGGTCTTAAGATGCAGATTATGGTTTTGGTGCCGAGTGTGGTATAAATATCAAATGAGGCATAAATGGATAGAAGGTCCCCTGCAGTTATGGCAATATTCAATTTATCTGGTCTTTATAGACTTTACACTGCAAACATCTATATCCAAGCCAATTGTTTCAACTCTCTCTACAATCAGCAGAGATAAACTGCTCTTTAATTCACCCAACATATTTTAGATGTGTTTCAACAATACTGTGCTGCCCTTGGAGCTCTGATGCATGGAGCAGGGGAGGAAAATGGGAGATCCACAAATGTACTGGATAAAGACAGCTAGTGCAGTGAGCTCCTCCTTCATTGCACGGTATAGCTGCATCTGTCCAAAACTCCCACTCAGTCAAATCTGAGCTGCAAATAGCCCAGAGAGCTACAGCATATATTATCAGGGGCCTGCAGACCGTGTTACAGTCCATAAAGGGGCTAACTTAGTGGAGACTCCTATTTCTGACAGGCATCACTACCACAAGAACCACAGTTTTCTCCAGGGACAGAGGAGAGACTGTGTTTTTAAAATCAACAGAATAGGGCTAAAATCACCAAGCCACACATTAGATTCTTTGTGGTAAGAGAAGATTTTCAGACATGACATATGAAAGAAGTGTTTATGATCACTCATTAAAGAAAAAATGTAGCACCCCAGGAATACATGTGAATACATTCTCCAGCTCACCCACAGCCAACAGTTCCCATTCTGTTAAAGAATAAAGCCCTTCTAAGACCGTTAGTAAACAACTAATTTCTTTGATCCGTTATTTTGATTCTGGAACAAAGAGCTTCTGAGCAGCATAACAAATTACTTCACCCACATTAAAGCATGTCAGAAATACTGTTGTCTTGAATATTCTTCATCTCTCAGCTCTGTTTAAAACATCAAGTACAATTTACATCTTTTCTGAGCAATCACATATATAACCTGACCCTTCTGCACAGTCCAGAACAGATATTGAGAAAAAATGTGAGTTCTAAGGGATTAAGGCAACAAGCCTCACGCTTTCCATTTCTTTGAAGACATAGCTGAGTCCATGACATTTCCTTCAATGCAAGACAGTGTATTTCATTTAGTTTTAACCTTTATTTGAACTTAGTCCAAACCTTTTCTGTCTTCTCCAAAATGTTCCTGTATTAGGAGAGTGATACTTTCATCCATACAACAGAAACCAACAGGTAACACACAATACATCGAACCTATAATATGTGCAGCTCAGGAGAACTGATATGAGGTGCTGACAGTCTGCAGGAGCCATGACTGCCTGGATCCTAGTGGAAATTATTTCTAGCAGCAGAAACCTTCTTAGCATCGTAGAACATTATTTTAATACTCTGTACAGAGTATTATATCCATTGTAGAAAGAGGATGACATCCTTCACTAACAGCCTCAAGACAAAAAGCCCTTAACTTCCCATTACTCTGAACAGAGTTGTATCCCATCACTAAACTTAAGAGCCACTTACAAAACATTCAGCACCTTGTGTTGCTGTTGTAGACACTCACATTGAATTAATCCTCACTTTTGCTTATGGCAATGATGCTGCATTAGACATTTTCACGGTTATAACCTGTCATGGCAGAAGACGCATCAATCTGCAGGGGGATAAGAATGTTCTGCCTCCCCTCCTCCTTGCTACCCATTCATCTGTCCCATTCTTGTTCAAGCAGACTTAGAGAATCTGCAGTCTTCAAATGAAGCTTTTGTTTTTTGAATGAAAGACGTTCTTCTATCCCAAACCGAAAATTTTCAAGAAAATATATTAGTACCTCTAAAGGAAATGACAAATACAACTTTTGGAGGGTTGTGCTTTCCTTACACCAGGCTACATTCAGAGACAGAAGATCAAACACAAATTGATGCTTCCTTGCACCACTGGGTTGCTATCCCAACACTGGAGACAGTTTGAGAAAACTATAAGCACTGAAAGAAAAATGAAAGCAAAAATTGAACAAACTTGGACTTTAATACATTTTACTGCACTTGTTGGCAAGAAGAAAAGAACTGGCAGATAAGCAGCATGAAAATGCCTTTTCTCCCCTACAGAACATTATGCTTTAACATGAGTGCACACCACTTGTTTCATTTTCTAATTGTGTTCTAACTCTATTTTTTGACAATGTCCTGAAGAGCTGATTCCTGTACCCTCTGTTTGCATTGTGAAGCACTTTACTTTGTGATTATTTTCAATCAAAGTCAGAGAAATTATTTGCAGTGATCAGTAGCTTGATTACAAGTGACAAAACCCAGCCTGTATCTTGCCAAGATCTGTAAGGGGAGTAAGAAGTTATCTGGGCAAATGTTTCTCTTTGTTTTTTTTACTCTTTTTTCTTTTTTCCTTTTTTCTTAAAACTCTGAGAAGCACAAAGACAAAAACAGAAGCATAAATACTCAGTTCTCAGTGCAAGTTAAAGTGATCTAGATGACAAACCTGCATCCTGACTGCAGCTGTGCTCAGGCACCTTTCCTAACCCAGAGGCTGCAAAGAGCATCTCTTCCCCTCTCCCGCTCCATTACAGGGATAGGGATGGGTTAAAGGTTTAGGTCACTGCTCTCACACACAGACACACACACTCTTATTGAGACTGTCATGGTTGTGACTGTAACCCCATAGACTCAATGCAATGCAGCCACTCTTTTTCCTAACTTTGTGTCCCTTGCAGAAAATGCTCCTCCTTTACCCTTGTATCACCATACATACCACCTTAACACCTGAGGCACCTTCTGTAGGCCATTTCTACATGCTCTTCAGTGTTTGTTCACATAGCATAAAAAAGCTTCAGTAAAACAGAATACTGAAATTTAATGCCCTAATAAAAGTCTATTTCATTATCAGTAGCAATAACTACTATATTTTCAGCTGCCCAGCAAGTTTAAGACTTCCTTACTCATTAACTCATAAAATCGAACAACCCCTTTGAGTTCAGGCACAGTAAGTCATAAGCTATGGAGCTCCGCATCACTGCCATGCTATGTAACTTGAATTCTGCTCTCTTCATTCAAAGCAACTTCCTCATTAACTGCTTCTGACATTTTTCTGCCTCAGTACTTATCTGCTTTGTTCCTTTTCCATCAATCCAGCCAGTTTTCCTTTTTCTAAACTACCTCTTGCTTTTCTACAAATCATATTCATTGTGCAGGTATGCTCTAATGACAGGGGCTGAAAATGTGATGTGTATGGGTATCATCAAGAATATATTGTATTTGTCAAAGCTTTCATTTTCTAGCAAAGCATGACCTGAAATTAGAAAATATAGGCTTCTAATATTTTAGTCCGCCCTGACAGATAAAAAAGTCTTGAAGGATTGGAAAGAAGTGCAGGGAAGGAAAAGGAAAAAGAGGAGCATTTAATTAGGGTTGAGGGTAGAGCAATTCAAGTCTCTATTGGATGGACTGTTCTTCCAGAAGTTGTGCATGTATGTCTGAAAAATATCAGAAAGAGCATAACACCACAGGTTACAAACAACAAAGCTTGATTAGTTGAGAAAAGAAAATTTTCCTTATTATTATATTCATTTAAATTATTGAATAAACATTAGAGAAAAGGGAGGTAGTGAGGAGGTAGGGGGGGAAACAGCAACCGGCTGACAGGCAGCAGGAGAGAGCTCTTGACTGGGACATTCAGTTCCCCTCACCAGCACATTGAAGGGATATGAAAGCTCCCAATCTATTTTTCTCCATTGCTGTCCATCTACTTTTATGATCCTGACGAAGTCAATGAATCACTCAAACTTTTTAAAATTACAGCTATTGATTTCTGAGACATCAACAGCCCTGGTCTTTCTAAGGTCAACTGCTGTAGTAAAAAACAGCCTCTGTGGTTTCCTTACTCTACTGGAAAAAGGGCACAAGCAAAGCTCACGTGCTTTTTGCAGAGACTGTGCACACAACCGAATCCCCACAGCCACATCAGACAAAATTTACTTGGACAGCAGAAGTCACATTATCAGGAAACAAGGATCATTTGGGAATGAAATAAACCCAGACCTCTGTATCACAACAAACAAATGAGATCACCCTGTGCTACTAACCTCACAACAGCTCTTATGTACTCTCTAATTATTGATGAGAACCCCTGGTCCCATAGAAAACACTATGTGGCCTTCTCATGGCTCATCTAGGGACACAGCATTGACAAATACTGATTCATCATCTCTCCTTAGTGGAAATGTTGTTCACAGATCATAAACCCACAGAAAGGCTGGTTGCTGTGCACAATCAGAATTCCTTTTCATAGGATTTGTCTTTTCCACTTTCCCAGTTCAACTAATATACCCTCATTTCAAACTATTTTTAACAAGTTATTTTTCTTCAATCAAAGGGCAAATGCTTTTTCAAGAAAGTCACTCATCTAAATTATCCACCTCTTTATAGTTTTCTGACAAGCCAAGGAAATAAAATAGACAGCTAAATTACCTTAGAGTGTCTGATGGGGCCTCCTCTAACAGCAGTGCACTGAATGTGGAAGACCACTCAAGACCACTCACTCCTTTTGCTTTGTTTTCTGCAAGAATTATCCATAGTACAGGAGGACACTGGGACCAGAACTTCTGTTGAATCTTCATAAAGCTGGAATGACTCTAATACTATCAAAGAAATTATTTTGCATTTACAATGGTAAAATTGAAATTAAAAAATTAACAAAGCTAAGAAGCCTTCCTTTAAAAAAAGAAAAAAAAAAAAAAAGATAAATGAAGGAATCTGCAAACACCTCGATGGCCAGCCTGATGTTTTGTGGTTTTGTTGAATTGTTCTGAACATTAAATAGCAATAATATCAAATTTCTCAAAGTCAGGCTCTCCTGTCAGTGCAAAATCACCACCAGCAGCTCAGATTTCTCTCTTGTTTGGCTGATGATTACTGATATTGACACTTGCTAGTACTCCGTGTTGTGAGTAATTCAGGAATGCTGAGTTGCTCAGTGACAAACTCTAAGGGTAAAATGAGATCTGACATTGCAACCTACCTGTTTGTGCTTCAAAGCAGAATTAAAAAGCAGGATCTCTCTGTCAAGCCTCAGGATTACCGTGAAGAGGCCTGAGTCACAATGGCCTCCTATTTGCCCCACTCCAGCTGAAAGGAACACGGCGAAGAATGTCTTTGCACAGCATTGTTCAAGAACGTGAAGTTGTTGTAAATCAAGAACTTGATTCAACTCTAGAACAATGCTATTTGGTTCCAAGTCACCCAGTTAGGAAGAAAATAAATTTCTTCTCTGGAACTCCACCCTTTGCTGGAGGCAAAAACATCTACAGATCTGCCAGCTGAGCCCTTCAACACTTCTTAATTCATTTAGACAATCACTTATGTTACTTAAGTTTGAGCTGACCTATGTGATTTTACCCGAATTAGCGAACTAGAGAGCACTTTCAACACCTGTTCTAGAGGAAGCTGATGGAGTGAGAATAAGCTCAAAAATGTATCCTGTCTCCTTGAGCTGAGAGCATTTGGAGAGGGGGAGTCTTGGGTTCCACCTGATGTGGCTGAGGGGAATCAGTTGGGTGTACCAGCGCTGTGTCCTGTCCCCATCTTACATTAAGCTCTTTTTTTACTAAGGTTAAGAAAGCCCTAGAGTGTATTCTTCACAGTATTACTTTACCTTAAAAAATTCAGCAGAAATACTAGGAACAAGAGAGCATAGCTGAGGTCACTAACTTCTTCCACAGGCATAGCTGGATCCAAAAAACATATCTACAAAGAGCCTGGAGCCAAAAGCCAAGGCCTTGTAGCCCAAGCTGAGAGAATAGTGTCAGGCCAACCAGTAGAAATTTTCTGGGGTAGAGCTACAAATATGAGGACTTTTGTAACAAAAATGGCTTTTGCAAAGAAAAGATTGACGTGAACTGAATCATAGTCAAAGCAAGTCTGTATCGCTACTGCCTGTTAACACTGATCGTTGGTGCGGAGAGCCTGGTCTTCTGAGCCTCCAGCATTATGGGCTTTCCTTATCTCAGTGATATTTATGGTGACTTCGCAGTTTTGAGGAGAGGGATTTGGGGACTGAAGCGATCAAAACACACCTGAGTGGAAAAAAAAATGAAACCCCTGTAGTGCCCTGGAGGGGCATCTGGACGAAGGAAGAGAGGGTTCTGTCCTGGGTAGAATAACAAAGACACTGTGCCCATGGGGAAAGTTTCCAAGGCACTGGAGGAACAGCAAATTCATCCAGCCAGACTGAGAGGCAAAGTGAAGGCGGCGTTTATGCTGCAAAGCTTTTTGTAGCACAATAGAGGGTAGACAGTGTAGTAGCAAATGCTTAGTTTCCTTAAATCAGAAATAAAAAAGGGATGTGAGTAAAAAGTATAAGCTTTACAAAACCAAAATGAGGTTCTGTGCACCTTAAAGTGCACCTGTGATTAGCAAGCACTAGCAATAGCTCACTGTCAAAGACCACAAAAATTTCCCTGAAGGGCACCAATTTATCTGCATCGAAACTTTTCTCTACAGCCTTAGAAACCCAGTATCATGTACAAGACCGAGAAATCTTCGGCAAATCAGGTACCAGCCAGTAAGTTGACTATTCTCATTTTACTGTTTCAGAGGCAAATGGAGTCACAAAAGAAACAAAAAAAAATCCATCAATAATGAAAAATACATGAGATGTTTAACCTGCACCCAGTTTCACTGATCTAGCCTTCCCATGGCTGTAACACTGCAGCCTATTATATCTGGGTCTCCCAAACATGACAGACCTCATGAGCTCACCAGTTACTGGATTAATTTTGTTACTTGATATGAAAGACATTTTGTTTAGGATTAATGTACTTTTGGTAATAACAGTGGTGAGGAAAGAGGAAAAAAAAGTATTTACTTTGCATAGTCCTTGCAGTGATTATCTTTTTTCTTCCTCCAAACTTTTTATTCCTTGGTTTGATTATTTTTATGATACCTGAAATGGAGATGCTGGATGCTGTTACCCTTAGCTGTTTTAACATTTGCACCGTTAGTAGGGACATCACTGACACCTGGCCTGAGAAGACTGGCTTGGTACTGTGTGTTTACTCCCATATACTGGATGCCATACACTGTTTTTTTAACATCTAGTTACTCAGGAGTCCTCAGCTGCACATAAAATAACCTGCTGCTGTAGAAGCAAGGTGACATACTATTTTCTCATTTTATTTCTATGTGAATGGCTTTTAGTGTTGCTAAACAGTCCAGGGCAGGCTAAACTGGCTTACCAGGTATATTAAACTTCATGAGTTAGTTGAATTACTAGATAATTGTGGAGGGAAGGTAAAACTTTTTTTGGAAACTTTTAGCAAAATGCAAGCACTACTGCATCCTAATTTTTTCCTTACATATACACACATGATCCCCATTTATTTATTTATTTATTACCACCTACCCAAAGGTGCAAAAACTCCAGGAAATGCCCTGTATTGCCATGCTGCCCCATAAGGCTGAAAGCTTGAAGCAAATCATTAGGCAGAGCAAATCCCAAGGGAGCTCCAGCCACAGCCCAGCGCTGCTGAGCTGGGCAATAGGGTGACGTTCTGCAGGCCTCCTTGTGCCCACTGAGGCCTCCCATTCTTTTATTTTCTAAACCTCCCATACATATTTCAAATAGACAAGGAAAAAAAAATGTATCAACAGAGATTAGCTGAAAAATTGTTTTGTTCGATCCCGCTTTTAACTCTCGAGGTGATTCTATGTTAAGTTTGCATGCCCAGCAGGGAGCCAGCACACTCTGTCACACAGGTACCATCTTTTTTCAGGTTGAAAAACGTGAACTTAGGTCATTCTGAATAGTAAATATTTCATGACAACACAGAAAACCCCATACAGCCAAGTGGATTTTGAATTTTCCATGCTAATATTGAAAACAATGTTTCCTGTTCTTTCTTCTGTTCTGACATAGTAAAACTGGTGACCTGAAACTCAACTCACTTGTTTTTATTTTTTTCCCACTTCAGTTCTGGCTTCTTCTGTGCTCCTGAAATACCCATAAATGGCACTGAGACCAAAAGGCTCACAAGTGCAGAGATCAAGGAGAAGGAATCAAGTATCCTTCATGCAGCTGCAGCAGCACTGAGCTGTCAAAAGTCACTTTCAAGACCTTTCATGACCCAGATTCATCCCCAGCTCTCTCAGCTTCTGACAGCCTGGATTTGAGGGAAGGACTGTGAGTGTGATAGCAAAAAGACCCTCAGAGGCTTATTTTGGACAGTGGTACCCTCAAGCAGCCTTTACAACACAGAAACGAAACATGAAATGTTTACTCTTTTAAAATAACTGACAATTTGCTGTTTCCTGCCATGAATCAGATCTCACCTCAGAAACAAATCAACACCGTGTAGAGGCAGCAGCGGGCAGGAGCTGCAGCACGTCCTTCTGCAGAAGCCCAAAAACATAGAGCAAGATGCCACCTATCATGAGGCCTGAATGTCACTCTCCATGTTCACCACTGAAAGCTCTATTAAAGCTCATCTGACACAAGGGATTTGTACTTACTAAACATATAATAAATTGCCTAAAGGCCTTTTATTCTTCATGGGACTGTACCTGAAATACATATAAGTAATAAATATTTAGCAACAATGCACAGTCTTAATTGGTTCTCTCCAACTGTTTCAAAACCACAGAATTTCAGCCTGAAGATAAGTTTGTGTGTATTGCTAGATTTCTTACTATGTATCATGTTAACATCCCATGGTGCTGTTGCTTCAATCAGAATAATCATCAAATTAGTAACGTAAATGAAATTATTATTATTCTGCATGCAAGGGTATGTGACGCTAAAGCCAACAGCAACTGAACTTCAAGCTCTCTCTCCACTTCATTTTGCTGCTTCTGCCTACTAAATCAGTCTAAAGACGTCCCGAAAAATGACATGGTTTCTTGAAACGTATCTGAATAGTTCTCACTTGTGACTCTCAGAAATAGCATTAGCACATGTTCTTTTCATAAGTTCACAGCTTATGATAATATGAAAAATAGAATCATAAGAGCATATGAGAGATCCTGAAAAAATGAAGCAAAAGCAGTAACATCAGCTTCCTATTGGTAGAAAATAAATAATGAAGAAAAAAGGCAAACTTGTAAAAGCCACTGCCTACATACTTCTGATATACCACCTGCTCTGACAAAAACTTTTAGATGCCTCCATCTTCTGTAGAGTCTTACTCTCCAACCTAACTTCTTCTCTTTGTCTGAACTATAAACTCCCTGAGATGCCAGATACTTGTCTGTAATATTAAATGATCTCCACATCATTAATGGTGGCTTCATGAATTGCAGAACAATCCTCAGTCTTAACCAACCTTATTTTAAATTGAAAAAATCTACACAGAAGGATGCAGAATATACAGCAGTACCTTTTTGACAATCTTCTCTTGTGTTGTAGCATTGTGTTTTCCAGGGCATTGTGTTGTATTTCCTGTGACATCATACCTGCCTGCATCCTGTCTCACAGACTTCAACTGAAACTGCAAGAAAATAGATCTCTCATAATATAAAGAATTCACAGGAAACACTGTTGAACCAAAAAGCAAACAACTTGAACTTTGGGTATTTATCCTGATATTAACTTGCATAAAACCTTTTGATATTTTCTTACTCAGGGCACTACCTTGGAACAGGATTTTCTGATAATCTCAGTTTACCTTCAGTTCCAGAGAACAGCAAGAGCTATTTTCTTCTACATGTTCTTTAATACATGGCTTCTATATTGAATATATGAAAAATAATTGTGAATCTCAAGATCTCTTATAGATTTTTATTGTAAAGATGCATGGTGAGGAAATAAAGGCAAGCTGAATGCAGGAAGCCCAGGTAATCCCAGCATCCCATACTGGCCTGAAGAAGATGCTTCTCAGATCTCCCTTCTTGCTCTAACACAACCATGCCAAACAGAACAATCTGAAGCTCCAGTTCACTAGGGCTGTCTTGCCTCACAGAAGAGGTTCACGTGCTGATGTCCTCTGAGAAGCTCATCACACTTGACTGCATTAGTAGAAAGATGGCAGACATAGTCTCTGTCACAGTTTCCCATGGCAGAACTGTAGGACATAACACCTGCCCTGCAGACTGAGGAGTGTGGGAGACTATAGTATATAGTCTAAATTTTTATAGCTAGGTAATTTTCACAGATAAACTCTGTGTCAGACTTTTTATAGCCTCTTTCAATGCTGATTATTGGTGGTTGTACTTAAAGTGGGGGTAGAACAGAAAACTAGTCAAGTTGGCAGCCTGTAAATCCTTGTGTGGATATCAGGTTCAACGACCCTTATATTATTTACTTCACTTACACATGGTAATGGTCTTAAAAGCACTATACAAACTGATCGATGAACCAAACAAAGGTTGTCTTTATCCAGCTGCTGCAGTGGTGTATAATAGCACACAGCAACGAGTGCAATACCTTCAGAGAGAAGTGACTAACAGCCTATCCAAATGACAGCACATGGAGATTTTACTCCACAGACCTGTGGCAGTAACATTCAGCCTAATTGCGAAGTGTTCTCCTGCTTCTCACATGGCCTTGTCTGACACCATTTATGAGTAAGGCTAAGGTTGTATCATCAGTTGTATAGTGTCCCACCAGCACAGCTCTAGTCCCAGTTCTCTGCTCTCCCTGACAAAACATAAGTCCTTACTAATGTACCAGAGATTCAAGCTGTAAGTGCAGCCTGGCAGCAACTCATTCAAAAGCAGAATACACATAAACCTTCTAGACTGGAAAAATTAATAGTTCTGCCTATCATTCCCTCTCATAACATCTCTCTCCAGGGCACCCCTGATACCACGGGAAGCAGCAGCAGTTAGAGAGCTTAGCAAATGGAAGAGTCTTCAGTGCTCAAGCTAGTACAGTTGATGCCATATCCAACGTAGGCAAAACACATCATCAGCTATTCCAGACAGGCCCATGGCCTTTGGTCAGCACCTGCTTTGCCTAGTGTCTTGAAATGGCTCTGAGTTTTATGTTCCAGGAATAAATCCTTGACATGGAGTACATTCAGTTTCCTAGAATGGCTAATACTTGGCTATACTGTGTATGCAGCCTGGAACTGGTGTCAGCCAAGCAGGCAGATGACCTTTCTACTGATAATTGTCTTTGAATAAAATTAAAGCCTCAGTCTGCTATAAATTGGCTTAAATTTTTAAAAGTCACTTTCATGCTTGGATGACAGTTCTAGCTGGGGACTAAAACTTCTGTCCACTGGTTAAGTAAAACATAAACAGTTGCAATGCTGTCTCTCCAGTGAGATGGGACCAACCAATTCTCTCTCCAGTAAGGTGGGACCAACTCTGTAGATGACAGAGGAGTTCATACCCTTTGGTTTATTCTGTCTTGTCTCTCAGGTGACAGTGTCAGCCAGGGCGCCAGCAATGGTATCTTATCCCGCCCTCTAGTAGCTCAAAATGAACTGAATAATAAGCACTAGCGACCTGGACCATATTTAGACGAGAGTCCTACGTTCCCTGCAAGCAGTTCCTTGCCCTACTTACAACTAAAAAGCAATATTTCCTATACACAAACTTGAAAGTTTATCTGCACTGTATATTGTCCTGATTTTTTCTCGTATGTCCACTATAAAGACAGATGAATGGCAACTTGAAAAGGTACAGAAACACAGATTCAAAGCATACCATATGGGTAGAAGTACAGCATTACAACATTAACCGTCAATGGAAGTCCCCTCCCACTAACAAATACTCTGTCCCTTGTAAAGAAAAAGGAAAATAAACAAGCACAGGCAGATTAAATCACTGAGATCTCCTGTTGTCAAGTGGCTTTATAAAAGAAATTGCTTTAGCTCCTCAGCTGCCTTCAAATCAGATGTGTGAGAGGATCGCAATTCAGAAAGGTGCTGACCAGTCTCACCGTCCTCATAAAAAGTTCTGCCATTTCTTCATTCACCATCCTATAGTTTACAGGAAATGATTGAAAACAAAATGACAAAGAAAGTCAAAGAGAGAACTGAGGAATAGCTCCGATTTTGAAAGTTGGTCCACGGTCAGAACAGGCATAACTTAAGCTTTATCCAGAGAACACAGCATTTCAGTACAAAAACAGGACAAAGACACTTTTGCAATTTCATGTTGCGGTTGATTAGGATGCTGTTGAAACAAGAGAGAATACTTAATAAAATATGTGCTCTTGTGGACAATTTGTTCTGGGCCTGGCTAAGTAATACGTGTGTTATTTTGAACAGTGACCAATATGTCTCTTCAATAATAGCATTCTGTTGTTTTAAAAACTTTTGAATGATGGGTTACTGCTGTGATTTCCACTGCAGAGAGAGCTGTTTAATCCACTTGCTGTGCTGCCAGGTGCCCCAGCACCCCAGGCAGCACCGCGCTGCTGGACGTCCCGCCGGCTTCCCCGGAGGCAGCACCCGCTGGGCTGCCAGGCGCTCCAGGTACCCCAATGACAACCGCCTGGGTGGCAAGAGTTGGGATCCCCTGTCAACAGGATTTCTTTATTATCACTCACATGTGTTGCAACAGCACCCCTAGCATATTTTACCCTCAGAAAGAAGACCCAGAAATATCAGCTACCAGTAAAAAGAAAAAAAAAGGCAAAAAGGACACATTCAGAGCAAGATTCCTCTGGCACAATTCAGAGAGACACTCTTAACATAAAAGAGCAGTAGCCGATAAGGATCTGACCCATCCAGTTGTTCTTATTTAATATATGCATTTTTAAAAACGCATAATGAACTGTCATCTCCATCTAACTGCCTCATTACTGCTCATTTGTTTCCTGGCAGCAGCACCACAAAAAAATAGTTTGGGGAAAGGTTTTGCATAGCAAGAGAGCTCAGAAGGGAAAAAAGGAAGGAGTTGTATTGAAAAGGGAGAGTGGAGAGTGCAATAGGCAGCACAGAGATGATTGCAGGGGAAGCAGATCAGTGGGCCAGTCAGTATTGGGGTATGGGATCAAACACCAGAAGAGTAAACCACACCTGGGGCAACAAGGTATGGAAAGTGTTAAAGTGAAAGTAGCTATTAAAGGGGACATTATGTACCAAGGAACAAGGAATTTCATGTTCCCTGTGTCCTCTGAGTGTAAAACAGGCTCCTAACAAGTCAGTTCTCAACAATGGAAGGAGACTATACTAATGGATATCCTTCAACCCAGTATTATCACATCGAGAGATCTCCTCTGTGTCAGTAGCAGAAGAAAGCCTCACAGGCAGTATTTTTCATTGAAAACAGCACTGAAAACTACCCACTTGGCAACTAATGAGTCACCCCTTATTTTCCTGCCTTTGGTATGCTACTCGCTGTGAAATTGACTGATCAACTGAATTTCAGAGCAGCTTCTGCATAGTAAAAGTAGTTAAGACAGCCTAAAGCTGTATCACCTGCCTGCCTGTACCTACTCATTACAGTAATCCCCCAGAGTCCTCCCACCCTGCTGGGAGGGGGCCCAGTGTTGTCAGCACCAGGGAGCCAGCTAGAGGTGTCAGGGCAAGAGGATGTTGGAATTCAACATTTTGTTTCTCATTCTTAGCTTGACTATGGGATGAAGGCTCCTGCTGAACCCAAATCCAACCTCCACTGAAGCCCAGTCTGACCTCTGCTGCCGCTGTGTTCCCAGAGGACAGCTGGGGAGTGACAGAATGGATGGAAAACCAAACAGGATCCACTCATACTAACTCCTGTTCTCTGCCTTCTAGCAGAAAGGCATTTAACTCTGACCTTCATTCTACATGGGCAGTGGATTCATATATTTTTAATCATGAAAAAATGACTTAAAAATTATTCTGCAGTCCTTACAACCCCATGAAAGCTGTACAATTAATTGCAATCACTTCTGGCATTAAGCAGCATTGCAATGGCTTTGCCTCATACAAAACACAGGGGGAAACGCCATCAACTTCATTGAATTAAACTCTTTATATCGCACAAGAGTTACTACAGACTTTCGAACCCCACTCACCTCTAAGCTTCTATCGCCTTCTGTGGATTTTTACCAAGTTTACATATATATGCAAATCAAACTGTCATAAGAATAGATGTCAAAATAAGCAGCAGAAATACAAGTGATCATACAACTACAATAAATCTTTGTTTCTCTCCTCTTAAGTGCTGACTACAACAGTAACTATTGAATATGAATTGTCACTGTACCATGTCTTGGTTCAGTAACAGCACTTCTCTGCATCATGAATTTAAAAATGGAGTATTTATTCAATTGTTTCTGATTATAAGACTAATACAACTGATTCTCTGACTAACAAGCATACTGGTGGGAATTTTCTTGGTCCAGAGAATTCAGTGACTAATAACTCAAAGCCGGATTTTGGCAGAAGCACCATACAGATGTTTTACATAAAAGTCCACAGTCTAGCCAGCATGAGAAATCCAAGCTAAAATCGAAACATATCAAGTTAATAACAACTGCTCTAGTACCACATGATAATGCATGGTTATTACATATCATTATCATGCAGTGTTATCATATGTACTGTCTACATTGTTTCTGTCTACACTGGCCAGAACCCAATTGTTGTGACTACCAGATTTCTAAGAAGAATAAACGCAGGTTTTGTAGGGCTGGGTTTCTGAAAATGATGACTGCAAATCAGAGTCTAATGCTTAGTGCCATTCTGCGGTTCCCAGATCATCAGCACCTGCCCACATCAGCAAGAACCTCCATGGGATTTCATGGCGGATTTGCCAAAAGCTGGGAACCATTCCTCTTCAACACGGCTTCATAAGGAGGGTTCTTGGGAAACATTTGTTCAAACAGTCAGGAGAAAACTGGTAGAAGGCAATGGAAAGTCTCAAACTTAAAACACTGTACTTAACAAATAACCAGTTTCATTGCAGCATTTTGGACCTTTGCTGTTCCCTAACTGAAATGCCCGTTTAAACTGCATTTTCAGCTTTCAGCAGAGCTGTGTGAAGAAACATTTCTGTCTCATATGGTCCCTCCTCCTTCTCCACAGATTATAATTTCCTCACAATAACACAAGGAACCAGCTTTCTGTTAATTGCTCAGTAAAAGAGAGTGCCTCGGGGCTTTATTAAGAAAGATTTCTGAGAGACTGAACCATGTGTGACCTAAATTGCTTTCATAAGTGGTTTCTGGAGGGCACAGAGCAGTGTTCACAAGCATAATCGCCTTTCACCTTGACGTTAATTATATACTTTACCATTCAAAATAAGTCATGGCCATGAGCTGAAGCATTTGTAAAGTAAACATGTCAGGAAAGCAAGATACTGCAAAATGAACACAAATAGTCAATTCAGCACTATTAAAAATTCCTTTTTTTTTTTTTTTTTACCCTCAATCTCTTGTGTGGCATGAGCAGAAAACAACCATCAGTTTCAGGAAGTAAATCTTCATGTCTCCAGGTTGCTTTGTTTAAAAATAAATATATAATAGGAGGGGGAAATGCACAGCCCTTTTCCTCCAAATACAAAAGTAAAAGGTCTTGCTGGTTAATTAATAACAATTTGAAGAGCTATAAGCGTCTCAGAGTCCCATAAAATACGTTTATCCTAAAAAAAGAAAAAAAAATCCATGGCCTATCATTTCTCCATTTCATTTTCTTTCTTCCCCTTTCTAAATTGAGAGTATTTATACAAAAACATGATCTTCATTTCTGGAATTTGCTCTGCTTCACCAAACCCAACGTGCCCCCTTCTTGCCTTTTTCTGCTGCCATTTATTACATACGGCATAAGTCAAGACATCAAGAATGAAACAAAATTCACTGTGATCCAGAAAGCAAAGTCTCTGACCCAAGGAGACGGGATCCAGGATTTACTGATTGCAAAAAACAGGTAAGGATGAGTTTGGAAAGGCAGGTTCCAGAGCTGCCAACTTTAAAGCACTGGCTCAGCTGAGACAAAAGCACTTGATTTTACAAGCACAGTTTTGGGGCATTTAACAAAGATCATAAAGAAGATGCAGATCCAGAAGAAAAAAAAATACCCTTATTTTGTTTTGTCTTACATTGGCACCTGCATTCTTCTGCCAGTCCTTTGAAGACATGATACGAAGAGATAGCTTAGGCTTTTTTCCTGTAATTTCAAACTTTGAAAACATCCTGCTTGCTTCCCACCAGGCCGCCTGCCTCAGCCCCTCATTGCCCCTGACCCCTGGCTGCACGCTTCTAAGTCACCTCCTACTTCAAAATTCAGTTTGAATAATTTCCTGTTTCTCATTTGATCAGCATCTAAATTTCACCTTATTTTCTGTCCACCATTTTGTTTGCCAGATACCTAAATGCAAAAATGCAAATCAAGTCCTCAGTTCTCCACTGTAAGTCTGAAAAAAAAAAAAAAGTACCACACTAAAACACAAAAATAAATTTATTTATCTTCAGAAAAGCAAATTTGACAGATTTATAGAATACAAATCCACTGAAACTTTCAGTACCTGGGAGAGTATTTTGGGGAAGTTTATTTTGTCTTTAGGCTTTTTTCTCAACAACTGCTGACGGATCTTGTTAAAACAGACTGTTGAGACGGGTGATCCTTTGATCTGAGCCAACAGGGTTGTTCTTATGTACTGTTTGTACAAAACCTCCATCCTCTGTTAGCTCTTTTATGTTTCTTTACAGAAGTGAAGATTAAGCTTCTTGCAGAATAATTTTGTTGATATCTGACATACCTTAAAAACTAAGTAATATTTCATAAGCCTCCGACATCACCGCATTGGGTCATATTGAATGTTAGTTACAATTATAACAGATCGCATTAATACTTGGAGTGATATTCTGAAGCACTTTAAGATTACAATAATAATGTTTAAATAAAGGATTTCTGACCTCCTTCAGCGTATTAATTGATGATAGAAAAGAATGTTGATGATATTGACTAAGTGCACAGTAGAATAAAAAAAAAAAAAGACTCTTTTAAGTATTTTTTTTTTAAATATAGATAAAGTTTAATTTTTCCTTTATAGGCTACAGTTTAAGTCTTCAGTCAAACCTTCAGAAAGGCATTCTCAATTTTCAGTTCTCTGTCCAGACCAGTCCTGATGAGATTGTTGGAGATTTCAGCACGCTTCCTATGTCCTTTGTAGAATTTCAAGTTACACACATTCCTTGAAAATGTACGTAGTATTAAAATCTGCTCATGCTGAGAACACCCATGAACATTTATTTCCAGGTGTTTTGAAGGAAGATGCAGAAATCCCCATTATGGATTATTAGCAGAGTTGTTGCATTCCACTCTTATTTCCTTTCAAATTTCACTGATTTCTATTTCCTTTTTTAGGAAAAAGAGGGAACACCAATACTTAATTGATCACTTTTCTGGCACTTTGGACAACTATAATATCCCCCATTATTAGCAGTCTTTCTGTCATATATGTTTTTGCTCTTACAATATTCCTTTCTATTTTGAAATATTTAAAGCAGTAAACATTTCAAGGACTCTAAGCTTCTCTCCTAATGTGATATTTTAGGTATATAAATCAACAACAACCACCAAGAATAAAGATTCAAGGTATCAGGTTGTTACAACACTGATGCAATTTATTAAACCGCTCACTGTAACTTGCAAAATAAGCAAAGCCAAGCTGGGATAAATAAGCTTAAAAATGTCATAATGAGGAGTAGTAGCTGAAAGGGCTAAATCGCGTGTGGTAATGAGCTGAGACAAAATGATCAGACAGTGTTAATAAGTCACAGGGAGACAGACCTTCACCTCATTGTAGAGCTGCATGTCATTAACTACTGGATATCATATTCTTAGGGTATTTTAAAAGATACCTTATGTTATACTGAAACATTGTTTAAGTTACCTTTATTAGGAAAGTATTTTACAAATATGTACATGTAATCAAGCATTGGTGCAACAAAAACATACTGACTGACCTGTAACTGGAAAAAAGAAGGAAGAAGGTAATAAATTACTCATAAAATGCCTAAATATCTACATTAGAGAGATCTGATGTGGGTGAGAATGTATGTGTGAAAGTAATGAACAGCTGCAACTGCTGTGGTCCCACAGTGACAAGGGCTTTTTATGTGACTGAAGATGAGATACTAGTGATTCCTCAGTATTTATGACTATTAGTTGTAATAAATTATTTAACACATTTCCAGTTAGCTACACCATACTCACTGGATACACAAGTTATGGCTGCAGTAAATTATTTCATTAGTCATTCTTAAAAGTAACTTTCCTCCAAAGAATAAGAAATCATAAAGAAATCAATATTTTTGCCATGGTTGGCTGAAGTATAGATAAAAACCCTATAATTACATCCATCAGCTTATCCAGTCATTGAATAGCATCTAGATTAATATGAGTACTATGAAAGCTATGACATGGAAAGTAGAGATAGAAACCAACCCCAAACTGGTACAAGAACACTTTCGATTTTTTGGCCTTTGTTTTCTTCAAGCTTGAGGCTTCAAAACAATGTGTAAGTCACAGCATTAATGAAATACACCAGTAACATTCATTACTGATCATAAAGCAGTGTTTAGTATCAGGGATTTACTAGCACATCTAATAGTCTTCATAAATTATTATTTGTCTTCTTCCATTTTGATCCCATTAAATTCACTGGGAGCCTTTCTATAGACTGCCTTAGGCCTGAATGGGATGTACAGACTCTCCAAGAAAGGAATTCAAGTAAAAGCTGTACAAATAAAGAAAGGGTTTATGCAGCAAATAAATGAAATATATAAAAAGCTAAATGAGCTAACATTCGGTATGGATATAGTTTAGCATGCCGAGTCTGGCAAAATGAGAGCTGCCTCCAAGAATGAGGAGCCAGAATTCTCTCTGTTCTTCTTCCCAGTTTTCAGAAAGTCCAGCTCTGTGGGAAAAGTTTGGTTCACATGGGCCACTCAGTCCCAGTTTGCCAGCTAAGAACATCAGTCTGTCTGCAAATCAGAACATTTCCTACTACAGGAGTGCACATTCCACTAAGGCTACATTGACACAAGACAGTAGTCATCTTGGGGAAACTATCAAAGGCTACCGGGAAAATCATGTACTTGCTGGTATCACTTATTCTTGCACCTCGAGTAAAAGCCTTTTTGTATCACTAACTATACTAGTGCTTTCGATCCTATTGAAACATAAAAGACAAACTACATTGCTCACTTACAGTAATACAGGTAAGTATTTCTCATATTACAAAATATTGTAAAACCCAAAATCCAATTACTTCTTTCACATAGACCATTAGAAACATGTTGGATGCTTTCATTTGTAGCCATTACCTAACTGATTGGGACTGAGACCAGTTGCCAGGTATTAAGAAACTGCCATCTACTATCACCAATTCAGAAATGTTTTTGAAACTTCTGATGAGTATTTCTGTTCTTCCTCTATTCACAAGAAGAAAAAACTATATACATCATAGCTCTGTCTTTATGAAAGAAAAATGAAAGAAAATTCAGTAAGCATAGTAGGAATTAGCTGATTGTTTTTCAACATTGTGAGATAAGTAACAACAGGGACAGAATTAAAAATATATAAATGCTGCTGAGAAAATAACTCTCTCCATCATCCTTTTGATGATTCTATCCCCATTAAACTTTCACTATGTGTTCAGTTCAGTGCAAGAGCAAAAGAAAAGTATTCCTTTGTAGTTATTTACCAAGAGGTCAAGTTAATCAAAATTTAAAGAACCTCAGCTCTGATGAAAGCTTTCACGTTCTACTTGAAACTTCAGCTCAGTCACACCTGAAGCCATCTACCAAAAAATGAGGAGTTAATTTTGGCAGGCCTTTTATTTAACAATTTAAAAGCATAAATATCAATAAGCACTATTTCACAACATCTCACTTATGTCAGTCACTGTTTACAAGTTAGAAAACTAAACTAAAGCCAAAAGATGTAGAACAATTTGACCCACACTTACACAGACCCTGAGATGTGGAAACCTGGTCTGATGTTGGACCATGAGGACATATTCAAGCACAACACTGGGGAAAGCACTAGAGTTGCATTACTTTATCACTGTGCTTATTTTATGCCTCTCATGTCTTAGATAAGGAGACATGACAAACAGCACCAGGATGAAAAGCGGCACTCATTCACTTCTCAGAGGGGTTTTCCTTAAGCACACACACCAAATCTCCTGAACACAGTTTTCAGAAGTTTCCTTGAGGTCTTCCACAGCTTTTTGCTGCTATCAACGATTCCATACACTTGAGCAGCAGCAACATTTGAGCTAGCACTTATATGCATGGCAAGTAGCTGGTTATAAGCCATCATTATATGCAGTTTGAAGCACACCAAGTTATTTCAGTTTGATGGAGCACTTCTCATTAGCAAATACTGTCAGTGACTCATTTTTAATTATTTATTGAGCACCTTTTAAGGTCTCTTAAGGTTCTGCTACCATCATCGTAACAGCTTCTTTTCTGAATAATATGATCTAAAATAATACAATATGTCAGACTGCAAAAATTCTAGATGTGTTTTTTTGAATAAGATGGCAACTTTAAGTAGAGTTTGTAAGTACCAACAAGAGTGAGGTTGCCTAATCATTCCTCTGAAATTCATTTTCAGTATAAAAGCTGTGTCAAACTTCAAACTGTCCCAAATAAAGTTTTCCATAACATGTGCCTGCCTCATGTTGACTCTTTATAGTTTCACCTAGGATAATTCAGCTGTTTCTAAGAATAAGTTTAAGAGAAATCCATCTGTGCCCTCATGCCCTTGCCCCTCACTCCCAGAACCAGATAATCACCCTTCTTATGCTCCAGGTCTTCCCCGGCAATATCGCTGGTCCCCACATAGAAGAGCAGCAGGGGAATGAGCCAAGGGCTGGACAAGGCTCAGCAGTCTCTCCACAGTGTTCCAGACCATAAGGTGGTTTTAAGCAAGAGATTACCTACTGATGATAATATTCATCTATTTCATCCCTGAGTGCCTTCAGAACTCTTGGCTGAATATCATCCAGGCCTGGACATTTTTATTAGTATGTTTAATAAAACTTATATTTACAATATTCTGTATATTTATTAACAGTTATGTAATTTAGCATATAGATGATCTCCCCTTAAATCTGCTCCGATGTCACTCCAGCAGTGGAATTCCACTTAACATTAAGTGAAAAGTAGTTTATCTATGGAACTCTTGCCATAGGTGCTATTATTTAATAAAAGCTTGCTTAGATTCAAAAAACAATTGAACTGATCAATGAAAAAAAAAATATCTGTCAAAGGCTATTAAAGGTGAAACTTCCCTTCAGGACCAGGAATATCTGGGACTATCCTCCAGGGAAGTATCATTATGGGTTTTACCTGCTCACACAGTGCTTTGGTATTCACCATTGACAACTACTGGCCATTCTTCTGTAATTATGTAATAGAATGAGAAGAATAAAGCCAGGTCAATGAGAGGGAAAGTTCCATCTTTTGCCTGATAAAATGTCAGACACTTGGAAATACCCATCAGTGAGAGACAAATCTCAATGTAAGAAATAAACATTTATTTCTTTAGTTCCTTTGTGTAGCAAAGAAATATCTCTTTATCAGCGTGCTCCATTAAATCAGCTCTGGTCTGACAAGCACTGCAGCAGATGTAAAGTTACTGCAAGGCTGAGGGACAACTGTCCTCTGCACAGAAGGAACAGTTTTAGTGTGAAGACTGGTGAGCTCAAAAGACTCTCCAATGACTCAATGAGGTACAGAGACTGAACTTGCCATTCAGTCTCTGGGGACCCTGGAGATGCTGATTTTTCCGCTGTATAAAGAGAAGTGAGGCTGTCAGGCTGAAAACATACACCAGTGCAACATACCCTTGCAGACACAAGAAGATAAATAAATATGAAGGGTGGAAGAAGGAAACAATCCAGCACTGAAGATAATTGCTAGGGATGAAGAAAAAGAGCTGTTTAGCATTTCAAAAGGGCCCTTTTTTCTTATATATGTTCACAGTGTTCCAAATCCGTCAACAAATGCAGAAATCTTCAAGCTACAGTACCAGCTGGTCTGTTCCAAAGGAGATCACCCTGATGGATTGTAATATATGGAGCTAGTATGTCAGCGTGGGCTAATCTGACACTACAGGGGCGATCTGTCAGTTCTAACAAAGATAAATACAGATTCTGCCTCACAGAGTTTCGTAATGCCGGGCCCTGGCCATTGGTTTCCTGAGCATGATGGATTTTATGGTCAGGTGTGGTGACATCTCATGACTTAAATAGCTTTCGGTGAATGGCTGGTCTGTTTTGAATGATGACGGATTATGCTCCAGAACTCCCTGTGAAAAATGATGTCTCAGGCTTGCAAGTATTGCAGGGATATGGATAAGACCTAGCAAGCTCTTGGGCTTGGCAAGCCTCCTCCTGGTTTTAGTGCAAGTGCCTGTCCATATTTTTTCCACACTCCACAACTCCTTCCCTCGTTTCTCAACCGTCTTACATAAACTGATAATCACATCTTCCTCCATCCTTGCAGGGTTACATATGGATAGATGAGGAAGACACTGAAGTCAGAAATATTGCTAAATGAAGGTACTAAGCAACACCCAATTTCAGCAAGAGATCATAGATTTGTAGTTAGCCACATTGGCAGCAATGAAAAAGATATTACCAGTTGGGAATCTGCTCTAACGTGAATTCAGCTAATCCAGACTTTAATGAGGCACAAGCTATCCCCTCAGCAGAGAGTATCTATCTGAATAAATAGAAGGTATATTGGAAAATATAAGTTCTAAAGAAAGCTCTTTAATGCAAGTTTAATCTCTTGATAGAAGTGTAATCACTTGATTAAAAAAAAAAAAAAAATTTTTTTTTGGTCAAGTTATAGCTCCTGGTTTCTACTATTTTGCTGTTGGGAGTGTGAATGTTTTAGAGGACTGGAAGTAAAGGCTCAAGAAGATTAGCTGCTTTCTGTTGGATTAGTAAACCTGCAGGCTGGAATCTCATCACCTGAATCAGAAAGAAGATAGGGAGTGTTGGAAGTCAGCTTTTGGATTCAGTCACTCACATACCAACCCTCCCCTCTTCCCAAAGAGTAATCACATATACAATTCATATTGGGAATATCCAAATTCAGCCATGGTCACACTTCAACTTCAGGCTAATCAACTGTACTCCAATCAAGCAGACAACTCTGCTGCAATGTAGAAAGTACCTGATCCATCAACATCAGGGGCATTTAACATGACATACAGACAAATAAACCCTAACTCAAATCTGCATGAGAGGCAGCTCCTGTGAGACAGCTCCCATTAGTAATTTACATGTACTGCAATATCAGATAGACACATTTCATCTTCATTTGTTTAAACAAGTGCAGTGCTACCTACCAGTAAATGTTCTTACTAAGCACTGAAGGTTATGATCACTTGTTCTCCTCTCACTTCTTTAACAACCGAAGCTTTACTTGAATGCCTGCCCCTCTGTGCACATCAAAACTGCGTTTAAAGCATTCCCAAATCAGGCCTTGGGAGCACAAATATACCTAGGTAATTTTTCACAGGAAACAAATACAGTAAACTGAGCCAGTAAGTTTATACCAAAGAACTAAAGATAAGTGGTGGGTTTGTTTCTTTCAGAAATCAACATTCAAAAACAGTTCCAGAAACTCCTCAGGATTTGTTTCTTTAAGAGATGGGGAGTATTTTACAGCCAAATTCCTCTTTAGTAGCTCATGAAAACTGCAGGGGGGGGAAAAAAAACACAAAGCCATTTGCTTTTATTTGTTACAAGCAGAAGTCTCACTGCAGGACATTTAACATATATTGCAATCCTGACATATCCTCTTCTGCACATGAAGAATAAGGTGAAATTTTGGAAAGAGTTTCTTTTGCCTTAACTAAAAACAAAAGGAAAAAGTAACAAAAAGTGAGAAAACACAAGTTTATTGCTTACCTTTCTCAGACACTTAGAAAAAGAGCAAAGCCAGAGGTTCCCGGTTGCCAGTATGCAAGTTATTATAGACATTCCAATGTATCTTATGACAAAAGGGGCAGAAGTCCAATTCTGCCTGCTTCCAAATGCATTGGTTACCAATCTGAGCCTAAGAGAAATTTCCTCAAACTATTACCACTGCAACACCCATGAGATTCAGTAAGCAGTTCTTATTTTATTGATAAAGTTTGTCCCTGCCCAGAACTTAAGCATATGTCTTTATTAATCTGAAATATTCGGTAAGGGGCTGTCATGCTCTAAGGTTTCCTTAAACACAGTGATATTGCCAGAGCTTTCTAACATTCAGGCTGTTTGTTAACAACATGGCAACTTCCATCACTTTAGCAAGAGATTTCTGTTGTACTTTATGAATTCCACTGCATTAAAAAAAGAAGCAGGCAGAAAGCTTGTAATGGTATTTGGAGAGTCAGTGCTGCTCAAATTCCCCAAATGGAATACTCATTCTGTTTTCTGGACCACATGTAGGGAGATGGGAAAATAGAAGATGAGCTGAAGAAAGCAAAAATTAGGTTCAGAATAGCAAGTAGATGTCTAATGGGAAATACATCTTTCTTAAAGGGTAGTGGAAGTCCCATGGAAGTTAAAAGTAAATTTACACAAAGATCAGCCTCAGGTCTCAACTTATTTAATATCATTAGTAATTCAGGTGCAAAAAAAGAAGTACCTATGTCTATTTAATCTCAAAATAACTATAAGTTACTGATGTAGCATGAGCACTGCAGATCTGAATATGATTCTGGGAAGTTTCAGGTAAATATCGACAACAAATAGGTAAGTACAAATGTCACTATGATCTGCAGTGTGATGCAGTTGCTGTGCATGCCCTCTGCTATTCCCACCTCAAAGAATGATTTCTCAGAAGTAAAGTTTCACAGAAGGGTGATAAGAATGGTCAAGAGCTTTGAAAAGATCACACAAAGGGACACTGAAATGGCTTCAACTTTGCCTTAGAAAGTTACTACAAAGAAGGAAACATGATAAACGTACATCAAAAAGGAACCGTACTAGTAAAGGGAGATGAGGAGTTTCTGTTCTCTGTTTTATAATATCATAACAGGGACATGTACAATGAAACTGTGAAAGGTGGAAATTGAAAATTAGCAACAGGAAATCATTTTTCATACAACACGTAGATAGATGGCAGCATTTATTTCCAATGGCGGCTGAGGATGCCAAGACTTTAACACAACTTTGAAAGGAACTGGGTGTCTACAGAGCACAATCCTATATTCTGAAACCATTGAGACACATGTGCTTGTAAAAATATTTCTTTCTCATCAATATTCATGTTATCAACCCCTAAGCCTGTCTTGTCTGAAGAGTGAAACATCATGCTATCCTTGGGTGTTATTTTATTTGAGAGCTTGACACTGCAAGGGCAAGCTAGTACCCCAGTTTAGGCAATCACAATAACCAGAAGACAGCCCTGAAACCAAACTTAACCAAAGCCAAAGTAAAAATAAAACAAATTTACTTGCAAAATGCAAATACAGATTTTAAAAAGACAAGAGTTACAGTGGAAAGTGTAAGAGAGTTAGAGGACCTTATCAAGGCCCTTATCTACCCACTCCTGTACAACCTCTAAAGGGTTTTTTCATCCTATGCTGCCCAGCTGGCACACCAGCGTGAACTGCTGTTTACCAGTGTGGCTGAGGGTTTTCCTTTGGAAAGATCTTGTTCTTTTTACTGAAGTTACTGACCACCTTAGCACTATGAGCAGCTACTAACAAATGATCCACTTACTGCAAGGTAAATGTGTACTTTTATGCCTAACCAAGCAATGTTCAAAGCTGAGGATGAAGCTTTTTCACACATTAAAACACACACTGTGGCCATTCACTTTGAAGTTTAGTTAGGTCTCATGAAGTACTGCTAATACAAACCAGGCTCCTTTCCCATTTGGGGAACAACAGAAGTGTTTCTGAGAAGGGTGCTTGCTGATGAATTGTATTATTAAATCCAGCATTCACTGTGGCAGAAGAATTGTGCGGGTAGATGTGAGTGACCAACTGGGAGGTTAAACTGAGTTTTACCAATGAGAGCTGCTGCTGGACACTGACATACCTCTTGATCAAAGCATAAATTGTCCAAATGTATTTTTCATTTCAATGTTAAACTGGGAAAAGAAGGATTTAAAAAAAAAAAAAAAACACAAAAACCAAACAAACACAGGAAAAAGGTGGAAAAGGCATGTAGGAAGCACTAACAAATGATATTCTACTCTTTTGTTCGAGGGTTGTGGTGGGCAGGTGTGGCCTTGAAAGAGGACACTTGACAAGGTGCAAGGGGAGGAAAACTTGTTGCAGAGGCAGGCTGCCCCAGCCGTGTTTACCATCCACTTCAGATCTGCCCCAGGTCTGTTTCTCTAGGCTACACATGCCCACAAGGAACAAATCCCTTGTGCCTGCACTGCACCTTGCAGACAGGGGTAATCTGGAACATGAGAGAGGATTCCAGAATTGAATGATAAAAATAATACCTTGCCTGAACAATTTTATTCTAATTAAGAGAAACATTTTCTGCTTTCCTACATAGAAAAAACAAAGCAAGAAAGATAGCCACCTCAAAGGTGGCACTTAATTGATAGGGCAGATATTTATCTGCTATACCTACAGGGAAAGGAGAGACCATGACCTTGAAGTCTGCTGGCATTTCTCTTTGCTAGTATTTCCTAACCTCCCATCAATTACAGCTCAAGTAAGTTTTGCCTCCAAATTCCCCTGACAAACTACCTCCCTCTGCCTCCTCCCCTCACCACCTTAGAAACCTGGTAAACACAAGCATCTCAGCCACAAAATACTTCAGCAGAGAATATGACTCCATCAAAGCTTAATAACATTACTCCCAGCAAGAAAAATGGAAGGGGAGCTTCTTGGGCTGTATTCACCAATTTTTATTAAACATTTCCTTCAAAACTGTCAGGCCACTCATTTCCCCACCTAGGGAAGAAAAGCTCTGATGTGGAGTAGTGCTGAAAGGCTCTGGGGAAAGAAGATGAGAGCTGTCAACGTGACCACAATCACCAAAACTTCAGTCTCACCAAGGCTATTAGAGGATACACCACTGCTTGCTATGAGTCACACAGAAAGATAACTGCTCTGCAGACTTCAATACACCTTGAGAGAATTAGATTTTTCTAAGCTGCGGATTGCTTTTTTTTTTCTCCTCTTTCTTCTTCTTTTTTTTTCCTTCCCAGTTTACTCCACACCTCACTCAATCAATTTTGCTTCCTGCGTGTGGCAGGCAGGGGACACTGTGCTAAGCATATCAGAGGCCTGGCACCTAACGGACTTTGAAATCATTTCAGCGGGTTCTGGTGTACACTGCAGGAACAGTTTCAGTCTTTGATAAGGATGACTGCAAAGCTAGCAGCTAGAGATCAGAGTCAATATGAAGTGAAGGGATAGGAAGAACAGATTACCTCATATCTTCTTGCAACAGGGTACAATAATATCCCCTGAGCCACCTGGGGACTCTGAGACAGAAGAGAGGAAGAAAGGGACCTAGACCCTGATCTGATTTGCAATTCACATGCCTCAACAGAACCCAACAGCAGAAACAAGTGACATGCTTTTCTAAGTCAAAGAACATCTGCCACAGCCTTGCCTTTCAGGAATGCAGAGCACTCACTGGAACAGACCCAAACTGAGCCATTCTGAACATTCTTGTGGCAATGGCATCAGAATTGTAAAGCCTCTAACTGCCCTCTGGTAGGCAAAGATGCCTTGTGGTTAAAGAAAGTAGACTAGATGCCAGAGCAGAGTCTTCCACCTGACTTACTGACATTCTTCTTACTCTGTATGGATTACCCAGGTTACCAACTGCGTAGATGCAGAGACTGTTCAGGTCCAGCTGGATAATAAATTAAGGCATAGCACCACAGATGTGCCCAGACTGTTTTTAGCATCTTCATTGCTCTGGTAATGGCACAGCCCAGAGCCAGAACTAATAAACCCTACTAGGCCTAACCTGGCACCATGTTCACTCTAGGATTCACAACACACAGATGTCCTGATGCTTCCCTGTGTCATCAGCCCAAGGACAGCTGCCCTTCTTTGCTTTAACCTGACGTGACTCCACACTCTCCACTTCTGGGTTCCAGGAATTGTGTATTTGAGCCCAAGTTGTCATGTACCAGCATCGCTCTGTGTTGAGGCTGACAAGTCATCCTGGAAACCAGAGTACTGGGGAACACAATGAAGAAACCCCCTAACTCCGGATCCAGCAAACCTGGTCCATAAACAGCAGTCATTAGAGCAGTGGGTCCCAAGCCCTATTTATGACAGGAAATAACAAACTCCACACTGCCAACTATTAGACATATGCTATTTAGGTTTCTCTGTTTTCTTGGATAGCCCAACTTTATGGTACACAGAGTAATTAAAGCTTTAAAATTATGTAAAAGTATAAGAGAAGCGACATTACATCTGCAGCTTCCAAGGTCTAACCTGTTAAATGCACACCATTATTGTTCACCTCAGAGACTACTGCTATAGCAGTCAGTTGATTAATGGGCTAAATTCATAAGTGAGTTCAGCTCCCACTGACTTTGAGTAGAGACACAGTAGGTCCTATTTCAAAGCTCATAAAATCCATTATAAAAGTCACTTAATCTCCTATTTTAATATGTAGATCCTGCTTAGAAAGCAGAGAGATGAGAAGTAGTATGTGATTTGTGTACTGAAGTGATAGATTTGTTTAGCTGCAGGAACAGCTGTCTAAATTAGGCTTTCCCCAGTACATCAGAAACCTGGAAAATACGTTATGTCTTATGGGAGTTGCATCCTTCTTTCCCTACCAAATCCTCAACTATATTGCAAATTGCATCCAGGAAGGAATCAACATATCTGGGCAGCAATGTTTTAAAGAGGGTACTCGATTACAAGATTAGATTCTGGCTCTACTACCATTCATGACACAAGGTCTGACAAGATAACAACTGGATGAGACAGGCTTAGCAGAAGATGTTTTGGATGTTTTGAAAACATTTCCTATCTGATAAGACCAGAACTCATATCCAAACCCAAACTTTGGCCAAAATAAGCAGTGTCCAATTCAGAAATTTGCTCCTGACCATTAGTATATAATGTAATTCAAAAAGTGTTAATTAAAAGTGGTTGTGCAGGAACTCTACTCCAAGTTCTGCCATACCACAGTTGCATGCACCTCGCCAATTACTGCTTGCTTAATGGCTGAGATTGTCCCTCTGCAAAATAGGACAGTATTTTTTAATATTGTGGAACACTTTGAGACGTGATGTCAGAGACATAGAAGAATACTGACCAAATTTCCAGATGACATGATGCAAAATTATTCTTTCAGTTGTTACCGCTCTATCAAAAGTGTAAATGAACACTGGAACTGGAAACCCCGCTAATACCCTACAGGATATCAAAGGAAATAAAAACATTCAGACCCTTGCAACTGCAATGAATCAGACAGGCAATGGACAAATGTGGAAAACCAAAGTCCAGAACAGAGAGATGACTTGCTTAGGACCACACTAAGCAGAACAATCACTTCTTGTTCCACATCCACTTGCCTTGCCTTTGAACTCTCTTGTATCATGAATCTTCTCGGACGCTCAGCCTTTCAATTCAAGGACTGCATACAAGATCTTTAATTCTTTGCAAACACTTCCAATATGCCTGTTTCTTTTAAGTATTCTGCTCAGTTATCTCTTCATTTTGTGCTGTTCACATGCAACCATAAAGATACATTGTGCTCTTTAGCTTCTTAGGTCCTCAGAATTCAAAGCTAGTCACCCTAAACTTCAAAAGTAAAGGTGTGAAATTCAATCTAGAAGATCACAAGTTCCATAAACCAGAAAATATCTCATGTTTCAACTATACAAAAGACAGATCTTAAGTATCTCACTATCACCTTTTCCGAGAATCTTTAGAAGGACAGCTTTCTACATTTTTCCTTCCAACTTTCTGGTTGTGTTTGTCTCCTCTGACCTTCCTCCAGCATCTCTCTGGCATAAGGTAGGCCAAACTTCTGCAGCTGAGGTGCCTACCAGACCCCGTCCTTCAGCTGGGTAAGGACTTCAGTGAGGATTCAGACTCTTGACCAGCTGGAACGAGCATCTCATTCTCCTACCTCCATGATACCAGCCACAGATGAACCTTGACTATTATGTATCCCATACAGAGTGAATGAGCAAGCACCTTCACATGTTTGAAGAGAAAATGCTACCCAACCCCTTAGTAAATATATTTCAGCTCTGATGTCACCGAGTGCTGTGGTTTCATTTTTGTGCTTTCATCACCCTAAATTCCACCATGACAACCACAGCAGAATTTTGCTTCTCTATAGCCATTTCGTTACTGCTAGTTCAGCCACAGCAGCATGAGGCTGAGCTGCATCTGGAATCCAGCCCACAACTCAGCCACTCGGCACAGCCCAGGGTCTGCCGTTTACTGTTCCACAGCCTCAGCAAATTTATACTTTTCTAGCTGCAAGTTAGTTAAGTTTCAACAATCCCACAAGGAGTCGAGTGAGAATAAATGGCTGTATGTCCAGCATTCCTCACCCGAGGGCAAATTCGCTTTGGTCACAGTTATCAGTTCCAAGATCTTGCAGATGAAAGAAGCATTAATGAAAAGACACTGAACTGCATCTTAGGCTCCCAGCTGTTTCGTGATGTGGATGATGAAAAAGGTTTGCTAAAAATATCTCATCAGAAACATGATCCAACCAAATACAGCTCAAGTTCCTTTATGTGACTTTAAGAGAGTGTACATGGAGATGAGACATCTTGGTATACAAGCTCAAGGGCTGTGCTATTATGTCCTCCCTTTAATGGAGCCTTCTTGCAGCCACGTGGTAAATAGAACAGCACTGAAAAAAGAAAAAAAAAATCCACACACCAAGAAATGCATTTTTGACCCTGAACCTAACGAGCTGAAACAACTACACTTTCAGTAAATGTCAGGATTCTGCTAAAGTTTTTCTGGTACTCTTTTATAAATCTTACAATCTTGTTCCACAACAGAAATTTCCTTCACTGAGCACGTGAGTGCAGCCACTTCTTTAAAATAACACATTAGCTCCTGAGCAGCATACAGCAACAGGACATAGCTGGTCAAAGCAGGCAATGAAAGAGACTTCTCCATCTCTTTGAGCATAAAGGAGCTTTTTCAGTTTAAGAGACAGAAGGCAACATAAGTCAGAAGATTCAATGTACCAGCTTTAGGCTCTTAAAGTGTTTGAATTAGGGAATCCTCTAATCTCTGGTAAGGATTCCAGTAAGTTTGTCTCTAGGAGCTCTGTATTCTTGTTCTCACATGCAACATTACTAAGGCCACTGAAGTGGGTAGTAACAACCTTTCAGATGTTTTAGTTGTGTTCCAATTCCGTCTAAAAACTGAGACAGAATAAGGGATAACTAGGAGTTACTTACATCTTTCATTTCTAATGAGGTTCTCCTATTCTCCAGGGAAATATGTGGGATAGGATAGTGTCAGCTACATTCTGCTTCAAGGTCTATACTCCATTCCAATGCAACACATTTCTATATCCTATATGAACAGCAATAAGGATGCTACATAGCAAAATCACCACTTCTCTCCTAAAGACAAATGTCAAGTTCCCCACCCCCAGCAGGATGACAGATGCTTCTGCCCCCAGCATGTTTCTGCTAACCCTCAAAACACCTGCTTTGTGACACACAGAAAATGCAGAGCTGCCAAGCAGGAAGTAGCAGTCAGGGAGCACAGAAAGTCCTCAGGTCCCCCCTCTCACCCCATCACCATTCATCCTGCTGGACCCAATATTTGCATGGTCTGTCTTCCAAACAGTGACAGGGTCAGGTGCTTGCACAAACCGAGATGCAGGCAGTATTGCTGTTGTCATTTATTTCAGGGACTAAGCAGTGCGTAGTCATTCTTGTCACTTAGTTCAATGTACAGAGGACAGAGCCTCCAGCTGCTTAGTCACCACCCCTGAGCTACTGAAGACCAAACACAGATGTGACCCGCACTAGGAGACTGAGTGTCCTTGCTTGTTTACCACCATGCTTTTACACCACTCACTGTTGCCCCAAGCAACTGCCAGTTTACTCACACTGACTCTGCTCAGGGATGTTTATATTCCACCTAGACTGCTACAACCAAGTTGGATTACAGGTAAAACAGAGTAAGAACCCAACAGACAACTAAAAATACAGAATTTATATGAAAATCCAAGAAAAATATTTTATTGTTAGTTTAACTAATGCTCTAACAATCTAATAAAAAAATATTCTTTAAAAAAGCATTTCTTACCATTCAAATACCCAGCCAATTGCTGTCATGGATCATCTGTAATGCAGTAAATGCCTAGAAATAAGTGTCTGTCCCTTTCATCCAATGTCCAGTTCTGATCCTGTCAGGGCAGTGAGTTGTCAGCTGGAAGAACAATGTTGATTGTGACTTTTTTCTGGCTGGGTCTTGTATCCATTCATGGTTACTTCTATGTGTTTATACACCACCTTTCTCAATATGTTACAGTTTTCTTGTTCATAATGGTTTTCAGGGTTAGTAGAGCCACAATTCCTTCTCTGTATAAGGTACAATATAGTAAAATGTATCATGGTACACTTTGGGAAAGAATCTCACAACTGTAGAAAGTGAACTTTAAGCAATTTAGGTAATAGCTAAACTTAGCTAAATATAAACTCAAAACAGAATAGGCAAAATATACCTTACCACTGGAAAATTCTCCACTTAAGTTTGGGACAGGACAGACAGTGATTATCTAATTCTAGAACTAGGTACAGGCAGAAAAGTTTAAGTAATTTTGCACATTAAGTTAAGCTACAATACATTTAAAGACTATATAAGCCCAGACAAGGCCTGACAAGTTTTAGGCCTGGTTGGCTAATTATTTTTTGAAAACTTGAGGTCTGTCACCAGGATTTGGCAAAATCAAGTTGCCAGGGGGACAGGACTATGGAGCAACAGACGGGAAATGGAAAAGCCAGGAAAGTGCCATTTCCAAACACTAGAAAAACACCAGCATTTGGTCCCAGTCTGAATTGCAGCTGATCTGCATGGAACAGTCCAAAAGGATGAAGGAAGGACACACAGACCAATCCGTAAACCAGACTGGATACAGGCAAAACCAGGGTAAGGTTTGGAACAAAATCATGAAGCTGAGCAGGTGCTGGAACAACCACTTGGGAACCAAGAACTACCACGGAAAAGATGGATTAGGGCAGGGAAGTAGCCTAAGTAGTTTACAGCTCTCATGGAACTTTTGTGCAGATCCCTACTTCATTCCACCAGTACTGGGCCTGAGGAGTTCAACACCTTACTCCCCTCCCCTGCTTGACTGTAAATGCAGCTGCTGTCCCTCCATCCATTCACTTCAAGTCAAAGAAACAAGAATCAGACAAATGGGTCTCCTGTAAAAAACGGGCTTTGGCATGATCTCTGATGCATCCTTATTTTTCTGGATATTGTTGGAAGCATAAACTTTTCACTTAGAAGATAAGGAAGGCACAGCAGAGAGCTAAGGATATTTAGTCGTAAATATAACCAAAGCAGGTAACATGGCTCCAACATGGAAGCAGCAGCAATAGTAGTATCTCTTAGGTATAGATCCCATAATACATCTGACATGGCACCTCCAGCACAGAAAGTCAAGTCAGAGACAGTTCTATCTTATAGTTCATCAGGAGTAATTTCTTTTATTTCATTTGTTTTAATCCTTCCTTATATCTTTGCAACAGCAGAAGCCAGAAACCTCTCAAGGCAAAGTGGGAAAGAAACACCACGAGAGCATCTCTTTCTCCTAATTGTCAAACATATACATTATCTGATCTCATCTCAGCACTAGGGAAGGGCCACAAGTCAAATCTTTCAAGGAGACATCTGAAGATCACTGACAAGTGAGAAACACCGAACTAAGGATAAAAGATGAGGTGCTGGTCTCCACAGGACACCAGTACTGACAATGAAGAAACTATAATCCCAGCAACCATTAATTTTACTTTGTCCTTTCAACTTGTACTGACATGTAGAACCAAAGAAAAGAACATGATGCAAACACACAAAGGAAATTATCAGAAGAAAAACCTGCTGTAGGTAGACTTTATCATAGAAAAGCCCATGCATTAATGAGTAATTATTTAATGTTCCTATTAAAACTAGATCCCTACATCATATTTTATGATAAATGACTGTGTGAATTGTAACCAGAACTACCTGCAGTCCTTGTAGACTCATGAGAGAAAAGGGGGAGGGAAAAAAAGTCTCCAGCATTTTCTAGGTGTTGTTTGCTTCCTCTGTAGTCACATTTTTCAAGGCAAGACAGCTCTACTTGTTAGGCATAGAATGGCTTTGCCTCAAGGTTACAAGGTCTTCAAAAACCTAGTAATGAAGCTGACAGTATCTAGAGAAGGACATGTCTGGTAACAAGAAAGCATTGTGAAATTCAGGCAAAGCCACCCCATATTTAATGCATCTGCTCCTTGGAAACAGATGGTGATGGAAAGAGAAAAGTATTTCTATTCAGAAAAATACGTCCATTTCCTTGAAGAAGTAGTTATTAGTCTGAAGATGAAAATTAAATGTTCTCTACTTGCTTTTGTAAAGCTCTAATTATTTTAAGTGAGAGCCAAAAAAACCTGTACCACTCAAATATGTATTCTATTTCTCATTCAGTAGATATTTAACAATACAAATAGGTTCACATTCACCTCTCCTGAGCACTTTCACAAGCACTAAAACAAGTTTATTGTCCTGATATTGCAAATGCTGCAGAAAGACGTTTATTTAATGTGGGACCAAACTGTACATTTTTTAAAGCTTTATGCTTTTTCACTTCCCAAGACATTCACAAGGCTATGATGCACATATCATCATGAAGAACAGGAACGAATCCCTAAATCCAAAGTAATCATTCAGGACTGAGTGGGCATTACTGCGTAAGAAGCTCAGACAATTCTGCATACAGAGAAGACACACTTTATTTCTACTCAGATTTCAGCAAGAATTCTGGAATTGCTGTTATGCAACAAGTTATGAAGTACATATTCCCATCATATTCCTCTTTTGTAACAAAATTTTATTCCCTTGGCCTTATTTCATTTACTGTCTCCTATTAGGTAAGTGTAGAACTGCTTGTACCATATACACATACCCACAGATTAAAATGCACCAGTTTTAAATCACATTCCTTCCCGACAGATGAGAAAAAATAAGCTCGTTCATGTGACCAGAGTAGGAGTCAGGCTAAATGGAAGGAAGAAGGAAATGCTCATCAAAATTCCTGCTGAAATGCAAAGAAATTTAAACAGGCAATACAGCTCTGAGAGCAAGAGAAGCAGCAGCGCCCTGTGCTGGTGTGAAGCCTCGCTGGCAGCAGGGACAGCAGCTCTGGCAGCGCTCCCACACTGGGACGTCCACAGGTATCTGGTGGATCCCTGGTGCCTGCTCAGGCGCTCGTTTGAATCCAGGCAGCCAATCCTTGAAATTAAATGCGAAGTCAAGAGACTACCTTCTAAGTGCTTGTCTGCATAATGAGGATATGATTGGACTTGTTTATTGCTCCAGCAGTTAAGAAATACCTCTGGTAATATCCATTTCCCAGAATTCCCTATCCCATTCCCTTCCCCAGCCAAAAGAACTTTAACATTTTCTACTGTTTAATCATCATCCCGATCACAAACTTTTTTTTTTTTTTTAATCCACTGTGTATAGAAGTTACTATAGTCCTATTTTAATACAGGCTGGAGGAAACTAGGTAAGCTTAGCAACAAGATTTTGTAAAGCGAGATGTGAGCGCCACTCCCCAGCACTGGGAGTGTGTGAACAGCTGCACCACCAGCTGAGCTGGGATGCAGCCTGATGGGCCGGGGGTTGATCAAGGATGGGCTAACAAGAAAGTCATGAAGTTCAACAAAGGGAAGAACGGTGTCCTGCACAAAGGGAAGGAACAAGCCCATGCATCAGTACCTGTTGGGATCCACCCAAATAAGGTTTTCCTATTAAAAATAAGTTTTTCAAATGACATGAGCATAAAAAAGCTTTTGCTTTTCTGTTCTTTGTACTGTGAAACAGCTTTCCCCCATTCTGCAAATAGTAGAGGAAGGATGATACAATTTCCTTTTGTTGTTAAGGAAGTGGGAAAATTTCCTTTTTGATGAATTTTTTAATTTTTGGCACAAGCTGACAGCACATATTTGTTGAGCTTCTTGGCATTTTGATCTTATCTCTGGCACCAATGCATGCTTAGAGGTTGTGGAATGTGTTCTATTCCTTAAATTTCATCCTCTTTCTCTTGCCCACCCTCAAATCTCAGTAGCTCTCACAAAAACTAGCTGTGATACCACTTCTCTTGCTGATACACAATGAACTCTTCATTCAATTTTCCCTCAGCAACACATTTGCTAATTCTTCTTTGGCATTGCTTATAACCAGATGTTAACAGACACGAGGAGAACCCAACAGCCAATTATTTAATACAGTCACAGAGGGCGGACATGGGAAACATGACTTTTGCAGTGGTTTGCCAGCTCCCAGTTCTGACCCAGTATCATCTTGTTTCCCGCTCTCCTCCCTCTAGTGCCTGGAGCAAGGACCAAGCTGCCGCTTTACAGGCACTTTTCTGATTAGATGGCTTTGGGTGAGGAAATATAAAGCAAAGGGTTCACCAATAGATGCCAGTGTTCGTTACAACAGATTCCCAGCCTTAAATTTTAGAAGATATTACACACACACGGAGTCATTCCCCTTTTCCCACCCCATGGTTAAAATAATGCACCATCATTAATACATTTAGGAAATGGATCCTCAATGGAGCCTCCTTCTACTCTTCGCCTGCTGCCAGCACCTAGAACATTCTCAAGGCCAGCACTCAATCTGGCCCCTCTCAGGAAAGCAACAATCAAGATACTTTGGGGCTTCTAAATACTCCAAGACCAATTCAAATATGTTGCTATTAAAAGTCACACAACTTCTGCTATCTCAGACCACTCAAGCTGCTGTTCTCATCTTTTCTCACTAGTAAAAAAGGCTTTTTCAGCAAAATGGTCAGCTAATTTCAGCTTTTTGTATACATGGCATAAAAACATCTATCTCACTGTCCTGTGGTTGTATTAGGTCTACAGGACTAACAGGGGAATCAGCAAACTAATATTTCATTGTTTTATTGCAAGAAAGAGATGATATCCTAACATTTTAGACAGCTGCTCTTGAGATCTAACTACTCATGTCAAGATTTAAACTGGGAAAAATAAACATCAAAAGCTACTAAAAGTATGAGCGAAGCATTCTGTTCCAATGATGCGCTACCATGATTTTCAACATTTATTACTGATGATACAAAACTGGACACTAGGGTACAATTAATCTCACTGCCTGTTGAATAAAATTGCATAACTTTTATGATGCCTTTTCAACAGTAGCCCATTTAAGATGGGAGGTCATCTATTATAGCTTTGATATTTGGCAACACATATTTGGCATGCTGTATGTTTCCATGCAGGATATTTTAACATGGTTATTAGCTAATACAGATGATCAATTACTCACAAATATAGTAGAGCAATTACTTGATATTATATCACCGACTGCAGGTTTGCTTGTTTTTAAACATTTTAGGAAAGTGACAATAAAAAAAAGTGTGGCCTTCTCCTCATGGCTTTCAAGTACGCAGAAGGTTGTTTCTATTTTGGCAAATGCCATACATTTGCTAAAGGTTTCTGTGAACACTGTGCCTCCTTAAAATTATTCAGGAGTAAAACTATTTGTTGATCACCTTGTAAAGAAGAGAAAGATCCATCTAAAAAAAATGGAGAAGGTTTGAACTCCCACCCAGCTGGGAATGTAGGACCACCTGTTAAACAGCACAGCAGAAATTCTTGCCAGTTTTCCCACCAGGGGAAATTTCCCTTTCATTTGCAGCATTTCCACTACTCTGGAAAATTAAGCTTTGAAGTGAGAGCTGGAATACAACCTAAAAAATTGGAGGTTTGTTTTTTAAAGGGAGAAAAGATACTCTGCTCACTCCATCACACAGGCTACTCAGCAGAGAGGAAAGGAAGAGGTCCCTTCCATAGAACAGCTGGCCTGTACAAGCAGGTAGGTCACAGCAGTCATGAAGGCATTCCAGTACTGCCCTCCAAACCTTGGACTGCACTGTACAGTTGAAAGGATGAGGTAGAAGGAGAGAATTCAGAGCTAAAGCCAAATTGCATTCGGGTGCATCGCCATGGACTGGATGATTGCAAACAGAACAAGGCAGGATGGGGATGCAGCAGGTGTCAGCACAACCCACAACCCCCAGCCAGGCTGCTGTGCCCCACAGCACGTGGTTCGCATAAGGCTGTGGTGCACGTACGCCGCTGTAGCTGTGTGTAAATTACATGCTATTTATGTCAGCTCTGAATTTGGCTCATGCTGCTTTTTCCTTTTTCCCTTTAACACAGACTGGCTTCTACATATGGCAATTAAATCTAACCTGGCAAGTGGGAAAACACCTGTACAAACCTCTCATTATCCTGGCATCCCACACTACTCATACTACATTTTAAGAATGCAGTATTACCTGTGGTGGATGATTTTCATGATGTTCTACAGCCAATGAACTTCTACCAGATGAGCTGCCACTTTCCCTAATCCCAAAGTTTTAACATTACCATATCTTGATTAGCTTTGTGGATCAACCAGGTTGCAGGCCTAACACTCAAGACATATTTTACCTAAAGCTCTATTCACAGTTGACTGGGAAATACCTGTTATAATTTATGGTCACTGGCAGATCTGTTTCAGATAGTTTCTTAGAAATAATCATCTGTTGTGCTTCGTGGATGCCATATGTAATATATTCAAAAATCCTAAATTGCACAGAACTTACTGATTTCTGAAGTTTTTATTCAGGCTCAAGACTCTGATCACATTCATGCAGAGGATCACAGGCCTGGAACCAGTTTCCAAAGAGCTGCAGCTGTTTTATGATGCAAAGGCAGTACTTTCACTCTGCTTTGCTGAAAGAATAAAACAATTTGGATTTGGAACGTGCTTTGGTTTGGCAATTTGAGACTGTTCAATCCTGAAACTATCAAAATTCACATGAACTAACAGCTACTTGCCCGAAATTTGAAGAGAAACTAAGCTTCACAAATCCTACTACTGAGGCAGAGAGTCTGTATAGGATGTAGTTATAAGGACTGAGAAATACAATGTTCTTATACAAACCCTGCTCTGTTCTGCTAGAGGTCAGTAATATTTTGAGCAGGCAGGAGAATGCAAACACACAGAAAAGGACATAGATATTATTTGGGTTAAGCCCAAGACTGAAGCCCCCAAAACTAGGTTTTATTCTCAGGTCTGGCAATAATTCATCAGTGACCTTGAAGAACACTCATGTACCTTTCAAAATAGAACAAATAAAATGCCCAGTCATTAACAAGGATATTGAATTCATTAAAATTACTAAACTGTTTTGGGGTTCAGAAAATTTAAAGTTTGCTTCCAGCAACAGTGTTAGTAAAATTATGACTGATTAATCCAGAAATCTGTTCCCTAATAGTGATGGAGATAACCACAGCCAAATGAACATAAGATTTAGTAATAAACATACTGGGTTGTTTTTTCAAGTTATTGTACTGGATAAAGAAAGACAAAATAAAGAGAAGGGGAAGAGATTTGAAGAGAGGAACAAGATACCACAAAGAGGGCATTGATGTTTCAAACTCTTCAGGTTTACAAAAAGACTTGCAAGCCTCATGAGGAAGGCTGAAGAATATTTCCAGAGAGCAGGTTATGCTTTTTTCAACCACTTTGTCTATAAATCACACAGATACTTCCATAATTATGCATACTTACATTACCCTATGCCAAAACTTCGTGCTGCTTGCTTTTCTGAGCCTTGAGAGCAATTTCTGACCTTTCCATACCAGCAGTGATCTCCATATTGGGACTGAGGAGGAAAGTGAGTGATTGTATGGGATAATCAAGTTGGGAAAAAGCTTTAGTCTCATTAGTTCTTGAAAAATAAACCATATCCCAGTCCACTATGGTTTGTTGTTTACTTCATCTCACCTGTGCCACCTTTTAAGAGATCCATATGAATTTCAGAAATCTATCTTCTGTGTGATCCTAAGATATTCGGCTCTTCAAGAACAGAAGACATTGAAAATAGTCCTTCTTAAAGAATAAAGGTAAAGGCAGGGGGAAGAAAAATTGCAGTGCATGATGTTTCATTTTTTAGTAGCCATAATGATGCATGAGCCAGAAGCAAGTGTCTTATTAATCTCACTACAGTGAGAAGAAAAATAATCATAAAGAACAAATTTATTAATTATTTGTGATTTGACACTTTCTTCATTCTACTGAGATGAAACACCACGTGAAATTAGTAATAACAGAAATTCAAACACCGTTGTACTTAGTTTGGGACAGAATCTGAGCAACAGAAACAAGCACAGATTCCCCAGAACAAATATGCCAGTGCCAATGCCCCTATTAACCTTGAAATATTCAAGTATGCAGCTGAGCAAAGGTCAGCTACTCCAGTGTGTACAGGTCTAAGAACAGTTCAGTGCTTTCTCATCAACTTTTGTCCTTTGGCTTTACTGTTTTACCTGCTTTCCTTTTATTAATTTCCTTTTTTTTTTTTTTTTTAGTAAAAACCTACAAGTTATAGACTCCTGGTGACAGATGGACATTTCAGGTGTTGAATTTCTAAAGACAGGTTTCTTGACCTGGTAGTGAAGGAGAAGACTTCAGAGAGGTTACAGTAGAGGGCTGGAAACGAGAAGACAAATGAAAACCTCAGATTTTTTGTCATTTTTTGATCTTGGTATACATTCAATTTAGAAGAAATTGCATCTTCATCTTAAATTCTTGGAGCTGCTAGTAATGGCTTTGAGTTTTGCTTGATCCAAAATTGTAAAGCAAATTCCATCAGGTCGTTCGTAAAAGAAACAATAAATAAACTTCCATAACCTACTCTCATTTCACTTGCATCTTTTAACTCAAATTCAAATCTTGGAAGTGGTAATGGTATCAGCTATAAAGTCTGCATTTACGTGCAGTTTTTCCTCTATCACTCAGGCCCAAATTTCCAGTGCAGCCCACTACAGAAATAAGAGCTGCCCACAAAACAACTCTAGATCCTGATGGTTTTTAGCCAGGTGCTTTTCAAAACCTATCTGCTTAGGAATACATACAACATAGTCACAAATCCTCAGGAGATATTAGTGAGTGTCATCACATATTCTCCCTTCAAACAGTTGAATATTCACTTTTGTACCATCCTGTCCATAGGGAACTTCTCTGTTTTTTTTAATTCAGTTATTGTTTATGGCTTCATCAACTCCATCTGACCCTGTTTAGAAGGCAGGCCTATTGGAGAGTGAAGGTCAGTGTGTCCCCCCACACATAACAGTTGCTTGAGAAGAAAAATGCCGTAACCACAAATGTTCCCCTTTGCTCCTCTTTTCCCTGAGCTTTTACTGCTGAGCACATCATATGGCATGAAACATCTCTTTGGTCAATTTGAGTTGCTGTCTCAACTGTGTCCCCTTCCAACATCTTGCCCACCTCTAGCCTACTTACACGGGGAAGCCTTGACACTGCACAAGCAGCACTCAGCAGCAGCCATAACATTGGCGTTGCCAACACTGTTTTAGCCACAAACACAAAGCATGGCACCATATGAGCTGCTATGAAGAAACTAACTTCATAACTCCATCCCAGTCAGAACCAGTACAACTAGACATATAATGGAAGTGTTTAAACTCAGTTGAGGATATTCCACTCTAGAGAGAATTATTTTTCTTTCCTTCTAGGACTGCACCTCATGCATTTAACCGCACCCTTCCATGGTTGTAGGACATCTAACAAAAATGCATGATCTCATTAAATGAAAAGGAAGAAGTAAAAGCAGGACAAATTTCATTCTTGCAGATTATTCTTAGATTTCAACACTTCAATTTCTTGAAAATCTTCACTCTAATGTCACTTCTCAGCCAGTCTACCTCCTGACAATCACAAAAGCCCAACCAAGTTAAGGCTGTTTCTCCAACAGTCTGCACCATCTTTTTTCCTCTAATTTTCAGCCTCAGCTGGAAATACTCTCCATCAGCGGTTTTGCTACCAGTCTTCCGCCTGATTGCTTTAATTAAAAGGCCAGAAGGGATGATTTAAGAGTCTTGTCATCACGCTTGACATAATTAGACTTCTGGACTCAGTGTCAAATGCTCACAGGGCTGCCTCAACCTTTCAGACTTCTAAGGCAGCTATAGGGAGTCCTATACAATGTGCTTTGCAATAAGATCCATTTCCAAAAGAAAGCTTTAGAAGAAAGGTTTTGTCTTCTTTCTCGAGACATAAAAGATTCCCCTGGAACTTCTTCATAGAGTCCAGATTTGTGTTTATAACCTCAGCCAAAGCAGCCCTGACATCTATGCCAGAAGCAGCTTTATTTTAGTAATGCCAAGTGTATGAAGTTGAAAATCGCCTAGTGATCCTCTGGAACACAACACAGTATGTAAATAGCTTCCCTATTTATGTCCTGTACAGGACAAGTTTCAAACTAAAATGAGAAAATTAAAGGGGAAAAAGAGGTCAGTATACTCTCAGATATTCTCCAGCATTTGTCAGGATCAATTAAGTATAAAATATCGAAGCATCTGAAAAAACAGAACAAGATTGTTTTCAAGGTGTCCCAGACCCCACTACACTGAGTTGACAAGTGGGTATGCACCACTGAGGTTTGCTAAACAGAGCCAGAAGTGATCCACCACGGTCACTGATATGGCTCTAGTCTCCTAATTATTACATTTACTCTGACTTTGATCTTGGAGAAAAGGTTCTAGCTTCTTCTGAAATTTAAGGGCTGTTTTTCATGCATTGCTTTCACAAATCAGAGGACATTGGGACATCATCTTAATTGTTAAAGATTCTTTCTTGTTGAATAAAGGTAGTATTACCATGAACACGGGCAAACAGCTAAAATGTTAGTTTCTGGAAGCCCAAGTTAAATAGAACATACACATTACTGAAATCTCACAGCTGGGGCTTTGCAGATAGAACCTATACAGACATAGCCAGCTTAAACAAGGCACATAGTAGTTTAAGTAAGCAGTTACCATGAAGGATGTATTTTCACTGCTGCTGAGGTGCAAGCCTAAAAACCAAGCTTTTTCCATTTCCATAAGTGTTGTTCTACTGCCATCAAGTGGGGAACATGTAAAGAAAGGAGGATAAAGATCATCAGGAAGATGACAAACAAAAGCACTACAATGAGCAGGACTAATGGAATTCTGAATTCTCAATTCTAATAGCCACATTTTAGTATCCAGGTCCAAAGTAACGTGGTGATATCTGGATAACTGCTGTATTTCTACACAATAAAGAAACAAGATAAGGAGACTCAGAGTGAGAATCAGTGAGAAGTACAAAAGGCTTGTGACCAGACCACAAATTTATCCATGTGAATAGATACTGACACAGTAATCTGAATTATCTAAAGGCCCATATGCACAAAAACATTTTCTAGGGCAGGGGGTCAAACTCATTTTCACTGGGGGCCACATCAGCCTCACAGTTGCCTTCAAAGGGTCAGATGTAATTTTAGGACTGTATAAATGTAACTACTCCTACGCGGCCCCCAGTGAAAATTAGTTTGACGCCCCTGATATGCGAAACAGGAGTTTAAGTTCAGCAACTGAGTCACTAGCTGGGAATTATTCTAAAAAATTTCTCAGAAGTGCACAGTGCTCAAAAGACACATGTAACTCTATGGGTGCATCCCTCCTTCTCTTCTTTGGGTTGGTCCAGTTTTACAGTCAAATGCACTTAACTGAAGGGCAAGACATAGGCCAGTTTTAGTGAACTAAACAAATTAGTGCCTCACCTTGTGCTACAGCTTAAACTTGAGAATGCAGAGCCCAGTTCAACTTAGAACCTGTTCTGAATTTTTTTTTTTTAATTTGAGTTTCATTTCACCAGTTGTAATCCAGTTGTGAGTTTTGTCCTAGGGACTTCCAAGATATTTTTTTTTCAGCAGCAGCTGAAATCCACAACCTTTAAAAGGGTTTTAACTTTTTAATTTATCCCTTTGTGAAGCCCAAAGCCAATAGGGTCCAGAGATTAATGTCTGTCCCTTTTTTAAGATGTACACAAGTATCACACGTAGAAGTGTTACTCACTTCTTTTCTCTGCAGTGTCCTCCTGCTTCAAGAGAGATGGTGCAAACAGCTCTGCACGGCTGGCTCTGAAGAGTCAGCAGAAGGGATCTTCCCGCAAAAGCAAAGAGGTGCTCTCACTTCAGTAAGAGCCAGCTTCCAAAGGTGACAACAAAGTTTTCAGAGGTTTTGAGGGGTTTTTTAAATATAAAACATATTCCCTTGGTTGCTTTTAGCCAATGAATTTCAAGCAGGGACTTCAGATAAATGGTATGAAAATATGACTGATCTATCCATTAAAAAGCATGTTACCACAAAATGGTGTTATCTATGTTTTATGAGTCTAAATGTGCTTTGTATGTTGCTGAGTGTGCTTCCATTAACTCTCAGGCACAAAGGAACACGTTCTCATTCAGCAGCAGGTTGCAGGCAGTGTGGGAAACCAGAAAGTGGGAGAAATGCAGCTGAGGGGTACCATTCTCAGCAACAGGCACTAGCTGGCTGGATAGCAAAGTTCTGCCTCTTACAGTCCATGTTGAGGGCCAAGGTTCATCCTTTTTAAAAAGTCAATGCTTTCAGAATGACAAATTTGTAACTGTAAAATGGACATGATTCAGTTTCTACATATGGAGCTGCCAATCTGAATCAAGACATTCTTCCTCTCTGGGCCATATCAAAGTTGAGATCCAGATATCTCTGGATCTACCACCATGGTAATCATAACACATATGTGGTTCTCCAAGTAGATTGTTGGCAACGCTTGATCTCAGCCTTCAAAGAGGAAAGGACTGATTCTCTCTCCATGATCGTGTTTTGGGTACAAGAACACACTGGATTACTGTGAGGTCTTCTCCTAAACCATTTTTCTATGATTCTAGGGAATTAACAAGTGCCAGATCAGAGGGTGTACATCTCCTTTGCTATTTGGAGGACAAAGTGAAGACCTACTCTGTCAAAGTACTTAACACGATACAGAGAAAGATATAGAGAAAACCAAGGATATGCCACAAATTTTGAATAAGTTCTTCCTTTGACAGATCGTCAAGCACTTCAAACAGTCTGGCTCACCTAACTTGATTAATTCTCTGTTAAATCGGTCAGAGAACTGCTGTGCATAGTCAGGATTTTTCCGTATCATTATTTGTCTCATAAATTGTATCAATTTGTAATCCAGTTATGAGTTTGGTCCTAGGTACTTCGGAGATCAACTTTCTTTTTCTTCTTTTCTTCTTCTTTAAAAAAAAGCAGAGAGAGATTCTGCAGCAGCTGAAATCCACAAACTCTCCCAGAAGAGTATCTTTTCATTTAACAAGAGAGGTGGCTGACAGGCAAAAATTCACACTACAGTAGGTGAGGGAAATAGGGAATTTTCAGAAAATTGCAATTACTTCTTCAGGAAAACCATTCAGGCTATCTGCTTGACCTGGATAAAAGTGCATAAGCTGAGGAAAAGGCCAATAAGAACTGCCTGAGTAAGAGGGAGGTGTAGGGACAGGGCAGCGATGAGGAGATCACAATGCTGAGACTGTCAGCATCTTTTGCTCTTTGCTGGTAACTTTAACTAAAAACAGCTAAAATGCCTACATTTAGGACAGTGAAAAATGTAACCAGTAAAAGCCAAATGTCTCATCAACAGACATGTCAGGAAGAATCATAAATGCAGCTGAAGCAAAAATGGAAGCAGATGCACCACTGGGACAGAAGAGACCAAAATATGATGAGGCTGTACTTCATAATTTAGAGGGAGACAGACAGAGTTTACTCAATTCAAACATGTCATATCTCCAACTGTGTGAGACTGCTGGTCCAAAAAAATCATTTAAAAAAAAAAAAAAAAACAAAACAGTAAATCTACTTTCTTGGTAATGTTATTTTCTCCATAATGGCTTATACAAAAATGCCCCAAAGGCCACAGACAGAAGGGTAGGCAGATGGATGAATGGATAACTTCACCCTGACATTCCACTGTATGGAGTGTGATGGATGATTAAGTGCTCTTGGTCACACTGACATTAAAAAGTGAGGAAGAGTCTTGCCTCTTAACTGGTAAGGCACAGGAAATTTGGGAAGTGAGAATTCCTTTACTAAATGGGAATGAAACAATGAAAGTGCAACAAATACTTCCTACAGATTCTACCCTCTAAAGCCTTCAGTGACGGTTCACTGCTCAGGACCTTCATAGCCTAGGAAACAGAAACTGGCCTGAGAAAAGATGACAGGTATGAAACAAGATCCTGATCTTGTATAACTATCCAGACTTGTACCAGATCAGCCTGCTTTTGAATTTCTCAGCAAGCTCCTCTACTTAACAGCTTAAATCCAAGTAATCTTAAACTTCATGTTTAGGGAGTAAACAGTCTAAAATCCAGATCTGGATCTAAAGTATGGACAAATACTCCTGGAAACGTCACCTGTTCTTCCAAGAATTTCCAACTGAGTAAAAATTTGTTTACTTACCAATGAATTCCTGCAGTGAAAGCCGCTTCTGTCCCTGCAGCACAATGAATGAATGAATGGGTGGATGAATCTTCAGGTTATCTGGCTTTAAGTTCCCCCTGCCCTCTATTTGTAGTCTCTGATGTCTGTGATTATTTGAGCAGGGTACCCCACTTCAGCCACAGATCAAAGGTAACAGCAAGGTAAAGTCTTCTGATCCTCCTTTTAATACAAGAATGCATGCTACTGATATAAAAGAACTGACAAACCACCCGTAATTCCACTGTGAAATTAACTGGGCACTTATCATGAAGATGAAATTATTTCCAGCTACTTCATCCTACTCATTTAACTTCAAATATTTCAACTTTAAGATTTGTTATATAGTGCTGAAGGCAGAAAGTCACTAAGAAAAGTTTCTTCCAGTTCTCCACCTACCAGATTGTTATTATTCTTAATAATGTATACAGAGGTAGAAAGTACTTGCCTTCCCACTACTTGATACATGCATGCAGCCTTTTGGACTTCCCATTATAACCTGTCCCCTGTCATGAGTCTACCATGTTCCTACATATCAGTTTCCTCTTCCACCTACCTGGGCACTCACAGTGCTTTTAAATTGGAACCAAACTAATTTCCAGGGAGCTTGCTGTAGTTGGATTTTATTCTTGTGTTGTCTCACAAATTCAGGGCTATTTTAGCAGTCTATTAAATGTTCCTCTACAGAAATGAAGGTGCTTCAAATGAAAGGAGGATATAAATAACAAATACTTATTTCATTCTTACTCCTTGTTACACAGACTTCCTTTGGGATCACAGTCTTGTGATGCAAGGCACACAAGATGATTAACTACAGCTTCAACAACTGGCTGGAACATTATGAGCAAGCTTCACAATATAAAAAGCCTCATCAGTTGGTGTCAAACTTTCTGTTGCAGAGCTCAGTTCTCATGAGGTTTGCAAAAGAGCATCTGATAGAGAGGCTGTATCATGGCACCACCACAACCGATGTTCTCAGGCAAGACTCTGGCATCTTATAGGGACCCTCCTGAATCACCACTCCTTGATAACAGCACGTTTCTAGTGTAATGACATATCGTAACACCGGGCTGCAGCACATGGGATCATTAACATCCAAGATGTATTCAGATGCTGCATGGTATGGTGAGAGATGCCAAAAGCAAGCAGGTTTCATATTATCTGATTTTAGATGCCTTAATTAGAAGGTTAATCACCTCACAGCAATACAAGCATTCATAAGACAATTTACGGCTACAGCTTAAACCTCCTGAAAGAACTCATTTCTACCACTAGGCAACCTGGGAAAACCAGCCTAAGATAAATGGCCACATTCAGATGTTCAGTGTTTGACACAGACCATAATGATTTAAATAAATGTTTTAGAGACTGTAACGCATAGGGCACAGGAGGACACACTGAACTGAAAGAAACTGAAGTAGCAAGCAAATCCTTGGTGGATATAAGTGAACATAAATCCACTTACATCAGTGGAGCTTTCCTAGTGTCAACCTGTCAAAGAACCACAGCGAAACTCGTTCTCATTTGCCACCTCATTCACTCCCTGTCACAAACAGGCAGCCAGTCTCCCAGTAAGGGTATATTCAAAAAGTAATTAAAAATCCTAACACACAAATGCAACAAAACAAAGATAAGTTGGTGCTACAGTTTTTGGTATAATGTTTCTTTCATTTTGACAGCGTCCCTTTACAAGCTAAATGCTAACAAAACAAAGCCATTTCTTATAAAATGCATTTAAAATGGTGTAGACATGCACCTCACTGACCCCACTGAATGCCTGACTATACTATCATCTTTTTAGTCCCTCTGGTAAAAGGAATTGCATCATGTTTACATGTCTAAAAAAGCATACCAAACCAAGTTTTTTTAATATTTTTTGCCCTATTCTTGAAATACACTATGGTCCTCCTTCCTTCAAGTTGCAATTGAGAATTATCAAGACCTCCCATAAGGCTACATGAAAAAGATGAACAGCAAGCAAACCAAGCCAAGTGCTTCCCCGGCTCTGCCAAGAACGAAACGCACAGCTCCGTCAGCAGGAGGGCTCACTTTAGTAACAAAATCTGTCTCAAACTGTACCTAAAAGGTTCTCTAAGGCTGCAGATTAAAGTTTAAAGACCACTAGAAAAGCCTCAAGACAGGGAGAGCTCCTACAGGAAAAATGCTATATAGAATTTCCAGAAAGAAAAAGGTAATTATTACTTTTAGTAGCAACAGTAATAGCAGCAATAGTCCCTATTTTAATGATTCTCTTTCCCTAGAGATCTCAGCATGTTATAAAAGTTATATAAGCACCAGTGTGCAGTTCACTTAATATTGAAATTCAGTCATCTCGAGCACAACTGCAAAAGACAGCATTAAATTACATTTCAGCATGACAAAAAATGTTTTATTAATTTGAAATCACAAGGGAAGTTTCACAAGACATTTGGAGAAAACACCTGGACTACAAAATATTCAATTCCTGGAAAAGTGCCATGGAATATTTAAGAAAACTGAAATGGTCAAGGTTTCCTGTATGTCGAGTGGAAAAAGAAGGCAGCACTTCATCCCCTTCCCCACACCACCATCACACTGAAATAAACTGGGGAAGCAGCTGAGCAGTGACTGAAAGGAAAAAGCTCAAGTGCTATATGGGAATAGCAGCTGTTTAGAAGGTCTGCAAAATGCACAGGCACTACTTGCACTGGAAATGGATTTATCAGGAGGAGGATGGTGCAGACCATTAGTCCTGTGTGCAACCAAAACATAACGGCTAGCTCGGCTTATATCTGTCTTAGCGCAATTCTGCTTATTACTTAGCAACAGTGAAGAAGGAGGCTGAGCATTTCACATTCTTCCCTTTTCATTAATAAGCAAATTAAGACTTCCATTGCACAAGACAAGCTGCAATACAGTTAACCCTACCCCAGCCTAACACATGGACCTCCTGTGATGTGTCACACACATAACACTTTTACTCCTCCTGTTCAGCTTTTCCATCACCCACCATTCACTCTTGCCACTGAACTCCACCAAGCATGGAATATTGCCCAAATGGAAATCAAGTACTCACACTTAGGAAGTATCATAAAGTAAATAAAAAATTGCAACTGGAAGTAAACAAAATTAAAAGAGAAATTTCAAAATCCCCATGTTTCTTATTAAAGCAGCCTTTTGTTCTCCACAGAAGAGAAATATGAGTCTTGAACATTTAGGCGTGTAAATACTACATAAGCTATCTCTTTACTGTTATCTTGGATGTAATTTGATTTTCAGGCTAAGCAACACAACCACTCAAAAAAAAAAAAAAAAAAATCAGAAACCTACTTGAACTCATTTTATATTGTGGCCAGAACAAAGAACATCAGTCCCAGAGAGCTGATGATCTAGTACTAACCTGTTCTGATGACTCAACTGGCCTCTGATTACATGAGGCTTACAAGTCATCTGAACACATTACTACACAACTATTTAATAACACTACTGTAATTAGGTGTCTGAATTTATCTTAACCAGTTCAATGCATGCCTAATGCAAGGTGAGCTAAATTAACGGTGAAGGTACAACAGCTCTGATTATGGCAAGAGTATTACAGCCATTTTGCTTAATAGTAATGTCCTGTCAAATTGATGCCCATAGATATTATAGAATTGTTTAACACTGAAGATTGGTCACAGTGTTGTCGTTCCCAGAAGACTTGCCAGCAAAAGGAGTAGACCACAGAGAATTATACTGCCTATTAATGCTCATAAAGCTTCATCTGAGAAGGTGAAGCCCTGCCAGTGCGCTGGAAGGAAATTTTTGCTCCCCTGCTGCAGAAAAGAAAGCAAGTAGCACATTTTAATAAGCTCCGAAATTTAGCAAGGAATGAAAGCCACAACTTTTAGTAGTTTGGGAAGTTCACAATGAATGTGAGGAAATGCTTCTTCACCAGGAAGGCAGTGTAGCATTGGAAGAAGTAACAGAAGCATGGTGCAACCTCCAAGTTGCATCTAGACAAAGCCACAGCTGACCTGGTCTATCAGTAGCAACAATCCTACTCCCAGTGGGATGCTGGGTGAGATTATGCTCAAAGGCCCCTTCCCATCAACTTTTCTGAGATTCTGTCATGCTCTGTGCAGACACATACCAAGCCAAAAACTGACTGCAGTGGGAAATAGTTACAACATATGTCAATAAGGCCATGTGCCTGGACAGTTCTCAGGTAAACCCCCGAAAGACCTTGTGCAGATGCTTTCAGCAGCAGCTGTTTTGTCCAGAGGATGATTATGGCATTGCCTTTCACCTATCAGAAAATATTTTAGGTGAAGGATTCAGGCATACCAGCCATCTCCTCCTTTAGTCTTTTCCCCAAGAAGCACTGTTTTGCCTATTAGACGTGGCTTTGCTGAAACATGAAGATGTTCCACATGTGCAAATTAGAAGGAAAGCCTGGCACACTTCAATTCCCTCCAGAACAGCTGGAATCAGCATGTAGTTAGTTACAAATGCACAGAGAATCTTGGTAGACAAGAGCAGCTCAGTAGAAAAAAAAGTGCTTTCTTCTGTTTCTATTATGGTCTTCATGGTTTAACTTTGAAAAAAAAAATCTCTGCTTCAAAAGCCTTTCATGCATATGAATGCGATTTTTAGCTTGTCTTTTGACTACACTGTTACAAAGACTTCTTAGAAAAAAGTTGGAAGGAATAGCTACTCAAGGGTAAATGAAATATGCAAACTGACAAACCTTCTTCAAGAAGTGCATGGTGGCACCCTTCTTCCCCACTGATACAGAACACCTGCCACATATTTTACTATTGTGTGCACATACTCACAAGTGTGCATACACCAGTAAACACACTTCTATCTCAAGGTTTCTTGTAATTACTGGTGTGATTTCTCTGGTGGCTATGCATAGGTTTAATTAGCTGGTGAAGTTCCCAAGACACAAATTTTTATTTTTACTTCTTTTTTTCTTTGAGAGAGAGAGTTGCAGCCACCAGGGCTTACAGAGAATCTTCACAAAAAAAAAAAAAAAAGCTACGTGTGATATCTGGCATCCAGGGAGTTGCCCTGGATTGCAAAACTTTTGCTCAGTCTTTTACATCTTACACTCTTCTCATTTCAGTAGTAGAAGAAGGAATTGAATAGAAATATAAACAGCCATTGCTGTGACTACAGTGGGAAGTCTTTGCATCAAGCTAGCTCTCAGATACAGCATCCTACTGTAAAAACACTGCTCAGAAATTCATAAATCTCCAAAAGATATGCTCTGTAGTTCAGGAATGAAAAGCATTAAAACAGTGAGCCCTGAATTCTTATGATCTGGGAAAAAAAAAAAAAAAAACAACAACAAAAAAAACCAATCTCTTTGGCCCACCAGCACCAAATTAAGAGGCAAGTTCTTGAAATGACCAGTAGCTCATATGTGGCAATCAAAGTGAAGTCCTGCTCCCACATGAAGCATTTTATTCTTCTGCACAATGAAAAGTGCTTGTGTAATGTGTGACTAGTAAGTAAGGTGAAATTTGCAGGCATGAAATACATACATGCTAAGAGAGGAGCCCAAATGGAACCAAACCAGGGTACCTCCTTCCCCAAGTCTTCACAGGTTTTCAACACCTGCATGGTTAATTTAGCATGATTTCTTTCCATTTTAGCACAGCTTTCTAGGAATTATATTGAAGCATGCTCTTTAGGAAGATAATGTTAAAATGTTAAAACTTCAGAAATGAGGGCAGGTCCATCACATTCTCTAGTGAACTGTCTGAAAGTATCTTCATTTAAAATCATATATTTTTCAGACTAGACTTGCCTGTTTCACTATATTATTGCAAACCAGACTGAAAACTACGTACTGGGGCATTTGTCTTCAATTCAATTAACTTGTATATATTAAGTCAACTTTCAGACTTGAGAAAAGTGGGATAAATCAATATGTTGAAGCTCATTTTCAGCTAAGGATCATTTTTATGCCTTTCTCTGAAATTTGCCCAATGTTGTCATGTCTGTTTTGGAGTAGAAACTCAAAAGCTGGCTATGGGAATGTAGCAATCCTACCAGTGTTGCATACAGAGACAAGACTACATCTGTATTTTACCTGCTGTTCCTCTTTTCAGAGTTCCAGTGTTCATAGCAGAACCTTTTTGCAGATCATTTCAGTAGGAAATAGTATGAAGATAGATACTCATTTTAATGATTCTTGCTCTAAGTTATTCCTTTTCAGGAGTTTCATGAAAAGTTTGTTTAGGTATAGCCAGCATTCTCTACTTCTATGCATACTATGTTGCATTTATCTGTATAAAATGCTCAGCTGCGATGATCTAGTTAATTCGTATTACTCTAATAATGCAATAGTACTCTGTCTTCTTCAGTATTAAATACACCACTAATCACATTATTTGTGAGTAAATAATTTAAATAACATTTCAGAACACTGCTAATATGCTGAATAACACAGAAGCAAACCTTCCTAAGAGACCTTGTCAGAAACAGACTCCCTGCTTTCTTCCCAACAGCAACTTTTTTAGATCTGCCAAGAAGCCAGATTTTAATCCATCTAATATATAACCTCTTAGAGCCAAGTTTCATTGGTTCCTCGCCGAAACAAGATGTTAGAGTGATAAGAAAAATGCCTTTCAGAAATTCAAGTACACTGTATTCATTCTGCTCTCTTTATCAGCCAGATCTGTGCTCTTGTCAAGTGATGACAGTTTTGTTTGACAGGACACATTTCCATAAAACCGCCTTGACTGACAATAATATGCTCTTCGTCTCTAACCTTTTGTTGAAGGCGTCCAAACTGTTCTGCTCTGTTGCCAAGACTTATGTGAGAGTAGCTATTCCCTTGGGTGTTGGATAGTCCCTTAAAATACTCTTAAATATTGGTATTATGATAGCACTCCTGCTCTCTTACAGAGCTTCCCTGTTCTCCAACTCTTTTTAATATTGAATTAATGGCTCAGAGAATTCAAATGCTGTATTTATTTATTTATTAGGATTCCAGAACTGCTGGTCATAAAATACTTTTAGCTGGCACTCCCCACATTCCACTTTGACTATAATGAATAAATTTATACTATCCATAATATCATAGGAGGATTAAGAAACAGAGCAGAAACAGCTGCTGAATATTTCTGTCTGTTCTGCATCACTATTTATAATTTTTTCAGTTTAGCAACAGATAACTCAATTGACCCAATCTATATCAATCAGCTGGAGGGGTATTATTCCTAATATACCTAAAAATGTCATCTTACTACTTTCAATCCTAAAAGCTTTTGGCATTCACCTCCCCCCCTCCCCACCATGGATTTAACACAGGAACAAAATATAAATTTAGACAAAAAGGTGCTCGTGTCAGCTTTATACTGAAAGCAAAGAAAAAAAAAAAACACACAATAAATTGTCTAAGCAACAATGTGTATGGAAGAAATCATGCTTCAGTGAAAAAAATAAAATTATACTGCAGCAAAATTTAGAGAACTGCTACTTCAATGTTTTTCACTTGACTCACACTTTGAATGTTGAGAATTATTTTTTATTATTTCTAGAAGATGCAGGCAAATACATAAACATAGAAGTTGCTCAATTGTTTTACAATGTAAAAATAGAACTCTGTTGCCTGTGAGAAACACAGCCAAAAGAAACCATTTCAAGAGAATCAGAAAACACTTTGTGTTAGATAACACCAACTCTGACATCCACTCTCCATTTCCTGGTTTTGAAGTGCTATACAGGGAGTTAAGACACAGAAAACCCTGCAACCTCAACCCTTTCCAACACAAACAGAAACAAAGGTAGATGTTGAGCTGTAGCTCATTAAGGACATCAGTGCTCAGCAGCACTGGACAGACACAGAGGTGTCCTGACTCCCTCTCTTGATTAGATCCTTGCCTAAGGGTCAGTGAATTTCTACTACAGCTTTTTAGGCAGCAAAAGTTTGTTCCATTCTGTTTCTCTGAGGAGTGGGAGGAGATGGAGGAGAGCCATCCATACCTCTCCCAATATGTTCGGTGCTGTCACGCTTAGTTGTGCATATGCCAGGGACACAAAGCATATGGCCCGGGGGCTGGCACTGTCCCACTCAGCAGATGTCTCCAATACATTCTGCCATAAAAAGTCTTCTTGGTTAACTGCTTTTTATCAGAAAATTCTTTGTATCTGGTTGATAGAGAGTTATTCACCTTAATTGAAATCCCACTAAGCACCTTTATAGAACTTGTGCAGCTTTTCATGTCCAGGAACTAGAAAATAAGACTTTACTACTCTCTCAAATCAAGTCTGCACCTAGCAGATAGACTGACCGCAGATTGACTACTAGATGCCATAAGAAGTCATAAATCTTCCTAAAGTAACTATGCTGATTTGTCTTTTTTGGACCAAGGAGTCAGAGAACGGAAATACAGTCAATCTTAGAAGGCAAGCCCTCCCCGCTGTGCAGCATTACTCCAAGCAGCCAGGGGTGAACACACCAGGTATCACACGTGTGCAGGCCTGTTGTGCCAGCAGGGACAGAGAAAGGCCCACACAGCTTACAGAAAAGCAAAAGAGCAAGTACAGTACAAACAGTAGATAATAATCTTAAGAGCTATCTGAAAATCCACTGCAAATTAACCTTCCATCTTGGCATTGCAAGGACTCATCAAGTTATTTAAATGGTAAACAATATTTAATCCTGTAGACTGTTTACAAAGTCCTTTACCTGAATTGTTTTCTGCCCAGTTAATTCCTACTTGTATTTGAGGATTAGACAATTTCTTCCCCACCGGGCTTCCACTGCTTGGGCACATCCATCAAGATAAATGACAAAATAATTGCACTAGAAATTATTTTGTGCCTTTGTAGAGGACAGATCAGACAGTGGAGTAACGGTTGGATGGGATAAGAAAATGCTGTTGCACAATATCAGTGCTCTATACCAAACCACGTGACAAACACTGAAAAGTCAAAGCATCCAAGGTGATTAACATCTAGTCAATGAGCTCAAAGGCAGAAGAAAACACCAAAATGACTTAATTTCTATTTTTTTTTAGTTTGTTTATTTCTTGTTAGGAATGCTGAACACTTACACCAAGTATCACAATCCAGTTTACTCCTACCTTGAGCTCAATATCTGTATCACCCTAAAACTACTACATCCTCACAAATTAAAAGGGAAAGACTAACACACTTTTTGAAAAACTCATGAAAATATGTTATGGAATAAGACCCAAGAGTAGCCAGAAGAATTGCCCTTGAAATGCCTCAAATTTAGAAACTAATATTTCACTCTGAGCGTTTTCTTGCCCCCAACCAGCAGAATAGCATTCCCATTCCTTAGTTGGTGATATGAACACGACAGGCTTCCCCCAGGTAGTGTTTCTGATAATCACGCAAACACTTCACACAAGAAATCTCATTTATTGATTTCTTACTCAATGTGGTCAAACACCCTGACTAAAAAGGGAATTAGATTGCCTCAACAAAGTCCAGTTTTCAGTGAGGAGGGGCTGCTGCCTTGAAAGAAGAACAAGAAGGTTTTTTTAATCATCTCAACAAAATAAACAGTATATTTTCAATCAAATTAAAGAAAATCTGGATTAGTTCTCCCCACTCACTTCTGTGAACCCCTTGTACCAGGTTAAGCGTTACTTTCTTGTGTCTGCGTTATGGCATAATCCCTGCTTAAGAACAATAATAAGCTTAGTTCTCCAGTGCTTTCACAACATAATTGTGGACAAAGATTCTCCTTCACTTTTTCTTCAGTGGACAAAGATTCTGCTCCCTCTTGGGGAGGTTACTCCCAAGTTTAATATATTTTACAATTCATTTGGGATTCAGCACTCCACAGATCACAAATTCTGAACAGATCAAGAGAAAACTGTACAATTCTCCAGACAAATTACACTCCATAGTAACCTTAATGAATTTTCCTGTATCCTCCTCTGAGAAGTTAACCACTTAATTCATCACAGACTTTCACTACTGTTATAGTTCAGATACAACACAAAATATAAAAATCTAATAAGCATATATGAAGATTCAAACTAACAGAACTATTTTATTGTCTTCAGTTGCTGCTTAATCGTTAGAAATATTTTCCATTGGCCCAAATTCAGCAAAGCACTTACAAGTACATTCTTTCCCAACTATATGCCAAAGTCCGACTGAAATAAAACCCACTTTATGTTTTCCATTCAAGGCAATACATAGACAAGATTATTACACATTGGACACACTGACCTACTTCAACCTAGGATCAGCCACATCTGCTCAAACAACTCTTCAACATCTGCTTAATGACTAAACTGTAGCAGATTACTTGTATAGTTGACGCAGGTTTTACATACTTGTAATCACCTGTTCAAATTCAGGAGTGTAAGTGTACATCTAGTCATCATTATCTACATATATCCTTACTCCCCTCCAGTCCATAAGCACTTTATGGGTCTCTCAGGTCTGTGAGTACAACCTTCGAACAGCCCTTGTCTTCTGACTGTTCAACTTTGCAAAACCACAATAACTCCACAGCATTACAATAGTAGTGCAGAGCGATTGCTTCAGGACAACTTAGCAATCTCAAACTTGTCTTTTCATAAATTAGAAGCTACTTTAAACATTCCTACCTACAGTCTCATGATTAGCCTGTGAAATTTACTCCTCGGACAGAAAACAAGAACAAAATAAGCTCCTGTCATGACTGGGGTTCGTAAAGAAAAAGAGAAACAGGGTTGAAAAAGTAAATATCTTGGTGCGATTATTCAAAGAAAGGCTGCAATTGACATCTTTTAATTATACAGGGTGTTTCAAAAGGATGGACCAAATTGGGTGTATAATTGTTTCAAAACTGATTAATAAATAATAACTGACAGAGGGGCATTGTTTGAGTTCATAACCAGCAGCTAAAGAGAGGGGCTCTTAAGGCAGAGCCTCGGGCCTTTAACCCAGCTAGTCATTAACTGACAGAAACTGATGGGTCACAGGACCCAGCTTTTTGAAACACCCTGTACTTATAAAAAATGTCTTATCACTGTGGTATGTGGGTAGCTTGACTCAAACTAAGAGGAGAAAAGGGAAAAACAAAGAATGTCAACTACTGCCCAGCCATATATTTTCCAAGGAGAGAAAGATACATGCTGATGGTAAGCTTACTAGCATGTGAATGGAAGTGAGGCAGTGGCACAGCGCCAGACTGCTTTGTTTTATTTGAGAAAGCCCTGAACACTGATATATGAGATCACTTACTAGAGGAGCTGGGAGAGCAATTCACAATAAACAACTTAGTCTCCAAATGTAGCTCTTTCACTATTCAAACTGTCCACAAAGACCACGCCATTTTTATAGATGTTTGCTATTTGTAATTATCCAGGCAAGTATTTCCTTCCAGTCTACATCAATTCAAGTGCTGGCTTAAGTATTCAGAGTTCACAATGACAGCACTGTAACTGCTCGAGCAAGTCTGCTGGTGGGATTCCTACTGCTTAGCTGCATAACCTAAACTCCTTTATGAAGAACTATAAACTTCTGAAAGTTCTGTCTTGGCAGCTACAGGCCTGGGGTTATTTCTACCCAGACCTTACTATAAAAGAAAAAAAAAAAACTGTTCTTTCTATACACTTCACAACTGATGTGAAGAACACATCACCAGAGGCTTTTACTGTAAGGTTAGTCAACAATTCTTTACTCACTTATCCAGCTTCCTTTTAAAGCTCGCAGGAAAAATTTAATTTAGTAGACAGTCTGAGACAAGACAGGTAGAATTAGTCATATCTGCTTTGTCCCTTTACCCTTTAAAATTCAGTTTCTTATTTACTGAAATAACACCTCACAAAAGCTTAACCAGAATACAAATAAAACATTTCTTCCCTAAATCTGATATTCATCTTTTCAGAAGGTGGGTTCAAGTGCAAAAGAATTATATAGCTACTTTTCTAAATGTAATTTGATTTAAGGCTTCTCATACAGCTCCGAGGATTATGGCAGGGTGAGATCATGTACAAGGCAGGTAATCCAAGGTACATTCACTGTAGTTCATATGCATACCCTGTTTATTCATATTAAGCTACAGCTGTTGAAGTACCTATGTTGTTTCAAAAAAGTAAAGCCATCGGGGGTTATGCCCTGGGTTTTTAGGAAACCAATGAAAAAGAAATCATGTGAGCTCAGGTTCATCAATTCTTAATGAAGCTGATGGTCATAAACAAGGTTGGCATTTTTCTCTGCAACCTCAAAGACTCACACTGAATCAACACAATTGCCATTTCCAGAAGCAGGCTACTACATTTCTAGAAGTTTACAATGTAGACTTGTTACCCAAAGACACACTTGCCTAAGTAGAGAGAGGAGAATCACGTGAAACAAGAGAAAACTGAGAGAAAATGAAAATCAATTTGCTAAGAGTCTTGTTCCAAGCCAACAGATCAGCTAGAACCTAGCAATTTTCACTACAGTGATTACTGAAAAGAGTAGGCACTTGTATGTTTTCAAAGCATTGAACAAAATAATCCATGTTGGCTTTAACACTGTTATTTGTGGTGAATTACCAGATACACTTGGAGCTCAGCAAAGAGCAGCTTAATCTGTCAGGAAACAGCAGAAATTTACCCCTGCGAGGCTCCATGCCGCTGCGCTACAATAACCACAGTGCCAGGGCTAACTAGTTTGGTAGCCCTGGGCTAGACAGCGCACATACCTCAGCTTTCATTAATTCAAATAAGTGAGTTCATACTGCTGCTGCTGGCATGGCTTAAGGTACCATTCTGTCACTTTGAGAAGTAAAAGGAGAAGCAATGCATAGGTGATACAAAGGGCTTTGGACATTCTGTTTAATAAGATGAATGCTGCAATTCCACAGAATATTGAAAAAAACACAAACAAATTCTCAAAAACTGCTCCACTGACATTTTTGTGCTTGTAATTTTCTCATCTGACAACTAGAAAAAGAAATCGCTTTCTGCATCCTCTTCTGTGGTAAAATGGAGATGATTGCTTATTTTGGCAGGGAGGAGGGGACCAGTGTCTCATTTTGTAGGTGCAGGAAAAAAAAAAAAAAAAACCAGAAAGGGAGAGGAAATAGGTTTGTGTAATTACATTTTGCAATCATGTCACAAAGTACTCATATGTGCCAACATGTTGACAGCTAATGTATCCGCCTTATCTTTCAGTTCATATTAAAAGAATTGATTATGTACTATTGTGTTTTATATTTAAAAAAAAAAAACACACCACATATCAATCACATGATATGATCTGATGGAAAAATTGCTAATAGAGACTGACTCAAACAACCACACAAAGCTGACCTGAAAATGCTAATGAGAAGCTTCTGAAAGTTCTCATCTGCACCAGAGAAGCAGCACGAAAACCAGATTCTGTTTAGCTATATTTCTAGATCAGAGCTATCTGAACCCCGAAGTTAAGTAACACTAAGCCATGATTCCAGTAAGCATCCTTAAATTCAGACACAGTACAGGGCACAGCACATAAACTACTAGAGTGATAGATGTATATATCCAAAACCAGTAACACACAAGCTACATTTCCCACCTGATTCAAAACGTCATGTAAATCACTGAGTGAACTAAAATTTGTTTGTTTTTTTCTCCTACAACAACTCCCAATGGAAATACATACTTTTCCCATCAAGATTGTGATTCCCTGGGATAATACAATTCTTCATATACTAAAAACCAGTGTTAGATACAATGCTCCTTAAGAAAACTGGGTATTCTGTGCAAACCAGACTGCTTCATAATGATGTATTTCTCTGTTTTCTGTGAGACAAAACTAAAGATACAAAGCAGAAACAAGGTCTAAACGCTGTTCAAATCCTAGATGCTGTAACAGGAAATAAGTTTGCTGTAATTTGACATTGGAGAACAGACAAGATAAAAGGTCTACCCAGTCGTAAAAGATTTAAAAAAAAAGACATGTGGACGAGTACAAGAAGGATAGTGGTATCTCAGAATTAGGTTACCAGTCATCAAACACCATGGATCCCCGAGGTGGGGGGGGGGAGAAATCAGAGCACACTGTACTCTGTAGTTGCTGCTGATCTAACAAAGATCTTCCTCATAATGGACTTCTTTTCATAAAATCTGGCCCAGTAAAGCACTCATCACATTTTGGTTTTACATACAAGTGAAGCCATGCACTTCCAGAAGACTATTCATGTGGCATAAGAGTTCACAGAGTCCAAAGTTTGCTTCAGAAGATCAAAATAAATTCTTGCAGGATTAAACCCCCAGCCTTAATCCTGTATTAATGATACCAGCTATCTGAATGAGAAGGTCATCAAGTTCCATTATATCTTCAGTCCTTCTCTACCCTTCTATCAGCTAGAAAGATGTTTTTCATATAAACATTTTATCACCTCTTTAGAGAAGTTAAGAAAAATTCTTGTTGGTAATATATACACAACTAAGGAAAACAACAAAACTGGGGTTGTAGGTAATAAAAAATATAGTTACACTGACCTAAGACTCTTTTTGCATAGGCCTCTAAACCAAATACACCAAATGACTAAATTATCCTGAGCTGGATTCAGCCTAGTGATCTCTAATTAAAAGGTACTATATCCCATTACTAAACCTCCAAGGCACAAGCTTTCATTGGCACAATGCAAACTGTCACAGTGATTTCTAACTTGATGCTTTCTGTCCTGAAAAATCTGTCTCACTAATTTAATCTCAAACTAAGATTTTTAGCAGTCCTAACAGAAATGAGCAGCCTGTTACTTGTAATTCACATAAACAATATTCTATTTTACATAGCTAGATGTCTGTTATTCCTTTTTTTCTTGGCCAAAAGTACAAATAAACACACCAGCATGATGGGAAAAAAAAAAAAAATTGACAGCAACACCTACTTTTCTAAAGCTAAAAAGTGATTTTTAATGCAAGAGAGGTTTTATAATAATTATATTTCCATGAGATTACCCAAGGATCACAAGTCTCTTTCAAATGTATTAATCTTAACCTAATTCATATTTTACAGATGGGGAGGTGAATATAACCGACATTTTCAAATTAGGTGTCCTATAACCAGATGACTATATTCACATTGAGAACTGAAGGTACTCAGGATCTTGGAATGTCAAGACAATTATTTTTATGAATCTATGCATTGGCGGGGCTAAGAATTATAACAGCCTACTTTTGGAAATTCTGGTCTATATGATGTGTCCATGGATACCACAGGAACCTGTGTGTCCAAGTACCTTGTTCTAACTACCATCATTGGTAATCTTGGACTCAGTATCTGTTGGGTTTATATATATACACATATGTCTCCATCCACAATGGAAGACTGGAACAAACAGGTAATTTTGACATTTCCCGTGAATTATATAAACTAGGCAAGAGTACTAGGTTTATGACACCCTAATTGTGTATGTACCACTTAGCACAATGCTCCTGCTTCACTTGCAGTTCTGCCCTTGCTTTAAGCTACTTTTAAGTATAATAGCAATGGCATTCTACTTATCAGGAAGACATTAGGAAGAAATGGCTATCTGTTCAGTAGGCTGACCAGTGTCTGATTATGAAGCTAAGAGCTTCCTGGTCTACAAGTCAGACTGAAAGGAAGGATAGAGGTTCTTGATCTAATGAGGTTACCCATTAACTCATAATACTGGGCCTCAGAATGTAGATGTTAGGCATACAGGTTAGCTAGTCAGGACATAGAACAAAAGCCACTCTCATTTCAAGCATGAAGTCAAGGCTCAGCTCATTAACTCCATACTAACTAAAAAAACCAAATCCTCCAGCTGAGTTGTTCCTCCACAAACTTTGGGAAAATTTTAGTTTTAAGCAAGGAATCAGACCACACTATTTTTCAGGCACAAACTCTCAGCATGGTAGAGGAAACAAACTCCAGTGGCTCTAGTCCACTAGATGCACAAAAGGATAGGACATGTTTGCAAAACAGCAGTTGCAGCCATTTAATTATACAGCCCTAAATATTTAGGGCTGTTTCCAGTCCCATTTCTCTGTTTTTAAAATGTATTATTGTAATACTTATGCCCTAAGACACTGTAATCTTTGAACCGCTCCTCTTCTTGAGAAATTCAATATAAAGCGAATATATCAATCAGTATCTCTACCTTATTGTTCCACAGAATAAAATACCCTAGAAAATACACATAAAATAGCAGTGCTATCTTGAGATTAGATTTTATTTATTCTCTTTAAAGTCAAAGTGTCTTTTTCTAACCTTCTCTTTCTCCTTAGAGAAAAAAAAATAATGTAAAACACCTGCATATGCAACTGTGCACAAATATACACATGATGTACATCATTTACAAATAAAGTCTCTGTAAAACTGTAACATTGTGTTGTCTTATTCACTTCCTTGCTGTTTGTTCAATTTAGAATTCAACACTTTTGCATGCTTAAGTAGTGAAGAATTATATAGGTGCACATGCTAATCAATTCTATGTTTCATTGCTCATCTACCCACTTACTGGCACAAGAAACTCTGAAGGAATTCCTCCCCATGAAAGGGAGAATTGACCACCTAAATTATGTAGATCATTCTTGTCCTCCTCCATCTTTCCTCTAAAACATCCATCAGCCAAATCTCAGTAATTCAAAATTCTACTCCAAATGTAACACACAAGCTGATATTAGACACAGCTGCAACAGGCAATGTTAGGTGTCAAATCAGTTCTTTGCAGCATCTAAACTGGACACGTACTAGAGCCATATTGAAAAAAAAATAGCCAAAAGGTGTTCATACAGTTCTCTTAATTTGAAGCTCCATACTACATTTTCCATGTGCAAAAAACCAGCACAAACAGGTCTTTCAAGGTAGATAGATCTCTTCTCTTCAAGAAAAAAATCTAGCAAGTTTTCTTCAGCAGGTACAGTGTAGGTTAGATGCTGATCCATTTCTGCCTTCACAATATGCTGGTTCACTTCAGCAGTCAATAAACAACTAGGAAGAGATAAAACTTGAGATAAAAACAAACACTAATCATTACAAAACTGAAGCTGGATGAACACATAACATCAAGCTTCAGCTACATCTCCAGCAATCCTGAAAAACCAGTTTTGAATTAGACAGCAAGCCTTAGCAGCAGTTAGTCTAGAATATGTTATATAAAAATTACACATTCATCTGGTTTTCAGTCCCAAGTCAGAAAAGTATGCTTTTTCAAAATCAAATTCTTTTGAGACATAAGTTTCTCAGAATTCAAAAGTGAAAATGGAGTTACCAAATGAAGTCAGTCCCATCTGGATGTAAAAAAAAAAAAAAAAAAAAAAAAAAAAAAGTTAAGAAAAATTGTAGAGCCCTGAAAGCATAAACTATTCCCCATGTCTTTGATACAAATACTTCCCAGTCACAGAAGCAAGATGAAGACACTCCAAACATGTTTTGAGTTTGAAATGTCTAGGTCTCTGAATCATTATGAAGAAAACAGCTAATCCACCACTTTGTGAGATTATGCACAATGATGCTACACATATCTTTACTGTACTTAAGCTAGTTTTGCCCTGCATTTACTTTATTAGCTAAAGATTTTAATAGCCTTATTATTGAAATATCTGAATATTGCTCCATGAGCAAGTTGTTGTTCATTAAAGAAGGATGCATTACTCATGCCATTTCACAGTTGAGCAGTGAAAGTCTCAAAAAGTGGACTCTCAACCAGAAAAGCTTTGCCTGTTATTTTTGGGGTCACTCAGTAGCAGCACCCGTGCTGCAGCTCACAGCACTCCGCAGTCTCTTAACAGTAGCGGTGTTCACCCAAAACGAGTATAATCGACAACGGAAACCTCGCAAAAACGCTGGAGTTTCAGAGTTCCAGGCGAGGCGACCTGCGGAGCCGCCCTCTCCGTGCAGCGCTTTCCCGGCGCCCCGAACGGCGGGAACGCCCCGAACGGCCGCGCAACCGCCAGCCGGGCACCCGCCCCCGGGCCGCGGCGGGCACAGCGCGCCAAGGCGGCAGCGCCATCTAGCGGCTGAGCGCCGCTGCTGCCTGCCCTGAGAGGGGTTGGCGGCTTAGTCCGCCACGGGCAGGAACGCGGAGCCGCGCGAGAAGGTGGTGTGCAAAGCATATACCACATAATAATATAATAGAAAGCATCTTCAAATCGTTATTTTCTGTGTCCAGCTTTCACAGCTTTCATTAGCTTTGAGGTATCTGGAACTGGATATTTTAGGTTAATACCTAACCGGAAATTTGAGAACTTCAGTAGAAAGGACAGCCCTATAACTCAGAACAAATACAATTTACACTCCAAGTGAGTTTCTCTAAATCGTGAAGATTTTACTTCAATGTTTAGAACAGGCACTGCTGAGGAAAGATGCCCAATTACTAATCTTAAAGTGACATATATGGCAGAAGCAGCAGTAAAGAAGCTTTCTGCTGAAGTGAAAATTGCTCTTAAACCTAAACTGTAACACTCCTCCTGCACAACAAAGGGGTGTTTGGATTTCTCATCCAGACAGTTTGTAGTTGAGCATACTGAAGTTTGTAACACGAACACTGAGTTCCATCACAACTGTTTATGTGCTGTGGGTTACAGTGCACCTCAGCAGACAAAAACCAAGACCATGACAGAAGTCATCTCATGACCAATCCAACTGTCCTCACGAAACGTTACTGCGTCAGAAAAGACTGATACACCAAACATTTAAACCTCACAATCACACTAGAGGGGAAAAAAAAAAAAAACACAAAACAAAACAAAACAAAAAACACCAAACACTAATCTGAAGTGCAGCCTGTACTCCTTCCCACTGTGAAAATCACCTGTCTATCCACGGCATGAACTGACAGGTGCTTGTCCTGCTGAATCTGTACGCAAGTGCAAACTCCTGGAGCAAGGGATTAATAACTCATCTTAAATAATTACTGACTGGTGATACCTTAACCTGAGCACCATAACTCTGAAGTTATTTGTGACACCTCTGTATCCTTTAATAAGTCTCAAAAATTTATGAGATGGCACACAGCAATAAGCAAAATTAATTCAAATTTATTTCTCCACTGTCTCTTACATCATATCTCATACTGTTTTTGAAAAACAGAAATACGAGTCACTTATAAGCTGAAGTTGTGTAACCATATTAGAACAACCTCTCTGAAGGCCGCACTTACGAAGCCGAACAAGTGTTATATTGGTACAGTTATGTGTCTTCCAGATCTCAGTTGGCTTTGTCTGAATTTGTTGAATATATAAAACGAGCCTGATTCACTGGCACAATTCTCTCACTTGGTCAAAAGTAACATGATTGTTACAGAAATTACGGCCCCTTAAAATGGACCAGCAACATGTACACTTTCATGTTGTCGCCCATTTGCTCTGTAGGAGATACAGTTGTGATTCTCCGGTAGGTAAAAGCCTCTGTGTGTTATTTACCTTACTCAGACACCAATGGAAGTCCATTAAAAGAAAACAAACTTTATCCAGCGATACCAGATTTTTTTTGTTAAGGCATGAATTCATAAATTCTCCAGATTGTGGGGTGTAGACAGGGCACTTGGCATTAATGAGTTAACACATACCTTAGAAGGATCTGCTCTATGCCTAATAAGACTTTTTTGACACCAAGATGTAGGAAGACGTATGTTTCAGTATATCAGAATAAGAAAAAAAATCTCTGCAGAATGCAGGGGAAATCACTAGCACAGGAGAATCTTCTAAACCTAGTGATGCAATCGGCAGTTGTAAGAAGCGTTACTGGTAACAGACGATTAATTCCACTTCCTCCAAGTAAATATGCTTCACACATTAAGGTCATACACACCTTCTGTAAGAATATGCAGGACATCATTATTCCCCAGCATTAGTAATCTGGCAAATTTTATTGCCTTCACTAGCAAAAAATTATGAATAATATCAGAAACTTGAGATGGAGAATTTAAATCAAACTTTCCTTTTTTCACTAGAAGTTGAGATTCAGGATACCAACTCGTTCCTAACTATAACAATCTGTAGCAATTAATTGTGTATGGTGAATCTTCAGCTGCTGGAGGTCTTTGATATTAGCATTTTGAATTTTTTTTTTTCAGTTTCTAACCACAGCAGCTGTAGAGCAAAGCTTGAAAACATTATGAATCATTCCATAGGGCCAAAAAGCAAGTAAAGATGATACAACAAGTATGTTTTTAAAGTATCGTAACTTTTAAAGTATGGTCATGCATTTTTTGCAGCTTATCTCACCAAAAGCCACTTTGAGCATTCCACACAGGATCTGAACTCCTCCCCTGCCAAGAAAAAAATAGAACTCTTAAGTGTGTCTCAAGGGAAAAAAACAAAAGCATACATACCCAGCTTTGTTTATGTTTGGGATCCATATGTTATGAAAACATTATCAATTGCAATAATCTGAAATAGAAACTTTGCCCCTGTGGTATGGCCCACAGCGTGGATCAGCAGACACTACTATATCCCACTACCAAGTTACTCTTTCCATTTTTATTGTTCAGGAGATAGTTATAATGCAAAGCGCAGTTACCATTTGCAGAGTCATTGAAGTTCTGCATGAGCACACCACTATCAACCTCAATAAATTTCCCAATTCCAAGCCATTAAGACCAATATTTACCCAGAAATACAGCCATTACAGCACTGACTATCAACAGGCAAGGATTACTAGAGGCTTCCATTATCCTCAAGTTTGTGGTACTTTAATTCTCTTTCAAACAGTGTATACCTTACTTGTGACTACTTTCAGCCCCCCTAACCTCCAAGGCCCAGCTTCACCTAGTGTTTCGCTAAAACATTTATTATGTCTTGCTTTTAAGGACAGCATACAAATAGTGCTGTGTGAAAACAGCCCAAAATATTGATGCAGTTTAGTGGGGAAATCATCCCTACAGCCAACGACAAACTCCATTTTACTTAAATCACACAGTATCCAAGGAAACTGTATGATAGGAATAAATAGATAAACCAGTTGTCAGAACCCGAATTTATTTCATTTAATATACCTATTTCCCTGCTTCCACTGTTATGATTAATTTCCATATCATCCTAAAGGCTTATGAGTTGCAGAAGTTCTACTCAATCAACTACAGAAAGCTCACTTCATAGCCAGCTGAAATTATGGCAGGCCTCTCTTTCCTTGTCTTTTTATAGCAGACATACCGAAAGACTGTGCATCTTTGCTGCATGTTGTCAGTTGAACTACCTAACCTGTTTTCAGCCTCTGCTGAACTGCTACCTCTTGGATCCCTTGAAAAAAATCAATGGCAATTAAAAAACTTTAAGTTAAGAACAGAAATCATCAGCAGGCTCTACTTTCAGATTCAACACTCACACCTAGGATCTCATACACCATGATTTATTTTGGCCTCTTGTCCAACTTTGTGTGCATATGCCTCTACAGCATTAGAATTCTTACCTGTCAAGAACTGTCTGGAATAGACTAACACACTGGGAATATATGAATATACTGAGAACTGTACTGTGCGAGGTCAGCTGTTCACTGAGGTCAATACCTAGTCCTCAGCAATGGCTTGCACAAAATGCCTAAGGAGCAAAGTATCAGAAACAGAACTGCTCTTGCTCATTTCCACCTTTCTATGGTCAGAGAAGCGTGTGCTATTTATGGTGAAGACAAGATCCAGGTCATCAGGTTTAATCACCAACAACACACCTACTCTTTACAACCTTCTTCATACTTTGTCACAAAAGCTCAAGGGAAAAAAAGTTTCCATTAACCTTTACTCCACACTGGGTAACAAAAGGGTAAAAAAGGACTCTCCTCTAGTTCTAAACCTGCTCATCGTTCCTTTGGATACCTGCCAAACTCCTATGCTAGTAATCATTCTCTTGGTATCTCCCCCATACTACTTGTGATTTCATAAACCTCTAACAATTTTTTTTAACTGCCTCTTTCCCAAGACAAAAAGTTCCAGTCCATTTATTACAGTTTCCTCTCACAATTAATCTGGTCCATCTTTCTGAGCATCCTCAGTGCCTATGTACCTTCAATTAAGTCCTATTATAGCCTTCTTAAGATACAGTGAACACAGCCATGTAAAGATTTGGAATATATTCCCTTTTATATTCTAGTCTTTCCCTAGAAATTCTGAATGTTCAATCTACCTTAGTGTTGCTGAACACAAAACTACTGATGTATTCATATCAAAGATGATTCAAGATTTTTTGCATGGCTACAGCCAAGCCACGCAACACAGGAGTCTGTTGCACACTTACAGAAGATGTACACAAGCTTTACCTTTCCACTGCTTGGTGTGAGTATCTCTTCCACCAACGCCACAAATCTGCACATGGGAACAGCTGAGCAGTCCCTCCTGTAAGAGCTTTTTACAGACATCTCCCCCCACATTAGGTTCCAGCTCCTGCAATAATTCCTCAACCATATTCTCTTCCCAAACACTTTTATTATAGCTTTCATTTTCCTGTTTCCTTTATTCATCTCCCTGTTCAGTTACTGACTTTTGTCCTTGAGCCTGCTATTTCTCTCCCATGAGGCTTTTTTGGTTTGAAAGTACGTAAAATTGTCTCGCAAGCTTATGAGCAGCATGCAGTGAAAATGAAGTCCCATATCCCTGTATTAGATCATATGAATTCATGAATGTCAAAGTCCATATAAACTCAACCACAGTTCACTCACACACTGAATGCAAGACCCTCTCACTTTGCAGCTTACATTTGTATCTACAGTTAAACCATAAACAGAAGCAGCTAAACCGTTAGAGAAAGCAGCCTTTTCACCAAAGAAAATATATTTAAAATAAAATAGGTTTGATACTCTTCTATTATTTCCTCACTAGACATCTGATCACTAAACCATTTCCCCCAGGACAATAGTCCAGCTTTCCTTCAAGTCTCAGATACTTGATCAGAGAAATCTCTTTTTAATGGCTGAACACAGATTTTCACAGCCAAAACAGAGATTAAAAAGCACAACATTCCACCTGATTTTACTCCCCTGATCCCTACCATGTGCTTTTACCACCAGAATCACACCTGAATACTGTAAGCAGGCCATCAGGGGATGGACATGAAAAAGACGATTAAATTGCTGGCAGGAGAAACTTGGTGGGAATCAATGTGATTATACCATTTGGTGGCAAGGTAAGAAAGTTGCAGGCTTTGCTGGAAGCAATACAATATGGCTGCACATCTAGGCAGTAACCAATGACTTTCATCTTGCCTTCTTCAAAGTCCAGCAGTCCAATCTGCCCCATGGGCACACATCTAGTTATACTACCTCACTCATGGTACCTACAAAATGAAGGCATGACAACTACCTGATCCTGCAATGGGGAAGTTCTCCTCAAAACTCCTATGAACATCTCTTTACAAAACTTGTGCTGCTATCCCATTCCTGAGGAGCAGAGCCCAACTCATACACCTCAGTTCCAAACTCCTACTAGTCCCACTTTTTATACCCCGAGTTAGTTCTCTGACGATGCAATTCAAACAACCCTGGGTGGGCTGACATCTACCCTGAATATTGACCTCTTACTCTATCAAGTCTTAGGTTCTTTTAGATGTAAGTTATTTCTACATACAAGTTTCTAAATATATACAGCTGATCAGTTTTTACCATTTCCTGTTCCTAAATAACTTCAGAAAAAAACTACTTTCCAAAGCATGTTCATTATTTGCAAGTGTTTGTTGAGTCATTTTTCTGAACAAATTGCACCCTGCAAGAGTGTTAAGATTATTTATTTATGATTGATAGTTTAAACCTTGTGATTGTTTTCTGGTTTTCTAGCTGAATGAGTCAAATTTTCTATGCAAAGCATTATGAATAATAAATAACCACACTTATGAGCTAACTCTGAAAAAGACCCAGAAATAACAGTGTTGCCACAATACTTCTGTAAACACAAATTAGATAACCAAGAGTTCACAGAAGGATACGGGACAGTCAATATAGGAAAATACGGCATTCTCAGAGATGCACTCTTCTTTGTCTGGCTTCGCATTCTCCCTAGAATTATAGCTCTGCAGATGTTTCTCAACTAAGACCCAACTCTGTTGCCATAGGGAATATCCTGTGTGCATCTTCGTCTGATCACCATGTGACCAGAGCTCTTGCTTCAGTCCTGGGCCTTCAGTCAGCACAGAAAGTGCAAGTAAAGTGCAATGTATATGAATCTTTAAAGTTGCAGACAGCATTAGTTTTAATTCTGCACCTACACTGCAACTTACGAGACACCTCTCAGGAAATCACATCAAAGACACTCTAATATACCTAAATTCACACATATGTGCACCAGTGCAGAAAGGGAGCAGACTATCTCTTGCAATTTCTAATTATAGACCCCTAACTGTTAGACTACGTTTCTTCTAAATATTTTGTCCATTCTCTGAAATTTAGGGGCTAGAATTCTACTGATTTTACACTGCATTACTTCAATAATAAAAATATTTTTTAATGATAAATACTATGTTTTCAGATTTGTACACTGATGTCACTACACTTTAGAGTAGGCTGGCATTTGTTATGCTGTAACACTGCAAACTCATTTGTGTGTGCTGCTCATTGTCATCTGAAGACAGGACCTTGAGCACACCACCAAGTGGACAATATTATTTTTAGTGCAAACACACCAACCATTCTTGCCGGAAGGTTTCCACACCAGGCAAAGAGCTGAAGCTCTTACCAGAATTCAGAGACATATGAAATCTATACAAGCAACTCATGCCCCTGGGACTGCAACATTACAACTCTGGTAAGCATGTAATACTCGGGTTTCATTAAATCCTACAGGAAATGTCACTGAAGATAACTGGAGCTCTTCCCTTGAGGAAATGAGAAGTAAAAAAAGCAAGCGATAACTGTAACTCAATGGCAGAGGTAAAATCAGAACCAATAAAAAAAACATCATGATTCCAGAACCTTAAACAAACAAGAGTATTTTTCTCTATGGCACTGTAAGAGTACATAGAATGTGAGAGCATCTGCTTCATTAAGTTATCTGGTTATGGGCTATTCAGTGTAACAGAAATTATAAGCAACAAGGAAAGCGAGAAAGCAATAGAGCAAACAGACACATAAATGTTAATGAGCAAATAATAAGGTAGGCAAAGACCAGAACTCTTCAGTCACCAATTGATGGGCTGTTAAAAGGAACTACTCAGGCACATTTTGGGGTGAAGGGTGGGAGTAGGGGGGGAAATCAAGATTTTTGTGAGTATGATGGGATATTTGAGAGGGTTTGCCAGAGTGTACCAAAAACATGGAATGATAGAAAGAACTTGTGAGGTTAAGTAAAACTTACAGGATCTTTATGGAAAGTGACAAAGGCAAGGGAACTGAGCGATAAGGATGGATAGCAGAGGAACAAACATGGGAGAGTTGTTTGAGCCCTACACCTGATCAACATAGTGTATCCTATCTGCTCATTAAACTCTGTTACTGATGTTGCCTTCATAATCTCACTCTATCCTATGCAAGTGCTACAGTGTCCAATTGCCAGCAGCTGGAGAACAGACCATGGGTCACCAGGCCTGTAGACCCAGGTGCCAACAATAGAGAGTCAAGAAGACAGAAGAGAGCTGGGTGCCAGCAGCTGGGGAAGGGATCCTGCACCACTGGGAGAAGCATGTGTGCTGCTGGGGTTTAAGTGTCAGCAACTGGAGCAAGGACTGCAGCTGACAGGGCCCATAAGTTTAAGTGACAGCAGCTGGGGAGACCTGACTGTTTATATTTCCCTAGGGAATTTAATTGTGTATACACATACTTGGCTAGCAAACCTGAAGATGGACTAGTCAGGAAGTAGAAGACCCATATCTGAAAGATTCCATGTCCAAGTCGGTAACAGGGGAGGGACACAGGGCCCACACATGGGCATTAGATCACCAGCTGTTGATCTGATATTTGAGGGATTCAAGAGCAATGGGTGCTGGTGAGAACAGTGCATGAGTGTGTGCATCTGTTTTGCTACAGAACACCAAGCCAGATTACCTGGTAAGCAGGGAAGGCCCTGCATATTGTGTAAGGGCCTGGGTCTAGGCATGGATATTGGAGCCCATGCTGATATTAAAGAGCTGAAAAAATTTATGAGAATATTCTGCAGGGATGATTTTTGGGAAATTGCTCTTCAAAGTGTACCAAGCTTCATACTTATTGCACTTCTGTAGTGTTAGGTTTGCTAAAAAAAAAAAAAAAAAAAACACCCACGAAGTTTCCACAATCAAATTAAAATGCAGTTTTGCTACAAAGGAGAAATTCGTATGATCAAACTATAAAGACAGAAGTAAGAGAGTATGAGAAACACTCACAAAGTAGAGTGCATATCACTAAACTAATCAAAACTTAACTCACACACATTTCTATTCTCCTACCTGGAGAATGAGTAACATTACACCATGCCATGGAAGTATGAGGCAGTACTTAAATAAGCCCAATTCAAATACCTCTTGAAAATTTAGATTAGATCACACTTTGACAAAATAAACCTAACCATACCTAAGACACAAAGGATGCAATTTGGGCGGTTACTATTTGTCTGATCACTCGGAGTGGTACATGAAAGACCACCACATTTTGGCATAGAACAGACGAGGAACACAGCAAAAATACTTAAGCTTCCACTCAAAGCTTCATAGAAAAAAACACAAAAGTGATTAGGAAAAGTAATGGGAATTTTATGGCTGCTGCACTCATAAATGGAAAGGCAACAACAAATTCACCACATTCTTATGAGTACAGCATATACTAAATTAATTGGAACTAACTCAGCCTGCAACATGATCTGATTTTTTTCTTTGGAACGTGATTATTTCAGAAGAAAAGAAAATCTCCTTCCCCCACTACATTTTTCCTCTTGTTCCTCTGTTTCACTCAACTCCCCTAACACACAGCTTTAGATGTAGAATAAATTTGGCTAGAAGCAACCTCCCGAAGTCACCTGGTCCAACCCCAGCTCACAGAAGGGCTAGTTAGATCAGGCTGCAGGCAGATTTGTTCACTCAAGTCTCGAACACCTCCAGGACTGGAAATACCACCAGGGCCCTGTGCAACCTGCCCCAGCACCTCACACCCTGCAGTCAGAGGAATACGGGCAATGCTGCAGCACTGTGGTACCACAGCACCCAGACATGCAGACTCGGGGCTACGGCAAAGCTCCCATGTAATGGGGCTGTAATGCTGCTCTACTTAGGACAGAAGTTAAACTTAGTCCTCATCTAAGTGCGGGGATGTGCTCCAGAGAAACGTCTTCAGGCCTGTACTGAAACAATAGTGCTCCTATGCTATAGCGAGGCTTGGTTTAGCCTAAGTTGAGGGATGCAGTTACAGCTGCACCGTACCTACAAAATAATTAACTGGTACTTAGTATTCTCCTAATTAGACTTAGAACTACTAACTAGATCGGTGCAAGCTCATGCTACCCAGAAGCCTCCCAGCTGAAGCAGCACAAGCATTGCCCTGCCCACAGACCTGGTCCCAGCAAGCAGAAGCCCCCCACCACAGCCCCAGGGGGGACTGCACATCCCACAGATCCTGTTGTGCTCTCCCACAGAACAAACATGGCCTCTGGTGGCTACTCACTCTCTGCAGAGACCACAACTGTAGAGCTCTAAGTACAAGACAGCTTAACACTATTTAGACAGTGTGTGACAAATCCCTTTTATAATTCAGCACAGAGCCATGTAACAGCGTGGTCCTGTGACACAGTGACGTTCATTATCCAGCCATGGTTCAGTCCACTACAGGCCAGGACACGGGTTGCCCTTCCTCATTTCTGGTTGCTTTTAGTTGGCCAACAGCTGTGATTCTTACAAGAACCAAAGAGTGGTGTCCCGCAGTCCTCAGTCCCTTCTGAGAGATTACACCTTTTCGAAGGAAATACATCCTTTATGAGTTCCATATGCTTTAGCTGTGTTGGTTTAGGCAGGTCTGCAGTTCACTGCTGCTTCCCATGCACCTACTCAGCTGTGCCCAGCTGCCTGTAAGTTTGTTGTCTGAAACAGGGCTCCATATCGCTTTTAGAAGCAAATTAAACTCATAAACTCCATTTCTCTACTGGGAAGGAAAAAAAAAAAAAAGGTTGATAGGGAAACCTATTGACGGAGAATAAAAACATCATAAGACAAATAAGATACAGTAAATTAAGGTAAACCTTTTAACTGCCCTTTCCAGGTGCTCCATGAGAGAGACCGGAGCTACGGCGCTGCCTTTCGCCCTGCCCTGTGTCACGAAATCTGCAGCCGGTCCCGCGGCCGACAGACCCATCCAAGGCCGAGGGCGAGTCAGGTACAGACCGCCAATGGCTGTCCCGCCCGGCTCCTCACGACAGCCCCACGGACCCGTGAAGCGGCATTTTTGGAAATGACACTACCCGCCCTCACCGCCCGCGGCTGCCTCGCCCCCACGTTTCCGACCGCTACCAACGGCCACCCAAAGGCCCCTAGCCCACAATATGGGCCCCGTGGCAGGGAGCCGCCGCCTCGCTACCCAGTCCGCCTCGGAAGGGCAGCGCTGCAGCTAAGCCCGACCAGCTGCCCAGCTCTGTCCCAGCGCGGGGCTACTCCTGACCCAAGCACCACACTCCGCCCGCTCCTGCGCACTTTGGTGCGGGGGATTGTGGGTGACGTAGTCTTTGACGAGCCTGTGGGGGCCAGCCGTATCCCTCGCAAGGCATTATGGGTGTTGTAGGCACTGGGGCGTGAGCCAATCGGCGCTGTTATTTCGGAAAGCCGTGTCGCGTGGCCGGCGCTCGCTAAGGCACGTTCTTTCCTTTTGCGATACTATTGGCCAAAGAGAGGGCGTGACCGACCATCCGTATCTCCCTCCAGCCAATGGGAGTGGGACATGTAGAGCGAGCTATTCCTCTGGGGATTGCGTGTGCTGCGCCCAGCGCTAGGTGGCTGGTCGTCAGTGCGGCCCCCGGATTGGTGGCGGCGCGGCGGTGGGCGGGGCGCGGAAGCCGGACCCGGAGCCCCTCGGCTGTGGCGGCCCTTCAGGAGCCCGGCGGGATGGGACGGCGAGCGCGCCTCGGGCTGGCGCTGCACCTCGGGCTGGCGCTGTGCCTGGCGGCACTCTGGGCCGGAGGACTGGTCGCGGCCGGTGAGCAGCGGGACTCCACCTCTCCGCGCCCCGCTGGGCCTGAGCTCTGCGGCGGCCGCACCCCCCATGGCTTGCTGCGGGGTGGGGATGTGTTGCAGCCGCCGCGGTGTCTGAGAGGGTCCTGGCGCCCGCAGCGGGTCGCGGAGGCGGCGGCAATGGAGGAGGGGACCCTATGTCCTGTCTGGGGCTTTGGGGTGCTTGGGGGTAGCTCCGTCCCGGCCGGGGGCTGAGGCGGCGGAGGGGAGGACGGGGGGAGCCGGGCTCCTGTCAGCTGTGTGGCCGGTACAGCGGGGGCGGCGACCTCACTCTGTACCTGCTGGCTTCGCCCCACTGGGGCTGTTCGGTAGGCCTGAAGAGGGTGAAGACACAGTTTAGTTTAGCTCCTGCCTTTGAATAACTCATCAGGAGCCTACTTTGTAATTCTTGCTCTGCTCAAATGTGAAATGAGACTTTTTTTTTTTTCCGCCCTACTACGCGTTTTCTTGCTGATGAGCTAATAACGCCGATGTTAGTGTTATCAGGACAGTTTTGTCACACAAACATATGTAGAGCATTTTTGGTTCCTACACTATGTTGCTATAATACTTTTTTTTCCTGTGTCTTTGTTGTTATGTGGCCTGGGTTATGTGTGCTTCTCACATGTCATCTGCTTCCTTTCCTGGGGTTTCTACCTCCCACACCCTTCTTTCCACTGTGGGTGGGTGGGGGGAATGTGCAATGCATTTATTTATATAGTATTTCTAAAGCCGGAAAGCGTATCTTTGATGGACAGCCTTTTCTAGTGATATTGGGGATGTGCTTTTAGGCTGTCAATGGTATTTCAGGGAAGTAACTTAACATTTTGGCTAGAGGTAAGTGCTGTGGTTTGGGGCTTGTTTTCTTGTATGCAGTAGGAAATTTAAATTTAAAGTTATGTTACCGGAGTTCAGATTAGATATCAAGCACAGTTATATGAGCTTTGTATGTAATGTTATAAGCCAGCAGTGCACTTCCCAAAGTGTAAAAAAGACACATACAAGTTCTGTGAAGCCAGAGTGATGTACCCAGACTTTGAATGATGTGTTTTCGCTGATAGTATATATATAAAGAAAAAAGCAAAGGTGAGATGAGACTATCAGTGCTAGATGAACCATCTGTTGTGCACATGGAAGTTAGGTGACAAAATTAAAGGCTGTTCAAGTGTGCATCTATGGTTGTGCTAGCTGTCAGCTCTTCCGTCTTGACTGCTTTCCCACTATCACAAAGTTGTGTTTGTGAATATGAAGTTCTAAAATCTTAATTCAGCCTTTAAAAACTATATGTTTAGAGTCAATTGAGCTAATACATTTAGCAGGCCCAAGAAAGCACATGGTAAAGTATATGAAGGATTAAGAGCTGTTGCCAAACTTAAATCACTACTGTGAGGTAAAACTGTTCATGAATATCCAGAATTAATTAGGACAGAGTGTTTGGAGTCCAGCTTTTGGCAGCGGACTATAAGAGGAAGACCTTTCTTGCTCCAGTTTTTTGTCAGTTATCATTCTGAAAGAAAATTGTCTTCACTTCATTGATGTTTGCATTTCCTGCAGTAACACTAACACTTTCTCTGGTAGAATCTGGTAGAAGCCTGGAGATTATTTATTAAATGGTTCCTTGAATACTTGTTCATTCCTAATGTCTGGTCTGGAAACAGTCATCTGGAATGTGAGTACATCGAAGGGAGGGGTTTTAAAAAGGATGAGTAAAAACGGTTCAAGTATTACATTTCATGACTTCAGAAGATTATTTTAATGAGTTGGGTTTTTTTCTTTTTGGTAGTGAGTCTTTTATCTATAGCTTTAAACCCTAACTCTATGGTCATAAACTCTGCTTAAATCAATTTATTGAAAACTTGAGGTGGATGCAAGCAAACTCAGGCCTAAAGAAACGGGCACTATTTTTCAAAAGATATATCATTAATACTGATCATGAAGAAGTTGAACATTGGGGGCTGGGGAAAGAGTATTGAGGAGTCCATGGAGAATTGGCAAAAGCAGGTAAAAAAAGATAAGTGTGTTCCAGCCGAAGCTGGCTATCTTCTGCTTATCACATCAGTGATGGCCTTCTGCTTTTTCTGTTGATCATTCAATAAGAATATTGAAAAAAGTCTTATTTTTTTCCAATTACTGATATTATTTGATTCTTGGGAATTTTTTCCCCTTGTTCACAGACCAAGAGGTAGAAATTATCTCATTGTGCCTGAAGAAACGAAGTGATTCTTTCGCTGACTGTCCTGCACCTTCCATGTCAAACTTCAGTGATAGGCAGAGGTTTTCCTGCTGTCTCAGTAACTGGTAGGACAAATTAGCATAGTCACAGAATCACAGAATTGGCTAGGTTGGAAAAGACCTCAGAGATCATCAAGTCCAACCCTTGGTCCAACTTCAGCCCATTTACTAGATCATGGCACTAAGAGCCATGTCCAATCTCAGTTTAAAAACCTCCAGGGACGGTGAGTCCACCACCTCCCTGGGCAGACCATTCCAATGCCTGATCACTCTCTCCGTAAAGAACTTCTTCCTAATATCCAGCCTAAACTTCCCCTGGCAGAGTTTAAGCCCATGTCCCCTTGTCCTATTGCTAACTGCCTGGGAGAAGAGACCAGTTCCCACTTGGCTATAACTTCCCTTCAGGTAGTTATAGAGAGCGATGAGGTCACCTCTAAGCCTCCTCTTCTCCAGACTGAACAACCCCAGCTCCCTCAGCCTCTCCCCATAGGTCATGTGCTCAAGTCCCTTCACCAGTCTTGTTGCTCTTCTCTGGACCCGCTCCAGCACCTCAATATCTTTCCTGGACTGAGGGGCCCAGAACTGAACACAATACTCCAGGTGTGGCCTCACCAATGCAGAGTACAGGGGAAGGATCACTTCCCTTGTCCTGCTGACCACACTATTTTTGATACAGGCCAGGATACCATTGGCCTTCTTGGCCACCTGGGCACACTGTTGGCTCATGTTAAGCTTCCTGTCAGTCAGTACCCCCAGGTCCTTTTCTGCCTGGCTGCTCTCCAGCCACTCTGTGCCCAGCCTGTAGCGCTGCAGGGGGTTGTTGTGGCCAAAGTGCAGGACCCGGCACTTGGCCTTGTTGAACTTCATCCCATTGGAATCAGCCCATTTTTTCCAGTCTATCCAGATCTCTTTGCAGAGCCCTCCTGCCTTCCAGCAGGTCAACGCTGCCCCCCAACTTGGTGTCATCAGCAAATTTGCTGATGATGGTCTCAATCCCCTCATCTAAATCATCAATAAAGATGTTAAACAGGACTGGACCCAACACTGACCCCTGGGGGACACCACTAGTGACTGGCCGCCAGCTAGATGCAGCCCCATTCACCAGTACTCTCTGGGCCCGGCCCTCCAGCCAGTTCTTAACCCAGCAGAGAGTGCACTTGTCCAAGCCACGGGCTATCAGCTTTTGAAGGAGTATATTATGGGAGACAGTGTCAAAGGCTTTGCTGAAGTCTAGATAGACCACGTCTACAGCTTTCCCCTCATCCACTCATATTGTAGGAAACTTCTGTACCTATTAGCTCAAAAGACGGAGTTCAATGGCTTTCTCTGACCCATCTGATCTTACTTACCTAACTGAAAAACATTCCGTAAACTTGTTGCCTGGTAGGAGATCTCTGTTCCTACAGAGGAACTGCTGGAGAGTAATTTTTGAAAATAGCCAGCAATTGCAATGAGACTGGAAAAAATATTTGTATTCAGGGTGAGGGTTGACCTATATCTTAATCTTGTAGTTGTGCTAAAATGAATACACTGCACAGATTGTAGCTGGGAACAGTTTATTTGCTGCCAAAGATACTTTGAAACTAGTCTTGCTGAATAGGTGCCACTTAAGGATTTTGCTTAACTCACTGCATGTTTTAGAAGTTCATGTAATAGGAATAGCATCTGTGCTATGGAGTCTGTTCCCGTGCTGAATTTAACAATTGAAAAATTGATGAGAAGCAATCCGAGGTAATTTTTTACTGAAGATTTCTTTTTTTCCTGCAAGAACAGGATAAACAGGTTTTGCATTCTTTTTCGAAGTCTAACTAGCCACTTGCGTAGAACAACGTTGAGAGAAATAACTAAAAATACCACAGAAAATCTCTGATGGATGCTCTAAAGCGGTCATTGCCAATCCTTTATTGTTCATGCACCCTTCTCAATAAAAAAATTAAGCATGCATCTTCAATGTTTACCTTATTAAAAAATACAGTATGTGCTACTGTACTAACATGTGTGTCATAAAACATGCTCAAAAGCAGAAATGAAAAAAAGAGCAAGATAAAGGTAAAATAAACACTGTATTAAGAAAAGTCTTATTTGTTAATGGTATAAAAAGTATTTTCTTCCTGCCCTCCCAGTGTGTTGGCTGGCAGCCCCTGGGAGGTGCACACCCCGCTTTCGGATCACAGCTCTAGAGCGTGCATTAGTGTTTGAAGTTTGAAGAGCTTGGTAAAAACTGGAAGGAAACTGACTTCAGGGATCAGACAGGGCTTTTGTCCTAGCTTTGGGAGATTGCCAACTGCTTGTGTTTACTGAAATTTTGGCAGTTTCCCAAAGGTTAGTGACCATTCTTATGGTGAAACTAATAGTATTTCTTGTCTGGTAGTAGTCCTTTAGCTTTATAGGCCATCAGTTGATTTGTTCTTCTAATATAGGAAAGCTTTGGAACTGTTGAGGTCCCTCAGGCTAATGACATTTTTCTTGCTGAATCACACTGCCTAGCTCTTCTTGTTTCAACCCCTCTCTCTTGAAAACGGTAATTCTCACAAAAAGGTAGGATCTTTATCCAGCATATGGTAGGATCTTTTTATCTCTCGCGCTGCTAGAGTACTTTTGCTATATTTAAATAGACTGAACACTGGTCAAAAAGGAATACATTTTAAAGTTGATTTTAATTATATAGGAAGTTGTGGATGGTAAAACAAGCATTTAGCTGGATGAAGTACTCTAGACTCTGAGCTGGTCATGAGAGCACCTGGCCATGTCTACAGCTCAGCACTGTTTTGAAGCGAAGCATTCTGTACGATATCGTCAGGTGCCAATTTCAGCCACAAGTATTTTTGCCTTTTTTCCTTCTAATATATTATTGCATCTCCCTAATTTGCTTAACAAATAATAGTATTAATTTCCAATTGGCCTTTTCAGAAGGGGTTTATAGAATTGAGCAACCTTGGTAAGAGATACAAATGTAAAACAAAACAAAAATGTTACTTTTTAAAATTTAACTTTGGAAAAACAAAGTAAACTTTCAGCTTTAATCTCTGTAGCAGGTGCACAAACATAACATCTGTGACTGTTCAGTAGTTGAGCCTTGACTAATAAACTGCTTGTAGGTCAGACTGTGAGCTTCCATAGATCTTTCATTAACACTTTAAGTATAGTTTTTCTTAACTGTTTCTTAGAAGTAGATATGCTTCTATGAGTAGCAGGTGCATATTAGTCAGCAGTTCTGTGGAATAACAAGGCTGTAAGTGATCCCTTTTATAGTCACATTATCAGTCGTCACTGCAACCTCATCTGCTTTAGAAGAACGTCCCAGAGCTAAGAACAGTTAAACTAATATTTTGTTGTTGCTTTAGTGTTGTTTTGGAACCACTGTTTTGAAAACAATTGTTCCAGTACAACTTCTTAATAACAAAGCCAGTTCCTTAAGAGAGAATGTAAATGATGCAATAGAAATGAAGTATGTTTATTTATTTTCAAGGAAGAAAAACAAACATTTAATGAGCTATCCCTTATGTTGCTCAGATGTCTTCTGCCTTTCAATTTACTAAACCTTTTGCTTTGCATATGAAGTTACAATAAGATTGTTCTTTCATATGTGTGCACAGATAGCATACCCTATTTATATTTGAGCTTGTGTGGTCTTTTGTTGTAAAGTCAGCCTTCCACAAATTGAAATCAGTAAGGCCTGTAGTAAAAAGCTAGAATGGTCTGGTGCTGTCAGGCATATATGCTGATTTTGAGCAGACAAAAACATCCTAGCTGGTGTATCTGTTAAAAATAACATGAAGTTCGTTACTGCAGTAACAGCCACTGTGTAAGTGCTTTGTGTAAATAGCAGCGTACAAGCTCCTGAGTAGGTTAACCCTGCCTTCATTTTCTGCAGCCCCAGAAGCATGTCTGAATCTCTTGATAAGCTCTGGAGTTTGAAGTTGTAGAGCTGGAATTTGGTTTTAGGCCAAAATTATTTAGGACAGTAGAATGTAATTTGTAGGAAACGTGGTAACTTCAAATTTGTCTCGTAGTTTCTGAACAGAAAGGACGAGCAAGTATCCTATACACATATGTACTTTTACTATATTTAAAATCCAACTGTTGTATGGTGTTCTGAAGTGCTGAAGTTCAGTGGTAGAACTTCTTACAGATTATGACAATCAGCTGTATCTGTTAGATTCCTCAAGCTGATAACCACTGTGATCTCTGCCAAAAATTCAGGTAGCCTTGTTTTGTTCTCATGCCTCTTTTGGTGTTTTTTCCAAATTGGTGTTTCTTCCTGTGGTGTCTTGGTTGCTTCTTGCAGGGTCTGTTTCATCTGGAGTGCTCTTTGCTGTCTCCCCTAGTGTTTCAGAAGGGCTTTATGTGCTTTCATTTTCAGACCTGTAGGGTACAGCTGCTTACCGACACGGACTGTCCTAGATCGCTTTTAATCCTGTGTCTTCTGGCAGTTAAACTTTTTGAGTTTTACGTCCTCTGTATGATCAACAGATTATTATCTGTTTCTCTCAGTTTCACTGTCTAACTTCTTGTCACCTTTGTTTTGCAGCTTCACTTGTAAGTCTTAGCATTTTTTTCTTGATTTTTTTTTTTATTATACTTAAAGTTGATCCTTATCCTTTACTCATTCTAATCAAAGGTTATACTTCAAATAATGACATGGAAATCACTTTCTAGAATCTGGTTTCCAAGTTTAGCCCTTTTCAACAGTTGCTCTGTTATAGTAATAGTCTTCAAAACATGAAGCTGATGAAGTGTCATGCTTGTAGTTTGTCACTTCAGCGATTATTTATCTCTGGTAAGACACTTCACTTGCATGAGCACAGAAGTATGCAAGTTTAGCTGCCAAATGCTTACAGGATGTCAGCAGAGTTCTGTAAACTTTTGGTGAGTTCTCTTGGCATTTAGTATTTGTGCAAGTAGCTTTAAGTAGCTAACCATAACATACTACATGGGTGTATCTCATGTACAGGGCAGTAACTTCTGTCAGTTTAGGTACCTTTTGTAGTCATAGTGCAGGTCTCCAACCTGTCAACATCTCTCCGCTGCTATAGGGCATCACACACCCCCGTCTTGGAAGGGGAGGATTTCTAAATGTAGTACAAGTTAGTGGCAGCTTTGCTGAATCACCTGGTTATATTTTGAGCTTTTATTTCAGTTTAAGGGAGTTTCGTACCAGAGAGAGGGAGGTCTGGGGCATCTTCCTTCAAATGTTAGGGGTTTTTGTTTACTAAATGAGGTGGTATCAGGTACTAATGGCTGGCAACAGTCACACTTCAGCTGTGATAATTCTAGAGGCTTTCAGTTGAGATTATTGTGCAAACCAAGTTGTTTGAAGCACAGTGAGTAGCCCATTTAAGTTACAGGGATGAAGAAAATAAAAAAAAAGAGACACAGTTCTGTAAAACAGTGGTAGAACTGTCATAAATAAACTTTTCTGATTATCATGTCCATCATTTTCATCTCTGTTCCGTTAGGTCTCTGTCTAATAGCCTTTCATCTTTACCGTTTCTTCTCTTTCCAGTCTTTCTGATCAAATATTATATCATGTTCCATTCAGATAAGAAAGGCAACAGTTAAAGCTTGCAGCTCTCTTGAACAGTGTCTTGACTAATTTTTCACCATTCTGAAGATAGGCCTCTATACAAAGGTTCTAATGTGCTGGTTAGGCAAAATGAATTGGTGTTCTCTAAATAACAATATTTAAGTGAGGTGATATTAATGTAACCTTCTGGTTGCTACTGAAGCTGTTTATAATAAGAAAGCTGATTTGGTGACTAAAAACCTTGGGTTCCATAGAATCATAGCATATTTTGAGTTGGAAGGGATCTTCAAAGCTCATCTTGTCCAACCTCCTACAGTGAGCAGGGACATCTTCAACTAGATCAGGTTGCTCAGGGCCCTGTCCAACCTGGCCTTGAATGTCTCCAGGGATCGGCCATCTACCACCTCTCTGGGCAACCTGGGCCAGTGTTTCACCATCCTCGTCATAAAATATTTCTTCCTTGTGTCTGGACCCTTTTGACTTGATGCATACCTTTTAAAGTAGTTTAGTTTGACTGGAACAGTTCAGACTGTATTCTAATCTAGAAGGTTGATTTAGGTTTAGAAAAAAAAAAAAATGTACAGTTCTTTCCAGTATTAGACACACAGTTGTGATGGCATAATTTAAGGAAGAACAGGATCATCTGTGAAACATTTGATTCTTCCTGACAACACTAACAAGATCTTTCTGAAGTGCATGAGTCAATTTAGTACACTAGAATATTACAGAACCATGGTACAATATTATAGCTAAACCTATTTTTATTTTTGAGAAAATTACTTATGAAAAAGCTTTTTACTGACTTACAACATCTCTTGTAGATGAAGATGGAAATCAAGATGAATCACTGGAGTCAAAGGTGAGAAAATTATTTTCTAGTCATTCTTTTTTCTTGTGGAATGGGAGCAAAGGTCTGAAATTCAGAACTATGAATTGATTCCTGTTTTAAACTGTTCTGTAGTGCTGTCTCAATTTCTTCTGTGTATCAAAAGAGTTAATATTCTGTTAGGTATTTGAAAAGTATTATTTTTCAAAGTACTGAAAGGGATAGAGTCAATGAGGGCTGATATAGGTAGCTCAACTTACTTTTGATTCTGTTCTTTAAACTTTGTATGTTGATTAATCATATCTTTAAAAAGTAATGTTTCTTTTGCCAGGTACCACTGTTCAGTTTCTAACTTTCTAAATTATCTGGCTGCTTTCCTTCAGACTTTATCTGCAGAGGACCAGGTAAAGGACCATTCCACAGGAACTCGAGTGGTAGCAGGTCAGATCTTCCTTGAATCAGGGAAAACAGACTCTCAGTCGGAGGATGAAGAGAGCTTGCATAGTCAAGAGGAGGAAAAAGAGATTTCACTGGATGAGTTGAACTCTCTAGAAATGTCAAATCTATTAAATAAGGACTTGGAAGAAGCAGAAATACAGAGTCCAGGTAACTGCTCACACTTTTGAACAAGTGGCAAGAAAGATGCATCTGAGTAACTTTGGCATCTAGATGAACACAAACATTAATTTTGAACATATGAAATAACTAGTGTTTTAACCTTTCTGGAATTGAATGGTAATTGCTGCTTTTTCCGTTAGAAAGTAGCATCAAAAAGTTTTCAAATACATTGTGATTGGTTACTTTTAAATGCATTTGAAGGGATAGTCCATCATTCTTGTTGTTTCCGTCATCTTGGAAGACTTCAGCTATCCAATGGAGAAAGCTGTGATTCCTTCCAATAGGACTCAAGTACACAGACCATGCTGTGTGTCTGTATACCTGCCCTAGAAGGAGAAATTGCATCAGTGGTTCAGCCTGATGGCTGGGGAGTCAGTTGACAGAGAAGGAAAAAATTGTGATGCAAAGATAAGCTTTCTAGGGTGGCATTGGGAGCCTTAAGGCAATATCTAAATTGTGTGTAAATTTCAGTAAGATTTTTAATATAGGTAAAACCTTCTGTCCTTGTGTCTAAATTCCCAGGAAATGCTAGTGTTTATTTTTTCTACTAATAAAAATATAAATATAATTTTTTTCGACTTGCAACTAGATGGTAATTAGATGGTACAGTTGAGTACTCCAGCCTGTGCAGCAAAGATTTTTCTTTTTCACTTGTCCATAAAAAGTAAATCTTCAACTTTACTGAAAAAATACTTACATGATAATAATATTTGTCTATCTTCTCAGCTCAGGTTTGAATCTTAAATGAAAGCAGTTTCAGTGTTTTCTAGTAAGCCTTCCTTATTAATGCAGAACTACTGTAGGGTGTAAAAACTCAGTAATAGGATTAAGAATTACTGTCATAAGTGTGGTGCTGCATGGAAAGAAGGTAGATAAAATCCACTAGATGGCTTGCTGCCAGAAAACAGTGAGCTAAGCACCATATTTGGCCAGTGCAGGCTGTTTCAAAGGTAAACTTTAAGATGCTTTTAGTCTCACATCAGAAAGGTGTCACCACAGGGCTTGCTCCCTTACAACTGATGTTTTTAGCTGCACCTGTCAAAGCAGTGCTAACTGTCAAGGTCCATACTAACAGTTATTGCTGAAAACTGCCCATGAGTTTATACAGAGCTGGCAATTCCTGCTGCATTTGTTTTCCTATTCGGAGGAATCTTACAGTAATGTAACCTATACTTATAAGTAATGTATATGTGGGTTTCCTGCTGCATAAAGTGTGAAATGACATATAAGTAAATAAGGAAAAAATATAATTATAAAATACCATATACTTTATTTGGACATGGTAAAAGAGGTAAATTGCTGCTTGCACACTCAGTTTGACAAAAAGTAATTTATCCTCAGAGTAAATTATTTGCCGTAGTTTGCATTTATCATTCTGTAAGTACATGAAAAATAACTGTGAGAATTTTATCCTGTGATCACATTGCTGTTGTGTTGCTTTAGGGGTTAGTATTTTTTACTATTTGCAGGGAACAAACAGCATTGTAGCTGAATTCAGAATTAAAAAAGGCAAGGATGAGGACTAGGGCAGAGTGGTTTCCTAACTTTAGTGTACAGCTAAGTCATGCAGAGCACTGTGTAAATGGTTTGTGTACAATTGCTTTCAATACAGTGACAAAGTACGGAACAATACAAGTAAAATTTCAGGTTCTCAGGTATTGTTAATAGTCTGGTCCTGGAGTTTGTTCAAATGACAGTGATAGGAGGTCCCATCACTTGTAGTGATATGTACCCTTAGCCTGAGTTTGTGCATTACTCCATGGTTAACAGATGTCTAAAATTATTCTGGGCTTATTACAACTGGACACATTATTTTTAAATGCAATTTCTGAAAATAATGTTTTTCCTTGTGTGTTATGGGATAATTAACGTGGGGGGTGGGGTGGGCTGATAGAACTGCCAAGGAATCAAATTATGAAGAACAATTTGAACAATCTAACTAATCTTGGAGATTTCCTTATGCATCAGAAAATCAACATGAAATTTTTAAATTAGGCCTTACAATTATATAACCTAGAAAAAAGAACTAGCTTTCTCTATAATGACAAGAATTACAAACTGAACTTGAAAAAACATGGTATAATCGACATTCTCAATTGCATGACTTTGCAAATGTCTTGAAATGAAGCTAAAACTAACTGTTGGATTTAGCCTAATGAATTAGAAAAACTTTTATAGAAGGCTAATTGAAATAATTCATTTTCAAAAACAAAGATAATTCTTAGTCTTCATAGAAGATTGACTTTATTTAAAGATATTCCAATATTGGAATTGGTAACCTTTGAAGTTGTAATGCATGAGAAATTATAAATCATGCTGTTCAAAGTAATTTTGAATGCAACTGAAATATATTGGCAAAGTGAAAGTTTTCAATAGAAACATATGCAACAATAGAAAATGACTGGACTCAGTGATTTCATTTAAGTCTTTCTTACAATTGTATGTTCTAAGTGTACTCTGCTGATATTCAAGGACTTTTGGTATCACATTTGGTGATGTGAGTGGTTCTTTCATGATTACGTGTAATTCTGGGCCTAAAATGAATATATGCACTGGAATGTACTTTGAGTGTAGTCTTTAGCATGAGGATGGGAGTGTAGAGAAGATAAAGTGAAAGGAAGGGCTGTTTGTAGGCTATAAAAATGTAGCTGAGATTTGCCTTCTCCAATCTAGACAAAAATATTTTCTTTGCTTAGAACTAAGGAACATAAGAAATTGCATACCTTCTCTTTCATTTCGTAATTAAAAATAGGAGTAATATTTTTTCAAGTGCTATTTAGAAAAGTAATTGCTGTTTCAGACTTTTGTAAATTAGAAATTTAATGGAAAAATTGATTAAATGTGGTACATAGAAGCTAAAACCAACATAGGAGTGCTTTCCTGTATGTAGTAGATGCCTGTAATTTGTGGAATAAAGGAAGGCAGTCTAATTCCTGGGTATGTATTTTCAGTTCTGACAGCCATTGGCGGCACTGCAGATGGGGAACCTTGTCACTTCCCCTTCCTGTTCCTGGAGAAGGAATACGCGGAGTGCACTGCAGATGGGAGGGAGGATGGCAGGCTGTGGTGCGCAACAACCTATGATTACAAGAAAGATCAGAAGTGGGGCTTCTGTGAAAGTAAGTAGCCTGATGGCTTGTTCTTGTCCAAGGCAGACTTTCTTAAGCTAGTGTTTTCAGTCCTCTTAATGCCCTTTATTCCAGGGTCTAGAATTTCCTGTTATATATTAATGGCCACTTTATATGGTGATACAAGTAATTATAAAAGCAAAATTCTCAATATTATAATGCAAATTTCACTTCCAAAGATATCTGGGAAATCTTAAAGTGGAGGCATCTGTAAAGCTCTCTCTTTCTAAGGCTGTAGCAGTAAGGAGATTTGACAGTGTTTTTCCATTAAGCTCACTGATTTATTGCACAAAGGCAACCCCTCTCAAGGAAAGGTCCTTCTGGGGGAGGAACCTTTCTTCCTTGCACAGCTTGCTTTGAAGCAATGAAAAGAATATTTTGACAGCAAACTCCTGCATGAGAAACATCACATGAGAAGAAACAGTCTACCAGATATCCAACACCTCCTTTAGACAGCTTTTTGTAATCACTTGGGCTGTTTATTGGTCTTCAGAAACATATTTCTTGCTGAATTTTCCCTTTAGAATCAATGGGAATTTTGAGAAAATAGTCTTGAGTTGTGTAATTGAGTTGGAGCTCTTAAAGTACTTTTGTTTTTTCTGTAGCTGAAGAGCAGTCTAATAAGAGAAGGCAAATGCAAGAAGCTGAGGATGTTTATCAGACTGGAATGAAAATCCTTAATGAAAGCAGTAAAAAGGCTCAGAAGAAAGAGTAAGTCTACCTCCTACACCCCCACAAGAGAATGTTGACATGGCTGGTCACTCTGGCTTAACTGAAAAACAACTTAAGTTAGTTGTCCTGAGACTTTGCATGCAGTGATAGTACTGAAAACAAATAGTAATTTCAGGGTATTTAGAAAAAGGCATTTATGTCTGCTTTCCTCTGAATCCACTAAAAATTGTCTATGATTAATTTCTAAAGAGTGGATGTTGTCAAAACCTTGACTTGAGGCAAGGTGGTGCTGCAGTTCACTGGCTATGATTTATATGTGGCAACTGCCCAGAAAAAAATAAGGATGTGATACAAGGTAACTATCCTTTTTCAAATGTTTCTAGGGGTCTGGCTCTCACTCTGCTTCAAAGATTAACTGGGAAATATCAGTATTTCCTGTCCTTTGTTTTTGTTCCTGCTTTCTGATGTTTTTGGTCACTATAAAAATAGTATTAAACTTAAGCTCAAAAAATTGTGAAAATTCTAATAATTAACATGGCATGAGAAGAAAGGGTAACGCTTGTAGACAAAAACTAAAAAAGAGAAAGAATGAAATTACTGTTGTGTTCATTCTGGTCTGTTTACTTTCTGCTCTATATACATCCAGTTACTGATGAAATAGTTGTCAGGTTACTACTATAATTAAGAATAGCTATGTTAATTTAGAACTTCTTGATACTTATGATGGCAATTTCATCAGTAAGTGGTGACTTCAGACTGCTGATCGTTATGTGAACACGTTACTGTGTTAAACTTGGTGGTGGAGATAAGGGAGCATATTTCTACTTTGTCTGTGCTTCAGCTTCCCTGATACACAGAGGTTGTCCATCACACCTTAGCAAAGACAGTGGCAGGCAGTATCTGTTGGACTCTGGCTAGTATTCTTTCGTATAAAATAGTGTAGGTATTATAAAACAATCACAGAATCACAGAAAGATTGGGGTTGGAAGGGACCTCTGGAGATCGTCTGGTCCAACCCACCTGCTAAAGCAGGTTCACCCAGAGCAGATCACACAGGAACATGTCCAGGCAGGTCTTGAATGTCTCCAGAGAAGGAGACTCCACAGCCTTTCTGGGCAACCTGTTCCAGTGCTTTGCCACCCTCAAAGTAAACAAGTTTCTCCTCATGTTTAGATAGAACCTCCTGTGCTTCAGTCTGTGCCTGTTGCTTCTCATCCTATCATTGGGCACCATTGAAAAGAGTCTGGTCCCATCCTCTTGACACGCACCCTGGAGGTGTTTATAAGCTTAAATAAGGACCCTCTCAGCTTTGTGTTCTCCAGGCTGAACAGACCAAGCTCTCCCAGTCTTTACTCATAAGAAAGACACTCCAGACCCAGAACTTAGTTCTCTTGAACATTTTGTACTTTCTTAGACAATGAAATTATGTGAGGAACCAGATGTGCCTCAGCTGTCCTAAAGAAAGAAAACAAGTCTGAGAATAGAAAGCAGGAGAAGCAAAGAAAAATCTTGAAATGCTATCAAAGGTCCATGGGAAATCAAGCTGAAGCATGCTTGACAGTACTGTGTTGTGATGTTTAAGGTTACAGTTTTAAGATTTGCTGTGAAATCAAATTACTTTGGAGGACTTCTTTAAGTTCTGAGGCTGAAGTAAAGGGGAGTTTCAAGAGAACTTTCTCATAGTTAGCATGACTGTTTCATCACAAAATTAATCATGTGTGCAGTTGTCTTGGGCCCAACACTTAGTGTTTTCATTAGAATAATTTTGTACTCAACAAATCAAAGAAACCCCATAGTCTTTTTCAGGCTTCTTTTTTTTTTCTGTTTTGATCTATGCAGCTGTCTTAGTGCTCCTATTGGATACCTAGTATAGGACTTAAAATTGTTGCTACAAAAATGTGATCATTTGACCTTAAATTTTTCCTACACCTTACAGGGGAGGAAACGCATACTGTTTTGCATATGGAGTAGAGTGAACATTAAAATCCAGTTTGTCTATTAGCTAAATCATATCAGCTGTAGCATAGGTTGACAGTTCAGAGCTGGAACTCTAGGTAGATGCATTTGTAGAAAACGGAGGCTAAAACAAAGGAACAAAATACCTCCCCAAAATCTTCAGGTTTATGAATCTCCTTCTTTGCCTCAAGGTGACTAAGAAATTGTTTTCTTTTAAGAGCATATCAATATCTTCTGAAAGCAGCTGACATGAATCATACCAAGGCAATGGAGAAAGTGTCTTATGCTTTGTTGTTTGGGGATTACCTGAAGCAGAACATCCAGTCATCGAAAGAGCTATTTGAAAAACTAACAGAAGAAGGTTCTCCTAAAGGACAAATGGTATGTATGTCCTTAGCTTCTGCAGAGGTTTCTGTAAGTTTATAAATTGTTTTATAGATTATACTTATTCTAAGGTGACTTCATAGATTGTTCTTGCATCCAGAAAAGAATCAAACCAGTAAGTGGTATCTGTTGCCTGGTTAAAGACAGCAGAGTGCTGTTTTTTTAAATTGTTTTTAAACTTAATGTAAAACTTTTGGTTCAGGCTCTGATTCAGGAAATGTGTTTTACTAATGCTTGCCCAAACATTTCATAATCCTGACTACTCATTGCCTTTACCTTTTTAAATTTGAAGATTGTTCCCCAAATGCATGGTGGTCTTTTCATTGAATTTCTAATCTGTTGTATGACTGACCAGATTGGATGTATAAGTCATAAAATGGCTAGATAAAGGTGACTACAACCAACAAATCTTTTCTGAAACTCTGTGGTTTTTCTTTTAGTTTGTGTGGGATGCTGTGGCTTTTCCTCTGCAGTTTTATCTTTGAGATAGGTAGATGTATATACACACACAAGTTTATAATCTAGGAAGATTATAACTCTTAGGAATCTCAAAAACTGTTTAGTGGGATGGGACTCACTTTCTCCATGTGCCTTTGAACATTATAGAATTGCTCAGAATTGTTCACATGTTCATAAAATATAGGTTTTATCAATTTTAATGTCTCAATATCTGCATATACTTATTGTTTCATTCTCTCTTTTGTTTTGCAAGTGTCAGCTTCTTTAGGAATTACCAAGTTTCTTTTAGCTCTTTGGCTACCAAGTCTCCTGCTGTTCCCTGTTTAATGTTGGAGTGCTGATTCACCATAGACAGCAGGAACAGCAGAAACATCTTTTCTTGAAACTTTTATCTCAATGAAGACCAGGGCTTTTATTGGTCTAGTATTCAATACTATCTGTATGAGGTGACTTTTTTTTGTTTTGCATGTGTGTGCACTCAGAATTGCATAGAATAGTCTTAGAACACTGTGAAACGCAGATACCTTTATATGTCTTTTGTGCTAGTTTGTCCTCTGAGCCACACAGCTGTAACAGGTATTATAGATAGAGCAGTAATTGTGTAATTTTTAAGAATAAAAATAACTTCTGAAAATAAGTCACCCAAACAGCTCTGTGCATTCTAACTGCTTATATTTATAGTCATAAATGCAACTAACTCATGGCAGAACTGATACAAAATTGTAAATTCATAGGATCTGTTAGACAGTAAATCAAATAGTAAGACTCTTGTAGAGAAGGTCATGGTTCCTGTATGTTTGCACTGGTGTATTAGACAAATAGGATACATGAATAACCTGACAGGTATTGCTGATCTTCACTTGAGGTTCAATAAACTGGGTTACTTTTACTGTTCAGGACATTTAGATCTACTTCTGACATTCAGGGAAGTAGTAGTTTCTTCCTTGCATTTGATCGACTAGACTGAATTCTGGTGAGATGTATTTCTGTCAGTGTCCTAGGCAAGTGAATAATTTAGAAACTTCATACTTTAAAAGGGACAGGGAAGGGCCTAGTGTAGGATGTACCAAAGTGAAGGTAGAGGTGAAGGTTGCCGTATTCTTTTCAGCTTTGAATTGCTGTTTGACTTCTTTATACTTATGCATTCCAGGAAAACTAATCCTGGATCTTTCAAAGCATGTGCTAACAAACTTTTTTTTCTCTAGGCTCTTGGATTTCTATATGCATCTGGTCTAGGAGTCAATTCTAGTCAAGCTAAGGTAACTTAGAAATCTTCAGTGTGTGCCCCTGTATTTTATCTTGGAGGTAGATGTTAAATAACCAATGATTTTGTTTTAAGGCCCTGGTGTATTACACCTTTGGAGCTTTAGGAGGAAATCTGATTGCCCATATGATCTTGGTAAGTAAGATAATTAATAACTCTACACACTGAAGAATTGTCTTGTACTCTTAAATTTTAATGTAAGATTTGCATTCATGTGAATACACTGTCCAAATATTAGATCAGCATGCATGCATTGGCTGAGCAATAGTATCTTCCCCATTATTCACTGTTAACTTAAGGAAAAGTCTGCTCATTTTAAGCTGTATACAATGGTGAATTTAGATGGACCACGTTTACATTTCTTCCCTTAAAGGAGAAGTGTCAGGCTTTTAATTTTTATAGCCTAATGAGAACTGTGAAAGCCAGAGATCTTTACAGAAAATGCTGTATTGTGAGATTTAAGACAAAGTGCAACATGTGTAAGTAAAAGGTTTTAGGTTTTCCCCCATAAGTATCATTCTGCTTATTTGCTTTCTTGAAGTGTATTTTCTACACTTAACCTTTAGTGGTATCAGTCAGTTGCTTTTAATGCAGACGCAATGGACTTGTGGCCTTTGTTTTGCCTATTGTCTCATGAAGTCTTTCTCACATGGTGTAAAAGAAGTTCGTAACCTGGTAAACATATATTGTCAAATAACCAATAGTCCCATATGTTTACATTTTCCTTTTTAGGGTTACCGGTACTGGGCTGGGATAGGAGTCCTTCAAAGTTGTGAATCTGCTCTCACTCACTACCGTCTAGTAGCTAATCATGGTAAAAACTTTTTACTAGTCTAACGTTCTTGACTTTTTGTGTATTTCTATATCATTCAACTAGAAGATACTAGAAGTACTATCAACACTAGTAGTATAAAACTTGTTTAATAGCAAGAATTCTTTATTTATCTGTTTGGCTCTGAATCACGATATGCTATTTTTATCTGTCCTCTGAGATGTCTTTAATTCATCTGAGTAGCAGTTTGAAGCTCTGTAGAGATCTGTGTTTACTCAGCTGCAGTGTAATATTTGTATTGAACTAAACTGTCTGAAAATTTATCTGTTTTCCAGTTGCTAGTGACATTTCTTTGACTGGTGGCACAGTGGTTCAGCGAATTCGCTTAGCAGATGAAGTAGAAAATCCAGGAATGGCAAGTGGGATGCTAGAAGAAGATTTGATTCAGTATTATCAGTTTTTAGCAGAGAAAGGAGATGTACAAGCACAGGTAAGATTAAGTTCACCTGATGGCATGCAGACATTTTCAAGAATTAAAGGAACGGCTTTGGGTATATCTCTGATATTGAAAGACGTTGGAGCTTTAGTTTTCTCTTCCTCCTAAATGAACCTGGTTGCTATTTCCTGGTCAAGTTTTATGAGAAGAGGCTTGTATTTTAGTGTGTTTATGGTAGAACTTAGATCGAAAATGCAATTTTTTGTGGGACAATAAGTCCAAAACGTTACCATTTTAGTATCTTATGCAAGAAGATCTTGGTTTTCACTAGAAACCAGACAGACTAGTTTAAGGAAAGCTTTAGATGTTGTGTAGGAAGCCTTGATCAAAAGAACTGGCCCTGACAGGCAACCTCAGTTTCTCACTGCTTCTGCTCTTCTATGACTTCTGCGTGCTGCAGGCTGAACTACTTCTACACAGAATGCAGGAGGGGAGAGTACTAATATAGGCAAAGTATCACAAGTCAGCTTGGTCGTACATGACTTAAGTAGGCAGAATTCAAATGAACAGTTACTATTTTGTATCTAGAACGGTCACGTCACTTATCTAGGATAAATTTCTACTTAGACTAATGTGAAAAAATAGGACTGTACTGTAGTTATTGAAGCAAATCTCTGCCTTGAGATTTTGTGGCATCTTTGATATGGTCTGTCTTTGTGCATGTAATTAGCTCACCAATACTGTATTACTAGGAAAAGAAAGTCCCTAGAGAAAAGTGACTTATTTGCAATGTTAAATTTATTTTTAGGTTGGCCTTGGACAACTGCATTTGCATGGTGGAAGAGGAGTAGAGCAAAATCATCAGGTAGCTTTTGGGTATATCTCTGATGCATATTACACTTGACAGAGGGGGAGAAACTAAAGCTGAGACCACAGTGAAGCAAAAGTGTTTAAGTAGTACTGTAAGGTATTTAGTGACTTCAACAGTTGCGTTCAATAAAACTTAATCTTTATGTGACCAGTACATGGAGCTGATTTTCTTACACAGTTAGTTTAAGACTAATTATCTTAGAAATGAGGAAGTCAAACCCAAAGACCAGGTTTTCATCAAGTAGTACTTGAAACTGTCTGAACTTTGGTACACGTAGCAGAATCTTCATGATGTGCTGTGTGTGCCTTAGGGGCGATAGTCTGGTTTATGTGGTGTGCAAGAATATGTTACTTCTGTAGACAAAACAGTGAAACTTTGAATACTAAGGGTATTAAATGTGTATAGAAAATACAAATTCTGATTATGTTAGCCAACCTAGCTACTGCTTATATAGTTAGAATAGCTAACCTCTTCTTGAAGTATGTGTTGAAAAAATGGAGAGCTGAGGATGTGCTGTCCTGAGGATTATTTCAGACTCAGCTGCCAACCAGAAATTACCTAATGGTCATCATATTTGAAATACCTTAAAGTGACTGCTCTATAAGGGTTCAGAGATTATATAGAGTGATCAGATGAGTATACCAAAGCTCTGTGTGAAACTGAAACAGGAACTAGCACATCTCGCGTCTGCTGAACAGAGTCTGAAGGTACAACAAGGAAGTGCAAGATTTACTTGTGTAGCTTGTGCATAGTAGCAGTTGTAGTTTTGGTTTTTTTTTTTCTCTGTTTGTTGGACTACACTGTTGAAGGGCATTGCTGCTCTATTCCAGTTACAAGTGGGGAACCCTGTCACATATATTAAATTAGGTGGGATTGATAACTCTTATGTCCAGAAGAACCTGGTAACTTGGCAAACCACCTACTCAAGTCTGCACCATTTGCAAGAAAAGGTACTCAAATCACAGTGATGGTGACTAAATACTTGTTTTCTTCCCTACAGCGAGCATTTGAGTACTTCAATCAAGCAGCTAATGCTGGCAATTCACATGCCATGGCCTTTTTAGGAAAGGTAAGATATGAACACTCACAAAAGTAAGCAAATTTACTGCCTTGCAAGGGAAAATAGCAAGTATTTCCACCTTTCTAACATCAGGAAGTCTAAAACATCAATGATGGAATCTAAATACTTCTGTTTTGCTACTGTTTTGAATTGTCCTGCAAGACTTGAGTGTCATAGTCTATTATGTCTAATCTTGCTCCCTCACTTTAGGAACTCTTCGTTTTTTCTAAATAGTGCTTGAACTAGATATTTTTTAAAGTTAAAAAGTTAAATTCCTAAATGTCATTTTTCTGTGATGGAGTTCAAGACTCAGAGTAAGCCACTGTCCTCTTCCATAAAGTGGTGAGGAAAAGCTAGACTTGTCAAAATTTTGCCTAGTGGGAAATGGTAAGTTCAGGAGGGAAAGGGGAAAGACATCTGTATTCTTATTATGTATAGAGGCATCTGAGCCGGGGTTGCTCATATGTCTGCATCTACTTTGAACCAAAGCCCGAGTCTATCTGCGAGGTGGGCCATTGTATCAGTTTTCTCAGATTTAAGTCCTTTTTTGAATCTAAAACATGACTGACAAGCAGCTATTGGTGATGTTAATGTGTTAATACTTAGAAAGGTATTTAGGTCACTTGCCTGAGATCTGGGTTGCAGGCTACCCTCACCCTCTGAGGAGCTAAATCCTTATTACTCCGTTTGAGCACCCTCTAAGGTTAGGCTGCGATAAGCAACAGCTTTAACTCATCTTTTTCAGGCTGTCACTGCAGTAGAGGATGCAAAATTCATGTTCATAGGGCATGAAAAAGTAGCATAATGTGCTGGTCAAGGCACTTGACAGGAGAAGTTGCAGGTTCCTGCTTTCTCTACTGCTTGAGTGTTTTGTATCTAATAAAAGCTGAAGTGAAAAGAGTTTAGTAACCAATTTTTGCTTTGCTTTCAATAAGTATTCTAACTGCCAATATTGCCTGACTTCCACTAGTCTCACAAAACTTTTGTGCAATTACCTGTTCTTCACTGCACACTGGCAGAACTAAAAAATGAAGGGTATTTGATGGAAACCTTTTAAGTTTACAGGCAGTTCATTCTCCATTAGAAAGTTAAACCATTTGAGTGTGATTTTTACAGCATACAAATGTGTTTCCTCTTTCTGGGCAATTTCTTTAATGATTATTCAGTAATGCAGTAGTCAGAATAGTCTAATAGTACGATAGACTCCCTCTCATACGCAAAGTGAAGATGCTTGGTGGTTTCCATGCTAAACTGACTTCTTCAGCTCTTTTTCAATAATGCCTTTCTCCTTTAGATGTACTCAGAAGGAAGCGATGTTGTACCTCAGAGCAACGAAACAGCTCTTCAGTATTTCAAGAAAGCTGCTGATATGGTATGACTATCAATAAGCTAGAAATACTGCACCGAAAACATGATTTGCTCAGAAATGCTGCAAATGCCACTGTGCGTGCGATTCCATGTGCATATATCTGCTCCCAACGTCTGTCCCAGATTAGTCCATAGTTAAACCCTGCTTGTCTGAGATGTCTGAAACTGCCTCCAGTTCTGGTTGTGGTGCTTCACGAAGCTGTGTTCAGCACAAGGAGTCTAACTCTCATGGATGCTGGCATTAGTATGAAACACTGTCCACCTAAATAGCATGCAATTCTATTAAGCGTTAATTTTCATTAATCTGGAGTTGTTTTGTCAGAGAAATCTACAGTGTACTGATACTATGGTATTTTGGTTCTGTTTTGTGGTCAGTGAACAAATAATGTTTTTGGTTTTATACATCTCATCTCGTTGGAGTGTTTGATTCTTGCATTCCACAATTAGATTGCTGTTCTACACCCCTATCCTAGAGAAAGGATCTCTCCATTTGCACACTTTCTGTACTCACTGAGGCTTCTGATATGCCCAGTGCCTGTCCTGGCATTGCAGGAATTCCACAGTCCCTACTTTTGCAGGGGTCAGTAATGCAGCCCACAGAACAGCCACCAATCTGCCCTTAAATTAAGACAGATTCTCAAAGTTCCTTTAGTTGTTTTGGGAACTTCTGTGGCATCCAGAACATCTAAAAATTGAGAAAACTAAAGATGAATAAGCTCTTAAAGCCCCACCCTTCTCTGGGTGTGGGTTCTGCATCTCCTATGGCATTTTGAAAGTGCACAGTGGACCTCCATAACTAGTGTTGAAAGCTTTTCTTTTTCCTGCTGATCACCTGTGTAGCTACTGAATACAAGTTACCAAAGATGCTGTTTTCTCCCCAGATAACTGTTACTTGCTAGGAACAAAGTTAGAAAACAGAATTATCTTAAGCACTGTTTTACTGGTGGTAGACATACTGAGTTTGAAAGACATAGCCATATGTTTTGCCTTTCTTTGCAGAAGTGTTTTCCTGTGTTTTCAGGGTAATCCAGTTGGACAGAGTGGATTAGGAATGGCTTACCTCTATGGAAGAGGTGTTCCAGTGGTAAGCTTTTGACAGTCATCTTTCTAGTCATAGGTGATTGTGTAACTTCTTGTTGTCAACAAAGTTTTTCTCTGGAGGGAAGTACTGTAGAAGACTTAATTGTGAAGTTTTTTGTTACACTGAAAATTCCAGGAGGAAATTTGTAATATAATATGGAGTTAGCAGCTATGAAACACACTGAGTTTCCTCTAATCAGTTTGAAAATGTTGCTGAAGCTATTAGAGATGCATAGCAGTGTGAATTTTTAGCAGGAGTTTTGAACTTGGCTCCACTCTTCTTGTGAAATAAAACAAATCCTAACCGTCCCCATTTTGTGTCTCTTGTAAGAGTGCAAAAACACTTTGAAACTTTTAATTAGTTCATTTGCCTTGTTGCTTTTCCCACAAGAACTTATTTTGTCAAATGTTTTATATTTAGCTATGCAAAGAGATATTAAAAAGTTGAATTAGCCCAAAGTTGAGAAAATAAGTTAAATCATTGTTCTAGAAACAGAACAAGGCATCTATTCTGTTAAGCATAACTATTTATGGCAATGCTACATGTGGATTCCAGCCTTGAGATAGCTATAGACTTAAGGCATCCTAGTGTCATTGTAGGCTGTGTCATTTTTTGTTTCCAAATTTTGACCAGGTGAATATTTTTTGCACTAGAACATCTCACTGTAATTTTTCTGTAGACAGATCTGTCCATGCACCTACATGTGTGCACACATATTCTGCTTCTTTACTTAAATTGTGGTGTATTGCAAGGCTGTAATGACTGGACCAAATCTTCCTGCAGAACTATGAGCTAGCGCTGAAGTATTTCCAGAAGGCTGCAGAACAGGGCTGGGTTGATGGACAACTTCAACTTGGTTCCATGTATTACAGTAAGTGGCATCAAAATGATGATTTGCTGGGCCTAAGCATCTGCACTTTTAGTAACTGTGCACTAGATGGCATTAGAAGTACATGTATAAATACCTCATGTAGCATGGTCTTACTGCATTGAATTTATATTTTATGCTGTTTTCTTTTTTCCTAACACTTTCACAATTTCTTTAATATTTTTTAAAGATTATGTACACACTGTATTTCATACAACTCTGCTTTTCAGGAGGAATGAGTAGCAATGACTTGTTCTTTCTTTTAGATGGCATTGGAGTGAAGAGAGACTATAAACAAGCTTTGAAGTACTTTAACTTGGCCTCCCAGGGTGGCCACATTCTGGCTTTTTATAATCTGGCTCAGATGCACGCTACTGGCACTGGAGTGATGCGGTCCTGTCACACTGCTGTTGAGGTAAGGATGTCTATTTATCAAGGTCAAATAATACTGACTTGCAAAATGTTGGATAGAACCATGTCAGCTTATGTAGGAAATTGTCTTGACTGAAATCCACTGGTGACTACAGCACCAAAGCTATCAAAAGGAAAAGTGATACATTATCAAACTCCTTTGCAGCTCACGAGAAAAATATTAATTTTTAATGTTAATATGGCAAGTTTGTAACTGCTTTATTAACCTTGACAAAAATCAAAAGAAGGTAATGCAAAGTAAACATCAGTATAAGTACTGTATTCTTCATTTAGATGTAGGTTTAAGCGTAACAAAAAAGTTGATATTAAGAACAATTCTGAGTGAGCATCTGAATCTTGGCATGTATCTGTATAGTAACCTGTATCTCAAAGTAAGTCTGTCTTAAGCAATGAGTTCTGTTTGTTTCCTGTGAAATGTAAATATTTTGAACAGGCATTTGAATGTTAAACCTTTACCTCCTGCAAAACCTACATTTCTGACAATTTCTCAACCTAAATTCCTGACAACCAGTCTTCTTCCCATTCTTTTCCTCTGTAGTTATTTAAGAATGTCTGTGAACGAGGACGTTGGTCTGAAAGACTCATGACTGCCTACAACAGCTATAAAGATGGTGATTCAAATTCTGCTGTGGTCCAATATCTTCTTTTGGCAGAGCAAGGCTATGAAGTTGCACAAAGCAATGCTGCTTTCATACTTGATCAGAGTAAGTTTTTTCCGGAGTTGGCCCGTAGTAGCACGTTTAGTAGAATGCTAGATTGCTTGAAGGTATAATTATGTAGCTCTTGTTCAGTTAAAACTTCAGTGATACTCTTGTCTCCTTTCTTGTCCTTCACACTGGAAAGCAGTCAGTTTTAATTTTCACCTCTAAGGATAGCTTTCTGGCCTGAAAGTTAGAATACTCTTAAATTCTGACTTACAGGATTTAAAAATGGGATAGCGAGAAAATGCTATAGAAACTTGCACAGTGCTGAAAATTCTTTTCCCTGGACTTTCTAAACACAGCCTTAACATTTTATTTTTAAATCTATGAAGTAGGAATTGCATTAGTTTTTATCTTTAACCTTCGCTATGCATACAAACTTTAGTTTCCTTTGTTCTTTATCTTGTAATGTCTTTTCTCAGCACTTTTTTTTTTTTGTAATTTTACTGGTACTACTGTTGAAGACAGATAAAGAGCCAAGCAGTTGATTCTGTTAGATTTCAAAAAATTTGTCCTAGGTCTCTTATTCCAACTAAGTGGCTAGAACTTTATGTTCCTCCTCATTGCAGAGGGGATTGGCTTAGATGACCTATAAAGAGAATTAGTTTGGATTGGAAGGCACCTATGATTCTATGAGCTTGAATTTCTTAGAGTTTGAGGACATAGGGAAACAATGGATGTACAAGTGACAAATCTTTCTAGAAACTACAAAACCCAGTATTTTAAACTTTCTGAATCTCAAATCCAGATATCTGGGTGTCTCATTACCAGCTTTAGGGCTATTATACCTAAATAAGAAAATCAGGTTTTGGTGGCTGATAGGTTAATCTAACATCTAAATTTCCAGTTAATGTTTTTCAAAGGTGCTTTAGTGACTAACATTTAGATGAGCTACAGCAATGACAGGTTTGGTTGGAAGTGTGTTTTTGCAAAGAAATAGCATCTTTTCCTGGGTTAAAATTCTGATTTTCTTTCCTCGGATATATCAGCATCTTTACTGGAGATGAATTTAAAATTCTTTTACACACTGTACAGAAAATCTGTATATCAACTGTGAGATAGTATGGCTGAAACCATACTTATACTGCAAGTGGAAAAAAATTACAAATCTTTGAAACTGTCTGAACTCTAATTCAGCAACCCTCAATTTATGACATGGACAAGTAAAATAACTTCTGTTCTCAAGTGGCTGTGGCACTGCTGTGGAACATATGCAGTCTCTGGCTCATTAAGGAGTTTAAGGTTTCAGTTTACTTGACTAGTCTTGTGTTTTAGAGGGTCAAACTAAAATAGCTGATACTGTAACCTTGTATTTGAGTGCACCTTTGTCAGAGCTCAAATTGTGTGCTCTTAAGACTTGTATCTTCTGGCATTCCTCAAGTGTGCTTCAGTGTCTCCTAGAGCAGGAATGAGGGGCACTTGGTAAGTGGTATTTCAGGGCGAAACAATACTGTTTGTTCTTAGCTCTTAGGTGGGCAGATACATGGAAAGACCATATAAATCAAAGGGGTTTTTGTAAGTTTCAGACAGGTTGAATCTCGTTTGTGCTATACCACAGATCACTTCAAGTTTTTAATTCGTTTTAGCAGACTGAATATAAGCATGAGATTTTTGTGTGTGTTTGTGTGTGTGTGGTTTTGTGTGTGCATACTGTGCTCCTGTTTAACTGAATACTTTCTTCTCTAGAAGAAGCTAGCATAGTAGGAGAAAATGAAACGTATCCTCGAGCTTTGCTTCACTGGAATAGAGCAGCTTCTCAAGGTATGTACATACCTCACAATTCCAAGTAGTTTATTTTCAGTAGAACCTTAATGTTTGATTTCATGTTTTTTTAATGAAATGGAGAAGGAGGGAAAGGTTATCTCATGAGTTATAGTCCACATAGGGTAGTTGTTGTTCTTTGTTCCACTGTTAGCTATAATGTCATTGCAATACACTTGCAGTTCTGAGCCATTCTGTGATCCTGAAGATTAAAAGGACTAAAACACAAATGTACTGTGTGGGTTTTTTTGCCATTCCATATGGAATTATAGAGCAGTGTTAAACAGCATTAGGAATGTTTACACTGACTTCAGTAAAAAATAAATCAACTTGGAAAATAGATACAAAGGGCCATTTAGGATTTTGATACTTGTCATAATTTATAAGAAATGTGATTTCCTATTCAAAGTAAGCAAAGCTGAGTGATGAAGAATGCAGTCTTGATGTCCAGGCAACCCAAGCTTAAAATCTGGTGCTTGTGATCCTCTCCTAAAATAAGCAAAACTATAGTGTCTCAGTGTGAGGTCTCTAACTTTCATATGGGTGCATCTACCTTAACGTCTGTCTACTAGCTTTTTACCTAAGAGCAAGTGTATCATGCAAATGGAGCCTAAAATCTTCAGACCTACTTGGCTTTTACTAGAAAGTCAGAAATTGGGAGGATGGAGTGGTTAAGTATTCAGTTACCAAATGAAAAGAAGATACTTTGTTTTTCAGGTTTTCAGTGTCTTTGTTTTAGAAACAAAGCTGAAGCCCTTAATGACTGAATAACAATTGAGAAGTTTTTCTGTAATAAGTCACTATGAAAAACTTGCTAGCTTTTCCACTAATGCCACTCAATAACAATAAAAATGTTGATAGGGTTACTGGGAAAAGGACTTTCCTGAAAATAGAAATAGGTTGTGTTTTGGTCAGTTAAACCCAATTACAAAAAGAAAAAAAGCTGTTTATGTGAGAGAGGGCAAAAAGGAAACAGTTTGTGCAAACTGTGCAAAGTCATACTAAAGCCCTTAGTGCATCTTCATATGAAACTCAAACGGCTTTCTTTGCCTAGCTATTTGACCTTTTTTTGTTATTTCGTCATTTATAGGATATACTGTTGCAAGAATTAAACTTGGAGATTACCATTTTTATGGTTTTGGTACTGATGTTGATTATGAAACTGCATTTATTCACTATCGACTGGCATCAGAGCAACAGCACAGTGCCCAAGCAATGTTTAATCTGGGCTACATGCATGAGAAGGGATTGGGCATCAAGCAGGTGAGTAAGATGTAGACTAATAATCTGCTTCATTACAGTGCACTTACTAATATTAGATTAAGTCCATAACCACTACTGGGCTTTGAGCACTATATAACCACTTAGCAGGAGTTAACACATCTCCCATGTTCTCTAATAGCAAATGGGTAAATACATCCACTTCACACTTCGCTATGTGAAGATATGAGGCGCAGACAGGGAGAGCTATTTGCCCAAAATTGTGAGGACTGCAAAAAGAGTTCCATATGCTTGAGTAATGCTTTCAAGACTGAGGGGTAGTGAAATGAATTCAAATCAGTTCCAGGTTCAGAGTATTTTAGCACAAGATTGTTCTCGTCCTCTGAAACACTGGTTAATTTGTTTTCTATATCATGACATTTTGAAAGCAAGTTCTGTGCATCTTCAAGTAACAAACTATAAGCACCACCAACAATGTGATTATTAGCTGTGGCTTTTCAAATAAGGCTAGGCCACAACTTGATTTACAAACTATATTGCCTAAAAGAAGCCGATATATCTGATTCCCTTAGGAAACCTCTGGTGTATTGCTGTCCATGAGTTAACTAAAATTTACAGAATCCAGAGCAACATGTTCTTGTATATGTCAAAACAATCTAATTAGTAATTGCATACTACGTTTGAGCAGCCTACCTTACCTTGATGTATGATTAATTCATGCAATTAATATATGAATTTACTAATATCTTCTCAGTTACATGAAACTGTAAGAAATAGTTTCATTTTCCTTATTTTCAGTGAGCTTCAACATTGGGTTTTGTCTAGGTATGCACCTTTTATTTTTTCTGTTGGTCTATTAAAACATCAATTTTTGCTTCTTTTCCTCGGAATTCTTTGCAAAATGTCAGAACAGCAAAAGAAAAGTCTTGGGTCAAAATAGTTAGTTTTGCAGCAGCAAGAAATCAACATCTGAAAATGGCTTACTGACATAGCTGTAGAAGTGACAATACAGTACACGAACAGTATTATTTCTAAATATTATCTTCAAATTTTATTTTAGGGTTGTTTTTTCTTTTTAACTGAGTTCTCAAAACTAGTCATCTTGTGAAAACAAGCCTGCAGCTAAAAGCACAATGCTAAAGTTGGGAGGTTTTGTTTTAAAAAAAAATATCCCTTCAGACGTGGACTTTTTTGTTTCTTTTGTTTCTGCCTTGAAAACAGCCCAATTTAGGTAGGTAATAGAAACTTTGCAAATGTTATCACATCATGTTCAGTGTAACTGATAGGAATTTGAGGAAAAGGAGTCCTAATGCTATCACGTGCACAGAGTATTCTCCAGCCTGAACCAGAGATGGCTACACATAAATAGCTGAAATGTGTACACAGGGGATACAGTGATCATATGCAGCCTTGCTTTATGCAGATGAATAACACTTTCCTTCGTACGGATCAACTGTGGAAGGAAGAGTTGAACTGCAAGGGAAATGAAGACAATTAATATAGAGATGGGGAAAGAAACTCTGAGAATGTCTAAGCAAGGAAATTCTGCGTATAAAACCAGTCTTAGAAATGCTGGATATGTCATGTCTTTGCTGGCTGTATTCTTAAACTTTACAACTGTAAGATGAAGAGGATGGAGATTTAGGACTGAGTAGCTAAGACTAAAGTGAGACTGGGCTGGGATATTCCAAAAAAAATGAGTTTTGAAGGAAGCAAAAGAATATTTGGTTTTCCTTTCCTAGAATGGAAACTGCCAAATTTTGAGCACCTCTGAAAATAAGTGCCAGTTAAAATCGTGCTTCCTGATGGAGCAGGTGATGCTCTTCAACTAGAGGCCTGTGGAAGGGACGTATAAAGATTTTAGCGCTATAATATCTAATGAATTGGAGATTTAGTCTGTTGAAAAAAGGCATATGTACTTTTACTGTCTCTCCACCTGTGCCCATGCTATTAAGATTGCAAGCACTGCAAAGTTAGGGAGAATGATCCAATAAGGCGGCCTGCACAACTTCCCTTCGAATCACTGCTCGTTCTGAATAATCCCAAAACAGTGTGGTATTTATACTAGTTTTGGTTTGGATTGGGTTGTTTATTTTTTTTGGGGGGGTTGTTCTTTGTTTTTGTTGGTTTCTTTGTTTGTTCTTTGGGTTTTGTTTGTTTTGGTTTTTGTTTGTTCATTTGTTTTCCTAAACAGGTTTTGCTCTTTAGTTATTAAATAAATCACATAGATGGTTTTGAGACTAATGCCAAATATTAAGCCCCTTTAGAAATCTCACACATCTACACTGTTATACATTTTTCATAGATTTTGTGTTGTCCAGTTCCTCAGCGCACATGTCAGAGTGAAGACTGTTTCCATATACTGCTCAAAATAACAAATTAATTTTCTCATGGTCTTATCTTCAGACTTAGTATGGTATTTCAGTGTAATTTGTGTGTTAAAGCTCAGACTCCTACAGTTCTGACTTGTCTGTCATTTGAGAGTGAAGAAAGTATAAGCAGAATGAAGTGCTTGCTAATTAGAAATGAAAATAAGCCGTTATTTAGGATCTGCTTCTACACTGCTCCTAGCACAGTACAAAGGGAGTAAGGAAGCTCTTTTAAATAGTTATACAAAAGGCGGGCTTTCCAGGCTCAAAGAGTATTCAGAGTTGTTTGAATTTAAATACTAAAACGTGAGCTAGTACATCTCATTCACATAATGTGTTGGTTTTCATACTGTTATTTCCACATGTGTTATGGAACTAAGCTTTGCTGTATCAATGAGTAGAAAATCTTTACAATATTTCACGGTCAGGATAAAATTATATAATGATCCATGTGTGTTGTGAGGTCCTGGAGGTTTCTCTTCTTTAAAGTGTCCAACTTGAAACAATTCCAGAGGTCAGTCTTACACAGGCCTGTTCTTCACATCACTGAGTGAACACAGGCAGTTTGTATCCAAGTGTCCTAACATTGCACTGTTTATTTCTGAGGCTGAGCCAAAAAAAGCCCAGACAAACAAGGGAAGGTAAACTGTTTAGCTAAATGTATCCTCTATTCTTCTTGCAGGTTTTTTGGGATTTTTTTTTTTAGGCTTTCATATTTGGTGTGGTGTTGGAAATGATAGCATGTACTAGAGTTCCTTAGTTTATAGTGCGTGGGTTGAATACATTAATTCTAGAACCAGTTATGATAACTTCATCCTCAGATCAAAGCTTCACTTTACTTGTCTATTCAAGGGTGAACATCACAAAAAAAAAGCAGAAGCTTTAGTGAAAAGTTTTTGTTAACTTGGCCCAAAACCTTGTATTTAAATTACAGTATACAATGCTTATAGAAAAAGCTCTACGTTTTATGGTTAGTTTTTCAAGTTCTTCAAAACTGAGCTTTGTATTTTTTTAATATTAGGATATTCATCTTGCAAAACGATTCTATGACATGGCAGCCGAAGCAAGCCCAGATGCTCAGGTTCCAGTCTTCCTAGCACTTTGCAAGCTTGGAGTGATTTATTCCTTGCAGTATGTACGAGAAATCAATGTAAGTAATACAGAATTAAAAGAAAAAACATCAAATGTACTTCCCATTTTCAAAAGAACCTTGAGTTATAATCTTAAGTAGAAATCTTACTTGAGCCTTCTCAGAATTTAGGGTAGTTGTGTTTTGTATTGGTGCGTATTGAGAAAGTTACTGAAGCCATGAATCCTATTTCTTATTTGTGCAGTTTTGTGAAACTGAAATGTGCACAACCAGTGCTCTTCTGTGCTGTTCTTCCCTTGATGAGAATTTCCATGACCTGTTTGACTGTTCTTATCCATGGCCATCTGCTATCAAAGTGAAGCAGATGATTCCAATGACATAATTGCTGCTCAGGAAAGTGAAAAAACAAACAAACAAACAAAAAAACAACACAAAACCACAAGCTCAGGCAATCCAACTAAGTTTGGCAAAATTTAATAGTCTTGAGACTGGGGACTTTTAGGAGTGGACAGTCAAACTATTCTAAATCAATTGAGCAGATACCCACACAGCACTCACAGAAGATGGCATGCAGAACATGGATATTCCAAGTTTTAAATTGACAATGACTCTGTAGTACCACCAGATACAGTAGTAAAGCATAAAGTGTGTGTTGGCTAATGTGTATGCAAATAGAAGTCTGATAAAAAAGTAGTTCCGTCAAAAGTAACAGTAAAGTCATGCTCTGTATGTGAAAGCTACAAAGCTATGTATCAAGAACTTTAATCTCTAGAACAGAAAATAGAATAGCAGATCATACACAGCATGGCTCTTAGTCTTATTGCCGTTTAGTTCCTGGTAATTAAGAATGTCACTGATGTGATACTGTTTTCTCGGAGAGGAAAAGAGCTACTGAAGTTTTAAAACTAGTACATGAAAAATGTTAAAGTCAAATCTAAAATCAAAGTAACTTCCCATTCTCACTCTTTGACATGCTGATATGGATTTTTATTTCTTAGATAAGGGAGGTATTCTCACATATTGATATGGACCAGCTGCTGGGGCCTGAGTGGGACCTTTACCTTATGACCATCATCGCCTTGCTTCTGGGAACAATTATAGCTTACAGACAAAGGCAGCATCAGGCCATTCCCAGAGCAGCGGGGCTGCGGCCGGCTGTGCCTCAACAAGAACCACCACCAGAGCATCAACCGCCGCAATAGCAACAAGAGCCTCAGTGAAAGAACTGGATTTTTCCGAGTGGAACAATTTTCATTGTGATTTAGGACTTTGGATCAACAGTCCCTCCCCCAAAAGAGGCGCAAAGAAGTTTGGAAAAAAAAAAAGTCTGAAAGCTGCTTAGAATGATGCCTTTTTCAGGGATAAGAAAATTATTTTGAAACTGATTTGAATGTTATTTCAGTGCCAATGGAATAACACTATGGCTTTTTCATGGAAACACAAGTGTGCTACTACAAAAATGTTGCCTGCTGTATCTCGATCCTCTTTATTCAGAGTCCTTTTCATCTCCTAGAGAGAGCGGAAGGCTGGCATTGGTTTTTGCCTGCCTGATAGCAGCTGCCCTATATGAAAGTAGTATCAATAATGATTTTACAGCCAATTTAAGTCCAAGAAGCTGAACTATATTTAAAGTTTAAAAAGACTAGAGCTGTATAAACTTATATTCTGATCTGCATCTCAAGTATTTCTACAATCTTTATTTCATTATTTCTTAGTACTTCTTACACTTCGGTCTTTTATGCTGTCTTGGATGGTTTAACATGGATTATTTATAAACTCTGTAAAACTAAGCCAGCAAACATGCCACTCTCCATTTGTGCTTTTTTGTTTCAAGTATTTTCCTCCATTCTGCTTCGACTAGACAGTTCTCAGCAGACAGTATGTAGGCCAGGAGACAGATTGGGACAGATTGGGTCTATAAAGCTCACCAGTTGAAAACTATCCACACAGTGCCCACATCTCACATCCTTTTAAAACTTTTTTTGAAGCCTATGTACTTCACAATACTTTGTGACATAAAAACAAATTGATAGTGTTCCTAAATTATTTAAACTTGCTCTTATAAATAGGCTGAGTCTGTGTTGCAGAAAGCACCAGTATTATTGTGGACACTAAAGAAAGGACAGAGCCAGAAATCTCCATGAGTTAGCTTACTTTTTTGTTTGTTTGTTTTTAGAGGTGGAAGTTCTATATTTAACTTTCAGCAATCCTGTAAGTGATCTGAACTGCAAGAAGCTCTTCATACAGCTAAAATGTGGCATCTCATGCATGTATCCGTTTAATACATCCACAGCAAAGGGCTCCAAAGATGCACACTCTTTACAGAAGGGCACGGGCTTATGCCAGGGATGCTGCTCCAAGGTTTGGTTGACTGATAAAAATGCTATGTTAGATTACAGAAGTGCTGTGGCTACCGCCAGCTTCTCCTTACCTGGCACACATGAGAAAGTCAAAATAGCATCTCTGGCTGTGCCATCTTGAGGATACCTTGTAACAAGAAAATCCAAAGAGAAAGTAGACTAGTGTTTTATGGCTTCTCGATACCACCAGGCCAGTGCAAATGCCTTTTAATGAGTTTAAGGAATACAACCTGTGAACTGATATTTTTAGACTGCTAGAGGAATCTTCGCTTAGTCACAATTTTCGTTGAACTATAATTTCAGGGGCTGAGGGTGGGAAGCAGCAGGGGAGTAGCTGAGAGGCGAGAAATGCAGAAGTTTTTGTTCTTATTTACCAATGGCAGTTATATATTTGTTTCTGTACTAGCATTAAACCCTCTGATTATACTGTCTTTAAGGTGAATGAAATACAAATAAGGAGGCTTTAGCTGCTTTCTGACAAAAGCTGTTGTGTTTAAAGGGTTAATGGCTTCCTTTCATGCATTTTTTTTCCAGTGGATTGGCAGCAATGTATCAATACACTTTATTTAGAATTGAGATTCTGGTGTGGTTTCATACTTGGTACATATATATGTAGGTTAGAAAAGAAGGTAAGCAATCCACTCTTTTGTAAACTGAAATACCATGGATGACTAGTATTAAAATATAGGTAGAACTTCTCAGTACATCAAAATGCTTATGGCAGTTATGTGAAGACAAGTCTTAGTTTGGAGGGTTGCAGCATGTGATAGAGGAATGTCTTGTTCAGTCTTAATCATCATTAGCGGATGGAACAGTATTGAACCTAAATGTAGTGTCTAAAATGTACGGCACTCCCCAGCTGCATTTCTAAGATATCTGTGACTTCGGAACGCTCCCTCTCAAGTATTTTTGCCTCTGTCAGTTAATAGCTCTTTTTAGCTTGGCATGAATAAATTAAAGATTATATGGAAAATGTTTTTCAGTTAAATACCATTGGTTCCTTGGTATTGGTCTCTTAGGATGTTTGACAATTTTGTTATTGTATTATTAAAGTGTTTTGGGTTTTTTGATCTACTAGAACTAAATTCTAAAAGCTCTATCCTATTTGCATGAGAATCTCTCATCATTGCTGCTATGTGACAGTCTTATAGCTGACTTTCACTGAACCTGATGCATTTTTACATCCAAGAAATCAGAAGAAAATGATTGAAGATCAGCAAGTAATTTCACTTTAAAGAACTGCTTTTTGAAGAAGCAATAAGAGGAAGTCTTTCTCCTGCTTTCTTCCCTTCCACCAAATTACTACCACTAACTTTTTCAGATGACATTCATTTGAATGAAGTGGTAGTAGTAAAAAGGTACTTACCATTAGTAATGGCGAGTTAACTCAGGGATTAAAGAAACAAATATGTTTTATAAATCAGTTGTCTACAACATGACTTAAGTTTTTTGTGACAATCCCTTGCTACTCTGTTCTGGAACACTTATTTTAAGGGAAGTATATTTAACTCTTACTAGCAATATGTTTCTTCTTGTACACTCAGCTTATCAAGCAGCTTATTTCCTAAAGGAGCTGGATTGCTCAGTTTACTGCAGTGAAGTACTGTTCCCTTTTGGTAGCACACAGGTTGTCTTACAGCTTATACACAGGAGTGTTTTAGAAGGGAAACTTGATTTAAGAGAAGCCTTTCTGGGTGTGTTCAGCCTGCTTTGAATGGAAAAATTGTATTCTTTGTTTGCCATAGGCCAGAGCCTGCCTGTTTAACCTTCCCAGACACATGCTTTTCTCTCCCTGCACGGGGAGTGGGACTACACAGCAGCAAGTGGTGTCAGTGGGAGTTTTATCTGTAAGAAAACTGTGGAAAGATATGGGGGAAAACATTGTTCTGCATCTCAAATTATTAATCAAACCCGTTAGCTGTTCTTGCTGGTTGAAAGAAACACCAAGCTGTTGAGAAAACAGGATTCTTGTTCATCACGCTGGTGAAACTTGTCCCAGAGCTGTCTGTTAAAATAATTTTCCTTGCCTTATATTGTCCATGATGGGACAACGTAATAGAGATAAGACCTTTGATATAAACATCCCAAGGAGACTCTTATGAGACAGTTTTACCTTTTAGTCACCTTCCATAATAAGTCAGCTGCTCTTATCAAAGAAAAAAGAAAAAACTTATCAAATGTTACTTGTTAAAACATGGGTTGTGAAAGGACTTTTAAGACTATGCATTATCTAGTTTCCACTATTATATGCTAGTTTTGGCCTGTAAAGGGGGATCACACTCACCTTTGCAAGTTGCTTCCTTTTTAGAAAGGCAACAATGAACTGAAATTCTATTTTTGTTTCAGATAATATTAAACTAAAAAGATTTAGTTTGATTTGAACTACTGCAAATGCATATGGCAAATAGGAGCTATTGGGGGAAACCCTTTGTTTTTATCAGCTGCAGTTCTTTAAAGGGTCTTGTAGGAGTTTGTAAATTTATTTTGTATTTAAAATCAGTATAAAGGCTGGTCAAATGTAATATAACTGTGTAAACAAATTCTGTTAATAGAAAGATGTACAGATTCATTTTGTACTGTATCTTTAATCTTGTGAAATAAAGATACCACGTATGTGGTTACGCTCAGTGTTCACAGTGGTTATGACAACAGAGGATGTCAGCTGTTAGTTGTATGCACTGATATGTGCCACTGCTAAATGTGTTCCTTCCTATAATGATACTCACACTTCTTTCACTTTTATTGCTTCTCAAAAAATAAATCTCTTAATTTTGGAGGGGCATAGAAAGGGGAATAGAAAATTATGCGTTGTATCTTCAGCTGTGCTAGAGACTTGCCCTGAGAGTGTGTGTGTATGTGTATTTCTTCAGTGTATACAGCATCTGCTGTGTGATTTGAGAACAGTGACCAGTAACTTTGGGATTACTATTGCATTTTCAATTCTAACACATGAATAATACAATGACTAGAAACAGATGCTGGGGGAGGGACTACTCCATGCTAAGAGGTTTGCTCGCTTTTCAGGCCTTTTTCTACCCACTCATACCTTCAGACTCTGCCTGTTGGGACTCCAAGTCCTCCCTCAGAAATTTACAGCATGTTTGTAGAAGATGGGCCCCATTTCAAAGCTCTAGTGACTTCAAATTAGGTCTGTCTTTTTGAAACACCTTGTATTATGTTGGTTTGCTTTACAATGTGCTTGTTTATTTGGAAGGAAGCAATTAGGGGGAAGGAAAGTAAGGAGCGAGGGAGCAATGATAACAGCTATGAAAGGTGAACTGTCTCAGGCATCAGCCCAAGTTACGTAGTTTTCTGAAGTATTTAGAGGCTTCCCACGTTGTCTGCTGCTGCCAATAGCCCTTGTTGCAGGTAGGAAACAGAACTAACTGCTGGTACTAAAACCAGTTTGGGTCTGACTGACATAGTCTGAGCTTAGTGAGGTCATCCCTTACCTTCCACTGGAGCCTGGGACTTGAGAAGCGATTGCTGATCTGCTCAAGGGAGGTGGGGTCAGAGGTGTAGATACCTCACTCTACTTCTAGCCTATATTCAACAGAGAGTTGTTTTCTGTGGTGGGAATAGAGTACCACGTAAATAACTGATTGTGGGGTTTAGGGGGTGGTTTTGCGGGTGGTTTTTGTTCATTCAGTGGCTCTTTCTTATAATGTTCCTTGAAAACTAGTATATTTGTTTTGGTTTCCTAACTTGTTTGGTTTTCTTTGGTGTTTATATTGCCTTATTCTCCTCAATCTTAGACTAAAACACTTCATTTAAAATTCAAATGTTAATAGAAAATATTGTTTGCAAACTCGCAATACCTGTTTCATCAGAGAGAGTTACTTGGTATAAAGCCAAAATGTTCTTCCTCATATTTAAAGGATCATGAGCTTAATGGCATTTCTGAAGCCTGACTTTAATTCCTATATTTTTATAGAGAATTATTCAGGAAAAAAGTCACTCTAGTCTACCTCATGCAAAAAAAAAAAAAAAAAATCAGAAGACTGCAAATTACTCCTTTCAAAGCTAAGTTATACACAGAAGTTGACAGAGGGCAGTGTACCATCTATCCAGATAACGAATACTTTAACATCTAGTCTTAATTTTCATTTTCAGAAAGGAAAAATAAGTGGAGATGGAGCACCGCTGTAGTTACATTTCGGGTGGCAAGAGGTAAAGGTGATTTAACTTCCACAGCCCAGTAACTGAATTCTGTAGTGAGTCTCAGAGAGAATGTTTTTACCTCAAAAGGTATCACTTCCACTGTCAGGTATTCTGGTAATAAGCTTTTCTGAGCGCAGCAGCATTTCAGGCAGGTCTCCACTTAAGGGATAGGTTGCTCACATTTTTACTTCTTTGTCACCCAGCTTTTGGGGCTTTCCACATAACACTGGTTGCAATTCTAGGTTCTTGAAAATAACTTGGAAAAATATTAATTTTTTGTTTCGCAAAACAGTTAAATTTTATTTCTCCAATTCTACTGTCAGTCATTTTCCATATTTCCTTCCTTATTTTTTCTATGCATTTTTGTTTGTTTGTTTGTTTTCATATTCATAACCTTCCTCATTACAGGCATAAACTGTGCTGTAAAATGAGATGTTCCAGTTTGCATCTGTTATTTATGAATGTGCCTCAATTTCTGTACAAGATTCATACTAAATTTTTTTATTGCTTCTGATTAATTGCTTTTGCTGCAAAAAAAGCGCCTTTGTACCTGGGGTGCGTGTTTTCAGACACAAGGGGGAATCAGATACTGACTTAAACTTGTGCAAAAATGTTTCAGGTGTCAAAGATAAGGAAAGAAGTAACTTCTACACTTGCAGTCATTGTCACATTATGGGAGGGTTTGTTTGTGCATGTGTGTGCATACCTACACATACCTGTGTATGTGTGTATATCAGTATACTTCCATACACATAAGAATATTGAAAGGGAAAGGAGTTAAGTGTTTGGTTGCAGGAGCTTCAGAAATACTTATCAAAATGCAGTAATTCAGTACTCTAATTTCTCTCATATTTGTAGAGCAAAAGTCCAAAATTAAGTATCACTGTAGCTTTTGAAAAGACCTGGTAAAGAATTACCTTCCCTGAACTGTTAAAGCTTTTGTAATATGTATAATATATCCATCAACCTGCTGGTAAAAGTGGTGCATCTGGACTATTTGCATCCAGCTGTTTGCCCCTCACATCCAGCTCTGCCGTGTCACTCTCCTACAGGATTAAATCAAAATAACGTGTTTTCCATGTTGTGCTTGAAGGGGGAGGGGAGAAAAAACTCAAAATATTTTTGCAGTTGTCTTGTCTGTCCTAATGAAAAGGCACCTATTAAAAAAGAAGTGCAGAAGCTTTTCAAAAACACCCAGGGGCTTGTCTGGATAGATTTATAATCCAATCAAACCTTTGTTGCTTCTTAGGTCTGTTAACCGTGGAACTGTTCTAACTCTAGAAAATATTTTATTCCTATTTGCTTCTCATCCAGAGATAAGCCAAAAATTGTCTCTTACTGCTCTTATCTGTCTCATCTTGATCTAATTTTTTCTTCCTTAGATTTTTGTACAAAAATCTTACTTCAGTTGGTTCTCCCACCATTGCCCTCTTCTTATTTGCCTGTTGTGCCTCTGATTTTTGTGACTGGAGTGTAGCTTGACTCTCTGCTAGCAACTCCACTAAAAATCCAAATACTCAGCTGCCTTTACCTACCCACACGAAGGTCAGATGCTAACAATGTCAGGAGTTGATTCTCCTCACAGATGAGGCACTTGTTCTGTCTGATATTAAGAGTTATTTCAGCTCTTTTCTTAGTGTTAAAACTGCACTTGATAGTCCTAGTGGTGGAGGAGAAAGCACAAAACAATGAATAATCTGTAACCATACTGTGTCCTCTAATTATTTTTAATGCAGTTCTTTCATATAGCATGTTTCCACGTTCCTATCACCAAAAAAAAAAAAAAAAGTAAACTCACAAAGAGCAGAATGCCCTAGAACAGGTATCCCTATAGAAATCTTTATGCACATTTATAACTAACAAACTTTGAGACTGATGTTCCTCTAATCAAATTTAATCTAAATGAAGTATATCTAAGGCTCGATTTTTGCATTTTAACTTAGTTTGTGTACTGCTTCAGCTTCTCTAATTGTTTCCTCTTTTTCAATAAATACTTCCTCTAATCTTCACTCTCTTTGCTTTCTGTCAGAACTTGTGCTTGTCATTGCATTTTCATGTAAGCACTGTACAGGAACGCTGGTGTGAAAGGTAGTGTTTTACTAAATATTCTGGGCAGTATGTATTTGCATCACACTGTGCCAGACAGATAGTTTCTTTGTAATGCTTCTGCTGATTTCAGAAAAATCGGGAAGACCAAAAGCCAGACAGAGGCTGAAGGAACTGGTCCATGCATAAACTCGTTCACAGAACAGAAAACCTTAAACAGTTGAACTGCTTCCTGTAAAGCAAGTTTTTAATTGCTAATCATGCTGCTCTGTCTTGCAATTTCTTTTGAAATATTGTGTACAGATAAAATGTGGACGAGTCAGGCAGAGCTTCCAGGAGAGTGGCTACTTTAGCGAAGGTAAATCCAAGTTTTCTTTAAAGTACAAATTCTTTCCCACTAAAGCAAATACAAATGTTCAGCAACAGGTGATAAAGATCTCTCCTAAAATCACTTTTTCAGTAGTGACACCATCTGATTAAATATTTGAGTTATGCAAATAATTTGAAATCTGTATTTTACAGTATTTCTGTCCAATCTCCCTCTAAAGTTTAACAGGTTCTGGGTTCTGCTATATACTGAAATTCTGTTAATGTCATTTTAGATGCTTTTACCTAGGATTTTTTTTGTAAAGTTTCCCCAGACCTAAACAACGATTTTAAAGGAGAAGCTTGCTTGCATTATTAGTATTAAAAATTGATATATGGAAAAAATCAAAGACACTTCATATACTTCAAAGTCATTATTATGGTAGTTTTAACATCAGCTAAAGCAAAACTGGCATGTTCCAGTTTACAGCTTGTAACTTTGGATTTTAAAAAGGATACTTCTTGGACAACCATCCATCCATCAAATTGATTATAGGGATGGACAGTCCATTAGGATAAACAGCCACACCAAAATATGTATACATTTTATTGTGGAATCTGAAGTGTAAAGTCAAATGTTCATCTATAATTGGATAACTCAAGGTTTTAATATATTTTGCAAATACTTTTGAGTCTGACATGACTGTTGAAATCTGGGAAACATTGCACAGAAGGGAGGTGACTGGAGTAAGAGAATTCAGACCCAGTGAGATAAATGTGGTGATCTCACTGCACGCAGCTGTGTTGGCTTTTCCTGCCCCTTTGCTAAACAAACAACCTTACTGAGTTTCCTACCAGGAATCTGATCTTCTACTCCACAGAAGGCACAGGGTGCAAGTAGGTAGGAACTTCCCTAAATAGAGCAAGAGAGAAGGGTTTCTTCATTAATGTATTATCTCTCAACAGATAAACGTTTTAGTAAATGCTGTATATTAACCATGTTTGCCTACTCTGGTATCTTGAATACTCACTGAAAAGCTCCATAGAGATACAAAAAAATATTTAAATTTTTTGCATGTGTAAAATTTCTTTCTGTTACTGTTTTGAGACCTAATTATTATTTTTCAGTTTACAGGCCTCAAAAAGTTTGCTCTTTGCTACATCTGTCATTCTTAGTTCAGTTCCAAAAGATACACTGATAGGAAATACTTTTAAATGTTTCTGGTGATACCACTTCAGTATCATAAAACATAGCTTTCAGAGTAAACAGTTGGCAAATAATCCGTTGGCTGAAAACTGAAAAGCTCTATGGTAAATACTGAAAATTGGCAGGAAAAAATAAAGTATAAACAAATCCCCATTTTTAACATTTCAACTCTAGTGCCTCGTTAGTTCTCTCTTTGGTACTGTGGGATGTGCTAGAACACAAGATAGACTATGTCAATTTAATCTACTATTCCTTATCTAAACACAAAAAATAAAATACTCATTTCCACTGTTTCCTCAGGATTTTTAGATGCCAAATCAGAAAGCCTTTCTTCCATCTACAGGAAAGAAATTTTTCACATTATGTGAATGAACATGAATGCTAAGTCTGTAACTCTCCCTTTGCTTCTCACATTAAGCATTTGATGCTTCCAAGTTCCTCCAGTAGCCATAACACTCTTTACACTGCTATTCTGCAAACTCTTCACTTGCTCGAATGGCAGGCAGAACGTGCTTTGCAGCTACCGATTACTTGGGTTCTCTGTTACGCGCCAAAACAAAGGTTCCTGGACAGCTGAGCAATTTCTTTCCTTGGAGTAAATGCCCTGTTTGTGGATGGGAAAGGAAGGTGATGGCCTGCCATGCTGGAAACAGCACCTCTGAGCCAGAGCAGTTGGCTTTAAACTAATCTTGCCATAGCTGAGAGGTACAAATACCCAAACTTTTCCTGCACTACAATCTTCCCAGCCTGCCTGTATCAGCTGGAGCAGAAACTGCTCCTGTGCATCCACGTGTACACAAGGTAGGGAAGCAAACAAGCTTTGGCACAACCCATTTATTTTCTCTTACAGCTCTTTGTGTAGTGACAATATCAGCCCGTGGGCTGAGCAGTACGTATGAACAAACACTCCTCTGAGGCCACACTCTCTGTCATACAGTACAAAGAAATGTGAAATACAGACTTAGTTATGGAAGCAAGTCCGGATAGGTAAAAAATCCTGAAAGTGTGTCAGTACACTTCTGATTTGGGCCTCTGTTGAGATACCACTAAGGATTAAAAATCACTCTCCAGAGGCTGCACTGGCACTTCCTCACTTCATCAATACAATGAAATATATTTCGCTCTGTTACCTGGTGTAATTCAGTTAAATCTGCAGTAAAGCTTGCGTGAGACTCATTGTTGGTTTATATTGGAATAAAATAGCATAATTAAGAGTTTTCCAAGATGTAGTGTATTATTATAATCTTTATAATGAAATATTAGAATAATAGAATAATTTAAGTTAGAAGAGACTCTCGGGATCATCAAGTCCAACCATAACCTAACTCTAGCACTAAACCATGTCCCTAAGAGCCTCATCTAAACACCTTTTAAACACCTGCAGGAATGGTGACTCCACCACTTCCCTGGGCAGCCTGTTCCAATGCCCAACAACCCTTTCCATGTAGATTTTTTTCATAATATTAATATTATGAATAATCATTAATATATTAATATTTAATATTTTCTGGCATTAAAAACTAATTATTTCCCAAGTTGAAAGAACAAAAAATCAGGTGATATGTATATTCAAAATAAATTAGAATTGGGATCATTCTAGCTTTAGTTATTCACTACATGTGTTTATAGTTATGATGTCACATGTTCTAACCCTGTAGAATCTCATCATAAATACATTTGCAACAGACGTCGTAATATCAGCAATAGAATGCTGTATTTTCATGGTTAGTGTGCAACACTATGTCATATTCTAGAAAATGGAAGGACATGATCTTTGTTCCTCAAACCCAAACTATTTGAAATAGAAAAAACAGACTCTCTGGAGTATGTTTGACTTTATTTTTTTTTCCTCCTGATTTAGAGAGAAGTTCTGTTTCTATTGTATGAATAGCAGTTTTCAAACAAAAATGTAATGTATAATTATTCAAATGGAGTCATTTATTTTCTGATGTAATAGATCCAGTTGCAAGGGGCCATCTAGTGCAGCTGTGCGACCACTTCAGGACCGACCAAAAGTGTCCCCCCACTTAGGAAAACATAAGAACCTGTAACAGGTATGTTACCTGCCAGTCCTTCCGTTTGAGACCTTATTAGTAAAAGTAGATTGGAAACAAAACAGTAAAATCTCTTACAAACCCAAATAGAATAGCAGTAATAAACAGAGCTGTCTATTGCTGTTGTGATGCTGTAGTAACTTTGATGGAATAAGTAGTTTAAGAGGATCAAATGTTCTAAATAATCTTTTCCCCTCCCCCCTTTATTTTAAAAGGATATTGAATACAGGAACTTCAATTGACTTAATATCTGAAAAAGTAATTGGTACTAGAGTCAGTTTAGGCCTGTTAATCCATCTACATTTAAGAGGGAAAGGTGCTAAAAAAAGCAATACTTTATATACAAGCCTTTTTCCTTTAACTAAGTTTTAAATGAAGAAACATCCTTTTCATCAACCTTTAAACCTTCTAAAGGCTATCAGTAAAGGACAGCAAAGAGGGAAACATATTTCTGGTGCTGAGTCTTCATTACAACCTGATTGAAGGAATTCATGCTGTGGACTTGAGCAATGCAAGACATGGCAATCACTAGCCACTGTTGGACTCTTCTTGTTTGCATTTGTAGCTGCCTTTTTGACTACGGGCTCATAGTACAGCTGTGAAAACTTGCTCACTAATGGCTGAGCCTGATGCTGTTGTTCAGAAAACAAAGGAGGAAAAGAAAAAGAGAAAAAAAAAAGGGTGCTCAGGACTTGACCAAAACCAGGAAAGGATTGATGGCCTTGGAGTCTTTTTCTAATCAGGGCCTCTCCCAGGTCAGTACATCAGAGGTCAATGATGTCTGGATCCTGTATTTATTGAACATAGGGAAATAATTAGAAAACTAATCTGTAGTTCTTCAGGCTCAAAAATTAATTATGAGAAGAAACAAAGACACCAGTTGTACCTGAGCAGAACTAGCCAGTGTCCTTGTTGTGATTAACCTTCACACATGTACATGAGTGTGGCTACCAGCCTAAATCCGCCTCGGTCCACGGGCAGTATGTGCAACTAAACATATTTTTCATGGCTAGTTTTGTTTGGGAAATCGGTATTTTATACTGCTGGAGAAGACCAGGCATGATCGGCAAATGCTGTTTGGAAATGTTCGCGTTGTGTGTTGTTTTCCGTGTTATTTTCTCCCCACCACCTCTAGCCGGCACTCGTGTCAACGCTTTGTGCCCGAAGACGTTCCCCGCCCCCAGCCCTGCAGCTCAGGGGCTTTGTTTTTTTTGAGAGGCGATATACGTTTTAATGCATGTCCGCAGACTAGTGTGTGCCCATGGTAAACCTCCAAACTGCTTTGAAAGCTCCTTCAAGGCAAAATCAGGTGACCCAGATATACCAAACTACCAAGTGTAACCTAAGTTCTCATGATTGCCTGGTTATCTTGCACTTTTTAGTTGAGATTTGCCCTGTGTTTCACAAGAGCACTTTAAAAACTGTTAGTTCACCTGGAAAAGAGTTAAACTTGTGGTTTTTATTTATATTTATACTTATATTTATATTTATACAATATATATATTTATATATATATATATTTAGCCAGTCCCAAATGGTAGTTACGGCCATTATGATAACGTTTATTGCAAATGTTAAGGTTATTAACATTTCTCGGTTTGCAAGGTTCCATTTTCTGGGAAGCATTTTGGTGTCTTGTCAGTTCCTCAGCTCTGCAGAGCCCTGACTCTGCTGCTGGGTGCACAGGTACCCAGGGCACTCACCTTGCTGGGTGTTGGGCGCCTCCTCCTTTTCCATAACTTGCCTTTCATTAGCAGCCTTGGAGTTGTGGTATAGAGCTAGAAATTAAAGCCTTCATAAATACATTTGAATATGCAAATTGCGATCTGAAATCTTTAAAGGCAGAAGTAAGATTAATGTTTATATTATTAGGTCTGTAATACGACTACAACTTAACAGCTTAAAAGAAAGTCTGTTCATTGGTATTGCATTTAGCTTTATCAGTCCTGATTAATACATAACGGGGGAAGGGGGTTATTTGCTGATCTTTGAAATTCATCACTGTCTAACAAAAACATTGGGACACTTATTAATTTGTATCAGAATCATCAGTTACAAATAACTCATCACATCTACGCATTTAAGAATGCCAGCTGACTGACCCTGATCAGAATGATTTATTGTATTACATTTTTTATCTACACGTTTACATTTATTTTTGCGTTTCTGTAAGAGGAGGTTACCCCTCAAGTAGGTAACCGCGTTGAGCGTTGATTTTGAATCGTATTTAAAAACAGGCCATGAAAATATTTAAATGCGTTAATTCCGGGAAAGGAGAAACAACCGCGTGTTTCAGCTCTTCGCCCGCGTTCCCTCTGCGGCCGCACCGGCAGCTGCCCCCGCCGGCTCCGCTCGCACCGGGAGCAGCGCGGCCCCGCGGGGCGGGCCCGGCCCGGGCGCCCCCGGCCAATGCGGCGCCGCGATCCCTCGCGCCGCCGGGGAGCGCCCAATGGCGGCGGCCCCGCGCTGCCGCTGCCCCGGGGGGGCGGGCCCGGGCCGCCCCGCCGCCTCCCCTCCCCTCAGCGCGCTGTCCGCCAGCGCGGGCGGCGGCACCGTTGCCCCGCGGAGCGCTCGGGCCGCCGGCGGCAGGTATGTCCGAGAGCTGACGGGGGCCGGGGGGCGGCCGCGGAGCCGGCAGCGAGCGCGGGCCGGGGCCAGCTGCGTGCCCGGAGCCGGCCGGCCGCCGCGGGGAGGAGGGTGCGTGTCCCCGCACTCTCGCTGGCGGCTGGGGAAGGGCAGCGCGTCTGCGGGCAGCGCTACCGCAGCGGCGGGCTGAGGATACCCAGAAACAGGAGCCGGGGAAACTGGAGCCCAAGGCAGGTGGTCCTGCTGGCGGAGCTGGAGCTGCTGCCTTCCCCTCGGTACGTTCGCTGCAGCTTTTCCTTCTCTGCGGCTCGGCCCGAGGGGTCGTCCCCAGGTGCAGCCCCGGCGGGGCTGAAGTTTCCCCTCCGTCCTCCAGCCCCAGTCCCTGGCCGGGGCTCTTGGCACCACTCCCAGCCGGAACCACCGGGACCGTGTTTCAAACTGGCCCTCCTTGGTCCTTACACCCTTCTTGCTGGCTGTTTATCATGACGGTTGGTTGTGACAGGCATCCTAGCAACCCCCCAGCCATCTCCTCCCAAATGAGTGCGCTCCTCTGTTAGCTGGGATAATGCACGCTGTGTTCCCGTGCGAGCACCAGCGGCTGCGGAAGGGTTAATGAGTCATTAACAGCATGTGGAAGCTGCTTGTATCCACCTACCCCTCAGCTGCTCTGTGCAATTACTCATGTTTTGGATTTTTCCTTTCTTGAGTCTGCCGAATTGTGCTGGTTTTGAAATGTTTTTCTGTGGTTAAGATACTGAAAGGCAAAGAGAAATCACCACTCATCTTTCTGTCGTCTCACTTGAATACACTACATAAATTATAGGTTAAAAAAACTCAAATTATCTATTTCCATGCAGTGCGGATTTTCTGTGTTGATGTATGACCACACAGCCCCTTCCCTGCACATTTGTGTAGCTCATGTGTTTAATATCCTTTCTGTACTGTACCTCCACTTCTCGTTAGATGTTGTGTTGACTAATTGGCCATAATAATTTTTTCTGATTCTTGTCCCATGTTTTAATCCTTTTTGAGACTTCAGTTTTTCAGAGAGAAACAAGTTTAAAAAAATGCACGATTGCTTGACTAAAGCAGGTGATGCTTTACAGCTCACATCTTCCTGTACTTAGTTGGGCCTTTCGCTGAGAATTAGCCTTAGAACAACCTCACGTTATTGGCTTGAGGGTATTTTTAGTATTGTCAAGGCAGAAATTTGGCAAACATTTTCTTTCTTACTTGTGAATCAGCTATGAACCATTCTTGTCTTCTGTGAAACGTGTGTTTTATAAACTTACTCGTTTGGGCAAGTAAATTTCAAACAACCAGTTGATTGCAAAATGCTTATGTTCACTCATTGTGGCATGTGACTGATTTCTTTTTTTTGTTTTCTCTGCCAAGATGACTGAAACATACCTTGTGTTACACAGACGAGTGAGATCTGGACTTTGCCTTGCGATTTTCCAGATGAACAGGTTTATATTATCTAATGAAGTTTCTGTTATCACAAATAAGCCTGAAGAGCAGTTTCCTGGTCTCCAGTGAGATGTATTATATGGGTTTATGCAATGCATAGGACTTTCCTAAGCCTGTAGTTTCCAAATGGCTAGGTTCCCTCTTCTCCAATAAGTTTTTGATTGATTATAACATAAAGTGGTATTTGCTATGAATTACATTTAATCTATTATATCATGCTTTTTTCAGGTATACATTTCTGTATAACATTAAAGGCTTTTCATTATATTCCTATGGAGATCTCAAGCACAAAGCAAGTAGCAATAACTCCCAAGCAGACCTAACCTACCTTTTTCCACAGATATAGGAATACAGCTGGCAACTTTAGTGATGGCTGTTCTTTTGTAATTGTAGCTTTTAAATTATTTTTAAAATATTAATACTGTCAAGAGCATGACCATTAAACTTCTCAATAAGAGAAAAGCTCAGATTTTTGTTTTCTCTCACAAGTTGCACTATATTACAGTTTTGACTAGTTATCCTCTCTTATGATTCATGAGTTAGCAACATAGTTTGGTCTTTAACTGCAGGTCTCTCCTTTACATGAGCTGCTTTGATACCCCATTACGTCAGTTGCATAATTAGTACCCTGCTCTGAGGTTGGTTTAGGCAACAGCCCAAGGGACACAAGGTTAAAAAGCAACAGCTACATCTCAGCAGTGGCCAGCTCCCCATCTTGAGCCCTTGGTTTGCTGCCTTCCCAGCTTTCTTGTTGAGAACTGGCAGCTGGTACAGTTGCCTGGTTGAGAAACCCAGACTGTGTGGGGGTTAAAACCATATTGTGAGTGGGCTAAATACATTATGTTTATAGAGTTCTTGATTTTCAGCTGTCTCAAGTCTGGCATCAGCAAATGAAGATGAGAAATGGTATTTATGCATGTTACAAGTCTCTCAAGATGTTGTGCTCTGCAAGGCTTCTGTTGCCCTTGTAGAAGAGATGGCTTTTCCAGTCAGTGAGGCAGTTGCCGAGGTGGCAGCAGCTACAAGATCACAGCTTGTAGATCTCCTGCTCTGATACACTGCTTCTGTTAGTAACGTGTCCTCCTGCAGCTTTTAACCCAAGTATTGCACTTAGGCTTTGTGCAGAGCACCTGTCAATGCTTTTTTGCCAATCAGCTAACAAAATAAGAGAATTTTAAATTGTTGAAAAGCCCTGTTCCTAAGGGCAGGCAGAAAGTAATGGTTTTGGCCTCAGTCAGAAGCTTTTCAACAGCATGTTAGCTTTCTCTTTGATAGTAGAAGGAAAAAAAAAAAAACAGGAAATAAGCTATAGATCTATAAGGATTTATGTGATAGAAGCAATCTTCTAATGTGATCTTGGCTATCCAAAAGTTGGGTGTATCTAATCTAATTGCTTAAGCTGCCTCTGCAGTCAGCAAGGAAAGAGAGCCTTCAGAAGGCAATCCTTGGGCAATCTCTGTCTGCACTATTAGTTGCATTATAAAAATGAAAATCTGTAAAGTGCTTAATGGCAAAACCAGATTTCTTTTTTTGTCCTCTGATTTCTTAATGCATTTTCTTAGGAGTCTAACCATGCTGAATGGTTTCTTAAAGAGTTGCAAGTTCTGCTAGTGAATGTAATAACTTCCAAGTGGTTAACCTCAAGGAAGGAATGACTATCTCTGTATGCGTTGGGTATGAGCATGTGTTGTCTTCAGGATTATGGCTCTACTAGTGATCAGATGAATTTGAGTCCTTTGAAGTACAACTAGAAGCCTTATAGCTCAGCTCATACATCTGCAGTCATTAGGGGTTAAATATTTGCTTCTTGTAGAGAGTGAAAGTTTTGACAGGATCTCAAGTAGGGCCAGAGATCCATCTGAAGGTGTCTGTATGGGTAAGATTGCTTCTCAGGTAGGGGTTACAAATGCCCTATTGACTTCTGTGGTCAGTTTTCACTGTTTGTCTTTTAAATGTACAAATAAGGTGACGAGTGCGGAAGGTCCTATTTCTTCCATAATTTAAGGGCATAAAATTTCAGAGATCGAGACTGAAAAAACCTGGGAAAGTGCGGTCCTGTGGAGACACCAGGGGCAAGCATTGGTGTTCCCTTCTTTTCTGAAAAACTACGTCTGCAAATATGTTAGCGGATTAGTTAGGACAGGAATGCGCTTTTGAAATGAATGTCCTGATCGTCTGCAATTATTGCACTTCAGTTTGCATGGCAGAGCACATAAACTGGTTTTGTTTGGTTTCTTTGAGCCAGACCTCCAGGCACTCATTGAATGTGCTCCAAGTGCTAATGCAAATTAAGTCCACAGGGTCAGATTAGAGATAATTGGAAGTAAAAAGCCACAAAAAAGTAGTGTGAAAGCTGTGCCCTTAATGCCAAGTATTTCAGTCTATGGCTCTGCTCCTATTGATGAGGCTTTACAGTGCTTGATAGTCTAAACTTAGGATATAGCATCTGGAGCAACTTGTTTTCAGTTAATTAAATATAACATAATCCTAAGTATGTATTTACAGAAAAATATGAGGGAAAATACAAACGTGATAGCCTAATGTTAAAAAAGTTAAGAGAAGACATCAATGCATGTGTCCCTTAGATAGCTATAGAAACAAATAGTGCTTTATTAGTAGAAAATAGTGTTGTTGGAAGATGGTTACTGAAATGTGTAGGTTTCTCAAACATCAATTCAGTAGATATACAGTTGGTGAAAGGGAGCCTTAAAATTAAAGAGCTTTTGCCCTCACCCATCCTGAAAATCCTTCAATAGGTAATTTTCTGATAGTAAATTATTTCCTAAAATGTTGAAAATACTTTCTCAGCAGTGATATACTGAAGTTTATCAGTCCACTGCAGTGACATGTCTAGAAATAAGTACAACACTTTCTTGAATTTTACACTTGTATTTACTGAAGCGGTCGTGCTACATGAACATCTTGATGAGTTGTGCCCTTACTTTAAAATCAGTGCTTAGTGGTTTCATCTCATATCGCTCAAGCACATTCATACAAAATTAGAAATAAGTCTCTGAGCATCAAACCACTGCTGAAGTGCCTCTTATTAATTCTTTACAGGGTGAGGCAGTTTTGTGTTTGATACTGACAGAGAAGGTGAGATAGACAAACTGTGGCCCTACTTATGTGCTTTATTGTAGAAAGTAATTTATCTTGGATATTAAATGTGGCTTTTAAGCTTTGTTGCAGACATATCCCTCTCCAAAGACAAACTCGGTGAAACTCCTAGGAAGGAGTCCTGGAAAGAAACAAATAGCAGCCTTAGAAGTGATGAAGGAGGGAGCCAAAAAGCAGCTTGGGAAAGTGTCTTGGAAGTGAATGTGTGTGTGTGCGCATGGGATCAGGACTGATCTACACAAAGACAGTATATCAGTGAAAGGGGAAACTGAGTATTGGTACAATATTATTTTTGGCCATGATTCAGTTGCCCTAATTTAGGCGTGAAAAAGACATGCAGGCCTAAGTTAGTTGCCACAGGCTTTCTAGAAGGGGATTCACCTCGTTTTAAAATAGATCAGAGGAAGGATCCTCTGGAGGTGTTGTGTTCCTTCTGTTGGCTGTAAACAGAGCATCAGGTGACTATCTCACATGCCTAACTCTGGGCGACCAGAGTTAATAAAGCAAGATGAATCAGATTGCATTTAAGGTAACTTAACTGTCTCAGCGCAGTTCCTTTGACTGGAAACAGAGGACAAAACTCTGAATGCTTCAGGTTCCCATGAAAGTGCTCTAGTAGTACAAAACTATCCTGATATTCAAGGAGCAGGCAGTGTGCTCTGGGGCTGAGATGGAAAGCGGAGCTCCTGGTCCATGGGCAGCAGACCTGCTTGGTGAGTTGGAGAGAAACAGTGACTTCTTGCTGAGCTGTGCTTCTTGTTTTGTTACACTCTTTTAGACCAAGTTTTAGTTGGCGTTTATAAATATGAATATTTATAGAAACTAATTCTGTCTGTGGGGTCTTGGATTTGCCAGCTGTGAAATGTAATGAATTATCTTTAATTTACTTTTGAAAATGGGGATGGTGTGGCAGTGGGTATAAGATATAGTAATTTAATCCTCTTTCCCTCAAAATCAGAGGCCTCTTGTGAACAGAACGTACCATTTTGCAGAACTGCGTGCTGGTTTTGTGGTTGTTCGGGTGATGGAAACACGTGGAAAAAGCACCACTAAGCATTTTTGAAGATAAAAAGTATTGCTAGCTGCATAACTGAAACTTGAGCTGGTCAAGCTCCACAGCACAAGGCCAGCTTATTTTCTTATGAAGTAGTTTCAATGGAACAGCTGTGGGGAAGAATTTGGCATATGAAGTTTAATGATTAGTTGCTGTTTAATTGCTAGCTGCTTCTGAGGACAGAAAATTGCCACCAGAAATGCTCCTGTTGTTTCCAGTTCACCAGAGTTCAGATACTTACCTGGCTAAAAATTACATCCCATATATAAAAATTATATATGGTGGCAACATGAAGTGTGTGTTCTCAAATTATAAGGTACATGAGTTCAGCATAAGAAATAAGTTCTCAGCTGATAGGTGTATGAAATTTGGGGGGATATTCACTGCCAGAATCTGAAAGGGAGTAAAATGGAGGTAGAATAGATTGGGCAGATCTGGGCTTTCCCCTCCTCAGTCAGTCATCTCCAGCCTCTGCAGTTTCATTGTTCAGGTCTCTCTGAATGGAGGCAGCTGTATTAGTTTACCACACTTCATGTACACTCGGAATTTGGCACCAGCATTCGCCCTTTACCAGAAAAGATTGTGAGTGCTCCCTATATTCAAACCAATATGAAAATGCTTGGAGCTAAGACTGATGGAGGGTGGCTGCAGACGTTTGGGAACTGCAGCTCCAAACTGCCACATGAGGCTCTTCTGTGACACTGAAACAGCCACTAGCTTTCAAGTTTTAATCCCTTTTTTCGAGGAACTTTGTCCTAAAAAAATGAAGTTTTTCTAATTCTGTTAATTTTCAGTAGCTTGTAACAAGCTTTTGTTTGTGTCTTTGTGATTTATGCTGGTGTCAGATTTACAGTTCTGCCACAGTGAGTCACTGCCAATCCTGGTGACAGAAACAGAGTCTCCTCATCCCTTTGAGGGTCTGTGTCTCAATAAAAGAGGAAGGTAAATATCTCAAATATTCTAAAATCTACATGCCTGCATCCCACTTTCAAAACTGGTCCACTGGGTGGGGCAGTCTTTGCCAAAAGTTGGCTGGACTCAGCTTCCTCAGAGCTGGCAAGAGAGCTGCAGCGCTGTGTTGATGTTGCCTGGAACTGGTATTTCCACATATCATAGTGCTGTGCAGCCGAGACGTGTCGTGGGCCGAGGAGCGGAATGCCCACGGTTGCTGGTGGCTGTGGGAGGTTGGGAGGGGAGGTGGGGGGGATCTGGCTGCATTACCTCCATGGCCACAACAGAGCAAGGTCAGCAAGCAGCCGGGCTGCCAGACACCCCGCAGTGCCGGCGGTGGCACCTAAGAGGGACTGCATAGAGGAGAACATGCAGATTCCAAACCTTTTAGTGAATAAAGGCCTTGCTGGTATTATCTGAGTGCCCAGCATCCACCTCCATGTCTGGAGTGCTTTATAGTGATTTCTTGATGAAGTGAGTGAAGTCTTCATTAAGATTATTCTGCTTTGTTTTCCTGACCAGAACCCGGAGTCTTCAAGGCAACAGTAATCCTGTCACTTCTAGGGATTTGGGTGGAGACAGAGTTTGGGGGTTGGTTTTATATATTCTTACGTACTTTTTTTTTTTTTTTTTTTTTCACACTGTTGCTCTACTAAAGCACTCAAATAACACAAACCAGGTCATGCATAAATCAGACCCTATGCCTTCCTTTAAAGAAAATTACCTTTGGGTTACATAATGTCAGACAGCACCCAGGAATGTAACATGAATGAAATTCTTGCCCAAATATTTGCAAAGCAAGATACTGTGTTACCGAAGTCCAGTAGAGAGCCGAGTGTGTTGGTGACTTCACTTGTATTACCATGTGACTTTCATCTTTTAGCTCCTGCATGCAGAATTTGGAAGTGTAGGTAAGTAGAACATACTAGATATATAGAACAGCTGGTCACCTAATGCAGCTAACCTTTACGTGGTTTAATGATAAAACAAATGTCTGGTATTTGAAACTGAGGAGTCAGTTGTCTGAGAAGGAAAGAATAGTTAAATGTCTCACTGTAGGTTTTGTTTGGTTGGTTGGTTGGTTTGGTTTTGTTTTGTTTTCTTTTTTAAAGTACTGATTTGATGTAGCCATGTGAATTATTCTATATCCTCAAAACATGGAATTTTGAAAGATCAAATCACGTTCCTATTTCTGTGTGAAAGATGGAGATTTTTTCATGTGCCTATAAATAGCGGTTTGTTTAGTTGCTGTGTATACCACGTAGAAGTACATACACCTACCGCATTTGTGTACCACTGGCTTAAGCCAGGCATCCTGGTTTATGATCTGGCTGATAGCCTCACAAATGCATCAGTGCAAAGACTGTTTGAGCCGTTCTAAGCACCGTGAAGCCAGGGACTGTGCCACACTTTGGGAGCTGATTCCTATGAATTTCAGTGTATAATAGCATGTATTTGTCAACACCCTGAATGCTTTGTTACTGGACTTCATGGTCAGATTAAAAGATGAGCATCTCACGGAAGCCATACAAGAAGGCTGGTATTAAACATTTGATGCTATTGAGCAGGAGGTGCAGCTGGTCCTTCTTCCCTCTGTTGGTATTCAGACTCGCAGTGGATCCGCTTGTAGTTTCCCCAGCAAAATACCGAGTCTAATAAAATATGAGTGGTTTGCTGCCTCCATGTGCCACAGGGATCCACCTCTCACCGTGTGCTCCTGCAGCACTTACATGATCTCATGCAGATAGATGGCACTGTGTCTTGGCTTCCCCTTCTGGCAGGCAGCAGGTCACCTGCTGTCACACGGGCACAGCTGCCAATCAAAGGGGCAGTGCCTTAAGGATGAGCAGCCGCTGCTCACCAAACCAGATGATGCCAAAGCATCAGTAGTTAGAAATCAGAGCACAGAGTACTCTCAACTTCCTTTTCAGCAAAAGGCTCTACTCTTTTGCACTAGAGGAAATCCACCTCTTGTGCTCTGTTCCCTGCCAACTTCCAGAGGTGAGTAAGCAACACCAAGGAATGAGTGATACCTGTGCTGTCACCTAATGGACCCTACTGTCTAAGTATGGACCTGCTGACAGAGATACTACAAAACGGCAGCTTTTTTTCTCCCCTGAAACATGTTTTATTTTTACTAACACTGCTTATTAGTTTGTGTTGGTAAAAACAAACCAAAAACCCAATAAACCCAAACCCAAGCAACATAAAAAATTGCAGGATTTTCTCATACCCTCTGTTCTACATCATTCTAGTATACCATGTATTATTTCGTGTTTTGACAATTAGAAAAATACAATTAAACATAAATTTTATTAGGCAGTAGTGATGTAAACAGTACTTTGTACTATGTGTGAATTTGACCTGTCAAAATCTTTGTTTCTACTTTATATATAGGATTTTTTTGTAATAGTATATAAAATAATGAGTGCCTTTAAATTCAGCCTTTGCTCAAGCAACTTTTTTTCCAGAATTGATTTTCATTCTCTTGAAACAGGGGTAGTCACACTAGATAAACAGCACCATCGAGTCTAATGGGCCTATATTTAGAGTGTCTAAAATAAGAGAGTGACAGCAAATGTGATATTTGTGGGTTGCCCTGAAGGGCTACAGTGTCCTGACATCACACTAAGTTGCATAATCTTAATTGTCTCTCCAGATACTAGAAATGAGGAAAGACCAGTTGGATCATCCAAGGAATTTTCTGACAGGACAGACTTGTACCCTGGGATACCTCTTCCAGAGTATTGTTTTTTGTCTCGCTTTAAAGAATCAAGCAGGAATTCTTTAAACCGGGAGACAGCCTCAGGTTTTAGGACTGCTTTTATATATAACTGTCAACCAGGATTTCCCTTATAGTGAAAATCTTATTTTAAACTCTGTTCTTTGGAAAGGTGATGCTGATACAGCTTAGAAGTTATAAAAGATGTTACATAGCAGTATAGTTATATAGAAGTTATTTATGCATATAGTTTTTAGCTATATGGAAATACAGAGGAGGCTTGAACAGAAGATGGCTTTCTTGCTCAGTGTTCCTATTTCCCTTTCAAGCCAACAGTCAGCACAGGAAAACTTCTTTGCTTTCTTTCAGGACTGCATCAGTTCTTCAATGGTCCTTGTCTCCTGATGCTTTCACAGTTGGATTCTATGTTTTTCCCTCAGCCTGTATCTGTTCTCCCATTCTGTGCACACTCACAGCTCAGCTAGATGAATGCCCATCCTCTCTGTAGGCGTACAGCCTACAGTGAAGCATCTCTGCAGAATCCAGTTTCTGCCTGGTCTTGAATGTGGCTAGTGTTTGAGGCTTCACTGCTTCCCCCCCCACCCTAGCTTTCATAGTCCAAAATGAGATAAACCAATACTGATTGGTGGCAAGTAATTATACTCGCTGTTTTCAATTACTTTTTTTCACCTAACTTAGCACAAACCGTAGCATGAATTCAGTTGTAATTCAGAAGATAAAGTCCTGACTTTCTTTGTGAAATTGAAACCAGCCCTGAGGTGCAGGAAGAATTATGGTGGCTCTCCTTTTACTAATGGATCAGTTTTTGAGTTTAACAGTGAGTACTGGTAAAGCAGTAATTTGTTGCAAGGTATATAGGCAATGCTGGAATGTTAGTACCTGGCAGAACAGGATGGCGTTTCATACAAGTCAGGATGTGCATTTACCAGAAGAATGTTTCTTATCCAGCACAATATTCCAGTAAATTTACAATTACTTACTCACTTCCCTGTTCTACTTGTCACTAGTCCCAGTTTGGAAGAAGGATAGGTACAGGCAGGGCTTTGTGATCTGTGTTTGCCTCTTGAATGCTGCTGCCTTCAGTGATGTTGGGCTGCAATGACATAGTTGGTTCAAGGGTGATTAATAATAGAACATTATGTTTTTTACATCAGCGAGGTAACTTGAAGACGATGCCTTGATAATCCTCACAAGAGCAAATAAAGTACGATGGCTTTTGGAGGGTTTGGTGAATTGAATACATCTGGCTAGTTTGTCTATGCACGGTTTAGGCAAGAACATATGAAAGCATTGATATCAGATGTGTAAACCAGGGTGCTCAGTGGGAACTTTCTTCTGAAAAACATGTTTCTTGTATGATTCACTTTTTCAGACTGAAAAGAAGAAACCAGTTTTTAAACCCAGTTCCCTCCCTGTACTATGGATTTGGACCATCACTTGTTGTAGCATTACACTGTGCAATAGTTGCAACTATTGCAGATTCACCATCCTGAAGCAGAGAAAGTCTGTGACATGTAATGATTGGGTGTGGAGGCTCTGGGATCAGGGTGCTGTTCTGGGGTTTTGCCTGCTGGAGGCCTTCAGAAGACAAGGCAGAGCAGTAAGGGCCATGCACCTACGCTCTCCTAAGGGGATGCTACCAATCGCCCCTTACTGTGCTTATATTTCTTATTGCCTACTGCTGTTACCCACAGAATTTCATTGAACAAATGAAAACACGGTCTATAAAGAGATTCTGAATTAACCTAACCCTTGGATAGTCAAACCCTTTTATTAGCATTTTGCTTATTTTTCTCCTACTTGTGCAATACTGACTGGAGGAAAAACAAACAAACAAACAAACAAAAAAACCCCCCACACACACACACACACAAAAATATTTTAGAGGTGCAAATGATCTACTAAATAAATTGGCCTGTTGCCTATTTCCTGTGATCTTTTCCCAGTTTGGTTTTAAAGCAGTGTGGTAAGAGAAGTATTTGTCTGATCTTTACTTCAGATTCTAGTTTGCACTGGAAGGCTGGCAGTTTGGGAAAATATCCTTCAAGTTTTAATGCAATTACATGACTGGAGGCTTCAGTTACACTGTGAATGCATCGTGGACCCACAGCAAGCTATATTTGGAGTCCAGAAATATAGCACTTCTGCTTTCCCAGTGTGACTGGGATGTGACCTATCACTGCCAAACATTTTGTCTGGCATGCTCCCTTAGTTTCTGCCTGTTATACATTACTTCTAATTGTAAGGAAAAAAAAAAAATCCCATTATTTTTCTTTATTGCTGCTCTTCTACAGTGCCTTTCTAGATTTCTCAAGCTCTTGGGAGTACAAGCAAGAGAAGAAAGAGGATGTACAATTTTCCTTCAGTATCAGGTTTTTAATTGCTCTGAATAGTCTCTTGTCTGATTAGCTGTCATTATGGGGCATCTGGAACCCATGAAGTATTTCTAAGGCATGGTCTCAGCAGAGGGAGAGGGACCATTGCCTTCTGAGCAGCCTGGTATTGCCTGCAGGAGAGCAGCTTAGGTGTTCTCTATATCTCTCTGGAAAACGGAAAAGCTTCTGCGGCAGATGAGTTGCAGTGTAGAGAAAACAGCAGCTGTTGACCTTTCAGATATTAGCCTTGATGCAAGTATTCCTGAGGGAGATGCCTATGACTTTCTTACCAACACGTCCCCTACAGCCTCTCTTCTGACTGTCACACAATGTGAGCTTCCAGCAAAGCTGAGCTGATTGTGAGACATGGTTTTGTGTGTAGTGGTCAGGTTTGTGTGGCCTAGAGAAAATAAGGGCATCTTGGGTCACCTCAGCTTTAACACCAGTTCTATCACTGACTTCTGTGGATTTAGACAGATCGCTTCATATCTGTTGCAGTAATTGCGTATGGCTGTTAATTAGAGTGGCTGCACTGGGTCCTGTGCTCAAGGAGACCCCCACCACTTTACTGTTGTCCAGTGTGCCAGATGGTTATATTGATCTTCAGAACCACACTTTGCCTTACTTCATCTCTGCCTAGAATTGCCAGGGGACAGTAGTAACAACCTACCTTACAGCTCCATGGAGTGGATTTGGCCAGGCTCTGAGGACAATGTGCTACCAAGGCTGTTGTTATCCTTCACTTGGGTGTAATTTGTAATGGGCAAAGCCATTGCTCCTTCCAGAGAGGCTTCCGGAGTTTCACAAAGGTGTTTCACTTTGGCTCCCTTTGAGCCCTGATTCTTCCATACATGTTGAGAGCTTTCATACATGCGAGTGACTGAGCTTCTTAAGCTAAATCTGAAGTCATGGAGCTCATGTAATAGCACATATGAAACAGAGTAAATAAAACCGATGTAAGTTCTAAAACCTGCTGTAATCTGAGATTTTCTCAGGGCAGTTTATAAGACGGAGGAGTTGTTTACATAGAGAAAATAGGATTTTCAATATTAGGAATGCAATAATTGAATAATCAAATATGACTTTATTCCTGTCATCATCTGGGTCATTCCTAAGGTAATCTTTCCTCAGGCACATAGGCAGAGGCTGGTGCAGTGATTTTTTTCAAGTAATAAAATACAAATCAAATTCCTTTGTTTCCTTGGTTTTCTCAAGTTTTGTGGTTTTTTCTTGGTTTTGTTTTGTTTTTGTTGTTGGTTTTGGATTTTTTGTGGGGTTTTTGTTATGGTTTTATTTCTGTGTTTTGCATTTTTCATGGGGTTTTTTGTTTTGTGTTTTCATTTGGTTTGATTTTTTTTTTTCCCCGTTGTTTATGACTGGGTTTTGGTTTTGCTGTGGCATCCTGAAGTACTTGGGACTTTTGATGCTTGAGAGCAGATTTCCAGTTTGGAGTTTGTTTATTATTCAGGTCATGATGTGCTGATGGTCAGTGCTTGTTACAGGCCAAGTTGAGAGAAAGAGCTGCGAGCTCTCTCTCACTTGGAAATTTGCCCAAGGCAGCAATCGTTCCTCAGTTTGAGCTACTAGAATTGTTTCGTCTGTACAGGTTTGCCAAACACGTGGTCAAGATAAAATTACATATTTTTCCTTGAGACTTTCCTGGTGTTAGTGAAACTTGATTGTTACAACAAAAGCCACGGTCAGAGTCTTTCCATTTTTAATGTCCCTTTGGCTTAGCTTCTTTTTCTGATACATGGAACTTAACAGCTTGTCTCATCCTTTTCCCTTCCATGATCTGCTACAATAACCAAATGCAAAGTACAGTAACACATTAATGTTTAGGTCCCTGGGATTGTAAGGGAATGTATAAGCAAGAAAAACAGTATCACTGTATAGATTATGGGATTTTTTTCAGTGATGCTGCCATGTGAGGCAATATACTTAGAGAGTCTATTCATTTAGCACAAACTTGGTATGGATGTTACCTTTGCAAAACAAAACCTGAATTTAATCCTCTAAGTTTTTATTCTCCTTTTTTTTTTCCATGTAACTGTAATCTGGTAGCTGTGGCTAGTGGTTATAAAGCATACCGCAGCATGCATCATATGTATGTAACTTGAAGCAATTGGAGAAATGCCCCATAGTGCTTAAAATGATTAATTGTGCTAAGCTGTTTCTTTTGAGCAGAGTTGAAATGTCCTGAGAAACAATGTTCAAATTTGCTGTCCAAACATATGAGTAATTAAATACTTGGAATGATATGTTTACAAAAACACCATTCCATTACCATTATTTCTAAAGTGTCAGTAGTGCTATGAACCATTACTACTGTTGGTGTTTGTACTCACGTGGCGTGTAGAAGTCCAACCTAACGTGAGGGGTCATTGTACAGGGTGCTGGGTATGAGATTTCTGGCAGCAGAATATTATGTCACTTGCTCAAATATATGTTTTTTGCTTAGCAAAATAAAGGGAGAGGGATGATGATATTTTGCTAGAGTGGAGTTGTACAAAAGGGGAGATAGGCAGGTAAGCATGTCACAAGAAATGGCTGTAAACTGAATTTACATAGATTTGAGATGAGACAAGTTTTCTGGTTATTAAAGTAGTGTTGTCATTTTAGAATGAACCTTCACTAGTTTTAGGAAAGGTTTATGTAATGTGGTTATCAAAACATTAGGAGGAGTTTTTGTTCTGGCCCTGTGATCTGTGCCCTTTGGAGAACTAGAAATAACTGTCACCCATTTTTCACTCAGATTTACATGTGAAATGAATGTAAACGTGAGACACCTCAAGCAGAAATTTCAGCTTCTTAGGGTTTTGTTGCCTCATGGTCGAATCACTACACTGGAATTGATGGTGAAGATCATTTGGGTCAACATGCATAACATCTGCTTTACCTTGTATTTACTGTGTAATAGTAACAAACAAACTTTTGATTCACAATTTTTTTACCAGAGATCTGATAAATTAGTTCATTTTTTTTTTTTTTTTTTTTGCCTAATTTAACACCAAAAGCTTAATGCACATAATAACACAAATCCGGATGTAACAAAATCTAAACTGATACAAATCCCATTCATGTAGAGAGGTGTAATACTGGCCTGGCCTGGGAATACCTAGGAGCCCTGAGCACAGAAAAGACATGGACCTGTTGGAGAGGGTCTGGAGGAGTCCACAAAAATGATCAGAAGGATAGAACAGTTCTGCTGTGAGGACAGGCTGAGAGTTGGGGTTGTTCAGCCTGAAGAAGAGAAGGCTCTGGGGAGACCTTATTGGAGCCTTTCAGTATAAGAAAGATGAGGACAGACTTTTTATCAGGGCCTGTTGCAACAGAAAGGGGAGTAATGGTTTTAAACTAAAAGAGGGGAGATTTAGACTAGATGTAAGGAAGAAATATTTTATGATGAGGGTGGTGAAACATGGGCCCAGGTTTCCCAGAGAGATGGTAGATGCCTCATGCTTGGAAACATTGAAGGCCAGGCTGGACAGGGCTCTGAGCAACCTGATTTAGTCGAAGATGTCCCTGCTCATTGCAGGGGGTTGGACTACATGACCTTTGAGGATCCCTTCCAACCCAAACTGTTCTGTGATTCTACCTTGTTCCAGTAAATGTGTTTCCATCTCTTTTTGCTTGGCCCGTACAGCATAAACTTTTGCTTAACTGTAGCTCACTTGGAGTGTAGAGGGACTATTTGTTCCCTTAGTCCTTCAAGTCTCCAAAATCTATTTATCTAGAAATAGCTATAGATGTTTGAGAAGTCTGAAGACAGAGAGAAAAACTTTGCTGCATGTTTTAAATAGTGGGTGCCAATTGCTTTGCTACAGAGAGGATTCGGTTTTTTCCACAGTGTCAAATGGTTCCCCTGGCAACATGTATCTCTGTAGAAGTTTTGCAAATAGCAGCAATTGTTGTGTTAGGTTGAATGCACAGTGGTATTGGTGGTGTGCTGGCCAGGTGTTTTTTCCACAGTAGGGCTGGCTTGGGTGTTTTTTCTAAGGAAGAAACTGCAAAGAGGTGAAAAATAATTTGGTGATGAAGTTGTATCCTTTCCACGTAGACCACACAGGAGTTAGCTGTACATAATTCATAATTCTGCACAGGCATTTGGGTCAAGGTACGATTAATGCTTTCTTGTGAAAGCTGAGAGAATGCAAAATTCTGTCTTTTGAATGGTTTTCTTTTCATTCTAACACGTGCATCCTCAGAGTGCTTCTGTTATGAGAATCTTTAACACTATGATATACAGAGGCTGACTTTCCTCTCTTTTGGGCTGCTTATCTAAAAGTTGTAATAACCTTGATAAGTCAACACAGTCTCTTTCATCTACCAAACTGGGAAGGCTCTAGAAAATGTCAGCCGTGGGGAAGTTTCATAGTTAGAGTTTTATGCTGCACTGCACAGTACTTGGATGCTTTTCTGGGCTCATGGAGCTCCCTAGCTATTTTAAGGTGTTTAAGCTTTGCTGTCTGGTACTTAGTGACTTTAGAAAAGTATACTTGTCCCAGGGCAGTAGGGTAAAAGAGAAAGTCCATCCTAAAATAATGATGTAATTCTCCCACATGTCTTCACAGCTGAAACAGTACTTTTCCTAACCTTCTTTCATGGCTTTTTTTTCCCTTGACATTAAAAAAGAAGGGGAAAAAATGAGCTCTACTGGAGTCTCTATGCATTAAGAGCAAGATAAACAGTTTTCTTTTTTCATTTCCTGTCATTTCATGCTTCCATCAGGAAGAAAAGAGAGGTCAGTCTTCAGTTGTTTAGGAAAAGAAGACTTGGTTACAGATATTTAAACAAGCCCAAACCAAGCAGCTTAATTGGTCACATGAGGAAAGCAAGATACCATGGTCATCCCCTGCTTCCCTCATGTGGCATCCCTGTGACCCTAAACATTTGATTATTCGTTTTCCCTTTGCTTGCCTCTATGTTTAGCTTTGTATTTTCTGTTAATAGCACTCAAAATGGATGCTGTGCGAGGCAGGCAAAGGTATCTCCCCACACTGTGTGAGGGCTGATGTCCTGCCATGGGGGTGGAAGAAAAGAGCTTGGGGCTCAAGTGCAGCTGTTTGTCCAGCATTAGGGAACTGGTTGTGTGACAAGGGAAAGATATGTAGTGCAACTGCCTGTGGGGTGGCCATAGGCTCTGGAAAGACTGCAAAGAGGGAATCTGTCTCCTGGCAAATTGCACTTAACCATCAGGATTGTCTCCAGGAATCCTTTATTGTGTTTGCCGGGAACCATGCATTTTGTGTTCAATTCTGTTTGAAAAGGTTCATCTTCAGACAATGAACACGGACCTACAAATTCTCTCTGAGTGTCAGGCTGGTTTGCAACTTCCAAACTTTAAGTTTTAAGCTCTTTCACACTGCCCCTACTTGCTGACCTGCCTTCAGCAGACTGGTAACTTTGTGGCTATGAAGAGAATAATCATGTTAGAGCCATTTAATTATATACTTCCTGCAGAAAATGCTTAAGGAATGAAAGCATTTCTATATCAGTCTACTCTTCGGACCTAAATGTTGTTAATGTTGGGTAAAGAAAACTCTCAGTAAAGTATCTCTTCTTGTACACTAGCCTGAAGTTTCACCCCCAAAACCCTTTTACTTAGGTGAGAGACAGCAGGCCAAGACATTCTACTTAAAGCTCTTTAAAATAACCAAGTCTGAGTTCTAGTATTTTCAAGTGCTTGAATACCATGGCAACAAGAGCTCCAGTGCTTCAGATAATTGTGGACAGAATTCACAAACTTCCCTAGGAGGAGGCAGTAGTCCTCTGAGAGTTGTCAGAGGTCTGCAGCCTGAGGCAGTGGTGGGAGCTCATTGAAGAGAATTTCTCTCTGAAGAGCTGACCTTCTCGGTTACTAACCAACAACCAGAGCAGATTCCCAGGTCTGTGTGGGGTACATCCCACTGGAGTGTATTCTAATTGAAGTTATTGTGTCTGTGAAAACATTTACTGGGCTACAGCAAAATCATGCTTAACTCCAGAGAAGATTTAAGATGTTATTTTTTAAAAATTAAAATGTGAAGTTCCAGTCAGGCCTTGAAAGTGCCACTAGCTAAGAGGGCATCCCTTGGTACCCAGACTGTGGTGAGAATCATGGGCAACCCATCCCAATCCCAGAACCAGTTACGTAAATGTTACTGATAATGAACGTGCAGCTTGTTGCTTGCTGTGGAGAGGGATCAGACATTTTAAGTAGCAAGATGAGCAAGGACTTGATGACATCTTGGAACTGGGATTAACTTACAACATAATCAGAATTTGTTGAACCTGGGAGAATCCCCTCATCACCTCTCTTGCGGGGGTTATGAGGGGCATGGCTCTGTGAGTAAGGAATAAAATATTGGGTTTGGTGATTGACTGTTTTAACATGAGGATGTTTGAAGATGCTTTAATCAAGGAGTTGCTCCAGTGTAGCCCTCCTCTAGGCACAGGTGACATTCCTGTCTCAAAGGTGGCAGCACTTTTAGGAGTGCTGTGTGTGTGTGGTACATAGATTGGTTTGACATTCTGTGTTATTAAAATGGCAGCACTCATTTCACAGCATCACAGAATCACTTCTCCTATTTAATTTTCTAAAAGACATTATTTACTCCTTTCTTGTCTTAAGATCATTTGAAAAGAAAGCGCATAGGACGTGCTTCCCTCTGGCTCACCTTCACTACGCCTCTCTCCCATTCTGCTTCCTCCTTGTAATCCCCAAGTGAAGATGAGTAGCCTGCTGCGAACATGACGTCTCTGACTAGTGTCATTGCCTCCCACCAGTCTGAGTGGGTGTCCTTCACTGATGATCTGCTCCTCCCTGTTAACCCACGAGGTAAGCTATCTCTGATGTTCTTAGAACCTTCTGAGACTTTCTGTGTTTGCATTAGACCAACTACTGTCACCTATCACTGATGGCAGATCATACCTTCTGAGTGGAAGCAGTATGTGCAAAGGTTGAATTATGTCCTGCTGCACCTATGTAATAGAAGAATTTGGGCCAAAAATGTAAAAATACTCTCCTAATGTGACATTTTCTTAGCATAGATCTAATGCAGGGTTTGGATCTGTCCTTTGAAATTCAAGAGAGTATCCAACTGACTGTGGAGGAAGACTCACTTATTATAATCTAATGCAAAACTATGCCCAGTTTTAGATGAAAAACTACATTATGTGAAGGAAAATTTTCTTCCTACATTTAATGGCAAATTTTAGAGATTTCAATTTAAAAAATGAAGTAATGCTGAGTCCTACCAATCTTTTTATTGTTTTCTCTATTTTAGGTAGCACTGAGGAGCCTCTGGAGAAACGTTTTTCTTCCTCAGATACCTCTTCAGAAGAGAACCCCAATGTGGACAGAGAATTTCAGGACCTCTCCCACACACAGCTGGATGATGTAGCTGACAAACCCAAGGTGGACTCTGCTGTGCTTGAGAACCATGTGTGTCCCAGCGCTGATTTGTCGGCATCCATCAGTGCTTGGGTGCAGTTTGAAGATGCACCATGGACAAGTGCTTCATTGACCCACCCACAAGCAGGTGAGGCAAGTGCCTGAAAAGGTCCATTCCAGTAGCTGACAGAATACAGTGAGAGCCTGCAGGATTTTTTCCTTGCTCTTTGATTTGTCAGAGGTTGACCTTTGACTAGCTTTTACTGTATTTTAACAGAATTAATGTTAGCGGAGTTTTCAAAAGGGCTCATAATTTAATTTTGGGTTGAACTAGCAGTATAAACCAAACATGTTTTCTTTTTCTAAAAAAGATAAAAGACTTCTGTGCCTTATTCCACCTATGTCTTGACCCTGGAGACTACCAAAGTGTCCTCATAGGGAAACAGCATATTGGTGTTTTCAGTAGTGACATTTCTTCTGTACAGGTATGAACAGCCATCTAAAAAGTCTGAGCTGTGTTTACCTCTGTCATCTGGAACTGAAAGAATGACAATAACTGTCCTCTGTGGTTATTGTCTTTATCTGCTCATAGTCCCCATATGGTTTTTGCCAGAAACTTAGTGAGTCCAACAACTGGTATACCAATGACCATCAGTACTTTGTGCTGTCTTTTGATGCTATGAATTAGCAGCTGGAGAATTACAAAAGCAACCAAAGTTGACTCTGATTCCAGGACTGCATGCACTTTACTTTGAATGTAGAAGTTCTTTCTGACATACTTTAAACAAGCATGCAAAGCCTCTGTCTTTCCTCCTCAGCTTATGCTAACTGATATGGCTACATGAGCTTCTAGCTTTTCTGGGCAAACAGACTTCTGTCCCTCCTCACAGGAGACTGTGGAGTAATAGCCCAAGAAAACATTTGTTTACTTCTTAATGTTTGAATTGAGATTCTGTCTTTGTAATTCCACTTTGTTACTTCTAGTTATGAAAGCCATTTAAAGAGTTATAGCTTTCCTGTGCTTACCGAGTCCATCAGATACTCCCTGTGACATGAATAATACTTCTGTCAGAAACCTTGGGTTGGCAACTTTGGATAAAATCCAACAGTTTTCCATCTGCTCTTTTTATGCGTGCTATAGACTAGTCTGAGACAGTGGGTAGACCTTTGTGCAGATGTGGGTGAGTCTTCATGCAAAAATAAATTTCTCTGAAGCTCTGCCTAAGACCCGTCTTATCTTTAGATTTATGTGTTGGTTATTCTTCTTAGTTGTAAATACTTACTGATCCTGATCCTGGCGATAAGCAGAAAAGTAAGAAAACCCATAACTGTAAACCTGTAAAACTGAGATGTTCTACCTCTATTATTTAATTGCATGGTTAAGTGATCCTTACTCTTGCCCATACAAGTTCATACAGCCACATACTTTTTCAAATGGAGCTGTTGGTTGCTCTGACACCGTATTTCCTTCCTAATGTTGTGATGCCCTTGTTGACTGCAAAACTCTTTGAGTGCACAATCTTGTTAGAAAAACTTATTTGCCTAAACAAAGCTAGCCATAACGACGACACTTCCATAAAGCTAATTTAATGGCACATTACTTGATTTCCCATCCTTAAAGGGATGTAGCCCAATCTTAAGGTCTGTGCTTAGCAAAATCACTGCCTCTTGGTTTGTGTTTTCAGTCACAGGGGACACTAGGTTGTAGGCAGAGCTCTAGGATATCCCAGAGAACACTTTCCAAAGCATTGCTGTTTTGAAGAAGGCACCCATTTGTGCTGCTGTAGAGGCTTGTCCCAAGTGATCCATGCTACTGGGGGAGTATTCATACACTAACTTTTAGCATCTGACTGAAATTCATGGAGGAAGATGGTTCCCCTGGCAGTCAGATCAGGGCTCTTGCTTTCTCACTCCATGTAATTCTTGTATGGGAGGCTGTTTTTCTGTAACTATGTGGGAAGTCTAAGGAGGTGATGTGAATATTTTAAAATGCTCATTTATGAGCTAGCTTCACTCCTTCCTGGACTCCATCTTAAAAATGGCAAGACCAGTACATCTGACAGCCTCTAAAGGGAAGGTCGTGGGGCAATAGAGATGACAACTCTTTGTTTCTGGCCCTCTACTCTGAGGAGGACATTGACAGCATGAAGCAGGATAAACTTCAGCCTTGTTGTTCTCAATTAACTTGCAGGTCATGTCTTTTTTTCTACGAGCGGCAGCAAAGCTGAGGGCTTTATGTTATAACCACGACACACTGACACGCTTAGGGGAAAGCCTGTGGTGACAGCAATTATTCATTTCCAGTAGCAAACAGCCAGCATAAGAACAATAGCACAAATAGCCAGATACGGGCCAGGGGGAAGTGGATAAAGGGCAACTACAGACAGATGGATTGGTGTGAGAGGGATGGAGATGTTTGAAATCTGTTTCCTGTGCAGGCAGCTGTGAAGAGCAATGTCCTGAAGGTTCAGCACCCTGACCACATTCCTGTCAGGGCTCCAGCACTGTTGGAAATCATCTGTCTGTCTGTCCATGCTGAAGCAGCTGCACAGCTCACTAGATCATTCCCCAGGCTGATGGCCAGGCTGCCTGGAAACAGGTTTTGAAAATGGCTTGTAAATTGGCATTTCCAGAGTGCTGTGAGAGCAGGGAAGACGGGTCCTAGGAGAGAGAGATGCTGTCTTACTCCAACCATAGTGCCTACAGTATTTTTGCACAGGTTCCCCTGGAAGGAGATCTTTGTCTCAAAGTACTCACAGTCAAGAAAAAAGAATACTTTAAAGACAACCATCATGTAGTGGTTATCCTATAGGAAACATGTTTAAAAGAAAAATGAGCCTAATGTTGAACCCTTGTCCTGGGAAAAGGGAAGACAGAGCAGAAATTAGGGGGACTGATAGTAAGAAACAGGGCTGAAAACACAGGCAACAAATTTTGAATGTGATAAGTCAAGACCTGAGTAGTAGGCAAAGAAAAGCACGCATTGTGAGCATCATAGCGGAAATGGTATTTATTTAGGACATTTTTGTAAACCCTTCATTCTACCTGGTACAGACAAAGTAAATGCTAGGCAAAAATCTTCCTTTCAAAATATTTCCACTTTTTAGGTTTATGCATTCTTAACTGACAGCTGCCAAAGGATGTGGATTTCTCCCTGGAAGCAGTAACTCTTGAGCACGGGCACAGAAATACTTAGTCGCAAAAATGATGCATGGTGGTACCCTCTTCCTCATTTTCTTTTTGCTGGAGAATGCACAGACAGGGAATGCGTAATTAATTATGATAAAACCACTCTATAAAAGTCTGTGGCACTATAAACATTATTCTCATAGTTACTATCAGGCTAGTCAAACTGGTACTGCAAAAGTGAAAAATGAGACTTTTGGGCTCACTTAGATGTTCCTATCACAAACATTACATAATCTCTAAATGATCACAGCCAGCTGGTGACATAACATTTGCATTTGTTACACAATGGGCAATCTCATATTCTATCGGTGTTAGGTGCACTCTTGAATTCAATGAGGTATTCAGCAAAGCACCAAAATTAGAGCACAGCAAGATCTGTTACATCATCTGTTCCACACAACACCCACCCCTCGCACACCACCCGCACCCCCCTGCCGCTTCTTCCCAAGAGCTTTGTCTAATTTTTAATGGCTCAAGTAACTTGGACTCCTACCATGTCCCTTGAGAGGTTTTCCACAATAAGGTAAATCTCAATTTAACCATTTTGTGCAGTTCTGTCTGAAAATAGGAAATACATGCAACACGAGATCAGCAGCTGAAAGCCAGGCTAATTGTGGTGCTGTCCTAAAATCAGAAAAATCTGAGGTCCTGTGTGATAGGAAAGGAAACAGTGTTGGTGCTGACAAAGTTGATTGTAATACGGTGTAGGATGTGTCCTCAAAACATCAAAGAGGAATGAATGCTTAAAGGTAAATCTGCATATTAAAAGCAATCCATTATATTAGGAACAAACATGTTAAGAAACATAAAATCCACGTGGAAGGAAACATTTTTCAGTTTGGGAAACAATGAGTTGATTTTCAGTGTCCTACGCATGCTAGAGAGTTTGCATGTTAGGGATAGTTCTAGCACTGGACTTTCAACATAAACAGATTTCTGAGAATTCCTGTAGCTGAAAGACTGTTACTGTGCATCTACTGACATCAGACACCAAATTCCAAATTTACAGGAGAAAAACACTAGCTTATTTACAAACTTAGTTTCAGGACTTCCAGGAATCTGGAGAGCAGCAGGAGCATCTGAAGAGGGACCTAAAATGTGTAGATTTGTACTTCTTTTTTTTTTTTTTTCCTGTTTTGTTTTGTTTTGTTGTGTTTTTGTGTTTGTGTGTGTGTGTGTGTTGGTTTTTTTCTTTTTGTGTGTGTGTGTGTGTGATTGATTAGATTGTTGTTTGACTCAACATAGGGAAAAATGCACTTTGACTACTTCTAGGGGTTAGTGTTGGGGAACCTGAAGCAGTGGTAGGTGTTAGTCGATTATAGTAAGACTTTAAAGAATATCTGTTTCAGAAAAAGCTCTGTATGGTTACGGTTTTCCAAAATACAAGTCTCTTTCTTTAGAAAAAAAAAAAAATTATATTCTTCTGAAGTGGCACAACTTATTTGGAATAAAATTAATTTGCACTTATATAGAAGTATTCTGCAACACTATTCCAGTCAGTTTCCCTCTTTGACAAAAGCTGGTTTTGCAAAGTACAAAACTAGTTGACAGTATATGAATTATTAAATCTTCTGTGTTTCTAAATTAACTTATGTTTTTCATATTGCTGTGACTGGCTTTAAGCAAAAAAAGAAACATTGCAAATCTAGGATATTTTTTATAAAATAATTCCAGAAGAATTCCAGATATAAAACACTTTAAAAAAGCCCTTTGTTCTTGCTCCTGGTTCATGTATGGAGCTCAGCTTTTCAGCTTGTCCTCTGTGTCCAAATAAATAATTCTGTCTGTCAAGTGATTTCAGGTGAAGTTTTAAAGGTGGCTTTTCAGGTGCTTTATGCCTTGTTTAGCAAAATGGCTGAGAGAGGGACTGACGTTATAATCACACACTTGTCCTTTCTCTACAGGTGTCAAGCACAACACAGTGCACAATTACTGGAGGGAGAAGTGGGGTTTTGTGGTCACAACACTCTCAGCACAGCAGTTGTCAACATGTGCAGGAAGGAGACACATCTCCTGACTTTCTGCTCCTCGTCCTTAGGGATGACTCTACTCAGAAGCAACTCAGTACATAGGCTCACAGCTGTACAAATATAAATATATTATTGCCTGCTTACCTGAGGTAGAAGTGCAGCTATATAAAATAAATTTGCACTTCTGAACTGGCAAGGTAGGGAGCACTGTTTGGATGGTCCCTCTATGCACACAGCAAAGTTACCTTAGTGAAATGGTGTCCCATTGTACCGCTTTGATAGAGTAGAGAGAGAGAAATCCTCTTTAACATTAACTCACCATTTTTTCCAAATGTCTGTCAATCTAATAAGGGTTGTTTATGTAGTACATGGGGAGAAGAGAACCTCTGTCACTGGTTGTTCTGTAACTGCAAGATTTGGGGTGCACTGAGATCTTTGTTGGTTTAAAAGATAAACATAGATGTACTAACTTAAAAAAACAGTTACAATGCTCATGTTAAATTAGAATTAGGTTCTACCAATATGCCTTTCCTTAGTCCAGGAAGATTTCTTTACTGCATCTTTGGTTTTTTATTTCCTCACTAGAGTCGCTCATTGTTCCTAACATTCGTTAGGGCAAAGAGTATGCAATGCACAGAGTATAGACTACACATTCATAGCAGTAGATGTATAAGATTGTGTTCTGAACTTTGGATGATGGTTGGGCAGGACTTACTGTTTGACATGCAAGTCTAGCAAGTGAGTAGAACAGGATTTTTGGCCTAAACTGAGCAGTAATCTTATGCAGTATATTCAGACTGGGGCACTCTGTCCTGCATGTTCAGAAACAAAAGCCATTTCTAATCCACATCAGTAGGTCATTTTCAGTTTATTTTTATATTCCTCCTCCCATGTGGAGAATTCCTAAGATGATTACTGCATTTGAGTGGGTGTCACAGATAGGGAATGCTTAATTAAATATCAGAAAACCACTTCGTAAAAATCTGTGGTACTATAAAAACTTCTCTGCATTTCACAACACATATTCAGATCTTGTCTGCGGTGGCAGAAACATGAAATCTGCCTACTCTGAAAAGTCACAGCTTCTACAAAACTTGAACAGCGTGGAAACATTCAGGTGCCAGCAGTATGGGATATAAGGCAGACAGCTGAGCAGTGCTGGAGGGCAACAGTGCCAGGCACTACTGAAGTTGCTGTGTGTGTGTTACAAAACAACTGCATTCCTGTGGATGTTGAAATTTATATTTACAGAGTCTTAGTAAACTGATGTGATGTGTCTTTGGAGTAGTGGTGATCTTCTGGAAGATGGCCCTGTAAGTTTCTAACCGATACCTGTGTGTTATCTACCTCCAGTGTCTTCATCAAAAGCACCCAGCTGGACCTCCCCCTCCTCCAACTCTTCTGAGAGGCGAGCCCGTGCCTCAGAGAGCAGCTGGACAACCAACTCAGAAGACACCAGCAGCCCAAGCATTGCTCCCTCCTACACAGATCTGCAGTCAGTTAACACTGAGGACCTGACCAGTGGTGGAACATCTGCCGCAGACTCACCTGGTAAGAGGGAAGCCTCCAAGCTTCCATCTTGATCTTTTTGATGCTACTCAAACTCACTGCTCAGAAGTGAGCTACAGGGAATGGATCTAGAGCAGAACAAGCTCAAGGATTAGGCAGACTAACATTTTGTTCTAGTCCAGTTCCCAAAAGATCACACCTGGATTTGACACACACCTGATATGTGCAGGCTCCTAAAGCAAGAGCCAAATGCAACTATGTACTTTTTGGTAGATTTGTCTGAGTTAAATGTTGGAGCATTTCTGGTTTTTGCATACCACATCAGCTTAAGCTGATCTGGGAGCTCGCTCTCAGTCTGTTGTGGGAGAAGCTGGCTGCCCTTCCAGAACTTTTATCCAGATATTTTCTTAACTCATCAGTGTGTTCAGCTGAGGCAGGGCCAGCTCTGCATGGCGCTCTGTTTCAGTGAGTGCCAAGACACAGATCCAGGCTGCTGGATATGTTCCTTGCACTGTGCTTTGCACTGTTGCTGTACAGTAATGCAGAGAGAATGTAGGAGACGACAGAGTATGGTTCAGCAGCGGATTTTGATCATTTAAGGATCCTTTGTCTGACATTGTAGGGATCAATTCAGGTGGTATCCTGACTCTGGAAAGATGTGCTGTATGATACTGTAGGTCCTTGCTGCTCAGTTGTACTCTATATAATCTCAGACGCTGGAGAAATGAAGCAGAGTGGTGCCACCTGTGTCATCCCAGAGTTGGGCTAATGAGAACTCCTGTGTGACAAAGCAGACTTTCACAGAGCATAGAAAGAGCTGGCATGTCAGGACACAAAAAGGTTAGAAGTTCACAGCTGCAGGAGGAAGCATTCTGCAGTATGTTGGAAGCTGTTCAATCTCAGGTTGAGGAAGGTCAGTGGCTATCCAGTTTGGTGATGAAGGTTGTTTTGCTAGTGTCATGATAGCTCAGTCATGTGAGGTATTTAATGTATTTCTGTCAGGTGGTGAATGTAACAGTGTGTGTGAAATAAGATCTATTTGGGGAGAGTGGACTTCCTTAGACTTCCTAAGCCCCACTGAGGTCATATGTCCCTTTCATAAAGAGCACATACATGCATTACCTGAAAAGGGTGTTGTTTGATGGTTCAGTGAAACTGGCTTGGACATCAAGGAAGGTTCATAAACAGCAGCACGGTAGGTGCTAGCTGAGCGCTTAAGACAAAGGATTTGTGGGGAAGTAGTATTTACTTTGGATGAGTAGAGGCCTTTCTTCCTTCAAATAACAGCTACCACAAGTCTCTCAAACTCTTTTTATTTTAGAATCCTCTGCTTGGTGTGCTTCTAAGTCTGGAAACCACTGGTAGAAAGGTAGAACAGGCAAGCTGGATCATGTGCCAGCTGTTTGGATGCTGGTGTGGTCATCAGTTCTGTTCTGATGAGCTCGTGTCTGTTAAGGAGAATTGTAAGGGTTTTCATCTGACCTATGTGCTGGATATTGCTGGTTTGTTGATTTGGTATAGGTTGCCAAAGGGCAGCGTTTGTCACTGTGACTGTCTGCATGTGATCAAGGGAAATAAAGGATGCCTGGTTCATATATACCTTGCATCATATAGAGAAAGTAAAAGCAAAAGTGGTGGTGTATAACACTGGCATGCATATGGAGTCATTTGCTATATACTGCCAAAAGTTGATACTTCAGTAAAAGCTTTGTATGCAACCTTCTTACTCTTCCTGCTTTCCCAGTCAGTCACAAACTGGCATATTTATTATCAAAACAGGTACAAAAAATCATTCCAACCACCTATAAATTTTTAAAAGTAAACAAGTAGGTAACATAGGCAAGGCTGTGTCATTAACTAAAACTTGTAAGATACACTACCTTAGTGGTACTGGAACTGGAGTAAGAAATACATTGACTCTTTGTACCACCAGGCGTGGAGTTTGCAAAGGACAGCATGAACAAAGCGCATCTGTTTGTTTCTGTTGGTGGGATGGCTCACAACCCTCCCCCCAAGATGTCTGCTGGCATCAAGCACGGTTTGTGGAGGTGAGGTAGCTGAGGACCTGGTGGCCATGCAGCTGTTGTACAGTTCTGGCTGCTTTTCTGTTGTTCGCTCCACCTTCATCTCACCCTCACAGTGCATAAATGAACAAAAATGCATTATGGCTTTTTTTCCTCTCCCTCCTCTCTGCCCCTCTCCAGAAATTCAGTCATTCAAACCTGACTTGATCTAAGCATTTGATTTCCATTTCTCTTCTCAAAAAGCTGGCTGCCTGAGTCTGCAGGGGAGGTGGAAGGCTCCATCAAGGCAATGAAATAACTTCTTTTATTTTGATGAAAGAAAAGCGAGACATCCTCATGCTCTGTGTGGTGGTGAAGTCACGTTGACTGTTAGCCAATATGTTGACTCCAAGGTCAAGCTTGATGGAGCGAAAAAAAATCAGATTCCTTTCACTGCTAAAACCCCAACAAAAATAAGAAAGAAATTTTTGATCTGCTTAGTGATGATAGAGAATCAGGACAATAAGAGTAGCTCGGGTTTAATATTGTTTCAAGCAAGAAAAACCTGTTAATAACGAAAGTGTGAAAAATTCTACTCAATGGTCAGACACTGGGTAAAATAACTATTTTAGCCATGGTGAATTTTTATTGCCTGAACAGCACAGAAAAGCATCCAGGATAGTCTGTGCCATAATACCACTATCTGTCTTGACTTCAGGCTGCCTGAAAAATACCTAAGCATCAGCTGCCTGAAGGAGATTGGGGCATGGGGTTTCATGTGGGAGCAGATGGAAGCCTGAGGTAGGTCTGACTGGGGGTGTACCCAGAGCTGAGTACCAGCAGTGAGAATGCACATCCTGGTGTCCAGGGCTGGTAGGCTCCAAGCAGGTAAAATTGGCTGGGAATCAACTTTCTCACAACTGACACAAGATTTGAGTGCAACACAATTCCATGGGCTTGAGCTTTATCTAGTGCCTCTGTTTATGTAAGATGTGACCTAGGCAGATATGTGAGAAAGATGCTAGAGACCTGAACGATCCCAGCCTGAGAGTTCACGCTCACTATGGGAGCACTGCAGAAAGCCTGATGGTGTCAGGATAAGCTCAGTGACATCCTGTAAAGGCAGTAGACTGCACAGCAGTGAAGGTAAATACTGCACAAGCAGAGCTGAAAAAGATTTGCCTTCAATCAAAGTGCAGCTAGAATATGCCGCACTTCATTGTCTCTTCTAGTTAGAACTCTGGCACCAAGAACTCCGGCCTTTTATATTATTTTCATCTTTGTCAGTATGAGGAGGCTATTTTAGCCTGCAGCAGCTAGCCAATAAATTTGGGTCAAGTGATAGCAAACTGCCCATTTAATGTGGGCATGTTTATATGATTATAACAACAAGCACTTTACAGCAGCTAGGGTTTCACAGGGTGTATGAAGCTGTATTTGGTGCTGGTAAAGTGGGCCATTGCTGCAGAGCTTTCTACCATGCATCGCTGTGTCGCTCAGCTTGGATCAATGAGCACGGAAAGACAGAGAAACTTTTGGCGTTTGTGCTGTACTCGGCAAGATAAGTAACACAGGACATCTCTGTTACTGATACAATACAAGTATTGATTCATTCTGAAGCAGATGCCTGTCTCAGCTTTCAAAAAAGGACAAATATCTACATGTCAGAGGAGCGAGGAAGAGGCCATCTTGTAGTTAGGATTACGGATCTGGAAGCACTGGGGTCTGTTCTGAGGTTAAGCACAAATACCTCATAGCTGATTTGGATTTCTGCATTTTTGCCATTCATCTCTAAAATAATTTTATTTATATAAATTAAAAATAAATATTGACTTGTATACAAAAAATTATATGTGATAATTACATATAATAGATATATATTTGCATCATTCATAAACTCTGTTGTAAATTTAATAGAATATATAATAAAATCTATGTGAGATAATAATGCTGTGTGTGTATATATACATATATATATATCTATCTGATTAGCCTTGTAGACATGAATTCTCTAATAGTTATTTTGGGTGGGTTGTATTGCTAGTTCTTTTGTTGTTCTGATTTGTATCTTAGGAGAGCTGCAGCTATGCTGGGTATGTTGGCGGTTCAGTTTGCTGACCAGTTGTTCTGTTTGGCATTTTCCTGAAGCTCTGGGACTAGTGGGATACTGAGGGAATTGCTATGTTGTTGTTTTCTGAGAACATCTGCATGTTTGGAGATAAACATTTGCATGCGTGACCCCAGCTGTTCAAAATCCAGAAAGTTAATAAATAGCACAAGGAATTAATTCCGAGAGTGTTGTTATTTTCAAAGTATTCAAAGTATTACCCTGCCAACCAAAGAAGAGTGGTTGAAGCTGCTAGGACTATCAGATACTTGCTTTTTCTTCAGAAACGATGAGGAATTCCAGGGTGCAAGGATGAGAGGATATAGTATTGCTGTCACAGCAAGAAAGGTGTTAGAAGAAAGCTCAAAAGGGTCTGCTCTTCCTAATTCCTACTAGGCTGAGTCTTATTCTGCTCCTGTGAATTAATCAGGCCTCCCTTGCTATTCCACATCTGTGAAAACACCAGGTCTAAGACAGGGAAGAGGCAAAGTGTGAGAGGAGGAAGTGGCAACATGAAAGAACTGGCTCTGATTTTTAGTATTGCTTAAAAAATATTTTAATTAAAAACATTTTTATTAAAAATATGTATGTATAAAAATATAGGATTTTTTCCGTGTGTTTTCTTGCCTGCATGTCAGCGTAGAATCAGTTCTGATCTCATCCATGTCATTGGCCCTGGCTAAAGGAGCATCTCTTAGTTCAGGTGCTGAGTTTTCTCCTCATGGCTGTTCTGAACTGCAGGCACACAGATTTGTAGCAGGCTTGTACTTTGTTATAAAGAGCTAAGTGCTGAACCTACATGGTGTTCTTACTGAATTTCACTCGTTCCACTCCTACTCACTGGTGGTTTTATATAGTCAGAGCAGCTGAAAGCAAAGCGGCCAGAATTCTAGCCCCAGTCATGGGACTGACCTGCCGATATCCCTTTGTGTAGGCAATGTCCCAAGAGAATAGATGTGGGTAGATGCTTTGTAGTTTATCTCATGCCAGTGAGGCAGACTAGGTGGTACGAAGCCCTTTCTTTATTTGTGTTTGTCAGGCTGTGATTCTTCAACCACAGTGTTTACATTGGCTGCATTTGCTCTCTAATGCAGTGCAGAAAGCCACATGCCAACATGATAAGCCAGAGGACTTCAGTAGGAGATTTTGCAGCTGGGCAGGACATTTCAGTTTGAAGCTTAATTGGAAATGGAACACTTATGTGTACTGGCTATCTGTGATTGCTGTGTTGAAAGAGGAAAGTCTAAGTTTGTTTGGAGCAGTTCTGCAGGATGCTAAATAACTTGTGAACTGAAAGCTGCTGGGAGGGAAGAGCACCAAGGCACCTCCTGACATCCAGCTCTTTGGAAGTGGAAAACACGAGTGTCAATCTTCAGCAGTGTTAGCTCACCTTTTGCATTCAGTTCGTGGCAGCACGCTGCTGTACCACTGGCAGGAGGTGACAAGGGCACTGTAGTGATGGAGTGGCAGTGGTGTGGCACTGTCCCAGCTGTGTGCTGTGGGGGTGACATAGCCGGTGCCCTGGGGAGCTGGCTGCACCCTGGGGAGTCCCATTTTGCAACTCTCATGCAGCAGCGAGCTTCGCCACTTGGAGAAATTACCTGCCTAAGAATTCATGTTTTCCACTGTTAATTCTGTGAGGCAGAGAAGCAAGCAAGGTTTCCACAGTAGTGCTAATTAACAGGAACTGTAAGTAATTTCATGTGCTCTTAATTAGAGATCCCAGTTCTGTGTGGAATTTCCTGTCTGAATATGAAGGGGCTAAATAGAACTGGCAGTGTGAAACAGCAGGTGGAAAAGCCAGCAGGAGCAGATAGCAAGTAAGAATGAGAACTTTCATGATGCCCAAATGCATGCATTTGCTTGTTTCTCCCTCACTCTGATATCATCTGAAACCTAAGAAAGGCTCAGAGGATCACTGGACTACACAGCACAGGAATTGGAAAAGTGCTGACGAACACCTTTAGGGGGTCAGTTATAGAGTCACCTGCTCAAAGAACAGCGTGGGATGAAATGGGAGGAAGGTTTGTTAAAAACAAGAAGAATGTAGGAATCATTTAAGCAAAACCTCCAGCTTCTATGTCGACAATTTTTTTTTTTTGTCCCCACGTAGAAACTTTTTGTGATTATTTTTAATGTCCGTTTTTATCGGAACATGTGCCTCCTTTATCCTTTTATTTGGGCCCAATGTTACAGAAAAAATGTAACACTTTCTGCTCTTTCAAGTCAGAAATGAGCAGAGTTGGATGAGAGTACTGTAGGGAGATCAATGTATGTCTTTACTTCAACATCTCCGTTTTCTAGCTGATATACCCTTGATCAAAACAAATAATGCTGGAGCACAGATATGACACGAATTTTGCATAATGAGCTTGTTCATCAGTTATCAGAAGGAATTTGTCCTTATGTTTGACAGGTGAGACAAAAATCCTCTGCCTAATCTTAGGACAGATATAACTGGTATTTGCATTATGACCGTGTCCATTACACGAGAGGAAGAGGAGACTTCATGCTACTTCCTTTGGGTTGGTCTTGGTTACCAAGAGTGGTCCTGGATTTTGTGACGTGGATGCCAGTCCAGTTTACCTGTAGACTTCCTAATGATGTTGCTCTAAATCTCAAAGAGACTGATTTGAACTATGATTTAGGATTTGTTTTTTATAAAAAAACTTCAAGTGCTCAGCATCTATCGTGAAGTAGTCCAGATCTGGGTTTGGCACCTCAAACTGCTTCCAAAATACTCAGGTCCCAGCTATTCCTGTTATGGTGCAGCAGAATTTTCAAGTAGCTGCAGCTCTGTGTGTTCCTCTCCAAATCTAATAATTTAGTTTAGTCAAAGTTCTTTTCAACCTACGTCCTGTAGCTCTGTGCCCTCATGCACATGGCAAGCTTTGTAGAAATTATGCCATTTAAGTGCAGACTTTGGTCACCAGTTTATTGAAACCGATGTATTTTCACATGTAGACATTTCAGACAGCTTTAAACATGATCCACTTGAGACCATGGGAATGGAAGCTATTTCGCAGGACACTGCTGTAAATGTATTCATGACCATTTCCTATCCACATGTTCCTGTGCCAATATTGTCTTTCAAATAGCTTTTTGCCCTCTCTAGTGCAAGCCCTTAAATATATTTATACGGTGTAATTATAACCCTCTCTGTTTTCATTTGCTAAACTAAATGAGACAGGGTCTTTAGTATTCTTGTTCTTCATTCTCCTCCTCATCCTAGCAAGCCCTTCTCAGCTTGTGTTACTGTTTGAATTAATCTTCCTTGGATGTGGTGACCAAAACTTTGCACAGACTAAGGTCTCACCATAGCCTAATATCTAGATATTATTGTTTCCACGTCTTCTGGAATTCTCTCCTTGATACATTTCAGGATCTTTTTTCCTTTTGTAGTAGTGTATCAGGCAAGTAGCCTTACACTATATTCAGATTGACTGTCTACATCCTAGATCACTGTCTCTCATACATAATTGATGAGTTTCTTCATTATAACAAATGTATCTGTCCTTAAATACCTGATTGTGAACTTGATATTATTACATTTCATCTCATTTCTGTTACCTCAGTCCTCACGATGAACCACAAGTTTCATTATGATGTTCAGCGCTTCCTTTACATACCCAGTTCCTCCTAATTGTGTGCATTCAGGAAATACCATGTTAGTTTCTGTGCCATGCTCATTGTTTTAAAATATGAATAAACACAGTTTTAGTCATGTACTCATAATCAATAAACCCTACTTGTAAGTGCTCTAACCTAATATTTCTATCAAAACTCAACAGCTGTCTTCCCTTTTAGCTTGGTTTTTGGTTCTGTCTTAACGCTGGTATCAGTATCCATTTTAACTCCTTCTCAGGTGACACCACATTAAATGTTTTTTCTAATACAGACAAATCTATTTTTTCTTTAGAAAATCAGTTGTCAAATAAATCTGTTAGGTTTGGCTGGAACAAACTAAATATTTTAAAGCTAGCTTCCATCCCCGTTTTCATCTTCTGTGTTTCACTTCTTGCTTCTAAAGTCTTGCATACTATTGCAGTCAGAATTTCAGCTCGTATTTTCCGAAGTCAGTTTTATCCCTTATAGTTACTCTATTTACTATTCTTCAGTTGTATAGTACCATCCCCATTTGAACAAATTCTTCTAAAATCCTTGTGATGAAAGCTGTACTTATATATGTCAGTGCTGTCAGAGTTTAGGAATGGAGCTTATCAGACGTGCTGAGCAGAGCACAATAACATCTCCAGAATGTTTTCTTACCTCACTAAGGTTAATTTCCATTTCCACTCCCTCCTTCTGGTTGTCTAGCCTGCCTCCTGTGCCCTTTACACCATGTTCTGCATCATCACTCTTATTAAAGAGAAGTGGCAAAGTATTCATTAGCTTTGGCACAATGTCTACACACGTTTAGGTTTAATTATCACCACAGCCCCACTTCCTTGCTTTTTATATATGCATATATGTGGTTTGCTTTAGCTGTAGTATGTAACATGACCACCAAAGATTATTTCTGAGAAAGGTGGGGCTCAGGAGACCCAGCTTTACAGGTTGACTAGTCCTGTGTCACCTTTATTGAGCTTTATCTTCAATAAGAGTTTTAGTTGTAGGAGAGAATTAAACAGTGATACTGACAAAATAACTCACCTCTGCAAGAAATAAAAATATCCCTCATTTTGGTGGTTTAAACATTAGACCAGGGATTAAGCTAAACCTGCCTGGAAAACCAAAATATTAGGGCAGGTTCCCTTTCTGTCAGGTTTACATGCTGATTAGTACATGCATAACTAACATTTTAGAGTGTGCTTTTCGCTTTGAGCTGGCTTTGCCTGTGCAGACATGAATATGCGCACTGGCTCTGGGAAGAGGCATGAACTTGCTGAGTGTAGACTGAGCTTGTGACCTCTGTGGGTGCAGCTGCCTGCAGGAATCTCCTCGCTGGTTGAGATCTTGGTGTGCAAAGCATTTGAGAAGGTAGGTGCCTGTAATAGACACCTTTTGGTTCCAGCCCTAGGGCTTGTAGCTCGTTTTTGCAAACATAGTAATTACAAAGTGCACTGCTTCCTGAAACATCCTAACGTAGATTTTGCAGCAATGGAATAATTTAATGTATGAGCAGCATAAACACATGAAATAAACACTTAGGTGTCTTCAGTGCTCTACACCAAAAGTGAGAAGTGTAGGATAAGAGATCAGTGGTTAGTAACAAAGGGTAACTTATACTATAAAATGGGAATGTTGAAGTAGGTGTTTCAGCAAGTAGCTGGTTTGATTATTATCTGGAATGCAGATAATGTGTAAGCTTAGACTTGCCAGTTTCCCAGGTTTCAGTTTATGTTGAAACAGATCTTTAGAAATTGTGCTTTCCTGGTGACATGAAGATGATGGCTCTCCACAGCAGCACTGGTATGGCTGGAGGGAGCAGAGTAACTCTGAGTCTGTATTCGGACTGACCTGGTAGACCTGCAAGTGTTTGAAAAGATGGGGTATATGCTATACTGTAATTAGTTGCAGACAACTGATAGTAGTTAAAATAATCTGTACAACTCTGCACAAAGAATGGGTACCTAGTACAGGCAGCTGCCAAGCTTTAGGCCATTTTCCATATGCTTTTTTAAGTATGTCCCCAATTTGAAATGAATCCTCTCTTTCAGATTTTTTTTTAATGTGGTTGCATAATGGTGAGTATGGTGCTGAGATACACATGTTCTTACAAGAAATGTGTGGTAAGAAGTGTGTCAGGTTTGAATGCAGTGAAATAAATTCATGTTCTTGCGTAAGCACTAAGATTCCTGATTTTCTTAATCAAAACATATAGCCTGGTTCTTCTCCTGAGATGCCCAACAGAAGCATTCATTCAGCACAAAAACCAGAAGGATTTCTGTTGGACAGGCTGGAGAGGGTCCAGAGAAGGGCGACAAACATGATAAAAGGACTGGGAAGCCACCATATGAGGAAAGGCGGAGAGAACAGGGCTTGTTCAGCCTTGAGAAAAGAAGGCTTAGAGGACAGCTCATCACTATGCTCCAGTATTTGAAGGGTGGCAACAAAGGAGATAGAGACTCCATTTTTACATGGAAAAGATGAGAGGTAATGGGTATGAATTACTCCCGGGGAGATTCCTATTGGACACAAAAAGGAAATTTTTTTCACTATGAGAACAATCACCTATTGGAATGATCTCCCCAGGGAAGTGGTGGATTCCCCAATATTAGACACTTTTAAGATTCAACTGGACAAGGTTCTGAGCCATCTTGTCTAGACTGTGCTTTTGCCAGGAAAGGTTGGACCAAGTGATTCTTGTGGTCCCTTCCAATCTGATATTCTATGATTCTGTGATTCTGCAATTCTGCATGTTTGTGCCTTTTATGTTCTGCCTCCACCTAATTGTGCATTTATATGCTGTGTGGTAGGCATGAGTCTTTGGGGAGGGATCAGGATGGAAGGGGAGCACATGCCAGCACGCAGGGTACAAAAAGGCACGTGGTCCATCTGGCAGAGCAGGGAGCTGGATTGTGCCAGGGTATTGACACCCAGCCAGCGCGCCAGCTTCGTTCCTTTGATGCTCGGTCGAGCAGTAGTGCCCCATTTCCAGCACAGCGGGCTGGCTCTGGAAGCGGGACATGAGGTTGGCTCAGGGTGCTTCGCTGTGTCTCCTCTGTGGCAGACCCTTTGCCAGCCAGATAGAATTGGGATCTGGGTGGGAAAGCTTACACAAATGAAGTAGGGGGGCTTTACTAGAGGCTTTGCTTTATGAACCCATCACTCCTCCTACCCTAGATTGTTTGTTCAGACTTGGTTGCCTCCAGCAACACATTATTAGCGGGAACTATGGTGTATCCTGGGAGACCTGCAGGATTCCCTGCAAATCTTTTGAGTTCTTCATCTCCAGGGAGGGAGAGGCACAAAAGCATTCCACTCTGTTGATGCAGTTGCATGTACATTGTTCCCCTTTGAATGCTGGTGTGTCTCTTCAGCTAATGCTGTAACTGGACTCCACAGTCTTCATCTGGCTTTTTTGTCTCAGACAGTAGAATATACTTTTATTTGTAAAGCCACCAAGCTGCCCTGCTTTAAAGGCTGTATTTGAAACCAGGCAGTCTACTATGCTTAGCTGAGAAGGCTTCAGCAGGGCTGTGTGTTTGTTATCTCTGTCCTTGCTCATGGTAGACTTCAGGCTTTTTGGGTATGTCCAGCCTTAAGGTAAATACAGATTGTGTCATTCATTAGCAGCTTTCTGCTTGATTTAGCATGACTACAGAAGCAGTGACATAGAGTAACAACATGGGTATGTACTCAGGGCTCTTCTAAGATCATATATCTCTGTTAAAACCTGTGCCTCTGCAAATTCTTTAGGGTTAGGATAGCCTCCTCACGATGTGGTCAAACCCTGTAGCTACGTTTTTCATCTCTTTTCAGTTTGAAATTACAGCACTCAATGATTTTCCTCAGAAATCTGCTTCAGCTCCTTTGGCTCTTTTGTGTCCTGGACTTGCAGGGACCAGCCTATTTGTCACAGCATAGTTAAAACACTGTGAAAAGCACTTGATTTCCTGATTAGTCATGTATGTGTCCAAAGATGGGCAGTGTCAGATGAACTGATCTTTCATAAAGGTCAAGACAGGTTAGCTAAGGGAGGTCAGAGCACCAGTAATTAAGGCCTCAACACCAGATGGCATCTCGATAACAGAGCCAAGTCAGAGGCAAGGCACGTGAGCATTCCCGTGAGAGTGATGCTGGTGGTAATGGGGGACTATTGGAAGGGCAAGGGGGTTAAGGAAATACAGAGGAGGTGTCTTGCGTGTGATCTGCTTACAACAGGCGGTTTAGTTAGCAAGAGACTCCGATGCTGAAGAACCATGCAGTTCCTTCTGTGTGCTCGTATTAAGGCTGTGTGCGTTTTGCAGTGACAGATGCAGGGCGCAGAGGGTTTCAAGGGGCTGTATCACAGAGCTGTGGGCACACTCACAGCCATGCCCCTCCCCTGCCAGGCTCCCTGTACCTGTGCCCAGCTGGCTGCTGCAAGCTGCCCCTGGCTGGGCAGGGGCTGGGGTGCTGCTGGGGCAAAAGGGTTAACTGTGCTCTGCCAAGATTGAAAGTCCAGCTGTGTCCATGGAACAAAACCAGTTTGTCTCGCATGTCTGACCAACCCAAACCTGAACTAATGAAGCAAACAGGTGTGAAGGGAGAAGGGTTTTGCCTGAGCAAGTAGCTCCTTGTCTGCTGGATAAAGGGAAAATCAGGTCAGTAGGAATCAACACATCCCTCATCAGATGGCAGGGAGAGGAGTTGCTCTTCAGAGAGCAAAGGCACTCAAGATTAACCTGTTACCTGCTGGAGCTCACTTCCAAGGAGATCTCAAGTCAAACAGCATGGGACCAGGTCCCAGCAGGCTTCTCCTCCTGGACCTGGAAATCCAGCTCAGAGGCCTTGTGAATTTCTTTTTTCCATGGAAGAATTGAGGAGGAAGGAAATATGAGGACAGATGGCTGGGCTATACCTTTTACGTATTTGAATTCTTTCATACTACATTAAGTAGCAAGCAGCTTTAATCCCCATGCTTCAGCCCATCCCTTGCTTTACAGAAGAGTTTCAAAGTGGTTCTTGAGCCTCCTGGCTGCCAGTACTTTCTGAAACGTGAGCCAACAGAGGCTTGCTTGTGAAAGGCAGCTCTGTTTCAGATATGATAATTGTAAATGATACTGCCTCCTTACATGTTCTTGCAATTTTAAGGAGAAAAAGCTATTTTCGCTTGCTGATCTTTGTACACTTCTAAAAATACTTCATATTCTTTCTCAGAGGTGACTCTAACTTCAGGATACAAAATTTATACTTCAATTTGTGAAGTCTGTGCAGTGCTCTGGGATAATTTTGGTTGGAAACTGCCATGCTGTATGTAGATAAGATCGTGAGGTCATTCTTTTTCTCCAGAATTGCCAGCCTCACACATTTACTAGGTTTTAACAGAGCACTCTAATGCATCTTCTGAACAGCCCAACAACCTGTCTCTTCTACAAACTGTACTGAAACACCATCTTACCGCAGTCAAGTAAAACTTATGCCTGTGTGGGCTTCATCCAGATTTCTAGTGTTGTCAAGGACTTATTTTGTTACGTAACTTGAGATCCACATAATACAGGCAAATTTGCTGGAGTCACATCAAACCTGTCCTATAAACAAAATGAAAGTGTAAAGTAAGCCCTTGTGCCACTTTTAATCTAACTGAAGAGCAGTTGTCAAGAGGTAAATATTCCTCACTAATTTTCTTTGAAATTTTAAGAACCTAAGGGTCCCTTTGTATTTCTTTAATGGTTTTGTTTGGGTTTTTTGTTTTGGTTTCCTTTTTTGTTTGTTTATTGGGGTTTTTGTTGTTTGGGTCTGTTTTTTAAAGCCTTCAGCTCAGAAAATCACAGCTCTATTTGGAAAATGCCATATTCTGTACTTTTTCGTATAAATGGAGTCGGCTTTGTGATGTGTTTAACAAAGTCAGTTTCCACATTAGCTATGTGCAAAAAGCAAGATGTTTTTAAAAAAGGAAATAATAATGGTGAATATACAGAAATGTTTAAAAAAGTCTCCACTGTATGTCAAATCTGCCAGTATAGCTTATTTTAAAGAAAATTGCAAGTTAATGCCTTTATAAAATGGTGAAAATACAAATTCTGTTGGAATTAGAATCACTAAGGCAATGAACCTTGACTCCCAACAGCCACAGTAAATTCCTTGCTATCTCACTGTCCTCTGTGATAAATAACAGGACTGTTGATAGTTCTCTTTATTGCTAACACTATAAGGATAAAATAATTTTTAGTTCCTGTGATGAGAGGTAAGGTGGTGGGAACGAAGAAGATCCTCCAACATAATTTTCTACTCTGTGGTTTCTTTGGCAGAAGTTTGAATACAAAGGATGCCTTTATCAATTGCATGTTTATTTTCCTCAGCTTCTCATAGTTTATAATTTGGCTGTGAATTTTAAAGAGCATCAAATGGAGCAGAGATTAGAAATTGGCTCCCTTTGTGTCCTATTGAAAGCAGACCAGCCCCTCCTCCTTAGGCAATGCAGAGTTCTTTGCTAATAAGGCTGACTGAACAAGTCTTCATTAAACTTTATGTTGCGGGGCTGGAGAATTTATTTGGCCCCATCATCTGTTCAGGGCATGACCTGGACAAATCACCCGTGATGCCTTGGATGTGAAAAGGCTTTGTTTGGCTTCTCCCATTCTTAACACAATTAGTAGCCCTGCAGCTTGCATCCTTGGGCAAGGTAGGGTCATGCTGTCTCTTGGTGTAATTGCTGCTCTCAAGGTAACTCACTTGGAGTACCCCTTGAGTGATTCAGTAGCACGTGATTTTAGCCAGTAAATCCCAGTCCCATAGAAATGAGTGGCAGATGAGGATAAAGCTGGTTATACCCATGTGTTATAGTCACTCCGTACTGTCTGTGCTGGCAACCTGCTAGGAAGCATAATCAACTGAAATTTCCTCTAAACTGGTGTAAAGAAACTCAGTTAAGCAATATGTCTGCCATTAGGGTGACTGAGGCTTTTCTCCACTTCCAAACACTGTGGTCCAGATGTTCACCGCCTCCTTTTTCAAACGAGGAGTAAGTTACAATACATGTGACTTCTGTGTATCATGGCAGACTTCACACAAATCTCTGATTAAAAATCACCTTCCACTTGAAGGTAAGGTTATTACAAAGAATACCAAATAAAGCAGACAGCTTTTTGTAATAGTCATTAAAGCCTTAGGAGTTGTTTCACAAGTATGTAATCCCTTGAACATGTCGGAGTTTGCTTTGCTCCAGAAAAATGAAAGGGTTTTAAATTGTATTTCATCGTCATCAATCCTGAGGATGATGCATTTACTTTGGCACTGGTTTTGGTACTTCTTCAAATGAGGTCTCTGTTCTGTTCCATGTTACTGCACTGGAGGGAGTGGTATGATTTCCATTCATTATGGGCAGGAGGTAAGATTTCAGGTTTCTTCCCCCAGGCGCTGGCTCATGCATCATTTAAGCCTTTCCCTTTTCTGTGCCTTAAAGTCACAAGGCACTGGAAGCATGCAGCAGGTGAGCCAGGGCGCTCCCTCTTTCTTCGTGTCTGTGTGTATAATTATATATATTTCTATGTATGCTTGTGTGCGTGCATGTATACATGCTCTTATTTGTAAATTCTTCATGACATCAAACAAAATTTAAGTCACGTTTTCTGTTGGAAGGGAGGGGTGAGCATCAGACAAACCCAACCAAATGAATGTTGAATCAGACAGGTCTCAACAGTGCAACAATAATACCCTGTCCCACCCCTGGCTTTCTGGCCCACCTTCGTCAGTCTCCACACACACAGGTCCAGGTTTCGTCAGCCCACAGCACAGATTGCTTTGCAGCACCAGAAGGACCAATTTCTGTCAGGTGGCATCCACCCAGTTTGTGAGGAAAATAACATTTTCTGACCCTTCTGAACCAGCCTCATCTTTGAGGGGGACAGGCTCCTGCCTGCAGCTTGTAGGTGGAGAAAGGATTGGTAAAATATGATAGGAGGTGCATCCAGAGAGATCCATTTCTAGCCACAGCAGGGTTGGCTATATATGAGCCAGCAGTGTGCCCAGGTGGCCAAAAAGGCCAACAGCGTCCTGGCTTGTATCAGGAATAGTGTGACCAGCAGGACTAGGGGGAGTGATTGTGCCACTGTGCTCAGTGCTGGTGAGGCCCCACCTTAAATACTGTGTTCAGTTTTGGGCCCCTCAACATAAGAAGGACATGGAGGTACTAGAGAGAGTTCAGAGAAGGGCAACAAAGCTGGTGAGAGGTCTGGAGCACAAGTCTGATGAGGAGCAGCTGAGGGATCTGAGGCTGTTTAGCCTGGAGAAAAGGAGGCTGAGGGTAGACTTTATTGCTGTCTACAACTACCTGAAAGGAGGTTGTAACATGGAGAGTGTTGGTCTCTTCTCCCAAGTAGCAAACAATAGTTCAAGCGGAAATGGCTTCAAGTTGCACCAGGGCAGGTTTAGATTGGATATTAAGAAAAAATTCTTCATGGAAAGGGTTGTCAGGCATTGGAACAGGTTGCCCAGGGATGTGGTGGAGTCACCATCCCTGTCGGTGTTTAAAAGGTGTTTAGAGGACGTTCTTAGGGACATGGTTTAGTGCTAGAGTTAGGTCATGGTTGGACTCGATGATCTTGAGGGTCTCTTCCAGCCGAAATGATTTTATGATTTGAATGGCAGGCATGGTTAGGGCACCGTTGGGGGTGAAGGAGGCATCTCGGAGAGGTCTCAGCATGAGAACTAGACCAGCTGGGCAGTGATCTGTGGCCTGTGAACTTCTCTACACACTCTTGTTCTCACATACCATAAATGCTTACTGACAAAACCCTGCTTCAACCATGTGAAGACATGTAACAAGCAGAAACCCATCTGAGACTATGTCTCATATAGCTCCTGGATATTAATGGGCTTGGCTATTCATATTTTCAGTCATAAGAAGTCATATTTAGCTCTGACTAGTGCCTGGATCGAGACATGTTTTATATAGCTGAGGATTATCTGGCTTTCAGTTAATCTTTCGTCCCAATGTACCTTGATGCTTTTCTTTCCTTATGTTTTTGTTTTTTTTTTCTCTGAGTATATCCTGGCCTAAACCATCTTGTCCTGCCAGGATGGTACTCCAGAAACCCATTCTGAGCCACTGAGCTTTAATTTTGCCATCTTTTCCTCCCAAGAAAAGGATCTTGGGATGGCTCCTGTTCAGAAGGCAGTCGTTGCAAGATAAATTATAAACACAAGCCAAACACGACTCATGGGATGCTGTTCAGCTGAACTGTACAGGCTGGACTTGGTTCTTTCTTTCTCAGCTGCTGCAGGATGAACACAGGCCAGCAGTGACAAGAACACTGCTTAACAGCAAGTCCTTATCTGTTATCTATACTTCAAATGCCTCAGGAAACAGAGTTGAAACAGACTTTCATCCTGGTTTCACATTTTGTAAGGATGAATATTAATAAAGCCTGGTGAGGTGTGAAGAAGTATATTTGAGCGTGGGTAGCTGGGGGAGCTTACGGACTCTCTGGCGATTTGTTCTGCAATGAGATCCATTCTGCTGTCAAACAGGCCCCAGCAGTAAGAGTAAAACTCCACTGGTTAGCTATCTACAGCAATATCTGCCAAAGAAACGTCAGACATCAAAAGAACAATCTTGGAAGGGGTGAACTAGACACCTGATATTGATCAGCTGGTTTTACTTTTTCTGCAGGGGCTGTTGGAAAAGTTTCCCAACCTAACGGGTTCTGACAGAACTTCCACCAAGGTCCAAGGTAGAGTTTTGATATTCTGGACCCAGACTGGCAATAGGAGGGCAGATAAGGTCCTTCTCTCAAATGAAGGACATAAAGCTCAAGTTGAGCTCTTGTGTAAATGAGAATAGAGTTGAACCTAGGTTTCCCACAGCCAAGCATAAAGCCTGAGTCACCAGCCTAACAGGGATTTTTGAGTGAATTTATCCTGATTTTTCACAAAGGCTGATGTGAGTCTTTGAGGTATTCAGCTTAGTGATAACAATGGCAGTTTAGTGCATGTATTTTTTGGAAAGCAGATTTTTTTTCCCACAAATCTGGTTCTGATTCTACTTCTAATTTGAGCTAATTGCTGTGCACATTTAAAAAGTGTTTTCATCAGACAAAGGGTCAATGGACTAATACCACGTGAGGAAGAAAACTGTTTCCTGAGAAACAAGTCTGCTTCAGTATGTCCATAACATCCCAGCACCCCATGTAGTGCTCCGTTGTGGTGGCCAGATTAATTATGGACTTTAATTGGGAACAAGAAACAAAAGAGGGAGTCTAGGGGAAGATGACTTCATCTCCCTGCTCGTCTTACATTGCTATTTCACACAAAAAGATCGAGGCAACAGACAGAACAGCAGACAAAATTATCTACAGAAAGGTTTCCCTTGGCTGAGGAGAAGGATAAAATGAGAAAAGGATCATTGTTTATCTGGAAAGTCACAAGTGCAGGTCTGAGTTTTCATCTTTCCAGCCAGCATGAGCATGTTAGTTTAAGCCTCACACCTTTAGAAGTTTCTGTTCAAGCGGTTTGTCCTTGGGCTAATTTCTCCATCTCATTCTGCCTTAGCCTCAACTTGCTACAAGCCTGGGCATTTTTAGCCTCTGTGAAACAAAACGTGCCTTTTCTTACACTGATCAAGAAGGCCCTATCTGCTGCATAAAGCTGTTGCAATGAGAGGCAGGAGGGAAGTGAGCAGTGACAGTGTTGCATAAGGGACAGCTTCATGGTTGGCAGACCTAGAGGTATTAGAAAATAAATGTTCCAGCTCTGCCATTAATTATATAATTTCAGATGAGTAGTATTATGGATTCAAATTTGCAAAAGCCTAAATGGAGAGGCTGGCACAAGGTGAGACAGTATGTGGCCACTCTTAATTTGTTTTTATAACTAAGAAGAGGCATCTAACCACTGATTCTGTCCCCTTAGTAAGGTAGTCGTGTCTCTTCTGTAGGCTGGCAGGCACCAGCTTTGCTGCGTGCTGTTCTGGACCCTTCCCTCCTGAAGGACTCCTGTACAACATGCTTGTCCCTACAGTACCTGATCACATAGTCATTCATTCTGTCATCTAGTCCACCCTTCATCATTTCTTTCACACCATTAGACCAAAACCCAAAAGTTGTAGGTTAGTCTCTCCTTGTTGCTACATTCATTATTCAAACCATAGAGCCGTTTACCTTGTGCGGTTAATTCAGCGTACTTAAAATAATTTCTATACTGAATTATTTTAATGCTTAAACGTAAAATCAGTAATTTGTTTGTAAGCCGAATACTTTCTGGCATGATTTCCAAATTATCCAGATAACCCTGCCTTCAGACAATCTGTTTGTTTTCTTTTGTGTGTCAAAATCCCAAATACATTTTGTTTCTCCATAGTAACCACTAAGGGGAAATGAAAAGAACCTGGGTAACCCTAGAAATGTCACAACAGAGCACAAGGATGCTGGCTGTTGCTCAGAGGCACTGACAGATTGTCCCCATGGATTTCAGTCTTACATCCGAACTGCATGGGGTAGGGGTGGGGGCGGGGGCGAGGACAGACGATGTAGGCTAAACTGGGAGATTTGGGAAGACCCCACTGTTTATTTGGCAGGTGGAATGATCTGTGTTAGTGAACCAGGCTGTTTGGTGTAGAGGGTAGGTTTCCTTCTTTCATTTGGCTTTTATGAGAAGAACCGGGAAGAAGTTCTGGACTGTGAAGTCTAATTCCCAGCTATCACAAATGGATGTTTCCTATTATCTCTCTCATAAATTTGTCTTGTTTGGTTTTTAAAAATAGCATTTTTATGCCCTTCATTTTCCTTGTGTGACACTGCACTAGATTCTGATATACTTCCAGTGATCAGAAACTGTCCTCCAATTTCTGTCCTTTATTTTGAGACATAGCAAAACATCTCCAAGGAGGTGCAAAAGTAGAGATTAAAAATGACTGAGTGACTTCTTTAAAACATGGTAAGTGCTTTGCATTTAAAAGTTATCTCTGTATTTACCCAACCTGGAATAAATCCAAAACAGTTCAGCTGAGAGGTCAGAAGAAGATCCCAGTCCTAAAACCACCTGGTGTATGAAGAGTTAACTGGAGACAGCGATTCAGCTGCTGAGCCAGGGAGCAGTCTGCTGCATTTCTTGCAAAGTGATCAGCTGAAATGGAGTTTGTTTGGGTTTAGTTCCCCCCCCCCCCCGCAGCAAAAGGTAGCTTTTATAGGAAAAAACCCAAGACTTAAGTTTCTTTGTTTGTCAGAGTTTAACAGGGAGTTTCGCAGCGCTTCTGTCCGCCTCCCACTCCTGCTCCTCCGGGTGTGCCAGACCCGCACAAGTAACCTGCACCTTCCCCCGCCCGGCGCCGGGGCGGGCGGGCTGGCGGGCGGGCCCCGGGCCCTGCTCCGGCACGCCGGGCGCTGCCTCCGTGCTGCACCGCGGGCAGCCCGATCGACCTGCTGGCGGATGGCACCCCGAAACGAGTTATCTGAGCCCTGGGTAAGTGCAGCAAGGAGAGAATCCATTCATCCAAGTGGTCTGGATTTATTTTTTTATATCGGTGGGAGGAGGAGCATATCAACTTAATTTAGAAGAAGGGGCCGATAAGCGCCTGGGTGGGCGAGTGAGTAGAAGGAAGGATGGCTGATGGAGGAACTACAGAGAGAGAAGACTGAAGGAAACGTCTCAGCCCATGATGTCTAAGGGAACTTCTAACACGATACCGCTGACTTGGGAAAGTTTTATTTGCTGGACGAGGTTGATGCTGTGAACTCCGGTAGGATGAGGCAGAGGGCTGACTTTTGGTCCTCCGGGAACAAGTGTTTAAAAAGTGGATTGTACATCGTATATGTATACAACTAAATTCCTGTGCCTTATTCGTGCTGCCTGCTGCACTGGCAGAAACGCACCGTGTTTTAGAGCCGAGGAGGATGTGGGGGAGGAGGGCAGTTTGGTTCATGAACCTTCATGGGAGGTTATTTCTCTTATGATCAGCCAGAGGAAAAGTAGACTGTTTCCTTGCTGATAAAAGCTTCTCTGTGGTATAAGAAGATAAACTGAAACATACAAAAAGAGCTATATTAATTTTCTCCAAATATTGCTGAAAGGATAATGGAAATCTGTGTCTGTGCCCACTGAGGTGTTCAAGAAAGAGAAGGTTTGGAAGCAGGTTTTGCTGGGAGATTAACAGCTCTGAGCTGGTCTGTATAGAATTTCAGTGGGTGAGTGAGCAATTCAGATTTGTCAAGCACGGCATTGTTAGGGGACTTGAGTGTTTTGGTATTTGTTGAAAACACAAGAAATGTGTTGCCCTCGTGTATGCAGGAAAAAGCAGCTGCATTTACAAATAAGCATACATTTGGAACCGAGTTCTCAAGTGCAAAAAACAAAATCCAGCTATGTTGTGATCTATAAGAAAAGAGAATTTGATGCAACTCATTTTTTTTCTTCCTCTGTTATTTTTAAACAGCGGTTTGTACTGCAGTGTCATCATGTGTAGGAGCGTGTATGTCTGAGCACTTTTGAGATTGAGTTGTGTGGGGACTTCCTTGCAGATAGGTTTGGTCTCCTGAATACTTTCTTTGTAACTTTTACATTCCTTATAGCCAATTCCGAAGTGCTTGGTTCACTATGAGCTCTCCATACTTAGTCTGGTTACATTAATGTTTTTCTCTGAGAGAGCAGCACTAAAATTAATTTATCAATTTTCTGAATGCATCATGCAACAGGGAAGTGAGATGGAGCTACTTAAATAACTGTTGCTGTATTTTTTCCCATGCAAATTAAAAGGTCAAAAAGCTTTAAAGTGATCATGTGCCTGCAACTTCTGCATATCACAAACCATAGCACATCCCTGACTTAGTTCCTGTGAGAAAAGAAAAATCTTACCTGTTTAAAGCACTCCCATATGTGACTTCACTGGACAGAGTTTTGGGTAAATCAGTTCATTGGTTAGTTGCTTTAGCTATTAAAATTTTGCATGATTTCTAATCTCAATTTCTCTATGTTGCTTTCTAGCTATCACATATCGCTTATTAGATCCCAGGAATTCTTCTTTTAGAATTTTCTGTGTAGGTGCTTCCAGATTGATTGTTCCTGAATCTCCTGTGGAGCAAATTAAATAGATTGAGCTTTTGTCTTTTGTTGTGTGGTAGGACTTTTATTCCTTTATAGTTGTGGATCTTTTATGAGCCCTTCTCAGTTTTTCTACATCCCTGAATTCTGGACGAATCATTGGGTCATAGTGGTCCACCAGGAACCAGGCCGTGCTACATACTGCTTCACCTTTCTCTTTTCCTAAATCCTAATATTACATGAGTTCTTTTAGCCTCAGGTTTGCACCAGAAGTGATAATAATCCAAATCTTTTCCAGAATCACTGCTTCTAAAGGTGTCCTCTATCCCATGTTACCGTACTTCACTCTGACCTTCCTTATCTGAGTGAAATCCATGCACGTTATCTCTAAGTGCATACTACTGAACAGACCATTCGCAATAAAACACTTCTACAGATGTCAGTAAATGAGATGTACAGAATTATTTCCATCTAAAAGTGGGTCCTACTGGTGGCTCAATGTAGCAAGAGGTGCTCCATTTTATCTCTTTAGTAAAATTGGCGCTTGTAGAATACAGGAGTTCTGCTTTACATGTCTTTTATTGGCTACATCTTGCAGACAGCCTAACCAGCCAAGGAGCATCTTCAGTGAGTTGTGAAATCTGCTTGGTGTCTGGCCATCCACGGGCAGAGAAGGCAATCCCTTTTCTAGGTGGTCCCTTGCTAGGAAGTGAATGAAATAATGTAGATGAAAAGAATCAACCTGAACTTTCTCCTTCCCAAATTTAAGCCAAACTCCAAACATTTTCCAAAGCTGGAAGCCATTCAGTTGAACTTAGCTTATTGTCTGTTTTTCAGCTGCATCAGCATGTACAGGTTCCAGCTGGGACCAATATATAATCACTGAAATGTTTTTGGGAATGCTGATCCAGGAGACTTTCTGTCCTGACCTGAAGTTCAGATCCTCTCATGGGAGCTCCTGTTCTCAAGAGATTTTCAGTCTGCTTTGTAGGTCATAAGGATGATGAAGAAACACTCAAACTTCAGTGTACTTACATGAATGTAGTTACAGGCTGTTGGAGTAGAGAGCTGCTGCAGCCAAGATCCTTGTTCCTCCAACCAAACCAAAAATAAGGCTGCTCTTGGCTGCAAAGGGAATTGCTTTGACTTTGCTGGACATTGTTTCCTCCATTCCTGTACCCAGGTGTTACAGTGAAAAGGGGAAATTAGAGGATAACATTTATGATTTTTTATCATTTTTTTTCATCAAATATAAAAAATGTCTTGCTTTTCACAAAAGTAACCAGAAGTTTTCCATTTGGACAGAGAGTCTTTGCTCTGGAGTTTATAATTCTTCATGCACAAGAGCTGCGTGCACATACACAGCCTCGATGCCGAGAGCCAGAAATAAGTTGAAGCATGCAGAATTCCAGTACCTGCCCTCCTATTAAACTCTGCCCTGATTTTACAGAGGCTAATGCTGCCAGAGCTATCTCTATTTATCCTTTGTGCTCAGGAAGCGTTTGCCACTTCCATTAAATGACTTACTAATGGTTCACAGCCTAGCATGCTGCCAGGAGAAAGAGATAAAATATGCAGGATTAATGCTTGCTGGATGCTGAAGTTGTAAAACCACCACTCGGCATCCCGGATCAGCCAGGGCTTCCTGGGAGGTGACCACAACCAAGGACATTGTGCCTTGCTCTGCTCATGTTTTATTCTTTCTGGTGGACCCAGAAGGATGCCAGTTCCAGGCATGCTGTGTTTTTAATCTGTTTGGTGCCTGTTATTTTGATTTATTTCGAATTCTGTAGTTAGCGCCAAGGCTTGTCTGGGCAAGCAAATCCTCCGGAGGAACGTCTTTCCCGAGAGCGAACCTGCGCCAGCGGCACACCTCCCATCCGCTGCTGCCGCTTTCCCCGTCGAGAGGAGACACCACTTGCCCCCAGCACAGCACTGCTGCCTCCTTCCCCTTGCTGGGGGCGGCCAGGCAGGGGTTAACAGTTCTTCCCACTCGTTGCTGTCCCCCCACAGCCCCTGGCTGGGCGGTAGGGCAGCCCCATAGCGGGGGCAGCCCCGGGACTGTCCTGCGCGCTCACCCCGCTGCCATGGCAACAGGCCAGGAATGCCTCTGCCTCGCCATCCCTGCCGCCATTCCCCAATGTCTGGTTTGCAGACAGCTTCATTGTCTGCCGGACTGACGGTTGTCTGTCCGTCAGCTTCCAGCGAAGCAGCCTCTTCCCCGAAGACAAAAGGCCCGACACAAAGAAGGGACCAAACAGGGCTGAAAGTTTAACGACGGAGCACAAGCCCCTTAGTTTTTGTTTTAACTGTAGGAGAGAGAAGAGAAGAATAAGAATAAGAATTCTGGCTTATCCTAAATGATAGCCCATGAAGGAGGAGAGGAGACATAATTAGGTTTTGCTGGGATTCAGCAATTGCTTCCTGATGCCTCATAAGGAGCCTGGCTCACCCACAGGACTCTGTGGCACAGTTTTTCACCCCAGCATGGTCAGGCTGCTCCCTTCTGACAGCTGCTCAGATCCTATAATGAAAGAGTTGGATTTCAATTGGCTCTATGGGTGAACCAATTTTCATAGCCAAAATCAACAGCAGCATTGACCCCAAGGAGCACTTTTGTTCATGACCAGCTCAGAGCTCACACACAGATTTCTCCACGTGTCAAGTAGATACCTTGTTTCCTAAGGTTTCCCCCTTACCTTGCGGTGCACAGATTATGGGGAAATTTATGGAGGAGAATACTGCTGAGTTAGTAAATACAGGATTTAATCTTCCAAGCTGTCAGCGTTTCTAGAGCATTAAAATTCTGGTTCAGATAAACACACTCCCTTCAAATGCAATCTCTTTCCTTGTCCCAAGCAGAAACATGCTTTCATTAAGTCAAAGCAAGGGCAGAATTCTCCTTCATGACTTCAAACGCTCATATGCATGTTCCTTAACAAATCCTACAAGAAATGCCATTTCACATGAGATGTTATATTCAAAGCTTTTCTTTGGAGTCTGTAGGGAACTGCTGCTGGTTTGGCTGGCGGGGGGAGGGGTTGAATGCATCTGCCACAGCAACTCTTCTCAAATCTCATGCAACAGTCAGTGCTACAACATAAGAAGATATTGCTTTAGGATACTTCCGTTACCTGTTAAGTGTAAAAACTGTTAAGTGTTTGTTGCCCATTCATTTCTTCAATGTCCATTTGATCCGTTTATAGGAATATATTAGTAATTATTTTTCATTGTATAGTTTGGGTACCTTTCTTTTCAAGCTCAATAAAGTCCTCATCTTATTATCCCATGTTCCTCGCTTCTGTAATCCCTCTTGTTACCTTCGGATAGACCTCGGTTCTTTCAGGCCTCTTCTCAAAATCTCACATGGCCCTTCAGAAAGCTGTGCTTTGTTTACAGGGCACAGCAGCTGTGGGGCCCCTGTTGTTTTCCTTCGCATCAGTCACATTCAGTGCTCAGCTCTTGTCGCTGAGCTGCCACCAAACCAGCTACACAGTTTGGTGATACAGGCTGTAAGCTTTCTCATTGTATCGTCCATCTTTTTTTTTTTTTTTTTCCCCTAATCTTATCCTGTGCCCTGAGGACCTGCGAAGTGTCATCCAGATTTCAAGAATGCAGAAGTTTATTTCTACTTTGCATTCTGTGTTGTGTTTAATACAGGCATTGCCCTGACAATATCAGAGCCCAGTCCCGTCTACCCTGTGTACCCTGCCTGATTCCTAGTAACTGCTGTCCCAGGACAGACATTTTCAGGATTCTTTGTTCATCGCCTTCAAAGCTGATATCTTATTCTCTCATGTATGATGTGTGTATGTACACATATATGGCAAGGGGCTCAGTGACTGAGATGGCTGACATTTAGGGTCTCTTGTTTACTTCTCCACAGGATTATTTTAGTATTTTCTGCTCTCTGTCTTCTTACAAAGAAAAAGAGATGACATGGCAAAGCCACTAGCTGAATTCCTCCCCATCTGTACCTGCATCAAAAAAATGGGGAGCATCATTTGGGAAAGAAAGAGGACACACAGCTAAGACTAGGCAGTTCAGGAGAGCTGAGACTTAACAGGAAGAAAGGAGTTAGCGTCGCTGCGAAGTTTTGCAGGACAAGCATAAGGGAGTCCAGTTGGAGGCCAGTATCTAGTGGAGTGCCTCAGGGGTCACTGCTGGGGCCAATATTATTCAATATATTGATTAATGATTTAGACGAGGGAATTGAGTGTACTATCAGCAAGTTTGCTGATGACACTAAGCTGGGAGGAGTGGCTGACGCGCCAGAAGGCTGTGCTGCCATCCAGCGGGACCCGGACAGGCTGGAGAGTTGGGCGGGGGATAACCTGATGGAATTTAACAAGGGAAAGTGTAGAGTCCTGCATCTGGGCAGGAACAATCCCAAGTTCCAGTATAGGTTGGGGAATGACCTGTTAGAGAGCAGTGTAGGGGAAAGGGACCTGGGGGTCCTGGTGGACAACAGGATGACCATGAGCCAGCACTGTGCCTTTGTGGCCAGGAAGGCCAATGGCATCCTTGGGTGTATTACAAGGGGGGTGGTCAGTAGATCGAGAGAGGTCCTCCTTCCCCTCTACTCTGCCCTGGTGAGACCCCATCTGGAATATTGTGTCCAGTTCTGGGCCCCTCAGTTCAAGAAGGACAGGGAACTCCTGGAGAGGGTCCAGCGTAGGGCAACAAAGATGATTAAGGGAGTGGAGCATCTCCCTTATGAAGAAAGGCTGAGGGAGCTGGGGCTCTTTAGTTTGGAGGAGAGGAGACTGAGGGGTGACCTTATTAATGTTTATAAATATATAAAGGGTGAGTGCCACGAGGATGGAGCCAGGCTCTTCTCAGTGGCAAACAATGATAGGACAAGGGGCAATGGGATCAAGCTGGAACACAAGAGGTTCCACTTAAATTTGAGAAAGAACTTCTTCTCAGTGAGGGTAACAGAGCACTGGAACAGGCTGCCCAGGGAGGTTGTGGAGTCTCCTTCCCTGGAGACATTCAAAGCCCGCCTGGACACCTTCCTGTGCGACCTCACCTAGGCGTTCCTGCTCCAGCAGGGGGATTGGACTAGATGATCTTTTGAGGTCCCTTCCAATCCCAAACATACTGTGTGATACTGTGATACTGTAATTTGGGCCCTGTGTTTTGCCCCCGAGCAGAGCCATAGCAGGGAGGGAAGGTGCCTGCTAGAGATGGGAAGATGGGAAGTTACAATTTGTGCAGAGAGGAAGGAAGCATGGGGTTTCTTCTTCACTTCTCGCCACAGAGTGCTGTGGTAACATCATGGGCTACTTCTTCCCATTCTTCACACGTGGGTCTCTTTTGGTCAAACTCTCACATTTAACAGTGAGGCCCAAGCCTTTCTGCTCGCTGTAATCATACCAGCATGGCCCGAGGGAGAGAGGAAGAAACAGCTTCTTGGATCATTTCTGTTTGACTGCTTACCCTGAATAATCCCATGTACTATAGTGGCTCCACACACATATACAAAAAAGAAGAACAAAACTCCAAATGACATAAGGAAGATAACAGCCCAGTATTTGGTTCTGTTGATTTCCTGTAATTGTGGGTAGCTGCACAACAGCTGGGCTTTTATGGTGGGAGCCTGGGCCAAAGGAAAAGGCTGTGCTAAGCAGGTCCCAGACCTGGAACGGATGAGTGTGGAAAGCAGGGAATGGCCTCATTAATCAGAGCAATACGTTGTAAGACAAGCCATTCCCTCATAACAGCCTCGTGGGCTGGTCAGCCGCTGCCTTGAGGTTGGAGATGAGGTGCTGATAGAACCATGGGATGTTAACAACACTCAGTCTGGGTCAGAAGGCTGTGTAGCAAGAGCAGTTAACTCAAATATATTTGGATGAACATGCTGACAAGTTTTCTATCTTCCACTACCCTTGGGAAGCCTTTCGTTATGTGCATATGGAGGGTGAGCTGGGTCAGCTCCATTAGTTTGTGAAGTTGGCTGAAGTTGTTGACAGTGTAGTTGAGCTAGTCAGACTGGCAGGGCAGGCACAAGCTCTGCAGATACAGCTGGGCTTTTAGAAACACTCTCCAAGACAGCCCTTGTAACATCAATGTAGTTTTCCTGGATGGCAAAAACTGAGAACAGTCTTGAAGTGTCACCATAAAGGAGGGTGAAGTTAGGAATAAGCATGTTTCAGTATCCATTGCAGCAAGACTTTGCTTTCCAGGGTCTTGGCAACTGTTTGGAAACTAGTGGGTTTCTCTTGGTATTTTCACTTGGTTAAAATTTTTTTTGGAATCTCTGAGCAACCTACTTTTATCACCCCTGTCTCTAGCTAAGCAAATATTTAGGTCTTTTGGGTGCACAGTTTAAAAGAGTGAGTATATGTAGTCTTCACACTCTTAGAGTCCCAGGGTGAGGAGCAGCCCCATGCTCACCTTAGGCTCCTGGAAAAACTCCCAAGTCTCTTTCCATTTTAGAAATGTTCTCCAGCCCACCTTACTGCTTTATCTTGATGTCTCAGGGTTTTATTTGTCCCAGTCCATGCAATTTATTTGAAGGAAAATCAGACATGAAATACTTTGTGGGGTTTTTTTACAAAATAATAGGGATCTTTTCTGTATTCTGATTTTGTGTAAGAACATGTCTCCCAGATGATAATTTTTAGTATTCCAACATTGTGCAAGGCTAGTGCATTAAAAATAACTGCATTTTAAATCATTAATTCATATGATAGTTTCTATTGAAAGCTGGGGAGATATATTCTATCTATCATCAGTTTTGCCCCCAGTTAATATTAGATCAGTCTTAGCAGAGGGAACCATGCCATGCACTTGTTCACTTTGGAAAAATCAGTATTTGTCATACTGAGATCTCAGGCAAGAGTATTGCTGACTGGTACTAGAGGCCTTTCTGATTTACCTCCAGTATTTTTGATGGAATCCTTCTTGTTTCTAAACTATGTGGACAGTGCTCTGTTTTTCAGTGTATGGGAGGAACAAAACGGTAAGAAGCAAATGCTCAGCATTCATCCTTGCAGTTCACAACCAGTCCTGTATTTAAGCATCCAGTCTTGGCTGTTCACTGCAGTTTCTCCATGTTTCTATTTGTTCTCATCCAGATATACTGGCTTGCAAGCAGCCAGTGCACAAGGAAATTCCTTGGCATGCATGAGTTAAATTTTGCTCAGCCAAAGGCCACAGCTTCTACTGTCTTCAGTTATTTTATTCCCTAGGAGCTCCCTTGTTTATTCCATTTATCCTGCATGGTCCCTAGAAAGCCCACAAACTTTCACATGACTTATGGTAGCCTACTCATCAAATGCCATTAACACTTCCCATTACATCAGTATTTTTGCTTTGCTACAGAGAGAAAGCTTGCAGAGCAGAGGGCATTAACTGCTGGCTGAAGGTCACTTAGACAATCACATAGTTCAGATTAGCACCTAAGCCTTTTGCAGCTCATTCCTATGTCATATCCTTTGCATCATGCTGCTTGTCAAGCACCTGTAATTATCATTATTTGTTGAAGGTGGGGGTGTTGCTTTGACAGGTGCATCCTCAGCCACATCTACATGGGTCAGGCATTACACAGAGATCAGGCTGTCCTTTCTGTTTCCTCACACTATTTGCAGCTAGTCTCCTTCAGCCCTTTGTGTTATGTGTCAAAAATCCCTTCAGGAACTGGGGAAAAAAAAAAAGAACTTTGCCTACACATGGCTTTGCTATAGCTCTTCTCACCTTCGCACTGAGCACCTCCCCTGTTAATTCATAAAACTTGGTTGAGGCCGGGATCTCCCACAAGCTTTGAGTCAAGAAGAACTAGCCAAACTGGCTGCCCTCGCATAGTTACAAGGTCTTCTCTGCACTTTAAACAGAAAATTTTTGCATGACAGGTTACAGGAAAGAAAAAAATATTAGCGTAAACTTCAGGCAAAAGTGTTAACTGTTCCATTATATATGTAAGTATGTATCAGCTGTGTTGTCTATGGAATAAATCTGTCTTTACAGTTAATCGGGTAACTAAATTATTAAAATATGTAGCTGAAATTTCCACAGAGCCTTACATTAGAAATTGGGAAATAAGTCTTTAGGTTTTTTGAAATAACAGCAGTGGCATAACTTGTAAATCATTTTGATATTGGTCAGGATAAAGGTGGTCTATAAATATGAGATTACCTCTTGCCTGGATAACCGGAGATATGCAGACAAGTCTGGCAGACAGGATGTGAGCTGCTGACTTGATATGATATAAAACTTGATCCTGGGAAATGCCTTGGGTGCAGGAATGAGGAAGTTAGTGCTACTATTTTTAAATGTTGTGGGGAGCCACAAGTGTTAGCAATAGTGCATTTTGAAGATGTAAAATGACAAACACCTGTTTTTTCTCCTCTACCCTCCATCACTTTTTTCTGTACAGTAGATAGGTTTAAATCTTTGTCTATCAATGTACATTTTAATTTTGTACCTTTTTTTGTCTGTCGTCAAGCAAAATACATTCCTTCTTTCCCTGATATACCTATACCTTGTTTTGCTTCTTTCTAAATGATGTGCAGAGATGGACATCAGTGTTTATTTTTGTAAGCAGTGAACTGAACACTGGTGCAGTCTTACTGAACATCCCTGTGTACTGACTTGTCCTTTTTTGCTACAGAATCAGCACAAGACTGAGCAGATAATTGGAGTGATGTTGGCTCCAGTCATGCAGGACCTGCCCAGCTAGGAATTAGAGATCAGCCAGTTACTTTGCACCAACTACCAAGTTGTCATCAGCTGGTATTACCATTTCTGGTCACTATCAGTACAGTTTCTGAACTGATGGGCTGGCGATAGCAAAACCAGGGTGTTTCAGAGATCTCATGCACATGATGGTCTCCTGCCTTCAGTTTTCCTGTTACTATGAGAACATTTCTTGCATTCATTCAACAGAGTCAGACCCCCATGCTTATGCAATACTGCAGCTGCCTTTGGATCCATAACTTGATGCATGAGACCACAGTGTGTTGCTTTGCAGTGAAAGGTTACGCTGCTTAATGGGACCCCAAATTCTGAGAGGATCCAGTAGCTGGCACATTTCCACCTGTGGTCTGGCACTGCAAATGTCAGACTTATTCCACATGGTGCTGTCTCAAGCACTGAAGACAAAACTTAAGAGGTCTGCAAACCTCTGTATTTTGTTACCATTCCATCATATATTACTTGTAAAATTATGGCATAATGAAGTAGCGTATTGTCTGTGTATGAGAGAGTTGTGTAACTGCCTTTTGCAAAACAGAGTTTGCTCAGTGGATGTTAGTATCAGGTCCTCCAAGATGAAGTGACATCATCTTTGCCTTTGTAGGCTTGGCTACAGATTTATTCTGCTTGCCAAATATCATTAACTTCCTGAAATGTCCGGGGCTGGCAGACCTTATTCACTCTCAGACTATTTCTTCATGAGCTACATGGTTTCGTCTCAGTGGCAGTTCCACTATTGAAGGATATGCTGTATGTACTAATTATTAATATCAGAGAGGGAAGCAGACCGCTGTGGATAGAAGTAAAGTCCAAAGTACATTCAGGGGCAAACTGATTTTGCTTATCTTCGACAACGTACTTTGAAAGGAACTGCTTTTGAAAAATGACGTGTGTGTGTTCCATTGTTCTCCTTTGCTCCTTGTTCTCCTTTTGGACGAAAGATGAAGCAGTAGGATTCATTCTTCTCCAAGGAATCAGTCATTCTCTTATTGATCCCTCTGCTGAAACAGGTTCAGCTTTGTGTTTCCTAGTTCTGCTCTGTCCCCTCACGCACAGGCTTTGTCCAGCCTGGCCAAACTTGGACCTTAACTGCTCCAGTGGTAGTAATAATGGCTAAGGCTGGGGTGTGCTTGTAGACTCAGTAACCTCTGGACTGAGCACACCTTGCTGAAAACAAAGCTAGATGACATAGTGGTAAAAATATGTCAGTTTTATCTATACTGTGTCTTCAGGGATGGAAATGAAGTTGCTTTGTAATGAATCATGTAGGTGTGCTTAGTTGCTAAGATGTTTACTTCATGAGTATATTATGTTTGTTTAATAGAAATGAGTTCTAAGGAAAAACAAGCAGATTTTAATGCTTGCACCACCACTTATACGAGACCTGTTCACAACTTGGCTAAAATTTGTGAATTATATGTGATGGAGCGATGCACTTCAGTCACAAGAGAGAAGCAACAATATATTTTGAAATAAACCAGTGACTTAACAAAGTTCAATGGTAAATGCAAGATTCTATGGCAAGGTACATTCGATTATTTACTGCATAGAGGACAGGGTAAGTCAGGCACACTGGGGAGGCCCTCCACGAGGGAGTCACAAGATTCAGAGCGGACTCCTTTGGTTTCTGAACTCTTACTGAGCGGAGTGGAGGTGCAGCTGGATCCAGTCCTCATCTCACACTTGGTCAATGGTTCATGTCTAAAGGATTATATGAGCACAGTCAGTCTAAGCTATGATCTTAGCAAAGCTCACAAAGTTTAACAAGCCCTTAGCCACTTACTGAGGGTGTATTGCAGCAAAGAATCTCTGAGTGTTGCAGAGTGAAGGAACTCTGCAGCAGGCATAACCTTGAGAGCCATCCCGCCCTAAGCGGAGATGCTGTTGTGCAGCCTGCTGCAGAGCGGGAGAGCTCAACGAGCTCTGGGCTGTCCACTGCTTAAGGAATAAGGTGATTGATTTATAGTCATATTTGCATACCAGCAAGAAGTCTGGGTCCCTGCCCTTGGCTACTGTGTGGGCATCCGTCTCCCCAAAGTCCGGCTGAAGCAGGCTGCAACTGTCACGACCACCCCTGTAGCTGTTGCTTGGGCAGGGAGGCGCACACCACCACATTACAGAACAACAGTATTATGTCACATATATATTGTGAATTCTTTGAACAGGCATAGTCTTGTCTAAAACTTGTAAAAATCTTGAAGACTTTTTCTAATTATATCAGTCTGAATGTACCCCCTTCTGGCCAGCTAGTGGAAATACACGAGGTGATCTTGAGGAAAAAACAAGTGCTTCCTAGATCTGAGACTCTCAGATGGGTTTAAATCAAAAAGCCTTCTTTTCTGTAATAGTTTTGAGACCCATTCGCTACCATTGTTTAACACGTAAGAGAATAACTCCACTTTTTGTAAGTGTGTTACAAGAACAAAATGTATTTGCTTCAATTTGTTTTTAAATTAGCCTTCTTTTCTTCTTTACTGACAACAGGAGCCAGCGTTTTAGCTACTCAATAAACATAACACAATAAAAATATTGAGTATTTTTCAATTAAATCATGCAGTAAAGTTCTGAACTGCAAACTAATTTTGTTATCTTCAACGTTTTCTTTACTCAAGGAATAATGACAGGGCTCTGATTGAATTTCAGTCTTTGTTTAATTAGTTTCTCCAGTTGAATGAAGATAAACAGAGGAGAGGAGAACATGGGAGACAGAAAAAGGCACTCAAATATTATCATACATAGCTGGTTGCAATGAGACTTCCAGCTGCAGTTACCACCGTTCTTACAGGTAGTCTGAGATCAATTTCTTAATGGTTGGGTCAAGCTCGGTTGTTGGGAAGATGTTCTCTCCCTTTTCCAAGCAGCAAGAGGCAGCATGAAGAATGGAGACATGGGGCAAATAATTCAGGGTAGTGAAGCACCGTAAGCACAAAATGCAGTAGTCTTACCTTCCCATAAATACATACATTTGCGTAGGTATGGAATAATAAGAAAATGTCAAAACATCAACAAATGAAGTCCACAAAAACTTACAGGGTCCTTTAAGATAGTACATGGAGGACGGTCCTTTTCAACAGTTTTCTTGCAGTATGAGAGCAGCTGCAATCTAGCTGTGAGAGGCTGAGTCATAATTTGTTTTCATTTCATCTTCAATTTAATATCTGCATGACGGGTTACGTTTAAAATGAAATATAGCAGTTCTTATAGACACTCATGGGGATAGATAAACTAGTTGAACATAGATGAAACTCGTGTTTTAAATAGAGCTGGAAGCTCTGTGATACGACTTCTTTGTAACTTCAGATGATTTAACTTCTGATGATGATTAAACTTCTTTTGGGACTTGTGATGAATTTGCAATGGTTATCCAAGCAACAGGCATCACATTTAAGTAGTGATTAACCCACTGCTAGGAACAGACTATGTAGTACTGCAGATGTGGGATAAAACTACACTAGGTTTAATCAGGCCACTGATTTACATGGCCTAAATTTAGACACCCAAGTTCAAAGAGATGTAGTGATAGAATGTGACAGAGTATGATGAACTGAAAAGTTAGCTAAGGATTAATCCATTCAACGTGATCTGAGAAGCCTGTCAAGTGGGAGGAGGAGTAAGAAAGGGAACTATAGAGATCAGGTCTGTGACTTCAGTCTTTCGTCTTGCACATTCTCATGCTGGTTACTTGGTCTGTTGTGATTTTGAAATGTTTCTTAGTTGTGCCATAAAGTATGAAGTTAAACATAACTTTTGTATTAACAGTTCTACACACTGGAGCACTAGATTGCTGTTAAATGTTTGCATGTGGTATGTTCAGCAGCAGGGCTAGAAGGCAAGGACTCTGTGACCAGTCATCTTTTCCACACGTCACATCTTGCAGAGACACTCACAATTTTCAGGAATGCTTACAAACCCGTGTTCCGGCCTGTCTGGTGTTGGTGGTCAAGAGGCTTGGAGTTTTCCAGTTTTCCAGGAAGAAAGTGTCCTGCAGGTTGGGAGAGTACATTTGTAGTTATTCCTATAATGTTACCATATGCTGATTCATAGCATAGATACCCAGGAAACCCATGGAGGTAATAACAGTTATCATCAGAGGGATATCCTCTGTGCAAAATAAGCAGGCAGTAACTTCCCATTGACAAGAAATTTTCTGTGCTTTAAGATACCTGCAGATTCCTTGGCACTTTTCTGCTGTAGCTTTATTGAGCTAGAGAAAGTTATGCTGATATCTGCAGCAGTAACAGATTTGACCTTCCACCATTAACAGAGCTGCGGTAAACAGGAAAGCTTACAAAAACAGGTCTGGCATCATAGCTTATACCAAGCTTCAAACTATTTGCAAGTGGATACATACAACAAAAATTCATTTCAGCAGTTCATAGGTTTCTATCCAACTCTGTGACATTTACACACATGGTCTGTGTTCAGTGAGAGTCCTAGAAATGTGCTGGGTACTGCAGTGCAGAGGAACAATAACCATTCCACATTTAACACTCTAATAGTCAACAATTACAAGAAGTGGAAAGAGAACCAGAAGCTGTGATAGTAATGAAGCGTTTTCCCAGAGCCATGTAGCAGGTCAGTGGCAAGGCTGGAGATAGGAGTCCAGTTGTATCACTTCAGGGCAATAGCCCACTCATGTTAAATATATTTTAAATTACACTGTCTGTCTTGGGAGAATCAGAAACATGACAGTCCAAAAAAAAGTATACAGACACAGTTGTGACTTGGATGGAAAAGGAATGCAAGGAAATGATCAGATATGCATGTCACAGAAAGTGTGTGAAAGTACAACCTTTGTCATGGAGAGATAACTGCACAAAAGCCTAGTCCATGATTTCTTCCGGATTTTGTCTGTCAGCTTTTCCATCATTGCTTATAGAGAGACACTACAGGTTTTATACCTGGCGTCCTCTCAACCTGGCTGATCTTTAAAAGCCAAGTCTGAAGGACTACCTGCCTGTATATCAGTGTCTGGTGGAGTTTATGTAGATTACTTTCCCAGCAAGAGCCCTAGAATAGATCCAGCTATGTCAACAGAAAGCTTAGCAGTGCTTACGTTGTCTGAGAAACTGGTGTTGGCTGCAGCAAGGAAGAGAGTACCTCATGGGAAGGTGTGACCCATGTTAAGGATATACCTCTACTACCAACTGAAGTGTAAAGTACAGCTATCTGAATTAAATTTAATATCTTCAGGTAACAGAAACGGTCATGCCATGAAGCTCTGAGGTAGTTTCTCTGAAGAGGCAAAATAGACAAGTACTCAGAAATCTGAAAATCCAGGCTTTTGCTCAGATCCATTTCTTAGAGTCGTTGTTTGCTTTTCTTTTTGAAAGGTGTGTAACACTCACAGATCTTCTTACTACTTCCTTGGCACAGTTTTGGTCATGATCTGTTTGCAATATCAATGTCCTTCAGCAGCCGGATGGCAGCCTTCCCCCAGGCATAAGTAGCATGATACTATCTAGGAGTTTTGGCCAAAGTAGTTTAAATAGAAAAACGAAAAGATGTTACAATAGAGAGAACCAAAGGTGCCTTTCCTTGTAGAGGGTCACAAGAGGCCACTCACGGTGAGATGTTCTACATCTATTATAACAATGCTGTTTTCAGTTTATCATACTGAAATGATTAACCATTTAGATACTGAACACTTCCAAAGCCAACAAAACATTAAGAGGCCTACGGATGAAAAAAAATCTTACAGTGCAGGTTGGCATTTTATTGTTCTCTGGGGACTTGAGATTCCAAGTTATTTAATGGCTAGGTAATGATGTTCAGGCAAGTATGTAGTAAGGTATGGCCAGTGCTGGTTGCAGGCACCACATCCATGGCAAAATGAATGCAGAGATGCACAGCTGCATGGGCATCCTGAGACTGCTTGCCCCAGTGCTTACATGTTGCTGCTGTCACTGAGACAGAGCTGCTGTCCCCTTCACCTCCTTGGTAAATCTGCTCCTGTGTTTGTAGCTGGCTGGAGCAACCTGTCAGGTTGGAATCTGGCAAAGTCAGGCAATAAAAAATTTTAAACTTGCAAAGTAGGCACCTATCAAAGTAATTTGCTTAGGAAAGCAAAGTCAGATGGTCAAGAAGGAAAAAGCCAGTGTTTTGTTTGATCACTTATTCCCTTTCTTATGCAGATCTAGTGTTCCTCAGTCAGGAGTCCCTCTAGGTTGAAGACTGCATCCCATCAGCAAGCTCTCGTCTTATTTTGTAGGAAGTAATTTTGAAAACAGGTACAAAACCAAAACATTAGTTGGGGAATCGATTTCTTAAGTGTCCGCTCCCAGCCCAACTGGGGTGCTGCCAAATTGAAGGACATTCGCATTTTAAACTTTATCACCCATGTTTAGGAACTCATCAAAAGTCAAGAAGGGAAAAATCTGAATTGCCCAAGCCATCCTCTAGCAGTGTCAAGATTTTTCACCATGTTGTATTTGTCTTTGCAGCAGAGGTTCCAGTATTTCTCTTGGGATACGCACACTATTTCATCTAGATCTCAGGAACTTTCTTTGAATGCTTAGCTGCATTAGCATATTTCTCTTACAGACAAAGCTAAAAACCTGTCTTTTCTAAAACCATCTCTGTATTCGTCAAATATTTGTAAACCCAACTATAGGATTCTTTGTTGACAGAAGAATGTACTTTTTATTCTAGTTTGTGAAAGAAAGACTATTTAGCTTCTCAGATTTGACACTTCCACAAATCAAGTAAGAGTTTATTGTTTTTTTTCCTAGAAAATAAAATTACACAAATTATTACAAATATGAAACCATCTTCTCTTAGTGCTTCTGCAGTATTTCTGGGAATCTGGATTAAAAAAAGCTATTAATTTTATAAAACTTGTTCAGTTTAGAAATAAACTTCTTCAGGTGATTTCTGTGTGTTTTTCACATGGACTCTCAAGGTGGTCTTCTCATCTGCCCTTCTCACACTTGTCAGAAGTGTTAATATTTATTTGTCGAATCACATTTGGTTTCTGCAATTCAAGAGCTAAGATTCAGGAAAGCGGAAAATTATAATTGCAGGCAGGGAAGAGGTTGTCCACTCTTAAGAACATAGAAAGTATTGGTGTGGACCTGAGGATTAGAACAACGCCGGATTATTCTTGATGGGTTTTTTTTATTGGTTTCTCGCTTAAGATGTGGTTATGGATGATAATCAGTTGGCTTGTTGGTTTTTATCCCCACAAACCTATTTATAGTCTTGTAGCAAAACTTAATAGATAAAGGACTCACCACTGTGCCCAGTGGTGCAACCAGTAGCAGGAAGCTACAGAGAGGCATTGTGCAAAGCTGGGAGCGAAATGGCAGCATAGAGAGGAAAATCAGAGAAATTGAGGTAGTGCCACTTCTTTCCAAATACACTTTAAAGTGCAGGGATAGTCTTTAAAAGCTATCTGTTATTTTTATTGCTTTGTTATTATTGTGGCTTGAAAAACAAATTGGTATCATTCTGCTTATAGATAATTCTCAGTTATAATACCCCTTAGAATTTGCATGATGTGTTCTGTCCTTAGATCAAAAGGGTGGATGAACTCCCATTCAGCTGGGATGAGAGGCCCAGAAAATCAAGTCACCCAAGACATTATAATAAGCTAATGGCAGGGCTTTGGCTAACATGAATATTTTCTATTTCATATTCTAAATGATAACTGAAATAAAAATGCAAATTGTCTATTATGGTTGAAGCAGAATGGAAATGAAGATCATCTTCTTTTGGGAACTGGCGGCAATTGAAATAATGGCTTAAATAGTTTGTTGTTGTTGCTGTTATTAATACTGTAAAATATGCTCAAATCACAGGTGTACAACCATACCAAAGTGCTCCATTTTACACTCACTTTTCTGCTTATACTGATGAACAGTGACTTCTGTAAAACATGTGATCTGTGTATCTATCAGAAGCAAAAGGCACAAATGCCAGCACTACTGTATTGTACATAGAGCAGACCCGTGGTGCAGCCGCGGAGTATAATTTCTTGCTGGCTGCTTATTTTTAGGGGCACTCTGATTCATTAGCCCAGTGGGAAGAAAATGGGAGGAAAACCCTTTAATTTCTGAACTCTGGGAATTTATGCTTGTTTTGGAAAACACCTTATTAGCACTGCCAGCTATCTCCTCCAGAAAGAGCTGGGATGGAAATAGCACTTTATGGTGCAGGCTTCGGGGAAGTGTCTTGGCAGAGCCTGAGACTAGGAAAATAGCCATCAAAGGAGCCATGTCCTCACAGAGGATGAGGACAGCTTCCACAATACAAGTCCAAAAAATGTTTTTCCTTGTCCTAATGTACATCCCTAGATCACAGCTTCTCTGAGATATTTTTCATTAGAGACAACCAGGGTCTGTCAGACTCCTTCCTACTGGGTGAGCCAGAGTCCCTTTGCTGAACACGTGCCGGGCAAAAATGCCACCTTGGCACCTTTTATGTTGCATTCGCCAGACGTCCATGTGCTTTTGTGATAATAGCGAATGCGCAGACAAGTATGTGAGGACAGAGCAGAGAAATGCTCTTCCTCGATGTCCATTCCCTTTCCCTACTGGATTCTTCTCTAGACCAAACGGTATGGGGACAGAAAGGGAAAAAATGAAAACAAGAGTAGAGGGAACAAGACAGGTAAATGACAGAAGATAAGGGGAGAGAAGAAATGCACCCTGAAAATTTAGAGTGGGAAGTTTTGAAAGATCACTACAACATATGGGCTAGATTTTTTTTAGGTCATTATGTTGGAATGAAAGCAATGCCATCATTGCTGTCATTCCTTTTGTATTTCTTCCTGCATTCCTTTTCTGTCTTCAGCTTTCTATTTCTTCATTAATTCTTGTCAGACTTCAGCACTTTAGCCATGTATTTTGACTGTCTTTCCTGCCCAGCGTATTAATAGGTCTTTCTTGAGCATGCAAACTATTGTGCAGATTATTTTTCTTTTCATGGAGAGGACTGGATAACTTCAGAATAATTAGCTGAAATTTCCTTCCCTCCCTTCTTTTTTTTAAAGATAATTCATCATCTCTCCAGGAAGATGAAGAGATAGATATGGAGGCTGTCAACTGGCAGCTGAACAACACCTCCATGAATGGGCATTCATCTATGCCAACCACAGTTCGCTTTCCCAGCTGGGTGACTTTTGATGACAATGAAATCAGCTTTTCACCGCAGAACCATTCTCCCTTGAAAACAGACACCCCACCTGCTGAAACACAGACTCCAGATGTTAATTTTAACCTCACTACATCCTTCAAGAAAAGAGAACGTCCTAAAAGCACACTGGGGGACCTCTCCAAAATTCAAAAGCTAGATCTCTCCTCCCTAACCAGGTTGCCTTCTGTTGAAATGCCACCGTGGAGTGCCACTAACCCCTTCCTGGATGAATCTCTGCGAGATGTCCAGCCCTCACCCATCAATCCATTCAGCTCATTCTTTGAGGAACGAGACAGGCGTTCCAAAAGTTCTGTCTCCAGTGCACCAGGCAAAAGCCAAAGAGACTCTCTCATTATTCTCCATCAAGAACCTGATACCATCAATTTTCTTGAGGCAAACAAAAGTGTAACCCACACAGATGCTGTAGAGCAGCTCAAACAACTCCAGATTGGAGACCCAGATCGTGTGAGCAGCCCTACTTTGCCTGATGATGACCCCATGATGCCGTATGATCTGGATGCAGCCTTATTTAACCTGGCACCAGCTCAGCCAAAGGATGGATGGCCAATGATGCTCAGGATCCCAGAGAAGAAGAATATTATGTCATCCAGGCACTGGGGACCAATATATGTCAAGCTGACTGACGGTGGATATATACAGCTTTTTTATGAGAAAGGACTGGAGAAACCTTTCCGGGAATTCAAACTTGAAATCAATCATGAGATTTCAGAGCGTAAACTCCAGAACTACGATGAGAATGGAAGGATACACAGTGTACGGTTGGACCGCACAACCTACAAGGAGAAAAAGAAGTATCAGCCTAAGCCAGCCATTGCCCACACAGCAGAGAGAGAGCAAATTATCAAGCTTGGGACTACAGACTATGAAGACTTCCTCAGCTTCATCAGTGCTGTGCAAGACACACTGATGAACTTGCCAGCCTCATCGACAGATCTGAGCACAGTGGGACTAAACTATCAAGAAGAAGAAATCACGGTTGATGTCAGGGATGAGTTTCATGGCATCTTGGCCAAAGGAGACAGCGTGATTCTCCAGCACAGTGTGCTGACCCATATCTATGTTCTCAGCTTCCTTTCTGGCCTGGCGGAATGCAGACTGGGCCTTAATGATATCCTGATCAAAGGGAATGAGATAGTTGCAAGGCAGGATATTATGCCCACTACTACCACTAAGTGGATTAAATTATACAGCTGTCGGTTCCATTCGTGTGTGGATGAGGATATGTTTAATAACTCCCGTATTATCCTGTTCAACCCCTTGGATGCCTGCCGGTTTGAACTTATGCGATTCAGAACCGTCTTTGCTGAGAAAACGTTGCCTTTTACTCTGAGGACAGCTGCCAGCATCAATGGTGCTGAGGTGGAGGTGCAGAGCTGGCTGATGATGTCCACTGGGTTCTCGTCCAACCGTGACCCTTTAACTCAGGTCCCTTGTGAAAATGTGATGATCCGATACCCAGTGCCTAACGAGTGGGTGAAGAACTTCCGCAGGGAGAGCGTCCTGGGGGAGAAATCTTTGAAAGCCAAGGTGAACAAGGGGGCCACTTTTGGATCAACCAGTGTGTCTGGTTCTGAGCCAGTAATGAGAGTAACTTTGGGAACTGCCAAATATGAGCATGCCTTTAATTCCATTGTATGGAGGATAAACCGACTGCCTGACAAAAACTCAGGTGAGTGGTGCATAGCATCTCTGCAGGAGTAAACTAAAAGGAGTTAGGTATTTTGAAAGATAGGGAATACTGGGCTTACATGATGAGGGATAGATTATCCTCTTTAGTATACCAAAAGACATGAGTTAGTTGCATGAAGGATTTATCTGACCCTTCATTGCAGTAGTTTTCTGTATCTTACAAACATTGTTAATGATAAAAAATGGTTTAAGCTTTCCAGATGCAAAAATATGCCTTCTGTCTCTGCTTCCATAAGTACACTGTGGGACTTGGGCATCGCATATCTCTGTGTGCTCAGCAGTGTTAGTGGAAGCAGGGCTTTTTCAGGTAACTTGCAAAGGCAAGATACTATGCCATGGGGCTGAATGACAGGACCAGATAAACTGTTGTAGCTCCAGCCCATATGCTTTCTTTTCCATACATTGCTAAGCAGATTGGGCCAGTGCTACAAATTTCAGTGTGCATACCACAACTAACACCTATAAAGTATCTGGAATGGAGATTGTAAGATGTCAACCACAAAAAAAAAAAAAAAAATCCAAACACCAGTTTGTGGCTATGTTTCCCTAATCAGTGCAGACAGGTAAATACAGCTTAAACCTGAAGAGAGACATAAAAAATAAAATCCACAAGTCTTTGTGTTTCTAGTAACATGTTCATAATTAAACATTCAAATAATATGGGCAAGCCACTGTTCCTTTTGGCCATTGTTGCCAGTCCTTCCACTTCCTGCTTTTCACCCATAGTGTGCAATAAATCTAGACAACTTCTGTTTATTTTTATTGATAGTGAATTCTACTTCTTGATTTCTCTGATCTAGATTAGCTTTTTACAAATGAGATGGACTTTTCAGTATTAATGCTGTAGTAATGCAGCTGAGTGACTGGGAGGGTTTCTGTGTTCAGTGTTCCCTGAAGGAAAGTTCAGTGTTGTACCAGATTGGGCACTTTCTAAGGACATATGTTATTCCTGAGTTTAAGCTGTTGTGTCAGTAAAACAGTGATCCCAGTCTTTTAATCTTTTGGATCACATTTCAGCCCAGGGATGCCAGCTTACACCACAGGTTACGGATTCAGAGGGATATCACTGACAAAAGTGAAGGCTCCACATTTTCTGTGATGTGGGACATAAGAAGAGAGAGCTTGCGAACTCAAGAGAAATATCACAGTGAAAAATCAACCTCAGGCTGTTTATGAGCAATAACATGCTTGTTAGGAAAATCTCACTATGCCATCTGCATGAGCTCTGGGAATGAGATGCTGTGAAACTGGGCCTTCTGTGGCATCTTCTCTCTGAAGATCTCAGTATATCTTATAGACATTACTGCTGGGGAAATAAAAGCCCTCCAGACTTTACAGTAATCGCAGAACATGCTGGTAGCAGACCAGAAGAGGCAAAACTCGTGCTTCTACTGCCTCCTGAGAGGTGATACTCCCTTATCCATCCCTACTTTGAGGGACATGTTGATCTATGTCTCTTATTTCCTTGATCTTATCTCTGCTAGTGTGAGGCTTTATTATATATGCCCTGTGTCAACGGGAAATGCATCACACACTTGGCACTGCTGTTGGAGCCCTGCCACAGAGCATCTATCTATCAGTGTCACTGTGCAGAACACAGGGCAGTTACGATTTGTTTACATCCTGAGAGGAAGAGAGTGTCCTCACCCCTCCGGTCAGGTCAGATGTAATTTCAGGGAAAGGAAGGGCCTTGCAAGCACTGTCTTGGCCGGGACACATGAGGTATGTGGGAGGGAGGGAATCCCAAAGTGATGATAGAGCAGGCCAAGTGTATTTTAAATCTGCCCTTGCCTCTCAGGGACTATTTATTGATACATACCTATCTTGACAGTACTCATCCCAAGTTTTTTCTTACTCAAAGTATATGGCAAACAGAGAGGGATATAAATGGTACTCAAAAGTGTTGATTCCCACTTCTTCTTAGATTGACTTAGATTTGACTGGTGAACCACATGCACTTCTGACCACATGCTACTGATATGTGGTCTGCTCCCAACCCTGTGCATGCTTGGCTGTATCCAGCCCTACCCACGGGCCATATAATAACTCACCTCCTCCTATTTGCCAAAGTCCCTATAAATGATGCAGTTCTCAAGCACTAAGTATAAAAATATTCCCTTGACTCTTACTTGGTGCGTTCTTACTGTGGCATCTGCAGCTCACCCCTAAGAGCACTCTGGGTCCTCTGTAAATGTCTGCTCTGATAATGAACTGTTCTGGTGCCTGGGACTCCAGAGCAGGAGGGAGGTGGTGGGTGCATTTCACTGCAGCTGGGGGGAAATGCTTTGGGTGGCCACAGTCTCCAGCTCCACCGTGCCTCCAAAGGCCACACAAGATGTCCACATGACCTGGGGCATATGCACTGCATGGCTCCCTCCAGCACACATCCCCATCTGCCAGACCCGTGTGCCTATCAAAGGAGCACATGTGCAGGCACACACTATGGGACCCTTTGTGCTCTGACACATCGGTCCCTTGCAAATGCGATCCCAGGAGCTACATGGTCTCCAGGTAGTCACTTGAACCTGATGTGCTTCGCTCCATTCCCTGAGTGCAGACTGCTGCAGGCTCTGTGTAGGCATGAGGGGTGTGAGACCATCAGTCCTGTCCGTGGTCAGCTCTGTAGCCAGTGCCACAGCCTGTAGGGGAGGAGGACAGCCTGTCCCTCCCAGAGCTCACTGCTTGCATCCAGGTTGTACTGCCTTAGCACCTGAATTGTGAAGAATTATTTCAGCAGCTTCACTGTCTTATCCAAGTGTTTTCTCTTCATGCTTTCTAACGGGATGAGACCCTTAATATAAGAACGTGTTATCAGCACTGTCTGTATTATTTTGTAGCCAAAGCATCTGCTGATGACTGGACATCGAAAAGTATGTGACAAATGAAGGACTGTGTGTACCCTATTATTTGACCTAAGAAAAAACTATGAACTGGATTCTACTGAGCACATTGCTGAAATCCTTTCCAAAATAGCTGGTTCGACTTTATTGCCCTTCTCATATTCACAATTAATATGATCAAAGCAGTTGATAAAGCCTATTTACATGCTCTGCAGAGCTTCGGTTGCAGCTGGCTGGGCTCCACATGTTTGTTTTTTAATCCACCAGCAGAATGTTAGGAAAACATCCACTCAGTTTTAGATCGTGGGAAAACGCTCTTCCAGTGAAGCAGGGATGTAGCCTCTAAGCAGAGCCTTGGATCTGGATATTTGAACTTTGGTCTCGGTTGGCTGTGGATCCCAGGCATGCTGCCTGATATACTTTCTGAAGTAAATTAAATCATTTAATCAAAATATGTTGAGACATCAGAGTAATTTGGAACAGATTCCCTCTAATCACAGTAATCCATGCATGTATGTTAATGATCAGATCCTTGATTTTCAGAATGGAATATTAGTAGCTCAGGGAAGCAAGAGATGCAAAACAAAAGCAGTGTGTTGATTTCTTCCAGATTTTACTAGAAAAGTGTACCTGGCCACTAGAGAAAAAGCACTGGATGAGCCTCTTGAACAAACAAAGTCTATAGAAGTTGTGCCTTGTGTGCCTCGCACTTGAGGCACTAATGAATACTGACGTGCTCAGTAGTTCTGCTATAGCTTCAGTGGGGAAGTTGCTTTCGTAATCATTTCACTTGGCTGCCTACCATGCTGAGCTGGCTTAAATTAATAACTTCCATATTTTTTCAAGTGTTGTGCATAGTCTTTTCTTCTACTAGAAGAAATGAAATTATTGAAAAAATGGTTTGTTATTTGCATTGCGTTTTTTAATTCCTTTTTTGTTTGGTTGGTTTGGTTTTGGTTTGTTTCTTTCTTTGTTTTATGAGCGTGTGAATATCTACCAACATTCAAGTGTGTTAGAAGAGCAACTGTTCGTTACATGTGTCCACTTGAAATTATGAAAAGTTTAGTAGCTCAGCTCTTCAAAGAACCTGCTGTCATGAGGTGTGCTCAAGCCCAGTTAAACACCCTCATGTGTCCGTCCCAAAATCAACCGAGCACACGCTGGCTCCCGAGTGCAGCGGCACGAGCTGGATGTTTTCTAGCTGTGGATGGGGCTTATGCCAGAGCACAGGGTTGCCTGCTCCAGGGCTGCTGTGGGGCCTCCTCTGCAACCCAGGCAGCCTGAAAGAGGGAGCAAAACTAGGGGAGAGGAAAAGCACAGCAAAGCCGATGAGCAGGAAGGATTAGAGTAATGAGTCTGCTGAGACTGGTACAGAGTGAGGAAAGAGATACAAACAGATGGGGACCCTGAGACTGGGAGTTGGCTGCCAGTATCGAGTGCTGAACATGGGACTTATGAGCCAGGAGTGACTCATTTTTAGGCATCTACATAAGGCAGTACCAGAGTGCAGTGATACCCAGGCAGGTGCAGCAGCACCCAGGGCAGAGGCGCATTGCTGCCACAGGTGTGCCCACCATGGCCAAGCTCAAGGACTGGGCAGAAGTAAAAGCGCTGCGGTGCTGCAGGGCACAGCGATCTCCCTGCAAGTACGTGGGGCTGCTGCTAGCCCATGGTCAGTGGGATCATCCTGAAGGTCTACTGTATGCCATTGCTTTTTATGGAGAAGAAGAGTGTGCTCCAGGTATGAAAAGCCAGGAAGCATTGGCCAAGACAGGGCCCAGCTGACTCTAGAACCAGGGGAGCTAAGTCAGCACTCTGGTTGGGATAATTCATGCTGATGAAAAGCAAGTGATGTGTTTTAATGCTTGCAGAACTTGAGCTTTTATATCTGCTTGATACTGCAGCCACTTATTCACAATTTGGCTGTGGTGCTGCATATCTCTGCAGTCTCTGCTGAACTGGATAGCCTCTTGTTGGATTTTTCGCACAGACATAAGTTTATAAGCCTTCCAGTTGTGAGGAAACTCTGATTAGGCTGTTTGGAATTATGAGGCTGACTCTAGTTGAATTTTTAATCAGACTAACACCAGGCTGATATTTTTTTCCAACTCTGTTGCAGAGGTACAGTGGGATGTTGCAATGCTTAAGCCCTCAGTGCTCAGCTTCATCCTGTTGGGACAAGTAATACCTCAAAATCCCACATCTTGCTTTTCAAGCTTCAGCTCAACAAGGCTGGCTTTTGGGCTAAGCTCTGGATGAGGAATTACTTTCTTTGCAACGCCCAGGCTTGCAGGCCCTGCACAGGCCGTGTTTCCCTCCTCCTCCCAGGGAGAGCTGCTGGGCTTTCCCCACCCAGTTCTCTTCACTCCTCCTGCCTTCCTCCTTCCTCATCTCTGTCCTGGATGCCTTGCTGAGCCGTGTGGAGAAGGACTTGCCCAATGAACAAGTAGTCAGAAATCCTAAAGCCTGTAACAGTGGCAGACAAGGATCCCTTTCATTGGTTAATACATTTTTTTCATTTACACATACTTGCATAATAGGATCCCCTCAGTCAGAAACCCACAGTGGCTTTGAAGGCTCTCATCCTCATTTTGCAGATAGAGAAACTGAGGCACAGACCTTAAATGACTTGCTGAAGAGCTTAGGGAGTTGGCAGCAGTCAGAAATAAAACCAGCCTAGCCTGCCTCACAGTCCCTACTTTAATTTTTAAATATCACTCCTGTCCAGCAAAACAAAGAGGAAAAATAACAACAAAGGTTATCACTTACAGATGACAGAGCTAAACATGATTACTTCCTCACTTTGCCATCCATAATAACTAGCCACCTTGTCATGGGTTAGAGCAAGGAATAAACAGTTATTTCCAAGCTGTGCACAAATCTGCTTCTTGAAACCAGAAAAATTATTTACCATTATCCAATATATTTTCTTTTGCTAAAAATGGGGATTAAAATTTCAAATAAATGTGAACTATCTGCCAAATGCCACCTTTACTCTTACTATCAATACATGATGTTTCAGAAGGATGTGCCACAATGTACTTAGTGTGTTATATACACCGAGGGAATCAGAAGAGGGGAAATAACTTTTTACCCTATAGTGCTTGATTTACATCTTGTATTTTCACCCACTAAAAGCAAACCAAAGTGAATGACATTCCTTTTTGCAGTTTATTTTGCTTAATTCCTCTGGAAACTCTGGTGATATTAAGACAAGTAAGATACTGTCACTTGCTACAAACTAGTTCACCCAGGCAGATTCTGGGTATCTCACAGTTTTGTGATGTTGCTTCATCCTCAATGTCTTTTTTGATCTATCTAATACAACTTTCATGTCTGTTTGCTCTCTTTTCCCAGCTTCTGGGCATCCTCACTGCTTCTTCTGTCACCTGGAGCTTGGCTCTGACCGGGAAGTGCCTTCCAGTTTTGTCCGCTATGTAGATGTGGAATTTGACATGCCCACCACTTCTGCGTCCAAAGCCACCATTCGGTCCATCTCTGTTGAGGACAAGACCGATGTGAGGAAGTGGGTCAACTATTCAGCACACTACAGTTACAAGGTAAAAATTAGGATGTGCCAATCACCATGGTTACTTTGCATGCTTCATTGTCTTGAAAAGTGTGGGCAGATGATAAAAAAACATAGGCAGATGATGTGGGAATTTGGCACATGCCAGGCTCTGTGCATTGATTCGTGGCAATCAAGCCATGGATTATCCCTCAGCAAAGACGGAATAAACTTGCTTGCAGTTGCTTTGTGGAAGAGCATACACACAGCCAGCTACTGGGGATTGGCTGATGCGGTAAGAGTATGGACAGGGAGTTTTGCACAGCAGGTACAGTGGCAGTGCTACAGCAGACAAAAGGATCACATTATTTCTGTGCTTAAATATTTCTTCCTCCTGCCTGCCCCAAGGAGAGGAGCAGATGGGAAAATACACTTTGTATATACCTGCCAAGAATCTCAGTATCCCAAAATTTGCACTTTAGCTGATCACTCAGCAGAGAAATTGGCATCCTACCTGCTTTCCTTAAGAGCAGTGATGAGACAAACTGAAAAGATTGTCATGGTAAATATTTTTAATGGTCATTGTAATTACATTTTAGTAGTCTCCTAAATTCCCTGGAGATAGTATTTGATCTTCCTAAATATCCCTTTTAGGAATTAAACATTGGATTTTTCCTGAGTTTTCGGAGGTGTTGAAATTTAGAACACAAATGTAGATGTGCATTTTGTAAATTAATCTCTTTGTTTTATACATCAGTCTTTGCAGAAGCCACTTCAGTCACTTCAGAAGCCACCTGTCCTCTGCAGATTTGGTTCTGGGTTTGGATTCAGAGTACAGCTGGGGATGATAATATAAAATCATGTGAGATGCATTTTCTGAATGACATTATCTCTTCTGGAAATGATGTCGTGACACCGTTGAATCATAAAACTGTTCAGATTAGACTGAAAACACTTCTAGTAAATCAAATCCAGCTTTCCTTCATCAGTCTATTTCTCTTCACAACTCTCTCAGTTTACTGACAGTTTCTTTACCTGGGCAGGACACAAATCACTACTATGGAAGATTTTTGAATCTTTTGGTTTGCTTTCTCATTACAAATGTTCTCCCTCTTTTTCCTCTGCTAGGTTGAAATAGAGCAGAAAAAAAGCTTGAATGAGGATCTGACGGGAGAAGATACTGCAAATGTCAATGAATGTGCTACACAGTGAATGAAGCTCGGTCTGCAAGTCCCAAGAGGGGTGGTCAAATTAACGACCTGTAAGAAAGGACTTGCAGGGTTTTGGTATTTTTCGTTAGGAAGTATGGAGTACTACTTTTGAAATAATGCTCTGAAGAGTATTATTTCTCCTTGTGATGATCCATACTCTGAGAAGAAGCTTGCCAGTGGTTTGTTTGGAGCAGACTGATGGGCTTTTGCTGGAATGATTTAAGTACAGTTGAGGTATAGACAGAATGACTCATATTACAGTCCAGCCTGCCTTTTCTGCCTCTTCACTGTTTAGGTTCTGCACCGAAGTGTGGCCTGGCCACTGTCGCAGCCAAACCAGAAAGCAGCCTTTATCTCACAATCTTGCCCTCCTACTTTAAGCATTTTTTTTTATGTCTGTTGATCTGGTCATCAGCAAGGGAGCATCGAAGGAGAAATACAAAGTCTCATTTCTGAAGCAGTCAACAGAGTGAAAACCCTGAGCATCATTCTGGAGAATCAGCAAACTCTGCATCTTAAACATAGTAAATGGTCAAGCAGATGAACGACAGACGGGACAGTTAATCATGGAGCTGTTCTTCTGTTCATCCTCTTCTGCCTCATCTTCTGAATGACAGCATGTCATTGTGCACATTTTCATGGTGTCTGTACAAGTTACAAGAAAGTTTCTTGAAATGTGTATTTGTTAGTCTGGACTGTTCTGTTATCTTGACAGAACATGGTTATAGCTGCTAGTGACAGGGAATGTGTGTTATAATAGAGGTGATACAGGAGGTATGTTGCTTAGATCATTCCTGCCTAGAAAGATATTTAAGGGAAAAACACTGTGGTTTGGGTTCTTTTTTTATGTTTTCTTGGATGGGCAAGGTGGGTGCTTATTGAAAATGTCAGGACATGATTAACAATGTTGTTTGCCTTCCTGAAACTCCTTTGAAGTCTATCCAGCACAATATTACTTTCATGTTCTATCTTGAACCTACAATATAAGTAACTTGTATCTTTATAAAATCCCCCACTAACTGGGAGGCAAAATCTCTTTTCAAAAGTTAAAAACAAGCTTCCATCATGGAGATTTTTTAATCTTCACTTAGCTGAATTTAACAGCAATTCTTAAAACTTCTTTCTAAAAATTCAGAAAGCAAAAATAACTTATTCATATATATTTTCAGAGAAAACTGTGTTCAAAGTACCCATTTTTTGTAGTTCTTTCCATGACTTGCATAATGTTTTGTCTCATGGTAATTTTTAATGTAAGAAAAGTAATTTATTAAATCATTTATCTTTTGAAAGGTTACTGCTGACTTTAAAGTCACACATTTGGAAAGCCTTGGCAATGTAATTTAAAATGATAATTAAAACAAAAGCTTTTTTATAAATTTATAAATTTATTTTATTTTACATTTCATCTAACAGAAGATTAATACACTTTCATTTTACTACTTTCACTGTGACTCCTATAAAAATCACTACAGTGTTAAAATCCCAAATAAAACCTGAGATTAATTACACGGAGTCTAAAACTGGTAGTGGTAGAATTTTAAACAAATTATAGGGAACTTCTGAATGCCTTTTTATATGCACCTAATTTTCAAGCCTAGGTCAGACTAGTGATTTATATTTACACAGGTTCACCTCTGAAAATATGTAAAGTCTCAGTCCTTCTAGGACTCCTTAATAAGCGTTTAATATTCTGTTGCAAGTAGTCCTGCTGAAGCCCAGGGAGCTCCTTGGAGCACACCAATTAGTACTAAGCATTTGCAACATCTCTGTACATCCAAAAATGCTATTAACTTTTACAAAGCACTCTGAGATTAGTGGATTAAAATTACTGGTAAAGTGCAAAGAATTATTCTTTATTAAATGATAACTTGTATACATTATGAAATATGTGAGAGCATGGAGCTGAATTCATGACTGATTCCCAGCTCTGCTACAGACTGGCTGTGATTAGTTGCATGGCAACTCCTCTACAAAATTCACTCCTTTTTTCAAAGGCATTCAAAGAACTTATGAGTGTTTTTCCTGTTTTTCACTGCAGCTCCTAGTGTACAGTTTCTGAAAAGGACCAGCAAGAAATCCAACAAAGCCATTCTGAAGGAGTGCTGAGTTTTGCTGAGGAAATGTGAGGATGTTTAATGAAAGAAAGTTGGGAGATTTCCTACTCTGATCTGGAGGCCCAGTGTCTGAATTTTTTGTCTGTTGCCCCCCCAGCCCTTGAAAACACAAATAAGTAATAGCAAATAAGCAAAATTATGTTGTACTCCTTAAAGAGGGGAGAAATTTAGAGGAATATCATTTTCTATCTCTGTTGAATTCTTAAACTATTCAGTCTCTGTCATACTCCAGACACAGAATATTTCATGCCCCCAGAATTGCAAGATGAACATATTGGAGGTTTCTGTATTTATTTAATTTCTCTGCCTCTTCATCACTGATTCTTTTTTTTAGTCAAAGTTACTGAAAGAAAGAAAGAGCACGGGCCTGACTCTGATCAGTCTTATGTAGTTAGTTGTGTGACAGAAGTATATCTTCCAGTCCTCATGGAGTTGTGCAGGCAAAACTAGAAAAGTGTTCTGGTTTATAAAAAAAGCTATTTTAATCCTTTCTGATCTCTGGACAATATTTTTCTGATCTACACGCCACTGAGTTTTTAAGAGTTTAGGATTAATACCTTGGCCAAAGTTTCAGAAGATCTTATTTTCTATTGAAGCACTGAAGTAAGCAGTTTGATTTCTCAAAAGAGCATTAACAACTAAAATCTTGAGAAAATCTCGTGTTGGTATCATTAATTCAGTACCACTGAATTAATTTTTTAGTCCAGCGCCATTACGAGTGCTGAGCATTTGAACACTGGGATCCTAAGTGCCCTTTTTGAAGCTTCCACTGTTCTTCTTTGATTAAACAGTGCCAATTTCTCAGTGTTAGATACTGTCACTGTATGACCTTTATGTACATGAATCATATACTCTTCATCCATAGGGGTACAGTCATAATTTGGCCAAACTGTTGATGGGGGTGAGGGGAAAGGAGCTGAGAGTTTTGTCAGTTTTAGAGTAGCAGAAATGATTTAGGTACAAGCTATGCCTGTAGTGGGGATTATTATTATTTTTTTTTTTTACCTTGGGGAAAAATCTCTTTGAATAGCTTCAGTTGAATACTCCGTTTGAGAAACATGTAATCACTTGTCCTTTGGTTTATTTGAAAGCTTTGTAGTACCCAAAACACTCCATGCAGGAAGTGTGCCTTCAAGGTGAGTATACATTTATTTCCTGAAGCTATTCTCACTTTCAGCCTTCTTTCTATTTCTCATTATGGTTTTGTTTCGTTTTTGTACTGTGGTAAGACTTGAGGTATTACCTAGAAAAATAAGCAGTCTTTGATCACAAGGAGTAAAGATTAACAACATCTCCAGGCAGCTGAGCTTATTTTAGTGAATGCCTCTTACGTTTATTAACTGTGGAGACTCTACTAGAAAAGGAAAATAGGCAAATTCAGGTGAGAAATACAGTAACTGACATGTTCGTTTTGTCCTTTATTTTATTTAGACTCAAATTTAGTCATCCTATGAAGGAGACAGATTTTAGGTTCTTCATTGTAGCAGTATCATAAGAAACATTGCAGAAATAATTTACCTTTTCTGGTGGGTTGCTGGCTGACATATTTGCTTGACTGGAGATCCAAGACCTGTTGGTCTACCTGCCCACAGCACTTAGTAGCTGCGAAAACTCCCACTTGATCAGTCACCTCTCAGGACAGAGAGCAATTCCATGCAAAAGAGCATCAAAGCAAGGGGGAAAGCCTGAGGAAGAGGTACACAACGTTCAGCCTGGAGGTACCTACTCTGTTGCTGGCATGAAATTCTCAACAATTTCCTTGGCCTTTGAATGCACACAAACTAATCAAGCCCTTGATAGTTTACCTCTGTCCCAGACGGTGAAAAATTCCTCCCTGTGACCTTAGCAGCTCTTGTTCATAGCTGTATTGACCTCCAGAACTGGCCAGTGCAACATCTGCAGCACACAGAGGTTGCTTACCAGTGAAGTACTTAGCCTCTCCTGCCACTGAAGTTAAATCTGCATCATGAGTTGTCTGAGATGGGAAATTTTGTGTGGTACCAGGCACAGCTGTTCGCAGCGTTCCTGTTCTGTTCAGCCACCCACCCACCCACCCACACATCCATCCGTCCTCCCTCTCCCACTGTATACTTGCAGTTCATTCTTTGCACTATTGACATTGATTGCTTTGATAATTATTTTGTAACATGTTCCTACCTTTTTGTTTTGTAAAATAAGAAAGTCTATACACTGGTTAACTTTGTAGAAGTGGTTTATTTTTTTTCTTTGTTTTATCGGTTGAAATGGGATGTCATGTTTTGTTTGAACTGTGGGAAAACTTCAATAAATGTTAAGATGAAACAGCATATCCACATTTTCACTGTGAAATTGAAGCTATATGTGCTGTAGATTCTGGTAAGTTAGAATTTGTGAATTCAGAAGAGGAAAAGGGAGTGCTTTGAATGGCATAAAGGACATAAATTAGAAGTAATGGGACTATATACAGAAAATGTATTATTTCATTTGATCATCCAGGCTGAGTGACAGTCTGCAAAGGAAATGGAGCAGGCCTAGAGCTTGAGCCACATAACAAGCCTGTAGAACAGTGCTAAGGTAACTTCATAGAAGAGGATCCAACATTTGAAGAAACCATCCTGAAACAGTAATTGAGAACTGAAGCTTCTGCTTGGTGGGCCTCTGCTGCTCTGTTACCGCTAAAGGCAGAAGAATGTGGAAGAGTCTTCTGTGATCAGAACATCCATTTGCAAAGCAAGTGTAAGGATAAGGTCTGAACTATTTAGAGAGTCCTCTGTTATGATTCTCTGTGTTCTTTCGAACTTGAGTAAGCCGTGTGTCATTTTGTACATTTTTCCGCTTCTCTCACATTCACTGAGACCAGTTGCAGTCTATTGGCTTTCTCAAAAGCACTCCCAGAATCAAACTGAAGAACTGTGCAGTCTCACTGACAAAATCAGATACCCATCATAACGGCTGCTCAGATCATTGCTCTGAGCTCAGCACATTGTCCATGGTATGCCTCTGTACAACTGACAGTAAGTCAATCACTTTACAGTATAAAAAGTGGAGGTTCACAGGTAACGATGCCTGATGTTCATTATTCAAGAGTAAATCAGGTCAGCCAGAAGAAAGAAGGAAAGTTACATAGATTCAGTGGCTGTTAGTAATAGCAGTTTATTTACTGTAATTCAGATATTCAGTGACATTTGGAAATAATAGTACCAAATTGGGAAGGTAGGATTATATTAACCATGATAGCTTGATAATATGTGAAATGGTTTTAAAAATATAGTGTTAGAAAAAGCTGAAAGTTTGAAACCGGGGAGCTCAAAGTTCCTCGGCAACAGTGCAGTCCTTGGAGACAAGCCAAAATAACACCCTGCAAGAGATGGAGAAGTTATAATGCCAGTGCAACATGTACCCAAACAAAAGACATCACTAGAGTGAGATAGCACAATTTGGACAGAAAAAACACCACAGTTTTCTTTCAGTGCTCTTAGCTGCTGTGGTTGCCCTTACCATCTAATCGACGTACGTTGTAAATTTACGAATAGGACAAAAGCTGCTGAAGGTCAGCTGAGGCAAAGCAAAAAATAGAGAACTTAGGTGCAGGTCTGTGTCACAGCAGATGTGTCTGGAACATGAAGCACACCAGTCCCAGAAGCCTAACAGCAACTGCCATGTATAAAAAAAGTAGTTGGAATAGAACAGGGTGTTTCAAAAAGACGTACCCAATTTCAAAGCAATTGAAGAACACAATGGGGTGCGTCTTTTGAAACAGCCTGTATTTTAAACACCAGCTATGGAAGGTGTCTTTCTCAACCCCAAACCATGGGACAGCAAAGCCTGATGCAGAGGGATGATGATACCACTGTCTGCAGCGGAGTGCAACAAGTGGCAACACATGCTGGGGCTCAGGGATGTGGGCAGACTGGTCCTTCCTGGGTCAGGAGCCTTCTGCAACCTCCTAGTTGTTACTGCCTATGGGGCTGTAGATAAACTGGGAGCAATCAGCTTGGCCTGAGTGGCTTCTGAAGGGGTAGGAAGAATACAGCTGGAAGTAATTTCCTAGTGTGAGAGCCTCTTTTGTAAAGCTTTCACTTACGCAGAACAGAAACTGAGAGCTCTACTCCTCTGTGTGGAAGCAAAGAAATTTAGGGCATGGTCAGCTCAGCAATTGTATTAATACAGAGACTATGGAGATTCAAAGGGAAGAAAATGGGAAAAGCCCATATCAGCGCACAGATGCAGGCAGAACCATAGTGGAGCTCTGGCTTCTGGTCAAGGAAAACAAAAGCAAAATCGCAAACTGGTTTAAACTAAGAGCTCACCCACTATGGTATCCTCCATCCCCACTTCCTTTTGATCAAAATATTGTCTAAAGTGCACTGCATCAGTCAGCAGGTGCTTTTTGGTTTTGTTTTTCCCAAGCTGTATTAGGTCCCCTTTGCCCAGGAGGAAGAAATGTCCCTGGCAGGCACCAAGTGACAGTTGGCATGAGAGGAGCAACCAGGGGAATGCAGGTGGCAAAACAGGATACACTATAGAGAAAAATGTGTGCTAATACCTTATGAGGTCCCATGAGAGGTCAGGAGCTATGCAAAAAATGTGACCTGGGGAGTCCCACTCTGCGAACACTGATCCTGGGTACAAATAAAAAAATAGTAAAAATTTAGCATGACTATTATGTAAACAAATAGAATTGGACTTGGAACTGAACGACATTGGCAAATCAGCTCTCAACTTGTACAGGGCCACAGGACCTAAAAGACACGGGATGATGAAAGTGTGAGTTGACAGTGACATTTCTGCCTGGTAAGTTGTGGTTTGTGCTATGAGTCCCACCTAGAGAAGTGACCTGCAAAGAGGAACTCAGGGCGGTGGGTGTGCTGAGCTGCTCAGGCTCCCCGAGGCTGCAGGAGCTGAGGGACTGTTGCTCTCTAGCGGTCACTGCAGCTTTTTGCCTGGACCACGGACCTGTTCCATCCAGCAGACCCAAGGAGACACAAGTCTCCCTAGTTTCTGGACTGTAAACCCCATGCAGAATTTGACCTGTTGTTGACACACTGAAAACCAGTTAGATCTCAAAACTGGTATAAGAGTTGACTACCTCAACTGATTCAATGTCTAGCTGAGAACAGGTGAACAAACAAAATTTTTCAGTACTGTTGACTGCTCTTTTACCCGAAGCAGTCCTTACCTGTCTGCACAGTCATGCACAGAATCAGTTTAAATTTACATCCATAAAGCACTTTAAATACCTCTAACAGAAAATGCAGTAAGAGGATAACTTTTAACTACTGTCTACTTAAAAATAAAAGCATACATGTGTGTTGTATAGGCATGCATAGGCCTATACAATTAAGCATTGTATGATGGAAAGAACAGTAGTTTGACTTTTTATTTTCTGGCCACTCTTTAGCAGACGGATACCCTGCACCACCCCGAGATACACTGGTGGGGCTAAGTCCAAGTCTGAGAAGCCAAGCCCACTAGTCCCACCTGATAAACCCCCATACAGCTGCTGCCTCATTTTGGAAGCACCAAAATTCCCAGAAGGTCTCATTAATTTGCATGGAATATGTCTCCATACACCTACTGTTCCTGTACATGCATCAAACTATCCCAGTCCTAAGCGGCTTTCAAGCTAAGTGTTCTCCTGCCCTCCCTGTCTCGAGGATTCTACTCTGCTGCCGTGCTCGGAATGAGCATTGTGTGCTGTGAACCAGCTCAGCAGGCAGCACGGCACTGCAGGCAAGTGAACAGCTTTGTCTCCCTTTCTCCTCCTTGTTTGAGGCTACCTAGGGAGCTGGGACAGAGGTGGAGACAGTTCAAGACTGAAAAGCGGGACTGAAGACTTCAAGGGTTTGGAATAATGATCAGGTTTGTCATTCCTTGACTGCAGTTTCTGAAATGCTGTTGAATAAATTACGGAAATAGTCCTTGGAGTAGGAATTAGACACCAGACCTGTCATCTCCCTCCAGATGAATCTCTTCCTCTGCTGAGCTCACTGAACCTAGAAGGCCTGCTGCCCAGGGAAAAGTACTTTATAGGGGAGGTAATAGCGCCATTTGAGGAGAGTGCTTTATCTGCTTCCTGAGGTGCTACGGAAATAGAACTGTTTAAATACATCCTGGTGCTGTATTTTCTAAGAAGTAATTTGTTACAAAATGTCTCCTTCCAAAAACAAAAAGATCCTTCTGTATTAGAGCCTGGCGATAACCCAACTATATGCCTTTGAAATTAATCCCTTACAGCATACGGACAGTCTTCCCAGCAAGCACAAAAAGCACATGGAAATCAGTTTCAATCTGTCCTGAAGTAATTCCTTACCTAATTTTTAGGTTTAAGAAAAATACGTGCTAATTACTAATTTCCAGCTTATGTTAATTATTTCATGTTTACTATGCATTCTGAACTGACTTCTATAGAAGTTACAGGTAACAGTCATTGCTCTCAATGAGAGTGCTACTGGATTAATTTAGCACAAAGAGAAATTTTGAAAATGTATTTATCTGATTTGTTTTGTTTTCTGCTGGGATTACTACACTGGTATAGGAGTTCTGCCTCCCTCTTGTGGCTACATCTTTTATTTCCAACTTGGAAAAGAAAGATTCATGGTGCACTCACAGAGTTCATGACATCCACCTTCCTGATATAAGCCTCCTCCTCAAGTTTGCTAGAAAATCCCCCTTATGTTGGGAATTTCACAGATAAAACTCCTCTGCCTAAGGGATTATTTCTCACACTCCTGTGGGATCAACAGAACATGTTTGATAAAATCAGTGGTAATTCATGCTGGTTACTTTTTGTAATTGACTCTGAATGTTCAGATTCAAGTCAGCCAAATGTACAAGCTCCACCTAGGAGTATTTAAGATACATTCCAGACGATGTGATATTTTCAATCAGTGCAGGAAAATCTAGGCAATTAACTTTGGAGTCAACTGCTTTGATACCATGAACCTCAAAAAACTCATGGCCTATACATTTTAGGATATCACTTTGTCCTCTCTTATCACCTTGTATTTAAAAATCACATAGTCCTTTTCAAACATTAAGAAATTAAGCTATCTGAAGAGCTAAGTGAAATAGAAGACTGTACCTCTGAGATGATAAGAAAGCTAAGATAGCTTTAATTTGCTGACTTGGAATGACAGAGCCCCAGCTGAATGCAGATCTAATGTCCCTCTGTTGTCTCCCTAACCCAGAAGAATGTCTTCTCCCTTCAAGGTCCTTAGCAGACTTACAGCATTTGTAACATGATTTACCTTGTATGTTTCTGCACTATGCCCTTGTACTGTTCATTCCTTAGCAATTTACACCGATATCAATATAGCACATTGCCTGCCACAACATTCAGCAGACATATGAATTGTGTCTTGAAAGCCATAACTGAAAACTGGGCAAGAGGGACCTGGAAATTTATAGCAGAGGTCTACAGTAATGGAAAGAGAATAAGCTGAACAGCTTAAACACTACTGCCAGTCTTCTGGCTTTGTTAGGTCCAAAAGAAAGTTAACTCTTGTTCTGCACCGTTACTTGGTCACATCCTCCAGCTTCATCTCCAATTTCAGCAAGCAAGGGACTTGCTTTGACCACTCATACAGAAGCAAAGAATCACAGAATGGTTTGGGTTTGAAGGGACCTCTGGAGATCATCTAGTCCAACCCATCTGCTAGAGGAGCTTCACCCAGAGTAGATTACACAGGAATGTTTCCAGGCTGGAAAGAGAAGACTCTACAACTTCTCTGGGCAGCCTGTTCCAGTGTTCTGTCACCCTCAAAGGAGAAAAGAAGTTTCTCCTCATATTCAGATGAAGCCTCCTATGCTTCTGTCTCTTCCTGTTGCCCCTCATCCTATTGTTGGGCATCAATGAAAGGAGTCTGGTGCCATATTCTTCACACCCACCCTTGAGATATTAATAAACATTGATGAGATCCCCTCTCAGACTTGTCCAGGTTGAACAGACCTAGCTCTCTCAGTCTCTTGCTGCCCTAGGCTCCTAATCATCTTCCTAGCCTGCTGTTGGACTCCCTCCAGTTGTTCCTTGTCCTTCTTAAACTGGAGAGCCCAGAACTGGACACAGTACTCCAGATGTGGCCTCACCAGGGCAGAGTAGAGGGGGAGGAGAACCTCCCTCGACCCGCTGGTCACACTTTTCCTAATGCACCCCTGGATACCATTGGCCTTCTTGGCCACAAGGGCACATCATTGACTCATGGTCAACCTGTTGTCAACCACAACTCCCAAGTCCTTCTCTGCAGTGCTGCTTTCCAGTAGGTCCACCCCTAACCTGTACTGGTGCCTGGCATTATTCCTCCCCAGATGCAAGACCCTACACTTGCCCTTGTTGAACTTCATTAGGTTCTTCTCTGCGCAGTCCTCCAGTCTGTCCAGGTCTTGCTGAATGGCAGCACAGCCTTCTGGTGCGTCAGCCCTCCCTCCTAGTTTGGTATCATCAGCAAACTTGCTGAGGGTGTACTCAGTCTCTTCATCAATGCCACTGATGAACAGGTTAAACAAGACTGGACCCAGTACTGACCCCTGGGGAACTCCACCAACTACAGGCCTTCAACCAGACTTTGCACCATTGATCACAACCCTCTGAGCTCTGCCATCCAGACAGTTCATGTTCTATCTCACCATGCATTCATCCAGCCTGCACTTCTTGAGCTTGCCTATGAGGATATTGTGAGAGACAGCGTCAACCGTAAACATACATTTATGTAACTGTCCAGGTGATGAGGACAGAGAAATTATCACTTTAGCTTTGCAGGTACTTTCATCTGCTTCATGTTATTTGATAGCCATCAGCACCTCCTTGGCAGGTGACCAGTGAAAACGTTCATGGGAGCTGAGCCCAGCCCCATGCAGACTCTGCCAGGGGCTGGATGCAGCAACAGCCAGGACTTCTTGGAATAGAACACCCCTGGTGCCTACAGACCATATGCAATAAAGGCAACGTTGGGCCCCTGCCCAGATACATCTGCATCTGGCCAGCTGGGTCAGAAGATGGACCAGTCCTTCCAGCACAAATGCATCTGTCTAAAAACTCCATAAACTGGAAGTGCTGTTTTCTGCTCTACACGTGCTCTGCCCATACTATAAAACAGGGTGCAAGGAAAATTGCAGGTATAGCGGATGCAATAGGATGCCTCACTACTGATGTCTTCTTGCAACAGAGACATAGATGTGCCGACTACTAGTCTGCCTGGAGTCAGCCTGTGGGAGAAATGAGACGATCACAGTAGGTCATATGGCAAAGCTAGGAATACTTCTAGTGGAAGATGATGCTTAGATGGAAAAACGATGTTTCATTTAAAGCAGTAAGTCAGGGAGTAGGAACAAGCAGCTGAGGGAAAGTGTGAGCTCCAGCCTGTAAGCACAGCTTCACATTTTTTTACATTTGCAGCTGTCAAAATCTTGGTATGCCCAAGACTCACAGGTTACACATCATTTAGCATGAAGACTCTAGCGGAGAGGAACTCTGGAAATGGGTCACAGGTTAGAAATGGCAATAAATACCTGGGGTCCGATAGCTGTACTACAGGATGAGTTGGGCTGGCTCATTCCTGCTGTTTTCCTTTCTCTCAAAGCCAGGGACACTGATTGCCCAGCAGTCCTCAGAATAGCACAGCTCTGTCAGTTAGATAATTCACCTCAGCACGGGAACTGCATGTTAACTGCTCATAAGCCATAGGTTGGCTACAACTGAATTCATGTTCACTGCTCCTTGCTGAGAAGGCTGATCACCGCCAAAACTGAACTGGAGCTGTTTCCTGCAAATTCCACCCAGTCCTGTGAAAAACAACCCTTCAACTCATCTATGGGGAAAAGGAAAAAAAAAAAAAGTCTGGTCTTGACTGCCTGATGCCTCTCGCGCTGGATCCCAGAGGGGACACAAGATCACCTCTGAATAGGTTGTAACGTGTAGGGCACACCCATGGTTTTCCATAAACCTGTAGCCTCTTTGCCCCCGGTGAAAAGGAGTTTGACACGCCTGCTCTCCATGATCCTCAGCGAGGCAGAAGCTTGCAAGGTTTGCAAGGCCACTCTCTTGGGCCCTGAGAAACAGACATACCAAGTGTGAGGCAGTGAGCATTCGAAGTGGAGCCAACCTGCCTTGCACAAAAGCATTTTTACTTTGTGGACATGTGAATGTGTGGCCACGGGACAAATTACTGAGTAAAATCCAGCACAGCACATCCCTGCCTGGCCGTGGCTGCTGGTGTGCAGCCTCCAACCCTGCCAGCTCTGTGAGGGACACAGGGGCTACACAGCCACCCACGCGCTCCCAAAGGAATCACAGGGTTCTCAGGCACACAGACAAGCACCATGCTGTAGCTATATGCTGCCTGTTTGTATTCTGGCACACTCAAGGGTGATTACTTTATCCGAAGTCACCATGTTCAGCCTGAGGTATGTAAGGCTTGCAAAGTCACACTATAGATCACGCTGTGCAAATTCTTCTCTGTATTTCAGTCTCTGATGCCCATATAAATCAGGAATAACTTTCCTGAAGTCAATTCAGTTTTTCTGTGGATGTTTGTACATCATAGCTTCTGGCTAGAATATATGGCAGTAATCAGTAAAAGCATTTACCAGCTTTACTAAGCTTTGCATTAGATCCATAATGTAGCACATCGCATACAGAGAAAATATAACTGATATTTTAAATGCAGATTTTTTGTTACCCATGAATCAGAGCCAGCAATATTTTGGCTATTGTCAGAACCTCATCACAGCTGAGCAGCTGTGATTCATTACAGTTGCAGCCCAAGTGATTAATGTTACTACTTAAAAAGCACTTAGGCAAGGTAGTCCTGACAGAATGTGTAACTTGAAGGTACTCCTTTTGCTCATGCCCTTGCGAAGAACTCAAGCCTTCAGAATTTTAGGGGCTTTTTGTTTTTTAGCTATTTGAGAATCAGTACTGTATTCAAATTATGATTCAGTCAGTCTGTAGAGACCTAAGCATTGGGACAAACATGAATACACACATGAAAAATAAAGGGGTGGTGTCTGCCCAAAGACCAGTAATCTTCCTACTACAAGCCTTATAGCTTACTTACAGCAAGTGGGGTCTGCATTTTAGTAATGGCCAATTCTTCTTCAATAAAGGGAAGCCTGGAGACTTTTCTACATAACAAAGCATTTGGCAACAATGTTGTTTTGAAGCATTTCCTCCTCTGGTCACTTATTTCTACTCCTGTCAGCTCTTTCAGTCCCACTAACACGTCTTTTGTAGGGCTGGCCTATGAACCACATCAGGAAACTGATCCAGGTTAAAAATCAGCCAGCACAGGAAAAAAAAAAAAGGCACGACAAGGAACTGGCACAACTGCAAAAGCAGAACGCGGTGGCACAGGGAGGGAAGGAGCGCGCAGTGGTATGGGAAGGAAATCCGAATGCCTGAAATCCTCATTATCGCTGAATGCTTGGGGGGCGTGGGAACGACAGGGTCAGTGTCTCAATTAAGTTTTGCCTTTATGAGCTATGTGTAGTTTTGTCAACCAGAGACATGAAAGAAACAATCTCTGATCCACAAATCTACAGCAGTAGAAACCTCTGCTAAGGTGTAAATGAATGGTGCACAAAGCAACAGCCTGGAAAAGCACTTGTTGCCTCCTCCAGCTGTGACCGATCCTTTACTAGAAACAGCTGTTACAAAGACCCTGGTGCAGCTGTGGGAAGTGATTTTTTGAGGGATTGGCTGAGGGAGGTTAATTCTTTAAGCGGAGGAGGTACGAGTGGTCCTAGAAAAGGAACAGTTTTGCAAAACGTGTTATGGAATTTGTGTATAAAACAGAGAGTGAATTGTAATTCTGCTACAGGAGAAGTCATGGTGTTGAGAGGAAAAGGTCTGGCAGTTAGTGGCAGATTTAGAAGAAAATCTTCTGATGGGTGTTCAGGCCTCTGAGTTTTGTGGTGTTGTCCCTCAGTCTTCAAAGGCCTGAGAGGTCTACTGGAGACACATGGGGACAGAAGGAGTTACAGCAATGAAACAACAATAGTAGCTGGTCACCTGCTAACGTAATCTTCTGTGAAGATGCAACTTATGTGTTTTGTTCAGAGGTGGGAAGATGGCTTTCTAAGGTTGGTAGCTATGTGATTTTGACTGTATAACTAAGTTTTATTGTCCTATTTAGACATGCCCTGATGAGAAAGGTGTATTGCGTAAGTTGCCTTCAAACAACTATAGGTATTCTAGCACTAAAGGATCTTAGTCCATATTAAAGAAAAATTATCTGTGCTTCCTACTTTGATTAAGCACTTAGTAAGAGCACAGCAAGCCTGAGACTCTAAAAGTCTAATCATGAAATAAAAGCTTAATATGCACTAAGCTTCTCTGAAGCCCTTGCCAGCTTTAGCACTTCAAGCTGAGAACTTGCTGAAACGTTAATTTTTGCCTTCTGAAAGGTCACTAGAGACAAACCACACAGATGACAAGGTTTGGTTCTCTGTGGGGAGAGCATGTGAATTGTATGTTAGATCATTAAAACTGATGTTAATGTGCTTTGGTAAAGCATATTGCAGTGTTTCAAGCTCTAGATGTAAATCCATCTAGAAAAATAGAGATGCCTTGGAATAAGGATGAGGGGAGCTATTTCATTCCATTTCTGCCTTAGGGGAGAATCTTGTGCCCAAGACAAGAGAGATAAGTTTACTCTTTTTTGTTTCCAGCTACTAGATTGTGGTGAGCAGGCTGTTAGAAGGAGAACATCACTCTCTATATATGTATTTTATACCTTTTAATTAAAGAATGTTTATACACCACCTGAACACTGCCTGAAACTAATATCACATAAGTTCTATTATGTGTCAGCATCTTTTATGACTCTTGAGGGCTGGTTGCATTCAGAAAAGCTTTGGTATGATGTGTCTGTTGTTAACTTCTGCCTGTGCCCGAAGTTTTGGATTGTGGTTTGGGCTGCTTACTGGGTTATTTTTGAGCTCTGTAGGTACACTTAAAAACAAAACAAACCCCATACTTCATTTTCTCAAATCTTATTTAAGGTTATAGTCTCTTTGGTACAGCAAGTGGAAGCAGCAAGAGCGAGTTCAACACAGAGGTGAACATAAGCTCTAAACTCACAGTGTGTGAGTGTAATTTCAAGCAGCTTTTTCCACCTGTTAACATTTGCTAGACTGGCTTTGTTCTGTATGTGCTCCTGTTTTATGTTTTTAACACATGCTGTTGCAATTTAAAGTTAAATATGTATCTACTCATTCATCTGGAAAACTGTCATTTTAGAGATTGGGTCAGAATGTTTACTTCCATGACTAATAATAATTCCATGTCACCAAAGCCTTCTGAAAAGTGTTCAGTGGCTTAGCTTGTTTACAAGGAAAGAGTGTAATATGCTGAGTGAAAATTGTATGTTGTCTTCATGCCCACAGTGGGAGAGTCTGCCAGCCCAAGTACAACAGCAGACTGTCAATGTGGACACAATTTAGAATGGCAAATCTGAACGGCGTGTTGGTGGTAAGCCTCATTCTGTTCTCTATGTTAAGATTTGCACTCCTGTAATATAGTTAAGACCAATTTTTGTTTTCCTTGCCTAACCACCCCCAGGGTGGGGAGGGGAGCCAGTCCGTGTTAATCGGACTTAACGAGCTTTTCTGTTTTTTCAAGAACTAAGACATTATAAACCACTGTGTCAGCAACACCTCATACTCAGTACTCCATGCTTTGCTGTATGATCAGACATGTTTTCAAAGAGCAATGAGGACACACTGATATTGATCATCTCTCCAGGTGTAGGAGATCAGAAGTACTCATGGTCTGCTCTTGGAAGACAGAAGAGTAGCTTCAGATTATTATTAATGATTATTTTTGCCTTTTTCAGACGAACAAAAAACCTCTTCATTTAAAACACAAAACACACAAACAAACTGAAGACCACAAATTTAATATGTTTTGATTTAGCATCAAGATTTCTTGTGGTTTTTGTTTTCAGCTGAATTGTTAGCTGGGGGCTTTCAGTGGCAATCACAGGTACTTAGCACCTTTGAGTTTCTAGATGCAAGTGTCCCACCTCCCTCCCCTCATTAGCAAATACTTATACATCGGTTATCCCTTTGCAAAATATCTTATTGAAAGATATGCTGTGAAGAACAGCCTATTAGTACTTGCCAAAAACTTTAGAAGTGCAATCAACCCACAAATCATACTAAAGAAAATTTCTTCTCTGACCCTGCTGCTTCCTAATCAAAAATCTCTCTTCTAAAATATGTAGTTCTCTGATGGACCACAAAGGAGATTAACTAAAAACATCTCCATATCCAAGACGCTTTATATTAACTTATCGAGCTCCTGTTGCAGTAGTAAGTCACTTGCTCTGCTGAGGAGAAGCAAGGGATGCTTCTGGTAACAAGTCAGAATCATCCCAGGCACTCAATGTGGACCATGTGCCTTTGAGTGCAAAGTGTTGGCTATAAAAGATGACTTATCTTTGTCTTAAGCATTTGGTAGAAAAAGAAATATGATAGTGGCTAGGACTGAGAGGCATCTTTTTTTTTATTTCCTCCTCTAGCACACCAAGGATCAGCTTTTTATCTTGCTCACAAATGTGTTTTTCCGTACACTATCCTATACTTGGCAGGATTTTTGCAGTGAAGGAGGAAGTTTACCAAAATGTCATTGTATTTGCTCTGGATGTAATGTCCATTATCACTGTGGAGTTCAAGTCTAGACGGTACAATGGCTAAAACAGAAGTGTCCAGCCAGCAATAAAGTTGACATTATTGCCAAACCTGGTGAAACCACCCTGAGTTGTCAGTGGTAGAAACCTTAGGGAGAAAGCAGACAGACACGATAACACACAAACTTAATATAATTGGTGCCTGATGGACAAATGAAAGAGAATGCTGGCAGATAAATACAGTTAACTATAAAAGTAATGTTACGTAGCTTCTGCCTACTGATGCTACCCAAATAAACAGTGTTGCTACTGCACTGTACATAAACACGTACACTATTCCAGTCTAACAAAATGCTAAATGAAGCAGAATCTCCTAATATTGATACAGCAGGCAGCTATGATGCTGGGGAAAACCCAACGTGAACAGACTTCAGCAAGCAGCTAACTTGCTTCCTCTCCCCAAGCAGCAGCTGAATTGCCATGGATTAGATGGACCATTAGTCTGACTCAATGGGGCATTTCTCATGAGTGCTTGATTTTGTTCACAGTAATATTCTTCAGAGTCACTCGGGGTTTGCAGTGCTGCACTGCAACTTGATATTGGTGTCTAAGAAACTGCGACAGGACTATGCAGACAGATCTTGCTTTCTGGGAAGACAGTCGTCTGAACTATGGAAAGGAGCATGATACCAGACTGAGCCATTACTGCTACCATGCCCATATGTTAATTTGTTTTTAATTATTTGGTAAATCACTCTGAAAAACAGTGAGGGGGTTCCAGGGAAGGGAACTCTTGCTATCCAGTACCTCCTGTCAAAAAGAGGGAAGGTATGAACAGCAATCTGATTCCTTCCTGGTGGCATGCCAGTCACTTCATAGTGAAGTACAAACCCTCTGCGAGAGATCACTACCTTCTTATCAGAGGCATCAGAAGTCAAGTAACACTAGCACCTCAATCAATCCCCAGAGTTCATTCATCAGACCACGAATCATGGCTTCTGAGGGGGCAGACCCTCTTCAGTTCTGTTGCTGTGCTGTGCAGGTAGAAAACTCCAGCAAAAAGGTGGAGTTCGACAGCCGAGAATGGTAAAGTTTTGCAAACTATTTTTTTTTTTTTTTTTTTTTTTTTTTTTGGCAAGGGCTCTAGCAGTGAACAGCAGCTTCACTAGCTGGCCCACTGTAAATCACTCATGTCCCTATAGGAATTCTGCACTCCAGAAGGGAGGAAAGTGTTCATGACTATAGAAATGAAGGATTTAGAGGAATGGGAGGGGAAGGTGTCCTGTACCCATAAACAAACTCCTTCCCATTATGAGATACCATACAGGAGTTCCTGAGCTTGTTACTTGGGCTAGTTAATAGGCTGAAGGTAATATAACAAATGTAATCTGTACCACAGTATTTGTTGAAGGGATGTAACCTGCTATGCCTTGTGTATGCTGGATCTGGATTCAATCTTATTTTTCAGTTATGCTTGAGTGGGACTTGCACAGGCGACTTACTAGTGGAGGTCTAAGGGATGAGCGGAGCTCAGAAGTTGTGCTAAAGACTGAGCCAAGGTGGCGGGGTGAAATTACGTTTGATGGAAGAATACTCACAGTTGAGAAGATTTTCCTGTAATTATGTGCATCTCACAAGTTGCTATAGAGAAAGGGTATAAAGAGAGAGAGTGGAAGAGATGGCAACAGAGGGGAAAATGGGAGTCAAGTCAGCTGGCAGGGCCTGAACAACTTCTTGCACAGCTGGGACATCCTATTGCAGATTCTATGAGGAACTGCTGAAAGTATCAGTGTTGCACACTGGGAAGTGCAAATGGCCCACAGTGATGGAGGATATTGGTAATTTCTTAAATTTTGCTGCCACCCTCCCCCTGACCAGCTCTGGGCTCAGCTCCCAGCCCAGGTGATGCCTCAGAGCCCAGCAGCACCCTGGGGCTCCTCGGCAGATTGGGGCTTTACCCACCCGCGAGGGAGGCAGCAGCGCCCGGCGGGCCCGCAGAGCTGCACAGCCCCTTCTCGTGGGCCGGGAACAGCCCGGTGCAGCGGTTTTCCAACGCCATGGGCCAAGCTGAGGCGCGTTCGTGTCTTCCCCAGCCTGACACCGGCCGTGACCGGCAGTACGAGCCGCCTCAGTCCCGGCCGTCTCGCCCGTAAAGGCTGGGGCCCTTGCGATCCCGCGTTCTGCTCGGGCCCGTTCTGCTCGGGCCCGTCCCGCCAGAGCCCGGGGACCGCCTGGCGCCATCGGGCCGCGGCTGCGCCCGGCGCCACCGCCTCGCTGGCGCCATGATGCCACGCGCGGAGAGAGGCGGGGCTACGGCGCCGCCTGCCGAGGCTACGCGGAGACTTCCGCCTCGGTAGGCCCGGCTGCGCGGCAGCTAAGTGTGCGACTTCGCGCAACCACTTCCGCCTCGGTAGGTGTCATGGCGGCGGGGTGGGCCCCTCACGTGACGGCACCCAGCCCGGCGCGGTCTCGCAGCAGCTCTCGCGGTGTCTGGGCCGCCCCCCCGCCCGCGTCCCCCTCTCGCCCTGGCCGCTCGCGCAGCTGCTCGGCTCTCGCTATATAAAGGGACGAAGCGGGCAGAGCGGGCGGCTGGCGGCGGCGGCTGCAGCCCCAGGGCCGGCGAAAGAGGCCGGGCCAGGCCGCGGGGCTGCCCGTGAGCCGGGGCGGGACGCGCGGGCTCTGGGGGGACGCAGCCGGGCAGGTTTATTGTTTTAGGGGCGACTCCCCCCACCGCGGTTGGGGGCGTCCCGGGGGGCTCGGGACATGGCGAGCTCGACTAACACAAACCCCGTGGTAAGGACCGGGTCGGGGGGTGAGGGGGGCCCCGGGGGCAGCGCGGGCGGAGGGGGCCGGCGGGGCCCGCCGCCCCCTCCCCCGTTCTGCCTTCCCTCCCGCCGCCCGCCTCGAGCGGTCCCGGCCCCCTCCCCCCGGCCCCCGGCGGGAAGGGGCGGTGGGGGGCTCGGCGCAGCCTCCCCCCGCGGCCGGCAGCCAACTTGTGGCGCCCGGCGCCGGCCGCCTTGGCGGCGGGGAAGAGAGCGGAGCCGGTGGTGGCGGGAGTGGGGCGGTGGGAGCGGGGGCGCGGGGCGGCGGCCCGGGGGCGGCGGGGCGGCCCGGCGGGCGGTGGAGCCCCGCGGGGGAGGCCGAGGCCGCGCCGCCGCCCGCGGGCTGGGGGTCCGGCGGGGAGGGGAAGGGCTGGCCGGCTGGCGGGCGGGGGGCGCCGCCGGAGGGAGCCGCCCGGGGAAGGGGCGAGAGCCGGAGTCAGCGGCGGGGGAAACGCTGCCGCCAGCCCCGCCGCCGTCCCGGGGCGAGGGGAAGCGGCGCCCGAGCCAGGTTTCGTTTTGTGGTGTCGGTCGCGGCGAAGTCCGCCCGGGCTCTGCTGGAGCCATTTTATGTTGCTTTTTAAGAAGGAGACGATGGTTGAAAAGCACTTATCCCAGTCTGGCCGGATCGGCTAAGCCGGGCGAAAGCCCTCAACTCCTCTCCGGCGAGCGAGGCAGTATTTATTTTAAAAAGAGATTAAAAAAAAATAATATACCCTGTCCCCCCCACCCCCATTCCTTTCTCGTGCTTTCCGCACCGTGGCGGGTGGCTGGCTGCTGCACTTGTACTCACAGAGGTTTGCAACAAGCAGTCACACAGACCTGCGCAGCCACCGAGCCCCCACCGGCTGCCGCTCTCCTCTCCGCTCCTGTTCCCCTTGCGCGCCCCCCGGCCGCGACCCCCGCCCCGAAGCGCTGGAGGAGACAAACCCGGCGTCCCGGCGGCGGGCTCGGCCCCCTTGTTTGTGGCTCTCAGATCCATCATGGCTTCCCTGCTCCTTGTGTTCCTCCTCCCTGTGGCTGCCCTGTTTATATAGAGCTATTGCCGCTCTCTAATATAGACTCTGCGAGGATGGGAAGGTGCTTTCCAGCCCCACGTCACCGCCTCTCCATTTAAACACCACATCAGCCTTTAAATAGGGAGCGAGCCGCGGAGCGCGGGCTGGGAGGTGCATGCGGCGGAGGCTGCAAGCCGGGCGGCTTGTCCTCCGAGCCCGGCAGGGCTTTTGCCGGGGTCCGTTCCCTCCGCGCCCCGGCGGCTTGCGGAGCGGTGGTGCTTGCTGCCGGGGGCGGGGGGTGTCCACCAGCCGGTGTAAATGGACTTGCCCTTGCTTTTACGCATTGCACAAAGGCGGTTTTCGTCCTCTCCTGCGTTTGAAACTCTACCTTTTTCTGCCTTTTTTCTTTTGTATTATTTCTTTCGTGCCCCTCGCATACAGCTAGCGAATGTTCCTGTGCTCCCATAAGGTCTTAGAAGTAGTTCTGCTGGGTGGGGAAAGTAGGGTTTAAAGCGTTCTTACCTAGTACATCAAGGAGAGAAATGCGGTGCTTATTTTATGGTGCTTTGCCACGGTCTGGCTACAGCTGTCACCCTAAAAGTAATATTAAAGTTTTGTCCATGGTTCATGGGACTGCAGGTGCTAGTCAGTGATTTCTCTGTGTTTCTGGTGACTAAAGTGTGGAAATATTTTATTACAGTCCAGACAGAGCAAAGGTTTTAGAATTTTCAGTAATATTTGGTTTAACTACAATATTTGGTATACTGCACACCAGTATACAAAAGAAAAACATCCTAGTTTTCCTTTCCAAATCAGAAATTTTACAGACCTGCCTGGGAGATAGGGTTGTGCAATTGCAAAATAGCATTGTTGCTTTCACATTTTGTCAGGTTTTGTATCACAAAATTTTAGGGAAGGTAGTAAGCTGTTACATGCAGGGCATTTACTCAGTAGGATGCGTATCAAAACGTGTATGAACAGAATCTGTTAGTTATCCTTCTGTTTATGAATTTCTGGCTTTGTTTTTTAATTGCAAGAAAAGGATTGATTTCTGTACAGTAAATTAGAGGTTTTTCTGATTGAGTTTTTGCTGAACACCAAAATATGTATGTATTGAGCAATCTCCAGAGTACTTGTAAATATCTTTGATTCAGCAATTTACTAAGACTTGCTTTCTTGCTGCTGTGTTTCTGTACTGGCATAACTTCTGTAAAGTTCTCTTGGAAAGTGTCTGTGTTTAAATATTGTGTTTGGAATGGTAAAAGCCAAGCTTAAAATGAGCCTGCTTCACATAGGTATGCTTTAGGCTAATTTTCAGTTAAGTAGTAAAACTTTGCAACAGTGCGTGGTCAACTTTGTCAAATTCAGGTGTCATTCAATAGCAAGGATCATGATGCTTACCATAGGGTTACCAAAGATTAATAGGAACATTTCTAAATACTTCAGGAAGCTGGCCTTTGGGTCTAATATGTCAACAGTATCATGTCAGCATCCAGTCAAATCTGAATGGCTAGAAATCTGTTCTTCCTAATAAAGGACAAATACAAGATGTTAGCAGTTACATGCAGTATAGAATTTTGTAAATGACGAAGATAATTTATTTGTACAAGTCCATGACGACATAAAAAAGCTCAGATTTTAATGCTTACGATATAGATTTTGTGTATTACTTCTCTTTTACACACACCGTTGGTGTAATTGTGACCCAAACTACTTACCTTTGCAGTGTGTTCTTCCAGCTGTCTTACAACTCGCTTCCAACTGTAACTGCACAGGCAGGAGGAAGATGAGTGATGTTTCAGGGAGAACTGCAGAAGCAACCAGGAACCAACTGCTGCCAAATGCACAAAGCATGCTGTGATGTATCTCTCCATAATGTGTTGATTGTTGGAAGCCCAAACTGCTAAAATCCCAAGTGTTGTGATAATCATTACAGAGAGATACAGTTTTTGTAGACTTAAAACTGAAGGAATGTAGGAAGTGTAAGCCCCTAAAGGCATGTGGCATTTCTTAAAATAGCTTAATGGTTGCTCCTTGGATTTGGAGTGTGTGCGTGTGTAGCAGTCTCAGCATACTCAGAGTTTTCTTTACAAGATGCACAGAGAAAGTGAAATATAATCATTTCCTCATGTTCCCAGAGGGGAAAGTACCAGATTTCAAGTCTTCTCTATGTGTTTGCGGTTGTATCTAATAAATCAGGAATTTTAATTGTTGTCTTTAATCTATAGTAAGTGTTTGGAGTAGTGTTTATTGAAGAGTGATTTGAGTATTTTGCTCTTAAAAGAGCTTGAAGTTTACAGCAATGTACTCTTTATGAGGGAGACACTTTAATATAAACCAGATGAAAGCATGATAATTTTAATAGCAGTCTTTTAAAGTTTCCATTATGTTCTCATTGCTTTCTCTGACTGAATGCAGAAATTTATTGGAATGCTTAACTCACCTGCCATCCCATCTTTAGTCTTGTTCAGTGAAGGTATTCCCACATGTATTTTTTGAGTAAGCAGTGAATGAAAATAATTTTGTCATTCAACTCCAGAGCCTTAGATGGCTTGTATAAACAGCTTGAGCATCATATAAATAATGCTTAAAGCCAACACTTGGCGTGTATCTGAAACAATACAGTATGCTTCCTTTTAGAGACCAGGGCTTTAGGCTGTTTTGTAATTTTACTGGATTTGCGTCTGTTGAGGTAGAAGAGCATTGTGTGATTCTTCAATATTCCACTGTGGGTGGCTCTTGAAGGCATTGCTGCTCCCTCTGTGGATGTTGTTACATCAGCCTGGGCTGGATGCTCTGTAGGAATGTACACAAGAGAGGTTTCATCCAGACAGGATTTTTCTGAGTGTTACGTAAACATGTATAGGAGAAATCAGACAGACACTGTTTCATTATAAGTGTGCAGATACTGTCTTCACTGTTCCCTTTCTTGTAATGGTACAGCTGTGGGCATTTCATATATTGTGATACTGTGTGATTAGAATAGTGTCCAAAAATTCTGACCCATCTTTAGGTCCAGTGCACTGTGTGGCTCATACATGCACACACAGAGTGCTTGGGGGTTCTGTAACCTGTCTTGCGCTTAGCTTACTGCACCTGTGTGGTGCTCTTGTGTTTTGGGGGGCTCAGCCCCTCAGCTGGGGCTGTTGGAAGGTGTGCAGAAGGAGGCTGTATGAGAGTGAACATCTGTGCTCTTAACCCGCCTTTCTGCTCTTGCTGAACTAATGCTGGACACTAGAAACCAGCATCCTGCTCTTCGAATTTGTTTTTTCCCTCACTACACAGGGGAAAAAGGCAACATTCCCAAGCAGACTGTTTGTCTGTAGGTTGTATCTGTCAGTTTTTGGTGTCTGAATGTTGGTATTCTTTTCCTAGGACTTTATAGATTGAGGATGCTTCGTAAATAAACCTAACAAATGTGCCTGACTCTGGAGACAGGAGATGGTAACTGCTGGTGGAAATTACTAGGACTTGTTTGTGTAAAATCTGTTTTATTAGAAAAGTAGACCTAATAGATGATTTAAGGAGAGGAGGATTTAAGGAGAAAATGCAATTGCCATCCTGCAGGAATTTTGATGGCAATTTCTGACATCCGGGTAGTTCTCTTGATTTAAGTACAGCAATTCACATGCCTGAGGTTAAACTTGTTTATTTGCAGAATGTGGTTTTGGCATTAAGAAACAGATGCTTTTAATACAATGAGGAACAATGTATGGAGCAGGTTAAGTGGCATTTCTATGCTAGTTGAATTGTACAAGCTTTATGCAATTTGTTTAATTATAGAAATAATAGGACTTAATGTTATTAAGTAGAATGCCTTTTTGCATCTGCTATGAATTAATCTAAATTGAAAAATAATCCTGTAAATGATGCTTGGTATTTCTAAGTTACGCAGTATGCAGATTTAAAATATTAGTGCTCAAGAGTCATCTGGCTTTGAAAGTCTGTTTTAAATGTCTCTATAAGCACAATTAATGCTGAACTTGAAACCTGGGTAGGTGAGCATGTGGTATTGTTTTGAAAGACAAGAATCTGCAAGTAGTCTGGTATGTTTTGTTTCTTCTGGAGAAGTTTTAGACATAGGTGCTATAAATGTAGCTTTCAAAGATGGCAAACTTACCGTTACTTGAGGCTAGAAATTTTTTTGGAGAAACAAGTAACGGATGAATTCTAATGTTTCAGCTACTTCATTTGCAGCAACATGTTTTAGAGCCGAAAAGTAGCAAACTGATGAAATGTAAAATGAAGGAAATAATAGGTTGCTGACAGTGTGCCATTTACTGAAATATTGATGTGTGGTCAGTAACACAGTGATATGTTTTGTGGTTGTTTGTTTTTATTTTTCCCCCCCCCCTTCCTGTTGTGTTTGGTTTTTTTTTTTTTTCTTTTTTCCCCACTTGTGGTGTGGTTTGTTTTTTGGAAGAAAAATCACTTGAGTATGCACTGATGTGAAACGTGTTTTAAACGCTAAGGACATAGTGCACTAAGCAGCCATCAGACTGCTTGGTCCTTAGTTACTGGCTTCCAAATAGGTTCTTCTCTCCCCTTGTAATATCAATGAAATTCTAAGTGTGTGTGTTTGTTTGTTTGTTTGTCCCCCCGTTTGTTTTTTTTTTTTAAAGGGAAAAAAAAAAAAAAAAAAAAAAAAAAAACCCTCAAAACCCCAAACATTTAAAAGCAAAGATATTCAACTTCTTTTTGTCTGTTGGCGACACAGCATTTTCCTGGACTAGTAAATCATGTGCTGCTATTTCCCCTCCGTTATTCCATAACATAGGCATAACAATTCCATAAGGTGTGCAATATAATCTTTAGCATATCTGTAACAAATTCAGCACTTCTGGGATGCATCAAACAATGGTGTAGACATAAAATAAATGTTTCAAGTGTGTGTAGTAAATTTGTGTAGCTCCTGCACTGCTGGACTTAACAGCATGTGCTTGGTGCAGGTTTTCTGTGTGTGTGTGTTGGAGGTACAGCCCTCCTGGGGTGCCAAACCCACTGCACCAGGACAGAATGATTGTTTTGCATATGTACAACATATCTGATGTGTGTGGCGTCATTGGGGATTTACTGCTTAAGCAAGTTACGGAATGGGTAGAGAAAGATGTCAGCTTACAGAAGTTACAGCTGCTTTCAGGTTGGTTTAAAAATGGTCTACCCCAGCCCAATGAACAGTCTTGGTCAGTGAAGTAGATACGTTTCACAGGTTCCAGATTGATTAACCCTAATTTAGAGCTTGTAGGTACTACCTTACAATTAGATAGCACAGATATTTAAACCCAACCTAAATACCATTGAGGTTTACAGGTATGTGGAGAGGTGTAACCTGTACCGTTTAAAAGATACAGTATGTGCGTAGTACAATTATCTTGTGGTCCTATGAATTAAATGTTGTGCTTTAATTGATAAGGTTAAGGTTTTTTTTTTTTTTTTTTTTTTAAACTATACCTGCATTTTGAAATTCACAAGGTGGTTGAGGCTGGAAGGGACCTCTGGAGGCCACCTTGCAACCCCCCTGCACAAGCAGGGCCACCTACAGCTGGTTGCCCAGCACCATGTCCAGGCAGCTTTTGAGTATCTCCAAGGATGGAGACTCCACAGCTTGTTTTGGCAACCTAAAGTGAATTGGCAATTCACTTGATCATTGACAATTTAGGCATGAAATCAGCATAATAAATAATGTATTTGTAGTATTTCGCCATGAAGAATTTCCAGTGTAAAAACATAAGTACTGATTGAAAACAGAAGTCTGTCTAGCCTAATATCCTGTCTTCAGTAGTTTCTGTAAACAGATGTGTAGGGAAGAACAGGACATTTACATGAATGCTTCCAGTTTTCTGAGCCTTCAACATTTTTCAGCTCTAGGTCATTTTCAGCTATGCTTGTTTTCTGTTGAACTAACAAGTACTAACAAGTTTCTTTTCTCTGTATTTATCTAATATCCTTTTGAACTTTTAACATTGTTTGACATGAATGTTTTGTACACATGCGAATACTTTTACATATTCAGTATGTACACTGGCAAGCAGGAAACAAATTTACTGAATAGAAAACAATCTCCTTTTCTCTGTTTTGAATTACATTCCTCATGGCTTGAAAACTCCAGGGCCATAGTTATGTCACAAGAGGCACTCTACAGTCCCTTTCCCTTTTCATCTTATTTGAGCTGTTCTTGCTGACTTATACTTCTTGGATATTTTAGTCACTCAGAAACATGCACTGTATTCTGTAATGCAGTTTTCACAGATTTTTTTTGTGGGGAGAAAGCTTATTTTAACATTAAAGTTATAAGTTTGTTTCTAAACAATGCTGACTAGGTTATTTTTTTTTTTTTTTTTTAAGCCTAAATTGTACAGGTCTGTAATTGAAGATGTCATCAATGATGTCAGAGAAGTTTTTCTGGATGAAGGAGTGGATGAACAAGTTCTTATGGAACTCAAAACAGTAAGTTGCAACTGAAAAGGTTTTTTGAATAGACCAATACAGCAATTTGTTTTGGGATCTGCTTACTTTTGTACACAATAAAAATACTAATTTTTAGTTAGCTAAGCATTGTATTAATTTGCATATCTGTAGCCCGATACCATTTGAACTACACTGCTGTATAGAGATCTACTCACCTTGTTTACTTTCCATAACCTGGCATGTCAAACTTGACATAAGCTAACAGCAGGCATCTGAATTCACAGTGTTATTTTAGTCCCCAAAACTTTATGTATTTAAAAAAGAAGGGGGAGAATGTGTTTATTTTAGAGGAAGACAGTTCCTAAGATTTCTCTACAGGAAAAATAAAATGCCTGCTCTGATTGATTTTTTTTTTTTTTGTCTTTCTGAAGAAGAGGAGTTGCATTGTCGGATGCATTGTCAAATTTTCGCATGTATGGTTTGTGGTTTGCAGCAATGTGCGCATCGCACTTTTCTGAAGCTCTTAGATTCAGAATTGTTTTACATACAGTGGGTTTGAACCGTCACCAAGGGTCGAAAAGAAAGGCAGCGTGTTGACCTGAGCTCTAATAGGTCTGCTGTGACTTTCTTCAGATTCTTCCTGAGTATAGTAGCCCTTCAAAAGGGAAGAGAAAAGGCAGGTGGTGAAACCAAGAAGAAATAAACTAAAAGGAAACTGGGAAAGTACGTGCTTGCTTATCTTAGATGTTGAATATGGACTCTTCAGAATGCAGGATGTCCCATGCTCTCAGTATTTTTTAAGTATTAAAAAATGGATGGAGGGGGAAAGGAATTTTGAGTTTGGATAGACAGAAACAGGTGAAGCCTTTTTTCCATGAAACCATGACCTGTCTTGGTGGAAATGGAGTGAGCACTATAAGAGAAGCACCTTGGTGTTTGTGTCACAGACTTATTCTGCAAATGATGCCGGAAAAGACTGAATGAAGAAAAAGGCAAGAAGGAAAACAAAGTATTGAAGAGGAAGGCTTAGGGAGCTCTAAGCAGGATTTGAAATCAGGAGTCCTGGGTGCCTGTAGCCTTTTTGACTCTAAATTACAGAATGCTTGCATTGTTGTCTTTTTGCAAGAGCTGCTCTTTTTGTATCTATGGCTTTTTTTTGGGAGGCATGTCAGCTGACACCAAGAACTGAAGGCCTGGAGAAGCTGAATTCGATATTGTGGTAGAAACTGGGTAAATGCTTGTACAGAGGCATTCTCCGAGGTGTACAGGTAGTTTCTGTGTGTTATGAAGCAGTAGTCTTCAAGCAAGTTTAACTGAGGAGTTCTAAGAAGAAATGGCTTGAGGAAAGCTGTAATAAAGGATTGTTTTCTGATTAAAGAGGTAAGAAAGCAAGAAGGTAGAGAAGTGAAAACTTGAAGGCTAATTTAAAGTTACAATTTTATCTCTATTAATGCTTCTATTAGGGTTGTTATGAATCTTCCACACTTGGAAGAAAGAAAAAGTTAAAGCTTAAATTCAGACTGACAATTCTTAGGGGATATTTAACTCCTTAAAACATGACGTCTCTGGAGTTCTCTCTTCAGTCTGTAGTTGCCTAAGGGCTTTTTGGCTGAGTAGACTATACAAGATAAGCAACGAAAACAAATTTGATTTTGGAGTACCGTCTCTGTATTGTTACAAATCCTGATGAGTAAAAATCATACACAGAACTTTCTCTTTCCTTTTCCAAACTAGCTGTGGGAGAACAAGCTGATGCAGTCCAAGGCTGTAGATGGCTTCCATTCAGAAGAGCAGCAGCTTTTATTGCAGGTGCAACAGCAGCAACAGCAGCAGCAGCAACAGCAGCATCACCACCACCACCATCACACACAGGCTCAGCCGCAGCAGACTGTGCAGCAGCAGTCTCAGCCACAACAGGTCCTTATTCCAGCGTCTCAGCAAGGTCAGACCTACTCTCTTACCTCTCTGGCAAAAGACTCCCAAGTTAGACCAACCACTAAACATATTCTAAATTTAGGGCAGGATGTTTACCTGAGAAATAACTTTGTGTCTTCATGTTAAACTTTGTCTCTATTTGCCTCTATTTAATGGGTCAAGAGAATTGTCTTGGCAAAAAAAATCTTGGTATTTGTGTTAGCATATTATTCAGATGATTCTGGAAAAGCTGAATTCATCTCTTGGTCTTCTACTATGTAACTTATATTTTCAGAATACACGACTTTCAGATTCTATCAAAAATTCATTAGCAGCTCTAATTCCAAGGCAATATACATATACAGTTGACAATTTAGTCATGAGGTAGTGAGCAAATATGCTAAATAATAATATGTTTTTTTTTAATTTAAGTGGATGCTAGGATGTGAAAAAATACTTCCGTAACGGTCTATGTAGGAGATGGTTTTTCAGGTTAGAATATGTTTCAAGTGAATAACCTAATGCCTAGGTATTTTTGTGGTCTTGAAAGATGGCACACTGTGTAGGTGTGGATGTTCGAGGTATATTTTAGCTAGCCATAGCAGTATTGTGTCTTGTAATTACTTTCTTGGGTATTCTTCATTAATAATTTAGGGGAAATATTTTTGCCAATTAAAATATCGTTTGAAAACTGAGGTAAATACTACTGGATTTTACTGCGTATATGCTGTGTAAACAAATCTGCCACCTGTTAAATGGTTGAGTTTTCAGCGTGCTATTATAGCATAAAATATTTATCTGTGGTAGTCAGTCACAGACTTCACGTTTTTTATCAGATTTCATAGATCATAACCTATGTTGTCATAGACACAAAAGATAGCTATGACTTGATTTCCTCCACACCACCCAAAAAAGCCACCAAACCCAACTGCTGTATATTTAAAACAGAAGAGAACTAGTGTAACAAAAACCTGTTGTTGGGACTTTTGTGTGTGTGTCTTTGTTGTTTTGTTTGTTTGTTTTCTTAGAGTACTTTGTATTTTGGTGGGATGTAAATTGGTTTGAACTGTTGGGGTAGAACTGATTTTGAGATTAAGACCCCTAAATACACGTGGCTTTAAATGATCTGAGTGCCTCAGTTTAAGTGGCAGTTAGCAGAGCCTGGGAAGTCTGCTCATCAAGACATCTAGTGGCTCCTTAGCTGAATAGCTGTGACTCTACTGACCAGGTTTCCCTCCACTAAATGGAGGTTGTCCCTGCCCTCCTGCTTGTGTCTTAGGGTGCACTAAGTTCCTACCTATAGTAATACAATGAAAACTGATTTATTGTTGCCCAGTGTTGTGGCTTACGACCAAATGATGGTGTGGAGGCTAAATGAAATTAGGATATCAAACCACTTTAATCACAGACATGCAGTTTTATGAATTACTTAGCTTCCTGCTCCATGGGAGAGATGATGTAGTAGTTCCTTGCATGGCCTGGTGTGGTCCCAGAAGGAGATCAAGATGGTCAGCACCGTGATTCCTGGTGTCTGTGTTCAGTGTGCCGTTCTGCTTCCTTGCAGGTTTCCCAAAAGGAGTTCTTGGCCTGGCTACGGCTCAGGCTTTTGCCTCCTCTAGAACCTGAACCAAACTGCTCCTGGTTTGGCTGGAGGGGGGTCAAGTGCATCTGCCACACTGGGTCACAAGATTTTCTTGGGCTCTTTTGCCCTCTGCGGGTTCCCTAAGGGTTGGAGAGGTAGCCTCAGATCATGGTGCAAGGTTGTGGTGCTTCCCTCCCCAGAATCTTTTCCAGAAACTGAATTATCCGCAGTATTCTTAAGTGTCCTTGGTTACAGGATTGCATGGAGGATACCTTGTCTGTGATTAGTTTGTTCAAATTGCTCTGTCGTTTTCCAGTTTGCTGTCACTGGTATTAATACTGGCAACCTGTTTGTTCCATAGAGTTGGACACTTTTGTATTTCTATATGATCAACAGGTTGCTTTCACAGTTAAGCTACCTATTTCCTTTAGCCCACCAAAACTATTTTATTGTTTGGGACAGGTGGTTGATGATATTTTGTCTGCTGCTACTGTGTTAGAAAGACAGTGAAGATAGTGAGCTTATGCTGACAGCTGTGCTAACTAGACCTAACTCAAGCTAACTGCTGCATCCTGTAAACATACTCTTCATCTTGCAACAATCCTTGCTTAAGTCTGTTTTAGGAGTTAACCACTGTCGGTGCTTTTGGAGAACTTTGATACTGGACATCAGCAAGTTTATCAACAATACACTAATACCTTTGATTTCAGAAATATATTTTAATTCTTGATTTACCTTGGGTCAGGAAAGGTGACTGGAGCCCTTGCAATAAAGCTAAAATAGCCTATCATCTCAGAGCTGCTGTTGTAGATTGTCTTGAAGGTAATACTTAATAAGATCAGAGACTGCTCAGTAGCTGGCTTTGTTGTGAAGCTCATCTGATATTTGGGTGGTGTTCTTTATAAGTTTTTCTGGCTTGGATATTATTTTGGGCAGACTATGTAGTTTCCATGAAATGCTTTTGTTTGTTTGTTTGTTTCTAGCACCTCAGCAGCAGGTTATTGTGCCAGATTCCAAGCTGATACCGCACATGAATGCATCGGGCATGGTAAGAAAAGCAGTTTATACATGCATACACTGTCATTATGTAGGTTGATTTGATTAAATAGTAAACACAAATCTTGTATTAGTCACCAGATGCTTAAAAATAATTTAGGAGACACTGATAAAGCTGTCAGCCATTTCTCTGAGTTTTGCTGTTGCACTGACAATCTAGGAACAGTTATCCAGGGCTTCAGTTTTGATAACTAATCTAGGATTTACCTTAATTCTCTGCTTTAAATGTATTTAACCAAAACTTTTTTTTCTAATCAGAAATTGGAGTACTGTTGATATGAATCTGCACAACACTATTAACTGATGCAAGCCTATTGTATTTGCTGGCTGCCGGAAGAAACATTAACTACTCTGAAACTTAAGCTTATATAAAATGAGAGATTATTTAGCAATTCACATCGATCTTTACTGGTCACATTATTTTGATTGACTATTTTAGTAATAGCATATAAAACTGAGCCTGGTCATTTACCCTTTTGTTGCAGTTTTTTATCTCCAGAGGTTAATTCTAGTTATCTGATCTTGCTTTAAATGCCTTGACTCAATTAAAAAAGTGCTTGCAAAGCAATGATAACAACAGCTAATACAAGTTAAATACATTTATTAAGACCAGAATTTATTACATTTTTACCACTTTTATGGTAAAAGCACATGAAACAAAGTTTAATGATTAGTCAAAGCTGCAACAGCTTGCTTAGCCTTCACTTCTCCATTACCTGCTGACCTTATTATAGAAAAACACACTGAACTTGGTTGCTCAAATAGCATGATTTACCCAGAGGCTGAGAACACATTGACAATACCTTTTTCTTATATGCTTTCTTATATCACATTTCAATGTGATTTGTGACTTCGTAAGTCCAACAGTTAAACATTTTTTTCTGTCTTATTGACTTACATCTTGTTAGTGAGTATTGCAAAAATGAGTATGCCATGCTTTTAAAACTCTGCTGCTGTCAAAATGTAGATGAATTGCATACTGCAGAAGACTGCTGTTCAGCAAATAGTTACAGAATTGATTTGGAATTACTGTATGTGTTTATTAGAAGCATTTAAGTTGGTACTAAAGAATGTATCTGACCTTGAATACCTTGGAAGGCAGAGAGTAAGGAGAGTTACTCATCTGCCTTTGGGATGTGAGGATGCAAACACTTTCCAGTTTTGTGTGGTGATCTCTAATTTTGGCAGTTGTAACTAATAGATTGACCAGCTGATATGGGGAGATCATTTATCTTATAAACAGGAAGTATGTGCTCTACTCAGTAATAAAGTTTAACTCCTTTCAGTAGCAAAGAGCCATGGTTCCTTTATAGTAGGAAAGGGAGGCTTTCCCATAGGCAGCTTAAGTCAAACCTTTGAAATGGAGAGGTCTCCGGAGAAATCCATTTCCCTTAAGGGAGAGTTGAGGACTTAAAGCAGATTTTTGTGTTTGGAGCTCCCATAATTGTGTTGGAATTCAATTTCCTTGCAAGTTCAAATCATTACCCATTGACAGTCTTCAGCTTTCTCTTCTAACCAGCTGACTTGAGAGAAAAAGATAGTCATTCTCTGAACAGTCAGTACGCTGTGTGCATATATTCACTCAAAAGAGCTGTGTTATGTGGGACTTGAAATGCAAATAATTTACAGAACGAAGAAAAGTGCAAACCTGGTTGGTTCAGTACCTTATGTTTCTTCAGATTCACAGGGCCCTGTCTTTAGCCGCTTTGAAAAAGTGTAAGTAAAGTTGCCATATGAGCAATGCAGTGTTGTACTCTATTAGTAGATCAACAGAGAAGACAGAAGAGAAAAAAGTCTGCTGAGCTTGCAGATAAACCAAGAAACCACATGGAGCTGCGTTAAGGTGTGATGCTTAGTGATTGTTGCTCCAGTCATCTTCCTATTAAGGAGGAAGGAAAATAATTTTTATATGTAGTATAATGTACAGTTGATTAATGTTTGCATTTAAATACCTGCAGAAAACAGTGTGCAAACGTTGTAAACAGCAATAAAAAGTTACATATTTTCAGGCAGTGTGTTGTGAGATGAAACACTGGTGATAATGTCTGTGGTTGAAAAGCTTTTCTTGTATTTCAGAGTGCTGCAGCCACTGCAGCTACGTTGGCTCTCCCTGCTGGTGTTACTCCTGTTCAGCAGATACTTACAAATTCAGGTAACTGTCTTAATATGGAGATCAAGCAATTATTTTGAGGGTGCTCGGGAGGGAGAAATTCTGGGTTTTATTCCCTGCTGTGTACTGTTAAGAAGCAGAACCTGGGAATCCACAGTTACAAAAAAGTGCAGTCCTTCGACTAGACTCCTGGACTGTTTCCTCACTGACTTGCTAGTCTTACGAACCTTGTGATTCTGACCTAACAGTGGTGTGGGTTAGATTCCCCGCTTTTTAGAGAAGCACATGAAGTGAGAAGGCAGGTGTTGCTGCCTTTCGCCTTTGCGTATTTCTGAGCTTGGTGATGTGTGATGTGAACACAGATACTAGACTGGCTGTAAAAGAGCAGGGTCACTTTATCTGTGGCTTCAGGTGAGGAATGTCTTGAGGTTTCTCATACCTGCTAAGCATACAGAGCGGAATTTCTAATTTTGCTGGCAATGCTAGTTTTATTTTAGATTTACCATTTTAAAATACTCTTGTGTGGTACATTTAGAATATTATTAAATGTTACTTTTATGAACAGTGTATCTGATGCTTCATGTCCTTTTGTATTGTTCTGATTTTATAAGCTTGATTCTAGATCTGTTCTGCATGGAGGGTAAAGAAATATCTGAAAAAGCTTATTTTATAGAATCAGTTGCTGGTTTTACCAGAGTAATTCATCTAGTCTGCTCAGAATCACCTGGGACTTAATCTTCCTACTTTAATCATTTGAATGTTTAATGGATATTTAGTTGAAATAAAATTTAAATATGTAGTTGTTCTAGAAATTAAAATATTTGCAGTTTTTAAGGAAGCACATTATGTTTGTCATAGCATAGAATAATTTGTGGCTCATATTTGTTACTTTTGTTGTGGTCATAATTTTTTTTGTTCAGTTAGAAATATTTATGGTATGTTTTCTTCAACAAGGAGCGAGGTTAGTCCCTTCTTTCAGATATCCTTAGTTATTTCAGTAGATGAGGCTGTGCATTTTGCTGTGGAGGGAGAACAGCTGTGGAAGGAGGAAGGCTGGACATTCTTCAAGAAGCAAGTCTTAAAGGCACAGGAGCAACTCATTCCCATGTGCTGAAAGACAAGCTGGCAGGGAAGAAAACCAGCCTGCCTGAACAGAGAGCTTTGGCTGGAACTCAGCAAAAAAAAAAAAAATTAGTTTATGACCTTTGGAAGAAGAGGCAGGCAACTCAGGAGGACTACAAGGATGTCATGAGGTTTTGCAGGTAGAAAATTAGAAGACCATAAAAATGTTTTGATAAATACATCAGCAACAAAAGGAGAGCTAGGAGAATCTCTATCCTTTATTGGATGTAGGGAGAAACTTAGTAACAAATGTTGAGGAAAAGGCTGAGGTACTTAATGCCTTTTTTACCTCAGTCTTTAATAGTAGGACCAATTGTCTTGTGGTATCTAGCCCCCTGAGATGGAAGTCAGTGATGGGGAGAATGCAGTGCCCATAATCCAAGGGGAATTGGTTAGTGACCTGCTACACCACTTAGATGTGCACAAATCTATGGGGCCAGATGGGATCCAGCCAGGGCTACTGAGGGAGCTGATGGAGGTGCTTACCAAACCACTTTCCATCATTTATCAGCAGTTCTGGCTAACTGGGAAGGTCCCAGTTCAGTGGAGGTTAACAAATGCGATGCCCATCTACAAGAAGGGCCGGAAGGAGGATCCGGTGGAACTACAGACCTGTCAGTCTGACCTCGATGCCAGGGAAAGTCATGGAATAGATCATCCTGCCATCACATGGCACATACAGGACAACCAGGTGATCAAGCCCAGTCAGCATGGGCAGCTCCTGCTTGGCCAACCCAATCTCCTGTGACAAGGTGACCTACTTAGTGGATGAGGATATTGTCTACCTGGACTTCAGTAAAGCCTCTGACACTGTTTCCCACAGCATCCTGTAGAAACTGACAGCTTGTGAGTTGGATGGGTGTAGTCTTCACTGGGTAAAGAACTGGCTGGATGGCCGGGCATGAAGAGTTGTGGTGAATGGAATCAAATCCAGTTGGTGACCGTTCACAAGTGGTGTTCCCCAGGGCTCAGTATTCGGGCCACTTCTTTTTAATGTCCTTTGTTGGTGATCTGGACAAGGGGATTGAATTTGCAGCAAGTTTGCAGGTGACAGCAGGTTGGGTGGAAGTGTTGATCTGCTTGAGGGTAGGAAGGCTCTACAGAGGGATCTGGACCAGCTGGATCAATGGGCTCATGCCAATTGTCTGAAGTTTACAAGGCCAAGTCCTGCACTTGAATCACAACAACCCCAGGCAGTGCTACAGGGTTGGGGAAGAGTGACTGGAAAGCTGCCTGGTGGAAGAGGACCTGGGGGTATTGGTCAACAGCAGCTGAACATGAGCCAGCGGTGTGCCCAGGTGGCCAAGAAGGCCAACAGCATCCTGGGTTGTATCAGGAATAGTGTGGTCAGCAGGACTAGAGAAGTGATTGTCCCACTGTGCTCAGCACTGGTGAGCCTGTACCTTGAATACTGTGTTCAGTTTTGGGCCCCTCACTACAGGAAAGACATTGAGGTGCTGGAGAGAGTTCAGAGAAGGGTAATGAAACTGATGAAGGGTCTGGAGCACAAGGCTGAGGAGCAGCTGAGGGAAGTTGTTTAGCCTGGAGGAAAGGAGGCTGAGGGGAGACCTTATTGCTGTCCACAACTACCTGAAAGGAGTTTGTATTGAGATTAGTGTTGGTCTCTTCTCCCAGGTGACAAGTGATAAGAGGAAATGGCTTCAATTTGCACCAAGGGAGATTTAGATTGGATATTGGGAAAAATTTCTTCACGGAAAGGGTTGTGAAGCATTGGAACATGCTGCCCAGGGAAGTGGTGGAGTCACCACCCCTGGAGGTGTTTAAAAGACGTGTAGACATGGTGCTTGGAGACGTTGTTAAGTGGTGGACTTGGCAGTGCTAGGTAAGGGTTCAACTTGATGAACTTAAAGGTTTTTTGCAACCTAAATGATTCTATGGTTCTATCAGGAAGTAAAAAAATCAGTGTTTGAGGGAAATGTATGAAGTTCAGGATTATCTGATTTAATTTCTTCTCCATCTTTCTGTTTAAAAATATGGAAAACTAATGTTGGAATATATTTTAGCTCTTGCTTGTCAGATTTGGAGGCCATCTCCAAAGGTGCATGAGTTTTAGATGTATTTTGTGAAATGAGGAAAGGTATAAAATGATAAAGTTGTAGGATAATAAAACAAAATTAAGTACAGGCATCATGGTAGACAGAAAGGAGAGGTGGATAAGTGCAAGGATAGATTTTTTTTCAAGAAGGCAACTTTACAGTAATATTGCAGAGTTATGCATAGAAGAATTTCTTGTAATGTGGTAGTGTTAGGGAAAAGAACCTGAGGAAGGGGTATCATCTGACAAGACCCTGGAAAAGTACCAGTGTTAGCATTGGATATAGTTTTTGTGGTGTGAATACCTGTATTCCTATTTTGGTATATGTTCTTTTGTTTTTCCTTTAGTGAAATCTACCTTTTGAAACATGTGGTATGTTTGTAAGTGGGAGCTAATATTTAAAACACTGTGCTGCATTAAAGGATTAAACTCTGGCTTGCATATGTAATTTTTTTTTTTTCTGATTGCATACCTCATGATCGTATTTAGATGGTAAACAACGGTATTCATTCTTTGGTTCTGACACAGCTGCTGTAGCATAGTATCTTTTTACCAGTGAAAGTGAAACTTAAGTGCTCTCCTTTAATTGCCATTAGTGTTCTTCTGCAAAACAAGCTTGTAAACTTGTGAACTAATTTAAAAAGTAAATTTCTATGTTTGATTAATTTGATACTTATTTTATTACAGGCCAGATCCTCCAAGTAGTTAGAACTGCAAATGGAGCTCAGTATATCATTCAGCCACAGCAGCAAGTTGTTTTACAGCAGCAGGTCATACCACAAATGCAGCCTGGTGGAGTACAAGCACCTGTTATACAGCAGGTAAAGAAAGAATTTAAGTAGGTACTCTTGAAAGAAAAAAAATTACAGTAATTAATAAAGAGGCTTGCTTTTTGTGAGCAAATTGAAATAGAACACGAAGTCAGAAATGGTATATTTTAAAAAAAGGTAATTGCCTTAAGTGTGTTTTTTAAAAATAAACAATTTTGAAATGTTGTTTTCAATGTCACTTTTATTCTTGCCAAATTCTGACTCTCTGCAGTTTAGAATTTGTGTCCCCTGATGACAGTTATATTATGTGGGTAATCCTACTCTACATACTTTTAAAAAATGTGTTTATCAGTTAAAATGATTCAGTGTCATATAACACATAGAATAAAATACCTAAAACAAACACACCCCTCTTGGTTATTTTAGTAGTGAATACAGTATATTTTATGAGGATTTTTGTTCAGGCGCAAGGTCAACTGTGTGTCCCGACTGTGTAAGCATTGAATAAGCATTGTGTCACAGTTTTGCAATTTAAGCATGAGGAACAATTTATAGGGAATTTAAAGTTAAATGTTTTATAGGGAACATTTAAAAGTAATCTTTTGGTTGAATTTAAATATTCTTCTGCTATAGTTGAGACTCAGGTGTGTTTTAGAATGGAAAGACAGTAGGTTTTCTTAGATGTAGCAACACAAAATGCAGAAAATGAATACCAAGTAGTGAAAGAAGGTATGTTATTGAAGGTGAAATTATGTATCTGTAATTATTGTTTTTCTAATTAGTGCAAATCAGATTTATATGCTTTAATTCTTTTATGTGAATAAGTGATATGGTAGTCTGTTATGTTAGCAGCCACAGTACTTACAATGATGTTCCATCAGGTTTTGGCTCCTATCCCTGGAGGGATTTCCCAGCAGACAGGAGTGATTATTCAGCCTCAGCAGATCCTGTTTACAGGAAATAAAACACAAGTCATACCTACAACAGTGGCTGCACCGACACCAGCTCAAGCACAGATTCCTGCAGCTGGTCAGCAGCAACCACAACAACAACAGGCACAACCACAAGCACCACTTGTTCTCCAAGTTGATGGAGCAGGGGACACGTCATCTGAAGAAGAAGAAGATGAGGAAGAAGACTATGATGATGATGAAGAGGAAGACAAAGAAAAAGATGGGGGTGAAGATGGCCAAGTTGAAGAGGTAAACTGTTTCAGGAGACTAGAGTGTACTTGTGTTTCATTTTTTTTTTTTTCAGTATTTGAAAGAAAACTATATTATTTAAAGAATATATTCCAGTAATTTTGAGAATATAACTTTTATCCTTGCATTTCAAGTTTTTTATTTCCCATATTGAAGTTGTGGCAACTGTGTATTAGCAAAGTACCTTGAAATGCAGCTGAGGAAGGGGAGGGGCACATCAAAAACTGTTAATTGTCATGAATGCTGTTTTAAAAACTTCAGCAGTAATATTTCTGATGTTGAGAGGTCAGCCATGAAGTTATGAAACACTAGTAAGTAAACAGAAATTGTTAACTCTGTTTGGGACCAAGTGCACACAAAAGCAAGGTGTTAGGAAGACTGACAAGGAGAGCATATATTTAGTTCACTGAGGGCATCAGTCAATGTGTCTGACCTGTATCTCATTAACTGTTCCAATGCTTTTGACATCTGACCTTGATTTAGTGAAATCAAGAGTAAAATTCTTTGCAACTTGTTGCATTCTTAACAATGTGTGCTTGATTTAGACTTTGAATTTGCTTGGTTTTGGACTTGAACCAATGGTTCGTACTAAGTTTTGGTGTGTTGTACCAAAAAGCCCCACAAGAATAATTATTATTTTTCTTTTAAAGGAGGATACTAATAAACTAAAAGTACTGTTATTTCAGTCTCTAGTAGGAAACTTGGTAATCCCTAAATCTCACTCTGTGTCACCCATGCAGTACATGTAGGTGAAACTTCTGATTTTTATCAAGGAATTAAATCATGTTTTCTGTCGTACATCTGCAGCAGTGTCTAACAGTATTTTTCCGTTACATCTTAGAGGTTAGGTTCTCATCACTTTTATGTTGATCAGCACTGCTGTCACTTTGAGTGTTTTAATAGTGCTGACATGGCTGGTCACAGACTGCCACAGACAAGCCATACCTTCGACTGCATTTATGTACAGGACCCATGTAAAACAAGCACGGGCAGCCGTATCCGCTTCCTCCTCTTCATCTGGCAGAGACGGGTTGTTAATACAGGCACATGCACAATTCTCTCTTGGTTCCCAAGCACACACAAGTTTGTATGTCCCTCCAGTGCCCCTACCCAGATTCTGCCCCTTTTACCCTCCTTGAATGTGTCCCCTATTCACTGGGTCATCCAGGCTGGTGCTTGCCAGCAAGCGTGTAGTATTCACACTCGTCTGGCAGGCACCCCATACTCACAGGTACCTTTGGATATAAGCATGGACCCCTTTGCCTGCCTAATACCCCAGCCCTGACCAAGGCTCTTGTACTCACTGGCTCATTCAGCTTTAAGGTTGGCAACTGTCACGAAGGCACCCCAAAATGACTCCCAGCAAATAATAAGCTTAAACCCACTTGAATTCAGAAGCAAAACTGAAACCAAATGACAGAAACCAATGCAAGTGGGCATGGAAGGAGGGGGAGTGTAATCTGCAAAATCAATCAGCATTCTTGGCAGTATATAATAAACTGAAGGTGCCTTATTAAATATAGATCATCATGCTTCAGTATTAAGTATTCTTTAATAGTGCCTTAATGCTAGCATTCTTGCTGAGACTTCATTATCAGCATGCCAGAGGTCTGTAATTTTTTGCTACCTTTGCTCATCAGCAGTTACTTAGCAAGTGGACGAGTTCCTTAAAGCTTTTGAAGTCACTTAAACATAGCATTACTTTGGAGGGAATTAGGACCTCTAGTACACTTTTTTTTCCTCTCACTAGCATCTCCTCAATTTAGCTTATATATTTGGAGGTAGGTTGGAAGATGAGGATTATAAAGCAGACTTCAGAAAAGTTGTTTTGCATTTATTAGAAGTTGTTTGAGCTTTTGAAATGTTTATTATTTACAAGACCTGAAAACCCCCAAATTTTTGCTGGAACAAAGTGTTAGCAGAAAGAGGAAGAACTGAAAGTAAGTTTTAAGTGACATGAAAATTAATTTTAGAAGTTATTTTATATGAATCTGTGCAAGAACATCCTAAAGCATCTTTTTTTTTCCCCACTGCTTTCTGCTTGTAGAGGTCTGTTTCTGTTTGTGTTATACCAAGTGTGAATAAGTCATGGAGTTTCTATTTTTACACATTGGGAGTGGTGTGAGTGATGCCATCTCTCCTACTGCTTGGATGCTTTAGAAAAATGAAAGTCTGTGTAATGATTTTTTTTTTTTTTTGTAAAGACAAATTGTAAACACCAGAACATCTACAGTAAAAGAAAAAGAATGTTTGTAGTGACAAAAGGCTGCAGTGCCCAGAATCTGGCCTGGACACTGAAGTTCCAGACTAAAATTGGTACGGATGTCTGCTCAGGATGGATGGCAGGATGGAAACGTATGTACATCAGCCATCTGCTGAAAAGCCTGGTATTCCCCACCACAAATGGATTTTAGGTGTTGTAGTTCATAGACAAGCCTCATGTGACTAATCAAAGTAACAGCTCTGATTTTACTAAACAGTATAACTTTTAGCATGTGTTTCTTTCAGGAACCTCTTAACAGTGAAGATGATGTGAGTGATGAGGAAGGACAAGAACTATTTGATACAGAAAATGTTGTTGTGTGCCAGTATGACAAGGTAATCTCTACAGAACAGAATCCAAGAATTGTGCTGTCTCTGTTCTTCTTCCTATCACGTAATAATTTTTCAGTAATATCTTTGTGACTGTTAAGTACAGGTAGATCTGTAAAGATTATAATGTGAATGGTAATATAAAAATTAGCTGTTGTTTGTTTTTAAAACAGGCTTGTGTGGCATGTTTGTAGTAAACTTGGTAATGAGTAAAGCTAAGGAAAACTGGCTGCATGTTTTTTTCTTCATCATGTTTTCCTGTGACCTTTAACAAAAGGTCAGTCCTCTGGGCTCAGAAGAAGTGAGCTATTGTAAGTAAGTTTGTACATTTGCCGTGGATGGAAGAAGTAGTCATTATGATTTAGACTTTTGGAAAACGGTTCCTTGATTACTAAAAATATATCTTCTTGATGATAGAATAGTTATCAGAAGAGAAGGTTCTTTCTGTGCTATGCATTTTTTACTGAAATGGCAGCGTGGAATGCTTTTGCTTACTTTGCTTTAAATTCTGCTGGACTGTCTTGCCTCCGCTATAATGACTGGTTTCTTTTTGCACGTTTGCACTGGAATATGCAAGGATTCATTCGTGTCTGGAATTGTTTTAAATGTGTCCAGAGGATATCAGAGGCCTTTCTACTGAGGTAGTATGCAGAAATATCATTCAGTGCGTATTTTCTTTCTTTTCCTAGGCTAGATTAATTGGATTGCGATGAATAAGGGTCCTTTTTAAAACACAAGAAAGCTGTAAGCTTGCTGAATAAAAGCTCCTATGTTGCAAAGAATGGCTTGGTTAGAAAATCTTCAGTTATGCCCAGACTTTGCTTAGACTTGTCATCAGATTTGACAGAGAATTTAATAGAGAGAAAAGTGTATCTACATCTCAGCCATCTGTCTCCTTCAGACTGTAATCCAAACCTGTTCCTTTCTAGGCAGTTTGTGAGGACAGTGAGGGACCTCAGAACAGCAGTCAGAAAAGCTTGTTGGCAGCTGCTAAAGCTGAGCAACAGGAACTGCTCTGAAATCCTAACCCTCTTAAAAATTAAGAATGTGAACTCAGTAGGGGAACAGTGTCCATCCTTAACCTCTAGTGCCATGTGCCCTGAAAGGATGACTTGAGTTGTTAAACAATTGTTCATGTTGGCTCTAAATGCACAGGATCAGCTCAGTTGTGAGCAAAGTTCCCTCTTGCACAGTGTCCTGCACCAGCTGGTGGTGGGTGCCTCTGGAACAATGAGACAAGGGCAAACAGGTATTGATGCTCATGTAGAGCATTTTACCATCCTTCCGTGAACCGCCTCTTGAGGGAGAGTGACTTTGTATCAATGGCCAGCAGAGGGTTTTTTCATTAATTTGTGAGAAATTAACTGAGTTATTTTTGAATCTTTGTAGACTTTATCTTATGACAAGAAATTTCATAAATTAATAATGTTAAGTGTGGAGAATTACCTAATTTTTAACCCATTAGTTTCATATGATACCTCCTAGTTCTTTATTTAGAAGATTGTTTCCTCTCTGCTTTTTTGGGGCCTGTTATGATATTGCAGACCATAATAACTGTCCTCAGTCATCTCTTTGAAATCAGAGCTACACTTTGCTTGGTTGATACTTGTACAGCTTTCCAAACATTTGTTAATTTTTACTTAAACAAAATAGATCTGGAGAATTTTTCTCTCTCTTATTTGATTCAGGTAGATAAGGTTGATGGAGGCTCAGAGCTGTTCATAACACAGGTGTGAACCTTCAGTTTATTAAGTGTTGTAGAAATGTTTGGCGACAGTTCACGTCTGCTTTTGACCCCACTGAGCACAGAGCTGATGTTCTTGTGGAAAAGTCTTAGAACATTGGTATCTCGTTCTTGACTTGTAATTGTCAACTCAAAGCCTTCAGTTTTTTCTATCCATGTAAACTGGAATTGGTTTTTTCCATCATTACTGCCTTCATATACATTGAATGCCACCATTGTTTTATTACACAATGAGTTAGGGCAGTAAGATCATTCTACAGCTCTTCAATAACTATTCTTTCGTATCATCAGTGATATTTTGTCCTTTGCCAGATGATTAGTGAATTCTTAAACCTTGCAGACTCTAGCCAGCACAAATCTCATCTGGAATTATCTCATTTCTCTGTGAAAACTGTGTTCTTACCCTTGTTTTCCCATCTTTATTCAGTTATTTATTCATCTGAGGGCCTTCCTTCATGCCTCATGGCAGCTCACATGCTTCTGATGAGGGATTTTTGCTGAATGCCATTTAGAAGGGCAAGTAGAGTATATAATCCAGACCTTTCCTTTTTCATTTATTTGCTGTTGCCACTGACTTTTTAGCTTAAAAGTGAGCACAGACCAAACAATAGTACTAATAAGTGATTGAGTGCTACGGTCATATCCGTTCTGGTACTACTTTCCTGTTTGTTTCTGCAGCACTAATTGTACGTGATGACACTTCCAGTCCTTGATGGAAATTGAAAAATTGCAATGGGGTTTCCTTGTTTGTATGCCTTTTGAAAAACTTTCTCAACTTTTTGAGATCACAGAATTACTTTTTTATGTTTTATCTGCAAATGTTTATGATTATATCTTCTTGTCCAGCTGCTTAATTGCATTGGTGGTGTTTTACTCTTTCTGATGCCCTTTTTTGCTAGGTGGCAGGTATTTGCTCTGTGCTTACAGTATGTGGGGTTGTGTGTGGGTTTTTTGTGTGTGGTTCTTTTTGTGTGTTTTTGTTTGTTTGTTTGTTTGTTTTATTTTGTTGTTGTTGCTTTTCCAAATTTACTCTTCTACCTTTAGACTGAATTTTATCTAATTTCCTTTCATTTTAAATGAAACATAAGAACATAAATTTAGTTAAACACTCTTCCAGTGGATTTATTGACTTAATACTCCTGGGAAATGTAGTTGCTGTTAGTTCTGGTGATGTTGTCTAGCTTAAGTCCTGCACACTGTCTTGAATGAAGAAAAGGATTGTGTGTTTTGTGGTTCCTGACTTTACTTCTTCATGAATTGACATGAATCAAGTCTTCATGACTTGACTGTATAGTATCTAAAACCACCTCGATGCTGCACATTGATGTTTCTTCAGCAGACATAAGATAATCAAAGTCTTCTAAAACTACAACTATTTCTTGCCCTTGTATCTTCTCTGATATTCTTCACCACATCGATCAACCTGCTTCCTGTAGTCGGGTTGTATTTGTTTGGGAGTAGGCATGAGGAGTTACTTCTGTATGGAATATTTTTGTTGAGAGCATATTAATAAAGTTGTTGTTTTATTCTTTGTATTATCCTGTGTCAACAGGAATATCCATTATAACCTGAAGATTCATTATGTCACAGGCAGCCGTAATATGGACTCCCTGGGGAGGAAGAATGGAACGAATGTCTTAATTTAAAAATTTCTTTTCTTCTGTCCTAGCATGTCTTGGGTTATTGCAAATAGCTGGACTGATCTCCCAGCTTAATCTTACAGATTTCTTTTAACAAAGCCTTAAAAGGACCAGTAATGTAATTGGGAAGACAATAGGTTGAAGTTGAAGCTTCATGCCGTCATCCCCAATACTGGAGATACTACTTTTCTCTCTTGGCATTTTACGATGAGAATTGGAATATAAATAATATACAGTTACTCACTGTTGAGGAGAAATTGTGGGATGTAATTCTGGTACATATATTCTATACAGTTTGTGCATTTTGTACCAGAGAGCTTTTCAGACTGAAAAGATTGCAAATAATCCCCTTGCCTTTTAACCAAAACTTAACTTTCGGAAACCCAAAGTCACACTCTAATATCAGAAGTAGCCAGTTGGATAGACCTGCTGTCTATCTATGGGTAACATAATCAGACTAGTTTTCATGCAGAATGGAGTTTAGACGTGAGCTACAAATAATGAAGCTTAGTGCTTGACCCTGTCATGGCTGGTTTAAAACATTAGTTTTTCTGTTACGGCGGTAGAAATTGAGATTTCTGACTTTCAAGTGGAGTTTTGTGGCTGTTGTAATCAGAGATAATTTAATCAAATTAAAGCAGCACTGGTGGATATATCTCTCTTCTCCCTTTCCAACCATCTCTAAAAATGTGCTATATGCTTTGGATTTTCGAGTGCCTGTGTGCTTGCATGGTTTTGTGACGGTTACTGTCCTTGGTTTAAAAATGAAAACACAAAATACTGGTATGTGCATAATTATTTTTCATTTTTCATATCTGAATGCAGAATTGATTTTCAGGATATCGGTAGCAATTCAGTAATGTATGTCTAGTAGTTATTTTCATTTTTATTGCCATAATATACTTGCACATTAATACCTGTTTTTGATGCAGAGTAATAGTTCAACTTTCTTCCCTGTTTTCAGATTCATAGAAGTAAAAACAAATGGAAATTTCATCTCAAAGATGGCATCATGAATCTTAACGGAAGAGATTATGTATTTTCCAAAGCCATTGGGGACGCAGAATGGTGAAGTTTTAAAAGACAAAACAAAAAAACTCCCCATAAAAGGAAAAAAAATCAAAAGCAGGAAAGGTTGAGACTTGGACATATACTCCAATCAAAAAGTGTATCTGCACATCAGAAATAAACGATAAACAAAAGTATTGGAACAAAGGTAAAATGTGGCAACAAAGACACTACTTCAAACGAGCAAGCCATGGACTGTAGCAGCTATAGCATTGTCTGGGAGCTGGTTTTGTGTGTTAGGAATACCTTAATTATCAGTTCTACATACAGGTACCTACAGCTGGTATTTAGCATGTAAGGCTTTGTTCTCCCCCCTTCTTCCCTTAAGATTTTAAAATACTTCTTCCACTGATTGAAGGAACTGTTCCCTTTGATAGATTATTAATCTGAAAATGCTTATTGTGTGTACAAATCTTTGCTTTGAACACTTCCTTTTGGTAGTGAGGATGGTCAGAATGTTACTTAAACTGCGTGCAAGCTTTGTACAGAAGGGTAAGAATTAAGGTGTTAAATTTTAAATAACTTGTATAAGGAAAATATTTTTAATTCTGATATGCTCATTAATTATTATATCTATTTGTTGTTTTCAGTTCAGTTCCCCATGAACAGGTTGTTGTTCCTAGCAGTTACAAAATGGTAAAATGATCATTTATATTTCAAAATTATTTTAATTTCATGTAAGTGATACCTTTTATTTAGGGTTGTATTTTTTCAATACTAAGCACCTGTAGCTCCCCCCCACGAAAATCAGATTGCTTAACCTGTTAATTATATTCTTGCCGTTCGGTGGTGGTTTAGCATCACTGAATCAATTTCTACTGATTTTTTTTTTTTTTTAAAGGCTTCAGAGACCTTTTGAATCAAATGTGTGGGTAATGGCATAACAGATGCATTCCTTCACCTGCTTACTACATATGTAGTCCAGACTTTCACAAATAATTCAACAGGCCACAAGAATACTAAATTTAAAAATAGAAAATCACATAAAAATTTTAACATCCTGGCTACAACTCTGTTAATCAAAGATCTGCTTTACTAAAAAGTATAGCCATAAATGACCTGCAGCAGTTAATCTCTCTAAAGTTTCCAGGTGGCATGTAGTTTCCTGAAGAGAACTGCACAGCTTTGAGAACACAGATTTTGTCAGAGTATCTTTAGACTGTCTTGGTAACAGGAGGTCGAGCAGTTGGATGCACTAAACCTTGTGTAGTCACTTCTTCACTTGCCTTTTCCAGAGGGGTGGTTTTGTGGCTTTTTTTTTTTTTTTTCTTTTGTGAAAAGCAGCAAGGTTGGTTCCTGCTCCTTCCTTTCCTCTCCTGAGAAGCAAAGACCTTTTCTTCATGCATATGTTATTCTTGCAAACCCTGCTTTCAGAACTGCAGTTGCTTTTGAATGTGGAGAGGGAATGGGCATTATACTTAAGAACTGTTGAGGAAGGAATGTTCATATGGCTCGCCGTTTCAAAAACATTTTTTGTTTCATCAAGTGCTTTGAAAGATGGTGGAAAAAGGACAGCGCAGATAACTAAATTGGGGAAGACCTTCAGAAGGAGGCATTTGAACAAGGTTTTTTGACCTTTTTTCCTTGAGAATGAAAATTTTTAAACATGATTTAACAAGGACACAAATGTATTTTAGCATTGTGGAACGACTACTCATTCTCTTCAATTTCCTTGCCTCCAGGGAATCGTCATTTAGAGTGCATTTTTGGCTTCAAGGTATCTCAAAGTGATTGGTGTTTGCTTTCTTCTGAACAAAGCAGATATTTTAATTTTTTACCACTGTTGACACTTCTATGTACAACTGCAGTGAAATCAATAATGTACAAACTAATTCCTTCCCTTACCTTTTCCAGATCTGTTACCAGTAGGTCTTAAGTAATGGACTTCAGAAAAATTCCCATAATGCTGCACAACCAAACCAATAAAAGGAAGAGAAATCCCTTTAGCTGTAGATTCCTGTTTATACTACTGGAATCCAGATTATTTGTACGACACTTTGTTTTCATACATCGTAGCGATTTTTTTTTTTTTTCACCCTCATACATATACTAGAAGCTGCATAGCCTTTTATTTATTTTTAAGGGATAGCAGAACTTTAAAAGTAACTTAAGCTTAGACTGTTCTGAAGGATGTTCAAAGCTTTCTGAACTTGCACGGTCTCTTGCAAGCTTATTGTATGATATGCTTTTCAGATAAGAAGTTTTGTCTACAAATAACCTGTGAAGTTTTCAGAAAGCCAGTCAAACGTGAACATACCAAACTGTGCTCTTATTGCTACATCAAGTGTTCCTTTTTTTAAATCAAAAAGCATGTTTAATTTCATTTTATTGTAGCAGCTTGCTGTAAGAATGTAGTTTGCTTAATTTTATTATTGTACTTGAATTTTTAATCATGGTTTTAACAATGTAACTGAACAGACCATTTCATTAGTTTCCAAAGAAACCATTCCTTTCAGAGGGCAAAGGATTCCCATGTTCATAGATCATAAATGATTTTTCCACACTCCCCCCCCCCTTTTTTAGTTGTGGTTTGTTTGTCGTTGTTGTTTTTTTCCTCCCATTTAAATAGTTCAGTATTACGGAAACAATAATTTCAAGAGGGCTTATATTAAAATTTGCACAGATAATGGAGCACCTTTTTATGATGGAAAAAATGGGGAAATATAACTTCATAATTATAACCATGATGGCTGATGGAAACTTGTAGAGCAACTGGGCAAAACTGGGAGTCTCGTGCCTTTTCAGTTTGCTGAATACCTGTTTTGCCAGTATGACAAGACTTTTTCTTGATTCCTGAGAGAGTAAATTTCCTGCAGTGCTTCAATCAGAAAAGCATTTTTTTTGCTCTAATTCTGTTTGGTTTTAGTGTGTGCAATCATTTTAAAACATCTAAGTTGAAAACAAATTGAAATACGTTTTCTTTTAAGGAATTAATAGAGAATTTAGTCACATAAGGAACTTTATATTGGACTATTTAAATAAAATATGTTTTTATTCCCCCTCATTTGCTGGTTAGTGACAAGATTTCTTTGAGGCTTCATACTCCTTGTTCCTGCATTGTACTCACAAGTTGCATTTGAAACATCATTCAGTTGCCTAAACATAATTTAAAGTGATAATTGTGGTCCAGGTTTGTTTCCAAGCATTGATACGTGATTCTGAAGCACAGTTTCTAGAAAAGAGCAAAGAACATGTTGTGTCTTGTAACAGGTTTCTTTTTATATAAATGTTTTCTCTATTTCTGCTGCACAATTAGGAGTGTTAAAATAAACGTCATTGAGTCTGTGAAAACAATTCCACTGCTTGACAGTTAGAGCAGCAATTATGTCACCACATAGCACTACCAGAGTAAAATTTTTTTTAATTCCAGTGAAGGAGTTAGAGACCTGGTTAACTAAAGTTCATTTTGATTCAATCTCTTTAAGTTGTAAAAGCTCCTTTAAAAACAATAAACCTCCCCCCAAACTTCCCCCAAAGCAAAAGCTTCCTAATAGAATGAAATAAGAAGAAAGTGAGCAGTGGGTTTAGGGTAACGCACACTGGGTTGATACTGGGCTGCCTTACACAGCGGTGTGGGGTGGCCTGTCCCACCCCACCCACACCCCCAGCTGCAACTGGAGTTCTTTGCAGACTTTGAGATTAGTGACTATACAAGATGAAGAAACGTGCATATCGCGATGTGTCGGTGTCTGGCATTTACAGTCTAGTTTTCCCATTGCTGTGATTGGTTGGGAAATGTGTAAAAACCAGTCCACTGGTTTCTGTGTTGTCTGCTTTTTTCAGGCAGTTCATGCAGTGTGTCTTTTAATTATTACTTAGTGGATTAGACATTGTGGAACAAAAGGAGCTTTTTTTAACAGGAAGAACTACCTTGGGTTAGCTATATGTACAGTCATCCAGTGAGACACGTTCCAGAGTGCGTGGGGTACCAATAGATTACGGAGTGGGGGAATATCCTTTTTTGCTGTTCTGAGCTACTATTGTCAACTGCTGTTGTACATATACTGTTATGTGTAAGGGGGTAAATATATTTATTATGTTTGTAAAATTCATTCTGTACAATTGCAGATCAAGGTTGCTCCTCTGTGATATACAGGATATTATGTTTCAAAGGCCATGCTTGGAATACGATTAGAGAACTTAGTATTTTGATGTACTAAGACCTATTTTAAGTTTAATATTTTGCCTTTGCAAAAACTTTAATTAAAGATGTTATTTAAAAATGTTTGCCACTTTGTTTACTGTCTTGCATGTGCATTTGTTTAACATATGAGGCTTAATGACTTATGTAATAACACCGAAGATTTCTGAATTTATTTTCATCACATGCAGGTAACTTCACTGTCACATACTTGTTGAGTTTGCTTTGCAAAGTTTTGCTGTCCATTTAACATGTTCATATAGTTTAAAAGAATTCACATTTTAATCTTGAGGCCAGATTTCTATATTTATTTAAGAATTTTCTCCCTATGGTAACTTGAGACTTAGGTCTTGAGGCAAGATTGGTTGAGTAACTTGGAATGCCATCTGGATGTTAGTCTTGTAAATGAAAATGCAAGACAATATTGAAGTGAGATGTAGAGTTGTTGGATGGTGGCTGGCTGATCGTAAATGTTTCATCTTCATCTGTGACACTGATTTGACAGAATTGCTTTCTAGTGGAAGCAGGTGACATCTTTTTAGTTCCTGGCTAAAAGCAGTATCTTGAGATGTGACTTGTGCTTTATTTTTAAAGCTAGATTTTCCACTTGAAATTTTAAATATAATTAGAGTGTAAGCTATAGGCTATACTGCCTATATTGGGGGGGTGGGAGTGTTGTATTTTGAAATGTGGTGATTTTGAAGAAATATTGTAGCTGTAGTGGTGTAAAGGTATAGCAAACCAAGAATCTTAAGGAGTGTTTTTGTTTTTCCCTAATACTTTTCTTGCCCTCCAGCCCTCAACACCTGGGCAAGTCTAAAGAAAACAGTACTGTTTTTTCCCATAAAATTTGTATTAACTGTCACCTTGAAAAGGATTTGGAGCCAATTCTGCATAACTATCAGAAATCAATTATGTTTTACCAAAAACAATCACTTCTGTCTGAGCTTGCATAATGTGTAAGAAAAAAACAGCTTGGAGAGTGGCCTGGTTTTCCTGGCCAAAATATTTTCAAATAGGCCCCAAAAGGAGGAGTGAAAGCAGGATTCTAACAGATTAGTAGCAAACTCAAAACACAAAAAAGCTGGATTTTATCCCGGTAAGGAGAGAACATTATAATAGTGAACATTAACTGTGTTCCCCCACCTGTGCATGAGCAAAGTATTTCAAGGATGTTTTTTGTGCAAAATAAAAGTACCTGTTTGTAGTGGGGTTTTTTTGTTGTTTTTTGTCCCCCCCCCCCCATCAGCTTGACTTCTTTCTGGCTTTATTATTTTAATTGCAGAGATATGAAAGGATAAGAATCTTGGGATACTAGCATAGCTTTCAGTATACCCCCATTTAGTTTCAGCTACACATCATTCCTTATAACTTGTCTTAAACTGTATCAGCTTTGGAGTTTGTGGTGGTTTGCTTTTGTTTGCAAAATACTCTGTTGAAGACTGCAGTCCTGCTGCTTGTTTTCAGAGCAGACTCTCATCCAAAACTGCTCTCATCCTTTCAGATGTAATGACATCTTTAGTATAGTCAAATGAAGTGCAGTTGAACTACTTCTGACCTTCAGTGCGCATCCATAACATTCAGAAAATCGTTTTTATGGCAATTTTTTTCTTTTGCATGAAGATTATTGCAATTATTTTTGTGTGAGATGCCTGTGCAATTACATCTATTTACAGAGTATAAATGCATGTGTCTTTGCATGACCTAAAAGAGGGCTATCTGAAATAATGAGGTAATACAGAGAGAATAAATAATTGAAAATAGCGCTTTGAATTACAAATGATATTGAGTTGCCCATTCACTTCCATAGGTCAAAACCCCTCTCTGAAGGTGGATATCGGTGAGCTGGTGTTTTAAAGTGCCTTTTAGTGATAACTATTTTAGGAAAATACATACCTGGGTGTATTTAGTTTACACTTTCTAGTTTTTGTTCTCATTTTGAGTTCAGTTTTGTAAACAAAATGTTATTGGATTTGAAAACAGCAAGTGTTTAATTTGGCTAAGTCTATTTCAATAACAAATCCAAAACAAAGACTATAATTAAATTGAAAAACAAAACAAAACATCTTGTAAACAAGAGATGCGTGTGGACGTGTGGCTCTTTCAAGGTAGAAACGCTTTTCCTTTGCTAGTGGTACCAAATGAGGCAGAACTGCAGGGCGGGTGAGCCCTCTGGGTGTCTGGAACAGAAGGTCCCGGTGAATCCCAAGAGAGCTGGAATGCTGCTTTACAAGTGCTGGAGCTGGCAGGATTTAATGCCAAGGTAAAGAAAAACCCTTCCAAGCTGGTGACAGAGAAGATGATTTGGAGTAGCAAAAGAAGGCAGGCAGTCTTTTCCCCAAATGACCTGGCTGCCTGATTTTTCCAAAGACTCATTCCCCTTTCTCCTAGGAATTGTGCTGCAGGGTTCCCGCAGACAGGGCTCCTCTTGTGTCCTGTTGTACCGGCATCTGAGGATTTTGTACAGACCTTCCCCATCAGAGGAACAACGGCTGGCTCCAGATGGGCTGTCTGGATTCAACAGGTAATATATTGTGGGAAACACGGTGTTCTGGGGAGTGCTGCGTTCTTAAAAAGGATGTGTTCCAGCATTCACCCTGTGGAAATTATGCTTGTAGGTTTTGTTCTGTCTTTCGTTGCCTTTTTCCAGAAAACTCAGATTCTTGCAGGATGGAGGCTCTTCTGAGCTTACCTTGTTCGAGCTTTTAACAAAGACAAAGCATGAACGATGGGAATAGTATTCCTGACATACTGTTTTTTTGTGGACTGAATTTGTCAGTCTGATTTTAATAAGGTTTAATCTTAAAACATTAAAGCAGCTTGTAATAAAATTCCATGTAGGTGTAGGGAGCTGACAAATGGCTTGGTGTGATGATGCCACTGATGTTATAAATTGGTTAGCTAAAGAAGAAATATATCCACATCACAGACACTTCTGCACATATCACTTACGTTGGTTTTAAGAGAGGGCAGAGGGAAAGTGGAGCTCTTCCTAATTTTAGCAGATCAAGTTGCTGTTGATGTTTATTCAAAATATTTTTTGGCTTTCATCTTCTGTCCTAAATCATTAAACATCTTTGTAATTTCTCTCTGAGGTTGCTGTATATATGTTGCCATGTAGCTTAAATAACTTTAGATAATCGGTGGAAAATGTAAAGTACTCATCAAATAGGGCACGGAATTTCTTCCATAGTAGAGAAAGGAGATGTAAAGACAATCTGGAAAGAGGAAACTGAGAGAGAACAGAGAATCAAGACAAAAGAAGTTAGCCAGCCTTGTAAAAATAAATAACCACAATTCAAAGAGAGTGCAAATATACTTAGTTGTCCAGAGATAAGTGTATGTAAGAAATAAAAAAGACTTTTTTTTTTCCCCCTGGACTTTTCGTGGGAAGGTGCATCTTCCAGAGTGTCAGCCACGCCTTCTATTTGCCTTTTAACAAAATATACTTCTTTCTGCTTTATACTGAGATACCAGTGCTGGATTTTGTTGGAATTCTGTAGCTGGCTAGCAGATCTGATCTGCTGTTTCCACAGCTCCCTCTAGGCAGCAGTAGTAACCCACATATAATTTAGGGAATTCTTTCGCTGCAGTAAAACTGAAACCAGTATTGTGCATCCAACACAAACACAACCTTCAGGCTGCTTCATATTTCAGTGCTGTTGTGCACGACTGTCAGCCACAAGCCACGGGGATGACAGACATTCAGACAGTGCCTCAGAATTTGCGGTGTGAAGTTTTTTGTTAAAACTCGTATTGCTGCTTTGATTTACTTTGTTGCAGCTTTGCCTTCACAAAAGGCAGGGAGAGCTGTCATTTTTCTTCACTTTTCAAAGCAAAGTCGCTGTCATTTCAGCTGAAGCTGTTCAGCTGTAGGACAGCCAGCAAGCGTTTCGCAGTCTGGACAGTTATGAGTCTCAGCGTTTGCAACCCGGAGGTTCTTCTTGGCAGCAAAATAGGTCCTACAAAAAGTATCACCATGTATATGTAAGTAACAATCCAGCCATCCTAGTTGCTTTGTAATGACTGTTCAGCAAGCCCTTAGATATGTGTTGTGAATGAAGTTGATTTTCACAACAGATTTCATTCCTTAAAAGGGACAATAAAAATAGAGAACCCGGAGGACATGCCTCATGACAGCTGCATAGTGAATAACTGAAAACCAAAATGAGTGTGCTCCTCCGCCTCCTCCATGAGCTGCAACTGAACTGCACAGATGGGTAAGGATTTGGCCTCAGATGGGTTGACATTGCATGTTGTCAGGACAGCACAGTGTTGTGATTTACCCCCTGCTAGTGATCATAACTGTGACACCTGCTCATTCACTCTCCACCCCTGAATAAGGGAGAGAATCAAAAGGGAGGGGATAAACTTGTGAATTGAGATAAAACCAGTTTAATAAAATAACAAAATAATACTAATATACTACTAATATATATACAAAGTGGAAATAGAATTTTAAATAAAAGATACGCAACGCAATTCCTCACAAACTCCATCCATGCTGAGCAGCCAGTCCCAGGAAGAGAGAGCACCCTCGTCCCAAACAACCGACCCGGGAGAGAAAGAAAGGCTCGGAGGCCACTACAAACCAGCAGGATGGCAGAAGGCCGAACTGAAGGAGCTCCGGAATGGAACTCCATCCAAATAGAACGGAACTGGAACGAGTCTCCCAAGCTGGAAAACCTGACTCTGGTTAGATACGGAATGTGATGCTAATGGCATGGAATAGTCTTGTTGATCAGCCTTGGATGTCAGTCAAGGTCTACCCCATCTGTGCCCCTCTTCCCAGCTGCCTCAGACCTGCAGATAGAAAGACCTTTGCTCCCAGACAACAATAAAGATAACAGCAAGTTCTTACATTCTCTTCGTTCTGACTCAAAAACACTGGAAAGTTAGTTGAAGAAAAGCATCATCTCCAAGAGTGTTATCTTCTTGTTCTCAAACTAAATCCAAATGATTGTGCTAGCTGTGAAAAAAAGTTTCTAACCGCATGAAGAAAATGGCGCACACAGAAATCGCCTACCCAAAAAGTAGGGCTAAGGTTCAAGTCAATTCATATTAATCCTGCAAAAGTTCAGCTCTTGAAAGGACTAAGTTCAGGATGGCCCCAATGAGGTCCAAGTCCTGTGTTACAGTTGATGAGGCTCTTCCATGTTCTGGAATAGTTACCCAGTGCTTTCAGGCTGGAGAATAAGGAGAGGCAGCTTCAAAAATTAGGAATTTCCACAGCATTGGTGTCCTCTCTAATCTGACGGCCTGGTAACTTGAGGTACTGTGGCAATTCATACCAATGTGTGTGCATGGGAGGGCAGGTGTGGGATGGGGAAAGGAAGTTAGAACTGACGAGTTCCGCTGATGAGACACTGCGTATTGACCTCATAGAGCCTCCATTTGTTCATTTTCACGTCACGATTTATAGTTGCAGAAAAATAAGTTGGGTCAGATGGAAGTGACAAAAGAGATTAAACGTATTTCAGCTTTGTGCAGGTGTATCATTAAACCAGCAGGAGTTCTAGGTTAACTATGCTGTCAGAATCTCTTGGTGTGTGTCACTAAGACCTCTTAACTATCTTCTGTTCCAGGGCATGATGGTGGCCCGTCAACGCCTTGTGCCTTAGCCACAAAGTCTGCATCAAAGTGTGGTATAATGCCATATTTTTTCAGATTTCCTACCAAGCAGGAGTGGAGTGCATAATGGAAAGGCATGATATCCAACTAATTTTGAGCCTCACCCTGTGCAGTTTTAACTGCAACCAAGAAACCATTTGATTGCTGAGTGGTTTTAGAGTGAGGATGCCTGGCATGTGTTAGAAAAACAGTAGAGATTATGCTGCTGTTACTCATCAGCCTGCCCAAACAGCCTGGAAGGGAGGGTTTGCTTCATTTTAACACATAATCATAGGAGGTCTGCTCAAATCAAACTTACTTTTTAAGGAGTTTTTTTAGTACAGATTTTCCGAAGACTGTGTTGTGAGCATTGATATTTAAATTATCCAGCAAGAAAGGAAACAAAAATGAATTTTGTTTATCTTAAACCAAAATGCTATGGTAGTGATTTGAAATTTACCTTTTTTTACTTGTGCTGTTTTCAGATTCCAGGATCCCATAGCAGGGTGTGCTTTACTTTGTCTGTAGCTGACCTGTTGCAGATGGTGTCATCTAGAACAGATGCCTACTCGATCAGGGAAATGACATCTCTCTTCACAGGTGAAGAGAAAGGAGACTAGCAGAGATCAGCGATAGCCAGTTTCAATTAATTAGCTCAAAGTTCCAAGTCCTCATAAATAAGGCTCCCGCTCAACCTCACAATTTTTTCCTACAGTGTCTGAGAATGAAGAAATCATTCATAGTGTATACATTACCATCAAATTATGCAAATAGAATCATAGAAGTTTATGCAGAGATTCTATGCCACCCCAAAACAGGATTATCTGTTCTCCAATCTGAAATCTCAGAGGCAGCTGAAGTTCTGAAGAGTGGTAACATTGGCTTTTCTCATTTCTGTGCAGGGTTTGAGAGAAGGCAGGTAGCCTCTGCCCTTCCACTGGAGCCAAGAGGTCAAAGCCATTGAGGCAGTGCTGTGAACAGGGCATGTGCTCTTTTTCACTCTGCTGTTTTGTTTTTAATCTATGTGGACCCTGTGATCAGGTGTACTGCAGGAAGATGCAATTGAAACTGCTTTTGCAGTCTGAAAAGAGGAACTGCTTGAAGACATGAAAAGTGGCTGCTGTGGAACAGACCAAAGTCCGTCTGTGCCAGAATCCTGACTGTGATAGCTGCTAACAGTGTGTGTCGAGTGAAGCATAAAGAATAGGCAAGCATGTAGGATATACTCCCCAAGTACTCTCTCCCATCTGCCAGGTATTCGCAGCTCAGAAGCATGCTGTGACATATGGTATTTTGTCTTTTTAGTATCTTTTCACAGATTCCTCTTCCATGAATTTTCAGTCTCTGTGAACTTATGTAAACTTTATTACCCACAGCAACCTTTGACAAGAAGTTCAGTAACTCAGCTACTCCTGCCTACTCATTACTTGTTCGAGCTTTGTCATCTCCCTTCTAGTCTGAGGGGTCCTACTTAGTGATTTCTTAGCTGCAACTCCAAGCCTTTCATGCTTTTTGCTTGCCTACTCTGAAACTTTTCTAGTTCTGTTATATTGTTTTTCTGTTGCAGAGATAAGAACTACATTATTAGAATTGTTTATGTTGGAAAAGATCCTTATGATGCTTGAGTCCAATTGTTAACAAAGCACTGCCAAGTCCACCACTAAATCATGTACCAAAGCACCACATCTGTATGTCTTTTAAACACCTCCAGGGATGGTGATTCAACTGCATCCCTGGGCAGCCTGTTCCAATGCTTGTTAACCCTTTCGGTGAAGAAATTTTTCCTAATATCCAATCTGAACCTCCCCTGGTGCAACTTTAGGCCATTTCCTCTTGTCCTATCACTTGTTACTTGGGAGAAGAGACCAACATCCTTCTCACGACAACCTCCTTTCAGATCACGGTGGAGAGTGATAAGGTCCTTCTCAGCTGCCTTTACTCCAGGCTAAACAACCCCAGGAATTCAAGGTGATGTAATAATTGCTGGTTTTATGTTCTACTCTTTTCCCAATAATATAATTTGATTTGCTTTTTTTTGACATCTGGGAATCGTAAGCTGGTGTTTTCATCGACTTACCTGCTATACCCCTGAGATCTTGTTCCTGGATTGGGGTTGCCAGAGCACATCATTTAAGATGTTGATTTGTCTTTTTTTTAACACTTGTATCACTTTCTATTTCTCTACACTGAATCCCTCTTTCCAGTCATTGACTCTTAAGAAATCTTCCTACAGTTCTTTGTAGCTATCTGGTTTTCTTATTGCTCTGGATATCTTAATATTACAGGAAACTTTGTCATCTTATTGTTCACTTGTTTTCCAGGTCCCTTATGCACTTACTGAACAGCACAGGCCTCCTAGAAAGAGCTATTTTTTCCTTGTCACTTGTTGGCCCATTGGATTTTCTTCTTGCCGATAAGCTTAATTATCCTAGCTGATGCCAGTCAGCACCTACAACTGAGAAAAAGCTTCCTTTGCACCCTAAAGCTTTGTGTAGGATGGAGGTACAATTACAGGTGGTGGCAATGTGCACAGATACTGAAGTCAGCTGGTTTTTTTTGGGACAGGGAGGGCATGTAAAGAGTTAACTGATATTTGAGCACTTTTACAGTTTTCAGCAGTGGAAATTGTCACTCATGTGGTTTTGTCCAGGTAATGCAAGGATCTATATAGCAAAAATAATCACCTTTTTTTTTTTTTTCTCACTGATGAGAATTACTGAACAGAAAATTTGGCAGCATAAATTTTGTCAAATACAGGACAAGAGATACTTGCTGTGAGGGAAGACCTAATGGGAGGGAGGGATCTTCTGTAACGTTGCATTTGGGGAGGTTCATTTAGTTATTCTGAGAATTCCTGCAGTAGCGTCTCTCCACCACACAAATTTCTTACTATGCAAGTGTGTTCTTATGAAGTATCCAATCCTTAGTCACTGTGGCTGTCACATACATGTTAGGTTTAGAAAGCAGAATGGAAAATATGAGATTCCAGATTTAGTCTTTTGAAGGGGACCTTGTGGCTGTTAGGTGGTTCTTCTGATGATCTCTGTTGGAACCCCGGAGCTCAGCAGTATTCCTACTGCTCCTTTCCATCCCTGCTGCACTGCCTGAGATGGCCATTTAGGATGTCCCTTTCCCAGCTAGTGGTGGGGACAAACACAAACCCCCTGTCAAACAGTGTGTCACCTGGTCAGCCTTCTTGGCTGTAGGCCAGCCAGGGAGAACAGTGAAGTTGAGGGTAAAAGAAACAGTATTAGCTTCTTTTATAGGAAACAGATTTATAAAACCTTCAGAAAAAACTTGCTGAGCCTCTTACAATTTCAAACAAAACATTTTATTCTAATGCTCTGCATTATTTCTCAAGTATCCTGGAGCAAATATGTACTGAATTCCAGAAATAATACATCTGACTAAGAGAGATTTAAAATAGCAAGTGTAAGGTAAGGTTACATGCAACACCTAAAATAGCTGAAGGGACTATCAGAGCAGAAATGGAAGAGAGTATCTATAGGATACAAACATTTACAAGAAAAAGTATGGCAAATTATTTAAAGTCTATTGTCGGGATCTTTCCAATAGCTTTTAAAACACTTTTTACCAAGTTAAACACAAGAAGGAATATGCAAGACATAAACCAGAAATACCAAACTTTGTTCAAAAGGCAATATCACAGAATTATTTTAATAGACAAAAGTATATGTGATGATGGGAGACAAAGTTCACTAATGTGTAAATATATCCATCATCCATTAGTAACAGCAAACAGCTGTATTAATTCAAAAGCGTACTGCAATCAGTCCAACATGCTGCATCTTTCCAATGTCCTACTAGTTTCCATGCAACAAATATTCTGGTTTGCTTTAAGGTAAAAAGAGGTTTGAAATAAGTGATCTGGGTTACTTTTGGAATAAATGTTGATGTAGTCTTTCCTCTCTTTCTGAAAAAGAATATGATTCACGCTTGGATTTTCTCTTCCACAGGTGCACTAGTATCTATGAAGTCTTGTAGCATAAATGTACAGTTTGTCCATTAGAACTTGATTGTCTTAGCTACTCCTGTGATACTAAATAACGGGTCTCAGGAAACTCTTTCTCCCTGTAATGATTATCCCAGTATCAGAGTGGTGACAGAACCCAGGGGCAGGGGACACATTTTGTGTGCGAGTCTTGGTTGTGGCCAGGGCGTTCCAAAAGCAGCTGTTTCAAGAGCAGGAAATATTGCTGATCTGTACACTTAAGAAGCTGATCAACACTGGGTGAGTCCACATCACAGAAGAGGAGGTCATAAATTATTATTTGCATTGTTTTCACCAGTTTTGCTTTCAGAATTTGCTGAGAATCAACCCAAAAGGGAAGCATGCCACTCCCCAAAATAAGCAGATAAATTAATTTGTAATGCACAGAGTGGTTGCGGTTGGAAGGGACCTCTGGAGACATTTAGGCCAACCCACCTGCTAAAGCAGGTTCACTTAGAGCAGATCACATGGGAATGTGTCCAGGTGAGTTTTGGATGTCTCCAGAGAAGGAGACTCCACAACCTCTTGGGGCAGCCTCTTCCAGTGTTCTGTCGCCCTCACAGTAGCTTCTCCTCATATTCAGATGGAACCTCCTGTGCTTCAGTCTGTGCCCGTTGCCCCTCATCCTATTGTTGGGCACCAATGAAAGGAGCCTCGTCCCATCCTCTTGACACCCACCCTTGAGATACTTATAAACATTGATGAGATTGCCTCCCAGCCTTCTCTTCTCCAGGCTGAACAGAACCAGCTCTCTCAGTCTTATAAGAAAGATGCTTTAGGACCATGATTATCTCATAACCCACTGCTGGACTCTCTCCAGTAATTCCTTGTCCTTCTCAAACTGGGGAGCCCAGAACTGAACACAGGACTCCAGATGTGGCCGCACCAGCGCAGAGTAGAGGGGGAGGAGAACCTCCCTTGACCTGCTGGTCACTCGTAATGCACCCCAGGATACCACTGATCTTGGCCACAAAGGCACATTGTTGGCTCATGGTCAACCTATTGTTGACCGGAACTCCCAAGTCCTTCTCTGCAATGCTGCTTTCCAGCAGGTCCACCCCTAACCTGTACTGGTGCCTGGGGTTATTCCTCCCCAGGTATAGGACCCTACACTTGCCCTTGTTGAATTTCATCTTCTCTGCCCAGTCCTCCAGTCTGTCCAGGTCTCGCAGCACAGTCTTCTGGTGTGTCAGCCCTTCCGCCCAGTTTGGTATCATCAGCAAACTTGCTGAGGGTGCACTCAGTGTCTGCATCCAGGTCATTAATGAACATGCTAAACAAGACTGGACCCAGTACTGGTGCCTGGGTAACAGATCTCACTGCAACATGAAGAGATGTTCCTAAAACGTCTTGGAGGAGCCAGCAATTAGCCTTCAATGCAGTGACTGAAGGGCACAAAGTAACCTGAAGGTATGATCCACTCCCTTTGTCCAAGCGTAGATTTGAGGCAGCTCGGCATAGCAAGTGCTAGAAGGGAAGTCACTCTTGCCCTGTGAGAGAGGGGTAAGTGGGGATAGCACTCATGGTGAGAAAGCAGCAGTTACAGGGTGTTCCAGTAAACATGCTCAGATTAAACAGTACTGAAGACAGATAGGGAATGGATAATTGGGAGAAAATTTAGCACCATCTTAAGTTTCAGCCACCAAAAAATACAAAACATCATTAACTTGACTGGGTAGATTAGTCTTCAAAACAAATTCAACTTAAATCAGTAGGTTTATCAAGAAGTGAGAGAGTGATAATAAGGGAATTTCTGCAGCACAGAAAGACAAATGCAGTAATGTTTATTACCTGTTATGAACAGGCTCAAAATCAATGACATCTGCGTTTCACCACTATAAAGGCAATATGAAGAGGCTTCTTTTCCCACCTCATACAACTAAACTGAGAACTGCAAACAGAAGACTAGCTTTGTTTTATGTCAATGTGGCAGAGGCGGAAGGAATCTGTTGATTTTAGGCCCTGGTGCAAGTTTTAGAAATTTGCTATTAGAAAACTAAATGAACCTTTAGACACATCGGCAGTTGGCATTTGATAACTTGAACACTTTTTTTTTCCTTTTAAATCTCATTTTAATTATAAAACTTTATGTCCTTTTTTCAGTCATACAAGTACTTCTAAGTTTTATACTTGCTCTCCTGCTGCCTTAAATTTTTTAGATGAGGGTATATGTCATATTTGCTGATTTGACATCTGTTATATTTCCTATTTAGATAGAGCGTTCACATCTACTTCCAGTATTATCACCAGAACAGTATCTTTTGACCTGCGCTAATAAGAGTGTGACACAAGAGGTTCAAATGAGTGACTTGTCTAAAAGTAGACCACTCTGAATGTACTTTGAGACATCACACAAGATAGGCTAGGGGAAAAGGATATGGAGAATATGCTATCTTCTCACTTGGTTCACTATATGCACAACAACCTCTTGACCAGACTGTGGCTGTGGTACTTTGTAGTGTCATAGCTCAGTTTGCTTGCATTCTTCCAAGAGAATTTGGTTCTGCCTTGCCACACCAGGAAGGTAATCATTGACTGGGTCTTGAATGCTTGTAAGAATCTGGCCTATCCCTCGGCTGATTCTCTGCCCGTAAGAGCCGCTGTTGTTTTTGGCTGAGATTGTCTGACCTCTGTAGACTTGAGCCTGATGTTCACATATACCAAACTTGCTTAGCAGGATAAACACATCTCTTCGGAAAGCTTTGGTGAAAATGGCATAAAGAAAGGGGTTGGCACAAGAATTGAGTGGGTAGAAGAGAACCAGCAAAATCTTGGAATTGGAGACAGTTATCAGTGGTTTGTTCATAATGGCAGACAAAGCATGGAAAGATATGGGAGCCATGCACAGAAAGTCAGTGAAAATCAGCACAGCCATTCGCTTGGCAATTTTGGTGTCTTTGTCCCCTGACTTGTACTGAGGGTTTCGCACAGTTACATAGATTTTTACATAGCAGGCACAAATGATGACAAAAGCAATAATGTTACATATTAAAATGAAGACAACATAGGCTTCTGCCACCGGTGTTTCAGTGTCCATAGGCAAGCAGATGCTGACTTTGCTGTAGCTGCTGATGCCAACCAGAGGCAAAAGGGCAAGAAGAAAGCAGGAGAGCCACCCGCCCAGCATGATCACCAGGGCATGTCGGAGGCGAATCTTCCGATCCGGGCGCATAGCAAAGGTGATGGCATACCAGCGCTCCAGGGTGATCACAGTCAGGGTATATACAGAAAGTTCACTAGCAAAGACTGTGAAAAAGCCAGCTGTGTTGCAACCAGGCCCAGTCTGCCAGTCTATAGCATGGTTATAGTACTCTGACCTGGTGTAGAGATCCACTGAAGCGATCAGGAGGAGATATAATCCCATGCAAAAATCGGCAAAGGCCAAGTTACACATCAGAAAGCGTGGTACAGTCAGTTTATAATGGCTGGTGAGAAGGATGAAAAGGACAAAAATGTTACCTAGGATGGCCAGCAGGTTCACAAACCACACCACAATCCTCAGAAATTGGTATCCCATTATGTCCTCACAGGGATTAAACTCATCAGGCTCTGGAGTGCATATTACATCTTCATTGCCTTCGCAGACAGGATAGTCATAATGACTGTCAAAGGTTTGGACGTCTTCTATTTGAGGGTTCTTGAGCTCTTGGCCAAACCCAAGATTTCCTTCTCCATGGTCTTCCAAAAAAAAATAATAATGGGAATTTTCATGAAAATTTGTGAACTTGGTGTTTTCGTTATACGCGCTATCGGTGTGGTCTGTGTATTCTTCTGCAAAATCTTTGTAAAATGGATCTCTCAGAGCTTTGACTGATCTTCTCTTACGAAAGCTGTGACTGCTGCTCTGGTTACATATCAGGTACTCCAGGATTCTGAAAGAACAGAGGGGAAATCACTGCTGGCATTTACAGTCTGGCTGGAGTACAGCGAGGTAACAAAGGGAACACTTCAAAAGCAAATCAATGTGAATGAAAACATAGCTTTAAGGACATGATCAGATATATTTCTGTTAACAGAATATGTAGTGAACAATAAGCTTGAGTGTTTCTGGTTTGTTGTTGTTGGTTGGTTGGTTTGTTGTGGTTGGTTGGTTGGTTGGGTTTTTTTTTGTTGTTGTTTTTTAACTATATTTTTCCTTTGTCTGTGGCTATCAGCTATCCCCAGTAGTAATTTCACTTGTTCAGCATCCATAATCACTCTTCCTTCTTGGGATTTACATTATTAGTAGGTAACAAGACTTTTATCTACTGTTTATAACTTCTTAGATATTACACACAGTATTACTTTTAATTTCTGCTCACAAATCAATTTCTCCCAGAACTTCCATCATTTTAATTCCTGTTCTGTGTATTTTCTGTAGGTGTTTTACAACTAACTAGCAGAGAAGTGGCTGGGAATCCTGTACCTCATGGCGTAATGCACCTGTATTTGTAGTTGAAAATTGTCCACATTTTTTACTGTGGAAAAAAAAAAGCTATTTGGCATCAATTTTTTGGTCACTGTGATCCACTGTCACATAACCTTTAGCATTTCTCATTTCCAGATTGCTTGTAATTTGAGATTAAATACATTTCAGTCTGAGAAATTTTCATCTCTACTAATGGACATGGAAATACTTGATTCTTTCAGTCATTAGATTGTGCTGGGTTCTTTCTGCACATTCTTCATGTCCATGTTTTAAATCTCTCCAGTCCTCTGTTTTATTTCTGTCCTCACTTTCCCAGTCCATTGTAATTGTGAATGTTATTGTTTTCTGGTTTATTATTGAATAATTCATATACTCACCACAGTGCATTTTTAATATACTATGCATTCCAACCATAAATGCTAAAATAGTGAAGACTGGGGCTCCATTCCTAAATCAGGGGCTGACCTGGATAAGAATTCTCTAAACCTTATTAAACTTTAGGGGAAATTTACAACGCATTTGGATTCTGCAGTAAAATTCTGCTGCTAATCACAGTAAGTCATCCCCCTCCCTCATTCCCTCAAGCAGGTGTCTCACTGTATTGCATCAGGACATCAATAAATGTATGTTTTTCTTTCCAAAAGCTATCCACGCCCATTCTGAGGGGAGGCTGGAAATCCTGCCAAAAAGGAATTTGAAATTATCTGTCTATAAGGTTATTACGGGATCATTTATTCTGAGCTTTTCAGTTAGAAAACATGAGACACAAAGCTACAGCCTCTCCAAAACCTTTTTTTTTCCGGCCTTCCTACAGCACATTCTGTGTTATAGCACATTACCCTTTAGTTTCCCTTTAATCTGGGCTCAATAAAAGGGGAAGAGTTGTTGCAAAAGGTCCTACAAATTGTGATATAAAAAAATTCTTTCCTCTGTCAGTTTGAAATTGTAATCTCTGTTTCAAAGAATGTTCTCTATACCTAGAAAAATGGTGACAAAAGTACCAATACATGTAATTTTATATTAATAATAAAAACCTTGTCTTCACTTACATACTTTAAAATTGAATTGAAGTTAGTGAAACTCACCCGCTGGTTTTTTTCCAGCTCTTGAAAGCACAGCAGTGACTTGGATATGATAGATCAGCTCGCATTAACTGAAGAAATATCTTTACAGCTGGTAATTTCTTTAAAGTCCATGTATTTTTGGCCATTAGTTCTTTAAGGCTTTCCAGTCCTTTGGCTGGAAGGTTAGCAACAGCTGTTCTGGAGACATCCCTAGGCAAAGGAAGAAAGAGTCAAACGTCAGAATATCCGGGGACTGGATCAGATTTTTTTTCAGATTCTCGCACTAATGTAGGAGTTTCAAAGAATTCTACAGCAAAAATCAGAGGAGGTGGGAATTTCATATCAGCTTGCTAAGTTCTGATACCATTCAAATAGGATATGAATTTCTCTTGTGAGTTTCTCTGTTTTAAAGCTCTTGTCTTTAATGTCTCATAGGGCAGAATATAGATGATAAAGAAATATCAGGGCTTTTAAAATTACGCTTTAATAGCCATGCATAGACAAATGCATATGCAAAACCAAAGTTTTAAAAAGTCTTTAAAGATGTCACATCTTCTGTTGGAAAGGCTGTTTTCCTATAGTCCTTTTTAGACTCGCTTTAGCCTATTGGGATACTTCAATAGAAAGCATTGTCATTACTAGAACATTGTTCTTCATAAACTGAAGTTAAAATGTTCTCTCTCAGTGCAGCCTGAAACTCTCAGAAAATGTAGCAGTATGTTTGCTGCTTTCTATTTCTGTGGTACTGAATCCACCTCAGCAGATACTCTGTTTCCCCAAAAATAAGACCTACCCCGCTAGTACGATTTTTCAGGATTCTTGAGGATGCTTGAAATATAAGCCCTACTCCAAAAATAAGCCCTAATTACAGTTCATTTAAAAAGGCAGCTGTACATGTAAAAAAGTAAGCATCTTTTGGAGCAGAAAATGCAAAAGATCCTGTCTTATTTTCAGGGAAACAGGATACGTTGCACAGTTCATGGGGGAGGTGAATTTTCTTTAGAACTCTAGTGAACGTCATCTGGTCCTGCTAATGGTCTCTGCTCATTTTTTGCCTTGTCCCCAAACCTCTTCTACTGATGCTTGAAGTCACGATGTTTTCTCAGAGTTATACTTTATAAAGAAGTAAACCTGTAAAAAAGTTTCTAGCGTAGGAACATTGTTTGAGCGCTTTCATCACGAACACGCTAATAATAAATAATTCAGCTTTTTTGTATGCATTGTTTCCCAAGAGTGCTGTTCTTATCCCTCCAGAAGTCTCACCCACTGGCTGGTTTCTTGCACGTAAAAGAAAATTATTACTAATTTTCTGCTTTAAACAAATTGCTTCTAAAACACTTCGGTTTGATCTGCTTTATTTTTAACTTTTGATTTGCTTGTATTTGTTTTTAAATTGAGTTAGAAATTGCTTCCCTCTTCTGTAGGAGGGCTATTTTACTTCTAATAGCTTCTTTGCTATCATACGTATTTGAATATGTCACAACTAGTTGATTTCAGCCACATAAACTTATTTTTTTTCTTCTGGAGTCCTTTTCAATAGCTAGTATATGTTTCTACTGGGCCCCTGACTTGGCTCTTAGGAGAGTCTGAATACTACCTGCTATCTTTTTATCTTTTAAAAAGTCACAGAATAGTTGAACTTCTAGATCATCCAATTTGACCTCCCTGCTCAAAGCAGGATCACCTAGATAGAGAGGCTGAGCAGAGATTTGTCCTGTCAACTTCTTAATACCTCCAGGATCTGGAGACTCCACAGCCTCTCTAGACAATGTGTTCAACCATTTGACCACCCTCACAGTAAAGAAGTCTTTTCTTATGTTGAAATGGACCTACCTGTATTTCAGTTGGTGCCTGTTGCCTCTTGTCATGCCACTGGACACCACTGAGGAGACCCTGGCTCTGTCTTCCTAGTTCTCTGCCCACCCTATTGCTCCGGCCCCCCTTTAAAGTATTTATACACAGTGATAACACTCCCTTTACTCTTCTCCAGACTGGTCAACTCCAGCTCTCCCAGCCTTTCATTGTATGACAGATGAGCCTGCTTCTTTTTTTTTTTTTTTTTAATAGTTTCCTCATTTTATGGAACTATTTTTCTGAAATTAGAGTAGCTGCAACAAAGCTTGTTTCTCATACAAAATAATACAAGGCAGTGAAAGCTAAAGATGATTGTGTAAAGAAGCAGAAGGATTGTACAGTACTAAATGTCTGAGCAGTAAAATAATTGACACAATTCAATATTGAAGAATGTAAAGTGCATTTAGGAAAAAGCAATTTTACCTACATGGGTGACAATGGGGCTTAATTTACCTAGCACTGAGGAAAGATCTTGGAGTCCTCTCTGCAAACATCAGGTCAGTGCTATGCAGTAATGTTAAAAGACAATAGAATGCTAAGAATTTTTAGGAAAGAAATAGAAAATAGCCCAGAAAAACTTTGCTTTGTAAATCTAATATGACTGCATCTTAAATGCTATATGCAGTGCTATAAATGCTATATGCAGTTTACAATAAGAGCACAGAAAGCTACAGCAATGATGATTAAACGTATCAAATTGTTTATAAATTAACTAATAAGGGGCAGATAAGGACTTTTCTTTTGGGGAAAAACTAGGACTGGAAGCAGTAGAAGACTAGAGATGCCATGCATTGTGTAAAGAAGGTGATGGGGAATGATTATTCACTCTTGTGCAATAAATTTTGGAGCACGTAAGAATGTGAAGCAAGAAACTTAAAAATGAGAAAAGGTATAATCTTTTCACAAAATTGCATCACTAAATGGTGAATGTCAGTGACATGGTTCATTGTGCAGGCCAAATAATGAGGCAACAAGAAGGACAATATCCTTCTTTGTTCTGGTTCTATTCAGAGTTGTGTCAGGTTCCCATCAGAAATGACTGGGTCAGGAGAAACATCCTGGGGCACAAGGGCTTGTGCCTTGGAAGCAGCTGCAGAGAGGAGCCTCTGGGGGCCGGGGTGCACGGAGGAGGGAGCTGCAGCTCCCGAGAGCTGCGAGCAGAAGGGAGCAGACGGCCCAGGACTCAGGTGGTGGGAACCATTTCCCAGGGAGCAGAAGGGAAAGTGCAAACTCTGTGGCAACTCAAAGTGTTACCAAGTGATGTTGAAAAGTTTGAAAGAAAAATCTGTTCAATGAGAAGAAAGGGCTTGGACAAATTAGTTACAAGACGACATCATTTCAGTTCTATCTTACCAAATCCTTTGAAGTCTCTCAAGTATCTGTTTATGGGTGCGTATTTAAGCAGTTAGATATTGCAGTATTTATTTTAAAAAACTCTGCTCATTTTAAACTCAGGGGCCTGGGGAGAAGATGCAGGCACATCTGCCTCGACTCAGGTTTAATCACATTGCTGGCTAACAACAGGTGGTTGTCCCGTCCATGGGCCGTATTGAGCACAACGGCTCAGAAGTTTGGAAGTTTCAAAAATTCTCAGTTTGGAAAGTCCTTACCTGATGGTTTGGAGTCTGCCACCAAGAGGTCTTGTGACTTCTCTGTACCGCTGCTATTGCAAATGGAAGAGCCTCCTGGGAGTCTGGTGATAATTTGTCTCCCAGCGGAAGATAACTTCTTAGTTACCCTACCTAGGCCCACACTTTGTCAGCAACAAAGTGTGGGTCAACTGGCCAGAGGAAAGTGTGGGATTGACAGGTATTTTTTTACCTTACAAATCCAGTCTTGACAATCATCTATTCAGATTCACAATCTACTACAAGCAGCATAGCAGCTGTCTTCAAACTAGAAAGCATAGGATTGAAAATATTTTAAATAATAATTACTAATCTTCAGAGCAGTGAATCCAAGCAGTTGGAGTTTGTTAGACTATAGTATCTGTATCTGCATTCATACAGAAGACATATTTTCCTAAATTTTTCTTTGTTCTGTATCATTGTATGATCAGTCTGGATTTTGGGCTGCTCAGAAAAATGGGAACAAACTGCACTTACATCAGCCTCATTAATATCTAATAATATTGCTAACACAGAAATGTTTACATTGCACGGAAGAATGTCTTGCTAGTATTAAGTTATAGCTTCGTCACCCAAAGAAACACAGAGAATGAGCAAGACATCTAGTAGACTTGTCAGGAGGATCTGTCTCAAATAGAAATGTCCAGAGAGGTGGTAGATGCCTCATTCCTGGAAACATTCAAGGCCAGGCTGGACGGGGCTCTGAGCAACCTGATCTAATTGAAGATGTCCCTGCTCGTTGCAGGGGGGTTATGACCAGTGCAACTTCAACTGTAGGTTGCTATGTTGGAATTGGGAAGATTTTGTGAGAAAAAGAATGTATTCTGCACCTTGCTGTTATTTAACTACCTACTAGAATTCCTTTTGTGAACAATACACCATTATTATATAAATATGCTGTTTTTGAGAGAAGCAGAAAGCAAAACTGATTCTTAAATGGACTGAGCACTGCCAGCACCATGTGGTTTTGCAGTAGAGGAGGGAATCCCAATTTCAGCACTTCAGTTCTCCCTGTCATTAGTCCTATGCACTATGTCACTTGCTAGATGATTTGAGTCAGGGAATATGATTCTTCAAGTTCTAAAACTTCTTAAAGTTTTTTTGTTCCATCTGGTGTTGTGATTCCCAATTTTAGCAAAGAGTTCTTGGGAAGACCATAAAATCAGACTGGAAGCCAAATTACATGAGAACGATGAAAAGACAGCACTAGAAGTAACTTTATTGTCTAAAATTATTCTTTCCTCTGTTTCGGTTTCCTTTACATGGGTATTACTAGAGTCCTTAGTTTGTATTACAATTGTAATACAATTGTACAGTCATAATACAGATTGTAGTACAGAATCATTCAGAAAATAAATTTGTAGGAACAGTATTTCTAATGTAAGATGCAAGAATTTCTTTGATCAGTTCCCTAAAGCACAGCTTTTGTTGCTGAAATTCTTTTTGTAACCATGCCGTTCCCGTCCCTGCTGCTCTGCTGCTAATAATGGTTGCAAAGGAAGTGCAACCTAAAATAGTATTATTTTAAAAGCTTTTGCTACTTCATTTTCTCCTACTTACAGTAGAGTTGGTCCGCTGTAGACTCCCAGAAATGCATCATCATTGATAACTTCCAGGTATTTGTTCTTGTGCAGATAGCTGCAGAAACAAACAACACACAGCGATTTGGAAATAGTTATCCATAGGTTAAAGAAGATGATCTTTTGTTTACTTGCCTAAACAGATTTATAAAAGCAATATGTATAATGGCCCTCCTATCCCAACAACGTAGTGAAGTATAATCTGTTACTTCATTTTCTGTATAACCAAGGAACAAAATACAGGTTAGCCATCTTGAAAATAAATTAAATTCCTCAACAAATAATAAATAAATTAGCAAAATAAATTATTTTTGCTCCAAATTATTTTTTTCTCTCTGTAATACACATAAAGACACAGGCATACACACTGTATCTTCATGTAAATACATGTGAGGATGAGGCAAAACAGATTGTTTTGCTCTCATCAGAATGAGGTGTGGGGAGTTACATGATACTTACAGGAACACATAACAAACAAACATGATTCAATAATAAAAGTTTTAAACGCTGTAAGATTTCCACAGCCAAGTGGAGGCTCTCATATACAGGTCAACAACTAAGAACAAAGCTTTGTTATAAGAAGAGCAAGAGAGGGAGTGAGAAGGAGGATAAATCTGAAGGAAAAAAATAATCAAAAAGCTTCCGTTAAAAAAAAAAAAATCCAAAGGCTTGGGAAAATTGCTAACAACAATTTCCTGAGTAGCCAACATTTTCCTGAACTGTGGAATGCTGCAAATTTCTCCTGTCATTACATGACTGATAAAAGACCAACGTTAATTCCCATCACTTGTTAAAGACACATGATCAATGACAGGCAACGCAAGGCTATGGAACACTAAAAAAAAATAACATAACCCAAGTGGAAAAATCAACGCTACATTCAGTTTTGTGGTTTTAGATTTAAAGGTGACTGGGTTCCTCTTTACCAAGGTCTGAAACTGTCATTTGAGAAACAAAGAGAAAGTGTAAATTAAAACAAGCTGCAGGAGCAGCAGAAGCACAGCCATCCTGCTTTTCTGCCGGAGTCACAGGGAACGTACAGCACTGAGCACATTTTATGACATTCTGTGAAGTGCAGATATACACAGAAGGTGATTAAATGGAAAAATGAGTCTTATTTTTATGCATACTGTGCCAGCTTGTGTGTATTAATTGGGCAGATTTGACACAGAGTTAGATTAAAAATGTTATTTGGGAACTACTGTCCAGCTAAAAAATATTATACTTCACAAAATGCAACAGGCAGGTTGATTTCCTTGCTGAGCTGGTTCCTCCTGGTTAGCCAGGAGGGAGGACAACTGCAGGTAGAAGCAGCTAGATCTCCAAAACACACAGACAGGAATATGCTGAAATAGCTGAGCAGTGAAAAGAGATTGAAGATTAGGTTGCAATATATACATATGTACATATATACGTGTGTGTGTATATATATATATATGTGTGTATATATATACACACACAAATGTACATGTGGATATTGCTGTGATAATTCTTTCCTTAAGCCAGCAATTAAACCCTAGGCAGTGTTTTTACTTAGTTCAATCAACTTCTGTCACCATGTTTGCGAGAGAAACAGCTTGCAGACATCAAACATGGTCATGCTTTTTAACTTAATTTAGATGGAAACTGGAACCTTGTGATGGGATTAAGAATAATTTCCCAAATATAGTGGTCTGTGAAGGAGGCTGGAGGAACATCTAGCTCTCTTGGTTGAGGGTTACTACATAAGCAAGGAGAAAAAAACAGTCGAAGCATTTTGTTTCTGCACTGTGATGTAAAAGGACCTCTGAGAGAAGGTTAAACCAAGGCAGCAAAGGGGATGGTACAGCTGCAGGACTGTGCTTTGGAGCAGAAATGTAATGAAAACCAGTAAGTAGGAGAAGACAGAAAACTGCCAAGGAAAGTTGTGAAGGGGAATGTATGTTCCCCTTGATGGTAAAATGATCAATGCTGTAAAGGCCCTGAAGGACTATGTTGCCTAGGCAGAAAAGACTCATAGCACTTGCGACTATCTCATTTATAAATTTTATCCATTTTCTGTATAGTGGAAAAGACAACTTTTAATGGCCCCAGTAGTAACCACATATTAAAGCATGAAGCTGCAGTCTATGAGCAACAACACAGACAGCAATATAATTGGTATCTCAAGTCCAGCAGAAGCCCAAAGAGGAACTCATAGTGACGTAAGTGTGACAACAGTGGGTGACCCTGGCCCAACCACTATAAGCATTGCGTGACATTTCACCAAAAAGGGCACGGGGCTGGTAGAGGCCTTGTAATGCAAGAATGCGGAAAAAGAAGATGACTGGAGATGATGACCCTAAAGCATTGCTCAGGAGAAAATGATGTAGCCCTCGGTCCAAGTAAAGGACAGAAACTTTGCAAAAATTGCAGACAGGCTGCCTTATGAAGGTCACGTTTCACAGGATAGATAAAAGCAGAGAAAATTCCCAATGATGAAATCAGCAGCAAAAGAGAGAAATATGAGAAAACCAGCAATAATGCCCAAGTGAAGCCAGGTGACGTTGCTCAGAATTTAAACATAATTATCTTAAAACGAGGAATTTCATAAAATTTCAGAGTGCGGTTGGCACAGGAAAGATAACATGCCCAGACCAGATATATTAAAGAAATTAAATAAGATGAAAGGAAGAAAGGAAGAAAGAAGAAATAAACTGATTCTACTGACACAGGCAGTAATACCTCAAACAGAGAGGGATGTTTGGTACCATAGCTGTTACAAACACTTTAAAGCTAGCTTCTGATGTAGCTAGGAAGGCAAAAAATACAATAGAAAGGTTGTCACAAAAGATTTCAGAAGGTGTTCATGAAGTTGCTGTGAGCTGTGCCCATTGTGCCAGTCAGTGACAAAGATACAGAGGTCAAACCTTTTGTTATTGTAAGTTCTGTAACAAAAACACCATTTGAGATGGCAGCTGTAGAGATAACTGAATTGACTCAGAAAAGTGCAGAAGGCCACTGTTTTATCTTTGTGCAGGAAGAGTCTTTCAAGTTCAGATAGTGGAATTGGAGTTTAACTGCAAAAATAATGAAGTCAGAACAATTGTTTCTTGCGGAAAAAACATCAAGTAAAGATATGAATCCTCTCCTGGTTGAAGTCAGTGGCAAATTTCCCATAAAATTCACCGAATATAAGCTTACATTGATCACCATGGTGAGAAAAGAGAAGTATATGGACTATATGGTTGGGCTGCACAATACAACATCTCAGGGAGCCAAGCCAGAGTAGCACTTCTGGCATGTCATTCATTGGACACCACTCATGCCTAAAGCCTTGTTTCTTACAGAGGAAAATAGGTTAATTCATCTGCTCAGCTATTGTTTGAAATAAGCTTTCACTCTTTAGAAACATGTGGCGTTCTAGTACCACCTGGCATTTGTGTTTTCTGAGAACTGGCTTTCATATTCTGTATATGACAACCTAGTGACTTTTGTTGTGTGCTTTTGCTTCAGCTTGCAAATTTCCTTGTGAATCTGTCTGCAAATCTAATACAAAAATTAAAACCAGAGCAAAAGCTAAGAATTAATCCAAGTTTTCAACATCTAAGCTGTAGTTTTGAAGGACACAAAAACCTGCCTGACCTAATAAAACCTGTCTGCTTTAGTAAACAGGTAATTGCTTGTCTCATTTTGAAATATTCCCCCCTGATATTTGAGCACTATAGTGAGTGATAAAGCTGAAATGTAATAGTTTACATGCATGACAAAAATGTCCAAATTTACAAATAGAAATGACCAGCTAGAGACTTTGGGGAAGATCATAACCACCTGTTACCAAGGAGGGCTGCAGTGTTAGCTGCCAGTTTTCACACAGATGAGTCAGGCTCATCAGAATGTACCACTTCCTGATGCTAATTTATTTCAGTTGTTTAAGCTCTTTAATTTTGATATGTATCTCCTTAAAAAGAAAGAGTAAGACATTGATAAATATTAATCTGACAGAGAAAGTTTATGTATAGCCAGTACAGCTCCTCCTGAAAATGCCCTTAATCCTGTTGCTACTGATAAATAAATGGTATAGGATGTCATTTAAATACACTGCAGAAAAGAAAATCAACAGTGTTACCCACATGTCTAAACAAATGTTGGAAGTCTCAGAAATCACATGGGTGAAGCGCAATATCTATCTATCTGTCCCCAGGGGGACACTAGAATAATAGTCATTTTGGGAAGCTGGTGGAAGACAATCAGATAGACACAAATACTGCAGTGCAAAGTATGCAGGAAATCTGGAGTAGTAAATACTGAATCTGGAGTAGGATGTGCTGATGTTTTCATAGTACTATAAGTTAAAGAAGGCTTTTTTTTTCCTTTCATTTTTTTTTCCCTTTAATAAAATCAGAACAGTAAGCTGACTATGTCATTGACTAATAGATTCAAGTTCCAGAGGTAAGTGGGTAAAATATTGCATTAAGTCTCAGCCCCACCAGAAAACAACACAACTGCAGTATGCTGAGCAGGATCTTCTGAGGCCATGATATGGTAACAGGGCATTTCAGCTGCTATGTAACACAGGACAATGTTGTGTCAGGGCATGAGAGACATACTGAGTATTCAGACATTATCAATGCATGCTTCATAAAGCAACAGGTTAGAGAGTCCGCATGAGAAAAAGCAGTTTTTTATTTCAGCTCGAGTGGCAAGCACATGCTGTTTCAAAATGTTACAGTCAAAAGTCTGTTTCATAAGTGCAACCACTGGTTGCTGATATTCAGCAACTCTGTAAGGTTGAAAAAGCTGAACAGTACATTACAGCTGTAGTCTCCAAAAAGGAGAAATACATTAGGATGAGAAAACTTGCTTAAAAATGAACAAAAGGATGAAAGTTAAATTATTGAGGGCATTCTGGGAGCTCTTTAGGGACACCATTTCGGAGATCAAGAGCAAATGTGAAAAGCATGAGATGGCAAAAGAAAACCAAAATCCTGAATATTCAAAATATTAAGAATCTTCAACTGATAAGAAAAACAGAAAACTGTGGAAAGATCTGAAGATATTGTTATTAAAAGTGTATTTTGTCCTTGGGGTAAAGGATATTAATGAAAAATGTTGACCAACTACTTCAACTAACATGCAGTTCCACTTACCTTTCTTTTTTCAGTGTAAAAGATTTCTGTTTCCCTTCTTCCATAGTCCAAGGTCATTCATGCCATCTCCTATATTGTAGATGGACACACCTTTCTTCGTGTGTGTGGTTTTCACCTTTCTTTGTTGTTGTTATTGTTGGATTATTTTTTGTTGTTTGGTTTGGTTTTGTCTTTTTTTTTTTTAAGATGGATTATTTACCAGATAATATTTTACTGCAGCCCCACATCCAATTCTATCAGCCCAGGGAGTGATGGAATAAGAATGAACAACCAGATTAGGCAAGAAGGGAGGTTTTGCAAAATTTTCTTCCAAAGGATCACTTAGATAAAACCAAGTAAAGTTACTGAAGTTTCTAGTTGGGATACCTCACTGGCTTATGGAATGATGCATTATTTGATAGTATCTGCTTTCAGCTTCTGATATTAAAATAAGACAGCAGAGCTTAACACACAAGGAGAAAAATCATATGTTGGCCACACATTTAAGTATCACCGCTAGAGTATTAAATGGGTTCTGGACATGTAACATGTTAATGTATCCGTGCATCCTGTTGGGTTATGAAATGGAGGTTTAAAAAGGGAGAACAGGCAAAAGAGATGCACTGGTAGATGAACAGTATTAAAAGATTTATCGTATGTTTTTTCTACACCATTGTTTATCTTGACTCTGAGCTAAGTCAAGTGTCACAAGCGATCCCTGAGAATGTATACCAAAATAAAGATATTCTTTCGGAGTTTATTTTTGTAATTAGACTTTCAGACTGCACACTTTCCATCTCAGTAATTTAGACAGTTCTGTAAAAGCTCATCACAAATATATTCTGCCATTCACTGGAAAGATGTGTTAAAAAATATTTCCTTACCAATTTATTTACAGAAATAAACGTTGATGCAGGAGTACCACTTTGCAGAAGTCTGCTAAAAAACATTCAAAACCCATTAAAATTTCTTTCCCTCACCCTTTTTCTCTTAATTTCTTTTTGCTCCTAGTTTCATCAAGTCCCAAGGACCTTAGATCAAACCCAGAGGAAACAGGTACTTTCTTCCCTGTGCAGTGGTAGATAAACAGGAGTTCAAATTAGAAATGTCAGAATACAGAAAATTAAATATTTGGCTTTTGCATTAACTTAATGCTGCTGCTAGAAACAATAAATCTCCAAGACTGCGCTTAACAAAATTATACTTTATCTTGGTATATGGTAACCAAACCACCTCAGAAAATTAATTTTGAAATTTCCAGATAGTTTATCAAACAGATAAAGGCTTTACCACTGATGTTCAACTCCCCAGTTTGCCTTGTAAATCTGGAGTAGTGCTTTGCTCCAAGTAAATGTCATATGCTTTAACTAGGAGAAAACTGTTTGTTGTAATAAACCTTTTTTACTGCTGGTAGATAAAGTCCTGGAAGTAGCACTAATTTTAGTCTGTGTGTGCTTTTATGTTCTGTTTTGTTTTGTGTATATGTTTGTTTGTTTGTTTTTGTTTGGTGTTTGTTAGTTTGTTCAATTTGCTTTACTAATGCATCATAGCCAGTCTCTGGAAAGATTCACTTAAAATCATAGTAACACAGAATATCTCAGGTTGGAAGGGACCTGTGAGGATCATAGAGTCCAACTCCCTGATCCTTGCAGGGCTACCTAAAACTGAACCATATGACTAAGAGCGTTGTCCAGATACTCACAGTATCACAGAATATTTGGGATTGGAAGGGACCTCAAAAGATCATCTAGTCCAATCACCCTGCTGGAGCAGGAACGCCTAGGTGAGGTCGCACAGGAATGTGTCCAGGCAGGTTTTGAATGTCTCCAGGGCAGGAGACTCCACAACCCCCCTGGGCAGCCTGTTCCAGTGTTCTGTTACCCTCACTGAGAAGAAGTTTTTTCTCAAATTTAAGTGGAACCTCTTGTGTTCCAGCTTGATCCCATTACCCCTTGTCCTGTCATTGTATGCCACCAAGAAGAGCCTGGCTCCATCCTCGTGGCACTCACCCTTTATAAATATATATATAAATATATATAAAAATATAAACATTAATGAGGTCACCTCTCAGTCTCCTCTTCTCCAAACTAAAGAGACCCAGCTCCCTCAGCCTTTCAACTCTGCCAGGCTTGGTGCCGTGACTACTTCTCTGGGGAGCCTGTTCCAGTGACAGACCACCCTCCCAGCAAATAATCTTTTCCTGATGTTTTGTGACCTTTCAGTACTTAAAGGGGGTCTATAAAAAAGATGGGGATAGACTTTTTAGCAGGGCCTGTTGCAATAAGACAAGGGTAATGGTTTTAAACTAAAGAAGAGGAAGGGAGATTCAGAACCACAGAATCGACTGGGTTGGAGGCTAGATGTGAGGAAGAAATTTTTTACATTGAGGGTGGTGAAACACTGGAGCAGCTTCCCCAGAGAGGTCGTGGGTTCCCCAATATCTCAAACATTGTGGCCAAACCAGTTCTGCAACATCCAGGCACAAGAGCCATAAGGGTGGGGCCTTCCTTCCTTCCTTCCTTCCTTCCTTCCTTCCTTCCTTCCTTCCTTCCTTCCTTCCTCCCTCCCTCCCTCCCTCCCTCCCTCCCTCCCTCCCTCCCTTGTTTCCCCTTTTTTATGAGTAATATAGGAACATAAAGGTTTACAGCCCCACATGTGCACAAAACTCTTCTATGTAAATCCCTTTGCAGTTCAACTGTTCATCAATTGGGCTTAAGTGATGTAAATCCTTCTGCTGCTGAATCATCTGCTATTTGGGCCAAGCTGCAAAATGAAAGTTTTTTTTGTTTACAGACCTTAAGCATCATGTATACTCTTTTCCAATCAAGGGGATCAACGAATCTGAGTCACCTCTTCCCGCCATACCTCTGGGCAGGACATGACACCCATCCCTGGAAACATTCAAGGCCAGGCTGGATGGGGCTCTGAGCAACCTGATTTAACTGAAGATGCCCCTGCTCATTGCAGGAGGGTTGGACTAGATGACCTTTGAAGGTCCCTTCCAACCCAAATTATTCTATGACTCTACAATGTCCAATCTGAACTTCCCCTGATGCAGCTTCATTCCATTTTCTCATGTCCTATTGCTGGTCACCAGAGAGAGGAGATCAACACCTCCCTCTCCACTTCCCTCCTTGAGGAATTCGTAGACTGCCATGAGGTCCCTGCTCAGCCTTCTTTTCTCCAAGCTGAACAAACCAAGTGACCCCAGCCACTCTTCAAAAGTCTTGCTCTCAAGGCCTTTCACCATCTTGGTCACCCTCCTCTGGACACACTCTAATAGTTTGGCATCCTTCTTATACTGAGGCACCCAAAACTGCACACAGTACTCGAGGTGGGGCCGCACGAGTGTAGTGCAGTGTCGGACAATCACCTCCCTTGACCAGCTGGCAATGCTGTGCTGGATGCACCTCAGAGCATATTTGGCTCTTTTGGCTGCCAGGGCACACATTTGACTCATTCAGTTTACCATCAAGCCAACCCCTCTCTTGTGGAGGGGTTTCGTTAGAAGGAGATATGTTGTTGAATTAGTCAGGCCCAAAGGAATCTCAAGGCCACTTTGAGAAGCTGAGAACAGAATCTGCTGTGAGAAAGAGGGGCGTTTCTTCATTAACAGGGTCTCAGCATGGCGTGAGTCGTCGGACCTATCATCGGTGGGGCTACAGTGTGTGGACTGCCCATGATGTTCATTTAGCGAATCCATGCTTGGAGCATGGATTCGTGATTAGAGAATAGTTGCGTATATAAGGAGACATGTTTCTGTAATAAATGGCTTTGAGTGATTCACATTGAATCGAAGTGCTGAGTCCTTTATCGTTCCAACACTCTCTCTTTCTGCAGGGCAGCTCTTCAGTCTCTTGTCCCCCAGTTTGTAAGTAAAACCAGGATTTCCTGTCCCAGGTGAAGAATCCAGCACTCGCTCTTGTAAAATTTCATAAGGTTGGTGGTTTCCCAGCTCTTAAGTCTACCCATATCTCTCTGTAAGGGTCTCCAAACTCAAGGCTTTAAAAAATACTGAAATACTCTTAAAGAATACTAATTATAGACTTCTTCTGAGAGTAAGCAAGCAGTATCTGCTGAACCTAGTATGTGTTTTCTGCTTCTCTACTTCTACCCAGTCCAATAAAGCAGGTATTTAGGACTTCAGATCATCTTAAAATATGTTTTCACTTGATTCTTTAGTAAGGGAAATTCCAAAGAGGCCAGAAGCCATAGCACCTGAACACTATCAGAGAAACAAAAAGTCCTACAAAATCATCTCCAACCTGTGTTTCATCAAAATGTAAGCAATGGAAGAGGAAACATAGTTCATATATTAGCTAAAGCTTAGAAAGCTTTCAAGTATTGCGTATACAGCTTAGAGAGATTCAGTCAAGACACTGGGTTCATTTTACCATATTTTACATTTTGTCCTTCCTTTGGGCACTAGTTAAAACATTAAGTATCATTAAAAACTTGCTTTCTCATACAGAAGGTTAAAGCAACTGAACTAATGTGAGTAAAACAAGACCTTTCCCAGGTCTTTAGTTTAACTCAAACCTCTTTAAAATCTAACTAGTCTAGCTGCATGTTAAGGAAAAGAGGTCAACCGGGAAAGATTAAGGCCACATGAAGGGTGCTCTTACAGAATTCTTACAAAATTCAAGCCCAATTTAAAATAAATTACTGAATATAATCTTATCTATCCTCATATGTCTCTGATTAACGCCTCTTTACTCATGAGATTGCCAGCCAGACTCTTCAGTCAAGCCTCTGTAAGACCAGAGTAATCTTTGCCAAAATGAATGGAGCCTCTGGAATTTAGATTTGTCCTGTGGTAATGATTGAGGCAGATTATTTAAGGTATGGTGTGAAAAGGATATTAATTCACTTTGTTTTCCATAAACTACAATGACAAGGTGAAGGAAAGCTGAAATGGTTGCTTCGTGCTCTTGAGATATCCATCTCTTATTTCTCATGCAAGTGACTGGTTCCTCTGAATTGCTTCCAACACCTTATACCACTCTCTCTTTTGCAGATAGATTTATGTGAAAGAGCTGCTACCATTATCAGTGTTACACTTACTAAAATAAAATGTCTTGTAAGTAAACCAGGACCATTACCTTCCAAATCATCTTAGAAATGCTACTTATCAAAATAAATTTTAAAGTAGCTTCAAACCATAACAACATCCACACTGGAATTAGCTGCCATTATTTTATTTCTGAGCTATAAATATACATACCAAATGAAAGCACACTGCAGAATATATTAAGTGCCCATGATTTTATTGCTGGTTGAAATACATATCCTCTCTTTGCTTCTTAAAAATAATTAGAATAAGATATGTATTTGAGAGCCTCCAATGAGTGTATTTATTATATAATATTTTTATGAAATAAGAGAATGATCTGGTACTTACATAGCATCCAGATTTGTCCCATTAAAAGCATGGCCTTGGATGCTGGTAAAACCATTGTTGTAGAGTTTGCTGCAAGAAAAAAAAAAAGTGTGTTTTGGGTTGCTTTGACACCTGAATACCTTACATTTACATGTATTTTTTCTTGGTGACAGCACGTTTATGAATGCTTTAATTTTAGTCTCTTGAAGCATCCTTTATAGTACAAGGTCAAACAAAGAGTGAGCAGCATTCTTGAGCGTAGCTGAATCAAGAATGCCATGTGGCAGGCATGCCATCTTTTACTTCTTTTTATAGCAAGATAGAAGTAAACTAAAACACTCCACTATAGCTTTGACACCTTCAAACTAAAATCAAGGAAACAATGTTCTGCTAAGACTGATTAAGGAAGGCTAAAGGAATGAACTAATGTCTAGCAAAATAGGTGTGATTTTACTATATCAGGCCTTCCTGAATTTTCAGAATTTATTCTTTTGCTCCCTTAGAGCTAAAGGATTATTTTTTTAAAGAAGAATTTCTTTAGAATTCATTCTTTTGCATTCTAGTGCTCTTCCACCTAGTTCAGGTCATAACTCATTACAGTAACTTTCATTCCCCTCAGCCCTTTCTTGTGGCTCACATTGAGTATGATTTGAATTACTGAACCTTATTTAACAATTTGCCTCTTCTGACATTTGCCACACATTAATTTTCACTGTATGTGCCACTTAGGTTGCAAAGTGTTAGACACAGTTCTAACCATGCTTTAATTTTACAGGAGAACTCTGCAAACCTTTTCCTTTGATGTTGTCCTATAAAGCGATTCGCTGGCATTAGGGTCATACAAAAGCAAAACCACTTTGGTCAAGCCAGTTTAAAGGAAAGCAGCAGGCCTGATTCAAATCACTGTCAAAGTAAAGGGTTTTTGCAAACTGGATTATGGATATTACCTGTCTATGGTGTTTCTCTGTTACAAACTGCTAAAGGGCAGGACAAGATTTTTTTTTTTTCTTATTTTACCATATGCTTGAGAGAGGTAATTGGCTCATGACTTAAACTGGAAGAACTTACAGAGTTAAAGATTCATTACAGATCCCATGGAAAGCATTCGCAGGCACTGAGGTAATGAAAGGATTGTCTGCAATTTCACTGAGAAGGAAGAGAAAACATCACAATCGAACAACTGCTAAATAGAGCTTCTCCAGAACAGTTTTATTATTAATTTTTCTATGCCTTATTAAAAAAAAAAAAAGTGTAGAATCACTTGTTTAGTTATATCTAAGGCCAGAAGATACATGTGGGATGATTAAGTATCCAGCGTGTTCCAGCATCCAGGAAGTGAGCTGGTGACATAGGTGGGTTCTATATTCATGGTGAGGTGTGCCAGCCTGGGTGGCTATAGTGGTTAACGGCACAGACAGGACTTTCGTCTCATAAGCCGGAGAATTGGAAAAGTAGATAATGCTGCATTGTCAACTGGGCCAACCCAAGTGACTTTAGAGTTGAGATCCTGCTCTCTTAGCTCTCTAGCTAAGCTCCCTAGCTAGACATCAGACAATACGTTATTCAGGACAGAGGCATTCCACTTCAAGAACTGCCTCTAACACAAGTAAAATAACTTATGTGACCTAACCTAAAGATTCTTCTCAACTCCTGTCCAAAGAGCACTTCACTATCTGTCATTTCTTAAATACCTTTTTACTCCCACTCTGCAGTCTTAAGTAATACTATGTATTTTCAGACCAAAACTCTGCTGGGACAAAAAGGACAAATAAAAACGAAAGAGTTTTACTGTCACTAAACTGGAGAAAGGAAAGAGGACAAAGCTGGTAGAAACAAAGGACGAAGCAAGGTGTCTTATTGTCTTTTTTCTGCTTTTTCCTTAATTATATTAAGGTATGGAAACTAAAATATTCTACAAATTTTTCTTCAGCATGTGGATTAGATGTGGTCTAATAAGGCCAGACCATAATGTCTATGGGCCAAGAAGTCCTAACAGATGCCCATGTGACAGTAACAATTTAATTCATTTTCTGTGTTATATACATGCTAACACTGAACTGTACTACAACCATTTTAACTTCAAGTAGTTTCCACTAGTAGGTGGTTTCCACCACAAGTTATTTTGGTTTGACATTTTTCAGACTGAGTCACTTTGATAAACAAATGTTTATTTGTATGTTGCTTGACCTCGGAGGCCACTGGTGATATAACCAATGCTTTTTCCCCAGCTATACCTTATTCCTAATTTAGAAACCTATCGTTCTTTAAGAGCAGATTTTTTTTTTTTTCTTGATGAAAGCAACAAAGAGACTTTCTTTCATTGAATAGCAATGTTTAGACATACCTCCCTTGAAAGCACAAGTCTACTCTTTAAAAAGCCCTTAGTATAAAAGACCTATGTTTATTTTTTGTTAGTAATCTTTATGAAAAATTTTTGAGGTAGAAGTAAAATAATGTTTCGCTATCTGCCACTTAGAAACTGACTGAATTGGCTGGAAGCAAGGACACAGATAGTTGTATAAACTGATTCTGTTTTATCTAGCCTGTGTAATTCTTGTTTCTCTCTACTTAGTAATTGTAGTGTTTAATTTACAATCTAGTAGAGCTTAATCTAAGCTAAAACCCTTTTGGTCTTCGAGGAACTCCCTAATACCACTAAAGATGTAAGTGTATTCCACTCAGAGCTCTGGCTGACTCAGGTTTCAATCTCAGAGGCCTACAGTCAAGGCAAACATAGCAGCTCCAGCTTATGGAGCATGAGTTAGCACAAGATCTACCTCTAGTCTCAGAAGATCCTTGGAAGGGAAGATGTCATTGCTCACTGCAGGTCTAGACTCTTTAGCAAAACACCCAGCTTTTCTATGTTGCTCTGAGGTTCATCTTGCCAATGGTAGACCATGAATTCAGTGGGGACTGACCATTCTTGACTAAAAATGCCCCTTAGCAGCACTAAAACAACACCTGGGGTAGATCATTAATCATGGCTTTGTAAGTCACTTTCTAGCTTAATACTAATTTTTAATAGCCTTTTATGCAGACTGTCCAGCAGTCAAGCCTCTTCCAGCTGAACACTGCTACGAGATTGATAACTCCTCTTTAGGAATAATTAATGACCAACATACTTTTGCCTGTGTCAGCCTGCAAATCTGCCCCTCTTGGCTTGATTACAATGCAGAATTTGAACTTAAATTGCAGGTTAGGGCATGAAGATGGATCTCATCTTTGCTTTCTGAATACCACGGAACACTTGCTTTTTTTCCACAACAGAAATCTTTGTTTCTGAAATACCTTTAAGGATAATAGTGGGAGATCCCCCACTCCCCATTTGTGTTCCCATTCTTTTTCTGCAAGAACTTGTTTTGCAATTGCTTCAAGTTATACTGGAAAAAACGAGGGGGGAGGGGAATGTCTTTAAAGCAGTTAAAGTAAATGGGTTTTAAGATATGAGAAAGCAGGAAGGTTTTAGTGTTATGTAGGAGTGCCTCATGTGTACAAACCCAACTACATTAGCAAAGCTTGCTAGTAGGAAAATTCTTTCCAGCTGAGGACCATAGTTAATGAGAGATGGCTCCACCTAGGAAGTCTAGCTTAAAAGTAGGCAATTGTCAATCCTGGTCCTTTGGTCTTTCAGTGTGACTATGGACTTGTACTTGAAATGTGACTCTATAAGTAAGGTTGGACAAAGGTATTTAGCAAAAGTGTGTGTTCACAGAAGCTTATGCTGTCAATCTAGAAGAGTATGCATCTAATTCAACTGCTATGAAAAGAGGGTAAGTAACAGAAGGGAGAATGGTACTCTTCTTTTTTAAAGACATGCTGTGCCAGTCTGAACTGACCCCACTACTAAGGTGGTCATGAAAGCAGGGTGCTGATCTAGTGACTTAAAAGCTCTACTTTATTTCTCAGCTTCAGGATTTTGCTATTTAAGCTCATTTTCTGTTTTCTTTATTAAAACATTAGTTGTATGAAGCAACATATTTTGGATAAAAATAAGTCTTCACCAAAATCTTCCTTAAAATGTGAGCTCAGCCAACACTGAGGTGTAATGATAAACAATTGCTCTCAAGCCTACCTAGTTCTCCTGCTCTTGGGTCTCCTGTGCTCAGGGTAAGCTCAGAAGAAAGAAGGCAGATAGCCAGTGGAAGTTATGATTCAACAATGTGGGAGCTCAATGAAGAGCAGTATCAGAAGATTTGCAATATGAGGTCACCATGTCAAGCAAAATTTGTTAGAAGAATGTTGACAGGATGACTTTGTGTTAGCAGGCTGTATGTCAGATCAGGTCCTGTGTGTCACACTATTCTGATCTCAGACTAATTTAGGTAGTGCACAGCCATTACAAACACAAAATAAAAGCAAAAGGCCTGGAGAAGCTGTGTATTGTGCTTTGGCTAATTCAAGAGAAATGTGTTAATGTCTCCATGTCGCTCATCTAGGTCAAAGGTATAGTGCTAGGTAACCTGACATTTTCCAGATTTGGTACTAACAATCAGTGAAATTTAGCTTGAGGAAAAGTGCTTTGTCAGACTTATTTGATATTTTTCTCTAAAACAGAAACCTCTATTATAGGGTTTTTTGGTGTCTGAGGATGGCAGACCATCTGTGAGGACTGATACTTGCAGTAAAAAGTTCACATCGGATGAGTAGATTTTTGTGAGGTCTGGAAAAGCTTTGAGTCCGGTATTAAAAATACCACTGAAAGAGAAACAGAAAGAATTACTTGTACTGAATCACTGAACAACAACAACAGCAAAATGTATTTAAAGCATTCAACAGTACAGAACAGTTTTTTTATCCTCTGTATCGACAATCAACTGACTTATAATCAACTGTCCAAAATATAAGGATGCAAGAGCAATTGAAGAAGATGGGAAGACAGAACAATAAGACAACTAAGGAGATCCGCAGAGGGAAGCAGCCTGTGAGGTGCATAGGGAGGAAAAAAACCTAGAATGCTGGATTCACTTGAGATATTAAGACTACTTCAGGCAATAGTCTGGACCCCCAAATCCTCTGTCTTTCACTGAGACTAAGAACTGTTCAAATAGCTTTAAAAAGACAAACTGTCCTCAAACATGAATACAGTTAATGCCCCTTATTTCTGAACTCCTGTAGAGTGGAAATAACTTAGGAAAATATAGTTCTCAATTTTTAAAACTATTCTCCTGAAATGAAATTATTTTGACTATTTTTCTTACTTTCAGATCTATAGAAAAAAATCTGAAAAAATCTTTCCTCCTTGCTGCTACTCCACCATGCACAGACACAGCCTTTTCTAGAGTCTTCCAAACATTGCTTAAAATCACAGAAGTTATTATCTTTTTCATTTCTCTTTCCTGTGCCATAAGTTTGGAATTTCATTGTTTGGTTGCTCTGTGTCACTCTTTAGAAACTTCGTGGGGATATGGAGAATTCTTCAGGATTTCTTTCTGCCATAAAGGTCATGTGAAATCAGGTGCCTATAGATGGACTTGTCACAATTAGCTGACAGGTATGCTTTAAAACCCTGTGTAAATATCTACTAAATATAAAAGTTGTGTATATTTCTGTTGTCTCTTCTTCCCACTATTCCCTACAAAAATATAGCAAGACAGCACTTCATAAGAAGAAAGCTAGCTGTGGAATTTTTCCAAGAAAATATTAGTGTGTTCCAGACACTTAATGGATAAGAAGAATAGCAAAATCACTATTGAATTTGTGAATGTGTATTCCTTTCTTGCAAAAGCTGTCAAATTTCCAACCCCTACCCTGGCTGGCTTTCTGACATTAAATTAAAGCAACAGGGCAAAACATTACAAGCAGTTCCAAAATGAAATACAAAGGAAAAAAACCTGCTATGGTATGAAGAGACATTTGTGGGGCTTAAGTGCCAACTTGTTACAGGTGCTAAATACTTACAGGTATTTCAAAAGTGGGAGATTCTTAAAGGCATCTGGATCTATGTAATCCAAGTTTCTAAGATTTCGAATTTCACTGTAAAAAAGGAGGAATGTTACCATATTGATCATTAATACTTAGTTATCGTAACGGAAATGAGCCGTGTTAAAATGGAATTTCATGGACCTAATTCATCCAATGAGCTTTTGTATTGGCCAGCAATGCATTCTGAGCAATCATTCTTCTGGATGGGTGCAGTCCTGGAGACTGGTTTGTTAAGCAAGGTAGGAAGAAGCACCTGAGATTTGATTGTGGTTCCTTTGTGTGGGCCTAAGATCAAAGCAACAGCCTGTGGTAGTGGCTTCTTTGAACACAGTGAGAGTTTTGTGTCTGCAATGTTGAGTAAAAAGAAAAGTTAAGCATAAATTTCAGTATTGATGTAGAATAATCCCATGAATTTACAGCCATATATTTTGGTTATTTTATGTCCTTTTTCATTACTTCCTTAATGTCTCTAACAGTATTTTGCACCACTTCTCCTGTCTCTTTTACAGAACTCATCAGTGGATCCAAAAGATGGCTAAGGTGACTTAATTTAAGTGCATTCTGAGTCTCGAAATGGTCACATCATTCACTATATAACCACCTCCAAGGGTATAGAGGATAGTGTATCTCTTTGCTTTATACTGTTGCAAAATGTAACATACACTTAATTCCTTACAACTGGTCTTAAAACTCTGCTGGCACAACTCTCAGCCTTAATGTAGAAACCATATAGAAGGAATGGTGTCATTCTTCCTCCTGAGCCTAGCTGTAGAGGAGTTGGCTGAGGGAAGCACTTCTTGCAACACATAGAGAAATTTGATGAAGACGACAGCTATAGATGACATAGTGGTGCAGGAAATTAGGGTTTAAGGATACCTCTGCCAGTGGAATGACTTACAGTATAAAATCAACCCAGCCAAGTTGCCTCAGAAATAAAAGTGGGAAAAGAGACCTAAGACAGTAGATACAGGTACAAGGCTTCAGCTTCTCTGGATACTATTAACTGACTAAACAGTTCTGCTCCACCTTTCAAGTCTTCGGTTTTTACTCTGCTCCAACACTGCAGGAGACAAGGATTTACCTTTTACTTGCATGTTAAACTAATGTAATTAACAGCAGTAGTATAGCTACTACAGAGCTGTATTCAAATATTCATGTCTGTTAGCTACTTTGAACAACACTGTTTCTGTATTTAAAATAAATCTCAGTGTCAGTCTCTTGTTTCTCCAAATTATTTTATTAGTTAGGTAGCTATGGTACTCCTCACAGTGGAATTTGCTCCATAAACTTTAACTGACATGTTTTTTTTCCACCACTGACTACATTTAAAATGCTGGACTCATGCGCTTCCTGGCCAAATATTCCTTCGTTGTGAATGAAATGTATTCCACAGAAAGACAGCCTTCAGATCAACCTTCACTCTGGAAATGGATAATCCACTGGAGTACCATAAGAGTCATCAGGTTTTGACTTGTTGCTATTCCTAATGTTCTGTGTAAAGGATTTGGATGAGGGTACTAAAAGAATTCAAAATCTACAGGTGGTACTAAAATTGGAAGGACAAAATAATGGAAGTGTAGAGTCTTGCATCTGGGTAGGAGCAACCCCAGGTTCCAGTATAGGTTGGGGAATGACCTATTAGAGAGCAGTGTAGGGGAAAGGGACCTGGGGGTCCTGGTGGACAGGAAGCCAGCACTGTGCCCTTGTGGCCAGGAAGGCCAATGGCATCCTGGGGTGGATTAGAAAGGGGGTGGTTCATAGGTTGAGAGAGGTTCTCCTTCCCCTCTACTCTGCCCTAGTGAGACCACACCTGGCATATTGTGTCCAGTTCTGGGCCCCTCAGTTCAAGTAGGACAGGGAACTGCTGGAGAGGGTCCAGCGCAGAGCAACGAACATGATTAAGGGAGTGGAGCATCTCCCTTATGAGGAAAGGCTGAGGGAGCTGGGTCTCTTTAGCCTGGAGAAGAGGAGACTGAGGGGTGACTTCATGAGTGTTTACAGATATATAAAGGGTGAGTGTCAGGAGGATGGAGCCAGGCCCTTCTCGGTGACAACTAATGATAGAACAAGGGGTAGTGGGTTCAAACTGGAACACAAGAGGTTCCACTTCAACTTGAGAAGAAACTTCTTCTCAGTGAGGGTGACAGAGCACTGGAACAGGCTGCCCCAGGGGGGTTGTGGAGTCTCCTACTCTGGAGACATTCAAAGCCTGCCTGGACACCTTCCTGTGTAATCTCATCTAGGTGTTCCTGCTCCAGCAGGGGGATTGGACTGGATGATCTTTTGAGGTCCCTTTCAATCCCTAACATTCTGTGATTCTGTCCAATGAGATACTGTCGGATTTTGGTTTATTAACTGGGCCAAAAGAGGGCATGTGCTGTTTAACAAAGCCCAATGAAAAACTAATTAATCTGGGAACAAGTTCTAAAACTGCTAGATGAGGCAGTTGGCACAATAATCAGAGAAAAGCTTAAATAATGTGAGGAAATCAATATGATTCAACTGAATGTTGGGGAAATGTTTATGTCCCTGCTGTTCAATTTCCTTGAACTGATAATGTTGGAATTAGGAAATATATATGCGTTAAAATGTCTACTGTATTTATATTTTCATTTCATCCTACACTTTGTATTACAGAGGTTTCTTAAAGCCCCAGAGGAACAAAAGGGCCCATTGTGGTTGGCTCTACAGAAATCAGCAGCAGACAGACAATTGCTCAGAAGTCTCTAGTCAACATAGATGAGAGAGGTATAAACAGATAAAAGGTGATTTGACCAAAGCGAATGCTATGCGTAAGAGAAAAATTAGGAGAAAAATCCAGTTTTCCCTACTAGTCCAGTCAAATGTCCCTCTTGCACTTGATTGGCTGAATATGTGGCTTCTAATTTCATACACATGAAAAAGAGAAAAATCTTCAAATTCAGTTCCATTCATGAACTGTGCTGCTGTTCCTGTTCTGCACACTCAAACATAATTCATCTCAGGGTAGTGGAAGGAATTCTCCCCCTAAAATCACAGATTTAAAGGATATTTATAGCTCCATCAATATTGGAGCCTATGAAGTTAAGCCCACAAGGCGAAAAGATATTTGAATAGGTCTGATCTCATCAGTTAACAGGATAGTCAATACATGCACTGGATTTCACAATTTCTTTTACATTAGTCATATGTAATACACTCAAAGGTGCCTAACTGTTATAGGATAATAATTTTCAAGTTGTGGTCAAAACACTGCTGTGGTGTAAGGATTACTTCCAAAGGATCAAAAAAATTAAGAAAAGCAAATTGATTATTGGTAGATTCACTAGACAAGGCTCGCACTTTTATCGGTGAGGTTTTCTGAATTGGTGAATTGAAAAGGTTGAAAATTGCTGATTTAGAAAGTTAAGGTTCCTTTGAAAAGCAGCTCTTGGAAAGCTATTAGTAGTTTTAGCTGTCTAAAATGCCAAAGTGTATATTTAGAAACGTGTAGTAGGTTGGTTCCCAAGTATCTAATTGTCTATGAGAGATGATTTTACGTGACTTCTGAAATGGAACTTTGATACACTCTATAAATACAGTTTAGTCTTAGCACACAGTGCTTAAATTTGACATCCAACAGCAATGTAATAGTTCTGAGTCCTTCAGGGAATTAAGTGCTTTAGAGATATAAAAAACTCTAAGATGGCTAACAGGCATCTTTGTTGACCATTGATGCAGAGAGGCAAAAGGTGCCCTGCACAAACATTTCACTTTGCAGTCTCAACTAAAATTACTTAGAGATACTCACAAGAAAGACAGAGGCTGTTACCTACCTGCAAGATAAAATATTTGTGGAATATTTACGAAATTATTTAAAGTTACTTTACAAACTGCTTTATTTTTAAAAGTACGTAAACCAATTAAGTATTGGCTTATTTGTGCTTTAAAGACAATCAATGTTTTAAATTTTATTCCTGGAACTCAGACTAGTAATTAAAAATGTGCTAGGTTCACAAGCAAATCACGGCCTGACCGTCCATGAACAACAACTCAGTTTTGCTTTTTAAAGAAAATACTTTAAAAAATGTTCACAGATCAAGAACAGATGTGTAGAGAAAGTCACTCAATGGCATAAAATCGTGTCAATACTTATAAATAACTGTGGTTTTATGTTTTATTACAGAGATATAAATATTTAGTTCCAAATCCAAATGAATCTAAAAATGAAACTAATACTAAGAACTATTCAAATTTTAGTCTGATGAATTAATTAGTGAGACATAATTCACCAGACAACTTCTAGAAAAGTTACTAAGCTACTTAACATCCAACATGTATTTGGTAACATTTGAAAAAAGCAAAAATATTTACATATGTAAATGGCTTCTAAAATTCATTTGCCAGATATGTATTTCACACCTCACTTGCAATATTGACATATCCTTGAATTTGTTCAAGACCAGAATCCCGAAATTCCAAATTTGGCCATAGTGTCTCAATATAATCACATTATGCTGAGATACTTACAAAGACTAAAGGTATCCAGGTCAGCAGTTCTGAAATGTTTTAAATTAGCTTTTTTTTTTTTTTTTGTAATAAATTGGGATCCCTCTCTACCTTCTTAAACTTACTTTGCCCATAGTTTCCTGGGCTTCTCTCACTTGCATATGTACTTCCATGTTTTGATCTCCTACAGCCAAAGTATCCACGTTATTTCATCTGCATGCGCCTGTCAAGCCTTTGCACCTCCAGCACTAGAAAACTGGCTCAGGCTCCCAACAGTCTATTCCCTACCTCCAGGGTGCAGTTTTTAACAAGATTTTTCTGCACTTGTCCCAGTGCCCTGAAATTCACTGCAAGTATACAACAGTACCCAACAGTCTCTTCAGTGCCACTCTCCAGTTGCTTCTCGGATATTTCTATAAAATCACCTCTCCTTTCTGCAGCACCGTATCCCCCGACCTGGCTCCACGAGCTGTCCAAGAGGAGAAGTGCAGCCCTGGCCTGAAGGCTGGTGGAGCAGTCCCAGCCCTTGGCTCCAGCTCACTGCAGAGATGGAGAGCAGTGCCCCACCAGCTGCCCAAATGACGTTGCATACACGAGGGCAAGTCACTTGAACCATATCCTTTGGCTCTGTTCCCAAATGCTGAGAGGATTTTTCATGTGGCTGCATAAGAGGAGAGAGCTTTTGGAGTGAGGAGGAGAAGGCAGTAGGGGGAGATCAGAGGAGAGTGAGCAGAGGCACAGAGAAGGGGAAAAGAAAGAGTGATTTTTTTTTCTGGGGTTCCTTCCACAGGAATCTTTTCCTGAGAAACAATGACCTAACTGTGAAAGCTTTTTATTTAGTTAAACACTACCAAGCTGCAACTCTATTGGTAAGACAACTACACAGTGATGTTGACTACTAATCAGACTCAGTTATATCCAGAAAAAATAAATACGCCACCATATGGGAGAGACAGCTCTGAATTTGTAAATATGTTAAGTTTGTCTCTCAGACACACTTAAAAAAGGTAAGGACAGGAAGAATGGACAAGAAACAGCTGTGAAACTAATTTAACACAATTGGGGGAAAAAAACCTCACAAAGTCTTGGCCCTGATTTTCATCTTCATAGAATGGGAATTTTGTCATTAATTACAGCCAAAATTAGACCTGGTCCATTATAATACAGTGGGTGATGAGTATCCTTAGTTTGTAGAAGTTGCTCAGCACTCGACAGGCACAGGTTCATAAAAATACGACCTATGCTTAAAGAGAGATGATGCAGCTGGGTGCAGGTATCTTACCACTTTGGTACCTGCCCTAATGCATCATTTGAGGAGGAACAGTCAGAACGAAAATGTATAAAAACACTTCCCAGAAGCCTTTGTCCATAACATTACTGTTCCACTTAATAACCAGATAAACACTCTTCATTTTACTGGTGCATTTCCAGAATTATTACTTGTTATTCTTCATGGCTACAGCAAGTGCCATTTTTCTCTGTGCTTTGGTCCTTCCGATTTTATTTCTGGTGCTTATACTGCTGTTTTACACTTGCCTTCAGTAATGCGACAAAAGTAATTCTTAGTTGCCAGCTCATTTCAGCTTGCCTTTAAGCTCATAATGTAGTCCCACATATCTTCCCAGTTTCTTACACTTCTGTGGGAGGACATAGAAGAGCAAGGGAACTGAAAAGATGTAGGGAAAAAACCACAAGTCAAATGAGAGACTGACTTCACATTATGAAGAAAGGAAATGAGAAAAGGAATATTTAGCTACAAAAGAGACAAGAATGACAGCTCAAACATGAACATGTATGTTATTTCCACACATCTCCAAATTTATTTCATCACAGTATTCATTTATTTGATTATAGTACTTACATATGAGTGACTTTACTTAAACTGTTGAAGGAATGGGCCTCCAGACTCTGAAGTGTTTCATCTATGGAGATGTAGCTAAACATCAGCAAACAGAAAAAGAAATGAATCTCAGACCTTGTCAAGCCATGGCTAGGGCTCATCATGCCACTTTATTTTTTCTTTCATTCTTTTTCTCATCCAACTGCCAAACACATGGACAGTGTCTGAGGGAGGAACTTTTAACAGGATTTTGGTTTTGACTGATGCCTTAGATGCACACTGTACAGCAGAATACAGATAAATAAAAAAACCCACAAGAGTGCTGTTAATAATAAAAAGCAAATATCCATATTTCATATTTCAGAATCATAGTTCTTCCCTTTTCCCCACTTAAGATCGCCCTGGAGTTCTCTAGAGGGATCTAGCCTTTGGGCAAATTGGCATATTTCTCTATACTGAAGAATTAAAAAGGAAAGAATGAGACAAAGATGGTTCTTGGGCCATCACTGCAACAACTGTTGCAATTTCTCTAGAGGGAAACATATGATCAGAGCCACTGATGCTTTGATATTGCTGAGGAAAAAAATAACTGCAGTGATACAGTGGAAGGATGTAAGGAGTAATGTGGCTCAGAACCAAAACCAGACAGCAAGCTTAAGGCATATTTATTTGCACACCATTTAGAATGAGTAGAATTTCTACTGCTAGTGATCCACTGAACATGATGAGAAAATGGCTCTATGGAGTTTATCCACTATCATTAGGAGGATGGTCACACTGGAACTAGTGTTAAAGGCTTTTAAGTGTGAATAAAGTTGCAATACAACTAACTAGTGCTGATTTTTAGAGTAAATGACGTTAATATTTGGGTTAAACTATCTGATTCTGTCTTTCAAAATATCCCTTAGTTTTAAGTACATGTCAGTCTTAAAAGAAAATTAATTATTCTGTTTTAACAGATCCTACATTTTAACATACCAAAAGATAGGTTCTATCAATGACACACTGAAAAAAAAGAAGTTGTTCTATGTAGCAAACAGTTATATATAAATCAGCTTGACAGAAAATCAAATTAAAAATGGATAATGAACAAACATGTTTGGGCTAGGAATTAGCGAGTACTTTTTGTGTACTCCATGATCAGAATGGGTCACCTTACATCAGGCAGGCATGTGCTTTCCTCTCACATCTGACAAGAGGCAGCAGAGCAGTAATGGGAATTCCTTCTCCCTCCCTTGCTCTTCCAGCAACCACAACTTTTCCAACCACACTGCATGTCACATTGTTACTATTCTGCCTGGCTTGGAGCTGGTTGAGTTACAGGAAATTGCTTATTTTCTTTGCGTGTTAATGTCCACTCTTCTGCTTCATAAGCAGATGTATTCATGTACATTAATTAAACCATGTAATCATTGATTACAGGGAAATGAGACATTTTATTTTCTTTACTGTCATCTAGATAAACACCTAATAACCACACAAACACAATCAAAATTTTGTCTGAGACAGAAAGGTCAAACAGAAACCTGTGTTAATGGTGTATAAATATTTAATTCCAAGTGTTCAGAGTGTCTTCAGAAACCTTTGGGCTCTGAATAATGCACACATAACACAACATGTTATATGTAAGAAATAAAAACCATAGCAATCAGAACTGGAAGCCGTTACATCAGAAGAAGAGGGGAAGTGTGTTTAAATTCCCATTTTGAAGGCATATTACAATTCAGCATCTCCTCTCCTTACCAGCTGTGTTTACTTCTCAGGATTTCAAAATGCCTTCAACACCCATCGTGAATACAGTTGTAGCTTAAACACCAAATGCACCGCATCAGAGAAAGTCTTTTTGCAGATAACGCTTGAATCACCATTGCCCATTCACAAAGAGCCTGAGAAGGTGGGATTTAAAGCAGATTGGCATGTGGCAGTAACCACAAGGCCCTCTCCATTTATTTTCTTCTCCCTCTCACCATTTTTCTTCACTTTTTTCCAGCCTCAGCATCTTCCATGTTGCTGCCCACTGGGTGCCCCTGTTCTCCCCTGCTGCTGATGGAGGGCAGCTCAGTGGGGTGTGGGGTACATTACAAGAGGACAACCAGGAGCAGGTAAGGCAACTGAAGCCCTGAGCTGGCACTGTGCTGTAGGGGCTGGTACTTGGGAGCAGGGAAGTGTGGGACCACGGGGGTGCAGAATCACACAGGTGTGGGGAGCCATGGGGTGACACTGGCTGTGGGACAAAGTGGGCAGAGGGCGTGAAGAGGCACAAAGTGCACAGGGGAAATGTTGTGCTGTGCATGGAGCTGCTGGCAGAGCACTGTGCAATGCAGGGAGGCTACTTTGCATGGAGAAACTGTGGAAAAAACTGTTCAGGGAGCTACAAGTCAGGTGTCTGTTAGGTAGTCATAGATGAGAACCCAAAGCATCATCCTGAGCCCAGTAAAAAGGTTCCTTATCTTTGACTTTAAAAATACTGAATGTTCAACCTCCTAAGTGAGTAGAAAATACCAGGTGAAGCCCTTCTACCAAGATGCAATGTACTAGCAACTTTAAGGATGTAAACCAGAAATTTCTCTTGCAACTGAATATCTTACAAACTTTTTTTTTCCCTTTGTGCACTGCTGTGTTTCTGACAGGAATGAGCTTTGCACTTGAGCACTTCATTGAAATTTTTTTTTGTTTCATTCCTGTGGCAAAGCAGCACAGGGAAACTCTCTCTGCTTCTGGCTATCAAGAATACATAGATATGCATTCATTTCAGAGAAATGGTACCTCAAAAATTTGTATTTAAACAAGGTTAATAAAGAAGACATCTCAACTTTCTGTTCAGTACAGAGGAAAAAAAGGTTTATTTGTGGAAATTATATAATAGAAGCCATATAGCAAAACAGAGTGCTATATTTGGAACTGTAAACATAGTCTCTATCACCTTACTGAAACTTCAGCATATTTTCTAGATGAGTTTATAAACCAAGGATTGATCTGGTAATTTTCATTGCTGATGGAAATTATGGGTTGGGAGTGGCAAATGAGACCTATGGTACATTAAATGCCAAGCATATACACAAGAGCTGCAGTTAAAATAGAGGTACTGGTTCCTTAACATAAAGTTTTTATCAAGAAGGTGAGAGTTTGTAGTAGTAGGAATGCTGTAAGAAAAATCTAGCAGGACATTGACACTATTCAAATTTAAACCACTGTCTATTCTTCATAGGCTTTTCAAAATTAACAAGAGAAAGAGAAATGTGGTAATCCTGAAGGCATCTTACAGCAGCAGAGAATGTAATCAGGTCATGATTTTAGGTAGGTTACTGCTATATTCAGCTGTATCTATGCTATTTTCCTACACATAAATGTGGAGTAGGGGAAGGTAAAACTCCATATTCAGATACTCTTTGTAAAGAACAACTCAGGGAAAATATTGCCTTTTTTTTTTTCTTTTTTTCCAGGTAGCCTTGAAATCATGAACCAAATGAACTGACATGGATGCCAACATATGATCTTAAAATGTCTAAAAAGCACTATTCATCTCATTCAAGGCCATAATATCTTGTAATTTTGACTTTCCTCTTCAACGGAAATGTGATCAAAGTATGCAACAGAGTGGTTATCTGTTACCATATTATTACCAAACAGTACAGGCAAAAGCTTGTCATTGACTCGTAATGTCCATGGAGAGACTCTGGCTGAGTGCCCTTAGCCTACGAGGTTGTTAAGTGATGTAGGGACTGGCAGTGAATAACCCTTCCTCACCTTCCACACCATGAAGGCTGGGAAAATTTGGTGTAACAGCATTTTGGCCACTGGAAGTTTCTGGAGGCTAGGCATCGTTAGAGAAGAGTTCACTGAATTTGTCAGATGAACATCTGTGCTTTACAAATTCATAAATATTACAATTTGAGAATTTTAAAATCTAAAAAGCATCTAAGCAATGGACTATGTGTCAGTGAAAGCTGAAGATTTTACATTCTTCTACATTTAATAAAGTTCTGTTTTGAACAAGGTTTATCAGGTTTATATATACTATATACCATATGAGGAATTTCCTGCCTCCAAAAAAACCCCAAACAATACAACATCTATCTGTTCAAACTGAGATGGTAAATGAGGCTGCAGATATTAAAGAACAATTACTTATAAGGATTTTAGAAAGTCATTATTTCAATACACCTGGATGAAATTATAAAATGTAAGTAGGCAGACCTCCATGTACCCCATTGTCTTGTTCCATTAATTCTTAAATAGTAGTCCATCTCAGCCATTCAGCCAAAGCTCAGCTGGAGTTGAGATTTGCAAAAAATGTCAAGGACAACAAGAAAAGCTCCTATTGCTACATTCGTAATAAAAGGCTGAATGGGCCTCTTGCTGAATGAGGTGTTTTGTTTAGTTAAGAGTGGACATGGATGAAGCTAAGCACCAGACTGGATAAAGCCCTGAACAAGCTAATTGGACATTATAGTTGGCCGAACTTTGAGCAGGTGGTGGACTAGAGGCCTCCTGAGCTTCCTTCTCAATTACATGACGTTCTGGTTCTAGGGAGTGAATTGGGAGATGGCAGAGAAGTTCTCTGCATCAAATAGCCAAGTACAGGATGACAGATTATGGGCCAGTCACCAAGAAGGAAAAATAAAGTTGGGACAACTTTGTCTCAAGACTGCTGACATCAACAAGCAGTGCAGTGCAAGGGTAGCCACTTTCAATGGGACAGGTGTTGACGTGAGGCAAATAGGTAGAGGCTGCTGGTCATACATTTACAGATTGTATCCATGCATATGTTCACATACAAAGAAAGTGACACAATGGAAGTCCTTCTCATATCACTCAAATACTAATATTTTGGTGAAAGTCCATCCTAGTCTAGAAAGGCCGCAAGATCTCCAATGAAATGAGTTACAAATCATGCTGGGAGCTGGAAACAAATTTTTAGCTAAGACCAGTAACATAATATGTTCATTTGTTATGAATGAAACCATTTATAATATTTTGTGAACTGTAAAAAAAAAAAAAAAAAGTTTTATAGTCTTATTTATCACATCTACTTCCATAAAGGTGTGCTCTTATCCAAAAATGCCTAGTATGTCTTCCTGTAGCTGGTTCAGGTTGCAAACAATGGGGTTATTACCTGCAGTTCTAAAATGTAACTGGTAAGGTAGCAAAGGTTTAATAGTATTTTCATTTCAGAAGATTTTACACATAAAGACAGAATTTTGGAGAAGGAAAGTGATTTTTAATAAAAAAGCTAAAAGAATAATATCAGAAACAAAACTTACATCCTAGAGATGTTGGGGAGATTGGAAAAAGCGTCACTTGGAATTGTTCTTAGATGAGTCTCCATAAACCTCCTATAGAAATAAAAGTTTGGCAGTTAATATCCTTCAGTAAGTACAATTTAACATTAAAAAGTCCTACACAACTCCAGCTCTGCTCCAGTATTTCTGTTCTGATTTTCCCTTTCCCCAATGTTTCCATTGTTTCCCAATGTTTTCCAATGCTTTGGAAAATCAGTCTAAAATGACTGTTAAGCTTACAGTTACAACCTGTCCTTGCTGGATGAGGTAATCTTTGGTTTTCCAGTACATTTGGAAATAAATTCACATGATTTATTGTAATTAAATTGTCTGAAGTATAATCAAGAAGAAATGATAAACTTTTCCCATATCTACTGTTTAAGAACAGTTCAGTAGAAAACAAATAAACAAATTAGGCTAATTTCCTAATTCTGTTTTCTGTTTCATACTGTGAAGTATCTGATTATAATAATTATATTTAATTTCTATAGACAAAAATATTATCATCTTAAGATGCATCAGGCTTCTGGAACTTGCATACAGGAAATAAAAAAAATCTGTAGAAATTCTTAAAGCTTCCATCTCGAGTAAAAATATAAATTTAAAGAACGTACACTCCTACACCTTTGTCTACTTTGCAGGTATACCTCCCTTACTCCATATACTTGTTACAAGAATGAGCAAGGAGAACTTAAAGACTTAAGTTTATCCAACAGTGGATTGATGTTTCTCCTGACCTCAATCCACCTAGCTCCCACCAAGCCAAAGGAATTTCAGTTGGTCCCCTGTACCCATAGCACCTTGACACCCATACCTGTTCTCTCCCATCCTTTGCCTTTCTCCACTTGATACTACTGCTTCCTTCTTTTATCACAATCCTAGACAAAATACTTGTAAAACATAGCTGCTTAGTCGAGCATGGCCTGCTGACCTTGCTGTTTTGCTTCAACATCTGTCTGTATTTCCAGGACTTTGAGGAGGCTGACAGTGATGAATGAGGAAGTTCTGGTTTCGGACAGGTTTTAACAAGTCTTCAAGCAGAACAGAGTGAATGAGGGAGCTTGACTGGCTGGAGAAATGGGCCAACGGGACCCTTACAAAGTTCAACACGGAGAAAGCGCAGAGTTCTGCACCTGGGGAGGAACAACCCCACGCACCAGTATGTGCTGGGGGCCAACTGTCTGAAAAGCAGCTTTGGAGGAAGGATCTATAGAGATCCTGGTGGAGACCAAGTTGAACATGAGACAGCAATGTGCCCTTACTGCAAAGGTGGCTAATGATATCTTGGGCTGCATTAGGAGGAGAAAGCAGTCCTAAGGCTTCTCCCTGAGACTGTTAAAACTCAAAAGCCAAGAAAAACACAGTTTAAGCCAATTCTGACTATTCTGACTATTTTATATCCCTCTTATATCCCTCTGGTCCTTCTGTTCACCTACAAAATCCTGACTCACACAACAGTTACTTCCCATCACCAGTCATTACAGAAACCAGTACTTAACCTATCACTTACACATAATGCCACGTACCAGAAATCCAATAATTTAAACGCCATCCTAAGTCTCTTCTTGACCTACTGCTCTTATGTCAGACATTCATCCCTCTCTGTTTTTGTCAGGTAATGAATGAAGTCAGACCCATCATTCATGAGCTAGCCATGGACTAAGCGAGCTCACATTAGTCTTGTATTGACATACTTGAAATTTACACATCGCATCAGAGAAGCCTGGAAATTCTCAATCATATTTATTAATCGGTTAGACCAAAGTTGTTGTATTATGAAATGACTTTGCATTTATACATTTCTAGACAAGGTTCCTAATATGTGAAGAATAAACACAATGAAGAAATGTAGCCTTAAAGGCCATATTGTGACTGAATGCCTGGAAGTTGGAGTATCACATTTCTTCCTACCTATCTGCTGGAGTTTAAAGATTCACCAACATTCTGCAAATATGACAAAAAACTATATGGGGTGTAGGCTGTGTTTATAAACAGACTCATAAAGAAGAGAGATAGTGATGTATAAATAGAAAGAAATCTTAGGCAGAAGAAATAACCCATTTCGTGACAAAAACTTAGTTGTGAGGCAAAACAGTATCAGAGATTGTCAGCAAAGCTAAAAGACTCCAAGTTCATGTAATGCACCTACTACATAAACAACAAGCTAAACACTAGTGTGTAGTATATAGAAGTAATTGGTGTTTGCTAGCTGCCATTCTTCAACTAATTGCTGTCTTAACAAAACATAATAAAAAAATAGGGATCACCCAAAGAATTTCAGATCAAAATGACATGGTTTATAATTTGAATTGTGGCAACAATAGCTACAAGTATTTAAATGAACTGTTATCCCCAAAGACAGGGAAAAAATTCACCATATGTGAAACGAAGTAAGACATTTTACATATTAATTTCAACTTTCTAAGAAAATTATGATAAGCAATGACCTTCCAGCTTTTATATACGAGAAATAATCACAACAGCTAAGATAATGTTTAGGTAAACACTTATTGACACATTAACTTCTAGGTCTTTATTTTCAACTAAACCCAACACAAACTAAACAAACATAAAAATATTACTTTTTTTTTTTTCCCAATTCTGAAATAAATGCATCATAGTCTTCCAGTGGTGCAAAAATAGCTATAAAAAGGCATTTCACACAGTGAAATGCATGCTGTACTTATCAGAAGACGATTACTACCTAGCGTCTAATGCTAGTATTACCAACGTGGCAGGAATGAGGAAAAGACTCACAGCAAAGTAACTCTAAAAGCAGGAAATCATGTCTGACTATACTAGAAGACTACATGGCTACTTTCCTACTGTTAACTAGCAGTGCAAAACAATAACATGAAGTATATGTCAAAACTTGCCCAGTCCTAAGAAATGATAGAAATACTAGGCCCTTTCAAAATGAAAGTGTGCAGGTCAGCATTTGGGACAATTCTATACTGAAAGTAAGCTCTTTCATATACTCTTCCTACAAACTGAGGTGCATGTGGACACTGTCAGACTGACAAGCAAGAATTCAGACTGTTTTTTTGCTAATTTATAGCAAACAGAAAACACTAATCCGCAATGCTGGAACTTATGCTTACTCAATTTGTGATCACCCATCGCTTCTTGTTGGATTTGAGTAAAACTTGAAGACTTTACAGGAAGCACTAGCCCTACAGAATGTTACTTTCCATTTACCGCAAAACTGTAGGTTGCTAATGTCATTTAATAGATTTCCAAATTGTCAGAGCTGAAGAAAGCATACCATTTAAATACTTACGAGGCAGGAGTATTTAATCCTAAATAGCTGTGATGGCTTGGCAGCTCATGGCTTGGACAGGTGTACTCTTCACTGGGTAAAAATCTGGCTGGATGGCCAGGCCCAAAGAGTTGTGGTGAATGGAGTTAAACCCAGCTGGTGGTCAGTCACAAGTGGTGTTCCCTGGGCACAGTATTGAGGCCACTTCTGTTTAATGTCTTTATCAATGATCTGCACAATGAGATTGAATGTGCCCTCAGTAAGTTTCCAGATGACATCAAGGTGGGTGTGAGGGATTTGGACTGGCTGGATCATTGGGCTGGGGCCAATTTTAAGAGATTTAACAAGGCTAAGTGCTGGGTCCTGCACTTAGGCCACAAGAACCCCAGGCAGCGCTACAAGCTCCGGGAAGAGTGGCTGGAAAGCTGCCTGGTGGAAAAGGACCTGGGGGTGTTGATTGTCAGCTGGATGAACATGAGCCAGAAGTGTGCCCAGGTGGCCAAGGTGGCCAACAGCATCTTGGCTTATGTCAGAAATAGTGTAACCAGCAGGACAAGGGAAGTCATGGTCCCCTTGGGGCACTGGTGAGGCCCCACCTTGAATCCAGTGTTCAGTTTTGTGCTCCTCACTACAAGAAAAATATTCAGGTTCTGGAGAGAGTTCAGAGAAGGGCAATGAAGCTGGTGACGGGTCTGGAGCACAAGTCTTGTGAGGATCAGCTGAGGGACCTAAAGCACTTTATCAAAACCAGATTGATTCCTTTCTACTTTTTCCAGTCATCCAAAGAAGACAGATCTACCAGCATTTAGTTCCTAAGATATTCCTTAAAGCACTTCTTTTAAAGAATTATGCTACACTTGTGACCTTCCATGCCCCGGTCACCATGGCTGATTTAAATGGTAAGTTACATACCAGAGTAGGTAACGAAACAATTTCATATTTGAATGCTTTTGGAACTCTTACACAAGCATTACCTGGCTCAGGGAGGTTAATTCTATTCAATTTTTCAGTTTGTTTCCAACAAGCTTCATACTAACAGTTCAGTTTGACAGATTTTTTCAGACTTACCCTCTTTTGTGTTTTAAAGAGTGTACTGAGTTTTTGTGATATTACAAGCTTCTCTTCAAAATATTTTTGTACTGTATTACTTGAAGTGTCAAAAGATTTCCTCATTTGGGCATGACTTCCATTTTCTGAAAGATGCCCTAACAGCCTCTTTCAGTTGTCTGTTGAACCATGTCAGTGTTTTTCCTGTTCTTTTAGACTCTTGATACTTCATCATTAGAACAGGGAAATAATTATGTGCTTATGTTGCAAGGCTATTATGAAGATGTACTTATGAGGCTTCTTACTTAATTCTGAAATATTGAAGTCTATGAAAAGGTCATGATAGAGTTACCTGAAGTCAAAATATCTCTGAATTTCAGACAAATCCTAAGACTAGGATTTTGGGGAAAATATTTTAAATCCATTTAATTTATGCTTAATATAAAGTAGAGACATCATCTCCTTCAGTTTTATTTGTAGCTTCTGTGAACTCAAAGTGCTCTAAACTACTCATTAAGCATATAAAAAACGTGGATGCCAGTGATGAAGTTATTACATGTAAAACTTTTAAGTCCCTATGTATCTTTTTCTCCAGTTCAAAAATCATTTTTATCAATAAGTATTAATATTTGACATATCCTTGCTAGTCCTAAATATCATATTGTATATGTGTAAAATACATCACACAGTTCCCATAACTCTTTCATCAAAAGCTGACAACAACATGGGGAACTAAACAGACCATCTGACTCATTACATCTTACTATCGAGTGAACTTATATTCATCAGGTCACCTTGCCCCTGAAGGGGGAGCTACATTGCATTTATCAAAAGCAATGTCCTACCTACAGCCAGTATCCTAGAGCAGTTACAGAACTGTAGCTTGTACCTCATGTAAACAGCGTATTCTTAAAGACTGTACTGATTTTGTGTCTATTTATCTGCCTCCCCTGACTCCCTTTCGTCCAATTTCAACCAAATTTGATCATAGTGATGTGAAAATAGCACCTGGCTCCAGGATACAAATGTTACTAGCATCCCTTCAAAAAACTAATAAAGGCCAGGCAGGCTGAGGGAACTGGAGAGCCTGGAGAACAGAAGGATGAGGGGAGACCTAATTGCTCTTTACAATTACCTGAAAGGGGGTTGTAGTAAGGTCGGTTTCTTGTTTCCATTTATTCTCTGAAGTAAGAAGTGATACAAGAGCAGGAAATGGCCTCAAGTTTAGCCAGGGGAGGTTTAGATTGGATATTAGGAAAAACTTCTTCACTGAAACTCTCGTCAAGAATTGAAACAGACTGCCCAGGGAAGTGGTGGGATTCGCCATCCCTAGAGGTGTTTAAGAGATGGGTAGGGTTAGCACTTAGGAACATGGTTCAGTGGTAGACTCGGCAGTGTTAGTTTTACGGTTGGACTTGATCTTCGATGTGTTTTCCAACTTAAATGATTCTATGATTATAAGACTATATGAGATACTGAGAATTGCAAAAAATGCAAGAAGGAAGAATCCCATCAGAACTGCACTGACACAGAGAACTGTTGAAAGAGGCTGGCCCAGCATGTAAAAACATAATCAGGACCACTAAAATTAAAAAAAAAAAACCAAAACCAAACCAAACCCAAACAGGAAACTAGATAGTAGCTTAATGTTTTCCTTAGTATACATTTCAACACTAAAGGAAGGTGGACATACAAAATGTAAACGACAGAAGTATTTCTTGGGTGTCACAGTAAGATAGTCACAGTGAAGACAACAATTATGCATTTGAAAATTTCTGTGGATGATTTAATTAAAATAATATGCTTGTAATGACACAGTCATATATCCTAAGAAATGAGAAGAGATAACTGCTATTTTTAAAGCGGCATTTGAAATAGGTGATTCAGTAGAATCCTGAACTTAATATATCATGAAATCTCTTGTGCTCACTTTTCCAAATTTGTTTTTCAAATACAAAATATTCTCTTAGAAAAAGCAGCAAAGGCCAATCAATTTTAAAGGATTTAATGGAAAATATTGGGGTTTCAAATGGTGACAAGTCGTATTTCAACTTATGTCACATTAAAACTGGTTTTATAAAAATAATACACAACTGTCTTGCATAATGGTAAGATCTTTATAAGGCCTTTGTGTGTAAGATTTGAAGGATACAAATTATTTTCTTCATTGATGTTTGCCTTTATGTATAAACACCAGGACTATTGGTCAATGGTCCTCATTTTAAAGATGTTTTAAATATTTTCTCCTTATTCAAGGCACAGTTGAAAAGATGAAAAATTACTATGTGAAATATTTAACTTAAAAAAACCACAAACCACCAAAACAAAAACCAAAACAAACAAGCAAACAAACAAAACAAACAAAAAAAAAAACCCAACCCCCATGCAAAACTCAAAAAAATAAGTTAAATAACTTATTTTCAGGGGAAAATGTGTTTCCTAACCCTACAAATATATCCATGAAGTGAGTTTGAAACAGAACTGGGAGCTACTTTTAAGATTTTCAGTTCGTATCAGTTTAAGATACAGCTCACATTCCTCAAAGGAAATTGTTAATACACTTCACAGTACACAGGGTACCTGTAAACCCAGTGTGTAACTGCTGTATGTGCACCAAATAAAGTAGAAGTCAACTTAAGTCCATGATGAGACATCACATGTAAATAACAAGCACAGACATGCAGCCTATTCATTGGCCACATTTCTCACAACTGGAAGATGTTTCCTTGACCTTTGACAATATCTGGATACTCTGTAGGTAAAAATATAAAATGGTTACACTTTTTGAAATAGTATTTTTGTTGCAACTAGTTCATTTTCCAAACAACACTGGGTTGTTTTCATTTGTAAAAGTATTTAAGTATTTCTGAAGCCAAACCAGACTTGAGCTTTTTAAAACAATTAATTACTTTTCTACCAAACACTATTATACTTACTAAATAAATTAAAATATCTTGTCAATTGTCTTTCAGGTAATGATTTAAATAGTTTCATTTACATGCTGCAACTTAAAATGCTTCCACAGTATGGTATTTTGCAAAAATCTGTACTTTAAAAATTTCCTTTCAAATCTCATGAATGTTATTGTATGCACTTGCATGTTTTGCTTGAAAAGGCATGGTATTACTTCCGTAATCCTGCTGTTGACATACAATAGGTCAAAAAAATTAGTATGTATAGACTATCAGTAGCATTTCTTGTACGTTTGGAACATTTAAATTTCCTGTGTCATGGCACAGAAACCCAGTGAGTGCTGGGAACTGTACAAGCACAAAACAAAAAGGTATTCCCATTCCCAGTAGAAACAAGCACTACTTCAGCATACTTAAACTACACACATAGCTTGATCAACAGAAAAGCAGAGGGACTGCAAATAGTTCTTTTGTAGATGATAAGAAGAGATTCACTTAAATGAAAACAACACACATAAAAGACACAAAAGACATGGGTGATATGGCAGTAGAAACTCATTTTTATCTTTTCCTGTGGAAATTACTAGTTTTGATCAACTTAATAGCAAAAAAGTGGTTTACACCATAGTTAAAAAACTCTGGTTTTGGAGGAGATTTCAACAGTGGTTTAACCTACTGGTTCTGTAAGTGTTACACTCTACTGAATCTTGAATTGCTACTGCAGTCAGATTTTATTACGTTGTTTTCTTTTGACATGAAATTTCTAACCTGCTACACTTCAGAAGCACACAACAGCCTTCTCTTGAATTGAGAAACAGAGCTTATTGATCAGACTGTAAAAGGAAAGAAAAAGCATTATTTTCACAAAATACTGTAATTACTTAGACATCGTTTACAGGGTAATTTACAAAAAGCTAATAATGGTGCGTATTCTGTTAGTGTGAGTTAAGAAGGCAACTTTTCACAAATCTGGTTCATACAGATTTTTTTATATATTTGCAAAATCAATAAATGTTTTATATTTTCCATAACATGTTTATAGAACCTCAAAACAGTCTGCAGACTCAAGTAAAAGAACTGATAGCACCTAGAGTAAATTCATTGCAATTTAAACCCGAACATAGATAATGAGCTGCTGACACATGTTAAAATAAGACTAATTCTCTCTTGCTCTTGACAGTGAGTGTAATCTGTCTGGATCTAAAGAAAACGTCATATGGAAAAAGTTTTATGGAAAACTTTTGAACTTGTTTGGAAATAAAAATGAGGCTACTTAAGTAAGCAGCAATTACCTTTAGTATATACCCATTTAATGAAAAACAACATTTTAAACTGAAATCTTTAAGAAGAATGGTTGAGTTACACAACACAGAAAGTTTAAGCTATTTTTTTCTCACTAATAGGGAGATACTTAAATATAAAGGCTGAAGAGCCAGTAAAGGTAATTGAAATCTAACACTATAACCTAGCATAGAATCATAGAATCCTAAAATCATAGAATAGTTTGGGATGGAAGGTACCTTTAAAGGTCATCTAGTCCAACCCCTCTGCAATGAGCAGGGACATCTTCAACTAGATCAGGTTGTTTACAGCCCCATCCAGTCTGGCCTTGAATGTTTCCAAGGATGGGGCATCTACCAGCTCTCTGAGCAACTTGTGCCCATATTTCACCACCCTCACTGTAAAAAATTTCTTCCTTATATCTAGTCTAATTCTACTCTCTTTTAGTTCAAAAGCATTATCCCTTGTCCTATCGCAACAGGCCCCTCTACAAATATGTCCCTCTCTTTCTTATAAGCCATCTTTAAGTACTGAAAGGCTGCAATAAGGTCTCTCCAGAGCTTTCTCTTCTCCAGGCTAACAACCCCAACTCTCTCAGCCTTTCCTCATAGGAGAGGTGTTACAGACCTCTGATGATTTTTTCCAGGAGGATCAATTCCATGATGTTCCCAGGCACAGAGGTGAGTCTGCCAGGTCAGTGGTTCCCAGGGTCCTCCTTTCTATCTTTTTAAAAATGGGTGCAGTGTTTCCTTTTTGTGGTCACCGGGGACTTCACCTGACTGCCATGATTTTTCAAATATCATGGAGATTGGTTTGGCAACTACATCAGCCAGTTCCCTCAGGACTCAGTGATGTTAGGTCCCAGATGGTCTCAAACCTGATCTTCATTTACAGTGGAAGGGACTTTGCCCCCCCAGCTCTTGTCTTGTAGTTCATCCACTTCAGAGGTTTGGGAAGAGAGGTTGCCAGGGAAGACTGAGGCAAAAAAGTTAGTGAGCACCTCAGCCCTCTCCTTGTCTGTTGTTATCAGCTTGCCAGTCATGCTCATTGGGCGATATGCTTTCTGGCTGACGCATCTGTAGAAGCCCTTGTTATTCTTTGCATCCTTTGCCAAGTTCAGCTCCAGCTACTCCTTGGCTTTCTTGATCCCATCCCTACACAACTGGCCAGTCTCCCTGTACCACCCTGTACTCAGGATACCTGTCCCTGCTTCCACTGCCTGTTTCCCTCTTGCTCTTTAGTTTGACCAGCAGGTCTTGACTCAGCCATGCTGATCTCTTGCTTTCCTTTCCAGATTTCTCAAACCTGGGGACTGAGAGCTCTCATGCTTTTACAGAAAATGTCCTTAAAGATCTGCCAGCTCTGCTCTGCTCCTTTGTCCCTGAGGGCAGTTTCCCAAAGGGTCCTACTGATTAACTCCTTGAACAGCTGATCATTTGCTTTCCTAAAATTTATGGTCCTGTCTTCACTCTTCACCTGTCCCATATCTCTCAGGACTATCACCAGTGGATGATCACAGCAGCCCCGGCTGCTCCCAGTTTTGATGTTGCTGATTAGTTCACTTGCATTAGTGATCAACAGGTCCAGCATTGCATCCCCTCTGGTAGGGCTGTCTATTAGCTGGCTTGATGTGCTTCATGAGTCTCCTGGATTGCCTGCAGCCTGCTGTGCTACTTTTCTAGCAGATGTGAGGGTGGTTGATTCACCCAGCAGGATGAGAGTCTATGAGCACGATGCCTCCTGTAGCTGGAGTAAGAAGGCTTCATCAATAGGCTCCCCTTGACCAGGCAGCCTGTAGTAGACAACCACAAGGTTCCCTTTGTTGTCTTGGTCTCTAATTCTTAGCCATAAGCATTCAATCTGCTCATGGTTATTCTTCAGAGACAGCATGTTAACTGTATAATTATCTATAATTCAGGAAAGAGTTAAACTACCTTGATGGTATAATACAAAAACTCTTTTAAGCCTGTCAGCCACAGGTAGAAAGATAGACCATATAGAGACTGTCTCTGCTCTGAACTCTTATGCCTGTTAATAACATTTTTTCTTTCTTCTATAACTTTCACTGTATCCTTAGCTTTGTATGCTTAATGTCTTTAGCATTATGGCAAAAATTTCTCGACTCAAGACTAACAGAGATTGCAATCTTTCATTTTTATGTAGAAATAGTGCAGATTTCTCTTCTGGTTTTGCCTCTTAGCCCTGGTATCTAACAGAGAGTCCCATGGATGAATATTTTATGCCTAGATTTTTTTTTTCTGATGACCACTGATAAGATTAATACTTTCCTAACAACATTGCATATTTTCAGTGTGATCGATTCTAAAGGTCCTATCAGTTTCAGCTTGCACCTAAGTGTTTTTTAAAGATCACAATGATTTATTCTGGTTAACTAATTCCGGGCAGAAGATCCACCTGGCAGTACATGGTCCCTCTGTTGGCCACCTTTCCAAACAGCCCACTACCTTGCTGCATCTGAACAGGAACAGCATGTATGCTGAAGACAATAGAGAAGAGGCTGTAATTGCTGGCTGCTGTTGTTTCTAATCAGAGGACCACCAAATGCCTTTAAATTGCAGCCATCCACTCAGCAGAGGTCAAAAAAGCAAACTGAAAGTTAGAAATTACTAAGACAGAAATATAGAACAAAATAAACTGTTTTGCCACTAGTTGTGTAAATAGCACCTGCAAAAGGCTGGTCAAAGGTACAGAATTACTTGCACACAAAAAAATAAATACACAGCAGTCACCAGCCTGTGTTTTCACAGATGGTCCTTTTTGCCTTACTGGAAGATGTGCATGATGTTTGCCTTTTTCAGACATCACCAACCTCCCTTGATCATCGTAATCTTTCCAGGATGATAGTGTGGCCTCACAATGAGGTCACTTATCAGTCCTCCCTTAGATGCATCCCATTTGGTCCCAGAGATTGCCGTATGTCCAGTACACTTCAGTGTTTCTTTAGTCTATCTTCTACTGCAGGTAACACTGTGTTTCCTCAGGCTGTGCTATGAGGTGAAAGGGCCTAGGAGGCCTGGGAAGAAAGGAAAACAAAACAAAACAAAACAAATGCCAAGAAGGCATTGAGACCTTTTCCATGTCTTTTGTCATTAAGTCCCTTGCCCCCTAAGCAGTGGACCCTCAGTATCCCTGGTTTTCCTTTTGCTGGCCATGCACTTACAGAAGTCCCTTTTGTTACTCCTCACATCCCCTGCTAGTTTCAGCTCCAGGAGAGCTTGGCTCTCCTAATTTGATCCCTGTATATAACACTATTCATATCCTGTGCCCTAGATGTTTGCTTTTGGTCAATATTTGGGGCAGGATCTTGAGTGAGATGGACCTGTTAAGTTTTTATGCTCCAGAGCACTTCAGAGAGCTAGTATACACACTTATACCCCAGGAACTAATGAAGTCAGTTTCTTCCAACTTGGAACCATTAATCAGAAAGGAAATGCCCACCAAAATAGTTCACAAGGCTCCATGTTAAAAAAATGCAGTTTTCTCCTTACCCACTTAATTAGGGAGTTTCCAGAAATGGTAACATAAACTAGGACTATATGAAATATAACTTTCCTGCAGAACCTCTCTAAGTGCTGGAATTCCTTTCCCTTCCTCCACAAGGAGTGAGGTAAGATGGGCAACGGGGAAGTCTCTGTCACAACAAGAGAGTGAACAATGGTTAAAAATATGAAAGTCTAGAGCTTAACATAACTATTAGGAAAATAATTATTTTCCTTCTTCATGGGTAAATTCACTTACAAAGACAAAAATTATTCAAGGACTTCTTCAGAAGCTATCTCCCTTACAATGTTTTTTCATACCTGAACACGACCACATGCATTCAACTGAGTTTGAGTCAGTCCTGATGGTGATTTTGAAATTTGTCCAGCCCAGAAGAAAATGTTTGCTCCTCATATAATTCTGAACACATGCATGTCTAATGACTGCAAAATCACAACTCTGAGCAACAGCATTACCTTTTTTTCTGATGGTCAAGAAGAAACATTGCTACCATAGAGCCACAAGAGGAGAATCTTCACCCTTTCCACCAAATGATGTCTTCATTTTCTACCTAGCTTTCCTTCCTTATCATTTGCATATGATTACAGCATTTTTTCAACTTTTTTTTGTTCATTTTCTTGATTTCTGTATGAGTTAGATATATGGATTAAAAAGTTGTTGCAGTACAGAGGCTGTTCTCTTAGACTGTGAAAACGCTTCGGTAGGTCCTATTTGTACTACAGACCACTTGAACCATGTCCCTTTGAAGAAATTTTTACATGTTTATTTGGGAAAAAGGAGGGAATTTGATCGGAATCTGACTATCTGAGCAGGGATTATAGAACACCACTCTTTAGTTGATAATTTTCATTTCAAATGTAAATTAAGAAAACTGTTGCTATTCCATTTGAACAGAAAAGCAACATCTGGTTTTATGAGACAAAAACGGTCTGAGATCATACGTGACAGAAAGGAAACAGGCTTTAAAAACATTAGAGGCCTTTATAAACAGTTACTTTAAGAAAGATCTCTGAAACCTGATTTTTTGTACATGTGACAAACATTAAAAGCACATAAGGAAATGTATCACAGTATAAAGAAACATTAATCACAATACTGTTAAGATTCACCAAAGGACTTTTAGAAATAAAACTACCCAGGAATTTACTTCAAAACTGCTTGAATTTCTACTGAAAACACACACAAACAGTAATTTTGGTTTCATATTTGCTTAGCTTAAATGTCTTCCAATTATAAATCACCGTAGTGCCAGATCTTAGGGAAAAAAACCACAACCCTATTCCAGAAACAGGCATATATTACATATGTAAATATACAGCTTTCTATTGCCTTACAAATGCCCATGTTTGTCTATATCTATCTGCAGTCCTACATTACTTTTTGAAGCAGGAACCATCTATGTCCTCTCCTTGTACAATGCCCACAGTTAAAGGGTTTTGGTTCACAAATGACATAGATAATGAAATAATGAATGCAATTTCCTCATTTTTTCTTATTTGAGGAATGTAAGGAATGAGCTGGAGTTGATTTGTGGTGACGAGAATGCAAGTTAAATACAGGTAAGTATGAGAAGTGCAACTGGTATGCAAATGGGCTTTCAAAATGTAACCTCTTTTAAAAGGCAATCGAGAACAGTACTAAAAATCCAGCAGCAGCCTTTCAAAGACTTCTTTTCTGCCTGTCAGATTGTCTGAAATCCTCAGTGAAGGACAAGGGAAACTAACAAATGCTGGTACGGAAACCCGGTCGCCATCCATGACATTTTTATTGTTAGAAGAGCAACGGTGTACCAGCTATATTTCAGACTATACAACAGGTAAACTGTCAAAGACAGCGAACATGGCACTGCGGTACTGTGATAAAGCTGACAATATACAAGTAAATAGATGAGTTTTGAGGCTGATCAAAGAGAGCACATTCAGCAGTTTCTAAGGTAATATATTTATTTATATCTTTACTTAGATCCTGTGGCAATTGCACATTCCCCTGAGATCTGGAGCCTTCAATGGGACAGTTGGTGGCTCTTTTAGCACCTTTTGTGCCCCTTGTACACACCTAGGGTGGTACCAAGGTATTGATACTAATATCCTCCCCTACCATGGAGCGGGGTGACTTCACCTCCAGCAGCTGGTAGGGCAAGAGGGGTGGGACCCTCAGCCTCAGTTAATTGACCGTGTCCTTAATGGGACCCTGACTCAATTGACAGGGTCGTTAGCAGAGGAGGTGCCCAAAGTAGCTGCAAAGCTTCTGGACCATATTGTAATGCCCACAGCCAGACCTGACCAGACTATAAAACACGGTTCCTGTTGAAGGTCCCCTTTGGAGTGGTCTTTTCAGAGCAGTGGGTCTGTGAACTAGAGCCCTCCCCTTAGACTGAGACACTGTCTAAGGAGACTTCCTGGGATTGAGAGCGCCTCACCTCCTTGTTTGGGTGAGTGGTTATTTACTGGGTATATTCTTGAATGAGTCCTTGCCTAACCCAGGCAAGTGTGAGCTCTTGCCTAACCCAGGCGAGTGATTATTTCTTGTGATGTTTAAGCCCAGAAATGAATGATTAAATTGATGAAAGAAATCTTTCAGCTGAGTTGTTTGCACTGCAACAGTCTGAGGGAGAAAGAAGAAATAATCTGTTTCCAATCCCTATAAGAACAAAAAACACTGATGGATTTAAAAAAAGAAAAATAGACTTTCTGATGAAGAGACTGATAAAGGTGATGAATTACTGTCCTGGCTTTGGCTGGGATAAAGTTAGTTGTCTTCCTAGCAGCTGGTACAGTGCAGTGTTTTGAATTTAGGGTGAGAATAATGTTGATAACACACTGATATTTTAGTTGTCCATAAGCAATGTTTACACCAACTCAAGGACTTTTCAGCTTCTCATACTGACCTGCAGTGAGGAAGTTGGAGATGCACAAGAAGTTGGAAGGGGACACAGCAAGGACAGCTGACCCAAACTGGTCAAAGGGATAGTCCATGCCATATGACATCATGATCAATATATAAACTCAGGGGAAGCTGGCCAGGGAACGCTTCCTGGGGACTGGTTAGGCATTGGTCAGTGGGTAGTGAGCAATCACATTATGCATCTCTAGTTTTGTATATTCTTTTATAATTATTACTATTATTGTTGTTATTTTCTCTTCTTTTGCTGTCTTATTAAACTTTCTTTATCTCTACCCACAAATTTAACTTTTTTTTTTCTGTTTTTTCCTCAGTCCCACTGGAGGAATGGGGGCAGTGAACAAGGAGCTGCCTGTGGTGTTCAGCTGCCTGCCATGACAATTATGTGACTCAAGCAGAGAACATTGTGAAGAACCGTAAATAGTGAAGAACACAAACCACCGATAAACAGAGAGCTGGAACATTTGGTAAATTGAGTAAAGCAGATGATGTCCATTGAAATAGATGAGCAGAAAAAAAGTGTTTGTAAGAACAGTAAACGACAATTTTTTTTTTTTTTACAGGTTGAGCAGACACTATTCTCAAAACCAAGGCCTTTCAAATGACTTAAGGATTATGCTAATTGGGTAACTGACTGGAGCTCTATGCCCATAAATGTTTAATACAGCATATGGATAGTTAAGTAAGTTCTAATCCTCATTGTTTAACAAGGAGACAGTTCAGAAAGGAACCACAGGTTTAAATAAGTATTGAAAAATATGCCTTACAGTGGAAGACACCATGATCATAAGTTGTTTAATTTGTCAAAACAAAAAGGAGCAATTTGATCATGTTAACCACAAGAATGCAGGGCTCTTTCATCTGATGGGTGCACAAAATCTAGTGCTATAAAGCTAGAGGTGCCCACATTTCATCTTGGGAGAGAAAGGATTTATCTCAGCCATTCACTCCAGGATAGTTCTGACACTTTTCTTACGCGCAGTTCAGAGAATCAAAATTAGAAGCCTGAATCTCTTTGAGTCAATGCAGAGAGTGGCAATTCACACCAGAGTGACAATTAAAAGTGTCTCAACTCAATGCCTAAATAAATTTCCCTACTTTGTATGGCACAGCAGTAGCCACAAACACAGACAAAAGGCAAGAATGATGGAGCATTTGAACAAATTTTTACTAGTTGCATGGGGTTCTTTTTAATATGATTATGTTAATACTATTTTAAAACCAATAATACATTATTATTCTATCTCCACCCCTGCCTCCCACCCCCCAAAAAAAAAAAAGCTCTAACTAACCATACCTATTGCAAAGTTTTATGCTTTTTGTCATCCAGTATGTCAGACTAGATGTTCTGAAGAGCCCTCTTGGCCTTAAAATCTATGCCTTTACAACTCACTAAGAAGGGAAAACAAGTGAAGTTCACAAACAAGCACATAGCATTTTCTTTTATTCTACCATATGACTTTTAACAGATGGTGAGTTTTACTTCAACAGCTGTTAGAAAGCAAACACACTCTTGCTACAGTTAAATGGCAGTAGATCATAAGCCATTCACAAAACATTTTTTTTTTATACAATGTAATTAAGATTACATCTTACTGAAATCTTACAAGGCTGGTTTCTAAAAGATGCAGGGAAGAAGCTAAGTTATCAACCTTTATGAAATTAAACCAGTAAACTGTTTCAATCTCCCTGCAGTGGATCGATGTAATTCCCACTCACCCTAAGCACGATTAGCCTCTCTCAAAGGGAACAGTAAGATTTTTGTCTTTTCAGCTACCAATAATAGCTGGTGGCAGGGTATTGAATAGAAAGAGCAGGATATAAAAACGGCATGTATTGATGGCAGCTCACTCATTAATATCACAGCATATCAATGTGCAGCTTCTTACAACACCCAGATTAAAAGCAACTCGGAACAGCCTAAACAAGGAGCAGACTACACCCCGACTGTTTGATGTCATAGTTCCAGACAAAGGTCCTTTGATGAATTCCCTGTATTCTGGAAATTAAGAGTTTGTTATCAACCTTTTTTTCCTCCTTACTTAAACCTGCTGTTAATCCCTAAAACAACTTTCTTTCCTAAGTCTAATAGCTAATTTGTCTCAAGTCTTTCTTAAGGCCCTACTGATTTTTTTTTTAATGTGACTTCAAAAAAGCAATGTATTCACATTTCTGATTCCTTTGAAGAACTAGCATATATATATAATGTTTGTGAGGTGAGCTTTGCCTTCATCAAAACCAGATTGATTCCTTTCTACTTTTTCTAGTCATCCAAAGAAGACAGATCTACCAGCATTTAGTTCCTAAGATATTCCTTAAAGCACTTCTTTTAAAGAATTATGCTACACTTGTGACCTTCCATGCCCCTGTCACCATGGCTGATTTAAATGGTAAGTTACATACCAGAGTAGGTAACGAAACAATTTCATACTTGAATGCATTTGGAACTCTTACACAAGCATTACCTGGCTCAGGGAGGTTAATTCTATTCAATTTTTCAGTTTGTTTCCAACAAGCTTCATACTAACAGTTCAGTTTGACAGATTTTTTCAGACTTACCCTCTTTTGTGTTTTAAAGAGTGTACTGAGTTTTTGTGATATTACAAGCTTCTCTTCAAAATATTTTTGTACTGTATTACTTGAAGTGTCAAAAGATTTCCTCATTTGGGCATGACTTCCATTTTCTGAAAGATGCCCTAACAGCCTCTTTCAGTTGTCTGTTGAACCATGTCAGTGTTTTTCCTGTTCTTTTAGACTCTTGATACTTCATCATTAGACCAGGGAAATAATTATGTGCTTATGTTGCAAGGCTATTACGAAGAAGTACTTATGAGGCTTCTTACTTAATTCTGAAATATTGAAGTCTATGAAAAGGTCATGATAGAGTTACCTGAAGTCAAAATATCTCTGAATTTCAGACAAATCCTAAGACTAGGATTTTGAGGAAGACATTTTAAATCCATTTAATTTATTCTCAATATAGAGACATCATCTCCTTCAGTTTTACTTGTAGCTTCTGTGAACTCAAAGTGCTCTAAACTACTCATTAAGCATACAAAAATGTAGATGCCAGTGATGCAGTCATTAAAACTGCAGTTAGTAAAACTTTCAAGTCCCTATGTATATTGTTCTTCAGTTCAAAAATCCATTTTTATCATTGAGTATTTATGAACATTTGACATATCCTTGCTAGTCCTAAATATCATATTGTATATGTGTAAAATACATCACATAGTTCCCATAACTCTTTCATCAAAAACTGACAACAACATGGGGAGCTAAACAGACCATCTGACTCATTACATCTTATTGTAAACATACATTCATCAGGCCACCTTGCCTGAAGGGGGAGCTACCTTGCATTTATCAAAAAGCAATGTCCTACCTACAGCCAATATCCTGGAGCAGTTACAGAATGGTAGCTTGTACTTCATGTAAACAGTGTATTCTTAAAGACTGTACTGGTTTTGTGTCTATTTATCTGCCAGTTCCACTGTCCTCCCATGACTCCCTCTTGTCCAATTACAAACAAATTTGATTATAGTGATGTGAAAATAGCACCTGGCTACACGATAGAAACGGTTTTAGCATTTCTTCATGGGATGCAAAAGGAAAGGAAAGGAAAGGAAAGGAAAGGAAAGGAAAGGAAAGGAAAGGAAAGGAAAGGAAAGGAAAGGAAAGGAAAGGAAAGGAAAGGAAAGGAAAGGAAAGGAAAGGAAAGGAAAGGAAAGGAAAGGAAAGGTAACTAGGAAAGCTCAGCCTTCATTCATTCTGTGGGGAATAATCATTCAGCACTCATACAGCTCTGATGCTGCCTTTTGTGCAGTCGTGTATATATATATATATATATGTATATGTGTGTGTGTATATATATGTGGTTTAGGCAGCAGAAGAGACTGCTTTGAGTAGCATTTATGAGAAGGAACGCAGGACACTACTGCTGGCTTGCAATAGAAGGTATAGGGAGGAGATGAGAATATCCAGCAAGCTTAAGGGACATAACATTGACCTGAAAACATTGTGTATTTAGCTGCTGATGGTAGGACAATGTGGTGTTTTCAACAACGACAACAAAAATAGTTCTTGGAACTACTATGAAACTTGTGGAACTCATTGCCGAAGGATATTATGGATGTTGAGATGGGCTCAAGAGACAGCTGAATGAGGCACAGACACAAAATTCAAGAAACACAGAAAAGCAGTCCTTTGATGGTTACTACAACAAAGCCACACAGAGGTTAGAAAGTTCCTGCAGGTAGAAATAATTGAAAGCTGAGCCACAATTAATGGAGACTACCATATATGTCTTCTAAATGCCGATACCAGAGGAAAATTAAGAGAAGGGAAATCCTGGAGACAGGATACTGCATTAGATGAGAGCCATTGGACTGATTTGCTATGTCTGTTCTTTAATGGTGGAAAACTTATGAGAGGGTATTGAGGATATTTGGGATGGGAAGGGGAGCTGAAGTTATTTTAGTAAGCAAATGCAGGTGATGTAGATCACAAATAAATAGGAAGCAAAACTTCATTACTTTATTGCCAAATTAAAAAAAAATAAAGCAACTAAAATAGATTCTTAAAATGAAAAGCATGATGTAATTATACCTTTGGATAAATGTTCAGTGTAATTTTGGTGATTTGTAAGTAATTCTTTGCAGTCATTAACCCCCACTTCCTAGTAGATCTGCTGGCACTGAAAGGCCAGGATCTGCCCCAGCATATTCCACCAAAGACGGAGGAGGTTATAGTCCCAACCAGCACTGTGCTGTGGAAAGAGAAAAGCGCTGCCAGCCCAGGGGCTGGGACCGGGATTCTTCAGTGCCCTGCACACAGTGTCACAGCATGAAGGAGGAGTGGAGCCAGGGACAGGCAGAGGCAGAAGCAAAGGAGGCCCAGGCAGGGGTAAAATGGCGGGAGATCAGACCATGATATCGGCTGTGCGGAGAGAGGCATGAAAAATATTATAGATGTGGCAAAATTAGTGATATCTAATTTCATATTTTTAGTAATGTATTTCAATACCATTTAGAACTGCTTTCCTACCACAGTATATGAGTATATAATTCTTAACTTCAGGCAACACGACAAGATTTGTCTGTAATACGCAAAGCCTTTTTCTTTCTACTTATTTTATTTACTCCACAGAAAAAGAAAAAACAGAAAAATCTCATACTGAAAAAAAAAAAAGCATCTCCAAGAACAATATCTGTTGGACTCAGGCATTCTGGATAAGCATGTCCGCTAACAATATTTGGACAAATACACTAAAAACAGTTTAAAACAAACACACTTTGCTGGGTGAAGTTTATGACACTTTTAACTAAGAGAGTTCAGAAAGAAACATTTTCTGCAATTTCTTATAAAGCACGGCTTGTTTAAAAAGGCTTACACCACTCAAAGTAGGGTAGAGAAATGAGAACACTCCTGACTGAATAATTGCAATGAAACTTTAATTGGAGTTTCAAGATCCTGTGCACTGAAAAGATCTCATTATCTCCAAAAGCTGGAATTTTTTTCATAGACTCACCAGCCTCTTAGCTGTACAAACCCTGCAAAACTGAATACCCATATAAGAAAGTTTTAAAATCGGCAATCTTGAAGTTCATGCATAACCACCAAAAAGCAAAGTTACTTTACCTAAAGTAACAAAGTTGCTGGATTTGGGGATATATAATGTGCAGATATGCACAGTTCCATATTTCACTTCAAAGAGGTGTTCACTTGTTCGTAAGGTTAACAGAAATTTCAATTATTGGAATCTTTTGTCTTTAATTCAGAACTGTTGCCAGTTGTAAGGCCAAAGGATGCAAAATATCATGGAAGCAGGGGCACACACCTTACAATCTCTTAGGAAAACTCTTTCTGTTATTTTATCCTCTGTGTGCAAATAAGTTAGTTTAAACCATCTGAAAGCACTCTGAATGAAAACCAGATACAAGTAAATGTTATGATTCCCACTTAACACATGAAGAGAAAGAAAGATTTAGTGATTTGCTGAGAACAAGGGACTACAGAATTAGATACAGTTCACCAGACTTCAGCAATCCATGTAACAACACAGAAGGAAAATATACATACCTTATCCAGAGAGGAAACTGCAAACTGGCTTTTGTGTGTGTGTGTGTAAAAGAGTTCTGTTTTCCTTATTTCCTTAGAGAATGTTTCCAGTTATTTTCTAATCAAACAGACTATATCGTGCATGTTCTAGCTTTTCTACCATACACTATAAAATCAAAATTGTCATAACCTGGATTTTTTTTTTGTCTTATAATGGCTACGGTATGGAGTACACTTCTTGAGAAGTTTGCAGTTGTCACCCCAGATGATTAAAATACATGTAAAATAAACAGAAAAAATATTTTGCAATTGTTTCTGTTAATTACTGTTTCTATGGAAATAAGATTTTCACTGGGTGTTTTTGTCTTTTAAAAACAGTGCCTTATGATCTTAGAGGCTCCAGTAGAACAGGTGTTTAAAACACTAGAACTCCAGGAGCCGAAGTGCTTTATTTGTGAAGCTATACATAGAGGTTCTTCTCAGCCATCATACAAGCATTTTGCAAGTAAAGTATCTGATTCCATTATGTGATCTCATTGTTTATATTAACTATTTTAAATGCCTATTTGAAGGCATATTTCTCCTGTAAATTGAAACTGCTTTATTTTCTAGCTTGTCATGGTAGATTTCAAAGAACATGTTACCTGCAATAACATTACGACAATTTCAAACTAAATAAGCCACATATACTAAAGTATAATAACCAAACCAAAACTAATGTAATTTAAAAGCCTTATAAACTCAAATACAGCAGTCTAATAATCAAAAGTCTTAAAGGTATTCATAAATAATGGAATAATATAATTTTTTCTCCGTCTTTTCAGGTAAGTGATCTCTTTGCTAAGCCTTTACTTTCAGGTGTTAAAAAATCTTGAGAAGCCCACTCAAATAAGTTCAAATAACTACATGGCTCAGATTTTCGAATAAAGTCCTTAGAACCATTATCAAGATATAAACAAATCAACCTGTTATCATTTTATCTTGCCATTACAACAACTGAGGTTGAGTTTGTTTGTTTTATCAGAATGTAATCTATTTACAAATGAACCTTCCCTTGGAGACTAGAAACATTTTGTGCTTTATGAGACAAAGTGAAAGCCAAGAGTGATTCAGCTGCTTAGCTATAGCTGACTGGTGGTATTTTGGCTTCCCTAGGGTATTTATCTATTGTATGTCTATGGGCTGACAAATACAACACAGGACACTCTCCTGGTCTGGCAGCAGGAACTCAGACAAGATATTCTACGTTGTCTGTAATGATACTAAACACTTAGGTTTAGGTACTTGAATAGCTCTGTCTCTTTGGCAAGCTCCAAATTTGCTGCTTTATCCCATATCCACACTTTCGTTAATCTGAAGTACTTAGTCTCCAAGACAGTATATTGGGATTCTCAGTTCCCATGATTCTTTTTGTCAGGCTTTGACAAAGAAGCTGAAAGTGCATAGAAACTTTCGTGGAGCTGTTTGTGTGATGGTACTTCTAATTACTATTTTTTTTTTTTTTAAACACAAAACTGTGTTTGATCTAACGTTGCCCTCACCACATAGGCACACGCCACACAGAATCCAGCTTTCCACTCAGTTTTCAAACAAATGGCCAAGAAACTAATTTTCCCATATCCTACCTAGAACTTTTAAGGTGCAATCATCTCTTCACACCTGTAAGGTCTGAGAGTCACTTTTCCTATGTCTCCCTGACACACACACAATCCGAACACTGTATGCTGTATTGCCCTGCTGTGCTGTATTCCCCACTCTTCCCCTCACCACTTCCCTCCCTCATGTCACAGGGCATTAGCTCAGAGCATGTCCTGCTTGCAGAATATGAATACTTAAAACCAGTTAGTGTCTGCCCGAAACCACCCCTATGTACTCACAGGGTCTGGGTGTCCTCCGGAAGGTTGGGAATGAAGTGGATGTCCCTGCAAGTGATTTTGTGGTCATCCCAGTCAGAACACTCGCAGAAGGCTGAAGGACACCTCTCTGTGCCCTGGCTGCACAGCACTAGCACCAGCAGCAACTGGAAGGCTACTGGGAGGCACAGCATCTTTGCTCTGCCCGTCGCTTCTCCGGGGGGGAAGAGAGGAGGCACCAGAGTTGCAGGGGCAGACGACACTGCCCCGCCGGGAGAAGCTGCTCAGGAAAGGCAGCACCTTTGCTGGACAACGCCACCTCCTCCCTAAGTGGGGACAAAAAAGGTCTCAGCAAACCCTGCACGCCCTCTCCTCCGGGTACACTCCCTCTCCTCGCCACGGCCCCCGCGCCCACCTCTCCCGCCATCCCTCCCTGCCTCACCCCGCCCCACAAGGACCTGCCCCCCTGCTCCTCCGCACCACTCCCGCGGGGACCCCCGGGCTTGTCCCCGGCAGCTCACTGGGGCAGCGCCGCAGCGCCCAGCCCGGCCGCGCCGCCCGGGACCCCGCCACCGGGGCAGCGCCGCTCCCCGCGCTCCCGTCCTCAGCCGGCGGATCCCAGCGCAGCCGTGGGGCGCCGGGGCCACCTGCCGAGGGCGGCCGGGGCTGCGCGGGGCAAGCGGTCCCCCAGCCCAGCCCAGCCGGGGCGGGTGGCCAGGCCAGAGCAGCCAGGTACGCGACGAGTCCGCCGAGCCGTTGTCAAACGCGGCGGCGCGACGTCCTACCGCCAAGATTTCTTCTAGTTTCTTTGCAGAAGGGAGGAGACTGTGCAAGTGCAACACTAACTCACGTGTAAAAGCAGTGAAGTTAAAATAGATCTATACACCGGGAAAAAATTCACTAACTGCAAAGGCAATATGCGCTAAATGTAAGAGCAGCTTAAAATAGCACTGAAAATTAAAAAAGGTGATTTTGAAAATCACATGATAAAAAGAGAGCAAAAGGAAGCAGAGAGAGTAACATCCTCCACATTAACAGAAAAAACAAAATCCTTTCACCAAGAAAAAATGGAGAAAAAAAATAACCTTGAGAGAAATGAGGTGAAATAATTGTCACTTGAAGTAGCAACCTACTCTGGTCAATGTTAGGGACACAGGTTTAGAATGGATATAGGACAGAGGTTCCCACACTGAAGCAGTCCTATCTGTGCCTGACAGACATACTAAAAGCTGACAAAATCTGGTTAATACTAATTTGATTCTGGGTTTCTTCATAAACAAGAGATGGTTTCTCTAAAAGCAAATGTTTAAAAGTAGTGCGAGAAAAAAAGATATTACTGTTTAATTCAAGAAGGCAGTAAGAAAAGGTCTTTAATACTTTGCCTCTATTACTTTAACTTGTTTTTTTCTTTTTTTCTCCAACTCAATGCCAGTGTTTTCTAATTCATGTAGTTTTTGTGCATGCGTAGGTACACAACAAGAAAAATATCAACAAAACATCAACAAAAATAAAACACAATCTTCTTGGATAAATAGGTCCCGTCCAGATAATCAGAATTATTAAAAAGTTAAGAGCACAACACATCAGATATTATTTTGATATAATGCTTTAAAAGTAACTTAAGTCAGTTCATTAGTATGTGTTTCCTAAATATAATTAATGCCCTCAACATATCTTTTTAAGGTGAGAAAATAATACTGTGCCCATAAATACAGTATAAATCCTGATCTTGCTTATGTTAGTGTTTAGATCTTGTGTGAGGAATTCCATCAGACACATTTATCCTGTTTAGGATAGGGGTAACCTGAGGGGGGGTCCCAGTGGGGGGACAAGCTGAAGCACCCACGACAGAGTGCCCTAGACAACTTCACACTGTACTGCATGGAATTCCGTTGGGAATGCTGGCTGTCCCATGCCCCACTCAGTCATGTCCTTGCACACTGCTCATACCTGTAACTCACCCTGCAGCTCTAAGAGCCACCATCTACCATCACTTTTTGGTGTCCCTACCAAACTGACTCCATAAAAATGAAGCCACAGGCAGATCACTGAATGTCAAGGCCGGTGAACAAGGGATCAGCACACTCCACTGCGGCACAAGCAAGGGAAAAGGTGTGACTCTGTGTTGTCAAGTCAGACATGCAGCTCTGTAACTGTTTACATCTTTGGTCAGTGCTGATCAAGACTCCAGTATAGTGTCAACCAGCCCAAGCTGCTGGAGGCTGCTCCACTGCTCCCAGTGTGTTCAGGCTTGCTGTCTCTCTGTGGTGGGATCACGCTCTCTACCAGCCAAGGGCTAATGACACATTTCATAAAGAAGAAACCCAGAAGCTAGTACAGGTTGGAAGGGTGGAAGTACACCTATTTCTAGGCTGCTATCCTTTCCTGTCCTGTCCAATCCCATCCTGTCCCCAGTGGAAGACAGCCATACTGCACCCTATGTGGCACAGTAATTCAAGGTCAGCAAGTGCAATGTTACCACAGTTGCTACAATCTGCAAAACAGGCTACTGGTTAGTCTATCCTCTCATTGTTGTCCAAGACATCCAGGATAATAATGCCTGGCATTCATGAGGTGTGGCCTGTTATAGTGACCATAGATAAGACACATGTTCTCATCGTCCATCATATCAGTTGTGAGATACAATTGTATCATTTCATAATACTCCAAAGTCTTACTAATCTCTGAGGACAACTCATAAGAATGGGGGCTAAGGTTGTGGTGCAAGCTCAGGGTTCCTTACTGTGTGCTCCATATAATTCCTCTGATCCTTCCCAGATCTGGAAACAATACCTCAGTGCCCACCCATCCTGCAGGGAGGCACTTGCCAGGATCTTCAGGACTTGACTCCTGATTTTCTCTCATGCTGTTGTGGTTTCCATGATTTATACTGATGCAGCCACATGGCCATAATTTTAAAAACGAAATGCAGTTACATCAGAGACCAAACAAAACTAAAAGGTTACTGGAGTTAGGCTTGCCATGAGTCCTCTGTCCCAAGGGAGTAATCAGCCACTTAATGAACTTCATGCATGTCCTGATTTTGTTTAAAATGAGACCAACTCTCTTTTAGTGAATCTTCCTTTCAGTTATGTTCTTCTAAATAACTGCATCTTTCTGAAATTGGATGCATGTTTTTCAGTGTTTGCTCTGGAGCTGATAATGGCTGATATTTACAGTTTTACTGAGCTAACAGTAGGAATGGTATGCAGAAAAGGCCCAGGTTTATCCTTATTGCTATGTCAGCCAAGGTCACTGATAAATTTTGTATGTACCACAATGAGAGGGGTGTACTCACAGGGAGGAGCAAACAGAACAGGTGACCAAAACTGATCAACTAAGTATTCCATGCCATCCACTCATACACTATATAAAACTGGGAGATCACAAGGGTCTCACTCTCTTCATCCATGGCTGGCATCTGAAGAGGATGCTGCCTGTTCTGCCTGCGATCCTGATCCTGGTTCTAGCCTGTGCATCCCTGAATCAAGTTCCTGTCTACTGCTTCCTATTGTCATTGACACTCTTTGCCACCCTTACGGCCTGTGTCCTCAGGCTCCCTATATATTTATTTATATATCTAGTATCGTAATGGCTCATTATAATTTTTTTTAAAAGCAATGATCTTTCTTAAATGTATGAGTCAAGGGCACAATAGCAGTAATCAAGCAGCACTAGCCTTAAATAGTAAGATCATGCTGGCCTCTCTAAATGAAAGCACTGTCAAGTGATTGTCCCAACACAGCACTTCAGATAACAGAATGCTGGGATATGTATATTTCTTATTTCATATAACAAAATTAAAGATAATTACAGAAATATGAAGATACTTGCTAAAAGAGGCAGACAAGGGAGTTACCTTGCATGCCTCATGGTGCATCATTAAGGACACCAAACTGCAAGCGCATACCTACTAAACAAGGCTTCAGGAAGCGCATAAGAAAGGCAGCATTGTTAACACTAGGATAAGGTCAGTTACTGAAAACAAGAAATCATCCTTCAAAAACTTAATGTCTTGTTTTAGGGTAGAACAAAAAGTTTTCTTTCAAATGCTAGCAAGCTAAGTGTAAACTGTAGCACAAGAAGGTTAAAAGCAGTTGAGGAACAATTTGTAAAAACTAAAAAGTATTAATCCCTTTTGAAACACAACAGACCAAATAATGCTGCCAGAGTCTATAGGACTGGTAGATTAATTAGCATGCAAAAAGTGCATGTAGAGGAGATAAAGCCATAACTCAGAACTGAATGACTTTTTGTTTCTATGCTTACTGTGAAAGAGCTCAGAGAGATTCTCAGATGAATATTTCTCTATGGACAGAGAAATCCAATGTGAGAAAAATAACCAGTGAAAATCTTCTTTGCTTGGTGATCGAAATAGCAGAACTAGTGACTGTTGTGTACTTCTCAACTCTCTTTTTGTACCAGAAGACTAATTAATATTATACTAATATTTAATGGTGATTCTAAGGAAAACAAAGGAATTTCAGAGCCAGAGAATACAGATTATAGAATCCAGAGCACAGAATGACAGAATCCAGAATAAAAAAAAATACTGTTTAAACTCTGACAACTGTAGTGGTTACATTAGCAGAAACTATTATACAGAATAAAATCAGTGGATGCATGTATACATAAGGTCTTTGGGGGAAGAATCAAAACAGCTTTTTTTTTGAAAGACAGACATTCTTTATATATTTGGGGAATCTTCTGAAGCTGTCAACAGAACTTTAGATACAGTTTACTTAAATTTTCAACCAGCCTTTAGCACAGCCTTCAGCAAAGGCCCTTAAATTATGCAGCCATAGAGGAGAAAGAAAGCACTTTTCCACACACCCAGAAGCAAACTTCCAGAAATCATTGCCAGGAGGCTGGAGAGGCAGACAGGATTATACAAATTTAAGGGCTACAGGCCTGTAAACATATACCAAATGAAATAGTTCTCTCACAAATGTCCTCTGACATGAACAATGTGGATGCTGGAGGAAACTACAGAGAGGGTTAGATTACAGAAAGCAAGCAGGTTCATGTGCTCTTTTTAAATAGCATCTCCTGCTGTCACTGTTGAATACAGTATTCTGGGCCAAATGGACCAGCAGGGCATTTTTCATGTTTCTGTCTGGACATGGTGTCAAATACATGCATACAAATCTTAGCTTTCTCCCTACTCTAAAGAAAAGTGCAACAAAAAAACCGTGGTGCATCCATCTAGTCTGGTAATCAACAGGCACAGGTACCAGAAACAGACTTTGCTGAGCTGACAGTACATCACAGAGATAAATTAGCAACCCTTGTCAACAATCCTATCACACTTACCTGTTCCCTGTTTCATTCCTTGAATTTTGAAAAGAACAGAGGACACCAGAAGTTTGCACTAAGTATGTTGTGCAAAAGCCACAGTGAGCTTCAAGCAGTTTGCTGCCTTAATCAGTTGAGACTGAAAACATTGCTGCTTTCTTTTCTGATGAGACTGGTGGGATCTCGATGGTTTGGATGTTTTTCAGCAAATATATGCATAGTCTAGGATTCTTGGCATACATGCCTACTTACATGTTTTCTGTAACAGTCATTGGCATTTCGCTTTTTATACCAAGCCTCAGCTTCATGAGGATGGGAAAACTATGCGTTAGTCAGTGACATAAGCCTAATTTCATATGCATATGTGAAAGAGTTGTGATGTTTGTGGTAATGCTGCAGCTCACAATACAGGTGCGTGCAAAAACAGCTGAAGCACTGGAAGCATCTGCTCTCTTCTGTTACATTAGACCGATATATATACATAGATGGCAAGTGCTGTTTGCTGACTGGCTACTTTCAGAATCGATACATGTATGGTTAGCACGGTCTTTAAGACCAGTGGTTGTAACTGGTTTGGCAGTCTCGGGCGTTGGCATCAGCTTCCACTGGAACATTGTGTTGATGAAAATAATCTGCTCATGGATGAATTTTGGGAGTCTATGCCCACTGTCAGGTGCAAAACTGACAGCAGAGGAAATCCCTCAGAGAGCTCAGGATGATTCATGGCCTGTCTTGCAGAGACCACCATAAGCAGCCTTACGAGATGCAACTGAGCAGAAGCCCTGACTCTTACCCTGCATTTAGACCTGCCAGCACAACCTGACCATGCTGCCGTTCACAGAGGGAAGGCCAGAGCAATGGTTGTGCAGTGGGAGCCAGGGAAGATTTATTTCTTCACTAATTATTCACTAATGCTTCAGCTCACAGTGACGTAAAAGATATAATTACAGTCCTGTTCTGTGCCTCACCTGCCTTCAGCTCAGATGAGGATAAAGCCTCTTGAACATGATCACAAACCAAAGACACAGCAGCAGGGGCCAGCAGCCATTGCCTGGGCTTTTGGTGGATGCTGCCAGTGTGGAGGGCCTGGCTCAATCCTGAGGTGTGTTGCATGACAGACTATAGGTAAGTGAAACAGTCCTGTAGGACAGGCAGTATGGTGGGCAGTATGGATTGTCAGCCATGCCTTATTACTGTGCTCAAAGGCCAATGGTCACTCCCTGGAGTGGATCCCAGAGGCAATACAGACATATCTGTCTTAAAAAAACCCCAACAGTTCATTGGCCTTGAATGCTCATCTACAGGTGGTCTGCAGTCAAATATTCCAGTAATTTTAGGACTCCTGCAAGTTCTGCCCAAGTTTTAGAGGCCCAGGTGCTGTTTCCCATGATCACTCCCAGCACCCTTCATCCCTTTGTCTATTCAAGGCCAGTGCAGAAGTTTATAATACTTGGCCGTTTTTACTGCACATAAGGGTAGGAGGTACAACATTTGTGAAAAGGGAGACACCTGGCTTTATAGAAACAAGAAAAAGTCGAGGGATAGGAATGGAGATAGAAATAGCTGCTTTAAGCAGCTCACAGGCTCCTTTTTCCCAGCCCACGAGGCAGGTGTCCCGTCTCCTCACAGGCAGAACAGACACACCTACTTTGCCAGGGCAACAGCTGTTGTTGCCGCTCTTCAAGTTTATTTGGCTGTAGTGTTTGTTAACGCCAATGTGTGTTTTGTAAAGTTTTACCGCTTCAAAAACTTCTATAAACAACAGCGTACGAGTCCGTCCTGCCTCCGCCACCCACGCCCCACCGCCCCCCTCCGCAGGGCCAACGGCTTCCCCAGGGGCGGAGCCTGGCCTGTCGTTACCGCTTCTGTGTGCGCGCGCGGCTCGGCTACGCCGGCGTCTCCGCCGCAAGGCCTCTTGGGAGTTGAAGTCCTTCACGAGGTCTTTCCTACGCGGGCTTGCCACTCGTGGACTACCCGTCCCACAGTGCATTGCAGAGCGGAGGCGGGGCTGGCGCCCGGAAGGCGGTTCCGACAGCTGGTGGCAGGGCGGCTAGTTCAAGTTGCCATAGCGGCGAGGCGAGTCGGCGTGTGGCGCTGTGGGGTGTGCCTGGCGAAGGGGTCGGCTTCGCCTCTGGAGGTGTGACGTCCTCCGGCGGCTGCTGTGCGGTGGGTCCTGGAGAACGGGAAGGGCACAATTGGGGGCTGCGGCCAGGGGGGCGTGCGGGAAGGGGCGCGCCGCCGCTCGGGGCCGGCTGCGCGCGGAGGGCCGCGGGAGGGCGGGCGCTCGGGTGAACGGCGCTGGGCGGCACAGGGCGCGGCGGCCGCGGGGTTACTCAGGAGCCGCGGCGGCAGCCGGGACAGCCGCTGGGCCTGGCGGGGGCCCGGTCGTCGGCGTTCACGGAGCCGTTCTGGGGTTCTCCCGCAGCCCCCGGGGCTTTCAGGGTCCTGTCCGGGGCAAAATCGCGGGCGCCTTCGGAGAAGAGGTCGGGTGTTAGTGAAGTTCGGTACATGCAAGGCGGGAGGAGGACTTGCAGAGGGCTGTAGTTGAGCTAACTTATTGTGACCGGTACGGAGGAACTGTTTTCTGTGTCGTGGTAGCGGAGAGTGTGGGGAACATGGTGTCATAAGGTGACAATATACATTGTATACTGGTGCCTGAAGGCGTGATGATGAAATGTCACCATGTTGGGTCACCTTCCTGGCTTTTTGAGAACTTCTGGCTCATTTAAAAGTGCTGAAGGAAGGGGCCTTTCCGGTGTCCTATTGTCCCTTTCTGGATTTTTTTTTTTTTTAAATGCTTATTCTTTATTGTAAGACTTCATACATCCTTTATGTGCTGTTAGTTACCTAGTGATAGATTAGTCTGTGCATAGCTAAACACATATAAACACTTGAGAAGTAATCAGGTTGTGTATCCAGAGTTCATCTCTTGTTCACTTGAGGTGAAGAAGTTGCTGTTGAGACTGTCAGCTGTACTTCATGTTTGCTTTATCCTGCAGATGTCTTAACAAGAGTGTCCTCAGTGAAACCGAAGTGCCCTGTTTACTACAGGAGAGTATTGATATTTTTCCTCAGTGCAAGAGACATTATAATCTGTTTGGGTAGACTAAAAACCGGTAAAAGACAAATGATTCTCACTGTCAAGTAGGTTGTATGATCATGTGCTGAAATCAGTCTAGGTTTTTTGAAGAAGTGATAATAGGCTTTTAAAAAAAATCATAGGCAACTGTGCATATAGGATATTTGTACAAATTTCTTCTATATGATACTATTTTTAATCTAAAATGAAACTTCTTTAATTCCTTTAAAAATGGGGATGTTGCTTTGTATGCAACAGAACTTCTTCAACTTAAAAGTACTTATGGTTCCTCTTGGGTTGCTCATGAGAACAAAGAGGAATACTACTTAACTATAAATAGACAGCTTTCTTCAGATAAAACATCCTGCTGTGTCTAGCATTTTCGTTTATGTTTACCTTGTTTACTAGCCTTTCTTCAGTGCTTTGGCCACTAAGTATCTTAATGAGCCTATTTTTGGACAGCTGAAAACAAACTCATTAGACTTTTCTAATGGAAATGTTTATTTCCCTTTTGTTTTCCCCAGTGTCAAAGCTTTTCAGTAGTTAGGGCTCTTACAGTTGAGAGGCTTCTCAGAAGGATGCTTTCAGCAGATAAGTGAATGACTGATTTTCATTAATTTCTATTAGTGCCTCTCTTCTGATATTAAAAGTTCCCATACTTGTCTAACCAGATGTATTTGTAGGGCCATGTTAGAGGCCCACTCTCAGGACAGTTTGAGAAATTTTAAAAAATTTAGTTACCATCAACTGAGATGCTGATGGAATTCTGCTGACCTATACCATTTCACTTGGAAATGAGATAAAACGCTGTCTATAATTTGAATGTTCTTACATGTTTTATTGTTCTTAACTTCTTTGTCTACTCAAGTATTCTTAAAAATCCATCTTTCACTAACGTGAAACTGATAATGTTGTAAGTGATGTTATTTTTGTGATCTCAGCTTCTAGAAAGAAAGGTGACATGATGGAATTAAGAGTTAAGCCTAATCTTTCACTTGGAGCTGTTTGAGTTGCAGACAAACTATATGAATTGCATCATGTAAGGTTAGTTTTCTAACTCTCATGGAATAGTTCTGTGCAGTATTCTACGCACAGGGTAAATCTAATGTATGCTTTTCTGCCCAGACTGGGAAGAAAAGAGAATTTGCTTCCTGTGAAACTGTGAATGGAGTTCTGAAGAGTCTAAGTTGCCAAAACAACATTTAGTGTGACTTTGTAGTTGAGATAACATATGACAGATACAGACCATCAACCATTTGCTATGATCATTACAATTAAATGTGTTGTGACTAAGAATGAAAACCGTCAGGGAAAATATACTGCTACATAGGTCCATGAGTAGATGAAGACTAGATTCCTGTGGGTTAATGTCTCAGGGTTGAGTTTCTGATCCCTAATAAGCCTGATCTTGTGCTCAATTCTTAGTATGTCTCCTCATTACTTGGTGTCTCAGATAATCTCACAAAATGCTTTGAAACCGAAAATGTTTGTTAAACTTGGAGGAAATGGATCACTGAATCAATTGCTTGTTGTGTTTGGAGCGATTATGCTTCTTGCCATGTTTGGTAAGATCGAAAAGAGATGGTTTAGCCCAAAGAACTGACACTGCAGTTACAGAAGGAATTAAAAATTACTCTAGAACTGGTGATGCAAAATGTGTTTGAGAGAAGTCTCATTTCATTCTCACTGATGATACCTCTGGTCTTTGTGCTAGAATATGGATCTCGCTGATGTCTGTATGATGTTCTAGTAAAGATCAAGGTGAAAAACTATAGCTTGATGCAGGACAGATTAAGGGTGTGTGTGTGGTTTTTCTCCCCTCAATTATGGTAAAAATGAATATTACTCCATGATGTTATTTCTACTGGTGTTTTATTTCTTTTTCTCTGTCTTTGGAAATATCGTATATTTCCTGTTTCCCACTGCTCGGTGTTTATGCTTTCTCAGCCCCATTTAGACTTCATTACAACTGACTAGAATGAGGGATGCTGGAACAGTGATTTCTGATACTGGCAATAAAAGTGTACTCTAGTGAGATAAAGGGAGGGAAGATGAAATAAATTAATCACTTCAGAAAACGTAAGGAATATTAGTGTACTTAAGCACAGACTGAGTAAGTTTATTCACTCTCATTTCATGTTCGAGAGGTTTCTATCCAAGTCTGGGGGGCAAAAATTTACAACCTTTTAAAAATGAAATATAAGGCTCTGGATAAACATCAAGTCGCCTCTCTATAAAATAAAATATAGGAATTGAATCTCATCCATTATTTGTTTGGGAAATTTAAGCTCTAATAGCCATAAGAATGACACCTTTACTGTGGCATTTTATGTTTACTGCAGGACTAAAGGCAGCTTAAGCGTTGTCCAATCTATTTCCTCTTTCCCAAAGTTGGCTCAGACTGTCTCTCCCAACAATGGCTGTTAACACAGATCTTAGGATGGTGATTCTGTGACTTTGAGGCAAACTGCTGCAGTGCATAATAGCTTAAGAAAAAATTTCTTTCATCTAACCTACCTTTTGATAGTTACAGTTTTAATCAGTTACTGTGTGACTTTACCAGTCATAGCTGTCTTTAGCTTTTACTAATTTATTTTTCCCATGTCTCATGATTGCTGTCATATTTCCCCCTCGTCTACCTTGCCGTTCTTAAGACTCAGCAATCCACATTCTTTCCTTACAAGCTGTTATCTCTTCTACCTCAAATAATTATTGAATTTTAGTCAAGTGAATTTACCCAGCATCAACATAGTAATCTGGGTTATGTTGAATTAATGTTGGATTAAAAAAAAAAATCACAATGTACAAAACTACCCTTGTTTTCACATCTTGTGTGGTGTTAGCTTTTTCTTCCTAGAACATGACTTTGCTGATGTTCAACTTGAAATACTAAAGCTTTTGAATAGCCTTTTTTTCCCCTCCCTCTTTCTCTTATAAACTTCTGTTTTCACTACTGTATTTGCCCAGTTGGACAAATAGTGTCAGCTGCAAACTTATAAAACTGAGGTGAACAAACAGTATAACTGAGGAGCAGCTGGAAGATCTGCTTCAGGAGTGCATCCTGCTGACCTGAACCAGAAAGGCTGATGTTAAGTGCAGTCTGAGTTCATGGAGCTGCTTTGGGAATACTGTGCAAGTCAGAGACTGTTCCGTTGCAATCAGGATTTAACATTCATTACTTTATCTGTTCTTCTTGCCTAGGTTTCAAGTAGTAATGACAGATTCATCCAGTGATTCAGACAGCTTTCTTAGGGGTCGAATAGGAAGGCGGCCGCCTTTGCGAGCATCCCACAACAGAACTCGGAACTACGGTGCTGAAGAAGTTACAGAGAAGATCCATACTTTAGCGAGCACTTTACAGGTTGCTTACAAAATAAATTTTTAAAGTATTTACAAGGTCTGCATTTCTGCAACATAGAATTTTCATTTCTGAAGTTGTGGAAAATACCATACTGATGGGGAAATGGGGCTTTCTGTGCAAAGCAAAAAGGCTTTGGAAAATGGATCATATTGCTTTTGAGCTGAAAGTATGTAGTTTGTTAGACTTCTATACAGCTGTTACTTCAGACAGCAATAGAATGTTGTTTGAAATGACGTGTTTGGTAAACTGTTTGTAAAGTTAGCAAACTGAATAATGCCAAATGAACTTCATCAGGTTCTCACAAGAGGCATTAAATTTTGTCACAGAAAGTTCCAGCCCCGTCTTTGTTCTCTTGTACTGTGTAAAATTTCCTAATTAATGATAAATATGTAGTCAGTTAAAATGTTTTCTAGATGTGAGACAGCACAGTGAAAAACAGTATTTGTAAACTTGTAAGAGATCCATCCCTGAGCAGGAAAAAGTGTTTGCCTAATTCCTGCTTCTTCAGTGGAGGAAATATCTGAATCTGTTTTGCAACTGGAAAGAGACATTCAGCTATCTTGACACCATTTATTGCTTGAGAAGTCATTCCAATTTTTCTCTAGCTGACAGTTCTGAATACCTAGAGTGAGCTTACGTATTATCACTCATGTTGAAGTATTGTTTGGCTGGCAATATTTTTTCTTATTTCTTTTTAATATGTGAGAAGAGAAAAATCTATATAGAATGTTGAATTTAAATTTCAAAACTTCTTAGCTGGAAAATAATCATCAAACTAGAAAAGAGATGAGTTATTAAGAATGTCATCTGACTTTTTTTAAAAGGGACTCTTTGGTATTGTCCTTTTTCTGTCTAACCTCTCTCTTGCTGCTTTGCTGAAATTCTGATTTTAAATTAATTGCATTTTGTGGACTGCTTTTCAGCAGATCTGCTGTCTGATGCAGCTCTTAATCTGATTAGGGAGCGTTCACGTGGAGACCTTATGCAGGAACCTTACCTAATGTAGCTGATCTTCAATAAATTTTGTCAGTTCTGTTTTATAGACAGGTAATGTTAAGATCCTTTGGATTTAAAAAGTTTTTCTACAGAGTGGCTGAAATGTATAAAACTTTTATTTGAAACCAAGGCCTTACTCTTGTGCCATAAATGATAGTGTTTGGTGTGTTTTTTCTCTCTCTCCCTTCTCTAGCCATGCTGTATGTCTTCATATTCTGGTTACTTGGATAGAATTCTGAATGCTCAGATGCTTTAAAAAGCACTTGTGTTATCAGTTTACTCTTATAAAACAAGAATGATAAAGACAACAGTAATGTTTGATTAAGGAGGTTTCTGTTTTGACTTATCTTCCTCAAACTTTTTTTAAAGGATACCAACAGGAATCTAAGACATGTTGACCATTTGCTAGGACAATACAGAGAATACAACAAGGAACAAACTGAAGCAATAGCAACGGTGAGCAACTTCCAGTTTATCTTAACTTATATCTTTTCTGCTAATAGCATTCATGGCTAAAAACTTGTTATAATAGTAATGGACAGAATAGATCTAGAGTTAAGTAAACAAACTTTTCATATTATATAATATTATATAATGAAACTCTGGCAGGTTTTATAGCTTCATGACTTCTCTGGTTTAGAAGTACCAAATAGATCGTTATGCTATGATACTATGCCAAGTACAAGGTGCTTTTGATTATGGCTCAAGTGGAGGAGAAATCTAGAGACTCCGACCATCTCCTGCATGAGCTCTAAATAAGAGAGTAAAACTAGTCTTATTAGTAAAGACAGCATGTTTCTCTGAATTCTTGTTTCCTTTCTGAAGTAGAATTTTCCACCTACATAGAATAGATGTTGTATGAATTTGATATGTGGGAAGAAGCAGCCAGGATCAGGAGGCAGTGAATCTGTTTTCCTTCTATAATAAATATTTAAGAAAAACTTGAATAAATTTCTCATTCGGATGGTGATGTGGTGGGCTTTTTTTCACGATGATAGTTGGCCAAGTGTTTCTGCACGTGTTAGACACGATTGTTTATCTAAGAATATTTTGCTCCAAATAGGATGTGTCTTTAGGTTTTGTCAGTTATGCTGAATATTGTAATTCCTGACTCTTGACTTCTTTGTGATCTTTCTCTTAAAACCTTTCTGCAGACCATTGTTTAGCATATTTGCATTTATGAATTTGTGACTGTTGGGCTGCTGAGGAGCATGTTCCACTTTGAGGTGTACAGTGTCTGCCAGTTAATCAGTGTAAAACTTGATATGTAACTCAATTTTTAAATAATATTTGGCCATTGTTCTGTTCTAAAGAAACAAACTGAATCAGTAAGGTTATTAATTGTGGACACTGTTATGGTTCTTTGTTTAAAGAAATAAAAACAATAAAATCTTGCTGTCTGGTTTTGTGTAGAAATGATGTAAACGAGTCCTGTTAAGTTAAAGCATGCCAACTGAGCATCTGTAGCTTAATTCAGAGTTTTTATTGCCATATTGAAGATGCAAGATAAGTCTTTCACAGAGACGAGTTAGATTTGAAAATTGAGTTATTGCTGTTCTTTCTTTGATCCTCTGGCTTCCTGCCCCCCCTAAGTTTTAGCTTTTTTAATACAAAACCAATCTTTTGTTACATAAATGTCTTGTTATATCTTATTCCCCTCAAGCAGCCTCTGTCTTTTTGAGAAAGCATTAGAAAATCCTTAAGGTTTTGGTTTGAGAGTTTCTTAATTATAATGAAGTTGTTTTAATAATACTATATAACAAAAACATAATACTTGAAAAAGAACCTAAACAAGCATTGAAAGACTCAGAAAAGATTTAAAGTAGTGTTTTTTACTTTGGGAAAAAAGTGCCACCTAGAGAGAGATCCAGCACAGTGCGTATAATTCTGCAAGAATAAAGCAGCAATTTAACCATTGTGTACAAGTCTCTCCTAGGGAGAGGAGAGGTGAACCTTCAGAAATTGATGTTTTGTGGATTGTCAAATAAAGGTGTGACAAAAGCAAGTAGTTAAGAACCACAGTTAACAAATGTGATCTTAAAAAATAAGATGCAACTTTGAAAAAATGAGGAACTTATTTAGCAGTATTAGTTCTGAACTCCTAAGTTGGGAATGACTGCCGTTTTCTGGAAGCATGACTACTAGAAGTAGGGCTTGATGTAAAACTGCTTAGTGAAATTTGATAGCCATATGTCAGACTGATTCCAGGTAGGGCTGGTAGAAAAATTCCAATTAAAAAAGTTATTTTGAATTTGTTTTCTGGATTTTGCAGGGCTGTTATTGAGCACTGCTGGCAAATAGGTCTTATTTTGTTTGTGACATACCTTTCTTTTGAGTTTTCCAGGTGTGTTGCACCACTGTTTTAAGAAACTTGATATTTGAAGCTGCTAATGTTGGAAACATGTTTTTCTATACTTATGGGAGTATGACATGCAATATATTGTAGGAAAACTTGCCTTAAAAATAGTTTTGATTCCCTTACTGACTTTTTTTGAAAAATATTTTACTTTTATTTTTTAAAAATCAACCTATGCTCATATTTCAGTAAACTGTAATTTCTCTGCAGTTAAAAGAAACACTGGAACAGTCTATAGGTCAATTAAGGAGCCAACGATTAACCCGAAACTCTGGAATGAGAAGTGCTTCTCTCTCAAGCTTATACCCTAGTGATATGGATGGAGAAGGAATGTCAGGTAACATACTTAAGGTGCTTGAGTATACTTAAATTATGTCATATAACTGTTGTATGGAAAGAGGAAGTTGAAAAGTCATCATTGATTACTTCAAATAAATTCAGTTTAGGAATTTGGGAGACGTGCCTCAAGTTATACAGTTGTTTATTTGGTAAATTCTTACATCTTTCTGTTAAGTAGTCTTTTCTGCTGGTATCCTGAGAGATCTAAATGAAACATTGGTTCTTTCAGTAGAGAAAATTTCTTGTCGACTGCGTGAGTTGTAGGTACATACAAGTTAAAGCTGACTCTAAAAGATATTGGAGCTTCTGAAGGTCGCTTCACAGCAAAAAGGATAGTTAACTTTTAAATGCATAAGATTATGGATGTGTGGATGAAATTATGTAGGGCTCAGTGCAAAAGGAAAAATTGAACCAATGTGTAACCTGCAGAAAAGTATTTTTTTTCTTTTATGTCAATCTGAAACTTTGTTCTATTTCAGGAAATAGTGTGTTTGGGAGGAGTATTCCTTCTATAAGTAGCACTTAATGTATTTTAGTACAAACCTCTGAACCTTCCATTTTTCTAATGTAAAAGCTGTCAGTTACTGTAGTTTGAAGATGTAATAGATCTGGGTGGAGGAAAAGCTGTTGCTTTGGCAAGCAGAATTTGAGGAAAAAGCTTGGAAGAAAAAAGGAAATATCTTTCTTACCAATCACATACTTGTAATGTAGAAATATTTAAATTCAAGAAGAATCCTGGAAAGAGCTAAACAAGAAGTATGAATGTGTATGTGATGTAACTTTAGTAGTTATTTTGTCTGTAATGTAGCCTATAAGGATATTGGCAAGATCAAACACAATGCTTTTGGTGACCAAACTGAAAAGTTTATTGTACAGAGTTTTGCCATCCCGCTTATTTTTTTTATGTCTTATTTTATGAAGGAAACCGCCACTTCGTGCCTACTTCTCCTCTCAGGGATTATGGAAACTGCCAGAGCAATAAACATCGAAGGTCTAGATCTGCAAATGTTCGATTTGTCAATGAGGCAGATAATTTGGACCAGGTACAGAGCACTAATGCAAGTTGCTTCCCCAAATAGGCAATATGTTGTCACCAGGCCCTTTGCTTTTACATTGAATTAGGTTATTCTGATGATGCAGCTAAGAATGTGTCAGCTATGAAGTGTGCTTTCAATGTTATGTGCCATTCTTTGTTAGGCAGTCACCTGTATATGTCAGTGTTGTACAAATCTGTCATTCTATAGAAAAATAGCAGATGCTAGTGATATCAAAAGGCATTTATGAAAATAATCTCTGTATTTTTTAGGCCATGTATGAGAAAGAAAAAATTATATCTGAATATGTGATTAACATTCACATGCTGAAATGCAGTGTGATTATAAAGGCAATTCTTCTGCTTTAGTTAAAGGCAGAGAATCTTAGTGCTTTTGCTGCTTACCTCAGTGTAGGCTGGACTCTTTTTTTTGAGCTAGTTAGTTCGCCATCTTACTTCTAGGTCTGACCTGTGACTGGGATAATTTGACCCCATACTTCAGGCAGATGGTGCGAGGAGGAGAGGATATGTATAGCAGTGATAATTTTCATACCCCTTGACTTGTGCTTACTTGCAGACTCTTCAGAAAAAAATAATTAATTAATGGATATGTTTATAGGCCTCTGTGTCCTACAGATAGAGTGGAGATTTCAGTACCTGTTTTTGCTCTTTCAGGCGGAGTGCTGAGACCTTCTTTAGTGAATCCCTCTGTATGGACTAATTTGTCCAGGAGAAATGTATTATGACTAATATTAAAGCAGCTGACTGTAACACATTCATGTTGACTTTAATGAATCAGTCTCAACTTGCAATTAATTAGTTTTAAACTTAACCACAATACATTCTCCCATTTGACTTTTTGGGAAGTCTGAGTGCCACGGAAATTTCTAGGCTTCTATTTAACCCTGTTTCATTGTCCTTTCATTCTGCTTCTCTCTCCATTATTTCCACCCCCAAGGTTTGTGTGAAATGTAATCCTAGGAAGGAAATAAAGGAAGTCTTTCTTCCTAAGCTTCCAAAAAGCTCGGAACTATTTTAGACTACTTCTAAATATTCTATAAATAACTTAGAAATTTTATTTAAGGTAGTTCCTGCAACGCATACAAAATGTCTAGCTCATACTAACTAACTATGTAAACAAATAGCTTTTTTTCTTGTTTTGATGATAACTGCTGGTTTATTCCTTATTCTTGCTTTTCAGTGAGTGAATATGGATTTACTTCTTCTCTTACAAAATAGTTAATGATGTATAGTGCTTTGAGGAATGATGAACTAGAAGTAGTCATTGATCATGATCATAGCTAGAAACTGGGGCAGAGATAAAGCAATACTGCTTAACTAAAGCTGTGGCTTTTTCTTCTTTCTGTAACCACAGTCCCTTTATTCCCATTTTGGCTGCTTCTAGCTGAAGTGATTTTCTAGGTGGATGAGCTTTTAACACATTTGAGTTTCTCTCCTTCTTAGGGTGATACATTCTGAAAATATGCTGTGATTTTTTGAAGTCTGTTGGATCAGGCTGAGATTTCTGGTTAGTCACACAGGGGAGATGGTCATGCCTCTATCTGAATGTTGAGGGCAGTCAGCTGGGCTGTGGAAGTTCCAGGTTTAAGTCTTGGGCACAGAACAAGGGGATATTATAAACCAGGGTTTTTCATAATGACGGTCCTGGCTACTGAGCTGTTGACACCAGTAGGCTAGATTTGGATGGATTAATTGTCACTTTTTATCCCATGAAGGATGGAGTGATTTATTACTTTATTTGCTCCCTTAAATACTTTGACTATAAGTTGGGGACCTACTGAATGGGGGAAATGGGAGGTTTTACAGAGGAAAATAGATGTGTGTGTTTTTTTTTTTTTTTTTTTAAATTTTTTTTTTTTTTTTATTTTTTTATTTGCCACCCCAAACTCTGGAAAAAAGCATTCTAGTAGAGTATGTGAAGCCTTTGAAGCCTTGGGCAAGATAAGATACCTTTCTTCAGTAATCCCTGAATACATCATAGTGTTCTTCTTGGTCAGTTTCAATTTCATATGCCATCTTTTTATAGTAATACATAGATATACATATAGCTGGGCAGAACTTTGTTTCATTTTACTAGCATTTATTAGCAGGAAGTGTGTCTCTCTTGACTTTATCTGTTCACATCTTTCAACTTGCTTTGCAATAGGTTAGAAAGGTGATCCAGTGTGAGGTAACTGAAATGATCCAGCTCTGAACCACAGGAAAAAAAGAGTTGGAAAACTTGATTTAGCAAACAGTGTATTGAAAATTAAACTTCAGTGAGCAAGGCTTGGTTGCAATGGAAGCATGCAAACCTCATCCACTCATCCAGGCTCATCTGCAATTCATGGAATTTTGTAATTTTTGTAGGTTATTTTTATCTGTTTTATTTTACGAAGTATGTATATATGCATCTTTGGAATATCACAGAAAAACAGGTTCCGAAGCCTTGGCTTAATTTGTATACTTTAATTCACAGCTGCACTCTTTCCACCAGTCTCTTCGAGATCTCAGTAGTGAACAAGCTCGCCTAGGAGATGACATCAGTCGGGAGCTTTCAAGAAGAAACCGGTATAAAGAGAATATAAGTCTATGTGAAGAATAGTGTGGAAAATAATTGCTATGCTTTTAAATAATTCTTAAACTTCTTTGTTCTTTTGTATTTAAAAAAAATTGGAAAGCATGGTGGATTGCACAACATGTAGATGAGAGCAGTATTACGAACTGCTTGTTTCATGTCATCTTGTGTAGTATTTATAAATGTAAATAACACCCATCAATTCTGTTTTATATAGTATATGTGACTTCCCCCCCTTTTTTATATATGGACAAAATGACAAGGAACTTGGGAATTTCTTTTATTACAACTTTTCTACTTATTTGTTCTTGGTACTGGAGTCTCTTGAGGACAAGCTCTCATGCAGGCCATAATGCTTTTTTAAAGTATGTACTGTCTTCATATATGATGCTTTGTCTAATAGCAGTAACAGGAGTTAGTACAGTTCAAAAGGACTGTGTAGATGTGTTCGTAATTTTGTAATTGTTGACCTGATACCTACCCTTTCAAACTAGATGTTCCATTATTTTCACTTGAGGAATGGAAATGCTTTTCATCATGAATTTTCCACTTGAGGCTGATCTCTAATTGTTCTAGGAATTTAGAGGGTGTAGAACAAATCGAAGTAGCAAAAAAGTCTAAGATTCTTCCTGCTAAAAATCATCACAGTTGATATATAGTTTTTGCACAGTAGAATATTGTCTTACTGGTATTTTTCTTTGAAGCACTGATGCTGAGTTAAGGAGGACTCTAGGAGAATTGTCTGAAAAGCTCACTGAGTCGCAAAGGCAAGAAACGGTGAGTGTGACTGACATGAAATGATGATTTATATTTAGTATTCTAAGCAGGATGTGGGCTTGTAGTTTAATGTGTATGTTGGTAATCAGTACCACATATTAGTAGGAATATCTGAACATGATCTTGTCTAGACTACTATAGGCTAAAATGTTACCCTTCCATAATGAAATCAGCAAGACAAGTTTTGTGTTTCAAGTACTTATTTAAAGTAAAAGTGTTTTACAAGTGTGTGTAGTGAATTTTGGTTTCAAAATTCATGGTCTTGGGGAAAGCTGCTTTTTAACTTTAAACATTGGTTTGAACACTATCACACTTGAAGATAACTTTTGAAAGATACAGGCTTTCCCATGGTGTGGTGATGATGAATATTATTTCCTCTTCCCCCTCGCCGCCCCGTCCTTTACAATTCTAATCATCTGTGTAGCATAATGGGAAGAGTCTCTTTGGGCTGCACTCTTCTCTGAAGGCTTTGTGACAAGCTTAACAAAGGAGGCAGGACAGCCATGACAGTCCCTTCTTTTTTGCCTCCTGTATCTGCTGGAGGCAGACTAACTGCATTCTGTATCACCTAAATATGAAAGAGATCTGCTACTGAGATGCAAGTCAGACATTATAGTGGTGGTGGTGACAATACTGTAGGTTCTTGATGCATAAGACTTGAGTGTATGCTTTATTTAAGTATTAATGTGGTATCAGAAACAAGTGTTGTTTGTCCTTATTTTTGCATAGGTGTGATTCATCTTGCTCTAAAGTTGCATGAATTGGTACTAAATGCTCTGTAAAGAGCTTTAGGGAAGTTTGTTGCTGATCATAATATTGTTGGTACAGGCTGCTTGTCGGCACCAGGACTTAACAATTGTACTGGTGTAAGTTCCTGACTGTAGATGAAGTTGGACAGGGATTCAAGAGACTATATCAGTACCAGTTACATACTTCATATGGAAGAAACCGTAATTGGAGGAAGACTTGCCTTGTCAACCTTCTGAGAAAAATATAACAGGCTGTCTTTGTTAGAATGTTAACTCTTTTCCCTGATAGCTTGGTAGGATAAAATAACTTTCCATGGTAATGAATTCTTGATACTTCTAAAACTCTGGGTTTTTCTTGTTCTGGCCTACTTCTCAGTATCTTTTTTTCTCTTTCATATACCAGGAAATTAGCAAACTCAGTAAGTTTTAACCAAGATGGTCCTCAAGAAAGTAGCTGCTATGGCTGGCTACATTACAGTTGTTTAATGTCTTTAAATGAGAGAAACAAGCCTTCTTCCTCAGTCCTTTGGAATGATGGCACTTTTTTTTCAATAATGAAAGAAGTAACTAGCTCTTTGTGACCTACTATAGTAGGATTTCAAGATTCAAAATAAAATGTTATAACTTTTGACCTGAGAGAAGCAAAAATGAGAGATGTGAAGTATAACAAGGAAGCCTTCTGTAGTTTATTAATGGTAAGGAGAATACCAGAAGACTAAGCCTCTTATTTGGGAGGGAACATTATCATCCAAAAAGCTATGAAAGCTGAAGTGTTTAACGACATTCTTTTAGTGAAGACACAAACACAACAGTAAGCTGCAGTGAGGTGGTTTTCATGTGTGGGACTAGAAAGATTGAAGCTGGAGTATTCTGCTCATTGCTGCTTATCATTAGGAAGAATGTTGACCAAATGGAGAGATGATTGGAAAGAGGAGAGGAAAAAACGAAAAGGGGGAAAAAAAACCAAAAAAAGGCCACTCATTCAAAGACTTCCTTGAAAAGTTGAGAAAATTGCTGGGGTTCAATTTGCAGGAGGAATATGTAGTTAGGAAAGACCTAACCGTATATGATGAATGGTCAAAAAGCAAATGTTTAGTGGACGATGTTAGAATAGAAAGGCATCTAATGAGAATTCTGCACAAAGCTAGTATAATCACTTGTGACTTGGTAGCTTCATCGTTTGGAATTGATTTCTGTATTTGCTGTACTTAATAATGCCTCTGTGGATTTATTTTTTTTTTCCTGGAACTTGTTCAGTGTTTGTTATAACTTGCATATCCTTATCATCTTACTTGTCATATAGCAAGGAGTTCTTCAGATAGAGTACATATTGAGAGAGGAGCTGCCACTTTTGTTGCGGCGTAGTTTTTTTTGGTTGTTTTGTGTCTATATTTGGGATGTTTTGGTTGGTATGTTTGTTTTTTTTTGTTGTTGGCTGCTTTGTACTTTTTTGTTTGTTTTGTTTTGGTGCTTTTTTGTTTGTTTGTTTTTAATCTAGCTGCTTTTTCATCCCTAATTTTCATATCTTTATCACTTTACTTTGGAGTGTTTGTTTATCACCTCCAACATTGCCATCGTTTTATTTGTGTTCGACTGTATGATTCTTGGTGTTAGATTGTCCACTTGAAATCTTGACAATTTGACAGGATGAGTTCATGGTAGAACTCATGGTTTTCAGTTCAGTATCCATAAGTCTTCATTTCTGTAGGCACACATATCTAAAGTCTCACAGCTGTACTGTTTAGTATTGTTTGAAAATTGCTTGTATGTAGATGTGTAGTGATAAAGGTCTACTCACTATAGTCGTTCTGAGTCACTAGATCAGATTTTATTTTTATTAGAGGTTATGATTCTTAGAGTCTTTTTGATGCTGAATCGGAAAACTTTTGTAAGAGCCACACAACACAATCAATGCACGTTAATTTTACCCTTAAAGGGAGGCTTTTCCACCCCAGTACAAAAACCAGAGGGCATCTGAGGTGGTGACACAGGCATAGGTGGATGCCTATTTAAAATCAAGCACTCTCCAAGGCCTTGTACTTGAGAATCCAGGTGCAGTTTTGGTATAAAGACTGCAGATTCTATGATTCTGTATCAAAATCTCCTATCTTGTCTAGACATATTGCGAGATTCATCTTTTCTTGAAAGAGTTCAGATGTTTGCTAGAGTAATGTCCACACAGACCTATAAATAATTGAGACAATATTTACTTACTTTACGGTTATATAAGGTAACCCTTTTGGATATTTTGTTGTAATCTCCTGGTACAGAAGCACATCCCAAATAGCACAGGAAGCTGATCATTATGCATAAAAAGCAACTGCATTGAAGCAGAGATTTGTTCAACTTAGATGGTTTAATTGAGATGGTGCCATTAGAAGGTCAGCGTAGGCTGTGTCTGTTGAAAAAGATGACAGTGTCAAGTGAAATGGCTCTTGCATGGGGTTAACGTGGTTATGGTATCCCCAAGAGCCAGGATTATTGTCAGAGAAGGAACCGTCCCTCAGAAGATCTGATGCAGGGATTTTTGGCACTCCACAGGTGACTTGTAAAGTGGATATCACACATTATCATTTGCCATGAGGGAAAAATCTAACAATATTTAAAGTGACGTTATGAAAGAAGTTTGTTTTTATGATTTTAATACTTCTGTTTCAAGTTTGCATCGCTGATGAAGTAGGTTATAACAAGAAAGGCAACAAGAATCTGTTGAAATAGATTTCAGTTAGTAGAACTTGTGCACTAGAAAAAAAACAGTGGAAAGCTGAAAAACAGGAGAGAAATTAAAGAAGCAGAATGCTGCTTTTTGTAGATGAAGCATCCAGCATCTTCCAAGAGATTATATTTAGCTGCATGACTAAAATGTCACCTTGGTTTTTAAACCGGACATTCTGTTCTTTGTGCTTAATTGGTGATGGGGGAACTTTTCAATAGCCTAATCTATTTTCATAGGTTTTGCGGCTACCTGAAAGCCTGATGCAGAGACACAGCTCTTAATATCATGATTATCATTCAGGTAGTCTGTGTTGCTAAAAATGCATCTTTGAAATCACATTCTAATATGTTGTGAATGCAATAATGTAGTATTAGCATTTCATGTCATTATGTGGAACCTCCATGTTCTTTTTGCTCTTCTTCAGTGCATCACTTGTCTACACTAAGGCTTTGGATAAGATCCAGAGGACAAGATACATACCCTTGTGGTAGAAATGTTGTCCTGAATCAGGGTCATTTGGGACAAAGGAAGAGAAGCGAGTTTTGGAGTTTCTTCTGCATGTACTAATTAATGAGTTAACACTGAAGTGCTTCTAATTTTTTTTATCCTTATTGTTATGTGTCACAGGCTCTGTGGCAAACTAAGGTAGGTCAGAGAGGCTACAAAAACAGGGAGCGTAATTCTTGTGGGAGCTAATGTCTCCAGCACTGTAGACTGGGTAGATTGTTATGTTGGGGGAACTACATTTTTAAGTGGTGCATTAACTGCTTTGTGGAGCAAATAAACCAAAATATTCCAGAAGAAAACCAAACAAAACCCAAACAGTTATTTGTTATAAACAAGAGTCCTGTGCATGGCTTTTAATATGTGAAATATTAATCTTTTAACAGTTACCAAAACTAACTTAGATTTGGCATCCCTACTGGAGAAAAAAGTTAAACCTCTTAGAATAATGTTTGGTTTCTAAAAGAGAGTTGCACAAAAATAAAACAGCTTCTTAGAAAACTGTTGGAGAATGAAGACGGTAAAATCATAGAATAGTTTGGGTTGGAAGGGGCCTTTAAACGTCATCTAGTCCAACCCCCCTGCAATGAGCAGGGACATCTTCAACTAGATCAGGTTGCTCAGAGCCCTGTCCAGCCTGACCTTTAATGTTTCCAGGGATGGGGCATCTACCATCTCTCTGGGCAACGTGCCAGTGTTCCACCACCCTCACTGTAGAAAATTTCTTCTTCATGTCTGACCTGAATCTCCCCATCTTAGTTTAAAACTATTACTCCTTGTCCTGTTTTAACAGACCCTGATAAAAGTCCATGTCCTTCTTATAGGACCCTTTTAAGGACTGAAAGGCTGCAATGAGGTCTCCCTGAAGCCTTCTCTGAACAACCCCAACTCTCTCAGCCTGTCTGCATAGGAGAGCTCTTCCATCCCTCTGATCGTTTTTGTGGGCTCCTCTAGACCATCTCCAACAGGTCCATGTCTTTCCTGTACTACCAGAACTGGATGCAGGACTCCAGGTGGGGTCTCACTAGAGCAGAGCAGGGGGGCAGAAACACCTCCCTCGACCTGCTGGCCACGTTCCTTTTGATGCAGCCCAAGAAGATTTTCAGACAATGTAGAAGTGATCTGAATACACTGCAGTAGTGATTTGAAATAAATGCATTAGAAGATATGAAAGAGATCGAAAGATAGCTGATGTAACTATAGAAGGTAAAAAGGAGTCCCTCCAAAAGGTATTGCCAAGTGATAGAAATAAGTAAACTTCAGCAGTTAAATATAAAAATGCAGTAAGGCAGGCTTAAAAAAAAAAAGTGACAAAGGTGTTGTAAAATTGTATACATTCTTAAACCTTATGCCGTAAATGTCATCAATGGCAATTAATTTGTAAAATGTGGTGTTAAGTGACCCAGTTTATGATAGTGTGATACTAAATTTTCCAAAAAGGAGAAGGAAAGTTTACTGTGTTCCAGGAAGTCTTATTGCTAAACACTGCTGGGACATGAATGTGACACAGCAGCTTTTCCAGATGGAAGCCACAAGTGATGGTATTTTGTTATTTTGCACTGGTGCAAGGTACAACATAATAAAGCCTAGTTTGTTATGGACTTGCATGCTCTTTGCCTTGTTTTCCCTGTCTCCCCCCCTTACAACTTGAACACTTTTGGGTCTGTGTCACCCCACAAAAACTTGTTTTGTATCTAAATCCTTGTATAAGAACTTCACTCTTCACATATTATGCTTTCTTACCATGATACACCTCCGGAGTCCCATGATACACCTCTGGAGTCCCATGATACTTTCTTTGCATCATTCTGAATTCAATGCTAGCTTTATTTTCTTCCAACCTAATATTTCTTTACAATGCTAAATAGGCTAATACTTAATTTTAGACAAAATGCGTGTACTTTGCTGACAGCCAAAACAAAGGAATAAAGGCTGAGGTCTCCTTGAGATCTCACCTCTACCTAGGTTCTTATTTTCCTGAAATGTATCACAAAGTCTAAATATACTTGAGAGCTCTGTACCACTGAATGTTTGAATCTATTGTCCAGTTTTGACTGAGTTTTGGGGAAACTAGGGAACGAGAAACACAAATGAAAGACTGTAATCTCCTAAATATTGTTCTTTATAAAGTAGGCTAAAAGTAGTGTTTATGAGGCTGCCTTTGTTTAATCCTCTTTTGTCAGGATTAATGCTAATTTAATGCTTCATAGTAAGCATTTTGTCCAGCAGAAAATACTTTTCCTTCTGAAGAAATCTTAACTAATGTGGTATATGTTCCTTTATTCTTAAACATCTTTAATTAGAGCTGTGTGCCAAGTTCTGTCTTAAAAATAAAAAAAAATCAACAAAAAATTGATGGAAAAAGTTATTGCTCATAGTCTAAGGTTTGTTCTTTGTTTGCTATGTCTTTTGTTATTTCTTACATGTTTGGAGTAGTTTGTGAGGTTGCAAATTTAAATTTGCTAAATAACTGATTACATGCAGAAAAATCTTCGGTCTTTGGAGGAAATGAGGTGGGCAAATATTCAAGCATGTTCTATGCAAATCCTCTTTAAAAAGGAGAAGTTGACAACGAAGTGTAAGAAATATAGCCGTGTATCTATTTGGCTGCATTAGAAGCTCTGCATTTACTTCAGACACAAAGAGAGCGCAGAAAGTGGAAACTAAATTAGATTAATGATAACAGTCATAAAAAATAGTGTGAATGTACGAGAGTAGAAAGGCCGTGGTGTTAGATAATAGGATGTACCAACTAAGAGGCATCAAGAGTGATGATGATTCACTTGTAAATCCATCACCATTTCCCAGGGAGACTGAAGCAATTGGTTTGTTCTTTGCACAAGAGGGGACACTATTGACACAGTGTACCAAGAAAGTTGATTCCTGTTTAACACCATTTTAACATTGATATTTGTTGGCAAGCTGTAAGTTAGTGACAGTAATGGGGCTGTAAGACCTCAGCATAAATTACTGGAGGAGAAACGAAGGTGTGTAAAATATTTTTTTAATAACCTGGTGTTGATTTGCCAAGAAACTTAAATAACTCTGAAATTATCTCAAAACCACTAAAGGCTGTTTTGGAGTATTGATAGACAACTGTGGGAGTGAGTTGGAAAAATGTATTTGGAATATTAAAAAAAGGGCAAATCTTGAAAAAGGAGAAAATAGATTGATTATTTTTCCAGAACTTGATTTGTAAATTTTCAAGAGCAAACAGAAACTTAGGTAGCAGACAACACAGATTTGTAAGAAAAATTGCACTTATATTGTAGAAGGAATTAACAAGGATGAAGCAATAGCTTTCTATATCTTAATGCAAGTTTTGAGCTTTTTTTTTTGACAGGATTTCATATATTGTTCTAATAAGGTTTTCACTAAAATAAGGTAAAACTGAGTATAGGCTAGAATAAACACACAACTGTCCAGATACCTGTGTAGCTAGTAAACTGTTCACGGTTAAAATTAGAGAAGTTAGTGAAGTGAATTTTGTGTAGTTATTCTTGATCTGTTTTTTTCTCTGAAGTTTTTGTTAATAGTCTAGATGATGCAATATAGAGATGCTTTTTGCATAGACAGATGTACTTCAAATATGTTGGAAAACAGGACTGAAATCAACTATCCAGTCTTGGATGTGGCTTAGAACGATGTTAATAGGTGTAAAATCCAGCAAGGAAATATCTTGATAGAAAGTAGTTGTTTTTTTTTTTTTTTTCCCAATAAGCTATAAATAGCTTGTGTTTTTTTTTTTTTTTTTTAAGAGGATTATGTCTAACTGAAATTTCTGTGCACCTGAAAAATATAATGAAGGCATCCTTTTCAGTACCTTGTTAGAGATAACAGTTGTTTTCTGGAGGAGCTGAAAGAAGTCAGAGGGAAGGCAAATTGCTGTATCTTGTTGTGAGGAAAAAGTTACTTTCTTACTCATTCTACATTAGTGATAATTTGCAGTGAAATCTGAAATATGCAGGAATCTGAAGCTTGCTTAGTGCTGCCTTACGTCATGTCATCTGTGGTGCATGCGGTAACTTAGACCTGTGTCATTACTTTTAGTAATTGATTACTCTGGTTTATGACTGCAAAGTATTCATAACTTGCATGAAAGAGCGTGGTTTGATGTAGTATGTTTTCTGAGCAACTCCTGATGGTTTTAAGAGAAAATACAAAATGGCAAATTGTAAACTGACTATTCTGGCTGTGCAAATAAGAAATATTTTCGAAGTGATGTATTCTGTTTTAAAGCAAAAGGCTGTTTCATTCTTTAAACCTGAGGTACTTGTGAAGCCCGGAATATATTAATGTAATCTTAATTGTGTTTCTGTTACTACACAACTGTGGTGTTCCTGTTAAAATTTTCTGTCTGTGTGTATACCTAGTGGTAGTAGAAGCATGCTTACTGGTAAAAGTACATAGGGAAACTTGTTCCCCTCCACATATATCAGAAACTAGTAATTGAATGGTATTTTAAGTATTTCTCTTTTTATCTAAATACCATTCGGTAATAGATACATTGCTTTCTAGTAATTGCTTAAAAAAATTAGTTTTAAGGCAGAGAGGAAATACTGCGTAATTATTTTCCCTGCTAATCTTCAACTTTAACAATATAAATTTAATCTGCTGCCCACGAGAGGGTGCTGTCTACTAGTGGCTTGAAAAGCAAAAATAAAGTAGTTGTGGTATTGTAATTTAAGGTTGAATTATTGTGTTTATAATCCAGTTTGCTTTTACAAGTAACTAGTGTTATTTATGTTAGTTCATACATAGATTCATAAAATACTGAGAAAAAGTCTTAAAATGATGTAATTATTTTGTGTTATTACATTAATTCTCATGTACTTAGCTCTTGTTTACTACTTTTCGCTCACAGAGTTTGGAGTATGAAAGAGGCAAACCTTGGTCTGTTTTACGAACTGGAGATGTGAAAGAGGTGACTCTCCAGAGTTTAATCAGGCCTGTAGTAGAGAAATGCAGATTTTTGTATTGCAGCTTCAGATTAAGCTGCACCAAGCTTGATATTGAGATATTTGGCACTGGAGTAGAGCCACCACAGTAGAGAAAAATATGCGTAAGCCTAAAGGAAGATATTGCTAGCAAGATAGCAGATCAGTTCCCTCCTTAAGTACTTCTGGAGTACTCACTGCTATAACACTAGTTATTTTCTATAACATTCTAAATCTTGATAAAAGTTGTGTTCTGCTTTCTGCCCCGTGCTATATTTACATTTTTTGCCATTGTTATCTTAATATGTGGTAAAAGACGCACTAATTTTCCACAGGGTGGTTTTTTCCTTTTGAAGGTATCGGAACGTGTAGAGAGAAGACTTCAGGAGATAGAACAAGAAATGCGCACTGAAAGACAGCTTGTAGAGAAGCGCCAGGATCAGCTGGGACATATGTCTCTTCAATTACAAGAGGTATGCAAATGAAAACTTCCTGTGTATTCTGGATTAAGTTAGGAACATGCTGCATTTGTGAGCCTGTACCTGTCAAACTGTCAAAAAAACTTGTATCTATTCGTTTAACTGTATCAGTCCAGCTATGCTTGTTTCAACCAGATGATAAGAACTATAGTCTCTGTTCTTCGTGATACTGTCTTGTCTATGTTTAGACTTCTTTGGTAACTGGCACAAACATTCTATAGAGGAACCCACTGCCTATGCCCTCCCTCAAACCCCAAACAAAAAATAGCAAGTCATTAGCTGGGTTGCCTCAATTAAAACACTTTCGTTTCTAAAATATAAAGTTTGCTTGCAGCGAGCAGTTTAATTTATTTCAAAAAGCAATCAAATGCACTGTAGTGGTCACACAGCTTTTCATTGCTTTTCAAACACTTTCATTCAACAGTGTCTGATGAAGTATAAAATATTCTTTAGGAGACAAATACAGATGTTTAGATTATGGATTAAAATTGGAGACAGTAGCTTTTTTTCTGCTTGTTTTAGGAAATGTAGGAAAAATACACCTCGCTGTTCCTTATTTTACTGCTATTTGGAAAAATCTGTGTCTTAGCATTGTGTAACTTTTATTTCACTCTCCTTAGGATATGATTATCTCTGTATGCAATAGAATAGAAGAAATGTGCAATTCCTTGTTTTTCACTTTAATATTAACAACAGTATGCATGCTTTTTGGAAGGCAATTGTTTGATACTATGCAGTAGTCTTGAGGAACCTTAATTTAGATTGATGCTTTATATTTCATGTAAGGCTAGAGATTCTTCAAATAGGTCATATTTAAGAAGATAAGATGCTCTTTGGTATAGATAAAAAGTAATGCTTACCAAAGTTCTTGTAGTGCTTCTGCTTGAATTCAGAAAGAGTTACTATTTCGTTTTTTTGCCCCTATTGATGTCTTAGTAGCTGAAAAGAACTAGTGCACGTTATTAAAATTTTCATTGCTCTTTAATATGCCTACATCCATTTCTAGATGCTTTGGTTGTGCCTTCAGTCCAGTAGAGGGATGCTTAATGAAATGAGTTGGTGTCATTTCATAGTGTTATCTGTAGATTGGAACAATATTTTTTTATCTTTTTAAGGGGATAATGACATGTATCTGTAAAGGTACATCGACACTACCATCGTTTAGCAGGAAAACTTGAATTCAAGTGAATAAATTAAAATATGACTGGCTATGCAACAATGAGCCCTCAAACTGGATACTTTTTTTCCTAGTAGCTCATCTTTCGAATTTTATGCAAAATGAATTTGAAATATTAAGTACATCCCTGACCTTCCATTCCCCTAAGCTCTCCCACTGCAGATGAAGACATTTTAATCCTTTCTCCTGCAAATTCTGTTTTGTTCCATGCATATTTTTGTAAATTATTTTTCCAAAGGAGCTCCTTTCTGCTTAAAAGATTTAAAAAAAATATTTTTTTTTTACATCCAAGTTTTGAACAGTGGTGTATCATCCTCATTCTTAGCTTGCAGGAAAGCTCAACACCTATTAGTCACTTGGTAAACTTTTACTACTAGGAATTTGCCCAAGCCAAGATTCAAAACCAATCCCAACTGGAGCAGGCTTCCTCCACATGCTCTACATTCATAGCTGCTGCTACTTGGGGGAGAACCACACTCTTGGTGGTTATCTTCACTCTCTCAAGCAGGGGCTTGTATCTCCAAATCATCCTTCTGAGTGTCTGATCTGTGTCATGACTCTGTGTTTCTTGGACTGGACTTTTGTCACTGTATTTGGGAATCCTAATAAAATAGATTATTCCTGTTGCAATTAATTGTGGATTTTTCAGGAGCTTAACCTTTAACATGCAAAATAGAACATGGTGGCATCAGATGACAAGTGTAGGAAGGAACTTTTTTCAATAGGTATTAGTCAGTCTTTCTTTCATAGATTACAGAGGAATATGGAGACAGTATCAATTGCTCTTGAAACACATTACGCTCCCAGTAGTAACAAACAGTACGTCCTTTTCTTGCTGCATCTTCTCACATAGCTATTTCAGCAGCTTGGAGAAGATCTTTGTGGCAGAGTTGCAACTTCCTACATACCAACTGTCTTCAGACTCCAATATTGCTAAGGCCCTTATATCTCAGACCCTTACTACAGGCTTCCGTCCAGCTGTCCCATCTTCCTTACACAATGAACATTCATGTAAATTTGTCCTTCTCTAGGTAGAAAATGGTCTCACTTCTGGATGGTGTTTGTATTTATCAGGAATTGTTCAAAGTGTCTTGAACAGTTGGCTGAGATATTTAGCTCTCACATTGGCCAATTGGACTACCTTGTGAAAAACGCTTGTTTTTGAGAGCAAAGTACTCTGGATCCTGTACATGCTGCCTCTCTCTGTACTATCGTACTGAGAGGTGGCTCTGTGGGAAAGCTTTGTGAAGATAATTACTTTGTTATGGAATATAAACAACAGAAGAAATAGGAATATGAGAATGTCTAAGAGGGCAAAAAGTTTAGAACTGATCTAATTTCAAATTAAAAACAAACAGGAAAGAATTCCAACACCAAAACTGTCTGAGCATTGAGTGTAGCAGATTTAAGCTTTTGAGCTTCTGGTTTTTAATTTTTCAAATTTTTTTTCTTTGCATGTGCTCTTACAGATGAGTAGACTCAGTATGGCAAACCAAGTAGAATGACTAATGTAATTTATGACTATGAAATATCTAAATTATTTGAATATGAGTAGTTTAAAAAGATAGTTATTCAACAATGTATTTTCAAGCTGAGTAGCAGTTGGCTTCCTGTCTATTTGCTTATTACTTGCACCAGTGTAATTGTATTTTGCTAATGTATCTTTTTTTTCTGTACAATAGGCAAAATTAAATTTGGCTTTAAACATCTCTGAGCAAAACTGTTAGAAAAACTCAGTAGTTTCCACCATTTTTAATGATTTAAAAAAAAATTCTATTTTTTAAGTAGGCAATTTCAGCAAAACCTACAAGATAATTATTAAAAAAAAAAAAAGAAAAAAGAAAATAATAAAACTCCTGATGAGAATAATTAGATTTTGTGCAAAATACCTGATATTATTTAACTTTCTTCTTACTGGTCACACATCATGTGACGGTAACATTTGCCATAAGAGTTGCTTGATAGGTGAGAGGATTTTAAAGAATAAAGATTCTCAGACTCCAGTGTGGAAGCTTATTTATATCTTCACTGCCTTACAGCTCATGTGTGACTACATTGTATATTAAAAACAGCAGCTTCTTAACACAATATATGACATTACTGTTTTTTTTTCCCTTATTGTGAAATATCTTCTTTCATGCTGCTTTGATACTCGGCTATTACAGATGCTATTCTCAAGTCTGCAACAGTCTCATCAGTGCACTCCTTTGATCTCTCATGGGATATACAGAATGATGCTGAGGACTGGCTACTGAACAAGGTGGATCTCTGCATTCACTACATCCATATAAGTGTGTACTCACTCAAAGGTTCTTAAGGGACGTTGTAGATGAAACTACTCTTTATGAACACAATCAACATAAGGGAGAGGTTAGTTGCCTTTTTCTGCAGTTTCGCTTTTTAATCCCCTGTTCTTCTTGTGATAGCTTAAAATTGGTCTGAACTATCAGCTATATCAGATGAAGCAGCTGAGCTGCTTTCCAGTGAATGAGATGTCCTCCACTGGTGAAGCACTACATTTAGGCATAAACCTGAGCCAGTAAACTTTAATGAATATCTGTGCTTGGAGATGACAGTAGCAATTTAGGTTTTATTTTTCAAATTTTGTTTAGTGACACTTATCTGCAGTAATAATACTAATCTGGATAGTGTTGGTCTTGGAATTTTTTGGTCCCTACTCCATTTGGAGTGGGGGGCTTGGATTCACCTGTGTAAATATGTATATGGGCACTCCCTTAAGAGCAGCATTGCTTATTGCTAACCTGAATTTCTTTGAGAAGTGATAGCCATTTGCCTGGTTTCCCCTTGTCTTCTGTTGCTTGTCATCTTCTGTTGCACCTTTCTTTTTATATCTTTGGGATTGAGGACTGTGAGGGCATGGTCCTCCATTTATACAAACACTATGTTGAAGGAGAGAGGAGGGTAGACATGCCTCCTGCAGATGAGGAACTGGCTGGGTGGTTGCACCCTGAGAGTAGTGGTCAATGGCACAATGTCTGTATAGACACCAGTAACAAGTGTGTCCCCCAGGGGTCTGTACTGGGACTAGTACTGTTTCATGTCTTCACCAATGACATAGACAGTGAGATCAAGTGCACCTTCAGCAAGTTTGCAGATGACACCAAGATGAGTGGTACAGTTGGCGTGCCTGAGGGATGGGATGCCATCAAAGGGACCTGGACAAGCTCGAGAAGTGGGCCCATGTAAACCTCATGAGGTTCAACAAGGCCAAGTGCAAGGTCCTGCGCCTGGGTTGGGGCAACCCCTGATATCAGTACAGGCTGGGAGATGAAGGGACTGAGAGCAGCCCTCCTGAGAAGGACTTGGGCTTACTGGTGAATGAAAGATTGGATATGAGCTGACAACGTACACTTGCAGCCCAGAAAGCCAGTTGTATCTTGGGCTGCATCAAAAGGAGTGTGGCCAGCAGGTTGTGAGAGGTGTTTCTGCCCCTCTGCTCTGGTGAGATCCCACCTGGAGTACTGCATCCAGCTCTGGAGCCTTCAGTTCAGGAAAGACATGGGCCTGTTGGAGAGGGTCCAGAGGAGCCCACAAAGATGATGAGAGGACTGGAACACCTCTCCTTTGAGGACAGACTGAGAGAGTTGAGATTGTTCAGCCTGGAGAAGAGAAGGCTTCAGGGAGAGAGACCTTATTGTGACCTTTGAGTACTTAAAAGGGACCTATAAGAAAGATGGGGACAGACTTTTTAGCTGGATCTGTTGTGACAGTACAAGGAGTAATGGTTTTAAACTAAAGGGGGGAGATTCAGGCCAGACATGAGGAAGAAAGTTTTTACAATAAGGGTGGTGGAACAGTGGCACAGGTTCCCCAGAGAGGTGATCGATGCCCCATCCCTGGAAATGTTCAAGACCAGGCTAGATCGGGCTCTAAGCAACCTGATCTAGTTGAAGATGTCCCTGCTCATTGCAGGGGGGTTGGACTAGATGATCTTGAGGTCCCTTCCAACCCAAACTATCGTATGATTCTGATTCAGATACTGATTAGGAGAGCTTTCCATCTGAGAGCTTGAAGTGTGTGTGGACAGTATGTACTGAGGAATGTATAAAGAAATACTCTTTATAACATATAAGTGTTTCTAAGGCATAATGTGTGCCTCTGTACCTTGAGTTGCTGTATGTTAGAAAGAAGGTACTTGAATTGCTTTGTGTACTTTTGCATACCTTAATGGTAACAAAGTAAATAACTGAATATTTTGCTGCAATTGGTATTTGGATGAAGCGTGTTTCTACACAATTTTAAGAGCAGCTTTTTACTTTGTTATTCTTTTTCTTGTCCGTTGTGATTTGAATTATCACTTAAATGGGCTCTTAGCACTGTCACTGGCCTCAATCTTGTGGTGATCGTTGTGTGGATGTAAAGTTCTATTAAAGTACTTTTCTGTCCTCTTTTATTTCTCAAAGATACTTCTCAAATAACATTACTGGAAGGAGGGTAGGGTTTGGACAGAGTTCTGAAATCCTTTCATTTAATATGGCCTGAATGATTTACAAAGAAATACTATTTAAAACAGGAGTGTCAAACTTGTTTTCACTGGGGACCACATCAGCTTTGCGGTTGACTTCAGAAGGTTGAATGTAATTTTAGGACTGGGTAAATGTAGGAGTAGTCACATTTATCCAGTCCTAAAGTTACGTTTGGCCCTTAGAAGTCAACTGCAAAGCTGATGTGGTCCCTGATGAAAACGAGTTTGACACCTCCGATTTAAAGCATTTATGGCTATTTAATTAAACTTTTTTTTTTTTTTTTTGTCATTAGTTTGCCTGTTGTACATTTCAAACCAAACAATATAATATTTGACTTTTGGATTTGATCAGTAGCTGCTTTAATTAGGAAATCTTGTGAGGTTTAGATGTTAATAGTTGTTATTTTTAAGGAAAGTGCAGCGCCCGTAAGTGACCACTACTTGTCAGTATTTTACCATCTTAACAGGATCATCTTCCTAAACCTCAGTTATTAAATTATGTATTTTCAGAGTCTAGCTGAACACAATAATACATTTGTTTCAGTCTTTCTTGTGTCTGTCTTGTCTTTCTGTTTGTCTTTTAGACGATGTATGAACTGTTCATGTGTATTGTACTGTTGTTATAGTCATAGGCTGATTATTAACCAAGATGATATCTAGTTGTATACTGGCCATAAAGAAAGCTTGACATATACAATTTTTCATTTTTAATTTCTAAATTTGCATTATGATTTTGAATCTGTAGTCTGTATGTGCTATGTGCAGGTGGATAAATTTTTTTTCTCTACATTTTTAAGTATCTTTTAAGTTAGTGTTTAAACATAGCAATGCACACTATCTGTTTAAACAGCAATTACTGCAAATTAGAAAATTGCAATTAGCAAAGAGAAATTAGTGCGAATCATACATCTTCACTTTCTTCCATGTTCCTGATGTAAACATGGAATCATAGAATAGTTTGGGTTGGAAGGGACCTTCAAAGCTCATGTAGACCAGCCCCCCCTGCAATGGACAGGGACATCTTCAACTAGATCAGCTTGCTCAGAGGCCCGTCCGGCCTGGCCTTGAATGTCTTCAGGGATGTTTCTGATTAGAAGGGAGAACAAATATGCTCATCTTGCCAGTGCTACTGACACACACACACACACATATATATATGTGCGTGTGTATACGCGCATATGCATATATACCTATATATGTATATACACGTGTATATATACGGGTATACGTATATACCTATATAGGTGTGTGTGTATATACACGTGTATATATACGGGTATACGTATATACCTATATAGGTGTGTGTGTATATACACGTGTATATATACGGGTATACGTATATACCTATATAGGTGTGTGTGTATATACACGTGTATATATACGGGTATACGTATATATATATATGTACATATGTGGGTTGCTCTAATAAAATACATTTGTTCTGTCAACTAAAACTGTTTTGAGATTCTTCAGTGCTTTACTTTGAACATGAAGATACCATCAACTTGGACTGGTTGTTTGTATTTATGCATCCATTTTCTAAAACAAGATCAAGTATCATGTTGAATAACAGACTTTAAACAGCTTTTATATGTATTAGTTGTCCTGGATGGCTCTCCTAATTCCTGTGTTTGGCTTCCTGGATTTCTGTGAAGTAAGTCCATGTAGTCATGCTTTGGATGCTTTAGGTGAACAGAATCATCTTTATAGAACATTTTGAACTGTGGTAAGGCAATGGCTACAGTTATGTCTTACGCTAATAACTTGGGTAGGCAAGGAAGTGTTTTTTTCCCATTTTCTTTATGCAACTGGATACTTAGATTCTGTTTGCCTCCCGCTGCACATACTGTGAAGTGCCAGGGGCTGGTGAACTTTCAAGAGAAAGTGGGATAGACTGTTGGTCATATGCATTATTGAAAATTCTCTCCATGCATGTCTTTATCTCTGATCTTTTTAGGCAGACATAAACTTGGTCTGTTCTCTGAGCCATCTGGATGTTTCAATGTGTCATTCATACCCCCCCCTTGGCTCTGGGCTGTGCCACCTGTGGCTAATGGTTTATCTTTTGATTGTAGTTTGAATCTGACTATTGCAACATAAGCAAGTCTCATACGTATCTGTCACTGAAATATCCAGGCAGTCTTTAAATGCCTGGCTGGTATGTCTATGTAACATACTTGGACCAATGATAGCTGCTAATGTATCAAGTTAGGGCAAGAATTTTCGTTCAGATTAGGATGTGGTACATTTTTGCTTCATTTTAAAATATGGCATGAGGTTGGTCTGGTTGTGTATTTTTGCTCTTCGGAATATAATTCACTGAACAGTCTCACTTTGAAAGAGAAAATTTCAGTTCGTGGTCTTTGCATTACTTTCAAAGTTACTTTCAAATAATCTGCTTTTATTTAAAAAAACAAACCCAAACAAACCCCCAAACCCTAAAAATAGTAGAGTTAAATTCCAGTAAAAGTTCTGATTTTCTATTGGAAGATTTTAGTAAGTTGGAAGGACTGAGAACTGTTGTTACAGAGGCCTCCACATAGTGTTCACCATATATAAGAAAAAATACCTGTCTAGCAGGGAGTAAATTATTTTATCAGTTTGAAGTTTTGGGGTTTGATATGCTGTGTATGGATGAGGTAAGCTGAGCTGGGGTATGCCACGTATGTTAATATTCTAATACTGTCTATGGTAGTGAACTTTTTAAAAAGACCTGTAAGAATTACTCTACTGGGTCAAACTAAAAGTTCATCTGTCCTGGCAGGGACAAGAGCCTGTTTCTGACCACCTGGGCAGGCAGTGTAAAATCTAGCTGGTCTCTCCTGAAACCATGCTGTGTAAACCTCTTTACATAAAGTTCTCTGTTTCCTTGTGGCCTCCTCCATGCCTGACCCCTCCAAGGCCTCCTCAGCCTCCTTGTCAGTCTCCTCCTGCCCAACCTGGACACAAATGCTTTCAAGAGGAGGATCTTGGTGGGGGAAACCTAATGGCTGCAGGCCTGTTCCCCTTCCTTGGTGCTTCAGCACCGTCAGGCAGAGCTCTTCTGGGCAGCATCTGCCTGTTGCTTGGGAGCAATCACAGAACATGTGTAGGAACTGCTCAGCATCACCTTCCTAGTTACCGTTTTTGACCATTTGGCTTCCCCAGCCCCTTCTTTGGAGACAACAAATGAAATCAAAGAATCAGTTGGGTCTTTACATAGTATTTTTTTTTCTATTTTCTTCAGCCTTTTTTTTCCCAAGAGAAGTCTCACATAGAGAAACCTCTAGTGGAGAAAAAACAAGAGTGGCACAAACCAGTGAGAGAAAATGATTTAAAAAGGAGTACAAGAAGGAGAGAAAACATAGAATTAGCTCTTACCTATGTAGTTTCTGAATTGTCAGTAACAACTGATGCTTGTCTGGCTGTGAATGACCAGATGTTTTAATTTCTTGATGACGTTTTGATTGTTCAGTGATTGCTTACATAGCACCTACTGGAAAAATGCAGGTTTCACAGTTGAAGCAGTACACATGTGGTATGTTTAATTTATTGTAACATCTCATTCTTTTTGTAGTATTTTAACTGTCATATATGTAAGTTATTTATTAAAAATGAAATGATTATGGGCTATTTTTACAGTATACAGAAAATAAAACTGAGCATCATATTTGTAGTATCGGTGATAAAAAAAGACTGCCTTTGTATTTGAAATTATTGCTATTTAAGAGGATCACTGAATGGTGTTTAGGCTATTAAGTTGAAATAGTGTATGAATTAATGTGCTAATTTAATTTAATTTAGTGGTTTCTTCTGGGAATTAGAATGTACTGCTGCTGCAGAGACATACTTCTTGCCTTCAGCAGGGAAATCTTTGGTAGTTTTCCTGGTATTTCTAATTCCATCCCACCTTTAGCATTTTTCTTGTGATGCTGACATCTCTAGCAAAATTTGAAATTGAAAACATGCGTTTTTGGTCCTGCATTAATTATTTAGTGCCAAAGATAAGGTTGGCATACAGTTGACTATATAGTGAAGCTCATCCGTGGTTAGGACACATCACGTGTCCCTAGTAGACTGTTCTTTACCGCTACTTGTAGTCATTTAAAAAACAAAAACCAAACCAAACAAAAAAACCCCCAACTCAACCAAAAAAACCAACCACAAAACAACCAAACAGATCTCGTGCAATAATGACATTAGCTAAAATTATGTTCATCTGTAAATTTTGTTTGGGTAGCTTTTTTTGGGGATCTCTTTAGATTTTAAGTAAAGTCGGAGTGTGTGAGGTCTCTGTGCAGCACTGGGTTTTATACTTGACTGGAATGATAGATCTGAATCTGTACTGAATGCTTAGAGAAAAATCTTAAAGTCTTACAGTCTTAAAATCTTACAGTCTTAAAGTATCTATGAATCAATAAGATTAAAAGTATAATTCTTTATGTAGCATAATATTTTCAGTGGCATAGTTATGATAAATTTCTTCCACCATCTCTGGTTGTAGTATAAGCTGTTTAAGCAGGAGAGTAGTCCAAACTAAAACTGAAACCCTTATGTTTCTTGAGGTGATGATATAAGACTGAGATAAGTGTATAATCCATTTATTTTCTCCACAAAGCTATTTTTAAAAGCAAAACTTCTAAAGCTGAATGCCTGGCTTCACTGAGGTTGATTAATATCTTGCCTTCAGCTTTCACACACTGAAATTGTTCTCCAATATACAGTGAAGAGAAAATGTTCAAAAACTTGAATGAAATTACACTAATTAAAGGGGCAAATTTCAGGGATATTTGTTTAAGGAGATTTTCCTTTAAAATGTAAAATAAAAATGCTGCTCAGGGAGAACAGACTGGGAAAGGCTTTTTTTTTTTTTTTTTTTTTTGTTTTTTTTTGTTTTTTTTGTCTGGACAGGCTATGTAGTTCTGTTGTAGTTGTAGAAAGTAATGGTGGAAGGAATAGATGTACTTACGCTCTGTGATACTGGATGAAAAGTAAAAGGTGGGTGCTACAGTATCTAACTGATTTGTGGGTACTGTGAAAACCCCTTGGCCATGTTTTGCAGCAAAGAAACAAGACTTATTAACAAAGTTACTCAAATTCTCAGCGAAATGTCTCATTATGACGAGTGATCTCTTTGAGCTGGTGTTCCTAAGTGATATTTAAGATGAGCCGATGACGTTGTTATGCCTTGAAACTTCCAAACTTCTGTTGTGTATGTTGCAAATTGTATGTGGTGTTAATGTCTGTGATGTCCAATGCATTCCTTTACCAGTGATTGGCCAGGTTCTGCATATAGTGTTGGTTTGCCGAGGGAAGTGATTTTGAAATTTATATTCATGGAAATTTTATTTTTGTAAGATACTTTAGAGAATGTACTGAAGTCTTTTTATATACCTCAGTTTTGGGTGGAGCGGGGTGGGGGTGGACATGATAGAGTAAGTCCCCAGGGTTTTTATTATTATTCTTATTTTCAAAGGCACACCAATGTCAGTAACTTTTGATCAGGAAGGTTTCAGTTGATTCTGTCTGATACTGTGATTCTAAGTATCTGTCCAGATTCAGATAAAAATAACTTTTTCCTTTTTTTGGCTTGTAACAGAACCTTATGGTAGTATTTTCCTTACTACAGTGCATGGTAGTTCATGTCATGCATATTTTATATTAGAGAATATATTATTTTCATCTGGTATGTTCACAGCTTATCTATAGGGGATCTCTTGAGCCTCTTAGACCTTCATCTCAAAGTCTGACCTTGGGGTCAGCCTTGAGCTTGTGGAGCTCTATATATGGGAAGGATGTTAGTGCTACTTTTGACTTTGTATTTGGCCCTGTTCTGTGCTTGAGCGTGTTTTATGTATGCACAGATTTATTTGTTTTTTCATGACAATATACATTGGCTCCACATGGGAATATTAGAGAGTCAGAAAGCATTTGTCTAGGTCCTCTATCTGTGGATATATCAGATATATCACAATTCTTTCATTTTGACTATGTTACAAAGAAGACTTCTGTAACTTTTATGAAGAAGTTCATGATATACTTTTCCCCTCTAAAGGTTTTAAGGAAGCAAGTCGCTAAAGGAGATGAAACAGAACTTCTGAAAAATAAACTTGTGAAATATGAAAGTGAAAAGAACCAAGTAAGACTTAATTTTTTTTCTTTCTTGTTTGGTTTTAAATAAGTCTAGTGTCATATGTTATAGAATGTGCTTCCTTTTTCAGACAAAACAGGAGCATAAAACTTTCTTTATTCTTGAAGATAACAGGAGGTGTTTTGCATCAGAGGCACTGTAAATGTAGCTATGCTGAACTTCTGACTTTCCTTCAAATATCTTTAGTTATACTGTGTTACTTGTAACAGCTCTTCCATCCTGCCAGGCAGACACGTTTATAACTTGGGGATTATCCTTGAGTTTTCTCTGGTTTGTCTCTGAAATTGTACATAATCTGCTGTTGCTTAATTGCAGCAGCTCAAAGATGCAGCTTTTCTTCATCCCTGCAACTAATGCATGCTAGTTATTTTGCACCAGGATTATTATTAATTAATCTTACTGAACTATCTGTTGCCATATTACTCTCTTCATAGAAAACAAGATTTCTTTTATTTCTGCTCTGACAGGGTTCTAGGGCCATATTACACTTTTTCTAGCTTTTTTCCTCTTATATCGAGTTTAGACTTTCTGTCAATGCTTTCAAAGTTATACCCCTTTATGCTAAAGTATCTATGTAGTATCTATCTATTCTATGTTATGTTATGTCTTCATTCCATTAACATTGCCCTGTTTACTTGGCCCATTTGCCAGCCTCTCAACATCCTTTGAGATTGCTATCTCTGCAATAACAATTTCCTCTGTCAAAAACTCTATTTATTTCCATATGGATCTTTGTGATCTTTGAACTATTTGTGGTAGAAGTCAGAAAATATTTTGGTAGCTTTTGCTGGTTTTTTTTCCTAAGTGGTCATCAGTTTGCTGATTATATCTGATTGAACATTTTAAAATTCCCATAAGATTATATTTTTAGGAAAAAATTTAATTATATGAAATTATGGGCACTTCAATTTTTCAACCATCTTGTTTCCAGAATAATTCAAATACATCTTGCACAATGCAGAAAAAGCACAGAATTTACCACTTACCAGTTCCACTAATGCATGTAATCTCTAACATTTTTGTGAATGAATTATGTAACTTCAAATGTTAAGTCGTTGTCAATTTTAGTTTGAAAGTATGTCTCAAATCCAGGGACAATGTTCTTGAAACTTCTTTAAAAAGTTTGTCTTTAGTTCTTTTACTTTGAAGTGGGTAAAAATTGGCTTTCATGCTTTCTTAATTTTTTTATTATATGTGCCATTTTGTGTCTTCATGTGACACAGAATGTTGTATACAAATTATAGACTGTGTTAAATTTTTTGTGAAATTTAAATAAATATAGCATGGATTTAGTATAAATCAAAGTTGCTTTAAATTTTTGGACAAGTAAGAATATTGTGTATATTATACCTTGTTTTAAATAGATGCTTATACCAATTAATTTCTGCCAGAATTAAATAGTTAAAATGCTCTTTTGTACTATGATGAAAACATTGCTTTTCTTTCAACATCTTCTGAAATGAAAGCTTGAGCAGGAATTGGAGCAGTCCCGGAAAAAGTTGAGTGAATCAGAAGGCTGTAGAGAAGCTCTTTTGCATCAGGTAACTGCTTTGGTGTGGTGAAAATCCTAAAGTTTTCATAGCTGAGTCTTTCTGCTTAATCTTCCTGTCTTGTACTCTGATAACATTGTTTTGGGAGGGAAGAAGGAGATACAGAAATACAGGTTTAAGAGTCTAAAATATGGGGACTGAGCTCTTATGCTTTTCTACTTTCCAAACTTTAATATATATATGTTCATAGATAATAATTACACTAATGGTACTTGTAAGTACATAAACATGTTATTTGTAACTGCCCTTCATACTATGCTTTAGAACAACTTCTATATTGGTAATTGTTATGCAAAGTGCATGCTATAATTGCTGAATTCAGATAAACCAGTGACCTAGAAGTAGTTGCTGTATTGTATACTAACATATAACAAAAATATATAAAAAGCAAACACCTGAAAAACTAAAGTGTGCTGTGAACAAGACTTATTGATGCACATATGATTAAATCTAGAAGTTGCAGGAATCTGGATTATAGCTTTAGAAAAGTGTCCTTTCTTCTAAACATTTCTAATAATGCAGTCTTTCAAGGGAGCTGGGGAAAAAGATGGAAATAAATAGGGAGGGGGCAACTGACACACTTATCTGTTAGCATTAGTTGTTTGCCTTTTGTATCTAGCAGAAGTTTGTGCTGGTTGTATTACTGTTTTTAATTTAGCTCTCTGTGCTTGGATTGTAGTGCTATATGGGTAATATGATTTTGAGCTGTTTTCCTTCAGTACAATTTTAGCATGTCATATTTTCTTTACTTTCACACACACAATGTCATGTCTGTAAGTATTAGATTGTATGTGATAGAAAGGAAAAATGTAAAAAGCCTATTTCTGAAGAATAAATACATTGTATTTTTAATTAGTAGAATTTACATAAAATATATTCCTTATTAAATTTTTATAGATATTTTCACTAGCAATGTAAAAAAACAATTGCAACACATAGAATGTTAGCATTTTGTTCGGTCTAGAGAAATTAATGCTCATCTGTGGTAAAAATAACAAATTAAAATGTTTCCTTTAATTTTGAAAAATCACTTTGTGGCCTATAATTAGGAAAGAACTTGTCTTTTTGTTTACCATCTGCAGAACTCTAGGGATTAATTTATAAATATTACTTGTACATAGCCTTTTTTTGTATTTTATAGTGTTTAACAAAAGTGTGCAGTTTAATCTTCATTCTGTTTTTCACTAAATATTTAACACTTGTACATGCATTTCAGATTGAGGATCTTCGTTCCCAACTTTTGAGAGCAGAAGGGGAGCGTGTAGAGTTGCAACATCAAATTTCACATGTTACTATGCACCGCCAGAGCTACCAAAATGTACAAGATGATGACAGGAGGATTAGAACAGGTACAACTCTCAGATTTTACACTATAGACCTGCAAATTAGTTAGTTAGCCTGGATATTAATTCTCTCTTTGAGTCTAATTTTTCTACTGTTTCAACAAAAGCAGTCATTTAACAGCTCAGCTCTAAGTTAATAAGTACTGGCACCTGAATATTAATAAATAAATAGCAATAAGAATTAAAATTTAAGATGAAATACCATGACTTGCATGGCTAAGACAAATGAAGATTATTAGAGACAATTTCAAAGAAGTGGATAGTGGGGGTTTTTTTGGTGGAAGAAAAACGTTTTAAATATTTTTAAATAATATTTTTTCTGAAATTTTACGTTTCAGTCCATTTGCAGTTTAAATTCTGCCATCTTGAAAATTCTAACAGAAGTCCTTTACCTAGCTGGCTTAAAAGATGAGTTTCATGAATTTCTGGTAGAATTTCTGAGGGGTAACAACATGTTCCAGAGAGGTTAAGAAAATTTTCTGGTATGATGCAGTCAGGGCTTCTGTTTGCAGTATGTCAGAATTTTAGAGATGGAAACATGATGTTTTGAAGAAAAATATTTTTAAAACTTTCAAGACGTAATTGCATATAAAACTACCACTTTAGCAAGGTCTTTGCTACCTTCTTAGTTATCTATCTGTATTTAAACTTTTCAAATATAATAAAAAAAGGCATTAGAGAAAGTATTTGTCTTTCTCCTTATTAACACAGATATGTATTACTCAAGATAACAGAGGAATAGTGACTCCAGGTCCAGTGTCTCTGTGAACGTTTAATTGGTTTGCTTAATGGCTTCTTTTTATATTTTCATACTTCAGCTACTGAATTATCTTGGTTATTAAAATAAGACTCTGACTCTGTTTTACAAATCTCATACAGAGCATTGGAAAATGGGTAGACTTTGTACATGGCTTAGCTTCAGACACGTAACACAATGCAGTCATTTTAATAGTTTTTCTCCAGTCATGTTAATGTATCTGCTTAAAAGTGAATTTATTTGAAACAATACGTCTATCAAGTTAGTGAAAGCGTATTTTGTTTTTTCCATTTGTTTTATAGTTATAAATCAAAACTGTTGTAAAATTATGAACTATATAAAAAATGTACTGGGGCTCTTAAGATATACACATTTATTTATAGAATTTGTGCTGTTGTGTTTCTCCTTACTGCATTATTTCTATTTCTTCGAAGATGTATGGGAAGCATATGGAGATTTTCTTTACCTCTAGTAATTGTTTATGGCCTTTTAATTTCTGTTTGATGAAATTTACAGCTTACTCCCATCAAGAACTTATGTTGTAGTTGTAGGATTTAGACATAAAATTCATAGATAGTGTGACTTCCAAATCAGGAGGTATTACTCTGGTGGGATAAGATCCCAGCCTTGAAGTTTGCAGCCAGGTTTTGTTTACACTAGAATTTCCCAATGTTTCTTCCAACCTATTTTATTTTATTGGGGGAAAAACCCCATGAAATGACTTGATAGACAGAAAAATAGTGTCGCATTCTTTAAAAGGTTATGATATAGGTATAGCCATGTTTTTGCAGATACGTTGATCAAAATCAACAGTGGTAGAATAGTCTTAAGTAGAGAAGAAAATTAGCAAATGGGAAATGACGAAAAAATTCCACAAGTTGATGTTTCTGCTGGGCCTATTGTTCTGTTCTTACTATTTTATAGTAGCTGAAAGATATGAGAGAGAGAAGCAAGAACTAGAGAAACACATTTTGGAGCTTAAAGCAAAGCTGAGTCATAATACTGTAATGTCAGAGGTAGAAGAACTAAAGAAATGCATAGAACGTAAGGACAAGGAGAAAGCCCAGCTTGTAATGCACATACAGGTAAGTGTTTTTGTTTGTTGATTTGCTTTTTAATACCTTTCTATGTGTTTAAGGTAGGTGATGTGCCAGATTAGGGAGTAACTCTTAAAAGAAAGAGTAACTGTCATGCTCTTCCTATTCTTGTTAATAAATTAAGAAAGGTATTTGCTATTGTCCATGAATTTTTGGTTTGGATTACTTGTCTTTCACACATGCAAAGTAAAGGTGATCTGATTTTTATCAGCAGTGACCATTAATAATGGTTTCTGGAATTACTGTTATAAGTTAGAATTTACTTCCTTATTCCCTATTCCATCATGCTTTAGAACTAAAGTTAAACTTTAAGCAAAATGGGATACCTTGTTCTGTGAGATAGTGCAGTAGAGTAACAATAATATATCATAACTGCTCTCTTTTAATGATTAGATGAAATATAATAATTATATGAATAAATATTAGCATTCTTACTTATGGTACACATGCTATTTGAAGTGATTCTCCGTGAAAAGCGTAACAGCGGTCTCTGACCCTGGAATTTTAGTTAGAGGACTTTTACCTTGAACACAAAAAGGGGTATAAGGAGACAGTAGCCTTTTTTTTGTTTGTTTGTTTTAGACAGGATATTTATGTATTTTTGGATCTTGTCTGGATTTGTTATTGGTAGTAAGATCCCTGAACAGTAACTGTTTGCTACTGTGTTTCATGACTGTCAGGAGAAATTAGGGTATTTTCAAAACCCCATGTGGGATTTCAGTAGTCAAGTATATAATATTTGTTGTACTTGTTTTGGGACATTCAGTAAAATGGGCATTTTGTATTATGTGTTTATTTTTCCAGTGAAGGTACTTTTCTTTGCAAGAGTGTTGTATCACTTTGGAAATTCAAAAGTAGGAATTTTGTTTTTCTTTTTGTTCAGTTCTGCTGTTTTTCCATGTGAACTTGCATTTAGAAAAGACTGAAGTCTCAAAATAAGTTCCTACATGCTTCATAAAAATTGGTCACTGAACAGGTTTAAAAAGACCTAGAGTGTTCCTATAGAGGACAAAGCAAACAGAACTCATTTCCTGATGCCCATGAGCACTTGTGTTCTAGCTGGCCAATGCAACTCCAGACTAACCCAAAACATGCTGGTTTATTGTTTTTTGGGGCCTGAGAAATTCCTGTTACTTTGGTGGCAGGAGTTAATGGGATAAAAACCCATAGAAACCCCTGTTTTATTTTTTTAATTTTTTTTTTTCAAACTTCTGCTTGTCCAACATGCTTTCTTGAGGGTCAGAATGATGTTCTAATACTGATTTCCTGATCTGTGAAAATACTGCTGGAAGAGTGCTCAGCTGGGGTCGTTGCCATTGCTTTAAGTTAGAAATCTTTGACTTCCCCAATTATTTCAACAGAACATACTTTGTACTTCTTATCTGCTTCCCACTGCCACTCTCCTACAGAGGCAGTAACAGGAAAATAACTGGTGTATTTTTATTTTAATGAGACATCAAGGAATGCGAGGATGTGAATTTCTAAACTTACATGCTAACAAAGCATTTTGTCAAGCCTGTTCTAACAGCTGCTCCTATCAGATAGTCTGATTCCCAGTTGGAAGTGACCAGTCATGTTTGACTTGAGCGTTTTTTATCTTTGGTTAGTGGGCAGGATGTAACTGCACTTCCCTCTGGTGTACATGTGATATTAGAAATTTCTTTTGATTTATTTAAATGTCATTATTTTCAACATTTGAGTTTTATGTGTTGTACATTTAGTACCTGACAGTTGCCATAAACTCACAATATGATGTAAAATAGAGGATAAAACGGATTATAATCACATTCTTAAACTCATTTTTAAAAGTGAGTTCAATCTCAAATTAATTTTTAAATTTAATAGAAAATTGATTTCAGTTGCTATAGTTTACTTGAGGATGCTTGTGTAAGATCTTGCTGATGTATGCAACTATCTTAAATATATTTTTCTGTGTGGAACTATATAGATATGAGGCTGTTATAGCTAACTATTTTGACGTGACTGTTATGGCTTAGAAATAAATGGATTATGAAGATGCAATGCCCTAATTTCTCTGTAATAATCTTAGACTCTTATGCTGGTGAAATTGTTTGATTTACTATAATTACTTCTCATTCTAATTAGGTTAAAGTAGTCTTACAGTATTGTCTGGTACAGTAACAGCAGTCAGATTGTTAAAATATTTCAAATTTTCTGAAAGTTATTGATTTGTTTATTTGAGATAAGAAGTGTTCTAGTAAATGCCTTTCAGCCATATGCAGATGGATGAAGATCTTTTCCTCATTAAAATTCATTTTATGTCTTTTTCACCCTATAAAGATGAAGTTGTTAGCCAATTATTTTCATTATATGAGCCAGTTAAGATATCTGAAAATCAAAAAGTAACTATTTTCTAAAGATAAAGAGAGATTCTTATAAAATAAGCTAAATCAATACCTTCAATGGTGTTCAAATGCTGAAATAGTACTACAGATAGATTGCAAATGTACAGGTGCTATTCACTTTGATAAAGTTTCTATGTAGAATCATATATCAACTTGAAAAAAAAGCGTGTTTTACCTATATCTTATATTTAGATAAACCATTTCCTGTCACAGCAAGTAATGGGTCACGCTTTGGGAAAATATGGAGGAGGCAGGTATAATATACCTTTTACTGAACAAATACCCTTCTTGTCTGATTCAATGTGCACATCTTTGATTATACAATTCACAGAATTTATGCTTACATGAAAAATTCTGGATTAAAAGTTCTTGATGGTTAGATAAAATATGATTAGGAAGAGATGCAGATTAGGTTAGATGAATAAACTGATATATGAACTCTGAATTCAGGAAAAGTTGATAAGAGAAATAATTTATATAGCATTGTTGAAAACAGTATCAATGACGAGCAGTATGATTACATAGCATTAGAATCTGGTGACTACACTGCTGAGATACAGAGCAGAAAGAAGAGAGGATGGAGAAAAATAAACATAGATCTACTTTAGGTGACTAATGTAATTAGCATGGTGGGGTGACATGTGGCTGTGTTTTTAACAGTATAGAATGTTTGCACCTAACTGTGATCTAAGGCATTAGTTCAGTAAATTGTAGCAAATTTGTGATCCTCACTTGCATTTTTAACTGTTCATAAAAGTTTTAAGGAATGTGGCACTAACTACCCTATGTGTTCTGCTCTCTATACCTAGAATGAATTTTGTTTTGCAGTTTGTGGTGATTTGATTTTATAAATTAGGTGTTGAAAATGCAAGTTAAAAGTATGATATGTGTAGTCAAGCTAGTAACTAGAAGTCCAAACTATGTTTGTTACCAGAATGTAACATGTTTCGTGCCTATGGTGATTAGTTTACACTTTATACGGAAAAATAACTAGGCACCAAGTAGAAAATGTTGGCATCTTTCTGTGCCTCTAGTTTCTTACAAAAGTTGAAAGCTAGATTACATATTGAGATTTTGGATATGAAGAAAATTAGATGCACAGCCGTTCTAGTAGGGGCAAATGTTGCATCTGTTTTTGAGTTTGTTGATCACCTCTGTTCTGTGTCATCTCAGGCAATCCCTGAGATCAGATGGTCGGAGCCAGTGCAGCTGGAGCTGCATCTTGAGGTACAGGGGGTTTTTGGGACCCGGCAGCTCTTGTGAAAGTGGCTGACATGGTGTGGGCGTTGCCAGGCTAATGGCGATCACACCGCCGCCCCAGCCTTGAAAAAGCCTCAGGGAGGGCAGCGCTCCAGGTGCTGGGAGGTGAGACCAGTGTGTGAAGCTGTGAGTACCACCCACACTGTGCTGCAGCAGCGGGTGCGGTAGCTCGTGCAGCAGGGTGCAGAGGTTCTGTCCCTCCTTGCTCGGTAGACCATCTCGCCTGCTGGCAGTCTCCCAGACTGCAGCTGACCATGGTCTCCTCCAGACAGAGGGTTTGCCCCAAAAAGACTGTGTTGACCCAGACGGAGGACCTGCCCTGGTCTGTGGCTGTTCAGGTCTCTGGCTGCAGGGAGTGCCAGAGACCGCTGCTGCTGCTGCTGAGGGAGGGAGGCAGCATTCCACCTGCGTGAGGTGTGAGCAGGTGGGAGATCTGCTCAGCATGGTGGTGGAACTTAAGGAGGAGGTTGAGAGACTGAGGACCATCAGAGAGTGTGACAAGGAGGTTGACTGGTGGAGTATTGAAACATCAACTAATGTTGGCTCTAGTATGCTTGCTACATTTTCGAACATTTTTTTGCTTTGTTTTAGAAACATCTACCAAGCTGCTGGATTCTCTTTCTATTCATCACTGCTTTCCAACATGCCCAGTGTAAAACTGGGTAACACCTGTTACTTTTGTGGTGAATGCTATTCTTTCCTTGTCTATTTCCTTTTTCCTCTCATCTGTTTATATTCATTTCCTTATCTTTCTATTTGCTTTATTCCATATTTGTCTAGTGTTTAACATAATGAGGATTTTGGAAAATGATTCCTTCTCAAACTGAAAATTTAAACAAGAACAACCAGAAGAGGAACAAATGCAGAAAGTAAAATACTGCACAGAGTAACCATGTACTTTATATCTTGTGTTGAAGTTTTTTTACCATTGCAGAGGGAGAGATTCTGTGGGCTAACAGGGCTTCCTCTGGTAGTCAAGAAAATCTTTTATGCTATTCATATTTTAGATAGAAATGTAATTTAACATCACTGTATGTTGTTTTATAAGGTTTCATATTGCATATCTTGCAAGTTAAAATTATTATGTTTTGCTATGATTATTCAGGTATTAACATCTGACTTGGAAAACAGGGAGAAACAGCAGGAAAAAATGCTGGACCAGCTAAAGGAAATACAGAGTTGCTACAAGGCTTGTGAGAATGGACGTAGACAAACTGAACTCCAGTCTGCTGAGTTAGCCCAACAGGTTGAAGAGACTACCAAAGAAGCAGAACGATACCTCACTGAATTCAAGCATTCAGAGGCACTCAGGCTCGAGATTGAGAAAAAGAGAGAAGATCTGAAGGTGAGAGCACAGGAAACCATCCGCCAATGGAAGCTGAAATGTAAGAAACTGGATCGTGAGGTGGAAAAACAAAATGAAACTATCAACCAACTGATGGACAAGAACAGTCAGGTAAGATTGACTGTTTTTTGTTTGTTGTGGGTTTTTTGTTTGTTTTTTATTATTATTACCATTCCCATTTATTTTACAAATGAAGGTAAGGAGTTCGTTTATGCAAACTGTGACTTACACCACCTGCCTCCTGAAGTTCTGGACCAAATTTTCTGGTGAACTATAAAACATCTAATAGGTGGCAATATTTTTTAGCTATTATGGAATTCTGCATTTTCCTCTTTATCCCTTATTTATTTCAGTCTCTTTGTTTAATCAAAGCTTTCTCCTTGTAGAGAAGAAAGTTCCTCCATGAATATTGCTTTTACTTTATCTTTTCAGTTAACAGTTAATGTACCTTATTTTTAGTTAATTTTTAAAGAAATAATGTGATGTTATTTTTTGTAAAAAATTTAATCACATTAAGTAATAACCCAAGTTCAAGTTATGCATTGTCTTATGTACTGGACAGTGGTCACATCTTTTGAAAGCAGGTGTTTATTTTCACCATGTAGGTCAGATTGTTAGCAGACCGTAATGCTGTGTGGACTTTAACACAACTGGTGTATTTTTTAATTCCAATCTGTATTTAAGCTTTTCTCAGAGTCTAGGCTTATTAATGACGTGTATTATTTCAAGTAAAGACAGCAGGTTCTGAAATACCATAAGGACTGCAGTTTGGTTTGGATTTGATGTTTGGAGCAGAAAAGTAGATATTTTTTTTGTTTGAGAATGTACAGAGCTTTTAGCAAAATCTGGAGATTTGAGCAAAAAAGGCACTCTGCCCGCATTTGAATGAACATGCTGCCAATACCTGCCATGAAATTCCTAGGTTTTTGTTCGTGTACATAGTTTGTGTTCCTTATATTTTTGTACATTTTTAAATGCTTTTCATGTATGTTTTCAGCATCTTCCTTGTGTTTTTTTTTTCAGAACTTTTTATTTGAAAAAATGAGTTCGAAATTTGATCACGTAACATTTCTGGGCTTTTAAATTGTTTTTGTTCAGTGTGGCAAACCACTTATTCTTCTCTTCCTCCTCCTAAAAGTTTTCTCAGGAAAATCTATTGGGTCTTTTGTTTTGTTTTCTGACTTAGCAGAATTCCTTGACTCTTCCTGCTCCTGATGCTGCTTTAAAGGCAAGCACTCGCATCAATGTTAATACTCATCATCCTGTCTTGGAATAGTAGTAGAAACCATCATTCTGTCTGTAATGAATCTGAGTGTCTATATTTTCCAGTGACTGAGTCAAAAGGTGCCTGTTCCTATAGTGGTTGGTGTAGTGCTAAATTTCATGCTGTGAGCGTTTATCTTAACTTACATGTTCTGCTGGTGCAGTCTACTATATTGTATGCCCTATGTTTGCTTTAATAGAGGTTCCTTCACCTCTTCTCACTCTTTTTCTAGTGATGTGCATCCAATTTAGGTTACTAAATCTGATGGGATTGGGATGGCTCCATGCTGTCCACTGTTTTGCCCTGCTCAAATATTGTAGTTTCTAAGGGGTACGTGGTGTGAAGTATGGCAAGTCTGCATTCATCCTGTGTTGTTCCTGATCCAATAACCTATTTTAAAACTGGTACATGAATGTATGAGTGTGGTCAGAGTGCGAAGTCACAGTGGCGCTAATAACAAGTTGAAATTAATAAACTCTAGCAAATCTAAGATGTGACTCCTGGGGTTGCTGTTTCATTCCTGAGCTACCTAGCATATTCCATATTTTTTGTTATAATTTACTCTATCCATACTCCAACAATTAATTCCATAGTAATCTTGTTGTATTGGTTAGCCCTAATAGTAGTCTGAGGAAATGATGTTTGCAAACATTCAGAAAGTTGTTCATCACAGAATCACACAGTTGAGGTCCCTTCCAATCCATAACAAAGATCATCTAGTCCAATCCCCCTGCTGGAGCAGTAGCACCTAGATGAGGTTGCACAGCAATGTGTCCAGGTGGGTTTTGAATGTCTCCAGAGAAGGAGACTCCACAGCCTCCCTGGGCAGCCTGTTCCAGTGCTCTGTTACTGTCACTGAGAAGAAGTTTCCTCTCAAATTTAAGTGAAACCTCCTGTGTTCCAGGTTGAACCCATTACCCCTTGTCTTGCCATTGGTTGTCACCGAGAAGAGCCTGGTTCCATCCTCCTGACACTCACCATTTACATGTTTGTAAATTTAATTAATATTTTACATATTAATGAGGTCAGCCCTCAGTCTCCTCTTCTCCAAGCTAAAGAGACCCAGCTCCCTCAGCCTTTCCTCATAAGGGAGGTGCTCCACTCCCTTAATCATGTTCATTGCCCTGCACTGGACCTTCTCCAGCAGTTCCCTGTCCTTGAACTGAGGGGCCCAGAACTGGACACAATATTCCAGATGTGGTCTCACCAGGGCAGAGTAGAGAGGAAGGAGAACCTCTCTCGACCTGCTAGCCACCCCCCTTGTAATACACCCCAGGATGCCATTGGCCCTCTGGCCACAAGAGCGCAGTGCTGGCTCATGGTCATCCTGCTGTCTACCAGGACCTCCAGGTCCCCTTCCCCTGTACTGCTCTCCAGCAGGTCCCTTCCCAGCTTTTACTGGTACCTGGAGTTGTGCTTGCCCAGATGCAAGACTCTACACTTGCCTTTATTATATTTCATTAAATTTTTCCCTGCCCAACTCTCCAGCCTGTCTAGGTCTCGCTGGATGGTGGCACAGCCTTCTGGTGTGTCAGCCACTCCTCCCAGTTTGATGTCATCATTGGCTGATCTCCTACTTAGGTAAATGGAGGTGTTAAGGAAAGGAAGAAAACCTGAATTATTTAGAAGTCATACATGTCTCTATGAGAGTTAAATGAGAAGCACGAAGTAGAGGAGAGTTGTGAATAACAAGCATGAGGAGCCCCAAAATGCTCTGAAATAACTATTCATGTAGACATTTGATAGTGCTGTCCACCTTGACATTTTCTTTGTTGCATAAGATTCCTTGATATGGGTTTAACCTCTTTTTTGACACAAATACATCCAAATGCTAGATGCAGTCACTTTGGTTTAGGCTGCATTTAAGAACTGTTGTCGGTATTTGTTCCTATTTCAAAAATCATCAGCATCTTACCAATGAACTTGGGGTAAGTGTCACTCCTGAGGAAAATCTCTTTATTGGAAGATATGTAATACAAATAAACTGTGTCATTGTGTAAGCAAAAAAATACAAACATTATTTATGTTCTCAATACAAAGTTTTAGTTTCCAAATGAGAATATAATCAATCTAGATGCAGCATTTGTGATAAGCTTCAGGGAACTAGATGAACATAATTTAGCCAGCTGTGAAATATACATTCAATAAACATCTGAGACAAAACTCTAAAAATAAATAATGAAGAAAAAGGAGAAATGGCAGTCTGTTTGCTTTACTTTATGTGATAGAACTTCAAAGGGTTGATTGCAAAGTTTCAGAATTGGGTTACAATCATAGCTTGCAATTTTGTGAGATGTTCGAAATATTTTCAGACAATAGGTAGGCTTTAGAAAGATTGTTTAGATTTTCATTCTTTTGGAGTTATTTGGATAATTTGGTTAAAGTCTTGCCTATGTGGTTATCCTTGGTATTGGTTGACAATGAAATTTCTAACATCTTGTGTCTTTTGGAATTTATTTTCTTCTAAGTATGGAATGTAGAAAACTTTTTTTTTTTAATTTATATTTTAGTTATGGGTGCTTTTTCTTTTTTTAAAGCCAAATCATGCAGCTAGAATTACAAGACAGTTTTAGGAAAGTTGAAATACTGAATACTTTTTTCCAGAAAAAAAAAAACGCCTCATAGCCATTACTATATCTTTTGTTATTTTTATATTTCATTTTGCTTTGCTTATTCTTCATGTAATTACAAATTGTTTTATGTTTTTAACCTGTACACTGTTAATCTTATTAGCCTTTTTGTTCTGGATTATTTCAAGTAATTTTGCTATGTCTGTAAGAATGTGTACTGCTTGTGAAATTAGTGGAAGTAGTCAGTAAAATTCAGTATAAAATTCATTTAAACCAGTTTAAAGAATCCAGTAGGGAAATCTCATGTTGTGCCTTTATCATTTGTTTTCATGTAATTTTCTTGAATTACCTTAGGTTTCACTCGATTTTTTTTTTCTTTTTTCCTAGGCCCTCAAAGAAAAGGATGACCTCAGAAGTCAGCTCCTCTCTGCTATACACCAGATAGAAAACCTTCGGAAAGAGCTGAATGATGTGCTTACAAAGAGAGCCCAGCAGGAAGAACTCTTACACTGCAAAGAGGCAGAACTGAATGAAATGAAGTCTCACCAGGTATCTCTTGAAGAAGAGATCAAAGAAGTTCAAGGTACTGTAAATAAATTAGAAAATGAATTGAAAAAGCAAGTTCTTCTACAAAATCAAATGCAAGCTGAAAAGGAAAACTTGGAGACAGAACTTGCAACTAGTAACTTGATCCATAAAAAAGACCAAGAAAGACTCCTAGAAATGCAAGCAGATGTAAAAAACTTAAGTGCTGTACGTGTGGAACTAGCAAACAGAATAGCAGAAGAGGAGAAAGTGAAAAAGGAATTACGTAAGAGCCTTTCGGATCTCCAGAAACATCAGGAATCTAAGCATGAAGAGATGACTTCAGCTAGCAGGCAGCTGAAGATGGAAAGAGAAGTTCACCAACAGGAGTTGGCAGATCTTAGATCAGAACTACAAAATGTTAAAATCAAACATGAACAAAACGTTCAAGAGCTCATGAAACTCCTTGAACAAGGAAAGGATGATGCAGAGGCTCAGATTAGAATGCTAAAGGTACTTATTCTGAAGAATTACAATGTCAGACTTCTTTTTTCTCTCCCCCTCCTATTGAGTGATAAAGCCCATGCTTTATTACCTTCAAAACATTTAACACACATTTTATTGTAGGTCATCCTAAAAGTTTAAAGTTCAGAGTAAAAAAAAAAAAAAGTAACAGTAACAGTTTTAGATAAAAAGCTTTTCTTAGTTCAAAAGTAGTGAAACCAGTACGTCTGTGATCAGAACAGCTATGAACAGAGGGGGATACATGAGGCTGTAGTGTTTTAATGTGATCTGATTTTTCTTCAACTGCTATTTTTACAGTTTTATAGTTGTGACCCTGTTAAAGAGCTTGCAGTGTTTCAGAGGTGGTGCATTTTTTAGATGTTTAAATTGTGTGGTGCAAAGACACTGTCATATCTGGAAACACTTTCAGAATGTGAGTAGTGATAATGTATAACACTTGTTAAGGTTAATTTTGATCTTTCTGTTTTAAAGAGTTTTTTAAATTTCTGTTTTCTGTACTATTTCTCCAAAAACTAAGTTCCTACAGTAAATGATGCAATATAGAATTTTATTCAGGAAGAAACAAGTCACTGTCTTTAGTTTACATCATTTGTTCCTGATTCAAGGCTATTGCATTGCAAAGAAAATGAGCATTTTAGTGGCTTTAATGATCTGAATAAAATTGAGAAGTTGAAGTGGTCTAAGTTGCAGAATTAGCTGTTAACAGTTGTATAAACTATACTTTGCACTTTCATTGAAGCAATTTTGGTTACATGGTTAAATGTATACGTAAGAGAGTATTTTTATGTCCTAATAATACCAATGATTTTTATATTCATATTAATGGAGTCGGTAGTTTTGCACGTAGGTTGTAAATTACCAATATGGTTTGAGTGTGCTTTTGAGGCACTATAAAGATGCTTTCTACCTCAGTCCCATCAAATTAAAAAATTATTCATATCAAAATTCTATCAATTTAACCTTAAAAACATATAAAATCCTTAATCAAAGCTTAAGTGATTAATTATGTATTTTGTCATAAATCATATAAGCATGTTTGTTTCCTTTCTTCTTCTCACAAATGTACAACTAGGTAAAAATGCATATTTTCCATGTTTTTGCAGTTATGAATTGACATTCCTTAGAAAAGGATGTAAATTTAATGTATCATTCATGACATAATAATTGACAATAATTCTTAAGCGATTACTAACACAGAAAGCATTATGAATATAGTTCTTAATGGAAGGGTCGTTAAGAGGAAAATATTTTGACAGCAGTGCTTCACATTGGACATTTAATTTGTAATGTGTCTAGCATTATTTAAATGGTCTAAATATATGTGTGTGTTGTTTTTTTTTTTCTTGGACAGTTGCATTGAAATTCAGACTGTACATTTAATATCAATGGGAGAGAAGGAAAGTGTATTTTGGATTGTAGTAATCAAAAAATGAGTTGATCGTGACCATGTGTTCCTCTTCTATGGAAAGTTGAATCTTGCAGAAAGTGCCTTGATATTGGTACTGATTGTTATACCCAAACAGAATATTTTAAAAAGCCACTTCCCTCTTTCATTTACAGTGCCGTGACTTTCCCAGAATCCTTAATCTACATACATTTTTGGTTTGAAACAGAGACAAGCAGAAGGCTTGAGGAAGGTGAATTTTGTAAGATATTAGGTTAGGAAACTTTTTTTAGAAGTATACAAAATTATAAGGCACAACCTTCTATTGATTCAAAGACTGTAGGTGAAAGTGAAACAAAATAGAAAATCAGGGAAGATCTGGTAAGATCATGTCATCGTGCTGCTGATTTAGTTACTTTTTACCTGAACTCATCATTACATTGCAGTTGGGTTTCACTTTTATGGACATATTTTTTTCCAAATTAAGATAAACTTACCATGCATTTTATCAAATTCTATTTGAAAATTGCAGTTGTAGAGTAGAGTTTAGGAAAATACAACAGAAAGGGATTTTTTTTTTTTTTTTTCAGACTGGTAAGTTTTGGGTTTTTATTGTGCCCAGTAATCACGCGTCTTCTACTGTTATACTAATATTCTTGACCTTGTTTATGCCTCAGCCTCATCCAGCCTTTGTAACTGCTTTTGGGAAAGAATATACATAACCCTGTCCAGAGGTTGTTAAACTTAGTGTCTTAAAAATAAAGGTCAGTTGGGAGAGAACAGGGGAGTAAAGGGAAATGTAACACATTTATTTTATTAAGACTCAGAGCCTTAAACTTAACTAGAGGAGGAATTTTGGTGAGTTAGTTTCAGGAAACCAAGACTGCAGAGCAGTGTTTCTAGGACCAACTGCTGCACAGATTGTAAAGAGAAGTGACTTTTGATGCTCATTGTTCTTCCCTTGCTTCCTCTGTGTGATGCATTCTGCTTGTCTGTCTTTTGTAGTCTTGCACTGGATTTAAAAATAGGTAGATAGGAATTTTTTGGGGTAGCAGAGGAGGTACCGTAGGAACATTGTATTTTGCAGTAGAATTGGAGAACTTAGAATTCTGTACAAGATGTCAGTGTTGAGAGGGATCTTACTGTCTCAGTACTGAGATTCTGGTGCTTAAGCTTTTAGTTCTGTTTCTGCTGGAACCTCCTAAAGAAGTCCCAACCAATGTCTCTATAGTGCCTTTTTTATTATTTAAAATTATAGATAAACTATGCATAGGAAATTAAGTGGTTTGCTCAGTGGTTCCCAGTCAGCTATATGTTCAGAAGGTCTGAATCTGACCCCTAATTTTGCTACAGGTCCTCATTTGCTTTAAAAATATCCTTATTCTCTTAGAATAATGAAATACAAAATGTGCTTATGCCTGACAGCACTTTCAAGTGTTATCCTTTAAGGTAAGATTATGTAGAGATATGTATCTATATATATAAAGTTGTGTATATATGCATATTTCTTCTTGAATTGTTTCCTATACACATACCAAGTGGGTGTAGTTTTCTTCTGAAGATTATCAGATGTGGAAAATGGGTTCAATCCAGATCAATTAAATTATGCTCACATCTGCCATGTCCGTACTGGAAATTAAAAAAAATTAAGTTTCTCCATTATGTCTCAAAAGTAAAATAAGTGAGGAATTTGGTTCTTGGATTACCTCCATCTGTATAGACATTATAATGCAATTAGCCTTTAGTAGGAAGTGAAAAGTTGATTTTTATAAGCATATTCACAGAAAATGTTTTAGGCATTTGCAGACTTTGTGTCTATAAGTCTTTGTGGACTTAAGACACCAGAATTCTTTCTCAGAATAGCTGTTCAGAGGAGCTTTTGTACTCTGTTCGCTCTGGTGTCTAAATTAACTTGTAAAACTTCTCTCCTTACCCTTCTTCCCCATAAAAGTTACATTTATAGTGTAATTGGGAGAATAGAATTTTTGTTTTTCCTCAAGAAGGAATTTACTCTGCAGGTTTATTTTTGTGTGCAACTGCATCCCCCAATTCATCTCTTATAATATGAACCTGGTTTTGGGTAATATATGTGTGGGTTTTTTTTTTTTTATTTTTTCATTTTTTAGATAATCTAGAGAATTTATCGGATCTGTCAGTTCCAGTCAGTTATCTTTTCCACTGGAAAGTTAGTATACTTTATTCACTCACCTATTTGGGGTTTTCAAATCCATTGAATTATTTTCTTAATTTTTCTCTCCAGTGTTAAATGAAGAACATTAAAACCACACAATAATAAAAATACCAAATCTTTGCAGTTATTTCCCTGCAGATATTAATTTAATGTTAGGTCCTGAAATGAAATGATAGTTCTAGACTTTCTGATTCCAAATTATTTCAGTAATGGAAAAGTTGCAGAAAGCTTCTTAAGATGATGTAAGCTGATGAGTGTAGCAGAGTTGAAATGCAGACTCTGAGACTTAGACTTGTTGCTTTTAAAACACTACGTAGTTCTAGAACTCTGTGATACATGTTTTCCACATTCAGTTAAGTGATTGCTCTTACTATAACTCATTTACATGTAAAAAATTAAATAAAATTATCCTTCTCTAGTAGTGTTCCATCGATTCGAAACTCTGCAGTCTGGTAATGTTTTAAAATAACCCATAAAGTGACCTTATAATCTGTTCTCCCATTGCCATCAGATGGAACTTGTGGAAGAGAAAAACGTAATCAAGACTCAATGTCGACAATTGGAGAAGATAAAAATTGAGTGTGATAAATTGACAGAAGAATTATCCCAAAATGAAGAAGAAAATATAAAACTCAGACGGAAATGTGAGTTTGTAAAACAAGAGCTGGAAAAAAAGGTAAACTTACCTGGTTTTAACCATGATTTTTTCAGTCTCTCTGCTGATAAATACCTAAAATAAATGATGACTTATAGAAATAGATGGTAAACGTTAAATAGAAAAAACACATGTACCTATTAAAGAATATATGCAGTCATACTGTAGTATACAGTTTCTATATAAATCGAAGGCAAAAGTGCTTTGGCCAAGTCATGAATTTTATCCCTCCAAAGATTTGCTAATATCGTTTAGGAGTGGAATTGTGAGTCCTGTTGCCTGCCCTGTTTCTAATAGAGGTAACTAACAAATGTTTAACCAAACACTTCTGGTTTTCTTTGCATTTCCTTAAGGTTGCAGTGCAGTAAGAATACTTTAGAGCTAATTTGAAGTAGATAAGCAATGTAAGCACAGTAAAAGAAATTCTAAATAACTTGATGAAAATTTTATTCTGTTTAAAACATGGCAAGTTTTTAAAGAAATTCACATTCCTCTCTTGTACTGGCATTGTATAGACACTGTCTGCCTGCCATTCTTGTTGCCTAGTGTTCTGTTTATTAATACTTATAATCAAATATTAATTCACAACCTGGAGTTGTCAGCCTTTCTCTTCAAAAGTCTAGTGATAAATACAGAGTTGAGGAAGAATTCTATTTTGTGAATACTCTTTCTGCTTTCTTGACTTCTACTTATTTTCCATGATTGGTTTCACAGCATTGCTTTTTGATAATTTTCTCTTAACATGAATGTATTTTACATTTTCTGTTTTATGTCTTAAATTCCTCTTTCTGCAACATTGTGATTTCAAATAAGTATTTCTGTACATGGGGGAAGTTTTACCTTCTCTGATGTAAAGCCACATACCTGCCAGTATTTGATTAATTTATATTAAGACAACATTGAAAATTATTGTTTCTAATCTTTGACAAATATTATTTCCTAAATTAAAATCAAGAAAACAAGCAGAATTGTGCATCCTGTGGGAAATGGTTTATAAATTTTTAATTATATCCTGACTTTTAAAAGGTAGATATTTTAGCCTCTAGCTGGAAGGTGCTCATTCTTCTATGTTGTGGAGATTTTGGCTGGGGTAGAGTTCGTTTTCTTCATAGTAGCCAGTATGTGGCTGTGTTTTGTATTTGTGCTGGAAACAGCAGCTTACACAGAGCCAAGGCCTTTTCAGCTTCTTACACCACCTACCAGTCAATAGCTTGGGGGTGCACAAGAAGCTGGAAGAGGACACAGCTGGGACAGTTGACCCCAACTGACCAAAGGGATATTTCATACCATATGATGTCATTGTTAACCTGTAAAGCTTGTGAAGAAGGAGGAAGGGGGGGAAGTTTGGAGTGAAGGTGTTTGTCTTCCCAAGTAACTGTTACATGTGACAGAGCCCTGCTGCCCTGGAGATGGCTGAACACCTGCCTGCTGATGGGAAGTAGTGAATGAATCCCTTGTTTTGCTTTGCTTCTGTGCATGGCTTTTGTTTTACTTACTAAACTGTCTTTATCTCAACCCATGAGTTTTCTCACTTTCCTGATTCTTTCCCTCATCTCATTGGAGAGAGTGAGCACTGTGTGGTGCTGAGTTTCTGGCTGAGATTAAACCATACGTCAATTTAGTAATTTCTCATCCTTGGGAAAATAAATTTGTTTGTATTGGCACTTATATTAACATGGTACAAGAGGTTTGTTCATTCATTTCAGATAGACTGCTGAGTGCTCATCAGGTAATTCTTCATTAGCTAAATAGTTTAAAACTATTTCCATCACGTAAGAGACCCATAGATACTGTAGATCCTTTGTGGCTTTTCCAGTTTTTCAATTAAATTTTTGATGTTTTAAGTGAAGTGCACAATATCACTTAGATGTTGAGCTTAAAATCTAATGGGCTTATTTTGAATGTAGGTAAAGTGACTGGAAATGCTATTAGCTCATTTTGTCATGCATACTTCTTGAATTTTCAGCATATGCTGATTGTCTGTCAGCCAGTATGCTGTGACTACTAGCCCTGAGAAAAAAATGTTGAAGTGGGTGTTTGTGTGTGGTTTGTTTGGTTTGTGGGTTTTTTTTTGTGTGTGTGTGGTTTTTTTGATGTTGTTTGTTGTTGTTGTTATTGTAGTTTCTTTTGTTTTGTTTGTTTGTCTGAAAGTATGAGAAAATCTTAAACCTGATATTTCTCTTAGCTTGTTTAACTAACAGGAAGTGCTTTAAAATTTCAACTTGTCAGACTAATAAGAAGTTCCTCAAACGAAAATTCAAAATGGATTTTTCCTAGATTGGGAATTTAGTGTTATAATTATTAAGGAAATGTGTTTGTAGGACTGTGCATAGTCTTCTGCAGTCATAAATTAGCTCCAACGTTACCTAATATTGGAAAGATAGAGTTTTTGGGCTGAGGTGATCTTTTATCTCTAAGGTGAAAAACAATGGAGAATCTTCTAAGTATGCAATCGTGTGGTCTCAGCCTTTAAAGGTATTAATAAATGCATATGGAGCATTCCACTTGATTGCATTAATTGGTTGACTTAGAAGCGTATTTACTATTGTGTTACAGAAGGGGTGTTAGGCTGGGACAAGTGATAATGTGACCTCCTGAGAAATCTCATGGTAGCTGTCATATTGTGGTAATCACAGAAGCCTACTGTGTTTCAAAAGAATTCTTTTTTTTCCAAACTTTTTATACTTTAAATGTCATTCTGTCACAAACACAAATAGTTATTCAAAGAAACACAGGTATTATAGCTTAGATTTTTTCTTTTTTCCAAGGAAGGTAAAGGGTCAGAGAATAATGTTAAAATTTTCTGTTTCTTTTCCTTCTGTGCACTTCTGAGTAATTAGTGACTTCACTTATCCTGTAGGCTCTGAAAGTAGCATGTTGAGGAGTGCTGGCACACTCAGAAAATCAAATAGATGAAAACTAAAGGAAAAAAAAATTGAGTTAAATACTCTCTTTTAGTCATGGTCTTTGAGACTGAAATTTGGCATCTGATGGACAGTGTTCAGTTAATAATAGTATAGAATACTGACACTGGAAGCATATATAATGAAATTTTGTTACCTTCAGAATACTGATCTACATCAGAACAGCTATTTCAACTCCCATGTGGGTGGTACATAAATACTGGAAGCTGTGCGTATTAAAAATTCTTGTGATGCCTTCAGTTTGACATAGCTACTGTCTAACTCAAGTATTCTTGTATGAATTAAATGAAAAAAATCATGCTGCTTATCAGGTATAACTTTTTCATATGTGAAGATCACTTATATGAAAAAGATTTGACAGCTATACATACATATGTATACAATCTCCTGAAAGGACGAGGAGGTTGTAGCAAGGTGCGTGTGTTAATCTTTTCTCCCAAGTGACAAGTGATGGGACAAGAGGAAATGGCTTCAAGTTGTGCCAGGGGAGATTTAGATTGGGTATTAGCAAAGATTCACCGAAAGGATTGTGAAGCATTGGAACAGGCTGCCCAGAGAAGTGGTTGCGTCACCATCCGTGGAGATATTTAAAAGATGAGTAGATGTGGCACTTAAAGACATGGTTTAGTGGTGGACTTGGCAGTGTTAGGCTTACAGTTGGACTTGATGATTTCAAGGGTCTTTTCCAACCTAAATGATTCTATGATTCCATATGTGTCACATTCACAGAACTTGTATGTTAGAAATTACCTTGTTCCACAGTGGTGTCTCGTGAGAGCAGTGTATTAAGATTTCTAATAAATACAATTTAAAGAGTCACATCTTGTCATTGCAGAGGTCCATAATTAATAATTTTTCAGAATTATTATTCTTGCTTTTCTCACCATTCTCAGTGTGCTTGCACATACTCAGATGTTCCATGTTGAAGTGTTTACCCTTTACTGCATTACATCTTCCTGATCTCAGTAGCGGGCAGTTGTGAACCAGTTCCCTTCTTCTTACAAGATAGTTTTGTTATATTAATTACAATGCGTAATTCAATATATTTTGTAACAAAAAAGCTGCTGGGTTCAATTTTACATGATGGCTCTATCACAGATATAAAGGAAGATAATCTGAATTTTAAAAATAAATATAATGTAGTTAATTGTCTTTCTGACATTGGATGGTAACATAAAATGCTTTCCTCAATGCCAGTCACTGTCCTATAATAAGTTCTTTGAATACTTTTCCTTTGAGAGCATACTGACTGCCAATGCATGTTTCCTTCAGGGACCTCTTTTTGTGATGACAGGGATTAGATGCCTGTAACTGGTTCAAGGCAAAAGATAATAAGAGGAATATTTGTTGTGGGCGCTCTCTCTACTGATGAAAAAGAGATTTATAATAGAATGTCTGGTTTTGACTCTGAAAATAGGCTCCGAGCTTGTTGGGTTTGGATGTGGTAGCAGTTTCTTCATAACTGATTTACAGAAGAATGAGGAGAATCAAGAGAGGAACTTATGAGTACTCTTAGAAAGTATTATTTTCCATGGCAGGGAACTGAACTGTGTGACTGAGTATAGTATAAGATTGAAAGATATATTGCTAATGATGTATGTTATATTAATAATGCAATAATTTATCTTTGTTTTGTTTTCCCTATTTCACTCCAGGATAAACAGATCAGCAATGAAGAAGATCATTTGAGAAGGATGGATGAGGCCAGACTGCAGTTTAAGGACCAGCTGCGTCACTTAGAAATGGAACAGGAATCCATTCTCACCATGATAGGAAGTGAAATTGATGCTGCTTGTGAAATTTTTTCTCGGGACTCAGTGGAGAAATTCAAAGTAATTTTAAGTTTTAAGTATGCTGCAGATTTTGTTATTTTCTTAATGAATGTTTGTGGCAGAATTTGCATGCATTGTTGTCACCTATCACTTAATTGGTATAGATAATTTATGGACAGTTGGATTATGGATATTTCAATTTAGATGGTACAGATGCACATTGCTAGGTATTAGAATGGGATACTGTCAAGATCTGCCCATGCGTTAATCACCAATGCTTTCTTTTGACAGTATTTTTTTGTGAGAAATAGTTCTCCTTTCGTTTTCTTCTGTGAAAGAACCTTACATCAGCCAGAATTTTGAGTCAAGTTTTCCTAGGCCGCCTCCTTAGAGATGGGAAATCTCCAAGAAAGACCTAAAATGCTTTTAAAGTTGGGAAAAAAGAAAGATTTTTATTAAAAACTCATTTAGATGCACCCTCCCTCCCCCCCGTTTTTTTTTAAGTACAGAAATAAATGCTGGAAGTGGGGGGAAAAAAAAAAAAAAAATTATGACTTCCTTGTGCACAGCAGGTCCTTGTATCCAGAAAACTCAGAGTTTCAGGAAACTTGTAGCTTGCTGTAACTTTTTTTTTTTTTTCCCCTTCCTTTACTACTTCTCCTGCAGCCCCATAAGCTTTTTTCCTGAGCAGTCTCATTTACTACTCAGGGACAGAACCCTCTCTTCCTTCCTCCGGATGATTCTACATGACTAATCCTATTAAATTGACATCATACACTGCTGAGAAAAAAGAAAACACAGTCTGACAGCTTGTTGCCATGCTCACTGGCATTGTGAGTCTATCACAAGTGCTTGGCCTGGTGGCTTTTTAGACTTAGCTGTAACCGCAGAGTATGCTCAGATTACACCTTTTTGTCTTGCTATTTAAACAGAGCATGCTTTCTGATTTAAAGTCCATGGCCACTTGACTGGGCTAGACTGCTTTTGAAAAAGAAGTTTTCAGCATTGACACAAAGTCCATTATATTTTAAATATTTTTTATTTTATTTTCTATTTTAAGCTTGTCTCCTCACCTGTTTTGTTTGAAGGTGTATAGAGAAGTCACTTTGTTTCAGCCTTGCAACATGGTAGTGCCTTTTTTTCCACTTACCTCTGGATTTGAGATGTTTCAGCACACAGACAGATAAGAAATCTAAGAAAATATATTTCACAAACAAGCTTTCTTCTTTGTATCCTTATAGATAAGTCTTTTTTTATTAAGTCTTTGTGATCTGCTGTAGTTGCCAGGTTCTTGATCATTAACCATAATGTCTTGGACTTGCTTCCCAACTCCTGCGGAGTTTTTGTCTTCTGGGTAAAGTTTTGCTGATTCCTGTTTTCACAATTCTCCTTATTTGTCCCCTTTGACCATTTATCACTGGCAAAGTTCAAACAGATTCGAATCTGAAATTTTGATTGGACAGCTAATGTGAAAACAAATGTTACACAGTTTTGTGGTGTCTGGTCTGAATTTTTTTTTTTGAAGGTAAGAGGTTTCCTTTGTTATATTGTTCCTCTGCCCAGTACTTTAGGTATTGCCAATGTTTCTAAAATGTTTCTGACAAGTTCTTTACTTCAAGAAGTTACCGTTGCAACTGAGGTGAGCAAGTAGGAATTCACTGGATAAATACTTGTATTCAGAGAACTTAGACACCAGGCTTAATCTTCTCTGATTAAAAATGCACTGGAGTTTTTATAATCACCACTTACTGGTGTTCTAAGCAAAGAATTCCACATATTTTGTTCGGATTTATTTTTCTAATCAGTCTTTTGTAGTATGAAATCTTATGCTTGCAAATAACTACACCAGTTATTTTTAGACTACAAACTGAATGCTGCCTTCTTTGAATGTGGTTGCACAGAATGAGGTTTGCTGCCACGACGTCACAAGTTCTGGGTGTGCATCGCTTTGTGAAATTGTGGTCAACTTGCCTACTAAAGCTTTTTTCAGCTGTGTCCTTATATCGTGATAATTGTCATGTAAAACATATGTATTTACATAATTAGATGGTGCTGTTTAGGCACCTTTGGTCTCAGTTTCATTAATAAAGCCCAGATAAATATAATAACCTCTTAATGAAGTATTTACAGAAATTGCTGGACCATGACTAAAATGACATAAAGACTTGCTAAATTGCAAAATGTGGTAAATTAAAAACTAAACCCACGCAAAACGTTTAAATTAGAGAAAGGCACAGTGTAGTAATCATGGGATAGGACCACAGAAGATAAAAGATGAGCTGGGCATAATATAAATAGTTTACTTGATTTTGAACGGATTTCAGTTGAGAGCACTGTGTATGAGACTTCTCTTCTTGTGCATCAACTCAAAGTGGGGAAAAAACCTCCTACATTATCACTACCTTTTTAGTACGTGCTATAGAAAACATATGTAGAAGTACCTTTAAAACAAGTTTAACATAGTTCAGTTTGAATGCAGTAAAGAAGACATATCACTTTTTCTCATTGTACGATGTATTAATGAAGCATTCCAGCCCAGTTTATCTTCTTTTTATCCATTTAGTGAAAATTTCAGTTTTCTTTTTATGCCTATCAGATATTCAAAGCAAGAGATTTGTCATTTTTGTGGAAACACTAAGACCATCATAACGAAGCATAATTTAAGGATTTTGGGGGTTTGTCCTTTTTTTACTTTTTGATAAGACATTTATGATGCTGCACATAGTATTTCTGTAGGCATACTGATAACAATTCAGTGACTAATGACAATTGGTAATACTAGTTCTGGTTTATGTGCAGCCACTATTTTTCTGCAGAATGGAAGAAAAAAGAGTTGAATGACTTTGTAGCTGGTCTTTTCTTAAGAAATTGTCATTTTGAAATAGAGGCTGATTGTATTATTTGGAAATAATGATATTTTTAAAAAAGGACAAACAGTTTCAAACCAAGAATACATACCTTCATGCAGACCTATGTTCTGGGGATGTTTGATACACATTATTATAGTGATGCTTAGGAGAAAACTATACAGATTCATAATGCAATAACTTATTTTGTTGCAACTGAAGCTGCAACTTTAAAGATAAACTTGTATCACTGGGTTTGCCTAAGTGACAGGACAAGAAAAAATGGCCTCAAGTTGCACCAGGGAAGGCTTACATTGGATACTAGGAAAAAAATTGTCACGGAAAGGGTTGTCAGGCATTAGAACAGACTGCCCAGGGAAGTGGTGGAGTCACCATCCCTGGAGGTGTTTAAAAGGCATTTCGATGAGGCTCTTAGGGACATGGTTTAGTGCTAGAGATGGTTGGATTCGATGATCCTGAGGGTCTCTTCTAACTGAAGTGATTCTATGATTCTATACTTTTAAATGTGACAAATTTATGGCTAAATACTTCTATTAAACCATTTACAGATATGATTTTCAAGCTGGATTTCTAGGAAACAATATTTATTAGATGATTTTCCAGTAAGCAGGAAAGACTCTCCTTTTTGTGTCTAATTCCTGTTTTTATGCCTATTTCTTTCTCCCATGCTATTCCATAGGCAATATCACTTATGCCAACGGTTCTGAATGATCCTCATCGCTGGTTAGCAGAAACAAAGGTAATAGTCAAACCTCCTGAAATTTTACTGAATAAGCTAATATCCAACATTTGTAATTATTCAGCTGAAAGTGTGTTTGAAAAGGCACTTCAAAGGGAAAAAGAAAAACAATAGCATTCAGTTGGCAATAATTCTGATATTCCCAGACTGTTATTTCAGCTGGTAGAATAATTTTCTGAATTTTGCTATCAACAAGAAATAACTGTCTCTATAGCAAAATAAATAGTAATGCTGTCTTTACAAAAAAATGCATTGAAGTAACTCCAGTGATACCCTTTAGATCTGGTTCAATTATTTTCAGTCAAGAAAAACATGAGAATGTAGTCAACAGGTTAAGTTTCTCTTACAGGGTTATAACAAGACAAGAATGATTTTAAATAGGGCTGTTATTTATTAAATCTAAAGGGTATTAGATTGGATTCTTGGGCAATGAATTATTTTTCTTCCCCCTTTATCTGAAGCTTTTGAATGCTGTAATGTGGGTGCACACATGCTTAAAAACTTCTTTAAAGTGATGATTGGTAACTTAACAACCCCTGCCTTTCATTTTGCAGGTTTCTTCCTGCTCCCCCAACTCACACGCATAAACATATTTCTTATCCAGTGTCTTTTAAAAGGAGTAAGTTTCTCCTGATCAAAGCGGTTCATGAGAAACTGTAGAAGACATGCTTTTTTTTCTTCTTCGTGTAAAAAACCTCAAAGCCACAGGAAAATTGACTTAAGGAAAATTGCAACTGTTTGGGTGTAAGATAATTTAAGGTTATTGATGGTATATGGACTATGTAAGACTTGTAGATTAAGAGAGACTGCCACTATAGATAGCAGAGATAAGATTGGAATCAAAGGAGAAATGTTATGCAGGGAGTATTTTCTTCATTTCAAATACGTGACACTGACATATTACTAAAAAGACCTTTCAAAGAGCACCTAATAATCATTTGCATACATTTATCACCTAAGTTCCTTTAGCTACTAGAGGGAAGTCTAGAATGAATGACTACCTAAAATCCCGCCCTCCCACCCCCTCTTTAAAATTTTGTTTTAAATAGGCAGCGAAAGTATTCTCTTTTACCACTTCTAGATTTCTTATATTGACCATGACCTATCTTGTCTGTGAGCTTTTTTCTTTTCCCTTTGCATAAATCTTTAATATTAACCTTTGCAGATCAGAAAGGATCAATGTCACTTTTTTCAGAATGGATAAATGCTTTAAATTCTATCAGCGTAGAACAGAGAGAGAAAGGTGGTGTGAAAGGAAGGAGTGTCTCTTGGTGCTTGTGTGTACACTAATTCAAAGTGAATTTCTATACCTGCCCTAGCAAATTTATGATCCTGTTTAAAAAACAAAAAAACCTAGGAAACAAACAACAAACCAAAAGAAACAAAGAACAAACCAAAGAAAAAAGCAACAACAAAAAAACCCACAAAAACCCAAATCTGCTTATTCCTTCTTCACAGCCAATTATTAGTCAAATTACATCTGTCTTTTGAGAAGGTCAACATATGCCATCTTAATATATCTGAATGTCCCCTTTTATTGTTGTTATTCAATAATAAGTACAAATAAGTAATCTGTGACTCAAAAATAATTTGATCAGTTGATATTTATGTATTCTTATTTGCATTAGAATTCTTTACTTTCTATTGTCCCTTTTTTTTAACATAGACCAAGCTTCAGTGGCTGTGTGAGGAGGTAAAGGAGAGAGAAAGTAAGGAAAAAAAGCTGCGATGCTACTTACTGCAGAGCCGAGAACAGCTCAAGCACTTTACACAGTTGAAAGAGGCTGAACATCAGTCTCTCTTTAAACAGATAAAAAAGCAAGAAAAACTTTTGGAAGAAGTTCACAGAGAAAAAAGAGGTATGTTGCTGTTCCATTTTTGTTAATAAAAGGGAGGAAGAATTTTAAAATTTTACAAATTATAATTCCTATGGCATATTTGGATGTATTTTATCAACTTTCTGTTCCTAGGTATTGTTGTCTAAATGCATAATGGTATAATAAAAAGCATTATGTAGCTGATGTTGAGAGTTCCGTAACCAAAGGAACTGGAGCCAGAGGTTTTTATATGAGAAGAGAGAAGGAAAGAAATGTCATACGAGGTTAATTTTTGGCATTAATGCATAGCATTATCTGAAGATGTGCACTGGATGTTTTGAGAATATTACCTCTCCAGGGCCTGTGCATGTGTGTATGCCTGGTCGCACTCTCCCTCTAAGGTACTATCACAGTGGAAGAGAAGGTTTCTGAATGCATCAGGAAAATGTGGATAGCTGGGAATCTTACAGGTAGAGCTAGAAGGAATTTGATCAAAGGAAAAAGAGAGGAAGCCAGTGCGTGAAAACAATCACTGAGAAAACCAGCTAAATGGCGTAGGATCCAGAGATCAAAATTTCCATATTGAAATAGATCTTTGGTTCCACCTCTTTCATATAAAATTTTATTGGAGGGTCTGAATAAACCTGAAAAAATGGAAGGCTTCATGATGAGGAGACTGTATTTTAACATCTGTAAGAGTCTGTTGCTAACCTGAACTGTGGAGGAGAATAAAGTAGTTCCATTGAAAATTTGCAGGTAGGTAAACCTTGAGAACTAATCATGTGCCAGATAGGTTGATGTAGTGTGTACATAGGGCTGACTTGTCATTGATTTGCATCTTTTTATGTAGTATGTTAGAATGCTATTTGCAAACCTCTAAGTATCATGGTGCGATCTTTCATTGTATTCTATGGCCTCATTTTCTAAAAGAAGGCATCACCTCTCAGGTTTTGCTTTCTTGTGTTTTCTTTAAAAACTTTGTTCTGGCCTTCTTTCAGGACTCAATACTGATAATGGTAGGCTTTTTTTTTTTTTTTGTCAAACAGAATAAGTACTCTTTTTAATCATTTTATTAGTAGTCATTTTGTATTTAGATTGTAGACTCAGATTAGATGAGAGTAAACTGTTAAGTGTAGCTATAGTTTTTCATAGCTGACTTGAATATTATTGAAAAAGTTTTGTGAAATATTGTAGCAAAAATGAAACAGTAGCAAAACCAAATAAAAACATTCTTTTAAATATTTTATAGAACAATGCAGGTTATTTGCTTTACTAGAGTAGTAAGATCCTATCAAGATTTTTCTTCCTTCACTTACAAAGAAGTTTGAAAGAGAACATGCTTTGATCTTTCAAGCTTGAATGTTTCTATTGTTATCCTTCATTTGTTTAATATATCTCCAAGACCGTGATATAATAGCTTTTTAGTGTTCTTTGATTGCATAATTGTCCGTTAAAATGATCTCCCTGAGTCCTTATTTGCCATTTTAAAATTTAAGTGCACAGGAAATAAAGCAAACCTTATTTAGTTTTTAATTCTACTGTACCTAATTTGGTTTAGGCTTTGTGGAAAATTTAACAGGCTGTATTTAAATTTCAAGCTATAGGTGATGTTATAGTGGGAAATTATTAAACTGAAGAGAGTAGTAAAAAGTAATGCTATTCACTGAGCACAAAAAATAGTATTTAATCTCATACCTTCCAGTAATAAGAGCCACTCCTTTATTCCCTATAGGTACACTGAGTTCCATTTGTTACTTGACATATTACTATTTCTGTAATTCTAAGTAAATTATGTTCTCTTCTGTCTACTTCTAGAGGCAACCGCTTGTTAAAAGTAGGTGAGAAAAAGGAAATAAGTCGCGTAGTTGTTGAAGTTTGCTACGTAACACAAAACATGCTTTAAAATTCCACCAAAGATAGGAGGAGAAATAGGGCTTACAAGCAGATAACAAACAGGCTGCTGACAATACAGGCAGGGTCGGGTCTAAGGCCTGGAGTCAGGATACATGCGCACACTGAGCATCCAGAACCACGTGTGTATGAAGACAGCAGCAAAGGAAGGTGGGTAACTTTGCTGTTGGTGGTTTTTCCCAAAACATCCTCGTTGCTGTCTTCACTGAAAAGTATTCATATAAGATTTTTAAAAATATTTCTTAATGTTAAGAAATATTTAAAGAAATATTAAAATATTTCTTAATTAATGGTAATGAAGTTTACTGTTTTATAGGGAAATAGGGAGTCATGAGTGTTTGTAGGTAACTATCAAGCACCTTATTGGATCTTCACACTCCACCCTTTTTAATAAGATAGTTTGAAACCTGGCCATGTGATGTGGTAGAGGGTTTTTTTGGTTGTTTTCCTTTTTTTTTTATTTTTTATTTTTTTTAAATTTTACCACAAAAAACAGTGTTGGAGGAGGGAAACAGTTACTTCCATTTACAACTAAAATTAATTATATACACAGTTAGATTTGCACATGTGAAGACTATGCTTATGACTCACTTAATCACATTTTAATTTTATTAGATCTAATAGTCAACAGGTTTTGTGGATACAGATGAAGTTACGATTTGACCCAGAAGCAGTATGTTTATTTAGCTTTAGCTGCTGTGGTGTCACAAGCTTTCCAGCAGCAGGTTTTCTACTCTTAATAGTATTCAAGACTCTAAAATGAACATTTACCAAATGAATAATTAGAGACAGAGAAATGAAATACAACTGAGATTTACCACAGGTATTCTGAGCCCAACTTCCTGGTATTTCATTGATTTGATAAGATAGCTGGCAGTTACCATATAACTGATAGATGTTACAGAAGACATAGTATGGCTGTTGTCTGTGTAGCGTTCAATGTGGGACTATGTAGGAAATGACTAATGTAAATGTGATGATTAAATATAAGAACTATATATAAAATGGATTTTCAGTCAAATTTGGTGTAGGTGGATGAAAATATTTTCTGTTCCATTTGGAACGATGCGGATTGTAGGTGGAACTTTTATCAGACTGATTCTGTGAATATCCATGGATGTGGCTGACTGCTCAGCAACACAAACCATTTGTCTAAAAATACTGCATTAATTTAAATTTCCATAAATCAAATTATAAAAACAAAACAGAGAAACTGTATTCTCAATAATTTACTTTTTTGTTTCTCTTCAATTGATCTGATACTATAGCTTACTTATGTTTTTTAGGGGGAAAGAATAAAAATAGCGATTTCTGGTGGACATACCAAAAGTATTAATGTTTAAACTGCTTTATTGACAAACATGTTTCAGGAAGTTTTGTAAGCTTAAATACATCTACTAAAACTGTTAACTACATAGTTTTTTGCTTTTTTCCTTCACTGGAGCATTTGTAAATATCTAGGGAATTGTAGGCTTTTGGATCCTCGTTGTGAATTTCTGTACAAGTCCTACCTGTGGCGGCAAACCATCTAAACCATCTATGTGGTATAATCCTGACAAACAGAAGTAAGATAACAAAGTTTTGCAACAACATTGATCCTTGAGGTCCCTTCCAACCTGATGTTCTATGATTCTATGACTGTGATTCAAGGTTCATGAATGAGAGAAGAGTGAATGAAAGAAGACACACTAATGTATAGAGGTTCAGGATTGTTCACAGAATAGCAGGAATTTCATGGTTCTCTGATGATGCCTCAAGATTGGCTGCAGTTTTCTTCCCTTCTTGATAAGTGTACTGTCCTGGAAAGCTGAGAAGACTAGCAATATAATGAATACCTAGGAACTTAAGAGGATGTGGATTCTAATTTCAGGTTTGCAGGTTTGTGCTTTGAATATGGTTCACTACTTAACAAGTTTTTTCTTTAGCATGTAACCCAATGTAATATTTCAGTAAGTAACAACTTAGATAAGAATTTATTGGACTTCTTCTGAAGAGATTTTGATCTGATAATCAAATTGATTTTAATAGCACTGTGCTAAGTGTTCAGTATTTTAACAAAGGGTACAAAGTCTGAGGAAATAAAGGGTATAAATTCCAGTTTCTTAGCTAAGTTTCATTTGCATTCTGGAATCACTGAGCTTGCCAATCTTAAAGATTTGTTTCAAAATTAGTTCAAATTACAAGGATCTTATTATCATTACAGAGAAATGTTTGAAGGCAGGAAAAATACCGTCTTCCTGAATTGCGTCCAAGACCAACCTCAAATTTCTTTTGATTATCCAATTTTATATGGTTCAGGCAGAGTGGGTAGTCTGAAAAGCTTATCATACAAATCAATGAAAGTCTGTGTTTGATACTGGAAGCACCCATTGGTCTTACAGACTTAGATTTGCTTCAGTTGCTTGCTGGCTTAGTCAAAGTATCTGCTTCGTCTCTTCTTCAAGAGTAGGACATCACCGTTTTTGGAAAACATGGTCAAGATACTCGCTACAATTTTATTTTTATTTTTTGCAAGGAAATATTTCCATTCACACCAAACCACTTAAATATTTTACCGTGTCCACGCCCTCTAAATTTTGTAATCAAACTATCTCATCCGTAAATAATAGTAATTTATTTCCTCTTTGTGTGTCTGAATTCTTAGTTACTGATCATGAATACTTCTAGCATTTGTTTTTCTAGCCTACTTGGGAGTTATCATCTTGACCATATGTTCATTTCAAAAATATATATTAACTAGTTGAATAGCATTGACTGTTGAGCTCAGGCCCTGGCCTTGTTTACCTATGTGTGTTCCATTCTTGATCTTTCCATCTTTGTATTTGTGAGATTTCAGCATCTTTGGCCATATTTGTTAGTGTGCCAGCTTATTTATAATGTTGAATTTAGTTCTGGAGACAGCTAATACTGTGTATCTATAGTGAAGAGTAGCTGATTAGAAGAAAAAGCAGCATTTAGCTGTAGCCGTTTTTTGTTTGCATGTTTGTTATTGCTTAAAAACCTTTAAAATATTCTGGATATTATAATTTTGTAATTGAAGGTATTAACATTTTGGTTGTAGGTAACATATACTAAATGCTTTAATAAATATTTACCTTTTGTGCAACAGTATATGTTTTTCTGTTTCATTAAGGCTCACTTGTACTCTGGGAATGAGTACAGAGAGAGAACTTAGTTTGAGTAGATCCTGGAACATAACTATTCCAATAAAAATCTTTATTCGAATCTACTGAAATGTATAGAAGCTAGATGTGGTGTGGTATAGCAGTGAGACATGGAATCTGCACAATTCTTTTGTTTCAGGATAATATCCTGCTGCTTCAGAGGAGACAAGGATAGTCAACAAAGAAACATTGTTTTGCAAAATAACATCTGATGTATTTGGCGAGGCCAAATGCATTCTCTTGTTATAAAGCCGTGTTAGGAAGGCTGTGGTGATGTAAGAAGAGCAGATGCATTTCTCTGATTTACGTAAAGTCCTGGGTGATGCAAACCATATTCTGTACCACTTCTCAGCATTTACAGTCTGTAATGACACTTAGATTATTACATTTTTAGAATTACTCTGTAGATTATACTGCTAAGCAAGGTGTAAGAAGGCATTGATTCTGGTCCTGAGCTGGGTGGGGTAGTCTTATGTTAGATGATTTTGTCACAAGCACAAACCTATGCTGGACAAGTCTGTGGTGTTAGGCTGTATGCATTAAGTTTATAATTAATTCTGTTTTCATTCTAGTTTCATTCATTCCTTCATTGTAATAAAGAGTCAGAGGCAAAAATATTTTTCTGTGCATTGTCTTATATTTGAGGGTACAAAATTGAATGAAGTTTTTAGCTGTTCTAAGCTATGGTGTCATCTCTGTTAATCATACAGTTAGCTACCAGTTTTATCACTTGTGAAGATAAATTAAGTATATTTTACAAAGATTCTGGTAAGTGATCTCTGAAGACATTATTTTAATTTTGAGGGATTATTATTTTTAGTTAGGTTCAGTGAGGATTATTTTTTAATCTAGCTGCTGTGGAAAATGTACGTTCAAAGAGGCTGTTGCATTAAAGTATATTTGAAGTGTAGGTAAAAGTTTACTTTGACAAAATCTCATCTTCCAAATTACGGATATTTTTAAGTCAGTAAGTCAGATTTTTGAGTCGAGAACCACTAAAGCAGAAAGCATAAAAGTTCAAAATACAGAGACGATGCACAAAATTGAGTGCAAATGTGCTGACACGGAGCAATCTCTGTTGCTTAAACTGAGAAAAATGAAAGTAGAAAATTGGGAATCAGTGAAAATCAAAATATTGTAAAATCTTTCTGTTATGAATTAATATGTTTAATAGTGGTCTACATGTACTGTTTTGAATATAACTTTAAGCTTTGTTCTGCCCTTTTGGCTTTGTTTCTTTCTCATTTGTTTTCTTCATATATTACCTCATATTGTCCTTGTATGACAACACAGTCCTTTCTGTGGCAGCAAGGAACATTGCAAGGTATTTTAAGGTCAACTCTTGTTGAACAGTAAATGGAAACATCAAGTAGAGAAAAATTATTCTAAGCCTACTTAAAGGAAAGAATCTGAAGGGTTTCAGAGGAACTCTCCGTAATACATGTTTTTCGTGGTGAGTTTCAAAATGATAAAGTCAAAATATAATTACTGTTAAAATAATTAATTTCTTCTTAATAGTGTTCTTGCCCTTTAAATAATGTTTGGATTTTTTTTAATGTGATGGGGGAAGGAGGAGGGAGGACTTCTAAGTGATTTTAAACTTTGCCAAAATGAACCTGCATTCAGAGTCTTAGAGGAATGGAAATAAGCCCAAATCATTTGGAAATCTTACCTTTTATTTTTTTAATTGGAAAACTGGAAATATCATTCTGGAGATGCATTGCTCTAATTATTCAGTATTTTATACAACTGTTTTTGTTTGCCATTGTCTTTTTATGCACTCATAAAAACATGGCTACCATTGTGAAAAAATGAAGGTAAGAGATGGGATCAAACTGTAGTTGTTTTTAAGACTTTGATTTTTTTTTTTCTGTCTTTCTGAGTCTCATACTTTAAATGCTTATCTGAAACTTATGTACGGATTTATAGTTTAGAGAGCATGATGTGTCCTTTAAACATTAAATTGCTGAGTTTGTAGTGCACACTAACAGTTAAGAGAATAAATTTATTAGTTTTACCTACACATACTGAAAACTAAATCAAAATTAACAGAAGTACCCTGGGGGATGGGGATATAGTGTATATGAAATAAATAGAATTTATTATTTAATATTTGCTTCCTTTTGTGAATGATGACTTTTTTCCTTTAAACCAAGCTAAAGGGCTGATGTTCTAAGAACTACTGGGTTTTGTGGTTTTTTTTTTTTTTTTTTTTTTTTTTTTTTTTTTTTTTAATGACTGTTAAAATGGTGACATAAGAGTGTATATAATCAGTTTTAACACTGCTTTAACACCACGTAATAAAGAGAATCTTATAAACATCGCAACAACCTCATCAAAACTCCTTGACTTGACATGGAAAGCATTGTCATGCTTTCATGTTATATAGTGTTTCCATACCAAATCAGCATGACTGATTTACAACTATTAAAAAACAGCAACAAAAAAACCCACCCAGGCAACCAACACAGGCACAGCTTGTGCCTTGAATTTTCCTGAGAAGTACGTAACAGAAACATGCTATCTGTCTCTCAGTCTTTATTAGGTGGAAATAAAATTCCCAGGAAACTCTTTAATAACTGATAAGATGCCTGTTTAATTAAATAATATGCTGTCTTACAGGAAATGAAACTGAACCTAGGGCTCTGTGGTCCTCCCACCTATTGCCATAGTCCAAGTCATTTTAGTCTAAAATACAGATGAATCATGTTGGGAAGTTGAGCAGAAATGAAAAGCAACTTACTGTCTAAGGTTTTTAGCATAATAAAGGTATTGAAATGAAAAAAGGTGTTCAAAATCTTGTATATTGTTATATGTTCAATATCTTTTAAAATTAGAGCTAATGTTATGTTTTTGCCTAGGATTTATCAGGCTGTATTAAAATATTTATTTCAGTGTAGTTCGTTGATATGTTAACAGCTTTTATATCCTTTCAGCTGACATAATATTTAAAACCTTTTTTTTTTTTTTCTGAAGGGCATGCTGATGATATTGTGTATTTGCAGAACTGAAATTTCAGTTCTGTTTCACTACCAAAAAGTTTATCACTTTGAGAAGAGCTTCAGTCACTAATAAAACAATTCTTAATGTTGACTGCATACAACAAATTAGTTTTAATTACAGAATAGACATTTTAAAGTGAATCTTTGAAAAAGGGAAAACAAGCTGGCGTTTTTTCTATATAAAGATTAAATTAACTAAGTGGTTAATTAATATTTGCGTTGTTTTCCTTCTACTGGTTTAAATATGACAAATTGCTAGGTCCTAACCAAGGTAATAACTGGCTGAATCTGAAATTCAGCTTTTGTTTCCTGCACTTTTTGAATGAGCCTTCTTGATTTGGTTTTACAAAATGGGAACTGTGCTTGGTACTTTTAAATGCTTTACGGATTTTGTAATTTAAAACATGCCTAGGGATGTTGCCTTTTGAGTCAGTCAAGGCAAGCAAATTAACTCTATAGTTCATACAGAACAAGCTACATTTTTTTTTTTTTCCCCAAATAGCAAGTCCCTTTCTGTAATTTATTAAAAATCCACTTGTAATAATGGGCACTTAAATTTCAGTCGTCTTTGTTATGGACAAAGAGTCACAGTGTTTTTCTTGTCTGTGTCTATTATGTTTTTAGCAGAAGATCATAACATAGTCTTGGTCATGATTTGCATATGTTTCCCTATTTTATAGAGGACTCCAGTTGCAGGTTATTAAGCACTGTTATTAAACATCGTTGCTATAAAATAATGTTTTCTTGCTGGACAGACAAAGTATCTGAGTCATAACATCCTTGCTCCTGGTTATATAAAAAAAAGAAAGAAGAACTAAGGATAAAACTGAGTCTTTTTCTCAGTCTTTCTTAATTCTAGAACACCTTTCTACTCTTGAGAATTTTTTTAAAATACAAACATTCGTATTGCAGTACTTATTTTCCAGTAGTTGACCAGCACCTCTTTTTTAATATTATGTACTGCCAGTATGTAAATTTGGTTCACAGAAAATACTTCAATGTAAAATTTATTCACCATATTAATTATATTCATTCTTGTTTCACAATTCTTACACTTTTAAGTTTGATTTTGCTGTGGGATTTTTGTTTGTTTTGTTTTCTTTTTTTTTTTTTTTAGTGTATCTGGTAAACTGAGATACCACTAGAGAAAGAAACAAAGTACAAAACCAAGAATGTGCACTCGTTGAAATAAATGCGTACATACATACTGTGTCAATGCATGTTGTACATACTTCAGCTGCCTGGGCAAAAAGTTTGTATTTCTGATTTTAATTGCAGTTCACAACTTGACCATATATCATTACTTTCTTGGTTGGTTTGAAGCTCTAGCATTTTTTGGAAAAGAATATTTGAATGTTGTCTATATGGAAAAACATTTCCATTTACGAAGTCAAATGACCAGACAGGATACAATTTCTTGCAAGATACTATATCAAATGGAAAATCCTAATGGGAGCATTTTATTCAAATGCAGTGTGCTTAGAATCCATGGAGCACATTTTTATCAAGGGAGAGTTCAAAGGACAGAGTTAGCACAATCCTGAGTATGATGCAAAGACTGTAAAATTGCCCAAACATGGTTTTGTAATTTGAGGATCAGAAACTGAAGAAGTTGACGTTTTAAAAAATACAATGGAAACTTTCTGCCCCTCAGCAGTAATGTGTGCTATGAAGAGCATAACGTTTTTTGTAGAGTTGTTACAGTTATGCCTTTGAAACACATTTTTCAGCACAGTAGTTTGGCTCCTATGACCTTGGTAAGAAATGCTGTGGCTTTCAAGCAGGTTGAGTTTAGAATGTTCCTCTTGTTTCAGTCTTGAGGTGGGGCAATGCCAAGGAGGCAATATCGTGGGCAGTCAACCATGTAGTTTGCAAATAACAGAAAAGCTGAATTTCGGTTCATTTCTTGGGAAAGGCACTGTGATGGCTTTTAGCTGAAGCAATGATGGTTTCCAGAGACCTTGTATAGAAGCACCTTCTCACAAAGTATTCCCCACTCATAGAATGCTGTCAATAAAAGTATACCTTTTAATTTTTAGCTAATGATTACTGATGAGATGTCTGAAGTAGTATCAAATAAAGGTGAAACCTTAAGGTCCAAAGACTGTACTGCTTAGATTGAATATAACTCAATAGAATAGAATAATCGTTCTGCGGTTTGTCCATCTGTCATCTTCTCTTAGGTTGATTTTGCTTTTGACATTTTCATGAAGATGTAATCCATGCTGAAAAGTGAGGTTATAAAATACAAAGAGTTTCTATCTGGCTTTGCAATCTCATTCCATATTATTTTTTTTTCTGTTGTGAGTTTTTAAAGAACTGGAAACAATATAAAAAGGTAATTTTAAAATTCAAACAATTTTGAAGGAAAAATTAACTTTTTTTTTTTGCTTACAGATAAATGAATTGATCTTAATGCTCAGTTTGCAGTAAAAAAAACTAGGTAATATTTTACTTTGAAATATACTGACTCCATTATTGAATTGGTATATTAGTCTGATGCTGTCAATCAGCACAAGCATTTAACTGCATGAAGAACTATTACACTGAGTAGTTTCATTGAGGTCTCTGTCCTCCCAGTTTGAGCTGTTGAACAAAACTAAGGGCACATTAGCAGATGCATATGTAGCATTCAAGAAGAGGGATAGTGAGAATAGCAACAGTATTAGTTATTAGCAGAAACTGGGGATATTTTGAGGTAAGTAGGAGAAAGGAAAATTGACTTCAAAAGATAATCTCTTTGCTCTAAGGAAAGAAGCTCTTTCATAGTTATCACTGTTTTACAATTTATCTAGTGGGTAAATGTTAAAAAAGCCTATATAACTCAAACTGTCAGAGGCGACAATCTTTTGCCTTTCAAGACCTTGAACACTAGCTCGGATTGGAAGTGGGTTCAGTCATGATCTTACGGCTGTATGGTGGTCCACAGTTTCCCTATCAAGTTCTTAATGAATATTACAAATTACTTTTTACCAGGAGCATATTTAAATGGCAGAGAACTTAGTTTTTTAGATGCCTTGCTTCTGTCAAGGCATGAAATGTGTGACAAAACTTGGAGGAAGTTTCCATTGCAGAGCTTGATGTCATCCTTGTTTTCAAGGAAGAAGGGAATTCCTTTTCCAAGACTGTAGAGCTGATGCTTTACAAGTGTGTTAAAGGGATTGGCTAAAGGGTACGTTGGGCTATGTTTTATTATGAAAGTGGCTTCTTAAATAAGAGTAGAGTGTAAGTATTCTGCTATATGCGTGCTTATTCTTCTTAAAAGCTGGAAAATTAGGAATACTTTGTTCTTCTACAATAAGGCTTATGTACACAGACTGGTTTGATGACCATGGATACATCACAGTGAAACACATGCTGCTAGGGAGCAAGCAACAAAGTAGTATTAAAATCTCACTTTTAAGGTTGGAATGTTTCTAACTTACTGCAAAAATATTTCAAATTTGAAAAGATCAAAATATTCTATCCTTCCCGATATATGTATTTTATATACAGTGTGTATGTAGCATGATGTCTCTATGCTGACTTCTGAGGAAGATTTCATTGTGAGGGAAATAATAACTGGAAACCTTCTAAGATTTCTCGTTAGGCTGTTTTAAAAATGACTATATTTTAAAATCTCATGTGTTTACTGTACACTGCAACTAGAACTCCTATTTTGATCTCCTATTTTGTTTCTTCAAATACTTCACATTCTGATTTCTAAAATAGCTTGATTAAATGAGTTCTTTTGCAGTTTTGCTGTGATCAGCGGATTATACTTGTTGTATGGAAGGGAATTTTGATTTCCAAAGATTTATTTACAATAAAACCAATATTATTACTACTAAAATATGAAAATGTTTATCCTTACTGTGACTGAGAATCAATGGTATGATGATACAGGTCATTCAACTATACAGTTATGCTTTTCATGTACTGACCTGTTACTATCATAATAATGGAAGTTAATGTGAAATATTTTTAGTTCACAAATTTATTATTTCTTATTTCCTTAAATGGTACTCTACAGATTTAATTATAGCATTTTATTTGCTGCTACTCATCTTGTGTAGTTCATGAAATTAATTTATCTTTTTGTTCATGAGAAATGAAATACTACAAGTTGATGATGATTTACTAGCTTGTAATAATCTAACTTACATGAATTGGACCGTTACAGTATTGGACAGATCCAGGAACCACTCATGGTGCATCTGACTTTGGAAGAAATGGTGATCATAGTGTCAGTTCACTGACAGTGGTACCAACTATAATCACGACATTTTTACAGAGCTCTATAAGAAGTGTGTAGTCATCAGACATTGTTCTTTTCCCTGAGCCTTGTTTTTGATCTGGACCCTGTAAGAGACTATGCTGTTTTCTTGAATTAAGTTGTTTTAAAGACTTTGCACTGTCTCAGCAGAGTAAACAAGATCCAACAAAACCAGAGTTTATTCCAGAAGTTCAGATATTGTTGTTTATCAGCCTAAGTGCACTAATTTTCTAGTACGTAAAATTTACATCAAGACAGCAGCAGGACAGACATTTACGAGGTACAATAGAAGTTCTTATTCAGTGGGAAAAATGGTAATGATTGATAAAGTCAGACTTTTAGACGAAATGAACTTTGAGGATCAAATGTGTATAGGAGAAGCACAGTTGTGTGTTGAACTCTGACATCATAATATGTGTAAAGAACAGGGCTGGAAAAGATACTGTCAGAAAGTTTGATATAGTCAGAGAAACCTAGCATGGTTAATGTCAGAGATTATTTTGAAACTGAAAGTTGTCTATGGTTTGTACTTTAGTTGTGGATTCTGTAGATTGCCATACAGTGAAAAAAAATCTGGTCCTTATATTCAACAAAAGACCTTTTGAAATAAATATGCTGGCAGCAGAAATGCAATGTTGCAGCAAAGTGAAACTATACTAGTCAAAAGGGAAAAACTATAGAATTCACAGAGCAGGTTTAATCCTTTGGGTAAGAGACATAAAACGGTTTCTGAAAAGCAGAACCAGTTTTTCTTTTTTTTTTTTTTTTTCTTGTTTTCTGAAAAGTTTAGAGCCGTATTTTCACAGGGCAAAGTATTATTTGAGAGCCAAAATGTTTAAACTCTCAGGGTCAGGAGCTTTAATTTGCTGTCACTATATTTTATGCTATGCAACATTAAAAAAACAAAACAAAACACAAAGGAAGAGAAATTTAGGTATTTATCAAAGGTGCTAAAGGATATAAAAGTCTTACCTAAGTAGTACAGATTTTCAACACTGAGCGTAAGTTCTGAGAGGCTAGTTTTTTGTAGAGAGTTTTCAAGAGGCATGAGGAGATCAGTAAACGTTTTAACTGATGTCTCATACCAGTTACACCCTTCAGGGGCATATCCAGATGAAGAAGAAAAAACACACTATTTGCTTGGTACCTCTCTCTCCATTCCTGACACTGCTGAAAAATCATTCCTAATGTAGGAGATGATGCCCCAGCTATTAAAAGCACTTCCTAGATTTCTCTTTGTCAATATACTTTATAAAGCGTGCTGCTTCAAGAGACGTTTATCATTAAATCATATCAAACATTTTATCAGCTTTTCAAACTTCGGTTTGTTTCTAGCATTTTGTTGCGACTAAGCAGACACACAACTGTGACGTAAATGGGTACAAGAGTTAGGTGTGTAGGTTATACAATTTGTTCTCCCATTTACAGTGGTATTTTTGTGGGATTCTGACAGTCATTTTGCCACTTCTTTGCTAAATATTAATTCAGTATCTCTACCTGTAGAAATTATGAAGTGTTAGGAGAATGGGATAAGCAATTCCATAATAAACATAACTCATTTGCAGCTCTTGTCAACCTCGTAATAAGATTTACAGTGTCTATGTGTAACAAATAAAATTTTATAATACATTTATTATACTGCTCATACTGCATATTTATTTCTCTGTGTAATTTCCATTCTGAGACTAATACCTTCTTACCTTTTTACTCAGCAAAAACAGCACTGTAAATTTGGTTTTGTTGTGATCAGTCTCCTGGAATTAGATTGATCAGAAATAAAAAGTTAAGTGTCAGTTGAAAATGGTATATACTCCACTGCACAAGAGAAAAACAATGCTCTGGTGTTGCTATTCAGTTTATTAAATTGGGGGGGGGGGAAAATCAATTTATGTTTATTTCCCTTGTGCATGAGAAGCAATGGCTGACTTAGATGTTTTATGCTACTCTCTTCCTAATACATCTTAAAAGGTTTTTTCCTCTAATCTTTGTATTAAATGTTATTGTCTGAAAAAATTACTAGAATTGTTTTACTGTAGATTTTTGCACATGGCTGTATGGAGGGAATAATAAGTTATTGCATTTAGATGTTAGAATTTTCAAAATAGGGTTTTAGCTATTAAGTGAAATGTTGCCAGTTGCTGAAAGTTGAAATGTATACCAGCTGAGTTGGTAAGTCTCATTATGTATATCATCAGTTACCATGGGGCAGTACAACAGGATTCCTTCACCAAGGAAGACTCACAGCCTAAGTACAGCTGAGAAAATCAGGAATAAGAGTCACTATGATGGCTTTCTTCATCATTGCGTGTGTGGGGAGCTTGGGCATTATATAACCACTAGTTGTATCATATAGTGGTTTCTAATCCCTGTCTAATTACAAAGAGGGAACTTTTGTAAATCTGGGGAAGTTCTTTGTTTGGCAACAGGACAAAACCAACTTCTATGTGTATATGCTTGGTTAAAGTAAATGTTTTCTTGGAAGCTGTTTGGTTCTTAGTGATACATGGGGTCACCTAGTAGAATTAAAAGCTTTCTTACAGCATTTGTCAAGGACTGAATCCCACAGTGCTATAACTTTTTTGTGTGCTTTACTCTGCTGACAGTTTATTAAAATGCCCAAGCTGCTAAAAGATCCTTTTTTTCTGAGATTGGTAGGGAAACTTAATTTCAGGACCACTATCTTTCAGTTTTGTATATTATCTACTGTCTTTTGCTGCAGATGTTGCAAATGGATTGTTTAGCTCTAGCTTCACACAGCCCAATTAGGAAATTCAGGTCTAAGCTGCAAATTACTCAAGTAACAATTGTCCTTGGCTAGAAGAGCTTTCTGTTGTGCAGCTGGCGGCCTCCTTGAGTTTCCCCAGTTACTTCAATTCAAATGAGTTGCTTTAAAAACTTGCTACCCTTAATCTTTGACCTTTCCTTAGCTATTAGGTCCAAGATCAGTTCTGTGTATTCTTGCATTAAGATGTGCAGCTGCCTTTCAGATGTAGTCAAAAGGAAATTTGCTGATATGCATAAATATGGCTGGGATGATAAACATCAAAAAAAGAAAAGCCTAGGATATTAAGACAGAGAACTCACTGAAGACAGTGGCATTCAATTTCCTGTTTTGTCATTTATATATGCCATACCATAATTTTTATGTAGCCGCTATGCCCATAAACATAGCAACATAATTTTCTAAAACAAGAAATGACAAATTATCTTTTCAAGCTTGCACTTGGTGAATGAAAACAAATTAAGTTTCAATTTCTTTCTGTGTACTCCTGGCATATTTTATTCATCATCAAAAAGGAAATGTTTCTCCATTCAGGAGAGAATTGTAACAATTATATATTATATGCAGTGACAAAACAGAATGTTCAACAGTATTTTTCTGTTTAAAATGTAAACTCTTCTGTTCTCTTTGAGAACATTTCTTACTATATTTTGTGTAATGCTGAATTTTTTTCTTTCCACGCTATTTAGTAGAATTTCTGATCAAGACTATGAGAGAGAAAGACACTGGTCAGTTAGCTTAAGGAGATATGTGCTACAGACACAAATCCAAAATAATCACAAGTTAGTGGGCCAGACTGCAGATTTTCATTCAACAGAGCCATTTCATGTCACTGCAGACAAAAAGCTGAATTCTTACTTCTATCTCTCACTCCCATCTGTGCTACTTGCTACTTCTCTTGTTTCACATCTGCTCCTTGTTGGATCCCCCTATAACCATATTTTACTCATTATTAGACACATTGGACTGTGGTTTTTGCCAGTGTACTCTGTTCTCATTGTAGTGAACTAAATGGACCTTTGTGTCCAGGTCCAGCACTTTTGCCAGACAAAGTAAGCAAGAGCAGTACACACCTGGAGGCAGGGAGCAGAGACCTTCGTGCCTTTTAGCAAATGCAATCTAGAAATGCAATCTATGAGGTGATCTGGCCACATCTGGTGGAACTGGAGCACTTACTACTAGCCCTATTTCAGCTGGGGTTGTGCTACCTTCTGTGGGACATGAAGTTACATAGTCCCTAAGTGCCCAAACCAGCTCATTTAAAGCTACCACCTTTAAGTAAAACCTTCACTGTGGTATAAATGTCTGCTGATTTTTCAACCTCTTGTAAAATTTGAAGTGCTTATTCACTAGCATTGTAGGTTAGATTAAAAAAAAAAAAAAAAACCACCAAAAACTGTTCATCTCTTCTCTAGATTTTTTTTTTTTAATAATAGGAATATTTTTGCCCATATTCCAGCACTAGTTGCCAACATTACTGCTGCATCAGTAATCAACACCTACATACTTGATAACAATTGTGTCTTGTCATAGAATCAAGTTATTATTGAAATAGTGGCATTTAAAAGCTTAGCATTGGTAATCTTGACAAAATGCTTATTGGCAGCAAATCAGCAAGGACACGGTACCTGCACCTACTTACAATTGAGTGATTCACCGGTCAACAGGTGGCTGAATGAAAGGGCAAAAACTCAACATACATTTATTCACATCCTCTGGTCTGGACCATTATGTGGTATATGGAATCACAGAATCACAGAATGTTACAGATTGGAAGGGACCTCAAAAGATCATGTAGTCCAATCCCCCTGCCAGAGCAGGAACACCTAGATGAGGTTACACAGGAATGTGTCCAGGCAGGTTTTGAATGTCTCCAGAGAAGGAGACTCCACAACCTCCTTGGGCAGCCTGTTCCAGTGTTCTGATACCCTCACTGAGAAGAAGTTTCTTCTCATATTTAAGTGGAACCTCTTGTGTTCCAGTTTGAGCCCATTACCCCTTGTCCTACCATTGGTTGTCACTGAGAAGAGTCTGGCTCCATCCTTGTGACACGCACCCTTTATATATCTGTAAACATTAATAAGGTCACCCCTCAGTCTCCTCTTCTCCAGGCTAAAGAGACCCAGCTCCCTCAGCCTTTCCTCATAAGGGAGATGCTCCACTCCCTTCATAATCTTTCTTGCCCTGCACTGGACTCTCTCCAGCAGTTCCCTGTCCTTGAACTGAGGGGCCCAGAGCTGGACACAGCATTCCAGATGTGGTCTCACCAGGGCAGAGTAGAGGGGAAGGAGAACCTCTTTCGACCTACTAACCACCCCCCTTCTAATCCACCCCAGGATGCCATTGGCCTTCTTGGCCACAAGGGCACAGTGCTGGCTCATGGTCATCCTGCTGTCCACCAGGACCCCCAGGTCCCTTTCCCCTACACTGCTCTCTAAATAGGTCCTTCCCCAACTCATACTGGAACCTGGGGTTGTTCCTACTCAGATGCAAGACTCTACACTTTCCCTTGTTATATTTCATTAAATTTTTCCCCACCCAGATCATAGTTACCCTATCACAGATGATAGAATTCTGTGCAACCTGTGATTAAATCTGTTTTTAAGAGAGTGGCTACACCTACCCAAAGAGAAGCTTGAAATCATTGTGTTTGATGTCTTTCAAGATAGCACCAAACCCAAATATAGGTTATGGACTTTGAAGTACTGTTGTTTATCTTGATTGATATTTTTAATCTAGAGGAGATTCTGCTTTTTACATGCTGTCAAATTCACGTTCCTGTGGACTTGTAGAAGAAAAGAGTTACTTAGACTATTTTAAAGGTGAAGTCAATATGATTTTTAACAACTTTGCTTGCTAACTGGATTTACAGCATCCTCAGCCAGCACGCTTTTGAAATAATGAAAATATCCTTTTTAAACCTTCACAGGGACAGAAATCATGAGTGAAAGAAATCATTATGTGAAGCAAATGTGTGCTGACCCCAAACTGTTATTTTTAAAAAGAAGTTGAAAATGCCGCAGAACCCAAAATGACCACTGACTCCTGGTTACTGTGGCAAGTTACAGTTCTTCTTTCCTATACACTAAACCTGGTAGATCAGAGTCAAAGGGCTCTCTTTTAGCACAGTAAGTCCTACTTGGCCTTTGGTTCAATTACTCCAGCCAATTACTTACTGGTGTATTTTAGTTACTGACTGCAGATAACAGTAGAGAGTTGCAAAAAGCCAAAGCAGGTTGTTTACCATTTACATGGACAGGTTGTTTCCCATTCACATCAGCATTTTCATTGTGCCTTACTGTCATCACCTTTTGCGTTCATAAGAATATCTTTTGCCTGTATTTTAGTGCACTTTAAGCCTCGCATCAGCTCTGTGAAGACAGGGAAATATTTTCTTTAGCCATTCTTTTTTTTCCTTAAGCACAGAAAATTTCCTAGGGAGATACTAACACACGTGGCAGAGCCAGGAATAGAATTAAAAAGTCTTATGTAAGCATTAAAAATCAACCAACCAAACAACAAAACAAAATCCAAACACGTTTTTTTGATAAAGGTCTCTTAAAAATGCATAAGCAGCACATTGGAATCTCTAATTTTTTGTTTGATAACCTTGTAGTGTAGTTTTCTGTATCTATTTAATCTCCTATTCAGACAGACTATTCCAATGATAACATATTTGGACTGTAGAGGGGGGTCATAGCAACTCAGCGTAGTATCTTGTGTACTAAAACTGTGTATGTGAAGTATACATGTATCCATTCTTGTATTTTTGAATTCAGCATAAGGCAGGCATTGAATAGTTCAGGTAATGGGAGGTACAGAGGGGTTATAGAACTGATGGGGAGAATTTAGGACAGCTACTTGGGACAAATGAAAAGTTGGAAGAGGTTTTCTAGATGAAAGTTTTGTGTAAAGTATATTCTTTTGGTATATAGACTATGTTACTTACCAAAGATGACAGTGGCTAATAAATTGATAGGCTTTATAAAGGCAAAGAATATGGCAAAAGATAATCCCTTTTTAAAAATGGTGTTCTGTTGAGTTTGGATGTCTTTTTACATGGATGAGCAAACCATTGATTTAGATACAGATAAAGAGCTGTTCCATTCTTGGTGGTTGCGGTGGTGGTAACTGAATTATAATCTTTAAAGACAGTGGAATGTCCTGAATGTTAATATAACAGTTTGCTAATGGACTAGAAAGCTTTAATCTTTATTAAAAACTTGAGACTTTTTAGGTTTAGCAGAACCTACAAATAAAATACAGTGACCATTGAGTTTGTAATGAAAACTATTAGCCATCTGAATACAATTCCAAAAAAAATAATAACTTTTGAGATTTCTCCCTGCTCTGTCTTCATTCACTAAACCTATGAATGCACTGGGAATGAAACTAGCAGGATAGAAATATTCTTTATCTTAGAGATCATGTATGTTGTATTCAAGTGAAACAGTTTCACCTCTGACTTCAGAGATTTGTTTATTTTTTTCAGATTTTGCCTTGAATGACATAAACATATCCTGAAATGCTCATGATATGTGGGCATTGTTCTACACCAGCAAAAAATAAGGTTCTAAGAAATACCTATTTATCTAGAGTTTTTTCTAGATAATAACATATTTATGTAGAAACTCCCTTTATGTCTTACATGCAGGGCAAATCCTGTTTCAGTTAAAGTAGTCTGAAGTGAATCCCGGTACTGCGTCTCCATTGTTCTAGTGTTAGGGTGATTTGTGGTGTCTGTCCTGAATGTACAAAGTTTCAGCCTCATTGAAACATCTTCTATTGTTGTTTCTGGACTTTTGTCAAGGTACTGCGAGGCCATTCAGCAGGATCATGCTAACACAGGTACAGGGTAAAATTGCATGTGTTCTGTTTCTGCTGTCCATGAATATATCTGTTCTGAAACATCGTGCTTAAACTGGTTCAGTTAGAAACAAATTAATTCACCCCCAAATATAGGACCTTCATGTCAGACTTGTGTGAAGGGAAAAACTTTCAATTGGTATAGTATGTGATTAAAAACTTTGCTCTGTAGACATGTGCAATGTAAGTAATTTCTAGATGAGAGAAACCAGTTTATTCAGCTGCTTGGAAATCCTTCAGACTTGATAGAAACCTGCTTGGCTGCCTTGTGATTCTACAGGAATGCTCCAGTTTCTTTTCAGCAGCTTTGTGGGAAACTTATCTGAATGATGAATGAAAGCCATGGGATGCATATTTGAAGGAAGAATGATAGGAAAAGACTTGAAATAAATATACTGCAATTTTTGATGACAACAAACTTAAAGATAAAATGATCCGTCTGTCTAAGCAATTTCTCAAGAGTTTGCCATACGCTTGCGTAATATAAACCCTAAATTTCTAGGGTTGCAAACTTTAGGAAATCAAAAATAGTTTTACTGAAGTACAACAGAGAGCCCTGACTTGTGCTTTGGAGAAGAACTGTTCTTGGCTTGATGATTAAAAAAAATATGTTGGCTTTTTTCTCCAAACTGCCATTCTTTTCTGCTGCTAACCTAGATTTCTTGTTTTAATGCCCCATAGTAGTGGTATTTTGCATGGTGTATGAGGTACTATATAGCTTTCTGTGTGATCTGCAGCTTCTTCAGAAGGAGGAGAGTCTTGAATTGGATCTACTGGCAGATTGCAGATATCTTGGATAGTTTACAGCATGTTAGCTATGCATGCACAACTGAACTGAGGTGCAAGTGTCATCTTCAGTGTAACCTCAATCATATTTCAGGGTTTTGGACTATATGACAAGATACTCATGACTATAAGAACTGGTTTTGTGTAGAGTTCTGTATTTGTACGTTTCCCCTTTGCTTAGAACAAGTTGTGAATTAGCAGGTAGCAAATTTAAATTTTTAGTGGTGAACATAAAAATTCGGTATTGATCCAATTTGTTGACCTTTCTCTGCACTTCAGTCTTCACAGAAAATGTGAAGCAGAATGTAGTCCATTGCTATCTTCAGTTCTTAAAACGAGAGGTTGGATAGTGTTTAAAATCCAGTTCCTATTTAATTATGAAAGCTGTTCAGTCTTATTTCTGAAATAAGCCTGTGATTTTTTAAAATTCAAATTCTTGGAACGTTGCTTGCTCCAGATTATATTAAGCCAGTGTCTTGTTTCCCAACTTTGTTACTCAAAGCATAGAATTAAAGGAGTTTAATTGTTTTTTTAACATTCTAGACTTAGTTATTGGCACAATAATGGATCAACTAGGATAAATAAGATAGTAGAGTTGTGTTTTACTCATTCAGATCAATAAATATCTGTTCCTACATCTATTTTCTGATATTTTTCATCAGCAGTGAAAATTACAGCTCTGTGTGTGAAAAGTCTACCTAAGTTACTGCATATGTGTTTTTCCTCACCTGAGAATTATAATGAAATATAAAAATCTTCATCTCCACATTACTATTTACAATAATTTGCAGCATACTATGTTGTTTGAGTGTCAGGCAAACTGCAAAATATAATGGTTCTTATGAAATGTTTTAAATCATAACCTGCATACTTCTTGGAAGTTCAATCAGGTAGATCTAAGCCAGTGTGGTATAACTGCAAGGACACTCAGTGTTCACTGACGCATACAATCCTTAGAGGATTTGGAGTTTAACCACTGCAAATAACTTGTTTTTGTAAAACTACATGAAAGTATGATCCGTAATTTTGCAGACAATATCCTGAAATTACCGTTGATTTTGAGCAGTATTTGATTCTTTTAAATAGCTTTAGCTTATAGTTCATTATAAGCTTCATATTGAGCTAAAAAAAAAAAAAAAAAAAAAGGAATACATTGATGAATATCTTTATTTCTAAGAATAATTTCTCCTGTATTATTTATCTTTTAGGAAGAACCATCAATGCCTGAAGGTGCATTTGTAATGCTTTTTCATTAATGCTGATTCCTCTAGACAATCCATAAATTGATGCATTCTGTGTCCCATGAGAATAATGATATATTGCTTTGAAAAAAACCCAAGAACCCTGTGGTTATATTAGGCCTTAAAAGATGATCATATCAGGATTGTTGAGAAATGTAGAAACTTACGCCACTGTGCAACTTCCTTTAGGAAAGAAAGTTATAATTAGAGAAACTCAGAGGCTGTTCACAGGATGAATGAAAGGAGCGTCTACTAGGACTAGTGACCATCCTTGCTATATTAAAGACACAATGCATTCTCTAACCTAAATTGATTGTAACATCATTTTCTGGCACTGAATATATGAACCATGTTTGCACAAGAACTTAAATATAGAAAGTATTTTACTAACTATAGAACAAATTTACAAAGCTTCCCAGATCAAGTAAGTGAAGATATTTTGTCATTATAAATAGCAGCATTTAAAATAATTATATACTGTGTTTTTTATGGGACTTTTTATAAAGCTTTTTAATATCTATTGCTCTAACTTTTATTTTTTTTGCTTTAGCTTTGGAGAAAACATGCTATTATTTTAGATGGAGTATTAAATTGAATCATCAGGTTAAATGCAGAACTTGGTTCTTAAATATATGGTCATAAAGGATGAGTCTGTAAAGCAGGCATATATTGTCAGTTAAATAACACCACTTTAATGTCTACCTGCCCTTCTGTGGGCAGAGTTTTGTGAAACTCTGCAGGACAGCCAATTTAGGCAGTGGTACAATAAATGTTTTCTAGATATCCCTAATTTCAGATGCAGAACTTTCAAATCCAGAGGCTGTTAGTGGAAATCAGCTCAACTTACCTAACATTTGCAAAAGGCCTTTGAAAATAACCTTGTAATAACATCCTTTTCACTTAGACCAATCATATGTGTACAACAGAATCTCAAATATGCATTGGAATTAAAACAGAGGGTGAAGTATAAGAATTTTTTTTTAGGTCAGATGGATCATGGGAAAGAATCTCTTATTTCCCATCCCTTTCTCATAGACTTATTCCTCCCTCTTCGTTTTTTTTGAAAGCTAGTATTACAATACTAATTTTTACCAACTCAGTTATAATACTGGAATATACCCAAGGAAAACATACAGGCAACCACTTTCCAAACCTAAATTCTTGCACTAACTAATGTTGATGGCAGCACATTTAGCTACTGTAATTTATATGGCAGTTGAGTGACTGTACAGGAAAGCACAGCAAAGAATAATCCAGAAAAACATGAATGTGCCAAAAGAAAGTGAGGAAACGGCATTTTATTAATTTTAAGAAAGTATTTGAAAAAACTGCGTAGAAGGTAGTGATACAGGGAATTGACAAGTAACTAATTAACACTTTAAAACTAACACTTGACACTTAAGGAACTAACCATACGCCACATCACTAAAGACACTTAGAGAGCTAACACTTCAACCCACATCACTCTTGCCTAGCCTTGCTTAACTCTGTGTAACTTACTGTATGAAAAACAGGACTTCACTGACGCCTTGCAAGGATAATAATCTTTGGGTGCATCCCTGGTGCATCCTTGGGTGAACTAGATTACAGAAACTTGGGCACAGGACAGGAGATATGCCAGTTTTAACCAACTCAGCAGTCCGAGACCTAACCAACTCATTACACCGGACCAAAGGTGACCGTGTACAGAGAAAGAGGACCCGGGTTCAGGATCACTGCGCAGCTGCAACCAGGAGGAGACAGATGTGGAGACTCTGGAAATGGTCTCCCGGAACTCATTGTAATAAGAACCGCCTTCTCGGGGACAGGTTATGAATATGTATAGGCGTTCTTAAATCTTTCATGAATATGTAACACTTTACTGCATTTAACCAAGTTCACAGCTACTGTAATTTTACACACGTATTAGGTGAAATGATTCCCCATGTGTCCGGTGTCGTCAATAAATGCGTACCTTCCTTATAACTTCAAGGGTTGTAAGGTCATTCCACGCCTCAGTAGGAAGAAATAACAGCAAATCAATCTCTCTGATTCTGAAAGAAATAACCAAAGTATTCTTATGTACATCGCTTTTAAAGAACTGTTGCCTGAAAATAAGTCTCAAATAATCTGCATAGTCAGAAATGGATATGAACTATCAGAAGAGGTAAGAGGTTGGGGTGCTCACAAGGAGGCTTGGTAATGAGAGAAAGAAGAAAGAAAATTAAGAGATCAGATAAATAAAGGAAAGAAGGCAAATTCACGTCGGTAGAATATTTTAAATAGTTTCTATTGTAAATAATTTAAGCTAATCTTTGATAACTGAACTGTGCATTTATCAGTAATCTTAAGGAAGTATACACAGGTACTTTCAGTTAGCTGTTCTGTACTTGGATGCTGAGGGAATTAACAGTCAGGATTCAGTCCTAAGAGGTTGTCAGGATAATTTCATGATCTCAGAACTCTCCTAATTGCTGACAAACTGGGGCATATCTTGATTCAAAGTCAGTCTCTGGGTTAGTTAAAGCAGTGCTCTTCTTTTGCAAAACTCATGAGTGATCTTCTGATAGTTAAAATAGTAATAAGTGACATATCCCACAGAACTCAAAGAGAAATTAATTTCTAACATGAAATGTGACATGTGCATGGATGTGCCAGTGTATATAATTGTCACACATGTGAATACAAGATATCAGTATTTATGGTGTAAAGACTATAAAAGTTTTCTAATATGTTTGTTACAGTAAACTGACTATTTTGTTTATCGAATTTGTTCCATTGTAGTGAGAGAAGGTAATTATTGTGATAACAGTCAAAATTGTCTGCACTTGTTCCTCCAGCAGATGTTACTTGGTTGTTAAAAAAGTGACCTAGAGTAACTTTCCATATACAATTACATAGCTTTGATCTACTTTTGTTTTAATCAGTTTTCAGCTTGAATCTCTTTGATTTTTTTCATACAATTCCAAAAAAACAACAAAAAATTGATTTAAACATAGTCAGTTTTTCCTGTGATTTGCACCCCACACCCCTAGTCAAACTGTCATCTTGTGGCTGCTTTTTAGTCACTTCTACAGCCCTTGCTTGGAAAGGATCATATTGCTGACACATTTCATCAATTAGTTTAATCAGCTGAAAAGGAATGTTGTGAAAGCTGTAGAACAAAAAACTCACTATTTTCCACAGGCCTTTTCCTGGCAGGCCATGAGACAGGAAGTTGAATTTATAAGTTCCATTTTTCATTTTACAGAGCTACTAGAGAAGACTCTCAGAAGAGAAGAAGAAGTGGGAGCTCTCCAGGTATACTTTCTATTTAATTAGCTAGCTACACTGTTTTTCACCCTTCGGATTACTAAATTGTATTACAACATTGCTATTTTCTGGACTCCCTTGTATCTGAAATTCAGCTTTGGAAATATTAATATATGCAGCCAAATACAGACCAGATAGCTTGTAATACTCACTGCTGAGTTTCTGCCCAGCAAATAAGTTGCACATTTGAGATTAAAGTAGTCATCATAAATGAGTCAATAAATTTAGTCCATCAGTGATAAGAATGCTGCTTTTAGGTTAAACTATATAGTGAAGTTGTTCTGTTATGTCATACTGCTGGCTTCACTGAAACTGTGAGTAGAGGCAGTAAAGATCTGTGTTCAGAACTGCAAAAATGCTTTATATTATACATAATTTGTTGGGTTAGCTTTTCTGGGCTGTGTTGTTTTCTCCTGTACATCTGAATAAAACTGAAAGTTTTACTGGTTTTAAGTATTTTGAATCTCTGAAATATTAGATGTCCATAATCACCTTCCAGAGGAAGAAGGGACCAGTCAATACATGGTAGGACTTGATACAATACAGTAAATCTTTATTTTCTGGCATCTAGCAGTAAAACTGCTTATGCTAAGCACCTTAAATTTGTGCTTAGAAAGTGAGATTTATCTTAGGCTCAATTTTGGAATAGTATTTTAGCATTATGGTCAAGGAAAATGTACTACTTAAAAAAAAAATTGGCTGGGAAAGCAAAATCAAGCTGGAATGTCTGAATTGTGAGGCTCAGGAGGTTATTAGGGAGGGTAGTATATGCTTCAGAATACAGAAGGAAAAAAAGACACATTTAGCAACAAATTGCAACAAACAATACTGAACATAGATATAAAAAGTTTAGATACAACATGAAGAGTGTATCAATGAAACATCGTTCTGTAATTGAACCAGATCATTTATGAAGGAATTAATGAAGGTAAGGCTGTTAAGAAAAACGAAATTATGTATTGACCTGAGTTTTTACCATAAGAGTTTGTTTGAAGATAAGCCTTCTGTTCTCTTGTAATAAATACAAGGCATTTTGAGGGCTAGAGGTATCAAAGAGCTAGTGTAGAAACAGCTTGATCCAGTAAGAGGAGACAAGTTGCAAGACCCAAAAGTTACACAACACACCAATCCAGCTGTTTCCTGTTGAAACAAAAATCTTGGCCCAGCTTTCTGGCAGCTCAAGTTCAACAAGGCTGAGAGCTTGTCTGCGCAAGCAGTTTACACAGGTGCGTATCTAGTTAGATCAATGTAAAAAGATCTCCTTTCATGTGAAGCAATTCTGCATCTGCTTTCATGTGGAGCCCTGTAGTTGACAAATTGTCTTAATGATACTGCTGATTGAATGAGAAGTAATTTTATACTGCAGAGAGTGGCATCATTATAGTGTCCTGTGTGCATATATGTGCTTGCCTGTATTTCTTATGGTCTGTCGAGTTCCTGATCTAATTGCTTTATGCCCGTCCCTAACTGGTGGTTCTGGTTAAGTGGGTGACTTGTACTGCTCTGACTGCTATTTTTATATTCAAATGTTTGGCAGTTTTTTACTCCTTCAAATGCCTATGCTTGCATCGCCCAAATACTCAGCAAAACCAACTATTCTTTTTCTAGATAGTATTATGTCTATCTTAGTCAATATGTTTCAAAATGGTCCCAGTCTGGGATCCTTTGTACTTGTAATGTTGTATTCTAAACTGGCAGTGGCTGAATATGTACAACTTTGGTAGCAAGTAGTTGTAAAAAAAAACCTGTGTCATCACGACTGAATCTCTGCAAGCTGTTGCATCACAATATATAAAATCTAGGAAGTAAACGGAAAGTAAGACTTTAAGTACGGCACTTCCTGGAGCTGAAAGTGGCAGTCCCATTTCAGGTGACATGGAATATTTGTTTCTTTTGAGCCCAAGTTCAACAAAGCATGTGTATAGTTGGTTAATGTATGAATGCTTTCATTAAAGTAGATTGCTAGAAGGTAATTTTTTGTCAATTTAAGGACCACTAGCAGATAAAATAGTGCTCTTTGCTCCCAAGGCCTACAGTCCAGTGGAAGTCTTCATCGCTACATCTTTCTACATGAATCTCTTGTCCCACATTATGTGGTCAAGATGGAAACTATATGTAGTATTTCATATGTGGTTCTTTGAAAACAGGGTGTTTTGGGAGCTAGGAGGCAGATGCTTTGAGTGACATCACTGTATTCTTGTTTTCATTTTGAACCTGTTGCATACTTTTTACTAGAGTTTCTATATTATACAAACATTTATAATTATGTATGAGCTTATAGAGTTATATATGAGTTTATGTATATTCTAGGCGATATATCTATGTTCTCATTGCATGTATGATTGCTTTCTGTTGTTAACGTGTGTACTCATCGTAATGATTTTTAGCTTGTGAGGAGTCTAGATCACTTTCTACATTCTTTCTGATAGCCACTCCAAGAGTATAACCTCACTTCTTTTCTTACTTCATTGAGAGAAAAAAGGCTCTGATTATAAGGTTTTCACCTTCATTTTAGTGAAAACTGTTCTGTGGTACAAAAGGTTGAATTCATGGAAATAATATGCTATGCATAATAATTGCAATATTCAACTGTGTGGATGTTGTCTGGGGAAACAATTGCAAGCAATTTTCATTTGCTTTGGAATTAGCGACATGCTAATATAAATTAAACATATAATATATAATAAATACATAATCTTAATTTTAAAACATAAAATATTGATAATTTCTAAATTATCCATGGTAAATTTACTAATGTATTACATGCAAGTCTTCAGAAGATTATCTGCTAAGCTTCTAAGGGTTTTATTCGGTTTTTTGAATTTGACAGCTAGATCATGTGCCTTATTTAATACATGGAGTCATTTTGAAAACACTATTTATTCTACCCTTGGAATCATCCTACTAATACAGTCACTCTAAGACTATTTTTTCTTCAAAATAGTCCTTTTTAAATGAAGAAATTTGTGTCTGAAGTGCACAAATTTATGAGATGTGTAAATACCATCTTTTTTATGGCAATGAGTTTGGGTATTGTTGCAGTCTTTAAATAAATATGAGGTTTTGCCTCAGCAACTGCAAGTTTGTGGAGGAACGAGCATCTCAAAATAAATATTTTTGAGTTTTTCACATAATAGTTTTTGTTATAAGTTTGTTCTGATGTACCGAAATTGTCTGTATTTCAGACCTGCTTCCAATAATGAATTAAGACTTTAGTATTTAATACATGACCTTTTCTGAGCAAAAATTTTAGTGCAATTTGATAAACTTTTGCTTATGCAACATTGTAGTTGAAATCCACAACTACTATGCATTGCAATAGGTGCTGAGCAAACATTTTTAATAGACAGGTTGAAGTTAAGTATTCTAGAACCTCCTATTATCTTAATTTTACTGACGAGAAGCTAAAATGTAGGTGAAATAAATCTATAGGAAACCCGAGATGTGAATCTGGGGTTTTTTAACTCCCAGCTCTTGTGTTAAAAACAAACAAACACCAAACAAAAACCCCAAACTCCCACCAAACAGAAAACAAACCAAAACCCAAGCATTTTTGTCTATTTTTTATTTTAACCTGCTATTTTGAAAGATTCCAGTAACTGAAAGTGGTAAGAGGATTGCGGTTTTTTGTTTGTGGTTTTTTTTTTTTTCCATCTTCATATGTTTGTTTTATTATTTTTCATCAGTTTATGCACAGGGAATTTTGAACCACTGTGTCTGCAGTTATAGGATCAACCAGTGTAGTGGCATCCACTACTAGCAAAATGTTAGCATTGTTTTTAAACAATTATATTTTGATAGTGCACTAGATTTCCATAAAATCTGTTTATGTGTGCATTCCTGTTTTCCCTTTAGATATTTCCTTGTACATACTTTCCTGAACAGTCTTCCTTGTCTTTCAAAACCAATTAGTCCATTCCAGAGGCTATTTTTTTGTCAGCCTTACTTCATGCAGTTATTTTTCCTACAGTATATTGTCTCACTTTCTCCCCATGGTCTAGAAGTATAATCAAAGGTACAACAATTCTAAGTGGCTGTGGAAAACTAAGATAATTTATACCCCAAGCATTTTTCAGTGAATAAGCTTTAAACATTTCACTAGGGTGAATTTTTTTTCTTCAAAAGATTATAGTAATCCAAGGGACACTGGTTTTACAGAAATATGTAAATATGCAATTTTTAAATACTGGTTTTACACAAATACATATGCCTGTTCAGTTAGTAAACTTAAGCATTATTCCAAAGCTTTTTATGACAATAACTCTAGAAGAGTCTCTAACTCATTTCCACCTAGTCTTAGAAAAATACTTTTGCAATCTTAGAATTATAGAATGTCCTGAGTTGGAAGGGACCCACAAGGATCATTGAGTGCAACTCCTGTCCCTGCGTATGACAACCCCACAGTTCACACCATGTGTCTGAAGGTGTTGTCCAGCCTGTTCTTGAACACTGTCAGGCTTGGGACTGTGACACCTCCCTGGGGAGCCTGTTCCAGTGCTCCACAACCCTCTGGGGGAAGAACCTTTTCCTAATGTCCAATCTAAACTGCCCTGGCACATCTTCCTCCCATTCCCTTGGGTTCTGTCATTGGTCGCTAGAGAGAAGAGTTCAATGCCTGCCCCTCCTCCTCCCCTTGTGAGCAAGCTCTAGACTGCAATGAGGTCTCCCCTCAGTTTTCTCTTCTCCAGGTTGAACAAACCAAGTGAAATCATGCAACTGGCAAGAACTGTTTCTGGCTCCCAAATTGGTCTAAGAAATTTTTATTGTACCTGTTTCTTCCAAAACAGTGAAATCAGTTCAGATTTGTCTTTCTTTTATGCTGCAGAAACAAGTCCAGATTATTACAATCATTTTTACCTGTTAGGGAGAGATAGAACAGGAAGACGTACAGTAATTCTTAGTCTAATCCACCCAGAAAGGAAAATGAAAAAAAATCCTCCCTCATATTTTCAAAAAAGTAATATTTTAGCAAGGTAAGAATTCCTGTAATGTGTTAATGGTCAGATACTGTAAGTATGGGCTCACCTAGACACTTGAATGTGTGTTTTCTTAGATTAGTCAAAAATATCCTACCTATTCAAGACATAGTGCCAGACTACATGATCTTGATTTTACTTGCCTAATATTTTTCTTGGAGGTACTTTTAAATGGAAACTGAAAGTTAAAATACATGCAGTAAATTTAAAATTCTTGGTTCTCTATATATTGTGCTGGATTAAAACTGACACAAGCTTATTTTATTTGTATTTTATTTTTATCTGACATTAGACTTTGACTAATGTCATCTTGTTATTAATAAAACATTCTTCAGAGCTATTTCTGGATAACAGAATAATGATATGGAATTTACTTTTTAGTTTTCTAAGGAAATGTCTTAAAGAAAACTAAGCCAGATGCTAACGTGACATAAACTCCAAAACACAGCAGATTTATGGTCACAGATTATCAAAAAAAGAAATTGAGCTTTGCCATACATAAGAGTAAAATCACCAATATTGAAAATCTAACAGTATTATTAGAAAAAAGTATATAATGGAGTTAATATTTTCAAATTCTTTCATACGCTGTTTCTGGGGAGTTTCTTCTCTTTGGAGCAAATTTTGAGATAGTATGATAAATGGACCAGAGCTCCAATTAAGTACAACAGTTCCTATTCAGATATTTTTACAAAATACATACACATGACCAGCAAAAAACCAAAATGAATACTTTTCATCATTGTTCAACTTAGGTTGCGTTTATATTCTTTACCTTCTAACGGTATCTTGTACTTTATTTTTAGGAACGTATTATGGCCTTAGAAGTGGTAAGTGTCTTAAATTCATTTTCAAACCAATCACAGCGACGTTGCTGATATTTTTCTAAATTATGAAAAATATTTTTTTTATGTACTTAAAAGAAGAAGTGGAGATTCTGAGTTCTTCACTTTTAAGATGTGATAATTTTATACTGCATCTTTCTGTGTAGGTTTTTACTACCGTATTTAAGCACCAGTTATATGAAATACAGTGTAATGTTGTAGTTTTAATGTGCAGTTCAGTCCTTGTCCCCTCCCTGGGAAGGAAAATGTCATAGATTTGAGCTGTATAAAGGGTGTTATTTTTCTACTGATAACACTTCTTATGATGAAAGTCCATGTGAAAGATCTAATCATTCCAGTGACTGTTGTGGATGCGTTTTACATGTTTATGCTGGGAGATGCAGACAGAAACAGTTCATCTGCCCACATCATCATTGCAAATAAAAACATGAAGAAATACCATTTTAATTGATCAAATAATATCATTTAATGAGATACTAAGTTGGAAGGACAAAAGTCTTCCCTCATGCATGTACATGCCATGAATGCAGCTGGATTATCCAGACGCATCAAGCTATTATAGTAAGCCTGTCAGGTGTAATAGCTTTGTTGAGTCTTGGCTTGCCCTAGTATTTCTGAACTGTGCTACTTTCCCCTTGCATAAGAATGTCCAATAAGACGTCACACAGTAGTATGTATCAGGCTTGTAGTTTCTTTTCATCGGAAATGCAAAAAATTCCGCCTAAAAAAACCAGCAATGAGACAATATCAAGGCTGCAAACAAACTTGTAAAATGTACTTGTGCAAATTATTATTTTATCCTTCCTGATTGTCTGTGCATCTCTGAAAACACCTTCAGATTTCAAAAATATATTTAAACTATACTTGATATTTTAATAAAAGTCCCTTTGTAAATCAGAGTGCAGTGTTGGAACTCCTGTCTCATAGGAGTAGGGAGCTAATGCTCAGGTTCGGTGTCCTGGCACTTCACTTAGTGCTCTGTGAATGTAAAGTGTTGCCAGGACATTAGCTCTGTTCAGGAGCATCTCTTACTCATGGTTTGCTTACTTGACAACCAGTCAGGCATGTAACCACTTGCCATCCATTTCTGATGAACAATGAGTTAAACTGCTTCCAAATGCCTTGTCCTTTCTGTGCCCAGAAGCCGTTTTGACACAGGCAGAGGGTAATTGCTTGCAAATAGCACAACATCCTGCAAATTCAATCCATGTTTTGTGACAATATTTGTTTCTATTTTTTCTGAGGCCTTTCTACTTTTAATCTCTTCTACTTTAAGAAGGAAGATTTGTAAGTTATTGTTCAGATAGAAGAGGATTATTATCAGTAAAATATAACTTTATTTCTCAATGCAAGTTGGGAGGTGACACCTGAATGCAAATTTGTGATGCTGAGTCCTAGAGCCTGAAATCAATCACTGCTTTCATTATTACTGACATTGGAAGATGTGTAATGTTAAGCCCTGAGATTGCAGGGTCATGGTCATCACTAAGGCTGTCAAATGCTCTGAAGGCACATGATTTAGTTTTGCCATGAAGTTCCTCTGTGATGTCAGGCAAATCACTTAAACCAAATTTTTCACAAACTGTTAATTACTTTGTGTTCCTCATTTTCTGGATATCTGACTTCGTGACTTTTCAGGCCTGATTTTTAGAAATCCAAAGTCATACTAATAGGCAAATTCTGTGGGAGTTCCAGCTAAATATATCTCTAGGTATACTCAAAAGTCAGATGTTAGCTCATTGTGTGAATACTTTAAAATAAGAAGTGGTTTTGACCTTTGTATCTCTGTTTCAGTTCTGAGGATGATAGCATTCTCTCTCTCTCCCTCTCTCCTCCTCCCCTTCAGGGATCTTAAAAAGAAAATACACACAGAGTAATACTTATGTGGTATGAATGTGTCAGGATGAGCTATGAGAGAGAAGCCCTTACTCTTCGTCTACAGTCTACTCATTTCTGCCTCCTGCGCTTGCCAGTAAAATTGTTGTGGTAACCATATAATGAACTTGGCAGCTTAAGCAAAAAGATAATTGTGGAAGAAATGTGACAGGAACCAAGCAGGTTCTTTTCAGAGCTCTGGGTGAATAAACCTTCCAGGCCTACCTTAATCGAACTCAGTGAATTTGTGAGTTGCAGCTCCTTCTCCTCTCAGCAGTCTGCTTGAGCTGGAAGCTCCATCTCCTGCCCATTACTCACCCTGTCTGCTTGACCCAGCAGTTTCTTGAATCTTCTTTTTCCTTATCCAACTAATGTGATTCCCAAGGAAAATGCTGTATTACCAGGGCATGACACCTGATCTGATCACTCCCTTAAGGGACCTGAGAACAAACAGTACCAATCACAAGAAGCTTTTGGATTTTTTGGCTCTTTTTCTTCAATCAGATCAGTCCTACAGTATGACTCAATAGATAGGTACACCAGTTCTTCCTCCAGCAGGGTACAGAGGGCAGGAGCAGAAGCTGGAAGGTTAGAAACAAGAACAGGGATACTTTGACTCAGTAGTAGATAGAAATGGAGCTGAAGAACCAGGGTCTATTCTGGAATAATCCTTCAACTCATGAGAAGTGCCAGGGGAATAACAAGTACAGGCAAAGCGGAGGTTTTGAGTACCGAGAGATTTTGTTTGATTTTTTGTTTGTTTGTTTAGTACTATTTAATAAAGTGAATTTAATTATTACATAGCTGTTAACAAGTAATTTTTCTGAATACTTTAGTAATCAATTATGTAGTCTGATGTTTTACTAGAATGAATATGATTTCTCTTTAAGATGTTTTAGTTTATTCTTGAGTGTAGCTTGGTTCTTATGTACAAAGGATGTATGAGAGCCAGTATTGTATTCTCAGATATAGCTACAATGGGAAGTGTATCTAATTCTCATAAAGAGGTCAGGGTGTATTTTGTAGGTACACGCCATGTTTGTGATTTCAGTGGGTTTCTGTAAACTACATCATGTTCTTTGGGAGCATAAGATGCAAGTCACATTTCTCTGCCTTAGTAGTACTAGTCTGACTCAGAAGACTGGGAAATCTAATTTGAAATCAACCACGTCCTGAAGCGATTCCAGTTAACATATGCATTCTATATCCTTTGATCAATAAGACAGCTTGTTGCTTTCAGTAGAGAATGCAGCAGTGAGGTTACCACTTGCTTAGAATACTTGAATCATGATTCAGCTTTTTATTACAATGTTATAAATCTAGGTTAACTCCAGTAATGTTGTAAGTATTCTGTAAAATTGTTAATATGAATTTCCTTTTCAGTATGAACACTTATGTATTTTGCTGTAACTCATATTTTATGTTCATGACAGTAACGTTTTTGAATACCAGTAAAACAAATTTCTGTCCACACACGCTCAGCAATATAAAAGCTATTAGATTCTTCTACTGTAGTAGCAGGCTCAAATTTGTGTCAGTTTTTCTGATTTATCACCCATTTTAAAAGAAGAATTGGAAGGGTGACAATGCCCAATGCATTTCACAAAGAGATTGTGTAACTGTCTGACGCTATCCATCTCAGGGTTCTGTTTCTCAATATGCCTTCCATCAATGAGCAAACTTTACTGTTAGCTCTTGTAACCATTTCATGTTTGTTGTACTTTGTAAGTATGAATGTTAGGAAACCTTGAATCTGAGTGTTAATACTTCCTTCTCCCCTTAGTTTGCTTCTGTAGTGTCTGGCAAAAACTACCATTACATCAAAGGCCTTCTGGTCCCCCCAGCTGTTCTTTGATCATATAAAAATGACTGGGAGAGGAGCAACAGTCCGAGATCCTCTGTCCTGCCTCGCCCTTCCCCTTCCCCTTCCCCTTCCCCTTCCCCTTCCCCTTCCCCTTCCCTCACATCCCTTCCCTCACATCCCTTCCCTCCCCTTCCCTCACATCCCTTCCCTCCCCTTCCCTCACATCCCTTCCCTCCCCTTCCCTCACATCCCTTTGCTAGGTGTGGAGAACTTTCCCAAAGTTCCCCAAGCCTTTCCTCTGCTCACTCCCGGCAAGTAACTTCTGTCATCCGGTTTAGCGCCTCTGCTCAGGCAGGGTCACCCAGAACCAGTTCCCCAGGACCGTGTCCATGTGGTGTTTGAATATTTACAAGGATGGAGACTGCACAGCCTTCCTGGGCAACTTGTGCCAGCCACCCTTATAGTGAAAAAGTGTTTCTTATGTTCGGACAGAACCTCCTGTGTTTCAATTGGTGCCTGTTGCCTCTTGTCCTGGCACTGGGCACCACTAAAAGGAGCCTGACTCCCTCTTCTTTACCCCCTCCCTTCAGGTATTTGTACCCATTGATGAGATCTTCCTGAGCTTTTTCTTCTCCAAGCTAAACAGTCCCAGCTCTCTCAGCTTTTCTTATGGGAGAGATGCTCCAGTCTTGTAAGGAACGTTGGTTACCCTCTGCTGAATTGTCTACAGTATCTCTCTTTCATACTGGGGAACCCAGAACTGTACCTGACTAGAGGGGAATGATCACTGCCCTTTACCTGCTGGCAACACTTCTCTTCATGCAACCCTTACATTCTCTAACTAGAAAGCTCCTTTCAATATTGTGAAGATGTCTTCCACATATTGAATGTTTTTGCCAGATTTTAATAAACCAAAATCTCTTTTCCATTAGAGAAAGTAAAAATCTCAGGATAAATCTGTTTTTTTTTAATCTGAAGTTCTTAGTTTAACTTCCATTTTTTTTGGAACATATTAAGTATGTATGTAAATATAATTTTAAAGAGAGATCCTATGTGCTTCATCCATAGGATTCACTTTAGAAATGTTGGCCTTTCATCTGTAAAATGTGTGTCTATGGGTTCTTTCACAGAATATACTGTGCTTATAACTTGATAAGTAAGACATTTTTGTTTGGTTTATATATCAGAAAACAAGATAAATTTTTGACCATGGACTATTAACTAAAATGTTTCTAGTATGCTGCTAGATCCTTCACTTTAGATTAAAATGTTTTACATTTGATCAAGGTATAACCTTGCGAACACAGACATATTGATGCTGCCATAGATTTTTTTCCTCTTGTTGTGCATCTTTTGATTAAAATGGGGAAATCAATATGCCAAATTCCTAATTATTTTTTCTACTCTGACACTGATTTGCCATGTATCCTTGGTTAAATCACTTCTCTTTGTATTTCAACTTTTCTCAGCTGTAAAACTGAATGAAATTTCTTCTTTCCCATGAAGGCTGTGTTACTTACAGTTTTGTGATGTTTTCTGGAAGGCTTGGTGAAATACTGTTAGCATACAAAACATTATCATAAATTACATGTAAAGATTTTTAGCGTGCAAAGCTCCAGAAAGTTGAAGATAGCATTCATGAGTGAGTGCCCACTAACATTGCTTTACTTTACACACTCTGCCTCTTGTGTTATGTTTCTTTTAATTTCCAGTATCTGGATGTCTGATGAAAATCTTAAATGATAAAGAAGAGATTCTCAAAAATTAGTCCTGTGGATCCCCAGTAGTACTTGGAGCACTGGTTGATGATTCACAGTGCAGTTCTCTTGCCAAAGAACTGCACTGCCTCCTCCACATTTCCAGCTGTTGATATGCATCAAACAACCAAAAATTCATGAAATACTTTCCTAATATTTTTCCATATAAAAATTTCCTGTAGTTACCACAGAGATGTTATATGCTCATGGATGAGAAAAGAAATGGTCCATGTCTTTGCAAACAGGAAAGGACGTATCCATGAAGCCTTCTTAATTAAAATGTGGTCCACCCACTCCATGCAAAAACATCTGGAGTCTAAATTAAAAGTTCAGCTAGTTTGACATTTGCAATGCTTTGTTAACAAAGGTCTTTTGTTTTTCATTAGTATAAGTATACTTTTTGTTGAAAAAAAAGTCTTACTAGTTAAATGTTGATGAAACAATGTAGTATAGAAAAAAAAAAACAACTGAACTTGCATGTTGTGTAACTTGATACATTTATGTGTTGCCTATCTTTGTAAAGATAAATTGATTTCTTGATGTACTGAAATCATCAAACAGTGGTATAATTGAAGTAATGGTATACATGGAATATGAAGATACAAAATACATTTTTTGTTTTCTCTTAAAGTTCCCTCTAAACATATGATGTACTGTGTCGCAGGATGTCACAGGTATCATGAAGTTTGCCTGGCATATGAGAGTCAGAGAACCTCAGGCCTCTTAAGTATAGCCACACCCTGATTAAAAGAAGTGTATGATGGATCAGTCTAGTGCTGGAGAGAGAAGCTGACAATGCATAGTTTTACAGATGTTAACAGAGAAAGCAAAGGATACCTTTGTATGTGCTGGGTGCCTCATATTCTTGCTGTTTCAGTATTTGACATGCTAAGGCCATTTAAAAATAAGTCATTGTAGGTCACCTTTAACATTATATCTTTCATCTGAATTGTGAGTAACTGCCTGTTCACATCCATTGCAGCCAGTTAAAATTACAGTTGCATTTAATTTTTTTATGAGTATTCTTTGGGGATTACCTAACTGGTACTTAAGTCAGCTCTGATTTTCAAAAATATCTGTGCAATACAGACAGCCATTTGTTTTTACCTACCTCAGAACAGAAAGGACCACTGTACCTGAAAGTCAATGAAGTTTGGCTTCTGGTTTATTTTTGTGTTTTCAATATATCAACTATAAAGGCAAACTTTAGGAGGACTGTGTACAAACCTGCTTTGATTTATTTGCATTTAGCTTTGCAGCTTTCAGACTGAAAATAAAATGTGTATCTGATTTTGATTTAGATCTGTCCCTTGAGACAGCATGAAACGGTCTATCACCAAGAATACATCAATATAAGAGGATTAACTGTTCACATGCAGTTTAAACATCAAAGTGTTTGTATGAAGTCATGGAAAATGAGTAATTTGTTGTGTCATTCTCTGTGAAAACATAGAACGCCCCTTTTCAAAGTAAATAATCTTTATTTTAAAAACAGCAAGATTAATAGCACTCTATTGAAGAGACTGTTTTTAAGTAAAATGCCATTAATACTGCTTCAATTAGTACAATTGGTGTTTCTTCCTCTTATCAGTACCATCAGTACACTGTATCAGGACCTTCTGTTCCCTTTTAAACAATGAGCAGACAGATGTGATTGCTCTCTTTAGGATTATTTGTATGCATTATGGCATACAGCTTTCTGATTTCTGGGAAAAAAGTTAACAGTACTTAATTGCCCTCTGTGTCAGGTGCTTCTAACATCCTTCACTGCATTTTATCTGTGCGGCTAAATCAATCTCTTTTAATAGAATAGAGTGTAGTCATTAATGATACAAATATGGCATTTGATCCATGTTTAGGAGGTTGCTGTGCATTTCATTAAATTACCAGACCAGTTCTGTGGGCCAACTAGAAGCTCTTCCATCACCCTCCCCTCCCATTCTTCAACACGTTTTGTTGCCTCCTTCTTTATTGAATTACCCATAACAAACTTGGCTTTGTTCTTTTCCTGTTTTTATTTGCACATCACTACCATTCTTTTCATTCTTTTTATGAAAAAAGCACACATTTCTGTCCCTGAAAATGTTAGCGTGTGAGTTATCCTATTCAAATCACTTCACCAACTGCTCAGAAGACTGTGAGAATTTTAGACTATAAAAGTAACTGTTCCGGTTAAGACCAAAGGTCAGTCTAGCCCAGCTATAGACATTGCCAACAATGGCCAAAATAAAATACTTAGGGAAGAGCGTATGAACAGAACTGACATATATTTTGTTTCCCACTCGTTCATTCTGATTCCAACCATTCAAAGCTCAGAGACTTCCAGACCCAGATGTAGTTTCTATGAATTTGGAACCCTTCCATGGTCTTTCTCATTCATGAACTTGCCCAGTTTTCTGCTTAAACCCGTATAAACTTTTCTATCTTTATGTGAGTTCCGATTTTATGCAAATTGGTCATTTCTCCCCTTAGGCATCTGTCTTTCTGGCTGAAAAATCATAGTTTTTTGAGTCATTGTGTTTAATCTTTTCTCGCGTGGAAAGAGTGCTCCATGGCTTTGGTCATTCTTGTTGCTCTTCTCTGACCTTTCACAATTTTGAAATAGAGGTCTGCAGCTGCACTCAGTAGTCAAGAGGCAAACACACTGTAAATTCATACTTGGGAATAATTATCAGAGGATCATAGAATGTCCTGAGTTGGAAGGGATCCACAAGGATCATTGAGTGCAACTCCTGTCCCTGTGTATGACAATCCCACAGTTCACACCATGTGTCTGAGGGTGGTGTCCAGTCTCTTCTTGAACACTGTCAGGCTTGGGGCTGTGACACCTCCCTGGGGAGCCTGTTCCAGTGCTTCACCACCCTCTGGGTGAAGAATCTTTTCCTAATGTGCAGCCTAACTCTCCCTGGCACATCTTCCTGCTCTTCCCTTGGGTTCTCTTATTGGTCACCAGACAGAAGATTTGGGTGCCTGCCCCTCCTCCCCTTGTGAGGAAGCTCTAGACCGTGATGAGATCTCTCAGTCTCTTCTCCAGGCTGAACAAACCCAGTGACTTTAGCTGCTCCTCTTATGGCTTCCTCTCCAAATCCTTCAACTTCGTAGCCCTCTCCTGGGCACTCTCCAGTAGCTTAATATCTTTGTTATCCTGTGGCTCCCAGACCTGCACACAGTGCTCCAGGTGAGGCCGCACCAGTGCAGAGCAGAGCCGGACAATCACCTCCCTGCCCGGCTGGCAATGCTGTGCTGGATGCACCCAGGACACGGTTGCCCTCTTGGCTGCCAGGACACACTGTTGGCTCATGTTCAACTTGCCATCAACCAGAACCCCCAGATCCTTCTCCTCAGATCTGCTTTCCAGTATCATGTCCCCCAGCCTGTATGTACAGCCAGGGTTGCTGTGTTCCAGGTGCAAAATCTGGCACTTGCCCTTGTTGGACTTTATGCAGTTGGTGATTGCTGAGTTCTCCATGTTCTCTGGAGTTTTTTTTTCCTCTTTCATTTTATTTTTCTGTTCTGTGTTTTTTTTTTTTTTTTTTTTTCCCCCTCTTCTTTTCTGATTATATTCAGTACTGATTTTGCTTTTCTGATGGATAGTGAGCACTGAGTTAGCAAGTTCTTGGAAATACATATCATTACCCCATGGTCTACTTCCTGGCAGTAGCTGTTAGCCTGGAGCCCATAGTTTTGTGTATGAAGTTAGGTTTAAATTTTAGGAATCTAAAAAAAAAGCTTTCAGAAATCTAAGTAGCCTATATCATCCTTTATCAACATGGTTATTGATAAAACCAAAAAACCAAGGACTGAGTATACACATAACTCAAAGGCTCGTCTTCTGCTTTCAAGATTACATTTCATAATATAAATAATGGGGACTAGCTGAAGCGTTTGTTTGTTTCCACAAAAACTATGTGAATTAGAGGGGATATATTTAGGAGACACTTTGGGACAACAGATCATGAGCATCTTCCTTAATGCCATTTACAGACAATATTGAAATGAGGTCTTGGCATTGCAGTTCAGAGAAAGAATTGAAAAATGAGATGGGTTCAGGCATGGGCTTACACTTAGGGCCTGAGTTCCTTTTATGCAAAGAACAGATCACAGGTTTTGTTTGTTAAAATAGTGGGGGGGGAAGCAAAACTTTTTGTAATTGGGAAAAAAAATGCTGTAAATTGAATATACTTTATAGCATGCTGAGAAGCCACTACATGAAATGTGTCCTGTGACTCAGGTAACTTTATTTCAACTCTGTGACATCTCAAAGGTATCTTTTTCTGCAGTTCATAACTAAAATATTTTAGCAAAATGTGTCAGGTAATATATACCATAAGCTTAAAATATTTATGATTTCATTTTCTGCTCGACCAAGAAGAGTGATTGGGGGATATTCCAATTTTGGGGTTATTTCCTGTGAGGAATGATTTTATTTCTCAAAGCGTAGGGAAGTTGTTAGTGTTCGAAGTAAAAAACGTTGTGGACATGTGTCCATCAGATCTGTGTGACACTATGATCACTGCTGAACATTAGGATTCGGTATTTTGTTTCACATATAGTTAACTTTGGATTGCTTAGGGTCGGCTATCTCTCATATATTTCCCAGACTTAGAAACACACATGCGGACCAGTAACAGGGGCTACTCTGGCAAGAAGCAGCAAACGTTACATCTCATCATAAATTAATGGAGTGGAAATTAATGCTTTGTTGAATATAAGGCCACTATAAATGAAGCATGAAATATGAATGAAGACAGCTTTACTGTAGTAAAAGTGAAATACTTGATTCTTGTAAGAGGGAAATATTAGAGATTGATAGATATCTCTAGGCAATTTTACTTTTAAGTAGAGATGTATAGTAGCATTTGAAAAAAAAAGTATTTTATTGCTATAAAAACACTTCTACACTATAATCTATGAAAAACATTTTAAATGCACTATGTAGACCACCTGCCTGATTGCATTCTGAAAATATGAAGAATCCATTTTACATATTAATTTTAATATATGAATGCAGATTCTGTAATTATTTTCTGATAAAGAACCAGATATATTACAGGAGAAGTATTTTTTCTTTCTCCTTGTAAAATCTTCTTTGGTGAATTTTGCAAGTAATAAAAAAGACCTGATTGCAAATTATGCTACACATTATAATAGAAGATGTCTTATGAAGATAGAATAAATTTTAGATTTGGTCCAAACATTACTATCTGAGTGTGAAATCTACTTACCTTCCTTTCTCATGCAGGAGGTAAGAAAGAAGAAATTACTGTTTCCTTGTTAGAAGAAATAACCTTTATTAATTCTGCCTTTGAGTTCTGCAGAACTAATTTGCCATACTTTATTCAGTGGAAGCCAGTACAACTATTCACCTTTCTTCTTTCCAGGCTTTTTCCAGCATTTGCTATGGTCAGCTGTCGACATTGCAATTAAGGACTTTTTTGTACCTGGGTGTCCTCAGTGCTGCTCGTTTCATGAAGTAGTTTACCCGTATTTCAGGCATAACTTTGTATATTTAGTCTTGTATAATTCCTGTACATTTTTGGAAATCTAACAAAATTAATGTGCTAGTATAAAAGCAAAGTACTCATTTTGGGTTCATACTTAAATTAACCTTACCTTATTTTCCCTGTCTCATTTATATATTCTTATTCTCACTAAATGACTGAAGAATCTTTGTTTTACTCTGTTTCACTTTCAAGAGTTCTTCCTCTACTTCTTGAAATCTAAAATATCATTCTGTGCTGATCAACCCTTTTATCCCATTTTGTAGGCTTCTTACTCTTTCTATGGTTCTTGAAGCTGCAATTCATCCAACCTCTTGTAAAATTCTTTCCTCTTACCTATGATAATAGGGTTGTTATTATTCTAGCACTTTTGACTGGAATGTATTCTTGTTCTTTTCTGTGCTGTATGAAGAGTAGAAACTATCCTGAAAAAAGGGCCAGATTTGGGAATTCCCAAATATTTTCTCCTACCTCATCTTGCATCCTCCTGCAGAATGCAATGGTGGGGTAAAAGAGACTGTTTTTAGTGAAGCATACAGTCTAAGGGTAAAAATTTATTCCTAGAAGGTGGGAGATATTGCTTGAACCTCATTAGTCTCAGAAGTAAAAAGAACCCAAATATCTGAGAAACTGATTTAACCAGGTGGTGGTTTTATAAAAATAGGCCCTAGTATCATCAGCATATTAACTACCAGTACATCTTTTTCCTAATTACAGAAAATTGAAGAAATACTCTTAAATACATAGTATTTTTGCATATATATCATTACAGAAAAAAAACCAGTCTCGTGCCCACTACTTTATTTAGTTTATTTGGACTGAATATTGGTCACAAGTTCAGTCCTGTGAGATGCAAATGAAACTCGACTCTCATTTGTTATGGAAAACATATTTCTTACAGTATTAAAAACTGTACGTTTGGAGCTGTTGGGAAAAAAGCAGACAATAGGACATTGTTGTTTCTAAATTGATGTTGTGTCTGCACTGAGGTTACTGTGTTCAGTCCTGGTTCTCCACTCTTCAGTCCCCCATCTCTACCTTACACACAGAACTAGGGAGGCTGCACAAGACATAACAACAATCAAAGGCACGAAAATTCTTCCATATGAGGAAGAACCAGGTACGTTCTTCAGCCTGAAAAAGAACTGAATGGGAAAGATTGGAAGAGGTCTGTAAAATGAGAAGATGCAGAGAGAAGATGAATAGAGGGTGATTGTAGACTCTCTCCTATGGTGTAAGAATGAGAGAGCGTGTACTTAACCTAGCAAGTGGTTGGTTCAAAGCAAAACATGATGGCTTCACATGTATTATGTTATTGTAATTTGCAATATTGCTTATAAATTACAGGCACAATGGCTTGTTTAGTTCATTGTGCAGGTAACTTTTTGTCTATATAATTAATAGCAGCATGTAGGAAAAAAGATTTGTGGTTGCTAGACAGTCATGGTAGCAGTATAAATAGTAATTTTAATAATACTGCTCTTAATGTATGATCATATGTAAATGTATAATAATTCTATGTTCCTTTATATATATACAATATATGTTGCTTATAATGCTATTTAATCTATTAGTGAATTATTAATATACCTATTACAATATATAACATCCATTCTATTTGTAATGTGATTAAGATTATTAACAGAATATTAATAAAACAATATTGTTACCTGAGCTGCCTGCTCCTCACATGCGTGTTCATTTCATTGCTATTCCTCCTTTTTCAGTTTTTTAGTAATTTTTTATGTGATTGATTTTTAACTAAAGAAGTATTATTATGAGCTACATTCTTAAAGAAACACATTCTTCTCTAGAGGATTAACTTACCTGGATATAAACTTTTTTTGTAGCAATGAAACCTGTAGACAGTTCCTTCAGAATTAATCATTGGTTGGGTATTTTTGTTGTGTGTTAATAGTACTGACATTTTGTGGTTTATTTACTCAGCATAGAATGCTATTACAGTCTTGACTCATTGGGTTGCCTTTGAAGGTTGTCAGGGAGCGTTACATGGTATGAAACACAGCTTTTTGGAGTAGACTGCACTTGTACTGAGAGGTTCCCACTGATTTTTCTTATCCTGGTGTGGCTGAAGGTTTTAGTCTCTTCAGGTTTTAAGTCTGGGATTTAAATGGGATGTTTTTCATGTTGGTCAGATTGAGACTTTCCAAGACTGGTAACAGAGCTTTTGTAGTTGAGGGCAAGTTAATTCACTTTGCACAGACTTTATAGCATAATGATATTTGACTTCAGGATTGATGAATTTTATTGGTTGCCATGGCAGTAGTGTGGTTAATGAAGCCTATTATTGGTAGGTTGCATACCACATTAATGGAACCTTATCCAAAGAAGTGTGATTTATAGAATTGTGGAGGCAATACCAACTGTTGTTCAGAAAGTATAGACAGTACTGTTTCTGCTTGCTGTTCAGCAAATAATAGGAGGGCAGCCTTTGTGAAGCTCCAGAGATTCTGGCTTATGGGGCAGCACTACTTGTTATGCATGACCAACTAACTTCACCTGTGCACAAAACCCAAAACGTGATACTCATTTCCTTCAGTTCTTTACATCATGCTATAAACTGGATTTTTGTTTTTCTCCCTGGTGTGCAGGTGAAATCTTGTTGTTGAGTCCAATTCTAACTCTCTCTAGAGTGGTAATTCATCTTTCAGCAATACATACCGTATGTCTAAACCAAAAATACAAAATTTGATTGTTCTGTATTTAGCTAAGTGCTAACTGCGTGTATTTGTACTTGGACAAAACAAAACACAACACAACAGATTTCTGTTTTGTATTTAACTGCAAAGATGTAAACACTGTGAGTATAGACTTGTACTTCTGTTAAATGTACTTTACTCCCTGAAGTGCAATAAAAGAAATTTTTATTCTGAAGGATACATAAACTCCAAATGTGTAAATAAGTATTGTTCTGCTCAATAAACTGGCAACTATCCATGGAGATTCAAGTTAAGGAAACTGTGCTCTGTGCTTTATTTTGTCCTTTTTCCTTAACAGCCTGTTTAGTGTTGACCTGTTTAATTTACAGACACATATATACCTATGAACTTGTTTCCATATATGTAATAGATTTTTAATGTTTGAGATGGCTGGAAGAATTGATTAATTTTTGTGTTTTATCTTCTGTTCTGTAGAGTACTCGAGTAGCTTTAGACCATCTGGAGTCTGTTCCTGAGAAACTGAGCCTGTTAGAAGATTTTAAGGATATTGGAGTGAGAAAGAATATATTTGACTCTTTCAGTAGTTCTAAAATATTTTGGTTAATTAATGTATGGATAAATTGGTTAATAAGATATTTAAAATCATGCATGTAGATATTATGTAGAGAAAAACATACTGAGGTTTTTTTTCATGTTTATACAGATTTTTTTTAGGTTATTGATTTATCCATAATAAGTAGCACTGCTGAGGTGCTCCATAATGTAAGAAAACTGGGCATAATAGATCAAGTCCTATTTACTGCTTCAGAATATTTGTATTGAGTGGCAAATTCTGATATGGCTTGTTAAAAATGAAAATTTTGTAATGAAATAAATTATGCAGTTATTTCAATGTTTAAAGTAATGAGTGAAAATGGGAGACCCTTACAGATTGTTGTTGTTGTTGTTTTGACATAATCCAAATAATTGCCACTTATTTTCCCAGTATCGCTGTAAAATCAAGATGTGTTTGTTTGGACATAATGGGACATATTGACAGTAGTGAGGGAGTACTGTCAAGAGTGATAAGCCTCAAATTAGATCTTCAGTGGCTATGTGGCTGACCCACATGGTAAATTGGTATTAAATCACAGATCAACAAATGCATAATGTTGTGCATTTTATTTGCTATGCAGAATTACTCATACTGAGATAGTCATAAAAAATGCTTGTTTGGAACATTGTTTATTTTAAGTGTTCTTGCATGAGGTCATGTGTTAAAAATTGTGCACTATTTTATTGCTATCATCCGCAGAGGTAGGAACACAAATGCTGATTGAAGTGTTTGGGGGTTTTTAAGGAAAATATTGCTGAAATGTATAGTCTTAATTTCACATTCCAGGTGTCCCCAGAAGAGCTTTTTACTGTAAGAGATGTTGACATTTGCCTTCTGTTTCCAATGGTTTCACACTGCTAAAGAAAAAATTCAGTTCTCAGCTAGGCAAAGCAGAAACTTGAATATGGGGATTCTTCAGTCTCCTTCACACTTGTACTCTCTTGCTTAACATTACTACAAAATGACATTGTAATTTTCTGGTTTGCTGTAGTTATCACTTAGCCAGCATTCCTGAGATTAGAACCCATGTCGTTTGGTTTAATTTGAGCTCTGTCCTTCTCCCTGATGAAGTTAGGTTTTTTAAAGACTGTTTTCTTAAGATAAGTCTCTGCCAACAACTGTGTATTGTTTAATTTATAGTTTTTCCGTTTATTATTCAAGAGAGCTAATCTGTATATGTTACCTGTGAGAATGATGCTAGTTTGGAGTTTCATTAATTCTTCTATTTGGAAATAATACGCTTCTTTTTTTTATACTATAGCGTATTTTACTCTGAAGAGGTAGGCATGAATGAAGTATTTCAAGGCAATCCATTGCTTTCCACTGCTAGTCCTTCCCTCAATGTTTTCATAAGAAGAGAGAAGGAAAGAAAAAGTAAATCTTTGGTAACACCTCAAATGTTGTGTGGTAGTTGTACAAGAAGTCATTCACCAAAGAAGGATGAGGCTGTTCACATTTTAACCTATTTTCATCTTAGTGTTACTTTTCTGTACAGAATGTTATGCTTTCATGTGGCCCCTGCACTTCAACCTCTGAAAGTTCGTAATCAATTCACTCTTACTGTATTGAAAATCCTTCCTGATACATGTGTTTATAGTATCCAGCCAACATTTATTAACAACTTTTCACATTTCAAAATGATTTAGATCTTTCAATGCATTTCTAGGAGTCCCATTGCCGAAGGGAGATGATTGAGGAAAGGTATGCAAAGTATAAAGAAATAGTGAGTTCTCTAAAACAACAACTGGAAGATTCAAAACAGAGAGCCCCAAAATTCAAGGTATGGGTGTATATTTCACTTCTGTTTCTCTATTGCTTTCAATCAGCAATGTAAGCTTATTTGATGTATATTAACTCCCAGTACAAAGACAGACTAGAATCACACAGGAATATTTCTGTTTTGTGTAGCTGCCATGACAGATATCAAATTTGATGACAGAAATGTTGTCTTCATTGTAAAATGCCATGGATATTTTCAAAAAAATCTTTAAAATGTTGCAGAAAAATGTCTTACTGTATCTTGCTACTCTCAAGCGTTTACCTGCTTTGACAAATTGCCGTCTGCAGCAATTTTTTGACTGGTTTGTTAAATTTTCCTTTGTCCTTTCATGGAACAGATAAATATAGAACCTGTTTCCTCCATTAAAGGATAATTAATTTGTAGATCACGTATAGTGATTTTTCAGTAGTTGATCTTCACATCTTTACAAAAGATACACTTCATACATAAACGAGATCCAGGCACACAGAGGGGAAGTAATTTGCTAAAGGTCTCTCAGGGCTAAGCATGATTTCCTGGCTCCCTGCAATACAAAACCAAGGCTCTTGTTTAGAAGCATTTGCCTGTAATGATTTCACTTTTCCAGCTGTTAACACACTTTCTTTCTCTTCATATTGGCTTGTTCATTGTCATGTCACTTCTCACTGCATGACAGAATGGTAGCAGCTTCCTTTAGCAGAACCACAGTTTCTTACGGATGCTGTTGAAATAAGTGATCAGCACTGAAGAGCCATGCTAGTGTTTCTGGTGCTTAGCACAATCAAATCAAAATTCACTTGCAGTGAATCTTACCAGTGTGTCTAAGCAGTCAAGCTCAAAATCTAGGATCACTCACTATATATCAAAATACTTTAAGCTGTTTGTGTTCCCCACCTCCTCCGTAGCAATCTTCCTTCTGTAAAATGAGGACATACTTACCAGTAAGTCTTTTAAAAAATGGAAAAGGTAGAATAAGTACAGATTATTTTATCTTAGTAAGTTGCTATTATTAAACTACTTGAAAAAAACATGTTGCTCTTCTTTAAGAAAGAATTGAAAGGAAGAAACAGGTCAGATTCACTTTCGGTCTGTTGATAATGATAATCTTCAATTTCTTTGATTTCTGTTGCCTTCACACAAGAGTTACTAATTCAGTAGCCATCGAAATTTGGAAAACATTGAAAAGCTAAGTGGAATGCAATCAGCTGACAGTAGAGTATAATATTGTACTCAGCTGACTGAGCTTACTGAGCTTGCATGATTTGAACTGTCCATTCAGAATCCAGTATAAAGCTGATTCTAGCTCTTTTTTTCCTCTTTCTTTAGACAACAGGGAACATTTAATGGCTTCCATTTAGTCAGGCCTAATTGGGTTTTTGCATGACATACTGTGCTGTCTGCTGTCACGGCTGTTACGAATAGAACAGAATGTTCAAAACCAAGTAACAGGCAGTTGCTAATCTGATTTTAGCCATCAGGCTAGCTTAGTCTAAAAAAACCCTTTTTAATGCTCGCCTTTCTTACCCTCCCTTGGAACTAACTCAAATGATCTGTTTTGTTTTTCTTTTATTTTACTGTTTCTCAATCAAAAGTCTCTAAAATTGATCGGTTGAAAGAGCGAAGAGCGTAGGCTTGAGGATATCAAAGTTCATTCTTTCTAATAGTTTTGTCTCATGCTCTGAACACAATGTAATATTTCTGCTATACAAAGTAGACAGGTATTTGGTAGATGATAAGAAAATGCATGTTTAAAAAAAATGGGAGTTCTTGTATAATTTTTACATTGACAATTTGAGATAAAACTACTGGTGTAATTAATCTTTCTCCTCTGTTATGATCTGCTTTCTAGCCTTTCTTGTACTATACTTCTTTAAGCAATATCTAATCCTGTGTCCTAGTCTCTTCATTTTAAGAAGCAAAAATGAAACCAAAGTCAAATGTTCCCCTAAAAGCAGTTGTTTTTCTTCCTTCCTTTCTTATTATTTCATTTGTCCCTACTCAATCTTTTCATTACTCTGTAGTCTTGTCAGATGACTGTAAAATATGTGTTGCTTAGAAGCCCAGGAAAATCAAAATTGCTATTTGTATGTGCTAAAATGTAAGATTTCCAGAAATAAAAAAGGCCAGTGGCTGGCAGAATACCATCAAGTACAACAACAGTGATTTTTCTGTTAAGAAAGGGCTAAGTAATAGTAGATAAAGAAGAAACTGGGGAAAAAGAAGGTAAATATAATGTATAAAAAATAAAATAAATAATAGAGAATACAAACTGAAGCAAAAACAAAGGAGAAAGTTAGAAAACAAAAGGCAAATGTGGTAGGTAAATGCAAATATTTTAAGACACTTTCCCTGCCATGAACAACTGACCATCTAGCCAAGCACAGCATGCATGAGGAAAAGTATTTTATGTAAGTTAAAATTTCTGTGAAGAGAATGCCATTGTGTAGTGTAGATGCTGGTAGAAGCACCTTACTTGTTTGAAAGATCTCTTCTAAGATAAAATTTCTGGAAGCAGAATGAAAAAACAAAACCTTTTTTTATTCTTTAAAAGTTGCTATTGTGCTATGTACCCTTAAGGTATTAAGCCTCTCATCAACACGTAAGGGGATTAATATGTATAATTCCCATTAGTCTTGATAGGAGTAAATCCTTCTTCAGTGACCGGACAAAAGCTCATTCTGTCTCTAAATTAATATTGAATTTTATTTTGTTTTCTTTTAGTTTTAAAATTTTAGTATCAGCATGAATTATAAATCACAAGATGTTTTAACAAAATTTCCTGAGGCTCTTTATGATAAGAGTTCAGTAGCAAAACTGAGTATTTTCATGAACTGATGCATTTGTACATTATCTCTTCTCATTTCAAGAAACTGAGTAATTTGGATAACAAGCCAAGCTTCTTATCTTATTTTGGAATGTATTGCCACTGGGGACTACTTGCAGCAGTGTTAATACAGATTTACAGAGGTTTTTGTTTAAATGACCTTTTTGAAAATGATTTTTTTAAAGCTTATAGACCAAATGACTTTACTCAGCAAAAAAGCTATACTGTATGCGTCTCACCGTAAATTGTACTTCAGGCTTTATTTAATCATTTAACAGAAAAAATGGAAAAGCAACTAAAAGTACTTTGATATGAGAAATAAAAAAAGTTTGAGTTTTCTCAGTGGCAGGGAAAATTGATTTAATTTTTATTACTACTTACTTGTGGAACTTCAGTGAATTAATGTGGACCATTCATTGACGAGGAATTAATCATCCACTCATGTCTGTCCTGCCACTATGCTTCTCCCTGAACCATGGATATTGATATAAACAGGAAAACAGAGCATTTTTGCAACTTTTTGTAGTGACAAAAACTTGCAACGCTCCCAGTGCTTTTCTCAATGCAAAGCAGTTTTTTTCCAAAGATTTTGTAGTGATGAAGTGGGCATGAAATTCATAAGCAAATTAATTTGAACCTAACTGCAATACTGACAATTCTGGGAATTCAAATCAGTATTTTCCAGCATGTGTAAAATCACAGCACATACCTGTATGTTTGCTAGTGTATGTTTTTTGTTAAAGTTTACAGCTTATTGATATTAACAGAGAAAATTTATTTCTATGTGGCTGCCATAGGATGTGAAAATGGATGCTGAAATTTCTGATATAGAAGTGGCTGCTCCCTCTTCCAGTTGGCCAACTCAAAACAGCTTTTTGTCCAGCTCACTGCTCTCAGATTCAGGTTGTAAGTATTGTTTCACAGAAAAAAAAATCCACAAGTAATGTATTCTCCTCTTACAAAGCTGTCTTACTTGAGAGAGTGAGATATTCTACTTTTCAACAAAAAATACTAGAGCCATCTTAAGAGTCCTCCTGTGTTTTATAATAGCTTTAGATGCCCCTTTTTTTCTTTCTTCCTGAACTGGGAAATACAATATATTCTCTTTGTCATCCAAACATATGCCAAAAAAAAAAAAGAAGGTTGCACTTGGATTCTGAATCTCTGCACGAAGAATCATACCTGTGTAAGCTGTATATCTTTTCAAGGGCCAAAGAGACACCCTCAGCTTTCATTTGTACCAGTTGGTCTCATGCTTTTGTGCCAGTGAAAGTTGAATTCACTAATTTTGCTTCTGCTTCAATAGTTGTTTTTAACTATTCTTTCTGTCTTCTAGTGCATATACAGCTTGTGGTCATGAAAAGTGATGGGATCTCTGATACAGCTAGTAACTGCTCAGTAGGAGAGGACATATTAGATCTTTATCTGGTACAAGCACACCTTTGCAGGAGTGTCAGAATACTTTTCTTCAGAATGGTATCACCTTCCATTTCTTTTCAATACAGACAGTTTGTGTGCTGGGAACCTGTTCACCAAGTTGCATTCTATGAAATGGAAAGTCCAATTTCAGGCTTCATTGTACTTTCAGACCTTTGCATCTTAGAATGAGTACTGCAGTGCATTACTGCTCATCTGCAGTAAGTCCTGACTTGATCTGATGAGATTAAAGATGATTGGTTTCTTTTCCTTTCAGGATCTGCAATTTATGATTAGTATCTTTTTGCAGAGCATACTGAAAAACCAATAGTGGGAACAAAGCGTAAGAGTAAATGCCTCCATCTCATCTGTACTTTGGGAACAGTTTGCCCTGACTCAGTTGTTTTCGCCATGTTCCCTGGCCTCATTTCCATCAAAGCCTTGCAAGTCAAAGTACAGCCCGGCCTGGTTGGGGTACAGAAAAGAAATAACCCATACCTTGCAGGCATGTTGGACTAGTTGTATTCCAGCAATTTCTTCCAACCTCAGCAACTTTGTGATCCCACTGCAAAAACTCACTGAAATTTAAATGTGCAGCATAGATGTTCCTAAAATGTTACAATATCTTTATATTGCTTAACCTGAATGGAACTTGCTAGGACTTTAGTTACTTTAGTACTTTTAATCAATTTTAGACAGTTGTCAGAGAAATAGGATCCATTTGATCATGCCATCTGTCTTTACTTTTTCCTATAATAACTTATGAACTTAGGAACTATACAGCAAATTTCAGTTAAAACTGTCAGAATTGAGTTCTCGAAGACAAGTAAGTTATTACAGATTTCATGAAAATCAGCAGTTGCTTTAGAAGAAAGACCCAATTAGTTACCACAACAGAAGAGAAGTTCCACCATGTGCTCAAATACTTCTTCTATTTGATCTGCTGGCTATATAGGCAGTAACTTGTGTATTGGCCAGCTCATATGTAGAACTTAAAAACAGCTACAGCTTTCGCTGTTCCACTTAGGGGAGGAAGATGTTGCGAAATGTATGCAGAAACTGCAGGTATTGCAAGTAGGGTACGCTTAGGTGGGGACATGGTGGGGGAGGTGGCACTATTGGGTAAGTGCAATAGGTAAGAATAGAGATGCAGGACGCAAGTTAATGATGAAGCAGGTTTGCTCAAGGAACACATTATTGACTAAGAGGTAAAGTATATAAATTTGATTCTTTAGTCTTTTATTCTTCCTTAAACCTGTGGGCATAGCAAAGACATTTGGCAAAGAGTATACCCCTGCAAACACTCTTTAAGGGTTATAGGACAAAATAAAACAAGTGAAAGGAATAGAGAAGAATACATGTGTGAACATTACATATATAACACAAGCAAAAACAGGCCAAGAAATTGAGTAGGCTGCGATTTGATCTTGGAGTTTTACATGGTACAGATGCAATTTCAATATCTGGTTTCAGTTTTGGTTTTTGAGGTCCTCACATATTAGAGCATTTTTATGCAGATGATAGACAGCAAATTTCAGTCACCTTCTTGCCATATTTTTTTAATATGTGGCTAAATGAGGCAATTAAGGAATAGTGATGTTAGAAAAGTAGATTTTTTTTTTTTTTTAAAGGCTGATTAGTATATGAAATAAAGGAAATAAGGGAAAGAGCAAAGAACATCGAATTTGATGGAATAAGTACCGGTGACTTAAAAATGCTTAAAGTGATCAACCTTGCAAATGAGTGACATAATGTTGGTTGTTTGCAGTTTTGAAACTGAAGCATGGTTGTATTGCTATTTGGATAAAACATGGATTATCTTTCTCAGGGGCCTTCCTGACACAGGAAACTAGTATTATTGGGAACAGGAAGGTTGCTTTGGGAAAAACACTGAAGTGTATGTAGTCATGTCGTTATTATTATTGTGCTTAAATATTATTATCTTTCAAGATTTAAAAGTAATCACAATTAACCGCATCATTTTCTATAGCATTAGTGGGACTTAATGTTAGGGTAGGAGCCTGGTAGTAGGATTAAACCTTCGTCATTTCTATTTCAGTAATTTACTCTGAATAGTGGTGGTAAATATGAATCATTCTCTCATACTCCTTATGAAAAGATGCTCATATCAAACTATATCCTCTTAGGTTGCAGTCCTTGGTAGGCATTATTTGCAAAGACATAAACTAAATGAGCCCTTGAAAGGGATCTTTTCTAATATTTCTATTGTGAGGGAGGAAAGAGGAGAACAACAGGTCCAGTAGAGTTGCAGGGGATGACCTCAATGCCAATCTGATGAACCAGTTCTGGATAATTATTCTCTGATTCAATGGATTTTACCAGCACTAGGCTTTCTGGAGTTTAAAAAGTGGTGAATGAAAGACAGTAGTGATTCAATGTTGATAAATATAAAATATTTGGAGTCTTTAGCATTTGATGAAGGCTGCTTTTGAAACCATGTTGAGGCATGACTGAGGGACTATTTCTTTCTTCTTGCTTAAAACCTTTAGGAACGTATTTTCCACATTTTAAATTAAGCTGATCTTCATATTTAATATTTTCCAAATCCTAGAATTGTGCTGAGACTGTTGTTAGTTTTATTCTTTTGCACAGATGGTAAAGAGCTATTTCAAAAAATATTTTTTTAAAAGGCAAAACGTAAGAAAACAGTGAATGCATTTCACCTTCTCCTGTTTGTTTTTAAGCGACAGGAACTGGATACAAAAATATTCAGAGTTTTAGTTTCTTACTTGTATTCTATACAATTCTGTTAAAACAGAGAAGTAAGCATAGAGCATTTTTCCTATCCCTGTGTTTATTTCACTCTGATAGAATGAAGATGGTGTTCTTAATTTCTTACTTTGCTGATTCTTTTCTCCTAAGAGTTAATGCTATTATATGTTCTTTATGCTTAGTAAGTACGAGAGCAAGTCAGGTGCCCGTTGAAGACACCTGATGTAATTTTCAATGTCTTAGAGTATGGTTCTAGCTGTCATTCTGGAAGGCAGAGGTTTCCCATAGGTCCCATCATCTTTCGTAGCCCATTGTGGAAGTCTGTGATACCTTAGGGCACTAAAGTATTTGAATTACTCCACAGACTTTGGCTAGTGCCTGTATGTTTTACCTTTACGCTGAATCTGATCTCCACCTGTCAAATGTGTCTTTTGAAGTTGTTGCTATAGTTCTTGAGGACAGTAACAATTCTGCAGTGGTATTAACATTAAGGAGCTTTTCTTGTAATTGCCAGTGAGTGGCAAATGATAAAATTGGCTACCTCAGTCATGTTAGTCTCATAAACGCCATGAACTTTTAATTTCAGTAATGATATTAATTAATTATAATTTAAGACTTTGACAGCAAAGCATAATTTGAGTTCTTTTGCTCCCAAAGCTCCTGTAACTTTTAATAAATCTACCTAAAAATGTCATCACCTATTTTCTGTGACTAATTTGTCTCCTTGCTGCTTCAGAAACAGAAGAGTGAACTTTTTATTTACCTTTTGGAACAGTTTCCAAGCCTTTGTGATTTCATGTTTCCCCACTCCATCTCTCTTGAATTCAGGAAACCTTACAAATTATTGAGTCAGTAAGTAGGATTAGAAGATTCCTTCCCAATGTGGATCTCTTATGAGTTGTAGAGAGCACCAGGGAGGAGAGCAGACATATTTGATAGAATTTAATTTACCTGTGTGGGAAGATCCTGGGATTTAGGTTTAAAATTGATTAAAGAAAGAGGGGTAAAAAGCAAAAAAAAAAAAAAATAGGGAAACAGCAATCTGCTTCCATATATATTTAGTAAAAAGTTACCAATGCAGCAGGCAGTTAAAAGGAAAAGTAATTAACATGAACATTCAGTTTTATGTCTAGTCTTCATGTTTCTGGTATAATTTCTACAGTTATAACAGCTTTTCCATTACAAACTATTTTAAAGATACTGTGGGAATGAGCTTTTATTTCTATACCCATTTTCTTAGAAAGGAAGAGGTTTAACTGAGAAAATAATTTATACAAGGAAGCATTCATTAGACCTGGTTTGCAGTGTGTATTATTATCAGACCAAAACAGTTGGTCTAAGAAGTCACCACTAGTTGTTATCTAAAGAATAATCTCCAGAAATTGTTTTCATGGCCATTTTATTTTTCTTGGATTTTATATTAGAAAGGTCCCTAGAGTTACACAAGTTTTGCATTAGCTTTGTGAATTGGGTCCTGCCTTTCCCTTTGTACAGTTCATCACTGCAAGGTTTTAATCTGGATGTTTTCCCAGAAGCCACATGGCTTTCAGGCTTTCTGTTGTTGTTGAGAATTTATGTCCTGGGGCTTCATAAGCTGTGACTTGATGGAGAAGACAATAGCCACCGTTTTTCCCAACTTCTGTAGCTGGGACCACAGTCTTCCGTGACCCTTTTGCTCTGGTGCTCCACAACACTCTTGTGTCAACATGATATATAGAAGGAATGATCTAATGCTTAGATAAAACCAGATTGTCCTAAATGCTGATTTTATTGTCCTAACAATTAACTCCTTCAGTGTATGCTGATGTCTGTCTTTATCCCTCTGTGCATACTTTTTCATAAGTTCTTAAGACAATTTATATTGACATTTATAAATAAGTTAATTAGAAGTAAGAAGACATTGGAGCATCCTAATCCTGTGGGACACCATTCTATAACAAAACCTTCCAAGGCTGCTCAAGGATAAGAAGTTGTCAGGATTGGAAATGACATCAACGTTTTGAAAAATGCAAATTTATTTAGTTTAGCAATGAATTTTCATTTTGGTTTTTCACTTTACTTTGAATACTGGCCACAGGACATATTGATGAAATAGCATGAAGTGGCATTGTTTTGGACCAATACTGAAAACTTTATGCTGAAAGATCATGACTCACTGTTTTACTAATATCCTAAACACAGTGATTCAATTCTCCTTCTGAAGATGAAAACATATCACTCCTTGTAATCAAACCGTGAAGACTTGCTACCTATTAAATAACCTTTGGTTACATACTGCTGAAGTTTTACTGGACTATTAAAAATGGCACTGTGAGTATTTATTACAAACAGTCAGGAAGGGTGACTTTTCTTACATGCTTATGATATAAAGAAGGCCATTAGATGAAGGGTATGTTGTGTGACTTGATATCTACTTTCTTCCCCTTAATTTCTGCCTTTTGTTAAATATTTTCTAGATGTTTAGTTATTTGGATTATTTTCCTCTAACACTTTATCGTAAGATCTTCTGTCAATTCATATTGTCTAGGTTTTGATGCAATATAATGTGTTTAGAAATAATCATTATATATTCATCCTGTGGCAAAGGTACGTAGTGTGACATCCTATGAACACCTGTTCAGTGTTGCTTGTTGACCTTAGTCCATGCTATTGGTAAAGATATTTCTTCAGGAATTTTCTGAGTAGTTTGTTTTATCTTAAACAAAAATACTGGGAAATTAAATGAAAATGTTAATGGAATTATCTATTTTTTAAAATGCAGCATACTCTTCTTCTGTATAAGAAAGATCTTGGCCATGCCTGTATTGTACAGAATGAAAATCTGTTTCTCTAGAAAAATAAGTCAGAATCTATTCATAACATTATGAATATTGAATATTTATTAATACCATATTACTTACTGTGTAAATTATATTGTTATAATCAAATATATGTTTCATATAAACATTGGTAGTAATTCAGCAAAATGTATGTGTTTCTCTGAAAGCATTTAATTACTTTTTTGTCTGACTTCTTTCTAGCGCTTATGAAAAGAATGGTTCCTTTTGATACAAGTGCCACCAAGGAAGATTCCATTAATGTTGTTGGCAGTGACATGAAGCTGCAAACAGAAAAAGGGAAGCAGTAGCACATTTTACAAAAACACACCAACTTTCTCTGTGGTAAATTCCATTCTGCTCTTCTTTGGTTTTGAAGAGCAGTGATTCCATCTGCTATAAGAGTGACGCGCCCTTAGTGATTCAACTCTCGCCAAACACTTAAATGAAAGAGCACCAAAAGTGAGTCTAATGAACACTTGTGATAAGTTATAGAACTTGTACACCAAAGGTTTTCTGGGATTATGCTATTCTATTGCATTTGTTTGTGCAGTCCTCCTAATCTAAATTTCTTGTATTCTGGAAATATTATGAAATGAAAGACCTGTGATATTAATCTTTGCTATGAGCTTATTCACCTCTGCACAGAAATTGTTCTGACATTTGGTTTTTTTTATAACATTTAATAACATTATTGATAATGAAAAAATATTCAGAAATTCCCTTTGTCCTAATATTTATTGTGAGATCCATTGTACAGTGCTGTGCAGACACATTTATGATTTTAGGTTCTTCACTTTGCAACAATCATTTAAGAAAGAAGTGATAAATATTAAAACCAAATTTCCTCAAAATTAGTGGAAATTTGTATCACGATTTCAGGTTCAGCATATATTTGTTATCAGCTGTTTAGAATTATTCTTCTGACCAGAACAGTTTTATCAGATGACCTCTGGTAAGGCACTAAACAGCACCTGAATCTCACCGATCTGCGTTAAGCATGTTGAAGAGCATTGCTATGTGGCTGTGAAAAGTTCAAAGGGAGGGTTTAATGGTCATTTATTTATTCTGTTTTCTTCTCTTTTAGAAGAGACATCATATAGATTCTTAAATTATATGGAAATACAGTATTGCACAGTTGCATTTGTTTGGATATCTCTGTTCTAAACAAAGTGGATATAATTTTGTGTCACTGTGCTCTCAAACAGCACATCACAGCAGAATTTTCTGGTGTCAAAAGAAATGAAAGTGTTTCTGGTAGGCTTCGTTTTACTCCCCTCTCTAGTGCTTCTGATTTCATCACTACGAATGTGCCTGAAAAATTATGCCAAATCTATCACCATACTGCAGCAACATGAACACCATTGAAACAATTTTGTTTTGTAGGCTTCTTACATATTTAGGAAACCTGCTTCTTCTCTGAAACACTGTATTGTCTTAGCACTGTAGGTGTCTGAGACATAATTTGCAAGTCACTATGTGCCACCTGAAAACAGGACCTTTCGTTTTTGTTTTTTTTTTGTTTTTTTAATTTTAATTAATATTCTGAAGACGTGTTCTGCAGCCCCAGGGGTTTCTCTGGACAGTGCACTTACTTGACAATCCTGTTGTATTCAGTCTGTTTCAAACACAACTTCATGCTGAGAACATAAAAATCGGACAAGGAAATGAGAAAAAAAAGAATGAATTTTCCTTTCATTTTCTATACACTTAAATTACTTAAGTTTTTTTTAAAACACTCTAATTTGGTTAAAAAAGTCGTCTTTACCTGTTGTTTGTGTAGAATGCTGTGCATTGTAGTGCTGGCACTGGCCTTTTGCAGACTTCTGGCACATCCGCTCATTCAGAAGGTCAAGAAAGCAAAACACTCACATCCGTCTTCTGATCTCAAAAGCAATGACAGGGTCAAGACAAAACCAGAAACAAATAAACTTCTACTGTGGAAAAGGCAGGCCAAATAGAAGCCTGTTTGTGTCATAGCCTGCAAAAAATGTGGATTTCATGAAGCAGTGTTTAGCTCAAGCCACAGTTACCATAAAGTAAACTCACTTAAAGTGTATTAAACATTTGTAATTTTTTTTTTATTACATCAGAGCACATCTGGAAACATGGTGTTTAAAATATTTTAGCTGATTTGGTGAAACATTAACAAATTGCAAAATAAAATGTCATCAGCTTTCAGGCTTTATGGTACCTACAAGTTATGGCTAAAACATAGAAAGGTCATTTTTAACTATATTATAAAACAATAAATTGTGCTCTCAAAACACCTCATGTTATAATGAGGTCTGATGCATAAATTGCTGATGGATAAAGGTATGCCTAGCCCACTTTACTGAAGCTGAAACAATTTTTGAGGTAAAGCGCCTGTTGGGAATTGAACGAGGCTTTCAGAGTCTCAACTGAGAAGTGATACACAGAAAAATGTATTCTCTTTTTCCTAAGGTATTTGTAAAACTTTGGATATTGATTGGTCTTTATACATATTTTCCTCACTTGTAACTAAGAAATTTGAAGTATGTTTCCTTAAAATAGTATCACTGGTGCTTCATAGTGTTAGAAAAATAAGGATAAGCAGTTTGAACTCCCTCATTATTACATTAAGTATCGAATTGATTTTTGTACAATGAAGGACAGAAATGACTATTAGGTGAATAATTTTTACGTTAAGACTTTAAGTATGCTCAGTGCTTAGTATATTTGCCTTTGGCCGTGTGACTGTTTTTTTAGCAGAGTTTATATCCTTTTTGAAAATTTTCTAAAGAGCTGGGGGAACAGAAGGGAAGAAGTCAAACCACTATAAAAAAAAAAAAAGAGGAATTTTCAATGAGTAGGCTTGTGGACTCCAAAGCCAGGAAATTCTTTTTTAAATTTACCCTCTTGGCAAGGTAGTCCAGATAACATGTAATATTTGTCTCTCTTCCACCTTTGATAGAAGTTCATATTACAAAGGCTAAAGTTCCATTCATGACATTATGTGAAACTGTCCCTTTGTGGTTTAAGAAATAATATTTTTTCCATACTGGCCTGAAATAATATTCCTCTGACCAGTTTCAGTTTTTAAAGTAGAAAAACAGATAATTTTTTCCTAAAACATTTTGTATATTTCAGATTTTTAAAATTACTGTCTCTTCTGGTAATCAGGTGATTTTTATCCTTTAACCCTTTAATGACCTGTTTGTCCATTTCTGCCCAAAGCAGTAGTTTTCAAAATCAAAAATGTGGTATCACACTTAAAAATGGTGATTTGTTTCTTTGTTCTGTTCAGCATTTGGTAAATTAGGCAACTTTGTATGTATGTGCTAAGTACACAAAGATTAAAAAAGCTAGTATCAGGCAGCCAATTTTTTTAATACTGTCCTGAAATATAATGGTTCAATATTGTGCTTTCAGAAATGCACTGATTTTTTATTTCAGCATCAAATAATTGTCACTTGAATAGTCCTTCTATTTTATACCCATTGGTTCCTTAATGTTTTATAGCAGTCTTCAGAGTACTTATTTTTAATTTTGAGATGGTATTTACTAAATAGTCAAAATAATTTATTTTTATTATGTAATCATGCAATCCTAAGAAGAAACATCAAATTAAAAATGAAACTTAGTCCAGGATATAAAAATAAATTTTCACAGTGTAAAATAAAGCAATATTCCTACATTTACTTATTAAATTTTTGATGGAAGCCAGTCTTTGCTGATGGTGAAAGTGCTCCTTGGATATCCAGACCACAGCCACATTTTTGCTAACTAACCTACCAAAGAAAATAAAGATATTGAACATTCCTCAGAACAAAGAAAATACTATTCTAAAATCCACTTTCGAGCTGAGGAATCTGCATATCAGTTCATCTCTGGCTTACAAGGCATAGTCTCTGCACTGTGTAGCACTGAATGGATTTTTCATGAATGAAAATGCCACTGTTACTCTGAAAGTATACGATTAGGAATTTTTGTGACACACATACCATTTTTATGGCTAAAAATGAGTGGTATGAAACCTGAATACATTCTCATGTATACAACAGGCAGAAGAATTTATTAATAAGCTTATCTGGGAGTACTTGTTACAGGAGAATTTTACCATGGCTCTGTAAAATTCTTCATGTTCAAAGTGTGTTAGTAATATATTTATCTCTCTCCAAACCCTGTCTTCACCTCACAGATGTAATTGATACTGAAGCTCATGTGAGCTGCAGGCCAATATCTGGGGATGCAGCCATGTCAAAAATGGATGTGCAGGAGGACATCACACAAATTCCTGTGGTTTTGATCTAATTGTAGGATTTGGAAGCAGAGGTAGAGGAAAACTAGTAGTAGAAGAAATGGAAAGTAGCTCATGATTAAATTAAAATGTCAGGACACTTTTATTCTTGGTGCCCTAGTTTAAAGACTACTTTAGAGCTAGTATTTGCATCAAAATAAATGTGATCCTTAAATAAGATTCCATCTTGGATAAATTATTTTTTTACATACTAAAATACTTTCTACTCTAACACAGCTCATCTCAACCTTTTGTTGTAAACATGTTTGGCTGTTGTATGAACTGTTTTGCTTTTCTATGCAAAGAACTAAATTAGATTTTAAATCTGAAGAAAAAGTTAGTGCGATATATAGAAGTACAGCAGAGCAGAATCTGATAACATCAGTCTTTCAAAAATCTGTAAACTAATACTTTTGGGAATGTTGACAACAAAAATGAAAGAGATTGCTGTGGTTAAAATACAGCAATGTCCAGTGTTTGTCATTTGTGCTGAAAACAATTGCTCTTATGTTTCTATAGCTAAAGTTGCATATCTGCTATTTCTCATGCTGTGTAAATGAGATTTTGTTTTCTTTGCCCTAAGAGTGGCAAAAATGTCATGGGTCTTGAGAAAATACATGTTTGTTTTTAATTTCTAGTCATTTAAGTACCTACTTGGTACTATTTGGAACTAAATATCTTTTGAACCTGATTGCTAACATGTTTTCATTGAAGTAGTACATTTAAATACAGGAACTGCATAAAGACATCTCTTTTAGGGTAATCCTGCTATCTTTATTTAGGAACATGGCTTCGTAATAGGTATTTTTCTTGAATAAGTACAGCCTGAGTTGTCTGTTACTTTCATCTGTTTTCAGACCAGAATTGTTCTGATCTTAGACTGCTTTTCTTATCTTCTGTCCACAGTGCACTAATGTGTTAGAAGACATACCATCATCTCTTCACTTACCCACATTGATGATTTTGGTAGTTGGTATGCCCAGGGAGTGATATTCATTATGAAGGCAGTTGTTTCTTATAATCTCTTTTCATATGAATTCTGCCATTCTTGTTTACTGAAATAAAACCTACTTCGTAAACTAACACCCCGTCACATGCTGCTGAATTTTAAAGATTATCCCACAGGCATAAGTAAATGTGTCTTACTACATTTGTCTAGATTTTCTAAGTGCTACCATTCATTCTACTATCAGTTTCTACTACAAAATAGTAAAGGATAGACATTGCTGCAATAACCCAGAAATATTATTGATTCCAGGCAGAAAAAGAGGCTACAGGTAATTTAGATCTGCCTAAGTGCTTAGTCTAGAACTTAAAAAAACTTCTGTTGCAAAGTTCAGTGGATCAATATCAAATTTCCCTCAGTAGAAACACTTGCTGATGTCTAGCATATTTCTGATACTGAAATTTGCTCAAAATAATCACACAGTATCATTCTGCAAATGTGGATTTCTGTGTCACTCACATTGTTAAACAAGCATTGAACTGGGGAGCTGGCCTCATTTATGTTCTGTCATTAGGCTTTTAGAATCACAGAATCATTTCATTTGGAAGAGACCCTCAAGATCATCGGGTCCAACCATAACCTAACTCTAGCACTAAACCATGTCCCTAAGAACCTCGTCTAAATGCCTTTTAAACACTGTCAGGGATGGTGACTCCACCACTTCCCAGGGCAGCCTGTTCCAATGCTTCACAACCCTCTCTGTGAAAAATTTTTCTAAATAACAAATCTGAACCTCCCTTGGGGCAACTTGAGGCCATTTCGTCTTGTCCTGTCACATGCTCCTTGGGAGAAGAGACCAACACCCTCCATGCTACAACCTCCTTTCAGGTAGTTGTAGGCAGCAATAAGGTCTCCCCTCAGCCTCCTTTTCTCCAGGCTAAACAGCCCCTGCTCCCTCAACAGCTCCTCGTAAGACTTGTGCTCCAAACGCCTCACAGAAACCACCAGTCACCCAGTTTTGCACTTAGTGTGGAAAACAATGGAGAAAAGCTGTGTTTTACTGCTGGCTAAAAGAACAGTTTGCTTGCCTGACATAAGCTATTTTGTGTGTGGAGCTCAATGTGTGCACCATGAAGACATCATGTAGCTGGCAGACTTTTTGTTATATGTTTTGACTGACTTTGTCAGTCCATCAGAAACCATGGCGTTGTTTTGTTTTCACTGGAGAGGCCTCCAGTGCAGTCATAAAGCTGGAAAAGCCACAAATCTTAGTGTGAACTACATCAGCAGTGAGGCTCACTAGACACGGAGTGTCAATCTGTTAGCATGTGTTCCATCGATTGAATTGAGGCCTGTAAATTAACAAAAGACTAATCAACAACTTTAAAAAAAGTGGGATATATTATTCTTATTTGGTAGACAAAAAATCTTTGCGAAAATAGAAAACTCATGTATCAGAGTCAAGAAATGCTTGATTTTTCCAGAATGTAAGTAATTTCTTAAACTTCACTAAAGTTATAGCTTTTATCAATCTCACTTCATATCATCTCTTATTGTGAGAGTCTTGCTTGCCTTGATTTAGACTTAATTATGCTCCGTACTTTGGGAAATTCTGTTATGTGCACTGTGCTCTGAATATTAGACTCAAAATAATTCCATATGCAATAGCTTATGTGCTAGGTATGGAGTACTGACTGGTCCAGTGTTTCGTAACAAATATATCAGATATTCAAATTTCAGCATTGATATTACATTACCAGAAGGAAGCGACAAATAGATAAATATTTAGACTGCAGGTAAGAGTGTCCATTCAGTGTGTTGAAGGTGAATCGCTTGAGGCTGAAATTTCTATATTTGCTTATTAGCAAATGCTGATTTTTAATTTTTTTTTTTCCTTGGCGAGTGTGAGAAAAAAATGTTAGTCACTTCAGTCCTGGAACATGTTTTGTCATTTTATGCTGCCGATTTCTCTTTAATTTGAGGATATAGCACTTGTCCCTGAGGTCACCTGGTCGGAGCAGGAGATCTTGAAGTACAGGGGGGTTTCAGGAGGTTTCTCCTGTGACCCAGCAGCTCTCGTGAAGGTGGCTGATGTGGTGTGGGCGTTGCCAGGGTAATGGTGATCACATCCCCTCCCCAGCCTTGAAAAGCCTCAGGGAGGGCAGCATCACGTCCCACCAGGTGCTGGGAGGTGAGACCCGTGTGTGAAGCTGTGAGTACCACCCACACTGTGCTGCAGCAGCGGGTGCGGTAGCTCGTGCAGCAGGGTGCAGAGGTTCTGTCCCTCCTTGCTCGGTAGACCATCTCGCCTGTTGGCAGTCTCCCAGACTGCAGCTGACCATGGTCTCTTCCAGACAGAGAGTTTGCCCCAAAAAGACTGTGTTGACCCAGACGGAGGACCTGCCCTGGTCTGTGGCTGTTCAGGTCTCTGGCTGCAGGGAGTACCAGAGGCCACTGTTGGTGCTGAGGGAGGGAGGCAGCATTCCACCTGCGTGAGGTGTGAGCAGGTGGGAGATCTGCTCAGCATGGTGGTGGAACTTAAGGAGGAAGTTGAGAGACTGAGGACCCTCAGGGAGTGTGACAAGGAGGTTGACTGGTGGATTAACTCCCTGGTGTTCCGGCCAGAAAGGCACAAGGGACATAGACCCCAAAAGGTGATGGACCAACCGCCCTGTCGGGCAGAAGGAGAGACCTGAGACAGCCCCTACCCTGTCGCTGTTGGGCAGAGGCAGGAGACCAAAAAGACGAGTGGGGTTGGAAGCAAGTCCCAGTTTGGCATTGCAGGCAACCCCCCTCCCTACCTGCTTTGCTTCCCCAGGTGGCCCTCCAAAATAGGTTTGAGGCCCTGGATCTTGAAGGAGAGGTAGGTGAGGATGTGCTGGAAGGCCCATCTATGAGATCACAAAGGAAGAGGCAGTTGACACCACACCTCAAGACTGCCTCTGATAAGGAAGAAAGGTAATTGTAGTAGGTGATTCCCTTCTGAGAGGAACAGAGGGCCCAATATGCAGAGTTGATCCTCATCATAGGGAAGTGTGCAGTCTACCTGGAGCCCAGATTGGGGATATCACCAGGGCACTCCCCAACCTGGTGCCCTTGACAGACTGCTACCCACTGCTGATCTTCTAGACAGGTGGGGAGGAAGCTGCATCGCATAGTATGAGGGCAATGAAGAAAGACTTCAGGGCTTTGGGACGGTTGGTGAAAGAGTCTGGGACACAAGTTATTTTCTCTTCCCTCTTTCCATTTTTGTGTGATGACCAGGGATGAAATAGAAGGATCCAGTCCATAAATGCTTGGCTACAAGACTGACACTGCAGGCAGGGCTTTGGGTTCGTTGATAATGGCTGGTTCTATAGGACTCCAGTCTGGACAGTAATACGTGGGAAAGGTTTATCTCACAGGGGCAAAAGTATGCTGGAACAGGAATTAGCAGGGCTCATTTGGAGAGCTTTAAACTAGATTCAAAGTGGTATGGGATTGTAATTGGGCTTGTACCAGTGGGGCAACACTCTAGTTTTGAAGACCGGGAGGTCTCCCACCCCCCTAGGGTGAAATGGGTCTGCTCAACTTGCTCTCTGAAATGCCTGTACACCCATGCATACAGCATGGGGAATAAGCAGAAGGAGTTAGAAACCTGTGTTTGGTCATGAGATTATGATCTGATGGCAATTATGGAGACATGGTGGGACAGCTCACATGACTGGAATGCAGTCATGGATGCTTATGTCCTCAGAAAAGACAGGCCAGGCAGGCGAGGTGGTGGTGTTGCTCTTTACGTGAGAGAGCAACTACAATGTATTGAGTACTGTCCAGGGATGGATGAGGAGCGAGTTGAGAGTCTGTGGGTGAGAATTAAAGGGCAGGCTGGCCTGAGTGATACTGTTGTGTATGTCTATTACAGGCCACCAGATCAGAGTGAGGAAGTTCATGAGGCCCTCTACAGGCATCTGAGAGTGGCCTCACAGTCAAAGGACCTGGTCGTCATGGGGCATTTTAACTTCCCTGATGTTTGTTGGAAGGACTACTCAGCCAGCCAACCACAATCTAGGAGGTTCCTCCAGCGCATTGATGGTAACTTCCTGATGCAAATGGTGGATGAGCCAACTAGGAGAGAAACGCTGCTGGATCTCATCCCCACTAACAAGGAGGGTCTGGTCGAAGCAGTAAAGGTTGAGTGCTCCCTTGGTTGCAGCAACCATGAGATGGTGGAGTTCAGGATCTGTGTGACAGGAACAGAGTAGCAAGCAGAATTGTGACCCTGGACTTAGTAGGGCAAACTTGGGCCTTTTCAAGCAATGGCTAGGGGAAATCACATGAGGCAGGGTACTTGAAGGTAGAGGGGCCCAAGATAGTTGGTTAGTGTTCAAGGGCTGCTTCTTCCAAGCTCAAGATCAGAGCATCCCAGCAGGTAGGAAGTCAAGGAAGGGAGCCAGGAGACCTGCTTGATTAAACAGGGAACTGCTGGGCAAACTCAAGTGGAAGAGGAGAGTTTACAGATCATGGAAGGCGGGGCTGGACACTTAGAAAGAATATAAGGCTGTTGTCAGAGGGTGTGGGGAGGTAACTAGGAAAGCTAAGGCCTCCTTGGAATTAAACCTTGTGAAAGGGGTCAAGGACAACAGAAAGAGTTTCTTCAAATACATGGCAGATAAAACTAACACTAGAGGCAATGTAAGCCCACTGATGAATGAGGTGGGTGCCCTGGTGACAGAAGATACAGAATTACTGAATGCCTTCTTTTTGTCTGTCTACTCTGCCAGAGGCTGTCCTGAGGAGCCCTGTACCCCTGGGGCCAGAGGAGGGCAGGACAATGGAGAAGTTTGCCTTGGTGGATGAGGACTGGGTTAAGGACCACTTAAGTAATCTGAACATTCATAAATCCATGGGTCTGGATGGGATGCACCTGTGGATGCTGAGGGAGCTGGCTGAGGTCATTGCTGGACCACTCTCCATCATCTTTGCTAAGTCTTAGGGAATGGGAGAGGTGCCTGAAGACTGGAGGAAAGCAAATGTCACTCCAGTCTTCAAAAAGGGCAAGGAGGAGGACCCGGGTAACTACAGACCGGTCAACCTCACCTCGATCCCTGGAAAGGTGATGGAACAACTTATTCTTGGTGCCATCTCAAGGCATATCAAGCAGAAGAGGGTCATTAGGGGCAGTCAACATGGCTTCATCAAGGGGAAGTCATGCTTGACCAATATCATAGCCTTTTATGAGTTCATAACCAGGTGGATAGATGATGGAAAAGCAGTGGATGTAGTCTATCTTGATTTCAGTAAAGCATTTGACACAGTTTCTCACAGCATCCTTGCAGCTAAACTGAGGAAGTGTGGTCTGGATGATTGGGTGGTAAGGTGGACTGTGAACTGGCTGAAGGAAAGAAGCCAGAGAGTGGTGGTCAATGGGGCGGAGTCTAGCTGGAGGCCTTTATCTAGTGGAGTCCCTCAAGGGTCGGTACTGGGACCAGTACTATTCAATATATTAATCAATGACTTGGATGAGGGAATAGAGTGCACTGTCAGCAAGTTTGCTGATGACTCCAAACTGGGAGGAGTGGCTGACACACCAGAAGGCTGTGCTGCCATCCAGGGAAGAGTTGGGCAGGGAAAATTTTAATGAAATATAACAATGGCAAGTGTAGAGTCTTGCACCTGAGCAAGCACAACTTCAGGTACCAGTATAAGTCGGGGAACAACCTGTTAGAGATCAGTATAGGGGAAATGAACCTGGGGTCCTGGTGGACAGCAGGGTGACCATGACCCAGCACTGTGCCCTTGTGACCAAGAAGGCCAATGGCATCCTGGGGTGTATTAGAAGGGGGGTGGCTAGTAGGTTGAGAGAGGTTCTCCTCCCCCTCTACTCTGCCCTGGTGAGACCATGTCTGGAATATTGTGTCCAGTTCTGGGCTCCTCAGCTCGAGAAGGACAGGGAACTGCTTGAGAGAGTCCAGTGCAGAGCCATGAAGATGATTAAGGGTGTGAAGCATCTCACTTATGAGGGAAAGCTGAGGGAGCTGGGTCTCTTTAGTCTGGAGAAGACTGAGGGGTGACCTTATTAATGTTTTTAAATATGTAAAGGGTGAGTGTCATGAGGATGGAGCCAGGCTCTTCACGGTGACAACCAATGGTAAGACAAGGGGCAATGAGTAAAAACTTGAACACAGGAGGTTCCACTTAAATATGAGAAGAAACAACTTCTCAATGAGGGTAGCAGAACATGGGAGCAGGCTGCCCAGGGAGGTTGTGAAGTCTCCTTCTCTGGAGACATTCAAAACCCACCTGGACACATTCCTGTGTGACCTGATCTTGGTGTTCCTGCTCTGGTGGGACGATTGGACTGGATGATCTTTTGAGGTCCCTTCCAATCCATAACATGCTATGATAACTAGAAAAGCAGCTAATCCCATACCTCCTTAGAAGCACTACTAATTAGGTTGGGTGATGCATGAGCCATTTTCCTCCAGATCTTTTGTTTTCATTTAATTTGAATAAAATAGTGTTTTTTACATTTAGTAGTCTGAAACTGCAACATAATGAGTTTTATGATCTAGCATTTACGTTGGGAAATTCTAAAACTAATAATTGCCCAGGCATCTTATACATGTATTACATCACATTTCTCAGTCAGCTATTAGCCCTGCAGTATACTGTAAAATGACCTTAAAGAATCTGCAGAATTTGATTGAATAACAGGTATGCAGGATGTCCCTGTACTGCGGTGAAGTCATAAAGGTTGGTTTATTTCCTCTAAACCTTGTTGTACCTGCTAATGCAATAGGAATAGGCACAGTGGAAAGAAATTCCTCAACATGCAATTATTTCCTGACCTAAAGTCCCTGCAAGACCTTTAGTAGTTAAGCAAGGAGTCAAACTCCTGATTTAATATAAAAGGCTCCCTGTCACATTCTCATATAAGTTCAACTCTCAGCAGGGTATTAGGGACATCTATGTGAAAAAAAAAGTGTATCTGTCTTTTCTTTATTAAATTTTCATCTTATTTATACTTTCTCCCAAGTTTGATTCTGTGTGTATGTGTAAACATGCTGCGACCTTCCATTCCTGTCAAATGCACCAGAGGCAGCATGTTGATGCTGATATTGCTGTAATAACCAGAGCTATTCCAGTTTCCTTCAAACTTGATTTCTGTAATGTAAGGATGTGTTTAAACTTTTAATAGCTATGCAGATGTCCTATAGCATTCTGTTCACATAATTACATATCTTTCTCATAGATGTAGACATGCATAAACATGTTTATACACTGTAAAACTTGACTGGTCAAAAAAAATTACTCCTTTCTGCTTGGAAATCCTGACTACACTAAAACTTGCCTCTAATACCAGTGGAGTTACAATTTCATGCTGAGATTGAGAAAAGGGGAGAGAAATATTTTCTCAATGTACTTTTTCATTGCATTTTGGATGTCTGCAAGTCTATAACATGTGTTGGTCTGGGGAGCAGGAAATACTGAAAAATCCAGGATCTTACAAGAATAATTGCATAACAGATGGTAAATATTTTGAATAATTTGGCACTCATTTTTCTATTAGAAATTTTTTTTCAAGATCTGAGAAATGGGATTTTTAGTTTATTTGGGCTTTTGTGTATTTTCGTTTTCAAGAAAACTAAAATTTAGCTATATAATGAAAGCTACTGTACTTCTAGATGGCATCAGTGCAGACGTATGAAATTTGCAAAGTTCTGAAATGTTACAGTTCTTTGTTCCACTCTGTGTGTTACTTCAGCTTTTTCAAAATAATGAAACCTCCTCAAAGGAGAAAGAATTCACTGTTAAGGTTTATCAATTGTATTTCACAATCAGCACTTAATGTTTTGTTTCACATCAGTTTTTCAACAAAATCTAATGATTCATTGAGTACTGATTTTATTCTCTTGGTGCTGCATTAATCTTGGAATGCCTGTGCTTGATTTATACCAAAATGAAGCCAGAGTCAAATCTCATGTATAAAGCATAACTACCAATCAGAATACTAAGTGCTGAGATCGTGTCAAGTTATTACTGTATGAAGTGTATGAAAGCTGTTGTGCTATAACTATGTTGCTGCAAACTGATAGCTTGACAGAGTCTGCAAGTATTTTTATGTATGAATTTGGTCACGGCTCTACCTGGAAAGTTCATATGTTAATGTCAACATTTGTACCTACTTTCTGTGATCAGAATATAAAATGTTAGCCAATGAGGCAGTAACAAAAGTATTGAGCTTCCTTACTTTTTACTGAGTTGGGACTTACTCCAAGCTATTCCTGAAAGCAAGGTCACAAGGATTTACTGCAACTCAGGAGATAGTTAGTACCTTTGCAGGATCAAAGTTGCTAGCTGTACTCGTAATTTAAAGTGTAACATGAAATATTGTCATTTTTGTAAGCTAACAAAATAAATTATTTTTCCAAGCAGTGCCTAGCATCTGTATTCATTTGTTTAACACTGCCAAACTTTTGTATGGACCTGTTTTTTATAATTGATCTTTTTTGTTTTGTGTGAAATATAAATGTGCCATGTGGATTTAAGTTGAGTTTTGCTTTTTAACTTGCCACTGAGTACAACAACATGCTCTCGGATATTTTTTTGTTTTCTTCTATGAAATTTGTTTAAAAACTAAGATGGTCATTTCAAGCCAGTAGTTTTCCTCAAAAGTGTGTTTAAAACACTTATTTAGGTAAAAGATTTGTTTACCATTATGGATCAGAAAATAAATCTGGCAACATATTATAATGTTAAAACATGGGCCAGTACATTGGCCATGAATCACTTGAGTGTTTCCAGAGTTACCCCTGAATGGGACAAGGCTGTTGTGCCCACAGCCTCACAGTGTGACCGAGATTGATTTGTACAGAACACATGGCTTCATCTAAATGAACTTGCCTTTGTAGTCAACAGGGTTCCTGCAATCTATGGCATCATTCATCTCTCCCCAAAATAAATAGCCAGGGTTTGATCAAATGAATTGTGGCCAGCTGCTCTAACTATATTGATGAGATCTCCATTAGCAAAAAGGTAAAGCGAACAGCTTTTAGGTTATTGCAAAAGTGATTGTGGTTTTGGACCAGAAATTTTAAATCATCATAACCAAGCTCAAACACCTCCTTATTCATCAAAATAGGAAGCATTACAATCAACACACTTTTGCCAACAAAAAATAAGTATGTTTATTCCTGTAGCATAAAAATCCATGCTTCAGGATTCAACAAGCACTTGGAAAGGATTTTCTGCATCCTGCTGGTTGTGGAAGCGTTTTCCCTGAAAAAAGTTGTTGAGGTGCTTGAAGAAGTGGTAGTCAGTTGTCAAGAGGTTAGGTGAATATGGCAGATGAGGTAAAACTTCGTAGCCCAATTCATTCAACTTTTGAAGCATTGGTTATGCAATGTGCAATCAGGTGGTGGTGTTGTGAAGAATTGGGCCCTTTCTGTTGGCCAATGCCAACTGCAGATGTTGCAGTTTTCAGTGCATCTCCTCGATTTGCTGAACATACTTGTCAGATGTAATGGTTTCACGAGGATTCAGAAAACTGTAGTGGATCAGACCAGCAGCAGACCACCAAACAGTGACAATGACCATTTTTGGTGCAAGTTTGACTTTTGGAAGTGCTTTGGAGGTTCTTTTAGGTCCAACCACTGAGCTGGTCGTCGCCATTTGTTGTATACAATCCACTTTTTTGTCGCATGTCACAATCCGATCAAGAAGTTGTTTGTTGTTGCATAGAAGATGAGACTTCGAAACAAGGATTCTTTTGATTTTCAGTCGGCACTCGCTTACTGAGCTTTTTCACCTTTTCAATTGTATGTTTGTCAGCAGTTCCTGGGCCAAATGCATTGTTGATGTTGCAAGTTGTCTCCACTGCTTTACAACCCATTTTGAACTTGAATAAGAAAATTACTTGAATTTGCTTTATATCTAACATCATTTCCCTAATGTAAAATAAATAAACAGCAAGTAATAAGTCAATAGCAAAAAAAGTAAAGTGAGAAAACAACATTAAAATGATGTATAACATAAACGCATTTTTTAGGAATGTGTTTCAATATCAAATGGCAAATTTCAACAGTGCAAAAACTGCAATTCCTTTTGCATGAATACCTTAGGTGCATATCTGTGGCAGTTGCACACACCCTGATAAGGTCCAAGGCTTTCAACACAGCAGCTGCTGGCTTTTTCACACCCTTTGTGCCCCACTGTGGCCGTCCTCAGGTACGCACCTTGGCTGGGTGTCGACCATTGCATCTCTCCCATCCTGGGGCATGGTGACTCCAGTCACATACATTTCCGCAGTTGTGGGAACGGTAGGGGTGAGACCCTCAGTCAACAGACAGGGTTCTCAGCCAATGAGGCACCCCTGAACCCAAAAAGCATCTGTAGTATGCCCATAAATAACCACAGCCCAGATGTGACCAGGTTGTAAAATGGGGCTCCTCTGAAGATCCCCTTTGAGTGGTCTTCTTGGAGTAGTGAGACTATGATCAGAGCTCTCCTCTTGAAAATGGAGATCGTTCCTGGGATTGAGTGCCCTCACCTTCTCTTTGGTGAGTGGTTATTTCTTCTAGACATATCCTGGAGTGAGCTATTTACCCCCTCTGGGTAAGTGATTATTTCTTCTGGGGACCATTGAAGAGAGAGGTTTATTTTGAGTGTGTGCATGCTTTGGATAATCTTCTAATGTTGTCATGTAGTAATAATATCCCCTACTGGTATATTGAACCTGCAGTTTATTAAATGTTGTCAGGATGCTGACTGATTTTTTTTTTTTATTACATGCCCCACCATCTCTCCACCCCCTGGCTTTGCATTGATTTCTGTTGTTTATTTTCAGTCTGTCAATTTGGTTTTGGTTTTGATTCCAAATTAAGGTGGGTTTAAGCCTATTATTTGCCTGGAGTCATTTTGTGGTGCCTCCATGACAATATGTCTACATTATGGTCACTTAAGTCAGATAGGGTTCACCATGCTGACCCACAGGGTAGAGTCTCTCCATGTGTGCTTCATCTGGATTCCAGGGTAAGTTGTTTGTTGACCTTAAATAAAAGACACCACTAGAGTCAGTGGAACGGGATGCAGTTAAACATGCAAAGAGATTGAGACATGACAATATTTAATAGAACAAAAATAATTGTTGCTGGAAGGTTCCACAGACCTAAATTTCTATGGAAGCATATAATGAAAAAGCAAAGCCTTGCATTTTATTTTAAAACATAGAGAAGTTTTCTCATTCTGGTTTCTCATGACCAAACTGAAGTTTCTTTATATCCTGAGAAAACACTCATTGAAAGCCTGTAGTTATTTTACTAATTCAGTTCTCCTCAATTACATATTCCCTTTCATTTTGGAGCTGAAAGTTTTTGCATTTCTTTTATGTAGTTTTGTGATCTGCGGTTGTTTTATGCCAAACATCTTTTTCCCTTCTCAGGCCATTTTTTCTCTCTCCTCAGTGTTTGTTCTAATTTTGTGTGTAAAACTAAGGTCAGCAAGGTTAAAAAACAAGCTAATACTTGGCAGTGTCTTGTAGCTATGTCAATGGAAATCATGAATGTACAAGTTTTCATACGCAAAAGCAGTACGTCAATAGGAGTAGTTATTAATGCCACAGAAACGGAGTCAAGGACAAATTTTACCATGAATGCTTTATATTTTATTGGAGTAGACAGATGCTATTTTATAGAAATACATTTTGAATACATTCTTGCATTAAAAAAAAAAGTTTGAAAGGAATGTTTAGTAGCTGACATTAATTATTCATTAACTAATGATATCTTTTCTTCGGATGTAAAGAAGTGATCTTTGGCTCCAGCTGCTGCTAGCCCAGGACTAATCCCATTCCATGGGATTTTAGGGCTGAGTTCGACTGAAATGTATTAAGTTGGAATAGCTGTCAGCTGAGACTATTAAAAAAAACCAAACAAACAACAACAAAAAAAGATTTTGATCATCGCATCTCTTCATAGATTTCTCAACGCTTTTTGCCAGCTTCCATGATTTAACCTGGAAGCTCTAGCCAAATTCTAGTTTAATTTGTTACATACACTTTTTCTACCCCTTGGCATTTCACTCAGTTTGGAATTCTTTCATCATATCAATGTTACATTTTTTGCACTGCTGTTTCCTGTGGGAGGAAGGATAGATTAGTCCAAAAGTGATCATGGCAGGGAAATGCAAGAGACAATCTGAGTGGTATGCAAGAGCTGTCCTTCACTCTATATATGTGACATGGGTATGTAACTTTTCGTGTGTCCTACAGAAATAAATAGATAATTGCAATCTAACCATATAAAACATACAATCTGTAAATCTGTAATTGTATCTGTTGGTCCACATTTTTAATTACATTGCTTATATATAAATTACATGTTCTTACAGTAGTAACAATGTGGAGAAGGAGTTTGCCAACTTCAGCTCCAGCAGCAACTTCAGCTCCAGCAGCTCCTTCAGCTCCAGCAGCTCCTTGGCCTTCCTGACACCATCCTTACACAACTGGCCAGTCTCCCTGTACTCTTCCCAGGATACCTGTTCCTGCTTCCACTGCCTGTTTTCTTCTTGCCCTTTAGTTTGACCAGCAGATCTTGACTCATCCAAGCTGGTCTCTTGCTTTCCTTTCCTGATTTCTTACAGCTAGGGACCAAGACCTTTTGTGCTCTATGGAAAACGTCCTTAAAGATCTGCCAGCTCTGTTCTACTCCCTTGTCCCTGAGGGCAGTTTCCCAAAGGATCCTATTGACTATCTCCTTGAACAGCTGATGGTTTGCTTTCCTAAAATTCAGGGTCCTGACTTCACTCTTCACCTGTCCCATATCTTTCAGGACTGTGAACTCCACCAGTGGATGATCACAGCAGCCCAGGCTGCCTCCAGTCTTGATGTTACTGATCAGTAACCGACAGGTCCAGCATTGCATCCCCTCTGGTAGAGCTGTCTATTACCTGGATCAAGAAGTTGTCCTTGATGCACTCCAGGAGTCTCCTGGATTGCCTACAGCTCCCTGTCCTACTTGTATGACAAGAGTGTGTTGCCTCCTGTAGCTGGAGTAAGAAGGCTTCATCAATAGCCTCGCCCTGATTAGGCAGTCTGTAGTAGACACCAACCACAAGGTTCTCCTTGTTGTCTTGGTCTCTAATTCTTACCCATATGCTTTCAGCCGTCTTGTAGCTATTCTTCAAGGGAAGATTTTCACAATAAATAGTCTTAGGAATCCACAATGGAAAAAAAAATGCCAGGAATATTCTATTATATGAGGTTTGTATTACTAAACCACTTAGTTAGGAATGGGGATCCCATTGTATTAAATACCACAAAAAGAAAACTTACTACAGATTCCTTTAAAAGCTTTTAATATTAGAAATGTATATGCAAATTTTGTATTAGTTTGTTTAAACTTACCTTTTCTAAAGAATGGGTTATAGAATTCTCCCAAGAGTCAGTAGATATGAAAGAAAGGTATTTCGGACCTACTGGAAATTTTGGATGGGAATCACTATTAATTGGGGCAGTCTTGTACTGGTTCCTGTAGCCAAGTGTACTATCCCAAAGTAATGAGGCATGTCTTTATTGCTTTTGAAGGAGGTACAGCTGCTAGTGGAGACTGCAGCTTGAGATCCCCTACAATACAACTGTCATGATGGCAGACAAATGATGGCAGGCTCCTCTAGAAGTGTAAACAAGAAGTTTATTCTTGTCTCCTCTTGGATACCTTAAGAATCTGTGATCCTTGGGTAGAATTAAAAAAGCAGCAAATACTGTCTGGAACTGGCTGCCTGAAAACCACTGCTGGAAGCACCAGTGGTTTGCAGAAGACAGTATGACTGTGAGGATAAGTCAATCAACATCTCTGACGCACTTGGCTATGCAATGCGTTACAGCTCAAACAAGATTTTTCCATGAGCAACGAAGGTACGTTGATATAAAGAGTGAGCAAATTGGTTTCATGATAATTTTAGTGGTAGTCTCAGGAAAATGCATCTGTTGTGTCCTCGGATGCTCCAGCTGGCCCTAGGTCAGTACTGTGGGCTGGACAAGTGTAGAGTCTTGCATCTGGGCAGAAACAACCCCAGGTTCCAGTATAAGCTGGGGAACGACCTGTTAGCAGTGTAGGGGAAAGGGACCTGGGGGTCCTGGTGGACAGCAGAATGACCATGAGCCAGCACTGTGTCCCTGTGGCCAAGAAGGCCAATGGCATCCTGGGGTGTATTAGAAGGGGGGTGGTTAGTAGGTTGAGAGAGGTTCTCCTCCCTCTCTACTCTGCCCTGGTGAGACCACATCTGGAATATTGTGTCCAGTTCTGGACCCATCAGTTCGAGAAAGACAGGGAACTGCTGGAGAGGGTCCAGCGCAGGGCAACAAAGATGATTAAGGGAGTGGAGCATGAAGGAGCTGGGTCTCTTGAGCTTGGAGGAGACTGAGAGGTGACCTCATTAATGTTTTTAAATATGTAAAGGGTGAGTGTCAGGAGAATGGAGCCAGGCTCTCCACAGTGACAACCAATGATAAGACAAAGGTCGATGAGTGCAAACTTGAACACAGGAGGTTCCACTTAAATATGAGAAGAAACTTCTTCTCAGTGAGGGTAGCAGAACACTGGAACAGGCTGCCCAGGGAGGTTGTGGAGTCTCCTTCTCTGGAGACTTTGAAAACCCACCTGGACACACTCCTGTGTTACCTTATCTACGTGTTCCTGCTCCAGCAGGAGGATTGGACTAGGTGATCTTTTGAGGTCCCTTCCAATCCCTAATATTCTGTGATTCTGTGACCTCACTTTATGTTTGTTCTATAATCCAGTACCCCATAGAACTATAAAATGGTGTTGCTTCCTGGCCTGGCCCTGTGCACCTCCCAATGCCTCAAATTCAGATAGGAACTAAAACAGAGGACACGTTTTGGTCTATGAAAGATTCCTGAGAACTGTGAAATAAGAACAATAGGCAATGTTGAAAATTAAAATTTACTTTTTTTTCTCAGAATCTGGAAATTCTGTAACAGTCTGTCTACAGCAATGTGCAAGCCAGTTAATAGTGAATTTTGTGATAACTTCCAAAAAGGCAATGATATATATATAACAGTGAATGCAGCATAGACTGCTGCAACCAACAACAGCGATAGAGATGAGTGCTGCTTATGATTTCATTACAGTCCCTTGGAACAAACTATACTCTGACTTTACTAAGAGATGTTTACAAAAATTCTCCCCAATCTACCCTGTCTAGAAAAGCAATGTTGTTTCACTTAGTTTATTGTAAGCTCAGTTTTGTGGTAGGAATGGAATAAACTCAACCTTTAGGACACCCACCAAATACAGACATAACGAAGTTTGTGAGCATAAATCAAGTTAGGAGAATAGGTTTTTGAATTTTATGGCCAGGTTTTTGGTCATTTTTTCAGAGTTCCTGAGAGTTCGTCTCTTGGCATCTCAACTGTTCATCTTATCCTCAGGGCACACGCAGCTTTCCATTTCCCAAATCCTTTTGTTTTGTAATCCCCATGCAGTGGGTCACATTTGCTTTGTTTGAGTTTGTACATCACATTTCTTTAAAAAGAGGCTGATGGGATCAGGAAACTTTGGAGAAAAGCAGGAAGATGGCTTTTCCCCAAGGAGTAACTGAATGTGCTTAGGCAGAGAAGTTTTCAGTACGTGGGGTGGGGCACTCATAGGGGGATAGCTCAGCAAGAGGCAAAACTAGGACACTGCAGAGAAGAGGGAACAGACTCACAGCAAAGTCTGAGAGGTGATGGACTTAAACATTCCTGTGGACTTAAGGAGGGACTGTGCATCATTTGCTACATCTCAGAAAAACACCATTTTGCTGGTCTGACACCAAGCCTGGAAGAAAGGACTCATTTGTGGGCAGGAGGAAATTTGTTTAGAGATGCTTTTAATCTTACTCTGTTTTACTCAAATATTTTAAGAGCTCTCTTTTTTTAAGAAAGGATAATTATTCTAACCTGCATTCTGACAATGCTTCTTTTTTCCTTCTTAAAATCTTTGTAGCCTTGAAGGGGGAATTTTATCTGGGTTGAGTGTTTACAAACCTCCACTTTCCATACTTCATTGACTCAAGGCCCCATGGTGCCGTGTCTTCAAGTTAACTCTTATTCAGAGTTCTGTCTCTTCAGAGCAGGCCAAACCCTGGAGCTGTACTGCTCGTTACCCTTTACCTCAGGGTCTCAGTACACAAGCCTCTTCCTCAGCAGGATTATTTACATGCACCTGCCAACTTCATTCGTTTGCTTATTCCTGTTTATTCTCTGCCAACCATTCTAATCTGACTCCTAATTCTCCTTCCTGCCTCCGTTTCTCAGCTCCAGCCTCTGTCCTTGGAGGAGCCAGCTACTCCTATTCCACCAGAAGGCGATTAACTAGTCACAAGTTGATTAGAGGTTTTATTTCTTACTTCTTGATATCACATAATTACTTAACATGTACATAAGCCTTCTGGTAAGACCCCTTCTGGTAAGACCCCTTTGGAGTCTTTCTGTTTAGATTCACAAAGGAAACATTTCTTGCTCAGTTCCAGCTATTCCATATGTTCCATCACTGCCAGCTTGAACTATCTTGATGCTATGGCCACAGTGAACACTGGCTGGCAGTAACCCCTGATGTAGTGAACTTCAATTGCACATTTATTGGCAAGAACTCAGAGCAAAGTGCCAAAGGTTCAAATGCTCTGTTATAAAGTACCTGAATGTAAAGTAAGGTACTGTTTTGGAGACAGAAACCACAAGAACAGTGGTGCTACTTCGAATAAAAGTTTCAAATCTAGAATCCTTTCTCCCAATACTAAGGAACAATACTGCGAACTTTGCAAATACATCCTGTGTTTAGGAGTATTTTCCTAGAATTCAACATTTTTTGTTCAGTTCCTGAACCTGTGAACCTTGTATTTAATAACAGAATCACAGAATCATTTTGGTTGGAAAAGATCATCAAGTCCAACCATTAACCTAACACTGCCACTGAACTACTACCCTAAGAACCTCATCTATGCATCTTGCAAGCACCTCCAGTGATGGCGATTCAACTGTTTCCCTCGGCAGCCTGTTGCACTGCCTGACTACTCTTTCTGTGAAGAAATTTTTCCTGATATCCAATCTAAACCTCCCTAACACAACTTGAGATCATTTCCTCACATCCTATCACTTGCTACTTGGGAGAAGAGACCAACAACCTCAGTGCTACAACCTCCTTTCAGGTAGTTGTAGGCAGTGATAAGGTCTCCTCTCAGCCTCCTTTTCTCCAGGCTAAACAGCTCCCATTCCCTCAGCTGCTCCTCATCAGTCTTGTGCTTCAGGCCCCTCACCAGCTTCGTTGCCCTTCTCTGAACACTCTTTAGCACTACAATTTCTTTCCTGTAGTGAGAGGCCCAAAACTGAACGCAGGATTCAAGATGGGGCCCCGTCAGTGCCAAGTACAGGGAGATGATCACTTCTCTAGTCCTGATGGCCACACTGTTGCTGATACAAACCAGGATGCTGCTGGCCTTTTTGGCCACCTGGAAACACTGCTGGCTCATATTCAGCTGGCTATTGATCAACACCCTCAGGTCCTTTCCAGCCACTCTTACCTGAGCCGGTAGCACTGCCTGGGGTTGTTGTGACCCAAGTGCAGGACCCAACACTTGGCCTTGTGAACCTCATACAATTTCCCTCAGCCCATTGATCCAGTTGGTCCAGATCCCTCTGCAGAGCCTTCCTACCCTCAAGCAGATCCACTCACACCCAACTTGCTGTTTTCTGCAAACTTACTGTGGGTGCACTTGATCCCCTCGTCCAGATCAGTGATAAAGAGATTAAACAGAATTGACCCCAATACTGAGCCCTGGGGAACACCACTCATGACCAGACGCCAAAATAGTAACAGCTTCAGGGTTTCTTTTTGCTTCCATGAATTTGTGTTGACACTTTTGAACTAGTGTGAACTAGCATACGTAAGATCCTTCAGCAAAGAGCTCCTGCTACTGAACCATGTGGTGTGGGTGTAGTCACCCTTTTGAATATGCCTCTCACAAGCTTCTAGTTCAAGTGATCTAATTTTTACTATAGTAAAAGAGAATGTCTCCTGAAGACCTTTCTTTTATCATAAAATTTACTTTTCTAAAATTAATGTAGAAAATGGAAGACTCAAGTTGTTTCTTTGCTGCTCAGTCTCTTCTCGGGCTGCCTGATATTTTACAAGTGCTTCAGCAGCAAGGAACCCATCTGGATGGGAATTCTTTGACAGGGAAGAAAGATTCATTTGAGTTAGTTACTGGACGGAGGTTAGACCCTTCTGGATTTATACTGTGACACTTGGAAGACAATGTATGAACCAGAGATCTCATGACCTCTGATGGAGGATCTGTCCCTTAGATGCATCTTAGTCTCAATAAAACATGTTGTTTTCTGAGTAACCAAGGCTTTTCTGCTAAACAGATAAGATCACTTAATAAAATAGACTAGCTCATTTCCATGGTTGAAGGGAATGAATGGATAGAAGATGTGTGGGGCCTAGCAAAACTGCTTTTTTCAAGGTGACATTTCTGAATGAAGTTGAGGAGGAATGATGTTCTCAGTTTCCTCAAGTAGCCTAGACTAATCAGGTACATTACTGCAACTGTGTTTTTTTATCACACAGTAGAAGATTGCTGTTTCATATTGGATTGTTTTATACTGGAACTCAAAGCCTAAGTAATCTTTGCTAGATTTCAACACTCTGCTCTAATGTGGAAGGAATTACCCTTCGTGAGACAATACAGTGTACAGGCAAACCTACAATACAGACACAGTTTTGTTTAACCATACACAAAATTTCATCTGCAGAATACTAGCCACTGCTGCACACAACTGGGCTCTTAAATCAATTCTGATCTCTGCCTGTCTGGAAGCGTTTTCATCCTTGTCTGATCCTGAAGAACCCAAGTTTTTTCAAAGTTAGCAATTCTGAGGGAAGTCCATTGTTTTGTGGAATATTGGAGTGCTTTTCCTTAACAATTCCTGTGACCACCAGAGTCTTGGCCTGCTGCTAGTGGTGTCTATGCTACAGGCAGTAGAGAGGGGTTGCAAGGAAGGGCTATTATTCACTGAAGTCAGTGCTGACAGCAGTATTCTCCATGGTGCCAGAAGGACTGATGTGGGTGACTCAAGAGGGCTTGTTCTTCCATCTGTTTCAATACTGAAACAATGTCCCAGCAGGATGCTGGAAGCTATACAGGGGATGAGATGTAAAAGCCCACTTTTCAATGCTCCATTACTCTGTTTAGTGTTTGCTTGTCTTCTCTATTGTGTATTTGATGAAATTTTGATTATTATTTATTATATTTTTAATGCTTCATGCCAAATCCTGTGGACGCAATGAAGATGGTTGAGAAATAAAACAATTAGCATTATGCGCGAGAATAATTTTGTAAAAATTGGGCCCTTGCATAGTGAGTAACCTCAGTGAGCTGGTACCTCTGCAAGATGTTTTACTGTTCTCACTGTTTCTGTAGTGTTTCCTGCTACCTGCCAAGCCTGTAATTAAATCTGCCATCTTGTTTCTCATGGTAGGTAAGGCATGATATCTACTTTCAACTTTCGTCTTAATTTGCTGGTATGTAAAGTGCCTTCGCCAAAGTAAAGCTGCAAGCTTGTGGTTAAACCAGGAAGACTCCTAGTCCCAAGTCTCCTTGCTCTAACTGTAGGACTCTGCAGTAATCTACTTACGGTATTTATTTATGTGCAAAGTTCTTTATCTGCACTAAAAATGACATTATACAGTGTAACAAGTTGCCTTTGTTAGCACGCTAGGCAGAAGGAAAGAGTGCAGTGGTACTTTTTAATCAGAAATTGTAAGATATATTTCTGATGTCCAGTTTTGATTTTTTTTTTTTTTTTTGTTTTAAGAGAACTAGCAAAAGGCTTGAATTACCTCTGTAGATTTTGCACTACTCATTTTGAGTCTGTCTAAGTGATTGGGGGGCACAGTCAAGCCAAGCACAGAAGAGAACAAGGTATCAGTTAGGGGAACTGGGAGTAAATCAACACAGGAAGACCTTGAAAGAAAGTGCACAAGTTACAGAGGGAAAAAAATTACTTCAAAAGACAGGAGTCTGTGACTGGTTACAGCTGTCAGGAAACATCAGTCCTGGTCCCAATCTTCTTCACTATTTAAGGAAAAAAAAAAAAAAAGAAATCTGAAGAATTTTATTTTAATTACATAAAATAACACTCTGGGGAAGTTAAGCATGCCAGGGCCTACCCTATATCTAATGTTTCACATAATTTACCTGCTGCCTTGGCTGGGAGCTCCTATACATGCCTGTCATGGGAATTGTAATTTTCCAAGGCTTTTGGATTATTCTAGTTTTGTGGCATAACACTCTATTCCTGTTACTTTAAACTTGATTAATGAATTGAAAGTTGGGTTGATTTAGTACCTCAGGTACTAGCATGAAATTAATGGTTGTAATAACTTTCTGAGATCCTATTGTCTCATCATTATCGTTGAGGAATGGCAGAAAAACCCAGTAGTTTAAATTTAAATATAACTTTGTTTCATTAAGCTCTGGAAACTCAGATGCAAATGAAGGGGATGGAAATTGGGTCCCAATAACATTTCCAGACAGTGTTAGAGCAGGTACATGTGCTGCAAAGACATGCAAAATCATTTCAAAGTTTTGTTTGCCTGATGGCTAGGAAAATGTTCTCTCCCCCTCTTAAAAACAGCAACAACAAAAAAACCAACCAAACAGAAAAAAATAACGAGAATGACCAAAGTCTGCCCAAGTAAGCGTGAATACCTACCTTTCTTATGCTTCTTGAGGCTGCCTGGTGTGACCGTAGTTGTGTGTCCTGCTACCTTGGAGGGAGCTCAGGGCGTAATCTGCTGTGCAGCCTGGGAAGTGGAAGGGGGCCTGGGAAGGCAGCATGTCCCCTCCGCCATACCAAAGCACCACAGAGCTCTCCTATGTTTGCTGTGCCCCCAGCTCAAAGGGAAAGTTTTGTTTCATCTCTTCTGGCAACTGAACAATTCCCCTTGTAAGCACCTGAAACGGAGCAGTGGTTGTGACACAGGAGTTGCACAGTGCAAGAAAAAACACGTTGGAATCAATGGCACAAAAATCCCAAAACACGAATGAAACTAGAGTCCTATGGAGCACTAAAATCCTGACCTTTTCTTAGGAACAGGAGACAAAATCAACAGTCAGGGAAGAAAGCCTACTCTGAGAGCATCAGAAAGGCACTGTTTGGATAGATTACCAAGAAGCTTATCTGCTACCTCTTGCGAGAGCTGTCCATGCCTACATTTACCCTATGACAAGGAATGCAAGGACAAGAAGGTACCAAGCTCCCTCCTCTGGAAATCAAACATGCTCTTCTAAGCCTTTCCACTTTTGATGTTACCTGCTGATCGAAGGAAAAAGCAACAGATTGTAAAGTTCATTGTGGTTCAAACTGATGAACTGACTATATATATATTAATGCATCAGACTCTATTTTGAATTTTTAAGCTTTTAGAGTCTCAGGTTATGACAGCAAAATATTAATATGTTCTAAACCCTGAATGGAAATCACACTAACTAAACAAACCCAAATATTCCCAGGGGTTTATGTGGGACACTGTCTCAGCTTCAGATGTTTCAAACTTTGGGTGTTGATTTCCTTTAATGCTAGTCTCCAAAGGTCTGCAGTTCAAAGGGGGGAAAAAAAAAAAAGCTTAGTTTGAGCTTAAATAACACTATGTACTGTTTATTCTATTAGTGATGGTGATCCAGGCGCTTGTATCATTCTTTGTATCAGACTTTAACACTTGGATATCGCTGCATTGGCTGCTAGTTACAAAAGGCTGTTGCTTCAGTCATTGCTTGAAACACTGGAACAAAGCCTGGGCCTCTTGGACATTTTAAGTAGCTGGTTTATTTGTCTTTCCAAAGCAATTTATCTAAATAGGCCAACACAATCAAATTACGTGGGATTCTAAATACATTCCACTGCCCAGTCTACCATCTTAATTAGAACTTTTAAAAAATAATTATTACCTTTTGGCTCCCAAAATTTCACAAACCTTTCTTAAAAATTGGCCAGTGAATATCACTGACAGCCACACAAAGCTATTTGTATTTTAAATTTGATCAGACTTTCCATTGGCATATATCCTGCAAAAAAAGCTGCGAGGGAGAATACAATTTATGCTGCTTCAAAAACACAAAAGCAGAGAATCACTGTTTGTTCCAGTTATGATCTTTATCTTGCATAAAACTTTTCTTATCTGCCTTTGAAGGTAGTGCCTTATAAATAGTGCCTTATAAAAACATTTCTTTTCCAATATAGTGTAACCTAATATATTTACACAATATTGTGAGTAATTTAAAATACCATGAAGATTGCATTGCCTTTTCCGCACTTCTTCCAGCTGAACTTTGTTTCTTCAGGGCAGTGTAAGTGGAGCTCTTGCTGTTAAGTGTCACATTGACTTTTTCTGTGTTCATAAATGAATTGCCTCATGTACCTCAAAGTGGACCATCATCTGTGAATGAATGAGAATAAATGTTCCACGCTACTCAGGAACAGAAGGCTTTGGAGCATGTGAAAGAAACAGCATCAGAGCTAAGGCATGGGGATAGAACAAGATGTTAACTAGTGTTACTACCTCCCTTGCTTTTCTGTGGGTTGTTAAAGTGAAACCAGTTTTTGATAGCTTTAAACATCTCAGATGCACAAGCAGCTGATTTGCACCAATCTTTAAAGATAAAAACTCCAGAATTCCAGCGGACTTGCTAGAGTTGCAAATGTCTCTTTTAGTGTTTTGTTTCAAACATGTTTCTTTGAGGATGTAGATAGTCAGCTTGAAAGACGGACATTTTCTTTCAAGTTATGTGTATCTGACCACAACTGATATCAAAACTCTATTGATGAAGGTAAAGTGAGTAAATATGCTGGAGAATAAAATTTGTTAAATATTAGATCAACTAGCATTTTTGGTGCATAAGAACAAGTCTTAATTCACTGGAAATTAAATTAGAAGTTTCACTCCAGCAGCCCCTTAATGACAACAGCACCGGGAACTGGGCCTTCAGACAGCTTCAAACCACATTAATGACAGCTTTCATTCTAGGTGGCCAAACTGAACCTAGTCTGACCTAAAATCCCCTTGAAAAGCAGACAGCTGAGATGCAGGAGTCTCAGAACCAACTGCTTTGATCTGCAGATCCTATTGTATCACTTGTGACTTTGGGAAATTTTCAGCTCCTCTGTCTGTGAGCAGATCTTCATTTAAAGTAGCTGGCAATATTTCCTTTTTCTTGAATGTCACTTTCACCTTCACAGATACTTATTGCTGTTTGATTAAAAACTACCTGAATGAAAATAATAAACATTAGAAATTTGATGCTATATGTGTAGAAACCATGATACAAATCAGTTCCTATTCCTTCTCTGCTTGTTGCAATTCTGTGGTCATACTCCTTTTATTGCCTCCAAGATTCGTATTCAGTTTCTATTATCACACCTAGAGTTATGCCCAGCATTTTCCATCAAAGTTTCAGATTATTTCACACCATAAGATGTTATGATTTGGATCGTGCAAGTTAAATAATACACAGAAGAGAAAAATTCAGTGCAATATATTTCTGGGATATCTGCCTTGTAGTTTAGCTGTCCCTAAAAAAAGGCACATTAAGAACTAGCTTCTTAAGGATAGCTATCACTGGTTTTGACTCGAATGTGTTCTCTTCCTGCCTTAGTCAATACAGTCTCATCTGCTTTTCTGTTTCTGTATGGCAACAGTAGAGGGCTGCTGCCAAAACTAAGGAAATCTGCCATCCTCAAGCCATTGCTGAGAAAGTGTGAGCAAAAGCAGACAGTGGGAAAGAGGGATGGATCAATGGATCACTGGAAGTCCAGCCAAGAGGATAAAATTATCAAACACTGAGGAATGCGTATAAGAACATGTATAAAACAGAACAAAGAATGAGGAGAGCCAGAGGGTTGTGAGCAACACAACTGCTGGAAAGACAGCAGCAAATGAGTGGTTCAGGAGACTATGAAAGCAGAATTCATCAAATGTGGAGTGAGAAAACGATGCTAAATGAGAGAAGACAGAAAATGTGGGAGGATAGAGTTGCCACTGCAGAAATTTAGCTTGATCACCTAAGAACAATGGCTGCCCTGCACCATCTCATATTTGTGCTTTTGCTAAGGAAATAGTAGCCAGTTGGCAGCTCTAGGAGAGGAATTTAGAGATGGAAAAAATGATATCAAAGTGAGAAGTCCTTGCTAATGCCAAGAACAAATATGTGAGACAACAGGTAGGAAAAATGTCACATTATCAGTGATGGAAGAAATGAGTAAGAGTATTAGAGCTAAGAAAAATACCAGTTGAAGAAGGTGCAGAGAAAAGAGAAAGAAGAGATTTAAAATACAATATATGATATAAGAAAACATTATCTCAGGGAAAGACCAAACAGAACATGCTGAAAACACTGAGATTATTTTTATTAGGAAACTAAAAAAGAAGAATTAGATTCTTATTTGCCTTCCTAAAAGGGTGAAGGACAAATGAGTTAAGATGTAAATAAACACTTCAAACATGATTTTGTTTATTAGTAAGCAGGTGAGAATGTAAATTTATTACGAATAGGTTAAAACAGTTTGCAAGCTGTTCATGGAAAGCTTTGAGAGAAACAACCAAAGTTGTCCCCAGAAATGAAAACTTCGCTGTTGTGCATATTAAAATACCTCCTCTCATGCTCCTGAAACAAACCAGCCTTCTTCAGATATACTCAAAAAAAAAAAAAAAAAAAAAAGACAGTGCTTTGCTATCCTGCATGACTTTCAATTTATCCAAGATATAGGATATACAGCCTGCCAAGATTTGACTTCCACAACAGGACTGCCTCTCAAGCCAGCTAACTTAAAGCTTGTCTAAGTTTTCTTTGAGAATAGGTTAGCTATTGAGTTGCTGGTAAAATAAGTGCAACTTTTATCAACTGTATCTATCGTCTGAAATGTCACACATTAAAGAAAAAATGAGGCTGGATCATAAACTTCACTGACGATAGAAGTGTACCAATTTCCACAGCTGAGAATCTTAAACCGAAGAAAACAAAATCATTCCAAGCATTAATTTTTTTTTTATATATACATTTTTTTTTTTTTTTAACATTTTCCTCTAGAATGCCAAATATCTCTGGAAGTTTCTCAGCTTAATCTAACCAATCAGTGGATGCTTGCACAGGTACTAAACAAACACTATACTGGAGAGATCTGTACATTATGTTCAGACACCAGTAAACACAAAAAGTTGCCAAGCTGAACAAATGTTAGTTTTCCAGTTGAGTGAACAAAACCCAATGTACTTAATTCAAACTGATTGACCAGTACTTGAGCTTGTACTTTTATGTAACTTCTTTAGTAAGGTTTTTCTCTTGGCAAACATTTTAAATATCTGCTAGTTTGTTTCTGACTTGCTGGAAGATAATTGATATTTGAAAAGAAGGGAGAGAAGTCTAACAAATCTAGGTAGAAAGCAGAACTTCCAGTCATCAGCAAAATTAGTTAGAAATGAGACATCACCTAAATTAACTCTCTGCAATCAAAAGAAAGGCAAGACATCAAAATATCAAAGTTCAGTTTCTGGATGCTGTATATAGACCACAGGTAAAATCTTGTCCCAGTCAAGTATATTGCAAAATTACCATCAGTTTCAGGAAGGAAAATCTTTCTTTATCTTCACTATATTCCCTTTTCTTGTGCCTTTGAGGAGCCTTTCAATCTCCAGTCTTCTGATTCCTCTAAGTCAGTAAGAATGGAACCGTGATGGTGTTCATGTGCACAATCTAGTGCACAGGGTTCCATCTTTGATCATGCAGACAGGATTTTGGAAGTCCTGTAACAGTAACATGTAATTCAATATTTCACGCTAGAACCTAGAAGGTGTAGCCAAATTACAAGACTTTCAGATCTTTTCAGATTTTGGCCATCTTAAAAATTCACAATGTTTGAACTGGAAATCTTCAATTCCGACATACCACAGTTCCAATTATTGCAAGTTGCTTTATAATATTAATATATGCATTGAGTTTATGTTTTTATAAAATAAAGCCCTGTAAAAAAATTCACAGCTCTAAGGTGGAATGGATATTTCATTAGGATGCATGACTCAGTTTGCAGAATTGGTATAGATGACTTCAGATGCTTTCATGTAAAAGCAGCAAAACTTCAATTTGTGATTTATAACTTGAGGTATTCTGAATATGGTTATCAATTCTGTTTTACATTTGTACTATAGTATAAATGGCAGGTTTTGTTTGTATTAGGAAGTGGTTGGTTTTGAAGAGGAACCTGAATGTCATTGAAAAAATGGCTACATATGGTTTAAATCAGAAACAGCCATCTGAAGGGAGAAGTAATACACAAATCAGCCAGCCAGCTAAACAACAGAATGCAATTCCTGCTAAGTCTTTGGCAAAGAAGTGCCCTCCCAGTGCCCTAAAGCATTTGGGAAATGAGTATGACATTCAAAGCTTGACAGATGGTGAGAGCATCCTGCCTGTACTCAGACCATGCCAACTGAGGATACCTGGTCTTTAATAATCAGAGTTGCACTTGAATGCAAAAAGCTTTTCAATCACCTTAAAGCTGACACAATCTAGATCAGTACAACGTCTGGTAAATCTAGTTTTGCTGTTTTTATGAGAAACAGAGCAATGGTTTTGGTATTAGAGAACACTGGAGGCTTTGGACTGGAAATTGAAAGCCTCTCTCTGTGAACCTGGATTCTTTTTGGACCCACACTGTTCCTTAAATGATCTTGGGTTAGAAACTGTGTTAGTGAGATTATTAACTCTTTCCCAGACAAATTTTTAATAGAGAGTTCTGCCAGCCCTGTTCCTTGCAGAGAACAAACCAGAGCTCCCCGATGTGGGCAATTTTCAAGTGGCATTCAAAGAAGTTTGTCTCCACAGAACACAGTCAAATAGAGTAAACCAATACATGTCTGCACTGAGCAGCCAAGCAGCTTCTAGACGGCTAGCTTTTGTACAAGGTGGGTAGTTTAGGGGACATATATTAGCCCTAGGGCTTGATCTGTAACAGGCAGAGCACCCAAACACTCTCATTTCAGCTTAGCTCCACCTTTTCTTAGAAACTGGAGGAAAAATTAAGTTAATATTTTTCTAAAATATGTCTGTCAAAGTGAGATTTCATTTTGTAGGAATGTTATCTGAATTATGCAGAGAACTCATATGGCTCTCCGCTTACTCTGTGAATAAAATACATTGTATCTACAAATGCTTGCTAAGAGGGGAAAAGAATAGAAAGTTGTGGAATTGAGGTGAATGGGGTCATGTCTGCCAGCTGTGGGGTGGGCAAAGTAGAATGAATTTGGGATAGTGAAAGCAAGGTAAGACAACATGTCCGTCTGACATCCTCTCTTTTGAAAGTAACGAGAGCTGGGAAGCCCTGATTCTTTGAGACGTGTATTTGATATACTCTTTTGTCATTCCATGTGTCATCAGAGGAGGAGGAATCCTGGGACTTCTGGATATGTCTGTCCCTTAACATGTGATTCAGGAATAGGAGTTTTTAATTTATTGCCTTTGGAATATCTGAGATATTCTCTATGTCTTTGTGAGCTGAGATTTGGTGAAGAGAATGGAACTTAACTCCAAACTTTAGATCTAAAATGATAAAATATAGGGTTAAAGTACGGCAGCTGGGAAACTGTCTCAAGGAATTTTTACTGATAGAGGCTGAAGACTGGTCTAGATGGACCAGGGAACAGCAGCAGGACATGGCCAGATAGTCCAAGCTGAATCTGTCAGACAAAGCTCATGTACTCCATACTGATGATTCAGGGCTTAGCCCACTGTACTTATGTCATGGGATCCACAGTCATCCACCCCATTAACCATTTTTTGATCTTATGTGAAGATATAGGTCTAGTGTTAGAACTCAGTGTGATATCCATTCTACATACATGGAGAGTGGTGAAGTCTGCAGTTGGCCCTTGCAAACACAGCCAGTTATTAATGTTGAGGCAGCAGCTGACACTTTTACTTCTTTCAAAGAGATGAACTGTCATTTACAGTTTGTAAGAATGATGCCACTTCATGTTTATAGAAAAAAAATCAAAGTTTTACTTTGTAGGAACAGATATAGAAAAGAGAGACTTCCAATATTTCTTTGACCTTGAACAATGTCTACATTCACAATAATTCAAAATCCATTCCAATTTCACTGCTGATATCTAATCAAACATGATTTAGTTTGTAACATTTATGAATAATTTGCCCAATACATAGTTAATAAAAACTGGGGAAAAACCACTTTTTCTTGACATCGTCAGTGAATTAGCTAATTAGCTTTTTTTTTTGCTTTTTTTTTTTTTTTTTTTTTTTTCCGGGGAAAGAGAGAACTTCACAGAACTGTCATGAGTTGGCATTTTTAACTGGGATTCAAGAAAGCTGTTCAACAACTTGTAGTTGAGAAAAAAGATTGAAACTCTGTAGTGTTATATTTTCTATTCCCAAGCCATCTTTGCTATGGATTGCTGTTGAAATCAGACCTTCTTCTGAAGATTAGCAAGGTAACACTGATTATGAAAAAATTATAAGTTAAGAACCAAGCATCCCTTTCCCATTACATTTTTTAAATTGGTTAAAATATGCAAATATGCAAATAAGGTATATTTCACTTCTAGTATATGTACTTTTTTTTCTTAATTGCATTTTCTGTCTTTATCAGAAGTCCACCAAAAGTTCATGGAACTGTTATAGCTTCTAACTAGCTCTGGTTAAAGGCACATTTCCTCTGTTCCTATGTACTTTTCAGCACAAATTTGGAAACCAGACATGTCTTCAGGTCCAATGGCCATGTCACAGCAAGTTATACTCAAAGACCCCAAGTTTTTATCAACAGAAATAATAACAACTTTGAGATTTTGCTGACTCTCCCACAACCAAGACTATAGGCTGAACAGGACAATGAATGAAAAATCACAGCTGTTGTTTCACATCTCATGCAGGATTTCTCTGAAGTACTTTAGGTGGTATTACAACACTACCATCTACTTTAAGATAGGAAAAAAAAATAATATTTCAGTAACTTTGTAACAGTGAAACTTCAGAGATTTTAGGAGACTAACATCAGTGTGACAGAATCTGGATACTTTTGCTTGTGTTCTACAGAAGAAAGTGGTATTGCAGCTTTTGGTCTCCAGCTATATTATTTTTAAACTGCAAGAGTCTGGAAACCAGTCTTTCCTCTTAACTTTCTTTGTATGGGAAGCTTTAAATCAAATTAGTTTGGTTTCTGTAACTTGTAGGTCAACCTCTATTACCTTATATGCTACCTAAGCCCACAGCTGAAACAATTGTTGAAATGAAAGTCTGAAGCTATAAATAACTTTTACTGTGTCGCTGCTAGAATACATCTTGCTTATGATCATTGTGTTTAATTTGCATTGTTTTACACCCTGTAATGGAAAGGAGTCCATAAGACCCTGGAATCTGGACCACAGTGTCTGCTTCCATTGTTGCAGGATTCAGTCCTGCAGATGCAGATGTGGTTGTCATCTTTGCTTTACTATTAGCCAGTGCTCCATAACGACATTTGAGAGCTGCAGGGACAGTTTTGAGCTGTGACTGCAAATTGTTATTTGGCTGGTAAAAATCACTTGGGAGGTGTTAGGGCCATTGTCTGAAGTTTGTATTTGAATGCCTTCCATCTAAAAGGCAAGATGCCAATTTCCTTTGGGTTCTTTTTTTTTCTGGGTTTCTTTTGGGTCCCCTAACAGGGACCTTTCTCCTGATGCTGACAAAAGTCTTCAGCATGTCCCTGTTTTGAAGTTTTCACTCTCATTTAAAACATGACGTAGGGTCTCCAGTGACACGAGTTTCATAAATACAATTACGCATTTTTGGGGGAGAGATCTGATTGTACTCACCGTTGAACTCCTGTGGAGGGAAAAGCAAATGCTAAATATCTCAGATCTAGCACATGCCTTTAATATCACTTACCTAAGGTGCTATTGATGTTTATCCAGACCTTGAGAAGACTGATCAGAGTCCATTCTTGAATATCACTATTCATTTCTTCCTGAATATTCACAGGGAGCAATAGTGCACAGCTGCCCCGGTGGGAGTAATTGACTGTTTAAATATGAAGTTCACAAAAATATTTTGTCTGGCTGCTTCTCTGTCTTCCCATTTTCTGTACACTATGTGCCTTCCTAAGCTATAACCTTTGTAGTGCAGTACTGTCCCCCTGTTGTGTTGTGAATACAGTGAGTCCTGGTACTGGCAGAGACCTCAGGAGGGTATTGCAGTCCATATGCTAAATATTAATATAATGATATATTAATAGCTATTAATTTTTTTTCTTAATATTTAGCCAGAGGGGAAAAAAAAGTTAGTGTGTTTTTAAACATTAGGAGAAAAAGTATAGATAATTTGTATGTATTTGGAACTTTTAGGTCTTTTAACAAGGAAACAGCTTTACTAGCTAATGCAGTCACATTGTTTGCTAAAGTAATCTCAGCTTTCTTGCTTTCACCTTCACATTGCAGCTATTACTAGGCTCAGTATGAATCTGTCAGTTTAACTACTCTGTGTTCTAGGAGTGCCCAGCCTAATAAAACATTAATGGCTGACATTTCTAATGGCATCCAACAACTTCAAACTGTGTTCTACCAAAGGTTACTTTACTAGCCAATCCATCCTTCATTGCTTTTCCCCACCAAGGACTTAAAGATATTAACCAATTACGGAAATGCTAGTGTAAGGACACGTGAACAGCTATTCATTGTCTGACCAGTGATCCATGTAGCTCACCAGCCTGCCTGTGGTACTGTCCAGCAGAAGATTCTTAGAGGGGCATGTATCAAGTGAACTCTGTTCAGTTTCCCTCAAGCTGTGGCTTAGAAGCTCCATCTAGAGCTCTTTTAGCCATGATAATAGGCCTGCTTTCCACTAGTCTATTTCCTGAACCCTTTTTGTTTATTTAGTGCTCACATCATGTAGCAATAAATTTCCCATTTTAATAATATGTTGAGTTAAAAATTCTTCCTTGTGTTTGCCTTGAACCTGCTCCTGGATCACTCATTTTGCCTCCCCAGCCTGGAATGCTTTGAAGAGCAACAGAACAGGATCTGAAGGATCCTAGCCAGATCCAATTACTAGAAGGACAGAACGTCAAGGCTGAGAATGACCGTGACTATCAGACTTCATTTTTATTGCAACAATACTTGCAAGTGTCAGGGCCCCTTTGTGCTAGCAGTGATACAGACTTCTGAGAGTATGATGCAAAGAACTGAGGGTCTGAACAGAAGAAGCAGCTGAAGTGGAGTAAAGAAAAAATGGAAGTCTGATCCTTTCTGTCTCTCTGGAAAGAGATAGAAAGTCACAATTACTGCCAATTCTACCCAGACAGTAAGCTGGGAAATGTCCTTGTTCACTATGTCCTCCCACTTCTACTTACAACCTTTTTCAGCTACTTTTGGCCATTTTTGCTTGCAGAGGCATTGGCAATTAGAGTGTGCTAAGTACAGCAGCAACTCTAGGAGGCAGTGAGAAGTAGAGCACAAGGGAAAAAGGTGAGCAGGAGAATGGAGGCAGGAAAGCTGATAGTGATGAATGAAAGAAAAGTCATGCCAAATCAGAACAAAAATTCATCTAAGCCACTGCTTTAACTCCAGCAGGACTCATATCAAGAAAAGAAGTTGAGTTATGTACTGGAGTCATAGGTGAACGGTCAGTGGAGCAGTGATTCCCTCATATGGTCTTGTTGCAGCAGGGTCTGTGAGGCAGGGATGCTCATTAAGCCAGTTGCTGCTCCCTGCTCAGGGCTACAATAGTGGAGAAAATAGACACCAAGCTTGATTGCTACCCATGGGAACAAGCAGCTGCAATGGACAGGAGAAGGTGAAAAGATATTCCAGATCAAGTACTCTATTAAGATTTATAACTACAACTACCTGATGCTCACAGCTGTTCTGTTGATATCCCTTTGTACAAAACTGCTGCCAACAAGAGTGCATTCAAGCATTAAGTACTAATATGCAAAACTAAGTATGAAGCAGAGGTAAAATTTGAGAAAAGATTCAGGACTGTAAGAATAAGCAGTTCTTCCAGAATCTGCAGTTCTAAACCTGTAGCATGGATGCATCAATTAATGTCTCAAAACCAAACCAGAAACAGTGGCCTGTAGAAGGCAGCAAGGATAAGTACAGGCAAGTGCATACTGATATTTCCCCAGAACACTCTCCCAGAAGCCAGGAATCTACACATGCCTTTAAGACTTCAATGGCTTTTCCTGCTGTGAGTTTGTTCATTCCCTTTTTGAATCTGTAAGACCTTTAGCATCCACCATTTTCTATGGCCAGGAGTTCCATCGCTTAAACAGCACAGTGGTCAAGAAGTATTTCCTTCTGTTATTTTGAATGTAGTCACGATCATCTTGCTTGCTATTCTCTAGTTATTATATTGAAATAAACACTGAAAAATCTTTTACATTCCACTGTATACCTTTTAAACCACTAATATATTTCGGATTAAATGGTCTCTGTTCCGGATTGAAGAATTTTAGATAGCTTTTCTGGTTTGTGCTCCCTACCTCTGGCAATACTACTTGTCCTTTTTTGATATATTTTCCAATTCTACCTTATTTCTTTTGGGAAGGAAGGATCAGACCCACTTGTAATTTTCACGATACTGATGTGTCAGGGAGTTACATCGTGGAATTTTTCTGTCGTCATGATTCCTGATATTCAACAGTCTTTTTTGAACTGTTACAAAGTATTTGGATTATGTTTTCATCAAACTGTTTACTAAAACTTCAAGATTTTCATCTTTCCTGGTAACAGCCAGGCCAGAGTGACAGTTTGTATGTAAAGTTCAGGTTGCATTTTCCTGTGTGCATTCATCTGAGCTGAATTTCATCTGCCATTTCTTTGCCAAGTCTGTCATTATCATGAGGCTTTTCTAAATTGTCTTTCTTCTTCATGGCCATGAATAGTCTAGTGTCATCACCATTCTTCGTCAGCTCAATATTCTCTCCTCTTCAATTCATTTATGAATACACCGAGGACCTCAGGTTCTAGCCCATAACCATATGGGACTCTATTCCATTTTAACTCTTAGGCTCTGTTTCAGATATTCTAAATCATTCTTTATCTGTCCAAGGACATTGCCATGTTGTTTAGTTTATTTAAGAGTCTTTGGGTGAGAAAAAATTACTGAATGGCTTTTGGAAAAAAATTAGACCATATCAAAGGAATACTCTTTGGCCACATTCTTAGTTGCTTCTTCAGAGAAATTAAACAAATTTGTGAGGAACGATTTTTCTTTTAAAACAAAATCAACAAGCAAATAATGTTGACTCTTTCTATTAATATTTAGCCATATGTCAATTAATTTTATTATGTAGAATAACTTCCACTAACTTGCCCAGACCATTATGTGGCTCACTGGTTAGGTCTTTCTTGGGTCTCTCTGGAACTTCTGAAAAAAGATTGGCATCATTGGCCATCTACTAGTACCAAGGCAACTTTAGACAAGAAGTGTACTGCAATTAGTGCTTCCTTATTTCATCTTGAGTTCCCTTTGAACTTTGGGATGAACAGCAACTGCTGATGCCTTATTATTAGTTTCTTATGTCTTTTGCAAGTTTCTTCCCATGCTTACTGCCTTTTTTTTTTTTTTCTTTCCTGTCTCCAGTTTGGCTTGCCTTACTGTGCCTTACTGTGATTTTTTTTTCGCTTAACATGCCAGCACTTGAGTTTTCTGAAGCGCGCTTTCTCTCTTTAGAAGTTGACCGTATCCTGCTTTTTAGTCATGCTGGATTTCTTCTGATCCTTCTTAAGTCTTTCTTTATGTGTGGTACTAGTTTTTCTAAGAATCCAATAAGTGGTGGCCATTCCAAACTGTGGGAGGAAGCTGCTGATAGGAAGGGTGGCTGTAGAGCAGAACAAAGTAAAAAGAAAGAAGAGGTGCAGAGGAACTTGATGTGGCTCTATAGGAGAGACAGAAAATATTACTTATGCTTCACCAATGCAGTTTGGATGGACTAAGGATCGTGATATTTTGCTAAAAGGCACACAGGCTGTTTGCTGTAGAGCAGAAGATTGAACTCAGATCTTCAGAGTTCAGGACTGTCACACAGTCAAAGCACCAGATGCATCTCTCTTACTCTTATAAAATAAGTGCTGTTACTAGGATGATCTTAGTCCCGTTAGCAAGTCAGCATTTTCACTAGCACGGTGGCTTAAATAGTATTGCAAATGAACTACAAAGGAAGGAAAATAAAATCAGAGAGATCGGTGTCAACAGCTTTCAAGGAGCCTTCTCAAATAGTTGACTGGTTGCTTCAAGAGGCAGTTCTGGGAAAAGAGGATTAAGCATGGGAAATGTGAGAGATGCAACTGGGATGCATATGGCTTCTCTTGAGAAAGAAAATAATAAAATGTGTGGAAGTATATGGGGAAGAAACAGTACTTTATTCTGCTAGCTTCATATTTTAAAGAAGAAAGACCCATGTCAATATTTTTCTGTATTTTGAGTATTTCATTTTGCCAGATGCAAGTAGTAGACAAACATACATAGAACGAAGAGAAGAAAATACCAATATGCTCACCTAATGAATGACCTTTTTTTTTTCTTTTAATAGAACTGAAGAACATAACTTCTGTATGTTAAATTATGGTGAATTATATAAAGTCAGACAATTAAAAATGTCTATTTGGAGATGTATGTGTACAGACTTGGTTTTTAAATATGGTAATGGTCTCTACTGATTAAAAAGAGAGGCACAGAACTGCATCATTTGCAGCTTCTCTTAGCTCAGGCACTGATTTGTAACCTCTGGCATGTTACTTTGCATGTTCTGGCTGTAGAAATAATTGGAAATGATAACACAACAGGAAATATTTCTACAGTAAGTGCTTATAAGAAGCTTACATTTAGATTATTGATGTTGTATGTCCTCAGCATATTCAGCTTTCAGTATATGTTTATTTTTAGTTTCTTCCTTTTCAGTAGTAAGTCTTTATACAAGCAAAAGTTATCTGGACCCACTTTGACTTCCATGGTCTGTTTCTCCAGGAAGTGAAAACTACTAATTTTTTTAAAATGTATTTATTTTTAAATTTTTTTTTATTCACAGTGATTTCTTATGAACACTTCTATTTATTCTGGCATAAATACACTGTGATGTATGTCTACTTTTAAAAATATTTCATTAAAAATAAATAAAGGGATTTAGAGTTGTCTTCTATTGCAAGTGTTGTGAAGTTAAATACCTTACAATTTTAGTTTTAATATACAACATTCAAAAATGTCTTGGACCCATTGTTAATTTGTGGATCTACAGATCTTTGCCTTGAGCCCACTGAACATTAGTGAGCACAGAGTACAGTGTAGGAACGAATAGGAAGCTTTGATACAACTCTCTGATATACAGAATTATCTCTAAACTCTTGCTGATTGTGCCGTCTGTGCCTCTGCACAGGACTCTGTAGTGAAGAAAGGAAGATGGAAGAGAAAAAATAAGGTACTTCATGTAGAATGGAGCACATTGAAGATTTATTTATTATTTCCAATTTTAGAACTGAAATATATGGCATTTTTGAACTACATTTCTGAATATTGATTTTAATTGATACAGTAACTTTAAAATGATTAATCAGTTGTGAAACGCCATTTCTTTTGTTATGAAGTTAGTTCTGTTTTTTTGTTTGCAATTTTGAATACAGATCTAAGAACCTATTTTTTGTCTTTCTATAGTTCATTCCTGATTTTGTAGAGTTATACCATTTTATGTGCTACCAACTTTATTGTTACGAATTTGTAGTTGTAATACCCCTTAAAAGTTGCCCATCTTCAAGCCAACAGTACAGAAAGTAATTTTACAGTACTCAGCAAAATAATATTACATATTCAGTTTAGATCCTGTAATTTCCTTACCATGAACCTCGCAAGTATCTTTCTCTCCTTCTTGCTTTATGATGATTTCATACCAGGCCCCACACTTGTTAAATACGGCCATGGCCTTTTGAAAGTGATAAGCTACTACTGTGAAATGTTGAGAGGTTCCAGCTTTTCCCAGATAAAATACAAGACCTTCACCTCTTTCAGTGTTCAGAATATGAGTGTCTTGAATCTATTCCAGTAATGTAAAAATAAATAAAAAATCAATACTTCCTGGAATCTAGTACAAAGTCTGGAAGCGCAGTGGAGATAAGATAAGCTTCCCGTGTGTGAAATCTTTTCACCTTTGTAAAGGCAAACTGTGTCATAAATTTCCAGTGAAAAGCTTAGCAGGAACTGATGTAATGTTCTGAATGAAATCGAATAGATCTCTTTCCCTGTCTTCATTTCACATGCCACACTAAGGTACGCTGCCATTCTACATACTGAAGACCGTTAATTACATGGGGTTTGGAGGCAGGGATAGAACAGTTGTGTGGGCTTAGAACTCTGGGAGACTACCTGCTGCTTCTGACAGGCAGAGCACACAAGGATGCTAATTTTCTCCAAAACTTCTGACACAAGTCTCATGGATTAGATAGACAGTGGACCTATTATGATATAGAAACTCTTAAATGGAAGGAATGTGGTTGAAACAAATGAAGACATAGAATAAAACGTCTAACACAATGACCATGAGTTGAAGAAGATTTTGTTGCTTGCCTTTTGGATGAACTCCCAACAGAAAAAACTAATATTTAGTCTTGTCTATGGCTATCTATCAGGAAAATGTGTTGCATCAGGAAAACATGTTGCATCATTTGTCTGCTGCTTCCAGGTCCTTAAAAAAGCTCACTGGTTGCTCCCACTGAAAATTGAGTGCTGTCCAAATGTTAAAACTGGTTTCCAAAAAGCGCGGTTCATTCTAGAAGGCCATGCCCTATGGGACAAGAACGAAAGCACCCACTGCCCTACTTTGTCGTTATCATTGGCACTTTCCCTCTCAGTTTTGCTGGCACAAGTCTTTATGGGACCATGTAGTAAACTGGATCCAGGGCTGAAAAACACTCTTCTTTCTTTTCTGCTGGGTTATTTTGAAGCAGGATCATTTCCCTCATTCAGTTTAAAATGTGATACCACAAATAGTTGCATCAACAGTGGTGGAGGGATACTACACCACTGTCTAGAAATGAGTGGTGGAGATGGAACTATCTCAAGCTTTGTTATTTCTGAGTGGAAAACTTCTTCTGAGCTAGTCCACCTAAAGCACTGGTTAGATAAAGCTGTTGTACTACCAAAAGACCCCAGGGGGCATATAGGCACCTATATCCCACATGTCTTGAGGTACATAGCCTAGAAAATTTCCACAGTGGACACACTATAACATCTTTAGTAAAGCTGTGCATATTTGTGAATGATTTATGTTTGATTTTATTCCATTCCTTTCAGTTTTTATTCTTTTTCCCACACAGAAAGTCTTATTATTTCCTTCTTAATTTACTTAATCGGTAATTTTTTTTCGTTTATTACACAAATAAGACAATTGGATTAAATACTGGGAAAAGTAAAATTACAAAAATGTGTTCTAAATATGACAAACTGCAAATACTCTACAGACATGTAAAGAGTGGTCCCTTCTCTAAGGACTTTACAATACAATTTGGAAGAAGGCAAAATGAATACCATAATCAGAAAGAAGAGTACAAAGAAATGATAGTTTTGCAGCCAGATTCTGGTAAACTGTATCAGGTTGCCATACACATAATCCATCAAAGAAGTAATTCCAAATGAAAGAGTAGCTTGGAGCTACATACCACGTAAATGATTGTGAACTTGTTAAGAGTCATTCTCTTCTGTGTGGGTTGTGAATGGCCTCGAGTAAAACCATCACCTGACACTGTTGGGAAATGAACTGGTGATTATAGTGGATTTCTGGTCAGTCACAATCCATCTTTCCAGATCACAGGGCAGTTACCACTGGGTCAGCAGACTGAAAAGGTAGAAGGACCAGACTCAGGTTCCATCTAACACAGTATCTTGCCTTAAAGCGTGAAAACAATACCAGTGTTCTGAAAAGAAGGTGCAAACAACAGTCCAGGCCATACGATGATGATTCTTGCTCAGTTTTGAGAGTTAGTGGTGAAGATATACTCTGAAAGTCTATATATCCCTTATATTTCTAGTTGTGGTTACTCTTACTTCCCAAGATATCCAGCATTCTTCCAGGACAGGGAGCAGGCCTGCCAGCAAAAAGCTGTGGAAGAAGCTCTCAGTGCAGCTTCCCACGTTGTACATGTTCTGTGAATAAGACTTTACTACTTTAGGCTGACAACTTTTGCTGAGTGAACTTATTGGAAACCACTTCTATTCTTTTTTTCTAAGATCTGTAGAGCAGATGATGTCAGAGGAAAGTGTTATGAAACCAAACCTGGACTCGTGAGGGCTGTTCTTTCCCACCTTATCCTCGCTTCAATTAGCGCGGCTGGGGTGCGGCACTAAGCAGATAATAGCTCTCTGGCAGTACAGCTGAATGCTGTTAATCTTTCAAGTTGTCTTTATTCTTTAGCTTTGTACATGCTTCATTAGAAAATGGAGTATATTACTTGTGGAAGGAAATAGTGGGTTTCTTTTCTCAACTGAGAGAATTGATCCTGGAGAAAAATGTGAAGTTGTGATGACAGTGATTCATGTACCAGCCGAGGTATGAAATACGACAAGCTTGTTGGAATATTTTTTTCTTCCTTAGTAACCCTTTAAAAATTTTTAGGAGCTAACTCAAATTACTGCTAGTTTAAGAATACTTAAAGCAGTAAAATTTTAATCTGTCTAGGTCTCATTTACAGTTTGGCTGTTGCTACATGTGTAGCAGCAGCAGGAACCAGTCTGGTGTATCCATGTGTATCAGAAGAGTCTCTCTTGCATGCAGGCACACGTGCACCTGTAGTAGGGAAATAACTCGGAACAGTAAGTGTAGAGTAGGCATAGTAAAGTACGAACTGTTTCATGGTATATTTTCCTTGTCATTTTCCTCCTTTGTCCTCTTTCCCCTTTTCATATGTTGTATAGTATTTGAGCCAAACCTAAAGGTCAGTAGATACTCTGATATATCTCAGTGCTGACTGTAGGTTTAAAAATTATGCCTGTAAACTCTAAGTATGTCCTGCTTATGCAACATGTGAGCCAGCATTGTGCAGTTCTGACAGGTTTCTGGATGTACTATAAGGACTAGTTATTCTTGCAGAATAGTTCATTGCATTCTGATTTTCCTCAGGGTTTTTTGTTTGTTTTCTTAGTTGTGCTCTAGTTCATCTATGCTGAAGTTGGTCCAAAGAGGCAGACCTGTCCAATGTTAAAAATGGACTTGTCCAATGTGAAAAATGGACATCTCCAATGTTAAAAATTGAAATGAAAGACTTTTAGTCAGAAGCTTCCCAGATCTGAGGTCTTTACCACAGCCATTCTGCAAAACTTGATTTCTTTGTACAAGAAAATGTTTTTGTATCCCTTTAGCTTTTTTAAGAGACTGTAAACATGAACTAACAGAATTATTTTCCATGGTCTCTTACTTGCTTGAGTGGCATAATTAGCCTTATACTCAAAGAAAGCTTAAACTGTTTATTTATTTTATAGTATAGGCTAAGAGACTAGGATTATAATAAAATTTTCACCAAAAATGGAAGCGAGAGCAGAAAATAATACAGATGCAAATGTAAGTAACCTTTCCATTGGAATTTCCTGATTTTGAAAGTGGTTTACCACATTTGGATCAGATTTTGAAATAATTAGACCTTTGTATAACTTTGTATATACATGGATAACATTAGTCGCTAGATAAATGTCTGCAGGAACGTAACAGTGCGTTCACTGTATTTATTCATTTAGTTTTCTAGATTTCTTTTTTTTTTTTTTTTTCTTTTTTCCTGAGGAAGAAAGAAGTACTTGAAACTTCTCATAAAAATACTTAAAGTAGTATTGCCAAGGGTGAGGGAGGTCAGTAGATGGAAGCTTCCCAGAGACCTGTTAATCATTAGGATCCCCAAAAATAACATGAACTGATGGCACTTGACTGTCCTGCTCTTCCCTTCCCCCTCACGCAGGATTTCTTGCAAAACACTAAGTATTTGGATATGGGAGACTAAGATCCCACAGGAAGAATGCTATGAGGGGAGAGGAGGATTTGGGGCAGTGAGAATATTAAGTGAAAATGTATTTTTCGACAGCTTGGTGGTTGAATAGTATGGGAAGACTTGAAGTATAGCATGGGAAGATGAAAAGTTAGTCGTAGTGTACCTGGGAGATCTGGATTGCTTAGGAAAAGGATACTCTTTGCTCCTCTTCTGAGGACAACAAATTTCAACTACCTTTTCTTAAATGGGTTTATTAATTCATTTAAATTGAAAACAAAATGTACTGTTTCATGTTTTTTGGCTAAGAATTAGCTTCAGGGAAAAGTCCCTCTTCTGTCTCCACAAAGGAATCCCTCTCCGAAAGACAGGATCATTTGAAGAAGATAAAACTGAAAGGTTTTACAATTGTTTTCATTATGTGCAGCAAAATATATCATAGATCTGACCTTTCCAGTACTGCAAATTGTATTTTGTAACATTCTCTTGCCTCAAAACTTCCTTTAACCAAGTTCTTCCATATGTTGAAAGATCTTTCCCTGCTCACAGCAAGAATAGCACAGAAAAGTCTAGGCCCGCTTCTTTACAGCTGCTTTGTTTTGGGATCCTCAGATGTCAGAATGACCCTTTCAAACCATTAGTAGCAGGTGTTAATTAGAACAATCTTTTGGCTGCTCTGACAGACTCTAGGGGCAAGCCAGGGTTTCAAAGCCATATGTACACATTCACTCCAGTCCCTCACTCTGAGTAGTAAAAAATGCTGCTTGGCCACAGCCCAGGACCCACCTCTGAATAATTAAAGCATAAAGCTTGACATTTCACATTTCAGGCTTCATTGTCCCTTCCTCTTGCACTAATTTTTTAAGTGCATGAATGGACTTCATGTTAACAGTTAGGGATCTAGGCCAGGAGTCATGGTGTTTATTTGCTTCAGAGTATTGTCGATAAGGAACAAGGAATGGTTTATTTTTCTCTTTTAATTAAGTTTTTTTAATGCTACTCAAAAATTAAAACCATCCTGATACATTCATAAGCAATCTATTTTTGTGTCTTTTCAGTATAGTTTGGATACAATGTGATTCACTTGGACACTTTTAAAAGATGTGGCTTATTCTTCACTCATTGTGGTTGCCTAGGTAGCTAGTGTACAGCTATTTTAAAAAAATCATCCTAATTTCAGTATATTTCATCATACTTTCAGTAGCTCCCTACCTTTTCCACTCTCTGACCTTGGCTAATCAGAACATAGTACCTGTATTTCAGTATCCCGCATTTTTCACTCTCTCACAGAGAAATGAAGGGTAGTGTCTTGTACTCCATCCTCTATTGATTGGTGTTTGACTTATTTTTGGACTCTGGCAACAGGTCTTTGTCAGAATGGACAACGTTTAAATGTGAAAGCCTGGGCTTGCCTCTTCTACCTCTAAGCTGAACCTTTTAGAAGAAATATTGCCATGGAGCCCAGCCTTTGAGATGGGCCATCAGATGACCAGTGCTGGAGACTCTTAGTCCCCTGTAGGATTTCTAAATATCAGTCTAAGGATCTGTTACTGCACTAAGGAACAAATGCATACATAGAGTAGTAGTGGATGCATTCCCTTTGTGACTAAACCCTGAAAACACCCCAAAATAATTGCTCACTGACAGTGGATTACATTTCTAATCTTAATAACCAAAGCCATGTATTAAATCCAATCAGAGAGGTTTCAGGTTCTGTGCATGTTTTTTCAGGGTGTTAAGAAAAAGTCAATTAGCAGTTTTTCAGCTACTGCCTCACGTTTTATCCGGCATGTAATGGAACTTAAAATGCTTCTGTGTGATTTGAAACCATCTGGTGGAGAGTCTGCAGACGTAATTCTAGGAATTCTCTTGCACCTTGTAGTCAAATCACTGGGAATAAAATACCATTGACAAGTATTTACGTGGAGGTTATGTTGGTGATGCTCTGATAACACAACAAAATCCATCTTATTTCTATATATCAAAAACTCCAGAAACGTGGTAGTGTGAATGCTGCGGGATGCTGGGCAGCCAGATGGATGCTGTGTGTGCCTTGTGCAGGGTTCTGACTGGGGAACAGGAACAGGAAGGTTCTCACACTGTTCCTCAGTGTTTCCCAATGTCTTTTCCAACAACACTGAACACTCAGAGCCTATTGGCATGTTCTTTGTGTTGGACAACAGTAGAACAGTTTGTGAATATATTTTAGAATGGAAATTTTGGTTAAATGCCACTCCCATTGCAGAAGAAGGGTTAGAGAAGGAAAATTGAGCTAAAGAACCTGGGCTGTAAGATATTTGACACAGTCTCCCACAGCATCCTTACAACTAAACTGAGGGAGTGCGGTCTGGACAATCAGGTAGTGAGGTGGACTGCGAACTGGCTGAAGGAGAGAAGCCAGAGAGTTGTGGTCAATGGGACAGAGTCTAGTTGGAGGCCAGTATCTAGTGGAGTGCCTCAAGGGTCAGTACTGGGACCGGTATTATTCAATATGTTCATCAATGATTTGGATGAGGGAATAGAGTGCACTGTCAGGAAGTTTGCTGATGACACCAAGCTGGAAGGAGTGGCTGACATACCAGAAGGCTGTGCCGCCATCCAGCGAGACCTGGACAGGCTGGAGAGTTGGGCAGGGAAAAATTTAATGAAATATAACAAGGGCAAGTGCAGAGTCTTGCATCTGGGCAGGAACAACCCCAGGTTCCAGTATAGGTTGGGGAATGACCTATTAGAGAGCAGTGTAGGGGAAAGGGACCTGGAGGTCCTGGTGGACAGCAGGATGACCATGATCCAGCACTGTGCCCCTGTGACCAAGAAGGCCAATGGCATCCTGGGGTGTATTAGAATGGGGGTGGTTAGTAGGTTGAGAGAGGTTCTCCTTCCCCTCTACTCTGCCCTGGTGAGACCACATCTGGAATATTGTTTCCAGTTCTGGGCCCCTCAATTCAAGAAGGACAGGGAACTGCTGGAGAGAGTCCAGCACAGGGTCACGAAGATGATTAAGGGAGTGGAGCACCTCTCTTATGAGGAAAGGCTGAGGGAGCTGGATCTCTTTAGCCTGGAGAAGAGGAGACTGAGGGGTGACCTCATTAATGTTTACAAATATATAAAGAGTGAGTGTCATGAGGATGGAGCCAGGCTCTTCTCAGTGACAACAAATTATAGGACAAGGGGTAATGGGTTCAAAGTGGAACACAAGAGGTTCCACTTAAATTTGAGAAGAAACCTCTTCTCAGTGAGGGTAACAGAACACTGGAACAGGCTGCCCAGGGAGGTTGTGGAATCTCCTACTCCGTAGACATTCTAATCCTGCCTGGACAGCTTCCTGTGTAGCCTCATCTAAGTGTTCCTGCTCCAGCAGGGGGATTGGACCAGATGATCTTTGAGATCCCTTCCAACCCCTAACATTCTGTGATTCTGTGAAATCTGTAAATACATGTAGTTAGGGTGCAGAACTGGCATTTAAGTACCAAATAGTTCCTTCCACATGCACCATCCCAAGTGAGAAGCGGTGTTGTTGGAAGCAATACTGGGCATAAGGATTCCTACCCTAACTCTGCTACAAATTTAACATGTGACAATGCTGTAAGCTGTCAAATTTCCCTCTATTTCCATTTCTCACTGTGTAATGGAAGGTTGGTATGGGACAGAGACTATTTGCACTTAAAGAGAGTTTATAAACTAAATAATTCCATAATAATAATTTTTTAAAAAAAGTTGCTTTTCCATTTTTTATGAAAATGTTTTTTAACAACAAAGCTAAACAAATTTAAAATTTAAAAAATTAAAAAGTAAATTTTTAGGTTTTTGTGGTGGGATTTTTTAGCAAAACAGAAAAAGCTGTCACAAAATACTACTTCTTATGAAAATTTAATTTCAGTGGAAAAACTATTTTTCATTAAGAATGTTGCTGTTTCTGTTTCTGTTTTAATCAGGGTTTACTGTAACCATAAATTCACTACTTCAGATGATGTTTTTTCCACAGATATAAATTATGAAATAAGAGCAAGGATTGTTTTCTTCTAGCATATAGTGCTTGCATAGTTCAGTAAAAGGGTATCAGACTGTTCTGGAGACCAACAGCATATCCAGTACAGCAGCAGCAGCCAGCAAAAAAGCAGTAAATCTCCACAGTCATTGAATAACCTCAGTCTTAACCCTTCCCTACCTTTTTTTTTTTCAGTTTCCTCCCCCCGCCCCCCATGCCCACCTACCATGAATGCCAACTATTCTCGTGGATTTTATATCGGTGAGTACTCTAAAGAAGATCTCACAATGAACCACAAGTTTTGTCTAAGCCCTTGTAATGTCCACAACTTCTGGTCACTTCTTAGAAGAAATAGTTGTGACTAATGTTGATGATAAATCACTTACTGGCATGCAAGGTTCCAGTGTGCTTCATTCCCCCTCATGGTGTCTTTCATCTCCAGGAACTTTCTGCACAGAACTATTTCTTTCTCTCTAAAAGTTCAGTGCCCTTGTTTTGTTTTTTTTTTTTTAAGAAGTATGCTGCTCAGTTTATGTTGTAGATTGCAGGGACAGTGAGATCTGAGTCCTGAATACTCTGTGGATTTGCAGGCTCTGATCTGTAAGCAGGCAACAATGGTTTTACTGTCACTGGGCTTACAAAATCTTGGCCCTGGGATACCAGAGAAAGGGTTTGCCTGTCCCTCCTGGTCTCCCACTTTGGAGGTGATCTTCAGTTTACAGCTTTGGAGTGCCTCATACCTGCAGTCCAAAACCAGCTTTGAAATACATTCAACCATTTACATTTGCTAAGTCGTACTAAGCTAGCACAGAGATTTTTAAAATTTTAAATCAAACTGTGAACTCTTTGCTCTCACAAATCCTAAGTTGATGTCCTAAGGCTCATGATAAATTTTCACGGGACATGTTCTCATTAACCTTGAGGGGGCCATTTCTGCAGACTTCTGAGGAAGGGCACTGTGAGCTGGAGCCTTGGGTAACAGTAAACACATCTGATATCCTGAGAGACCGAGGACTGGTCTCCCTTTCATTCGCTTTTCACTGCTGCTGTGTTAAGAGAAGGGTGGGAAGCAGCTAGGTTTCCTGACAGAGTGATCCTTTCTGTGCACAGCTCCCTGTTACATGTCATCTTCCTACATCATGCGCTCTCGTAGTCTTACATATGGAGATCATGGCAGAGGACAGAGAGGAGGGAACCTGGCTGGGTTGTGCTGCAGCAATTCCTGATGGACACCAGGGTTTGGCGAAGCAGCTGGTATAGATTAGGCCAGCGCTTGGGCTGCTTTCATCTATGGAAGGGCTGGGCTGGCAAAGAAGTGGCCTCAGGATAAGAGAAATGCATTGGCTTTTTATGAATCTCATCCTCAGCCTCCTCCCTAGTTCCATCTAATGAACAATGGCACAGCTGAGGATGAGGCCACACACAGTCCAGAGAGTTTCTTTTTGTAACTAGATCTTGGGAAAGATTTCCCTCCAATACAGAATTTCATGGATTTCTTTTGTGAGAGTTGTGAAAAAAACAAATAAACCTAGTCCTGCAGCTGGAATGTTTCTGACACTGTGAAATGCATTTGATTTCTGTATGTGGTGGTATTCCAGAGGCACTGCTCCTTTCAGGTGGCCTTGTAACAGATACCCTTATGGTATCTGACCACATTTAGGTGTGGTTCTCTTCCAGTCAAGTGTCAACTATCTGGAATGAAAGTGTACACTGAAGATGAGAATTTTCTTTTTTTTTTTTTATTTGATTAATAGGAATTTGGCTGCCAGACCTAAGTTCAGACATCATGGAGTCTGTCTTTAGGAGATTACCAGCTGTGTACCACACATTGTCCACAATAACTGCAACTGCTCAGACCTCAGCTTGTTTCCCACAGCTTTCCTGAGCTGGCTGAGACACTTGTGCAATATTTAAGTGACACTGACACATTATTACCTTGTTCAGGCATAGCAGGTATTCACATTTGTAGTTTTTTCAGTATTAGCAAGAATTTATTTATGATAATTTCATCTGGTGTTCATCCCTCAATTTTCTCTATTTATAATTACTTTGCCAGCTGGTCTGGTAACACAAATACAGTTTTTTCTTTAGTATGTATGGTATGGAATTGCATGCTTCCACTCTTATGAATGATAAAATAGTTATCTTCAGAAAATATACTTAAAAGAACCAATACAGTGCTTTGAATATTTACTAAATGTGAATATTGCCAAATGTAACTCCATCTTTTGTAGTCGTGAAGGTTATTCTAGTCCAATAAAATGTTATTAGTAAATAAGAGAGGAAAAGAGGAAGACAGAGATTCAGGTATAAAACGTGTAGGGATGTTAAGCATAAGAATCTGTGGGGTTAACTCTCAGATTTGCCCTTCGGCTTTATATGTTACAGTTTTCCCTCTGTCAAACTGTCATACAGGGGTTTTATGTAACCCATCTATAACCAGCAGTAGGGTTATGAAGCAGAAAGTGTTGAAGAAAATCACAGGATGGATGTCTTTGAAAAGAGGAAGGACACAAGGCTAAGTCTTAATGAGAAAGATGCCAAGCGAAATGGGGTAAAAGTGAACACATGCACATTCACATTTTTAAATTCTACAGAACAGAACATCTCTGCAAAATATCAGACAAGCTCCAGAGAGGAGACAAGGGAGTGGGTGGCACCATGCAGATGGCAATAGGGAGTAAAAAGTAAAATTGCTTCTTTTAGCATCAGTGCTCCGTTAGATCTGCCTAAATATCTAGTGAAATCTGAAGTAAGAATGTGTGATCGGATCACAGATGACTGAATGCCAGTGCAGACCTATATTCCTTTTCTTGTCCATGTACGCCCAGGTATGGTCCACATCTCCTCCCACAGTGAATAAACAGCCAGAAACCACAACATTTGATCACACAATGCCTTTGCAGGATGTCTGAAAGAATTTCCAGCTATGATAGCTGTGATTTGACCTTCATCTGTTTTCCATGGCTTGGTGAAAGCATGATTTTCTAATACTTTCTCATTTTTATATGTGGTCAGGCCAGTAAAAAGATTGCACCTTCAACTTCCTGTTTTAAAATTATTATTTTTAAATGTTTGGAAGGTGATGTAGTGTGGAGAGTTGGAGTAGAGAACTTTTCTCAAGAACTTGAAAACCATACTGGATATCAAGAATAAAATGTGTAAATGAAATACTGGTTTCAAGAACCACTAGGGAGTACCAGACAATAAAACAGGATTAGGTTGTCCATTTGCAAACGTGTGCATATACACTACCACAAAGCATGAACTTCAGTGTAGAAACTCATTTTAGATGCTAATTTACTTCTACTGAAGTTTGCTGTTATCTAGTCTTAAAGCTGTTGTTGGGAAAATTCAATCATCACTGTGGTTTAAATTATTCTACACATGGTAAAAATTAATCCTGTATTAATACATAGCTGTAAATAAATGATATATGCTGTAATTCATTCTGTTGCTGACATAGTAGTTGCCTGACTGGTTTTGTATGGCTGAGGGGTCCCTTTCTAATGGGTTTGATGACATGATATGGATGGCAGCCTATCCCTGACAATTTCACCACTGCTTATGAATATGTTAGAGCTGTTTCAAAGTTGCTGGTCACCAAAAAGATGTTCTGATGCTCATACTGAGGTGGCCTTTATTGAAGACTAAGTGTGACCACATTGCTATTTTAGCAGTTAATGTCACACCTAAGTGAAAAGCTGAAAGGGGAAGACCCTCATGAAACCTTGTTCTTCTTTTCCTGTTCTTATTACTCAACGGTGCCATCCCTTGGAGCCCCACAAAATGCATTATCAGTAGAAATGAACAATGCCTTTCAACAGCTCTGTGGAGTACCCAGTACGGTTGTCTCCAGATTTCTGATGGAGACTGAAACACTAAGAAGCAAATGGCTTCCTAAATGATATCTGAGATGCAGATACTCTCCTGTTTTCTTCTCCTGTGATTTAACCTCGTAGTCTGCATCTACTTTTCCAGTGTGATAGCTGTTGAAGGTTTGAGGCAAATGTCATTAAAATCAGTGTGAGTCGTTCTGCTGGTTCTTATCAGCCTCTCTGTTCTTTGAAGTTATGGTAACGGTATGACCCATGACTGACTTGTGATTATACACTTGAGGAGCAAAGAGAGTGATAGAACAAAGCTGATGTTTTATTCCAGTAATAAGCTGACTCAATAGGGCAGGATTTACTGCAGCTGGCCAGGACTAATGGCTGTGAGTATTGTGGTGGCTGTGAGCTCGCTCTCTCTCGTCTTAGTGGAAATTCTGAGGAAGAACTGACTCCACCAAGACTGAAACATACTTACTAGTGGGAATAAAAGGGACCACGTGATACAGGGATGTCTGTCTCTGGGCTGGGAATGCTTCCAGGCAAGAAATGAGGAGCCAGTTTATTGGATGTTTGGGTCAGGACACACAAGCTGCTGCTGAAAGGGTCTGTCTACAGTCATCTTCTGCACATCCAAACAGGGAATCTCCTCTAAAGGGAGAGAGGGTTTTTTTTTCCTATTCTGTTTTCCCATTGCTGGTCTTACGATTCTTGATTAAGTGAAGAAAATGTGGACCTACTTACATACAATAGCAGCTCTAATCCTTTTCAGGTGGTGGGGATCCTTGCTGAAAGCTCCCTGCAGCGTGGGTGCTGTGTCCTTCCTCTCCCAGCACACTGTGATGCAGGGCTGGTGCTAGTGTGTGCCCTGTCTGCTCTTAGCACAGGGAAGAAATTAAATACAAAGATTTTTACTGAGAGTTATGAAGTCCTAATGTGGATGGACCCCTCTTTCTTAAACATAAAAGCTGCCCTTACCTAAATGCTGGTTTAAGTTCCTTTACATAGGCAGCTAGAGTAACTTTATAAAAAAACATCATTAAATACATAAGCCTCTGGTCTTCATCCACTGTATGTCCTCTACAACCGATAGTGATTGTACAGTAATGTCTAGATATCTAGCAGTGTTTTTTTTTTCCCTACAGGTGAAAATGTTAGCTAAGCTAAGACTGTAAACTTTCCTTGCAGATTTTCAGGTAAATTGGTCTGTTTGATGTGTCTATCCACTTATATTTATAGGACAGTATCACCTAGTAGACCCAGATCTTGTTGACCAAGGTACTATACCAACAAAAAAGTCTGAGTGCTTACATGTTTAAAATCCCTATAATTATTCAGATGTTTATGGTAGTTTTGCTTATATTATACCTCAGCTCAAAAAGTAGCTTAATATTAAAATTTCTTTTGTTTCTGATTTTCATGGATTTAATTCAGAAAAAGATGCACTTGGTATATTATGAAGACTTTTGTCACTAGACCTGTTAGGTGTTAACTCATATATGCCAGTGTTGTTGTAAAATATTTTTTTGATTGTTACATGCAATATCAAAATTGACTTCAGAATGATGTAAAAACAATCTCTACAGTCATATAACCTCAGATACTTTTTCATTTAGAAAGCTCAGTAAGAAATCTGGCTTTAATTTTTTAACCTGTGGCTCTTGTTAGGTTTTGTTAACTTTATACATATTTCTTCTTACCCAGGCAGTATTTCCTCATTTTTATATTTAATATTAATACTTTAATTGCCAATAGCTCAATAACAAATAGCCATGGCAGTATGAGTATTACAGTTAAAAGTACTCTTCTGTGTAGCAACCTATTTTTAGCCTGAAAGAAAGAAAACAAAAATATTGCAGGAGACTACCACACTTCTTTCTCAGATTCTAGCAAGGTAATTCCTTCCTTTTCAAAGAAAATCTTCTGGCTGACAGAGCTACCACAGAAGAAACAAGTGCCTTTTTGAAAGTCATCCTTGGGGTGCTCTGCCTTCCACAGTTCTTGCCATCTGTTGTGAGGAAAAGTCATTTAGGCAGATATGGATGGCACTCATTTTATCAGGGTAGAATTTGCTCTTTGATTTGGGTCAAGTACCCTCTGTTGGAGAAACAATTACTGTAAACATTTTATCATCCCAGTGGACTGTCTTTCACATTGTCTAATCTAATGACTTCATTTTTTTGTGGAATACGCTTGGAAATTACAAGGACTTATGTAATTTTGTTTCCTATTTTCAGCTAATGGTTGCAGAATTGACATCCACTGTACTTTCTCACAGAAACCATTTACTTTTCTTTTGTCATTTACCTGATATAAAAAAATCAAAAAAATCCCAAACAAAACAAACAAAAAAAAGCCCACCAAAAACCAACCAACCAAACAAAACCACGAAAACCCAACCAAAAGCAAATGCACACACACAAAAAATATTTTTTACACTGAGAGCGAATGGAAAGTTTAACGGCTTGGAGAAAACAGCATCTTGTTTTCTGTTTGATAGTTCTTGCTTAGTCCATTTCTGTGGAATTTCCATTCCCCACATTCTCAGCAAATACACAGCACATCCTTCAACACTAGGGACACTTGGGACTTGTCTTGCACATATTTTTAACTTCCTTTTTATGTTTTGGAACACACAGTCCCTGCTGAGTGGATTCTCTTAGTGCTACAGGAGTGGCATTAATTGCAGATCAGTAAGTGGATTGCACTTGGTACATTGATACAAGCTTACAAAGGTAGATAAGAGGTTGATCTGTTGCTAATCCAGGGCATCCAGGGGCTGAACTCAACCTCCATGCAGGGCTTTGCTTGGGTTTGTTGTACACCTATTTAGGGGATGTATGTGTTTGTAACTGCATACACTGAGGGCAAGAAAAAGTGTATGTCAATTGATATCTTCCTAGAGTGGCTTAGAAATGCTTCTGGACCTGAGCTGTGGCACTAAATATGTGAAGGCAAATTCAGCTTTCAAGCATATACTTCATGTAACTGCACTGAAGCCAATTGTGCTAGACTTACAAGAATGGACCTAAGGAGAAAGCTGTGTTGTCACTTGAAAATGTTCTGAGAGTGGGTCTATAATGTCACTTATCTACCATGCTGCTCCAACAGTAGCAGTAAAGAGCAAAGAATTCTAATGGTGAAACATCATCTTTCTTTACATTATATTCTATAGGCCTGGTTCATTGTGTTTGCACCTAGTATGTTTTCATAGTGTAATACAGGAAGTAAAACTTATTCCTAAGGTGTTTGCAGAAGACCAAAAGGGGAAAATAAGGAACAAAGAGGGTATTATTTTAGTTCTTTGTACTTAGCCTTTTCAGGCTAGCAGAGGCACAGGAGTTTAGAATCACTGGTTGTTTAATGAAGTCGAACGCTTTTAAATTCAGTATGTATCTAAGACCACACTACAGAATTGTTATGTAATTTAACTTTTCATAACAAAAATTAGTTGATCCTGAAAGTTTTTACCATCAAGTAAAATTCTTCTGGTTATCCTGCTTTTCAAAACACGTGCAACATGGTCATCCCTCGCTTATGTACTGGAAAAGATGCAAGCGCCAGTGCAGAGTTGCCATTATCTTTTTTGGGTACACCTTAAAGAGGTGGATAAGTTTCCAGAGGTGAGGATTGTGTGGCAGGAAGGCTTGCCTAAAACAATCAGTGAAAACCTCTGGAGTCAGTTAAAACTGGAAAACCTCTCACTTGTTAAGGAAATGTCTTGCTTGTTAAAGAAATGTCTCGCTTGTTAAGGCACCTGCTCTGCCTTGGTTTTGTGTCCACCTCTGGAGAGCCCTGTCTCATGGGTACATCTGCCCCTACTTGTGGATGAGGCTGTGGTACCTCCTGCCTCTGACCTGCCCTCAGTTTAGCTTTTTTGATCTTCCTGTGTGCACAGGGTCTACTCAGTTTCCTCAGTAGTGCTATGTGCCTGGAAAACTCTGACCAGCACAGGGAAAGGCTTAGCATGAAAAAAAAAAAAATCCCAAACAGCCATTTGCTTAAGTCTCCACAAAAAAGACAAGAGTTTCAGTTCTCACCCTTAAACAAGATCCAGGCCTCACTAACAGAGCGAGGCCTCACTTTAAATATGATTTGGCAAAAGAAATGTAGACAGGAAAGTTTCTTGCATCTAGTTTGTTTGAGTGATGACCTTTATCTTTCTCCAAATGAAAACTCTTCCTACGCTGCATGACCTCTGCTGAGCTTTAGTCAGTTGCATCATGATGAGATGATGTTATATATCAACATCTGTTTCTACTGTGTCCCTTTCCCATATGTGTCTTTCCAAGTTACAAACTTTTCCTCTCTCTTTATCTTTCTCTCTCCTGTTTTTCCTTCTTCTAATTCTTTTTGGTTGTTCTTTTTTTTTTTTTTTTTTTAATTACACCTCATCTGTCCTTCTCTCACTCATTAGTGTGACAGTGAGAAGGAATCTGTATGCATGAGAGAGGAATGAAGACACTTACTTTTGCTTTTTCCCCATTTTCATGGTCTTTTGCAGTGTAACTAGTTACCTCTGCTGGAAGGGACTTCTGTGATGACTTTGCCACACTGTGAGTGTCTTAATGGACTCCAAATTAAATGAATTTCAATGTTGGTGCAGAAAGCATAGCTTTACATGTGTTTCTGATAGGATGGTCAGGGAAGGACTGTTTAGATGTAGCTGATAAGAACGTAGCTGGAAAAACATTAACTCTCCATTGAGAAAGAATAAACTTTTAGTACAAAGTAGCATGCCCAATTCAAGTCAGAAATTCAATATTTTTCCTGCATTCTCTCACTTAATCTAGCTCTTTACTTAATTCTTCTTTCCAGTAGCTATTTATCTTGGAAAACATTGTGCTTGCAAGGGCTCTCTTTGTGTATGGAGCTCTGATTTCAGCTATTATTTCTCTGATAGCTGACTATGATATAAAATCCTTAAACATATCATGCAGAATACAAGCAGAACATGTATAATTTGAAACCAAGTTACAACTCATGGCAAATACTGAAACCGATGCTTAATGGTAATACCATTGTCATTTACACTTTCTAATGTTCTAAAAGCTACATCTTGAAGAGAGCTCTTAAGTGTATGAGGACCTTTAATGCACTATGGCTTCTCTTTATCTACAAAACTGTTTTCTGTGCAGGTCATGTTTTCTTAATTGTCATTTGAATACCTTTTTCTTGCAGATGATGTCTTTTTTTGCTTGTCATGTACAGGCCCATTTAATCTTTGTCTTTGCAACAACAGCTGCTATTCTAGAATCTGCCCTCTAGTCATGACAAATTTCTGGATTTGTTTCTGGGAAGGCAGGGGGAAGTGACATCTGAAACAGCTGTGCTTTTCATTGTTATTGACAGAAGAAAGCCAAGCACAGTACTTGAGCACACTGGTTGTTGCTTGCTATCCTTCCTGGACAAGGGCTGTCCATCTGCTTGTGTAGTGCACAGCACAGTAAAGCACCAGTTCTGAGAGAGACTTTTTGGCACTAACAGAAGATGAGTGGTTAATAGTAAATCTGCCACGGAGCATGACTCAGCCTTGGTAGTTAGATAAACAGATGGAACAAAATAGGTCTCTTCAGTCTCAGGTTTATATATACCACAGATTCTAAGCTGAATTCAACCCTGAAGTATGACATCAAAGCAAGACCATTTCACCAGATCAAAAGCCTTGTGAATCACAAACAAGTTATGTGAAACTGAAATTAGTATCTAGAAAAATGACTTCCCAAGGGTCAGAAAAAATCCTGTGAAGCACTGATGTATATGGACAGATGTAACTTATTTATAAGTTATTAGAAAAGGTGCTTTTATGATTCCTTGAGTTAAGAAATTTGGGTCTAATAAAGGTCCCTTGATATGTCTGATGACAGCCAAGAGCAAAGGAATACTACGTGTGCTGGTGCGATTTAAAGGAATCAAGCATATGGGAAATGGGATCCCACTACAAATGCCAGCTAGAAAAAGCTAAAGAACTCTATAGAACTGTCATCACAAGTACATTTAAAATGCAAGGTGAACCCATTAACTATTGGTTTCTGGTAGCCTTTAGAATGGCTCTTCTTGGTGCTGTAAGAGTTGGTTATAACCATTTGAGAAACAAAGGCAGCTTTGCCTGTGGAAATGTTTTCTCACTTCCAAGGCTATGCAGCAGACAACACAAATGAGTGTAAGAGGAAAGACCCCTCTCTCTGCAATAGTATATTGACAGAAGAGGAGAAATATGACACAGACTGGTTTCATCCTCTTACATCCTTCTTGTACCTCAGAAACACATTCACATGCAGTGAGAAGAGTTGAACACAGAGCTCTAATGGGACACAATTGTTTCAAGATGCTTAATCATCAGGAAGCGCCCAAATAAATGAATCCATTTTGCCCTTTTTCACACCCATTTCAAAGACTCTGTCTGACTCTATCTATCCAGATGAGTGGTTACTTTAATGTTTCTTAAGGTACTTTTTTTTTTTTTTTTCTTTCCAGGAGTTGCTGCTCTTACCCACAGTGTGAGAACCTGTGGATGAGCATCTGCAAAGAGGTAGCAGTCTCAGCACAACGCAGCTTTATTCTCACAATGGAAGAAATGCCAAGTATTGCTATTCAGAAGGCTGTAAAAGGAAAACTGCTTAATGTAGAAGTAGCAGTGCTAGCAATCTTAGCTGTGCTTTTGTTAATATATGTGCACCTACTTTTGGCAGACACTACACTGCATTTTAAAACTGCTTGCAGATGGTTTTTGGAGAATCTGAACTTTTCCATGTGGATGTGTGTTTTTGTTTGTTTTTTAAACAGCAGAAGGAGATTTTAATCATGCTGCAGACTCCACACTTGAAAGGAATCACAAAATGTCCCATCCTTAGTCTGCTGATCAGCCAGAAAAATTTAGGCTTAACGGGTTGTGTGTTGGGAAATGTATAGAAGGATTTACACCTAGCAAGCCAAAAAAGGTACATCAGAATGAAAAGAAAATTCACATCTAAGGAAGAACTGGGAAAAAACATGGGTTTCATCTCATCTTTTTAAATTAGGCCTTGGGTGAGAGCCTGAAAATTGGATTTCTAGAAGGATTAGGAAGTAAAGATCTTCACCTTTTAGCCTCTCCGTTACAAGATTATATCAGAGTTCATGATGAGTTGTTAGGGTGATGAAATACCCACAGTTCAAGGCATTGAACTTCTGCTGATGGCTATATTTGGCAGTTGTTGATCTAGCTTCTTGTAGTGGACTTAAAAAATGAACTATTTTGACTGAATCCTTTCTCCTTGAAATGACCAGTGATGCAGAGATTGGTATGGTAGGTGTTTACCTCTCTCATTAGTTCAGTATCTTCTTTTCATCTTTTCTTCCCACATGTCCACAAGACTGTGGCAAGCACGTGAATAAAGAATTAATGCTGTCTCTCTTCTCCCACACCACTTAGTACAATTTTACATCTTACTCAATACCAATGATTGTGAAATTTCAAACAATGATCCATCAAGTTTGTTCTGAATGTCTGAGGCTTCAGAGGAAGGCAGCGCTCATGTCACATCTTTGTGCCTTTGGTCCACAGTTCAGTATTGTGGCTTCTCTGGAACACAGAACTGGATTTCATCCCTGATCTTTGATGATTTGCTGAAACAACAATGCATGAGATATTATTAACCCTCTCTAAATGTGTAGAATATAGAAGCTGGTGACGTGAGTGGTTTCTTCCCAGTCCTCACAGTAATCCATCCTAAAAAAATGTATTGAACAACTGGGTATGTTACCTATTGGAAAAGTTTCTACTTTATCCCTCCTCAGTTAGTATTTCACATATGCATTTCAGTAAGAAAGTTTAGAAACGAACAGTTTCACAGAGAGAAAGGAGTAAGAAATGCTCAGGGGTGAGAGCCGTTCTCGTTTAGATTTCTGAATAGGCAACTTGCAAAATTCATCTTCCTAGTGCAATAGTACTGCTCCTGTCCAATTAATCCCCATGTGCCTCAGATTTGGAGTAGAAGAAAAGATGGGCCATAACAAAGTTTTGCAAACACCAGTGGTCGCAGTGTCTGGGCAGAGGTGTGGGTGGGAGACAGGACATGGCAAAATGACCTTCAGTTCTCTCCATCTGAGCACTTTCTTTGGAGACATGTTCCATTAAGGGTCCAATCTGAGGGTCAACCTTGTGACTTGCATACACTGCGTAAGGAGGTCCAGTAGACCTCTTAACCCTTATTTCCATGAGGCCTGTTCCATTTTTATGCCCCTTCTCTTTTTGTTTTAATTTTATGTAAATCAGGATGTCCTCTTTAGCCATATGTGCATTTCACCCAGTTCTAAATCCTAGAAATCGCATGATAGGTTATAGTCCTGAGCTCCATAGATGTTATTTCAGTTGAGACAGCTCATGACCAAATTCTTTACCTATTCTTTGCAAGACATGAAATTGCATACTCCAGGGACATGCCAATGAGGGAAGTATCTTCACTTTGTGTTAAATTTCTTGAATTCTGTTCCCTTAATCCAATTATTTCGATGCAAAGCAGTGCAGGAATGAGAATCAATACACTTTGCCTTTATCCTTAGTGATCTTAAGTTTACTACAGTTATATGTTTGAAAGGTTTCCTGGAAATTTCTGTCCCTTGGATATATTCTCTCTCTGCAAGTTTGTCAAGCCCAGCCACAACACAAAAAGAGTGACTGGAGGCAATACGCTTTTTCTTTTGGCTTTTTATTTGGCCATATGACTCAGCCGGAGTTGTTAACTTGAATGGTGTTAACTTAAATGGTGTTAATAGATATTTAGAAATGTGCAGGGGCAGCCCAAACCTAATCAGTGTTTTGGGAGCTTTCTGTGACTCCTGATTTTCGGTTGATTGCAGGAAAGTACTTTGGGAGAAAGTAAAGCCAGTGAGAAGGTGGTAGTAAAAGAGCTGTGATACCTATTCCATATGGAAGTAATGAGAATAGCATGTTTTATGAAACTACCTCATCTTCTTAATCTTTTTCCTTTGTTACATTTGTACTTTTCTTCACATTTTCCTATCCCAGAAGAACACGCTTTTTCTTTTGCAGGAAAGTTTGCTTTGTTTCTCTCTTCCAGTCTTTTCCTTAAGTATATTTAGGCAAGCTGTTCATATTGGACATTCTCTGTTGGCATCTCCTTTATGTGTCTGACCAGATGTGGGATAGTATTAGCCTCCATGGATTTTAAAGCACTTTTAGAGCTAAAGTTGGAACTGGGAAGAGGTGTGGTATTTCTGCAATGTAAACAAGCAATAGAAGTCAGCTAGGCAGAAAATACAATTGGGAAGTTGGTCCTGGAAGTCTAAACTGGAAGCCTAGAAGAGCCTTTATCACCTTCTAAATCCAGTCACATCTAGAGCAAGAGTGAAGTATGCAACAGCTGCTGGTTGTGGCAAAGGAAACTTGGATGTATATAACTTATACCTCCTGTGAGGGGTACATGTGAAAACCAGCCTAGATTTAGCCAGAGACAACCTAGTGTAATAGAAGTATAGTTACATTGTCATTACAATTTTATCATAATGTCTATTGTGGGGTTTTTAGAAGACCAAGGACATGTAGTGAGCAATCCAGACACTTTAGATATGAACTTGATAAGCCTGTAAAGTGCAGGCCTCAAAGATGCAGCAAGGTTAATCACGGTTGAAGAAATGCTGATACAAGCTTATGCAGCAGAAAAAGAGGAAGAAAGGCAAGTGTACATGGCCAAAACCAGTCTGAAAAAGAAGGATGCAATGGAGGAAGCATAAGCTCTCCCTGCTAGAACCACCCAGTGCTCCAAGCACGTTGGAATCATGAAAAAATGGCACAATCAGAAATGTGGCATCTGAGAAGCTGTACTTTTGCAGAACTTTCAGCCAGTTTGTAATAGTGTTTTAGGACTGGTACACTAGCAGGTTTAAATGTACTTTAATCTGCTTATGTAATTTAAGCACCTCTGGAAGTGTTAGGCATTCATTAAATTATTTGTTATGATGGGAGTTCTATCATATTGAGCCAGATGCTGCTTTCCATGAGAGATGCTATTGTGCCTGGCCCAAACTAAGCTGAATAACTCCATCAAATTCAATTAGGCTGTAAAATAGGTCTTTGCTATATATTAAAACGCATCAGAGCACATCCTTGGCTCTTCTAAGCACCTGAAAAGGTTTTCTAAATGTAACTTTATCAGCCATGCTGCAGCTGACAGTTTTTCCCCTTCCTTTGATATTACGTTTGACTATTTCTACATCATTACCCATACTACAGACAAATGCACGTAATGGCTGATTTAGTTGAGAAGGAGAAATACATTGGTGTCAAATGGCTCAGAGATCTTCTTTATTGCTGCATATTGCAGAAAGGTGTCCAAATTAGAGCAAACTTGATTTTGAAGGGGACAAAATAAAATTATTCAAGTCCATGTTCTGCATTATTTACTCTAGCACCATTTGGTGAATTAGTACATTTGACAGCAAGATATCCCTGCATATTTTGCAAACATAGATCCAGTCCTGTGTTTCTCCCATGCCCAGATTGCCCTTGATCTCAACACAAGTTTGGAATTTGCTAGGAATGTGAGGCCAAACAGTCATATAAGGTATGTGCTCTCTTGACGTTGCTTACAACAGAGATAAGACCAGACCAGGACCCTCATATGTGTAAGTAATGTACACAACTGCAGTACCATATATTTTTTTTTTTTCAGTTCCTTTCTGAAACATTTTCTCTAAGAGCTCTGCTTCATTTAGTAATAGTTGAAAATGTCAACATTTGCTGGATAGGCCTGAACCATGTTTTCTGTCTTAATTTCTCTGTTGGCTCCCCAGGAAGGGTAGTTGTGTGTATTTGTAGAGCACAAACTCTGTTCCTTTGTGCTTTTGTGCTCTGTAATTGGTGCTTGAACCAATTCAGTTTGATTTTCTTGAACTGACTGTTGAGATTGCACCCTGTTCATAAAGTCTCTATTATACCCCAGTTTCTCTCTCTTTTCTTTACCTTTTACAGCTTCATTTTCCAGGACCAGCTTCACATTCTGCTTTCTGTCATTGTCCAAGTGCTGTATCACCTCTTACAGTTTCTGGGCAGGTGGGACACTATCACACTCTACTCACTCAGGCTCGGACACTGATGTTTCTGTCCCCCAGTTCTTCAAGGTTCTGGATCCTATTCTCACATCCCTAGTGCTGCTTCCCATATTCCCTACATTTTAATTTATTTAAAAAGTAAAATATGCAAAAGTCAGCATGCCAAGTCAGAAATCATAAAACACAATCACTGTCAAATAATGTGCCCTACCAGAGCTATGTGTAGTTTTCTGTGGGTGTCAGCAGCTGCAAGAAGTGTTGGGTTCAAGTCCTATAAATCCTTTCTTAAGAGAAACATCTATGGTTTGAGCACAAGCCAGAGCTATATTATTTTTTTTTTCTCAGTCAAAGAAATCAAAGTATATGTCAAGTTTTGAAGATCACTCTTCACAACTTACATTCAGGCATCTTTTGGATGATGAAATGATAAAATATTTGTATAGAGTGGGGAGGAAAAGAGAAACCCACAAGAAACACGATAACCATGTTTATCGTTTGTACAATGAACTGAAAACTAACAAATGGTTTCACTGGAAACTTGGCCAGCTTCATACTTCTTAGCTGCAACTATCTGAAATCAAGCTGACAACAGTCACAGAACAACCATGAGCCTGTTAAAATCCAACTGTAAGCCCGAATGAGTTTAGGAAAAGTGCAGGCCACTGGGATGTGGTTCTCTACACCACTCTTCCCGAGCACTGCAGCCAGGCATTGGTCGATGAGGAGCTCCAGGGTCCAGCCCTGGCACAGTCACTGGTGGGTCCACTGACCATGAAGTTTAGCTCTGTGCTGTCATCCTCTGGTTGGGCATGATGAAAGCAGCTATGGCCACTGCAGTTCTCTTAGGTTCAATTTTGGATAAATGGTTGCTGTCTGCTCATCAGCACTTTGCTAGTTTTTTCTGAACCACTTCTGAGCAACCTCCCAACAGAGAATATGGTAGAGGAACCCACACTCTCTGGCACAGTGTTCCAGACCCTGAGAGAGAGAGAGAGAGAGAGAGAGAGAGAGAAAGAGCTTTGCTTTCCCTCTTAGACCTTTTTACTAAGCACAGACTGCTGCTTGTAAAATCAGGAGCAAATGTTTAGTTCAAGACCTATCTTGTGCAGCCCCTGGGCCTTTTCCTTTACTGTAGTCACTACAGCACTTTCTTATTGTTTATACTGCTGCCATATAAACATAAAAAGAGCAGCAGGTATGGTGCGTAGAACGTAACTATAAGGAACATATGGCTGACCTGGATTAGACTTCTGTCGGTCCCTAAATGTAGTGGCCTCATCCATTAGACCATTCTTCTCCTGAAACTGAAAAAATTCACGCTGATGGTGAAGTGAGAGGGTCCAATGCCACCCCATGGCCTGTCAAAGACAATTTAAGCAATGCTTATCTAAGATAACTACTGTGTTGGATACATTCTTTTGGAGCCAAACTTCTAAAACTCACAGAAGTTAAATAAAAATGTTTCTATACATGCGGAGTTTTATCACATGCATCTGGAGCCAACCGAACACTTCCCTAATGAAATGTATAATGTCAGGCCAAGGATAAGTTTTAAAAATACACACATTTTACGAAAGGTCTTTGACAAAAAGCCATTTTTTCAGACACTGGAAAACAACAAACATTACCTTGTTATTATCAAAGGTGGCACATGATTTAGTAAATGATTTGAAATTAGGTTTATCAACTCTGAAGGAAATATTATCAACAGTGTTACCAGATTTAATGAGGGTGGGAGGGAGAGTTGCTACAGAAATGCCCAGTTCATTTAGAACTAAGAACAGTTAATGAGCCCCTGACAGTGGAGATCTTGTTCCAAGTAATTTCTTAGAATTCCTGGAGTATATTAGCCCTAGTCTATTCCCACTGGAGTCAAGGGAAATGCCACCACTTCTCTATGTGGGAGCAAGGCTGACCTATTATATACTACCTTATAGTAACGAAAGATGACACAGTATTTTGGGTGTCTTGTGCGTATTTGAAGTTTGCAGATAGAAAGTTATGGAGTTTGTTTCTATTTTGTTGTTGTTTCTTATGTCTGTACCAAAATACACAAATGGGCAAAATGTAATATCCAAGATTTTATTTCTTAAATCTGAAGGCAGATAACCCACCATGGATGCCTTTAGCCCACCTAAAAGGAGAAGAGATGTTGTTTTTTCTTGCCTTAAGTGCTTTGGTGCTGAAAACTCTTATGATTTCTGCACAACGCTTTGCTATTACTAGATTAATCAAATGGAAGATATGCAATGTCAGAACTAGTAGCTGCATTTTACCAGCTGGAGTCTGTTTCTTTCCCATATATCAAGTTTCTTGAGTAACCTTGAAGATATGTGACTATATTGATATAAAGGGAAACAACAAGAGGACTATGAAGAGAATATAATAGGCCTCAGGTTAGATTTTGTCTTCTTGAAAGGCGTTTTCTTCTATTAGTTCTTTTCACAGCAAGTTTCATGGTACTTACCAGCCTCAATTTGATTCCTCCTGAACAGAAATTCTCTGCAGCTAAAAAGCTATGGCATGGTAGCAGTAGAGGCAGATTTGTCTTTCTTTGCCAGAGCTTCCCTGTTCTCTGCCTTGTGTTCAGGATTTGCATGAAGCACTAGTTTCCACAATACTATCACTATTTATTGTATCTGTGGAGTTTGTATCTTAGGACATCTTCAAAGAACACATTATTTGAGGGAAAACTGAGTGACACCACTGATAACCTAAGCCAATCTACACGTGTCTTTTGAAGAACACTCAAATACTGCCACTCATGTGCAGATCAGTTTATCTCCCGAGATTAGGCAACTCACACTGATAAAACAGGTAATAGACAAAATATCAGAAGAAATTAATTATAAAGACATCTCTGCTACTCAGTAGAGAACCATCTTTTCCATCACAGTTTTGGGGGTTTAACTTGTGTTATCACAAAGCGTGTACACGTTAAAAAAAAATTAAGTGATTGCATAAAACGATAGAGACTAGAATTACAGCATGAGCCCTAATGCAAATTCTGGTGTGTAGCTGAGTGCAGAACAGGTGAGTAGACACTGGGAAAGTAATGTATGTCATTACAGAGCCTGAAGAGAAAAGTACTAATTCCTTGCTAAAGCACATACGTGGTAGGAATATATTTTTATGAAGGAAATATAAAAATTATTTACTGACTTTATAACTCAAGAAAGGCAGAGTTTTAATGACATAATGGAATTGTAAAAATTACCTCAGACAACACAGTTCTAGTGTAGAACACAAATGGGGCTGTTTAGGACTGATCCTAAATTCAAAACTTCTCCCAGCACAGGAAGAATTGCTCAAATGGACCAAACCAGTCATGGATGATGAGGTCTGAATGACAGACACGCCTGCTGACATTTTTATATCTGCCAATTTTTTATAACCTTATAAACAATCAGCAGGTGGGGCAAACACCACAATTTCTACTTTCAGCACTGACAGAAAAAGCTGTGCTGTAGGAAGCTCTGAGACCTGAGAGCCTCTGAGATTCCAGGAGCTTGGAAAGAAATACAAAACTGGAACCCTGACCACTTATGGTTACCCACATTTTCATGGCACTTCTTGTGTGAGTAAGAGTGTCGGCACCAGTGGGCTGGCTGGTGCCAGCGGGGCTCAGTTAGCTCTGCTGACCTGAAAAGGCTCAGTGCTGTTTCAGTTCTGGGCAATATGCTCATGGGTCGGAAAGCCTTAGCTTGTGCTGTGTGCAACTGAACAGCTGTGAAGTTCCACCTTCATGGTGAGTAAAGCAGGGACTGACGTGATTTCAATTTTTAGGTGCTTGCTTACCAAGGAGGTACATATCCATGAGACATATAGAAAAATGACAATGTGGATGTGAAAAACATTAGGAATATATCATGCCCTCAGCTTACGCAGTATGCATAGCTCTTTGGAACGCTTTCAACATGGAAAAGTCCAACACACCTCTGGAAGGATATTCTGATGCAGACACTTGCTTTAAGAGGATGGAAGAAGAAAAATGCAATGGAAAGTTATTCTGTCATCCCAGGCCCATATGTGTTAAGGGCAAAGAGCACTATGATGTCAATAATTTAGGATATTGCCTTTAACTGGTTCTGGCTACACAAGCTTCTGTTAGTGTCTTTCCTTCCACAGTTTCTCTGAAGAAATGTGCTCTAATGACAAAATGTTCTGTCCATTTAATTAAGGACGGAGTGCTAGCTGTGAAGACAGTTCTCATAAAAATCACCATGCAGAGGTGGATTAAAATCAAACACCAGAACCAAGGGCCCCAGCTGCTGGAGTCATGTGATTATCACAGAATTCAAGTTTCTGTTTGTGAGCAGAAAAGACTTTAAAACTATGAATACTATGTAACTGAGGAAGCAACGTTTGAAAACACAAATGGCCCTGAGAAGTACGAACTGTATCTTAATAAAAAAAGATTTCCAGATTCATTGACTAAGTCAATGCAACCATCTTCTTCATCTCAAAAAGTGCCTTAAAGTTTTTGGCATGCAGGCACTTCTCTCTTCACTCCTTCCATTAAAAAAAAATCTCTGAAATTAACTGATGTACTTCAGCTCAGGCCATCTATGGATATTGGCTCAGAGGTCAGGAGCAAAGTCCTCAAACTCCATTCTGTTCTGTGGATACAGGAAGTTGTCAAAAATTTAGTCCTGACCAAATATGCCTCCTGATCATGCTCTGTACACCAGGAAGTCAGGCCGGCGCACGTCAGCTGTCACTGCTTATCCCAGGCAATTATACTGCCCGCAGAATTTCCTTGCAGTGAGCTCTTCTCCCTCTGCACCCCAGTTCTAAAACTGGCTCAGCATGGACTGTGAGTGAGAGTAATTGCAGCCAGCAGTTTTGGAGCAACTGGGACTTGTTACTTTAGGAGAAGTCTTGTCAGCAATTCACTGTAAAGAGATATGAGAGCGTCAAATAGATGATTATACTAGGTTGTCACTGGTGGTCCATATGGGCTCAAGACACAATTAAATAGAGGTATTAACCAAAAAATATGTGTTGCTTCATGTCAGAACCTTGTTGCATCACTTAAGGGCTCATCTGTGGGAAGAGCCTGACTTGAGTTCTGGTAGGAAAGGTGAAATGACAGTAAGTAATTTTAGGATGAGGGAGTAGATTGGAACAGCCCCATTGTCGCTCTAGGGAAGGTGAGGAACTTGAAAAGTGGTCTTTACCATTACACCTCACTAGGAAAAGACCACACTGGCCTGGGAGACACAGTGACCCTCTACCAATGTGACTGTAGAAGAAGAGAACAGAGCCTTCTGTGGCTGCCCTAGGATACCAGGCTGCCCTCCAATACCAGGCTGCCCTCTTCCAGCTCTGCTGGGCACTCTTGATAGGCAGTTCTCTTTTCCCCCCCACAGTTAAAGGTTAAAGCACAAGCATGCTAATTTCCCCAGTTGGAGGATGAATCAGTGTACCTGGTTCTTGGATGGGAAGTTTGTTTGTGCGCTACATCTGTGTACACGTGTTTGTGTGTTTATATAGCATGGTTGACATTCTCCTGTGGAGATCAAAAAGTTAAATTTTAGAGTATCTATTTTTGTCCAGACACCTCTGCCTTTTCTGCAAACACTGCACATAGTAGATTATTTTTAGGTGAACTTTCAGCATGAATAATAGTTTCAGTAGCTTTTTTCAGCAAGCTGTAGCCGCTGCATCCGCTTAATAGATTATTTATTATAAGGGCCCTCAAGACGTCTCTTCAACCTCTCCTTGATGCATTTTGGGATACGTCCTCCATGGTCCTTCATGTCAGCCTATTGGCATATATACCCTTGACAAGTTATATATGTAAACAGGTGAGCTTTTCAGAAGTCACTCATCTGCATTTTCTTGTGTACATATAGCCCTACCAAGGGCTATAAAGGCACAGATGGCTTTGTTGTTTTTTTTTTTTTTCACCTTCGGAGCAGCAGGTTTATTCTTTGGAACGTTTCATCAAGTGAACATTGTTCTCTAATATTGTGTCTGGAAAACTGGATGTCACATCAAACATTTGTACGTGAAACTCAGAAATCTTAGCTGACACTTGAGTTCCTGAAAACACACATTGCAATTTTGCTTTGCACAGCTTAAAAATTTGAATCCACTTAGTTTCCAGTGAAGTATAATTCTGATTTAGGTTTTCTAATTTTCTGATGTATAGGTCAGGAGGGCTCTTACTTTTGAACACACTTTCATGAGAAGATAGAACAAATTCTGTTCCCCAGTATTACCTGTGGTTGGAGATTGGTGTGTCAGGTCCTGTAGCACTGCAGTGATTTTCATTTGAAATGTCTGTGTTTGAGGTACCATATAAAATGGGTTGTGGTACTGCACCAAAGAGGTGCCATATAGAATCCTTTGCCAGTGACGTGCTAACATTTTCTTCCTGCTTGGGCTTTCTGTGGTAGAATGTTTGGTGTAAACATAGTGAAAGAATGAATGGTCAGTGGCACAGAACATGACTTTGATATTGATTGGTGTCATTGTTGCATAACATTTATGGATCCTGTAAGAAGCAGGGTCAAATACTCAGAAAAGACAGCGGAACAATTTTGGGAAAAAACAGCCAGACCTTACCAAAGCATGATGTTTGTTAAGTGCTGAACTGGACCAAGCTCCCCTTGTCTTGAACAAAACCATGATTTTGCCAGCTTTTTTACTTACAAAGCAAAGATAACAGACAGAAGATGAATACTGAAATCAGTGGAAATTCAAGGCACTACACCTGTCAAAATATACTTTGCAGATCAAGACCTTCATTTACCAAAACTTCCTGTGCTCATGGCTTTTTAATGTAAAAATATGTGAAATCTCAGAATTTATATCAATATGGAAGGCCTCATCTCCTTAAAAATAGAGAAAATGTATATCATTATGTTTATTATATACATGGGAATATGAGGCACAAAAACCATAAATGCTTTGCCTACATCACCTAAAAAATTAATGAAGAAAGTGAGCTATAATCAACCTGCCTTTACTCTCCATTCCAGGGAACTAGGAATAGCCCCTGTAGGCAGTAGGTAGATAGCAGGACGAGGCCCTCCTGCCTCACACTTTTATAAGGTTTTATTGATACATAACTGTCCCTTCCACTTCGAAGGCTGTGGCCCCTTGATTTTCACCCCACTCCCTTATACATACTTTGGTTTTTGAAGATGATTTTACATGTGAAAGTATTGATTCCCCCTGAGCCTATTCTGGAGTGACAGCAACTAAAGCTTATATATGCACTGGCAATATTTATGTTATGGACAGCTGGATCAATAAATTAACTGGGGTGAGGGCAGTTTTAAAGATTGTTTAGTAGATATTCACACTGGAAATAGGACCACAACATAGATTCTGGTTCTGTATCTAAATGTCCTCATTACTGAACTAGATTCAGACATAACATTGTGGCCTCAGAGCTGCCTCCCCAATTTTTTCATGATTCTTGTATCTGTTCTTCATGACTTTTTTAAAAGAGGATGCTTTAATCATGCCTATGAGCACATAAAACACTAAGTTTTCTGAGAGAATGTATTTCTTAAGTAGCTGAAGTTATGTTGTTTTAAAATCAGCTTTGAGTCTGGAAAAAGCCATTTTGTGAGGTTTCCAGAGGTTCCTGCCAAAATGCCATGAGACCATTATTTCGCATTTGTTTCCAGATTTATCTGGAACCCAGAACTTCAGACACAACACAGAAGAGCTGGAAAAAACAAGAGTTCACCAACCATTTCTGAACTTTCAAAATGAATTATTTCTGGTTTGGTCTGAGAAAAACTGAGAACTTTGGGGAGGGAGGAAGTTGAATCTATTTCCCAACATTTTTCCATTCTAAAGCAAATCATCTTCAGATTAAGGATCAGTTTGTTTAATTAGATTATAATTATCCATTTGCTGACTAAACAATAGTTTCTTCTGTTGAAACTAAACAATAGTTTCTTCTGTTGAAGCCTATGCTAAAAACATGGTCCTATTCAGAGAAACAAGAGAATAATTGCCATTGCCTATGTTTATTTCTCACCAGTATCAGAAAAATATGCTCCATTTCAGAGAAAACAAGAATAGGAGACAATACGCATAAAATAACTGGTATCCCAGTGAGCAGGACAAACAAGTGTGTTTCAGGGTGAGGTTCAAGTGTTTGACTGGAGTCAGATGGAAAAGTGATGGAATCAGAATCTTACGCTGTCTAAAAGCCCTGCCCATCAGCCTCGTACCTATTTTGGGCTTTTTCTCTCTCTGGCTTTGATCAAAGTTTCCATCCTGGAGGGAAGCTTTTGTTGAAACTGTTCTACTTCTAGGAAGGGTTTAAGTTTCAAAAAGTAGACATTTTTAAGACAAAACACTGCTTAACTGGGAATTTCATAACAGGTTTTGCTTGCTTAAAGATTTGCTTTTAGGGAGTAGGATTTTTTTTTCCTTCCTTTGCATCATCCTTCATGAAAAATAAAAATTTAAAAGACCGGTGTTCCTTGGGCCAAAGCCTGCACAGACTTAAACCTATTAATACTTCAACTGGTTGAATTTTAGCTTAGTCTAACATCCTGAGGTATGTAAGCCACATTACCCAATGAAGGCACACATATCTAAGTGAAGCACAGCACATATCACAGGTCTGACTGAAATGCAAGGCATAATTTTGAAGGTAAGTACAATGTTTTTGTACTGACTATGAAAATTTTTTGGGATCTGGTAGAGGGGTCCTGACAAAATGTTGCTATTCATCTGCTTAAATTCCTCACATGTGTATGTACATACGAGTACGTGATCTATAAATAGGATTTTCTGCCAGTAACTCACTCATCATCTCTCACATATTGGCAGCAGATCTTATGTACATACTGAGAAAAAGGTTTGGTCCCTGCGAGAATGTGTGTATGTGAAGGAAAGAAACACACTCGAGTGTTATTGGAGAAGGGTGATTATAATGCTGTGCACATTACTTCAGGTATGTGCAAGTCAAATACCTACTGACCTGAAGGAGTCATGGTTCAGACAGCCCGGCATGGCTCCTGCCTGCTGTGACCTGGCACGACCTAGGACAGCATGAGTTTTCGGTGCGTGGCTGGCAGCTCACTGCTTCCCTAGGAGTGGAAACCTGAAGGCCGGTGGTAAAAGGAAAGAACATTCTGCATTCAGAATTAGCTTTCTGAGATCACGAAATAGGTAGGTTCGTGTCTACAAATTAACGCTTTCAGGTAGTGGTCATTCTTCCCTCCTTCCTCAGGTGAGTGAGGAGCACTTACTGAAGTTGAGGTCTGGATCTCAGTGTTTCTCTAAATGCTGGGTAAAGACCACCCTTACTGTAATGCCAATGCAATGGAGATATCAGGATACCACAGAAGATATGTCTGCTTCTGCCTGCCTCCTTTGGACCTTCTCTGAACTTTGTTTAGTGAGATTTATTGTAAGATAATTGATTTATGTAAGATAAAATACAATTCAATTTGTGGAAGGGAAGCCAGTTTAGACATACCTTCATTTTTTCCCTACGTAAATTAACTTTTTGTTTGTAGCACAGCAGCAGACAAACCTCAAGGAAACCCAAACTCATTTTTGGTGAAGTAGAACACAGTAAGTCACCTGATTTTTCAGAGAGCTTGATGGTCCTAAAATTAAGGTTTTGGTGTATGCCCAAGTAGACTACAAAGAAAACATTTCCTGTGGTATTTTGGTACTCCTGTTTGGCTCCAACTGGAATCAAGAAATGTAGAAGCCATTACAGACATGAAGAATAGTTATAATAGTTTGCATTTGCAAGGTGCATATACTAACAATTATGGACTGTGGTTGCAGTGAGCATGTTAAAAATGGCTCTGTTACAAGCACAGTGCTTCAAACAAAGTGGTGAAAAGGAGAGAAAGACAATAATTATGTTAGGGCTAGTATATTTTGACCAGAGGTGTATTTGCTTATGAAACTGAAAAGGCTGTTAATTGAATCTCTGACCTCATTTGGCACAAAATAATGAAAATATGACAATATTTAAGTAAAGCTAAGAGACTTTTATTGCCTAGAACTTAGACTTGCTTGGGACTGCAGAAAAGAAGGATGAGTGGTACGTCATGTCTTATCCTGTCTCGTATTTTACACACAGAGACAGAGAAAAGAGTTTAGACAAGTTCGTTTAACTTAGTGACTTTCTCTTGACAGTGTAACAGTTCCTACTGTACTTACACAAGTTTTACCCTCAACTAAAACATGATCTAAATTTTCTTTAGGAAGTAAACAAGACTGCTTTTGTCACAAATAGAAAGGGAGCAGGGGAGACCTGGAGATAACTGTCATGATTTGCTCTGTTTGGAAAATAAATGTGGGCCTAAACATTCATGGAAAGTAACAGATGCTTTCACTTTCATTGAGGATTCTTGACAGCACTTACTGAATTTGATAGTATCTCGGTCCATAAGTATTCTTCTATTGGATGGATACATTGGTTTGTTGTGCCCAGCTCACAAACACATGGTAATCAGACAATTACTGGGGTGATTCCATTGATAGTGTAAAAAAATAAATACAAATTTCTGATAAAAGCCAGTGGGAACTCTTTCCAGTCACTTCTATTGCATAAGCACCTAATTAAGACAACCAAATTTGGGTGCTAGTGTATTAGATGTTAAAGAATACCCAGAGATACAGTTTGTGCCCTAAAAACTCTTGCAGACTCAGATAGGAAAGTATAAGACAGCATTGACTTTTTTAATGGTGATATTATCCTTGCATCCCAGGAAAGTCAAACAACAAATCACATTCATGCAGTACTCATAAATCAGTAAAACACAAAGCTAAGCTGAACAACATTTACATGACATGAATCATAAACTGTAAAACGCCCAATAAAATTTCACAACATACCTGTGGAACAAGTTTTGCAATGTGCAAATAACACAGATTCCCCATTACCAGGAAAAAAAAAGCCTTTCAACCCTCACAATACAAATTCTGCCGTGTACATGAAAAACAAGTTCCACCATATGTATGAGGGTTTGAAGAATAAATAGAATATCTTAATATTCACTTAAACCTGAAGTGAACTATTGTCTCATGTTGAATCAGTATTTGTTTTTTGTGGTCTTTTGTTGCCTCAGGGTTTCATTTATGAAGGAAAATCGATGTGAGAACTGATCTTTTAAATGATTTGTCATATCTGTGACCTGAAATGCCATGAAAAGTCCAGATCTTGCCTTTAATTGACCCCATAAATTGGCCCCTGACAGGTTCATGAAAGCTTCTGAAAAGCAGAAACGCAAACAGAAAGGAACATAACCACCCGAAGCATAGATACAAGTACTCTGTGCTATGTGTGTGTGCAAGGTACACAGTGCAAACTCATGGCTGAACTCCATGGCAGCCAGAGGAATGAGCTTCTAATGAGACGAAATTCAAAACACACCGTTAATGTTTACAAAACAAATGATGCAATGAATACTACACATGGGCTTACCCCACATAATTTTAGACACTTAAATGAGACAAGTCAGGGTCTCTTTAGCCTTCGCTCCTTACATAGCAGCTGCTGTGAAGATTCTAGATAACAGTATGCCCACCTGATAGCTCCTGCAGTACCTCCAGTTTTCCCCTTCTTTCCCAACTTGCATCTACCAAGTAATCACATGTTCCACTATCTGCAGGAAGGGTAAGAGGCATTGCTTGAGGTTGCTTTGGAAACAGGTATGTATGGGTCAGCTAGCTGTGCTGATTGGAGAGCCGTGTGGGATGACCAGGGATGTGGAGTAGCGCACCATACTGGCACATCAAACACAACTGATAGCTATGGTGCACACAGGGTAACATTTCCCTCAGGTAGCCTTTAACTTGTGTCTTCCATCTCTCTAGCTATTAGGATTTCACAAAATGCATGGAGATCTGTTTCAGAGAGCTGTAATCTGGCATTTGTTTTGTCTGTAAAAAGCAAATAGATTACAGAAATTACAGGGAGACAGAACGCAGACAAACAGGCAGTAGCATGGTATTGGGAGGTGTTTCTTCTTAGGAGATCAGATAAAACAACACTAAAGCAATGAATGCAAGATAAAGGTAGGGGTAATCATCCCTAAATGTAGTGACCTAGGCCAGAATAAAAAAAAAAAAAAATCTATCTTTAATCACATCTATAGATAATACATATATCCACAATTTTATCATACCATCTGAAAAATAGAGGGTATATGAAGGAACTGACATTGCTGATATCAGCCTACAAGCTAACTACCAGTGCCCTTGAGTTGGAAAGTTACATCTCCTCTTTGTTCGTCATTGGCTATCAAATTTCTTTGCAATAGTTGGCCTTGCAGCTGTGGAGGCACATGAACATTGCTTTAGCCATGGTAGCCTCTGGTCACAGAGAAGTGTAATGACACAATCCTAATAACAGCAGAACTGTGTAAAATCTCAGCTTGAAGAAAGGAGATGTAGGTTTCTTTTCTGTTAACTGAAGCAAAAAGGAAAGATGGAAGAGTAGAAAGAGGGGAAAAAAAAGGATGGACATGGACTCAGGGGGGGTGTCACAACATGAAGAACTTGACTCTTGTTTAGGAACAAGTGTACAGTAGAGAAATATCTACAGTTTTTCTACAGCTGTGAGAAGGAGCAAACATTTTTCCTTCTCAGGCAGTTTCTATGTGAAAAATTACTTGGCCATATATTGAGTAATGGTGGAGTGCACAAGCCCATGTGATGTCCAGATGAGCAGTATTGTACGTTAGGCTATAGCAGCTCAGTACTCTGGAGATATTACCACCGATGTGCTGCTGTCACTGTTGGTTACAATAATGACAATACTCTCGTGCCTATTAGAAATGCTCAAGATCAGGCCAGATAAAATTAAATCCCTCTTCTCTATACAAAGTACAGCTTCCCCTTGGAAAAAAGGTGAGAATTCAGTAAAGAATTACGGGCTTTTTTTGTCAGATTTCTATGAGGTCTAGTCCCTCTACATCTAAGAGCCTGCAGAAGATTATTATGTATACATTATCTTTCCAGTGCTGCTTGTTAATGAATTAATTTGATAAATTGGTAGTGAATGAATATTCCTAACATACAATTTAGAATCAGAATCTTGTACCTTATTCCTACCTCATCTTTCAGTTTTTCTGTGTGGTCTTAATGTGTACTCTTGGTTATATTTCTTTGTTCCACTCAACAAAGAAGACTCATGTGTTTAAAGCAGGGCACCTACTTAAATGTTTAGTTGGATTAGGGTCCTTCAGAGGATTTCCTAATCTCTGGAAAAAAACTTATTAACTGTTTAAACATTAGGCCTTTGAGGCCTAGTCTTCAAAGGAATTCAACTCTGAATTCTGGGCTGGGCTGACTGAATCCTTTTTTGATGGCCAGACATAGGACTGTGGAGGGTATTGGCTTTTGCATACTAGAGAGAGGGTGGAAATGGGAGAAGGTGAGTGCTGAATGAGTAAAATGGCATTTAGAAACATAAAGAAACAGTGGAAGAAAAAGCATACCACAGTTACAGTTTAAAACTTTCTTGGGACATAGCCATGGAAGAGAAGATATTGTCTACTTCTGTCTTCTTGTTCGATTTTGTCAGACCAGATTTCCATGTGAGAAAAATCAAAGCTGTATGACGACACTGGATTTTGAGATGCTTCGGCTGACCATGAAGACTTGAACACATTAGCGATGGTGATACATTTTCCCCAAAGAGCTGTGTCATATAGGTAAAACACAAAATTAACTTCAGAAAAGTAATGTTTGGAGGAAGAGTCAATGGTACAGTAGTCGACAAATGCCTGTTTATTCCCCCAACTGAAAAGCATCCATGCTTAATGCCATGACATTTCTGTAACCTGAATGGGACACTTGAAAATTATCGAATGTTCCTAGTTGTCCTCTGTCCTTGAAGACCTTTTTGGTCTTCTTATACATTGCATAAAAGCTAAAATTACTTTCCTGCCAGCTTGCACATGCTTTGGATAACTTTAGCCAATGACTGGTTTCCGCATAACCTAGTCCCTTGAAGCGTATTCTTTCCAGAGTTTGCCAAGGGTTTACTAGAAATGCTATTCTTACTAATCTCACCTCACTTCATTCTGACTAAGCTCTTCTGAAATGCTATCTGTTCCACAGAGCATTCCTTCTGCAGCAGTCACATGCTGTTATGTTTGCTCTGTACTTTCTGAACTACATTGTACTAGCATATGCCTCTCAACTGTTCTTTCCAGGGAGTTTCTGTTCTGTCATGTATGTTTTTCCTTGGTTTTTAATAACTTATGATGCTCTATAAATAACAGAAAAGCTCATAACAGCCTTGAGTAGAAAAGGAGATCAACCAATGAAAAAAGTGATAATATAGCACTTCTCCAAGTGTTGATACGAACTTATGTTATGAAATAAGTCATCTTGCAGTGCATTTCGAATGCTTTTGTTTGCCACCATGAGTAAGCACACTTGCTGAGACAGGTCAGACCTGGGATAACACTGGATTTTTCTAAGAACTGAATGTTTCCCCAGTATGTACAAGTACTTTATAAGTTTCACCTGACATATCCTCCTTCACCCTTACCACTTGTTTCCCCCACCCCACCACCATTTAATTGCTTCTTAACACTGTGTGCATGGGAATACTAGAGCAAATATTATAGAGCTCTGAAATTTAAGCCAAGGGGAAACTCTGTCAACAATTTTTACCTGGAAAAAAATGCTTTTCAGAAAGAAAAGTCAAGGAATAGTCTTTGTTTAGATATAGAATTGCACAAATTAATTGGTTAGTCTGAGGCATAATTATTTGGCATAACATATTATTTTGGGAGATGTTTCAAGGTACAGTGTGGAGTAAATCAAGACCTTTCTTGTTTCTGGGAGTTCCCTGTCCTTGCCATGGAATTGCATGAAGTAGTCAGAATGCTGTGGTCAGTGGCATAATTGGTCCAGTCCTGGAAATGATGGGAATTCAGCCAAAGTTTCTGAGGGAGAGAGAAAGAGCTCTATAAACAGTTGTAACTGGGTCTTTGAAAAAAATCATTAATGCTACTGTGTCTTTTAAGCTGCTAAAGGTACTCTTACACCCTAATCCACCCCCTAAATGTCTGCCTTGTGTGCCTGTTGTTACCTCCATGTCTATATGGAAGACATAGATCCCTTCAATTCCATGTAGAAGAGATAGGTTTCATATTTATTCCCATACTTTTTTTATCTCCTCCCTCCAGACAGGTAAGCCTGAAACACTGCTAGAAGGCAGAATTGTTAAAGATTTCTACTACCCAGTGGGGCAGCTCCCCATAAGTAACAGGAGAACCACTGCAACTCCCCTCTCCTACCATCACCACGGTGGTTGTATGTAACCCTGCTGATAACCAAGTTCCCCATCTGCTGCCTGAATATTGTGCAAAAACCTGAATGGTTCTCTGCAGAACCTAAAGGACAGACATAGTTGTAGAGAGAGGCAAGATACCCAAAGGAAACTAGTAATGTCAGATAATTCTGTTCTGAAAAAAATAAGTGGGAGGCAGGAAGAACAGCTGGGTGGGTGGGAAAACAGCTGTTGGGAAGAAAATTGCAACCCCAGTGTCATTTTTGGTAAGATGGGAAAAAATGTTTTGGGTATATCCATATGCTTTGAAGAAATTCTTGGTGTATGAGAAAACAGGATGAGCAAGGCTCACAGTTCTTCATGTGAGGCATTTCTTGCTCAAGACAGTGAAAAACAGTGTTTAAAACAAGGATACTGCTACCCCAGTCGACAACCGAGTTTGTGCTGCATTAGGCAGGTTGGCCCACTTATGTCTCCGTGTTTCTCCAGTTCTAACATAGGGAACTGGTGTTTTCCACATTTTCAGTTTTTGGCCCAGTGGATGGCAGCTGCAGCAACAGGGAATAACTTTTTTGAAATGTCTTTTTTTGCCTGTAAGAAGTGACTGAGTCAGATGAAATCTACAATGTGAGTGAAAAGAGGGGCTTGAAGAATGCCTTGTGTGCCTGAAAGCTTGCCTGCCATTTAGTCTGATAAAATATGTTGACTTTCTACAGACCTTATTCTAGATAGAAGTAAAAAAGAGCTGTGATGTAAAATCTAACATCAAGACAGAATTTTCTTAATATGAAAAACCCTGGCAAAACTGAACCATAAGAACCAGAGTGTAGCCCTACCTTGTCTGTGCTTGCTTACACCCAGCACTGAAGGCACTCCGGAAAGGGACTCTGCTGATGCGATTTAACTAAAAAACCTGTGTTAGACTTGGTGTGTAATATATCTAACTATTCAGAAGTTGGATATTCTCCCTGTGGACATGGACCTGGAGACAAAGACAGCTGTATTATTGCTCAGCTTTAACACAATCTGTACTCATTAAAACTGGCACTGTTTCCAAATTATGGAAGAATGGCAACAATCAACGGAGCTGGGGAATTACTGAAATAATGTAATACTTTTAAAGCCAGACCCAATGATATTTAGGAAAAAATTTAGTAGAAGCAGTGCAATCTGAGAATTATTTTCTGTATAACCTCAACTTGAGTTGTCATCCCAAAGTTCAGGGATGGATTTTTCTAGGTTTCTCCATCTTTTTGGCCTCATCTCAGCAGCATCTGAATGTTATAACTGTGCTTGAGAATCTTCATGATGCCTGTGAGGCATGAAAACTATTCTTGTATTCCTTTTGTTTTAAGGAGGAAAAGAAAGATATGTGAAGTGAATAGCCAAAGGGCATGGAAACATCTGTACCAGAGTCCAGAATCAGGTGCAAGTTTTCAGTGTACAGGCCCAACGCCTGAACCAGCAGATTTTATTCCAGTTGTCTCTATTTACGCACCACATAAATATGCAGACGTGTCATCTGAAGATATCATGCTATGTATTTGTTCAAAGCATGATTGTTTTACGTAATTGATGTGACATTATTGGAGCATTCGTTGGTCAAACAAACAGCAAACTCACTTCCTTGAAGACCATTTCAGTGCTGTAATATGCAAGGAGAAGTGGCTCTAATAGCTTCCACCTTCTTGGCCCTGATTCAGGGTCAAGGGGATATTTCCAACGGTTGCTTTTTTCAACAAAGAATGTTCTGAAACCCCAGGCTGTGTGAACTGAATAAGTGCTCAGAGCACACCCTTCCATAAGAAGCTTGCTTGCTGCTAAGCAATTCCCAGCAATATCTTTGGCTGCTAGCTATTGTTATTTGTTTGTACTATGGCAATGCCTAGAGGCTCCAGTCATGGATCAGGGCCCCATTGTGCTAGGTATTGTAAAGACACAACAAAAAGGTCTTTGTCATACTCTTAAGGCAAATCTGAGGTGGGTCTGGGAAAAGAACTTTCCCAAATCCCAAGTCCCAGGGCCAACTTCTAAGCAGTTTATTTCACCCCAGACTTCGGGCTTATCCTAGGTTTTCTCATCCATATTGTTTATTTAACACAGATATTAATAAGTAAACTCTGAGAGGACAATGAAAAATGCAGAAAATTGATGTAGTTACTTATATTTCTCACTGCGCTTTTAAACAAATAACCAGCCAGTGATTGATAGAGGTGCCTTGGGAAATCTGTTGCCATCTTTGGTTGCTCTATCCCTGGGAGTTTTGTTGTGGTAACTAAAGTGTATCCTGAGGCAGGAATGACACTTCTCAGAAAACATCCCTTTTCTATGCATTTTTGTCGGATATGTGTATTTCATTTGCCTCATACAAATGCCATTGCTGGGGGTTATCTGCATGACAACTGGATTTTTTCTCCTCAGTCATTCATTAGCTGCTGGGCTTGAAGTCACATTCCTTTCTGTATCACATCACATTTAGTTGCTGTGGATACTGTTGTGATGCCACAAACAGAGGATTAGGGCTCGCTGTAGCCATTCCCCTCCTAGAACAAAAGGTTCTGCTTCTGAACGTCCTATCTCCAGTACAGACAGGAGCAGTGAGGGTCACTGAGGAGGGATGGTACTGAAGCTCCATAAAATTGCCCACCCTGCACATGTGGCAACGAGGGCCCTGGTCAAATAGAATAATGAATTAAATTTGTTTTACACCTACTAGAATGCAAGTACCTACAAAGTCATGGCAGGCCCCGCATCTCTGCATCTTACTAGGAAATGTGTAGCATTGGTTCAGCACTTTGGCTTCTTTTATTTTCTGAAAGTCCTCTTTACCTCTGCTCTCGAACTGAGGATGAGAATAACATTTTTCCAAGTTTTGGAGATACTGCTTATCTGGCATATAGGATAAATGAGGCCACAATCACAGAAAAGTGGTCTGGAAAGTCCCTTGAGGGGACTTTTCATCCACAGGGGAAACATTGTGTCATGACCCTCAAAAGCAGCTCTGTAGGAAGTGATCCTATTTCAAAATACACATTCAGCTAACAGGAATGAAAAAACCTGTTGTATTTCTGGCAAAATAATTACTTAATGTTAATTTTCAGAATAATTCAGCATTTAAAACTCAGAAATCTCAACTGTGTTCATTTATATGTTGATTATTAAAGACCTTTATACCTTTTTTTTTTTTTTACATTCATATGCGTAAAATGAAAATGGAGATAATAGATTTAGCTACTGCTGATGGGCTTGTTTCATTATCCTTCTCTGACATGGATGAAACACTAGAGAAAACAAATATTTATCAGCTGGAATAAAGACATTTCATTATTCCATTTTGTCTTCTGAGATGCATTCCAGACTTTCAAAGAAGCCACAATGAAGCTTTTATTTTCTATTTATATTCTCACACATTATTTTCATTTGTGTATGTATAACCAGACAAACATTCTGCAAATTCACATGGAAGTATAATCACTTTGTTCTTCTTTTGGGACAGTGACTCATAATTAAATACATGCAGCTGAAAGACAAAAATGCAACATTGAAACTATACTGCTGCAGTAAGGGGAAAAAGGATGGAAAGAGAGGTACTAAGATCAGCATAGCTAATAGGAATGGGGACTCCAGAAAACAGGTTAATATTCTGGTGCATCCACAGATATCCCACATCAACTGTGCAAGTTACAGCTGGTGTTTTATCTTTTTACTTCAAAATGGGAATAATTATTTTTCTGTGTCAGATGCTTTTGTGGGGAATAATATGTATTAGAGACAGTTAAAAAAATATTAATCAGATAATGTGATAACACTCTCATAAGTATCAGGAGAAAGCAACAGCTTGATTAGCACCACACTAGAGACTGCTGTTCTTGTCAGAAAGAGCAATAGACTAGACAGTGAAGGCAGCCAAAATGCAACCTTTACTGTTTACATAATGAGCTAACTCGCAGTTAGTGTTTGTTGTGAATTGCACAGTGAAAGAATTTAATTTAAAAATGCCTTTTTGTTGAGTCTTTAATGTCTTGTCCAAAATGTCTCAGATTTAGCAAACTTTCAGAGAATTTGAACCTGACCTGGATTCTGAAACTGGCCAGATGTAACTCCGCCAGGCAACGTCTGCAGCTCGGGATTAGGTGGCTGCGGGAGCTTGGCCAGGGAAGGGCTGCGCACTCCAGGTCTGCTCCCTGACAGGACTTTGTGACCATGCTGGAAAGGGTCTTGGGCTCCTACTGTAAAGCCAAGACCTACAGGTCTGGAAGTTTTGGAAGAGGCTTTTTGGATCTGCAGCACAAGCCTGTGCCACCCCTCAAGCACAGGCTGTAGGTGTGGACTCCCTGGGCTCACAGCAGAGTCCCTTTGTGCCTTCTTGTTGTGCAGCTGTAAAAATGTTGTCAGATTTGCTGTTTTATACGTCCGGCCTCATTGCAAAAGATGTCCTTCTTGGAGACAAATTCTCCCTTAAATAAAAAAGTTGTATTTTTTACCAATTCTGTTAATGTTGTTGAAATGTCAGAGATAATTATTGTAATCAGTGTTTTTAAGGTGTCAGCAATGTGCATGGTCATATTAAAACAAAGTATAGTCTACTTTAAACTGATCAAACGTAGCAAGCAACTACAACAGTGTCTAAAATATTTTAAATGTCTAAAATTTTTAGAGCTGTCTGTTTAAAAATGCATTTTTAAGCAATTTTAAATCATTACAAGTTGGGTCATAAGAAAATATTTTTGTATTATTTTGGTTTTAGTCACTTGTCTTCAGGAATAATATAGGCAATTTCCCTGAGTTCTTTGAAATGGTTCTTTTAAGCTTTAAACTCTCACTTGTTCATGTGATAGTATTCTATGTCAAGTTACAGTTTTGTTAGAAAGGAAAATTTCTCTAACTTGAATTTCCCAGTCCCTGTTGCACACTGCACTGCAAAAGAAAAGCAGGTGTTTTTACAAAACATGTCTCAAGAAGGTCATCTGCCTTCCATGGAACTCTTGCAAATGCAGTGCTGCCACTTATATGAAAAATGATGTCTTGAAATAGATACATCTTTGAATTGCACCTGTCATTGTTATATTGTAAAGTGTTATCTTTAGATAGAACAGTAATGCTAAAAAAAAGTACCTGAACAAGTTGCTATTTGGGTAGAGAGGATGGAGATCTTCATCTAATACAGCTACCAGTGATTTCCAGCCATTGTTGCTTCACGTTCAGCAGGTAAACTACTAGTTTGCATTTCATTTTGGCTACTGCTCTGCTTATCTCCAATGAGCAAGGATAAGACCCACACCTTCGGCCCTTGGCTCACCTTGCAAGCAGTCCGTGCAGGACAGCTGGTGCATGCGATGCTGCAGGCAGCTACTGCGTTCTCAGACTGTGTATGCAGAGGGGATCACACACATCCCACTGCTCACTGTAAGGAGACCATGGTCTGCACCAGAGAGGACAAGGGCTGCAATAAACAAAAATAAGTAAAATGTTTATTGTCTTATTTCCTGGACTTCTGAAAAACTAAGAGACCAACCCTGAGCAACTTACACTGGTAAACTGTTCTCTGTTGTGAGCAGAGTCTTTCTGGCTTCACTCAAGGAGAAGTTTCATATTCTGGCCCTAGTTTGCATAGCTAAAGAAGTCTGGACATTTCCTAGAAGCCTGAAGATTGTTGGCTACTAGAAACACTAGAGATTTCCCCATCCTACAAAAACCCACAAACTTCTCCAATTACAAATATCACTGAAATTCACAATTAGAAGTTACAATAAAATAACATTTCCTGAAGATCACTGTTCTCAAAAGACCAGTTTAAACCTGCAGTTATTATTTGGAGGGGACAGAGTATGGGAGTGAATTGTGACTAGTGCCATTTCTGTGGATTATACATTGCCGTAAGTGAAAGAGACATTATGCCCAACTTGGGCACACTCTTGAAATGCAAAATGAAGTATTTGGAAGAAGTCATTTCTCAAATGACTTTTTCATCTTCTCCATCATTCAGTCCTGAAGTGTTCAAGGCACATTGTCAGACTAAACAGAGAAAGGAAAGCATTATTCAATTCTTGAAATATTTCAGCACCCACATATCGTCAATTCCCATGACTTTTTTTTTTTTTTTGTTTAGCCATTTCTGTCAACGATATTATCTATTCAGAGAAATATGAGGCAATAGTATAGAATGTTAAGTTCTATAATGTCTTTCATTCCACGTACTGTCCCAAACAAATACTCTACCAAGTCAAATAATGTAGCTACAGACTTAAAATATTCCAGATGGAGCGAGAGGTGAGGAGAAAGCCAGTGTTTTAAGTTGAAAGTAGAAAAGTCATGGCAGCTTCTGAGAGCTGTATTAGGATGCAAAAGAAGTTGTTCTTGTAACTTCAGTTTCTGTATTTTGGAGACTTTGTTAAGGGCAGATGCTCAAGTAGAATTTGGAAGAGGGCATTTCCAAGACAGGAAAATGGAGCAGTATTACCTTTCAGTTCTATTTAATCAATTCAGATCCAACCTGCATTCATGTTTGTTTCTGACTGAATCAAAAAATTAAAGGGATACAGTTTTCCAGTCTAGTGTACGTTGATGTAACATTAATTTTACAGTGTGATGCTAGTTTATATGAGTTAAAGGTGTGATAGATCAAGAAAGTGAAAATATTAGGAGTGTGTGAAACTTTTGTAGTTGAGAGCTGAAAATTTCCTAAGCCTGTGAGATTTTTAGTATTCTTGCGTAAGACACTACACTCAGAGTTCAGCTTCCAGCACCAATCTGGACTTCAGTTCCAATCTGAAGCTTAATGTTAATCCAGGTCTGAATTCTACCTCTTTAGTGCATTTCTCACTCTTTCATCCTGCCCTTACTGTATGGATACAATATATAAACATTGTCTCACTAATTTTTAACTGATGAATCATTGGCTTGATAGAAATTTATAGGAAAGTAAATATAAAATCTGAATACAGCATAATTACATCAAAGTGAAATCTTTGGCAGCTGGCTAATGAAAATAATAGTGAAGAGAAGTCTGCAGTGTGCTAGCATAAATATCACTAGTAAGTGCCATAGCTTTGTGCTTTCTGTAGAAAGTAATACATAATCAAAGTAGTAGTCTCCTTGCAAATATCAGATTCATCACATTCGGTGATTTATGGAAGTAGATTTGTCATCCTCATGAGACCCATCACCTACAAGTTTTCTTTCTGACATTTGTTAGTCATTAAAAAGCTATCTCTTTTATATGCAAAATACATATGCTTGACTTTGATACTAACATGACATTTCACTGGAAAATGCCCTGAAGTCTTGATGTCTAAAAAAAGAAAAATTTATTTTTACAGTTATTTGGACATTATGAAGTAGCACTGATGAGATGAACAGAGTGTGAACTCTTCCCTCCTTGTAAATTGGAATGTATTTTAAATTTTATACTGTTAGCATCATTCTGTGAGTAAAGAATATAAAAGTTATATGTAAAATAAAAGAGTTCAATTTCCAAGAGACAAGCTATTCTTTAACAGAATTTTTAAAACTGAAGAGACAGTATAGATGAATGTATTTGTTTACATTTAAACATGAAAGAAAACTTCGCATAATCCCAGTAGCAGACAGTATGCTCATTAACAATGTCTTCCAGCAATTTAACAAGTATAGAACAGTAGTACTGTTAATGCCATTTAAAAGTTCCTGGCTACTCTTGATGTTTGAAGTTCTGCAACTCTAGCTCTGAATTTATGAATGTATTTGTTGAACAATTCTATACTTTAATCAAAATCAAGTATTCTTGAATTAACAGTCTTGCTTTTGGACTTCAGTCAAAGCAGAATTGCAATGACTATAAAAAAGTAATGACAACAGCTGGCATGAGTCTAAATGATACTTTCTAAAAGAAACTTGATGTAGGAATGCCAGCTGGTCAGCAGATTGCATGATCTCACTTGAGTTGACTACTAGAGGAATATGCAACAGCAGGGTGAAACAAGAGTATTTCCTGCTGCTTTACCCTGTAGTATTTGCCACAAGTACCATTATCACAAGCCTTTTTTTGTGTTACTTATTTATCCCTGCAAAAATTCTCCAAAGAAAGTTCAGGGAGCTGCAGAGCTAAGCTTAATGCTGTTATTTAAATAGGCTGTGAAGTGCCAGCAGACCAGAATCCAACATGTGAGACAGTCCGATAATCTCCACTTATACAAAGAGAAATGACAATGATAACTGGTCATGCAAATTAGGTCCAGCTGGACAGCTGGAATCTTTAGGTGAATTAATGATTTTCTAAGATACAAACCAGAAAACTATTTCTCTTTCTTCTGAAAGAAGTTGTCAATGCCCCAAGGAACTGGTAAAACTGATAGTCCTCCTAATGTGTAGCCTAATTTATTTTCCTTTTAACGTTCTCAGAAAAACAAAATCTGACACAGCTGTAACCATTCTCAAAACGTGAGCTAAATACTCTGTGCTATAATGCTCAAGTGGAGAAATGCAAAGCTGTTCATCCTCCTGCATATCATGGTGTATAGATATATGACTGCATTTCTTAACTGAAAAAGAATTTAGATTCTGTAGATCTAAGTCCTTCTGGTATTTCACTCTGCTGGTGTGTCCATGTACAACCATCAATACTTTTGCACTGGGCATCCTAAAAGAACTTCCTGTAAGGGCTGCATTAGTTTCAGTTCTCACCCTATGACTTAATTTTTGCAGTCTGCTTCATTCTTGAGAACTTTTCTTCTGTAGAAAATGTAATTTGATTTAAGGACCTAACAACAAAAATATTTGATAAAATCAAATGTCCAGCTAGCTTACAGCCAGCTATACCTCTAACAATGGCCAGTTATGGTTGCAAAAATGATTTCAGAATACAGCCAATATACAGATATTTCCACATCATACTTTCCCAGAATTCTGTATTTCAAAGACTTCCTAACACAACAATAACATATCTCCACTAGAAATATAATCACCAACCATTACCTAGTATGTAGGCATCTGTGTGATAGAAAATAAATATATCCAGATAAGCATGTGCACACATTCATAGTTGGTTGTTGACAGTTTTAGTACGTATGTAGATACCTCACACTCTAATGCCAAAGTACATTCTTGGTCCACTTGGACAATGGTAGTGTGGAGGTCTACTGCACGTCAGCGCATATATAACAATTTTACTAATTGTCCATTGAGTATACACTTGCCAGCTCAAAACATCCAGCCTTCAATCATCAGTCCTCAAAAACTGTGGTAAGTTGAAAAAATGCATCGTTATAAAAAATAGTTTAAAAACTGGGAAGGGAATTTTCTTTGTCTTCTGAGCCATAGCCTTTCATTTGGGGAATGGTTTTTGATCCCTTTTCCCAGAAGATTTAAAAAAAATAGTTTCCAGGTCTTTAGGTGTCATGTAGCCACATCTTCAAACAACTCAGGCTGTAAGGAAAGTACCAAATATAGCTAGCATTGATACACCAAGTCGTTTTTATGTAAAGAGTTTTAGTCAGCTTTCACAGCCACTGCTACATTCCTTATGATGATTTAGAAGCTCCAGACAGAAGAGGAAGTGCTGAAATACTCAGAGAAAGGTGATTGTCTGTGCCAGGAAGGAGTCCTGGCTGGAATTTTGTGTGAACCACTCTACCATGGAAGGGAAACTGTTGTTGGGTGAGACTGATTCTGGCTTCTGCAAACCTATGGTAGATGAAGACTTGAGCTAAGATGCAGGGCAGTAGACTCTGACCTTTTGTATGCATTCTTCCCATAATAATACAACAAATATGCAGACTGTTATTTCTGTCTTGCAAAGTATTGACTGTGAGTTTGAAACTGTCCAAGGTCCAAACTAATACACTTTCCTTAACCTAAAAGCTAAAAGTTTAGAAAGTAGGAAAAAATCACAAGCTGCGTTACAAAAGAGGCATGGTGTGACAATGCTGTTGCAGGGGAGTAATATAGGGTTCTGCTTGCTGCAGAACAACGTTTAGATTTCTTAAAGAGAAGCATGACCTTAAAGAGTTTGGTGGCGGGTTTGCTCTATTATTTACTCCATGGGGGAGACATATCAAACCAATATCACTTACCTTCTTTACAGGCATGTGTATTCGTTCATGTAACAAACCTTCAGGCGTCTTCTCTCCCTGAGGACTGTCCACTCCAGGGGCTGTGTTTTGAAGCTCCAGAGGCAAACTCCCGGGCGACGCGTGTATCCGTCACAATGCAAACGCTCAGGGTTCTTCTATCCCTGATAACTGTTCGTTCTGGAGCCTGTATTTAGAGCCCCAGAGGCAAACTTTGAGGGGAGACCTGTAATCACATGCAAAGTAGACCTTCAGGAAGCAAAATTTTCAGGAAAAATATTTAATAGAGTAAAATAACTTATCAAAATTACATTTGCCAAATGAATCATTGTTATTCAATGAGAACAGGTAACAACAATTCCTGAGGAGACATTGTGGGTTTTCTGAACATGTAATCCTTGCTCACCTGTGGAGTTACAAAATCAGAGTGGGAGGAGAGTTCCAAGGTCAGTCCAGCAATTATCTTTTTGGCATTAGTCAGTTCTTGTCTTCTAGATCATCAGAGAAACTTATTGAGCAGTGTCTTGTATTCAGTGATCATGCAGAAGATATCACAGTTCTTTCTGATATTTGGCTGGCTCTGTGCCTGCACCAAACCACGGCTGCTGATACTGAGATAGATATGCAAAGCTCTCTGTCATGCTGACCGAGCTTTTCCTCTCCAATAAGAAACACTTGCATAAAGTTAACCCACAGCAGATTATCTGCCTTGAAGATATCTGGAGCTTCAGAAGGGCCTGGAGCACTTCAGTAGCTTGTTTCTTTGTGAGGTTTGTGAAGTTTGTGGTCACCATGGTCCTTGTAAACAAGAACTGTAATCTCTTTTCCCCCATCTGGAGCACCCTCTGAAACACTTGTGCACTGGCATCTGTCATTCATGTCACTTTATTAATTTGCTCTGTTTGCTTCTCAAAATATTGGGTACTTCTAAAAGGTTATTTCTAAAAACGCTGAATGGTGAACTTTATCTCATGGTCAATAGCAACCCAGATAAGAATTAACAGGCGCAGTGGACTTAAATGAGTTAGATTAAAGTCAAGTCTATCAGCATAGCCCATGGCATACCAAAAAGATGAAGATGTTAGTTATGATGTATTTCCTGTATCTTGTAATTTTTGACACATGGAACACTCAAGAAATGTTAATGGTGGCTTCACTGTATTTCACTCTGATGCATAATCACACACATTTTAAAAGTTGCAAGTGGAGATATTTTGCTCTCTGATGAATAAATCACTTGAGAAATTTATTTGTTATAAACAAAGCCTATTGCAGTAGTTTTGCTACTTTCAGTTATAATTTTGTTAGGAAGGTGTTAAAGATCTAGAATAGAATTGCTAGTGCAGGTGAAATGTAGTTGCAGAGCAGATGATAGCCCAGTGTGCAGAGTCATCTCCTTAATTCCAATGAGAAACCTAAACTTAAATCTGCAACACCTAGGAAATGTTGGCACTCTCTTCTTCTCTTTTATTACCAAGCATCAGAGGTTCCTTTGAGGATTTATTTTTTCATAGAATCTGGTAATATTGAAATGTATTATGGCCTAAAATAAATGTGTACGAAAAAGAGATACATTTTTTCAAGCATTTATTAAGACAGTGGAACTTAACCCATAAATTTGGGAAGTCACAGCTGCACATTATGCCAAGAACAACAAAATTAATGAAAGGAAGTTTTCTTATTTTTCTTCTTGGTCATCCATCTTAAATGCAAATGCTCCTAGTTGTGCTAATGTTGACACTGAAAATAGAATAATCAAGATTTTAATAAGATTTTACTGTGGTGACAACCAAAGCCAGCATTGTCCAATGGCTTTGTGAAGGAAGTGATTAACTCTGCAGAGGGTCTGAAGTGACTACAAACAGACTTGGAGACAGCCAACAGAACTATAAGCAAAATTTGTGTCTATGCGTAATGTTGATTTTGGCACAAAGGGAAATGACTGAGCAAGTGCAAGGATAGGAAATAGCTGAACTTTGTCAGCTATATTTTAGTGTTCTAAAGAGGCCTGTGAATAAATCAGCTACAAAAAAAACCTCCCTGGTGTGCCCATGAAATTACCTCTCATTAGACAAAGGATGGTGAACAGGGAAGTGAAAGCTACAACTGAGGCAGGCAATGCTTTAGTCAGGACCAGAGTGCATCTGAATGTGGAAATTAGTGGAAATCTGAATGTGGAAATTAGGGAGTGGGGTCAGTAATAACAAAATGAGGAACGGCATTATTGACATACAGAATACATTACTCTTTGTCCTGTGACAAATGAATATGTGAGGCACAAGGGCACATGCTCTGGGACTGGGACTTGTTTACTTTTCAGGCTAGAAATAGATCTTCTGAGTTTATTTCATGTTGTCCTTGGACTTGGCAACATTATACCTTGCCAAGCAAGGGACATCTTTTCATTGCTCCTACCACCTTTTCCACGTCCACAGTGACAGGCTGTAAGGGCTGATGCAGTCAAGCAGAAATATTTCTTATGTTCTTTTTTTTGATTTCTAGCTTTAATGTTGCTCCTTCTTTCTACCCTAAAGGAAGCTGACCAATAGAGAAATATGTAAAGACCCTCTGGATTGCCAGTGAATAGAATTCCCTCATAAATTAATGAAAGAATGGGCACTCAGGTGAGATAAGCTGTGGCTCTGTGAATGTTTTTTTCCCATGTATGTGTGGTATTTCCAGGTGTACTAAGATACCTCAAAATGCACAGATTTTTATCTCGTTTCTTGCATTCACTGTTTCACCATTCTTCTTACAAGCAAGGATCCATTATCATTTAGAAATTTTAATTTTAGAACAAATATTTCAACTCTTGTTTATTACCTGGTAAACACATGCCTCAAAAAGTATGTGTTTAAAAAGCAGTTTTGGAGTGGGGTTGAGAGTTGTGGCAACAAGAAAATCTAGATTTTTTTAGAGATGAGAAAAGGCAATAGTACCTTCTGTGAAAATAATGTATTTGAGAAAAAAAAAATTGAATCTTTTACAGTTTCCTAAAGCTACAATGTGAAATAATTCCTTCCACAAGTTTTAAATTTGGCCAAATAAAAAAAAGACACTGGTACATGTTGTGAAGTATGTATCCTATAATACAGAAAGAGGAGACCTGCAAACAGTGTCCTTTTCTCTACACAGAGATACTTGAGCTCAGTTCTTGCAAACACGATTCTGTATGTGTTTAACTTCTGACGCATGAATAATTCAACTGAAGTCAAGCTCACACGGGAGCTTCTTCTTGGGAAGGTAGTCATTACTGCTGGGAATATTCCAAGGAGCTACGTATATAAGGGCTGCCTATATTGAGAACAAATGTGGACAGTGTTGTGAGGGAACCCCAGGAGTTTTGAGAGTGCACAACAGCAAGAACGGACTGAATGTGTCTGTCCTGTACTGCTTACACTGCAAAACTACACACTGTGGGTTATAATCAGTCCCTTGAGGGCTGCCAGCATTTCACCGCAAATCATTCTCCTTTCCTGTGTGTATAGCTGCTGTAACGCTTGCTGAGGTCATTTTACCTGAGCAAAGGTGGCAATCTTACAACTAACAACGCCTTGGGCAAAACGCTGATGGGTTTATGCCAAAAGTAATTTCTGAGCACCTGGAATCCAGCACGTCCTTATTTGTTTTGGTCTCAGATGTTTTTAAAGATTTGGCTACATCATTAAAACTTGTCTATCAGGTCAATCATGTTAAACAGCTGTCTTCTCTCTGCCACTGTACTCGCAAAACCATCCTTGCATAAAGGTCAGAATATTGCTATTTATGTCTTTCCTGCTGCTTTTGAACCATGTCACCACTTGTTTTTTTATTTTCTTACAGCTTCTTAGAAATCAGGATTCCTATCTTCACCCTCGTGGCATTTCATTGTTTAAGTCTCTTACAGAGAAGGACAGCTGTAGCTGCTATTTAGGAAGATGGGCAGAGAGTTCAAAGACTAGCACTGCAAACTAGCCACTCTTGCACCTTATCTTATTGTCATGGTATCACCTCTGCCTGACCTGTCTGTGCATTTCTCTCACAATTTTTTCATCTGCTTCCGCACTAAAATGTGGGATGTGCTTTCTGAATGAGCCAAGAGATCACTGACTCTTCTATATTTTGCCTTTTTCTGTGTACAAGGCTTTAGTCAATGGATACAGTAAAAGGTAACTACATATAATGATTTGTGAACACAGTATGGATGTATGCTGCCAACAGCATTGCTTAGCTTTTGACTTTTGTGTGGTTAGCTCTCTGGGCATGCTTGTGCTTTCCTTTGTGTGTGGATTCTTCAGATCACACAATGCAAATTAAAAAAAAAAAACACACAAAGAGGCAGAAGCATGAATTCACATAACTTCTGTTCTTGCCTCTGAAAATTATGGGTACAGTCTTCTTAACAGCAAAGATAAAAACAAATAATTGATGTGGGTGAGAAAAAAAAGAATACTTCCTGTTTTGGTCACTAATTTAAGGTCAGGAGTTGAAAGTGAGGGGAAACTACAACTAAGTTAGTAGATCCCTACCTTACCATCAGGCTTTGAGCTTCAGTTCCTTTGTGCCAGTCTTCACCTTCTGCGACATAAGAGTACAACTTCACAGTGGTAACATAGCAATTAATTAAATGGCCATTGTTTGTGAAATTATTTTCTAACTGCTAATGAAGAACAACACAATTTTCTCCAATTTGGCTGAGATGAGTTTTACACCATGTTTTAACTCTTTCAGTAAATGTAATAATTTTCTATTTTGACCTGTCTGCTTAGTGAAAGGAAAGTATGTGTGCAGAGGAATAGATTTAAAACAATAGGTAGGGCTAATTCATGGAAGAGACTGGTATGAAAACTAGCCAGGTGTTTCAAATTCTATGATGAAAACTGGTCTGGTCAGGGAAAGTAGAAACCACAATCACCTTTAATAGAGGTGGCCTGATCTTTGGCAGCAGATAAACTCTATTTTTCCTATGCTGGTTAGAAGAAAACAGGAAAGACAAATTAGTTTTCATTTATTTCTTCCATCAAGTTTGCTATTGAGGCTTTTTCTCAAAAAGAAGCAGCAGATTTATTTTACTTAAATAAACATCTTAGTTAAATGAAAAGCAGAACTATCTTGCAAACTTTGTTGTTGGTTGGTTATTTTTTTCTTTCCCCTGAGGTAAGTTACTAAAGTTATATATACAGAAAAGCTTGGATGTTCAGCATCACGTCTTTATTTCAGAAACTTCAGCAGTGGACTCACTCAATAGGCAGTAATCTGCAACACCAGATATGCCTAATATTCTAAAGAGTTCAGGTAAGTGTAATGATACCTTTAAATGATACTGAATATAGGGGATCAGCTCTTAATATTTTTCTCAGAGGTCCATTCTTTCATGTAATGGTACAGAAACAAGTTTTGAATGCGTTCTTATGAGCCTTGAAATTTTACTCAACCACACAATATTGTTCCAATTTTAAATGTCATGCAAGGCTTCCAGTGTGTGAAGAGTGTGTTTGCATTTGTTTTATTTTCTGTGTGTAGAACTTTAAATTTGTAAAAATACTGCCACTGGAGAGCTTCTCCGGGTGCTAGTATTGTCTCTATTTTCTTAGCAAACCTGTGTCTCAAAAATGCATAGATTTCTGGTATTTCAGTGACACAGAGAATCATTATTATCCTCATTTTAAGGACTAAACTTATGCAGCTTTCCAATGTGACATAGTCTTTTTGTGTCAGGATCAAAATTAAGTCTGCAGGTGTTGGATTCAAATTCAGCTCTGGTACGATCTTCCATTGCATTAGAAAGGGAGAAATTGTACTTTTCCTGATTCAGAATTAAATTTCTTCTTTAGCCTAGAAGTGCTGGTTAGCTTTTAACATATGAGTAACAACTGCATGAACACAGTGCAGGACAGATCCTCAGTTGATGTATGTTGGCCTGACTCCACAAAAGTCGTATGAAACTATGACAATTGACAACAGCTGTGGATCTGGTACATTGCATCTGCTTATATTCATTGTAAGAAATGGTTCTCCTTAGTGCTATGAATGATGAATCAGCTCTTTTAAAAAACTTATTCATTCTAAAGGCTGAATCTTTGGTCTCTTAAATTTCTTCAAGTATTAAGCCCTGTGGCCTTCATTTCAGCTCTTTGAGTTCACACAGCATCATAATTTAACCCTTATCTCCTCTTTAACTGTGTTTTTTCTCTTGAATAGTGTCACCTTCAGAGCACTTGATAGAACTCCAGAAATCTTGGCTCAATTTCTGGTCTTGCTACAAGTCTCCTTCAGCGGGTTGTGGATTAAGGATTGTTGGCCTGGTGAATATGGCTGAAGAGACTTTAATTTATCAGTAGGTCCAGTACTACTATGATACAACTACGAATAATTTTATTAGAGAGCAGCATAGGGGAAGGGGACCTGGGGGTCCTGGTGGACAGCAGGATGACCATGAGCCAGCACTGTGTCCTTGTGGCCAGGAAGGCCAATGGCATCCTGGGGTGTATTAGAAGGGGGGTGGTTAGTAGGTCAAGAGAGGTTCTCCTTCCCCTCTACTCTGCCCTGGTGAGACCACACCTGGCATATTGTGTCCAGTTCTGGGTCCCTCAGGTCAAGAAGGACAGGGAACTGCTGGAGAGAGTCCAGCACAGAGTCATGAAGATGATTAAGGGAGTGGAGCATCTCCCTTATGAAGAAAGGCTGAGGGAGCTGGATCTCCTTAGCTTGGAGGAGACTGAGGGGTGACCTCAATATATAAAGGGTGAGTGTCACGAGGATGGAGCCAGGCTCTTCTCGGTGACAACCAGCAGTAGGACAAGGGGTAATGGGTTCAAATTGGAATGCAAGAGGTTCCACTTAATTTTGAGAAGAAACTTCTTCTCAGTGAGGGTGACAGAACACTGAAACAGGCTGCCCAAGGGGGTTGCAGAGTCTCCTACTGTGGAGACATTCAAAACCCGCCTGGACACATTCCTGTGTAACCTCATCTAGGTGTTCCTGCTCCAGCAGGTGGATTGGACTTCATGATCTTTTGAGGTCCCTTTCAATCCCTAACATTCTGTGATTCTGTGAGTAATAATGTGTTTGTATACACATACACCAGTTCTCTCTCTCATGCTTGTGTCATGATTTGGGCACATGGAAAGAAAAATAAATAAAGTGTAGTAATTTAAGACTTGTCAGACTGAGGGGTGTTATCTCTTTGTGAATCTCATAAAACCATGATGAAGTGCCAAGGCAGGGAAGGGACAATACCCGGGAGCTTGTTTCTCACATGTGTTGGGGTGTTTTGTTCTTCATTGCCCCCGCCAGCCCTCTGTTTTTCTCCTCTTCTTTCTACCACTGCAAAAATTCTCTTAATCTTCTTGCCATTAATCAATGCATATTCAAGTGATTTAACTAAAATAATTTTAACTATGCTGAAAACAATAAATTAATAATACCCATTAAAATGAGAATTGTTGTTCACATCAAAAATATTTTAGCAGTACACAAGATACATGATGAGAACCACATAGACAACAGAATGCAGCTTATATATGCTGGCAATTATTAAAGAAAAAATTACTTTAATCTCACAAGTACACTGACTATCAGTCAAATCATTGCTTAAGCATTTTTTCTATTGAATTTGAAGAGAGAAATTCAGTGAAAATTACTAAAATCCAAGCCATACCAGTGATTGCTAAGTCACATGCGGATATGCTGTTGTTGTGGTAGGTGCTGTGATGGCGGTGACTTTTGTTTATCAGAGCTCCTGTTGTGTTAGGCACTGCACAAACACTGGGTTCAGCAGGTGAAGATAAATTAGGCTTTAAGATCTCAATTGTGAAACAAAGACAGAAGAATCTCCATGTAAGTGGTGAAAAGCAATTGGAATCTCTTCTGGCTCCAGAGGTGAGGGATGAATAGGTAGCAGAGTTCTGGTGAAAGTCTTAGCAGTGATTAAAAAAATAAACAAAAAACCCAAACAAACAAAATACCCCAACAAACAGTAGCTCATGAAAAATAACTTTCCATTTTTATACATGGGAAATCTTAGATAAATGGATAGAGAGGCCACAAAAAGAAACCACTAAGACACATAAACTGGAGCCTGTCAAGGCTAGGACTAGACCTTATCTCTTGACTCTCAGTTCCCTGCAGTAACCAGATCACACTGCATCCATCACCACCTGTCACTGTGTGTTTTAGTCGTCCATTCTCCGACTCCTTCATTTCTCCAAAATTAATCATCAGCACAGATTATTTTGAGTTACTCGAAACAAAATACTCAGTCTACAGGGTTCACCCTCCCCTAAAAGACTCTTGTTCCTAATTCCCAGGAAAACTGGAAGACCTCCTGTAAGCATGATCATGATATGCTTTTCCATGTTTAAGCTGTAGAATGAAATCCCTTAGGCTATATGATCGATGTCTGGCTTGCCTGCCTTTTGCAGAGGTCTTAGTATTCAAAGAAAAGCCAGTGCTTCTGTACAATATAAGAAAACAGATGTTGCCTATGGATAGCAATTATCGCAAGTATTTTTTATGAAGTTCAGTGGCACTGCTCTCTTAGAGCAGATGGTGTCAGCCACAGGTTGTTTCACCCTAATTTTTTACTTTTGCCAAAAAGGATTTTTAGGTTTGTTTTTTTTTTAGTGTGGTTGTTTTTTTTGTTTTTTTTTTTTTTTTTTTCTTCTCACAATAGAACATAGAGTGGTGTTGAAAGGTATTGTAGCTGGTGTAGCCTGCAGGCACTGCGAAGCTGCATAGATGTTTCATCTCCTTTTCACTGTTTAATCTTGGCTTACAGTCATACTGACTTATTTAAACCAAAATAAAATGGAAAAAAACCCAACACACCCAAATATTCCAGCTTGATTTTTATCAGGAAAGAGCTTCTGTGCCAAAAGGACACCTGGTTGGTTTCAAAGGGCTGTTTTCCAACATGGCCAGATTTTTATTTTTTTTTAAATTGTTCTTTCTAAGGGCCATGGCAAAATATGGAGCTCTGAACACCACGTACCACTCCACAAACAAAGTGAGTATATAGAAAGACCTTTACTAATTGCCCCGTCCAGAGGTTGCAAGGTTCTGATAGAAGCGCACAGTTGTATTAGCCAGTTGAAGATTTGGAGTCTTCCTGAGCTGTTATGGCTTCAGCTTTTCATCAGTATACTCCAGGATCTTAATTTTCCTTGTATTTCCAGTGTGGTTTCAGACTTCTGCCTAGTGTTTATCAGATCTCACTTAGTTTATGACCTTGAACATTTAGAAACTAACTCCTGAGGTTGCCAGTTCCAAACCCTACGATTATGGCAGGGATGCAAGAGGTCAGGAGCCAGCTGGAAATTCAGTTACAAAAGCGGAATTCAGAAGTACAAGCATATCATGAGCCCAAAGAGGCATTTCCAGCAAGAAATCTTAGAAGCTGCTATTCTAGTCTGTTAAGAAATGAAGCTGTGGCTGTTGGGTTGCTACTATTGTTGGCTAAATAGTGACAATGGACTGAACACTGCAGAGTATGAGGCACACATGAGGTCCCAGTGTGATCTTGCAACAGGATGTTTTAGCTGCAACCTGCTGGAGTGAAAGGGATGCCAAAACTGTACTGAGAGGTCCCTGTGGCAGAATGAGACTGAAATAACTGCCCTTCATGTTATGTTCCTGCAAGAATGCCAGGAGGGCTGGCTGTAGGCTCTCTACCTGGTATTCCCAGTGAACTGTGGATGTACATCATATTTAGGGCAGCCCTGTGGGCATACCTGCTTGCCCAGGCAGTCTCCAGCTTTCAAATCTTACAACTTTGATAGCTTTAGTCACAAAGCAAAGCTCCAGAGACTCTCCTATCATGGTTCTGACATTTCTTACCGTAGATGCATTTGGGATTTGTAGTCTGATTTCAAACAGATGGAGAGCAGGTTTTTGGGTATCAGACATCTGCCTGGGTTATGGGATTATCCTGGAATAAAGAAGGCTCCTCAAACCACATACTGTGGTTATAATCTCTGAAGAAAAGGAGTATGATTGTATAATATGTGTTGAGGACCTCAGAGTATAAGGTTCTTTGTTACTTGTTCTTTCCATGCCATAGAAACCTTTTTCTTGGTTCTACATGAAATCCATCCTGACCAGGGTCTGGTATATGTTGGCTCTGAACCATTTCATGATATCATTACAAAGTATATTTTCATCATGCTATCCTAGATACCATGTTGTTCGATCTCCAAAACTAAGTAGAGTCTGGGTGGTATCTAGATGAATGACTTCCAAGAAAACATCAGTATCGCACAGGAAATAGCACTGGTGATTTGTGACAGAATTATGACTCTTCGATTTGAAGTACTTCAGAAATAATTAATCTTTCGTCTTTTGAAGAGATGTAAAAGCTGAGTCATTCTCTTCAGCATGAAACAGGAGGGCTTCAGTTTTATGATTGGTTCTATTTCTTTTGTGGGAAAACCTCTCTGTTTTGTATGAATCATATGGCGCTGCATCACTGTTGTCCCTTAGCAGCCTCAAGACTGGTCCATAGTGGCCTTAATCTGGGTGAGCTTCTCCTGATTAGTTGTTGTGTAGGATTTATTGGTAATACATTCCTTGGCCTACCGCTACTACCCTTGCTGCCAATATGCATTGACACATTGTACTTCCTCCAGAACACAGTGGGTGCAGAAGACTACCATGTGTATAACTGACTCTCTGCCTAAGTGAGCTGAGTAGTAAAGGCAGTTGGCTTCTTCAGTGTGAATCACCTGTTTTGAAGAAAATATTCCTGCCCCCTCAAAAAAAAGGAATTAATAATTGAGAAAATTACTTGACCACTCATAGGAGAAGTGGAGGATATGGATCCGGGGATGAAATTTTAAATCTAAATTAGAATCAAGTCTGCACTGTCTGTTTTCTATTAAGATTACTGTTTCTCATCAGCTTTCCTATTTACGTCAAATGGGAGGCATGAAGATGAAAGATTTACCCACAGCCACAAAGGGAGCCAATGATCAGTGCACATTATTTTCCTAGTTTTCCTAGATTAATGATTTTGTTGTACTAAAGTAGTTTTGTTTTGTTTTTACCCTTCCTTTTTCTCTACAATTGTAGGAGAGCTTTGTTATTCTGAACTAAAAAATCATTAAAAGGATACTTATCCCATTGTAATTGTAAGATGCAGCTACACCAGCAGGGCCCCTCTCATCACAAGCTTTGCAAGGCATAAGACAGTTGTCATAAACCTTACCATGAGCTTTTTGTGCCAGTGGAGCAACATAAATGGAGCCAAACTGAGACTGATCTCAAATACAATTCAACTGAATTTGGATCACATTGTTGTGTGATCCAATGCATACTCTGCCCAAAGGAAGATTCAGAGGGAATGATATATCAGATGGTTGTGCTACCATTCAGAGGGACATAAACAAGCTGGAGAAATGGGCTGGCAGGAATCTCATTAAGTTTGACAGTGCAAAGTACCAAATCCTGCACCTGGCGAAGAACAGCCCCATGTACCTGTACAGGCTGGGGGCCGACTGTCTGGGAAGCAACTTGACAGAAAGGGAATTGGGGGTCCTGGTGGACTCCAAATTGAATGTGAGCCAATAATGTACTCCTGCAGCACAGAGGCTAACAGTCTCCCAGTCTGCATGAGGGAGAGCGTTCCCAGCAGACCAAAAGGTGGGATTTTCCCCTCTACTCAGCACTGGTGAGGCTCTATCTGGAGTACTGTGTCCAGTACTGGGCTCCCCATTACAAGAGGTGCATGGACATGCTGGAGCAAGTCCAGTAAGGGCCGTGAAGCTCATTAAGGCATCAGAGCAATTCTCACCCAGGGAGAGTCTGAAAGAGCTGGACCTGTTCAACCTGGAGAAGGCTTGGCCAGTGGAGCTTTGGGGGTGGGGTGGAGTGTACCGGATTGCCACCCGTATCCATGTGTTAAATACCTGATGTGGGGGTGTTGTGGCAGAGTTGAGTGCATCCATCACACTGGGGAGCAAATAAGATGAAGCTAGATTCTTTTCAGTGTTGCCCAGTGACACGACAAGAGCCAATTGACACGAAAGGAAACACAGGAAAGTCCACTTTAGCAGAGGAAAACCTTTTTATTGTGAAGGTGGTCAAATACTGGAACGAATTGTTGGGAGAGGTTGCGGAGTCTCCACCATGAAGACAAACAAAACCTGACTGGATAAGGTCCTGAGCAACATGCTCTAGCTGACCCTGCTTTGTGCAGGGGAGTTGGTCTAAATGATCTCTGAGGGTCCCTTTTATCCTCTACCACTCTGTGATTCTGTGTAGCCGTCTACAAGTAATTGAACTGCATAAAGAGTGGGGAAAACTAGCTGCCATATTTTACGTTCCTCAGCAAAACTAAGGTAAACAGAGTAACCTTTTGAGAAGTAAATACAGAGGTTAAAAACATTTTGAGCTCTAGAAATTGTTAGTTTGTCAAATCCTCTGACGGAGAGAAGTGGCAGAAGTCACATACCAGTGGAGACATTGTAGGGAACAAACCTATTTTGGCATAGAAGTGGACTGCACAGGTCTCTGCCTGTACAGGCAAATTTCTGTGATTCAGACATTGCAACACAAAGGGACATATGTTACTAAAGCAGCATATTATTTGTGTTATGTGGATATACTTGTACATGACAGTGACTCAAAACTGTTATTTACATTTAGTAGCAAAGAAAAAAAAGCCATCATCAAGGCACGGTGACTTACTCTGTACTGCTGTTACCTAGAACAGTTTGAGCTGGCCCTCTTATATTCTAGGTAAGTTGAGTGATTTGTCTGGGTAATGCAAGTGGGCCATAGGATAGCAAAATGTGTGAAACCAGGTTTGCTAGTCTAGCTGTGCTCTTCCAGATGTCTGGAGTGCTTATCCATTCCTTACATCTTTTGTCAGTCTGCAGGACCCAAAATCGAAGGTTCTGGTTGCTTTGTTGCTGTTCATAACTTCAAATATACCTAATATTTTTGAAGAAAGCTGTGGCAGCAATGCCCTTCCAGCATGCTGTGCAAGTTCACACAGCTACTGGAGGCAAAAGGCCTCCAATTTTAGCAGCAAAGGAGAATTTCTGCTTACTTGCTGCAGCATAAAGAATTACTTTTTACTGCATGGCCCCTCATTAATTTTTGATCAGTTGCTAATCAAGCCCTTAACTTAATTCACTCTAATTAATGTGATAAGATACAGTACCCTAAGAGTCCTTGCTTATGCGCCTATTAATACAAATGAGTGGAATTGACTTTGCTGCACACCTGTTCTCAGTAATCTGCGCAAAAACTAGTGAGTTATCAGAAATAACATCTCCAGTGACATCTTGTTATTCCCTGTTGCTGGCTGATAGAAGCTCATGTTATCACATTGCACAGGATGCTTTGGAAAATACAGTCAGTGTAACTGTGAACTATGGTTGAACTTCATACATCTTGAAGAGACAGATCTAATTTGCTAGTGACCCCACCAGATCTGTCTGAAGTTCTATGATACAAAAGTGTCTCAGAAATGTCAATATACTAAATATCGCTAAAGTCCAAAGGGCAAAACCACAAATGGACTTGAACCAGAAGTGGACTTGAGTATGATGGCTGTGAGTTGATCCTCTGCAAAAGAGGAGGAATATGCAGATAATAAAAATTTTATCTAGTGAAAAACATTAAACATAACTGCCTCATATCTGCCATCTCTTCTCAAAATTGTTATGCAGATTTGATTCTTGTTCCCTTCTTCACTACATGATAAAAAAAATGTTGCAATACTTGTATTTTCCATGTACCCATTCTCTACATTTAGATCTGATGAGAGCCACTCATTGTCCACACTGTAAGATGGGAGTAGAGAGTCCACTGCAGATCACGGACTAGAAAAAAGCCATTCATGTTTCTCACTGGCAGCATAAGGTACAAGAACATGTCCCATTTTGTCCCTTCCTGACTCCCATTCTCTTACCTGTTTAATTTTTTTTTTTTTTCCAGAGCTTAAGCTTTGGTCCTCTAAAAATACTAAAAATACTCAAGCCCAGAACCCTGGCATTGTGCATATGCTGAAACAGGTAGAACTAAAATCCTGAATAGTAATTTATTATTCAGGCTGTGGTTGACTGAATGCTACTCCTAAATGTATGTAGACAAGCTGTTCCACAAAACATTTTCACCTGATTTTGCCCAACGTTATGAACAGCTTATCTTGGCTTCCAAAAGTAATCCCTCATTGCTGATTATTTTCGGTATACTATTCATCTGGTCTTATATGTACTATCACCTCTAATTTCTACTCCGCTGTTTTCTCTTTCACCTCCTCCTCCAAAGGAGAACATAATATGTCTAAGGGGTATGCTTCCCTACCTTTTCCAGAGACAAGTTTATAAGGTCTTAGGTATAAGCAGCAATTCCTTGTTCATTCTCGTAATGTCTGCTGAGGGTGACCAGAAATCAGGACTTCTCTGCTTTTGCACACTTACAGAATACCTGGTGTAGATATGGTGTGCTCCCAGATATCCCTGTATTATCAGTGACCTCTGAGAGCACTATATTAAGACACCAATACACCCCTGAAAACCAGAAAGAAAGTTTTATATAAATTTAGTTAAAATATCTTTGGAACAGATTGCTGCAAATGGTTAGAAAGGTTGATGGAGTTCAATAGCCAGAGGGATGTTTTTCTGCTTCTCAGTAGAGACAACAGTGACTGGCTGGACTTACTGTTGCACTACATGGATCAGTTAGGTACAAAATTGTTTTTGCACTAGAAAAATTGCCTTTGAGAGTTTAACGCTATATGATTCAAAATACAGTATGCTTCAAAATGAAAAGCAAGACTGAGTGATGCATCCCAAGTCCACATAGATCTGTTATGAAAGGGAAAAGTTAATCAGAAGAGGGAAGGATGGAAAGTTGTATGGGGCAAGAAACTGAAAATTTGTACATTGGGTACAGCCTCAAGTTGAGAGAAGAAGCTGAAGAGTACTTTGCTTGCTGCATGCATCCCTGGCATTTTGGCCCGTATGGTGGGGAGAACTGCTGCTGGTATGCAACAGTCACGCTAGAGGAGCAGCTCCTAGTGAAGTATAAAAAACCCAAGCAAAATTAGGCTGTGAAAGTCAATTGGTGCTGTGTACTACCCATTTACTCGCAACCTCCTTTTTACAAGAAACAAAAGGGATGTCTCCAATAGGGAGTGCAGCATTTCTCCTCATGCAGGTGGCAGGAGTGCTGACAACAAGCCCTGTTCTTAGAAATGGAAAGGTGTGGTTTTATACAAAAGAAAGTGTCCTGGTTTTGTTAAAAACAAGTTTCTCTTTTAGTGAATTTGCCTGTCAGCTAAAGCCTTCATGTTAGCTGCATTTTCCTGGAGAACCCAACACATGTTTTGGTTAAACCTAGCAATGGAATGCAAACTTATTGATAAGCACGGATGGACATCTCGCGAGAGGGGCAACGAGAAACTGGTGATCAAGAGACTGACCAACGGTGTATAACATGCCATTCACATGAATACTTCATATAAAAGTGGGAGATCACGAGGATCTCGTCTCTTTTCCTTTTTCCCTTTTTTCCCCATGGCTGACATTAGGAGAGGACCTTGCTGGTCATCCCTGTGAACTGAGGCCTAGTGACAGACTGAATCCAACTCCGGTTGGCTACAGAGTCTAATCCAGGACTTTGGGTGCTGGCTCTGCAGTTGCTGAGACTTACAAGATTGGTTTTGTATATTTTGTATTATTTTCTCTATTCTTATTAGTAGCGTTAGTAAAACATCTTTAAATTTTCCAACTCTCTTCTCTCTGTCCTTCTTTCCCTCCCGATCGCCTGTCCTGAGTGGGAAGGGGGGAGAGGGAGGGGCAAAAGGGGGAAGTGGGGGGGAGAGGAGGTTAACAATACATCTGCCAGGGTTTGATTGTCACCCTGCAATCTTAACCCTCGACAGAAAGAAAAAAGGCTTCTTCCTTTCATAAGTATGAGCACCACAGCTGACACGAAATGGAACAATTCAGGAAAGACAAACAGCTTCTTAGAAAGCACATAAACATTTCTAAGGGGCTGCTCCTGGTGAAGTTAGTGGGACTTTTTACCTGGTATGTTGAAAGGCTGAAATCTCTGCAATAAAGAAAAAGAGGGGAAAAAAAAATAAAAGAAGGAAAAGAAAAAAGTAAAAGCTGTGACATATAATTTAGTGTTTGATCTCACACCTTTTATCTGTGCAAGTGACTTCACTGATTTCCAAAGGCTTATTCTATGAGGTTAGGCATTATTTTTGCTTTCAGCTTAGGTTGCAGTTTTAGTTTCTTAATAATTTTCAAGCATAAAGGTATTTGAGGTCAGATCTTTCTCTTGTTGAGGTAATGAGCAGCACGTCTCATTTCAAAGGCCCTTTAATCTTTTTAATTAAAATGAATTATTTAGTATTTGTACAGCACTTTGAAAGTACACAAAGCTACGTAAGTGATAAATGTTTTTATTATTATTCAACTCATTATTATTATCTTTTACGTTTTCCTTAAAACTAGCTATGACTTAGCTGCTGTTAAGCTCCTTAGTTCTTAAGGAAATTTAACATTAAAAAATGTTGTGGTTTTTTTTTTTTTTTTAACCATGGCAAATTACTACTGCTACTGATTAGAGTAGTGATAATATTGTATAAGCACTAACTAAACCAATGCAGAGTCCAATTGTAGCTACACTTCTTTAGATAACCGTACACTTATGATTGTGATACTCCTGGACACAAAAAATAATTTGTCATTGCTTTATTCTTTTTACAACCACCAACATTGATGCACACCATGTGTGTAAACTGATAGATCCTTGGAAAATGGTAACTATACACCTAACTTGTACTGCTGTCAGTTATCACAAAAGTTACAGGACAGTGGATTGTCAGAAGTGAAAGATCCTTCCTACAAGGCATTTGCATTATGCTTGTGCGTACGTGTTCCAAGGATGGGACACATCGTCTAATGCTGCCATAAGAAGTTAGTTTATGTACAAGTGCAACATGCCAATTGCGTTTGAGAATCCATCCTTCTGAAGTTTCTGTGCAGGGCTGAATAATCCTTGCTTAAAGTTAAGTGTGTGTATGCTTCAATATATTAGAGGATATCTTGAGGGGGTTTTAGGAAAATGATCTGATTTTGTTGAGAAAAGGTTCAACTCTAGCTTCTTTCTTCTGAAATTAGAACCTTGCTAGGGTCTTAAAACTGATGGTCTGCAAAGTTTCCTCTTGAATATGTGCATTAATAAATAGAAATATAAATGTATACATCTAAATAAAACAAAGCTATATTTTATTCATGAGTGTATGTATACTCTATCCACATACTTTCTCAATGCTTTGGTGTAAAAAACCCAAATTTTACTATAATCAAATACTTTGGATTAATGTAAGTGGGATCAGATGATATTGTAGATAGCTCTAAGGTAAATGCTGCATAGCAATATGTAAGCTACAAAAACACATGTCTAGCTCTTAGTTATCTTTGGTTTGGTTGAAACAGAAGGACTGGAAGGGTGCTTTAGCTCTTGGAATTTTTTTTTTGATACATTGCAACAGATTGAACATAGTAAATGTTTTTTATTTCATAAATTAGTAGTTTTAATCCCACTGTGCACGGTGAATAAGGACACTTTATTCACTTGCAATGAGACTTCATAAAGAAAATTACATAAGATTTTGATAAGGTTTTTGGTACTTTGAGTGTAAGTAACCTATTATTATACTATATTATTATATTTAATACATATACTATATTATTATATTCTAGGTTACTGCCTACATAACTCACAGGAAACAGCCCAAGTTATTCCTATATTTAAACCTTACAGGTGAGTGGCATTAATTTGTATCTCTGCTCGCATTATTCTTATTACTACTGCTTTTAATATCTGACACCTATACAACATATTTTCTCTGAAGATGTAAAAAGGGCTTTAAAAAGCTTACATTTCATAAAAACCTGTGTGTGATATAACTTCTTAGGTAAAAATAGATATATACGGAAACCATGCCAAAGGTTTTCAGTGGCTTATTTAAATGCACACAGTGAGTTTCTTGCTGACTGTGGAGGGGGCCACTTTTTTGACTCTCAGTCTACTGTCCACCTAAAACACTTATTTCCACCACTACCAGGATTCTTCTGATGTAAAGGGAATTATATTTCTCTTTCTGAATCTCTACATTTCTTTCAAAATCCTGTTCAAATATTGTTAGGAGAAAATGAAGACTAATGTTCTTGGGCGTATGCTTACTGCAGCTATTGAAATTGTCTGTCATGCTGAAGCTCGGAACAAGAAGCTTTCACCATCCATAATGACTTTACCTTTCCCAAGATGAGGCTAGCTGCTTGATAATTTTTTCTTCTTTAGGTTAGGAAGGTGGCATAACAGACCCTACAACAGATGTTTAGGTATCTCTAAACTGCAAAACGTACTCAGAGTAACAGATGTCAGGAAACAATAAAAAGCAGAAAATCTAAAGCCTGTACCTGTGCTTAATTTCTCTTTAAGACAAAGTTTTGCCAATGTTTTTCTTTCTTTCTTTTTTTTTTTTTTTTAGGTTATGTTCCTAGAATTTCCTCATTTCATAAACTAGCCCTTCTGGGGCACTCTAACATTAAATCCTAAAGATCATCTTGACTTTCCATCATTGAGCAACAGTGGTCATGGCAGCATCAAGCGAATGAATACCTGAGAATCAAACCTGCTATTTTCTGTTTATTTCTAGCTGAGTTGATTCTTTGCTTTGATAAAATAGGTAGAGAGATTTATTGAAACTAAAAAAAAAAAATACAGGACCCTGGAATTCAAGTCCTGGCTTGCAAATTGCTGAATTTCTCCAGGACTCTACTGCTTTCCCCACTCCTTTTCCTTCTTTTTTTTTTTTTTTTAACTGAAGCCCTCCAAGGTAGGAATTGTCTAAAATATATGCTAATAAAATACATAGCTTAGCACAGTCAATTTTTTAACCCAAACATCATATTTTCTATTGTAGTGCACAGGCTATAAAGAAACGAGCATGAATCATGACCCTAATTTGAGGAACAGATGGATGGAAGAAGCCATGGGATTGTACAAGTGTTAGACCATTCTGACCACCTAGAAACTGAAGACCAAAAGAATACACTTTTACAAGACTTCCTAGGTCTAAAAAAATTCTAAATGAAACAGGGTAAAGGGATTAAAATTAATTAAAAAACCACACCCAAAGTGAAGTTAAATTTCACTAGAATCAAAACAGAGGTTTCAATAAAGCTGCACTCTGAATAAGCCTGAAGTCAGTTCCAGCAGAATAGAAGACAAAAAGTGTTCTTATTCCTTAGAGTCCACAGTTCTCAAGTACTTTCTACTGCTCATATTATTGAGTTTGTATCCTGTGTAGCATCCCTATTATTTGTGGAAATACAGCTCAGAGATGTGAGGAGTGCTGTTTTCCATGTAAAAACAAAACATAATTGAAAAGAGTGGGATATTTTTTGGAGAGGTGCTGACTTCAAATATCTTCCTCCATCTTATGTATTGCTAGAGGTCTGGAACACACCCTCATGGGGCTGAAAAAGCACATAAATTTGTGCATGTTCAGTATCCCACAATAGGAAGCACAGCGGACACCTCTTGCATTATTGTTTAGATTGTTTTAGGATGACAGAATGAATTTTTTCTAATGTAGGAAAGAAAATGTTCTCCATGGACAATTTTTCAGACTGAAGGAAATATAGGGAAAAAAAAGAGAACATGAGCAGATGTTCTGAGCAGTTTAGGTAAAAGTTAGAGCCCAGGGGATAAGGCAGACTTTGAGCAATATTGTGCAACTGTGTCCCATGTACATTTAACAGTTTTTAATAAAGAATCTGGGAAACTGAAGGAGTTAATTAAAAAAATGTCAGTGTTTAAATGGCCTGAAAGCAAATGTATAAAACAAAGTTGTTTACAAGGGGTTTTAGACCATTACAATATGGTTTCATCCAAAGATCTGTAGTTTCTGTTACGCATATTGAAATGAAAAAAAGAAGCCTTGTCCTTCAGTCTTTAAAATGAGAAATTTCTTGTTCTAGCTTAGGAAAGTAAACTGGCCATGAACTCCTTACTGCCTCAGCCAAAAAGGCATAGGTATTTTCCTTGTTGCCGAGGATGAAAAGATTAATATTTTGGCTGCAAACTCATGATTTATGAACAGCACACAAATGATGATAATAGAATATTCTGATAAAGCCATGCAAAGAAATGTTAGGTTGGAAATTTGAATCATACTGGAAAAAAAAACAAACAACCAAACAAAAAAAATCAAAACCAAATTGTCTGATTTGAGACTCAGAGTGAATGGTATTTGGAGGAGCTACCACTGAGAATGAAGCCCCGGTGAAACAGCTCATACCTGTCAGCTGGGATGGTCATTCCACTATGGTCTATCCTGGCCAGATGGAGAGGGGTTGAAATGAACAGAGTGGTATGTAAGGGCAGTAGGATGGCAGTTTTTAAGAAATTGTGCAACAGGATTAAAGGATCTGATTTATAGATTAAGAAACCTAGGAGACAGGCTATTGATATTGACTTCAGATTGGCAATGGCATAAAGGAGTGTACAAATGTTTATTGCTTATACTTACTGTAGAGGTCAGGTCAGTCTGAGAATAAGATTGCTTGCTTATATGTTTTTAAAACACCTTTGTTGTTAATTGTTACTAGTATAGTAAGCTGAAAAAAGATGGAGAGTACAGTACTGCTCTAATATCAAATGTTAGCACCCACCACTTCCTAGATTTTGATTCATACTCAGAGCATACAGTTTCTAATCTCATGTATCTAAGAGTCTCCTTTTGAGAAGATCTCTACCCAGAAAGATAAACTTCTGCATATCTTACTGTCACTGTAAGATGTTTCATTTTTTTTTTTTCCTAGCTGGATATCTTTTCATAAAGACTGGAAACCTCAGTTTCCAATCTACGTGAGATCTGAACTATCTCATTGTCTTCGTTTGACAAGGAAAGGTTGGAGAATAGGATTCAAGTTCAAGGAAATAGGATTCTTGGTAATTTCTGTTTCTGACTTAACTAAAAATACAATTATATGAACCTTTATTATGCTATTTCAGCATTTCTGCCTCCACCCCTACACAGAAAATTATCCATAGAAGGTGGAACTTTAAAATGCATCAGGATGTGAAGGAGGGAGACTGAAAGCTTGGCTCATGTATAAGCTATTATCAGCAACTGAAATTCATGTACAAACCTGTGACAAGAATGACAAGGACACACACATTTAATTCTACTGAAACACAGTGGATTAGGAGGTCTCCAGAGGGATACACTGAAGAAAAGGTCAGTGGTTTGCCAGGCAAAAGGAAATGACCCCTTCTCCTTAGAAACACCTATAGAGCTATTACTAAAATTCTACTTCCCCATACCTCTCTGGTGTTTTAGATGGGTAGGAATACATTAACCTCCTGATTTATTGACAACTATATGAGACTCCTGTAAACATATCCTTCACCTGGATAGTCATAGCAGTGGAAGATTCTGAATTCTAGTCCCAGCTTCACTTGGGAGTTTACAACAGTTTACAAGCAGATGAAATTGTTCTCGTGTTCAATATATTTAAGGTGTTGTTTTCCTCTTCTTGTGCAGTATTCAGTATGTTTGGACTGACTGATTTTACTTCTGATGAAGTTTTCTGATTGTCCTTATTCATAGATCAGCTCTCCTACTTTTCTTAAGAGAAACTATGTTATCTTTTAGGGTAGGTAGGGTGTTTTGTTTTGTTCCAAAATTAAGTCTGACTCAGCCAGGTGTGTTTCAGCAGCAGGTTTTTTCACTGTAGTTTACTGAAACAGGGAGATTATTTTTGTTTTGCATAGAAATTTGGGGATCATTAGCCAAGGGATGTGGGGAATTCTTCTAACCTCAAACTTGTCACTATTACACACCCATATCCATGCGTCAATTATTTCACTTTGCTGTCACACAATGAACGTGGCTTCTTAGAAGGTGCCAAACTCACAGCTTTGAAGTCTACAGAACAGGTTTTGCAGAGACATCAGCAGTCCCAGTTTTCCTTGTGTACCTCCATCTTTCTGAGCCACTGTGGCTTGACTATAAGACAGCCTCAGTTATGCCCAGAATCTAGGTATAACTTGCCATCTCTTAGGATATTCTGTTCTTTCCCTATGCAGAAGTGTCCCAGTTATGTGGACTTTTTCTTCCTTGGTATCTCCTGGATGAAAGAAGCTCTAATTGTGGTACTGCTGTATGGACTGGGTGGGCAGTGAGACTGGCTTGCTCCTGCTCCTGAGACTCCCCTCCAAACTGCCATGGAGAGATGATGCTGTAGGCAGTTTGCATTCCCACTACCTGTACTCAGCCCCTCTGCAGACAAACTTGAGGAATCAGATCTTCTGGGCTATTAAATCAGCATCTCTCACAGCTGCCAGTTTCACAGAGTAATCATCTCTCAATTATGCAGCCTAATGGCAGTGGTAGAATAACCCAAGTAAAACAAAACCAAGGCTGATACAAAATGTAATAAATTAGGCAGTAAGGATATATTTAGTGTGCTCACCCTTGAAAGGCTGGTAAGAGGGTTCCTGTAGAGAACAGAGGCAGCTTTAAGCAGGCAGGATGGGGCTGAGTGCCAGTGCGATGAAGGTTGCTCCATTCAGACATGGTGCTGCAGCCAGGAGTGATGGAGTAAGTCAGGGCCTGGTGAATCCATACTGTGTGTAATACATCCAGGTATCACTGAGACTTGTCTGGAAAATTTTACTTTCAATTGAATATATTATTTTTTTAAGAAAATATGCTGCTGATCCTAATCAAAAAGTGGAAGTAGACATTCAGTCAACCCTCCATGGCATTTTAAGTGACGGAATTGTTGCTCAGAGAAAGGGGAGATTTTTCTTTTTTGGCAAAGAGAAAAAATGCAGTTTTACGAGAGGTATAAATTCTTGTTTGGCTGTAATAAACAAATTTTGCCCAGGGCCAGGGAGGCAAAGCTATGCTAAACTTTCTCCTCCCCATCTCTAACCATATCACTCTGCAGCTGCGCAATTCTCCAGGGATAAGCTCATGGACACACTAACTAGCTCTCAAACAAAAAGCTTCATTCTTTGTTTTTGGCAGTGAAAGCAGTGAGAAGCAGCAAGGCAGGCACACAGGTTGTGCTGAATCCTTTGGGATGGTCTCTCCCATGAACCTCCTGAGGGTAGGACTGGAGCAGCAGCCTCGCTTGCCTCTCACTGAGGTACCTTTTCCCAGCTGTGTTGCAAAGAGTGACTGCATTTAAAATGGTCTTGGCTAGTCTGAAAAAATCAGACTGAGTAATCAAAATGTCAATCATTCCACTTGGTTTAGGCTCTAGGGTCTTGCATTTAGGTGCCTAGATAGAGTGGGATTGAGTGTTGTGGCAGCTTACACAGGTAGCTCACCCACAAAAAAGTGACAACCTACAAAACCAAGGGAAGGCTGTAAAATACACTATCGGATATGCAGAAAGCTGGTATGGACCCAGTATAAAACGAGATCAGAGAAAGTGGCCTGAGCAGCAGTAACTCCCCCTGAAATTTCGTGTGTGTCTAGGCACAGCTATTAAGACAGTTGCAGTAGACAAACTTACTAGCTGCTTGTGTTCTAATCTTCATTCTACTGTGGTTGAAACTGGGAAGAAACATGAAGCTATGCATGGATACGGTTGTGGCAGCACTGATTTCTATAAACATTACAGAATATGAACATCTATACCGATACTGTTGACTTTAGCCACATACAAGGTCTAGTAACAGTGAATGCTTTAGTGTTGTTGGCTTTACTCATTCCACCTTGACAAATTATGGATGATATGTTTAATTTCCCATTACTGAACTTGACTGCTCCTTAGATTACAGGAGGAATTTTTTTTTTTTTTTCTGATGGAGAACTGAAGTACATTGTAGGGCTGTGCCCAAATTATATAGGAAGGCATGGCAAGGCAGGTAACTGAAATGAGCTTTAGCTGCACCCTGTCTCATGTTCTTCATGAGCACCTTTCACTTACCCCTTATTGTTCCTCATATATCAAATTCATTCAGCTTTCCTTCAGGAGGGTAAAGGTCTGAAAGATTTAGCCTTTCTTCTTTGCTTCATGAAGGCCTGCAGAGTTCTGTTGGCTTCAACACTGAGATTATGCTGGAGATACCCATCTGTCACAAAAGATGCAAATAGTGGCTTCCCTTGTAATTTTGATGTCTGAGAGAAATAAACACAGGGATGAACTGTTTCAGCCAAGAAGGAGAGAAGTGGTATCAACAAGAAGACGCTAAGATTATGCTTTCTTTCTCTGTTGAGGGCTGCTGAACTTTGACTGTCCAGCTGAGAAGCAGTGCTTGTATCCCGCAGGGACACACTGCTTTTGAAGACAGCAATGGCAAAACCTGTCTTTTTACATTTTTATTTAGTCAAAAGATTTTTGGCTTTATGGTTGAATTAGCTAGTTATCAGCATGTCTTGACTGTAACTCTCAAACACTGAGGTAGTCTGCTTAGCTCAGTACACACAGTCTGTCTCATACACAAGGAAGGTGACACAGTAAATATGAAATGCCGTCTTACACTAGTACTCCATGGGCTTCCTGCTCGGCTTCCGATGCACTTCAAAGCTCCATAGCAGTCTGGTCTCCAGCTGTCTTACAAACAACCTCTTCACCCATGAAGCACAGTTGTGGGTAGGGGCAGTTGTTCCACAGGAACCCAGAATACATTGTGTTCCCCGTGTAGGTTCTTGCCTGACTTTACCTCCGGGAACAGGAAAAGCGTGAGCTGGACTGTCCTCAGAGCTCTTTGCAAACTGTTCTCAGAAACAATGGCTGATGATTCATCCGGCATCGTCATCAACAATCCCCAGGCCTGCCTTTTAACAAACCTTCCCAAAATAAAGGGGACCATCCCAGACAGAACAATGCATGTTTTAGTGGTGGATATACAGAAGAGTAATCTAGGCTTGAGAGTGCTTGTAATCAAGTGATTATATATACTTGCCTGAGGTTAGCCAGTAAGCTAGTTTAGCAGCTCTGAGGACCCTTGTTCCTGTGTTGTGCTCACATGACATGAGCACACTGACTTATCCATTTGTGGCGATACATAAATGCTGGCTTATAACGTGTTTTTGCAAGTTTTAGTAATAAAACCAGATCTGGGAGGTTGCAGTCCTTCCTATGGCAACAGAACAATGTCATCAGCAACATTTTGACTTAAAAATTGTTATAGTTTGAAAAAGAAATTCAGTTCCTTTTTTTTGTTTATGCTAGTAATGCAAAAGGTCGCTGGTTTAATGTGTGTAACCTTTTCAAGTTATTTCTTTGAGTAAACATTTCCTGGAAGATATCCTGTCTGGGTGATATCTTTTACAAATGTCTGATATTATGCTACCTAAATAAACTTTTCCTTGGTAAGCTCAAGACGACATAGGATGGCCTTTCTTGAGGTATGCATCCCAGCATAATGACAAGCCCGAGTGGTATCACAATATTTGAAAATGAAAGACCCCAGAGTAGTGAAGACTGATGATGTTTACCTTCTGCAGTTGCTAGCACTGAAAAGATAGTGATGACTGACGAAGACTAAGACATACTAATGAAGGAAGCTTGTGCTCATCAAGGATATGAGTTGACAGAGGTTAGGTATCATGTTGACACCTTTGGGAATGAAATGTACCTGGTGAGGAGAGCCTACATAAGCACAAAGGGAAGACATTTACACAAAACCAAAATTATGGATGTCTGCAGCATGAAATATATGAAATATTTACCTAAGGAAATTAGAACGATGCTAAAAAAACCCAACCACCAAACAAAATGTGTCTACTGTACCAAAAAACCAAAATCATGTGGGAAGAGATCTAAATATTGGACTAAAGAGGTAAAACAAAGAGAAGTGGAAATGAACAAAGCAAACCTTCAGCATGGGGCTGCAGGGGATGCTTGTGGTTGTTAAAGCCCACATGGCTCTGCCAGAGGAAACTTCTTCCTTTTTTTTTTTTAATAAGCTTTTAACCAAAGGTTAGTTATCCTTATTAGACTAGGGGACATAAATAATTATCATAGTGGAATATTAAATCCTTGAAGCTCAGTTGATTAACAGCATTTAAGGCTGTAGCATATTATTTTTAGGCATGGAACTTTAGCTTAAAAATCCCAAATCCTTCAAAACCTCTTTTTTCCTCTCTTCTTTATCTTCTTCTCTTACATGTCAGTAAATAAAATTAGTGCTGGGTGTTTACTTATGTTTCCTTAAATACCAAGAAGATGACAGAAGATATTTAAACACTATATGTGTTGTACTTCATGGAGGTGGGAGGAAAATATAGAGAAATTTGTCCTTTCTTGGGATGCATCAGCTCACACACCTTCTTGGAAAAGACAAAAGGGCGAAGGAAAAAACAAAATAAAAAATATGAGAAAAAAACCACATTGACAACAGAAGCCTGCATTGCTGTGTTACCTTCCATATCACATGAAAATATTTCTTTCCAAAATTTGAAAGCATTTCTTAAGAGCAGTCAGAAACATATTGTGTGGGGTTTTTTTCTTTTTCCTTTTCAAAGGAAAACAAAGTTCCACCCTTGCTGCCTGTCTCTCTTTTTTTTCTCCTCTCTCTCTCTCAAAAAAAAAAAAAAAAAAAAGTTTCGAGAATTTCATTTTTCTATTCACTGCAGTCCTGGCCAAAGCAAAGCCCTCTTTTACATTGACGTCAAGATCTTTACTAAGATTAGGGTTTCATTTCTCTATTGCAGCAATTAGCTAGGGAATGTATAAAAGGCTTCAGGGAAGCAAGCTAGGGCTGCAGAGGGGAAAGCACTTTGCACCATAAGCAGATAGTAAGAAAGAGGGCGAGAGGAGGGAGGCAGGAACAGAGAGAGCAGGGAGGGGGGAGAGGGAAAGAGGGAGGGAGGAACAGAAAGTTTATGTACATAAACCTTTTTTAAAACAAGTATTGTTGCACCTGGTAGCCAGCTTTACTGACACAGAAATGAGAGGTCTGTTCCGTGCTTAAATAGCTGAGAAACAATGGGATAGTGCAGGAAAGTTAACAATTAACAATCTCAGTTTAAATTTTGTAACTGCAGGGAACTGGAAACACAGCTGCCTCTCTCTTCAACAAAATCGGGTCCCTGATTAAGGGAAGAATTTTTGTTAACATCTTAGTTTCTGAAAAATGAGCAGCTCCGAGTTGAATGAATATCGTGCAGTTATGGTTTTAACTAGCCTGCTCATGTTTAACTAGCTCTGCTCATTTTAAAGACGGAGGCTGAGAGAGGGGTAATGAATTTTTTTTAAAATGCTTTTTACTTTACTTTTTTAAATGACGGTACAGGGTAAAAAAAGGAACAGAAGGTATCCAGCTGAAGATAAGCAGTGAGGAAGATGGGTCTGCTGAGTGTGGATTTGCTGATCACGCTTCAGATCTTGCCGGTCTTTTTCTCCAATTGCCTCTTCCTTGCGCTGTATGACTCTGTGATCCTCCTGAAGCACATGGTGCTATTTCTGAGCCGGTCTAAGTCCGGGCGCGGTGAGTGGCGGAGGATGCTGACCTCGGAGGGGCTGCGCTGCGTCTGGAACAGCTTCCTCCTGGACGCCTACAAGCAGGTGGGTACGCGGGGATGGGGACTGGCAGGCTGGGTGGATGTGATGGACATGCCTGTTGTCAACGGGGAAGGGAAGGGAATGACTCGGTGCTATGCAGACTGTCTCCTGTTCGATATTAAGTTTGGTGGGACAACTGTAAACTGGCAAAAAGCAGTGCTTCTCAGTCGGGACTAAGGGTTCACGAGTTTTGGGAGCTGCTGTCTCTCTGCTCTGCCACTGACTGTGCAACCATGGCCGTGTCACTTAGTTTAGCTGTGCCTCAGTTTCCCCACCTGTACAAATAATGATCTGTATGTTTTTAAAGTATCTCAAGGTCTTCATGTAAGAGTAATTGTAAAATACTTTAGACGTTTTCTCATCTGTTGTTTGATTGTTTGCCATGTGAGATCCTAGAGCTTGTATAAAGTCTGTGTCTTCAGATAGAGCTCTGCATAGATAGATGTCACTTACATAACATAGACAGAATTGCTTTAATTAGAATAAAAGGTAGAAACGAACCTTTGTCATTACACTGGCATTTTCTATTACTCATATGTCAATTTTTATATTGGAGGAAGCATCCAGGTAATAGAACTGGGTATGGAATGAAACAGTGAGCCTTTTTTCTTCATGAAAGCAGTGACAGAGGGACATGTCAGAGATTAAAAATGAACTTGACTAGCTGAGGGACAGCTGCGTGATGACTTAAGTTAATAAAGCCAACAGCAGTTATGCAACATGTGCTTTCTTTTTCCTTTTAAGTTTTGTACAAACATTACCCAGTGGTACTGCCCAGGTCTTATGAGATAGTTGTAGTTCCCTTTTATAGATTAAAAAGGTGGCCTCCAAAAAATGAAATTTCTTGCACAGGCCACCCAGTTAGTAAGTAGAAGAACTGGATTCAGAGCTCTGTGGCTTCTGAAACAGTACTTAGTCTGTTAATGTGTTGTCTTATTTAGGCGATCTAATTTAACATACCCCGTGTGATGTCATGTGGTTGTAGGGGTCCTATCCAAACGATAGTTCTATATCTTCTAAAATGTTTCTTTTTGTATTACCTTCTCCACAGTCCTCTTTTGCTCCCCCAAAATAGCTTTTGTATTTGGTTTTACCTAGAGATGTGAAAAGCTGGTAGTGTTGGTGTTTGCTGGCTTTGTGATATGGAATACAAGCTGCTTAGCCTGAAATCCAAGCCATTGGGACATTAGTTTTCAGTGTAAGACAAATATAAATAACATTAGCTTTTGCCAAATAGGTCAATGTCTTTCTGCCACCCTAGGAATCAGCCAGCTGGCTACCCAAATAAAGTATTGCTGAATGAAGCTCACTATTCTCCTAGCCCTTCTAGTTTCTGTTTTTAGCCTCTTCACAGACACTAAGTAAATTTTAGAGTTGCCTTGTTAAATGAGCCAGTAAACACAATTGTTCCCATTTTAAACACAAGGCAAGGCAGGAGAGTTGACACTTGACTTGGTCAAGGCTCCAGTGGAAGTTGGCAGCAAGACTCTGAAACAACCACATTTCCAGTTCCCACATTTGCAATCTATATGTGGCCCAGGATCTGGAGAAGGTGTGAAGGTGTAAGGAACCTTATATCCCCGAGATATTTTCAATCTCATTTTGCTTAAATAACACAAAATTATTTAAAATAAAGATATCACATGCTTTTCAGTGCTGTTAATATCAACCATAGACTCTACAGGAAGAAAGACTCTGTGCTATTTTTGGTGTTGGCAATGAAACTCATCCCTTGAACTTTGGTAATAAAAACCCTCCCTTATCACCATTAAATGACCTAGGTTGTTCAGGTCAATCAGGCTTTAAGGTCCCTAGAATGAATTCTGGCCCTCCATGGACTCAGCAGAAATATGTGTATAAATATAACCAGTTTTCATCCCCTTGTTCCAAAAAAGGGGAGAAGTCCATTCATGCCAGCTATTCTTAAGATGTAACTAGTTGACCAACAGTTCATGGAAAGACTCTGTTTACCTTAATAGGATTATGGCCCATAAGGACAGAAGATCATTGGAAGCCCTTGATTGTCACAGAAAGGTAGATAACTGTAGAAATCAAATTATACACGGGACACAATAAACTAAGGAGCAAGATTAGGAGAAGAAGAGTCATCATTTCCACAATAGGAAAGAATCTTCTGCTGCTTCTGTAAGGAGGAGAAAGAAAAAAAAATCAGCTGGAAAGTTGTACTGGTAGAGTTGGAATAAAATTGAAATATAACCTGCTTTGTGGCATGTTTAGAAAGCAGGAATATGTTTGTCCCACAAAACATCTTTTTCCTTAAATGATATTTTTCTAAATCCTGAGTAGAACTGCCCAGTTGTGATACCTTAATCTTAGCCAGTTAGTGAGGGTAGGAAATGAAAATATTACAGAATCAGGGCACTAAACAGCATGGTAAAATGCGGTCAATATCTTAACCGTGATTGCTTATTGCTCCAATTTGCTAGCTGAAACTAGGTATTAGCAAAGTACTTCAGCAGTTTTTTAAGCTCATTCCATTGAGGAGTATTTATGAGATAATCAACATTTTTTCAGCTAAAATAGCAGAATTGCAGATATCTGAGATAAACCAAAGCTAGACTGTCAGTTAGCAGAAGACTGAATTAAAGCAATAACTATGTTTGGCTTTACTATATTTTGTGTTACTTACACAGAACTCTTCCTGACCACATTTCTTGGCATTTTTCACAAAAGTACTTGATATAAGATTTCTATTCACAGAAAAATTTACTCTAAGCCGTTTCAGAAAAACTCTGTGGGTAGGTACTAGATTCTACATTAAAGTAAATTTATTACAAGAAGCCCTACCTTGAAAGCACAGGCTGACCCAGGATTAAGTAACTTTGTTTCAAGACTACTGTGTGTAAGAGATCATCTTGTAATACTCAGAGTATATTAGAAAATAGCTATTCTGATGCATATTCCCCTCTAGAAAAAAATTGTGAATAACTTACTTGAAATTCAACTTGCTTTTGTTCTCATTTTTGTTGTTATAAAGTATAATTGCACACAACGTTTTGGCTATGACAATTATTTCATAGGCAAGATTACCTAGCCGCAGTTGAAGGTTCTAACACCCTCAGAAGAGAAACAATGCTGAGTTTGTTGTATTGTATGCAGAGTATATGCAGTATTCTTTTTTATTGGAACACTCTATATGACTTGTTTTCTCGACATTTTACAGTCCCACTGGCATAAAAATGATTGATCTTCTGCTTATTTTTATTTTCTTATGTAAATTTTGTCCATTATTAACATATTTATTTTTGTTTCCACAGCTCTGAGTTTAGTATCACACTCAGTGTTGATGTTGTCTACACTGCATCAGCTCTGTGATCTATAGAACGTCCTCCTCCTATTCTTAAGAGGCAATCATGTCTTACATTAAAAGGGAGCTTTCAGACCCAGATTAATTATCATAATAGAGATAGAGTGAGTAATCAAGTTACATTAACTTTATATAACTGAAAGAGTACGACTACTTTATTTAAATGTTATTTTTCTAATTTATTGTTGTGCTCTGTTTATCCACAGAAATGAGTGGATTTACTCCTGAAGAGCAAATCATGTATGTATGTGTGTGTAGGTATTTACACTTTCATATGTGTTTGTATGGATGTAGGTATGTATACATGTGTATATCTGTCTATATATATATATATATGTGCATACGTATATGTGTGTAAATGCAAAAATACACACACATAGGCATACATATTCTGCTCTTTCAGGAGTCAGCCCATTCTCATTTTTCTGTATATGTGTACACATATATATGTGTGTATGTATACATAAGTATAAATATGAAAGCAACCACATTTACTGGTAAGAGGGGAAAAAAAGAAAGATTTTGGCAGGTGTTAGTGTGCCTTCTGCATGGTTTATATGGGTCATCTGTATAAATGCAGTATGTCATTTGTAATAGCCCTCAACATGTGTACTGAATGTGTCATGTATCTTACAGACATCCAGAGAAAAAGCTAGAGAAGCTTTGAAAAATACGTAGTATTTACTTTTAAGAGCTTTTTTAACTTGCTTAATTCCATGCTTTTTTTTTTGAGTACTGGGATGAATCTGCTTTCTAGGATTCCAAAGGTGAAAAACGGTTATCTTAAAATGCTTTAAAATGGGTACAAAAAAGGTTGTACCCCTTAGCAGTGCCCAGTGATGAGACTTCATGCTGGGAGCTTTTCCGGTGTCAGATACAACCTTTGTGTTTCAGCAGTGCAGAGCTTCTGTTCCTGGTCTCCGGTAGAGAGCTGTAAGGTTATCCTAGAGGAAATCCACCCTCTTTTCCACCTCAGTGCAGGGTAGTTGTGGGAAAGACCTTACTGTCATCTCCCTGAAGCAGCCAAATACTTAGGAATGCTCTGGTGCACCTATGGGGGTAACATGCACTTGTGCATATGTGCACATATGTAAATGTAAATGCATGTTACAGCCCTCAGAAGGATGCCGGTATCTCAAGCGATGGATGGTGATGGGTGTGTGCATGTACTTGTACAGTTTTTTACTGTCTTTAGAATGGGCCAGCAGCAAGCTCCGGCATGACAGACCCAGTGTGGAGGGAATGGTTGGCACAGGAGGATCCCAACTTCACAGCACAGGCCCAGCTCTGGAAGTAGCAGCAAAGAGACTGGTTCAGTAAACAACCAGTAGGATTTTCCTGAGATTTCAGGAAGGCACAATTAAAATACCTTTGGCTAGTTCTGCCTGCCTGCTAGGTACATCATTTATTCCTAAAAAAGAATAAATCAGTATACAAAGCAGGATAGCTCAAAAACTGTCACGTTAAGTGCATGTTGCACAGCATTCTTACAAAGTTGTATGTGAAAATAATATAAGGGCATGATCCTTCACCTGCAGTTCAGCTATCCAGTAACTCTTTGCTTTTTGGGACTATTTTTTAAAGGTTGGAACAAAGACATAACCCCTATATTCATTATTTGTATTTATTTTTCTCTGGCAAGGTAAGGAAGTGTCTCTTTCTCTTCATTTGACAGTGATAAAGGCAATTTTTGACAGTGTGTTGTGTAGTTTCAGGGTTTAGAACTAGACATTGTGTGGCATTAAAAATATTTTATTAGTTTTACAAAGTTCAGCCTTAGCAGAATTGTTTCATTGACATTTTCAAATGAAAACAATCACGAAAGAAGTGAGAAAAACAAAACCAAACCACAATTAAAATAATTTCTGCAGTGTTTGGAACATAAATTCAACAGTATTTGGGCTTGTCATTGCTGTTATTATTAAAACATTGTCATTAGTATTAATATATGTTTGTTATAGTAGATTTGAGGACCATCCTAGACCAGGGACACATACTAGGCAGTGTCCTAAATAAGAGGAGCACACAGTTTGTCTCGTGGAGCTTACAGTTTAAATGCCCAAGACAGACAAAGGGTAGGAAAAGGAACATGATGAGCCCTGTCACACATGAATACTCATCCTGTTTCATTTTGCGGATCTAACTTCATTTCTTCCACACTACCTCTTTGCAGTCTTCTATTTTCACCCTTAGGTGTGAAAAGCGACTGAAAGGACTGCTTGCCTTTTTGTCAAACCCTTGTGCAAACCCACTTTGGCTGTGGTAGACATAGAAAATCAGCTAATGGGCAGCACCCAGGAGAACGATCGTACCCAGTCCTTGTTCCTCAGCTCTGTCTCTCCACCAAAACCACCACTGTGTATACATACAGTCCTAAAGCTGAGTCAAAAAAAACACCAAATGTCATCCAGATTAACTTTAAATGTCCTCCAGGTGCTGACTAACAAAGACTTGTGATGACCTCTGTCACCTGTAGGCAGAGTACGCAAGGGCAGCCTGTGGCCCAGAGGCCACGATGTCATAAGCCATGCTCCCATCTTGAGGGAAACATTAGCCCTTAAGAAGCTTGCTGTAGTGTCCTGATCAGAGGAACTAAAATTAGCCATTCTCTTTTATAAGACTGTAAAGCAAAAGGCTCCTTTATGCTTCTGCCATGCATGCTCATTTGTGGAACTGGCAGTTTTTAAATAAAAAGAGCAACGTTTGACTAGTTATTTTTATCTGGACTGTGCCCTTTTAATTTGTCTCCTACTTCTCTCCCTCGGCTTCACACACCTGATCCTAAATAAAGACTCTGGACTCTGGGAGAACTCGAGTCATTTCCAGTCTCTGCTCTCCAATTTGAGTAATGGAGTCTCTTAAAGCAAGCTGCCACCTCCCCATGACAAATGAAGAGCTACCACTCCTGTATGCTGCTCCAGACAAGGGCCTCCTGTATTTTTTATCTATTGCACAACCTTGGGTCATATAAATAGGGAAAACAAAAATAATAATTCGTATAATTCTCCAGCCAAAGTCTGATTATGATTTGGATGAAGCACTGAGAAATATCAGGCTGTTCAGTGGCTGTATTTAGTTGAATGGGATCAAATCAAAGCAGAGGATTTAAAAAGGAGCAAAAAGCTGAAGGGATTCAGTTCATTACCAATTGCTGGACTCCAGTCCTGAACACAGCATGTCCATATTTAAATGGCTAATATCACAGACTACTAATTGTCTGGCAACACCTATTTTCTTTAGGGGGTTGACAGAGCCTGATGAGTCTGCCAAACTGTTTGAAAGTCCCTCATGCAGGGAATGAAAGCTATAATACAGTGCACAGAATCCCAGGAGGGTTACGCTAAAGCTGGTAAAAGCAAAATGAGAAAAAAGAAAAGGTAAATGAGGAGGTGAAGTTTTGTCTGTGAGGCTTTTCCTAGTCTTCATGGAGAATGTACAACAAAGTTAGCAGTATGTGCTATTTCTAGCCTGTAGTTTTATGAATAGGTCTTTCTTTCCCACTCCTAAGTGTCCTTCACTTTGCAATCTGCGTGCTAAAGCATCAGCAACCTTGTTCACTTTCCACTCTGTGTGCAGACGAGAAGAAGGAGGTGCAGTACCAAGGCTGTCAAGCAAACACAAAGTTTGCATGAATGATGCAAGTCACTGCTTTGGTGTCAGGCTGGTGCTTGTTCTTGCTGATGGCCAGGCTGGCTCTCCGCTTTGGTTGGCCTACCTTGTATGTCCCATGCAGACTGTGTGGGAGGGGGTACTTGTGTGCTGGCTGGTTTCCACCTCATCCAGAAGGTTGGCACCAAGTGCCTGAATATTCACACACATAAGTACGTGATTATAGAAATGTTGGATTGCGTGTGAGGGGAATTCTGTTAGTTTGTTTCTCAGAATTGATATTTTCCCTGTCTTTGTGTAAGATTTCAAAAGCGGTTTGGCTGAATACATGGGGTTTTTTGTTTTTTCTCATTGCGTGTATTTTCTTTTCCAAGAGTTATTTTTTCTTTCAATAAATAACAACAAAGGAGACAGACAAGGCCTACAATGTAGATGATCAGCAAGGATGATATTGTCATCCTGTGTCAATCAGTCCAAGCCTGGTGAAATAAAGAGTCCCTTTGGGAACAGCAGTGCTTCATCAAGACCAATTAGCAGAGATGCTGCTGCTTATGTTTAAACGCTAACGACTGGGCAGGGATGCTTTTTGGAGTGCCTGACACTGGTATGGAACAAGGCACCGACCTAATTACTTCTCTAGAAGAGCAGAAAATGCCTCATGAATGCTTACTTGGCAAGGATGTCTCATTAAGGGGGAAAAAACCCAACACAAGCACTCCTAGAAACAAAAATTAAAATGATAGGTAACCTGCGGCCATGAGACTTCCTTCATGGCTGTGGGAAATGAAGAGAAACTGCTATTAGGTGATGCAGGGCATATCTATGCTTTATATTTATTTCCTAAATCCATCTATTTTTTTGTCAGTAGGGAATATGTGAGACAGAATGCAAACTTGCATTGTTGAAGAACAGTGAAATACATTGCCACACTTGGTAACAACGTTAAATAGTACTTCAAGGTCATTCCCGTGCTGGTGTTCGATGGGAGTTGTTTTGATAGTTTGTTCCTTCAGGGTTTGCTAACCCACCTAGGAAGATAAGTATTTGGTAGAGCTGACTGAACAGTTGGTAATGAGAAGCTTACAGTATGTTACCTCTCTTTCTGCTTAAATATGATCAAGAAGCAGGCTGTGGTTTCCCAATTCAACAGTGTTGGTTAGAGTATTGTCAGTCATAATAGTTTCGTTAAAACCAGAAGAGTGAGGGGAAACAGCTACTCAGATGTTTCCTGTCTCCTGAGTAGCTCTGTTCATTGCTGAGTTTTAGTTGGTTCTATCATTTTTACCTTTATTTTTCTTCTCTGAAGTGTGCCGACAAATATCAGAAATTCAAAGTGTGTTGCTTAATTGTGATTTATGAGATAAATCATATGTTGTTATTCCTTTTCTTTGATTGGGTGGGCACACATTCCTAAATACTGAGGTCCATTATTCATCCAGGAAGTGGGTGCAGCACAGATACTTGCATGTCAGGCTTTGCCCATAAGGCACATTTAGGGCAAGCTAGCTCTGAATAAGCGTTTGCTTGGTAGTGCAAGAACAGTTAAACTTTATAAGTAAAGGAGGATCTAGTGTTTGTGCAGATGTGCAAATGTTGTGTTTCTTGAGTTGTGCCCATTTTTGGTAGTTACCAACTTACCACAAAATGCTGAGTTGTCCAGCTTGCTTATGGATTGAATGCAGCCCTCAGTATGATTATGTGGCCGCCAGATGATATTGATATGTGTATTTCTTTGCTCAGGTCTGGCCCTTCACCTTATTCAATCCTCCTTAACCTATCTTACTGCACCAAATGGCAGAGAGAAATAAGATGTTCAACAGCTGTACAGAAGAGTACCTGCTACCTGATAAGGTGTAGGTGGCCTGTAGCAGCACTTCTTAAATGTTGCAACATGCTTAATGCTACTTCTTAAACGTTATAGCCTGAGTCTCTGAACCTTTTGCTCTCCAGAGAATTCCTTTCTTCTCAAAAACTGGGATACAGCTCTTTTCCTTCCTTGAGTTCAAGGGACAGCTCACTGAGACAGCAGGTCCTAAATTGAGCTATTTGAAAACTCATTTGCTTTCAAAGGCAAATAAGCAGAAGACTTTATTTTTTAAAACTGTTTCCGGGTCTCTAGTAGATAGCACTGCTGCAAGTGCAGGTTAATGGAGAGGGGCCCCATAAGGGGCTGTGCTTTCCTGGGGCATCACTTGCTTCCCTTGCCTGTGGTGTACCTGCAGCTGCACATGCCCTGCTTCCAGGGGTGCAATCATCATGTGCTTGTCCTGGAGAGATTTGTGGATCTCAGGCATTCTTTCTTTCTGTGGTTCTCTTTGCTGATCTCTGAGTGAATGGTGGCACAGTTGTGTCTCAATTTGCCCCATAGAAAATAATCAAAATGGTGTTTATATCATGTGTCATCTTGCTGTGAGACCTCCTCAGGTAGCTGTGAAGTCTGGCAGCTTGAAGTCTTACAAACTTTGCTTTGTTAGGCTCTTGCTTCTATTGCTATTCTGATGAAATAATGCCAAGTCACAAATAACTGTAGATTTGCTCAAGGCAGTCAGGTTCCTCAGGGAGACATGGAGAACCCAGTATCTACAATACACTTGTCTCTGGATCTGTGTGCAGTAGTAATCAAACCAGTTGAGTATTCAACTCTTAATTCAGCTTCTTACTGTATCTGACTCAGCAGGATACCCTGTGATGTAATGTACAATAGAAGTGCACCAAAACCCAGTCATTTATTAATTCATTTTTTGCACGGTTCTTATTCAGTGTTAACTTCTATCGATTTCAATTGGAGTGTAGCTTCAGAAAGAAATAAATAAAATATGAAAGACTTCAGAATACGGTTCTGTATGTTTCCTTCAAAGAAACTCTTCTGAACATAATCAAATAGACAGGAGAGAGAGAGTCAGAGAAATACAAAAGGATAATTGCATTGTTGTACTAGAACTTGATGGTAAAGCAGATACCTAGGAATTGCTGTAGCAGAGCTCATTAAAAACTAATTGTCTTACGTAATAATATTTTGTGGTGCTATAGCAGTTATCAGCTAAGGATCTTGGAGCCCTCTGCAGGATCCATCTCATTCTGGCAGTTCTTTCCATGAAATGCTTATATTCTTTTTTTCTACAGGCAGGGAAATAGAAACGATCAAGCAAAATGACTTTTCTACAATTACTTGTTGAGTTTGATCTAGATCTGGGGTTAAAGCTGAGAATAGTTCGTTTTCATTTCATCCTACTTCAACCATCATATTAACTTTGCCCTTTTCCTGCTGCTTTTTTCCCGATAGTGTTCTAGAGAAACATTGCAGGAAAAGGAAATGTGTCATTCAATCACTGATTAAATGGCTGCGAAGTGGTTAGAAAATCCTTTGGAAGCACAGTCTTGGACGATCCACTGTCAAAACAGAATGATATATTGAGTAGGCATCTGCAGAGATGTCTCCTGTGTTTGGCACTCTGAGCATTTTAATTCTTGGACTGCAGGATGGAAGAGAATATACTGCAAACCTCTCAAAATTGAGAAACACTGCATATGTTGTGAAAATCAGGAATACAATGCAGAATGATTTTGGAGAATTGGAAAAATGGCTTGAAATGTAGGTTGCAGTTCAATGGGTCCAAGTGCAAAGCACCAAAGTCAGGCTGGGCTGATGAAGCCCCAAAATCCATGGTGAGGAGCAACTATAAAGAGAGAAAAAGGGACCTAGGCATTATAACTTCTCACTAGCTAACCCCTAGTCAACAGTCTACTATTTTTCCAAAACAGTCATGATGTTTCATAAAAAGCAAACATCCAGTACGTATAAGCCTGTACAGCCTGTGAGGTACATGAAGTGTGATGAGGATTAGTGAAAAATCTCTTAAAATTTTGAACACTGCCCTTCAAGGAAGATGTGAACCAAGTAGAGAGAACTCAGATGATGGCAGTGAAAAGAAATAATTTCCAGAAAATTGGTCTCTGAGGAAGAAATGTGAAGAAATTTGAGGTAGTCTGTCTGAAAGAAAATAAGAGTCTGCAATTACAGAAGGGTGGACAGGACCATGTGTGTAGTGGGCAGGACAACACAGATCTCAGATCAAATTTTACAGCAATAATGAAATAGAATAGCTGTCAGGAATGGCACATTTCCCTGCATTGTAAGTGGGGATGGGCTAGATGAATTTTTGAAGCTGCTGGTTTTGATTTGCTATATCCCCATGTTGGTGTCCATGCAGGTAGTTAAGTGTGCTCTTTGAACAAGTGACTTTATTTATTTGAAGAAAGTAGTCATAAGGATACTGGACAAGCAAGTCACACTAACTTGCTGTGTTTTAATTTGTTTTACTGTCAGGTCAAACTTGGAGGAGAAGCCCCAAACTCCAGTGTAATCCACATAGCCAAGGACAATGATGGCAACAGTAGCAGTTGGAACGGTGTCAGTGGGAAGTGTGGAACCAAATGTCACCTTCTGGATTTTGCCAACTCCGAGCGGCCACTGGTGGTCAACTTTGGTTCAGCTACCTGACCACCGTTCACAAGCCAGCTGTCGGCCTTCAGCAAGCTGGTGGAGGAGTTCTCCGGTGTGGCTGACTTTCTGTTGGTCTACATTGATGAGGCTCATCCATCAGATGGCTGGGCTGCCCCTGGAATCTCTCCCGCTTCATTTGAAGTCAAGAAACACAGGAACCAGGAAGACCGATGTGCAGCTGCTCACCAGCTCCTACAGCGCTTTTCCTTGCCACCTCAGTGCCATGTGGTGGCTGACTGCATGGACAACAATGCCAATGTGGCATACGGGGTTTCATTTGAGCGAGTATGCATTGTGCAGAGACAAAAAATTGCCTATCTGGGAGGCAAAGGTCCTTTTTCCTACAATCTGCAGGAGGTTCGGCTTTGGCTGGAACAAAATTTCAGCAAAAGATGAAATCCATTCTCTACAGAAGCTATGTCAATAGATGTGTCCCTTTAAGGTGATGTAAAAGGGAAAAATCATATGCTGGTTTGAATAAGACCTTTCAGATGATTGCAGGAGAACACATTTGATAACAAGGTCAAATGAATGTTAACTAGGAAAAGAAAAAAAAAGAAGAAACTAGCTCCACAAAGACATCATTGTATGGAAAAAAATCCCACTCCTGTGCTCGCTGCGGGACAGAAGAAGTGAAGAGGCTTCTGTGAGAAGGTGCTGCTGGCATGCAGGAAGAGTGATAGATAAGACTTGTCTCCCAGGAACCTGTTTCGTGAAGTGGTGGCCCTGTGGTGAGCCAGAAGCATTGCTGCTTGGAAGGCAATCCATGCAAAGGCAATGTCATGCATTTCACCAGAAATGCGTCTTTACCCTCCTGTGGCCAATGCAAGAGACCTGGGAGGAGCCAGGGGGCTTGCAATGAAGTGTGGCAACTGTTCTCTCTCCTAGAGATTTTATAGTTCAGAGACTACAGTAACCACCATGCAATGCATTGTGCAGGCAGACTGGCTGCTCAGATTGAGATCAAACATTGTATGCTGGTATTTGTACTCTCTATGGATGCCTCTGCACAGCATATTACCTATGTAATTCTACTTAAATGTTTGTATCCAGTATGCAGGCCTGTGCCTTCAAATAAGTCCATTACAATTTGAAAACTAGAAAACCTGGACTATTTGTAACAAAACAATGAGAGACATCTAGAGCATGCATCACAATACAAAACTCAGATGATGCAAACCAACCCTCTGTTCTCAGAGCTGACAACACACATTTATCAATTTTCCCTGTTTTTGTTCTCTGTTTCCTTACTTCTCCTCTATCTCTTTCTGTCTAACAATAAGCTTGAAGGTAATTTCATTTCTAGCTATTGAAAAGATAACTTATTTCTCTCTTTTATTTTTATTGGAGGTAATGATATTACAGATATATTTCGGGGATGGGGGAACAGATACACAACTTTACCTCATTGAAATGGAAACCTACCCTGTCATTTACCCTGTTAAATGTAGTCATGCTGAGTTTTGCTGTCTTAGATATCTGTAACTAGTTTATAGCTACATTAGTTTGTCTGGAAGTTAAGTTGTTTGCAGCCTCAGAGTTGATTAGCTACAGTTCTGCTATCAGATGAGTTGATAGTCTGTTCGTTTTACTTGTGTGCTCAAGAGCCTTCCCAGCAAAACAGGAAGGACACATAGTGTGAGTTAATGTGAAAAAGTGTAAAAGGTGGCAGAATTTTCATAAAAATGGGTATGAGGAATTATTAGTGATGTTTAAAGAGATACTTTCAGAGTATACATTAAGTTCAGGTATTTCTAAAACTAAAAAATAATTTAATCAAACCTGATGAAAAGGCAAGTTTACAATAAGCTAACCCATTAGAGCTGACAAATGAAAACCCATAAGTAGATGGACTATCCCAGTTTTCTCTCAGCTTTGGCAGAAACATGAAACAGATAAACTGGGTAAGTGGCAAAAGTCAAATTAGTTCTTTTTATTTCTCATCCTGCCAGTTGTCAGTAATAGGGTGTATTGATACTAACACAGGAAAAACCAGAAAATACATACATAAATATTTTAATTTTCACGATGTGCCTTTAATACTGTGCATTTATTCTTGCTTGGCTGTTGGTCAACTTAGCCACTGTACTAGGCATTTGGAAATGTGTTTTCAAGCACAGATCTGAAATAATGACAGGAACATGAGTGATTTCTACCATATTCAGGTTCATGCTTCCCTTCCTTCTCACATTTTCCTCCACACACTGTTAGACATATACACACACATTTTTACACAGTTTGGTAATGTGTATCAAAGAAGGATGTAAAGAACGGCCTTCAGACCTTTTGGTGAGCCCTACTGCTCAGGAAGCGTGTTTCTCCATGTGTGTGTATATATGTAAGTATGCATTTATGTATGCATATATATGTATATCATATTTTATGTATATATATACATAAACATGCACACATAAGTGGTGGCTAAGATTGACAATGATAATTATTCTGTCCTCCCATTAATTCATGTTACTGTAACTTGTTGTTCAGTGTGAAAGATTGTTATATGTTTTCATGACTAAACGGGGTGTATAACTGAAAGGTTTAAACCTAATATCATAGGAACAGTAACATAGCCCAACTGCATGATTTATTTAATCCAGTCTCCTACCTCTGGCTGTATCAGATGCTTCAGGGGAAGGTGCAATAATTTCTTCTGGAATTTTCATTAGCTTCAGCCCTTATTATATTTGTCTTGTCTAGTGTGATTGCTAAAGTCTCATCATCCCTGTGAGAGGCTGGTCCTGAGTTTAGAGATCTAAATATTTCTTGAGTTGAGGAATACTAAAATCAAAACACATCATGTTTAAGAGCAAAGAAAAACAAATAAAAACCTTTATATTTTTTTTCCCCCCAGATTTAAATTGGTTGCTTTTCAATGTTCTCCTCTCTTGCTCTTGTATGCTAAAACATTTTAAAGAAAGGATCCCAATTTTTCATCTGTATGTCAGTGACTATATACTTTATACAAAAATTAATATATCTTTTGTTTGTTTCTTAAACCAAACAATAATTTACATTCTCATACAGGTTCACATTCTTTGCCTGTCTCTGAGTCTCTTCTGATTTTGCTACACTGTCCTTTTACTCAGGTGAATAAAGCTGTAGATGTTAAACCAAGTGAAAGTATGTATTGGCACACCTAGCACAACACCTTTCTCTTACTATATCTTATTCTTCAGTCATCTGAAACTTTATTAATCCATACCAACTCTGTAGCCTTTGTAAAATTTAAACTAGTAAGCCTTTTGTTTCTTCTCTTCCCCATCATGCAGTTGAATTCTGAACTGTTTATACAGGAAATGCTAGCCAAATGTTTAGCACAGCTGTTGAAACATACCTTTAGCTCGAAGGAGAGAGTCTGAGTTAGTAATTCAGTTAGTTAATACATTTTTGCATATCTAAAGTTACAGTTATTTTTCAAGTGCGTTTTCTCCTTCCTTTTGAATTTCCATTATTTTGTCATGTTATTCATAGGTGCCTATTCAGCACACAGTATAAAGGAATTATAGAATTGGCTCCTGTAAATGGGAAATACACAATGATTTTCCACAAGAAAAAATACACAATAACTTCATTTCTTTCTTGGCAATATCAGTTCAACATCCTGCCCAAAACTTAATGATAGTTCAACCTCACTGATTATCAAGACAGGAATACATTTTGCAAATCCTTAAAATTCCTCAGAAATTTTGTGGTCAGAAAGCAGGGAAAGTATTTTAAAGAGAAGAAAAAAAGTACCTTTTCGAAGTGGGCAATAGAAATAAAAGCTGCTTCCCTTTTTTTTTCTTTTTTCTTTTTTTTTTTTCCCTACAGAATTGAAACATCTTATAGAAATGGTTTTTAATTAGACTTCATGCATTGTTCTCAGTTAATGACAGAAGTGGCCATATATCAGATACTCAGAATTATTGTAATAGTGGGTTGATTTGGGTCCAGATAGACATTTTGCTACTTTGTTAGCATCGTACTTCACAATTGGCATAGTCCGTCAAGAGACTGAATTTGCTTCTGTCTCCTGCTCTCACTCTTTGCGGGAACTAAACCATATTCCTTGAGGTGCTTCAGTGTAACATACGTAGTGAGCAATAGCTCACAGAATAGGTGCCTGAAAGTATTCTGGAAGGCTACTGTACACAATAGAGACCCTAATACTGTGTCTGAACAGTAGTATGGGAAACTTCCAGTACTTTTTCATTTCGAGCAAAGTAAAAAGGTATTCTGGGCTATCATCCTACATTGTTCTGTGCTTAGCATCATTATTTGGCACTGTATAAAATGAATGTAAAACATTTTGTACAGATGAAAAAGATAGCATTTTGCTCTTGCTTATATAGACAATGACAAATCTAAGGCAGTAGGAAACCGTGCCCTATTAAAATGAAAGAAAAGTATTACAAGATATATTGTTGAACAGCTCTCTGAAAAACGAAATGCAATCATTTTTATGAAGGTGATCGGGGTGGGAAAACCCACAAAGCTTCTCAAAGAGGTATCAGTGCTATGCATTCAGGTGTGTGTAGAGGGAAGTTATTTTTCTGTATGTGCAAAAGTGACTTTTCTGTGATGTGGAGTGTAGGTTTAAGAGTTTTTAAGACTTTCATTCAGTACTATAACCAAAGCAATAAGAGGTATCAGGTAGGGAATATTGGCCAGTTTTGTTCAACTCTACACCATGTCTGTGTCGGATCCATATTCAGTGACCTTTGGGCCCAATTTGGAGGCTTCAGACAAGAGAGACTGGGGTGAGACAGTGAAGGTTTGTGTGCTTATGAAGATCGCTAACAAAAGAGTAATTAACTCAGTTGGCGTTTGGATGTCCTCACACTAGCATTCCTCTGTGCACCTTAGTGTTTCTGTATTTGAAAGAGAGGCCTCTTTGGGTCCATTAATAAGATCGCCAGGGTGTAGATGCCTGTGTGTACTGACTATGTGTGTGTCATTGTTTAAATGTCAAAAATACACTTTGTAGGAGAGCCAGCAACATTTTGTTACAATATGGTGCTCCATGAAATGTGCTTTCTAGAATTGTTTTTCTTGTACTATAATAAATCATAAAGGAAAATACACATCTTCTGTGTCTTTTTATTCTAATATTAGTTATTAATGCACAGTGGCATCTTGACATTAGACCTAGAGCTTTGTTTACTACAATAGCATATGCCACTTACTAGATCTGAAACAATATTTGAAAAACCTTTTATAAATGGTGAGACTAATTTAATATCTGACTATTCCTCAACTTTTAAGAAAGATAACGGGGAGACAAAGTAAGAGCTACAGGGACATCAGTTGAGTCTTCACAGAACTGCACTGTATGTGCTTGAAAGCATGCTGAGCTGTACGTAACATATGAAACTTGGATGAATTGGTTGTGAATGCATCAGCCATACATGCAGCTCCCATTTTAATGAACATGCAAAAGGTAAAAGGGAAAAAAAAAAAAAGCATAGCTGAATAGCTATTAACAGGAAAAAATTCAAACGGAAGGATGTCCAGCAACTTCCTAAAGAACATCACTTTGTGATTTAGTTGTATTTTAGAAATTTCCTCCTCTCTGTCATCTTTTGTTATCATAAGTTTTATAGGACGCTGCATCTGAAAACTGCTTGTGAATATCAGTAAGAAAGAAAAAAAACAAATATCCAAAAGGAAAGACATGTAATCTGTTGCATCTAAGTGTCCCAAGCAGAAAAGTTCATTACAGTATGCTGGACAGGCCCTAGGAGCAACCAAACAACTCTCTCTAGATTGTCCAGTTCACATTACAAAACTAACCCCCAAACATACCGAAAGGAGACTTCTGAGTTGTGTGAATATTCCTGTAATCTGGCTGTTAGTGGCTATGACCTTTATATCAGTTGTTGCTATAAGGAGACACTCAATGTTCTTGAAGACATAAAAATACTTTGGGGACTTGCTTCTTATTTCAGAGCTGAATAAATTAGATGAAGGCATATGTGTAACAAAATAACAATTTCATTAGAAAATAAGATCCTTAATAATTCGTTACCAAAAATTGGACTCTGACTACTCCCAAATACTCATTAGCAAGAGTCCTTTTTTCTGGAATGGATGGTGTCCATGGTAGAAGGAAAAAAATAGAAAATTGATTATTAATAGAACAGTATCTCAAGAGGATTGTCTACATGATAAACATTTCCCATTGGCATGATAAACATTTCCCAAATATAAATGTTTAACAAAGGGCCTAAATTTTGGTTATAGACTTTGATCATAGACAAATTGACTTCAGTAAAGTGAATATCACTTCCATGGTTTGATGCATTCCTTGCCTCACTATGTATACCTATGTGCTTCTAAGGCTTACGTTAACATATCCACCAGCTTAAATGTCTTACAGAGCTGATGTGAAGTAGAAACACTTGGAGTGAGCATTCTGTTCAAAACCTGAAGGCCTCAAAGATTTATGAGTGTCACTCTGTCACGTGAGTGGAGATGAAGCATCTGTTTTAGGTCATATAGATGAAACACATGAATACCTCAAATGTCACAATTGTCTCTCAGATAATACCTATTATATAAAATTAAAGGAGATGTAGCAATCCAGAAAAAAATGCTCTCTGTAAATCAGTTTTTCCCATATTTCCATATGAGTATTTGTTACCCATACAAAAGCTACCATGACTTAGCTATCGATTAGGTGTGCAGGTAATAGGAAGGGAAATTTTCTCCAAAGACTTTTCTTTAGGAATTAATCAGCCTTTGATGTACTTTAATCTTGTTCTTTTTCCCTTATATCTTTCCTGCACCTGATTTCCTATCTCATGCTCTTTCCAACCTGTAATACCCTTGGTGATGATTCTACAGTCTCAGCCTTTGGTTTTGTGGAGTTTTCTTAAAGCTACAGATTAGCTGAGGATTTAATTTCAAGTATGAACACTCTTAAAAGGATGTCAGTTGTCAGAGGTCAAGTGAGATATTGGAGAATACAGCATTTTGTTCTGTTTATCAAGGCATCCTCAGTGCAGATCATCTGCATGCAGGTTTGTTCTAAAACATCATTTTCCACATGCCAGACTGCAGAGATAAACACTGGCTTTCTGGGCAGATTAAAAAAGCATGAACAAGTATTTAGCTTCCTGCAGTCTGGAAGGGAGCAGACACAGATTTTATTCTCAGCCCTGGCCACCAGTTTGTATCTCCCTATGTCTGTCAGCAGTTTGTAAAAACTCATAAAGCCAACACTCCAGCCTCACATAAGGCGAAAGTCTAAGCACTGGTAACACCATACACTAGACCTGGCCAGATGTCTTACAAGACAAATCTTTCTGAGGTTTGTTCAGAGACTCACAGGAAATTAGACCAGTCCTTCCAAACCAGAAATTGGTGGACTATGCTTGTAAATTAAAAACATTTGCTTCATAAGAAAAGGAAGTCTTGTAGCTGATGCTGCTTTGGAAGGAGCAGCGGATTTTTACTAGCTGCAGAAGTTCTCTCTAAGTGATCCTTGCAGATCTTTACAGATGGACAGAATGGCACTGCGGGGAGCTCAGGATTTCACAGCGCTAAAACTCCACAACAGTTCTGATGAACACTGAATGCACCTAATTGAAAAAAGCACGACTTTGCCACTTGTACTCCAAAACCAGAAGTACATCTCTGCTATACACTAATATGATAACAGCAAGTCCGGATGCCTTGACTGAAAGTGCATATAAACATCACAGTTATTTTCTCAGAGTATTTCTTTGGCCTGTCACCAACACCCGTGTACCTCAGTATAATATTATTTCTCTGCTGTCCAATACCATGGCAAACTGTCCAGCATCACACCTAGTTCCCCTCGAGCAAATTGAAGTGACTTTTTAATTGATATTGTGTAACACTGGTGGTGAGTTGATTTGAAGTTCAGTTCATCCTGTTTGTTATTGGGAGGGATTTTTCTGAGACAGTAGATCAACCAGTTTTCCCAGTACTGTTTTCAGCAGTGGAAGTATCACAATACGTGAGGCTGGGAGAGAAAGTTCAACAGACCTTCTCTGTTCCAGTGGGACTTACTATATAATGTTAATTGCAAGAGTTTTCTCCTTATGTGTTTAGGTATGCATGAAAATCTCCATGAGGCTTCTATTTTTATTTACTTAGATTATCAAACTGTACCTTCAATGCGGCTTTCAGTATATGAACATAAGTATTTTTTTGGTTTTCAGGAATTGTACTACTGTGACTAAATCAGGAGATACTCCTTCCTGGTTTATGATGGCAGTTTGGAGTTGTTTCTGCAAGTTGTAAAAGGAAGCAGAAAAACAGTCATTGTAAACCCTGTGTCATGATCCTTGTTAATGTGAGGTAAAAGGAAGATTTTCAGGGCACACAACAGTCCTTCATGATTCCTAAAGTCTTCCTTACTCTTGTTGTCCCTGTTCTGGAAGCAGATCACTACTTCTTGAGAAGAGGCATGCCAGAGTGGCCCAGTGGTGCTATGAGATCTTTCTCCTTTAAAGGAAAGAATTTCCCTCGAACTGACCACGTCAGAGCAACAACAGGGAAAAAAAAAAAAAGGACCATGAGAACTAGGTAAGTTTCCATTCCCAAACTGACTGTGGAGGAGGAAGATTTTCCTGTTGCATTTATGCTGTTTTAATCAATTTCATGTTTTCTCCCACTACAGAAGTGAATGGGCTGCTTCAGTGATTTAAACATTTAAAATGCCAGAGCAGCCTAGGCTAGTTGAATCATTTTAGATTTTTCCCCTGCTTTGTTTGAGGCCAGGTAAATAGATATAATAAGTCACTACTGGGATTGTTGCAGTCTGGAGCAGTATCCAGAATAACATCTGCTGGTATTTCATCAAGCTTCCTTCTATTAAAAAGCTGTTAGATTACATCAGAAGTTTGTTTATGGACAGCAGATCAATCAGTTCACTTGATGGATAAATAGAAGCCCAAGTAAATATTTTTTAATTGTTTCTACTACCACATGTCACTCATGATATATTTAATCTTTGATAATAGTTTAATTAAATATATCTTAAAACTGTCTTGTTAGTAGAAGAAAAAAAAACAGATGGCATCACTTCATAGGGCTTCGAGTTTACTGTATACTTATTTTTTCATTGACATACAAGAAATTATTTAATTTTAAAATATATACATGTTATTAAAATGTAGCATGCATGTAGGTTGCTTTCTGATATTTAGAGAATAAGAACTTTTACATAAAGTTTGTGATACTTGAATTTGGAAGAGAAATAAGAAGTAATAATAATAACTTTCTTAATGAAAAGGACTTCCATATACTGTTTGGCAAGTTTTTGTGTGCATTTGTTGGACTACCTATTTTGAACAACTTGAAGACTGCTTTAAATCACGCTCTTTTTAGTTTTCATATCTTTGTGTGTTAAAAAACGCCATGGAGTGTCCTGAGGATAGCTCTACTGGAAATGCAATTACAGTTCATACGAGATCATACTGCTCAGTTTGCTTTGGCAGTCCTGACAGCCTGAACCAGAGATGCTCCTGAGTCAACAGATAATTCAACAATCAGTGTCTTCTTCAGTGCAGCATGTAAATTTACAAATAAGTCCATCACGTGATTAACATTTCTGAAGGATTTATGAGCTTAAAAAAAATTGAATGTGGTTAGCCTAAATACAACTGATCTAATAGAACTTCACTGTCCATATTTCCCATTATTCTTAACTTTCTTTTGAAATATAATCTTCTGTGATTTTTTTTTTTTTTTTTAAACAGGAACATTCCAGGCATGAACTCACCCCAAAGCTGTTGTGGTTTTTGTTGTTGCTTTTTTATGGTGCAAAATGTCAAGCCATTTTACATTGCTATTTCAGAACGTGGTAAGGAATAAAGACACATCCACACAGAGACACACATGCATACTTTTCCCATGGAAAAAAAAAAAGACACAATCACACTTAAGTGAAAGGATACGGCCTTATTAAGCATAACTGATATTTTTCACCTGATCTGTTTCACATAAAAACTCTTAAGTAAGAATCTTCAGGAAAAGTAGTAGTCATGTAAGCTGTTGAAAACTTGCAGATGAGCATTTTTCTGAGGAAGGTAACGACATAATAAACACTGTGATAGTACTTGCCACAGGCTAGGACTTTTTCAGTTTTCTAATCATAAAGATGAAGGCTTGGATGAACATGGAGAGACTCCTCTAAAGCAAGTTTTCCAAAAGAAGCTGGAGCATGTTAGAGGAATCCTACTGGAAAATATGTGCCATCCAGTGTGTCTGTATTTCAGCAGATTTTTCTTTCCATGGGTAAAATCAGTCCCTTGGCCAGCCAAGCTCTCATTATGACTGTCTAGCTATTTCTGTAGAGCCTTGCTGAAACTATTTTTTTTTTTCTTTCTTTATTCTATCATCTCCCTGCATCTCTAAGTAGGCAAACGTAATTGCATTACTCCGAAAAAACACCTTTCATGAGCCTTTGGAGACACAGATACTTCCTTTCCCATCCGTCTTATTCTGCATATCTGCCTTACAGATAATCTGTCGAGTGCAAAAGCCTGTGTATATGGATTCGGGGACACACCAACACACCCAGTGTACACAGGGTCTGCATACTCGGAAGAGCATGTTCTGGCTGTGCCGTCAGTTGTGCTTGTTGGGGCACATACAGGAAACAGACAGATCTGGGCCACAGTGTGGATATGGACTTTCCTGTCCAGCATGCCACATGTAAATACTTCTTGCAGAAATACGTGATAGCTTGTTTCATTTTCTTTTTTCTTCCACATCAAGGTCAAGATGTCATGTCCTAGCTGTTTCTCTGTTGCCATTGGCCATACCAAACTGGGTATTAATAAGACATAGCATACATACAGATCAAAGATCCAGAGACAACAAAAAATAAACAAATTTCTCAGTCACATAAAATCTTCCTCCTTTAACCAGTGGATTGGATGGGAAGAAAGACATGTCTCAAACACCAGGAGGTTCCATGGCTGTTGAACAAAGGGACAGATGAGCACTCAGGATCACTCTACTCCCCACCTCCCCCCCATTCCTGCACATATGTATGAGGACAAGAGCTGCTCAACCCATCTCTTTTCATCTGGTGATATTTCTTATGCATTAGAAAATTACAACTCACATAGCTTTAGAAAACAATGTCAAAGAAATTGAAAGGTTGCCAGGATATGAAGGAATAAGCAAGATAAAAGAAAAATCCCACAGTTGAGGGTCTCCTTCAAGGAACTGAGAAGGATTCATGGGAATCCATGAGCACTGCCTGCAGCGGTGTACAGTAACCCTACCCTTACCAAAGCTGTTACCCAAAGTGAACATACTTTGAGATGTATGTTTTTACACTCTGCAGACTCAAAGTATAATATTTAAGGAGGACATTAAACATTTTAATCAAGAAAAAAATCAGAAATTTGTATCAGAAAGTTAAGACAAGTAAGATGTAAAAGATAAAATTTTCTGAAGAAACTCATCTGACATTGTCTTCTCATAAAGACAATGATATCTCAAAATAACGGCTCAAGTTTAAGCAATACTACTTAAGCAACAATATTTTAGTGATTGATCAACAATATTCACAAGTCTGATTAGTAAGCTGGCAATAAAATGTTGAAATTGATTGTGATGTAAACAACTTGATTATTTTTATTGGTAAGGTTTGCTGAAAAAAACATTTGGCTGAACTTTTACATTTAATTTACGGGCTTGAATTCACCATATGAAAATCCCTGGAACTTAGGCATTAGGTGAATCAGATTTAAGTTAAGAACCTGGCACCAGTTTGACTCCAGAGGTAGCATTCTCACCTCTAAAACCAAATCCTGCCTCTATAGCCTGCACCATGAGGGACCCAAAATTACAGGCTGTTTGGCAAATGAATTTCTCAGTGCTGTAATGCTAGCATAGTTTCTGCAGAGGTCAAGTAGTCCTAATAATATTTTCCATAAACTGAAATTGTGTGATTGACCTTCATAGTTCTTAGCTAAAAAGGTCTTACAATGACATAAAATTATGATTATTGACTAAAATGAAAAGTTTCTCAAGGAAGGAGCAGTAACATCTATCAGCAGTCTTGGCTGGGGAGGTCCCAGCTGACTGGAGGTTAGCAAATGTGATGCCCATCTACAGGAATGGCTGGAAGGAGGATCTGGGGAGCTACAGACCTGTTCGTCTGATCTTGATACTGGGGAAGGTTATGGACGAGATCACCCTGAGTGCCATCACATGGCATATACAGGACTACTAGGTGATCAGGCCCAGTGAAAGGCAGGTCCTGCTTGGCTAATCTGATTTCCTATGGAAAGGTGACCCACTTAGTGGTGTTTCCCAGGGCTTGGTGCTGGGGCCAGTTCTGTTTAATACCACTGTCAGTGATCTGGATGAAGGGATCAAGTGCATCCTCAGAAAGTTTGCTGATGACACCAAGTTGAGTGGGAGTGTTGATCTGCTTAAGGGTAGAAAGGCCATACAGAGGGATCTGGACAGGCTGGAGTGATGTGCAGGGGTCAATGGCATGAGGTTCAACAAGGTCAAGGGCTGAGTTCTGCACTTGGGTGAAAACAATGTCGAACTACAAGCAACACTACAGGCTTGGGGAAGAGTGACTAGAAAGCTGTCCAGCAGAAAAGGATCTGGGAGTGTTGATTGACAGTCAGCTGCATATGAGCCAGCAGTGTGCCCAGGTGGCCAAGAAGGCCACCAGCATTCTGGTTTGTATCAGAAATAGCGTGACCAGCAGGACTAGGGTAGTGATCGTCCACCTGCACTCAGCACTGGTGAGGCTGCACCTTGAGTCTTGTGTTCAGTTTTGGGCCCATTACTATAGGAAAGACACTGAGGTGCTGGAGAGTTCAGAGAAGGGCAAGGAAGCTGGGTCTAGAGCACAAGTCTGATGAGGAGCAGGTGAGGGATCTGAGGTTGTTTAGCCTGGAGGAAAGAAGGCTGAAGGGAGACCTAGTTGCTCTCTAGGACTACCTAAAAGGCGATGGTAGCATAGAGGATGTTGGTCTCTTCTTCCAAGTAACAAGTGATAGGACAAGAGGAAATGGCCTCAAGTTGTGCCAGGGGAGGTTTAGATTGGATATTAGGGAAAATTTATTCTTGGAAAGGGTTGTCAGGCATTGGAACAGGCTGCCCAGGGAAATGATTGAGTCACCATCCCTGGAGGTGTTTAAAAGATGCATAAATGAGGTTCTTACGGACATGATTTAGAGGTGTACTTGGCAGTGTTAGGTTTGCAGTTGGACTCAATGATCTTAAATGTCTTTTCCAACCTGAACAATTCTATGGTTTTTGAGGTTCTTCTTACTAAGACTGTATGAGAAATAAAGCCAGATAAGTATCTTGTAAGCCAGTCTTAAGGAAAATATGACATATAAATTCTACATGCATAATTGTGTAAACTGTCAAAATTTCAGTTTTGTTTTTAGTTTTAAGTGGGAAGTTATTATGAAAATGTAAGCACAGGACTAATTTTCAGAGGAAAGGTTAGAAAAAGGCAGAAAATGGATGTAGTCTCTCTGCAGTACCTGTCACAAAGTCAGAGCTTCATTTGCCTTGTTCTTGCCACAGCAGTGGAACAGTAGAATATCTACTAAATTAGCCCTTTCTTCACCCCAAATAATTGGATGTCTTATTCCTGTATTCAGTCTTTGGAGTGTCTCCTTTAAAAAAAAAAAAAAAAAAAATTAATTAACCTCTTAAACAGCTTTCCAAGCTCTCTTCAATAGATCAGATCTTCATACTAACACACACATAAAACAATATCTGAATTTGCCCTAAATAGGGTAACATTTACCAGACATACTAGACCATGATCATATGACTTTAGTCTCTATCTCACACAGAAGAGCAGGTTTGGGAATGATTTTGACTATTTCCGTAATACATTCAAGGGATTTTGTTCAGCTTTTTCTGAATCATTTATTGGTATCAGTGAGAGGACAGGAATACTCACTGATCACTGGTTAGTTCTTGTCCATGGTGTCCCAAAACTTCTGCAGTCACAGGTGTAAAAAAAGCCCAAACCTTCTAGATGTTCTGTGGCAAACAGGCACAGGATTGTCGCCTGTGGTACATTATGCACGGCTTTCTCCATTCCAATTTTAAGTGATAAGACACTTAACTACATTCCATTACTATTTACAAGTTCAGTTACCTTCATATGAAGGTGTTTTGTTTTTTCCTAACTGGCAGGGTAATGCTTTATTTCCCTTTTCTGAATTTTCTGAGACAACTCATCTCCCTTGTTATTAACTGAAAATCATACAAACAAACCACATGCATTTATCCAGGCTGTCATCCAACCCAATTCTCCCAAGTTTCCTGTTTCTCAGCCCTTTGCTTTAAACCGTAGACCACACTGCCTAGTCCAAAATCTATTTTTAAAATCATGTATATATAAATAAGACTTAGAGTAGTCACAGGATTTTGAAAATCCCAGGTATAAAAATTAATAGCCAACATTCTGTCTTGGTCTTTTGTAAATCTAGGTGCCATCTGCAAATATAATCCCAGGTTTTGCTCATCCACATTTTGCTTGGGATACATACAAACAGGCACTTTTTGCTAGCCCATCCTCTGTTTAAAGGAAGAAATAACAAGTTGCCAATGTAGATTTTTGGAGGAAACTGATAGTTCAGACAGAATATTGTATAGTAAGTACTCGGTGAATATCTTCTTGTGCTCTGGAAGTCACTTGTAGGGTTTTGGTTGATATTGGCAACACAATAACAATTCAGTTTTTCTGCCTTATTCCTATAAAAGATGAGAATCTGTCCTTTCCACCACCACTTTAATGTTGCTCAGGGAAGCAAGAAAAACACATGTGTTCCGTTGAACGACTGTTATTTAAAAATAAATCTTTGTTTTTTGCAACACTAGATACTTTCTGTTTCAGTACTAATTCTTCCAGGTCTGCTGTTACTCCTGGACAATTTATTATGCATTTGTGTCATGAGGGATCTCCACCTTTCATGCAAGAGGCATGTGTTTAAGCAGCATTTGGACCTGTGGGCATTTTTCTAGGAGTTGTTTTGTTTTTTTCTGAAAAACTGGGCAGCTGCAGGAAGCCATGATCATTGACCTGACAGTTACAGCAGTGCTCTCTGAATTGTTATTGCACTAGAGATCCTCTAATACAAGTCTGGAGGCTGCTGCCAGGCAGGCCTTGGTGGCCCTGGGCACTACTGAGTTTCTGTTAAGCTTGCACAAGAGTGGTGGTATTTCCCCACTCTCTTTCAAAATATTAGTTTGCGCAAGTCCATTTTCCTTCCTTGCATTTGGCTGGCTCTCAGCAGGCAGGGGATTCAGTCCTGGTTATTACAAGTTCAGTCCTGGCACTCTGGGCTTTCACGTGAAGCTGGGGCATGGGCCAGGTCTGCATTTCAGTAGCAGGTGGTTAGAGGACAAGTGCTGATAAGCTGGTGCTCAGGGCTGGTTTGATGCCACTGCGCTGAGCACTGCCAGGGTGTCCTGCTTGCTGCTGAGCTGTATGTGGAAGAAAGGTCAGAGCAAGTGCAATTGGCATAACCCTGACCCAAACCTGGGTAAATAGCGCATCATAAAGTGTTGCCAACCTGGAGAAGACCTACCAAGTATGTAATGCATGGCATAAAACCAAAGAGTACTACCAGGGCCTGTGATCACACATACTCACTGAAGTACTGTTGTTTGTCTTGTGGGCCCTCTATTTGTAAGGATTACAGATTTTGTTATTTTTAACTGACTGTTGTGAAACTGCATGACGATGGTTTTTTTTGGTTTTTTTTTTTTTTTTTTTACTTTTAGATTTTTTTAAAAACTTTTTTGATTTCTAGGCACAACATATTCAAATGTTACATTCCTTTACGCCTTACCCTCAAACGTGAACACTCACACAGCAAAAGATGTCTCATACTCCTCGTATGTTAAGGGGCTGATTTTCTACAGTTCTTCTGTACAGGTAACTTCATAAATGACCAGATTCCCAAAAGAGCCTGACTGTTTGTGAACTGGAGGTAAATGGGACGAAGATTTTGCCATTAGAGTTTTGGAGACTTTCTGAGTATGCAAAATCAGAGAGCTTTGCTTACTGCTCTATTCACTGAGGCACAATCAAAAATCTTTGGAAATCATGTAAGAAGAACCTAGATTTCATGTGACAGGCATTAAAGAAAGCTCCCGAGAGTTACTCTTGTCTTCCTTAATACAGGCTAATGCTGCTTGCTTGTCTTTGAACAGCAGCAGGCTCTGGACTTGTCCTATTTCTAGCTTATGAACTGCCAGGCCTATCTTGAGTTTTTCCTAATCTACAGCCCAGAACATGTGGAAATCTCATCAGACATGTTAAATCCTTATCTTCCCGTGGGGTTGTTTTTCAGTGAATGCCCCTCCCTTTGACATCCCTCTATGACAATTGGATGCCTTGTTCAGGGCAGAAAAGATTACTTTTTTTTTTTTAACTGAAGAGATATGGTGAAGCTCACACCTAGCCAACAAGAAGTACTTGCTTGTGCTAACCAGGACTTGATCTGCCTTCTGCTGGCTTTGGTGAGTAAAAAGGTAAAAAGACATATATACTTTACTTTGAACAAATGAAACATCCTCAGGTACTAGTTCTATAGGGTTATTTTTTTTAGATTGGGCAACGCTGTGCAGTTCACCATGAAGGAACACATACTTCTTGTTGCTAGCCAGCTTTGTATTTAAGCAGGAAAATACCTGATCACTGAATGTTGCTGGTTGCTGAGTCAACTATGATTTTTTAAGACAGAAGAAAAGTTTTGAAAAAATGTGGATTTGCACAGAAAAAAATATCAGCAACAACCTTAGTAAAGTTGAAAATGGAAGATGCTAAGACATCTTTGTAAATCAAAACCCTAAAACTCTACAAACCTACTCTAGTCTGTTTGGCACTCTGTGAGGACAGAAATAACATACTCAGTTCATCCAGAGTTCAGTTTTTCTCTTGTATAATAATAGTTTTATTTGAGAGCAAACTCTCCTGCCTTCTCTAATTTACCAAATAATTAGTAATTGCTAAATTAAACCTGTGGCATATGTAAATTTACACCGTCCCTGACACGGTGAGCATAAAAGGACACTGACTCCTATGCTAGTGCTTCCAGTAGGGTATAGCTGAGGGTTTTGCTGTGGAGCTGCCCCTGCAGAGGCATACATGATGGTGTTTTATTTTTTAATATCTTCTTACATAAAGGTTCTGGATACCATGGAAGGTATGTAGCAAAGAGTTGGGCTATCTTTTAGGAGGAAGGGGGAACTAGTAAATATCTTTGACACTTATGGTTTCTTCCAAAATCAGAAAGAACATATTGCTTATACCAGATCAATTCCAAGACCAATAAATTTGAAGAGGGTATGAGCTTTTACCTTTCTTTGTATGCATGTCCCTTAGCATATTTCTACTGTGTTCTGTAGCAGAAGCATTTTTTTTGCTTCTGGCTCAAGGATGTTGGTACTTTCAGTGTTGATGAACCCTTCTGCACTGTAAAGGAAGCTAAAATAACAGTCTTTACAAGAACATTTGGCATTCAACATAAAGAGACTCAAATACCACACGAAAAAGATGATAGTCACTTATCATCTCTATGCTCAATAATGACTGCCCTCAAAATTCTTCAGCTTAAATCTATGATGGTCAGGGTCTGGGATGCATCACAGACTTCCTGGCTTTATTCTCAGGGTTATTGCAACATTTGTGTTGTGCTGTGCAGGGACAATGAGATGGTGGGAAAGGGCTCTCAGATCTGGGGTATGACTTCTTTGCAACCAATAGTTAAGCTTAGAAATGGTGTCATGTGAGGACACTCAGTAATGTGGCTGCATTTAAATGACTCTTCTACTTCTTACATTGTAAGTTGTAAGTGGGGTGTTCTGACAGATAGTCTGGTTGTTGGCTTTAGAGTGATCCTGAAAGGCCTTCAAAAATCTAGGTGACTCTCGCTTTGCGTTAGCAAATATTCCCAATATGTGCACAGGAAAACCTGAGCACAGAAGAAAGAACTGGGAACTTTGAGAAGCCTAAACAGTAAATTAGTTGTAGTGATTAATTACATCTCATCTATTAATTCCTGTGCAACTAAAGAATCATACTGCCTTGCAAAATAATTCCCATGCCTTCCCTTTATTCCTCCACACTATTTTCCCACAGGCCTCCTTGTAAGCTCAGGGGTGGACATGTTTTCCAGCCTAGAGTCAAGACCTGCAAAGAGCCAGCTGTGTATTTGATTTCTGTAGTTGCTCTCAGACCATTAGTGTTGTTCAGCTTGGAGAGCCAAATAGCTCTGGGGCAAAGTAATTGTTTTCCATGCATGGTTTGCAACTAATTGTAGTACAAAAGAAGCCTGGAGCACTGGATGTCTCTTTTCAATACTGTGATACTCGAACAAGAAGGATATATTTGAGACGTGCCATCTTCTTAACCCCAAAACTCTACATGATAAATATGCTCTAGCAGGTTAGAACACACTAAGAAATCTCCTGCCTTCCCTTTGTGTCATTTTTTCACACTTACAGGGGAGCAAATTTGTATAGTATCACACATCTGTAATAAAGAAGGGATTTTTATTCCCTCTGTTGTCCAAAAACAGTAAAAGAAGTCAGAGGGTAAAAGCATTTTCAGATTTGTGTGTTCAAATTGAGGCTTCTGACTTTTCTTCAGCTGGCTAAACTCCGCAATCTACTTCTTGGAGATTCTCGGTGTTGATTTATTGAGTATGTTTTCATGCAGAAAAAAGACAGGAAATGCATTTGAAAAATCCTAGGTTGTGTGTTTTACTGCTCAATTCCAGCTCCGTGAGAGGACCCACTTTCAAGAGATGTGTTACTTTTGTTGTGTTGGGTTCCATTTAAGAGACAAGATTCTAAATCTGGTTTAGTTTAGGCATGCTGAAACAGAAAGATCTAACAGTCTGAAAAACTGTGAGATATAAATACCAGGGAGAGAGGGGGCAGGGGAAGGGAAATATTTAGGATGGTAGGCAGGATAAATATAAGCAAAGGAAAATTGAGATGGAACATAATAAGAAAAATCCTGGAATTGAAATGTGTGCAGCTGAGTTACAAGTATAGTTGCACAATCCTAGCTCTTTAGGATACTACTCAACATTACATTCGAAATACACCAGAAATGTAACTATATATCTATAGGATCTACCTGTAGAAACTATCTGAAGAATTTGCCTATGTTTCTTTCTTTGTCCCCTCTTTTTCTGTTGCCTTTTAAAGTGCTTCTCACTGCAATAGCAGACAGGAGTTCTGGGGAAAACCTGCTGAGGCAGGGAAGTGGTCTGCATGGCCTGTATACCTGATCTGAACACAGCCTCAGGACGCCAGTCTTCTTTCTTTAACAGATCCCTGTGAGCACATTCCCATGCAAATAAGTAGTATTTCCTAGGAACAAATCCATATAAAATCTCTCTTTTACCCTTCTGCTAGAACAATGTTCCCACATAACCTTACAGCTATCTGAACTGAAACTAGGTTTTCAGATTCCCCAAAGCTAGCTGAACCTTAAAAGTGGCATCACTTCTCCCTCTGCCATGTAGGAAGCACCCCTAGGTCATTATATTACACAGCTAAACATCCCATGTAGTTTTCCCTATGTGTCTACTAAACAGATTTATCTGTTTATAGTGGTGGGGGTTTGGCTATTTTGTGTTGTATCTAGTGGGGGCAACAGAACTTAAGTTCTCTCCAATACCAGTGTTCTGTCTTTTTGGTTTTTATTATTTCAGTTGTCTTCAAATAGGCTTTAAACAAAGGGGAGAAGGTAAATTTGGGTCCTTCCCAGATCTGGGTTGCCTGCAGATTTGCTGGCCTTGAGTAATTATTTATTTATTTATTTATTTTTAAAGTTCTTAAACATGTCAGGCAGGATTCAGCCATTACCAGGATTTTATATAATGCTTCTACTCCCTTACACATTGCCAGCTGTTAAGAGCACATGGATCAAATGCTAGGTGGCCCAGCTTCTGGAAGCTGCAGGCTGAACTAGTTGAAAAGGACTTGAGGCACATTGCCCAAATGTGAGGGTTTTTTTAGATGGTAAGTCATCCTGCAGCTTAAAACTAGAAATGGATCCAGACAAACATCCCTGAAGTTGAGAAGAAATATAGATACAAACTTTGAAACTAATATTTTTCTCTACTGGAAAAGAACCCTCTAATTTTCCATTTATCCCATTCCTCCTTTTCCTAGCAAAGCAGTATTTTTCTGATCATGTGAATTTTATTTACTGACTACCAATTATATGGTGAGTAATTGGATGTCTTTGCAGGACTGGAAATGGAATATTGACTTCTTAACCTGTAGATATTTCAGCTCTACGCTACCCCAGTGGTGAGTGCAGATCAGTCTCTAATGTGCTCCATGCCATGTGGTGGGATTCAGCCTGGTGGTGTCAGGAGTGTGCATCCCAAGTAACCACTGGCTCTATTGACAGCCTTGGGAAAGGAGCAGGGACAAAATGGGTCCTAGAAAGAATGTCCCTCTAACTTTTTTCATTGTCTGAACAGACTATCTATGGCTATCTGGAGAACACAAGAGCACTTCTTGTAATCCAAATCTCGATTTGCTCATGCTGAGCACCTGCGGAGCTCGGTTATCTTTCACTGACATTAGATGAAAATTAAATATTTGATTTAGCTGCAGGATTTTAAGCAACTGCCTAAATCACTGCTGGAAAAGTAAATATGATTTTAAAAGAAAATCTTGTAGTACATAAACTGCCAGAAGGAATCAGCACACGGCATCGCTTTAGCTGGGAGAGGGGAACAATTCCTGACATTTCACAGCAGTAGATCTTTTCTTTCTGATCCAGCAGCAGTTGATAACTTACCCTGAGCTGTTGTAATCCCCACTGCGTCCCACTAATATGCCTGTTTTTTTGCTTGAGAACGAATGGTGAAAAAATGCAGCCCAGTTGTTAGAATATAGAAACTTACTACATGAGGAAAGCTTGTGAAAAGACGCCCAGCACAGAGAGTGCTTTTATTCATATGGATAAAGGTCTGTCTTTCATTTCTCTCTCTCTTTCTCTCTTTCTTTTTATCTCTGTCTTTCTTTCTCTCTTTCTTTCTCTCTTTCTTTGTCTCTTTCTCTCTTTCTTTCTCTCTTTATCTCTTTCTCTCTCTCTCTTTCTTTCTCTCTCTTTCTCTCTTTTTCTCTCTTTCTCTCTCTTTCTCTCTTTTTCTCTCTTTCTTTCTCTCTTTCTCTCTCTCTTTTTTTTTTTTTTTAATCCCGTGGACATTTTTCCTCCTATAGCTTTTGTGAATCTTCCCCTTGTTGCTGGGAGATTTAAAACAAACAGCCAAACAACCAAGTGTATTTAATGAACTCTGAATTAACTGAGAGAATTTCTAGGTTTCCCACTTCCCCAATTGGCCTAAAATCACAAAAATAACCTCATCTTGTTATAATCCTGTTTCACAACTCGTTTTTCCCTGCTCAATTCTGCCCTAGACTGGATTTTCTTTCTTCTTAGCTCTCATTTTTCCCCTGCCACACGTGTATCCACTCTTCCTCTCTCTCACAAACAAGCTTGCTCACACACCCACACACATCCACACTCATAGATCAGGAGTGGTTTGGAGCTCAATTTTAAAGATGTTTCTCAACAACAAAAAAGTTTTCATTGTTTCTGATGTGGAGAACAACTAACTAAACAAAAGAAACCAGAGTGGGCAGTAAAACCCTTGTGGTCTGCAAACTCAGTTGTGGGAAATGTGGTGTTAATTTTCCTTATTTTAAAATCCACTAATGCCTCTCACAGAACTTGAAAGAACATTTTGTTTACTTAAAAAATAAAAAAATAATCTGATGACTTCGTTATATGGGTTTTATTTGGGTTCTTTCTTTTTCTTAACTAGGAAACTTTGTAGGAAAACAGGATATTTGTCTCTGAAGAGATTGTCTGCTACTTATTTCCCACATAAACTTCCTGCTGTTGCTACTTCAGAAACTACTGTCTAATCTGCTTGTGTCCCAGGCCTTTAACTCTATCACTGTGCACCTGGTCCCCGAAACATGGGCTTTCAAAATGAGCTTGCCCCCTCATAACACCCCTGCCTCTAATTTCTTTAGCATCCACTGACACAGGCACCTGTCAAGTTTGCCCTCACTCGTTTTTCCCTTTAGTATTCAGTTTGTTCTTCTCTGTCCCTCAAATTTGGCTTTTTCCTCTCATGCCATTATTCATAGTACCTAAACTTGATCCAGCACCATCTTTTGTTGTAACGTATGGGAAACAGCTCCTTCATTTTGTGGATGTTTCAACACTGTCTCACTGCATACAGAAAACACCCACAGCCTTGCAAATCTCCCTGGAAATTTGATTTCCTGTTTTGCTTTGACTTCGTATTCACTCCTTTCATCCTCACATTAGCACACTTGTTATGACCTTCCTTTCTTTAGTTTAACTATTCTCTATGGAATGTGATAATACCATGCCAAAAGAATTTTTTAATAATATATAATATAATATAATATAATATAATATAATATAATATAATATAATATAATATAATATAATATAATATAATATAATATAATATAATATAATATAATATAATATAATATAATATAATATAATATAATATAATATAATATAATATAATATAATATAATATAATATAATATAATATAATATAATATAATATAATATAATACAATATAATATAATACAATATAATATAATACAATATAATATAATACAATATAATATAATATAATGCTGTTTTCTTCAATTAGTGCAGATTACACAGTCAACTGTGTGTTAAAAGGTCAATGTACAAAAACCTTATAAAAGTATTGATCAGCCTGTAAGCCAGTGATATTTTTGTAATATTCTGGTGGCACAATGATTAAACTGATTAAGTCATAAATGGTGAGGACATCCACTTCAGTCAGTTCAGCTCCTGGAACAGCCCCCCAGCACCCGGTCTCCCAGTGTTCTGGATAAACGTGCTTGGAGTTCACCGTAAAACCTCGGGTCAATGGACTGCCGAGTACTCAAACAAAGCAAAATGTTCTGCCCACGTGCAAAGCCAGCCCTTCCGCCTGTGCTGCCACAGGTGAACTCCTGGCAGGGAAGTGTGACCTGGTGGCAGACCTACAGCAGATGCCACCTTACTGCTCTGTGATGAAGGTGAGCTGTTCCTTCTCACTGGTGACATGTTTTCCTCTCCTGCCTGGCAATTTGACTGGTTGCTCTGCAATATCCAGATTGTCTCAGATCTAATTTGATTTAGAAGAAGTTTCCAATTAATTCTTGCTAGAAAATAATCACAGTGCAACAGTTTCAAAGAAGAAGCCTGAATGTGTCCAGCACTAACTACTGGGGCTCCACTAATGGCTCTATCAAATTAAGCTAAACCTTGAGACCGTTTGGAGAATGGAATGAGTTTTTTGGGGGGGGGCAGTGGTGGCTGCCTGCATGTCACACCAGGAACACTGCACACCAGCTTTCTGTGATCTCTGTGGCGTGCCAGGACTCGGGGCCAAAACTTAGTCCTAACTGCTTAAGGCCCTGATTACCTGGGAGATGCTCCTTATTTGCAGTGTCACATACCCAGAGCTGGTGACGAGCGAGCCAGAATGGGAATGCGTCAGGATGATGTCTGTGGCAGCACACTCTGTATTGCAGCCTGCGTTGGCTCACTTGCTAGGCAACCTCTGAATGCAGGCTCTCTCAAGTGGTTGGGAGGAGGTGAGCTGATCTCCTTTAGAGCAGGGCTAGAACAGAGCAGCTCTGACCCCGAATCATTATTCTGCTGATGATTAGTTAACAATGGGAACAGTTTATTAATTAACTGAACTTGTCTCTCTTTGCTTTAATTTGGGAAAAGCAATTAACTACTAGGGTTGATGAACCAGAGGGTAAATACACAAACGTCTAGTCCCAAAGCCCTCTGCCTTTCTTCATATAAAAAGAACATTAACGCACCTGTAATGTAAACTTTTTGCAACTCTCCTGCTAGAGCTTGTAGGAATGAAGCTATGTAGAGCGAGCAGTGTGGGTGCAGTGTTGGCACCCACATACTACAGAAGCTGGGCGCTGGGCACTGGGCCACAATCAGTATGCAGATGTGGCTGGTGCATCAGGCCCTGCATGCGTTTAACAGTTGCTATGCATCTTTGCACCTAGCATTGGTGCACAACAACCTTGTGTGGAAGGGATTTCCTTCTTATCTCTTACCTTTACAGAAACCTTCTTTTGAATTGCAGCTACTCGTACTTGCAGTAGCAGAGAGGTTTTGTTGTTATCTAGATAAGGATCACTAGATCCATCACTGACATATATTTGCCTTCTGGATGGAAAGCAGGAGCCTTTATTACTGTTTCCTGTACGCTTTACAACATTGTTGTCCCCTGACCCTCTCCAACTCCTAGCCCTCAGTACGGAGGAGAAAAACGCTTCCAGGTGGTATCCTGCCCAGGCAGATTGAAGTTGCACAATTGAAATCTGTAATGATTTCCATCCTTCTGGGGATCAGCTGGCCAGCTATAAGCAAAAAGTGATTCTAGGTTTGAAAGATCCTGGCAGCTGAAGGGATAAGCTGTTGAACGGTCATTAACTGATGCAGGCAGGCAGTTGACTCTTAGGAACTCTAAAGCAAAAGGAGAGGCAACTCGGAGGGGAGCGAGATATGTGTTTTTATTTGAATTTATTCTTCAGCTGTTGTTTGTTATCATGGCCCACTGATTCCGTAGTTAATTTTGTAGCAGAGATTTTGTAGTTAATTTGCAAACTCAGGTCTCATTTTTCCAGGGGTGAGTTCAATTATTTAGTTTGTCTCGGACTCTCATGTGACAGATTAGGCACCTGCATTGTAATTATGAACAGACATTTTCTTTTCCCAAATACTTTTCTTGGCTCTTTCTCATTGATTCCAGGCAGAGTTTAGTAACAGCCAAGGGGAGTTAATGACTTAACTACTAACTTACTTTCTTCTTCAGTGCTTAGTGAGATGAGCTTGTGAAACTGCAAACTTGTTTCACTGTTATATATTAATAGTCAGAGTGTGGTAACACCTAGAAGAGAAGATGAGAATACAAGCTAGGCTTCCATCTGTCAAATGCCCTCCTTCCTTGCTGGGCAAACTGTGTGACAAAAGGAAAGAAGTAAAGCAGAAAGAGATGGAGGTAAAGGGGGAGACAGCAACAAAGATGGGGACAGATGTTAAATAAACAGACCTTCCAGTCTCATCTGTGAGCCTGCTCTTTCTCTTCAGCTCTTTTATGGAGGACCTTCCTTGCAATCAAAGCAGAAATGGAGGCTGAAGCCTGAGCATGAAGTGGGACAAAATGTCAGCTTGAAACCTCAAGACACTCTCTTCTTCAGAGAGGAATTGTCACAGGAGAACTGACAGGAGGATGGATATGGACTAGCCTCAGAGACCCTGTGCAGAAGATAGCACATAATGAAGGATCTGAATTTTGGTGACACTTCTGTCACTGATATGGTTCAGAGAAAGACAGAACATTTAATTACAATGGGTTTCAATTACATGAGCTGCTGGCATAGTGTGTAGTCAAAAGCCTGTATGGAATAGGTCCTCCAGGTGGCTGAGCATACTTTCAAGACAAGATATTAAGGGTAGACGAGACATGAATCAAAATTGGTTTTGGTGAAGGTGCGCTACAGAGCATCTTGCTAAGAAGAAGCTAAAGTTTGTAAATGGGCAAAGGGAGCATTGACTTGTCTCTGAGATGTCTGCCACAAACTAGTTTGATTTGTGAATGCCACAAGCTGAAGTAATAAAATAAACTCAACCCTGCATGCAGCCTGTGAATGCCTCTCTTCTGAAAGACAAAATACTTTCAGGTGTCGTCTCTGCTGAGGAAGTTTATTATTGAAGAGTTTTTTTGTGGTGTTTTTTTTTTTTTTTTTTAAAGCTGATGACATACCTTTCGGGTAAGTGAATAAAATATTCCTCTTCTTGGATTTTATGACTCCTCTTCCCATCCTCTCTGGTGTTTGTCCAGCAGACAGCAGCAGAGCTGCCTGCTCACTCCTACCCTGTACACCCACTGAGTGGAATAAGTAAAAGGAATGAGCAAAGGGAAACTTGGGGTGTAACTGAGCAGTTGGACTTGAGGAAAGTAAAGAATAAATATTTGTCATAGAGCCTGTATGTTAATGACCAGCCAGGGTTCAGAAAATATCAAGCTCAACAGTCTGATCAAACACGACAAACTTCTCTTTAAGAAGGGAATTCAAGGCCTTACTTTCTCAGGACCAGATCCAGACCGGGATTTAGGCATCATGACATTCAGTCTAGCAATTCCTCCTCCCATTTCACCTCAATTCAAAAGTTTGGTTACAGCACAGGAATGCACAGGGCTGACTTCCGATCATTATGTAATAAATTTAGGTGCCTAAGAATAGCAGTCACACCAAATGGAGGGGATGAGAGAAAGTCTAATCCAGCCAACTGGCAATGCTGATGAGACTGGGGACTCTTAGGCTCTCTATGTTGCCTAGATTTAGAAAATTATCTCAGAGGTGACGTTTCTGAAGTGGAGATTCAGCTTCTGAAACTATTTCTGGAAGTGCCTGGCCTGTGTTTTTTGGGTAAACACCAGTATTTTCTCATAAAACCTGTCTGAAGGAGAAGCAACCACCTTTGTTTCATGGCTAGATTACTCATTCAGGAAGCGTTAAAGATGAGTACAGACCTTCTGCCTGCAATGATGCCACAAATAACTCTCATATGGGAAGACATTCAGCATTTCTCGAGGCTGGGTCAATGTGCACAGATTCACTGGAAAACAACTGGGGATACAGTATGATTAAACACTATAGTTATTGAACCTTGAAACACTAGATTGTTCATGCTTTTCAATGATTTACTTGTTCCATTCATTTTGAAGGCAGTGGCTATACATTCATAAAACTTCATGCAAAAATATGGATGGGAAGTTATCAGATTCTGGCATGCCAATAGCTAACAAGTTCAAGATTACTTCTTCAATGACAGGTTCCCGCTTTGAGTGTTAGAGTGAAGGGTAGGACCACTGGTTTCTGAACTTCTATAGCACTAATAGGACCCTCCTGATGGCTTTAGTGGCCTAAAGTAGGACAGATTAAGGAACAGATAACATACCACATAAAATGGCATAGAGATGTCTGTTCTTCTGAGCAGGCAATATGACAAAGGAGAATTCAACAGGAGAGCAGAAGACTGGCATACAGCTCTGTTGCAACAGTCAAATAGACTGAAAACCATCATGCCCTCAAGAGCTGTCATTTTCTTCTAAGTGTGTTGCAGGCCTTTTTCTGTGCCCAGAAGCAGGGTCTGCAAAGATATATTAGATATTTCTTTTCCATGCTCTTCCCTTTTCTCACTTTCACCTGAGGGCTGATGCAGACACTTGATCATTATGATTTCCAATGACTCATGCTCAGCAACACAAAGTTAAGTAGATTACCAAACCATTCTCCAGGAAATACTGGTGGGTATCCTCAGGAATTTAGGTTAGGTTCAGGTAAACATCCCTCACACTGCTTCTTCTGATGACCGGAACAATTTGGTCTTTTCTGCTTTCTGTTTCTAACAACAAAGGTCCTGTTCTCAGCTAAATTAAAAAAGTATACTTGGTAATAAAAAATATCAAAACAACAAAAAACCAACAAAACCCTCCACCAGAAAATATAATGATATACCAGAAGAACCATTTATGCATTAAAAGCTCTTCTCAATTTTCAAGAAGGCATTCGAAGCTCATTAAAAGAGGCTTTCTTTTAGTGTGGTTGTGGTTTTCATTTTCTGTCTTCTTAAAACAGCTTCTGTCACAGACAAATCACTTTCTCTGGCATTTTCAAGCACATATTTCCTAGCAGTCATGCTAATACCATCACAGGAGGGAAGGATTTAACTATTGCTGTTCCACATCTGCCTCAGCAGTGAACAATTCTGTTTTGCAATTACCTTTGATTATAACTTCTGCTGTAGGGAAATGTAGCCACAATACAGCCCTTCGCTTTAAAAATAAAACCAATGAACTTACCCAATGACTAAACCTATTCCTCTGCTTGGTTAAATTGGTGCAATATGAAGAGACCTTCAAGTCCAGTCCTAGCGATGTACCCAAGGTGCAGCGCACAAACTTGAGGTTTTGTTGCACGCTATACTAAAGATCAGACTGGAATAAGGGGCAGAACTATTTCTCTGTGATGGTGCGTTTAGACCAAGTTGGTTCATTTCATCTGCAATCTGCCTTCACTGTCCGGGTAGCAATCTGTGGTGACCTTATCCACAATGTTTGCTATGTAACCATCTTATCCAAAATGTTTTCAAGTCAATGCAAAACTTCTCGTTGCTTCTAATAGGTTTTGTGTAAGGCTTTAATTCGAACACACATGGGAAGCCTCAATTATAGCCTTCATCTCCATGCTTTGAAACTGTGGCCTTGGCCACCCAGCAGGAAGAAAGCTTCCCCAGTGCCAACAGCTGTATTTTTTATTGTTGTATTCCTTACAGGCAGTGTCACTCAGTGAAGTCTGATTTAGCAAGGTTCTTAAAACACATTCTTAATTTTAAGTCAGCTTATGGGCCTGTGTAAATCAGAGAGACTGCCAGGGTGCTTAAAATCAGATAGGTTCCCACCTGACTCCCAAAAAATGCACAGAGCCAGAATAGTCATACCCGCAGCTAGCAACCGTCCTTATTACTGACGCTACAAACTAATACTGTATTACTGGGGAATGAAGATAGGGCACTTTTCTTTCTGAGACATTCTGTTGAAGTAGCTGAAACAAAGCACACACTCCCTGGGCAGAGGAAGAAAGAGACAGACGGTCTTGAAGTAGGGAACAGCTGACAGGATTGATGTGGAGATAGTCACTGGTAGGAATAAACTCATTGATGAAGAGTTAAGTAGTTGAAGAGGACCAGAAGTCCTAGGACTAAATACTAGAACACAAAACTCTGCCTGAGTTTTTGCTATGGATGCAGAAACACTGGATACTGTAGTTGAATTGCTTCCTGATGATAGCACTTCTGACCCATCATCTGTGGTGCTTTCTTCATGAGTCTCCTGAGCTGAGAAGGTACAGCAGCATTGCCAGTAGAGTCTACCTGGTTTACATGGACTTAGTGTGCGTTCTAGGCACATCAGTGTGTGGTTTTGTAGAACACTGAGACTGACCTGCTCTCTTATTCTTTTTTACAGGAGGTGAACTTGGTATTTTATTAGCTTTACTATTACCTCATTTAGCAAGTTGAGTCAGCTCACAAGTTGGACAAGCATCAAGATGGGTACAAAGGAAAGAGCAGCAGCTGTCCACAGCTGTGGCAGGGGGAGGAACTCTCTTCTTCAGCAGTTAGACAAGTGCAACCACTTCTTGCAAGGTCACAGTTTTTCATATCTCTTGCCCCAGTAGCACCACCTGTATTTTCAGAGATCAATGATCTACTCTGGTTCATGTCATCCCTCTCTATGTAGGGTAGTGCAGCAGAAGAACTGAGACACTGCAGATGAAGAAAGGTGGTGAGTGCAGCACTTGAGATGGATCTCCAGAGGAGGCCACAAAAACGATGAGAAGGCTGGAACACCTCTCCTGTGAGGACAGGCTGAGAGAGTTGGGGTTGCTCAACCTGGAGAACAGAAGGCTCCAGGGAGACCTTATTGTAGCCTTTCAGTCCTTAAAAGTGACTTATAAGAAAGATGGCGACAGAGTTTTTAGTAGGGCCTGTTGTGATAGGACAAGGGGTAATGGTTTTAAACCAAAGGAGGGGAGATTCAGGCTAGACATGAGGAAAACATTTTTTACAATGAGGGTGGTAAAATAGGGGCACAGTTTGCTCAAAAAGGTGATAGATGCCCCATCCCTGGAAACATTCAAGGCCTGGCTGGACAGGGCTCTGAATAACCTGATCTAGTTGAAGATGTCCTTGCTCATTGCAGGGAATTACATTAGATGACCTTTGAAGGTCTCTTCCAACCCAAACTATTCTATGATTCTATGATCCTGAGTAGATGTTGAGGAACAAGGAATTCCTCATTTAGTCTGTCTTCTTATAGAGCCCATGTCAAGCCACTTTGCCTTCAAGAGACCATGTTTTTCCCTTTTTACAGGAAAACAACATCTTTCTGCCTTCTAAAAGTATAGCAAGGCTAAATTATTTATTTTTCAGAAAAAGTAGTTGGTTTCAGTTTCAGACCTGTCAGTCCTTCTCGTGGTTGTTTTGCATACACTTATTTTTTTAAAAAAGTATGGGAGACAAGAAGACTGAAGGGTAGAGCTCCAAAACAAATTTTAGTGGCTATTACTGTAGCAAATAGTTGGATTTGGTAAACATATGAACAAGAGTTTTTTCTTCTCAGCACTTTTTTTTTCCCCCCACAGAAGAATGTAAGCCACTCTTTATTAGGTGTAAATTGTGTATTACTGCATCAGAAGAATGATGTCAACTTACTTGGGATCATGGCTTGGCTCACTCCAGCTCTGCTCCACTTTGCAGGACTACTTTGCAACTGTAAAGTGGCATCCTACTGATTTCTTCTGCAACCCTATTCCTCACATCTCCTCTGGTGTCTGTGTTTCCTGATTTTAAAGCATGATGTCTTAATTGTGGACAGAGAAAAGACATAAGGATAGGAAATGTCCTGATTTGTCTTTTAACTGCAGTTCTTACTGGTATTTATTTCAAAGTGTAATTACAGGAATGGAAATGACTGCACAAAAATGGACTTTTCCTACTAACGATCTCTGCTGCTTGCGTACATTTGAGTCAAATCAAATCAGACCTTTGTTGACACAAGTTTTATTGCAAGTCATATTTATTTTCCAGTCCCTATTACAAAATAGTCTTGCAGCAAGGGCTGTCTTTGGGAGAGCAGAAGGGAAAAGAACCAGAGGGACCAGCAGTGCAAAAGTCACTTCTGACGGCTGCTTCTCTTGTCACAGGCAGCATTTGCTGCAGAAACTGTTAGCTTCTCCTGCCCCCTCGTGCGGGCATGTGAGCAATGCCAGCGATTTTCTCACGAAAATTTGCTCAGAGAAACAACAAAATGGAACAAATGAGCAAAAGAGTTTTGAGATGTAGTGGCTATGTTGAATAGTGTTTTGTAAACTAATCTCTTTGATAGCCATGGGAAGACATCGATCTAGTCCTTTACTGGAGAATCTCCCAAATTGGTAGAAAAGAGAAGTTGCTTCTTGAAAACTTGGTTCTCCAGGCTGTAGAACGCAGAAGCTTTTGAATATGGTAGGTCTGGTGAAAATTTCAGCTTATGTGTCATGTTCAGATTTGAAGATAACTGTGTCCAAAAGTTTAATCTGAAGAATGGTATCTTCAGGAATTAAGTGTGGAAAAATCCCTCGAGCCCTCCTGCTTTACTGCTTCTCTCTGCAGGAACAGGTCTCCTACTCCTGTTCAGCTTCTGTTTGCTGGCATGTCTCTGGGGCCTGCCTGCCACCTGGTGCTCCTTGTCCAATTATCTTGTATCCAGATGTCTCAGCCTAGACACCCATACTCCTGACCTATGTCTCTCACTGCACCGAGCTTTTAAATACTTTTTGAGTGCCCTAAATTGAAAAAAATCATCAGGACAAATATCAAACAGTTCTTCAGAAACAGCATGGTCATCAAAGGGTGAGAGACTATGTAATACCTAAGTTTTGCACTCATATTTCAGTTCACAGTTTTATGTATGTGCACCAATGCTGGATCATGTTTAGAAGACTTTTTGTTTTGTTTTTCTAAGTACTAACTCAGGCAAAAATTCACTAAGGTTAATGGGAGTTGATCTGAGCAGAGAAGGAATGCAACTGGAATCAAGTCTGGAGTTTTTGGTGCTTTTTTGTTTTCCTAATACAGTCAGGGTCAGACTGGATTGAATTTTGTTCTAAAAAAATAATAGCAGAAGATATTGAATAAGAGCAGCAGCTTCCTCAGTTTATTTTAGAGGACTAAACAGTTCTAGGATGCAGACCAGGTTAGATAATTAATGCTTTTGAGCAAACTCATATCAGCATTTGCTGTGGTCTTACATATATTTTGGATGCAGCTGAACTGCCTTATAAAACAGAACAAGCAGTAATACAGGACTGATCAAGAGTAGAGAGAGAGATTAAGAGGAATGTTCAGGAGTACGAATCCTATCGTTCTTTTACTAGGCATCAGTCTTGTAGGATTTGGGCCTTTTTCATCTTGTTTTGCATAAAATAAGTCCTAAGAACACCAACTCACAAAAATGAGAGATGAAATTGTTGCTATGGTTACCGTGAACGGAGACTTAAGAACAGATTTGTAGGGTCTTCTGTTCTCTAAACTGGCTTTGCTTACTGGAAAACCTTCCTGCAAGCAGCAGGGCACCATTACATTGTACAATGTAGGGGGCGGTCGACTAGGCAAAGTCACAGAAGAAAAATCCACTAACAGTTGTTAAATACAAGGACACAGTCTCTGTGCCATGAAGTCCCAAAACTATGGGTTGCTGAAGCCCATAGCTTTCCCAGGGGAAGTATAACAGTAAGCTTGCTATGCTGCTCCTCTACCTACCTACTCATAGCCACTGCCAGGGAAAAGATAACCATCTAGATGGATCTTCAGTCTGATCTTGCAGTTCTGTCCTTATGTGGTCTCTTAATCTGAAACCCAATGATTGCAAATAAGTTGTGATCTACAGAGAAAGAAATTAAGTAGAAAGTAAGTTACACACTCTGTTACACACTCTTTCCAGCACCAGGCAGATCTGGCTGCAAATGTACAAGTAGCTATAAACAGAGAGAGTTTTTTTGTTTTTTTTTTTTTTTTAAAAAAAAGAGCCACGAATGGATTAATCAGATCCAAATTTTAAATAATTCAACCTAGAATGACAGAGTGTTGTTGTTATTGCAACTTTTTTTAAGGCCTCAATTAAGACTTGAGAAAGGGAGCCAATGCACCTTTAAAACTTTCTGCTTAATCAACTATAGCGAATGCTCATTTAATGATTGTCTTTTTGTACCAACAAGAAGTAACAACGCTTTTAGCAAAAGAAATGAAATGAGAGAGAAATTGCCTAATCAGCCCTACTCATGCAGTGCTTTGTGAGAGAGATTATTGAATTTTCAGTCTCTGCAGAATTTTAATGAAGCTCTGTCTTGCTGGAAAATCCAGTCCTTTGTCAATAAAGTTCAATAACTCGACCACCCATGTAATAAGATGTACTGCCTGAAATCTTTCCCTTGCCAAAGCCAGAGCCCTGCTGGAATCTCCCTGCAAGTTAGAAGTATTCATTTGTGTTCTGCATTTTCCTACAGACCGCTTGTAGTCGAATCTGTATTTACTGTAGTGAAAGTTTTACAGTGAGATAGAGAAAAAATTCAAATTTGTCTCAGTGTACTAGTTGCTATTCTAATAGGAATATTGCTCTGCTGAAAAGCACTACAATCAACCTGTGTTTAGGACTGCACCTGTCACACAAAAAGAACAGCAAAATGCTTCACTGAGTTAAGAAATAAGTAACAAGGTACTGTGAAAGACAGAACGATAAGCAAGGAAGGTGAAAGATGTCAGTAAGATTTGAGCTGAGGTGAAAAATGAATGGGCACAGAAATTCAGAAAGTCACTTAGTAGCAGAATATCCTTGCATCACTGCTGATGATTGGTGTCTGAGGAAAAGGGAGACCACTGATCTGCTAAATTGGATAGAGCAAATTCAAAGGGATATTCATACACACACACACAAAAGAAAAAACTGATAATTTGACTGGATTGGTGTGGAGTGTCTCTCATGTACATGCCAAAATTTAAAGTTTTTTAAAAAGTCAGAAAGTGCAGGGGTTTTAACAGAGTTCTTTTCTTGAATAACTGGACACACTAGGGTCAGACTGTTCAGCTAGTTTCAAATAGAAATTCCTTTCTGGATCTACAAGACCTTTTCTTGATGGAAGTTTCATAGTGGCACTAATTTATTACAGGGAGAAGGTGGATTTATTAACTGACTTTTCTAATAGAAAAAAACTTCTGCTCTAACAATTTCTAAGTTGATTCCCCTTTAACTCTGGATGAGATTCCAAGATGAACAAGAAAGGAATTAAAACTTCTGAAGATGAATTTGTATAAAGGAAAATCCATAGACAGCAGTGGGGAGCTGGGCTTTGATGAAGCCAGGAGAAAAAGCTCAGTAGTTCAGATGAGAGGACACAAAGTTATCAAAAAGAATGTTATCAGAAACCAATGGGGTGGTATTTAGAGAATATCATAATGGCAGATATGCAGCGGCAAGAAAAAACTTCAGAATGAACCCTGACATCAAGGTTGTGAGGGAAGTGAAGAAACCTGTAGAATATATGTCACGCAGAGCAATAGGGAGTGTGAAGATCTTCTTGTGCAGGTGCCCATAAATGTCTTCCAGATAACAGTTTAAATGAAACAAAACTAATACCACAAAGTTAGATAGACAGAATAGACAGGAAAGTAATTAGAGATACCCAGAGGGTGTAGAACAGGCAAAGAACAGTAATGCAATGAATAATGCCTGTTTTATAGAGACAGTAGAGATCTGGAAAGTTTAATGAAAATCCTTATAAGCTACAGAAATCTGTCAATTAAAATAGTGTGAGTAGCTGAGAATGTTGCAAGCTGCTTTGGAGAAGAATGTTTGTCTACTACTTAATGCAGAGCCTCATGGAAGGGTGCAATAAATGCATTAAACAATTTCACAATGATTGCCCTGGAGGTAAAAGAACTAAAGACTGGTGAAGACTAGTTTTGGGTAGCAGTACAAAGACAATGCTTTTAAGTTGGGTAGGTGTCTGAAGTTCTTGCTACCCTGACCAATATGACTCACCAAGTCATCCAGATAAAAGGAGACGTGGGTAACAAAGGACACATGTTCCAGAACTTGTGATGGGCAGCATTATAGCTCCTCTGGGAATTTTATGACATTGAATGGTAAAAATGGAAAGAAACAAGAAAGAAAACAGGTAAGTGATTCGATAATAATTATTAAGAAACACTACTAAGACTGTAGGGACTTGGAAGGAGTAAGGGAAAGAGAAATTATTCTGAAAGCAAGCAGAGATGATGGCACTGCTGAAGAGCAATTTAATAGAATGGAACTGCCCATCATGTTGAAAGCTAATCTAAGTAGAAGGACAGATTATTAAATACTTGCAGAAGAATTGTTTTCATGTGTGTTCAGACTGAAACCCAGAGAGGGATAAGGAGAACATGATCTGAATTTTTAAAAGCAAGGAGACTTCTTTCTTGAGTACTTGCTGGGAAAGAGCTTGGACTTAGAGTAGCAAATTTATAAATAAGGTGTTGAAGAGAGTAGACCTTTGAGACCTCAGGAATAGGCTGGTAGTGTGAAGGAAGCAGCTGTTTTAAAGGATGTGGGTACCAGGAAAGATCCAAGTGAACAAAGCCTGGAAAGGGAAAACGGAGAAAACACCAGAGGAAGAAACACATGAAAATGAATGTTTGAGGCATAAGATGTGTCCTAATAACAACAAAGAGAGGAAAAAGGATTGCCAACAGGACTAGAAATTGGAGAGGGTTTGGAGGACAATGAACTTGCATATGCCAGTGTTTGTTTGCTGGAGTCAGATAATTGCCAGAGCATTTGTGTTTTGTGCCTTAGAACAAAAGTCTGGGAAGTTTCCAGACTGTCTTGCTGAGTGTACAAACCAAATGAGATTAACTGGTTGCTAATGAACATAAGGTAAGAACCTCTTCCACTGTATTTGCCAAGTTATATTCTCCCAAAGGCGGGTGTGTGTTAGCCAAACCTTTTTAAAGTGATTCATTCTCAGTCTCTTAAACTTATTCAGAGATGATAACAAGTGCCATTGAATGATACATCCTAGGTCAATCACAAGACATGTTTCTCCATGCAGGATTTAGTGGGTAAGATTCTGACCTTTATGTGGAAAGGAGTCTGAAAAGTCTGTCTTGACGGTCCCTTTTAGTTTTACACTTCAATAACACAAAGCATGACATCTCATGTTCTTCATACGGAGACATCATTATTTATAGAACCACAGCCTGGTGTGTTCTCTATATTCAGAGTACGTAGTATTTTCTTGCAACAAAGTTTTCTTACTGCATCCTTTATTTTATTGTGAATCCTTAATGAAAATATACATTGAGCATTATATTACATTAAGCAGGTGAATTATTAATCTCCAGTGGTATAAAGTGACAGTTCCTCAGCAAATTGTCTTAAGGGAATGGACTACCGAACAGAGAGGATGTATGTTGGTGCCCAGACCTCCCTTCAAAACCACCTTATTCATTCCTTTAATGCACAGTAATTCCACACCATAAGGAGTAACAATACAGAGGAAAAATGGAAGCCAGTTACATGTGAAATGCATGGGTTTCTCTGGAGGAGCAATGGCCAGTATGGGGTGCCAATACTTGTAAAAGTGGGATTGAGTCACAGCCTTGTAGATGATGTAGGTCATTGTGGCTAATTATATATCTGAGATGTTATTTTCTTTCCTGAAAAGGTGTAAATAAACTGTGAATAACTGGACACCTTGCTGAGTTGAAATTGCAGGAGATAACAAGATTTAATTACACTAAATGTAAGTTATTGCAACCATGTTAACAGCCTACATGAAAGGTAAGAAATATTAGTTTCATTCCTAGCTTTGCTGCAGCATTTCCTTCATTATGAGCAATTGTCAAATTTACTCTTTCTGACTAATATTGTACTTAAGGTACTTTTCATAAAGGGAGGCACTACTCTATGAGTTAAATGTTTATTTCTTTTCCTGTATGCCTCATTTAATATCTGTAAGATGTAGTTTACACCCCTAATATAAGATACTAAACAAAAACAAAGATTAGTAATACAATAAAAAATGATGGTAGTGAGTATGCAAGAGTCAGTCCTACTCTGAAAAGAAATATATTTGATAATCTACAGCTACCTGAAGCTATAAAAATGTATCTGCAGTATGAAACTGGACAAAGCAGCATCTGTGGCAAATATAATACACACCAGAACAGTGTAGGAAGATGAGATTTGCACAAATATAATTTCTTCAAACAAACAGCACCAATGGAAAAATCAACACTGCAGACAAGAGCCTAGAAGTATAGTTGACTTCTATGAACTGATATTTTTTTGCCTTGGGTTCATTTTGTTTCAACTTCAAAATAAAAGTTTTTCAGCTTAATGCAACTTAAGTTTTACAATTAGAAAATGCTGATTATCACCTTACTCTTAGTTGTTGCCATTTAAATTTTCATTATCTACCATGTGTGTTTATGGAAAAAACACTGAGAGATACTTCCACCCAACTGCTCTCCTGACAACCTCTTATTCTCCCTAAAAGGGGAGCTAGCTAGCTAGCTAGCTCTCTATCTGTATGCAGTACAAGAGCCTGATGAGTAAAGGAGGTTGAAAGAAACCTTGTTTTTGAAGTTGGTAGGAGTGGTTTCAAGTACCAGCTAAGGGTACTGTACAATAACTACTGGCATACTTCATCACAGGTATTTCTGATTTTTCATTTACTTCAATTCTGTGAGTGTGAGAGATTTCAGAGTATATGAAGTGATGTAAGCACCATTATGTTGACAAAAGTCCAAATTGCAAACTTCATTCTTTCTTTCTGAATGCCCATGCCCATCTTCACCATATTATGTAAGGATTTTAGTTTTCAAGACACAATAAAAGAGTGCTTAAAAAAGTTAGATACTGTAACAATGACAAAAATTCTACTTGTGAATCTACTCCTTTAAAGTTTATTCTCTCTTTTATATTTAGCATATACGTATCTCCAGTGTTGTTTAATGTCTGCCTGTATGATTACCCTTCCGAAGAAAGTGTGGGAGTGTTAGTTGCCTGGTGAAAGCATATGTCAAGGGAACTCAGGGTAGAATCCTGTTATCTTTTTTTGTATTATATCCTAACTTTTCTTGACTAATCCTGTGCAAAAGCTAGAGGAGGATCTTTTATTTGCTTGGCCTGACTTCCTCATCCTAAAAGGCACTTTGATTTGCATGGAAGGAGTTGCGTTGGAAAGATTACATAGAAAAGGGCTTATATAAGGAAAAGCTGATTGAGAAAGCTCTTTTAAAAAGTCTGTTCCTTTTCATTTTATATTTTACATTAAATGAGTTCTTTAACCTTTTCTGTTATGCTTCTGTGCCTTTGGTATGAAAAACCAAAACCAAACCAAAACAAAGCATAGCATTTTAATATACCATAAACCCTTTAAAACATCTCCCTCAAGAATCTGCAGCTGTGAAGCTGATGATAGATCCAAGGAGGAGTTAGATGTCCCCAGTCCTGTTGAGGGCTGGGGAAGGGTTAGCAAACCTGACTTCATTCGTGCTTCCTTTTTGGGGGTTAGCAGAGGAGAGCAAAGGGTGCAGTGCACCGAGCAGATGCTCTCAGCCTGATTGTTGTTGCTTTAGAAGGGAGGCTTTGATGAGGCCGATTCCCAGTGCAACAACATGTATTAGTAGCAGTAGATAGACACAATTTTTACAAAAAAAAGCAATGATAGACATTAATGGTGAAATGAGCTAAATCACCCTCAGATGGAAGCGTTAAAGGTCATTTGTGATTGAGTACTCAGAGAAGCTTTGGAAAGGCAATTCTATTCTCTTCATTAATCATTAAAAGTCCTGTGTTAGATTGTTTCTTTATCTGCAAAAATTGGAAGATGCAGATTTTTTCTGTTTTCCCTTCTTACAGTATTTAATGTTGTATTTTTTATGTGTAATGCCCAGAGGCATAGCTTGTCCTTCTAGTAATTCTCTCTCCAAAGTCTCTTATTACAGATGTTGTTGTAGAATTATACTCTTGTCCTCTCCAACTTTTTATTGTATAAATTGCAAAGAGAAGCGAAGCGAAGCGAAGAGAAGAGAAGAGAAGAGAAGAGAAGAGAAGGGAAGAGAAAAGGAAAAGGAAAAGGAAAAGGAAAAGGAAAAGGAAAAGGAAAAGGAAAAGGAAAAGGAAGCATTTTGTGTTACAGGCTTGCGGAGTACTGAATCTCAGATGTTGTTTTGAGTCTAGCAGCATGTCTTGCTGCTGGTAAAAAGCCACTTCCACAGGAGACAGACATTTGTAGTGCTTCAGTGGGCCAGTGGCCTACCTCCAAGTTCATACACTTGGTGAGGACCTCTTCCAGTCTGTCTCTAGCTGGGTAGCATATATCTTCCTCCAAGAGTAATGTATGTAACATATATAAGTGCACACTGACATTTTTATTGTCCCACTTGAGAAATGTGTTACTCATACTTGTCCCACTAACCTGAATTTCTGCTTAATATTGGAAACAATTTAAAGGCAGAGTAAAAAACCAAACCAAACCACCCCAGCAACATAAACTGTCTATTCTAATAAAATGTAAAGAAAAGAAATTAGCTGCTAGATGTGAAAATATGAAAGAGGATATGAATTTCATAATTACCTGAGACTTAAGCTGAGGTTTTGTTCTTCTCTGTTAAGTTCATTTGGCAGAGAGAAAAGTGTAATTTTCACAACTTGTGAGAATAGGAGCCAATTTCTTTCCAAAATTGAACAACTTTCTAGAGTTCAATGCTTCCTTGGGTAACCCTTTTCTCGGTGGTGGTAAATATACTCCCCAAGACTTCCTAGGACTTCTAACTTTGATGAACAGTTCAATCAAGATACTCAGTTATAACATGACTTATAATGCATTAGAGCATGTTTTCACATACAATTGGGAGGTGTCTCATCCTATAAACAGGTTAGAGAGAATAAGAATTTCTGAATTTTCACAACAATTTCATCTAAGTGTGTAAGCTGTTATAGCCTACAATTTGAGAACAACTTAATTATGTGAACGTTGTGATGGTAATAAGGAGGACTGCTCATTGCTAGCTCACAGCAGAGATTATACATGATATGTAAAGAGACAAAGCTGGCAGACAGTAGTAAGCTTGGTCTCAACAGTTCCCCACTCTGATTCTGCTGGATTTGGAGAAGTGTGGGCATGTAATTGTTTTCATGGCCCTGTGAGTGCTTATATGTGGAAGAGGTTCTGAGAGGTGCCAAATGGTGCCATGAAGTCAGTGGATATAAAGTATGTTTTGTGCCTCTTTGAGGCAAGACCCAAAGGACATAACGTCTTAAACTAGTATTTTCATAGAAAGACATTTGACTTAGCCACTATATCTGTATAAACAGTCTTAAAGAAGTGATGCAGTGTTAAACAATGAATCAGCAGAAGCACTCACAGATGGCAATGGAACTGTATAGGCTTTCAGCAGAACCACATTTGGGTTGCCATGTGCCTTTCTGTCTTGTTTCCTCTTTTTCTCATGCAAGGTCTTCCGCTGCAATGAGAAATAAGTGACTCAACACTCCTGCTGATTTCCAAGTGGACCGGATTAGTGCTTAACACCCCCATCCCTCCACAACAAAAGGTGAATAAAGGTTATTGCTGAGAAGCTGAAGGGATGCTGATCCCAGGCTCCATGTTGCCCTCTGATTTGATTTGTTATTCACATCTGTGCAATTCAGGATCATGAAGAGATTGATTTTATCTTGCGTAAAAAGTGATTGATGCAGCATATGTGTCATAAGGCTCAGTAGTGATCCTTTTATTTACTTTTTTTTTGACCAGCTGCTGGTTCTGTACTCCAGGGGGGACTGCCAGTACATAGCCATTTGACTACATATTTCATAGCTGTTTTTTCAGCAATTGTGTCTCAAAGTTGTCCTTTCTGGCTCTGGTGCTGTCAAATACCCCTTGAGCATTGCACTGCTGGCCTGTGACATTGCCAGTCCCATCATAAAATAACAGCTGTGCTGCAGTGTCTGCTGGCCTCTTGTACAATTTCTGTATCAGTAGATGGCTCGGCTTTAGAAGCATGTGTGAGAAATGGGTCTGACTGCTCTTATTTCATTCTGTCATTGCCTATTGCACTTTGGAAGGTATACAGGGTATGAGACTATGTGGCTAGCATGCCACTGTGCCTCCAGTTTCCATTTTTGTACTGCCTGATGTCACCTCTTCATCAATTGTTTTGGAGAAAAGTATGTGCAATGAAAGAAGATTGTTTGCAATGTGATATTCTTGTTCAAAATCCATCTGAGTGCTGTGCCTGTCACACTGGCTTACATGCTAAATGGAAAAGAATACACCTTTTTTCACATCTTCACATTTTCTTTCCATCTTCATTTTTTTCTGATGCCTTGATGATTTTCAGATGAGGGCATATTGTAAGTTAGCACTGAAATCCACTGTGCCATGGTGACCACCATCCAATGAGAGTAATTTTAGGTCCTGGCACTCTGACTTAGTTTAAGCAGGTGGGTACAGCTGCTGTCCACAGAAATGGCAAACATCTTGAGAAATAGTGCACAAAGCCAAGTAAGAAGGCAGTACAATGTTTTATTCTTGCAAACACCCAAATTAAGCAGAATAACGGTTATGAAAATATGCAGCATGCTGATTAAATTTGCCTGAATGTATGCAATAGCACCCTTTGCTCATTCAGACATAATAATGACAGGTGGTCCTTTTTTTTTTTAACCCTTCTTAACTCCCTCTCTTTGCAGTGTGACTTTTTCTGTACCTTCATTTTTGCGACCTCTTTGCAATTGGTCTTTGCCAAATGAAAATGCCACCTAGAATGGTTTAGCTCACAAGTAACATTGCAGGCTGTAATAGCATTCTATGCAGAAATAAGTTAATTGTTTTTGAAAACGTGTATTCTGTACAAGGCTGGGTAATGGATCAGAGCTCTTTGCCTCTATGGATGTGGAACTCTCTGTCATCTCCAGAATGGTGAAGCAGCAATGTGTTGCCACTGTGTTATCAAATTCCTTATATATCTTTCATTGCAATATTTTGACTTTTTTTTTTTTTTTTTGTAAAAAGGCTTCTTCTTCCTGTTTATGTCAAGCAAAAGTATCCAGATTTGTAGAATGATTGCATATGTGTTGTTGTTTTAGGGGAAGAGTTTGTTTTTCTGTCTTCGACTCTGCTCCTAGGTTTTAGATTTCTTACTGAGTTGAATAATCTCTGAATTTTATAGATGTATCATCAAGGCTTACTTGTTTAGATAGCCTTCTGGTCAGACAGAACATCTAGCAGAAACCATCAACTATATTGCTCAAATCTTCTTTGCTCAGAAAGCTCATCCTCATAACTATCTGTATCAAAGAATTAACTAGCCTGAACGGTGCCACATTTGGCAAAATATGTCAGACAATGGAAATACCATCCAAATTGAGCTTTTGTAAGCACAGTTTATATGAACTATGTCTCTGGGATCCTTTCCCCACCAAGTGGCTGAGTTTGTCAGCCATTCTTCATAATTTTTGTGTTATTCACAGTGTTATTTGCTCTGATGGCAGTTCTCAGTCACTTCTCAAAATGCAAGATGAGATCATGCAGGTCCTTTATTCATCCCTCTGTTCTTCATTTGATGGTTATCAGGGCTATCGCAAAGCTCAAGTGAAGCAGGTTATTGCATGGGGCTGTGGAACCAGTATGGACCCATTGTCTCATTTTCTGTATGAAATTTAAGAAGAGTAAATGTCAGATTCTTCACCTAGGACAGGATAATCCCAGTTTTACACAGAAATTGGGGAATGAGGCTGGGCAGCAGCCCACAGGAAGAGATCTAGGAGTTTGGGTTAATGGCAAGTTGAACAGGAGTCAACAGTTTGCCCTGGAAGCCAAAAGGGCCAACTGTGTCCTGGGGTGCATCCAACATAGCATTGCCAGCTGGTCAAGATAAATGATTGTCACACCCTGCGCTGCACTGGTGTGACCCCACTTTGAGTACTGTGTGCAGTTTTAGGTGCCTCAATATAAGAAGGACAGCAAAACATTGAAGTGTGTCCAGAGGAGTGTGACCAAGATGGTGAAAGGCCTTGAGGGCAAAACTTAAGAGGTACAGCTGAGGTCACTTGGTTTATTCAGCTTGGAGAAGGCTGAGTGGTGACCCCATGGCAATCCATAACTTCGTCAAGATGGGCAAGGAGGGGGAGATGCTGATCTCCTCCCTCTGGTGAACAGCAATAGGAAATGAGGAGTTGGAATGAAGTTGCATCAGGGGAAGTTCAGATTGAACATTAGGAAAAGTTTCTTCTCTGAGAGGGTGGTTGGTCACTGCAACAGGCTCCCCAGGTAAGTCGTCATGGCACCAAGACTGTTGGAGTTCAAGGACCATCTGGATGGTGTTCTTACTCGTATGGTTTAGTATTAGGTAATTCTGTAAAGAGCAGGGAGTTGGACTCGATGATCCTTTTGAGTCCTTTCCAACCTGAGATATTCCTTTCTTTGTAATGCCAAATTCCCTCCTGCTGATGCCACTGGGGAACAGCTGATGTGTGGCACAGCAGCTAAGAGTCCCTGTGAGGAAGACAGCTTTGCCAGGGAGCCAGAATTACCCTTCCTAACCCTCTCACTACTTGACAGGAGTAGAACGTGTGCTCCTTCAACAGAGCTCAACCCCAGCACCCTGTCCTGAGGTTCCTGTTACCTCTCTTGCCTGCCAAACAACAATTGCCCAGCCTTGGCCCTTCACCATGAGACTGCAGAGTTCATGGTCAATTGTGCTGCCTGACATTGTGAGATTATCACCATGTGATTCTGTAAATGACTTGCTTTTTGACTGCAGGCAAGTCACACCCATTGTCTGTGCCTCAGTTTCCCACACATAAAATGTGAAACACAGTCCTTTCCTTTTTGAGGAGTTAGTGAAGGTTGGTTAATGCTTGATTAATGCTTTCAGAAACAATGCTAATTATAACCTCAATTCACCCCTTCCCTCTTGTGACAGCACCATGGAGTGTAATCACCTGGAACTAATAAACAAGCTTTAAAAGGTAAAATGTAACTATAGTGGATGCTAGAGGATAAAAGCTTTATGAAGAGATAGAAACAGGATAGTTTTGGTGGGTTCTTTTGATGACGCTAGTGGAAAAATTATACACTACATGAATGTAAATGGTAAACATAGCCCTAGGAAAAATAATTCAGGAAAAAAGTTCACAAATGTATATCTCCCATGGTCCTAAGAAGATAACAGTATACAGGTGATGTTGTAGGAAGAAACTGATAAGGGGAGTGTTACTCTCAGAGTCAGGGCTGCTTTTGGAGGTGCAAACAGTATGTTGTTAGTCAAGGACTGTTACTATATTTTTAACTTCAAGATGAATATTGCCTCTGATGATTTACTTTTTACTTTGGTAAATAACGTCTAAATCTGTGATGAATATGTCACAATTTAAGGTTTCACAAAAGGAATCTCAGTTCTTTTAAATCTCTCTTACTGTGTATGCACAGGTACATGTGTCACCGTAAATACTTGTGCCTGAAATGAATTTGGTGTAAATAGCATGCATATGGGAAGCCAGAAGACATTTGCTTATACCATGAGGTGGATGACAAGAAAATACTTCTGATGTGGTGAAAAGAATGTGAAATCCATTTGTCAACTACTAAGTAAGGTGAGTGCTGGAGATACTTAACAATTTGCTATGATGGTGGTATGCATTTTCTAATTTATTGGATGCTTGCTTCTTTCATAAAGTAAAATATGTATCATCCATCTTGCTGGGAGGCTGGTGTCTTCAACTGAAATAGTGATTATTTTTGGAGATAATCTAACTGCTAGAAAAGTATGACGTGATCAATATAGGAAAGTAATCTAGCTATCAAGGGTTTGTGTACATAGATGTACAATAAGCACCCCACTGCACTCAACCTCTCCTCTCAAAGGCATTCACATTTGCTTTTGAGAATGAAATATTTAATTTCACATATTTTGGCACTAGAGGTTGATTCCAGCTAAGATTTATAATGGCAAAGGTAGTACATTGATTGATTCTCACACTTATCTACCTAAACCTTTCTAAGATGTGGGAAATTAGCACTGTTTTTTCAATAAGTTCCATTAAGCCAAAGCCATGAATCAGTGTGCACTGCAAGATCAGGGCCACAACCAGTGCTGGAAGGACCAATTGATTCTTGATTCAAGAAAGCAGTTAAGTGTATGCTTAACTTCAAACACATCTTATGGCTGTGGTAATCAGTTGCCACAAAACCCATATACCTTTATGGCAACACATTGGAACCCTGAGAGGACAGTCCAGAGCCTGTCCTACTCCTCTGTGAATCACATAAGGTTGTTACCAGACTGTGATGGGTGAAGTTCATGGGTCAAGTGGGGAAAGCTGGTGGCTGTTTACCTGATAGGTATCTGTGTCCACACATGTTCTTGCAGTCCATGAAAGCCCTGGAGCTTTGCTCAGGACTACTGGGTGCAGTGCTTCCGTGTGACTGGCCAGTGAATTTGTTCTCATCCACAGCCTTTAGGCCGCTCCTGAAAACACTACAGTCTAAGGATACAGCAAAGATGAGATTCAGTACTTTCTTGAAGTCAGAGGCTACTGAATCAGATCCTTTTCAGATGACTCTCAGTTAGCTTCAGGTGTTCATAATATTCTTTCCTTCCAGGTTGGTTGCATTTCTAACCTGATATTCTTTTTTAGAGTAATAGAAGAGGGAGAAGGATATATATGAGTTTGGCAAAAACTGTAGATTAATGCTAAAGTAAATGGTTTGGAGAAAGTGTGGTTCTGCCTGTGTCTTCTCTGCAGCTGTGAGATTTTGAAAAAAGTTGGATAAATAAATGTATCTCTGATAAAGTCCATTTTCACTGCCATCTGTGAACTTGCTGCTTCCAATTGGAGCTGAAAATAAAATTAGTAATACTTTCCAGTTGCAGATATTTTGATCATGTTTTTAAACGAAAGTGATGTTTCTGTTGAAAGCCTGTTCTCAGGAGATTTGCTGCCTGATGAGACAGATAAATCACCTGTGTAATGCTACTGAAAATGTAAGACCAATACCTGATCTCTGTTACCCTCATTTATACTGTGTAAATGACAGTGGAGCATCCTCAGTTTTCTTATTCCATGGAAGAGTATAGTCCAAAAGTTTAGAGAAATAACTGAACTTGGGATTCTCCATCTGGAGTTTATTTTTGAGATTTTAAGGTTTACTTATCACTGAAGCTAATGTGTTCTAGGAAAAGCTGCCTCCCTTTGTGACCTTCTAATGCCTAACTATTCTTGCTCTATTACATTTTTTATTTCACACCTCTCTCCTTTGCATTTGGATGCCATTGGGATGAACACCTTGAAAAGTGATTGAATTCAAAAGACTCCAACTTCCTCCCTAACTTTAGTTTTATAGAAAACTACTTTTCGCTCCAGCTAGCTGGCTTTTTGGAGATTGCTTTCTGACACCAACCTGGGAACAGTGCAGCCTATTATTCTACAGGATCAAAGGCCTTTTTTTTTTTTTTTTGGTGGTGGAGTCTTTTCTAATAATATATCAAATATAGTAGCAGAGAATCTGCACACACAAAACTGAGCTGAATTCATTAGAGCTTTATGATGCAAAGGGTTATTTCATTATTTTCTCTACCTTAGAAGATGTATCTTGAAAGATGGCTTGTGTTATTTCACAAGACAAAACAGGGCATAAAAATGTGTACATGATTTTGAGATACATAGACAGCAGATGTTATATGGCCTTCTGCTGCCTATTGTAAGAGGCAGGGAGTAAAGTCTTAAATTAAAAAAAATGTCTGACTTATCTGGGTGTTCACAGGATCAACTAGTGCTCACTTATATCCAAATGCACCTGGATCCTCACAACCCCTTTTCACTTGCTTTAGGTGCTTAAATTTTCCTTAAGGAAGTTTTCCAGGAAACTAACATCTCCTGTTGGTCATACCTAGCAGTGTGTTGAACAGAGGGTCAGCAGCACTCTAATCTAAAGTACATCTATTCCTTCACCTATCTGCTCTGTAACATCTAATGTGAGACATATTCCTGGAACACAGAGGGCACAGGGATCCCAGCCCCGAAGTGGATGTTTTACCCTACATCCTTTTATCCAATGACTTAATCATAGGAGCTGTCACTTTGGAAATGGGAGACTGAGATTAATTTTCTCTCTGTCTGAGAAGATTTGAAGCTACATCACCCACACTAATAGTCTGAATATCAGTCAATCAATTATCACGAGATGAATAATCTCTTTTTCCCCTTGAAACTATACCAGTTCATATAGAAAAACTATTGACTCTGAAAATCTGTACAGGGAGAAGAGGAGGACATTACTGCCTCACAATTACAAAGCTACAGAGGAAATGGGAAAAATATTTTGCTTCAGTTAACTTTATGTGTATATTCACTGAAATTGTACAGGCATTGGAACTAAGGTGACCCCTTTGCCAAAGGGGTGGCACAACCATCTGTGTTTCTGTGGATTTCCTATGACAGCAAAGGCCCTAAAATACTGGTGTTATACCATGCTTGATTCTGGTTGCAAGGGCCAACTCCCTTTGAGAATCTAGCACTGACTTTTTGCAATAGCTGGATGTTTTACAGTTAGTAATTATGGAAATTATCTATTATAATTTGCATTTTGATATACTCCATTCTGTTAGGTGAGTAATGATAGCTCAGGATTTAATTATCACAAATGTGCATAGCCTCCTTGCCTCTAATTTTAATCTGTTCTGCTACACCTGTCTCTCATCTACTATGCTTATCTCAGTCACAATGTCAATGGAATGTATTTGTTCTGTACCTTTCCATTCCTGAGATTTCTCTCCTCCATGTCAGTGGCTATTTTATTCTCTGAGATATTTCAGGTGCAGTACTCTGTAAACCTTCTTTGAAGCTACAATTATTTTTCTGCTTGGTGTTGTTTTCCCCTAATTTAATATGTTTTTAAAAATATAAATAAACCCATATGTTAGCTCTAATCATTTTAAGCAATATCTCTTCCCTTTTGAGATCCTTATTTTTATTAAACTTTTCTGAATGCAAAGCGAATGGAAAAGTCACCCTAAAGGAGAAGCTGCCAACAATGCAGAAGGGAAATTTTGAACTTTTTCACTTGCAACTAGGCCAAACCTGTGCCTGAAAAAAAAAAATGCTGAAAAATTTTCTGGTGACAGTCTAGTCATTAAAATTCTTCTCTCCTTCATTTTCTTATCAACACGGCAGTCCTATAAAGCCAGTGTTTTGATTCTCTCTTGCTTGATTCTCTTGCTCTTTGCTTAATAGTTTAAACGGTGTTTAAAGGAGTTTCTTAGGGACATGGTTTAGTGCTAGAATTAGGTTGTGGTTGGACCCGATGATCCCGAGGGTCTCTTCCAACCGAAATTATTCTATGATTCTATGATTCTAATAGTGCTGATTGATGCACAGTTTATGAAACTTTTTTTTTTTTCTTTTAAGCAGAGGTATCTCCCCCTCAAAATAGATGCATATTTCCAGCTCTTCAAATCATTTTGCTGTGTTGTAGGTTTTTGCTGAATGCCAATATAATAATCTGCCTCTGGGACTATGCTACAGTGGAGAAAGTAGCATTCTTGAGATCTGAAGATAAACAACTGGTTGCAGCCGTTGAGCAATGTGTGCAGCTCTTAAAATGTGGCACAGAAGAAGACAGCAACAACAGTCATATTATGTACTTCTCTTTATATTCCCTTCCTAAAGCAGAATATACACAGGAAGCTTTTTTGGTGAGTGGTGTCCTCAGCAGCTGCCAAAGAATAAAATTATGAAGCTAAACCTCTTTGTTGAATTGATGGCCAAGACTAATTCATCTGTCACATGGCATCCTACATCTGGACATGCAACAGCTGTTTATGGGAGATCCCCCATGGGTAGGATCACTGTAAGTGATTGGTGTATAAAGAAAATCCTACCATATTAAAGTTAGAAAATACAGTCTCTGTGTAGAAGTTCTTGCTGGTAGGCATATGTCTCATTCTAACTTGCTAGGCTACATACTGTTAAATCTGGAGAGAAACAGGAGTATAATTACGAAAGTGAAGATAGATACCTAGGAACAAACAAGAAGCAATTTTCCTGGGATATGGCACTGTAAGTGCAGAGCATGCAATGCCAGTCAGCTGGAAGGTTGTTGTAGGTGTTTAAAATCAACTGGGTTTAATCAGTCAAGCAGCACATTTGTGAGAAACATGATTTTCTTCTCAAACTAGGCTGGGCAGCAGGTTCCACAGCATTGCCAGCCTCCAGCCATTAATGCTGGACTGATGGATTTACCCTGCATAACCATGGTGAGCCTGAGGTCTGGATTCCAGCCTTCTGTATTTATTATGAATAATACTTAAAGATTTCAGAGTTCAGGAAAATTTGAGCTGCTGGGTGCAGGAGTACTGGTAATTTAAGCTCATGTATGAGTCCAAGCTATAATACGTCTGCATAGCAGACGAGGAGTGGAGGAATGAAAAATTTCTTGGGGTGAAGCTGTAGCATTGGAGTGTTGCTCCACCCCTCTGCCTCTGTGAGACATTAATGTTGATGAACAGTAATAAAATACCCTAAAAGTCTTTTAAAACTTCAGGATTAGGGTAGACAAAGGCTTCTTTCCTCTGCTGCAGGTACATTTTCCACAGTAAGAGTGGAACTTGCCTGTGTAGAAAGTAGAGCTGTTGCTAGATCAGACTGTGGTCATGGTGGACCTCAAAACCAGCTCAAACATCACTACAATTCATAATGGCTTGCTGCTTGACTGCCTTTGGTAAGACAGCTGAAATACAGAAAATATACAATAAGTAACTGGAAAATAAAACAACACGAAAAATCTCATCTTCTTTGAGTATTAAAGCAAGAAGCAGGGAATTTTATGACTGGTATCAGTCATGTTACTTTAGGTACTTCTAGAACATGTGACAAAGCTACATTAGAAGAGGAAATTTAAGAGTCTGAACAATATAATATGCCGTGTTTTCCCTCTATTTCCCTTTTCAGTTTTTAGAATTAAAGTGTGTTCTGAAGTGAAAAGTTTTTGAGCAACAGTACTTTCTCATTTTCCTAAAATAAGGTATCCTCTCTAGGATAAGTTTTATTACATCTCCAGTACTGTCTGGATTATTTACTGTGATTACACCTGGTACCAGGTCTTTGCAGCAAGTAACACAATAAACAGTTCATGACTCCCAGTTCAGAAAATCCTGTTTTCTAAACTAGACATGGTGTAGGGAAAAAATTATTGAAGAAAGCAGAATTCAAGAACCTTAGACTCCAAAATATTTGCATTCAAAGAATGAAGAAGGCATCTCTTCCCACAGCCTCAGACTTGGAAACACAGACAATGTGGTCTGACACAGCAAGAGCCTGAGCTGTTGCACAGCAAAGAGCATAGCACATGCAGAGCCTAGGAAAGCCTGAGGAAAATGGTAACCTGAGTGAGTGTGTCCCAGCATATAAGAATGAACCTATGCTGGTTTCTTTTCAGCTTGTAATAGATATACATAATCAAATATTTTCAGGAAATCCGTAATCCTGGAAGACCAGGGCTAGGTTAGACAAGATCCAAGCACAAAGGAAACCGAATTATAAGGAAGCCGAAAAGAGAATTGAAGAAGCTGAAGCTCAAGCCAAAGCCTCAGCAGAAACCACTTTTGTTCTCATAGCCTGGGGGCAGAGTCAGTGTTCTTTCCTGATAATAAAAAGTGAAAAAAAAAAAAATGCTACAAGACATTCCTCTTGACACATGGTGGAAATTTTAGTACATCGTACTGATGTTGCCATTTAAAGGGGCTGGAAGTCCTTTACCTCTTTCAACCACCAAGTCAGTGTGAACTATTAAGCATATGTATTTTCAATTTTCAGTTTCTCCAGCTGTAAAATTGGGACAATTGAACTATTTTTTTACATTGCCTTTTTTTTTTTTTTTTTAAGCAGTTAAAGTTAAGTGAAGGTTTCTGTGGATCTTGTGAAATGGAGCAAATTGAATGTAAATACTTTTCATGTTATTGGAGGCCTCACAAGATGGATGTGATATAGTAAGTAACATGCTTATATTGTTGGTAAATGTAGACTCACAACTACTCTATGACTTTGCTCTGGTACACAAACTGAGGAAGTCCCTCTCCCAGGCAATGTTCACACTGTCTCCAAAAGCTCTGCAGCATGAGAGAGCTGCCTGACAAATGGACTCGCATGTTCTGGATCTATATAATTTTTATATATTAAAATTTTTTCAGCATATCTACCCCATCTAAAGAGAAGTTTCTAGCTAGAGCCAGGAACACTGAGCCAAATTTCAAGCTAGGCAAGCAGAGCAGACGATATACAGAAACAAACCTCAATATATCTTATGTCTAGTTAATCACACAGCTGTAGAAAAGAAACCCATGCCTCTGCAGTCTCCATAGACTGCTCCTCAAGCAGCATGAAATTCCTCTAATTTTGCTGTTTTCTTCACACTGGAGCTGGTATTGTTCAGCTTAGGTTGAGCTCACAGGTAAGCTTCCAAACTTTCAAAATAATACTTGCAACAACTGCAGAAATACATTTAGTAACACCTGTTTGTGTAGTTACATTAAATTTTTGGTGTCCCATACTAGCTTCAGAATAACAAAACTCTGCCAGTCACCTAAGACATTTTCTTCTTAAATCATGTTCAGCTACCATGTCCTGATAATTAGACCACTTTCCCGACAAATTTTGAAGAGCTTTGCCTCCATGAAATATGAGAGATCGAAGGGAGGAAGAGAGGAAGGAAGGGAGGAAGGAAGGGAGGGAGGAAGGGAGGGAGGAAGGGAGGGAGGAAGGAAGGGAGGAAGGAAGGGAGGGAGGGAGGGAGGGAGGGAGGGAGGGAGGAAGGAAGGAAGGAAGGAAGGAAGGAAGGAAGGAAGGAAGGAAGGAAGGAAGGAAGGAAGGAAGGAAGGGAGGAAGGGAGGAAGGAAGGGAGGAAGGGAGGAAGGGAGGAAGGAAAGTAAGTCAGTCACATGGGCTTTTAGATGGTTCCAGAGCTGACATATTAAAAGCAGACCAGAAAGATACGTCTCTTTGTTTCAGTGACACAATGAAATTTTTTGTATTTGAGGTCTGAAATCTCAGCTAGGCTAAAAAAAGGTCTTCAGTCAAACCTTTGCAGTCCATATCTTCATGCTGAAGGACCCATACAGATTTGCAAAAGAAATGCTAAGGTTCCTATGCATGAAGACTGAATTAAAATGTATATGTATGAAAATACAAGAGGAAACAATAGAATTGAAAGAATGGCATGAATTATTAACCGAAGAAACAACTCTTTTAAAATAAAAGAATACCTGTAAAGCATGAGAAATATATTCTTTAGATCAAGACCAGAAGCCTGTTGCTCTGATAAGGCCACATCATAGAAGACTTCTCAGCAGAAGGCTTGTGCTCTGATAGCAGAAGAAATGCAACAAGCTATGACACACTGTGTGTCTCTTCTCTCTCTACCTGATATCCCAACAGGAACTTTGTCTAAGATTCGAGAAGGGTGAAGCAAAAAAATATCCTGACATAAAAGAGCAGGATAGCTGGTACTGCTCCAGTTGAGTCCAAAGTTACCCTGGGTGATGAGTCTTCTATATTTATTCCTTGGGGAAACCAACTGATATTTAATAGTCTGTCTTTATTAGCATTTTTTCCTACTTGCTAGCCTGTACTTTCCTGAAATGAAATATAGTGTTTATACCACCGTATTTAAAAATCAGGAAGACTTTCACTGAGGCAAAAAGCTTCATAGAAACTCTTTGCCTTGAGAATAGTAAAAACCAGGCTCAGATCAAAAGTAATACTCATAGGTAAGAATCTCTTGGTTTTACATGGGACTGAAATTTAGACCAGAATTTAGTAGATCAAATAATTTTTGCCGACGGTTCTTTAGAACTGTTTGCTCTCTTCATCTCCCATGGACATGACTGCCAACACAATCACTGCATTATGAGTGGGTTACCCGCAGGGAAAATATTTCATGGGCATTTTGCAGTAAAAAAGTGTTCTATTTGCTCTTCCAAAAGTGAGGTGATACCTCTGTCTGCAAGACTGAACGCTCATTTACACCAGGCATTACTTTAAGGTATAAGTGGCCATTCAGTTGAGCGTCTTTTATGTTGTTAATCAACTAAAGTGCTTGTGAAATGGAGTCTGACAAAAACGGTTAACCCGTTCAAAACGCATCCATTGTTGTCAGGATCTGTCAAAATACTGCCTTGTGCATGCTTACTGAGACCCTGCAGCCTGGCATGTCTTCTTCCCTTAAAGCTCCATTTTTCCATGTCTTTCTAACTTGGTTTATTTTGTCATGTCGTGTAACGTCATGGCTGTGACAATCTTGTTTCCAAAGTCTTCAGCACCCACCCTGATTTCAGATTTTCTCAGAAAAAAATACTACTTCTCCTTCACCTATTAACTGTAGATAGTGTCTACAAAAGCTCATATACCATAGTGCGAAATTTTTGTGGCCATGCTATCAAGCCCACAAGCTCCATGACAAAGAATCTGGGAATAATTTTCTGATAGAAAACTGTTTCTGCATCATCCAAAAGCTGATTAAAGCATTTTTTCTCATCTCCAAACATATTAATTACTGTAATGTATAAATAAATTATGTATTTTTTGTAATGTATTATGTGTATTATATGCATGAATCATTTCAGTCGTACTTTCCACTGCACTTTTAATTGCCTTTTGACTATTGTGTCTTGTGCTGGACCTGTTACTACTGGAAATTATACATGACTTATAAAGGACCCTTTAAATGAACTTGATATGTTTCTTTTCATACACCTGGGTGCAGCTGAGTAATTGGCTCTAAACTCTGCACCTCACATCCTGCTCCTCTGCTTTTTGGAGGCAGATGTAACTGCCTAAGAGATTTTACTGGTCAAGCTAGGACTATGTAACAAGCCTCTAGAGGGAGGTTTTCTACATTGTGTTTTTGGATGTAAGTGCACAAAATCTGCCTAAGCTCCCTGATGCAGTACTGGTGTCTTGGCAACCACTTGTATATTGCAATTTTGTTTACAGCCCAGCTACTTAAAATGGTGTATTATGTAAATGCTGTTGGTTGCTATCAATATGTTTGGATGGGTAAGTAAAATGCAGACAGCTGTGTATTAAAAAGGCTCTGTTATGAGCTAGTTGGAACCAACTGCAGTTTTGGAGAAGTGAATATTTTGCCGTACAAAACTGAGAGGGAAACTAGACATTGGTAAAAGGAGGCCTGATAGACTTCTTGGCTCTTATGATTACTGGACAATGAACACAAACCAAAACATCCCAGATCAGGTACAAGGGATGGTATTCATAAATCAAAGTATCTACAGCATGGCCTTTCATACCTGAGCTAGTTGCAGAAACTTTTATAAACATGTAAATCTGGTCTTCATGTGGAACTTAGATTTTAGTATTAAACTGAAAGCTGTTGGCAAACAGTTTGATCAGATAAGTCATAGTGTAAAATCCATTGACTATATATTGACAAGATTTCCAGTGATTATCAGTGGTTTCAGACAACAAACTTAGAGCTACCAATATGTGGTCAACTAAGACACTTTTCTTCTAAGGAAATATATGTTGCACACTCCAGATCATAAAATCCAGTACTGCATATATTCTTCAAAATTTTCTTGAAGGTTACTGTTTATATTCAGTAGAGAATTTCAAAGAACTTTACAGTCACATGTTATGGCCAAAAGTATTTCTGACGCCATTTGACTGAGGTAGTGACTGTAATATCTCCAATAGGTTAGCATAACTATTTACATTGGTGCAGTTGTTGGAAATGAACATATGAATGGTTGTAATTTCAAATATATAGCAAAATCTTTAGAACGGCCCAGATACCGCATGGAAGTCAGAGCCTGCAACAATGAAAACTGAGCATTGTGGCTATTACATGGCCTATGCTTGGCAGCTGGAATGAGACATTATATGAGGGGTACAAGGCTAAAAATTCCTAGTGTCAAATTCAATATAGACCGCTTTAACCAACCCTTCCTATAGTCCTTTTTCTATATGTTGGTTTTGAAAGCACATGAGCAGATGTGCAGTTTTTTGGAGTCTCATAGGTGCTCAAGGCAGTGCATATATCTTACACTTGGTCTTTCTTTCACATAAGTTTATTTGCCGTTCGCATGCTGCACTGTGTCAGCTTTTCTTTCCTTGGCATGCACTCTGCAAAAATTCCTCAGCTCTCAAAGGTCAGAGAAAGTAAACAATTTACTCAAAGGCACAAAAAGAAATGGTCACAAAGCTGAAAAAAGGTCTGGGCACCCAGTCCCTTGGACACCTTTGCAATAACTGATTCATAGCATTCCTTTTCAGGAACAGCTCCAGTATCATACATTCGCTAGTGTTTTTAGGAGAAGACCTGTCTGCAGACTGAAAGAAGTTCAATTAAAAAATAAAGACAATCAAGTCTTTATGATTTTTTGCAGGAAAGCTACCAACATATCTCGAATTTTCATACTTGTGTAGCTGAAACTGGTTAATTTGGTTCCATACAAAACAAGAAATCAATAGCTTGACAGTAATGAAACATTCATTTTATTTATCTTTTTACAAGGCAGACAATTAGTCATGTTATGGTTGAAAAAGCTCATTTTTAAACCTTGCATGAGGATGTTATAGCTAGACCTAGTCTGATGTCACCTTTATTAAAAGAATGAGTGCAACTTGTTCTGAATCCATTCCTTTCTGAAAAGGGAAAATGTGTCAAAACAAGCAAACTTGTAAACTTGTTTCAGCAGATTTATGTCTTGTGAACTTGCTCTTTACATTTGCCACCACAGCTAAAGTGAAAAGGAAAAGGACATGCATACTCTTATGCTGTCCTATCTCTGGAACTCTTGTATGTCTTTTCCTTCCTTGAATCAACAATCTCCTTTCTTGGCCATTTTCTCCAGGAGTAACTCTTCCAGCACCATGTTGCACATGAAGTTCATCACTTCTGGTTTAAGTAGACTTGTTTGCAAAGGATCACAGAATCACAGAATGTAAGGGATTTGAAGGGACCTCAGAAGATTACCTAGTCCAATCCCCCTGCTGGAGCAGGAACACCTAGATGAGGCTACACAGGAATGTGTCCAGGCTGGTTTTGAATGTCTCCAGAGTAGGAGACTTCATAACCTCCTTGGGCAGCCTGTTTCAGTGTTTTGTTACCCTCACTGAGAAGAAGTTTCTTCTCATATTTAAGTGGAAACTCTTGTGTTCCAGTTTGAACTCATCACTCCTTGTCTTACCATTGGTTGTCACTGAGAAGAGGCTGGCTCCATCCTCATGACACTCCCCCTTTATATACTTGTAAATATTAATAAGGTCACCCCTCAGTCTCCTCTTCTCCAAACTAAAGAGACCCAGCTCCCTCAGCCTTTCCTCATAAGGGAGATGTTCCACTTCCTTAATCATCTTTGTTGCCCTGCGCTGGACTCTCTCCAGCAGTTCCCTGTCCTTCTTGAACTGAGGGGCCCAGAACTGGACACAATATTCCAGATGTCGTCTCACCAAGGCAGAGTAGAGGGGAAGGAGAACCTCTCTCAACCCACCGCTTTCTAATACACCCCAGGATGCCGTTGGCCTTCCTGGCCACAAGGGCACAGTGTTGGCTCATGGTCATCCTGTTGTCCACCAAGACCCCCAGGTCCCTTTCCCCTATGTTGCTCTCTAATCGGTCGTTCCTCAACCTCTCCTGGAACCTGGGGTTGTTCCTGCCTGGATGGAAGACTCTACACTTGCCCTTGTTATATTTCTTCAATTTTTTCCCTGCCCAGCTCTCCAGCCTGTCCAGGTCTCGCTGGATGGCAGCACAGCCTTCTGGCGTGTCAACCACTCCTCCCAGCTTGGTGTCATCAGCAAACTTGCTGATAGTACACTCTATTCCCTCGTGCAAATCATTGTTGAATATATTGAATAATACCGACCCCAGTACTGACCCTTGAGGGACTCCACTAGATACAGGCCTCCAACTAGACTCCGCACCATTGACCACGACTCTCTGGCTTCTCTCCTTCAGCCAGTTCACAGTCCACCTCACTACCCGATCGTCCAGACTGCACTCCCTCAGTTTAGCTGTGAGGATGCTGTGGGAGACTGTGTCAAATGCTTTACTGAAATCAAGACAGACCACATCCACTGCTCTGCCATCATCTATCCACCTCATTATGTCTTCATAAAAGGCTATGAGGCTGGTCAAGCATGACTTCCCCTTGGTGAAGCCATGTTGACTCCCCTAATGACCCTCTTATCCTTGATATGGCTCGAGATGGCATCAAGGATAAGTTGTTCCTTCACTTTGCTGGGAATGGAGGTGAGGCTGACTGGTCTATAGTCACCCAGGTCCTCCTTCTTGCCCTTTTTGAAGACTGGAGTGACATTTGCTTTCCTCCAGTCCTCAGGCACCTCTCCCATTTCCCAAGACTTGGCAAAGATGATGAAGAGTGGTCTAGCAATGACCTCAGCCAGCTCCCTCAGCACCTGCAGATGCATCCCATCTGGACCCATGGATTTATGGATGTCCAGATTGCTGAATTGCTCGCTAACCCAGTCCTCATCAACAGAGGCAAACTCCTCCATTGTCCTGACTTCCTCTGGGGCCTCAGGGGTACGGGACTGCCGTAGGACAGCCTCCAGCACTGTACGCAGAGACAAAGAAGGCATTCAGTTACTCTGCCTTCTCTGTATCTTCTGTCAACAGGGCACCCACCTCATTCATCAGTGGGTCTACATTGCCTCTGGTGTTAGTTTCATCCACAATGTATTTGAAAAGCTCTTTCTGTTGTCCTTGACCCCTCTCGCCAGATTTAATTCTAAGGAGGTCTTAGGTTTCCTCGTTGCTTCCCTACATCCTCTGACAACAGCCTTATATTCTTCCCAAGTGGCCAGCCCCTCCTTCCATGATCTGTAGACTCTCCTCTTCCACTTCAGCTTGCCCAGCAGTTCCCTGTTTAACCACACAAGTCTCCTAGCTCCCTTCCTTGACTTCCTATGTGTTGGGATGCTCTGATCTTGAGCCTGGTAGAAGCAGTCCCTGAACACTAACCTTGGGCCCCTATACCTTCAAGCAGCCTTGTCCACGGGATTTCCCCTAGCCATTGCTTGAAAAGGCCAAAGTTTGCCCTGCTGAAGTCCAGGGTTGCGATTCTACTTGCTGTTCTGCTCCTGCCGCACAAGATGCTGAACTCCACCATTTCATGGTCACTGCAACCAAGGCAGCCCTCAATCTTTACTGCTTCAACAAGACCCTCCTTGTTAGTGAGGATGAGGTCCAGCAGTGCACCTCTCCTAGTCGGCTCCTCCACCATTTGCATCAGAAAGTTATCATCAATGTGCTGGAGGAACCTGCTAGACTGTGGCTGGCTGGCTGAGTAGTCCTTCCAGCAAACATCAGGGAAGTTAAAACACCCCACGACAGCCAGGGCCTGTGACTACGAGGCTGCTCTCGCAGTCTCTGCAGATGAAGTCTGTAGAAGGCCTCATCAACTTCCTCATCCTCATCTGGTGGCCTGTAGTAGACACACACAACACTATCATCCAGGCTAGCCTACCCCTTAATTCTCACCCATAGACCCTCAACTCATTCCCCATGCGCCCCCGGACAGTACTCAATACATTGTAGTTGCTCTCTCATGTAAAGAGCAGCTCCACCACCACGCCTGGTTGGCCTGTCTTTCCTGAGAAGGACATAGCCATCCATGACCACATTCCAGTCATGTGAGCTGTCCCACCATGTCTCTGTACTTGCCACCAGGTCACAATCTCCTGACCAAACACAGGTTTCTAACTCCTCCTGCTTATTCCCCATGCTGTGTGCCTGGGTGTACAGGCATTTCAGGGACTGAGCTGAGCACACTGATTTCACCCTAGGGGTATGGGAGGTCTCCTGGTCTTCGTCAGCACTAGAGTGTTGCCCCACTGGTGCAAGCCCAGCTACAACCCCATACCCCTTCAAATCTAGTTTAAAGCTCTCCAAATGAGCCCTGCTAATTCCTGTCCCAACATAATTTTGCCCCAGTGAGATAAACCTTTCCCACATCTCACTGTCCATACTGGTGTCTCATAAAACCAGCTGTTATCAAAGAAACCAAAGCTCTGCCTGTAGCACCAGTCTTGTAGCCAGTCATTTACAGACTGAATTTTTCTATTCCCTCCCACATCGTCATGCAAAAATGGAAGGAGGGAAGAGAAAATCACCCAACTATTACACAAAAATATAGAAATGATTGTTCAGTTGAAACTCTTTTTTTCCTGAATACAACTCATGAGTTATTAGGTCTTGTTTCACATCCAGCGAAGTGCTACATTCAATCTCTGTGAGTATCTATTGAAAAGGCTTAAATAATTTTTACTTGGGACAGTCTTCTCTAAAATTCTTCCCCCCAAACCTGAGAAACTACATCCTTCAGGATTTCATAATAAGCCTTAATGTCATCCTCTTTCTGTTTCAATGTGATGAAATGTAAGCCCAAGGGGATGCAACATAAATCTTTATCAGAGGTGCAAAAATGAAATAATCATGATAGAAAAATTTGAATAATATGGTTAAATTACTACCATAGCATCCTAAGCTACAAAGAGCTGATGAGGTATCTAGCTATTACTTTGCTTATGAGTCAGGTTTAAGAGTTGATGGTTTCAAATTGGAGAACACCAACCTCTGAGCAAATCTAGATGCACTCGCCATACCCAGGCCCTTTAGATATTTGAACAGTGGGCTGCTCAGGGGAATCCAAGCTTTTACAGAGGTGCTTGTTTTATCTCCCAGCAGACGGTTGTGGTCTCCTTCCTAAACTGAACTAGCTCTCAAGGTTTTTTGAAAAGAAAAATATTTATTGAAATTACATTTGCAAACTGGATATAACTTAATAGCTTTGCAGATTTTGTTGACCTGTGCAGCATGGTTTCTCTTGCCAGAAAAAGGAAAGTTTGCTGGTATGCATATAGTCTGAATAGCTGTCAGATCTGGCTATGTTCGAAATGGCAGCTCAATCACATCCATAGAGGTTTTCTGTGACTCTATATAAAAGAAAGCAAATCTCGCTCCTGGAGGTTAAACTGAAAACCTTTTATTCTCAAAGTAGTGGTTGAATGTGTAAACTGAAGAAGATTGACCCTTAACTGCTCTCAGCAAATAATTTAAAGGCTAAATTTTGGTCCCAATTATAACTGTACACATCCAATCTTTTAGCAGAATTACCCCATGGAAAAATCTCTTCCTCTTTCTTCATTTTGACATGGTGCCTGGCCCTGAGCTCACTGACATCGAGAGATGTTTGAAGATTGTGCTTTTAAATTTGTCTCCTCTGCAGTGTGCCTGTTCACAGGCACCAGCCTGACAGATGTTGTTGCAGCAGGCTGAAAAGTACAAGCAGCAATGAGGTAGGTAGTTGCCTTGTTTTTATTAAAGTACTGAACTACTCACTGCTGCTAATTTAAGTTGGAGGTTGTGTACTGGAAACTTTGTAGAGCTGGGGTTCATGGAGCTGTAATGACCAATGCTGCAAAGCCCAAAACGAGTGCAAACGGGTGAAATAATATTTGTGGCCAACAACTCCTAATACAACTGTGCAGCTCTATCACAAACCACAGCACACTGAGCTTGGCCAGGCAGTTTCTGGTTCACAGGGATCATTTCTATTATGACCTCCATTAAACTGATTCATAGAACGTTTCGTCTTTTCACAGCTTGGACATATCTTATAAATTATGAGAGTCAGGACCTGTGATATCATAACAGCTTCCCTGCAGGAGGAGGTTGAAACAAATCTCTTCAATGCAATGGAGAACATTTTATGATCAAGACCATCAGCATGTAGTAGACCTCTTAAAATAACATTATGACTTTCAAGATTTTTCCTTTGTTATTACCTTGTAGTATTTTCCCAGGGTTGTTTGTCCAATGTTGACCTGCTCTGCTTTACAAAGGCCCCATGCTGCCCCCTGAGAGATGTGGTATAGTCCTCCTGCTGTATATGCAGCTAACCTGTGTTGAGAAAGCTCTGGTTTGGGGTTTAAAAGAACACCTACTCTCTCTATGAACAACTGAAAATAAAAATCTCTCTCCCTCTTGCATTACTTCCCCGAGGATGAAAATACCTCAAAGTTTTCACATGCGAAATTCCCTATCATTAATTGAGTTGGTCCAAAATGGTTAGATATTGGATTTTTTTTTCCTGAGAAACTGTATCATGAGAAAAAAATATAACCATTGCAAAGAATACCAAGATCTGGCAACACAGGCACTTGCAAGTCATTGTATCTACACTGACTGGATGAGGATTTTGGTTTTTAGTTTAATGTAGTGTCGGGCAAGTCCATATAGAATGTACAGAACTCTGTAATTTTCTGAAATAAGTTATCCATTTTAAACAAAACTTGCCATTATATTCATTATATCTGACAAGATATCCATTTTAAACAAAGCTTTGATGGCATAAAATGTCATCAAAAGTTTAAGAACCAGTAGCTTCACTGCTCATATGCGAGAAATGGAAACTAAAGCTGACTGGAAATTTGGGGTGTTGACTGAGCAACATTAATTTTTACACTGAGGAATAAAAAACTGTGATGGGATAAGAGAAGAAATGGAAATTAGATTGAAAAATGTGCCTGTTACCTTTTGTGTTTCTAGACTGTCATGCACCATGACATTCAGGCGTTCTATCAATTGTATGATGAATATGAAAGACTGTCATTTTAACACAGATTGGTATTTTTAAATATCTGAAACCATTTTTAGTCTGTCACACTGATGTAAATCTGGAATAGCCACGCTGATTTTTCTGAATTTGCTTCAAACTCGCACCTGCATTTCCCTATGAGCAGGTGTGAATACTTCTTTTAAAGAGAGCTGCTTTAAAGTCCAGTCTTTGGCTACACCTTGTGCAAACCAGCTCTAGTAAGAAGGCATGTAGCACATAAATGAAAAAGCTGAAGGTTTGTTGTATGGCCTGGTGCATGCAGAAGCTTCCTGCTCTCAGAATAACAGCCTGTGAGCCTGTGGCACTCTCGTTAAGTGACTACCAGTGCCAAGGATCGTGATGGGTCTCTGGAGTGCAAACTAATTATCTCCAACTATTGTGCCTGCTTATTTCTTGCATGAATGGATAGCATTTTCAGTGGAGCTGGTCACATATCATTGCTCAGGTTTAAGGGCTCTTGATTGGACAGTGGATGTTTTGTGGCTATTCATAAAGCAGAAGAGTGAAAATATGGCCAGTTTCACATTTTATAACTGCATCTGCAGTTCCAGGATAATTACCTACTAAATACTCTCTGAAATCTCTTCTACATGCAGCAGGTGAAAAGTGCAAAATGTGGAGGATACAGAATAAGGAAATGTCTTGATGTTTACAGATGATTTAGGCACCTCTTCCCGTAATTAAAGCAGCTCTCTGTCAGACACTATAAGGGTCTAGTCATACAAAATGCTGTGTAACTCCCACAGTTAATTTTGCATCCTCCATTTCCAGACAGCTCAACAGAGTCTGAACCTGCAAGGTACTGACCTACTTTGGAACAAGTTGACTCCACACAAACTCAAAGGAGCCTTCTAGAAATAAGTTTGAGAAGTTTCTGGGCAGTGAGCAGGTCCAGATCTCCAGATGCATATAGACACATACTGAGCATGGGAGCACAAGCAGAAACAGAAGCAGCACTTTTTTTTCCTTCAAAAAGGAAGATTTGATATAGGACTAGACATGAATCAGTTATCCTGTGTCTTAAAGAAAAAAGGTAGCTAATATCTGGGACACACTAAGTACAGGAAAGAGGCATAATTAAATCGTTATCTTTGTGGCAAGAGAGGGAAACTCTGTGCTCCAGGAAACCTGGGAGCTAAGGGGCTTTGCATATGTATATCCAAATATATTTATGTGCTTACTGCTGCACTCTCTTTTGAGTAAAGGTTAGAACTGAGAAACAGAGTGACTGGGGTGAAAAAAGCACTGGTGTTAATGAGGTGTCACATCTAAAAAGCCAAAACAAAGCAGAAGGATGCCAGGTTTTTCTATCTGGCATAGACTCCTGCTGGTAAAATATGGACTAATTATTTGACTTTTGTTTTTGTTTTTAAATGTATACATCTGAGAGCTATTTCATGGCTTTCCAGGATGTATTAGCAGTCACTGTCCTTAAGATCATCAAGACTTGGCCCAGAAGGTTGGTGACAGTAGAAAATAATTAATGTGAGTAGCATGTTATTTGATAAAAAGGAGGAAAGAAAAAGAAAAGCTTCTGTCACTATTGACTTCATTTTAAAAGAGTAGAGGACTTCAATGAGCATTTCAACACTGTAAACTTCCCTGTTGCAAACACCCATTTGTCTCATCTCTCCCTCCCATTTGTGTTTTTGCATGACAGCTCCCAAGGGCATTGCCTCTGCACTAAATCATATGGAGGACATTTCTCAAAGTGTCTGCCTGTCTTTTCTTCTTTCACAGTAAAGTCACTCTTCTTCAAAGTTGCTGCTCTCCTGGAAGGAGAATCCAGATTGTTTCAACTAAGAAATCCTGATTGTACTGGAGTCTGGGGTCCTCTGTGAACACCAAGATGCTCCAAACTAGACAAACATTTGGATGGTAGGATGCAGTCTGGGTTTGGCCAGTCCTGACTGCCAGCTGCTTTGCAGTCCCCCTGCTCTTTTTATGCATTCTGCTTTCTCCTTCTTCTCTTGCCTGTCTGGAAAAGTAGTTAGACATTTTCTGAGCAAAAAATGCTGTGTTGTCCTTGCACAGGTCTCTGTTGTTGATTCAGCAAGTGGCATTGATGGACAGGGCTGCCTGCTCTCCTAGCTGGAGGAGTCTCAATGGTGACATGCTATGAGGGAAGGGGAGCGGTGCAAGCCCCAGAGCATTGGAGGTCAGTGAAAAAAATAAAAAGAACAGAGAGGAAAGGCATCAGGATTTTTCTCTCTCCTGCAGAATGAGCTGCTTATCAGAGCACCGTTACTTTGCTGGACCCTTCCTACTGCCTCCCCTAGCTTCAGCTCTGAAGATGATCTCTCTGATTCAGGTTCAGAGCAAATGACTCAGCTGCTCTTTAAGTCAGACCTTGGAACATAGAAGAAAGGCAATGTGGAGAGGGAGACATTTCCCTGGAGGAACCCTTGAGACTTCCTGATGCTTTGATGCAGTTTGCTAAGCAGCCTTGTGCAGGTGTCATGCTTTCTCTTCCTCCTTCCTTCACCTGTGGCTTTATAGTGCTGACTCTCACCTTGGAGCTGATGGCCAATGGCAATGTAATAAATGGGGTTTGTGCTGTGCATGATCCCTTCTGCATATGGAGAAGGAGCCTGGCTAAAAAAAAAAAAAGTTGCTATTCAAATACAGCAGTGACCTTGCCTCATGGGACAGGCACTCAAATCCAAGGGAGCCTGAAAAAGAGATGACTAGTAAGAGGTTCATCTGAAAAGAATATGACTTTGAAATTCTCTCTGTATGAGAAACCACCAAGAGCAACGTTGTAAAGTACCTAAAATAGTGCCAAAATTGTGGGTTGAACTGAAAGAAATATGAAGATGATACTAAATGGTTAGTATAATTTGTAAATACACAATAGTTCGAGTATATTGTAAACATGCAATAAATATGCAATATAAATACACAGATGTATATGGGGGCCCAAGCTGCCTGTTTCAGAACATTATAAATGACAGCTGTGGCAGTCAGTGTTGTTACTGCTGAGAAGCTGCAAGAATTCTTCATGCTAACATTTACACCTGTGTCAAAGGTTGTATTGTTTCAATGACCATATGCTCCTTATTCACAGAGAAGTGCGATTGGCTTAATAATGCCTAAAAGGTATGGTTATTTTAGGAGCTCAAAGTTTCTAATTTTTCATCAGGAAAGCAGTTAATTATTGGACAGTGTCAAAGAAATAGTCTGGGTCAAGGCTGGCAGCTCAGACTTTTGTCATTTTGCACAGTGTTTGTCGGGAGAATATAAATTCTACAAGGCTGAACGTGAAATTTTCCAAATTGGAACTTATTTCTGTCTCCAAATGTTCTCTTATGTGACTTGTGGGAAATCAGCCACTGTGCTTCAATTATCCCATCTATATGGTGACCAAATAATACAGAACTTGATCTTAGGCACAAGAAATTATCTTGACTTTGATCTCTTATTTGGACTCCTAATTTTCCACTGAAATAAATTTGGAGCATCTCAACAAGTCTCATATTCAGAATGAGCTGCCCTCCTGTCTTCTATAACTACTGAGGGTTTCTTTTAAAGATAGAACAAACTGGATATTTAATTCCACCAATTCTGAAAACTATGATGACTATTTTCATTGTACAAATGACAAACGGAAGCAGAGTGGCTGGCTGACTTGTCAAAGGTAACACACAAGGTAAGCAGCAAAGTCAGAAGTCTGATCTTGAGTCCTTGGTTGAAAACACAAGACTTCTCAGGTATGATTTAACAATTGCTTGGAAAAAGAGTTTTACTTGAGAAAAAAAAAGAAGTACAATAATGGCACATGCACTTGAGATCCAAGGTCTTCTAAATACCCTACTGAATGAGAACACAAGGGTGAAATGTGAAAGGTATTTATGTAGCTTGATAAGGCTACAGCAAAGGAAAAAAAAAAAAACAGGGGAAAAAAGATTGATCAGGTAAATCTGTGAGCTTGACATAAGGGTTAGGACTTGTGAAATGGATTAAAGATTAGCTTGAAGAGTGATAGGACACGGGATGCCAATGAAAGATAACAGTTAAGAGTTAGGAAAAGGCAGCAAGCTGAGGACCACATTCATCTTTACCTTGGGTATAAGTGATCCAAAGCAGAATGCCATTTCAAACTGCTGAAATTTGCAGATGACTGGCAAGTATGAGGACAATGGGGGAAACCTGAGAAACACAGGAAAGAATGCAAGCCAAGACTACTTATTTGTCAGACTCTTTGGGTTTAATGTAGCACACACAAATTCAGTATCACCTGAGATATGCGCCTGTGTTCAAGCGTGTTTTGAAATGAAAACCACAGAAAAATGATGTGTTGGTAGCAGTTCTGTAATGTTAAAAGCAGTTCTGTATTCTTATAACATTTCTCATGTAAATAGACAAAATAAAGTTTCTAAGTTTTTTTCTAAACTGCATTATTTCCCCCCAGTGTGATGTACAATGACTGTCTGCAACACAGAGCAGGTAAGTGCTTGGAAAGATTGTCTGCATCTGACCAGAAATGAGAACTTAGGTCTCGTAATTGCACACATTGGAAGTGTGATACTAGAAATGACATATTTTATGGAAAGCTCCTCAGGCCAACTAGTGAAAACAAGAGAGGTTCTTTCTCAATATATTCTTCTTTGGGCAGTAGTAACACAGTTAAAGTCAGGTAATTCACAAGTAGGGCTGCATCCAGACCAGACTGTCTAGGAAGGGGATTTGTGATGTCTAGTATTACACAGAGAAACTGGGCTAGGGTAGAATGAAAGGGGAAAACTCTGCCAAAAAGTTTTCCCTGGTTTGTCTTCAATTGTATACCCAGCCCAACAGGGTTGCGCCTCTGCCCTTTGCTGCAAGCACAAATTGACAGCGTAGCTCTGTCCAAGTGTGTGATGTAATTCTGCAAGTGCTCTCTTAATGTGTGTTTGTTCTCAGTAGTGTAGCGCTTTCATCCAGTGCCACCACTGTCTTGGTATTCTGTGCACATTCAAAAGCTAGTCCAATTTAAATGTACCCCTGTTGTGATACCTTTATTTCTTGCATTCATCTTGAGCGTGTGGGAAGGAATCATTGAGGCTTTTTGTTTTTAAATGGAATCTGGTCTCTGTCAAGATCTCTGCTCAGGGCTTTCCATTAACAGCTTTGAGTTTACTAACCGCTTCTTCTCTTCAGCTTCAGGCATTAACTGTTTATGTAATCAACCATAATACCTGGATAGGATCTTTTACATGTTAGATTGCTATTGTTTGCTAAGAGTAAAAAATTGAGCTTGTTTAAGTGGATGTCTGATGAGAGGATAATTGTTAGCAAAGGAAGTAAAAACAGCCATGCTGTAACATAACCACAGCCCATTTAGACTTTGACAGCAGCCAGAGCTGAATGCTTCATCAGAAGGTGTAAAATTTCCCTAGTATATGTAATTGTATCTCTTTATGCCAAAAGATTTCTTCCCTATCCAAACTTACGCTCATTTTATGCCAGGAAGCTTGAATATTAATAACCTTAATGTTATTTGCAGTAACATTAATTAGGCTAACACTTTCCATCTACAAAATAAAAAACAACACAGTATAGAACTTTCCAATTTTAATAAGAAAATCAAGCCGCCAGTAGGATAGTGAGTCTCACCCCAATATAAAAGCCAGTTGGCAGGTTTTTTATGATTAGCAGATAGCCAGCTCTCAGTGAGCTATTATAATTTATTTAGGTGGTGGAGTAACAACTTCTGCTGCAACATCTGAGCTGCTTCTTTGCCCAGCTGGCTTGTGGCTGCCATGGGTTATTAGGTCAGAGTGTCTGAACTTTGCTAGACACATAGTTTCCTTATTGAACCAACATGTGTGTCTCTATACTAAACTATTGCACTCTGAAGCTTGGGTGTAGATTCACCCAAATGTCTGATCATGGAGACAGCTTGCTTCCAGCACTAGTACCTTCTAGTGCTCGTTTTCTTGGGTCTCATTGCCCCAGTGTGGTGTTCTGAGATGTCTCTTCAGCTTGCTTCTCCTTGATAGAGAGTCTGGGAACACTTAACCATCTCAGAAACTGTCCATAGATAACTGGCAGATGTTAGACCTGAGCTCAGACACGTGCTTGCACTTCAGACACCACTGTGTTTAGGGCCAATGCTGAGGCAGTACTGACACATCTTTCTGGACTCATACCATTTCCTTGGTGTGGAAGCTGGTATTTCTGCATTTTGCACTCAGACATGTCCTTTAGAAATGGGATTTTCCCTTTGCCCAGAAAACTGAAAGCCACAGAGCCATATGGGATACTTTACAGGTAGGGAAAAGCAGAAGAAATTATCATTAAGACTTCAACAGTTATCTCTAAGTCTTCAGGTCTTCCTCTTCTCCTTGGACCTGCTGTCCCTGAGGTCCCCCTGTGCAGTATTTCAGTCTCCTGCATTGGCTCCTAAGAGAGACAGAGGACTGTTCAGTACTTCTCAGCTATTCGGTGCCTAACATCTCGTGGTGCCTCCATTTTCAGCACAATATACTCTACGTACTTTAAAAAATGTTCAGAATGCTGTTTTTACATCAGGTTTACAAGAAACTGGACAAATAGACTCCTGGCTTCTGACTAAGCTTCACTGGAACTTGGAGAGGTTGAAACATCTAAATACAGGCTTGGATGGTTTCAGATATTTTCTGATGTGGCTGAAACACTCAGGTATAGTACAGAAGAAAGATATTGGATGGAAACAGTGGAAGAATGTTGAGGAGAAGAACTGTAAATATGCTCAAGCAACTGCAGCTGGGGTGTAGAGAAAACTCATACATCACACTAAATGTTTTACTGACCTTGAGTGCTTGAAAAGTAGAACCTCTCTGTTGGATAACATATGCCTGTGAGAAACTCTAAGGCACCTTAACACTATGCCTGAGATTCCTACTTCGTTGTGAGAAAGAGCAGAGGAGAGCAGAAGACTGTACCTGTTTGAAGCCTTGAAGTACAGATAAACACAGCAGGCCCAGTGATCTTCTACCAGGGCTGAATTCTGCAGCACCTGTGTCTCTGCTTGTGTCACCTCTGCCTGGGGGCCTAGGGGTTGTTTCAGAAATACCTCAGTAGTGAGGTAACAAAAGTAATTGCATTTGTGGCCTCTGGTTGTTCTTGTGACCTACTTGTGTTGGCTCACACAGATATTCACTGTTATTTTAACACAGACCACTAGATGAAAAATCTTTTAGAAATGTGAAAAAGGATGACAGCAATTACAATGCATCATACCTTATACAGGCTAGAACGCCTCAACACTGATGTCTAGGCTGACACAGTGACAAAAAATCCTAAGACTGGCATTTTAGTATGTGATAAACTTTCAACATATACATTTTTAATTAAAATATGTAATGCAGTACATGTTTATATGTAGAAGGTGGGTTTTTTTGGCCTGGGGCCTAATTTTTAGAGATACCCAGATACCTAGCTCCTCTGTGCAAGATCACTAAAAGCTACTGATGCTTGGCATCTTTAACGGTGTATCTAAAATGAGATTAATGTAATCTAACATGGCTTTAATCCTCCTCTCTTTGAAACTAGTAATGAAAATTCTATTAGCATCATGAACTGAAAATCAAGAGGGGGTACCCTGTTTTATTAGTTTGTAACTGAGATATTAAGAGATTAAGAGTAAGATTTTCAAAGTGATGAGAGCTCACTCAACTTTTCTCCTTATGAGATGTCTGAAAATTTTACTGCTGCATTTGTCAGTGCCAAAATACTTCTGAAACATCCCTGCACTGGCTAAAATGCACTCAGTAGGTGCAGAGCACCATGAAGTATTGTGGTTGTGTCCTCTGCTTGACCTGTGCATGTTCTCTGTCCCTCAGAGTGTGCACTCCCTTGGGTCATATGATGTCAAATACATTCCAAAGAATATAGATAATAAAACAGTCTCTTCAACATGGATTAAACCCCTTTTGTTTCCCTCTTTCACCCCCAACTAAATTTTAGACTGGGAAACAGCGGTCAGAAAGTATCCAGACCTACTTTAAGGGGGATTCTTTTGATGTGTGCAAAATAGGCCAAAGTAGATATTGGATGTGATTTTTGAATAGAGGTCACTGAAAATGGTGGCAATGAACTGAGAAATGAGATTATTAATTAAATGAGAAATATAAAGGGAGAAAGAGGAAAGAATTGTTTAATAGAGCATGTATGTGCTGATGCTGTGCTTTATCCAGTAGAACTTAACAGATCCTTTGGAACCATGGCAATCCATTGCAGACAAATATATGCTTCAGCAATTTAAGTTTATTATTATTTACCTAGAACAGTAACAAAGAATAAAGACTATGGAACCATGTAGTACGTGTTCTTGGGTTTGTTTGAATGCATCAAAAGCAAACTCATGCACCAATATAGTCAGTCTGCAAAGCTAAAGACACAGTTTTCTTGTGAAATAAGATTGCTGCTGGCACTGCCTCAGGACTTTTGCATTTCTTCACATATTCCCAGCCAAACAAGACAAGACTTCATCAATACTTAGGTGAACTGAGATGAAAGAGAAAAGAGGGGGCTAACAAAGCATGTTCCATCTCGACCCTTCTGGTGAAGGAGAGCTGCTTCCTAGAAACTACTCAGAATCAGCAGTTTTTTCCAGCTTTAGTTGCCCCATGTTTATGCAGAGAATTCGGTGTCAGATGAGGGGCATCTGAGCTAGCCTGAACCATGGAGCAGTGTTGCTTGAAGCCAGGCATAATCCTGAATCAATGTATGACTCAAAGCCTTGCTGCTTCATGAGCAGAAAAGCTTATATTGTTCCACGGGAAGTTTGCTTCTGTTCTGAATTGAAACTTGGTCTTTGCAAATCACTTCACTGAAAAGCATCTTCACAGCCTGCAGTTGGTAATATCTACTGGATCCAGCCTTTTTATGCATAGCACTAGACAGGATGTTACATGCCTTTGGGCCTCAGTTGCAGAGAAGTTTGGTGTTTGCCCTGTCCTGCCAGCTCTTGTGGGAAGGGACACCATGCCTTCTCTGTCTGTGCACAGAAGAGTTGTTGGGAAGGGAGGTGGAAGAGGCAAGAATGGGGAAAGCGGAAGCATCCAGACATTTAATAAAAACCAAAGGCATTTCTAGCACGTCAATGACTGAGATATGACTGAGAGGACCAGGGAGCAGAGATGTAGCCAACCACAGCTCAAGACCTTAGTTGGCTTGGGGTCCTGCCTATGCCATAGTCCTTGACTGTGAAGGATTTGTAAAAAAAGGCACCTGAACTAAACCAGTCAGGCTGTACAACAGCCCATCACCTCCCTGTAGCCATCTGGCTTTCAAACTTCGTAAGAAGTACTGCAGAGCAGACGCAGTGGTCCAGCCAAGACAGAAACATTCATTTCCTTGGTCACTTGACCAAGCATATTGAAATTATTGCCATTAAGCAGCATGACCAAACCCTGACAACATAAGTTTCAAGCTGGCAGAAGTGTGGGAGCTCTTTGGGGTTCCATATCCTTCCACTGCAGAGCTGGGAGGTGAGAGCTTGTTCCTACTAGACTGGTAGGGTAACTGAAAGGTTGCATCTCACAGCACTTTGTGAAAACAAAATGTGTTAATGCCTTGTGACTATTGAATCTGTGCTATCAGTCAATGAAACTTTGAACAACTCATGGTCTTAGCGATAACAAAAGGAGGAACAAGGAAATATATTTCTACGTTTTTGTCATCTTTGTTGAATTTGCTGCTATAATACTCTTGCCCTAACAAAGCTCTAAACCAGACCACACATTTTCATTCTAATTTGTCACATCCTTTTTTTTGCAGAGTTTGTTCAATTATTTTCCCCATCAATTAAGATTTATGAATATGTTTTCTATTATGTGATCATGTTTGTCAAGTGAATTATTCATTACTTTTCTCTCAGCCAGCAAATTATTTGTGAACCATCATCTTCCCTTTTGTTTTTCAACCTGCATAGACTTCTAAAATGGTAACAGAGTTTACATGTTTGATGAATGTGGATTATTCTTCCTCATAACTCTGTAAAGTCCCAAAACAGACTTTATATAGGCTATAGGATTTATATTATAGTTAAGTCTAGCTGAACTTAGTAACGGACACATCTAAGTCCCAAGTTTTAGTACACCCTATACTCTGCAAAGGTGAAATATACTTCAATGTTAGGTGGTGTGTGATAGTACATGAATGGTAGTCTGGTCTTAAACATAAAGAATTTAAATATCATTGGAGAAGGACGGGACCTTAACTCTCAAAGTTACATGGTGATTGCCCTAGCACCAGGCCATTGACCGAATTTTTATTTGATAGCTCCCTTCCACGGAATCTTAGAGCAGATAGTGAAAGATGTGTAGACCTGTAGATAGTGAAAGATGTGTAGATCTGAAATAGTGTGGTAGTTAAGGTGATCTTGATGATTTTCAGTATCCTGATCTAAGTTGCTGCCTCTTTCTTTTAGAAGACTATCTACAAGATACATTAGTATCTACAAGACAAGGTTAGAAGATGAATGTCATTGAATTGTTGGCAGCAATGAACCAAAATGTCTGTTCCTAAGAGGCCTTTAATACAATTGTTAATCTACTTTGCACAAATCAGCAGTGGAAGAGGGGCAATAACTTGGTCAATAATACAGCCACAGTTTTGGTGAGGCATCCACGAACCTAAAATAATGGGTGTTGGTATTTTTCTGAAATCTCCCACGTGACATTAGACATTGGCCTCCTGTCAGGTCCTAGGGGACAAGTGCTTGGCTTGCAAAGAATATGATCATCATGAGTACTTAATTTTTGGCAGGCTAAATGGAAAGGCCACATGGAGTGATGATAGTAAGTCTGATTTGCCCTTGAAATTAACGTAAACTGTGCTGGGCCCACAGGTGGTGATAGGGTGCTAACTTCCTCACAACAGAGAGAAAAAGTGGCCTGGTACAAATAAGTCAGAAGTGAAGCAAAAGGAAAATATCTGGATTCAGTCATGTCTATTCTGCATTTGATCTATGCATAAAGCAAGTCCCAAGCCCAAACATTTTCAATAATTTAGCTGTTTCTATTGTTCTTGCTACAGCTGTTGTTTTTCTGTTCCTTCGTGGTGAGTCTGTTTTTAACCTTTATTGCTATGGAGTTTATCTCCAGTGCTCATATGAGAATGTTAAAATAGTATGACATGGATGTGCATGTGCAAATGACCTATGATCTTTAGTTTGCTATAACAGAACTCTCTTATCTCAGTACAAGGGAGAAGGCAATGGAATTGGATCTCTTTCTCCTCGTGACAGTTTCTTTAGCTGCGCTGTGGTAGCCCCATTGGGTATGACACAGCACAGCTAACATGAGCTGCTTTGCTTATTGGGGGCAGCTTCCAGTTTCTCTTCAAAACTGAGCAAAGTGGAAATATTATGTACAAAATCTGCACTTTCTTTTTTGGTTTGTTGTTTTCTGGATTACTTTATGTAAAATTTTCTCAGTATTTGTGCCTTAAAAGAACAAACTCCAAGCAACTAAGAAAAAAAACTGTAGTTCTTTACAGGAGCAATATGAAGATGTTTACTGCAATTGTGACCTTAGATTTTGGCTGCAGAGATAGACCAAGAGCAGGTGATTGATATACTTGAAAATGACTGATAGTGAATTAACCACTTACAGTGTGTCTTGGAAGTGCTGTAATGTGTAACAGAGATTAGGTTAACCCAAACTCTCAATAACAGACACAGTCCCTTGGCATAACAAGAGCAACCAGATGTTTGTAAAGGTGGAGTATGAGACAGAGAAGCTGCAGCCTGTAGACCTGTTTGTTTGAGGCTGACCTCAGCCTGGTGCAATCATGGGGGTTATTTTCCTTTCTGCTTCTTGAAGTAGTGTCTTTTGGGGGCTTGTAACTAAGAGGAATGGAGAAAATGCAGCTAAGTCTAGATGCATGTCCTAAACTAACCTATTCCCTCTTTTTTTTTGACTTCTCAAGTCACCTCTTCTTTCACTTGTGTGGGGTGACAGTGAATCTTTTGGCTTATCCCTTCAGTCCGTGGTATTTATCGAAAATGAGAGCTTTTCCTCTTTTTTACTGCTATTTTGTGTTTCTATAGCAATGGTGAAGCCCATTCTTGTTGTCTGGTTAAATGTACTTTTAATTGCTTCAATTTGAGCTCTCAGTCTCCTTGAGAGCTTCAAATATATAGTGAATGTTAATGCTATAGTTATGTTACATCATATGTAATAAGGGAGGTAAAAATAAATGCTAGTGAAATCTGATCTTCAACGGGTTTTAAAGGTGGTGATTTAGGTTTCAGCACTCCACCTTTTGGGCTGTGGCAGGGCTAACTGCTTGGGGTAAACACTTGTGTTCAGCTGAAACCATTGGTAAACAGGCACATAGGACTGAAAAGTCCTGCCCGTACCATTTAATTCAGTGTCTTATTGATCACAGGTGACTGTACAATAGACATTTAGCTCAGAGTGATGCACAGATCATCTGAATCACACAAAGTTTTAGAAAAACACTCAGAACATACTCCAAAATCCTCTAACAAAATTAAAACCTTCATGTGCAGAGTGTCATTAGTAAGAGAGCAAGACATAGGGATATTGTTAATGTTCAATATTTCCATGATTATCCTACCCTACAGAGTACAGGGAAAGCATATGACATGGCAATGAAATATATTGTTAAAGGCATCTGAGAGAATATTTTAGTGGTAACTGCTTTTGTTCTTTTCACATATGAAGAGTGAAATATGCGTTGGAGTAGATGGGGTAGTTTCATCTTCTGACAAGACTCTGAAGAGACTTACAGGAGACCTGTACGCTTAGCCTGATATTCAGTATTTTTTTTCGTGACTCTGAATTGTGGAAAGGAACAGAAGAGTTGCAAAACTGGTTTGGTAACAGGAGAAAACATCCTACATAAAAAAGCTACAGAGTCAGCATGTCTGGATTATTAAAAAAGCTTTAGAGAATGCTTGGAAAGAGTGAATAAATATCTTCCTAAGGAGAAAATATCAGATGCCAAAAGGGCCTTTCATATAACAGAGAAAGGACTTAAGACCAGGCACATTCGATTTTGAAATAAAGCAGATTATTAAGCTTGAAGACAGACTTTTTAAACATAGAGTCTACATCAAGCCTTGAGAGGAGTGGCACATTTCTAGAGAAGTTGCTCTAGTCTTGCATAAGCTGATGGGCAAAAGTGGCAGCAGGAGAGGAAATTTTCCAACATCTTATTGTGGCGGTACACTCTCCTCCCACCCCTGCCCTGTGCTGAGAACTGATGTGGCAGCTGCATGTGTGCACACCCCTCCTCTTCCCCAACACTTCCCCCCTCTCCTGCAATGGGGCAAGTCAATGGCTCTTATTATGAGACCCAGGCCACAGTTGTTAGGAGAGAGGAGGAGGCGCACCAGCCACAGTAAGGGGGTGCAGAGGCACACATAGCCACAGTAGGGTGGTGCAGAGGTGCATGTAGCCACAGTAGGGGGTGCAGAGTGGCACATAGCCACAGTAGGTGGGTGCAGAGAAGTCGCAAAGCTTCTAGACTGGCCACAGCCAGATCTGACAAGACTATAAAACGGAGTCCTGCCGAGGCTGCTCTTTGTGTGGTCCTCTCGGAGCCACAGGCGAAATGCTGCCGCCAAGAGCCCTCCCAGGACTGGGACACCATCTAAGGTAACCTCCCGAAAAATGGGACAGCCTCATGGCTGTGTGTGGGTGAGCGATAACTTACTAGATATATCTTTGTATTTTCCTCACTGGATCAGCAAGGGTATTTCATGCTTAAATATAAGCACATGTATTTTTCCCTGCCAGACTCAGGCAAGCATATATCCTTAAAATAATTCCTCACTAGACATGTGAGTGCATTTTTCCTCGGGTCAGGGCTGGCTCTGGCATTGTTTTTGGTGAGCCACGTGGACCTCCATTATTCTGATTTGCTGTACCCCAATAATTTCCCTCAAGTTGATATTCAAATCTGTATTTTATGTTATCGGAGTGCTAACTGATTGTATAAACCCCATTTCTAATTGGTTGTTTTACCGGACTTTCCCAGACTTTACTGGGTGGAATAAAAGCCTGTTTTAGACCTTGTTGTCCACCTAAAACTACCTTTGGGGTCCCTCTGTGACACTTATATACAGATATACCCACACTATGTTTATATGCTCACATAAGCACATACACACACACATACCCATAAGAAAGAAGTTATGACTTATTTGATCTTTCCGGCTTTAGACTCAATGAACTCTAGGCAGTGGTTCGTTTGGCAGTATCAAGATTATTGTTGTGTCTAAACTTCTTACAGAAGTATACAACAAGTATATAATAAGTATACAACAAGTATACAACAGAAGTATATAACAAGTATAAAAGTATAACTAATTATACTTTTTGTTACTAAAGTTCTGTTAGGTTCTAGAACAATTATAAAATAATTTGAATCTTGAACCCAAGTGTATAGTGGTTTCCTTTCTTATTTGATGGAATGATGGTTTCCAGTAATGGTGCAATGGAGGTAATTAAATCTTGCAGTGCACAAAATGTTTGTAAACATTTGACCCACTCAATGAATGAGGGAAAGGCTGTGGGTGTTGTTTAACTGGACTTTAGTAATGGTTTTGACACTGTTTCCCACATCATTCTCCTGGAAAAACTGGCTCCTCAAGGCTTGGATGGGTGAACTCTTTGACAGGTAAAAAAAATGGCTGGGTGGCTGGGCTCAAGGAAATGTGGTGAATGTGGTAAAATCCAGATGGTGGCCAGTCATGAATGGTATTCCCCAGGGCTCAGTATTGGGGCCAGCTCTGTTTAATACCTTTATTAATGATCTGAATGAGGAGATGATTGAGTGCACCCTCAGTAAGTTTGCAGACAAGGCGCGGTTGGGCAGGACTGTTGATTTGTTTGATGATAGGCAAGCTCTACAGAGGGATCTGGACAGGCTGTATTGATGGGCTGAGGCCAATTGTATGAGGTTCAACAAGCCCAAGTACTGGGTCCTACACTTGGGTCACAACAACCTCACTCAGTGCTACAGGCTTGGGGAAGAGTGGCTGGAAAGCTGCTGAACTAGAGCCAGCAGTGTGCCCAGGTGGACAAGGCAGCCACCAGCATCCTGGCTTGTATCAGACATAGTGTGACCAGCAGGACTAAGGAAGTGATCATCCCACTGTACTCAGCACTGGTGAGGCCCAGCCTCAAATAATTTTGGAACAAGCGTTTGAGGGAAGTGGTTGAGTCACCATCCCTGGAGGTATTTAAAAGATCTGTAGATGTGACACTTAAGGACGTGGTTTAGTGGTAGATTGGGTAGTGTTAGGTCTACAGATGGAGTTAATGAGCTTAATGATCTTTTCCAGCCTCAAGAATACTATTAATGAGATAAATGTTGTGTTTTGATTGCAAGGGTCTTTATATGCCATTAGTGACATCTGGTTGAATTTTGAAAAGTTTACATAGCTACTTCTTCTTGGAGGACATATGAAATACAATTTGTAACCAATGGACTAAAGCATATTACGTAGAAAAAAATAACTAAAGAGTAGATATAGTGTACAAATGTGTATGTAAAGTCATTTTCTGGAGACGAAGTGTTCAGAAAAATGTTTTAGACAGAAAAGAAACTTCACATCTCTTCATCTTGTTGCTAGTACCTATATCTAAAAGCATAAGAATTACACAAGGTTTGGCTTTGTGAGACGTTTTATTTGATTTATTATTTGTTATAATCAAAACACATTCTTAAAAAATTTCACCACTGCAATGTGTTTTTTCTCTGGCTTGCCCATGTCCAAGTTTATTAACTGAAGTGAAATAAAAATGTTAAACTTATTTTATTGTGCAGCACTACAGTGTTTCCTATGATAATTTAATCATTTTTGTGCTTTCCAAGGCTTTAGCAGTGTTAATCTTGAATAATTCTTAGGCCCCGGTGATATCATAATGTAAAATCAATGTTAACCAGTCTAAAAAGGTTTAATGTGAAAGCATACAGCATCTGTTAAAATAAGTTAATATTTTTTATGTTACCAGCTAGAGGAAGGGACCTAATTAACAAGGCATTTTAGGAGACTTGCTAGCTCACAGTCCGATTCTGCTTTCCCCTGGTGCTGGCTGCAGTCTTGGCAGCAGCGCAGGGGTTGGCACAGCTCTGTGCTCTGCCCCTGGCAGTGCTGCGCTCCCAGGTAAGGGCTGGGACTGCTGAAAAGGGAGAGTCACTTATGACTCCTCCGGGTCCCCAGTGCAAAAAAGACATATGAAGATGCAGAATGTACCTGTAATGTTGAAAGGAGCTATCGTGATGGCTGCAAGTAGCTAATGTTATTCTACTTCATATTAATTTTGAAATAACTGCATCTGCTTAATAAAAGTTTAAGAAACCCGCAGGGCATATTTATCTAGGAGTACAGCACATGGACAAAAATCTGTGGACCACAGATTTGGTTCTAGACCTCTTTCTGATGCTATCTAACCAGAAGAATTCATGAAGCCCCATTTTTTTAATGTCACTGCTTTCTCATCTGTCAGATGAGAACAGTGATAGTACCGGTTTCTTCTCAAACACTTTGAAATTTTTAAGTGGATTTCATCCTTAGTGATTTATCCCTGTAGCTGCTGCTCCACATCATAATGTCTAGGACTGAACTATATGAAATTGGTCCGTTCTTTTTTGATGGCAGACCTTCATTGCTACTGTTTATTATCATTTCTTGGTATGGTTGAAATTTGGAGCATGATACCAAGCTTGTCTGTCAAACAGATTTCTGTTTTGTGAGTTTCATGGAAAAGTGAAGGACTGACTTTGACAGAAAAAATATACTTTGTGTCTATCAGTGTGTCTAAGTTTTTGGGAGGGTTTGCAATCTTTTGATTACAAATGCACCAAGAGGATAATGACAGTGAAATTACACTTCTGACAAAATTATTGTCCGGCAAAATGGGCTTTTGGCTGAGGTTTGAGATGTCTACCTTGAAAGCTGAAAAATGACTTGAGCACCTGGGTCCAGTTTCCTCAAAAGACATTAGAAAAAACTAGTCTTTCTGTGGAGTGTTAGATGTAATCAGATCAGACAAGCTGATGTGCTGTTGCTTGGAAATACATTCACAGAACTGTTATCTTACTGAAAAATATTTATGCATCAAAATATTCTGTAAGAAAAGACTGTTTAACAAAGTCAAAGCTAAATCAAGAGGGCTAAGAAAGTCTTCAGAAGCCCATTAGCTATGTGGGAAATGTGACTCTGTGAAACAGCTCATTTGCAGTGGGACTGCCCTGTGTCACAAACACAATGCTTGCAAACATTTGTTGACTGCTTGACTCAGAGTCTCATTGTAGCTGATGAAGACCCTCTGGGCTGTGGAAATTGAAGCTCCTCTTTCTGCCAGTCCCAGGGAGTGGGCTGGGGGTGAGGGGAGAGGGAGCCTGAAACCAACACAGTCCATGTTGTTGTGCTTGTATTAAGAATAAACAGAAGATTTGGGTTTCCAGGGTTATTACTCTGATACCATTCACTGACATTGAATTCACTTAAATAAGAGAGAAAAAAAAAAAAAAGAAGAAACTTAAATTATATTAATCCTTTGCCACCTGAGTGCAATTTCTCCTCACCATTGTCATGTGTTTTAATATAGTTCTCCTACATTTACTCTTCCGTTTTTTCAGTATAAATAGTCACAGTTTAGCAATGATCTCATACTCAGCCCTTTTTACGTCTCCTCCACCAAACATTCCCCTTGGAAAACAAGCAGCTCATCTTTTCTATTTTCTCCTGCTACCCCATTTTAATAAATAAACCAGCAGACAAAATGCTGTTCTTAATTGGACTGGACATTAACATCTTCTGATGCAAATTAGCACTACTGAATATCTCAGTGCAAGTCACTCCAGCCAGCATCAAATTGGCCTGCAGAGACTCCTGTTGCTAAGCAGTGCTGTTGCAGGGCACTACACAGGGAGAGGTGAGACAGTTCTGTATGTCCATGTGTCTGTCTGCTTATGTGTGTGTACATGCATACCTGTGCACTCGTGGCCATGCATGTGAGACGATGCGCCTGGGTGTCTCCTCATATGTCTACAGCTCAGCTGCATGGCTGACTTTCGGGCCCCAGTTCACTCTCTATGTTGTGCAAGAGAAACACATTATTTAAATGAGGTGAATACTAACAATCTGACAAACTGAAACAGGGAACTGTGGTTGCACTTGATCACAAATTTTTGTCCCATCTAGAACTGATGCCCCTTATCCCTTCACCAGTCTGGAGAAATCTAGTGTTAAACAGTGCCATGTGCTGACACTAGCTGCAGTATCTATACCTGAAAGCAAACAAAAACTCAGACAACCCCCTCAAACACCTATTACCTTGCTAAAGTGCATTGCTGTTGGTTGAACTGTGAGACCTGAGCTCCAAAAAAACACATCTATTAAAATTCTGAAGGCACATTTGTTAACTTCGGAACTATTTAACTAGTACCTTGACTAAATTCCATGTATACAAATTACATCGTTTTCCTAATCACCTCACTTGGAAGACCTACTTTTCTGCATCAAACCATTAGGTATTAGAAAAACTTCACACCAAACTTGCTTTCCTTACCAAGATATTCAGAGTAGAAGTCCTCTATTCAAACCAGCTCCTGTGAGCCCACCTATGGTACCAGGACCCTTGTTTCTTTTTTAGATCATATTTGATATAATGGAAAACTTTTGAGAGTATCTTGTGTTTTTCTAGCAGCTGAAGCACATTCATACTGCATTTAGTCATTAACCCAAATCCAGACTTGCCTGTATCGAATAAGGATGTGCAGATGGCCAGCTCATTCCAGTGTTCACAGGGCTGATATGTTAAACAGGTGCTGGAGTGGGGGTTTTGAGGCAGCTTAGTTCGTACAACTTGTAATACGCATCATTGTCCTCTTCATTGGGCCCCTTGGCTTCAAGCAGGGATGAGGTGTTATCTTTCTGCTTGTGTTTGTTGATTCATGCAAACTTAAATAACATTCTTGAGCTATTAAGTTAATTTCAACACAAATGTCCTGATTTCTGGGTAAGAAACTCAAGCATCAAGGCAGACCTTGCAGTGATTAGCTTATGATTTAGCAGAATGCTGAAATCTCTCTTGCTTGGGGGACATAGAAACCCAGACTCCCAGCACTTGAATCTCTGAACTGCAGACTACACAGTGGGAGACATGTTCTATCTTTCATTTTGAAACAGAACTACTGTGGAGCAGAGTGCAAAAAAATAATAGGGTTTCAAGGTCAATTTCTTTGAGGCCACTAAAATGGTGGTGAGAGCATATAATGTCCATTTCCTGGCCTAGAGATGTCTCTTATATCACATAGTTGCTGGATAAAATGCAGAGCAATCCAAGGAGTAAAGACTAGATAACAGAATAACAGGTCAGAAAAAAAAATCATGTCAACAGCTTCCAAAACACAGGAATCATCAGACACCTGTGCAAAAGTCATGCAGCATGAGTGGCATTTTGACATTTAAAACAAGGCATTTAAAACATTAGCTTTGAAGTATGGACTCGATGAAGAGATAGTGAGGTGGATTGAAAACCTGCTGAATGGCTGGGCTCAGAGGGTGATCAGTGACATGAAATCAAGTTGGAGACCTGTGTCTAGCAGTGTACCCCAGGGGTCAATACCAGGTCCAGTCCTATTCAGTGTCTTCATTCACGATGTGGATGACATGGCAGTATATCCTCAGCGAATTTATTGATGACAAAACACTGGGAGGAGTGGCTGATGCAACAGGGGGTTGTAGTGCCATCCAGAGGGACCACAACACACTGGAGAAATCGACCAACAGGAACCTCATGAAGCTCAACATGTAGAAGTGCAAAGTCCTGCACCTGGGAAGGAATAATCCCATGTACCAGTACATGCTGGGGGACAAACAGATGCATAACAGCTTTGCAGAAAAGGACCTGGTGTCCTCGTGGACACCAAGCTGAACATCAGACAACAATGTGCCCTTGCTGCAAAGGTGGCTAATGAGATCCTTGGCAGCACTAGCAGGAGTGTTGCCTGTAGGCTGAGGGCAGTGATCCTTCTTCTCCTCTGTTTAGCACTGGTAAAGCCACACCTGGACAACTGGGTGCATTTCTAGGCTCCCAAGTACAAGGGAGACATGAGCATACTGGAGACAGTCCAGTGAAGGGCCATGAAGATGATGAAAGGACTGGAGCATCTCTCCTATGAGGAAAGACTGAGAGACCTGGGACTGTTCAGCCTGGCGAAGACAAGGCTCAAGGGGATCTTACATAAATACCTGAAGGGAGGCAGTAAAGAGGATGGGCACAGCACAGGACAAAACGGCAGCTGTTCATCTAAATTCAGACCATACTGATCAGACTGGACTGTCAGGTGTTTAGTTGTGGGAGCTCCTAGCCCATGCATGTCAGGCTCAGGAAGAGCATAGAGATAGCGTGACATTGAAGCCAGCTGAGATTGCAAAACCTTAGCTCGGTTGTAAAGGGAAATTTAACTGTTAACAGCAAGAGACTGGCTTGGATTTTTTTTCCCCCGTCCTCCTGGTTAGAGGCACACATTTTATACACAATTTATACACAGAGAACTTAAACAAAATCTGTGATAAATGACCTCTGAAGTCTCAAACCTTTAAGGGCACAGCTGACATTCCTGCAGAAAAGTATGTTCTAGGCTAAGACCCCAGATTTCCTTCCCTCCCAAGCCTCAGCTGCTTTAACCACAAGATGATTCAGCCTCTAACTCATTTGTCACTATTTATTCCTGCCTAAACAAGCCTATAGCAAAAGTTTTGTGTTAATCCCTGGCAGCAAGAACTGAGATCTGAATGCTGACAATGCTTCTAAGGGATAGCTGAGCTACACAGCCATAGCAAGATCTCTTCAGAGATTTATCTTGGATATGGGCAGTAGGATAGGCTGGGAATCTGGGCTGACTCATTTAGGGAACAGAATAGAATTTGTGATTGAGAGATGCACATACAGGGATATAAGCGTAGCTCTGTATTTTAATGCGAATGAGTAAACAGTCAGCACTAGAATAATCTCTAAGGCATTTGATCCCAATAAACCATCTTAATCCTTAAGGCTATTCTGGCAGTAAGAGATAACTGCACAGAAGCAGAAATGTTCTTAGCATAAAATTCACATATCTATGTTTACTCTGTGTGTTAAAGGGTTTCAGACTTTTCTTCCATCCTCCCAAAAACTGATGAACCCTTCATCTGTACAGTCTGCCAGCTCCCTACTTCAGCAATAAAAGTCTTTTAATTTGGATTTTTATTGTTGTCAGCAAGGGCCAAGACAAAAGGAATATCAAACCACAAAGAAATGCTTTGGACTGATGCTCCCTTAGCGGCATGCTCTCTGCTTCAGTAATGTTTCATTACAGATAAGACTATTTACTTTTTTAGTAGCCATATATGTGATCCTGTGCTTTGTGGGAAGATACATTTCCACATCTTCTGTACTTAAAAAGCCTTGTGGCTATTGTCTTCTGGTTGCTGCATTGTATTCCTTGTCTCCATTGGGTTCAGTTGTGGGCACCTTACTACAGGAAAGACATTGAGGTACGTGAGAGAGTTTAGAGGAGGGAGACAAAGCTGGTGAGGGGTCTGGAGCACAAGTCTCATGAGGAGCAGTTCAGGGAACTGGGGCTGTTTAGCCTGGAGAAAAGGAAACTGAGGATAGACCTTATTGCTGTCTACAACTACCTGAAAAGAGGTTGTAGCATGGAGAGTGTTGGTCTCTTCTCCCAAGTAGCAATTGATAGGACAAGAGGAAATGGCCTTGTTGCCCCAGGAAAGGTTCAGATTGGATGTTAGGAAAAAAATTCTTCACTGAAAGCGTTGTGAACCATTGGAACAGGTTGCCCAGGGAAGTGGTGGAGTCACCATCCCTGGAGGTCTTTAAAAGGCATTTAGACGAGGTTCTTAGGGACATGGTTTAGTGCTAGAGTTAGGTTATGGTTGGACCCAATGATCTTGAGGGTCTCTTCTAATCAAAATGACTCTGTGATTCTATGATTGCAGACAGAGGGCTATGGTTCAGAAATGCAGAGGCAGTGAATGCCCAGGCAGTGAAGCAGCAAAAGTTAATCAAATTTGTTGTCATGACTAAAGACTGAATGACACTTAAGAATGGGTGAGAGCCAGAGCACATCCTAGCCCCCAAAATGGGTAATGCTTCTGCAGGTCATGTCACCACATCATGTTTGCACCTCTCAGCCAAAGACTTCTGTTAAAGCAGACCATTGATGGACAGCTTTTTAATTTTTTATTTTTTTTTTTTTTAATAATCTTCAAGCCAGCACTTGCCCCTCTTCTGCTGGAGTCCTGGAACCTACAGACACTTCAGCCCTGTCTGGTGTCTTTTGAGGATACAAGCCTTGTCATCAATGCAGAAATATAGTACCTGTTGCTGCTTGGCCTAGTTCTAATGCTCTTCTGACCTAAACTGTGAGGCAGAAAATAAACTGAGACTATTATTTATAGCTCAGAAATCCCCCGAATAAAGACAAAAATTGTTCCATATGCTTTTTCATTCGTTAGTGTGCAAAAGTCTTTCATAGTTAAGTGGTTGAATGGCCGTGAGGTACCAGGCTTTGACTCAATTCAAGGTTGCTTGCTATGTAAGTTGAAGCCATTTGTTTTGTCCCCCACAAATGGCAATATTACTTGGTTTAAGACTCTTTAACACAAATGTTGCCATATAAAGGCATTAAAATAATTTAAATGAATTTGTTATGCATTTATGTTTTGAGCATTTCAAGGTCTGGACCTGGGATTTGAGTTTCCCTCACAGTTACATAAATGTCAGTGCTGAACATGACAGCAAAAGCATTAATCCAGGTGGGAACTGATGTAAGTGGAGCAAAACAACCATTTTGCATCCATGTTTCACATTTAGGTGTAGCTCTTTTATTTTTTTTAAACAAACAAACAAACAAACATTTCTAGTTCTGCTTCATATGGCTTGAAACGGACTTGTGAGAATTTAACTTAGACAAAGCTATGAGATATAATTGAATGGGTGGCGCTGTATGAAATGGCCCTTAGCATATGTGATACGTTATGTCATACTCTTGGTGGGGAAGTGGTGGGACAAAGTGTGGATCCTTTAACTTATGTGAGGAAATACAGGCATGGGACTGCAGTTTGCTTCAGAATTGCATGTACTTTTCCTTTACATCTTTTGTTAGTGGGTTTGTCCTGCAGTCTTTGTACTGCTGACATTTATTAAAGTGCTGCTCCAATGCTCTCTGAAATCAAGGGCAAAGCATTTATTGAATTCAGTGGTAAGTGCTCAAGCTGCAATATGTCATAGTGTTAAACAGAGAAGTGCTACATCTGGTGTATTCGCCCTGTATGTGTATGTTAAGTAAGTGCAACAGCCCAGTATATGTATGTTAAATGCTACAGTCCAGTGGATGGACTTGGCCTGCATTTACCCAGATATGTTGGATAAGCAGTTTATTTTGTTCCATTGCTCCAGGAAAATGAGTCAACAAGAAAGCAATGATATGAAAAGCAATCAGTGATTAAAAATAAGAATTTTAAATCTATTTGTGGGTCCCTTTCTGCAGAAGAGATCTTGCTATTATGGTCATCGAATATAAGTCCTGTTTTTGAGAGGCCAGAAATCTCAGGAGAACTAAGAAACCTAGGCTTTTGAGAGTTTACTATACACTCAATCCTTGTGTTAGTAAGGCTTTGAGGAAGTAGGCACAACCATCCAAAAACTTCCCTTGTTACCAAGTAAGCCTTTACAACACATGACGTCATTACTTTACTTTATGATCATTATATGGCTAATTTTTTTTTTTTTTTATAATGGTGAACACCACCAGGTAAAGGCAAAAAAAAAGTCCAAACTGCATTAAAAGAAAAGCTTGCAGAGGACCACAGAATGGGAGCACTCTCTGTTTACTGTAAGAGAAGCTTTGCCATTGGCTTCAAAGGAAGTCATAGTAGGTTCTGAATGTTTGCAATTGTTATAACCCAATTTATCCAGATAACAAGATCTTTGTTAGCTAAATTCGTAGTAACACTATGCACTTCGGTGTAGGTTGTGAAAGAAAACAATCAACCTCAACTCCCACTGACCCAGCAGTTGAAGGGCATTTAGTCTTACTTGAAATAAAATTGTGTTGTTATTGATGTTATCACAATTGGTATAAAAACATGTTTATAGCAAAACATTACAGATGCAGGCAGTGATTTTCTACAGGAGTTCACAGATGGTAAAGCGCAAACTAGAAGTTGCTTTGACTGTGCATGTGCCTATGCATGCATGTGCCTATGTCTTCAACAGCATATATAAAAATAGGGGACGTGTTTAATAAACAGTTGGTAACCCAATCTTTTCCATTTTAAATTGACTCTTTGTTAGTTTAAAAAGGTTTTATTCTCTTTCTAGAAGCTCCTGTATTTCCAGAATTTGCTCTGTCTTTGAAATGTGACAGCCAGCTCCTGATTTGGAGAAGCTAAAGTTAACCAGAGGACTGGATGTATTCTACCTCTGGTAGCACTACAGTTTACATTGGAGGCATGAATAAAGAGTGGGGGAGCCCAGAAGCTTTGAGGGCTAATCTTGTTATAACCATGGATTTTCTATATAACCAGAGGGAAGTCTCTTTGTCTTTGTTTCCATACTTGCCCAGGGAGATACCAGTATCAGCTCACAAAGGAACTATGGATATATATTAATATTTGTGACTCAGGGAACAGGCAGAAATGAATAATCATCAAATGTATGATACAGAAGAAGTGTCAGGGATCAAATACTTAAAGGGTTCAAATAGACCTACTGAAAGAGTGTCCTGCTCCTTATCCCTGGGTGAGGTTGGTAATCGAGGGGAGAGAACAGTGGTGCAAGTAAACTCTAGTTCATAATGTGTGTGGAGAAAAGGGCTTGATTCAAATCAGATAAACACTCTTAGACTCAGCATAGCTCGATTGGTACATTCTTGACTTTGGAAATCAAAATCCTGTTCTTCACCTGCTGGTATACTGTCTGCATGGCTGTGTGCTGCACGCTGGTTCTGTCTTGCTCATTTACTCTTACAAATAGCCTTTGGAAACTGTTCCTCAGAAGGGAGTTCCTCAGCACCCTGTGAATGAACCTTCCATTTACTTCTTTACCCACTCTACTAAAGACTCACTGTTATCACCACTTGGCAGTATTGACTACAAATTACTGGGCCAAGCTATAGTACTGAAAACTGTGAAGAACTATTGGAATCAAGGAAGTCATTTAGATATTTTTACTAATGGTTTTCAGCCTTCACTTTTCCCATTTCTACTTTTGTTTCTGTGGCATAATTCAGTTCTGTTCTGTGGTCCAGCATTTTAACAGTTTATGTAATCACTCTAGAAATCCAAATGCTCTCCGAGTTAACTTTTTCATAGTGTTCCAAAGGCTTTGGCAGCATTATTAAATATATCTATATTTTTTAAAAAATCTTTTCCAGTGAGTTTAATTTTCCATGTGCACCAGACAAAGCTGTTAGGCATAGTGCTCAGTTTACAAGCCATTGAAGAAAAGTATAGCTAAGGTTTTACCAGTTGCTTGCTCAGAATTTTGCTTACTCCATGTGGACATTGCCCCTTGGATGTCTTCTGTAAACAGGTGGACAAGAAAGATGCATGGAGTGGTAAATGAAAACTCTTGTTGAGTGGTTTTAGAGCTGTGTTTTGTGGCAGGAGTACAGGTTTGTGCTTCTGTTGGGTTTGTACAAAGTACAGAACCATGTGCAATTTTTTTTCTTTGTCTGCTTCAACTGAATTTAAGGAAGCAACATGCTCACGCAACTCCATCCCAGCATGTTGAAATTGACTTCTCTCAAGGTAATTTACAGCAGTCCTATGCTCTCTCATTTTGACTCCCACTCAGAAGGCAGATGAGTTCTGTAAACCTCATATAATGGAGAGAGATTGAGGAACCTTATCCACCACTTGCCTACACCATTTGGTATTGCAAAATCCCAAGCAATTAACACTAGCTAATTAACTTTATCTGATTACTATGAAGAAGTGGCCTAAATTTTTAAAGGTATTTATGTAGGTGATTTCCTCTGTTTTCAGTAAGAATTAGCCACTTTCATAACTTTAAAAATTAAGTCCTTTTTCAGCTATATGCAGTCCAACATAATGTCTTGCGTGTGTTTGCTGTTCCTCTCTCACGCAATCCATATGCCCAAATTATAAACATTGAATCCAGGCAGATTAACCATTTACTGAAAATTTACCTTGAATGGCACCATATTTTCTGGTCTGTGAATGACAACATGGGGAGGTTCTCCAGAGAAAGGAGGTTACCAGGAACATTTGAGGATAGGTTGGAGATACTGCACTGTGGAACATGTATAGCCCAGGCAGGATCCCACCTAGGGAGCTGAACAGAAGGCAACAGTTTTTCTTCTCATGCTTGTGCCTGCGCCCCCCCAAGAAGATCCTGTCATTGCTGATAGCTGGAATGCAAGTTTTGCTGCCTTTCCATCTTTGTCACCGCTTGCATGTGTGGAGGGAAAAGCAGCAGTTTGTTCTACTGTAGGAGAAACATCTTCTAGGGAGCCAGTGCCCACCTTGGCAGCGAGGAAAGATGTGTGATAAAATGGGAAGAGCTGCATGCAACTGTGTGTATGTGTTCAGAGGGCACTTGACGGGATTTTGTGATTCTGCATGACCTTTCCAGACTGATGGCTTTAAAAGTTGCATCTCCATAAAAATAACATGCTCAGCTTTGGCTTTAAGTGTCAAGTCACATCCATTAACTATAATTCATGTGTCATTGCCTTCCTTGGGAATCATCACCACCTTATGACTGAAGATACTTCCACTATAGAATTGAGAGGGAGGGGTATTTTAATCATTATCACAAAACTGTCTGGTCAATATTTTCTCACTTCTTGCGGAAGAAAAGCAGCCAGGCATGGCAACTGCAGAGGAGAGCAGCATCTCTGTCCTTCCCTCCCAGCCCAGAGGCATGGACCTGGAAAATGAACCAGTATCAAAGCTGCTCCTCACTAGTCCTTCCCTGTAACAGAACTGGGAAGGTTAGAGCATGTCAGTGCTCTGATCTTCATGAAGTGTCTTGGCACTTGGAAAGAACCTCTACAACACTGCAATAAGCAGTGATGTGCTGAACAGTTTTGTGAAGAGTGGAAAAAGGCATCTAAGACAGGGATCTAAAAAAGTGATACAGGAAGTGGGCTGTTGCCTATCAGTAGAAAATGCTGAGGAGCAACTGCCAATTCCTGGTCTTTGAAAAGAGCTATATCCCTCTCTCAGCAAAGGTGGTAAGGCAATAGCGCCTGCTCCAGATCTTGCAGATAATGGAGTGAGTCCAGCAAAGGGACATGAAGATGAATAAAGGATTGAAGCATCTGTTGTGCAAGGAGAGGTTGCGAGAGCTGGGACTGTTCAGGTTGGAGAAGAGAAGGCTTATGGGAAACCTTACCAATATGTATAAATACCTGAAGGGAGGTTGTAAAGAGAGTCAGCGTCTTCTCACTGGTACCCAGAAAAATGATAGGAGTGAATAGGAGTAAATTAAGAAATGCTAAGTTCCAGCTAACCACAACAAAAACTGTTTACAGTGAGGGTGGTCATGTTAGAACAGGTTGCCTAGAGAGGCTGTGAACTTTACACATGGGGATACTAAAAACCTGACTGGACATAGTCCTGGGAAACCTGTTGTAACTGACTCTACTTTGGGGAGGTAGTGCCTGGACTATGAATGATCTCCAGAGGCCCTTTTCAGCCTCAAGAATTCTGTGATTCTGTGATCATCCAAAGGCACACAATAATCACAAGCCTTTTAGGCAACAATGGAGTCTCCTTTATGACACTTTCATTTAGCTTAAATAATGAAATGGTCATTAGGTGACAGAGAAAATGAAAAAAGAGTGACTACAGCCAGAAGGTTAGAGGTATAGCAAGTTAAAATTTCTTGCTTCACATAATGTGGTACAACAGGTTCTGAGAAATGTACTGAGAGAAAAAAAAAATAAAAATACTTTTCTTAGAACACCAACTGCTTGGTGATAAGGACATTTTCTGCAATATCAGAAGAGACAGTTAAGTTCAGACCTAGATCCTTCATGTGCCAGCTGACTGCTCAAGTACTGGGATTACTAGGTACCAGTCATCACCCACGAATTTTATGATTTTTGGAGGGGAACAAGAGAGAGGTTAGACCAGAATCTGTGGTTTTGAGGCTTGTGAGGATCTGCAAAGTGTTAGAACATGATTCACAAAGAACTGAAAACAGCAAAATTTAAAAAGCCCTCACCTGGACACACTCATACATATTCTCAGCCATGCAAACATGTGAGCAAAAAAAATGTAAAAAATCATGGGGAATACCTGAACGATCAGTTTATCCTGAGTCTCATTTGGTTGTAAATGAAACCTGTAGAAAACACTGCTCAAAAAAGAAGTGGATTACGCCTAGAGAAAAACAGAAAAACAAAACAAAACAAAAAAAGAACACAACAGTGAAGTCATCCTTGGTTAAAAAATGAAAGGGCTATGAAATGCTCCTTTCGCTGACTGCCAGATGCCTCTAAAAAAGTCAGATCTTGCAGGTAGCTTGTGAAGATCCAATATGAAATAAACTACCACCATGGATGGAAATTCTGCACAACTTGCTAAAGACAGGATATCAGCAATTTTGCATGAGAATCAGAATCATAATATACTGTAATGCTCAGTAAGACAGTGAAGGGCACGCAGCAGCTGTGATAGAGGTTTTGGGAGCCTCAGCGCCTACCTGTAAGGAAGTGAGCACTCAGACCATCTACTTGAGGTACCCAAGTAAGATCCATAGTGCATGGAAAGTCACATATAAATTCAGAGAAGCTAAATTAGATCCTCATACAAAATGATGCAAACATTTTTCTGTATCAAATTGGCTAGCCAAATCCTCTGAAAGACACAGCTGCTGCAGCACATCAAATGTAAGGCTCCTGGCCACAGAAGACGAATCCAGAACCCCATAAACATCATGCAGAGGACTACATGCTTCAAAGGGAGACTGAGAACAGGCAGCACATTAGAAAGGGCATACTAAGTTAATGCCCTAGGTATGCAGCTGCGAATAGCTAGCCAAAAAAGAATTACTGAGGCTGGGCTGGGCCCCAAATCTTATCCCTCAAATACCTTGAACTCTGCTGGAAAGCAGACCTTTTTGCCCTAAGGATCCAGATCTACAGTCTCCTCTTGGAGGCAAAACAGCTGTGTTTTTCTTTCAAACGCTGAACAAGGCTTGGGTTATTGAAAGAGGCAAATCAATAACCTCTTTTATACAAAAGGCTAGTGGTAAAACATTGTCAGCAGCAGTTCTACCTTTTATCTGAGGTCACTGAAACCCACGTTCCACAGAACTACTCTTCTACCTGCTGAGGCAGTGGTGGGGAACAAGGGGCCAGGAGTGGTGTGAGGTAGACCCCCACACTCAAATTGCATTTATGTCCCTGCAAAGGAAAGAATTACAATTAATTTGACTAGAGAAAGAATGCAAATATGAACATGATTCTATAATCTGGTGATTAGACATTTCCATGGGATAGGGGATATCTGCTTCGCAGATTATTTTTCACCATTGAAGGTCTGGAATTTCCCATAAGTCTTTCAGAAATAAAAACCCAGCAACACCCAGGGCTTTGGGAAGAACATTTTATTGCTAAGCATATCTTTAAACAAAATGCAAATAAGAAAAGAAAAATAACCAAAAGGAAGAAAAAGAAAGGGGAAAAAAAAAAGCAATAACATCACAATAACTCAAATAAAATTTTTTAAGGTTGTCCATAAAGCAACAGGGATATGGTAGAAGCCCACATACAGAAATGCACATGTTCCCAAAAACTGTCCAGTAGAAACTTACACAAAAAAAGGAAAGTGTAAATCTTTTTCCCTTAACTTAAAAAAGGAAAGCAAAAAGGAAAGGAAGAAATAAAGCAGGAAATCATTTCACAAGACTTCAAGACTCCAAGAACAGCAATCTTTTACAGACATCAAGATATAATCAACTTTATATAGTTTCGGCCAGTTAAGTCCTCTAAAATCGTGCTTTCATACCTTTTTAAAACCTGTCTCTTTTTTTTCTTTTTAGTATAAAAAATAAAAAAGGAAAAAAAGCTCAACCTCGCACACAAGCACACGCACCACACACACGCACACATACACGCACTGAAAACTTTTGTTAACATGAAAGCGTCTTCTCTAAATGTTTGAGAAGGCTGTTTCTTTTGAATGTAAGTTCCTATGTGCGTGTGTGTATTTGATGACACTTCTTCAAAGTCAAATATTCATGCGACTTATAAACATCAGCAAGAGTAGATTTCTAAACCTAAACAGCTGATTAGTTTTCATCTGTATACAGAAAAAGAGTACATTTCTGATATTCCAGAGTTCTCAATCCATCTTGTTTTTTGTTGCTTTCCTCTCTGTCTCTCTTTCCCTCATTTCCTTTTTTGCACATGACAGGCATGGCCGTCAAACCACCTGGCTATTGTTCTGTACAGGAAGATAATCCTTTTCACAATAACTGGGAAAATGTAGAAAGCAAACAACCAAATTAAATAAGCTAAATAAAACCAAAAGATGTTCCCAATTTAACCATAAAACTGTATATACACCATCAAGGTATCCATATAGAAATTATACTAGCAAAAAAAATAGTAGTAAAATATGTAAACAAAAATTCAGATTTTTTTTTTTGACACAGATAACTGTGACAAAGCTAAAACACACGCTCCTTTCACATTTTAAGGTTTGCTTTTGTTGTCTGTTTCATTTTACTTTGTTCTTTAGGAACATTCTCATTCCACATTAAGACCATAACAGAACTTCTGTTCCAGTCGTCCCATCAAACATACCATGATAAATATATCTGTGTGTGTATATATATATATATATTATTAAATTCCTTTATCTTTATTATTTTTTGTGTGTCACAGCAGTTTATTTTCTTTTATATAAAAGAGAAGGAAAAGGGAGAATAGGGGAAATGGAAAGACAGAAATGATGTGAAATGTCAAGCTACAAAATTAAAATATTACATATGAAAAACAGTTTTATGTCAAAAATCTACGTATTTTGCATTCTTTTACAAGTGTTTAGCTTTTCTGACATTTATGGGTTTCGTCACAAGTTGAACTCCAGTGGTGTCGTTCTGATCTCTTTATTAAACTGATTTATTGTTATTTTTTGCATGCATTGCAATCAGTCACAGAACCAGAACCCAAAGGAAGGCTCCTTTATTTTTGCATGGTATATTCAGCTCAGAATGCCTAACCATTTTTTAAGCATTCTTTTTTAAATTTTTGAATCCCTTTAACCATTAGTTTGGCTGTGCTAATGCATCACTAAGTGATATTTTCAAATAAAGACAATGACTGATCAGAACAGACCCAAACCCATCTATTCTTCAGTTCAATTGCAAATACTGGAGCCAGATCCAAGGGAACCAGCCTTCCAACATAATTTTCTTCAGCACCACCCATTAGACACTTCCACTGTGTTGTTAGCAAACAACTTACTGCAAGACAACAGATTCTAGAGACAACACAACCAGATATGCAGAGCAAACACCATGGGTAGCTTTTGAGTTCATATATGGCAATAGTCTGTCTTTATTTATTATGGATTTTTTTCTTTTCCGAGATTTCTTCTCAAGTCCTGGTTCACCCCCCACACCATTTCTCTCCACCCTTCCCTCCCACACCCAAAAGTAACAAAAAAAACCCAACTAACAACCAAACAAAAAACAACTCAAGAAACAAACCAAACCAAACAAAACCCCAACAATCTCCAAAATAATTTATTCCCCTCCTCCAATCTTGAAAAATTATATGTATGCTGGACATGGCCAGATCAGTTTGTTCATTACTTTTCTGTTGTTTAATAATGTTTGCATTTTTTCTTTCTCCTTCCTTTTTTTTTTTTTTCTTAAATAAGTAAATCGAAAAATTATTGATACAGTCAGGGGTCACGAACATTTTTAAAGACTCACTTGGAGATATGAAACAAGTAAGCCATGAAGTCTTCTACCTTTGCAGAAAGTTCAGCGGAGGAGGAGATTTGGAGACATCCAAGTTCACTAACAGGGCAGAGCTGTGCGCGCCATCTCCAGAACGCTAAGTGTGCTTTATAATACATTAGGGCAGAGTTTGCTGACTCCAAGCGATGACTGAGACAATAACAGTCAACTGCTGAATTTTTTTTACCAATACTTTTTCCCACAAACGATATCTCCCAATCTTGTTTGCTGCAATGGTTCTGATTTTTCAGTTAAATCTCATTAAGTATTTATATATTTATATATAAATAAGTATTCTTTTTTACACATAATACTCTTTGTCCTTGTTTTTCTGTTTCTTGTGGCCGCTCTTTGAGCTCTGCTGCTTCTCCTTCATGAGCGTGCCATTGCTCTGGGCTGAGTTGCTGATGTAGTTCCGCGTCTCGTCCACCTGATAGGACCCTTCGTCCCTGTTCCTGTACTTGTACATGGCGTACAGGAGGATGAGGATGCAGAGGGCAGCAGCAGCCACAATGCCGACGACCATCCCCGTTGTGCTGCTCGACTCACGGACCACCTCTGAGGCCCCCGGAACCCGTCTGATTCCTGGCTCCGTGGGGTTTGCTGTGGGCACATTACGGAACATGGGGGAAGTGATTAGCGGGCTCTTCAGCTTTGTGCTGTCTAGCTCATAGGCAGTGGGCAACGGAAGCAAGACTATGTCAGGCTGGGGTTTGAGCTCACGGTTATTCATTTTGCCAGCTGGCAATTTGGGTACCATCCCAGTCGAGGACGAAGCTGTGGAGCGGATCAGCTCAGGGGACAAAGACGTGGTAGTAGTCCTACCAGTTTCGGAGACTTTGTTAGGTCTAAAGTCCTTGGATTCCCACTTGGGTGCGTGTGCTTTGTAGCCACCTTCGAAGATTGAAGTGGAAAGACTCTTATCTGTTACCAAGGAGAAGGTGGTGTAAAAATCTTCATCATCAGTAGGGGGTAGGTTAGAGTCAAAGGTTTCCCCTGAGCCATACCCAGATATCACCAAGCCATCATCATCACAACCATCGCTGCCTTGGTCCGACAAGCAAGGTAACCCCGCCTCAGAGGTCATGGACAGGGAATCTTTGGTGGTCTCAATAATGGTGAGGAGGGGGCGAAAGGTAGGGGGAAGTGTAATGAAAGGTGCACGAGTAGCAATAGGAGGGATATCTAAAGGGTCTTCTACAAGTAGAGGGATAACTAATTCACCTCCTGGGATGCAAAAGAGAAAAAAAAGAGGATTAGTACATTTTAATGACACTTTTTCAATCCACTTAACTCAAGGGCACTAGAGGATTTGGGCATTACAAAAAAGCATTCTCTTCCTAACTACACTACCAACATTCTTTCCTGGGGGTGCCTGTCATTCTTCCCTCCCACCCTGCTTTGATGTTGGAAAACTGCATGTTCCATTTGCACGCTCTTTTAGCCTATGCTAGGTACATACTGAATGTCTTGAGACCAAAATTTATTTTTATTTTTGAAGATACTCTCAAGTGACTCTGTGGACACTGATTTTTGGTAGTAATCATTCTTAAGCTTTTAGATACAAGACTGTTAAAATTAATTATTTTAGAATTCCATAGAACAAAGTTGTCCTAGATGGATTTTATTGCTCATCTTGCCAGTTTTTCCTTCTCTGATTCTTTTCATTTAAGATGATATTGGCATTTCTTCCCTTCCATTCAAGTTTACACTCCTTCTGTAGCAGTTTCTAAGGCCCTTCCCTAAGGCCTTTTCCATTCACCCATTTCTTCTAGATTGTTGCCTCATTAATCAATTGTGGGAAGATTCATGAAAGTGAGGGATGGAAAAAGAACCAAGTACTTACTGGGGTCCATTAAGGTACAAAGCTCTACTCAACATTTGTTAGTTTCTTTCTAATCTTTCTTTACCATTTTGTTTGACACTAGGGATGGGACTAGGGATGCCTCTTTCCTTGCATCTTTTGGCACTACTAATGCCATACCATCTTGATCTTCGGTTCTTCTTGATGTTCTTTTACTATAATTTGATTAAAAAATTAGATAGACTTTATTGTGATTGATGATAAAACTGAATAAGGACTCTAATAACACAAATTAGTACTCGAGCCCAGTAGTGGCTGGGAAAACAACAAAAGTGTTCTTCACACCTACTGTTATTTCTTCTGTGACCAGGTCTATTTTATCCTAGGGTGATGGCTACCTGCCTACAAAAGACTAAAAATAAGGCAGGCTTATGGTCTGCTCTTGAAGTAGAAGCAGGAAGCTATATCTGTAACTTTTGTGCTTTCCCACAGTGTAAGCTGCAACAGAAACAAGAAAATCAATGTGTCATTTCCAAAATTTGGTTTCTGAGCAGCAATATTGCAACATTTAGGGGTAGTAGTCTTGTTTTGTCTATTTATTGCAATATGACTGTACTTCTGTATTTGAGTGTATGGATAATTACTACTCCATTGTTTTACTCTGATGTGGAAGCATAATGTATTTCTTTAATTCATTTAGTCTAGATCATATAGTTTTCTGCTGACATCAGGTCAATGACACTTTTTTAGGGTGAGCCATATTGCTTTTGAAAGTTTGTGTATAAATTCTCCCTTGGGCAATTTTTCTTTGGCTAGCCACATAAACAAGCTGTTTTAAATATAAACTGAGGATTTCATCTGACGCCATGAGTAGTCATCTAAATCTGTTGGAAGGGGTGCAACTCAGTAGGAAATATTTCTAATGCATGGGAAAATTTTATTTATTCTCACCATTAGTTAAGGAGAGATATGCAAAATGAATTTTATCTTCTAAATTAATAATTTTACTGTATTTTACTTATGTATTAATAACTGCTAATGAACAGTTTGGAATTGTTATGATGCCGAACAGCATCAGGGTCAAATTCTGCTCTTTCCTACCTACACTATATGTTGCATGCACTTGTTTCCCATTGAATACTGCCAGCAATGTCCATGGGAGTTCTATAAAGAATATGGTCTAAAATCATAATCCCTTCTAAATATATTTGAAGAGCAATATATTTGAACAAATTACATATTGAAGATGATAGCAATATACTGAAAAATGTACTTAACAGTTTGATTAAATCTGCATAGCTCAACTAGCAATATGGCTTATTCTTATCCTTAATGAGAAATTAAGTGGTGACACAGTTTAATCAATTGAAACTGTCAGATTTATCTCAGGGGTACCAGAGTAGAAATTAGGCCAAAATAATAAATGTGGTATTTTACATAGTCTCTTAACCTACTTTCATGCAAAGTTAGTTTTAAGCTAAGATGCAAAGGGTCAATTTAAATACGTTTAGTTTTCTGAGCTTCCTCAGCATGTTCATACCATTTCTGTTACTGGACCGAGGAAAAAGAAATAAGTTTTATATGTGTAAAATAATGCCAACCCCTTCAAACTACACATATTAGAAAAAAAAAACCCTATGGAAATAGCAGAAAATGCAGGCTGCCAAATGGCTACACAGCAATTTGCGCTTGTGCATCTGAGCTGTAGTCTGTGTAATGTAGAAACTGGAGCATGTAATATGATTTATATATGTCCAGAAGCTCTATCCATGGTTAGAGTAGGGCATCTATAATCTCTGCAAACAGGTGGTCCCAAGATATACTTGCATTATGCCTCAGAGGGAAAGATCATCTGTGTGTCTGGTACAAAATGAACAACAACAAAAAAATCATTTAAGTGCACATTACGTGAAATTGCATAATTCAGGAATATAAGTTCCACAAAGTCAGGGATAGGTAATGTCCCTTTAAATGAGTTTTTAAGATCAGTGTCTTGCTATCAAAAAATAGTATTCATCTGTGATTTTCATGCACCATCTGTGACACCCAATTGGAAAAAAATCAGTCAGACAGCTTTTAATTGCTCATCTAGAACTTTAAAGTGTCTTTGTTCTTAAAATCTGTTATACTGGTAAACAGCACTGGTATGCAGTTATCTGTCACCTTCTGGAGCAATACTTCAGGCAGTTTTCTTCCAAAGACAAATTATTTTGGTCCTATTAATTATGACTTTTCTGGAAAGAATTAGTAATATTGTACATGTAATAGGAAGATCTTTTTTTCTGTCCCAGTAAGACTTCCCTTAAAACCAGTTCTACAGTTCTTTGTCACTGTTGAGGACTTGAGCCAATGATCAAGACTACTGCAACTATAAAATAATTATGGTCTTCCTGAAATGTTAAGAAAAGTTGATGAAGTTGTTATGGTGGTGGGGTTTCACATAAGTAAGTGATGGAGAGATCAGAGCTTTTTGATTCCAGCAGGTCTGTTGGATGGAAGACAATAGGACAGAATCAGGAACGAGTTTTACAAATTTTTAGTCTCACAATACATGTGAGAGGAGAAATAACTTTCAGATCAGGAAGGCTAGATTAACACAATCACTTAATCTCATCTCCTGTTTCATTCCAAAATGTCCAGTGATCCATTCTACATTTCCTGTATATTAAAGAAATAAAGAGATTGTTAAAGGTCCTTCATTAGGAATCAGTTCTCCATCAAGAAGTTCATTTGTTACATTTACTTAAGACAACACACTTTTGGGGAGATGGCTACAAGGGTGGTAATGATGCTTCAAATGTTTTATTTTTCTGTCTGTAATGGAAGAAGCTGTGAGACTGAAAAAAAGCTGTGTGGGAGAAGGCAACTCAGAAAAAGCACTCTAGGTATCAAAGCTGGCTTCTGTTTTATTGCTATGTTAGGCATTTATACAAAACCCCCAGTAAGCTAGAACTTTTATGTCTAATAGGATGCAAGCACAAAAATACTTCTTGAGGTATGTGATTTACAGCAGAGTTAAAACATCCTTTAAAATGGTGTGATAAAATTCCACTCAGTCTAAAAGAAACATCTTATTTAAGGATAACAGAGAATGTAAAATCTGAAAAGCACCCAGAAAAGTGTGAGAAACATGACTAGCAACATCTGTGGAGGGGAGCAAGTGCAACCTTTTGTATCATACCTGCAAACGCTGTTGCTGGTACTACATTTCTACCTGTAAAGACACAAGGGGGAGTCTGAGGGCAGGCAGATGACAAGTGTGCGTGTAAGGGGAACCATCTATCATGAAATGACAGCTGAGGCAGCAGGAAGCTGCCTAGAGCCAGAGGTCCTTTGATGGAGAAGTGGTGCCTCTTGCCCAGGGCCCCACGTTGGTTTAAAAGGTAAACTCTGAAAAATTTAAAAGACGAAGTGCCACTGAATTGTCAAGAACATCTTACATGGGAGTCAGATCCTGAAAGGTTTGCTGTGGAGGGCAAATGCTTTAAAGATTTGGATCTCTAGAAAAAGCCAAAGAGAAGTCCCTGAAAAACCTCACATGACACTTTGGAAGGGAAATACACTTGAGACAGGTTTTATGTTTTTATTTCCCATCTGAAGTTTTCATTTTTCTCACAGTGTCTACCATTTTTTCAATTGCAAATTTAATGCTTTGCAGCCTTGAATAAAATCCACAGCTTTTATTTCCAAATTGTTCTGTGCTTAAAACAAAATGACAAGGCTGCCACCCAGTTTGGAGCATGGCTTTAAAACAAAAAGTCATAAACTAAGATTCAATTTGGGGATAATATGGACTGTGTCCTGTAGTTACAGGTTTCTTTCCCCTTTTTTCTGTTGCCTGTTAGGCACCAATTAACAGTGTTCACTGATACGCTGTGAGTTCAGGATTGCTTTAGCAATCCAAAATTTTCACAAAGATTTTCCACATTCATGTTTTACCTGCACTGTGCTTTCTCTCCAAGCAGGGGATGGATGTTTCGCAAACAGAAACATAGTTTTTAAAAAGCTTCTGTTGGCAACACAACATCAAAGAATTAAACAAAAAGGAAACAGATAAAACATTTTCCTCTGCAGTGACACAGACACAAAATTAGTTTGTCTGTGAACAGTACAGTTGCAAAACAAAACTATGAACAGCAAACTGGAAACACCACTGAGAGAACTGGGGTCTATGAGGTTGGAAACTTTATCCTGAGCACTCTAATGCTCTTCTTGGCCCTCTCATTCCACAAAAAAAAACGCACAGTGAGTGTATATTCCTTAAAAGTTAGCCTTTAAATCTAGCACATATACTGTTTTCACAGAGTTGTGCTTTTCTTTAAACTACCAAGATCACTGGGGATATAAAAGGTCTACTTTAGCCTTGGAGATGCCCTGCATTTTGCTTTATGAACATATTTATAGATATATAATTCATACCTCTGAGGCTGATCTCCAGTAAGAGTTCTCTGCCACTGGAAAATACAGAGTGTTAAAAATTTAATAGAAGCCTTATGAACTGTGAGGATGTTGCAGCCGAGTCATGAATGCAGAGGGCACAAAAAAAAAAAAAAGCCTAAATTGCAGCAGCAGCTGGCTTTCATCTTTAGAGCCACAACTACTTCACTGGAGACTCCGGCATCAAACTAGCACAGGACAAAAGGCACACAAAAATGAAGCCTGAAAGATGCATCTTCTCTCAGCGATGATAAGGGACACACCCTTATATTCTCTCTCTTTTCCAGTTGTGGTTGAAAAGCTTATAAATGCCATCCAAAAAGGCTGCACAACTTAGCCATTTCTGCAGGTCCTTGAAACGCTGCATCCTAAGTTTGTCATTTGCATTTTATTCTTATGGTGTTCCTCTGAAGTTCGACTCAACTTTTAGTTGCCACAGATAATAATTCCTTACCTTTTTCCCCTCTGTATCAACATAATAATACCTTATTAAATGACTGAGTTCCTAAATTTCAGTCTAATGGTGTTTTAGTTAATTCTCCTTTGAGTCCTCTGGGGAAATTATTCAGAACATAGTACCTGATTCACAGGAAAGATGATGCTAACAGGAAACTTAGAAGATGAACATTCTTAATATTTTCTCCTCTCTGCAGTCTGATTTAATTGCAATCGACAGTCAGTAGTAGAGAGAAAGACATCATTTTCACAATGGAAGATTACAACTTTTCATCTCAAATATCTCCTTTTCCTTTCAGAAATTATATAGTCCTTGAAGTGATTACATAAAACTGTACTTCTTCTGGTGGAGTTGGTTGAAAATCTTTCCTAAGCCCCCCAACCTGTATTAAAATACAGTAGTTATTGCGATGCTTCTTAATACATGGCTTACGAGCAACAGGAAGGTACAGAGTTTGAGAAGTGATGAATCCCATGTTAGTGCTGGGCTATGTTTCATTGCTGTAAAATCTTGGTTACCTTTGTGCAAACAGTTTCAGTGTAATGGATACTAATACCTTTCAGAGAGGACCTGACATCATGTCTGTGGGCAGGATTCTACAGCAAAAAATAAGTATTTCAGTGCCCAGACACTGAGCTGCTCTGAACCAGTTGAAACATGCACTCCTCTGTCTCCCATCATTATTTGGAGGTCCTGATCTCTTACCCCTGTTATTCAGTGACAGGGCACTTGGGAATGTCTCAAAGCTGTACCAGGGGAGGTTTAGACGGGACATTAGGAAGCATTTCTTTACTGAGTACCAAGAGGGTGGTCAAACCCTGGAACAGACTTCCTAGAGAGGTGGTCCATGCCCCAAACCTGTCAGTGTTTAAGAGGCATTTGGACAACGCCCTTAATAAAATGCTTTAACTTTTGTTCAGCCCTGAAGTGGTCAGGCAGCTGGACTAGATGATCACTGAAGGTCCCTTACAACTGAAAAATATTCTATTTTAAACTCTTACGATTAAGTGGTCACAGCTTCCTTCTCACTGTAATTATTTGTTCTGTTTTTCAGTTGCTCAAGGGACTTGACAGTTGTACCTAAGATACCTATCAAGCACAGCATTACTACGCAGGAATACTGAAAACATATGTGCTTATAAGAAAGTTCAGCTGCTTTTTTGCTTTTTTTTTTTTTTTAATTTTTACTAAAAGCTCATTTAAAAAAAATAATCCAAATCACTTTTGAAATAAGGAAATTTTACAAGTTCAGGATGTGACTTTCAGTAGGGAAGTGTCTGCCAAATGTATCATTTTTGTATTATATAAGGAAGCCTGATACTGGTCATAATATGATGGATGCTTTTACCTAGTAAGAGTACACTTGAGAGTATCATTTAGACTGGACATCAGGTAGATAACCAGCAACAAAGAAAAATGAAAGGAATAAAACCCTTTATGGGTATAAAATAGGAATGATGTAGAGCTGCAGCAGGAAGATCCTGAGAGTTACCAAAATGCTAAAGAAGTCTCACCCTTTTTTTACCTGACACGAAGGCTACACCACCAGACTACACACAATTTAAGTAGTGTGAAAGCAAGTGGCATTACTGGTGATTCACTTTGGAAAAGGGAAAGGGAAAGGGAAAGAAAGCTATAGAGAGGGACCAATAAAGAATAGGAGCAAACTACCACAGGGTCCTTCACCCCCTCCTATGTGCAATACAATCTGGTAATTGACAATATACAAAGAGCACATAACATAAAGGCAAATACAAACTGATTCAAAAAGAAATAAATGAATTTATACATTTTTCCTAAAACAAACCCATATACTAGAAAATAAAAATGCCACAGCAACAAGGTCAGAAAAAGGAAAACATAACAAGTCATTCACTTTATCAACAAAAGAAAGATTAAAACCTACGAGAACTGAAAAAAAAAAAAAAAGATGAAAATCAAAAACATTATTTCTTTAAAAAAAAAGCCATCAAAAATACATAAAAATATTTAGAAAGCATACCACATTGATTTCATAACAGTCAACTTACATCAACAAATTGCCCGCATGTTTTTTGGCATGAAAGGAAAAATTTACAAAAGAAAGTTGTGTAAGAATGCTCTTGGACAAGAAGCATTGCCACATTCTTGTAACTTGCTTTTTTTCGTTGTTGTTTCTTAAAAACTTTTTTAGCAAAATGTTTATTATTTCTTTTTTAATATAATTGTTTTACAACAAAGGGCGATACAGGGAGGCAACAACACATACATCCACACCACATAACATGAAAAGAAAAAAATCTTGCACCTTAACAAATTATAACTTTTTTTGTTTGTTTTTTGTTTTTGTTTTTGTTTTTTTTTTTCTGCTGTTTTTGGTTGTATTTTTTTTATCTTACGTAAAGTTGTTAGCGTATTACAGATGAAAAATCCTGTACATTTTATAGAATTTATTTTTGCTCGTTTGCATATCTACATATATAATGTTTTCTGAAAATCAAAGTCCGTTGCTTTTTTGCCTTTTTGGTCAATTTGATATATATTTTTTTAAACATTTTCTTTTTTTTTTCTATAATTTTTGTGTGTGTGTGTTTTAAGGAATGGATGACTGCACATAAAATTTTAACAATGCTAAAGAAAGGGGTGGCAGAGGGGAACTTATGGGAAGAAAAAATGCCTAGGGTGGATGGAGTGGAAGTGTAAAAATCTATGAGTGTACTACACAGGAGATGAGGATGATGGGAGTGAATGTGTAAGTCAGTTGCCATGTCCATGTAAGGGCGGTACGGAGTGATCTAGCAGCATTAGAGCTTCTGGCTGTAAGGAAGGGATGGGCAATATACAAAAACAAATGAGCATATTCATGCCCATCAACAAAAAGAAAGAACAGAACTCTAACATTGACAATCTCACAAACCCTAAGTTGCAACTTCTTCAACATGCAAATTACAAAAAAAATTAATAGTTATAGTATTAATATTTACATTTTCATTAAAAGTTCTCAAATTATAAAAACAGTTAAAACTTTTCCCTACTAAAATAGCAGTAAAAATACATGAACTAATAATAATAATAATAACCAGAGAGTAAAACAAAAAAACAAGGAAACTAGTTTTATGCATTGGAATTAGAACAACTTCAATCTGTAGCTACCCACAGCCTCCTTCTTCTAAGAATCGTCTTTTCTGAAGTCCATCAAATTGACATCAGTATTCTCAATAATTGGAGACAATCATTTCTTGAGTACATCAAATCACTGTTTCAAATGTAACGACTGTGTTGGCACACCCCTTCCCCACTCTCAAATTAGATTGCTTTTATATTCAGATTCTCTGGAGAATCTCAAAAATACAGCTGTGGGATTCTGCCAGTGAAGTAGTTCATTATTTAAAGAGGGAAATAGAGGGAAAAATTGCAGAAAACAATTCATAACTCTTTTGTTTTGTTTGTTTTTTTTTTTTTTCATTATTAGATTGGAACAAACCAAATCTAAGATAGAAATTCAACCACTGAAAAGAAATACATCGAAGTATAACTATGAAGAGATATACTAAAAAAAAAAGCAAAAATGAAAAAGAGAACTTTGTTCCCAGTAAGAAGGGAGATAAGAACAATTGTGGGGTTTTAAAGTTTTATTTTTAGAGGAAAAGGTATTCCACACATTTTCAAAGATGAACGAACCAGATGCATACATTGCAAGGAACAGACAAAGCAGTCTAGGGACACTTTCATCATTTGGATATTCTTTTTTTTAATGATTGGATTTTCTTTCCTTCCCTCCCCCTCCCATTTAAATCTGTTCCCATTTTTTGGCCAAAAACCCCACCACCCTCCACTGTTGCTTTTTTTTTTAATAGATCTTTTTTTAATCACTTCTTTTCAAAATAAACATGGAGAGGAAAAAAAAAAAAAAGACGTGCAGTCTGGATGTACGTCATAAATAGACATAGAAAAAGAAGAAATTGGCTGAGATCGACAAATGGGTTATATAATAGCTTAATTTTACCGTAGGATGTTAATAATAATGCATGCTTAAAGTAAGTTGCATTTAGGGAAAGTAGAAAAACAGAACAGCAAGCAAGGACTTGAGGGAGCGGGCGGGCAGAGGAGAGGGAAGGTGGGCAGGGGGTGTAGCATCCATGCCTTTCCAGGAAGGGCAAAGCACATTCCAGCGGGTTCTCTGCAGTTCTGGGGGAGGTCAGAAGGGGAAAAGGGTAAGGAGAAATCATAAGCTATGCTAGGATGTACTTTTTACCCTATAACCTTGCATTGGCATCAAACACTTAAAACTCCAGACTCCAACACTTACTTGGGCCCTAACTTTTCAGAGAATTCCTGAAATCAGTGGCATTTATTTTTGTGCCTAGTCAGATTTGGGTTATTCCTGTAACTGCTAATCAGCCTGAATGAAGGGTGAAGAATTAGTTCTTATAAATGCACTTTGTTATGCTGGAAAAGGCTGTGGCTGTTGTGAAAATTTATTTGAACTGCAGTTATTCACAGAGTTGCTGTCCATGATTACTGCTGGGGGCCCACCAGTCAGCAGCATTTGGTACTAAGGCCACATGATTTGGCATAGGCAAACCTGCCACTGCTAGCAGTAAGACTGAAACTAACTCCTTCTATGCTACAAGAGGATTTACAGTTTGAGAAGTTATTACTTATCAGTTCTATCTGAGTCTTACTAAAACTGGATCCCAAATACTACGTGTCCTAGAGGGATCCTTGGCTTCCTTTGAACTCACTTGACCTCACATACGATGTCCGTATTTTTCTTGTATGAGGACCATCATCCTAACATCAGAGTCCTTCTAAGAAGGAACTCAGGACCCCAGGAAAACTATCTGTTCTTCCTGATGTTTTAGGAGAGGGCAAATGTTGTACATAAAGCTTTGGACTCCGTCCATGATTAATCTCTCCAGAAAACAGGAAAAGCAGGCTCCAAGCACTGCATGTACTTTGGGTTTCCATCAGGAGTTCCCACAAGATCATTCTGTAACCCATTACAAAGGTTACACTATCACCAATCAATATAAGTGGGTGGCTATCGTGACCTTGAATTTCTGGAAAGAATGGGGTTATCCACCCTATTAATGAGGCATTGGGTACTTCTGTGTAAATATGGTACTAACAAATGGGCAGGATGTTTTTGTACTTATTGAGATGAGGAACAATAATACCTCTAAAGCCACTATTATTTCTGGGAAATGTTAAGTAAGCATAAATAACACAAAAACTAAATAGCCCAATTTGGCTTTAGATGCATTGCTGAAAAGTGTCCACTTTTAAGAGGAGTTATATGAGAAGACTCTTAACTCCTACTTCAGAAGTAATGAGGTTGTGCTGACTACCAGCACAGTGTGTCCATAGCTGGAACGTACCATACCTCTGCTGGAAGACTGCACTGGAACTGTCTCCCACACCCCTTTGGAAAACATATTAGGAAGGGAAGAGGTCCAACCAAAGAAAAGAAAACCTGGTCAGGATGGTCTCAGGGACAGAACATGCAGGTTACAGAAAAGCAAAACACTGGTCTACAGAGGAAATTTTGGGGATTCATTTGTGGGTGAGAAAAGATTGGCTAGACATAGAAAAAAATGACGGAAGTGAGGCCTTTTCAGAACTCAGTGGAGATTTTTTTTTTACGAAGTTTCAAGTCTAGTGTCCCTGGACACCACTCCCTACCAGGATTCTGACCCTCTGGTTTAATTGTACTTAGGGAGTTTCACAAAGAGGCATTTAAGCTTTGAATTTTAATCAGTATTTGCTATGACTCGCAGCTGGATTTTTAGACTAGTGAAATATCCCACTTCAGCACAATAGAATTCAGTGCCTTCTCTTTGATGCAAAACGGACCGTAGGGCATGGTCTGGTTACCAACTGTGCAGTCTATGCCAGGCCACGCCAAAAAATATGTCCTGTTTGATGATAAATGCCTAACTCATCACATGAGGGCCTGGAAAAGCCTTTTACTGCCTGAAAGATCAAAAGAGCTAAAGAACCACAGCTGGAGCCAGAGACACTTAAAGAGATGACAAGATTCTGTAAAGGAAATCTTGATGTTACACTCACAAGAGGATCTAAAGGATGCTAAGCAATTTTTTCTTTACTTGGTCAATACAGAGGTGCTTCAACAGAAAGAGAGTTCTTTAGAAAATCTGGGTCCAGAAGTTTCTGCTGAGGCTGGAGAAATCTTCTCCAGTCTTTTAAAAATCTAGCTGTTAATAGTCAAAAGTAGATGTCCTAATTTGAAAACTGGATCCCAAATGTTTCCACATGGAGCTACACAGACAATATTTCTTTACTTAACATGTAGCAAATTATTCCTCAAAAAAAGTCATGATCAAAAAATCTACCCATTGCAGGCTTTTTGTATTTTCAAAAACTTGAAGCAGCTTGAAGGACTGGGAATAGAGGCATCTGTACTATCAAGGCTTACAAGTTTCTTGTCTGAAGGACTGAGCCAAGATGGTTAAATTTTTCAAATGAAAAAAATCCACATTTAAAAAAGGAGACATGGACAATGCTTTGTTCCGCAGCTTTAACTATAAAGTTGCATTATCTTGTGATTTGTTTTCAAGTTGCATTTAAAAATGCTGCTGGCAAAGGTAATGCATATTTCTCTGTGTGTTAAAAAGCAAGATGAGAGCTGGTAAATTAGATCTAGGGATGCATTACTGCCCTCAGGTTCATGCTAAAATCTGGAACTTCAGTGTCTTCTACCACTCTAGTCCTTGGGCTCCATCAGACTGACAATTTATCTCTTCCCTAACATACTGAACATCACAATATTTGAGTTCTGTGCACTGCAACGTAACTCTATCAGTATGTTTCATTATTAACCAGCTGTACCAGCTGCTTCTTCTGACCTAGCTGTCCAGCAATTTTGTCAATTCACTTTGAATGTCCAGGAATCCCTGCTGGTCTAATTATGCATCCCTCCTTACTTGACAGATTTTTCTTTCTGTATTTTTGCGTGCAGTAATTGCAAAACAACGATAAAGGCAGGATATTCTTTCATTTTTTGTGCTTTGACCTAATTAGAACAGGTTCCAAGGCTTTCAGCGCTGAGAGGAAGTATGCATTTCATCACTGCATAATCTGGGCTCCCAAACTGCGGTTACCTTTGTGAGTTTACTTTATACATCAGGCAGCACCCTTTTAGTGTCATTTAAAGCCATGTGCATTGGGCAAGGCTACTAATGACACATACTTCTAAGCAGCTGATACTATCAAAATGTCAGTGAAAAGAAACAAATGGAGAATTTCCAGTGAACTGGAAAATGTTAATTTCTCTGTAAAAAGTTTACCGACAACAATAGAGTAAAAGGTAGTGTTAGCTACGCATTTGCTTTTAGCTTGAAGATGTGTCAGCAGCATTTTCTTCTCTGGTTAGAATATTTTGGTAGCAGAGATGTACATTAAATAGATAAGGGGGAAAAAATCTGCCAAAAATCTCCACTTCAGGCATAGATCTATACAAAAAGCAAGAGAAAAATCTTCCCAATTTCCAGTGATCTCACCATAAAATAAATACATACACAAACATACACTAAGAGACTTGGTTCTGTCCCTCTCCCTAAAGCTGGTGAAGTACACTCTAAGGCTGTTTATAAGTTAGTGAAATAACCTAATTTACCTCTTTGCAATATAAATACTAGAAATGCTTGATCCAGCAAGAAAATCTCCTAAGAGCTATAGATGCAGGGTGACTTTTCTTATTGTCCATAACTCAGTCATTATCTGGCACATGGGGAAAAGAAAAGAGAACAAGCAGAAGAGGTGGTTTGCCCTACAGGATAAAGTCCCACGAACGAGTGACAAGTGGGGAATTCTGGTAGGAATCTGGGATATTTGCTATTTCTAGATGGTTCTTCCTGCTTGTAGTAGCTCCCAAAACAACCTGTTCATACTTGCCTGCTTTTAACCTTTCTTAGAGTAGTGCTTTTCAGACATGCAGCCAAATGAACAATTAGCAGACCACAAATATCAAATAGCTTATAGATGATTAGAAGTAAAACACTAATTTTAAATGTAGCCCTTCATCCCTACCTCCAAGTCAAAACAAAAATCCGTTCCTGTGATTTCCATTGTTTATCTGCACTAATTTAAACCAAAAGAAGAGTATTTGGTTAGGCAGTCCTTTCTAAAAGACAGAGAGATAGAAATAGCCTAAGAAGAGAAATTATTTCTATCACTTCTGCCTATAGGCTCACCTGAAGATCAGAAAGAAAAGAACTCATCTATAGTAAAAATGTCTACCTGAGCACCTGTCCTAGTTTTGTTCAAAACAAGTTTCTCTTTTAGTGAATTTCCCTGTCAGCTAAAGCCTTCTTATTAACTGCATTTTCTGAAAAGTTAGATACATGTTTTGGTAGACGTACCAATGGTATGCAAGGTCACTGATAATGATATATCTCCTGAGGTGAACTGAAACTGACCAACTAAGTATTCCATCCCATTCACGTGAATACTTCATATAAAAGCGGGAGATCACGAGGATCTCATCCCTTTTCCTTATGGCCGACATTAGGAGAGGACCTTGCGAGTTGTCCCTGTGAACTGAGGCCTAGTGACAGACTGAATCCAGTTCCAGTTGGCTGCAGAGTTCAGTCCAGGACTTCGGGTGCTGGCTCTACATCTGCCAGAGCAGTTGCCAGGACTTTCAGGATTGGTTTTGTATATTTTGTATTATTTTCTCTATTTTTATTAGTAGCATTAGTAAAACATCTTTAATTTTTCCAACTCTCTTCTCTCTGTCCTTCTTTCCCTCCCAGTCGCCTGTCCTTAGTTGGAAGGGGGGGGGAGGGAGGGGCTAAAGGGGGAGAGGGGGAGGAGAGTGGGCTAACAATACATCTGCCATGGTTTATTGTCACCCTGCAATCAAACCTCGACAGCACCACATGCCATCCTGTTGGGTTTTGTGTGAAAGAGTTAATTAACAGGGCTTCTTTGTAGCTATGAACTAGAAAACTATCAAATACAAAAGCACATTTACAGCTATCAGAGCTAAGGTAATCATAGGGCTAAACTGCCATGGCTGTCTGAAGTAAAGAGTTTTTTCAGGTGTTTGCCATAAGCTTATTATCTTTTCACATTCCTCCAAAACAAAAAGTATTTTGATGCTTCCAATGCTAAGCAGTCCATTCAATGTTGCTGGCCTGAAAGATTCTTCCTGTGCATCTCTACTCAACCATCTCTTTCTCCTGGGACAAGGATCTGATATGCTTTTTTGACGTTTGTAGTCAGCGCAGCTAAGGCTTTTTTTATGTAAAGCTAAACTTATTTAATCGTAAAAGTCAGTCACATGGGAAGAAGTCTTTCTGAATCCTGAGGGATTTTGCAGCCACAAACCAGATCCTCATACTGACAAACTCAGTAGCAGAACTGCATCTGATAATTTGAATGGGAGCAAGAATAGTTTACTGTCTTTGGTCTAAACCCATGCAGCAAATGTTTCTTGCGTATTTATAGTATACTCAAATGTACATTTTTTTTTTATAATCTGCAAACATAGAGCAGCAAGGGTATCTGAGTGTCTCCTTCTTTCTTCAGTGTATACAGCTGTGAAGCAGACACGTAAAAATACGTGCCATCAGTTTGTTCAAATGCCAGTGAATACTCCATGGCTACTGAATTCCTTCTTGGTACTTGCATCTCAAGAATCCTTATATTGTCATACACAGAATCACATACCATTTAATATTATTTTTTCTAGAATGTACTCAGGAAACATATCAAGGCAACTCTCAAATATGCCATCTACGGGATCACTAGGTACCACTGTATAGGAAACTTGTCTTAGGAAACTTCCCAGGGATAATTACACTGTAAAAATCGAAGAATTTAGGAAATTCTTAGACTTGGGGCTGATTTGAATGTCCAAATCTTAAAGCAACACCTGAAATATGTATCTATGTAAGGAGTGTATGCTGTACTGAGATACTTGATGGAAACAGTGCCTAGGTGCAGCATAACCACATGAAGATCTAGATATTTCATGAGTTCTGTTTTGTACCTAACGTTACTGTTGAGTCCATATTGTCCTCTGTGGGAGTTGTGCACCCAAGTTAACCGATGCATAGCGGTTATTACTATGATCTCCTCCATCCATATGTAATTATTCATAAATATATTTTCATATTGGATTCTTTAAGAAGTCAATTCTGCTGAACTTCATAAGTATACAAGCCTCATTTTCAGTGCAATATTTTTAATCACTTGGATGCTAGGCCACACTTGTTATTTCTGTTGAAAGATCCTACAAAGCAACGTATTTCATCCCTCAGGTAGCATAAGCACATTACACTTACAAAGTCTGTAGCTAGTCCACCTGCAACTGACTCAGTGGATGGAACTTCCTCCCCTGCTTTGTGAAAGGAGGGTCCAAAGCACAGCAGATTCACTGTTAAAAGGTTTCTCTTGCAAAGAACTTAAACTTATCTTCTGATGGCAAAGTAGTGATCCTAGTTCTGCCCTCAGTAACCCCTCTTCTGTTAATATTCCCTGCCCTCTTAGAGACATAAATCAGTGCTGGGAAGAACCTGTACTTGCAGTTTTTATCCAGAGGTAGCTGCTGTGCTTTTATCTTGGAGCTGTAAACAAAACAAAGTAAAACCACACACAAAAAAAGGTTGTCCACTTCTTGGATGGGTGAGTAATCCAGGATCATCCTAGGCACTACTTATCTCTCTGGAAGACATCCAAGATCTAAAGCATGTCACTTTATAAGTCTCTTTGGTGAAGCAGCTACAGCTTATTCCTGAGGATACATGGGAAATAGTACTACTACGGACCTTTAACATGGACCCTTAACAGTGTACACACTGGACTAAGGCAATTTGTGTGACAAGCTGTAGAAGAAAACAGGGGTGTTAATGAATTAGGAAAAGTTGGGCTATATAGACATGGTGATGGTTTCCAACTAGAACAATATATAATTTCCTTGGAAAGTACATGAAGCCAAATATTGCAATAACGGAGAAGAGACAATAAACCATGTCCATTCAGCATTGTGAACATCCGTCTCTGGGAAAATGTGAAGAGAAATTACAGTGTGATTGTTAGGCAGAAGCTTATTCCAGTAGGATTTGAACAAGATTCATTCACACCTAAACTTAATTCTTTCATTAATCAACACTACTGAAAATGGCACAATAAGTATCTGCATGTTCTCTTCTATTGAGTGTGAGCATTTTTACATCCACCTGTAGGATAACTGAGGTGTAAGAGTTGACCTATTCAAGTGACCTATTCAAACCCATGTAGAAAAACTACTCATAAACACATTTTCCAAATGATGGCTTTTCCGGTGGTACAGCCCTGCTCATAATGTTACTATTCTTTGGGTTTTGGATGTCAAAGTATGTTCTTTCTGCTGTGGATTAACTTGGAATAATGTTATTCCTGTATCAAAATTGAAAGAAAACAAGCAAAAAAAAAAGGTAGTTAACGTATTAGAAGTTAAATCTTGACAGTGCAAGAGGCTGCTGCAGAATTAACTAATCTGGGCAAAACCCTGAAGAATGCAGAGAAAAATACCTCAGTGCCAGTGGCTGCAGTTGAAATGAATTAGCCAGGAGTTAATAGAAATTTTTTATTTGTAATATTCATCATACTACAAGAAGTCTTTTGAACTCCAGAACTGAGGATACGGCCTTCAGCCTCCTCCTCAGCCAAGAACAAGTCAAACTATTCCTCAGAATTAATACAAAGGTTGCCTCACAGCCATGCTGAAAAGGCTAGGTCAAGTTCCCCATCAGCAAAATGAGCTGCTGTTGGGTACACTAAGACTTTGTATAATACATCGTTACCTGTAGAGGAAAAATGTTATGTGAGAGGCTGTTACTGAGGAGCAGCTCACTACCAAGTAGACTGCTGAGAGGTTCTACCAATTACCATTGGGAAGTGGTAGAAAACCTGATATTGAGTAAACATAAATAAATACAGCGATAACTCTTCCTCTGAAAAGGAAAAAAAAGGAATGTCAACCTTTTGAGCAATATGTGAGGTGTTGTTCTCTCACATCAGGTTCAAAGCATGTGAAATGCTCTTTCCTTTTGATTATACTAATGTTTAAAAGCACCAGAATCCCCTTGAGACTTCAAGCAGAGGTGTTTGGAGACAGAATGGCAATGACTATTAATCCGTGATGTGAAGTAAACTCTCCCACTAGGTAGCACTTGTAACTGCATCAGAAACACAATAGAGCCAACTAATGTGTGAACTGTCTTGCTCTGAAGCACTGCAGGGGAGCTCTTTGTAGAGGAGCTTTCAACGTGTGTGCTAGTTCTGTCTATCATTTGGAAAATACAAGAGGGTATAGTGCTGTGATTCAGGCATTTAGGGATGGATTTTTGGCAGGACTTCTTGTTTGTTTTTACAGGCAGGTTTAATACTAGCTGGGAAGTGGGGAAGCATGAAGAGAGGGGGTTGCTTTTGCAGATTTCCTTTTCGAAAGTTCAGGATTATAGTATTGAAAGGTTGCTGCAGGCAAGTTTGAATCCTCTTTTTCAACATAGTGAATGACTGGAATAAACTCTACTGTGATTCAGAAGCCAAAGCTTAAGCTGTTTATCAGAGGTTGCATTATAGCAAGAAAGTGGCTGGGAAGGGTATTTGCTCTGTTTTCATAACAGATGGAACCAGAAGAGAAACAGCTCTAATTCCAAAAGTTAGCCTACTTTAACATCAATAATAATGATGATACTTGGGTGTATTTCAGAAACATAGGTAAAGATAGTATGACCATGAATAAAGCTGAGGAGCTGGACACCAGAATTCTTCAGGCCCATTCAAACTTCAAGGACTTTTTGAACAAAAATTCAGGATGACTGACTTCTGCTACTGATTCATTCTGCTTACCTCACTGGTAAGCTAGGTGGCCACGGCATACTTTCTCTCATATCTTCACACCATAATAAGATAACATTTATCCAACTATCACAAATGTTTGTTTTCTTTGTTAGAGGAGTTAGAGTATTAACTTTCAAAATGTGTGTGTGTGGTTTTGTTTTTAATTTAAAAAAACCCAACAACAAAGAACAAAGAAACAAAAAAAACAACCAACCAAAAAAATCCCAAACCACAACAGTTCATAGACCAGGGCAGGTCAGATTGCTGCTGAATGATTATTCAAAGAGATATATAGCTATACATTTAAATATGTTTCCCATATGACTGCTTACTATATTACCTGGAATATTTACATTCAAACTTCAGGGTCATTGTTAGAAAATCAGCTAAAAGATGACTTTGCATAGAAGTTAATGATCATGTCTGAGCTTCACAGTTTATTAATTCACAGGAGCATAACAATCATGAATGCCTGTGAAATGAAAGTTAACTGCAGATCAAGTCTAATAGGATGGAAAGTTAATTAAAATAAGTTAAAAATAAATCTTAACATATTAGGTTTTCCTCTGCTATGAAGTAAGACATTATATGGTTAGATTTTAATAGGCCAGTCTATTACTTTCTCATAAGCTCTAATTTCCCTTATCTGTATGAGCCACAAAATTTTCTCATGCAGGTTTTTTTTTTTTTTTCTGTTACTCCATTATTTCTATTCATATTCTTATTCCAATCAATGGTCTTAAGCACAATCAAAACAGAGATGGAATTGGAAATATTATGTTAAAAGAACAAACACTTTATTGGGGTAATTCAGCTATTGGCAAAACTTGCAGCTTTGAACTGTGTGCATGAATTAAAAAGGTGCTCAAATTCTAACCTTAGTGCCCTGAGATTTACTGGCTTATTAGGTTTTAATGAACAGCACTGTTTTGAAATTAGAAGAAAAGTTTCACCTTCAAAAGACTCACTTATAAACACTTCAGCCTGTCTGGGTTCTTCCTTGACTTTTGCAAAAGGACACTAAACATAGATAGGCACAAGGACCAACATTAAGCTGGTGAAGAACTGGCAAGATTTGCCTGCTATTTCCAGTGCCCAAACAATGCATGCTAGTCTTTATTGGTAAATATAAGTTTTTAATTTGAAGTGGTTTCTTTTCACAGCCTTCCATGGCATTGAGTTATCCATCAAAATGGAAGCAAGTCAGAAACCAAAATGTCAACTGCTTGATTTCTACTACTTGTTACACAGGTACATGCAAAAGACACTCTCAACTTCCAATTATGTCAGCTGCCTCACTCTTGGATATGTGAATGTCCCATGTTTTCAGAAGTTTGTCTTTGCTTGTTTATTAGCTAATGAATCCGCACAAGACACTTTCATGTAAGTTGCCATTGTGCATTATAGTTCCATCACAATTCCTTATTATTCTCTCATTTAAATGCCTGGTAATTTAGTAGTGGTAACCACAGTTGAAAAATACAGAGTGGCAATTTGAACATACAACTGCAAGTAGAAGGATTCAGCACAGAAGCACTTAGCTTTAACATAGATGACAGCTGTAGGTGCTCTGCCTTCATAGGTGGGGAGGCAGTGCACAGAGTTAACCGGAAAAGCACTTCATTTCTACTCTTCCATCAGCTTCACCTTTCCCTTAGAAAAATATATTCTACTTTGAAATGCTTACTGTCTCTCATTTCCAACTTAAAACTATCTGATCTATTTCCAGCTCTAAAGATGTTCTACATACCAACTCACTGCCAACCCAGTGCTGGGATCTGAGAGTCAAGTTCGGGTCTCCTATCATCACCACTCATAAGGAAAGACTGTAGGTCAATGCCTGCCCTCAGTGACCTGGTAGGTACCCTATTGCCTTCAGTGGGTTTACAGAAATATGACTTACTTAACTTCTAAATTACTCCACTGGAGAAGTGAGAAGCAGACTGGAACATGCTCCCAGTTGCAGTGCTATGTGGGCTCCGCAAGGAGCAAACACATATTAGTGAGGATGAAGAAAAACTATTTTTTGCTAATCTACGGCATTAAGGCATAGCTATGGGTGAAATTGTTCCTTTCGCTTTAACAAATATGGATTTTCACACTGAAAACTACTCAGAAACATTTCCTCCCCTTTACTAGTGAAATTCTTTTAACCTCAGCAGCAATTTTTCTTCCTCCTTCCTCTGAAGCTGTTACATGCCCTACAAATCCTTTTCACTATGCGTGTCCCAAACCTTTTCCATGTCTCTCAAATAAAGCTTGTTAGTGAGTCACCAAAGGAAGCATCTTTCTGACCCCGCTGATTATGGTGTAAATATTTCTAAAGTGGAGACAACAATATTCATCCCTCTTACTAAAGGTCTGAACAACTTCTTTTTAACACCTGCAAAAAATTTTTAAAGTCTGAGATAAACAATGCTACTAAAGTACTAACAGTACATTTCTGGTCAAACATGGGACCTGACATATACGGCTGAGTGTTCTGTCAGATTAGACCACAAAGATCCAGAACATTATCAACCACAGAAATAAACATGGGAGTTGCAACAACTTACTTTAAAGACAACACATATTTTCTAAGCAAAAGGAGGATTCATCTCTGCTCTCTTCAAAAATACTAATGTTTAGAGTACAGATGCATGAACCGGGCTTAAAAAAGTAAGTGAAAGTCAAAAGCTGCTTGATCTCAGAAAGCCAACAGGCATTTCTCATGTATTTAACCCGTGTATTATAGAATAAAGTGGAGAATTGTAATGAAATACAATAATAAATATAGATTATATGCACCTTATAAAAACAGGCTGCTGTGCTCTACAGCTGAGCTTTGAAAAGCTCCAGCTAAAGTCTCTCCTCTATTTTAAACAATACAGATTTTTTTTTTTTCTCAGACTATGATTTCAGGTCTAGCTAATTCTATGTAGCAGTTTGTTTTGTTTTTTTCACGTGTAACTATACAAACTCAGCCCTAATCCTGCTAACTACTAAATACTTTCTACTTTCATTAATCCCAGTGCAAACTGAAGGGACTCAACATCTCATCAAGCTGCCAGTTTTCCAGCCAAGTGGTTAATGCAATTAGCAATTATGCATGCACGTACAAATATGCAGGAATATACACACAAGTTCTTGAAGTTTTTGACCATAAAAGTATTTAATTTGCATCCAAATTTCAAACTGTGATGGAGATCCAAGTGCTGACTGCTTTCTTTTCCACAAGAAAATTCAACATCCTGCTCATAAATGCTCTGGACAAAAGGTTTGGAAGAGAGTTATAAACAAGTGAGGAATGTGGTGGAAAAAATTCTGCTGTCGGTATTTTAAGCCTTTTATCAAATGTAGTCTCCCAGAAATACTCAGGGGTTCCTTGGGCATACAATTATTATTATTATTTTTAATGCATGCAATGAATTTCCTAATTCAGTATTTCTGATCTGATGTTCACTTCTGGCAAGCTATCCTACATCTGAAACCTAGGAACACGAATTGCTACTCACCTGCAGCAGTTTTACACTGATAATAATGCTTATATGTGTTATTGGTAACTCACATTAGCACGGAGAGGTAGAGCATGTTCATAATTTTTTACACTAGATTCACAGAGTCCTGCAATGTGACATTTTCAGGCCGTCTCCTGATGACCAGTACAGGATATTACCAGCACTCAGTTCTCATACCTAAGATATTTGCTAGAACTAGCTGAAATCTATCATCATATTCTGTAACTGAGTAATACTTCTGTTTTTATATATATGCTTACACATACACATATGTACTATGCATTACATATATATAGATATGTTTCTACACATGTATACACATATATGCATGCATACATATATATATCTCTCCCTTAATTCTTCTTTCCAGCACCTTTCCCAGTGCTCCAGTCAGAGATGCAGAGCTCAGATTTCTCGGATTTTACAAAAGGAAGCTGCATTTGTCATCCCTTAATCCCCTGTTGCAGAGAATCTCTTTCCTCCTCACCAGTTCCCTATGCTTATTAAGCTTTCCAACTATTTTCAGAACTCGGACGGTGGATGAGCAGAGACCTCCCTGTAATGGAACAGAGAGATAACTGTGCCTCTCTGCACAGCCTTGTCACTGCTACCCCTGAAATGATGTGTACAGTTCTATGCATTTCATTACCAGAAAAGAACAGCACAAGACAAAACAAAAGAGAAAACTGATGAAGAACCGCTGTTCAACAAGGAACAATGATCGTTGCTCTAAGCTGATGTCTGAAATCTTTAACTTCACTGTAGATAGCTCATTGGTCTTTTTTTTTTTTTTTTTTGCATTTGCTGAAATCTTCCTTGAATAGGAAAATTAATGTAATATGACACACCACAGCAAAAGCTGTCGTTGCCCTAACATGACTGGATCCCCAGAAAAATGACCTCCTGGAGCATGTATCTGACAGAAGGTTTAAGAAATCTGCGGGATCAAAATGCAACCTTTGTTTAAAAGTGAAGGAGAGATTAACTGAGGTTTGAAAGTGAAAGAAGAATTAAGACTCCAAGGTCTTATTTCAAGTCCTGCCGTTCAGACAGTCTTAAGGGCCTGGGCCACAAAAGGATTAACTGTCTCGTGTCAGCATATAAATCTAAAATTTAGATCTTTAAAGCAAATGCTCAGCTGCACTAATATCCACAAAGCTCCTCTCAGCCACTGGAAAAATTATGGCAGTACAGCTGTAAAATGCTGTCGGAGCGATTGGAATTCACACATGCAGCCATCTCTAGGATCCAACTGTTAAAATTCATTTTAAAGAAGTATGTTGACTGTGTAGCTGGCATTAGAGATCAAATCCCAATAAATGCAAGAGTCAGTACTGCTTTAATAGAGATTTTAAGTCAAAATAATTAGTTATCAATAACAACTGATATTTTAAATATCATCGTAAAGTTAGGCCTTCCAAAAGGTCTGTTTTTAAAAGTATTTCAAATGGTTGCTACCTCATTTGGCCCTCAGATTCCTAATTAATTAGCTTTAATGGTAGGGAAGTAAATTTGGTATGGAAAAAGAAACAAAACTACTCAAGTGTCTCACTTTAGAGGTTTCCATCTGAATACAGTGTTCTCACCTGAGGAGTGCCAAACCTGGCAGGTCTGTAGAGTTTCTTAAACTACCTGAATTCAGCTCATGTTTGGGCACTTGCTACCTACGAGACAGGCCAACAGAAAACTTGTAACTGGTCACAAGGAAGAAAAGGTTATCTGGGAGGCGAAAAAAAAAATATCACAGAAGAATAATGAAACTACTGGTTCAATAGAAAATGACATATAGATGACCAAGATTCATTTTTCCTGTGCTATCACTTTGCATTTGCTGTAGAACGCATGACCTGAACGCTCATTCTTCAGCAGAGAACTGTGTAAATATCTTTTCAGAGAAGGTAAGATAGGGAAAAAATTACCACACCAGGTTTCCCTGCTCCTCCCATATGGAGGAAGAATTACTACTAACAGAGCAAGCTAGGCAAAGAAATGACTATTTTCATCTTTAAACAATCCTGTTATTAGAATAGAGATGCCCCAGGCACAACATTTGCAGTTTGTTTTACCAGCTGTTTCTAAAAATATGGCCTTAGTGAGGGAGACTTTTTTCCCTGTCTCTTCAAAATTCTTTTTCCTTTTCCCTTCCAAGGGAAAAGTGATAGATGTGGAAAACAGCATATGTGAGAAAGATCACACAGCTTCAGGGACAGACTTTTACCATTGCTAATCAAAATAAAACAAAAAGCTATGAATGAAACAACTGAAGATGCTGAAATATACTGGTCCAACTCCTTTGATAAATGTAATCAAGGTTTTATTCTTCTAACACGATTGGTACAGAGCTACTGACAGATGTTTCCTATGGGAAAAAGTATGGTATAATGTTCTGCAGAACTTAATGGGGGAGGAAAGAAGTTGAAAATCTGAACAAGAGTAGTAAAAAACTCCCAAGTTAGTTAAAGGTGAAGGTTACTAGTCATATTTTAAGAAATTAAAGAGACAAGCGTAGTTAAATCTTGACACAATACTTATGACTACAAAACTTTAGTTTATTTCATAATAAAATAATTTGTTACAATGTGAACTTTTTTTTTTTTTTTCCTTTTAAAAACATCATTTTCAAAATGAAAAGGCATTTTAAGAGAAAAGTTGAAATTTGCATTTTAGGAATCATAAATAATTTTATTGTTTTGAACTTGATGCAGACAGTTCAGAGGAAACTAGGTAGAGTCTCCACAGTACTTTGACAACACCAGATCTTCACTTTTTATCAAAAAGAAACTAGGGCGTGAATATTTTCACTACTTTTGCAGTCTCTGTATTCCATTTGGGTTTATAGGGCATGTTTAAGCACCTGAAGTGAATGGTTTCAGGCAAACCTGGCAACCTCCTGGTTATCTTATCAGAAAATAACGCTCAGAAGGTGTTCACCATTTCCTGTTCAGAGCTCACTTACACTACTGCTGTGTAGAGCACATTGCAGCATTTTGTTCATGCAAAGGCTACCCACCAACCACTGGAATAAGGGCAGAGTTGGTAGCATGTCCAGTGTATTGTACCAAAAAAATAACCTTTTTTTTTTTTTTTTTTCCCCTTCAGATACACACATACTGCTGCTACACTCCTAAGACCCTTGACGTTTTCTTTGGCTGTCAAACCCTCCTTAATCCTCCTCACAGCTCTCTGAGAGCCCCTAATTCTCTGGCAGAGATAAGTGATTCAAAACCTTGCCAAAGGCACCTCCCTGATGTGAGTTCAGACATGCGCTGAGTCCTCTATTTCAGACTATGCCCAGATCTCAAACTTGAGAGTCACACTTGCCTGCACTCACAAAACACCTCTCCCAAAATGCTGGGATGTAGTAGCCGCTATCAGAGTTATACAAAAGCAGAAAACTTGAATTAACAGAACATAACAGGAGTATGAGAAAGAGGATAAAGCAAGATTCAAGCTATTTGTTCCACATTTACTTGTAAAGCTCCTAAACAAGTTTATTCTGCTCCTCTATTTCAGTTCCCCAAAATGCGCCTTTTAGCCAGAACATAAACGTAGCGTTAACAGATATATAAATATGTACACATACATACATGGAGAGAGACTGCTTCATGCATGTACTTTGCAATATACTAATTATCCATGTTTCCCTGACATAATTAGAGGGCTATTTTTGTCTGTTACATATAAAATTTATGAAGCCCCCAAGATTTCAGTAGTGAAAATCAGTGGTTGCTAAAACTCATCTCTAAAATGAGTCATTCTGGTTTCAGTACTAGGGAAGAAAAAGAATTCCTGACATCCATTAAAAAAAAAAATAATAATATCAAAATTGCTTTGGACTTCTGCTGTCCTGCAAAGGCAGAACAACTTGTTCCCCTTTTTGATGCTTCAGACATTTATTGTTCTGATACTGAGAGGGAGTGAAACCAGTGAAGAGAGAAAAGTGTGGGAATTTTCTTGTTTTTCTAAAAGAATCTAATTTTGAGATTTTGCATGTTTGTTTAAAATAGTTGTAGTTCCTCTTGAATGCCAAAAGAAGAGACAATACTCTTGACAGCGCCACCCCATGGGACCAACCAACTTCAGTTTTTATGAGACAGCAGCAGAAGAAAAATGAATCCTTGAATGTGGTTCTTTTGTAAGGTTTTAATAATGTATTTATTAGCACAATGAAAGTGCAGAATAAATTGTCAAATTAGTGGACATCTGAGATTGCAAATCCAGTCAGCCTTTTTTTTTTTTTTTTTTTTTCTTCTTCTATCCCTGGTTTCAAAACTGGTATCATCTTTCTCTCCTACTCCTCCCACTGCATTTAGGGAGTTAACACTTCGTATTGCTCAGGAACTGGGATTCCCAGTTGCTTTCAGTTGGGATAAAGCACTGATTGCTATTTCTTGTGATTAATAAATTGGAACTGAAAGAGAGAGGCAGAATGATGGCAAGGTAATAACCTCTTTGACATGATCATAAGCTTTGGTGTCTCGTGATCTACTTGGGTTGAAAATGGAAGTAGAATGGGCTTTCCTGCTGCACTGAGGGACCATTCCAGGTGTTATAGTTCATGTGAACATGAGCACCTTTGGGCTTCCAAAACAAAAGGCACCTTCAGGTCTAGGCATGATGACCAAAAGAAACACAATAAAACCCTTCAGAAGCAAAAGTATATCTATGTCCCTAGTAGCTGTAAATGCTCAACATGTTTTCTTTCTAACAGATATTATGTATCATCTTTCAGAAATCGGATAGTTTCTTCTTGTCTAAAGCTAACTAATCAGTTGCTATAGACATTTAAGGATCCAATATACATACATTTGCTTTTGATGCAAAATCTGTTCCTGAGTCTTGTGCTAGCTCTTCTCTTCCACTGAATGTGTCATTGGTTATTTTTTCTTTCTTTCCCATATATTTTATGAAGCTGAAAATCAAAGCTAACAGGGACAAAAAGCAAGTCCCAGCAGGTTGAAAATATCATATCTTAGTATTTTAGACATGTGTCAGCTTGATAACACAGGCACAGCGCTAGAGGGATTGCCAGAATGTGACAGTGCACATGGCTTCGAGTTTTAGAGAACACGCTTTAAAAAAAGATCGGAAGGCAGCAGGGGCAAGGTAGCCAGACTGTGGGTCTAATCCTGATCTCCCCATGATCAAAACCAGGGAAACTTCCACCAGCTAAGTCAGGCTGAAGAAACTGTGAAGTTTTTTGAAGGAAAATTCTGATCAGGATGGAAGTTCAAGTGATGGAAGTGCTGGTATGAACAATCTGTAAATTTTAAGTCCACTCGGGACATTAATTTATATAGCCTGAGCATGGTTCATTCCATTCCATGTGTTAACTGTAGAGGAAAAAAATATATTTAATGAAAATGATGCCACACCAATGTTCCCTGACATGAAAATACTTGGCTTTTGTATCCCTCACTTGCTTCTCTCTGCATTAACAGATTAGGAATCGTATCTACCTCATAAAAATATGCAATAATATTACAAGTGAAGACAGCACTTAGAACTAAAACCTCAACAAAGACATTTTACTTGTACATTTTTGGTTGTAAGCAGTACAGTACCATTTTGGTGTATTGCATAGCAATTTGCATCTGAATATCAAAGTCCATTGAAATATTAACTAAATCTTCTTTCCTGACAGGTCCACCTCATTTATCTAAGAAGAATTTCATTTACCCTGCCTTACAGGTAGGCACAGAAGGAATCAACACTAGAACGGTGAGTTCTCCCTCTTGCTCAGTGACAAATGTCACAAGAGCTGAAGCCAGCGTCCTGCTCTGAGACAGAAAACAGAAACAGTGAACTATTTCAAGTGCCAGAAATCCACCTATACACTTAGTGTGATAAAACAAAGCACAACGGGGCCTTCCACGGCATCTCCTGCACCTGAGTGAGCCTCTCACTCCCTGCAGCAGAGGGCCAGTCACAGGCACCACACAGGCTACATAAGGCAAAAAAAAGCAATCATTCAGCAGGACACACCAGCTTTGTCACAGCCTGGAGGTTACTGTCCTGATGCCTGGACACTTGATTTACTCATCACTATACTCCAAGATGAAGGTTACCCTGAACTTCATGATGCAGGGGGCGAAAACTCCGATTGTTCTGCTCCAATAACCTGCCACTTGAGCTAAAAATTGTTTCTTTTGCTGTTAGGCTCATAACAGGACTGTTCTAGTCTGTCTGACAGAGGGCAGTATTACACAAAACCATGACCTTGTTGATTATAATACAATTTTATAAGCAGTCACTTTATTTAAGCAATTGCCAAGAAAAAACTTTAGATTCTCTAGGAATTAATAGCTGTGAATAACACACAGATATGTAAAATCTAAACTGAAAAAGCTTTAAATGTTTATTCATTCTTGCTGTTATTAATACTACTCTATTGTTTCTCAGATCATATGAGAATTAAAAAAAACTGAACTGAGCAAAAGATCATCAGTTTTTATCTGTTAAAGAAAAACTATCTCCCTTTTATCCCTCTGCAAGTGCAGGAAACATATCTTGGGCAAGTTAAAATAAATAATTAAATGAAATAATTCCATGTTGGAGATCTGAACATATCCCATTACTTCCCTCTTCTGCTAACTCTTAGTTTAAACAGTTAAGCTTTATATCGTTCTCTTGTGAAAAAAGCTCATAGATTTCATCATCTCAACTCCCCTGCACAACAAATGAATTTCTGCAAAACGATTAGGATTTTAGCTAAACTAAAGGTATGTGTAAGCATGCTTTTTGTGATGACCTGAACATTACCTGCAAGGAAACTGGCTGCCTCTTCCTCCACTAACTGGAGCTGATGCACGGATACCAGCTGATGGATTTTAATGCACTGAGGCCTTCTGTGCCACTAACACAGCTAGTTCATTCAGCAGAAACAGAATTAAAGATACTAGGAAATGCACCACTTCACAAGCCAAAGGATGTTTTTTCTAAATAGTTCTTCAAGTCTAAGCAGACACTTGAAAACTCAGCTTGTTTTCTTCTGCCTAATGCATCACTGCATATTTATGACACATATGGCAGAAGACACTCCAGATGCATTTCTGGAATTGTGTTCAAGTTACACAAGTAAACATCAGCAATACAGTTTTTACTAGTATCGGTAAAGAGGCATGCGGCACGCACTGACAAACAGAAGACTGACTCCGTAGAGTAAGACACACTACTCTTAGATCCAAAGTATGTCCTACATTTTTGTCTGCAAACTGCAAATGAACTATGAACTGCAGGTTTTCAGAAACACCTTCACATAGGCATAATTTCAGTTGCATGTGCACAGTGATATTCCTTTCCCAGGGCTGCCTTTTACAAAAAGAAATTCTAGGTACTTTCCATTTAACATACATCCTGCACCTTACGTAGCGCTTCCTGGCTTCTACAGCACAGATAACAGTTCTTACTCTAATACATCAGCACGTGCATAAAAATCACCTAAAAAGCTGCCTAAGAAGTCACTTTAGCATTATGCCAGTAGCCCATTTCCAAGAGTAAAGTGATAACACAGTTTGAAAACTTTCCAGCTGCAAACCTTGTCATTCTTAAGAAGCTGTATGGACACCTTGTGACTTCCAGCTCGAAGTCTCGGGTGCCACCTAGAACGTCATTCAAAGCTTGGTGCCCCTTTGTGGACCCCCTCAGGCAGGTGGGGAGGGGAGGAAGGGGAGGAAAGAGGGATGACAGAGCGGTGGGGAGCTAAACACCAGCTTACAAACAGAGAACAGAATCACATAACAACACTGGACTAATGGACTCCAACACACTGACAAGACAGATGGACACAGACAAGACATAAGATCGCTACTGAGAAATTAAAAAAAAAACAGAGCAAAAAAACCCATAAAATAAAGTAGATATATAACGCTGAGGCTGCAAGAAGCAGCCAACAGTACTGGCATAACACTTCCAAAAAGAAGAAATTATAATACAACTAAAAATTAAAATTGAAATTATATCCCCCCAAATCATACACTACAGACTTGCTCGGTTAGCCTGAATGCGTAGCTCTGATGAAACACAAGATGGCGTCATCACAGCCCATGCACTGATTAATGGAGGCCATGGTTAGTTACATCAGCTAAACTACAACATGCCATAAAAACGATCTTGCACTGACCCAGAAATAAAACATATGACAGATACTCTGCATTGCAATAAAATTCTTTTTATGCCATCTGCGGTTTGTAGGGCTTTGTTGGAATAATTTTTCCTGGGAGAATGCAGGGGTAAAGGAAAATCTTTTTTTAACTTCTGGGTGTTTTTTCTCTGAGCTCAATCAAAAAAAAAGGAAAAGGGAAAAGACAGGATAGAGACTTTGCAGGAGTTTAAAAAAGGTAGGGAGAAGAGAAAATAAAAAGAAAGGAGGTGGAAAAATCTTCATTCTTTTGCACACAACTTTCTTGGGATGTCTGAAAATGTGGATTTCTTAAGGATGGCAAGAAAAGATTTTGTTGCCTTTATTGGTTTGCAGATCTATATCTCTTTTTTTGAGATGATTAAACCATTATTTTGTTGGAAGAACTTCAAAAATATAAATTGAAAAGTACAGCAATGATTTAAAAAATTAAAAATAGCAGTATGGCACCATTACGAGCCAAAAAAATAAATGGGAAAGAAATATAAAAGAAACTAAAATGTCAATCACCAAAAATTCATGCGGCACAAGATGAGGTGAAAAGACAGAAAATGTTCTTCAAATATATACAATGTATATATCTATCAATATATACACAGAGTAAATGTGTATACATCGATGGATATACCTGTATAATTTCTTTATTCTCCCTGCCCCACCCTACCCCAAGGCTAATTGGTAGATGAAACTATCGATTAAAAGTAAACAAATAAATAAAAGGAAGAAAGAAAAAACTATAACAAAAAAATAAATTAACGTGCTTTTTTCACCAAAAAATAACAATATCATGCATCTGTCCACACCAGCGGATGCCAAGGTTAGATGAAGGCATGAATTTCTGTGTAAACATATGATTGGATGATAGGGGCTCCTGCTGATATTGGTCATTTATTACTTTAATATATACATATACATATACAGATATATATATGCACATTGTATATAGTGCATATATAGATAAAATATCCTCATGGGTGGGGCCTTTGGAGTTTACATAGGAAAAAAGACCAATATGCTGAAAAAAACAAACTGAATATAAATTCTTAATACAAAAAACCAAAAATTCCTGTAAGTCATCTGCATGATTGATTAGTAAAACTTGTTCGTTCATTTTTGTTTTGGCTGTAAGACTGTAGCTAGGAAATTCCACTAAATGAGTGATGCCATTATGCCCTGGGAAATGCTGCAGAGGAATCCCCCTCCTTGGGTCAGTATAGTATTCAGCCCATGAGATAGGAAGCCTACTTCTTTGCATACTGTGAGGCACATATCCAACCTCAAAGGCCATTTCTTGTTCATAGCGTGAGAAATGGAGCAGAACTCTTTCTTCTTGACAAAGGAAGAGATGGGGAGTAACTGAGCACTGCATTTCTGGGGGATGTTTCTCCAAGGAGAGCAATGAAAATCCCCTGCATTCTTCAAGAAGGCTGATGCACTATATGGAGGACAAGAGCCAAATCATAACTTCTCTTGGTTTCTTCAGTCAAGGTTTCTACAGTTCTAGCACACTGTTTTTTATATTGTGCTGGCTGCTTTAGACTCTTGGAAGACATTTTCTTCATGTTTTTTAGGTAAATAAATCTGTGACCCAGGCAGCCTGCAGATACCTGGTTCTCCAGTTTACATGGATGGAAGCTTGACTGTTCTAGCACATAAGTCGGGACCCTGAAGCAGATGGGTGCAGGCCAGTAAATTATAGATACAGACACCATATTTGTAGAATATGCATGTCCTGCACATGAATATATGCTACACTGTTTTAACTTACGCTACAAAGAACTGGAGATTTTGGCATCTCTGTTGCTGTGTCCTGTGCCTCATGGGAAAAGCTTACCAGTCTGATTAGATAACATCAACCGTATGATAAATGAAGCTTTTTGGAAAATACAGAATAAATTTCTCTTGAAAAAAATCACCTAGAAAATTGTTGGGCCAATACAAAGGGAAGGCTGGGAACTGCACCAGGGAAGAAACACAGGATGTGTCAAGCCACGGAGTTAAGATCAAGCCCTCCAGACCATTTCAAGAGGTTGCATTGGTGGGCTTCAGGCTAACCAGTGAGTATTTGTGCCTTACTGTTTTGACTAGTACAATGAACAGCCTGGGTTATGATCCCAGTCAGCTGTCCAGTCATTGTTATCAAGCCTTCCTGGTGCCAGAGCACTGCGCTAATGGACCCACTTAATGGGAACAAGGGCAATGACATGAGGAGACAGCAGCAGCTGCTGTCAGGAAAGCACAATTATAATCGTCATAGCTTTGAAGTAGCAGTAAGATCAGATTGTAGGGATGCTCCTCATTTGACTGGAGACATGCTTTCTTTCTCTACAAGGGTGTCGTGCTTCCTAGCTAGGAGTAAAGCTATTTCCCTTACAAATCTTTCAGTCTCTGAGAGCATCTGAGGGACCAAAATGCCATCACAGAGCTGTGTCCAAAAGTGCAAATGCAGGACCCTGGCTTCAGCTTTGAGGAACTCGAATATTTGAGCCTCAGATCACCCTGGAACGGGCCAGAACAGAGTCCTGTATTGTACCAGAGAAAAGCATCATATTTCTGGTGCAGAAACCATAAGGTTTTCAAACTTGTGTTGGGACAAGCAACATTTCCATAGAAATAAGAGAGGGACTTCTGTCAACTGTAAGTTCAGGGCAGATGAATGGTTTTATGCTCTCTATATCATTTATAGTAAGCCATTCTGAGAGATCTAGAATCTAAGGGCTTGTCTGCCATGAGTATTTTTTTTTGTCTCTGAACCTTCAATGGCTTCTTTTTCATTAGGTAAAATACAGACATCGTTTGGATTCACAGTTGTCATTGCCACCACTTTTCAGAATAATTCCTTACGCATACATCCATGTCTATGGAGGATGCCTGCAAGCTATCTCAGTCAGGACAGGTCTTGTAACTGCTCCTGGCCTCTACACAAGGGGATCTATAGAAATCCCAACAGAAATCACTTTCAGAAATGAGGCACAGAGAGGTGTCCAGTCTGGTGCAGACTAAGAACTAACCAGGAAAACCTCGAGGGGAGTGGAGTGAGAAAATTGCCATTACACTGTCTTCTTTTAAAGAGAGGCAAGTATCCAGATGCAGATCATATGCTTACTGAGATTCAGGTTTTTGATTCAGTCAGAGTTAAGTGGCAATAAGACCTGGCAAATGGTTCTCATAAGATATTCAGCCTCAAAGAGGACATGATTTTCTGTCTTTTGAACTATGTTTGAGTACACCAAAACCAAAGTCTTCAAAAGGGCTCTGTAGGGTACTGCCTTTGATGCAGACGGGACCAAGTCCAAAGCAATATATTTAGATCTTGGGATTTGATTCTGAACCATATGAAATCTGAAAGCTTTTGATTTGCAGGGCAGCATTCTCTGCTGCCCTTGCCTTGGTTATTGCACAGCAAGTTCATAGTGATGTATATCATATCTCACAGCTGCAGCAGTGAGTTCAGTAACTTTTGCATTACTGGACCATGGCACTGAGGGTGATGGAAGGCCAAGTCCTGGTGCTTGGCAGAAACTCAAGAGCTTTAAAAGCTACACATTATCCAAGCAACAAAAAGGGTCCTGTGCTGGGTTAGGTCATTTAATTTTCAATTCGCTGCAAAAGCGATCAGGCAAGCCAGAAGGCAGCATGAAACACACTGACCTGTCAACAGAACAGGATGAAGCAACTTCAAATGGTCCCAATTAAAAAAAAAATAAAATCCAAGTCCACACACTAGAAAATACAAGCAAGATAATCTGGTACTTTTCTTTTCACAATGTATATATTTAGTACCAGATCTTGGCATACAGCCAGAATCCTGACTTGGCTGGTGGAGTGTAAAGGCAAACATATCTGCTCAGCCAAGTCAGCACCAATGGATTTTGGTAAGCTGGCTCAGATTGCTTTAGTGTTCCAGAGCGTAGTGGGCTGCATGTGTGCATTAATACTGGCTGTATTGCAGATACTGTTCTACTTTCCCTGGATGCACTGGGAATGGAGACAATAACATAGACAAAGAAACCTAACTGAGGAGCACCATAAACTTGTTACTTTTCCTTCTTACTATGATGGGATAAGCTAAGTTTGTACTTTCGGAGGCAAAAAAGATCTGCATATCCCTCTTCCTTCTGGTGAGTGTGTACACCAGTAACTCTGAGAGCAGTAATCCTCAAAATCTGGAAGTGTAAATTTCATCAGCAAGGACCATCAAGGGGATTTTTTTTTACATCTAATCAGGCTAACTTCCATTCTCAACGCCACAGTAACTCCCAAGAAAAGATTCAGATTTCAGTGGTTCATGCAGAAAACCATCCTGTGGAGGAGGAGTGGGGTTCAAAGAAAAGATACTGGGTGAAATTTTCAAGAATGTGTAGCAGTTTAGGATAGTACCTTCAACAAATTATATTATTTTACATGGCAGATATTCAAACGTCTGTAGGCACTTATAGCTTCTGACTGTAATGCTTAGCAGGATTTTCAAAAGCAAGACATTTTTACAAATCCAGTTTGTACCTGTTTATAGCATTAGATTTCTAACTGTGTCAGGAAAGAGGTATGTTTTAGTCTAGAAATGTTGCTCTAAAGCACTCTGAAATTTCATGCTAAAAACCCGGTTTACCAAATTTCTCCCCAAACTGTGTTTTTTTTTTCCTACTGGCAGCACCAGATGAAAATATTGTTATTACAATTTATAACCATTGAATTAATCTGCAAATATAAATGATAGCAATATACAAGAGGAGGAGTCTGATAAAGATATCATTTCCTCCTTTAAATGCAATAAAAGATATCATTTCCTCCTTTAAATGCAATACTTGGCAATCAGAATAATAATTTAAAAAAAAAAAGTAGTCTTGAAAAGTTAGCGAAACTATAATTGATTACTATCCATTCACTTGCACATCAGTTATGGTACATCAGTCCCTTTAGTGTGGTCTTGTAAAACTCACACCTCACTTACATGATAATGAATCTGCTGGCACTTCATTAGTACCTTTACTTAACATCCTAGTACCTGTACTGTTTAGGCTTTACAATCTAGTATTATATACACTGGTTTTCTGCTAGGTGGGAAGTTGAAAAACTCAGAGACATCTGTGAAAAAAGAGAAGGGAGCAGGATGAGCTATCTGTTAGCATCAGTCACAGTGTCACTGCCTTCCCATCACAGGTATGTCAAGAGTATGGGTGGAAGTTCCCAGCTACAAGGCAGCGCCAGTCTCAGGTTAGTGCAGGACCAAGTTCTACCAAAAAATGCAGGCACAGCATGATGAATTGAAAAAAAATATGAAAGCACTAGCCTTGGGTGAATTTTAATGTTATTTTTGTATTAATCAAATGGCTTCAGGAAACTAGAAACAGAACGTTTATAAAGCTTTCTGGGGATTTTCCTAAAGAAAATGAAATCATCCCAAATAAAATAAAGCAAAAACAAACAAAACAAAACAAACCCTAAACTATTTATATGTTTCACTTTTAAGGACAAAAGATTCTGACAAAACTCTTTCTTTTAAATGTACACAGAAATTCGATGATGTCTGTTCTCTATTATAGATATGCTTAACTCATGGCAAGCCTCAAAAAAGACAACTTGAAAAAGCCTGTAAGAAATAAAATAGACTGCAGTTGCCTGCTGGATATCACATCATATATCTCACCAGAAAGAAAAGCCATCAGTTTATCAAAATGTATCTGAAAGGAAGGAGTTGAGTCAGTTCCACATGGCCAGTCCTTCTGACTCTTTAATGGATACATTTTGAAGCATCACTGCAGATAACAGGGCAAGAATTACTACTAATTTTGTTATATTAGGACTATGTTTTGGTGCTCCCCAATTTATTTGGGTTCACAGGAAACAAAATTAGTATAAATACATTACCATGTTAACTGTATTCAAAATCCCATGGACAAATGTATCCTTTCACAGTCCAGAGCAATTAACCATGGTTAAACAATGCTAATAACCCATTATTGCTTCACTTTTGTTTTTCTTTTGTTTTTCCAAACATTTGCCCTCCTCACTTCATAAATCTTTATTATTTGTCACATACCACATTGATATTTTTGCTTTCCCACTGTGTCAGTGAAGTAACTGCTACAAACATCTAAACTATTAATTATCTGTGATCACTTTCAGGAAGCTTGGCTTTCCATGTAAACAATTTTATATTAACCAAATAGTGACTACATATCTGTGTTTTGCTGTTGCCAAGTCCATGGGATCTGATGCTCGGCTGTAGAATTTTTATTTTATATACAGTGTATATATACATAAGTGTATATATATACACACATATACACACATATATATACATATATAACCATATATGTATACATTCACACACATATAAATATATGTATGCATTGTTTTTTGCAAATGAAATCAGAACACAAGCAAAATAAGACTGACCTGACTTACCTGTACTAGGTTCACAGTCAATGAAATCTTCATCATCACTGGAACATTCAGCTGATGAAACGATGTCATCTGTTGTCTGGCATGTGAAAGAAAGGAATGAAGAAAAAAGAACAGATTAAAAAAATATAAGATACTTGCAAGTCAAGAAGCTGTTACAGAGGCTGTCAAGTATCCTAGAAATAAAATGTTTCAGAATTGTAACCTTTAAAATATTTAACTTGTACCAAGCATTCCAGATATGCCTGTGTAAATGGTCCCTCCATGGAGCTGGATTCCCTGTGGAAGGAACAGCACTTGTCCCCTGCTGTTGGGTGTTTCAGGTGTGCAGAGGAGCGATGTGCCCACCGGGCTGCTCAGGTCAGCAGGGGATTGCATGGACACAGCAGTTACAACACCTGCCTGGCTGGTAGCCTGTCCTCTGACAGCCAGAGGAGTTGTGTCTGGTTGGAACATGCTGGGCTCCTTGATATATACCAATACCAGCCAGAAGGCACCTACTGAGAGACTGAACATGCTTTCTGCATAGCAAAGCATCCAAGATAGACTCGGATAATAAGCACCACCTGGGCAGCTAGCAGTGCCCTTTGCTGTGTTGCTAGATGCATCACTCTGAGGCAGAGGCAATTTCTGCTCTGTTAATGAACTCCTCCAGCTGAGAATACTTTGTATTTACCCAGATAGTAAATACCCGTGCAACCTATTTGTTACACTGTGAAGAACTGCTGCATGAGTCAGGTAAGTCCAAGGTGCAGCCTCACCTGCCTACTTGCAAAGTGAACAGGGATGTGGCTGTGGCTGGGCTGACAGGCTGGAGGGTCTGGTTCTGAAAAGCTTTAACCAAACTGTGACTGTTGATGGCCCTTACAGGTTTCAATCCATTCCTTTGCATTTTCAGCTGGTGAGATTTTTTTTTTTTTTTTTCCTGCTGGTCTAATTAATGAGCAGCATGTACTGCAGCATGTTAGAGAGAAGTGTACTAGCGTCTCTTCCCAGCAGCATCTCCTGCCTGTAATTGCTGCAATTAGTTGAGTTAGTAATGTAGACCATTAGGGAGGGTGTGTGGCAGCCTCTGGACACAGGTTGTAATGTTCCTGCACACAGTACAAAATTAACCCAGCTCAGCAGCATCAGCTCAAACTGTGGCTTCTGCTGAAATTGTCTCCCTTAACAACGTCTCCTCATAGAGAGCCGCCTATTCTGCTGAGCAGCAGGATCAGCAGGATGACTCCTGAAACAAAACAACTAAAATGCTCCTCACTGGACAGGAAGCATTGCTGAAATCTCAGCCCCTGAGGAGTAGGGCAGCTGTACTTCAGTATGCTGTACTGTAGTAATCCATGTGAATATTCCTGTGAATCTCACATCATGAGAAGCTTTCCAAATCCTTATTCCTGACAAAGACTCTCCAGTTTTAAATAAGCTTTTCTTTACATTTCTACAGCTGCTATGGCTGTCTCCAGCATGCTCCATGTTCCCTGTTGCCTCTGCATAATTGTTCTGCGGTCTCAAACTTTTCTTTAGCTTCCTGTGTTCCCAACACTAGCAAGTCCCTCAGTCCACTACCAGAAGTTCCTTGTGCTCCCCCTTCTCTGTTGCTATTTGAGCTAAAGAAAAAAAACAGAACCAAGCAGCCAGTCAGAAAGATCAAACTGAAACTGGCATTCCTTCACTCTTGATTTCAGAGGCTTAGATTGAGCCAAGAAAGAAAAATAGGATCAGTTGGCTGTAAACAAAAATTATAAAAATAGAGCGTTGCTAAAATAACAGTCATGAAGCAAGGGAATCCCAGTTGCATTTCTTAGTCTTACCCTGGTATTTCCATTTGGCAACATTTTGCAGGATGCAATCTGGCAGTAGTTTTATGCTCAAATACTTCCATAATCTTGCCTCAACAGGGAGACAAGATTAAAAGGAACTGAAGGTAACGTACAAAGCAATTTCCTGCCTGACATGCTAAGGTCATTTTCTTAGCATCTTCTTTCAGTCACAGAAAATGAAAGAACATTATTGAAATCCTGGTGACTTCTTTCTTAAAACAAAATGGCTTTAAAAGTTCTCCTGTTCAGTGGGAGGTGAAGAAAGGAGGAATCCACAAAACATAAATTTGCTTTCTGTAATTCGTCTGGTCCTGTCACATATACTTTAGAAGACATTATTTATCTTGAAGGACATCAAATCACTTTATAACTTCTATAAACAGTGATCATATCCTCTAACAGCGAAATGCAGCTGTCCCTGGGTAGAAAGATATTAATTTGTAATTGCACCACTGTAAAGTAATTTAGCACAATAAGTCAACAAAACTATACTGCAAAAAAAAAAAAAAAAAAAGAAACAGGTGAAATGTAGCTAGCAAAACTGGAGATTTATATTACAATTGTCTAAAGCACATGTATAAGAGTGTTAAGCATAACACTGTGAATAAAGAATAAATTATCCATCACTACAAGAAGACCTTGCTCAGATAGTGCTAAGACCCTAGCAATTGGTTTTGATTTCCAGATTGAATTTAGAGCATGTGGATTTTACTCTTGGTTGAAGATAGGACAATTCACATACAGAGTCTCATAGAAGAACAGTGACAATTTGCTTCAAGTAGGAAATGAATAGAAAAAATGGTAACAATCTATGGTACTACTTATCAACTGCTATACCTATCCACTTACTCACTTGCTTATATCTGTGGCTTCATGCAACTTGGAATCATACAGAAATTAGCCTGCCCAGAAAGAAAAAGTAGGTGATACTTCTGATACTTCTTTACACTTCTTTCTTTCTTTCTTTTTTTTTTTTTTTTTTTTTACCTAAACTGGGGAATGCCTTTCAACAGGATACTGGTAGATAGTAAAAGTTCAGATGCATTTTGGAAGTGATTGGTCAAATCCATCCAGAGCTGTTAAATACCTCACACTCAGCTTGGGAAGACCCTGTGCCACAAACACTGAAGACCAAAGAAGCATCACTATTTGCAATGTCTTGTTTAGGACCCTCTCCCTGGGGCCCCATGTACGGCCAGGGCCAGCAACAGGGTGAGGGGTGAGATGTGCCTCTGTGGCCTCCCAGCCACTCTTATGCAGGACAGATCATGAATGTTGAGGGACACAGAATCCTGAAGCCAAGATGAGTTCTGAGCAGGAGCTGAAAAGTCATGGAGCCTGGTCCTTGTATATCTTGATCAATTTCCCATTTTATAACCAGCTTAAGGACAGCACATGCAACAATAGTGTGCTGCACTCTCAGATATGCAGTCTAGATCTCCTTCTAGAGCATCCTCATGCAGTTTGTGTTGGTTCTGAATGGAGGACACAGCCAGCCGGACTCAGACAAAATACAAATGTATGATGTGCAATACTCACCAAACCTGCCAACTCTGACCTGTATCTGTACTTTTTAATGACTGGTTCCACACTTGATTGTATCAGTATCTCTTCTCCCCATCTACGCTGCATGCTATTTCCCCTGATATTCCAATTTTTCTTGCTCTGTGGTTGCTGTTTGTCCCAAGTTACTGATTTTGTATGTATAAAAATGAGGGTTAGAAAAAGAGAAAAACCTCCAAAAGTGGTGTTAGACTTAAGTCAAGGTCATTAATGAGGTGTTTAGAAACCACAGAAAAGATAAGTACACTAATCTGTCTTGCTGTTTCCTATCTCATATTTTTAATCTCGGCACTTTCCATCACAATTCATCGCTAACTGATTTTCTAGTCTCATCACATATTGGTTTTCCATGCACCTTCTGCTCAGATACCAACATCTGAATCATCCCAGAGGAATAAAGCTGTTTCAGTGAGAAGCAACAGCAAATTCCTGGCCACAGAAACAAACTCAAGGAAACCTCCAGAAGACCATAATTTCTTATACCTGGAATCTGTACCTTTCAAAACCCTCCTGGAGCTAAGAATTTTCACTGGGTGCTTATTAAACTTGCTGCTTCCACAAGAGAGGAGAGACCAGTGAGCAGTGACCCCAGAAATCTCTCCATCAACACCATTTCTTCTCATCAGAAACAGCAGCTCACTGCGAGGCAATAAGGAAAACTAGCTATTCACTTCTGGTTCCCTTTCCTCTTGTTTTGAAATGAGGCTGATTATACTCACCTGTTGGCCCCAGGAGAGGTAAACAGATTAATTCTTTAGTGTCTGTCTAGTGATCTGGAGATGGTAAATGCTAGACATTCTTATGTACAGGCAACATGATAGTAATGAAACATGCTATGATGAAAATGATGTTTGTGTTTTCATTGGAAAGAACATGAGAGAGAAAATATTTTTCTATTCAATATATTAGCTAAATTCTATATTAAAATAATAATTCATACTATACTATTTTAAAATATGTATTTCATTTTTAAAACATTCCAGCTTTGAAATTACTTGGCCCTGTATTAAAGGCCATAAAACTAAAGATACGTATTATAATAACTTTCAATAAAATCTCTTTCTGGCAGGAACTCTTTTTATTCCTTCCTCTGAAAGATTTTTTATGGCATTTATATTATTATTTTTTCTCTCCCTCTCTCTAGTGTTTAATGAAATTGCCTTGGAATAAAACTGGGGTAAGAGAAAGTGCTAAACTCTGAGTCCACCCTGCAGGATTTATGGGTATATTTACCTTCAAATTCTTTCAATTTCACTGAATTGGCTCCCCGTTCCTTTCCATGAGTTATTAGTTCTGTAATCACCTCCTCCTAATTATTCACTCTAAGGGCCTCTTCAATCTCACCGCAGTGATGGTTCTACATCTCTGCTCATTACACTGTACGTACTGGTGTGGGATGTAAAGCACATGAAAATTTGGGATGGCATGGAAAAACCTACTTAAGATGACTCCATTCCCATTCAATCCTCCCAAGTGCCCAAAGCCCTAATTTATGCATCAGATTCACAACCTTTGCTCCTTTGTTCTACACAAAATGGCAGGTGCTGAATCTTCCTTTTCCCAACTGCAAATTTTTTTGTCACCTTGCTCTTTGGGTGCACCATTATTTGAGAAAGATTAAGCATGCTGGGTAAAATAAGTCCTGTCACAGAACGGCTTTATGAAATTATAAATAACACACCCAGGAATGATGGAGTTCTCACTTGTAGTAGGAGAGAAAAGACAAGGACCCATAAATTCAAACCCTGCAGACAAATTCCTCCAGAAGTACATACTTGGCTGTTGCTTTTCTCTTCTTTTCCTACTTGCCTTTTGCTTGAAACTCTTCTGCACACTGTACACATTACATCCAATTCAATACCATTATTTGAAAAGCAACACTTATTGCTTTGTTGTGAGAGAAGTGTTAATCTCTTTGCCCCAAGGAACCACATTTTAAAATCCTTCTTGAGATACGACCTACAAAAAATGCCAGGCACAAACTTCTTCCCAATAGTGGTGAAATCCAGTTGCATTAATCTGAGCAGTGCACTTGTCTCTCACACCTAAAACGTACAGAGCTGAAACTCAGCAAACTTTTCTTAGATCTGACCACTTGACTCCCTCCACTGTTCCCATACTGCTGTATATTCTGAATATCTCAAATTTATTATGGAATATAGACAACATATTGTCTTCTATGCATAAGAGCATACAGTATGAATGGTCCCCCTGAATGGCAAAACTTTAGTGATGCTCTTCTGTTTTCCAGAAACCAAGATGTTTCTTGGCAAAGAGCAGGCTTGAGGCATTTGCTGCCTTGTCAAAAGAAGAAAGCAGAGGAAATGTCTGTCACATTGTCATTTCTAGTTTGAATAACTCAACCTTTTGTACTTTGATAACCGGCCTTTTAAAAGAACTTTTATTCTGTTCACAGTATTTCAATTAAATGGGAATCCTTCATCTGTCCTTTCTACACCTTACATTTGTTTCTCACTGTCTATTTAATCTTTATTTGCAAAATACCCTGGAGTTCATTACAGTATAGCAGACTTGAGAGACTCAGCCTGAACAAATTCAAGGTACTACATACAGATACTGCATACCAATGGGAAAATATTAGAAATGTTGCTAAAATCATAATGAAGTCTTATAAAAGAAGCTGCAAATTGGGACTGCATAAATTTTGAAGGACAGTCCTGGATCTACTATCAGTGGCTAACGGGTATTAATCCTCTCAAACTCATTAGCACTGGATACTACATCATGTATGTTCTTATCACAGCAGGGACACAGCTACAAAGATGTGCAAGCCTTTTGCACCGCCACACACTGGTGCTGAGGTTGTGTCTGCCACTGCAGAGGCAATGCATCAAAGAACATGAAACTAATATTTTTTTCTCCACATAGCTCATTTGAGGAGTGAAAACAAGAGAGCCAAGTCCTCTGTTGGTTTAAATTGGCATTGATTTCAACCAGGTTACAACAATTTGCAGCAAGAAAGCATAGCTCATTACGTTTAGTTTTGGACAACTCAATGCCAAAAGATTTAGAGTAATTGGAGGCAATTCAGAGAAGAGCCACTGAAAAGATGAAAGAACTGAAGAGATGTATGAATGAGACAGGCTTAGCAAAATTAAACATCAGATCTTGACTTAACAAGGACGTATGACAAATGTCTACAGGTATCACAAGGGTGTAATAAAGTTCCAGAAGGAAGGTGAACTATATAGGGTGCTTCAAAAAAACAGAGGATAAAATTAAGCCCCCCAAAATTTAGGATTATATTCAGCAAGAAAAATTTCAATAGTGTTGTTAACTATGGAGAAATGTCCCCAAGGAAATCCTAGAGCTTACCAGCGCTGAGATTAATCACTTGGCCATCCCTTTCAGGTATGAATATCATTCATATATATACTCTAGTAGGGAAGAACTCACCCCATCTGCATTCAGTCCAATCTAATTCACTCCAAATCAATTCAGTATTTGCATCCTCTCCATCGCTATGTAATATAAACACATCATTATGCATTTCTCTCTGTCATTCCAAAGCAGCCAGTAAAGCTATCCAGCACAGCCTTCCAGCTAGTTGTACTCAGAGCAAGTACGTATCATTGCTGTAGACCTGTCCGGACCATGGGAACAAAGCCGTCCTTATGTTCCTAGGACCCTGACTGGCTGGAAGCTGGTAGGTAACCAGCAGGCATGTACCCTTCAACAGTAGTCCAGCAAAAGTGCATTTCCTGGCTGCTTGTTCCTGGTTGAACATAAAAGCTGATTTGCTGTCAAATTATATTATTAAGTAGACATCATCACTACCCCCTACCAAAATCAGCCATTTGTCCATTACTACAGCAGATGAGATTAAACAACCAGCCAATTAAGTAAGAGAAAGTAAAAAATAATCCCCCCAATTGTGTGTCAATCCAGAGTCATGGGCAGTCATGTTTAAAAAGAGCCCTGAAAGCTGAATTAGTCCCTTGAAAACTGAAAGCCTGTCTCAACAGAATCAGTAGTTCATTAAGACTGTAAACTCTGACTGTTCTTGACCAGGTTTCATGCCAATTTTAGGGACTTTCTTCTGTCCCTAGGATGTGCAAAGACAATGTGGAAAAATCATGTTTCTGCCTTTTGTTGCTGTTTGCTGGCAGTGGGAAGGGTGATGATGTTGTGAGGTAGTGTGAGCAGAGAGAGAGAGAAGGGAGGGCAAAGAGGGGAGAAAGAGAAGTGAAGAGGATTAATTCATCTGTTGTTCAAGGCACCCTGACATGGTAAAGAGAAATACTGAACCACAGCAGCTTAGCCCAACTTCAGTGTACCTTCCCAAAAGCAGAAGGAATGTAATGCTACGTGGTGTTCTGCTGATAAGCAAATCCTTCTAAATCCCTTCAATTTATTTCTTGGCCTAAAGAAATTACATACTATTTAGCAGCTAAATAAACAAATAATATTTAATTTCCAGGAATCTAGATTGGTTGTTTATTGATTACATATGCACACAGAGTCACTTGCTTTTCTGTTTCTTTCCTTTCCCAATAGAACAGTATTCCTTTCATCTTGATCTGGTAAAGGATCAGCTGGCAAGTCTTTTCCAAACTATTCAGTGTAACCCTCAAGATTTGCAAGAGTTTTGAACTGGACTGCAAAATATAATTTCTTGCCTTAAACACAAAAGACACAGCTTTGGCATGAGAGGAGACCCTTTTCCCCCCTCTTATCAACCTACTGCTCCTTTCCACATGCATTTGCCTGCTTCCAAAGTAGTACTTCGACGATGAAAGTTGTGTGTCTATAAAATGTAGTGATTATCTGTGTATAGTGTCTCTCAGAGTGATCACACAGGAAGAATTTTCACACTGAGTATCCTTTTCATAATTTCGAAGTGTTTGTCCCCCTTCCCTACTATATTTTTATTTCTTACTGAAAAAAACATGTCACTTGAAACAGAAACCATCAGCCCTTTGTTTAAAGCATAACCCCCATTATGCAAATGGTGGTGATGCAGGTGATAACTCCATAGGAAAGGTACATTAGGTGTACCCATCATTAACTAAAGTATCTAAATAGCTTAATTCGAAAAACGAAGCCATTACAGTTGAACCCACACCACCTCCCACCCTGAGATCAGTGAGAGCTGAGGACAAACTGCTGAAATTCAGGCACTGCTCAGGAGACTGACTTTCTGAAAATCACATCAGTTTACAAAGTGTTATTTCCCAGTGCTTGTCCAAGAATCTTCAAATGGAAGACATTTCTTCTAGAAAATGCTCTGAAAATAGTTTCAGAGTGATCTCTCCTGTGCCACGATCCCCCTTAGAAGAACTGGCAACCAGTCAAAAGCATTGGGCAGCGTAGGCTTCAACTCACCCTGCTTCTCAGCATCTGCCTCAAGTAGGATGCAGGGAAGAAAAGCTGAACAAAGATTCTCAGAGTTATGTAGGAAAAAGCCAGCTTATTGCCAGAATTTAGCATACTGCTGGTGTGGACCCTAGCCCCTCATGCACACAGTCTGATGTATTAAGTTAAGCTGCCACAGAAATAATTTTATTAATCTGCTGGGTTGTGAACTATACTTGCTGAAAACCAACACGATCTCTACCTCACTAGCAAAATGGCAGAGCAGACTGCTGGGAAGCAGGAACTTCTTCAGTTGCCCCAGTCCAAATTGCTAAGGACATTGAATCAGAGCCCTCACATTACTTGATTTTATATTCCTGATGTTGTCATAAATTCACTGTCTGACATCAGGAAAATTGCCTTCTTTCCTCATGCTTCTGTTTATATGGCTATAAAATGGGGAGAAAACAACTTCTCTGCTTACTTGACATATGATCAGAATTTTAGTAAACATTTTACATTCTCAAAGCAAAGCCTACGTACAAAAAAAGCCTTTACATTTAGTAAAGGGAAGCCTATGTTTCAGAAAGTTAGAGACTCAAATGATCTGAGATGAATCAGCTGTCCTTTGAAGACTCAGCCTCTAGTAAGAGTAAATGGGTTTTCTTTGCGTGCTAGCTTGCACTTAATAACTGTGTCAGAAGAATATTTTTCATTTACACTTTGCTCCTTTGCTGGAAATCAATATGTCGTTTGCTGGCATTTTCTCCTGGACATCTTTATTTAGCTTGTCTTTTCTTCCTCGGAGGGGAGGGAGTTGTATTTGATTTTGTTCTGTTATTGATTGGATCACTCTGAGCAAGAAATAAATAACTAAGTACAGCACAGTAGCTTTAATGACAATCTCTTAAGCCTCAAAGTCTGCACACCATATTGCACTCTCCCCTAACACATGATTTAAAAGAAACAAATCTAAAGTTACTATGTAGTAAGAGGCAGTCACATATGGAGTTTAACGCCATTTCTATTTCTGTGCTTATTAATAAAACCATACAAGTCCTGCTTCTATTTTTAAAGTGGTACTCCTATTGCTATAGTATCCAGTGCTGGGACCTCATCAGGTCTTACAAATGAGGCTTAATGAGAACTGTAAGATATGGGAGACCCTCTCCCAGCAGTCATCTTTCCCTAGAGGAAATATGAGCATGTTCATATATTATCACCAATGGCAAGTGACAGTATGGCCTAATAGGTTGCACTCAATCTGCAAAAGCCCATCCCAGCAAACAACAGTGGAGGCACAATCAGCTCACAGTATCCCTCCCAGCACCAAAGGGGCCACGATCGGTAAGCCAGCCCTGGGCAGTGACCAGTAATCACTGTGATTTTTTAAAATTGGGGAGTTCTTTGCCTCCTCCCCTGCTTCTCTCTTAATTTCTGCTACTCATTTTTAACTAGGTCACAAACACTTGGCATATGCAACAGTAAAACTCATAAAAGGGAAAATACCCTGTTCTATGGTCCAAATCATGGCATTTAAAATCTAATGTGACAGGACATGTTATTCCTAAAGTAACAATAAACATAATCACTCTGAATAAATGTCCCTTAAAACAACTTATGCAATTATTGTAGGTACCTCTGAGTCCAATAAGATAAACAACTATTTTTGAATATTCACATTAATGTACTAGACTACTTTTTCCAGACGAATATTCCCCTTTCTCTCAAACATTAACACACACTTAGAAAATGGCATTTAAGTACTGTTACTCACAGGATTCACCTGTTAGCTCACAAGGGGAAGGGAGTTGCCACACACATGTAAATGCAGAATAAACTTAACACAGAATAAACCCAAGCCAATATCAGCACCTAAATCTGTTCTCTGAATAACATTATATAGACAGAACAGCTAACAAAGGAAAACAGCCACTAAATACCTATATGTAAGTATATATACAACATGCTCAGAATTGCCATAAATAGTTTTAATTTATAAAAAATAAGCAAGTTCATAAACACAAAGAAGGTCACAAGGGCAGCTGTGGTAGAACACAGATTTCCCAGGAACAGTGACAGCCTCTTAACCACAAGTCCATCCTTTCTCTCTTAATATGGGATAACAGTGATTGTCAGCAGCTAGTACAGAAATACATGCATACACAACATGTTAATGTAATCATTAACTTATTAACATAGTAACATATTTACATTTTCAAGGTCAAATCCAATAAAAATGAAGTTAAACAGTTCTAGACATTATTCCATCCAGGAATGCCTCTGTGAAATATCAGATGATTAAAATAACATTTTTCTATCATTAACATATTTTTCTTTCTTTTTGAAAAGTGAATAGACTAACAACTTCACTGGGAGGACAGGGAACTGACTTCACACCATGTTAGCAAAATCAGGTGACAAAAAAGCAAACAGGCAACTGAAAGCCATCCCACCACCACCAGGAAACATGGGGGAAAATTTAGAGATACAAGTTTGTCCATTCTTCTCTAATCCTACCTTAAACAAGGAAAGACATCTACCAAATATGTCCATCAAACATATACTCATCAGCTTAAAAAACATACTCAGTTCATCAAGTTGATGAAGCCAGCTAAACTTTAACCTCCTGAGCTTCTGAACATAACAAAAGTCTCCTGGGATCCCATTAAATTTAAACTGAACTTCACTTAAATGTCACATCAAGCGGTCCAAGCTGCAAATGGTTGTCATGCAAGAAAATTCTGCCATTGGGTAGGCAGACTCCCATGCACAAGAAACATGGTGAACACTTATCCCTGCTGGGTTTCTCTACAGCCCCTGACTAATCAGAGCATTTGCTCTCCACAATAGGTAAGCAGGCCATTTTCCTTGCTTATTTATTTAGTTCTCTATTGAGTTTGATTAACTGTAGTAAAGGCAAATAAATCTTCTGCATTTGTGTAAAATGAAAAAAAGGAACAAAGTTAGCTTTAATGGCCCAATAGATGCTCAGTTGGAATGCACTTACCGAGCAAGAGAGCTAGACAAAGGAATTCAGGCAGCGTTAAACACCACTGGGAACACGCTGAGATCATTTATACTTGTACCTGTTTAAAGGGTGGAAAAAAATCCAACCCACACCCAATGTATTTCTCTGCAATTCTCTCTACCATGGTATCAAGTACTACAAGGTTTTTCTCTTGCACCCTTCAGATTTCCATGGCCAAAGCTGGGAGACACTAGGAAACAAGTATCCAAAGGAATATTATTGGAAGGAGAGGACATGAAACTCTAAATCCATGAGAAAACTTCCTCCACTGTCAGTAAAGCTGCCTCTAAACTCAGCTTTGTTGTAGTGCAACATTTCTCACCTAAACAACCTCTGGTAGAGATTGCAAGATAGTGTTAGATTCATGACGAGTATGAAACAAAGAAGCTTCTGCATAATGAATTTGAGCAATTCACTTATCATTTCAAGTTAATGCTCTGAGAAAGTCTTTCATATACTCTAATTATAGTGTTGACAACACTGGAAATCATAAAAGAAACTATGCCTTATTTTATGCAATACCCATTAAAAGACTTTGGTAATATACAGAAGTACTCAGTTCTTCCAAACTATGGATAACCAACTATTAGCATACAGAAAATATAACCTCAGTCTTAGGATTACATCGAACTAGACAGGGTGATCACAACAGGGCCAAAATGTAGCAAGAGGTAATTTTCCCCATATCCAAAGTACTTCTGTCCTTGCACGGACAAAAAAACAATTGTGCACATATGTTTCTTGCTGAATCAGTTTCAGCCTTTTAACAAGAAGAAAAAAAAAAGCAGAAAGAATCCAATCACACTTATTCTAAGATACAATTTGATTTTTCCTTGCTATAACAGCTATAGCAACAGCTTTGGGATGATGGTATATCTCCAGCCTCTCCTAGGAGGAAACAAGTTACCTTTTCCTTAAAATTCCTTTTCCTATGGTATCACCTGTGCTATCCAGAAACAAGCCACAGCAGCCACACTGAAATTAAAAGGTGGTGCCTTTGGCATTTTTACCATTTAATTTTCAGACTTTGGCCCTACTCACACTAGAGAGTGTACCGGCATTACAGCCATGCTGGAACATCCAGGTCAGCAGAGCTGCTCCCTTTAGATACAGCAATGTAGACAGAAGAAGGGTTTTTGCTGGCAGAGTAACACCACCTCTGAGGGTTGCAAGCTAAGCTGACAAAAGTTGTCATAGTTATACCCATGTCAGGCTTTTGAGTGGCAGCAGCACGTATAAGCAAAGCACGTGCATTTTTGCACTCTGGGATACTGCAGTGACATTAGCAGCACTTTGGAGCATAGCACTGCATTACTCTGAAATGCTTTGGATGGCAAAGCAGTTTTTAAAAAATCCTGTAATTGTCTCTACAGTTGTTAGTAGGCATTTAACTGCAATAACTCGAGTCAGGAATTTGCAAGAAAAAGACTGCAGCCACCAGGGATTTTTTTTGGATTCAGAGATCTCAAGGTCAGAAGGGACCATTTTTTCCAACTAGTCCAATATCCTGTGTTACACAACTGTGGAATTATCCAGAGAGCCAAGCACTGGGACACCCCTGCCACTGATCTGCAATGGCCCTTGTCAGGTAGTTAACCTGTCAGCACACCATGGCTTCATTTTGAAGACAGTGAAGATGCACATGTATCTCTTGGAAGCAAATATTTATAAGCTGCTGTGAGAATATCTGGAGGAGGCTGTTGTGTGTAGCATCAGAAGGAGGATACTGTGATTGCATACAATTTTTTAAACTTTGTGGGGACAAAGACTCACAAGGTCAAAACTGAACTCCCATATGGACTATTACAAACTGTTATGTGCAGTTGAGATAGGAAGGACCTAAGAAATCCTCTGTTTTCTTTAATGTTTCTGAAATGAAATAAGGTACTGGAAATGACTGAACTCTTCTACAAACTGGGACCCCTGCATAACAGATAAAGGAACTTCCTGCAAATTCTTCTCATCAGTGGAGAAAACCTGCAGTGCACATCTACAGAAATAAACTGCAGCAGAGCTTAACACCATTCATCACCAAAGGCAAACGACTATCAGAAAAACAGCCCTGCCACGGTGGACTCCCAGTACTCATCCCATCAGAAAGCAAACCTTGCTTTCAGACAAAGCACAGCTTTTCCACCCGGTGCAGAGAAATGCTCTGTAACCTCTATACCAGGCAGCTTTGAACCTCAGCACCTCACAGGTAGTAGAACAAATTGCTTGCCTGGTCTCAGGATATCCCTTGTACCTAAGTTTCCCACTTACCCACAATGTGCAAATGATGGAAACAAATGCTACAATATGACACCATGGAGCTCTCGACAGCTGTCAAGTCATTAAGTTCTATTCACTGGCTTCCCACCTCCTTGCCAATATGTTACATAAAGTGCTTTTTAGCTGGCAGCCTTTCTGTTTGCCTGAAACCAGTTTGAACTGGGCATGTTTTAGTCAGGTTTTTTTGTGTTTGTTTGGGTTTTGTTTTTTTTTTTTTTTTTGGTGTGTGTGTTTTTGTTTTTAATGCATTTATTCCCTTCAGTGATTTGCCTTGCTTTGCAACAGTTTGAATGGGCTGCAGGATACTGTTTCATTATCAAGCTGCAACTGGAAATGAATATTTTATAGCAGCTGAACAGAGTTTTGGCTGTAAATGACTATATCCTAATTAAACAAAACGAGAAAGAGGAAGACAGAAAGAAAAATTATTTCATTAAAGAAATATTGATGTAATTTACAGACAAAGACCTTCCTATTTAGAAGGGGATTCCTGCAACATGAATTTGTAAAGAACTACAGAGAGAGTTGGAGGTTCACTACCTCCTTCTTGATTAATTTTGTGATGTTTCTCATATTTCATTTTTGCCTTTTTCAGCCTCTTTAAAATGCCTGAAGATACGTCTGGTATCTGTCCACATGAAGTCACAGATGGAATTGCTCCAAATGCAAATATTTACTCATAATGAGTGTGCATTAAGAAATACACAAACAGAGCATAGGTGTAGCCATGCTAGCTGAAACTCCTTCTAAGCCTTGATTCCTACCTCTGGCATTAGCTAGTTACTTATATTTGATCACACACAAAGGATAAACAAACACAAGTGAAACATGCAGAAGTACTGTTCTCTCAGATGCTAATTGGAATGGCAAGGATCAGTTTATGTTGTGGTCATACCTGCATCTTTATGCTGCACAGATTTTGTATTTCATAGTTCTTAATGGCTTTTTCTACCACAAACTGGCACATTAGCTTTTAAAATCCAGTTTTATTTCTTATTTTTACAACGTCATATGGCAGTGAGTTCCACATTTTGTGTAAGAGTACTTCCTCCTGTTCGATCTCAGCCTGCTGCTGCTTTATTTCACTCCTCCATCTTTGTTGCATGACAACCAGTGAACAGTCATTCCCCAGTCACAATTTCTCTGCACCATTTTAATTTTAGAGTCCTCTGTTATAACTGTTTGGTTACTGATTTTTCAGCCTGAAGAATGCTAACCTATTGAACCTCTCCTCATTGGGAAACCATTGCATATCCTTGATCATCCATACTAATCTCTTCTTTAGCTTTTTTAGATTGTTTTTTTGAGAGCTGATGGCCAAAACAGTGCAGTGCAGAAGGCAGAGGACAACACGGATTTATACAGTGGCAAGACATTTTCAGGTTTGCTTGTTTTCCCCAATAATTTCTAAATACTTTGCCTTCTCAGTGTGAATAGAGGTCCAAAAGTAACCAAATCTGACCATTTGTCAGCATAAAAACTCATTTTTAATGTTCAGTATGGTCAAGACCATAGATAAGACATTGCCTAATAACACTTCTGTTATGGTCTCAGTTTCTGATACTTTTTAATTAAAGGCCCTATAACAGGAGGGGATTTATTGATTCTTGAGATGCATGAGAATGCCTTCTGTTAAATTGTATATAGCAGCGGGATTTATGAAGAAGTGATAAAGCATTTAGAAGAATGCTGGATTTCTCAGTCATTCCAAGTTCAATGACCTGACACTTTCTGCCATTGCAGAAGGTGCCTGAGTACACTCAAGGGATGCCTGTCAGGTTCCCAGCATCAGGAGGCAGAAGCAATGCACTGCAATGTGGCATCAGCCACACCAAACAGGAGTAATGCTACTGATGCACACAAGATCAATAACAGAAAAAAGTCTTGATATTTAAATCAGAAATAAGGAACATACATCTATACATTCCAGAGTGGGGCCAAGCTGTAGAATTTGCTCCACCCTGTTTCCTTATCTCTTTTTCTCTGGTAAAAGTTCGTTATATATTGTATGTTGTAAAGTGCATTAGGTTTAAATATAATGTCAAAATGCTGCCTGAATCAAATTAGAAGACAAGAGTAGCCCTGAACTTTATAGAAAACCTCAGGTGTACTTTATAGCCCAACAGAGATTTAAAAAAGGAAAAACTACGGCACATGTCTACCTATAACAATCCCCTCTCCTCAAATAATTTGTGTCATTTTGGGTGGTCATGACATTTCACTGTAGAGTAGGCTCTACTGTCCACTGGGTATCAGTGATAAAATAGTTTTAAGGAAACTGCTCCGGTTTAAAGTTAACAAGGACAAAGAGAAAGCAAGCAAATAAACCCCCAAACTATAGTCTCAGGCAAACCATGGAGTGTGTGAAATGCAGTCTTCAGAAACCTGTGAGAGAGGCTATTGACTATTACCAGGCCATCCATGATTTGACTAACAGAATACCAGCAGGCAAAACTTTGCAGAAGGAAGAGAAATAATTGTCCTGAAAGCATATAACCTATAATGTTCTACAGTGATAGTTTCTTTAAATCACATATAGTGTATGAATGTAAAGGACATAAATGAAAATACTCAATTCCTGTACAATTCCACGCCTTGCATTGACTTAAAGCAAACACAATTTCTCATCCATTTCAGCAAAAGAGAGAAAAGTGGACCAGGAGTGAAAGAACGAAATAAAGAAACCTTTTACAGACTCCACTTACCTCTCTCCCTGTGCTCACTGTAACTTGCTTTCTAGCTGGGATCTAAAGAGAAGGTGTTAAAGGGAGACGTTCTCTCCATCTCTCACTCAGTGTTCCCACCTTCAGCCCAGAGCTGTCAGAACCTTCCTGCTCCCACTGTGGCTCTCCCTCCCTTGCAGTATTACTGAAGCTCACAGGGTTTGGTCTCCTACTTTCAACGTTACTCCTGTTTTTCTCTGTCACCCCTTCTTCCAGGCTCTGAGGAAAGCTGAGTGGCTCTTTAATACCAGTGAAGATACTGATCTTGGCTCAAACACAGGCTTTTAAATTTGCAGGGGAAAGATTTATTAAAATTCCACATTATCAGAGAAAATACAGTTTATATGAGAAGATACAAGAACTATTACCTGATTTTTACCAATAATGACACTACCCACAGCCTCTAATCAGATCAAGATCCCATTATTTAGATACTGCAGTATCAATGGGGTGAAAGAGACCGTGTTCCAAGTACTGCTGTTCAGGCAAACAAGCAACATATTTAGTACAGCAGACAAAGGAAAAACAGCTCAGTTTTATGATAAATTATGATGCTAAAGCATTAGCTTTTGTTCTATGCTGTAAAGGAAAAAAAATAAATAAAAGCCAGCTCAGAAAAAGAATTGCATCAAAGTATCAGTTTTCAGATAATAATATTTTTTTATTTGTACCTAAATTTCAGACATATCATTCAGTGTGCGCACAACAGCAAAGCACCCACAGGACACCTTGGAGGATGCAGTCCCCAAAAAAGGTTAGCCCTGTGAAAAGGATCCAGACTTGACATCCATGCTTCTGAATAACTGAAAGCAGGGGATTTCGTTCTGGATCTTGCTGCATCAGGAGTGTTAGAACAAGGACCTACAGCACCTCCTTCCAGGACAAGTATCCTGACTGCAACCAGCCACAGTGAGAGAGTCTCTCACCCCCTCCACACTAAAGAACAAACATCAACCTCTACTCCCGCTCCCCTGCAGATACCTTGCAGAGAGCATGACATGATCAGAGGGTAATGTGAATGATGGCAAGACGGCAGCTTTAGCAAATACCACTTAAGCCAAAGTTATTGATGATACAGAAGAAGTATGGTCAGCACAGTAAGACTGTTTGCCTAAACATGGATTCTTTAATCTAGTTAGCCCAGAAGATTTCTGAAGAAGTTAACAAAGGCTGAACTAAGGAAAGCAGTGCAGTTTTAGCACTGAGACTATACATTAATAATCTACAAAATAACACTGCCAAAGATTATACTCTCACACTTTAAGGGCCTTCTGACAAGAAAAAAATCACAAAAAAAAAGGAGAGAAAGAAAGAGAACAAAAAATGTAATTGCCTGCCTATCAGCTCCACTATCATAATTACTTTCCAAGTCTGACATGGGTTGAATCAGATGAACACCAAATCAATTTTTGCAGCCAGCAATCAGTGCATTCTTAGCTCATAAATTAAAATGTCACTGGTAAAGTGAGTACAAAATAATGCCCGTTTCACTATTTTATACTGGAGAGAGAGACAGCAACTTCCTTCTTTTCCCTTCTGTTTGTGAGTGTTGCTTGTATGTCCTTAAGTGCTGTACAGTACATTACACTTATCTAACTCAAACCAAAGTTTGCTGAGCTGGATGTCACACATAAAATCAAAAGAAATCATACACTAGGTATGGAGTGGGGTAGTGTTCTCCCCCTGGGTATCTTGAGCCCTATTCTAGATGTGGGGAGACAGTGGCATGAGTTCTCCTCTACCATCTGCACTTCAGGCGGGGGTGGGAATTTGCTGACTGCACACAGCTTGGAGGGAGGAAATGCCTTAAGGCTCCACTCCACTGTCTTCCCCTTCACCCCTTTCTGACCTGCAGTCAACTACCTTGGGCTGAAGTGAGTACAAAGCTCACCAACAGAAAGAAAATTCTCAAAAAAAACCCCAAACCAACAAACAAAACCACCACCAACCAAAAACAAACAAAAAACCCCAAACCAAACAAAAAAAAAATCCACCAAACCCCCAAACATTTTAAGGGTAGAAACTACTCACTGTTGTGATTTCTTTAAGGACTAAAGTGATAAAACTGAAGAATCAGTACCATATGTTGAAACCTGACCCATACTAATAAAGTGCTTAATTTCGTATTACCTTCTGTGCCTCATTTCTGTGTCTGAGTAGGAACAACTTAATGGGACATTCTGTGTCCAGAACCTTGCTTGATACTTTTCACTCTCTACATCAAACCACAAACTTTGCAGCTGAGGGGCAGAGTGCCAGGCCAATGAGTTTACCTCTTATATGCCTAGAGTTGTCAAGATACCTCATTCTTCTCCCCTCATTCTTTTCCCCTTTTTAGGGGCTTTTGCACTCTATGTGCACTTTGAGTGCATTTAGTTCACTTTAAGTTAATTGCCTAATCTTTAGCTAATGATTGACATAATTTGTCCTCATATAATATGACTATTTGAGGCCCATATTCCGCTGTTTGTGCTCTGAGTAGCTCTGTCATCATACTTACTTTCCAAAAGACAAAACTTCAAGCACCTTCTCCCATTCACCCCACCTGGAAAGGAGCTGTGAAGAGCAACACTGGCTGAACTCCTAATTGCTCCGAAACTGTCCTCCAAACTTTCACCTCCAGATAACACTGAACAAGACTTTGAGCTATACTAGTGAATCCAGCTAATAGTTTTTAACACATTTCTGTAACAGCCAATGTCAGTATTGAGAGTTTTGCCTCAAGTGATATCTTCGAAGAGCTCAGGATTTTTCTTCTGCTCTTTCTAGTCTTCAGAAGCTGAGCTATAAACTTATTGAAACCAGAATATAAAATGCTTCTTTATTAAAAATATCACTTCCACCCAACCAGCAGCCAGTATATAGGATTTCTGGAGTGTTGCATTTAGGATAAATCTCCTCTCTTCCTTACAGCTGATTATCTCTCCAGTTCAGAGAGAGAAACTTCACTTTAAGTGGAAGAGCTGACTCTTTGCCTAATCAGTGGGATAATATGACCTCATATGATGTGACCAGCCATGAAAAAAAGGTATTATCTTATATGTTTATCAATGAGTTGTGTGCTACTGTCTACCTCAGAGACCTGTGCACCTTTTTGCAAGCGTTTCTTGCTCAGCTGCACTGCCTAAGAGCTGACAACTCATCATACTGAAGCTCAGCAGAGCTGTGAGACAGCAGTGCTCTCATGTCTCTCTGATACTGTATTTAATACAGCACTAAAATGTCAGTAGTTGCAGACTCATCATGTACCCAAATCACAGGAAAACTAGAAAGCATCTGAAAGCATAAGAGCTGATATTCAGCTGCTTCAGGATCATATCATATAAAGGCATAAATAAAGCTCTTCTCCTGGACACCTTCATGAAGAGAACTCCTCTTTTGGATAGGAATCCATTTCTAACCTCCAGACAGACACAGCTTATTGATAGCTGGGTACCAGCCATTTTGGGCCATGCAACCCTTTAGTTTAAATAAATATATTCCCAACTTCCTCTTTGTAAATGTGATACAGTTTCAGAGAGCAATCATATCTCCTTTATTTCTTCAGTCTGCAAGCTAGAGAAGCTAAATTCTAGCAATGTCTTATCCTAAGACTGGTTCCCCATTCACATCTTTGTCCTTCATAACCTTCTTTGTACCTGTGCCAGGTCCTACTAGCCATTCTGGAAGACAAGGAGATACACTTTGAAATAGCAATGAACACACTCAGAGGGAGATTTTTTTTTTTTTTTACAAAATACTTTAAAGAACAATCCTGTTGCAGTAAAATGGTGGCTATGTTTGTGTGAAGATGTTTAAGAGGTCTTTACTTCCACAGGTAGAGGAATACAGCTAAATACGTTTTGCCAGATAGAAAACCAGGTTTGCTACTGGTTGATATTCAGACTACCAAAAAAATGAAACCAGTTCTTAAGGAAGGGATTTCTAGTGGCTTAAGTGCAATGAGGTTTAAGGCTCAGCCATACTCCTGTATGAAGCCAAAGCACAGAATCTACAAAATGGCTGGAAACAGAAATGTATGCCTTGCCTCAGCACAGAAGGAAGTAAAGAAATCAAGCTGAGAAAAAAAGGCAGTTACATCCCAAACTGCCATTTTTTATCTCTGAAGAAACACAAGAACTGGAACTGATAACGGCCTTGATACATTATCAGTTATGATAACTACAATACAGAGTAACTCCTTAAAAATTCTAAACTTACAAATCAAATATAATTAATAACTGAGAAAGCCCCACTTTCCATTTCAATTCTGCTCTCCTTATCTGCCATGCTAATATTTAGAAAGTAATTATTGCTCTTGATGATTAAACTTTTTTTCTCTTCTTGAAATGACTGATTTTTCTTTTGAAGTCTGCATCACCCTGAAGGGAAAAAGCCATTTCTCAGCAGATTTTTTTTCCTTTTTTGCCTGGCAAGTAAAGGGGATTAGAAAAATTAGAATAGAATGACAGTGAAAAGAAAAAGGGGGAATGGGAAGAGAATGGTTTGATGATTGTCTTTATGAATTCATGAAGAGGAAGAAGTGAAAAATAATCAGCGCGTCTCGTAGGGTACAGCACTTTGTGCTACAATCTGGAGTTCCCATACTGAGGTGAATGGAAATTTCTGACAGCGTGTTGCTGGGGTGAGGTTAAAATGAGCTCTGCATCAGCAGGTCAGGACCATCGGCACTCGGCATCTTTATCCTACCACAACACATACAAAGTTGTTTTCAGAATTACGGCAGCTGGGTTAGTTCTCCAAAACGAGCACAAATGTATCTTCTCCCAGAGTCTGAGTGGCAAGATGAAGTTAACCTGGCCTGGAGGGAAAGGAATTCACACTGTGATGATGAAGGGAGGTGGGTGAACCTAGATCATTGCGTAATTTATCAATATAAAAAACCAAACCATGGAAGCTCAGCTATATCAGAGTTGCACTTTTCCTATAGCATCCTCGATAATAAAAGGTAAAGTAAGTAAAAATTAATATACTCTAGGAGATATAACAATAAAATGTAGACCTATGTGATTTCTTGTCCCCAAAACTTCTCCCATTGAAGTGATATAATCAGACATCTTTCTGTTTGGTCCCGTGGTACACTGAGACCCCATGAGTGAAAACATCTGGAGAATCAAAGCCCACATGTAGCAATGCACTTATCACCAACTCACCTCCTCCATAACCCTAGAATTAGTGTATGCAATGCGAATTTATGTGGCCGTCATCATATATAATCTCATCACATAACATGTGAGCATGTCTCCACACTGCACCAATGTAGGTCACTATTGCATTCTAATCTTGTTAGAAGCATAAGGTATGCACCATTATAGATAAAATGTTCATTCTCCATAGTCCCTTCTCCAACGGGGAAACTAATATTTCAAAGCACTCTTCAGTAAGAGTGGACAAAATGCTGTATGTCAAACACATTTCCTTTTTATCATAAAATGCCAAATCCTAAATTCATCAGGAAAAAAGAAATACAAAATGGTGGGAGTTCGTAGAAGATGACAAGCTCACCATAACTCTCAGTTAAACTCTCAAACTCTCTGATAGCTATTGAAGCAGCTACTCAAGCCAGGATATATTTCACACAAAGAAGTTGGAGGAAAGCCAGCTTTGGATTAAGTGATTGGCTTATTTCAGAATATGGAGTGTTTCTTCTTGACAGCAAGCCATGCTGACTGCTCTTGAGGAGATGCTATAAAGTGAGCTAAGAAGGAACCTTGATCACAAGTGAGACAAAACATCAGTTTGGGGTTTTATAATGGATTGCCATTCAATGCCCTTGTATCTGCAAAGCAGCTGTCTCAATAGAATCTAAAATAAACTAAAGGTTTTCGGTTGCTAAAAGGGCAAAGCATATGTTTCTTGGACCTGTTGTCAGTGCTGGGTATATCATCGGCAAATTTTGTCATTGCCGTCTTCTTTATTTTAAACACACTGCTTTAGAAGTTAATAAAATGACTTGTTTCTCCCTTGTGCTGGACCATTTGCATAATTATAAAGCGAGTTCATGGAAAAGAGTCAATCAGATAATTCCCACATGCAAATGAAAGATCTTTCAATTAACATGGCAGGACGTGTGTGAAAACCATGCTAATGTAGCAGAAGATATCCCTCAGCTCAACTCTCTGCCTCTGTGCCAAAGTATCCCTGTCTCACTTTGCTTTGCCACTGGTGGCCTTTGCTTAGGCAAGAGAGGGTGGTGGAAGAGAGCAAAAAGGGAGGTATTTTAGATATCTTTATTGCAATGTTAGTGGTGGGGTGGGGGAACATTGACTTAATTTAATTTCAGGTAAAAGTAAACTTGATTGATGATACAACTATGTCTTTCAACATCAGGGCAAAAATTGTGAGAAGAATCTGATTTTCAGAAAGCACTTTCATTTGCAGATCACTTTGCTTACAGTTCCCCTATTGAAAGATGTCTTCTTGAATAATAAAACACACTCTCTTTTCATAAGACTTTCCTTGCTTCTCTGCCTGCAAGTAATGGCCCCACAGAACAGCTTCTGAAAAGCAGATATGAGTAGAAAAGGACTCTAGATACTTGGTAGTAACTTAGGTTATTTCTGAAAACAAACAATGAAGTCAGATCTTTAGATTTCACAGGTACAAACCAGTCATCAACTTCAAAATTATTATTTCCCTGAGTACAGAGATGCTACTCATTTTGTTCCTTTATGGAAGTATTACATCTTTTCCTCAAGCATGGGAAACATTAAAGACTGGTCACCAGAGAACACAGATCCTTGTTTTCTTCTGTGGCACCCTGTTAGCTTTCCAAGCACTAAACAAATTTTTCAAAAGGAGCTCTTGCTCCTTCTAGAAGAAATGGTATGTCTGTGTCTTCCAGGAAAACAAACCAAGCTGGTTTATTTCAGGTGTCAGCTGCTCCTTACTCATGAAATGGAACCCGAATTACAGGTCTGTAAGAAGTCTGGAAAACAGGAATCCCTATGTGAGTGTGTCAGAACTCCACCATGAAGGTATCTGCTGCTCTGGTGTCACTCTGACACCCTCCCTGGAAAGCCATAACACTCCTAGCAGCTCTTCCTCAGGGAGAAAAATCACTGTTTGTTTTCGGAGGGGAAAAAAAAAAAAAAAAAAAGCTGTTTGCTCTGGTAACAATAATTCAGCAGAATATGGACTTATTTGGATAATGCAGGGATGTAACAGCAGTGACTGTCAGAAACCCCAAACTATTTTAAAGCCAATTAGAAAATTATCTTTGTCAAATGCACTTGTAGTTTTTTTAGCATTTGACACTCTCTAAAGTAATTAAATGAATATGACTTTCACAAACAGGAGAAATCTCCTACCAGGTTAATCAAGAGGATGAAGTGGTACTGGCCTTGGTGTTAGCATCTCTCTCAGTTATACTAATCCCATTACCTGAGCAAAACCCACCACCAATAACAATAATGCAGTCTTCGAAAGCCGAAAGATGGATTGGGTACAGCACTAGCCAGCACACTGGGACATCTTCATTGGAGTTGCTCCGATTTCTACTACTGAAGTATCATGGAGCACAACCTAATTTCATGGACTAAATACAAAACTGAGAATCATGAACACCTATTTTAAGGACTGCTGCTCTTCCCCAAGAGCTCATGATGGGTTTCTGCACCACATTGGTGGGGCAGACCTAATCTCTGCCTCATCTCTGCTTTTGGGGCAAACCACTTCTCCATTCATGTCCTAGTGGTCAAAATTTGCAAGGGGACATCGTGGTGAATGAATCCAATTGAGACACAAGTCTAAAAAAGCTGCAAATTTTGCACAGGATGCAATCGTAGCTCACAAACCTCTCATATAACCTCCAAATTATTTGGGTTTTCACCCACTTGCCAGCATGTCAGAATAAAAAAATAGTAAAAATGAAAAGTCACTGTGTTCACACTCCTGTGCCTCTGGATCTGACCAGTTTATAGAGTGGTTCAAACTGATCAAAAGTTTTAAATGTTATTTTTGTTGTAGCCAATAAAAAGCAGTTCATTCTCAGCAGGCTATTAGTTTTATAATTATTATTAATACTAGTTTCTTTATTATGCAGCATTAGCAAAGTAAACTCAAGCTTTTCCAGCACATTTTAGCTTTAACGAAGCAATTATTTGAGTCAAAATCATTTATCAAATTGAGTAACTCCTAGCAAGAATTATATTTCTGACTTCGAGTCTTTGTTTTTCAAATAGTAAGGCATAATAACTTCTTGAAGAATTAGTAATCAATGTGTCACTCCTGTAAGTAATTATTTTACTTGAAACAAGTAATAAGTCCCTGTTCCCATTTGAGGGCACATGTAATTGTAATGTATTGTTATTTCTGCAGTCTTTTGTACAGAATGAATATTCAACTTTAATAATCATAGGAAACTATCAAACTATCTCTAGTGTATGTTCTCTGTAGAAAAAAGAATAATAAAAGAGTTAGCATACTGAGTATCTTTTTAAGTTTCGAACTTCACAAAAAACCACAATTTATTTAAATGCATTCTGTGTATTGTGTTTGTGTGCATACTCAGCATGTCTTGTTTTTTTGTTGTTTTGAAAGTAAACTATAGGCCTAGAAGAACTTGGACTCAGATGTGCTTTTCTTCTTTATACTTGTCTCTTTCATTGCATTTGCTGTCAGTCCAGGAGCACAGCACAAGGCTCTTCTCTGCCTCAGTTTCACTTCCTTTGAAATGAAGAAAGCTAAATCCATCTTAAGGGCAGAGAACACTGGCGTCATGAGTTATTGTTTGTTAAGCACTTTAACATCAGTAATAGAAGTTCTTCGAGAAGCACAGAATATTACTTGTTTTTAAAAGATAATAAGTTAAAATGAAGTATAATAAAACATTCCAGCTGCAAGATAAGTCTTGAGACACATTTATATCACATTAGACCATGAAGTCACATTTTCACATGAAACAAAACAGATATTTTACACTATATATATATATATATATGAACACTACACCACAGTATGGGACAGGACTTCTGCCTTGGGAGGTGTTCATATTTGTCTACACATGGTCCTGAGCAACCTGAAATGACTACACATGCTTTGAAAAGGCAGTTGGTGTAGCTCCTTGTAATAGCGCACTCGTAAGAATCTTCCAGAACTGGCCTGAATATCCCACATTTCACAAGTGCAAACCTCATGTGAACGCACAAACTGACAGGACATCAGTGAAACCCTCAGTCTAAACAGAACACTTGGCGGCACACAGGGTGCAGTCAAGCCTGTGCTCTGAGAGAGCTCTGGTCCCAAAGATGATTAGACCCATTATCTCATGACTGTGCCTCTGCAAAGAAGACTTGCCTCACAGCTGGACTTCATCTGTGGGCATTGTCCTGTGTTAATGCAGCCAGATGGCCTTTCTGCTGCAGCCAGCCTAGGGAATGTGCACAACTGTCCACACCTGACTGTGTGGCACTGTCCAAAGTGGCTTCTGCCACTACAGAAAAGCACCATTTATCCCAGGCTCTAAAAGTACAGGTGTCACTGCTGTGTCTCTGTCATCACCTCTTGTAGCCAGTCCAATGCTTACAGCACCATGCTGGGGCTTTAATTAACTACTGACAGAAGAGAGAACAGCAGCTACTCAGTCATCAGGAAAGCATGCGATCGCTTATCACGCACCTTTGCCACAAGTCCAAGATGAAAACAAGTCTCCAAGCCGGATGTTTATGTTATTGCTCTTATTTTGACTGTTTGTTTGTTTGTTTGAGGTTTACTGCCTATGCGATTAATTTGAGGGTGATAAATAGCTTTTTGAGAAAACTAATTTGTACACGACTGCAATTAACCAGAGTACAGAGTGCACCAGAGCTGAACGCCCCACTGAAGCAGATGGCTGTGCTGCTGTCACACACCCCTGCATTCCTGCCAAGGTTAAGCCAAATTGCAGAGCCCCGGGAGTCTGAGCACACACATGCTGGCCTGCTAGGGAAAAGCTTGAATGATTTTCACATAGAAGCCTCCTGGGGCTTGCAGCCATTACTTGAGAAGCTGGATAACCACTGGCAGAAAAAAAACCTAAAAAACAAAAAACAAAAAATTCATTGAACCTTTCCAGCCACACAGCTGAATTTAACATCTAGTCCTGTCCCCAGCCATCTTCCATATTTTGCCTGATCCTCAAAACGTTCCTGGTATGAGAGCAAAAAAATATCAGCCAAATGGCAGCTGGTGTTCACTACAAAGTAACCTGAGAAGAATTTAGTAGTCTTAGTTGATTCTACCCGTTTCCATCTGAATGCAACAACAAATTAATATTCCCAAAGAAAGAGAAGTTGGGTTGCACAGACAGAAGTTTAATGTTTTCGAGCTTCAGGATTGCAGGGTGGCTCCCTGCAAACCTTGGGGACTGATCTGTAGTGGTACTGAAAGATTGTATTAGTCAAGAGGAAACTGTGGGAGCTGGCGCCAAACATAACTCCTCTGAAATCAAAGAAAATACTAATTCTGTGGCACCCACCATGCTCAGGGCACACAATGGCTTGTAAGATGGTATTCATGAGGTCATTTGACACTTGTTTGAGGTGCATCCAAGAGTCACTAGGAAGAGGTTAGCATTCACTTTAAAAATCTTATCCTTTAAGACAAACAAAAGGTAAAATGTGGAAAGAGGGTTACGTTTGAAGCCTGAAATTCTTTTTATACATAGATACACTTCTACATAATCACTAGAAGATGACTAATAGCCTTTAGGTGTTACTGCTAAAGTGGGTCTTAAATGTAGAAAAACAGTGATTGTGCAAATGCCATACCTATTATGAATGATTCTTTAAAGGTCAGAGTAAAAGGTCCTCCCACACGTGCCATTATATTATGGATGATAGTCCCAAAAGAGACTAGTGTGAGACATACCAAAACCACAAGACCATGTAATCTCTGCTTTAACATTGTTAACTTCCAGACTGCTAGAATCAATTTTCATAACTTGATCAAGAGACAAAAGGTAACATGGAAGCCAAGTCCCAAATGTACGGGCTCGCTGCAGCCAGAGGAGGACTTCATCTTGTTCTCCATTTTCCTTTCCTGTGCAAAAACACAGTTCTGCAGCAGTGTCATGAGTATGGGAAGTGCTTCAGCTAGGGAGTAAAAGCAGATGGCCTGAGGAGTTAAAAGCTATCAAGGTCCCTTCAGTGAATCCACATCAGATAATTAGTATCAGTTTTCTACTTCTTTCTTCCTTGGCAACTCTTAAACGGCTTCAATAATTTGCTATTATATTGCAAAGGAGTGATGAGAAAAAGGTCACTTGAAAATGGTTACTTAAACTTTGAGCATTGTGGTAGGCACTTGGGGAATTATAGTAGCAGGGCAGAAAGATATCTGTATGGATCTTCAAGGAGACTGAACTTATGAACCTCAAAGTAGAAGAGCTTTTTATGATTCTGCACAAATTGTGTCTGCTTTTCCATCTGCCCAGGACCTTGCTTTCCTCCCATGCAAAAAGTAATTACAGTGATGGCTCCAACAAGCTAACAGAGAGTGTAGTTTCTCTCATTTTCCCAAAGTACATGCAAATGTATTCAACAGGCTATTGTGTTTGGCAGTCATTGCAGGCAAGCAAAAGAAGTCACCATTCCAAGATGAATCATAACAGTGGTGATCAAAACAAATGTAAGGCCCAAAGTATGATGACTGACACTTCTGGAGGTAGAGAGACGCAGTTCTGGGCTGAGAAGTTGAGAGATTGCCATACGAGCAATAATGACTGCACATGCAACATCCCCTGAGAAACCAGAAATCCAAGCAGGAGTTCCCATGACGCTTCGGCAATGATAAAAAGCCGTGTTATTGCAGACCTTGCAGAACAAAGGTATAGTGTCTTCTGTTATTAAACTTCAGCAAAGACAAAGCTATAGATCAAGTGTAATTTAGTTATTCTAGTCAGAGAAAGAAGCCCAGATTTCTAGGTTCTGCTCTTGGCTCTGATATTAGACTTTACCTTATAGGGTCACTGCTGTTATAGCATCTGAGCACCTTTTATGTTTTATCCTCATAACTGATAGGAAAGACTATTAACCTCACTTTCAGAAGGGGAACAAAAGCACCAAAAGGCTAACTATCTTCTGTAAGATCACAGGGGAAATTCATAACAGGAATGAACTGACCCAATTCTCTCAAGACTGAGTTTTGAATTTTCTTCTTTGCTAGAATCCACTCAAATGGCCATAACCTCAGCTAACTCTGGATATAATTGCATTTTCACCAAGATGGGTAAGACAACTGAATTTTAAAGCCTTCTGAGTTGTTAGGATGAAAGGTACTATAAAAAGTTCAGTGTTCTATAGTAAGAATTGGCCTCATACCTTTCAGTGGTGAAACAAAATAACATAACTCCAGCATATTATTCTTTAGATAAAATGCTCTTATTATTGCTGCTATATTTGTATTTCTGTAGTGCTCAACTCTGCAAAACTCAGGCTCTGCTGTTTACTCTCCAAGCTCCACACCAGAGTGAAGAACTGCTCTGTAGCTTCTTACAGCAGAAGCTCTGGGTGGGTACCTGTGGCCAGACAGCAAACAGTGGCAATAAAACCAATCTCAAAATTTATTGCTACAATATACTGATTGTCTTCACTCCTACTGCACTGAATGGACTGAAGATAAAAAGTGGGGGATATCCTACTGGGAGTTATATATCAGCATTATGAAGCAAGCTGATCAATTCCTACACAAGCACATCAGTGCACACTGATCAGAACAATAAGGAGGCAGTGTAAGGCACAATGCCAGGTGAAAACCAACAGTCTAACTGATCACACAGGTTTCTTATTGCCTGAAACAGGACAGCTGATGCAGAGTTCAACACCAAACTGGGGATCCTCTGCTTTTTTGTGACAGTGGTTCTCTCAAGTGAACTGGAAGAAAAAAAAACATCCCTTAGGCTAAGCTAGCAGGAGCAGTGCTAATGCCTGAGATGTACTTTTACAATAATCAAAGGCTGCTGCTTCCAGCTTTTTAAACTGTTATGGGGAGCTAGCACATGGCAGCCCAGCAGAACGAATTGCCTCATTAAGAGCTATTTCCATTAAAGTAATCATCACTCTCTACCTGCAATTTAAATGAGCTCTTCCTATCTACATCAGATCTGAAAAGGAATTGGTGTGAAAGGGAAAAGCACTGATATGAAAAAAAAAAAAAAATGCACAGAAATCACATTGAAGTGCTTGTTGTTAGCTCAATCCATGAGACCCCACTGCCTGCTGTAAAAAGCCCCCTTTTATAAGGTTTATAATCTTCCTGCATTCTCCTATGAAAGACCAAGAGGTTGAGGTTTTCTGGAGGTGATCCTTCTGACGTCACTTGCAAAAGACAGAAAACCTTTGAAAGGCTATGCTAATGTGACCTGACTACACTTGTGTGTGTGCATGGGAAGCTGTGTCTGCTATATCTGCTGAGTGCAAGCATGTGCTCACACATGTTTCTCCGTGTCCACAGCTCACTGAACAGAGAAACAGTTACAGCAGACAGAATGACATGATTGTGAACTTTTCTATCACTTCTTGGAGCACATGAGTATATAGTCTCTGGACAAGTGGTGTGTACGTGGTCATTTCAAGTGTATAGTAAGGTAGTATATGTGATTATGTATGCTTCCACAAATGTATTTGGGACCACTAAACAGGGTATAACCTCTGCCCTCTCCCCCTACATACCATTAGTGCTGGCCAGTATGGGACATACCAATGCACCATTTCACAAGTTTATACTATGGAACTAAACAGACCACCCTTCTCTTCCCTTCTTGGCCTTTTCACTCATCTAATAACAGGTTGCTGAGTTACTATGTCTTCAATATTCTTGTTCATGAAGCAGATGTTTTAGGTTTAACTTCCCTCATGCACCTGGAAAATGCATTAAGCAGGTAGTACTTTGGGACAGGAAATCATGGGAAACCTTCCCTGTATCACCAAAGCTTGTCTCTCCATGAGAAGCAGGCAGGAAGATGATAGCAGCTAGACCAGATGCCTCTACCTACTTTGAATCAGATCAAAAGTAAAACCTTCAAAGGCATAGGCATGAACTGACTTATGTTTTAAGTGATTTTAATACCATATCCTTTCTGATCTTGAAAGGAAAGATGACTGTCACTCATACTTAGCTTGCTCTTCACTCTAGTCCAAAACTTTTGCTTGATCCTTGCCAACCAAAGCCTGCGTAATGTCTCCTTTCAGTGACTGGCAGTCTGTGGGGCAGGAAAATAATTCCCACCAGTGTCTGTGGGACTGAAATTCACTTGACACTTACAAAGCAAATGAGAAAAAGAGGCTGAAGTGGAAAGGAACCTTTTTCAGTGGGGAGTAGACCACAACAAGGAAATAAAAAGATGAATAAACCTGTCATAGGCTTTTTCTTTATGGAACAGAGGCACAGTTATTAGGTACCCACAAAGAAGGCATGCTGGATATATGACTCCTAATACATCGTCCATAATACAGTGCTGTGCAGGAGGCATACAACTTTTCAAACAGTTGTCAGAGGCAGAAATAAATACAATGTCTTAGTGGGAAAAAATCACCAAAAGGATTAGAAGTGAGTATTTGGGTGGTGCAAGCATGAGCCAGAGAGCTCTCTCTGACAGCATTTTTTTCATATTTGCTACTTGTCAGAAACAGGAAAGTTATTAAGCTTTTATTATTATATTTCTCCTAATAATTTGGGTGAGTTTTTTACTGCTCATAAAATGTGACAGATTGATAGTGCTCACTAAAAAGAAAAGGCCGCAAATGCAAAGTTCTGCCAAGTATATCTCCATCCACAATTGTGGCACCTTCTTTAGTAAAAACAGCTTACACCACCAATTTGAAACTCTTTGTCTGACTCACATCCTCCTGTCCTCAGCTATTCTAGACCTAAAGGCCCCACAAAACCACTGTCAATTGTCCTCACTGCTAACGTGCAACTTTCTATCTTTTCCTTTCTTCCTACAGTTCTGACAAAGCCTGGGGTTCAGTTGCACACTCCACCATGCTCTGTAGCGTCCCATCTTATTCCAATACTGATCTAAAAGCAAGTGGCATGTCCTAATCCCTGAGCTATGCACTCACTGTAGCATCTCCTAGTGCAATAAAGCTAAAATTTTTCTCATACACTGGCTCCATCACACAGTTTTACCCATGTCGCTGTCTGCCTGCTTTCATAGCATCCCAGACTTGGGGAGGAAAGAAGCATCAATGTCTGCAGATTAGTGCTGGACACGTACAGATGATGATGATGGGCATCTTGGAGAAGTTCAGGTTAGAAATGGAAGGTGTTTGGTATACTGTTACAAATGCTGTGTGGGGGTTGTTTTATTCTGTAAATTTGTGCATTAATACTTTGAATTAAATAACAGCCAAATTTTTAAAACATTTGCCTTGTTAAAACACATTTGCTGTTTTTGCGGATGACATTCAAATATTATTGTGAGTAAAAGCTTTAAATAACAGCCTTCACCACAGCACCAGACTTTATTGTCTCCATACTAACTAATAAGAAATGATTCTGAAATCAGAAACTTGGAGACCATTTCTATGCCTTGTCCTCTAGTCTGTCATTTGATATACTGCAGTTCACACAGGAACTAGGTCAAGGCTATTGCACATCCTAGCCCAAATTCGTTATAGGCAGCCTCATTTCAGATCCCAGTCAGAAAAAGAAAATACAGCGGTTTGCAATGATGGATGATCTCAATAGCAAAATTCCATCTGGCCTGCTGTTAGAAGCAACGAGCATATTACTGACTCAAGATAGGTAAGTTGGTTAGGATCAAATATTATAAAACCCGAAGCTTTCAAACAAATCTGAACTTGCATCTGAACATAACGTTTTTTTTTTAGCTCTGATATTTAGATAAAACATTTTTCTTTTCCTTATGCATGAAGTAGTGTGTATCAGTGCTCCGGCTGAAACAGCAAGTGCCCTATCACCACCAAGATAAAGCAGCTGACAATGCATCAAGATTGTCAACACTTCTTCACTTTCATTGACCTACCTTTCACTTTTTTAACCTGATGTCTTCCTCTGATCTTCTTCCTCTTTGCCTCCCATCTTCCTTCCCATCCACACAATCTTTTTCACTATTTCAGTAAAAAAAGAGTATGGTACAATAACCATCTCTTTCTTATATTGTACTAGCATGTTACAAAAAAATAAAAGTGCTTTGTTCCTTCTGTACCCTAAAAGTAAGCAAAAAGCTCATCTCTGACACCAAGCCTGGCAACTGGTGATCACCAGACATGTGATTTTCAAAAAACAAAAATGAAGTTGTAGTCATAAAGGCTTGAATTATATTAAATAAAGAGTTGCATTACTTTCTGGCTGGCTTGTAACCAAAATACGAGTAAGATGTAAAGTGAGATCAGTTTTTACACCAGTTCTTCTCTTTGCCATGGTGCTGCTCTAGAATCAGTCTCCAGCTTTGAGCTTCTTTCTTCACTACTCTGCTATGCACAGAATGCATAAATGTGCAGATTAGCTTTATGGAAAAGGCCAGGGCACTGAGGGAGTGATTCGTCCTCTCAATAAGGGTGAATGACATCCTCATATAATTAAGTCCTTCAATCACTCTGCAGTTAAGCTTTATTCACCTTGTTTTTTAATGTAACATAAACAAGTTTTATGAATCATTACTCGGACAGGTGTGCTGCACACTGCATCTCTTAGATTTGCAGGCCAGAAAAATGGAAGCAGCAACGGCAAAATTCCTTGGCTGCAAGCATTCTGGGAATGCTGTGGAATGTTTAATGACATGTGAGTAACTTTCACATTTTTTCTTCCAAAAATTCTCCTGAAACTGGACATTACATTTCTCCTCACTCGTGTCCTACCTGTTACACTTACAAAAACGAGCAACTTCCAGGTATCAAATAGCGGTCAAACAATTAACTGCTTTCCTACCTTCATAAATTAAATGCTACAAAGGTGAAACTTTTACTTCCCAAAGAATTTAAAAATCTAATCTTGTTAATTTACAACCTTTATAATACTACATCATCTGCTGTTCACACCTGATGGGTAGTGTTTAGGGAAGATGCTCTTCTCAGCACAATGATGTTTGGACCACTTCCTTGCTAACATATAATTGCATTCAGAAATAATATTTGTTGGGCAAATTCTAACCTGTGAGAGGTGAAATGAACATCCTTTTGCAATTGCATCAAAATGGTCTGAGAACTTACTTTGCTTTAGCTTCTAGATACAGCAAATAGGCTCCTCCTGATTCAGTACCCATGATTTCCAGAGACTTTCCATTCAAAATAAAAGCAGTTTCACTTGATTACCTTCATTGATAGTGTTGATTAGTGCATTTTGTACGTCGCTAGGAACACTGATATAGCCAACTACTGTATCACAACCATGGTTAGCAATTTCTTCCACCATGCAAACTGTTTTGCATGATCATAACTACATCTCCAGCATCCTCTCTGATCTGTGCTCTTTCTCCAGTGAAAGCAGAGGTCTGACCGTCTATGCACAAACTTGCCTACACAAAATATTATTACATAAAGATGAAATTAAATAAATGCAATAATTAATCTAATAAGGTAACTGAAGAAGTAACACATTATTCAAAGATTTCTGTGGATGCATCACCTTCATGGATAACTTCATGCGTAACTTCTTTATTGGATCAGTACCTACAGAGGACTGAATCAGACATGCCTTTTTTTTTTTTTTTTTTTTTTTTTTTTTTTTTTTAATTATTATTTTCTCCTCTCTGTTCTGCACGAAAATCAGGATTAAGAAATGCAGCTTTCAGGAATGAAGTGGATTTGCACACACTTAAATCTCAGCTACCAGTGCCTCCTGTTCTAAAGTTTTGTGTGCTATTTCTGCACATTACTAAACAGCTTTTGCACTCTACAAAAGATAGCTGCATATGAGAAATGAAGGAAATGAAGCCTAGTGATCCTAACCTGTTGGGGATCTTTGAGTGAAAATGCTAAATAAATACAAGATTTTATTGCTACTCACCTGCAATCTTTCTGTACAATCAACACTTTACACTAAGAATGATAATTTACATATAGTACTCTGTTCTTTCCCAAGGATGGTAAAAAGTTATAAAAAAGCAACCTAAAAATGCAAAAGATTTTGGGAAAAGTCAGCTTCCAATTGTTCTCCGCTGGAGGTGAGACAATAACATTCATATACCTACTGTCTTTTTGTTAAATATTTCCCAATGACTGTTTCAGATTAAGAGAGATTTTTACAAAGACACATTATAGGGTTTTTTTCTAACTCATAAAAGCTTGAAGCAGATGACATGCAGTGTCTTGACTTACCTGAAAGACCTGGTTTTAACAGAGAACTGTAAAGAGCAGGGACAACTTCAACTCAAAACTGTTCCTACAGAATCCTGTCACTGATTTTAAGACCAGAAAGGCCAAGATAATCTTATCCACTTCTGATAACTCTTCCCACTCCAAAATCTGAATGTGTTCTTTCCCCACCAAAAATAAAACCCAAACTATTCTGACAAGAAAAATCTTGATACTGTACTTCACTACCCAGGCAGAAAGGTTCTGACAGCCTACAACCATGCTATGTTGAGTGTAACCATTTGCATATTACAGCTTGAATAGAGGAGAAAATACAAGATTGATTCACAGACACATTGGCCAATTAAATATATAGAGTTAATCATAATTACAGTAAATTCTGCCAAGCATAACTAGAGGTAATCACAGAGCAAACACCTCTTGGTTCAATTAGCAACAGAAGCAAAATGTCTTGTAAAATGAGGAGCAATTTCTATTAATGCTATCCAAGTAGCAGAAATATTCTAGATAATTTGGATGTCTACAGTTTGCTGTTTCAAAAGTAGTATGAGAATAATTCCATACCAGTTTTATATATTTGTGTATACAAGAAGGAGAAATCAGATATTGTGAAGCTTGAAGTAACAGAAGTGTGCACGCAAAGTAAATGGTATATTAGAACAGTACCTGTATTGAAATGACAAAGGTGCCTATTCATACAAACTGACATCTTATCTTTTGTAAAAGCAGATATATAGAGAAACAATATTTCTTTCAACAAAACTACAAAAAAGTGTTACACATGGAAGTTTTTATATCAGAGTGAATTTGAAAGACAAAGCTATTTTTCCATTTCTTTCATTGCTGATAAACAGATCACAGATCTGCTATCTATTAGTAGAAGCTTTTGTAGCATCCAGGTATGCAGTCTTATAGGTACAATGTATCTAAACTGCACAATCCAGTGCTGTGAAAAAAATACTCGAACACTAAATGAGTAAATGTCAATACTAGAATCACAGAATCACAGAATCACAGAATTGGCTAGGTTGGAAAAGACCTCAGAGATCATCAAGTCCAACCCTTGGTCCAACTTCAGCCCATTTACTAGATCATGGCACTAAGAGCCATGTCCAATCTCAGTTTAAAAACCTCCAGGGACGGTGAGTCCACCACCTCCCTAGGCAGGCCATTCCAATGCCTGATCACTCTTTCCGTAAAGAACTTCTTCCTAATATCCAGCCTAAACTTCCCCTGGCAGAGTTTAAGCCCATGTCCCCTTGTCCTATTGCTAACTGCCTGGGAGAAGAGACCAGTTCCCACCTGACTATAACTTCCCTTCAGGTAGTTATAGAGAGCAATGAGGTCACCTCTAAGCCTCCTCCTCTCCAGGCTGAACAACCCCAGCTCCCTCAGCCTCTCACCATAGGTCATGTGCTCAAGTCCCTTCACCAGTCTTGTTGCTCTTCTCTGGACCCGCTCCAGCACCTCAATATCCCTCCTGAACTGAGGGGCCCAGAACTGAACACAATACTCCAGGTGTGGCCTCACCAATGCAGAGTACAGGGGAAGGATCACTTCCCTTGTCCTGCTGACCACACTATTTTTGATACAGGCCAGGATACCATTGGCCTTCTTGGCCACCTGGGCACACTGTTGGCTCATGTTGAGCTTGCTGTCAATCAGTACCCCCAGGTCCCTTTCTGTCTGGCTGCTCTCCAGCCACTCTGTGCCCAGCCTGTAGCGCTGCAGGGGGTTGTTGTGGCCAAAGTGCAGGACCCGGCACTTGGCCTTGTTGAACTTCATCCCATTGGAATCAGCCCACTTTTCCAGTCTATCCAGATCTCTTTGCAGAGCCCTCCTGCCTTCCAGCAGGTCAACACTGCCCCCCAACTTGGTGTCATCAGCAAATTTGCTGATGGTGGTCTCAATCCCCTCATCTAAATCATCAATAAAGATGTTAAACAGGACTGGACCCAACACTGACCCCTGGGGGACACCACTAGTGACTGGCCGCCAGCTAGATGCAGCCCCATTTACCAGCACTCTCTGGGCCCGGCCCTCCAGCCAGTTCTTAACCCAGCAGAGAGTGCACTTGTCCAAGCCATGGGCTATCAGCTTTTGAAGGAGTAAATCAATAAAGCCATGTGGTGCTGCATACTACCTTGGCTAATTTTCTGTGTTTCTCAGCCATGTAAAATTGTCTGCATGGAGCTCTGGGCTGCCATGGTTAAACTGATCCTAACATCTGTGCATGCTTGTTCAAAGCTAACTTGCCTGCCTCTGCACAGGACTACACTATTCTGTGTAGGTATTTGCAATGATTTCAGCAAGGAAAGAAGCAAAATTCTTTTTGAGGCAAAAAGGTGGAGTTAACTTATGTACTGTTCATCAGACCTGCTTTTAAAAAAAGTCAGTAATAGCTCAGAGGTAAAGTTTTGTAATGTAATAGACTGAGTTTGAAGAAGGATGGGAAGGAAGACAGTCTGCTTTGTGCTGTGTTGACTTGAGTGTGCAGCCTCTGGTTTTGCTGTAGCTCTGAACCACATGAGTAATCAACAGAAAACAAAGTCACAGAAGCGAAAGACAGAAAAGCCACAATATGTCTTGGAGTCAATCCCAGGTAGGACATGCTCCTTGACAAAAGTTAAGGATCAAAGTGGTATAGTGCAGATATGAGTAAAAATGCCAAGAAGAAATCATTTGCAGAGAAGAAGAAAAATGAAATATCATCTCTGCACCACATCTGTAACATGAAGCTTTAATTAACATTTTGCAAGCCCTGGCACACTTGAAATGTCAGTTTCTATTCAGTATGGGAAATCTGTGGGGGGTTTAGAACCACAGATATCGAGGAGACACAAAGATGGTTAGGACACAGCTGAAATAAAATCAAGCTGCCTTTTCTTGTGGCCATGTGAATCATGACAAAAATAGAATCTGCTTTTACTGTTGGTTTGGTCACACTGGGGACAGCTATTGCCACTGGCATGAGTAACTGGCTAGCTGCTAGCATTACTGTAGTGGTGTGGCTGGCACAGATCATCACTTCCCTCTCTGCAGCAGCTTTATAAAAATATCACTGTTTGAAAATTTCCATTTGGTTCAATTTCTTAACCAATCGCTTTCTTTAGAAATAAATACCCTGAGTGTTTTGGGGACTAAGGCCCCTCAGGACCCTTTTATATATAAACTAGATCACAGACACTATAAGTGGAAGGTATGTATTTCAACATATTCTCTTACCTAATCTGTTCTTGCATGCCTCACAGCCAGGACAGCATGGTCCTACACAATACGTTCAGTAGTATCCTGTACAATCCAGATTCAAATTTGCCAAGCAAGGATGCTTTCAGTTATTTCCTTGGGAGACGATCCCAGTTTACCATGTCTTGCTCTTATGAAATTGCTTCTCCCTTCAGCCTAAATTTATTTTTTCTTAGCTTTAGCCTGATACTTCTAGTTAAACGCCCTCAATGCATCACTCTAAACAAAGTATACTCCTTGAATGTTTAATGTCTATTACTGCACTCTTGTTTCAGTATCATTCAGCAAACAATGCACGTTCATTATTTTTGTAATTTCTCATCAGGTTGGCTCATATTTTAATTTTTACCTTTTTTTTTTTTTTTTTTCCTGTTTAGGCATCTGAAGTGCAATACAGCACCATCACAGAAGAGGAAATTCTGTTCAAATTTGGTTTGAAACTTTCTTTGGGCCTGGCAAGCTCTGTAGATAGCTTATTTATAGGATCATTTGTTACTTATGTACTAGTATGATATAGATTTGCACAAATAGGCTAGCAAGAGCCTTGTGTTCCTCACATCACCTACATTATCATCAGTGGACTCGACGAAGCATCTCTATTTCCCCTGCAGATGACACTAGCTGGAGGCTCTCATTCAACTATTGCTGCACTAGATTCAGAAAGGGTAGATATAAATATTACTATGGCTACCTAATTGTTCCATTTTTGTCATTGTGACTCATATGCCTCACGCTGCACCATTCCTGGAACATCACTGTTCCCTTTAGTGGTTTGTGGCTTAGTAAAAGTACTTCATGAGTTAGAATCCAAGCAGTTCTGCAGTTTCTGTAACAGACACTTCAGAGAGTTAAATACCTTGTTCTTTCTTGACTTACAGAGTCACTTTGATATTTCTTCATATAAAATTGTTTCAGAGTTTCCAATACATAAGGTGCTCCAAATGACTTTTACCTAGTTTTGCCAGAACTGCCAAACCATTGCCCTTAGGGGTACAGCTGCTGGAATTTCTGCCAGAACATCACGTTTTGTGACCTGGAAGTTCAGGACACCATAACTTCTGAGCTCTCAGCAGTTACTGTATGCTTAGTGTCAGTCCCAGAGGAAGAAAAGAATTTGTTTCAAAAGGTGTAATAGGAAACAACATGGCTACAAATTTTAGTTTCATAGCATCAGAAGCAGCTGCCTATTTGTACTAGTGTGTGTATGCATCATATATTAAAATTTTAGCCCAGGAATGCACAGAGGGATTATTAGAAAATGGAAATGGATTTTAAAGCATTGAAAGTTGTAGATGTTTGATATGCTGAAGCCCTGCTACTGTAACTGACTGGAAGTCAATGAATATTAAATAAATTATTCAGAGAAGAATCCAGAGAAGCTTTAGCCTGTTGACTTTTTAACTAATTGCATCTACTTCTATCTGATTCTTACATCTTTTCTTTCTTTGTGTAAAGATATTACAGTTTGTATTTACATACAGTGCATCTAATGTAATTTTGTATTACTACATGTCTATATATTTGAATAGCAAATGAGCACAACGAAGTATGTGCTTTGAGTGTGTGTAAGGACAAACTCTTCTGGCACCAGTAAATGAAGAGTTTACACATTTATCTGACCAAGAATAAGTATGAGCAGGAACGTGGCTGCATGTGTGTAAGATGTGAAGTTAAATAAAAGACAGGCATGTAAATTCAAGCAAAAATGTAAAGAGAAGTTTCACTTTTGAATGAAAATCTTAGGTAGGCAGAAGCTTAGAAAGGCAGTGTAATTCTGTTTGCTTTTGGCAAACACTTTTGTAAACCATTCTCTTTGGTTTTGAAGATTTTGGGGGTACTTTTATATTCTTGCTCTTCAGCACATAGCAAAATATGTTCTGAAAATGATAGCTATCTGTGAACTCAGCAGCTTTGCCAGCTAGAAAAACAGCTTTCAGCCCCACAGCCCGTATGGAGTGATAAAGAATTGCTGTGGTCTTGCACTGGAATGGACTGAATTCATTATCACACTCAATAATGGTTTTAACTTCATATTTCCTCAGCTCTGCCTGAAGGAAAAACGATACCCCTGATAACCAAAGAACATTATTAAAGCTAGTTTCCCAAGGAGTTTAATGATAACTACATTATTTCTCCTTAAGAAAACTAAATTCTGAAGCTAGTTATGTTCCACATACTTAACATTGGAAGACTTTGTACTACTAGGTTCTGAAAAGCAAGCTGTTTTTTTTTATACATCTGTATGTTGCATTATTCCGCAGAAGGGCTTTTGCAGCGCACTTTGAAGGTAAAAATGAAGCCTATCTAGTAAGCAATTTTTTAATGAGTTTATGATCTTTTCTCTCATGCTTGTCAGCAATGGAAATTACATCTGGATTTAGTTATTAATTTGCTGTGTATTTCACTGTTTGATCACATTAGTGATTTAATGACAAGAAGAACTTTAATTGTACCAGCAACTCCTTATCTTCAGCCCACATTGTACAGCTGACCTTGCTTCTATCTATAAGATTAGCAAAGTGGTCTCTTTTTTAAGCTATGTGCACATCCTGATGAGTGTTCCCAGGTTGAGAAGTCTTCTTAAAATGATTTCCTCAAATAGAAGGTGATAAATTATACACAGGAATTTGTTATTCTATTATACAATAAATTCTACTATTCTAAGGGATAATGCGATGGATTCTGTTCTCAGTTCTATTTCACTTAAATTGTAATTATTTTCTGATATACCACTATTACTGATATAACGTATGCTACATTAACATCCTTCCACTGATAAGAAAGGTCCTCTGACTTGACAAATTCCCATTCTAAGCAAAAGCTACCTCCATCTGAAAAGGCAAGCCAAAATGAACCCTTTAATTTAAACTTGCAATAAGCGTTATAATTTTTTATTCACCAAATTTAATATATTCCTTAAGGAAACAGCAATTACCCAACCATATCACATGAGTGATCCATTTATCTAGACCAGTACCATGTATTCTCCAGAGGGAATGCGAGCAGCTGTCTCCAGAAGAAGCCTATACCCACTATTTCATGCAGCACCATGAACCACAACTACTGATTCTCTATAATTCCACACTGTGTTTCTGTTAATGCCTTAGAACAAATTTAAATCTTTTTTAGGAATCCTACAAAATATTACCGAGGATTTTCTCATTACTGAACACTTGTTTAATCCTCTTTTCAGCACTGATAAATTCGTTGGTTTGGTCTCTTTTTGTAATTAGTTTTACAGGTTAATTATCTTTTGAATACAACACATTTTCTTCTGTCATCTTCAAATGTATTACCTTTCAAATCCACTGAAATCCTCCTATTCTTGCAGTTTTGGAAAGGACAAGAAAGAACATTCAGGATTTCCTCCCCAAATCATTCATGAATTTTCCCCATGCCTGCCTGCCTTTGCCTGCGACAGCCACAACCTCCCCAGTATTTCCTGCTGCAATTTACTCTTGTGTTTCTTGTCACCATTAGCAGCTGTTTTTTGAACTTGCTTTAGTTATGCTATTTCACAATTCTATGAGCAGAAATGAATGCTGCATCCTTGGTGAGGATGTACCACTGTTTTATATAATGCTGTGATCAGTGGAATTTTCTAGTCCATTATTTCTGTATCACAGTGTAGTATTTGTTTTTTGATTTCTGCTGTGCAATGAGCAGATGTTTTTACTGAGTTGCTGGCAATGTCCCCTAGGTTTTTTTTCTCCCTGAATGGTTACAGTTAATTTAGAACCCAGTAATGTGTATGAACAATTCAAATTATTCCCTGCAATAGGCATTACTTTGTATTTGTCAACAAAGGACTGCATATGATGTCCTGCTGTCAATATAGCCTCCTTTATTAGGTGCCTCTGCAATTCCTCACGGTCTTCTCTAAAGCTGACTCCTATAAATAATTTCTTATTAGCTGCAAATCCTGCAGCGTCACTGCCTACTCCCTTTTCCACATCAGTGATTAAATAACGGTGGCCCTCAAACAGAAGTTTGCATCACCCTTCCATTAACCTTTTGCCATTTTTCTATTAACCTGAAAATCGAGCATTTATTTCTCTTTTCAGTCTTCTGTCCTTTGCCAGTTTCAAATCAATGATGGACAGTTATTGCTTACTAACTGACAGCTTTGTTTCCTTATCAGTTCTTACAAGGAATTTTTGAAAGACTAAGTAAGTCCCATTTATTTGTTTCACTATACCCACTGTATTGGTGGCATAGAATTAACACTAGCAGATTGGACAAGTGCAAAATCAATCCTGGGTTCTTGCTCTCATATTACATAAACTCAGGTGCTGTTCCATACAGTAAATTCATTTAATTATCATTTCAACCAACTTGCCTAAAGTCATGATCACTGAGCTGTATAAAGATGTATCAAAATAATGTGTGCTTACCTTCTGGTTCTGTTCTACAGCAGTTATTTTAATGAGTACCTTTTGTTTTCCCGCCAAGTTGTTCAAGCACTTGCTCTTCCAAATCTAAGCACCCCTCCCTTTTAATATTCCAATTTCTGTCTTCCTGAAAAGAGCAGGTTTGAGGCACATATCCTCTACCATAGCTTTATTGCCAGAACAAATTCCAAGAAATTACTCGGCAATGCAATAATGCTTTCTAGGAAGCACAATTTTGTCCTTTACTCCTTTATTGTCAAGCTGTCCCAAAGATTCTGTATTGAACATCATGATTCTGATATTCCACCTGTGATAATAATTATCCTCTTATTGCAGACAGTTAACTAAGGACTGCCAAAACAAATTACATGTCCAAGTCAATGACATGGCAGGTAATAGGGAAGCCTGGCATCATGATCCTTTTTATTACTTTTACATGACATTATCAGATTCAATATTCAAGTGTTGGAGAAGAGGGGAAAAATATTCAGACTGTAAGTGCTTGGAAGATAATGAGGGGGTGAGTAACAGAACAACTGGATTTGTCAGAAAAGAAAGTGTGTCAAACCAGCCTGTTTTCTCCATGGATTGTTGATAAGGGTGAAAACAGAATATGTCATCCTTCAATACAGTCTCACATGTCACAGGGAAGGATGGGCTACTCATATTTCTGCACAAAAAACAACTGAAAAACCATATTCTGAGAATAACTATCAGTAGTCTGCAATTAAAATATAAGGCTATGTTAAGTAGGTTTGTCCTGGTTTTGATAATAATCATTTATTTGGGACCTAGATAACAGGAGAAAAGGTAGGTTGATTAAATCTTCAGATTACATCAAACTGGGAGCTTGCAACAAAGCTAAAAACCAGAATTTACTTCAAATTAATTTCAAAATTGGAAATTTGGAAATATCTTTGAAAACACAGTAGATGAAATCCAATAAGAATAAATGTAAGTTGACTGCAGAATAGGGAGCAATTAGCCAGGCTGCAGTTTTGAACAGGAGGACTAGAGATAAGAGTCCATCACAGGACACTCACCAGTCAGAAAAGAGTAACAAGAATAATCAGAGCTCTGCAAAACAGAGACTGGAAGAAAGACGAAACAACCTGTTCATCAGCCTAGATGATTTGACACAAACATGGCAGCAGTATTAAAATGCGTAAAAGTGTGCTGCTAAGAACATTACTTGCAAGGTGGACAAACGAAGAATTATGAGCTTAATTTGGAGGAATGGAGATTTCAGATAGCAGGATAAATTTCCTACAGGTTAAGGTGAATAAACATTGGAAAAGTTTTTATAAGAAAATTGCAGAATCTTCATTTTTGGAAGTTTGCTTTTAAGACCTGATCAGACAAACATCTGTCTAGATTGAACAGATGGTTTTATGAGCCTCTTTTCACCCTTCTTGTCTGCAGCCCTAGCTTAAAAGAAAAAAAAAAAAAAAAAAAAAAAGAAAACAACTGCAAGAAAAATGCTGAAAGTAACAGAAGTGCATTTGAGCAAATGGGAATAGGTCATGACACTGAAGAAACAAGGTGGCACCATGATAGTTAAAACACCTCTTTTGCTTCCTGTTTTAAGCTGTGAGCAATAACTGAAATGACTGCATCCATCAGAGAGAGCCCCATCTAGTCAGGGTATGTGAACTGAGTCAGATATTCTGGATTCATATTTTGGCATGGCACTGTTTTGCAGTGAAGCCTTAGGCAAAACACTATAGCTTTCTACATTTGCTTTCCTATCTCTGAAAGAAGAGTAGGTGTCTACCTCAAAAGCATGTCACAAGTATATTGTTGCAGGAGCCCTGCTTGAAAAGGTTTGTTATCAAGGAAAGGGAGAGCAAGCGTGCTTCCCAGAACATGGTCTCAGATAACTGAAGAGCCCAGGAGCATTGTTGTCTGCTACCGCTGCTGATGCCTGCATGGTGCAGGGTGGTTTGATCCTTTCAGGCAGGCTGCCAAAACAGCTGAGATAGTTCCTAACAAATACATGGAAAGATCTCAGCAGATGGTCACCACGTACACTTCAAAATTACTTCTTTTCCTTTCGCTTGCCTTTTTGAGCAGAACCATCACTGTTCCCAGTGCACTCCCACTGAAAGCGTTTTATAACTTCCCTCAGTGAACAAACTGTTTCAATCTAAGATTGTCCTACAAAACATTCTCCTCTGAAGTTCCTGGATGGTCCACCTCCTATGCCTCTTGCCTGACATCATACTGCCCTGCAAAACCAGAGGTACAAAACCATTCTTCTATGCACTCACTTTTCACCTAATCTCAAGGTATTTTTACGACCACTACTTTAATGGAGCACTACCCTAGGAGAGTTGCATCCTTATGACTGGAAAGTTAGAGTTCTAGTGATGAATTCAACATCACAAAGCAGAGCAGTGGCTGATCTGAAAACAGGTTCTGGTTGATCTGATTTTCAGTTGCGTGCAATGATAACCTATATATCCAGTGTGTGTAAGCAGTTGTTTGTTTACCTATGAAAACAAATAGAAGCATAGTATTCCAGCTTCCCTTTACTTTGTAAAAGTAAATTCCAAGCAGATTCAATTTCAAAATATGCAAGGGACAACTAAATATTTTAAACTACATGTTTCAAGGAATACTGAACACTTTTAAGGATGTTGTTTTTAGAGGAAAAAGAGTAGAAATTGTACATGTCAGCTAGAAGTACTTTGATTAATGTATGCCTTATTCAGAAAGCCAAGTCTGACCTTCCTTTTTCTGGAGAGCTTGAATTCCTAATTTTGGTTACTTGTTTCTGTGTTGACTACAGAACTTTGATTTTCATACATGACTTACCCAGTTTCTGTGTGCCTCAAAGCTGTGCAGCCTGGAGGCATCTATTCTGGCCTCAGTCCAAGTCAGACTTCAATACTTAGGTGCAACTGGGGACATGCAGGGCAGGAGAACCCTGGTCTCTGCTCTTGGCTTTCTTTATTTAAAGGAAAAGGCTGCATTTTCAAACACAAAAAATGGGAGCTATGACAGGGCACAACGTAGAAGTCACTATATAGAAAAGAACAATAATTTTTTTTTCCTTTTTGAAAGACTCCAGTTGATAACTGATACTCCTGTCACCTTGTTAAGACACCTCCTCCAATTTTCTACTAAGTGATTCACAACAATCTATAGATAGCACTGCATATACGAAAGCAGATCAGAGCATGGGTCAGTCCCTTCAGTTATAATACCCTGCCAGTTCATAAATCTGGAGAGAACACTAGTTTCTGTCATCTCTTATTCAATCCCCTGCTGTAGCAGATCAGATAACGTCATCCAGAATGAGCATGTACTCATATCTAGAAATGACCACTTCAGCCTACATTATCACTCTGTTTACAGTCATCATCATATATACAGGATCAGGTAGTGAATATGTTCTATACGAGAGAACTCTTGTCCCACACTATTGCAAAATCTGAGTGCTTTCCAGCAGTATGTTAAAGGCAGTGACTATGTAGCTGAAACAATTGCTTTCTCTCACTTCATCAGCCTAACCTGTTCACCTGGAAAACATATTTTCCTTTAGCAGAGAAGATCATAAGCCTTTGTTCTGGGTTGTTCTCTCATAGGAACAGTGATCCTGGGTGAGAGGCAGGCTAGAGAGAAGCAGGAATGAGAGAGAGGTTTCAGGAGATAAACTGACCACTAACTATTAGAAGAGGTGGGAGATTGAAGCACTCTGTCCTCTTGCAGTTCTGCACCGTTCACAAGAATGGGTGAGCAGAGGGGTCAGTGAGCTGGGATGAGAGGAGGTGCTACACAGATTCATGATTCACTGTAGATACAGAAGTGCCATGCAACTCATCTTTATAATGCTCTGATGTAAGTTCTTTTGATGCAATAGCTGATGGTTTCTTATAGAAGAGCAGATCACATAACAGTGTTGCTTCAGGAATATATTATGGCTAAAATATGCATATGAATTCATATGCAAATTAAATGTGGCTTTCCGCTCCTGGAACATTGCTGAGTATCCCCCAGTGTCAGAGAGTTTGGGGGTGCCTGTTTCGCTGGCATCAGCCTACACATCAAAGCTCTGCTCTTTCTACAGGGGAAAAGAAGACAAGCAGCTCTTCCTTCCTATCCAGTGATTAATCTTTCTGTACTGCAGCAGAAGCCACACTGCATGGGCTTCTGACTGGCAACATTATGGAAAACAGCAGGATGGCTGTTTGATAGAAAATCATTACCTCCTCTCCCCTGTGTATGACCACACTGGTAGCTGCACAGGAGTAGTACATGAACAACCTGTATAAGCTGCAGACTTGATAGCATGTTTCCTTCAACTCTGCTTTCAATACCATCAACTCCAGCACCACAAATATTATTTTAAAAACAAACCTTTTGAGCCCTGATAACATCTTTATTTGGAAAAGTCTGGCAATTGTGAATTTCAAAAGTGCTGAAGACCAAAGACTTCTAATTACAAATTGCCTTCTATCAGTAGGTTGCAATTCTTTTCTGCAGCAATAATATCCTTTGTTAAGACAACTAATTTTTTTTTTTTTTTTTTTCTCTAAAGTCATATATCCCTGACCTCAGCATAAAGGTGCCATTTAAAGGCAACAGTCCAGTGCTCACTCTGGTCACGTTCTCAATGTGTACACATATAGCAAAGAACAATGAGAATATTTTAGTGGTCAAGCTCCTGATTTTACCACTGTGGACAAGATTTCAGGTGGTGATTTCAGACTTCTCAGGATACAGGCTTTATCCCTTAATATCTGGTCCTTTCAGAAAAGGCCAGAAATTACGCCTTCAATAATATAATACACAAACATGCAGAAGTGTGATAGCTAGGTCAATATATTCTGAAGCTATGGAAAGCATTTTTTTAAAAAATTCATTATACTACAAGCAATGAATTAATAAATCCGTGCCATTTTGGCAGAGGGTTCAAGGACTGCATCAGTCACTGTACTCTTCAAAAAACTAATACGTTAGATTACCATACCACTCTCCATGATGCTCACATTATTTGGCTAAAAATACGAGATCAGTATCCAAAGTGTAATGCTTCTCACTAACATTAAATTAATTAACCATTAAATAGAAGATCATACAAAAATCTCTCTTCAATATTATATCAATCTGTTTAGAAGAGAAAATAACAATTCCTATGGAAAACTTTCCCATTCACAGTTGTAAATGAAGAGGCTTTGCATTACCAATGAAGTGCATAAATTAGAGGGAGAGAGAAATTGAGGGAGAGAGTGTGAAAGAAAAAGCATGTGACTGATTGCAACACAATTTGTTAACTTCAAAGGTCAAGGCAGCCAGTGCTTTTATTGGAGCTGATTACCTAAGGGCATTTGCAGTGCCTCGACCTGAAATAAACAAGTTGCTGTGGCAGTGCTTCCATATATTTATGTCATTCCTAGACTAATGCGATCATCTCTTCAAGTCCTAGTGCAGCACAGCTAGCTCTGTGCAGTCATTATCCATTGGTCCTTGCTGAAAATGCCAGGCAACAGACAGTGGCACAGCATCATCAAATAATTTTCTCCAACCTTCACTTCATTGCTACTGGATCATCTTTGCCCTTGGGCTGCTCTGGAGGAAAACATCCTCCACCAGCAGGAGATGGTAGCAAGTGGTTGTGCAAAGCCTCTTCACCAAGGAGCTCACCTGTCCACGTGGGAGGAATGTTCTCTATTTTATTCCTTTACCAGGATATTTCAGTTGTGCTCTGGGATATTCTCAACAATAAGAGGAAAAACAAACAAAGAAGGGAAAAAACAAGTAACCAGCAGCTTCCCAGCTGATCTGCTTTCAGCTGCACTTCCACTTGAATTTCCAGGCTTGTGACTGTTCTTGATAAGAAGAACTCATCTAGTTAATAAATTCAGGATACTGGAGTTGCCCAGTTCATTACAGCAAGACTATAAAATCTCTATGGCAGCAGTTCACATGTCAAGTCTAGTGGAAGATGGCATCCTGGCCAACATCACAGATGTTATGAAGGACCAGCTTCTACGTTCACCCTTTTTTTTTTATTGGCTGCATAAGCACATGAGCTACCTAAATTTTCTGGATTGAGAATACAGCCCTGAAATTCCTAGCAACACTTTTGCTTAAGCCTTGTGAGAGCTATGCAGGCTGCCAGCCAGCCTTTAGCCTCTGGAGTTGCGTTTCTGAGTCTTCCTGATGGAAGCATTTGCTGAAGAGAAGACAGTGCCAGAAGATCCTTCAGGTATTCTACTGTCCTGATCCCAGGGAGGTTTGCTGCAGAAATGGTTACAAGTGCAGCATGGGAAAAACTGACTCTAAAATGGAGAGTTGAGCTGTAAGCTGTGCCTTACATGAACTGAGGAAGGAAACAATAGATAATATCAATGCTCCTGCGTGGGTACTACAGTGTCACACTTGACAAAAGAAGGGTCAATTCTACTAAGCCATATGTCAGTACTAATACTAGTTTTCAACAAATTGTTCCATGTGCTTCACGTCTGAACCAGTGGTAGGTTTACCAAAGGCTTGAACAGCTGAAGAAGGGAAGCAGTTACAGGCAAGTGCACTAAATCAGCTATAAATTATAATACAATATAATACCTACCCACTCATTTCATGAAAGCCACAGAAGTCTTACAAATGATACTGACTTACAAGCACTGGTGACTTACACTGGATGTGTTCTGGAAATCTAGAAGCAGTAAATAGTCTCTCTAATTCACATGACTTATTCACAGACACCTTTCAGAAGGAGGTAAAGTTGTCAAAGTGCTAAGGAAAACCAATATAATAGCAAAATAAATAATCTTTTATTTTAAAATATTCCTTCCATCTCAGTGAGCACAGTATCACTGGTGCTTACACATGCCAGCAATGAAGAAGCTTGCCATCTAATAATAACTAAGGAAGTACTAGAAGCTGCTGTGACACTCAAGTCTGAATCACCTTTAAGGTCCTTCCAGTTGGGGACAGCCTGTTTGAGATGCGCATCTCGATAGAGAGGGGAAAGGCAACATTCTAGCCTCAGGGTTTCTTATATATTCAGCAAAAATTAGGGAAGCAAGAGGAAAAACTGTCCTGAGAGCAGCACTGTCAGGAGATGACAAAACTAGCTGGGAGTTTTAGGTCTGCAATGTTAAAGGAGAATTTTCTTTCAGCCTCTAAATAAAATGAAGTCTCTATTGAGGGAACCTTTTACAGAAGCTAAGACACAAACAAATTATCCATGCATTACGAAGTACTACAAGCACTAATTTAAGAAAAGCAATAATCCTTTTTCTGTGTGATGCAGATACCAGGCACAAGAGCAGGCAGAGGCTGATAAAAGGAGGTAACTGGAACTCACTATGAAGTGACAGAAAGTCATTGTCACACAGTAATTAAATGTTGAAGAAATGACATTGAAAATTCTCCCCCTTTCTATTGCAAGTTTGAATGAGATATTTTAATATCAACTGATATTATTTAGCAAGATAGTTTACTTAATTTTTCAACATCCCCTCAAATACCAGTCCAACATCTGCATTCAGTTTTGACAGTTCAAACAGCTACCAACAGCATTTGATAGTTGTTAGTAACCATCAGATACCACATCTCACGCTGGCACGGTGCTGGTATCTGCAAATACAGTTTTACATAGCTCAAAGAAATAACTGTACAAGTGTGTACTAGGAACAAAAAACCACAGAGAATCAGTAGGACATGGGTTTATTGTAGTACTACTGTTACAATTATGTGGTATATTTGTCTGCAATAAAGTTCTTCATAAATTCTTTGTTTGAAAAAAATCAGTGTAAGTTCAGCAACACAGCCCGCCTATGTGTGAAGACAGGCCTAAGGACACTGGTATGACATTTTGTTTGATGGCCTAAGTGCTCAGGATCTCTAGTAATTGTTCTTCTCTCTGACCTAGAGCTTAGGCCACCCTTTCTCCATTTTTATATATTAATTTTAATGAAACAAATGTAGCGACCCAAAGAAGCGAGTCATCCTTTTACCTCAATCTAGGACACTGCAGGATGGAAGGACACAGGTGGCTTTTGAGTGAGAACAAAAAAGCTCAAGTCTGAGACTTGTCACTGTAATTTCAGGTCAATGCTCTTGCAGTGACTCCAGCCATTGGGAAAAGCCATCTGAGTTCCCTGCACTGGAATAATTGTTCCAGGCAATACCCATTTGCTGAGGATGCACCCAGTTCCTCTCAAATACCTATGGCATCCCTTGCTTCCTTGTAGTAAAAGGGGGAGGCTCGTCTCAGAAATTGTAACAAGTCTGTGCTGGCTTGCATAAGGCTCTGGAAGAACAGGCCTGGGCAGAACAAGAAGACGGTACCCAGAACAGAAAATAGAAGTTATTTTTTACAGAGCTCAGAATAGCACATATGACCTGTAGAACTTGTTGTCTGCTGAGGTTACTTTCAGTCCCAGCAGTGACAAGTGCTGAGCTGTACCTGCATTTTCATTTATCTCTGCAGCTCCAGGTCGAGGGCAGACAGCACCCATTTTACCACAAAACCGTGGTTGTGAGCTAAGGTAAGTGTATGTTCAACTTGCCAGTTAGGAAACTGAGTCCTGTCAAGGGCAATATTAATTTCTACAGAGTCCAAAAAACAGTTCATTACTCCTGACTCTGCCTGATGGGTTTCTGATGCATTAAACAAATAAAAATCAACCAAAAGGAGGACATTTGTTGTTATTGGCAGTTTTCTTCATTGTTTTCCATGAAGATGTGTCAGTCGAGAGGAGGTATCCTTAGGCTCTGGGAGGAAAGATCCATCAGATGTAATGTGATAGTACTAATACAAACCATAAATTAGTATTTTTCAGCCATACATCTGAAAACACTGTACAAAAGACGAAGAAGAAAAAGGAAATACCAATGACACGTTACATAAGGAAGAAACTTAGGTATGCAGAGCTTAACGCACCTTGGGCAATATTATGCTGAAATGTCAGACAAAGTCTGGGAACAAAATATTATTGTAGAGACCATAGAAAACAGTGTCTGTAACGGCTGGGTGATTCATGCAAGGTTTTCCTACAATGGACTCCTATAATAACACAGTTCAGGCCTACAGAATTGATTCTGATATCCTGTCTACTGGCCTGTAGCAGGGAAGGAGACTGCAGAAGTTATTGATTTTCTAGCAAGAATGGACACAGCGTAGTACAAAATGCAAATTTCTTCACTGAATAATTTGTTCGGAGTTAACTAAAGAAGATACTATGTTCAAGACTGGGAAGTGGAGAAGACCGGTGAAAACAGGAAGTTTTAAGAGTTCAGGACAATTTCATCATCTATTTGGGTCAATTCAAGTATTACTATCGTCCAGAAGAATCACTGCCCCTGTGCAAGGCCATGAGAGTCCCTTCTAATTTGTGGCTGAAAGATCTGAATTTCTGCTAATAAGCCAGAGAGCAGAAACAATATTTTATTTGATGTGAGTTATCTTCTTATGTATCACCATTTCACATATCATTGTCTTGAACAAAAGTGCTAAGAGTAACCTCTTCAAAGACCTATTGGAGAGTACTTTTGTTACTTGACTCTTTAATTTTTCTGAATGCAAACTTGAAAATAAGGTATTAGAGTGAATATGTTTCTGTTGTTTGCCAGTTGCTAGCTGAGTCTGCTTATAGCAGCTTTGAACTGTGAAGTTTTGATGGAGATCACAGGGGGTAGTTAATTCCTCCTGAGTTAGGCATCTATTTTAGGATGGGATGATATCCCTTTAGAGATAGGTATCTCTTTCCATCAACTATAAAGAGGATTTACAGTACTAGCTATGACTATCCGGCTAACTTTTCTGTTGCTGAAGTTCAGCATGATGACTCTCCCACTTTGTATGTCCATAGACATCCTTCCATAAGGTATTAACATGTCAGCACTCACATATATGACAGCATGTTACCCAAAGCTGACAAATGACACAGGAAAGAATAAGAGGAAGCAGTAATCTTGGTGTACTTCTAGTATTACATGTGAGCTTGAGAAGGAACTGAAAGTGCAGGAAAACTTGCATTTTGAAGTGCATATATTACAGTGAATGCTTCCCCTTGTGAGTTACCAAAACCTTGCACAGCCTTGCAAAATTTTGTCCAGCTGGAAGGTGTGTGTCAAGTAAAGAGTGATACAGGATTATTATCTCAGAAAAGCCCCTCAGGAAGAGGAAGGCCTGCATGTGCTACCTCTGAATGGCAGCAGGGGCTGTCTTGAAAATACAAGCAGGCAGGAAAGAGAAGATCTTCCAGCCTGCACGAGGGAAAAAAATACTCAGAGAAAACTTGTCCTCAGTCCTAGGCAGCTCCATAGGCTCCATAGTTGCCATTCCCCCACACAGATAAAATCCTCAATGAATCTAGAAACAGCCTTATTCTTATACACAACTCACAACACATTTTAGTGCTACACTTCTCTTTTTATGACTCCATTTCTAAGTTAATATTAAGGAAGTTTAAACACATGCCTCTTGTTTACCTCCTGAGTCTGTCTGATAGGAGTGATCTCAAGCAATTCAGGGGAGCAGAATTCTGGTTTTTCTCTGGAAATAAACAATTCAAATAAAGCTGTTGCAGAAAAGCCCTCCAAGTATCAGGAATCCAGAATAAATTTGGGGATTTCCCACTCAAGATGCAAGCGTCAGATCACAATCTGCCTGCATCAAAACTGTGACGGGCCTGCTCAGCAGGAAGGAAGGCCTCACCAGCAGGGGGCAGGCAATGAAGGGGAAAAATCACAATTCTCATTATCCCCGATTATCATAGTTACACATTTTTGCAGCAATCACAGAATCCCTGATGGACTGACTTTATTTCAACAGTGAAATGAAGCCCTGCTTTACTGAAAGAAAACAAATAGCCCTTGGGCTGCACTGGGTAGCCCATACAATGTAATTCTTAGATCATCATGAGGTGGTAAAGGATAGTTACAAGCTGGATCTTGAGCTTGCCATTTACTGTCAAAAGAGAACTTACAAAAAGAAAAAAAAAGAAGGCTAGTATAAAGTAATAACTAGATTAGAAGCTTGTTTTCTCATTCATTATTATTACCTGTCTTGCATGTGGCTATTTCTAGTTCACATCAGTTTTGGTTAATTTAGATTTGAAAGAAGAGTCAGGTTCTTTTGATTTATAGTTATCTGAAGCTTTCACCTCTCCATAGTCAGTGCTGCGACTACAGCGAAGTTACATGAGACTCAGCTTTGAAGTTAGGTGTTATGGGTGACTGAGAGCCTTCTATGTATAGAAATGGAGTTTCATGAAGGCTGACTTAAACTGCTTTTCCAGTATACAGTGAGCTTTAGGCTGCCAGTCTTCAAGAATGAGGATGGTTTAGTTTGGAAAAGGAGAGAAAAACTGGATTATAGAAAACATCAAATAACAGGCATGGTTAACCAGAAGTCCCATTTGTGCTGTTCTGTAACACAAAACAAAGGCTAGGCAAATAAAAATGCAACTGACTTAAACCAAATCAATGCCAGTATTTTATATTTTGTGAAATGTACTGCTGTATTACCACAGCTAATTGAGTAATGAACATCCTGGGAGGAATAGGTGTTTTCATGAATAGTGCTTGCAGGAACCTTAGCCACGATAATGTTTTAAGGCAATCAGTCCTCCTGCTCTGGGAATCAACATCCAGGGACAGAATCCAAGAGACATATAGCACACACATGCAAAAACCATGAGCAAATGCACTGGGCAGGTAACAGTGTCCCCTGAAAACCTCTTGCCTGTTTTATGGTCTCAACTACTGTATGATAAGCCTGTCAATCAAATTAAGACTAAGCTCTGCCAGGCAGATGCTTCCCATTCCCCCATGGAAGAGCTTCCTCATCACCGCACTTTGCAGATCTGGTGGAAATGGAAAGGGCACACCCTCTCCAAAGGGTGCAAGGATGCTGCAGGGCCCCTAGCATTTGTGAGACTTGAAAAAGCAATTCCATTTGAGTGAGTTATATCAGTTGATAATTTTGTATTCAGTTGAGATTACAATAAACAAAAGGTGGAGGCACTGAAGAAGCAGTGGGGAGTTGTGGAAAATTAAGATACCTGCACAGGAAGAAGGAAGAGAGCATAGTGTGATACGATGCAATGGCAACAGGGGAGAAAAAAAACAAATGGCACAAGCTGAGACAGAAAAGGTTAAGTCAAAGCCATGGCAGTCTAACAAAGTTATTGTGAATTCTTCGGGGGGAGACAGATGCCACTGACAGCACGTAAGCACTCCACAGCAGAGCAGCTTCAGAAAGCACAGTAGAGGTCATTCAGAAGTGCTCCACATCTCAGAAAGCCTTTTTAAATTTAGAAGAAAAAAAAAAACAGAGTTTGACATGAGTGGTTTTTCTTCGGTTTGTTTTCCAGTTCTGCAGGTAAAGATGACACAGTAAAGCCTAGAAAGCACACGTGAGCTCTTTTCTACAGAAGCCTTGAACAGCACAGCAAGCACCTCAGCCTTAGTGAGAAGACCATGCAAGTGTGCCGCTCAAGGTGTATTTTAATACGGAACATTGCACTCCTGGGCTGTGAAATAATTAGGCTCACTTGACTTTTCTTTTTTAAAGAGAAAGAAATTCCTCAGAAGCTCTAAGATTTTAGCCTGGTACAGAAGGAGGTATGAGTAAACCATTCTCATGGGATGCCAACATAGGGTTTGAGAACTCAGTGTAAGAGGTCAAAGCCAAAGAACATTTTAATGAAAACTCCTGACAACTGATGAAAATCTTCTGCTGGTTCAAGAGAGACTTCTGTCACAGAAGGAACAGAAGTCCCAGGAAAAAGGTATTAAGTGAATACACCCAGGGAAAAAGGATATTCTGCTGAAGCAAGTACTGCGTCCCACTGAAAGCTTTGGATCTGTATCTCCATTTGGCACTACAGAATGTAATGCCAATAAAATAGGGCATTGGAAAGCCTTGCCATATTAAGAAATAGCCTAATTTATAATAAAAAGTTCTGACTGACATAATTTTTTACTCTTGCGGCAGTGATTGAAGATGTTAACATCCCTAGCTGTCCGCCTCACCCACCAGCTAGAGGTTATTGCCCCTGCAGCAAGGACAGTGAAGAAGAACATGTGTCCAATCCTTCACAGCTCCATTTCAGGAAGCAGTGTGCAATGTAACCGCGCATCTAAAGGGGCCGGAACTGCAGCACAGGCTGTGACCCGAAGCAGCTCAGGCACAAGCATATGTCCTGATATGCCAGCTCTGCCAGGAGGCAGCTTAAAGGAGTGGTCAGAGACGTGTCCATAATGACCTACTAAATGGTAAAATTCAGTAAGGAAAGTCTTTGAGTCTTGAACATTGAAGCTTTGCTATCTCTTTGGTTCTGCCGCTAATGTTGGCCGCTTGCATCATCTGTTCACTTACATCAAGCTTGAGCCCCAGCTGCCTTTGAAGACAGCTGCAGTATGACCTCAGAACAATATAATGTTAACATGGGGTCACATGTGAACCATGTCCTCTGAGATAATAACATGTGAACCAAGTCACCTGAGACAATATTCCCTCCTTCTCAATAAGCAATGTAACAAGTTAATATGGAGAATGTTCTCCTCTGCCTAAACTGAAATAATTTAGATCTAGTTTGGACATCGCTTCACTGTTGTCCAGACCTACCTGTCTCTCTGACAGAAAAAAAAAATATGGCACCTCCACACCACCCCCCCTACTGTTTCTGTGGAAGACAACAGCTTGCATATGATAATGAAGTACACAAAGCACAACCATGAAATGCAGATGGACAATATTGTCTTTAATCAGCACACACAATTTTGCATGTCTGAAGGGGCCATGGTTGAGGTGAGAAACTAATCTCATTGAGATCATTTAGCTATTCAACAGCCTTTTTTTAAAATATGTGATTTAGGGGTGTCCTGACACAATGACAACTTAGTTAATTATATCCTGCTTATATATGGTTTTGCATCTTGCTTCACAGTCATATTTAAAGCATCTTTGGTTGCCATTCCAAACTACTGCTGGTTTAGCTATGCATTATTAAACAATAATTAGGTGCTAACCTACAATGAGCTGTGTATCTGTGATGAAAAAAAGCAATCCTCAGATATGGTTTGTAAGGTACTTCACAAAGAAATTTCATGAAAACCTGTTCCTGTTAGTATATATATGCAGTGCTCCAGTAGGTGCCACATCATCTATCCCAGAGACTGAAATCCACCGATTTCTCTTGCTACAGAACAAAGAATCACAGCTCTACCCAGTGAGATGTTCCTTGAGTGATTGCTTTAGACAACTCCCTCTATCCGGCACTATGCCAAAGGCATCAACTGTATTATGAGTTTCCCCAAGTTACAACACAAATAGGAAAGCAAATTTTGTGTCTAGAACCAGGAATGGCTGAATTCCTGCACAGTCTGATGCCAAAGAAGGCCAATCAAACTAAAATTTGCTTCCTGATGCTGCCATGTGGGTTACAGCCCAAATTTCACTGCTCTGTGCAAGTGAAAATCAGGCCAGATGCATTAAAATAGAGCAGAAATGGCACATGGAACACCATGATTCTGTTAAATGGACAAGCAGTCCCACTACAGATACCACAACAGAGTTAGAGGACAGTTCACATGTCACTGACATCTTTGACAATTTTGAAACCACATTACAGTTTTTACCATCCTCTTTATCTGCACATTTCAAAAAAGTGAGAAAAATCTTGTTTCCTAAACCCCACACTTTCATGCAAGTAGAACTAAAAAAATGATCCATGAAAGATAAAAACATAATTAAACAAAATGAATTATTAATTCTTATTAATTGTTTTACTTTCACAAAATGAAAACCAGTCCTCCTCTTTTCCAGAAAGTACTATTTTTTCTTTTCCTCTTAAAGGGTCTTGGACAGTAAAAGAGAAGAGGAATGGCAGGGGTCTGGGCTGACATTTTATTTAAGTCTCTGCCTTATATGAATGAATTTGTATAAGACAGCTGAATAATTTCATGACTTGCAATATGATCAAATTGTGATTTGACCCTAATATAAACCCCCATATAGTTCTAGAGTAAAATAAATCAGTCATATAAATAAAAATACACTGATAGAAGGAGAGGATTTCTGGCTCGAAGAGATGTAATTAACAAGTGGATTTCTGATTTCTAGGTAAACTACATAGGTGTTTTAATAATTTACAATTTCTCACCACAGCCTTATTCAGAATTTATGGACCATTGCAGGTGGATGGGTTCCTGAGCTGAATAGCTCTCAGATGCCAAGGCAACACTCGACAGGTACTATAAATGCAGGTTGCCATATGGAGCTTAGCTGTACCCACGGATAATAGTAACCACTTCTCTTGTCCTCTCTGTAATGCCCTGGTGGAAGAAATGGGGTACGACACTGCCTAACTACTGTCACCTTTCATTGCCACCACAGAAGTTACCTCTCAGCTTTAGAAGGACAAAAATGCAACAGAGGAACAGTTAACAACAGAAAAAAGAGTTTTTAAAAAAATCCCCAAGTCTTCTGACTTTTAGCTACTGCTGTCATTAAATCAGGTTTGAATAGAAGAAAACCAGTCAGTAAATTCAAGGTGACCAAGCCTGATTGAAGCAGAGGGACAGCAGCCTGTGCCATTACGTCCCTCTGCCTCTAGACCGATCCTTGGTGCTGTAAACTGTTATTTACATCCTCTGCCCTGTTCAATCTGCAACTCTCTCAGGGAAGGTGACAACACTGCCCTTCTTTCACCCTATTTCTCCTTTCCCAGCAGAAGCCTTGATGCTGTTTAACTTTCAAATTCTCTGGCTGCCTTGGATGCTTAGTGTCCACCACTACAGTAGTAAGCTGGAGAGCATAAATACCTGCCAAGAGTTGCAGCAGAAGAGCTTCCCAAGCCCGAACAAAGAAAATCTGGTCTTATGGAAGTGGGAGTCAGAATCTGATCCAGGGACCTAGCTCGTACTGTGCAACAAGCCATCATAAAAAGAACAAGCTGCAGACTGCAGGCCTGTAACTCACTCCAATTGCTACAGCATTTCCTAAAGCAAAAGTGATCGTTGCAGATCCTGGACCTTCACAATCCACAGCCAGGCTCTTGCCCTCCTTTCCAGTTGTTGCCAACTTCTTCCCTTCCTTCCCCCCAGGGATCACATGGAGCAGAAGCCAACACCATTTCTATGGATTCAGCTAAGAAAGGACAGAACAAACAACTTGCAAGCATCAGACATTAGCTGAGAGGCAGCCAGAGAGACACCAAACCTTTTCACAGCAGATTGTAAGTGGTTCTTGCTTCTTGCCAGGGCAACAAATGCTACAGCCAAACAATCAGAAATTTCTGTGCTGTGCATAGCTCCATAAACAGAAGGACAACATATAATCAGCCATTTGAGCACCAAGGAAATATTCATCTTCAAGCAAACAATAATACCTCACAATTAGTCAGATGTGGGGGCAGAAAAAGTCCTCTACAGGAGGGGCTCCCATCACAGTATTTCCTTCTCAGGCACACACACAACCACCCTTCTTCCTCCCATCTATCCATCCTTTCCACCCTGGCACTCTTATTTATGTCTAGCAGCTGGAAATCCTACCTGACAATTGATTGCCAGCACCTGTACAAAGCCCTGTTACAGAGTGAGGCCAGCTGCCCTACTGTCTCTGGAAGAAGCCCATAAGCTCTGCTGTGGAGGTCCTCCTCTGGTGCTGTTGAAGCTGAATGCCTTCAGGGACTCCAGATGAGCAAGCTGTATATTCTGTTCTGCCCAGCATATCTACATTTCTAAATTTCATTCCCACAAATTGCTAGTTCTCAAGACAAGACAAGCAGGTGACAGCAGCAGCCACCTGAACAACCATTGCTCACCTGCTTAAAAACAACTTCATTACACAAGTCTAAAGCGTGATAGAGTAAATGGTAATGTGTTAGGCAGTGAGAGGACAACTTAGGTACTATGTGTAAACTGGGAGACATACAAAACTAGTGTGACTGGAGGAATTGCACGTATCATGCATACAGAATCAGTTTTAGCTTGCTTTTCTATGAATATCTCTAATGAGATTGTCTATAACAATGAAACAAACCTGAGCACTAGAGACCCATATTCTAATATAAGTGTTAATACAAACTGAGAGCATGGTTCTAGCAGAGAACAACTGGATTAGCTGCTGTCTCAATGTAATCGATTGGGAGCTAAGATAACTATGCTTTAGATTTAGATCCTAAACATATTTGCAAGTCTTGAGCCTACCCTGTGAAGAAAAAAGACATTATGCCAATATACCCACAGCAAAGAGTAATAGAGAGCACAGGAAATACCGATCCTACCCAAAAATGCTTCTACAGAGTAGATAACATTCCTCTTTCTACCTAATTTCTTTTTTTCTGATGTTCATCACCATCGCACCACAACGAGAGTATATTTAGAAAAACGAGTGGTCACACTTGTTAAAGTAGCCAGAATACTGAAATAAGGAGACAGGCAGCATGAACCTTAATCCCAAAAGTCTACCTTTGTTACAGGTATTCCTCTTCTCAAAGGGAAAGCAAAACAAGGTGTGACCTCTTAATTTCCTTATCTTTAAGTCTGTTTCCTTAAGATTCCAAGGAAACAAGACAACTGGAATCCACTCCTACTCACTCATAAGACAGGCCTCCTACTTAAATCTAAGTCATATCCATTCAAAACATCCATTTCTGGTTTTACCACAGCAGAAAGTAAATTTTCTGCTCTATGCTGTACATATCTGAAGGATCAAACTGGGACTACAGGGTTAGAAAATGGCAGCTCCTGGTTCAGGACCTGTGTTCAGTCTGTTTCAGCCTCTCAGTTTTTTAGCTAAAATGCTGCAACCCCAAAGCATCTCAGCAGCTCATATCATTCTGTAAAATGCCTGTGTTCCCCTTGCTGAGGCCTGCTCCATTCATCTTCTTGCCATCAAATCTGCTCTCACCTCTCGCTTCCTGCTGTGTCAGTACATTAAGTTCTTCTAACAGGAGGAAAATATATTAAAGAAATAATAATAGCACTGATAACGATAGTCTAAGAAATACATATTTCTTTCTCCATATTTCCCCTTGTTCGATTAGTTTCCCAGCAAGAGCAGCATTAATCACTAGGGCTACAGATAAAAGATAAAGACCAATTTGAATTTTGCAGTGTGCTACTGAGTGTGTATGTTTGCGTTCAAGCAGCAGGGAGGGAGGCAGTGGGATAACCTGTCATTTTGTATATTTATGCTGCTGGAGTCAGTCAGGACTGGTTCTCCATTGTTACCACAGATTAAGATCATTCATGTCCTTATACTTTTGTTGGAGGTCATTTTTCAGGAAAAAGAAAGGGCATTATGATCAAGTTAAATTCAAGCTATTTGTGCAAATCTCTCTGTGTGGCTTCGGCACTGAGGGTATTTCTTGGATGTCAGAAGAACACAACATACAGTAATTTTTTCTCCTTACCTGCCCTAACTCTTTTTATACTAAGTCTTCCTGTTCCAAAACAGTCAAAAAGAGCTGTTGCAAGTGAGTAGAAGAGGTGGTTTTTACATGATCTTAGTAAAAGTGTGAGAGTCCAGCTCCTCCTGACTTGATATTGCTTTGGAAGAAGCTCTGGGTTCTTGGATCTCACTACCAGCAGTTCTACTGAAATGAGTCACTGCCAGCTTGGCACAAAATCACTGCCCTTTATCTCTGGGGAAAACAGAGTGTGGAACAAAGCAGAGACTAAAAAGTAGAAGGGTGGTTACTAAGCCATGTAAGCACAAGTTTCTTTTTTCTCCAAATCTTTGTCTGTCTAAAACAGTTACTAGAAGCACCATCCTACCACCTCTAGCCATGTCACTCTTTAAATCTTGCTGTTTTCTTTCCATGTCTCTGAGAGATAGATGTATCTTGTCCTCCAGATCTTAGTTGTCTGCACTTCAGAATTCATCCTTTCTCCATCCACTTTCATATATTTAGCCATTAGAGCTTTCCCAACATCTCCTACTCCCTGGTTCACACCTCCTAATTAACTACTAGTATTCCCTGGAAATGTCCTTACCAACAAAATTGTCTCTGCAAATTGATTTCCTTAAGCAAACCAAATACAAGATGCAGCAAAATGGGCAGCACAGCACCAGTGGAAAACTCTCAAAGAAATTCTGAGGGAGGATTGTCCTTTCACGAGTCACTATAAGAGTGAAGAGCCAATAGACCAATTTTTTTCCAAAAGCACACTATAAGGAAGAAGAAAAAGAACATTTGCATCCCATGAAATAGCAAGAGAACTGAAATCTGAGTCCTCACTCCTTTGGCATTATTTTTCTGTGGAAATTTTGCGGAAACAAATCTTTCAGATTATAATAGAAGTAATTCTGCAATCAAAATGAACAGCAGCCCACCTACTCATATGCCATCTAAGGAAGGAGAGAAAGGATTAGTGGTTGAATAGCCTGTCTTGCTAATCATCACTTTGAAGAGCCATACCGTGAGACGTATCTGGCAAATCAGTGACAACTCATCCCACAGATGAAAAAAAAAGGAGCAGAAATTCTTCTGTTTCTACTGGTTAACAACACCATCATTCTACAGAAAACCCAAGGCATTAATTAGATGGTCTCAGAAAGAGGGTCTGTCACAACAGCATGGTGCGTTTCTAATTTCTGCACATTCATTCAAATATGAACTACGAAAGGGAAGAGCTACATTCCCACTTCTCAGACAGTCTTTCATATATATTTTATATATATAGATATATGCGTGTATTTTATATATATATATAAACAAACCAACCCCAAACAAAACAACAAAAAAACCCAAACCAAAACAGAACAAAACCAAATGAAAAACCACCACAAACAAAAGGGAACTATATGGTCTGGAAGCATTCTGACAATATCTGCAGCTTCTAGGCATTTCCCTGAAGTATATAAATAGCAAGCAGAGCAGATAAGCTACAAGAAAACACGAGCCAATCCTCAAACTATATTTGAGCCATAACAATTCATTCTACTCCATTTATTTCTAAACAGTTACTTTTGCAGTATTTGATCTCTCAATCATATTTTATTGCTGCACAACCATTCCAGAACAACACACTTTTCCTATCCTTTCATTTGTCTTGTGATCAACTGTATGGTCAACTATAGTAGCTTTAGATCCTAAGTACTTTATTAATCAGACTTTGAAAATAATCTTCTACGTGACTTTCAAGAATCCTTTTTGGCAGGGTAAATCACATGCCTAAATACACAAAGGAATGCTGTGCCCTAAAAAAAAAAAAAGTACATACTAATGTTATCAAGGGTATTTTCTGAGAAATACATGCCTGTCTACCTGTCTGAAGATGGTAGGTATCAGTTTACTATAGCTGTTATTACATCTTCTTATTCTTTTATTATAAAAAAGGCATGCTTTTTGGTCACCTAAAATCAAGCAAATATTTCCGTAAGTTCTTGATCAAGATAAAAAAAATTATCAACTAAAATAAAAAGAACTGCTGAAATTCTAAAAAAAAAATGCTACACCAGCCTCCCCTTCATATTCTGGGTCAAATCTTCATTTCCAAAAATTGCAGTAGAGCAAAACTGGATACACGTGTCAAAAACACCAGCTGAGATTTTGTTGCAAATCCCAAATGATTTTTCATGTCTGCCGATTAAAAGCAATGTAAACTCTACTTGTGTAGAATTTAATCAGTTTAACTCAGGCCTTGTGTAAAATATTAGTCTGAAGAAACAAAAAGACGATGTGGTTCGCAGCAGAACACAAATAGAAATGGCTGAAGTGAATATTTGACAATGCTACTATATAAAACCAGGTTATCCAAAACCTTGAGCATAAGATATGTATCAAGCAGTTGTACTATGTGTCAACTCGTGGCACTCAAGTTTGCCACACACATTTAATCAAATCCCTCCCCTGGAGTCACGAAAGAGTAGTCAACATTTAGAGCCGACTATGTTTACTAAGTTAAATGCTCAAATATCACTGTTGATAATGTCAACAAATGACAACATACACCAGCACATGCATGAGCTGTTTTACAAATACAGTGATCTTTATTACTGTAATTATGCTTAGCAGAAATACAAGGCTGAGCTTATTTCCATCATCAGTACTTGTCAGCACTTGGGAGTGTAGGCAGCTCTGGAAAAATATTACAGTAAAATCACATTCTCTTTTTGGATGGTTACTGAACTCCTGGTTCACTACAGCACTTCCAGAAGTGTAGTACACCTGTCTTCTGTAAAAAAGTGAATGAAATAATGAAAATATAGCACTATATTTTAGATTATATGAACTCTATAGGTAATCTGAGTATCTGGATCACTAGATCAATAAATATAATTTATGCACACCATATCACACCCCCATCCAATATTCAGATAAAACTTGGTGAATATTTTTATCCTTTTCCCATACAGAACATTGGCATAACATGTACATGTTTCTGGTTAGGTAGATTCTACATTACACACCAAAGATTCTGTATTTTAGTGTGCACTAAATTCATTTCTATACTACAAACTTGTGGAGTATTTACAGGTCATTTGGTATTATTGAATTAATTACTCTGTAATCTACATGAAGAGTAGTTTGCATGAAAATTTTCTATCCCACATTTGGATTCTTGCTTCCAAACTCTTTCTTTCCCTGCCCAAACCATGTTGCCATCTAATCATCACAGAAGAGATGTGACTGTGAAAAATTAAAAGCCATTTTGTGCATTTGACTGCAGCAAGTCCACCATCTCACTCAACAGGACTGTAGTGCAGGAGAAAGGATTCTACTCTGAAAGACAGTTCAGGATAGGGGCTTTGGTCTCTTTAAGAAAAAATAGTTGAGGAAGACAAAGAAAAGGAGGGATAAGAGCCAGACCATGTAATTCTCAGAGGTACCAATGGGCCAATGAAGTCAGTCTTTAAAGCAGAGACTCATCAAAAGCTCTTTTTTCATTAGAGTTTTGCAATCTTGGGATGAAAATGTCGCTAGTGACCTATAAGAAGCACAGAGTAAATGAAAGGCCAATTTCTTCCCCCCCAAATATTATTATCTATGCGTGTAAAAGAAAGTACCTAGGCAAGAACAAGGGTCAGACAATTGTATTTGTCTTAGCTGACAGTGAAAGTCTAATCAGACTGAAAAATCTTCTGTGCTATTTTCCTTTGTGATATACATGGTAAGAAAGGATTTAGCCTGGAGATGCATGTTATGGAAAGACATTAATCAAGATTATTGGAGCCTCAATTTAAAACAAAGTTAGAAGGCTGGAAAGCCTAATGGTTAAAATAAAAGTTGAGAACCTTATTCTGATCCATGTCAATGAGTTGTACTCTCCATATGCGTAATGGGCAGATCCCCTCATCCATTCATTAGAGAGAACTGTCTGCATATTATGTATCCTATAATGTCAGTTTGTTGCTCTAAGATATGGTTGAAAACATCCACAAATAATTTATTCTTTTCACCTCCAATCTACAGTTTGAACAGTGTGACAAGTGTCATTATCCTCATCTTAAAGATCAAGAAGTTGAGACATGCCCTGGATCTGTAACAGGGTACAGATCCTTTTGGTTCTGCATGGAGAGCATAACCAGAAGTTCATCTGTCCTCCCAAAAGGGTTCTGATCTCTTTTTCACAGAAAACTGTGATTTTGGTCTTGGGACCCAGTCATCCATGGTATAGGGCAGACATGTTAGGGGCCTGTCCTAAATCAGTGGGCCCTAGAGCCTCCAGAAATTTATCTGGAGCAGTTCTCCTTAAGGAGACACACACCACCTGGAATCATATCTTGGACTCGCTGAATTGAAGATGTTGTGAATGGAAGACTCAGGTACCACCATGCATGCTCTTCTAAACTAGCATTACTTAGTAACTAACTTAAAAGATATCTTTACACAAATTGTTTGAAAACTGAATGACCCAGCTGTGAACTGGACAGAACGTGCCACTGGAGAGCATATCGAGAGTCTCACAAAAAGCTTTGAGCACTGACTCACTAAATAAATTCTGAGCATGTAAGCAGTTCACATGGAAGCAGACGCCAAAAGAATGAGTGTCACTTCAACTCATTTCCATGGAAGTCTCTCAAACTCAGAAATCTCTGAACTACTTCACTAGTAATTGAAGCTCTGCTTTAAATCAGGAAATACGGACATGTGGGATACCAGGACCTTTAACAATTACTAATGAAGCAGCCCTATGAGAAGCATGGCAGCCTTGTATCAGTATGGCATGGCACAGTACGGTGACCCTCACCTTATAGCAGCCTGCACAGGACGCTGCTTGACCATGCACAGGAGCTAATGGCTTGTCTTTGAAGCTTTCTTAGGGTAACATGGCAAAGCAGAAGTCCCAGAGAGGTTATTATTACAGGATAGTCTGGTGTGTCAGGACCCTGAGAACAGCAGCAGGAATTTAGTACAACACATGTCACTTCTGAATACACTGTGGTTGAATTCAGAACAAAACGACATGTGAGAAAGTCAAATCAGCATTTCTACTCACGGGCAGCAGAGCACAAGCACCGTTTGCAGCTTACTGAAACATACATAAATCAAAACTTTTTCTCTCCCGTTTTCAGTTAATAGGAAAAGGTCAGCATTTGTTATCTTCCTTCTAGGCCTCTCTGAAGGAAATTTGAGTCACAGAAATGTCCCTATCTGTATAGCATACAGTCATATGTTTCAACTGTTTCTCACTCAAATCTTGTTTGTTCTCTGAGTTTCACTGCCTTGCAGAAATGTTATTACAAATGTTAAACCAAAATGAAGTGATAGACATTTTCAATGTTAACATCATCGCCACCAGGTATTTTCAGTAATATTATTTTCTCATCTGTCTTTGTCTTGGATGTTTGTCCAAGACAATATTCCATATTTGGGATCTTCACAAATTGAAAAGCACATCATTGTTCCATGCATAGATTGTATATTTCTAAAGCACTTCATTTTCCCAGCTGTTTTAGTCTAACTGTGCTCTAAACCACTTCTGGCAGTACTCAGACTGCCTAACTGTGGATGATATCATAGTGTACACTATGAACAGAAGAAATTTTTGGTGTTATCATGTTCGTCTGTACTTCCCAATAAGCAATGTGTAAATCTAAATCCTACTGAAATTCCCCTGGATTTTGTGTCATTTTCGGACTACAAACTTTATATTCTGCACAAACTTTATATGCATTTTGAAAAGGGGAAGCTTTAGTTACTTACATATGAAAATGAGTAACACAAATAGCACAGACACTTCTAATACAGTAAGAACAATAATTCCCTATTCTGATTCTTGCTATTTTGCATTAGATGCTTTACTTTCACTTTTCATCATGCTTGGTATTTCTACAACGAGCCAGAACCATTCTTTGCTGAGTACACATGCAGACTAAAAAGTACATTTTGGACCCAAGATGACTACAATTCAAGTGTAAAACAATATATCACACATAGATAGAGAAAAATTGATAATATGAAACAAAAAAAAAGTGACAATATTGATTGGCTTGATAAGCAACTGCTTTAGACCATCATCAGCCTAAACTCTGACAACTTTTTGGTGTGCATCATGATGAAAGGCGAGTTTAAGTAGGATTGGAAGAACAGTCTGCTGTTGCCTGGTGGATGGTATCAGGAAGCAAAAAGATTCTTATGATCAAATATAAGAAGTGAGAAAAAAATGCTTGAATCATGCTGATTAGAATGGGGAAAGAGGCTAAACTTTGACAGTCCTTGAAAGTGAAGAAAAATTGTTTATTTCTGAGCAGAGAAAGAGAAGAGAAAGCTGGAGCAAAGTAATAACTAACCGTATTCGTACTGCTCATAGCCTTAGGTAGCTATATTTTACGTTCCCCAAAGAACAAACTTGTTCTATTAGATTTTTCCACCACTTAGATCTCAAATTGTAAGCAGGCTTGACAATGGCGATGTTGAACACAAGCAAGATAAAATAACCATTAGGTATCTGAAAACCACGGCTGGAGATACTGTCCAAATGGAAAAAGACAATTTCTTCTCACTTTCACCGCACAAATAACGCAACTTAAGCTGACAGAATCAAATTTTACCAAAAGTAAGGAAGAAAGGCAAGCCATCTGTGCTGCAACAGCAATAAAAGAGCCTGATATTGAAATGCAGAAAGCTGTAATGGAGGTACATATTGACCTTTATCTTTCCTTCAGTGGGTAGCATGAAGTTTCAAAGAGTTATTGCTTTAATATCTGCTGAGATGAGGCCATTTGTTGTGGTGCATGTGTATCCAGGAAATCACTGCTCTAACCATGTTTTTAGAAGCTCTTTGACACTTTATTAAATCTTCCTGATGCTCTTTCAGCACACAATGGTCTCTACAGGCTTAGCGAACTGCCATGTGGTCAGGCAGGAAGCTTTCTGAAGAGTAAGCCAGGGTCATTTCCAGCTTGACCCAGCCTACAAAGGTCCAGAGCTACTCTCTGTTACATTCCTATAGTTAAATATAGTTCTGCTGCCTTTATAAATTACAGAAAATCTCCAATAAACTAGCAAGAGCAGGATCAGGACCACAGACTTCATTCTTCTGGAGATGTAACTGTACAAAGATTTTTCTCTAACATTAGAACAAGCTGCTGAGGAGAAGGAACCATAATTCTTTCAAAGTTTATGAAAAACATTGACCAAACCTGAAGTAATTTCCTCTCATTTAGCTGAGCCTTCATAAATCATCTGTTGGGTGTTTGAGGCTAATAACTCAATTAATCCCAATCCTGCTGCCAACTGGATCTACAGAATACCAAAGGGGGCTATGTTAAACCTTGGCTTGGAATTAATTACTGTAAGAGATGTAAATTCCACTGCAGCCAGAGGTACCTCACAGAACCACAGAATGCTTGTGGTCGCAATGGACTTCTGGAGATCATCTGGTCCAACCTCCCTGCTCAAGCAGGTCACCCAGACCCAGTTGCCCAGGGTCATGTGCAAATGGTTTTTGAATATTTACAAGGATAGGCATTCCACAACCTTTCTGAACAACCGTGCCTGTGCTTAGTTACCTTCACAGTAAAGAAGTGTTTCCTGATGTTTAGAGGAAACCTCCTGTGTTTCGGTTGATGTTCATTGTCTTTGGTCCCATCACTGGGCACCACTGTTGTCCATACACCCTCCCTTCAGTTACTTGTACACACTAATAAGTTCTCCCACGAGCCTTCTCTTCTCCAGGCTGAAAAGTCCCAGTGCTCCTGCATTTTCTCACAGGAGAGATGGTCCAGTCTCTTAACCATCTTAAAGGCGCTTTGCTGGACTCACTCCAGTAGCTCCATCTCTCTTTTGTACTGCAGAGCCCAGAACTGGACACAATACTCCAAGTGTGGCCGAACCTCGTACAGAATTAGGAGAACTATTTTTGTGTTTTCTTATCCTACATGACCAGGACTAAATAAAAAATAAAAAGAATACTCATATGTATGTATAAACACAACCAATAATGGATTAAACCTTCTGGAGCAGTTAGGAAGCAAGCGCACAACTTGCATGATTACAGATTTCAAAGTCCTTGAATTCATTAAGGTCTTCTGTCCCATGCAGCAGAAATTGTTTCAGAGAAGGAGATTGAATAATTTCAATTTTTTATCCAACTAGACAACGATATACATTTCTCTGGAGTTTTAATAAAGGCACACTCCGATTAATAATCACTCATCAGTGTCTCAGCTAGTATATGCTGGTGTCAAGGAAAGTATATCGATTTCTACAAGATAAGGTTCTGATGTAAATAAAGATTTTAAAACCAGTGTTTCATCCTAGTTGATAACATGATAGTATGCCACTGAAATAAATAGTTTTTGAAATCTTATACACTGCTCAGATAGATTATTTACATGGTTCTTTTCTTTGCACAGACAAAGAGAGCCAATTTAAGGTGTTAATTTCTAATCAGTACCACATTCTGGCTGCCACATAAGTGGTTCCAAAACCACTGCATTTTTAGGACTGAAAATGCAACATTGGCACACTTAAATCAGAACATCTGAAATTCATTTTTTTGTAGGAATGACTTTTACCAAGGATGTTGGAACTTCTCTATGTTGGAACAACTGCAGTTTGCAAGAAACTAATTTTGATAGTTTTTCTTGAAAATTTTCTACAGGAAGGCCTTAAAAGGGAACTGAAAAATGGCTCTACCTGGAAGCAATGCTTCATTGCTTTTCTCCCCATTATGAACTTCACTGTTGCAGTAGTACATACTGTCATAATAATAAATAACCATACAACCATCCCCCATTAAGCTTTGTAACTCTCTTAGGAATACATTTCTTCACATATGAAACTGCGTAAACATAGTTAAAATCATGTTCTCATTCACACTGGGGCAATCTTATGTACATAAACAGGGCTGAACTAGAACAGAAGCAAAACCTGTCCCATTCTCATGTACATGTGCCATAATAATTCATCCAGTTGTTCACCAACACAAGAAGACAACATTTTGTGTTAATTTACACTATACAATATTACTAAAACAAGGAATTACAGGAAGCATGATTCAGAGAACACAGCTCCTGTGAGTTTAGAAATGAGCAGCAAAACAAAGACTAATTAAGAACCCAAGGAAATGCAGAGGACTAACTGACTCACCTGGATGCTGGGTGGTGAACGATTTTTTCGGGTTGTAGTGGTGGCCATTGTAGTTGTGGTTTCCATGACTGTAGTAGACATTTCCGGTGGCACAGAGGTTGTAGGTGTTGTTCCCAAGATGGAAGGGACTTCCCCAACAAGTCGGACACTTCCATTGATTTTAATGTTGGGGTTGTTCTCTGCTGCCATGTTCAGCACTTTCAAGCCATTGTAATAGAGACCGGAGAGCTGGCCTTGGAAGAGACGTCCTCTATCCTTCCCTCCTATGGCTATTTGCGCCTGGGTGTTGAAGATCGTTAACTGTCGTCCTAGTGAAGGGGGGTGAATAACATTATTGCCAGACATTTCCTTCAATTTTGCATCTTACATCGAGTCCTGGCCAGAAATGATGGACAACAAAGAAGAAGATTCATTCTTGGTAGTGTTTATAATGGCTGCAGAAATACTGTGGAAATGTACTGCCTAAAGCTTCTTAATTAGAAAGATTAGCCTGAAAGCAAGGACAGCTAAAACTGAGCCTCATTCTTCAACATCCACTCACACATCAAAACTCTGGAGGACCTTTGACTCAGTCAGAAATATGAACCCATTCTTTTAGAGTTGGACCCATTTTAAACTACAAATAAGGCTTCAATATGTGGCTATTTTTCTACTATCAGTTCAGATTGCAGTACCTGTCAAGCTTTAACCCATAAATAAACCTTCTATTTTGCCTGGTTAAAGGATGGAATTAACTCATAAAGCCACTTTTCATAATGCAAAGGTTTAAAGCGGTGGCTTGAGGACAATAAAATATCAGAAAAAAAATGATGGTGATGTCAGGACTGGGTAGGAATGCTACAACAGGATCAATCATGATCTTTCACCTGTAAATTTTGTGTTGTGAAGACTCACAAATCTAAAACCAAAAAACACCAAATGCAAACATTTGTGATGTCTCTGAAAGAGCAAAGTTTTTGCAATAGTGAGGATAACATCGTGCTTCAGACTGTTAAGCTGCAGAATGCCTTACATGTGACTCCCCTCTTACAGACAGTGAAATTCAAATGTAGGCAGGCTAAGTGGTTTACTCAAGGTTCTACCTTGAGTGTTAGGAGTGATCTAATGTCATATGTTATGAAAAATATATTTATAAAAAAATAAATCTAGTAACAATTGCCAACTCACCTAGATTTTCAGGACACTTAAATCACATTCAGCCTGGACTTCTCTAGATATATTGCTTATGTTCCAGGCTACACTAGGTTGACTATGTTAAGAAATACATTGCTTCATCAATGCAAAGGCAGTGCCTATAATTTCACTGTTCCTCAGAAGATCAGGGGCATGCCACCTGAAATCTGTTGAAGTAACAGAAAACCAGACTGGGCAGAACTCAGAAAGGTTATCAATGCAGCAAGTCAATCATCATTGAAATATCTGCTGTGTTTTCTCATTTTTATGAAGTCTGCACCACATGTTCCCATCCCATTCCCACTCCCCAGTTCTCACTCACCACTTCATCTCTCTAGTCCACCCTGATGAGAGCTGCAAAATGCCACCATGTAGCAAAGCACAGCCTATAACCCACAGCTCATTCCTTCACAGCAAGAGTAGATCAAAATGTGAGGGAGAGCTCACCAATTTTGGTGGTCGTCGTGACGGGTCTCGAAGTCAAGTGGTGATGCGGTGTTGCATCATCTTATGGTGACAGGATGGACCACGGGGAAGAGAATGGGGACAAGAGAAGAAATGTATCTGAAAGGAATTCCTGTCCCCAAAGAGGGCCCTAGCTAACTAAGCAAAAATGTATGGAGAGGTGTTAACATATGGACATGTGGAGGTGGGTTGCACACCCCTTGTGCTCCTCATCCACAGATTTGTAAATGAAACACTAGGACTTGATCAGAGTGGAGTAACTGCATTGATGAAGAAATGAGAAATAAAAATGGAGGGCATCCTTCCCTGGAAAGTGTTGAAACACCTGATGCAATATTCTGCATCTCAGGCGGTTTTAAACTTACCAGAGGCCACATATGTGTATTAAAACATCAACAAACATGCACTGAAGCCACACATCCTCAGCATGTAAAAATAGAGCCTTTCTTCTTGTCTATGAGGAAAATATGATCCAATAAAAATATCCGTCAAAATATTCAGCTGTCTCAGCCCATCTGCTGTCTGAGCCAGAGGAAATGGGACTGTACACTGTAGAAGGCCAAACTATTGCCATATACCACATCCCCAGAGTTTGCTTTTCTTCTCTGTCCTGCTGTGCTTTGGACTTTTTAATGGATATTTTCCCTTTTCCTCATACATTCCCTATCTCTAGGACTATATTTCTCTCCATACTGTCTCTGCCCCTCCATACCCAGACATTTAATTTGCTACTGCTCCTTTCTTCCCACTTCACTCGCGACAGAGTGCCAAAAGGTAGAGGTGAGATGAGTAAATAACAGGGAGTTATTTCGCTCCTCTTGAGATGTTATCCCAGAAAACAGAGGGAAGATACTGACCATTCAAAGCTTTCAATTTCCATTCCTTTCTCCCCTTGAATCAATGCTGTATCATTTTTCATGTTTTACCAAAGGGAAAAGGGCTAAGTGATGATGAGGAATGAGAATTTTTGCTGTTCCAGCTGGGAGAGCTCCCCAAGCCAGGGTAGAAAAGGGGTTATTTCACTTTCATGACTCTTCTCAGCATGTCATCTATTCTAATTCAAGCTCATAGCACACTTTAGACATGCCTGTCATACCTCTTGCTTTACTTTCAAGGATGAGTAGTATATTAAGGCTGAAAAATAAATTGTTTATCTATTTCTGGGCCTTCCTCCACATCTTCTAATGCTAAAAGAAATTGTATTCCAAGGAGGTGGCCCCACTCCAGTAAAAAAACTTTCATTGTGTGTTTTGAAGTCTTCCTTGTTTGTTAAGTGGTCTTCCTGTCCAGGATTCATGCACTGCATCATATAGTCAATGCTGGAGACAGAACTGGTACTAGAACTGTGTTTGCTAAAAGAAGAATCACTTGTTGGAGTCACCTACAACCTGTCATTCCTCATTCTTCATTCTACAATGGTGTAAACGTGCATGAATAAAGACAACAGGGAAATGCATATGGAATGAGAGAAACTATTGAGAGAATATACACATAATCTGCCACCATAGGCATCTTCAAATTATTCTTTTGATGACATGGTTCTGAAGCCCTTACTTCCCCTAAGTAAAATTTTTTCGGCCACTGAATTTTACTGAGGAACTGTTTACTTTAGTAAATTCTACTAGGTGTGTAAGGTCTGAAGACTTACAGTCCTTCTCTTCCACAGAGAACTCTTCCTACTGCTATTTTAGTGTCATACTGGAGAAAAAAGATGAGCATATTTTAAGTTTCAGAGGTGTTTTGTAAATATTCCTAACAGTTCAAGCTCTAGTTTCTTTGTTTGCTCTCTCATTGACTTCTTCATTTGGAAAACTGAATACCAATGAAAAATCTTAGTGAGGTGGAACTTTTCTGTAACACTAGAAGAAATTTTAGGGCCTTATTTTGCAAATCCTAATTCATAGTAATAGTTCTTCCTTCAGAAGTATAGCCACTCACAACAATGAGACTTCACATGTGAGATTTGAAGAATTAGGGACTTCCAGGATCAGTTCTTTTGATGTGATACTTGTGGGTCTTTATTAGTTCATCCAACTGCAGAATAGGTAACATCTGTGCCTTAGCAGACACCACATACTCTGCTAAGGAAATCTGCTGGGTTTATGACTTCTTAGTTGAACAATTTAGGAATATTACTTCTTTTTACTCACATATATAATCTCAGTGAAGTTAATAGTGTTTAATGTCTTGCTTATTACTCACATAATTCAGGACTGTAAACCCGGTCCCCTCTTAAAAATATTTTAAATCTGTTTATAAAATAAAATAAAATAAAAAAAAGGAGAAGAAGAAAAAAAAAGTAGTGTTGCCACTTCAGAAAGATGTGTTATATTTGTTTTCCAAAAATGAACTATTTCATTATTGCGAATAACGTAGCAGTGGTACCAAAGTGAGACCAAATCTACAGCATTCAAAAATGTCAATTGGAAAGTGTTTCATCTTACCTCACTCAAGCCAAGAACCCATATGGGCAAGACAGCTATTATGTGTGCTGTCTCGTTGATTAATCTTTTTATTCCTCTATCCATCAGTTCATCTTCTACCATTTTGATAGCAAGCTACCCTCTCACTCATCATCTTTATAAAGTCTTCTGACAGAAGCCTTCCATGTTACATTAGTTGTTGGACAGATGACCAGATGGATGAGCAGGCTGGTGAACAGCTATGTAAATTATTCATTTTTATTATTTTTTAACTTGAGTGGTACCTAAGTTGCTGAAAATGTCTGTCTACTTTGGAATGAAGGAACAAAGCTTTATTGTCTCAGATGTTCCACTGCATGATGTCATTTCCTAACACAAAGTGTAAAGACTGAATTTCCTTTCACTTTAGTAAAAACACAGCTCTGTCCTTCTAGCCTAACACCACCCAGTGCTTGGTGAATGTTTGAATGCTCAAATATTGTCTCTTTTAGACCCTACTGCATGTGTGGTTGTCTTTTACAAAGCAGCAATATCCACAAAAAGTAGACTTCAGTTCAAAATTTCAGGATGGCTTACAAATGCAAGTGCCTTGGCATGCTTATAAGCTTAAACTTGGAGAAGCAGTGACAAAGGAAAAAAAAAGAGTCGGTGGAAAATCAAAAAGGAAAAAAAAATCAAACTAAAACCATGAAAGAAAACAAAGGTCGGTTTCTCAAGCACATGAATTGCATCAAGGAATTAGACATGCATCTATTTTAACAAAATTGAGGAAATAATTGTCTTTAGTGTTAAAGGGACTTTAGCAATTCAAACTTACCATTATCCTCTTTTTAGTGTTCAGATTTATTTATTTATTTTAGTTTGATCTTGTAAATTAACAGGGCAACCCACTGAGACTCAATAAGCATTTTCTATATACCTTTACCTTAAAATTTATTTACAAGTCAGCTGAGTAAACTGTTCTGTAAAACCCTGGTGGTCAAAAAATATTTCTGTTTTAGTTACATAAATATTTTTGTTTTTCTGTTACAGCTACTTTAGCTTTAGTTACAAATAATACACCATTGTAGACCAAACCTGAAAAGTAGGCAACACTGTCAGCTCTCATTGAAGTCAACAGGAACTGAGTGTGAACTTTGCAGAATCAGACCCTTCAAATAAAAATATTTTAGCTATAGTTAGCCACATCCTTTGTGACCTTAATTAATACTGGCTAAATCAGTGTGTTAATTCATTTAAGGTTAGAATTTTTAAAAATAAAATAAACTGTATTTTTCCAATCCTACAAAACACTGGCTTTCCCTCTTGGAAAATTTGGTAACAACCATAGCTTAAGTCAGCACAGAAAATGCAAGGACTGAGTTCAAAGGTTGCCCTCTTTTAACAGCAGTGCTAACTTAAAAGCAAACAAGAGAAGATCATGTCCTGCTTTTTCTAGGCTTCAAGGCAAGGAGTTAGTTACAGTGAGGTGTTTGGTTTTTTTTCAATACCACATTTAGTAGAGAGGAAGAAAATCTTCCTGACTTATGTTCCACTGTATTACCAAGAGCCCAGTCCAAACCCAGCTGAAAGCAGTAAGATTATTCTGTTACTTTCAACAGACGTTGGAATGGGCTCTACATCCCAGATTTTTTTTTTTCCCATCCAAATTCCTGATGAAAGAACATTACTGTACTGACACAAGTCCCATTCCAACAGGCCACTGAGATCATGCAGAACTCTCACTCAAGCCAGCTGGACTTATGCACTTCAACAAGTGTTTTGCTGAACTGAGACCAAACCCACAAGATTAGGTAGCACTGCCTGGGATTAAATTAGAGAAGAATTTGACCCATAACTTAGACAAATGTATCACTTGAGTGTTCAAACTGCACTCCAGGCAGAGCAGAAAAGCGACAGAATAATCATCTTTCTCTGTCTCTCTCACTGTAGTTTAATGAAAATGTTAAAAAATGTTTTCTTTACAACATTTAAAAAAAAATCATTTAATTATCTTAATAAGATTAGGAAACACATAGGCATAGTGGCTAATCAGACTAATGAGAAAAATGAAACTTACAGAAAGTGGTTTAACAAGTAGCTTTGAAAATTTTTAAAGAAAACTTTGATAATAAAGACATAAATGTAGTATAAAAATAAATCAAAACAGGAAAATCATGCAGTGGTTAAATTGCCATAATACATGTTGTTGCTCTTCACTCATGTTTGGTGTTTGGTTTTAGTCTTTTTAGAAAACTTCTCCTGAATTTTTTTTGCTTGTTTGTTTGTCATTACTATGATAGCAAGCTTAGAATTTAGTCCCTTTAACTGCATTTTAATAGCAATGTATTATAGCATGATTTATCAACATATGGCAGGTGGAAGCTGACACAAATTATAATGAAAATTAAAACACTCATTTATGCAGCAGGCGATTATCTTTTAAGAGACATTTATTTGCAGGCTTTAAAAATGAGGGTTTAGAATCAAATGGATTTAAAATGAAAGTTTTAATGACTGTTACCTTTTTCCTGCAGCCACTCCTCTACGGGCCGGTTATATTTGAAGGGGATTTTCTGTTTTACCATTTGGAACCGTTCACTATCAGTGTTACCTTTAAAGTTTAAAAAAAAGCTTAAAAACAATCTGAAAAGTCAATGAAATAGTTAAAACATCCTAGATTTTTTTAATGACCTTATTTAGCTATAAACAAAGAAGTGAAAGTGTGTCTACATATATATATATTTGAAAAGAGAGATATTTATCTTTAGTAAGGTGGAGAATAGTTATACATGCAATTGTCTGAGGTTCTGGAAGGTCAAAGAAGTTAAATCCTAGGAAAAAAGTATCTCGGATTCTCCTCAAATTATTGGTTTATCCAGATGGTATAGAAGGTATGTGTAATTTGTTTGGGACAAGAGACCTTGAGTGAACTCAGTGACATGAGTTAAAACATTTTGATCAGAATCTAGGATCTGATTACACAGGGACACAGCACAATATATCAGTCACACAACCCAACAGATAACTGTATTTTGATAAACCTTCTTACTGTAGTAAAAGACACGTTAGAACTAGAAACCCAGTAAACAAAAAACAAACAAAAAAAAGAGTGGAAGAAATCATAAGAAATTGATGCTGAAAGGATGTAATAGAATGAGTTTAAAAAACCCTAAGAGTGGGAAGACGGATAGAAAAAAAGTGAAGTAAAAATTAAAAAGAGGAAGAGATGTTAATTAACCATATGCAAAGGCTGGTGTTCAGTTACCAAAGACTTGGGCCTGTTGCCAGAAGAAAAAGCAGTCCAGAAACTAATTTAAATGAAAGCAGAAATAGTTACCCAAGATCTAAATTCTGTCAAATGTAGTTCTATTGTTCCATGTTGATGGATGATAGAATTATCCAGTAAAGTGCATTTTGGAGGACGGCCCTTATCAGTCGCACAATACAGAATGAAACAGGATTCATACAAACTCTTTGTCGGAATTCCCTGGCTACTGAAAAAATTGTACAGGTCAGATGGGTTGGACCAAACTCTGGTAGAAAGGAGCAGCTCAGTTTGGCTGTGGTAGGAGTGCCAGTAAACAAGTCCATCATTCTCTTATTTTTCTTCGGCTACAATCACTTTCTGACTCATCCTAGTTTTTGCTTCATGTATTATTTCTATAAAAACTCTTCAGTCAGGCATAAAAAGAGTCCATCTTTTACAAACTTCATGATAATATTGTAAAAACTAGCGTGAGCTCCTAGTTTACTGCTGGAATCTTTTTTCAACTTAAACAGACATCAAGGAAAAAAATATATATGACTAACAGCTGCCAAGGTGCTCCACCCAGTCAACAGCAGTCACTTTCATACTGCAAGTAATATGGCTGGTAAATCGCATGTGCTCAATAATCCTTACTGCATAACTGTTGCTCGGAAGCTTGCCAGTCTGTATGAGGTACCCGCTGAGCACAGCTGTCCTCTCCAGCATCATCTTGTTACTGCTGACTTTCTGGAACAGGTGAGAGGCACTATGGAGACACACCAATTATAATCCTGCAAGGATTTACCTATATTAAAGCACTCAGGAAGTGTTTCAATGGGGCTTAAAGACCTATAGTTCTCTGTGAACTCCTAAATATCTCTGTCAACATAGACTTGAACACTTAGAGAGAGTCTGCTACTATTTCTGTATTGCACATGATACATAAAGATATGGTTTCAGTAGAAATCAAGCTTATTCCCCACTTCATAGAGCATATTCTGAGTAAAGACTTCTGGTTAGATGACAGTGCATGGAAATCTTAATGTTGATGGGCAAGAACATTTTCTCTAGGGCCGAAGAAATTCTATAACACACTTCACTCGGAGCAAAAGACTCCACTAGCTCCACTTGGTACGTACATAAGCAACCTCTTACTGGAGGCAATGAAATCTTTTTCAGAATAAAGAAATATCCACAGTTCAGAGGAAGACAAGAGTCAGCCAGTGACTGACAAAAAGTGCTTCTTCCTCTATATGGAGTGCTGACTGTAGAAAGGAAAAAATGTAGTGGATTGAAATTTCTTATAAGTAGGGCATCTCACAACAACAGACCCACAAGACTAAGGTGAAAAGGAAATGGGACAATGAACAAAGATGTGACAAATAAAAAGGGGTTTCTTATAATACAGACCTAGACCTTCAAGAAATCCAGAAATGACAACTATTCCCCATCACATCTTTAAAGACTTCTTTTTTAAAAAAATCAGGTTTAATTTAATTTTATTATTATTATTATGAGGCAGATATATTCAGCAAGATTAAAATACGTATAAAAATCATACATTTAAAAGCTATGAAAAACTGAAGGACATTAGAAAATTCCAATAGGTTTAAATTGCAACATTAGTACCTGATCTATTATTTTTTGTTTTGATTTTAAATTTTATTTCAGACATTAGTAAGAATGAGTTTTAAAAACTTGTGCAAGAGAATGTGTTCACTGATATACCCAGTTACAACTTTGAGCTAAAGAACAAGGTTTCCATTGTCAAGTGCTTGGGACAGTCCGCAAATATCAATAAAAACATACAATTATTAAATTAATATTGATTTTGAGTTGTGCTTTAAAAAAATAAACACAGCGTTTGATATGAAAGTTCAAAAAGGAAATATCATGGTTTGCAACACGAAGTAACGTAAGTTCAGCATGAAGTAAGCTCATCGGACCTTTGACAGCTGAGCCATGATGTGTTTAAGGTGGATTCTTGTCCATTTTCATACATAGAAATTTTCAGTAAAAATCCTTTTGTGACCTCAGTGCAATGCCTTTCTAGAACTGAACAATACACATGTTCAGACAACCCCTTCACACAAATAATGCAGAACCCCCCTCTTTTCTCTTTGAGTCCAGTTCTGATTCAAGGCCGTACTTCAGAAAAGAATACACAGGATAAAAAAAGCGATTTAAATTTATTGTAGAAAACACATTTAATCCCATAGTTCTTTTGCATTCAGAAGCAACATGGATCTCAAAGGTCTGCAGGATATAATTTTTTATAGTAAAATTATGTTGATTAATTTTGCTACTTGTGATTTACTAAATATTTTTCCTCCCATAGATTCTAGCTGCTTAAATGATACAAGTACCAATAGGAACTGCTCATTTAATAGAAACTTTTTCCTTTTTCCTTCCTCTACACAACAAATTCCTGTTCCCGTATATCAGTGGAGTGACCTGGATTTGACAGATGGACCACCTGGTCGATAACAAATTGGCTGGAGGGTTGCACTCAAAGAGTTGCAGTCAATGGCTCCATGTCCAAGTGGAGACCAGTCATGAGTAGCGTTCCTCAGGGGTCAGTATTAGGACTGGTGACGTTTAATATCTTTGTCGGCAACATGGACAGTGGGATGGAGCACACCCTTGGCAAGTTTGACAGTGACACCAAGCTGAGTGGTGTCACTGAAGGGAAGAGGAACCTTGATGGGCTTGAGAGGTGGCCCATGCAAAATTCAAGGAGTTCAAAAATGCCAAGTGCAAGGTCCTGCACATGGGTTAGAGCAATTCCAAACACAAATGCAGGCTAAGTAGATAATGGATTGAGAGTAGCCCTGAGGAGAAGGACTTGGAGGTGTTGTTTGATGAGAAGCTCAGCATGACCTGGCAACATGCACTTAAAGCCCAGAAAGCCAACCATATCCTGGGCTATATCAAACAGAACGTGACCAGCAGGTCAAGGGAGGTGATTCTGCCCCTCTACTGCACTTTCATGAGACCCCACCCAGAGTACTGTGTCCAATTCTGGAGCCCTCAGTACGGGAAAGACACAGACCTGTTGGAGTAAGTTCAGAGGAGGGCTGTGAAGAGAATCACGGGGCTGAAGCATCTCTCCTATGAAGACAGGCTCATAGAGTTGGGGTTGTTTAGCCTGAAGAAGGTCTAAGGAGACCATATAGCTGCCTTCCAGTATATAGTAGTGACAGGACAAGGACTAATGGCTTTAAATGGAAAGAGGGTAGATTTAGGTTAGATATTAGGAAGAAATTTTTCACTACAAGGGTGGTTAGGCACTGGAACAGGTTGCCCAGAGAAGTTTCAGATCATGGCCAGGCCAGATGGGGCTTTGGGCAACCTGGTCTATTGGAAAGTGTCCTTGCCCATGGCAGGGGGACTGTAACAAGGTGATCTTTAAGGTCCAACCCAAACCATTCTATGATTCCGTAACTTATGATCTGCTTCATGATTTAGCTGCTTCTGAAGAACTTCATTCCTTCAGCTATTTTTTCTCCTTTCTCATTCAAAATTCTGAAGCACAGCCAACTCTGGCTCTGTGAGGACTGGGATAAAACAAGTCTTTTATTCCATTTAGTACTCATATGTACACATAACAGAAATCCTACTGCATTTTCTAAGTATCACATAGACCTCAGCTTTCCAACAAACTGCTAAGCACCTAGGCTTCTATGACTTAAGCATTCAAATAGTAACATTTTGAAATCTTCTGAATCCCTGAATATTTTTTAAGCTGAATATTCAAAATATTTCTAATACCACAGACACTGAAGAAGAATCTGGTGGAAGACTTCTATTTTTTTTTTTTTTGTCCCTCTTTCCCCCAAGGAAACATGGTACCTAAATCACAAAAAGCAGAGCCTAATGGTTGCCAGGCTTCTGTCTTTTTTTTTTTTTTTTTTCTAGAGGCCTCTGTATCCCTGCTTCATGGACTGTACAGATAAAAGGATCAAATTAATTTCTCACTTTAGCACTTTTTAATCTTCAATTTAGATCAAACTAAAATGGGAAAAAAAAATCAACAGATTTTCCTTGTACTAAGCGCTATTAGCAATTCCCACAGGAAATGCTTTTGATACAGTACAATAGTCCAAAGGGAGACAGTTTAAATTTACTCATAGGTAAGCAGAATTTTCTTCCAAAACCCTACAATCTTGGAAGATGTTTTGCTTTTCCGCTCATGGTTTCTTTAAGAAAACAAACAATCTTCATTGCATTAAGCTTATTTCTAAACCAAAATGGATTCTTAAGCCAAAGAAAGTTAAAGAGCAACTGAAGCTCTGAAAAATGTTGCTTCTTGGCCTAGAGACCAATCATGATAATTTACTGCCTCTTTATTGTGAAAGAGTAAGCCCAGTAAATTGTACTGGGCAGAAAGAAAGTATTAGCTTCCAGGTGGAATATTAATCCAACCTGATGTGTTCTCAAGCCTGTGAAGATGCTAAAAAAGAATACCATAAGAAAACATTAATCTGTCCTAAATTATTGCCTAAGGCTCTTTTATGAAGAGACACTACAGCAGCAGCATTTTCTTCATTGCTTTTAAGCTTTAAAAAGAATGAGACATTTTATCTAATGAGCAGTTACTAAATGAAAACTAATACGGTGATATTAATGATTTAAGAAAATGTTTCGAGATCAGTGCTCATGGTTTAAACTGATCCTACCTCTCTTTCGCTTAATGTATATGGAATTCCAGCAGGAGGGCTCATAAGTAGCTAGTGTTTGATAGCTCAGTTCACCCAGCAGACTTTAATGCCAGGTCCCTTTGAGTTTTTATGGATGCCCATAGTCTCCCTAAGATTTACATACAATTAACTGACATCAATATGGGAGGGGTGCAGACTGCAAAGTCAACCTTTGAGGGCTAAATCCTCTACTGACATAGACTGACTCAGTTCAATTCAGCCCCAAAACTCTTCTAGAGCTGATGCTGTGTGTCCTGGAAAAGGAGGCTCACATGCATCATGGAGAAGCTACCATTTTCCCTAATAGCTAATAAAGGGCATAAACACTGCAAACCACAAAATTTTCAGTAGTGTTTTTGTGACTGGGACACAATCAATCCCATTAACCACTTCTGTTTTCAGGCAGCTGCACTTTAAAACTCACAGTATACTAAATTGTCCATTTTCATATTTCATTAATTGCATATTTTGTTCTGAATAGTATGAAGTACAACTATAATTTGTTCACATTTTCACATTTTGTATTCATCAAGGAAACTGAGACAGGCCTATTAGTAAAGTTCATATTTAACACCAGATCCTTCCCTCTTCCATACTCAGGAAGGAACACTACAAGTTGCTTTAGCATCAGACCTGTTTGTGGATGGCTGTTCATTTTGTTGCATTACTGTAAGGTCACATCGTGGTTTATGTTATATAACACAGGGAATGTTTGCATTAAAATCAATCTCTACTTGCAGCAGTTTTTATAAAACACTTGAAAAAAATCTGAACTTGAAACCACAGATCTGGTTTGTACAGAAACAAAACAGGATGGCCATGCAATGAAACAAAATAATTATAAGGCAGATGATCCAGAATCTTTCTTTTTAACTACCACAAACTGCCCCCTTACAAATTCTTGCAAAGCTTCAGTTTTGGGGTGCTATGTAGGATTAATTCAAATTTGGAGTTATTTATTTTATTTGCTGTGACTGAAGAATAGCCAAGTATTGACATTGTTTATCTTCACTTCAGCTTTTAGATATTATGCTTTTCCCTCTGCCTTCACTGTTCAATAAAGTTGCATCTTTTGCTATTGAATTCTCATTTTATTTCTTGTCCTCATTTTCCCCTTAGTCCTGCATGCCCTTGACTTATCTTCAATTCCCTCTGATCACATTGTTTGCTGAGAGCCACACCTTTCCTTCCATTCATCTCACCATGGACCGGAGATAAAAGCTGACCTTCACACTGCAATGCTCCTCAGCTCACTGCCCTCATGACAAAAAACAATGAAGTCTTGGTAAAATAAGTACTAAAAATAGGAGAGAAAATTATCAAGCGAGACTACAACAGCAAAACTTACTCAGGCAACTGGAGTTGTTTCTAAGTTTCTACTGCCTCAATCAAAAGCTTTACCTTGCTGCCACTCTCTTTTTTAGCCTAAAAAATGCAGGGCCCTGTGCTGGTTTTGGGTGAGGTAATTTTCTTCATAGTAGCCAATATGGGGCTATGTTTTGGATTTGTGTTGGAAACACAAATTTTAGTTTTAGTTTTAGTTACTGCTGAGCAGGGCTTAGACAGAGCCAAGGCCTTTTCAGCTTTTCACACCACCCCACCAGTGAGCAGGCAGGGGGTGCACAAGAAGTCAGGATGGGGAACAGCTAGGACAGTTGACAGATCAAGGATATTCCATATTATATGATATCATTGATGAATATATAAAGCTGGAGGAAGAAGAAGGAAGAGGGAAGATATTCAGAGTAATGGTATTTGTCTTCCCAAGAACATGTTATGTGTGATGGAGCCTGGCTGTCTTGGAGGTGGCTGAAGGCCCGCCTGCCCATGCGGGGTGGTGAATGAATCACCTGGTTTGCTTTGCTTGCATGTGTGGCTTTTGCTTTACTCCTTAAACTCAACCCGCACGTTTCCTCATGCTTCTGATTTTCTCCCCCATCCCACTGGTGGGGAATGAGTGAGCAGCTGCGTGGTGCTTAGTTGCTGGCTGGGGATAAACCATGGCAGGTGGTACTCAAAGCAAAGAAGCATTCCGTCCAAAATCATTGGGAAATTCAAAGGCAAACTGGGAGATTAGAGTTTCTATGTCTGTCCACAGGTACAGCTAACATGGGCCACTGTGACACTAATGAGAAGACTTTGAGAAGTCATCTAATTCCTCCCTCTGCCCCAGGACAAGATTAGTAACATGTCAACCTCCCTTAGATTAATCTTTCAATCCTGTCTTGAACGACTGAGAAAACTAGTGCTTTGCCCCAATAATCTAACACAGAAGCACAATAGTAGCAAAACAAAATGTACACTCAGGCTAGCAAAGGTGGAATAAGGTTAAATCAACCTTTTTCAAGGGTGCAAAAGGAAAAAAGAATCCTTTGTGAAAAATTTTATTCAGGTCTTATTTCATATGAGCAGATTATACTGAACCATTTCAGCCCTATAGAAGCTGAGGCCATGGGCATGCGAAAAAAGCAGCCTGTGTTAGTTATCTTTTGATTTATGTTGGAAAAGTGAACTAGTGTGCAGTATAGAGAAAACAGTTCAACCTTTCTAAAGATATGAAACAATGTGAGTGTCTACATTACCAGATCTTTAAGATGTTTTGTAAGTAATGTATAAATTATTGTTTTTTCACTGACCAGGTTCAAATTAAGGCCCGCATCAGGCGGTCAAGGCTAAAGTGACTATTAAAGAACAAGTGAAACTACATATTGATATTTCTATTTTAAACAAGAACAAATTTCATTTTGCAGGAAGAGATGTGAAACACAGACCAGAATAAAATTCACTGCTACTGTCCCCAGTCCAACTTCTTTGATTCCTTTGAGAAAGGTCAGTACCTGATTTATATGACCCAGTGGTGACAAGCAGCAATAATGAAATTACAAAAGCACTTTATTTGTACTGACACTTTAAATTCTATTAACTCTGATTTATCTAGGGGTTGCTTATCGGTTTTGTGGATTATGCAAAGTCAGGGCAGAGAAACACTGGATCTAGTTTACATGTGTTGAGTTATGCACTGGAGCTACAAGAGTGTAGCTATTTTGCTTTCAGGACCACTGTGAGACTAAAACTAGAACAAATGCCTTTGCATGGTGCATGATCTGAGGTAAGAAAACTTGAGGCTTTACACCTGCTTCATGAGAAGCCAGTGGCTACTTATCACACCCCTGCAAACAAAGGCACTCAGGCAGGCAGCTAGCTTAGGTCTGACACAGCCAGCACGGAGGTAGGGCTAGAAAGGTCACCGATTCCTCCAGAACACTTGGGGCTCAGTGCACTGTGCTGCCCATGCCAGAAGCGTTCCTCTTTATGTTTATCAGGCATTACACCAAAACCAAGACTCCTTGTTGAAAGGTACCAACAGGTACTCTGCTCAGTTCCCACAGGACTTGCAGTCTCTGCCTTGGTGCTGGTGGTGATGGAGCTGGGTTTGCTTCACCAGAAACCTTCAGATGTTTCTGGATTTCATTTCCCTGTGCATGTATTATCAGGGAGATATAACAAATAGAGAAAGCACGTACAGTCCTTTCTAATGAATACAGTGCTGAGTATAGGGAGGCTGCTCAGTAACATTAATGAGAGTAATGTCTATACAGCATTTAGTCAAACGTCAGCAATAAGGACTGGAAAGCTAACCAGTTACAAATAACAGAAAGGTGAAAACCCTGTGAAAAGGGGCAAGTTCTCTAGGGCAAGTTCCAGGAAATAATTAAAAGCAAATAAGAAACTGATGAAAGAAGTAGTTCATTAAGAAGCATTTCCTAATAGATTACATATTAGAAAGTGCTACAGTCTCCTTAGAGAAATACTTGAATTATTTAAACTTTTACTTGATAAAGTGGTGGTAGATATCAGTTGATTACAGAATGGAATAAATGAGACCAAACAGGCCTTTCCCATCTCTAATTGCTACAAATCAGTGATCTTTGCCTCCTCTTGAAATCAATTCTGTTTGCATCAGCTTAGAGAAAGTGAAAGTGAATTCCAAGACTCTGTAGTGACCCAATAGGCCTTCTCAAAGACATTACTGAACAGTTTGTCAGAAGCCAGGTAGATCTGTGGAAAAGGGAACTTGTAGTTTCTGTAGATACATTTTTCCTACTCCGACCTTTTAAATCAATTTCTTTCTTGGAAGTGACCTGAGTTTCAGAAATTGCTAAGGAAATACTAAGTAGCGAAGAGGTAAAATACCACTCAGTCTGCACATGACAGACTGTTACACAGAGTGAATTTCACAAAATGTGAATTTGTACAAGTCCAACACCAGACTTTTCAGTCACCACAGTGCTCAAGGTACTCAGTAAACAGCAAAGATGTAAGTTCACTGACCCAGAAAGGTTTTCATACTCAGTGAACTGTAGAATATTTTCTATTTAAGTCTGCAAAGATAAGCAAATTGGGACTTTATCTTCACTTTACTGATTGGAACAGAGTGGTAAAAGCATTGCCCAAGATCAAAGGGAATGGCATCTATAAAGCAAAGGCTGGGATTCAGGGACTTCTGGCTCCAGTTCCATGACTGGCCCCTTTCATTTCTGACCATCCTTCCGCACAGTCGCTCTGCTTCAGTCCACAACACCAGATTTCAACAACTTTGTGCTTTCCAGGGTCCTTTAGTGAGCAGGGAGAAGGCTGATGTGGATGCAGAAGTCCCTTCTGTCAATGCATGTCAGCTGTGTCAACCTGGGATTACAGCTGGCACTGTTCTTTCTGCAGGCAATAAGATCAGAAAAGCACAAAGTTGCTGTTAAAGCCTCTAATCCCTCAGGTCAGATGTTTGTTTGCTCACTCTTACTGTGTGTGTCCGTGTGTGTGTATGAGAGAGATACAGAGAGGGAAAGAAGAAAGAGAATATATTACAACAATTCTGACCAGGAAAACTGAAACGGAACTAAGCCGGGAGAGAAACATAACTATATTAACGTCTGGGAATACACTGCACTGTGCTGTCTAGCAGGATTCTTATTTTCCAGCAATCTTATTAGCCTGACTCCCATCTGAGAAATATTTCTCCATCTTTCTTTGCCCTACATTATGCAGCTACATATTATGTATCATCAGATGACTCAACCAATAGTAATTCATCTTACTCCAGCAAAGGAGAAATTTATCAGAAAATTTTGGTGATACTGTTTATGCTTGGTACCTGGACATTCATACTGTCATGGACTAGTGGGCACAAACACATGAGAACAGCTCATAATATTTAAGCATTCATGCAGTTAGGATAAGCACACTCACATGAGCACCCGTAAGTTTTAGCCTGGAATTGTTAGCAAGACCAAGCTATCATGAGGTACCTATATCTCTTAGTATGTAAGTACTATTCACGGAAAATAGCATGGTGATGATTTCAGCAAGAAGCATCCTGGATGTCAAAGAGATACAACACAAAAACCCATGTCTTGGATCCCTATGTGCATGCAATACACCTATCTTGCACCATAGTATTTCAGGGACAGGTACTCAAAGGTCTGTAGTAGGTATAAGAATGCAATCCAAATATTTAGGGAAATACTTCAGCCTAGGGTCCCTATATTAGATACCAGAAGGGTGAGAAAAATGAGTCAGTGCCCTATGGATACTATATCTTGGCATACTTTAAGTCATCATTCTGACACAGAGCAAGCCTAGAGCTGGGGAATCGTAAAGCTCATCTCTTCATGAGTTACACTACACGCCATTGTCAAAGGTTGACATGACTTTTCACAAGCATTCACTCTGTGTTGCAAGAATCAAGATCATAAACAGAAAAAGAATCAGAGTAACAGAAAAAAATTATAGATGCCACTAAATTACCTAGGTTTTGTTTTCTCTTGGTTTAAATTTAGCTGAGCAATATGGTCTCAATGCAGCACAGTAACTTCTATCAAATTCCAGCTGGAGAGGGAGTGGGAGTATTTCCACATGATCATGTCTCCCTGAATAAATTAATGAGGGAAAAAAGAAAGCATTTGCTTCTCAACAGAGTCATACAACTGTAATAACAGTACGCATGATATAAACCATACAGCTTGTGTGACCTCATGTTTAGGTCACAAACTAAGCATAATAGTAGGACAATTTTTTTCAGAAGGACATCTTTTGGGGCATATTTTTGTTATTGACATGGTGGGTTATTGTAATTCTCTGAAGCATCAGACACTTGGCTGCTCTCAAGCTCAAGAACCTAATTAGATGAACAAACAGCCTCTGAAAAGGCAGAATAGAAACCATCCCAAATACAGGACCACCAGACAGAAGTGTCATTTTGACTATTAAAGCAAATTTTCTTCTGATGTATTTGCTATTTGTCTGTAGATTTGACATATTTGACATCCAGTCTGATTCAGGTAGATGTAAGAGTGATGCTACACTAATTCAACTAACAGCATGCAGCAATATAATACATATCTCTGTTCTTTTGGACAGCACTAACAAGAAGTTTTCTTCAAATTATTAGTACTTTCTGATAGCATTTTCTTTATCCAGGGTATAGGAAAGATAAAGTATGTTGGCTAACGTATAACTAGTATTGCCTCTGTGGCATATATTTGCATGTTAGAACAACTTTTTATGTGACTGTTACATAGCATTAATAGAGACTGCTACGTAAGAATGCTTCTTATTCCTTCTCTCCTCTTTCCCACAGCTCAAGGACTATCTGTGGCATCCTAGGTAGGAATCATACAGTCATGGCTACTTGCATGGCTATTCTGTGTGTATCCTTCCTTAGGTAAACTCCTTCTTTCAATCCTATTGCTGTTAAATAATACTTTACTGTTTGTTCTGCCTATTTACTTTACATGCCTTCATAAAAAAACCCCAGGCATTTCTTAAAGCCAAACTGACACAAATGCTGGTGCTTTATAGACTACAACTCACATGGACTTGAGGTATTTGGAGAAGGTAAGACTGTAACTCACACAGACTGACTGAATGCAGCATGTCCTAAAAGCCTGGATCAGTTTTGAAAAATGAAACTTTGACACGAAGGATGAGTACTGGAAGTCGCAATACAGCACTTTTTTTCTTTTTCTCTCTGTCTCTCCTCTGTCCTCAAAGACAGAATTTGGAAGACAGATGAGGCCCACAGCACTTGCATGCAACTGCCTAGGGATAGGGCCAAAATGGAAATGAACCCCAACATCATGCATCCTGTGGGAAACCAAAACGCAAAGTACATAGAAGTTAAACTGTGAGAATAGTGGCAACATTTAAGCTTTTTTTATTGTGTCAGATCCTATCCCATCATCCAGTATGGATGCACATGCATTAACATGCAGTAACTTGGGTGGTTTTGCATGTATTCCAAAGTATGTTTGCTTGTTGGTGACGTGTACGTTTATATCTCAATGGATATAGGGGAGCAAAACTGAATGTTCATATCATGTAGCCATATTTATCTGTTTTACAACTTTATAAATATATTATAGATGTTATGGCTCTGCAATGACAAGCTACAATCAACTCTTGATTTCATCAACTTGTCATGCTTTAATCATCCCTCTTGGCAGATCTTTCAACATATGTCACAGTACGGCTTTCAAAATGTGCTTCTCCAATGCTGTTTTATTAACCCTGTCTTTTTATATGTTTTAGACTCATTATGAAATGCAGTAAATCTGTCAAAGGCACTTTACATACCATCTCCAATTCATGCTGATAGGAAGCATCTGAGAGCTCATTTAAGTCCCACAAAATGAGTACAATATGAAAAATCAAAACCCACAAACAAATGCATGACAAGAACCCTGGGGATCACATTCAGCCCACAGGGCTAATCAAAATTCAGTGCTCTTGTTCCTAACTCATTATCCACTCACAAGGGCATTTAGATAGGAAAATATTAAGACCACAGTGAGATCTGGCAGTAGGACAAAAAATTCCCTTGAGCTTGCACATTAAGCAACTGGACTTACTAATGACTCCAAGTAGTCAAGAAAAAGATCCATGTGTCTCTTCATGGGGGCAACTGGATTCAGGCAGCCTTCTTACCGCTACTTTCTTTTCAGAAGGAAGGTTTCAGAAGTGAGATGGAGATCATAAGAGCCTAGAGTCTGAAGGAGGGAAGGGATTGCTCAAGGGGCACAAGAAGGCAGAAACCAGATTTGGGAGGTGTGCTGGTTTTGGCTGAGCTAGAGTTAATTTTCTTCATAGTAGATGGTATGGGGCTATGTTTTGGATTTGTACTGAAAACAATGTTGATAACACAGGAATGTTTAAGTTATTGCTGAGCAATGTTTACACAGAGTCAAGATCTTTCTGTTTTTCATACCACCACACCAGTGAATAGGCTGGGGTTGCACAAGAATTTGGAAGGGGGAACAGCTAGGACAGTTGAACCCAATGGACCAAAGGGATATTCCATGTCATATGACATCATGGTCAGTATGCAAAGCTGGAGGAAGAAGAAGGAAGGGGAAGAAGTTTGGAGTGAAGGTGTTTGTCTTCCCAAGTAACCATTACACATGATGGAGCCCTGCTATCCTGCAGATGGCTGAACACCTGCCTGATGATGGGAAGCAGTGAATGAATTCCTCGTTTTGCTTTGCTTGCATGTGTGGCTTTTGCTTCACTTATTAAACTGTCTTTATCTCAGCCCACAAGTTTTCTCTACTTTAAATCTTCTCATTTCCTCTCCCATCCCACCAGAGGAGAGTGAATGAGTGGCTATGTGGTGCTTAGTTGCCAGCTGGGGATAAACCACAACAGGGGAGTTGGAGAGTGAAAGACAAGGTAATAAGGAGATGCCAAAATCACTCTGGAAAAGATAGAGGGAAATTGGAGGAGGAGGAGCCAGGCTCTGCAAAGCACAGAAAACTAGTTTTATCCTCTAATAAGGTTCAGCTACCAAACATTTGGAAATCACTGAAGCAGTACGACATGAGCTGTGTAGAGGTACTGTGCAGGGTTAAGTACAAACTTAGAAAGGAAGAACTTATTGAAATGACTCAGACATCCAAATTAGTTCTGCTTTTGATCTTTCCTTGTCAATGACTCTGCCTTACTGAGATAATGAGAACTAATAATCACAATATTGCATTTTATTTACAATATCGGAGCAGATGTCAGCTGAAGAAAGGTTATGTAGTCTTCTCTTAAATCCTCCAGTGATGCTACTATTAGATCATCCAAACTTATCTTCTCCTTCTTGGCTAGTGCTTTATAAACTAAATAAAGCAAAACTGGGAGAGGTCATATCCCATTAGGCCAATCAATAACAGACAAGCTTTTAGAAACACAAGATCTTAAAAAATTACAGAGGGAGAAAATTAAAATGTCACTGACCAGAAAATCAAGAAATAAGGCTGCTTTTTTCAGCTGCATTGGACTGACTCATAAAGACTATATGTCTTCAGAAATCCTGCCTTGGTTATAATTAAAGACTATTACAGGTATAACACACTTTTCCTCCATAATTAAGGCACTTCTGTTTCTTAGAAAATTAGTGTTAACTCTGTTTCACAAACAGGAGGGTTAAATTACCCTCGTTCATATGGTCGCTGGGTGGTAAAACACACAGCACAGAAAAGCTGGTTTAGTCCCCTGTTTTACTCTTGGGAAATCTACTGTCTCCCCACATACAGGACAGAGAAAGTGAGATGAACCCAAGCCAGCATACACAAAGAATCTGGATGCAACCTTGTGAGACCTCCTGTTTCAAGGACAAGACGGGACTAGTATATAAAAATCAGCAGTCACGGCTGGAAGCTGTTTTCTACAGCTCCCCTCTATGCTTTACATCAGAAAAATCCCTGGAAAATTTTGTCTTTAACAACTACAACAATCACTGAATTATCTGAGGAAACTCCTCATCATAACAAGCTTTTGTGTGTTTTCTGTAATTCCTTTACAAATAACCTTGAGCCTTGTGTATGTCCTCTTAATATCTCAGGAGAGGATCTCACTTTCTCCTCCTCTCTTCTTCTCCTGCCTGACTTACCCCCCACCCTCCCCCCAGTTATCTCTTGCTGTCTTCTGGGTGGTTATGTTTAATCTCAGGATTAGGCAGAAGCCTGCAGTTTGCCTTGAACAGCTTATCAGCTTCCAAGAGACATTTACAGGGAGAGAAAGACTCCAGTTTTGATAGCAGTAATTGTATTTAGCTTGTAAGACACAAGGCTATTTATCTCACGGCTGGGAAATCACAGAGGGAGAGAAAGGAAATATGGCTGATAAAAACTACATAAAGCCAAAAAGAATGAAGAAAAGATACAACATCCTTCTCAAAGTCCCTCCAGTAGAAGGATAAGGTGGGAAATGGACTTCATTGAACAAAAAAATGATGCCACGTGTGGAAGGAGATTGAAAATATCAAGGGAAAAGTGATAAATAGCTTGCATAGGACAAGAAATTACCTGTTTCAAAGCAGACTATGAACTCTAGTTCAGCAGTCGCAATTGCATAAAACTCAGTGAGTCTTATTTGGAGATGGATATAACCACTTGTAGAGAAACTGAATACCAACACTCCATTTAAAGACAGCTGGAGATGTGCACACCCACATAGCCTGAAAATGAAATCTGTTTTTTGTTTTTCCCAGAAGCCTACAACAGCACCCATCATAGGTTGCAGGGTGTCATACAACACTTAATATTTAAACCCACTTAATTTTTCTTGCTTATTAAATGCCCTTTCCATTCCACATCTCCAGTATTCAGTCTGCTCTCCCCAAAACAGCTCTGTGCTCCAGTTCTCCCATGTCCAAAGCCCCATAACAGCACTGATACTGATTTAACTCAAGTTCCGTTTGTCCTACGGTATAACTGCATTTGAAAAAAAAAAAAAAAAGAAACAAAACTACAATAGTTTTGGGTGGGTATTAAAGAAAAACAATAGGATCTAGATGTTTTGAATCTTATTAAGCTGTAACACATATTCTAATTTGGTGCGATCGAAAGAGCATGCAAGCAGGATAGATTTAGCATAATCCCACTGAGAAATACTCAGCACTTCGTTGAAGTATCCAATGATCTTCAACATTAATAAAAAACCAACGAAACAAAAACCAACAAATAAAAACCACCACATTTCTGTTTGTATCCTTTTAATCATCAAAGACCTTCAATAAAGAAGGATAAAACGGAACCATGTATATCATTCAAGTGTATCAAAAGGGGAAGACCAGCACAAATATTTCACTTGTTTCCACCTTCTCTACCACTGAAGTGGATAGATGACACAACACATACGGTATCTATTAAATCTAAAATGTAGATGTTGTATGTATTTCAGCTGTCCCAAAATGATCTTTTTGGAAGTTTTCTCAAAGATGAGAGGTCATAAGGTAAAAAACAATATTTTAGAGAAACTGATAGTCATGAGATTCTTTCTAGAGCTGGTGCCTCATCACCTTTCTCTAAAATGTAAAACTATAACCTTTGCCAAACATTCTCTATAAGAGAGCGGAGGGGGGATCCAGATCATTGATAAAAATACTGAACAAAACCAGCCCTAGAACTGAGCACTAAGGAACAGCACTGGTGAGCAGTTGCCAGCCAGATGTAGCCCCATTGACTACAATCCTTTGGACCCTGCTGTTCAGCCAGTTCTTCACCCACTGTGCTGCATACTGGCTCAGCTCACAGTTGAACAACTTGTCCAGAAGGATGTTATGAGGAATAATATCAAAAGCCTTATTAAAATACAGAAAAACTACATCTACCACCTTCTTTTCATCTCCTAGGTGGGTGGCCTGATCATAGAATATCACATTAGTTAACCAGGACTTTCCCTTCGTGAACCCATGTGGACTGTGCCTGATCAGTGCATTATTCTTTAAATGTTTTTCAGTAGCACCCAGTATCATCTTCTCCATATTTTTTTCCAGGAACTGAGGTTAGAGTAACAACTCTGTAGTTCCCTGGGTCTGCCCTCACACCCTTTTTACAAATTGGAATAATATTGACTAGCTGTTTCAAGACAGAAGATTTGTTTTTAACTCTTCTGAGAATTGTTTACTGCATCAAAAACCCCAGCATTCCTAATTTAAATCTGTCTATCCCACTGTAAAGTGCCTCAAATTTGATGGATTTTACTGTAATCTGAAATAAAAGCATGTCAGATGCTTCCTCTTCCTAAACTAGCTTTCCTATCTTACCTAGTCTTGGCCCCAAATGACTCCTACTGCATTACTAAAAAGATTTATTTAGATATAGGGAAGGCTCTCAGTAAGGACATAAAAGCAAGAAAATAAGAGTGACCAAATGCAACCTGTTACCTGGGATGTGCACCAAAGAGTGAAGGCATATCTGACAACAGAAGGGAGGCAGTCATGGAAAACTGTACTTTAGGGCATAGAAATTCATACATATGTTAACAAAAGGTGTATACCCTGGCTGAGAAACACATTGTAATGACCAACCTAATAAATCAAGCATAAAGGAACTGGCTATCAGTACAGCCTATGGGAAAAAAGCCATCCCCTTATTGTGTACTTAAGGGAGAGGAGAAACAGCAAAACTAACGCAAATAAATCATAGATGGCTTAATACTTTTGGCTGATCTACACCTCAACAGCTGAACTGCAGATAGCAGCCCCAGTGCTAATGCTACTATTTGCTATCACCCAGTTCTCAGGAGCTTTGTTTCAGATACTTGTACTGGGCCGCTGTTCAGAGTCATGCTGCCCAGTAAAAGAAACTCTAGCAGGCTTGGAATGGTACAAATAGTGAGAGATCTTCCCTAATGATTTGGATTATTTCAACCCCAAAACTCAGCCAACTTTAGCTCCAAGATAATTCCCTCATTTACAATTTCTCTCTAACCCTTTTCTTCCCAACAAAGTATAAAGTTCACATTGCAGGTGACTGAGATGCAATTGGATGTTATAAAAGCACAATGTCAGTGCCTGAATTGTAAGTCCAATGCTTTTCTGTTTTCCTTCGATTTCCTTGTTTTTTAGTCGAAGTTGGAAAAATACAGTTTTGGAGTCTTTCAGTCCCATTGGGCTAGTTTCATTTAATTTCAATTTAACTGAAGACTGTGTTTTAAGGAAAGCCAATATTCTCTTTCTTTGCTCATTTAATGAATATCCCACTTTAATTTGTACTTTTCATTGAGCAAGTAATTATAAGTCTAACGTATAATCCTTCTACACGTAATAAAACTCAAAGACCAGCATGGAAGTTCCATTCAGAATTCAGCCCTGCTGCCTCCAGATTGCACCACCTGTGCTGATGAAGAAGATACTTTAGCTAGTTTATAAAATTATGCTGTAACACTGTGCAGAAAATCAATTACACATGAAATTGTTCATATTACAGAGAACATAGCATGCCCAAACATGCATGTGCTACGAATAGGATGTTTTCTAAACAGTACAAATAACTGTGTTGCCAGAACTGAAGTGATCCTATGTGTAAAATAAACGATTCCTTAGCTATTAATACACAAGTTTGATAAAAATTGCAGTTTCAGCAGTCTCCAGCTGAAACACGCTGGATTAGCCTGGGTCAACCCAACCACAAAGGTTTTTACAGAGTTGAAATTCTGCTGAACACCGGTTTGGTCTTGCATTCAGTACGAGAAGCAATACTTCAAGTTTGGTCCATGAGAGACAACAAATTATTCATTTCAAAAGCTACTGTTTGGTCTTCTTCTAAACCATTAATTGCCTAGGAAACTGAACTAATAAGAATTGGTTTCCTGTAATTATTGGGTCATTGAAGCTTTCCCAAGTCTGAGGCATTCATAATGCCTCTTTATTATATGGATATACTGGTATTTAACATGAATTGAGATCAAGCCACAGTCCTTTCCTTTGGGAGGGCTGGAACACTGCCCTCTTCCCGTGGTTATTTTGCCTATCCATGTAGGATTTTTTCAGTGTTTGTTTTTTTTTTTTTTTCCTTCACCCCCCCTCCTTTTTTTTTTTTTTTTTTTTGTTTTTTTTTTTTTCCCAATTTGGCTAAAAAAACAGTTTGAAGCAAACTGAAAAAAATAAGGGAGACACATGCACGTGCACACAGAGTATGATCCCATAAGCCTTATTTCCACAGGGACAGGTGGGAAACTTCATCATCTACAAAGAGCCAGAAACTGAAATATATGCATGAAAGGAAAAAGTGTCTGAAACAAAAAGGTGTCCTTTTCCCTTGGGCTAGAGCTGAATATACCCAATACTGGCCCAGAACACAGGATTAATGCTGCTCTATAAAACCATATATCTTCTAATGAAAACACAGCAATATATTTAGCCAAGACAGAAGCAGAAGGTACTGAGGTAGTCTCTGAATGTGATTTATTTTCCCTTTTAAAAAAAAAAAAATCTCTAAAGCAATGAGCTGAATATTTTGTTTCTTTACACCAGAGACTTACTACAGCACGTAATATTAGAAGAAAATTTATTCGTGGGGTTTTTACTGACTGTAATTGGCTGCCAAGTGGATCAGAGGTATTTTACCACAAAATAATTGATGAAAGGAGCAGAAGTAAGATGGTCAGTTTGGCCACACTTCCCTCTCTAACCAATGGACAGCAGAGCTGGAATCTAACTCTGTGTGTCTGTCATGGCAATCTTGGAAAGCTATTATTTCGCAGAAAAAAAAGGATATTTATTAAAATCTACTCTTTTGCATATATATCACTAAAACACTGACAAAGTATCATGTTGAATATGTGGCAGAGACCACCACAGGATCACTCACATAAAAAATTTTCTTGTGCTTTTTCTGAGTGGAAGAGAGAAAATTATCCCCTTGGAGTAATTTATTAGTGTGATATTGCATAAACAATTAGGACATTGCTCCTAGATTGAGGTTAAGTGGCTTGTGGGCAACTCTTACACAACTAGCAAATTGCCTCATTTTTATCACAAAATTCTTCCTTCCATCCTGGGTCATGTTCAACCTAGAAAGGAAGAACTGAAAGTTGTTTAGACTTAGTACTGGAAACCAACGAGAAGATCATAGCTTGATCTTAGACAACATGTTATTCACATGAATCCACAGAATGTGGTTAACACTGGAATTCTTTCCGTGTGCTCCTCCTGCTTTTTGTAACCATCCACATCACCAAGCCTCAACTACCTTATGCAGTCAGCATCACATACAGCAGCCAGTTTTGTTCTTGGAGTGAGTACAATCTTTTAGCATGGTGACATATAGTATCACAAGGTTGTGATTTGCCAGTGGTAGAATAAAAGATGGGACAGTGACTCAAGAGCCAGTTGTTCACTATTCCTAGTGGATTTAGGGTGATGATTTCCAAAGAGATACTGAATTGTTCTACTGCATTTTGACCTGAAGTCAACTAAGAGTTGACAGTTTCAGCTGGGTTGTCTGTCAAACTTTATATCTGCAAACCTAAAAGAGAGAGTGAAATTCCAATGATGAAAAATTACGAGGTAAGCATAAAGTCTGTTCAAATACTTGCAACTTAATCTTCCACATTCCTTATACTTCAACTCTATATCTGTATTGACAGTATCTTGGTTGTGGCTAGAGTCATCTCTCCTTTGCATAAAGTCTGCTCAAAACTTCTCCCTTAAATATGTAGAAAACATCACAAGTAGCAAAACCAAGTCTGTTGTTCAATCAGTTTGTAACTCTCTGCAGAACCAGGATACACTTAGAGACCTCTGAAATAGCAGGATCTATGTGCATCATACCACACAGTTGACATGCTTTCTTCCAGTGTAAAGGACCATTACTTTGTTTTCCAACAGACAGACTATACACTACCAGGCTAATAAATTTACTGCTAAGATGAAGAAACAAAGATTTATATAGCAACCAGTCATTATTAAACGTTGATTTGTAGGTACAGATACAGTGAAAGAGAAAAACAAAGAAGAAAAAAAAGTATGTACCTGTTGGGTAGTGTTCATTCACCGGCCAGCTGTCAACCTGAAGTGTGGCATTGCCACCATTTCTGGTAAAGCGTACTACATGGTATTTGCCATCATTTACAGGTGTGCTTTCCTCTTTAATAGAGATGTCCACTGTGCCAATATTGAAAACTACACCAATCTTGCCTTGCTCCTAAAATAAAAGAAAAAAGAAACAAATGATTGTAAATTGCTGCCTATTAGGAGAATGTTCTTGGGCTATAAAACTCTGATGGGTAATTGTGCCAGTAGATGGCACTGAAGAATACACAGAAGCATTGCTTTGAGCTTTGTCAGGACACCCTCCATTGGCTCTGCTTCAATGCAAACATTGTCTTTTGCGCTCTTCTTTACAGCATTCATCTGAACATAGCAAGTAATTTGTTCCCTTAAAACATCCCAGAAGACAGGTGAGAAATCAGGCAATAAGAACAAAGAGATGTGGATAAATAATTATTTGAACAACATCTCTTCTGATTGTTAGAAGCCACTTGTGCAACTGTCACCCGAAATGCAGCCTCAGGCAGGCTGCATCCCAAAAACTGTTTTGTTCTCTTATTCTACCAGTGAAACAAACAGTCTCCAGTCCCCCAAAAACCCAAACTGTAGGATCCAGCAGGAAGAATGCAGTAACAAGATGGACGGAATTAAAACTGAGCAAAAATGTAATTATCTGACTTTGACCACCTGAGGGAAGCTAATTGTTCTTAAACCAAATGGAAAACCTTCCAGACTTTCAATAGACAGGAATGGCCAAAGTCTTTTACTTTTCTACATCACACCCCAAGCAGTGCTTTACCAATAAAGCAGTCCTCCATAATGTTTTATCAGTCACTGACTGAAAGGGCAGTCCAGGCAAAAACAGTTGTATGAACCACAACACTTCCTCCCGCAGCTGCCCTCATATAGTTCCAAGTAACAACCATATTCAGCGACCTTAGGTTGCAAAATATACACCCAGAGTATATTCCGATTAGGTATACACATTTAATACTACTGATTTAAACAGTCCCAGAAATTCCCATCATTGTACAATATACAATTAACAGGAATATACCTTCAAGCCCTCAAGGAGAGGCATAGCATGCTGGTGTCAATGTTTAAGGAAGGCATATTAGGTGTACCACATGGATCCAAATCTGTTGCAGACAGGCAGAACTAAAATGTATCACATAGGAAGGCAATACATTTGCTAGCCATTCATACTATAAAATTGGCAATAGCTTTGTTAACTGTCTCAACAGAAAAATCAAGGAAGAAACAACAACAGAAAGTATGGCCCTCTCATATCCAAACATAACCTCTTTGAAACAGAAGAAATTTTGTTACTGTTATTACGTGGTGCATCTGTTGGGTAGGCAGAGGACTCCATCCTTCAGGGCTCTTATGCTGACTGACTTCACTGCATTCAGGTTAGCAAATCTCACCAATAAGAAAGAAACCTCTTCTCTTGCACTTGATGGCAACCTCAGACTCCTGTCCTGGATTTACTCCTGTCTCCTGCTATCAACAGACCTTTTCCTTTAAAACCCTATGTCTTCCAGTTTCTATCACTGACTTTTCCTGATTCCGATTTTACCTTGTATTTCAAAGTTTACTCATAACAAAATACTCATCATAAGTTCTTTATATCTTCAATACTGCTCTTTTTTTGGACTTTTTTTTCTTCCTTAGTCCTCAGACTACAATGCTGTTATTAGGAAAGGAAAACAAACAGTCCTGCAGCTGAAGAGGTCACTAAAATATCTGGACTGTGCTTTGACTGCTTCCAGTTTAGCACTGTTACAGTAAGGACCTTGGTTTTTCTCTTGTTATAATGGTAAACCTTAGACTCTGCTAAATGTATGCTGGATAGCAACAGCCTCACATACATTCACTCTGCTATGCTTCAGATGAACTTCCCTTCAAGATATTAATAATCTTTTTTTCCCCGGAACATGGGGTAAGTGGATTGCTGCTCCCACCAGAGGCATGAACTCAAAAACCATTTGAAAAGAATCAATCTTTCTTTTCTCATGCTACTCCAAAAATGAGGGAGTTTTCAGCAAACAGATTTATTTTAGGTAAAAACATTGCTGGCATGGCTCTACCACTTCTTTGACATATGAAGTTAGTTATGTCCCAAAACTACTTTAGTGAATCTTTTGCTGGCAACCATATAATTATCTGCATAACAATTTGTGAAGAACAAGTGATTAATTTTTGCTCAAAGAAAGTCTGCTGACCCAGTGACCTGTCTGCTGACTCCATGTGGTTTTGCAAGGTGCTGCCTTATAATCAACCTCCAAGACAACCCTTCATACAGCGTTTCAATTGCCATCAAGACATCAACCTTCTTTTGTAAACTCCCGGCCAGTCTGAGAAGAGTCCAACTTGGTGAAGGCATAATGTGAGCAGGTAAGATGAAGAGCTGCACCTTGTCTAATGGAGCAGATCTCTACCACTACAGAAGAGAAATGTTCAAGAGTTATTCGGTGGAGTGAAAGCTGCATACCTTCAAGCCCCACAGGCTTAACGAGGCAGAGATAAAAACTTGCAAGTGGGGAAAAGGATGGTGGGAAGTTTAGCTAATCTTCCCTGCAGAAGGAGAAAATGTTTCTGATCTCTCCTTTGAGGAATAGGAGATAGCACCTTTTGTTATTCCCTTTCCCCAGGCCTGAAGGAAAAACCCCATTTAAAGAGCCAGTGATAACCCAAGGATAAGAGGGCAAACTAGGAAAGAGATAAGATTCTGGAAGCAGAGGACTGCAAACCGTCAGTGGCCTTTAGTCTGATGGAGAGAAGAGGGAAATTAGCAAACTGGTGCAACCCCCATCCCAAACAGATTGCCACCCCCTCCCACAGATGAGAGAATACAGCCCTTCTAAAAGCAATGTAACACTTCATTGCACCTGCAAAATGCAAAGAATTTGTCTAGAAGAAGATCACAGGCCTCACTGAAGGCCTGCTCCAGCTCTCTTCTGCTCCCCCTTGGGCAGTGCTGCCTGCGACTCTAACGCGAGTTTTGCAGGAGCACAACTTTATTGCAGATACTGATACTGAGTAGGACTGAGTAGGAGCTTGTGATAAAAAAATGGTTCCATTCTAATTACCAGGATAAAACACAGTTTACCAAAAGCAGGGCTATCGAAGCCAAACTGCACACACAGAATTCATAGTTTATTCATGGTATTTTATATCTCCAGGACACCAGATGCTATGAAAAATCAACAATTAGTTTATGCATTTCTGGCAGACCAAAAAAAAAAAAAAAAAAGAGAGAGAGAATAAATAAATAAATAAATAAATAAATAAATAAATAAGTTTTAAAAAGAAAAAGTTAAAAAAAAGTAAAGTAAAGCAAAACCAAACCAAACCCTGACAGTGCCCATAGACACCAGCGGAAAATCCAGGATTTATTTTCAAGATCTCTTCAATTCCAGTTCCCTACACTACAATACCTCATTAAAAGCAGCTTTCACCAAGACCTACCTCCCTTCTAAATCCAAAAGACAAGCTCTACTATTAGACTTTAACACTTCATGATGGACGTGACCTTTCATTCCTTTCCCAATACATTTAGCTAGTAGATTTTCTTTCCACATTACCAAACACAGGTATTAACTGGACCAGTAAGAATGTGACAAAGAAAGACTTATCTTTGAGGCACTATCTGTAGCACTTCTGTTGTAGCTAGAGAAAAAAAAAAAATCCTAACCATACAGCAAGAGAAAAGCTAAATACAGAGCCACACAGAGTATGCAAGTTACATACTCTAAACGGGCTCAAGAGAATTTTAACAGGCAGTGTGCATTTTTCCTCTCTGCATCAGTATTCACTGGGCTGACCCAAACACTTTCCATGAAAGATGACCATTAATTAATGTTTTTGAAACCTCCAAGTGACATCAAGTGCTGGCACTGTATATTGGAAAACTGAGAACCATTTTACATATAAATAATGAAGTGAACTCAGCATTCAATCTGTATTTTACTTCTTCCCTTCTTTATGTAAGGCTGATGTACCAAAAAGGTTTTTAAAGTTCCTCAAGAATTTATCTTTTGCTGATTTGTCCCATAAAATTGCTGCCCTCAAATGCCACACTATCATTTCCTCACTTCCAGTCCTTCTGGAGATAAACTTCTGCCATGACGTCTCTAAGACTTCAAGAAAGTAATTATGATCACATAATAGAATAGTTGCAGATAAATTATAAGAACAAAAAGCAAAGTACTAGAAAGAACGCAGAAGGCCTCCCCTTTACCTCTCTATCGCACATGGTGTCCTTCCACAGGCTTCTGGCAGCAGTTTCTTGTAATATGCACTGTTACCAAAACATTTTGAACATTATTAAATTATATCAGGGCTCAACTACAGCCTGGATCAGGGGATCTGCAATCTATTGCTCGCCCTTAAGTATTATTTCACTTTTGGCAAGTTTTTATTTTACTTTTCTGTGAAACAGATTCTTCATCTGTGACAGATGGGTGTTAGCCACCTCTCTTTCCAAGCTCTACAAGCCCTGTAAATCAAAATATATTTTATTTAAACATTGATGATATCCTCTCAATCCCAACTCTTTCAGCCCTGACAGCAACTAAAATTCAAGAGGAGCACATCCTAAGATGTTCTTAGTTTCTACTTTCAGCTTTTCCAAACCCCATTCCTTTCCTCTGGAGGGACCTCAGGATCATTTCTGATGTCTGACGATTTTGCAGGTATTTTTTTTCTTTTGTTTCCCTTCACTCAAGGAAAACTAAAGCCTGTCTGCATGCAAATTGTCAGGCCTTTGCTTTCTCAGTGCTGTGCCTTTACATTTTAAAGGCATCTGTCTTTCTGTAGCAGACCATGCGGAAAGAAATTCAAATGGGGGTGGCAGTGATTTTGTAAGGTGAGTAGTATGAGTGTGTTAGAGAGGACACATATGTGAACAGCCACATGCACTCTGTGCTCTGAGAAGAGCTTTATTTTTGTGTCTTGTTTTTCTTAATGTAAAATTCAAATCTTTTGGACTGAAAGTATATAGCGAAAAGCATTTCATTTCAGAAACCTAGAAAGAGAACTCCAGGCAATAGGACAGATCCTACTCTCAGCTGCATCAATACGAATCAATAGCAATTCTGTTGAAGAAACTTGATTCCTACTGATGCAGGGGGAAGCAGTTTATTCCAGTACCTTTACATTGTTTTGTTCCTTTTCCTGAAACTAAATGTAAAAGGAAAAAAAAGAGGCATTTATAAAACATAACTGAAATCCAACTAGAATCCCAGGATAACTGTTTTCTCATATTCGTTTTACTTCATCATTTTTTAATAGTCACTACTGTGCAGACTGCCCCCTCCTCCTACCCAGGCTGGTTCCGACATGACTAGACATCAGCCCAACCTGGCAGACACTGTTCCTGGTTACTGCTGTCTGATGATCACTGCTGATTTTGCTGCTCTTATCTGAAAGTGATACAAGCTATTTCAGTACTACAACAGGCCATTTTGTCCTGTAGGAAGGTTCTGTAAACTTCTTTCTTTTTCCACAAATGCCACACACATACACTTCAACTGCTACTCTTTAAAGTCAGGAAAATGTCTTTGTTTTCTTACAACCCCAAGCACTGCTCTTCCTGGAATGGCTTCCTTCTAATTAGGTTCCTCAGACTTTCAGTCAATGTTTTCAAAAAGAAACTGAACTTTTATTTCTCTGTCTTTGGAATTTTTATTTTTGTTTTCCTCAAACTTGATTCTGGATGTTAGTCCAGCTGTCAGATCACTCACTTCTTGTGGTTTGGAGGACTTTGTGCAACAGTGCTGAATGTAGAGAGATATCCAGGAGAACTGAAGGTAGAGGTGGATATTCCACAGAGGACACATTCATTAATTACTGTATCAATTCACTTTATGTGAACTTTCACTGTAAACAGAAACTCAAAGTTCTTTACTGATTAGAAAAATAGTAAAAACCAGCATTTTGCACAGAGGACCCTTCTGAGCTGCTACTAGAACTAAATGCATGGCTGGACAGGCCTTTCCAGTATATGTATATCAATGGATTTAAGAAGGAAAAATATTAGAACCTGTATTCAGCACAGAGTATAAGGTAGTTCCTCCTACTCCAGTCTGTCTGTTCATATTTAATGCCATTTTTAATACCACTGGGAAGTAACTCCACATTCAGAATTCAGTATACATAACACTCTAGAGTTGGGTAAAGGGAGAGTTTAGTGGACAAAGTCTTCTTTTACCCAAATAATGACAGCAGGGAAGGCAGACTCAAGAACCATTACAGTCACCCTGGCAAATACAATAACAAAAACAGCAAATGTTTTTAAGGAAATGACAGGCACTGATTCTCACATAACTTGGAAGCTTTTATTTAGGGTTTCAACACTTTACAGTTATCTTGAAAGAAAGAAACAAACAAAATGTTATGAAGGTGAAAAGAAGTACATAGGCCAGCTAATTTTGTCCAATTTTTGAGGGCTATTACGAGGAACAGTGGATTGTTTGTTGTTATACACTGCTTGTTACTTCTTCTTCAAGGTGCTGAACCAAATCTACTAAATGTCAGGTACAAACCTATTTATCAGAGAGAATGATACACATAGAGGACAAAATAAATAGAAATTATTACCCCTTGGGGCCATGGTTTTTAAAAGAAGCAATTCTCACAGATACATAATTTATAAGGCTAAAAAGGACAATTGCTTTAATCTAGTCTCCTCTAAAATTTTATATGAGGCCATATATCTTGTCTGAATTGATTAGTTTTTTAACTATAGGATATATTTTAGAACAACACTTATATGTAATTTGAACATTTGCAGCTGAGGAAAGAAGCCTCAGAGTCACTGCAGTTGCTTGTTTGGTGATATTGGCCCAGTTGTTGAACATGGTCAAAAAGGCAAGTAGAATGTCAAGAATTATAACAAAAAGGAACAGTGTGCAAAAGTTATACGTTAATGTTGCACCTTTGACTTTAATTCTTTAACACAGTACACAGATCTGTACAGGCTGTTTCAGAAAGAATAAGAGGAGATATAAAAGGTCCAAAAAAGTACCACACTTGAAACTGTATATATAAAATGATAACAAATAGAGATAATTCAGCACTATTTTTTTATAACTCAGAGAATTACAAACATGAAGTAAAATAATCAGATAAAAAAGTTTAAGCAAAGAAAGTACCTTTTCAGACAGTACATAACTGAATCATGCAAGTCACTGTCAAAGGATGTTTTGGATGCCTAAGATACATTCAAAAATACACTAATTCATGGGAGGAAAGTCAATCAAGAGCCATTGAATGCAACAATGTTAAGAGAACCTCCTGATCAGCAGTTCCTTATCAGCAGATCACTACCATTTCTTTTAACTTTTACTTCCTGTATTGAAAAACCATCTAGTACCGTATTTCTATAAATGGCATGTAAGACTGTGATCAAGTTCACATTTTCTTGAAGGTCTTTAGTGATTCTTATTCATTTTGTAAAGTGGTGAAACACTGAAATCGACAACGATTAATGAGAATCTAATCTTCTTCATTGAAGGTTTAGAAAGGGTAGTTTAGATAAACACCTGACACAGCCAGGCTGCTGTATTAGTCCTGCCTCAGAGCAAGAAAATGGTTTCAGCTTCATTTTTGTGTGACTGCAAACTCTCCCTCCAGCTTTATAGAGCATAAGGGAAAACCGCTCGGCTCTCTGAGTTTCTCACTTGAAAGCAAGTTTTCCAATCCTTCATTTAATCTTCCCCATGGCCCTGAACCTCCTTTGGTTTACTGATACAGGGTGTTTCAAAAAGATGCACCCAATTTCAAAGCAGTACTTTTTGAAACATCCTGCACTTTTCTTCAAATGCAGACACCAGAAATTTTTAACTTCAGTTTACAGAAATTACACAACCACTTTGGTTTTTATGTTCAAAGACCACACCATATCTTTTGGCCACAATCTTACCACAAGGGCTCACATTTGAGGCTTATTCACCACCAACAACAGTCTTATTCAAGAGTGCTCCCTGGGAGCGTCCCTTCTATTGAAAGATTACTTCTATTCTCTGTTTTGAAACACGTCACATTACTTAGTTCAGGTAAGACATATACAAATTTCCTTGTTAAGAGCTTACCAAACTTTCCAAACTGCCCATCGCTTTTTACCGGTTGGCTGCTTATGTGGGACACAGACTATTAGATCATGCGTTTTTAGTGGCCTGTACTACAAGAAATTGTAGCACAGCAATAGAGTACCGCTAAAGTAGATCTTATTCTTTTCTGTTCTTGACGTGTTTTTTGACCAAACACCCTTGCAATGTCACAGAAATACTGAGTTACCAGTGGGATATGAACTTGCAGTTCTTTTGTTCGCTTTTACCTTATCTTCTTCTCTTCCTTTGTCTTTCCCTCTTTCAATATTTGCCTTTTGCATAATAAAAGTTCCTTTTACAAACAAAACTATCCTGAAGACAAACCAAAAAATGGACAAGAAGCCCAATTCTGTGACAACTCTACCTGGGTCAAGAGTGATTAATTAAGTATTGCTTCACTCACAATATATTTTGGCCAAAGAAGAGCATATATGGGATAGAGAAGCTGCTTGTTTTTTTCAGCTCAGATACTCTGCACCTGATAAGAGCTTTATGTATCACTGCAGGTTTTTAGGTAACATTAATATACAATATCAACAGAATTACACTTAGGAATTAATTTGGTAACAGATATTTCTGTATTTCATGTAAAGTGATGTCATCAGTACAGTTTGAGACCTTTTTTAACATCACTGACTCATAGAGACAATGAGGTCTAGTTAGGGTAGATGGCTGAAAGACAGAAAATATTTATTTTCTGCTTTTACTGCTGCTCTGCTGCACCTTGAACAAGCCACTTCCGTTTCTCTCCCTCAATTTTGTCTTTCTATATTATGAAGCCACAGGCTTATCAAACAGTATATTTGTATATTATCTACTACAGTGGAGCCCTGATATCCAGTGGGGCCTCCAGATGTAGTTGCAGTACAAATAATTAACATCAAGCAGAGCATCCTGATCTACAGCATCATCATTACCGTGACGAGGTTTGTACTAAGCTCACCTTAAATCCATTTCCTCAAAATCTGGGGAACACTGTGGCACATCTAGTTGTTGTTACTTAAATCTGACACCCGCTGAGCAAAGCCTAGTAACCAGTGATATTCAGCGGTCTTAAAAGGGAGGCTTGTTTCTGTGCTATGCAGTGCCTAGGACTGTGTGCCCAATTACATCGTTTCTTTCCATGACCTACGAAAGCACCAGTACACTGCTAGTGTATTATCAGGTGGTAAAATGTTACAAGAAATACATGCAGGTGTGTTTAGGCTATACAATTTGTGGGAAAAAATGTTGTTACACAGCTGGTGAAGCTCCAGCCATGAGGCTGTTAATCCCTCTCATGTAAAGATATCATAACACAAGTAAAAAAACCAGAAATTAGCAGCATGCTGAAAAGGTGCATTTCCTAGGGAAACAGAATGCAAAACAAACCAAGAAAGTAATACCTGTCCATTGCCTCACTAGAAAATACATGATGCAGATAGTTACTTTGTTCCCGCAGTTTACAATATGCATCATTAAAGCCTGCCCTATCTGACAGTGCGAACTCCAACTATTATTAGGATTAAACATTCTGATGGTGTCTTTTGAAAATATTAATATTATATCCTGGAAAGTTTCGTGAAATGACACCGTATGATTTTGGACTAGGGCAGAAGCAGGAACCATTCTGAATGGTGATGGCTGCTGTTGTCCTAAAGGACTGAGCCAACATACACTGTGTACTGCATTTTAAACTCAAAGCATCCAAAGCTGCTGTACCCGTATGGCATTACAGAATTTGGCTGCTGAAAAGCAGGTCTTTACCTATCTGTGTCTAAGTGCTGCCGTGTATTTCATTCTTCAGACAACGTGACCAGCTGCTAAAATGTCACATCCACTCAATAACAAAATTACTGTAGTAGTAAGTCAGATTTTAGTAGGGTACAAGAAAAAGCAACTTGCTCAAAAGCAGATATCTTCCAGGAGAAAATATGTCCATCCACCTCCCAAAGTCTTCCTTGGAGTTTTAATCCACTAGGTAACGTTGCCAACTATTTATGTTGACAGAAGCTAAAGTGGTAGTTACACAAAATATGGCATCAAAGATCTGACACAGGCAGAGTGGAATAAACTATGTACTTTAACTACTAGGCTTCCTTATCAAGAACATTGGTACAATTGTGAGATGTCTGTGGGCTGAAAGCACAGCGTATATCACTCTGTAACAGCAACCAGGGCTGTCCATCTCAACCCGTAACCCACAGAAAAGTGAGCACTTATCAAGAAGATGGCATTAGAAAAGGACACTGCTGTCTGACAGTGAAGGTGATCACAAATATCAGCTTGCCACCATCCAATTACCCCAAGCACAGTAGATATAAAAGTGCAAGGGCTGAAGCGGCATTGGACAAAATTAGTCCTTTTAAACTCAGTTTTGCATAGACTGTATTTCTTTGTAAACTCTCTTCAACCCTTAATCATAAACAGTGTTGCAGGCTTTCAGCGTGTTCCAAAAATATTTGTTCAGAGGTACTATATGACTAAGCACTATATATCACTATATTTTCCTTTTTCAGTGTGGTTTTCTCATGGAATTCAAATAGAATTTCATGCATCCAAGGTCAACGTTCCTTTTGAAATCTACTAAAGAGATTTCATGGACTGTATATAGTATCAACAGCATATTGTAAACAAAGTAGTTGTCTACCTGATAAGAGTTTTGAGCTGAGGTTCAATAGGCCTTTCCAATAAGACAAAATAATGAGGAAAATATGAGTACATGTAAACACAAAGAGTGCCTGGATTCAGTAAGTTTATTTCTAGCTTTTCAAAGCTTGTTTTATTTAAACTGCAAATTTTTTTTAAAGGAAGTGTAATGGGGCTTTTGAGATGCGGCTGGACTCCAGTGGATGGATTTTCCAATTCTGAATCAACCTTTCCTAAGATTTCGAATGAGAGTAGAAAATACAGAACAGTACCTGAACATTGCAGAATAGGAAACTTATATTTCTAATGAAAATACCCTAATTACCCTAAATAATTTCTCTGCAGATTTTTTAATTTTCTATAACAGAGCACTACTTGGTAAGGAACAGTGGAATAAGAGAAGCACATGGTGCTTTTGAACACACAGGTCACCAAGGAGGCCATATTTTCCAACACGTGGATCTTGGAATCCAGAGACAAAGAGAAATGACTTGACTAAATTTTACAGAAATCAAGAGAAGATACAGGAACAGAGCAACAAATTAAGAAGTCCTTTAATTCTTATGTCTGTAACTTGTCATTTACATTACCTTGACCTTGCTGTCAAAGAACGTTTCAAACTTTCATGTTTTATACGCCCATAGTATGCGCTACCTACTAAATGAATTCACATAGAATCCTCCCATTTTCCTTGACAGCCTTTATATGCAGCTCAATGCATGTTTTCTATGATCCACTGTTGAGGAGTCTCTGTCTAGTGTTTTGTGGTGCCCATTCAACCTGAGCACCTCTACCCACAGAGTGGCATTTGGCCCCTCCAATCCCAAAGTCATTTTTACATTCATCTTCACCAAAACTGAAAAAGCTGCATCTGCATCTTGTCATAAACAGCACTTTACACCACGGCTGAATTTTCCTACAGAGAAAAGATGCTCATTTTACTGAATCAATATGGACCACTAGCGAAAAAGTTATGATTTGGCGATTTGTGTATTTGTTTTGTGTTGTGGAATTTGCTTACTGTAAAGCTGCTTGGCAAAGTGGTATAGCCAGAGATCCTTGCCAAGTTTGTATCATGTTTGTTAGATCAGAACTTGTGATTTCAAACTGAAACTTGATTTTGGGAAGGGATGTCATACAGAAAGCTGAAGTACTTCCAAGACTAATTTTTTTGCATTGTACATGTGAGAAGGAGTAGAGAGTAGGAGTAGAGGTACAGTTTCTGTACCTTTTTCTGATACCTTATCTTCTGTACCTTCTAGGAAAAAAAGTTATGAGATGTGAAAGGACAACCAATATACCAAAGGAAACTGCTTTCTTTGGACTATGCTAAGAGCCTAATCCTTTTGCAGTCCCAGCTGCCCTTAGATAATGAGGGTCTTCTAGATTCTCTAACACTTTGAAATCAGTGGGAGAGAAACACAAGTGAATTAAGCATGAGGACACACTCCTTGATTCACCTTCCCTCTCCATACAGCCACTCATTCACATTATCTTCTGTGGGAAGAAGCTATGTTTCACCGGGCCTTCAGGAAGAGACAAAGGACCACCTTTACAGACAATCCTCTGTCCATAAATCATTGTCGCTACCATTAGGAGCACCAGAGTAAAGGCAGCTCAGGGCGTGGGAGGTAAGACCAGTACAGAAGCAATCTATTCCGTGATCTGGACAGAGTTTTTGTGAGTAAACTGAAATAGCCAATGGAACTCAGAGCTACAGGACTGTTGTCATTTGAACTACACTGTTTGTGCTTACATACTGGAAGGAAAAATTTTCTTGCCTTTGTCCAGCACGCAGTTCCTCTCATTCATCATTTTGTCAGCATGCTGTTGAAATTAATAGGTCAAACCCTGACATTTGTATTCAGGACAAAGCTCTACAGAGGATCTAGATCTGAAAAAGGATTTAGCTTGATCCTGTATGTTCACCACAAAATATCATAGTCTTTAGAAGTCAGATTTTGAAGAATGCCATTTTGTTTAGGGAAATAAGAATAAGCTGTGCCTTATCTTTTTGCAATGATACAACCATAGTCCCAACTCCCCAGCTTTTTTCCTTCCTACAGAGTCCATCCCCCTGACTAGTTGATTGGGATAGTCAATTAAAATGTAACAGGTTTATTACATGAAATACAAATGAAAAAGAGATAAGGGTGTTGGATGTCTGTGGTCAGTTATTACAGCTGTTGTCTAAAGCTGTTCTTCATGCAGATTGAGGCCAGTATTGGCACCATAAGGCACAGGAGTTTGGGCTTGGAAGGCAGATATAACAGTCTACCGATAAAAGGAATTAAAACCAAAGAAGCATGCTGGCTAGCAAGCCAGTCTGACAGATTGAACTGTTGATCACCTTGCTGATTTCTGCACCTCTACACCTTAACCAGATCTCCAGGATCCCACCTCAATTCCTACTGCTTTCCTTTCATGTCTGCCTGCAAAGAGGAAACCGAGAAGTCTTAGCTGGAAAAGGGCTAAAGCCAGTAATGATTCCAGCAGATGCATCCAGACAGCAGCCAGTCAGTTGGTGAGGCTGGCTTGGGTGAACATCTTATAAAACACTATGAATAATGCTTGTTCCTTGAAAACCTTACCACAACCTGGATAGCTAAGTGTTTTAGAAAATGGTAATTTGGGCACTTTCATTGGTGAGATACAAAGAAGAATAAAGTGATGGAGATCAGCAGCTGTCCCTAGAGCGAGACTCTTACTACAGCTTCTATGGTAAGGCAGGTAGGAGTATGACACCCCAGATCTTAGTGAGTAACAGGATGCCCTGTACATCATAAAGTCATTCAGCCACTGCTGCCACTGAAGCCAAGGTCTTAATCCTTTGTGTTAGATGTGGTCCAGGTTCCTGTGGGATTAAAACTTTATTGTGACCTTTTTTTCTCCTGAACAGTTTTAACAGTAATCCTGGATAATCTTCCTTCTCACATGATTCTCCTTCTTGTCATATCAGAGTTTGGACTTGTTTCTTCTCCCCGGTGGATTCCCTGTTTAATTTCTATTGGCATCTTTCATCATCTTCATTTTAGAAGACCCAAACTACATTGTAACAGGAAGAGGCTTCTCTGAAATCTGGTAAAATCACAGAATGATTTTACTGGACACTTAAGATTTTCTGAATGTTTACATCAAAAGAGGAAAAGCTGGTTTTAGTTGACACTCTTGATAAGCAAATATTAAATGGATAATTAAAAATTACCTGCTTTCTCAACCTTACTGATCAGCCTGCCTATGTCCATGCATGATAGCGTAAAAGAGTTAGTAGCCACATCCTTCCAATGTCTCTGCTATATCTATGCTACGGACAGACTATGACCTTCAAGAACTTTTTAAAGGGTAACTACCAGCCAGCTCAGTAGAAATTTTAATGCTGCCAGTTTAAAAATAAATACATCAGAAATTATATCATAGTGAAACCAGAGTCATTTACTTCTTAGAGCACTGGTTTTCACCTGAGGACACCATGCATCTTCAAGATTCAAAAGATTATTCTGCAAATTGGTGTACAATGCCAGTGACACAGCCTTGTCAAAATACACTATAAAGAAAACAGTACCAACAATACAAAACAGACAGTACGTGTATGGATGTGGGATATGTTTGTAGCTATCTTGCATTCCTGGTTTTCGCATATTACAACAGGAAAATGACAAGGAAAGGAGAAAATCCAACAAAATAGAATGTGTCTGTTTTTCGCAAAGTTCCTGTTCATCTCTGTGGAATCTCACTGCTCCTCTAAATAAATATCATTATCTTCAAATTGCTTTGTACGTCATCGCAATATTAATAATTGAAGATTCTCCTTCAGAAAATGGATACAGTTTTTTTGGGAATGAATAATATAAAGAAGTTTATGCTGATCCACTAAACATCAGTCATGCTCTTGTACCAAAGCAGAATGCAGTACATGACACAAAGCTCCAGGAAATACAAGTAACACCAACCCACATGCAGAGATAACCTATACTATAGCTTTAAGGTTGGATAAAACAAGCAGATTGTGGTTCTATATCATGATATTATGACGGTCTTTTTTCGCACTGTAACACAAGTTAACATAATTACAGTTTCCCTAAATAGATGGGTACAAATGACAGCCTGAATTCACAGCAAATTCCTACATCAGGGCTTTGAAAGTTTCAAAAGAGTTTGTACAGCTTCTCACCATCGAGCCTCATGCAGTAACCAAGAACTGTCCCAGCACATGAAAGGAGACCATCAACGAACGGCCAGAATGCTTCAGGTGGTACAACAGCTGATTTAACATTTCAGCTGTGTTTTGAAAGAAAAACATTAAAGATGTCAAAGAATAAGCATTATACTCGTTCTTAAAGTTTTCAGATTTTCTGAAGAAATATTAATAAAAAAATTACAGTGGTTTCATTTCATTACCCAAATATTGTTAGAACATTTGAATTTTTAGGCATGTTACTTATTCTTCCACTTGGTCTTCATTTTCATCTCCCCTTTTCCTTCAAAGAAAAAAAGGAGGCAGAAAAGATGACAAAATGAGATAAAGTGAAAATGTTCTTACCATTTATAAACCTAGGATTGAGGTATTTATTTTATCTGAACACATGATTTTCTAAAAAAAGCAGCAAAATTTACTTTCAGTGGAAAATGTTTAAGCTCTAAAAATATGTCCAGTCAAAAAATGGCCTTGTTATGTTTGTTTATTTTTACCTTTCCCTCACAATAAAATATGTGGGTTTCTCAAACTGGAATTACATGCAGAGCATAACCACTTTGAACTGGTAACTAGCTCTACTATTGCCTCAAAAAAGACACATCATGATGATCTTTTAGTACACAGTATTTACTCGGTGCAGTAATGGCTAGTGCTAAAAAGGCTGGCTATCCTTAATCTCCCTGCCAAACTTTGGGCAGTGTATCTCAAGAGACCACTAAGAAGAATTACTATCACAGGAGATAACATTGCCATCCTTCTAATAAGGACTCTTGTTGACATTGAAGCATGTGCTACGTGGTGGCAAGGGAAAGTTTGTTGAATACGTTTCATTCTGGAGTTTGCTCAAATTTGTTGGTAGTACAAATAAGGGCTGCCTGGAATAGAGAGCTGGGCCACACTCTAAATGTGATATTAATTCTTCATAGATTAAGTTAGCTTAGCGGTTTCACACAGTTTTCTGCTAGAACCCAACATTTTTGTCTGCCATAACTACAACAATGCAATAGGAGAAAACTATTTGAATATAATTTCTTCAGGTAAAGTTACTTGCATCTCATGGTGTTTTGGTGTTTTTAAAAATGTATTTATCAATTCACTTTTACTATGATGCAGTTTCTTCTTTCAAGTGACAGAGTCTTGGATTGTTTGGGGGTTATTTTGTTTTTAATACTGCATCTTAAACACTTAAAGATGCCACCTTAACGTCGTGGCTTCAGTATCACAGTCAGTGGTTGAGAGCTCTGCAGCCTTCAAGGTGGTATTAGATGTATGCACTTTTCGCAGCCTTCAGAACTACATTTCTTTCTTTCTTTGTGAAATAAGGTAAGTGGTTTCAAATAGAGAATATTTAAGCCTTGCCCTCTTTCTAGCAAACACTTCGCCAACAGAATGATCTGAAGTAGGACAAAAGCATGAAAGAGCCTTTATTGCTTTTGTGAGAACGTTTAATAGCAATCAATACCTGTATTTACAAAAGAAAAGAAAGAACTGATGAGGGAAATCGATAAACCAGGAGCTATGTCTTGATCTGGATTAAAGTGATAGAGGAGCTGTGCCAAGTGTCTCCTGTGAAGCGCCAAGTGTCTCCCCATATTTCTGGATAATTTTATAGACGTGTAAGATACAGTACTTTTTTTTTAAAAAAAAAAAAAAACAAAAAACATCCAACAGCATGGAACAAGCAAAACCATCAATGAAGACTCCTACATGCCATCCTCACTACCTGAGGAACCTTCTGGGAGGAAAAGGAGTGGGATTCAAACCCTACAACCCATTCTCTTTTCAGGATTTCAAGAGTAAAGAGCTCCAAATTATTCTTAATGCATACTAAAGCAGACTGGTTTCCGAGGATTTCGTATTTTCCAACCATTATCAACTGGGCTGAGACTCTAACTCCTTTGCTGGAGACTACCAAACAGTTACAAAAGAACCGTGATCTTCTGTTATTACCTTCGTGGATTGAGTTCAACTGTTAACTAGAAGAGAAGGGCATTGTTTAATCCTGGCACCATTCCTTTGACTTCAGTGATGTTTATCTAAAAACACATTTGGCTTGAAAACTGTTGCTTTAAATTGATCCTCTGAGTCTTTTTAACTCTGTCAGCAGTTGAGGATTGGGTATATTGCATTATTTTCTAAGATTTACCTGTGGTTTATTTGCAAAAGCCACTTCTCTATCATTGTATTGACACACAAATGGAACCTGCACTTAACCCTGCCACATTTGCTAACTGAAAACAAATCAAAGATTTCCACTCTTCGTTTTCAAAATGATGAACTTTTTTCTGTCCAACTCAGACAACCATAGCATATCCAGATCAGTCACTTTCCAGAAATTATGTAAGCCACAATAGCACTAACACCTCAGAACATTTCCATCTTTTGACTATGGGTTTATGTGTACTTTTCTTGCTGTGAAGATCAATTTCGATAAAAACATTCTGCAGTCCCATTTGTCTATGTCACTTATAAGTTACAGAAGTTCATACTGCTTTTTGTGTTCTATACAAGGGTTTGAACAATTATCTGCATTTCTCCTTCCTGAAGAGCCTCTCATAAAGCTATGAAAAGGAAAAATGGGGGAAATAAAGGAGGAGGCAGTGTCACATCAACACCACGTACACAAAAGCATCAACACCATGTACCAAAATACTACTGTTAGTACAGTGCCTCTAGCTGAAAAACAGAACAGATGCAATGACTCATGTTACTAAAGGTACAGTGCTTGCAATCAGAGCTCAGTTTCCTGGACTGTTAAATCAGCAACTTCCCTGAGTGCCAAATTAAATATTTTTAAAAGGTTTTTCAAAGTTACAGTTGATTACATTTGGGCATGCTGATCTTAACGATGTCATGTTAAATATTTTCTTTTTAATTAAGGTAATTGCTAAGCTCTGAGGATGAGTATTGTTTTTCACTTCATTAATTTTACTGTTAAATGGAAAATAAGATATAGAAACAGACCAGCAAAGCAGCATGACAAAAGGGACCTTTCGGTTAGCCTGAAACATCACCACAAGGCTCATGGGTTCAGAGCAACCAGTTTTTAACACTGGGCAGGCTGAATACAGAATACAGAATAATGCACAAAACTGAAAATGTAAGTCAAGCACTTTGATTCATCTTTTCTGATTAACAGACAGCTAATGAAACTAAGATATCAATTTACTTTATTATTTAACACAATGCTCAATCATAATCTAGGCACATACTTCCTACCAAATGTTAAGACCATTACATTAGGAGTTAACATTCATACAGATAACAAAAGTTTACAGGGACGTGGTTTTCTTTTCAAGAAATCAAGAATGAACACTCTTGTGCTCCACGGTATACAATGAGCTGATAGTGCTTAGAAATAAACTTTTGCAAGAGTCTAAACAGGGAATTCCTTCCTCTCCTTGTGTTGGCTTGGTAAAGGTTGCTGATCTAGAAATGCCCTTCTGGAATGGGCTGACAGTATTTCTGCATTCAAAATCAGCATTCTACATATAGGGGCACTTCTTACAAGCTTTCATAATGGATTTTTATGATATTTTATTATATTTATCACATTTTATTTTATTACTGTTTTTATAAGCAGTAAATGCTCAGTCCAATTTTTCAAAATTAGGCCCACCTACCTCATCCAAAAATGCACTGAAAAGACGCTCCTTTACCCTTCACAGTTATTAGGGGAAAAGTATTAACCTAAATAGTAAGATGAGTAAACATCTTCCCTCATGCTCTCTTTTTGTAAGCATCGCATCACTCTTGCTCACAGGATTTATTACAGTTTAAGTGATGATTCTCATTGGATCCATTCCTGAAAACACTGGTAGCACAGCGCTGCTCACCAGTAAAGGTGGACAGCTGGTAGAGCATTTACTCCAGGGTCTGTGAAACAGCAAGTCACCTGTTTTTGAGAAGGAAATAATGGTTTAGTTAATGAATTGGAGAGCTGCAGGTCAGAAGATCTTAGTCCTACCCCTTATGCTGGAAGGGACTTGCTGTTTAACTTGCCCGAAGCGTAATAGTATTTTTTCCCAAATTTCTTTTTCTTTAAAATGAGAACAATGTTTTTATTAAATGACTGTAGTCTGCTCATTAATGTTTATAAATACATAAAGGGTGAGTGTCACGAGGATGGAGCCAGGCTCTGCTCAGTGACAATCAATTGTAAGACAAGGGGTAATGGGTTCAAATTGGAACACAAGAGGTTTCACTTACATTTGAGAAGAAACTTCTTCTCAGTGAGGGTAACAGAACACTGGAACAGGTTGCCCAGGGGGGTTGTGGAGTCTCCTACTATGGAAATATTCAAAACCTGCCTGGACACATTCCTGTGTAACCTCATCTAGGTGTTCCTGCTCCGGCAGGAGGATTGGACTAGATGATCTTTTGAGGTCCCTTCCAATCCCTGACATTCTGTGATTCTGTGTGCTCAGAGATCCCAGAATGGGAGAATTCTAGACAACTGCAAACTTCATGCAAGAATTGTCTGACCTCTTACTGAAATATTTGCAGGTTTGTTTGCAGGCTGAACAGTTCCTGATAGCAGGGTAGCTTGTTTCACTGCTCTGTCCACCCATTCTGTCTGCAGCTGTTCTCAGGGGACACATATAATAATCACATTTGTTGCGATGGCAATGGTGATAATGATACCGTGTGCACTAATGAAAGGTAAGTACATATTTCAGTTTCTGTGAGGGCTGGTGCTTGGGCAACACTGCCTGTCAGCCGTCTCTGTCCACAGCACAACCTGTAATTTAGTTAACAAAATGAGCCATTTCACAGATCAATCATTATCCTGCCTGTCTTTATCCACTGACTGTTGTTGCCTGTGGTAAACATAGTAGGCGTTACAAACAAGGTCTTTTCGGGTGGAAAGGATGAAAAAATAAACATAGAAAAAACCAGGACTCTCGTCTAATCTGATCTGCCTATTCAGAATTTTTTTACTATAGTGCTGAAACTTCTGCTTCTTCTCATCCCTAAAGTAAAGCAAAAGCAACTTGAGCATATAATTTATTCCTAATTGTTCATCTTCCCTTCTAGCTTCTTCAACACTTATACAGGGTTTTGTGTTCTATCTGTGGTCTGACCAGAAATTCTTAATAAAAAGTTGTTTCTTCTTTATATCCGTCATGTGTTTTCAGATCCAGGTAGATGCTATAGTTCATTTCGTTTCCTAGCCTGATGGACTTCTAGAGGTCAAACAGCTTCAGTGGTCATCAAGAAAAAATGTTTGACCCTATGGATGTTTCACCTCCCACGTACATGAAAGCTGAGGAAGGAAGTCAGAACCTTTCACTGATTTAACTTTTCTGTCTGTTGATGGAATAGGTGTACCCAGGGCCCTTTCCTAATCAATAGGTGGATCACTGCTCACAGTTCAATATTAGAGAAGTGCAGAGTGCAACTCTGAGCACAAATCACTCCATATCTTGGTCTACAACTCAAATTCTTATTCAATTTTCCCTCAGTGTTTGGTTAACGTTTGGTATTGCATCCTCCCTTAATTCAGTTTTCATTAATTCCCCTCCTGTGTCTCCATCATCCAAAGAGACCCTGCCTCTTTGAAACGTGCAAGGATTTGCACAACTCAAGGAGGAAGTGTGAAGGAAGGTCTGGTTTAGCTTTGAGAGCTTCAGGACACTGGCAGAAGAGCCCTAATTAATTTTTGGAGAAGCTACTCAAGCCTCCCACTATCCCTGCTGATGAGCAGCATGCACGTTCCCTGCTCTCTGAATGCAATCAACTTAGGTTCAGATGACTCTCCAGCTGATTTCAAACCTCTAGGGCCATAATCACAAGGATCTTTCCCATTAGATTTGATCCTGAAAGTGGTAACTTGGAAAGATAATTTAACCACCTTCAGTCTACAGTTCACACAAAGGTACTGCACTGGAACAGAAAAGGTGGAAGAGGGATGTTACCAAGCCATGATTTTCCCTATTCATACAACAAGAGTAATCATACGCTACCATTTCATGAGAGTATTGTGCAGATTACTATGTAAATAGTTGCAGAGAGCTGTGATATTGACTGAAAGATGCATAAACTGTTAACATATATTATTCTCAAAAGAAAATACAAACTGTGTTGATCCTAAAAACATATATGCACTTAACTATTAAACGTAAAGTGAATTTTCTAACAAAATTATGCAACTTTTCATTCATTATCCTACAGAGCACAGCCACTACAGTACTGGAAGGTAACAAATTAATATAACTTTTTTTTTTTTTTTCCTTTTTTTTAATTTTTTTTTTTTTTTTTTTTTTGAGGATATATTAATACATTATGGTCCTGAGAATGAGGCACTTGCAAACCTTATTTCGTTGTCACACAATGTAGCAGAAATAAATGTCACGCATTATTAAAATATTATAATGTAAACCAAATATTCTTTCTATAAGTAATCAAATGTACTAGGACTCTCTGCATCTACAAAGATATAACAAAACACCAGATAAAAGAAAACAGGTGTCAGGCAGAATTTCAAAGGGCCTTTTTAAAAAGCACTCTACCAAAAGACACTATAAAAATCATAATAAGAGAAAAAGTGCTGTAAAGAATTAGAAACTGATATAAAAGACAATAAACAAAGTAGGAACAAAATTCTGGTATTTTTTTCAATACGACAAAGAAAACAATGGAGAAGTTCTGCTTAAGGAGCCCCATCTCACATAATTGTCAGTGCTGTGGAAAAGGAGGTAAATAACAAAGAAACAAATCTGCAGATGGCACAAAATTATTTAAGTTATTTCTTATTAGGAGTTCTGTGAAAATGGTCTGCACAATGGCATATTAAATTTACTGTTGACAGATGCAAAGAAACACATGCTGAAAGTAACTAATAACTGCATATATGCTGTGGAGTTCCAAATTAACTGGAAATGCCAATAAAAAAGGCTGCTGTGAATCTCAACTTGTAAAGGCCAAAATGTGAGCTACAACAAGGGATGAAGATCCTAAATGAGGGACAATGCAAAATTGCTCAGACAGAAAACTTGAAATACTCTGGGATTTATTGTCAATAGCTTGTTTTCCCAAAATCTCTGCTCTGTTCCGTATTTCTGATATAGGCATGTTCTGATATTACAATTTGGCAGACACTGAACAGCAGTAGAATATAAATTAATCTGGGACAAAAAAAAAGTTATACCCCTTAAAGGGACACAGATAGATCTGCACATGAGGAAGCCACTGTAGCATCATTTACCCTGGATCCTACCACATGTCCGGATGGATATTGGTTAGATGAACCATTGGTCTGAAGAATAATAGTCACACCTATGGCTTTGCAATGCAATCCCGTTTTGTCCTTGATGGTACTTTGTCAAGGTAAATATTCATCCCCCTTTCATTTTTTATTTGATTACAAAGGAGTCTTTGCTCAGACTCAACTCTTAGATTTTCCAGATTGTGAGACGCCTCTGATGGATAGATGGATGGATGGATGACTCGCATCAAATGAACCTAAGCCCTGCACAGCCTTACATCAGTGTTGGAAAGATGCTCAAAGCACAAACCAAGTGTGTTTATTTCTCAGGGGATCCCATTCCAGGCAAGGCAAAGGAAAAGCCTGCTTGACTTTGTGGGTGATGCAAACAATGGAGGCAGCATTCACATTCCTTTAAGTGTTTTGTAACAACTTGTGAAGCAGAGAATATGATCCATCAGAAGGATGAAGCATGTAGGAGGAACAAACATTTCTGAAGATTTTCCCAGCATATCCATCGGTTAAATATGTAAGAAGTAGAAAAAGTATTTAAGGAATGGAAGCTACAAAAAAATGACTCCTCCCTCAACCCCGAGAGCTGCCTCTGACATAATTAGACTAAAAAACAAACCACAAAAACAGGGCAGCAAACTTGCTTTGGGATTTGATCTAGTTTAAGTAGACATGGGTTGCTCAGGACTAAGGTAGAAGAGAGAAAGGCAAAGGGGCTCCTGTTTTTACCTTGCCTTGCCCTCGTAACAAGCATTTGTACTTGTGCAAATGCCATGAGTTTAAAAATTCACTCCTTATCAGAGCAGGATCATTAGATTTCTATCTGCCCCTGCTGGGATAAAAATAAGGTCAATGTGTCACGGGCAGGGATGATCTCAGTATGCAAAAAGAAGGAATATTGCTAACCATAAGATCAGTACTGAGACACACATATCCCTCTTGGTCCTGCACACTGTGAAAAAACGTATAATTCAGATAATTCAGTTGAAAAGGAAAGAAGGAAAAAAAATAAATAATAAACATCCTTTCTTCAACGCAGTAGCCATCTTCAGGTTCTTATTAATACATCTAAGAGATAGGGGAGAGAATAAGTGATCCACATCAGTGTTCCTAATCTAACCTCTGTATCTACTGATATGCTCTATACACAACCCAGACCTGTTTGGAGTGACCACGTGCTTGGATGTCCTCTACTGATCTGTGTCCCAGTCAGCAGAATGCACCAATCTAACGATTTGCACAGTTTAAATCAAAAACAACTCAGTGAATGTAGTGAAATTATTATATGAAGAAACAGGCTTGGAAGACATCACGGCTGTGGATGAGTTTAGTGGAGTTGGTAAGAAAGAAACCGGACATTTTATATACATATGTTTATTGAAATGAGAAAAAGGGCTAATAACAAGTGCAAACACCTTGTCTCTTCTTCCCCTGCCTCCACATCTTCATCCAAACAACTCTTGTTATTAATGTACCAAGAGAAGACATTTCACATTTACTCCTTAAGATCAACCTGACAGCTTACCAGCTGTTTCTCTACTCTCCTTCCCACAATGGCATGAGTAATCCAAGGAGCGTTCTCACTTTTTCTGCTAGCAGCATGGTTACCTGCTGTTCCGTTCTCCTAGTCTGCTCCCTGAGCAGGGATGTGCTATCTCTTTTATTTCCCACTCCCTTTGCAAGCCATAGGGTTTGATATCAAATAAGCACAACTATCACCTCTTTCTCATCCTATAAGTTCTTGTGTCAGGAGAACAGTTTCTCATCTCTTATCTCTAACATCATTGCCCCAAAGATATATTGGTCATTTCTTGGTGCTATTCCCGTACCTTGGCCTGAAGAAGAAATTTGTGGGGCAACATAATATTTCAGCTTTTTCCTCAAGTAGTAGAGCAAAAGTAAAGGTATTGAATAAGGGACAAACATAGTCAGTTTGGGCGAAGGAGCTCATCTCCTATAGGCACTTCTTGGTGTCCAAGAATGAAAAACACAAGAGCAAAGGGCATTGAGGGGTCTTGTACTCTTAAAAAACCAAATATCTAAGAAAAAATACTACAAGGAAATCAGAACCTACTACTTGAGACAATCCTTGTAGATATGCATAACTTATCCTGGGTTGCACCCCATCACGCAAAGTCTGAAAGTCTGAGAAAAGTACCTTTAGTATCACAATCAATAGCTGGAAGGACATCTGAAAAATAGAATGACACGTGTCGCAAATTCTCTGGTGTATCTTGTGGCCTTATACCTGCCATGTACCATTATATCGGCTTGATGAAAGTTAAGGGACCAAGATGTGTGCAGCTTTACTCAATAGAAACTCAACAGAAATTTCTGCTCCCCTCTCCTGCCGCCTTTTATTTTTTTTTCCAGGATATTTTTCCTGTGCAATTCACTGTTTTCTGAGTAATTGTGTCTGTGTAGGTAAAAGGCCTGTGGGATTTGTTTGCCCTTTTGGCAAACCATGCAGACATGTCCTAAAACAGAGAGCCAGACTTCCATTGTGTTTGCCAGTGCCATACAACTGGCCTTTTTGAAATGCTACAAAACAGAAACACAGTAAAGGAGGATGGCAATGCATGCCAAATGGCATCTCCTGTCATATGCACACACTGGTCTGGATAGCCACTTGGGTGCAGAAGTAAAAAGCTATTAACATTGAGATAGAAACAAGCATCCAATTTCCCCACCCACCCAGATGGAGGAAAATAGAGCACCTCACTGGTAATGGTTTTCAGAGAGAAAGGGATACAGAACAGGAAACAAAAGAGGACAGACTCCAACATCACTTTTTTTTTTTTTCCACAACAAGTTCTTTTCTCTCTGTGTTCTAGTGTCTAATCCATAAATGAACCTAAATCTCATGTTAAAAAACCTCCTCCGTTCCTGGATGGACTTTACAGACAATGCAGTATGAACAGAGTTAATAAAAAAGGACTTTCCTCTCTCATTCTCTCTAATGGTATAATATCTAACATACTAAACAAATGCAGACAAAGCACAGAGAAGAAAGAAGGCTCAAGATGAAACATGTGAGGTATAGGTACACCCAAGCTGCTTTCAGGCTTTTGATGGTCTCTCTGGAGCTCCCTCAAAATAAGGTAATAAACAAAATCAATACTAGTAATACCAATACTGTTAACAGTAACAGTTTATCCTGTGGCAGAGCAAGAAGAGACCATCAAGAAAGTGGCCACACCACACTCAGTGATAGGACAGCAGTCATAGCATAAAGGAAGTGATGTTTGATACATGTGAGCAGGATAGGTTTCTCTCCAAACAGGACTTTGTTAACAGTAGATCAGAGAAAAGATACTGATAGAGAAAGACAAGGAAACACAGACAAAGTCTCAGAAGGAGGGAAAAGGCAGAAAAGAAATGAATTAAATCACCCATCAATGGAGATCATAGGCAATTTTCAGCACTTTCGTTCTCCGCTTAAGTTACTTGAAGAAAACAGAATCGTAGAATAACACACTGGAGTTCCAGCAAAAACCATATTGAATTAGTCACTATTATTATTACTGCTTAATAAAACTTTCTGTTCTACACAGACACAGCCCTAAGACCACCACAAAGCATTCTGAAGCACTTTGAAACCAGGACATGGCATTATGGCTGTCAACCAAATGAAAGCACAAATGAAATTTGTTTTATTAAACATGTTGAAGCCATTTTGGGCCTGGGAATTAATCTGCCACCATGAAGTCAGTCCACTCAGAAAACTATTAGCTTGGGAAAAGTGCCATAAGGGAAAGTACGGATTTAAATTTCAGGTGCCAAGTGATTACACCCTCATCTGAACTGGGCCAAGGAAGCAGGGCTAGCATACCTTCTGCTGTGAAAAAACACAGAGAGATATTTAGAGAATGTAAGCACAGTTGGAACGTAATTTCTACCATCTGTCTTAAATGGATCATCTTCAACAAGATGGTGCCACCCAACACCATTTCGAAGTCCTAATTTTGTGCCAGCTCTGAGACCAAGACAAAGGGTTTAGGTATCTCACTTTAATGGATTTGAACAGTAGCTTCAGGATCGACCTGCAGCCTCTAGAATGGTCTTCAGTTCCCTTCAAACCTACCATAGATTGCAGCCAAAACCAAATACAGTACCCAGTATTTCTAATGCAAATTAACATGCAACTCACATTTACCTGATTTTGTTTGTTTGTTTTTCCTATTTGTTTGTTTCTATTATTCAAGACCTGTCACAGAAAAGTGAAAGTCAGGATATCACAACCAAGTTACAGTAAAAATAATCCCCAAAAAAACAGTAGCAATGGAAGAAATATAGATGAAAACAATGCTATTGTGGTTGACAGTTATGCCTGCTCCATGCAGTCTCCAAAAAGCTTGTTTAACTTCAGTAGACACCTCATTACACCAACTCTACTCACAGAGCCAGGATCACTATGTACCAGGTGATAGTCCAGTGAAATTTTAATGGTCATGCTTCTGAGAATGCGTCTGTTCCTTCGTAAAACTCCGTTTGATTTCAAGCCACTGAAACCATGATTTACCTTTGGCAACGCACAGCTGATGGTTCCAGCAAGATCTGTGGTCATTCTGCACTTTTCTTATGGCACTTGATTTTAGCAAAGATTAAATTCTCCACGTCCTTAACCAAGTGTAAATTTTGGAATTTTAGAATTAAATAAAACGTCTTCCTTAATCTTCCTGAGAAGGGTAGCTGTGACAAATGAGAACATACTGAAAGTATGGAGATGACAATTGACTGATGCCCAAATTATTAAATTGTGGAGGTTGCTGTCAAATGAAAATTCAACCCACTTTCATAGGAACTGTTAATATTGATGTTAAGTCATCCACCTCCTTAAATGGTTCCACAAAACATAAAAGTTCTCACTCTGTGTAGGAGTAAATTCTGTACGGGAAATATGGTGAGTATTCACACCATGAATTGTAAATACCATGCTCACAATATGCGAGCGTGACTCATTGATCTAACTATACAGATGAATTGCACCACTACCAAAATGGGGTGGAATGTTTTAGATCCTTAAAAGCACATAGCAATGTCAAACATCACTTTAAACCAGGAAATGCTTACCCAGGCAATGCAGAACTTCATTATAGGATAATCTGATCCATATGTCAGGCCAGTACATTTTTTCCAATGTTCTTGACTTCCTAGCAATTCAACCTAGTGCTCCATCTTGAGTCTCACCAATACTTAATGTACATGCATTTGTTTTAGAGGTTGTATATGCAAACACAAAGCAATATATACTCTACTTTGTGAAAGTTACGTAGATCATAGGCATGCATTGTCTGTAGCTGCACATACACTTCAGTGTGACATGGAAGAGATGTACACAAGAACAGAGCACATCAGCAGCACATCGCTTTGAACAATCAGCTATTTGTGGCTGGATGGGTTTTCAGTCCTTTCTCTATCTGGAAAGATGGGGTTTCTCTCCCAGCCTTAGCCACTAAGATTCAGACACCTATTCAAAGACAGTTGCCTAGAATCCTTCCATACTCAGTGGTGAACAGTAGCACTTTCACAGTAAGAGTCAACCCATATATCTTGATGGTATGATCTGCTCACTGGAAGCACCTACCCCTCTTTACTGACTATAAGCAGAACACAGAAAACTCCACTAGGCTAAAAATATAAGCTCTTAGATAGCTAAGGATATGTAAGCTGAATCTCACATTACAACTGAATTGTTTTTCTTTCCATAGCTCTTTTCCATAATTTCCATCCTCTGGCTCTATAACAAAAGAAGTGTTTAAAATCTAGCAGGTCTTTGGGTCCATTGTTCTAAAAGGAATCATAGAATCATTTCAGTTGGAAGAGAACCTCAGGATCAAGATGTGTTATCTCAAAATACACCTACCTCTGCCATCCTTTGCTATCACATAATCTTGCTTATTGATCTTGAGCGGCACCAGCCACATGTTTTCAAGTAATTATTTTAATTAACCACATTTGCCCCTATTTCTTGTAACCATCTCAAATCTAGGAGTGTTTAGCTTTTTAAAAAATAAATTATTATGCCAATAACATCACAAGAAAGATCCATAGACTAAATATGTTGGGAGCTATAATGCACCCCAGTGAAATGGCAGTACTCTGAGGAAGAGAAAGGTGGTCAAGACATAGGTGTTGTCACCAAATTTGCCACAGCCTTGTTTTCTCCCAGCAAACAAGCCTTGGAATCTATTGTATGCCACCTCCATGCCATAAACAGGCATTGCAGCACTTGCCCATCTTGTCTTATTCAAAACACTAGAACAGAAAGATAACAACATTATCTTATAGTATTATTACTGGAATATTTCCCTGTGACTATTTTTTTTTCAATCCTAGTTTTCCATGTACTGCATTCAAATCAAATTTTGATGCAGTCAACATCAAATTCTAAACAGCCATACTAAACTTCATGAATAATTTTGGAAAAACCATCCCTGAATTTTGAAAAAGGGAGATAACTTATGCTAGCTTTGTCTTTTCTGACTTTGAAAACTGGCATCATAACACACTCAGCTGTGGTTCTCCCCAACTTGTAAATGGAAACATAGTTAACTTCCTACATCTTGCAGTTTGAAACTTCAAAAAATCACCTTCCTAGTATGTGCTTCTAATTAAATTTCAGTCCCTAACCACAGCTGCTGTGATTCATGCATACTCTGCAAGGTTCAGTGTTAATTAATGAGGGCTCTTTAAATTCTCCAAGCTGGGGTGTGGGAGGGAAATAGGGTGTACACAAGACATGAAGATTTCTCAGGGTTGTGGGGTGTTGTGATGCCCCTCCGGGAGGCAGCTCAATTACAGTAGGCATCCAAACAAGAATGAAAAAGGAGGTGGAGAACTGGGAACAAAAACCCACACAGTGTATTATTCATAAGCAAATATATAATTATGCAGTCCCATGAATTAGGGATCTACACTTTTTAAGAAAAACAAAAAATGTGTCAGAATGTTGCTTTGCAGTGGTATTGGTTTGATATTCCCTTCTTCCTGTGAAAATTTGAAGAAAAAGTGGGACATGTTCAACAGAACCCAGGGGCCTCCAGGCAATCCAGGGACAATTTCTGACAGGTACAAGCTGAGGTATTAATAAATTTCATGGAGTGTGGATTTCTACAAACACTCTTGGGATTAAAATTCAAGGTTGCAAATAACAGAACCCAGCAGCTCAGCATCTCTGCAGATATGAATTTCAAGGTGAGATTCTAGAGCTTTGCTAAATAAGCAAAGTAGTAAGTCCAGCTCTTGTGCATGTGAGTATTATTATGTATTTGTGTTACATACGGGCAGCCCTCTTGAGATACCAGAACTCTGTCTGCAGCTAAATGGTTGCCAGTCTAGAACACACCTACTTGTCACAGGTCGTACAAAATATTGATCTGAGGTTGGAGACAAGGATGAGCATTTGACCTTGTCCTTTGTGCTTCAGGTGTGTTTTTTTTTTTTTTTTTTTGTTGTTGTTGTTTTGTTTTTTTGCTAATTGCAATATTTTGCATCTCCAAAGCATCTTTCATCATTTATTTATGTTCTCAGCAATGCGGCACACTAACTATAACAGACCAGTATTAAGATCCAAAATTACATAGCCAAGAGCTAAGTGAAACCTCAGAGTTGTAGAAGAACAGAGTGTAAATTAATGAGGAGGGATTTGGCCTAGCCTTTCACACTGCTGCCGCTTGCAAAATATTCTTTGCTATATTTAACAGTCCTGAGTAGTCACAGCCTCAGTCTTTGTTTTACCAAAAGACTGATATTACAGATGCACCTAAGATTACAGTCCCACAGGTGATCAGCATAGTGCTTGAAGCTGGGGTGGAATCCCATCTTTCTCTTTCAGACTGAAGCTTGTAGTAAAGACAGCAGTAAACCTCATGTTTGGTCCTCTGAGAATTTCAACTAATGGTGGAAAGACAATAACCATAAAGCCTTTCAAAACACAATGTTTTTTCCTATAAGGAGGGAAGGAAGAAAAGAGGAAGGGAGGGAGGAAGAAGAGAGGAAGGGAGGGAGGAAGAAGAGAGGAAGAAGGGAGGAAGGGAGGTTTTTAAAGTAACGGGAAAAAAATAAAATATCTATCCCAACCTAGTGTTTACTGTTCCTTTGTTGCTGATTTGGAAATCTCAACATAGGGATGCTAATTTTTTTTTTTTAATAAGAACCACCACATAATTTGATTATGATTTTTCCAAGCCAAGGGTTGGTTCTGCCCTCTGCTGGGCTAGTATGAGCTGGGCACTCCCTTGGCAGGGGGCACACTGCAGCTGCTCACAGCACTGAAAACATGACAGATGAGAAGTCAGAAAGCAAAGTTGGTATGTTGTCATGGTCTAAGCAAAATTTATTCACTGTCTAGATCTAGGTCTAAGCCACCCTCAGGAGGAGCCTTAGACAAACTTCTTCAAAATTTCCCCTAGGCAGAGGTGACTGCTCCATAAAATTTCCAAACAAGTGGTTTCCCTTTCTGTGGAGACTCTTTCAAGCTACAGGTTCTCAACTCTAGTTTCTGGATCTTAACACTTGGGTCTTGCCTAATAAATCCAGAAACTGCAGATATACTGCCACTAGAGCCTTTTTCGTTATTCATACTGACAAGTTGAAGCCAGTGTGGTGTAAGGACTGATGTAAGGACAGCACCTTTGCCTTCTTCTGTCTGTTTCTCTGTCTCCAGCAGGTCATAGCCATCACCAATTCATTCTCATATAATTTTGCCATTGGCAACCTCTCTGCTTCCTCAAGAAGCAATTATAAACTGTCTAGTCTGATTTCTTTAAGATGTAAATGATTTATTGATACTTAGACGTTAAAGAAGGGAGAAAAAGCTTTTACTTCTTTTTCCCAGTTTACTCTTAACAAGGTACCTTCAAGCTTGACCTCCCGGGAAAGCAGGATTTTTCTTTCAGCTAGATAAAAAGAAGAGTCTAAACACCACATGCAGACTAGTGGAATTGCAAGCCTACATTGGTGTTCCCCACATATTATAGTAAGAGACACCTTTTTTTAAGATGAAGTAGAGGACACCTCATTTTGCAGAGCCAAACCAGAAGGGCTCTAGTTCAATTCATCTCTCTAATGTCACTTGCTAGATTCATCATGCAAATTTGATTATGTTCCAATTTATCCCAGGTTATAGGCTCATTACAAGATGGGGCTCCTATCCCTCAGAATCTCTCTCTAAATCCTTAGCTGCCACTCTTATTGGATTGTAATTTGAATGTGTACTTATACAAGCCTGTATGTCCTCCCTGCCTTTTTTCTACTACAAATCCACTGCCTTTGGAGCACGTGTTTGTTTGTTTCTGAAAATACAATGTTTTAACCTAGTCATCTGTTTGCAGAGGTACAAGATTTCTGGAAAGAAGAAAAAGATTACACAGAGAGAAAACCAGATTCAAAGCACCGGAGAACACATGATATGAGAAAACCTGCACAGGTTGAAGTTTTTGCTTCATCTTCATGCTTCTGATTCTCCAAAATACTCCTGACTTTAGGCGAGGTTTGCCAAACTCATTTTCACCGGGGGCCACATCAGCCTCACGGTTGCCTTCAAAGGGCTGAATGTGATTTTAGGACTGTATAAATGTAACTGCTCCTACATTTATACAGTCCTAAATTACATTCGCCCCTTTGAAGGCTACCGTGAGGCTGATGTGGTCCCCCTTGATAATGAGTTTGACACCCCTGGTTTAGGCAGTTCAGATGACAAAAATGGAAAATAACTTTTGGCTTTATCTAGGTCAGGTTTAGTTTTCTATACAAAGGCAAAAAATTTGCCCTCTGTAGCACATAGGAGGGAGTTTTCTCATATGTGATTCTGAGAACACACAGGACTACAATGGAAGCAGAACAACCCCTTGTAAAACTCACACAGAGTACTACCACTACCCCCTCCAGAAAATTATGCAACAGATTTGAAGTTCATCATAAAATGCTAAAATCTTTGGCTGGAGGTGGAGAAAGTTGCTCTACCATCATATCCTGGTTTTGTTAAAAAACAAGTTTCTCTTTTAGTGAATTTGCCTGTCAGCTAAAGCCTTCACATTAGCTGCATTTTCCTGGAGAACCAGACACATGTTTTGGTAAACACAGCAATGGAATGCGAAGTTATTGATAAGCATAGATGGACATCTTGTGAGAGCGGCAACAAGAAACCGGTGACCAAGAAACTGACCGTGTATAACATTCCATTCACATGAATACTTCATATAAAAGTGGGAGATCACGAGGATCTTGTCCCTTTTTTCCCTTTTTCTTCATGGCTGACATTAGGAGAGGACCTTGCTGGTCGTCCCTGTGAACTGAGGCCTAGTGAGAGACTGAATCCAGCTCCAGTTGGCTGCAGAGTCCAATCCAGGACTTTGGGTGCTGGCTCTGCAGTTGCTGAGACTTTCAAGATTGGTTTTGTATATTTTGTATTATTTTCTCTGTTCTTATTAGTGGCATTAGTAAAACATGTTTAATTTTTCCAACTCTTTTCTCTCTGTCCTTCTTTTCCTGCCGATCGCCTGTCCTGAGTGGGAAGGGGGGAGGGGGAGGTGCAAAAGGGGGAAGTGGGGGGGAGAGGAGGTTAACAATACATCTGGCAGGGTTTTTGTTGTCACCCCACAATCTAAACCCTCAACACATCAACTGCAAAGTATGTGTTCTGTCACTTCCTTTAGGGTCACTAATAGAGCATTTCACAGTGCTAGCATCTATTTCAAATAAATTGAAAACACATTTAAAATAAACTGTGGCACCCACAGACCTGAGTATAACTCTGCCTTCACATGTGCTTGTCCACAGCACTCAGCAGCAAGGCACAAGAGAGCTTTCCCCTGTCCTCCCACATCCCTTTTGTGTCACACAGCTTTCTTCAACATGGAGGAGAAATAACTTTTTCTTCCGAGGCAAGAAAGCTGTGGAACAGACAAATCCCCATGAAACAGCCCCGAGGCAAATGCTCTATTATCCCTCAAGACAAAGACAACAAACAACTGACAACTCTTTATGTAATGCAATTATTTCCACCTTTAAAGGCACATTAGAGTATCCTATGCTACATTTTATCCGGCCATGAAATGTTCAGGATGAGAGTTTGTTCTGTCTTCTTCCCTGGGGATATGTCCCTCCTGCCTTATGAAGTCAAATGGCCACTACAAATACAGAGGGAGCCCAAACCATCTCAGATTAGAGGTGTCTCCAGAAAATCCTAGAAATTGATCTAACGTTTTTTTGAGGACAGCTGTTCAAAAGAATGTTTGCTGTTCTTTCAATATTCTCTGCAACGGTGTGAAATAAAAAAAGAATACCTTTATGACTGAAAACTCAAAGAGGAAAGTCAATGTATAACAAGTGAATTGAAACCCTGGTCTCCTCACAAAAATGCCAAGAGATAACAAGCTTGTATTTGTTTCTGGAATCTTCATAATTTTGTATTTAGAGAAAGGATTTTAGAAACAATATAAGACTACCTAGAGAACAAAAAATTTGGCTTCCCATCCCACATCACTACTGGCACTTCTTTATTCAGACTTGAGATCATAACTCTTAGAAGTCAAAGAGGGATTAGGATTTAACAAATCAAAACCTGCTTCCTAGATCTCACAATGAACACAGCCATACTAACACGTGTGAAAACATTAAAAGCAAAAAAAGGGTATACTCTTCTAACCTGTAGTCTTAATGATATGTTAATGGTGCAGAATTGAGTGGAGTTATGGCTTCATCCCATTAGCTTTTTTTTCTGTCAAAATGTAATGGTTTGTAATGGTTTTATGAAATTGCCACTTATAGAACACCAAACAAACATACACGTAAGAAATGTAATAGCATGATACCTAACCTATCCGCAAGTTTTAGTTCTGTAATCAATATTTCATAAAGATTATAGTACACCACCTTCAGTACAACACCTTTAAGAACTGAATGTTGCCCATTTATTATTGTCCATTTAGCCATAAGATGTGCAAAACTTTGCAATATATACTCTGCAACTGTTGATTGTTATAATGATAACACAGTCTTTTTTCTCTACAAGTTTTAAAGGCAGCAAATACCAAAGTTATCTGTGCTTTCCTATTAGAACGCTGGTCTGTACACACTCAAAACCATTTGCTTCTCACTTGCAAGTGACTTATAAATAAATAAATACATAACCACATACACACACACATTATATAGTGTGGATGTGTGTGACTGCTACATATTTTTCTTCACAATGCCATTTCCCAGTCTTAAGTCCATGGATAAAATCCTCAATAGGTTGATAAACACTGGTTTTAAATTCCAAATCTCAGCTCTTTCTCCTAGGTTTCCATAACTTCAAGTAGGCCAAATTCTCCTGATAAACAAGCAATTCAAAATCCTCTCACTTATTACTCAGGAACCTAATATCAATGCACAGATTGATAAAAAATAAATTCCTTTCAGAGTCTTTGTTTAAAACAAAATTAATCAAAGCAATAACTAGATTTTGGCTAAATTAGCATTCATTTACTTTACTGAAAGCTATGTAAATCTTAAAATCTCCTTACCCCTCACCCCTTATAAATAAGACCATTATTTCACCCAGCCACAACCCTTCACAAAACTAGTTGTTTCATTCACAAGACAGGAAAAAATTGTGAAAATAATTTGAACTTTCTTCTTCCTCAGCTATTCAGACTTCCTTCTGTGTAGTCCAAAGAGTCATGCCACGAAACAATGTTTTAACACTGACTTTTGTAATTAGTCAGTGAGCTCTTGCCCAGTGATACCTGAAGAAGATTCAAAAGTCACATTTTGCTTCTTAAGTTCTGGAAAAATATGTACTCCTCTATTGTTTGACTGTCAGCTGAAGAACATATTTTCCACTCATTTTAATATAGTTACCTTAAACTGCTGAATGTGTCTTTCTTGACTTTTTGGAGATTCTTCACAAGCCAGTTCATCTTTCTAAGTGGGTTGGAGCCCAGTGCACAGGAACAGCTCATGTAAATTTTTGTTCTGTTTAACTGAATTAATTTTTAAAATGTTGTGTAGTAGTCACTTTGAGAATAGAACAGCTAACTGCCTTTCATTATATCAAATCTTTACGATCCTCTTCAAACTTGTAATTAGAGTTTGCCTGTCTTCTTGATCTCTGAACCATTTAAAGCACTACTTGGTCTTTCTCTTTAAGCTTGAACTCTGAAAAATCTGTTATTGCCCCCATCATCTCTGGTTGTTTCACAGTATTTTCCATTTCTGTCAGATTTTAGAAGGAAATATTATTCATCTCAAGTATAAGCTATGTTCTCTGTCCAGAGATATAGACTTCTCTTACATAGTGTACTGGGAGCCTTGCAGAAGATGATGTATTTGAGCAGTGATCTTGACCAGGCCACGTCTGCTCTGTTGGGCCCTGTTCTTGGGGCTTGAGAATCCCATACGTTGGAAGCAGTAGCCACTGCACAGGAACCTGCTGGAGTGCCATGTGCCAGCCTGTGCTGCACGCTGTGGGGTGTTACGACAGAAATAACATCCAAACCCACCTAGAGAAGATACACAGTTCTGTTTGCTACACAAAACAAAAGCACCACAGCGGGGGAAGGAGATAGGGACCTCTCCACAGACAGGATCTGTGCCACATGCTGTGGGAAAATGCATCCAGGGTGCACCCAGTGCTGCACAAAAACAAGGTTCCCAGAAGCTGAAGGTATATAAGATTTACTCATTGTCTATATTCCTCTTTTCACTCTGTCTTATCGAAGTGGCATTTTTATTAAGTCATTTGTTGTCTGGTCATCTTACTGAGATCCACAAAGTGCAATTTCTCTGACATTGCTCCCCTTCCCTGGTGCAGAACAACTATCCAGTCCAAGGGGCCCAAAACCTTGCTGGAATAAAATACATAATTTACCAAGTACTTTTACCATTTCCCACAAGGTCATAAAATACTCCTCTAAAAGATCTATTTGTTCTTCATACTAAAATAATATTTCATTAATTGACATGACAAAACGTGAGAAATATGGTCTGGGAAAACGCACCATTAATCAATAAGCATTGGAATGACTGATATAAGTTGAAAGCTTTACAGCATCAATTGGTATTTATTTTATAGTTATGTTATTTGTCATCTGTTGTTGTTCAGGCAAGGTTTCCTAGGTAGTATCTGTAATAAGTTACTGTCAGCATGTCAGAGGTTCCCATGTTACATATGGCCCACGAGATGTCCTGGGTGAAGAGTGGGTGCTCCACAGCATGGAGGGGTTCAAAGTGACACCCTTACTTGCTCATTCACTTGCAGCATATTTTGAAATATTGCATCTTATGTGTTCCTCGTTAAGTGGATTTATGGAGTACATTATCTAGTTTTAACTAAATTAACCCTCACAAAATGGACAAGTGGCTCAAAAAGATTCCTGCAAAGAAACTACAGACTGAAGGTAAGATTGATAATGTGAGCACTAGTGAACAACAAGAAAATGGTAGAGTTGACACTTCTACTCCTAGCATGCATTCTTCATCAGCCACATTATGAGCTAAAAACAGTGACAATCTAATCAGATCTGATAAGAATTAGGCCAAAATTTTTTGAAATTATCAATAAGAGTATTTTAAATATGGATTTTCATCCATGGTCTTGCCCTAAATGTATACTGTGTCTTGAGATATTAGCTAATAATAGTATGAAGCCACCACAATTAGCAAGACATTTAAAAACTAAACATCCAGAACATGAAGAAAAATTTCTAAAATTTTTTCCACGGTTTAAACTCATGCAATAGTCAAACCAGCACTTTATAAGACTAAATAACTGTTTAGCAGTAAGAGGTTTCTTACTTAAAAGCAAAAGAAAAAAAAAGCCACATGCCACTTGGGAAACACTTGATTCTCCTGCCATGGTAAAAATGGTTGGAATAATACACGGAAAACAACATGGTGACAAACTAAAATGCTTTCCTTTGTCAGCAGATACTGTTGGATGATGCATAGGAAACTGCTGAAGATTTGATAAAACAAATATTCAAACAAATTTCACGGAGTGGGAGGTCTGTTCTGCAGTTGGATGAAAGTACAGATGTTTCTAACATGCCTCAGCTCATGGTATCTGCTACATTTTGTTTCAATAATGAACTAAAAGAAGAACTGTGGTTTTATTTTTGGGTGGGTGTTTTCTGTTTTTTTTTTTTTTTTTTTTTAATAAACCACTAAAGATATCCAAGATAATATACATTTTCAACAGTAAGTGACTTGTTTAATTAAAAAAAAAATGTTTTATGGAAAAACTGTGCAAGGGTTGTCACTTGTAGAGAGTATGCTTTGACTGGAAAAAAAGGGTAAGGTTGCAAAGATATGGAATTCATTCACTGCGTCACTCATAGGCAAGCTATTGCAGCAAAGAAGTTGGAGTCAGAAGTGCTCTAAGTGCCACAGGATGTGACTGATATGGTGAATTTTTTAAAAACAAGACTTTAAATTAGCAGAATCTTTACAACACTTTGTAATGACATGGGGTGAGGAGTGACTGTGAAAATCTTTTGTACCTCTGATTATCTAGTGCAAAGTGCTTAAAAGAGCTGTCCTACTTAAGGATGAGTTACATATTTTTCTTTCACAAAAATACAAGTGTTCCAAATTTGCTGACCTTTTCTGGTATGACAAGTGGCTGTCAGCAGTATGTTATCTAGCAGATATGTTCAAAAAAATAAACACACTTCATCTGTCCCTTCAAAGTAAACGTGACATCTTAAGAATGAGTGCAAAAAGTTTTACTGCTTTGTATATAAATAAAATAATTATTTTAAAATATTGTTTGCCATCTTTATTTCATCCTTTTTACATTTCTATTTTTAGTGTATATTTTATAGTACACACAATATATTAGTACAATAGTACATGTATATGACTTAAGAATAAACAAATACACATACATGGGGGTGTAAGCTCGAAAACTTTTTATGGATAAGAAAGTGGGATCAAAAACGTTCGGAGATCACTGCTTTAATGCAGGTAGGTCAGCAGTTAGAGAGTGGTATATGATCCATAGCACAGTATAGGATGAAGAGTGGTTAACAGAGTAAGTGGAAATGGCATATAATAAAGCTCAAAAAGGGAGAACTAGGGAATAGTACCTTGCATACAGCCTGTGAGAAATAGTTGATTGAGCTGGTAGAGCAGGTAGCAAAGATGAACCTGCAACAGAGCTGAGGAGGAAGCAGGGTTAAAAGGCAGTGCAGACTGGCAGGGCAGAGGGAGTAGCTTATGGTATGCGCTTTATGCACTTGGAATCACAGACATCAGTACATCAACTGTGAAATGCAGCTAAAGCTGTGCTGCTTGTGATGAGATGCTGCTGAAGTGCATTTCTGTGAATGTCCTTTGCTTATGTGACACAATGGTGTTATCTCTGCACATAAACATTGCAGCTGCTGAAGGGGAAATAACAACAAGCTGCTGCTTTCTGATCTGCTGGCATTGCCCTTTTAAAGTGTACCATTGCCTCTTGGGTAGGTCCTTGTGAGAGACCTGAGAAATGACGACTGTGCTTATAATACTTCCCGGTAAATTGCAGCATTTCATCATTAAATCTGTCAATTAAAGTTCCACTCATCATCCATCATACACTTGTAGCAATACTTGTTACCAGAGCCGGGAAGCTACCACATTTCTGTCTCACAGCTAGTCCTTGTCGTTAAGAACCACAACAGCTATTTACACATAACTGATCCCCTTATCACGGTAAACACACCCTGCTCTCAATGGCCTTCATTTTCTTTGGCTAATAGAATTAAAAGAAATCTAGGACTGAGTATTACCAAAAGAACAGAAAGTAGAAGAATTAAGGACTGCTGTAAGAATGATTTTCACAAGTTTTATCTGAATGCACCACCATCTATATAAAGAGATTTGTGGTGTTCTTTTGTTTTCCCCCTTTTGAATACTCTTTGAATGCTCTTGGTTAGACACCAATTTCAGTTACTCCAGAGCAAATTCTGAATGCAGTGCATGCTCTGTGCAGCAGGAGGTATGAAGCAAGATCCAAAACTGGCCATATGTTTTTAAGTTAAGCTTTTCTATGAGGCAAAAAGATTATTAAACCCAAAGCTACACAACACAAAACAGCAATACAGAGAATTCAGAAATGCTTAGAAGTTACCATAGTAGTAGATTCTGTTTGAGGCTGTTAAAAGCAACAAAGTGTAAGAACTACCGTGTTCATGCCAGCGTAAACTGAAAATAATAGACAAATACAGTAACTGAATGGATGAAACAGTAAGGCACTTAATTCTTTACTGCCCTCTTTCACCAGCTACCTGCTTGTATACTCCTTTTCAGCTGACTGGGATAGGAACTTAAAACCGCCTTTTCCTTAGTGGTGTTATTACATGGCATGAAAAACTTGATAAATATAAGTCTTCCTCAAGTAATGCTGCCATGACAGTCTGCTCCCTCTCGGCTTGTTCCAATCACTGCTGTAACACCGAACACCACCAAAATATGGGCAAAAATCCATAGCTCTCTTAATTGTTTCCACTGGGGGTATTACCAGTTCATCTTTGTCTGGCTTTGACCCTGTTCCTCAGTTTTATGGTAACACAGTCAGGGCTATCTGGGATGTACTGGCTTGTAACTTTGCACATTGGCTATTTAGATCTTCTGGGTTTAAACATGAGTAAACCTGAGACTTGCCTCACCCTACTGGAGCTAAAAGATCACTCCCATCACCAGCAATCGGCCTGTGACTCACTGAAGTAGGAACATTCCCATCAGAAAGGAGTGGTAGCACCTGTAGCAACATATCATGCCCTTTACTATCTTGAAGGTCTTTTAGAGACACAGTACAAAGCCAGTCCTGTGACATTCTTCTAGTTTGTTTCTTGTTATTTCTCAAAGCATAGTTCAATTAACAGCAGTGCAAGTTCTAGAACAGGGGTGTCAAACTCATTTTCACCGGAGGCCACATCAGTCTCACGGTTGCCTTCAAAGGGCATTTATACGGTCCTAAATTTACAGTTGGCCCTTTGAAGGCAACCGTGAGGCTGATGTGGTCCCCTGTAAAAATGAGTTTGACGACCCTGTTCTAGAAATAGAAAGAACTCATGTAGTTACACATGGTCCAGTTCTCTCCCTTTTACAAGTGTCCCCACTTTTGTATTGTTTGTTACTGAGTATTCAAACATGACGACAACAACACTGGCTAGCTCAAAACTCTATTCCACCTTTTAATGGATCTAAGGACCAGCAGGGAGGACATTCCCCTCCAAAATGAAAAAACAATATTGTGGTTCCACCCTTGATCCATTCCTCATGGTCAAATCTACTTTACTGACTACAAGGTGTTTTTCTTCAGTGTTTGCATTCTTCAGAGAAGTCAATTGCCAGTTAACAGTCAACATTTACATGCTGTTAGTAGACAGAGACTTCTGAAGGATGACGGCCTTGCACTTGGAACAGGAAACATCTCAAATACCATTGTGGCGTAGTTGTAGGTAAATCTGACATAAGGTAGATATTAGACTGACATGAGATTGACAAGCATCTACTGGACACTTGGTTATCTTACCACTGTACTCCCTTAACTTTTTTCTAACATATATCTTTGTGCACACCACAAGAATTTATCAGCTGAATTATGCAAATTCTTTTCTTGTAAATGCCTAATAGTTAGTTGAAGTGACTCTAATAGTTAAATTTCCCTGTTCAGTATTCAGCACATTAAAATTTCTGTTTTATGATTTGTTCATTAATGGCACGATAATAACTCAGCACCTCATCAGCTGCTCTAAACAAGTACTTTTTTAAACTAAATAATAAAAAATTCATAAATATTTATAATTAATAAATTAGAGAGCAGAAAGATCAATTGTTGTGTATGCTCTATGAAAAGGACGTTCCATTAAGGCATCAACGGTGGTGTTGTCTGGAATATTAAAGAAGAGAGAGGAGCTGTTTATCAGTGGAAATTCAATGCTTTCAGTCCAGTCTCTTCTTGTAAAAGATTCCTCCTCAGTTTTTTTGCATCATTTATACTGATTCAACTTATGTTTCTACTAGATCTTGACCACTTACATTTCAACCTGACCCGGTCTAGCCTTTTGGCTAGCTTGTATACAATGTTTATCCTTCTTGCAGATCTCTGGGCAAAAGGGTTCTAGACTGCCAATTCAAATGTTAATATGTCTGAAATAGAGCTCCTCAACTTACCCAAGTCTTACCCTTTCACTGTCACTAAAGACTTCTCCCTAAATCCTTTCTTATCACTTACAGGATTGTAGCAGTCAGAAGGAAGTGTTCCTTCTATTCTCTCTGGCTATAGCTAACTTGGGCTGCTTTCTTCTCTATTCCTATTTTGAAAATATTTCCCCCACTTCCCTTCGGACTGCTACTAAAATTGCCTTTCCTTCTCAGTTAATGCAATCTCTTCCCCTTGGGCTTTTCTGATGGTTTTTTCTCTCTCTTTTTTTTTTTTTGGTCTTTTTCAGAGCAATAGAAAATGCTTTTCCCAAGGTATATTTGTGTGCCAAATCCTAACCATATTCTCTCATGAAGTTCCCCTGTCGAGTTCTCATTTCTTTCTAGAAAACAAAACAAACCTCAAACAAACAAAAAAATAACAACCCACATCCTTGCAAGTGTTTCACCTCTAGGGGTCCTCTGCTTGTCCCATTTATTCTACCTCATACCTGACACTACTACTGCTCTGTTCCATTCCTCCACTTTCAATGCCACTTTCTACTACTCAATTATGGTTTTCTCTTACATATAACTTTGTTTTCTCTGACATCCCAAAACACAAAGAACAGAGCTAATTACTACTGGCAGCAGTACTGCTAGTAGAAATAGGTCATAAGCTGATTACTTGATCTGCTTAACCTTTGTAAGTCTCCCATCCACTATGACAATATATTGTATTAAATTCTGAATGTACAGAATGTTGTATAAGATGCTTGGCAAAAAGCTGAGATTCTTCTGCCATAGGAGTTCAATTTTACTACACTGCTCCAAAATGGAAACTATTTGGCTAAAGCAATCTTCTTCACTATCCAGTACCTGAACACTCTTATGATGTGCAGTGTTGTAGCTCTTTTCACTTCCCCAGATCCCAGGTACAAGAGGCCATCATTGAAATGCAGGCATCTCATGGGCAATATATGACAGTTTTTCAACAGATGGCAATACAGCATGCAGTAATTCAGGGCAGGAAGTGAAGAAAATTCCTTCAACTGAATTCAGAGAGATGATGAAGTTACTTCAAGACGTAGATGTACTGGAATACCAAACCCTTTTATCTTGCCAATCAAGTTTGGATGACAACACATGGGCAAGTAAGTCAGCTGAAGCAGGAGTACAATGCTTATACGCTACATTTCCTTTTCCTTACATCTACCTCCTTTTCCATCCTTCTGTCCTCTCTGCTGCCAATGCGGAAGAAAAAAAATAGTAGGATTTCTTGATGCAATCCTGAAAGACTTAAGTAATTAAACTTCAGCAAAATACAATAATATTTCTCCAATTATCTTTGTCATCAAGGAAACTTCAGGAAAAAAAAAAAAAGAAAAAAATAAAACCAAAACAACTCCCACAAAATCTAAAATATGCCTGCAACATGTAAACAATCATCTACCATCAGTTGCTGCCATGGATTTTCTTCTGTCCTTGATTCTTCTGACTGATTACACTAGACTTGAACTACTAAATATTTAATTGCTGGCCTTCTTGGCTTCTGTACATCTGTAATTCACCTTGAAGCCATCTAGTTAAGTCCCTATGACTGTTCATTTTCTCATCTATCACTTTCCAAAACGATGTAGTCTCAAAGCATTTATTTAAAAAAAAAAAAAAAAAAAAAAAAAAAAAAAGATGATCTAGTGGCTCCTATTTTTTGCTTAAAGGAACATAGGATGATGGTTGCCCTATTCCTCCCAGCTGACATCAGCACAAATAAAGACATAGTGAAGTTTACTATAATTTTTAAAGGGAAGAAAAGGATAAACTCGTGCAACAGTCCACATCTTCTGTTAACAGCATAGGAAGTTTTAGACAGCATGCTTTTGCAAGGCCTGCCAGAGCAGAGCAAAACAGGACTAATAACCTCTCTCTTAACATGTCTCCCTAAGAACCAGAGATACAAAGATGCCAGCAACTCCTAGACAAAAGAAAACCACAAATAGTCACATAAGAATTTCATGGTTGACAGTTTCTTCAAAGTACCTCGATTAGCACCTGTCCAGGTCCCAGCACTGAAATATCCACAGCATGAAAATACTACTAGCTGTGATCACCAGCACAGTTCTGAATACAAGCCTTAGAGACGTTCAACCTGCTTCTGAGTCATTTGAGGTGTAGACATCACCAGCCTAGTGGATGAAGGGAAGGCAGTGGATGAAGGGAAGGCAGTGGATGTAGGGGTTTTTTGAGTATGGCTTTTGATACTGCCCCTCAAAGTATCCTTCTATACAAGTTGTTCAACTGTGGGATGAACTAGTATGCAGTGCACTGAGTGAAAAACTGCCTGAATGACAGGGTTCAAAGCACTGTGGTGAATGGGGCTGCATCTGGCTAATCACCAGTCAGCAGTGGTGTTCCTCAGGGTTCGAAGAATCACAAAATGGTTGCAGTTGGAACGGACCTCTGGAGATCACCTAGTCCAACCCACCTGCTAAAGCAGTTACACCTAGAACAGATTGCACAGGAATGCGTCCAGACAGGTTTTGAATGTCTCCAGAGAAGGAGACTCCACAACCTCTCTGGGTAGCCTGTTCCAGTGCTCTGTCACCCTCAAAGAATTTTCTCCTCATATGCAGATTGAACCTCCTATGCTCCAGTCTGTGCATATTGCTCCGCATCCTATTGTTGGGCACCACTGAAAAGAGTCTGGTCACATCCTCTTGATACCCACCCTTGAGATATCTATGTGCATTGATAAGATTCCCCAATTCTAGGCCCAGTTCTGTTCCATATATTTATCAATTATCTGGATGCAGGAGTTGAATGCACCATTAGCAAGTTTGCTGATGATACAAACCTGAGAGGTGCTGTTGACTCTCTTGAGATATGAAAGGCCTTGCAGAGGGATCTGGATAGGTTGGAGCATCAGACAATCATTAATACGATGAAATTTAAAAAGAACAAGTTCCAGATTCTGCACCTAGGACAATGTAATGCCAGGCTCAAGTGTAAAGAGGGAGAAGAGTGGCTGAAGAGCAGCCATGCAGAAAAGGACCTGGGGATACTAGTTGGCAGCAGCTCCATAGGAGTCAGCAGTGTGAGCCCTGGCAGCCAAGAGGGCAAACTGCATCGTGGGGGGGGATCAAACACAGCAGGACCAGCTGGTCAGAAGAGATTGTTATTCTGCTAGTGTTCGGCATTGGTGTGGTCATACCTTGAGTACTGTGTGCAGTTCTGGGTCTCATAATTTAATAAGGATGTGAAGGTCCTTGAATGTGCCCAGGGCAAGGCAACAAAGCTGGTAAAAAGGCTGGAAGGCACATCCTATGGGGAGTGGCTAAGGACTTTGGGGTTGTCTAGTTCAGAGAAAATGAGGCTGAGGGCAACCTCATTGCTCTACAACTTCCTGAGGAGGGGAGGTGAAGAAGAGGAAGGTGCTGAGCTCTTCTCCCTGGTATACAGTGACAGGACATGTGGGAATGGTTCAAAGCTGTGTCAGGGAGGATCAGATTTGACATTAGGAAGCATTTATTTACAGAGAGGATGGCCAAACGCTGGAACAGGCTTCCTTAAAGAGGGAGTTGACAGGCCTTATGCCTATCAGTATTTAAGAGGCATTTGGACAATCCCCTTGACAACACGCTTTAACTTTTGGACACCCCTGAATTAGTCAGGCACATGAACTAGATGATTGTTGTAGGTCCCTTCCAACTGAAAATACCCTGTTCTAACTTGCATAGAAAAAATGGGAATTTCAAGAAAACAATCTATTGCAGCATTTTTCCTGCCTACTCTACAATTCCTCTAATTCTCCAGTGCTGTCAGGTTACTCAACTCTGTCCCCAACTCACATTTAGAACTGGACTTCCTCAAAGTTAATGTGATTAAAATTTAGTAAAAGTACTTTCTTAGCAGCCCAGATATTAGTTACAAGAAAGTATAAGGCAGAGTTTCAAGACTCAAGCACTGAATGGCCTTTCTGTTCCAATTACTGAGAGGCAGCTAAAGGACTATATTCATGGAAATAATTATGTTCTTGTGGTATTGTCACCAAGAGCAAAGGTGAGAGGACTATGAAATTAAACAATTCAGACTTTGTCTTTTGTCTTATAAAAAGGGTGGAAAATGCTTTAATCATCTCAAGCACCACTATCCTACATCACAAATATGAAGAACACAGGTGTCAACTTGCCAAAAAAGTTGACATTAATTATTATTTCTTTGCATTCATGGCAGAACTGTCATTCTGCATAACTGTTATTTCTTTTTTATTTCTAGTTTCATTCACTGGTTAATCTCCTATCCTGACTTACAAAATACTAATCCTACAGGCAAATGACACAATGGGAGCCAAAGAACTGGAAAGGAAGCAGTTCTAAAACCAGTTCTCTTTAACTCTTCAACAGCAGGGAGAATGAGTGATCAAAATCCTTAGAAATACCTATTCTTATGGGTCTTTTTTTTTGTTTGTTTAGTTTTCCTCTAGTACATAAAGAAATAAGCTCATTATGGTTTTGTCATACACATCTCTCTCCCTCTTCACAACACTTCTTTCATGTTGTCACAGTTGCAGCCAACATCTGCATTTTTCTTATCTTTGCCATATTTACATTACATTGTAAAAGCCTTCAGGCTGCAAAGGCAGCTGGTTCACTGCTAAAAGTTTGTCTGTGGCTCACTTTCTCTTCAGTAATATAGGCCTTTCAAAGCATTTTGAACAAAATATACACTACAAAAATAAATTATTTAATCCATGAAAAAAAATAGAACATGACAGCTAAATAGGAGTTATATTTGACAGTTTTTCTTTAAAGCAGATTTTTGAAATCTCTTCAGGAGAGTATGAAAACAGATGGGATATAAGCAACTGCAGTTCCTGGTCAAGCGCTAACAATGCCTGAGTGTTTCAAGAGATGTTTTTGGAAATGCAGGGAGCAGAACATGCCATGTGATCTGTAAACTCCTGTTCCTTCTGAGCTATAGGATTTCTTCTCAAGGAGGCAGACATCAAGTTTTTCCTTTCTTCCTTCAGTCCTGTGTGATGTTTAGTTTTGGTTTTTGTCCAGTTTCTGTGGGGGTTCATTTTAGGGTGTGTGTGCCATGGTTTGGTTTTGTTGGTTTTGTTTGGTTGGTTGGTTTTTGTGCATTGTTCTGGGGTTTGTTCAATTCTTTTTGTTTCTTTGTTCTGGTTTAATTTTTCTTCTTCCTTCTTGCTTTCATACCTACCAGTGAATTTTATTATTGATTTCCTGTTTACAAACACTGAAGTAAAATAGCAAGAATATTACAATTAAGTGTATAGGTACCTGGCTCAATCCCTTCTATTTGCTGTAGTGAGAACAGTCCACCTGGCTCATGCAGTGCACAGCTACACAACTGAGCACAATCTCCTTTTGATCAGAGGCCAACGGTGACACTGCTTAACAATATGGTAACAGGGTGGTGACTGCATACTACTAAGATGATCTTTACTGCCATTTTTTACTAGGTCTTTCTACCCTTTACAGTAAAAAATTCAATTTCATAGCAGCAAATTTGCACGTCTAGGAAATAACAAGGTGGTAATAATACTCAAAGTTAATAACATTCAAAGTGCACTGTGTTTACAGCAGTGTGCACGTCTCCCAGTCTACGATCAATATAACCTTCTTGCAGTAGTAAAGATTGCTTCTAACCCTGTCCCCAAAACATACTGCTTGCAGGAGTGTGTGTGATGAATGGGAACCATTGAGAGGCAGATGTTTCACAGCATGGTGATGGGCCCAATGTTCTCATAAGCAAATGTCACCTGGAGCTTTCTAAGACTTGGCTAGGTAAATTCAGAGCTGACCTGATTCAGTGCTGATGACAGTCCTGCTCCGATTAGGAGGCTGGACTAGCAACCTCCATAGTCCTTTCTATCCACAGTTTCGACTGCCCTATTTCATTAACTCCTTTGAGTTCAAAGTATTCCAAAACATGTTACAACTAGGAAATGTTATTACGTTGAAGTAGCTTTTGTTGTCTGAGCAGTTGCTGAATCCCACTCCAGAACATCACAACACTACAGCAGATTTTTGGCACGAATCCATTCCTCACATGGAAGTGAAATAGTATTTTTACAGTTTAAAATCTGTTTTAGTGCAAGAAAATGGTATGTTATGTACAATATTTAATCTGAAGGAAGGAAGATAATTTACTGGAGTCAAACTAATTGCTGTAGTGCCTTGGAGACTGTCAAATGAAAAATACAAGAATACTGACCAGTTTCATTGTAGGGTAGCTCTTGAGACAAGAACAGACAAGCAGAAGAGCTAGGTTTGCTAATTTTCTTTGGCCTAAACCAGTATAATTCAATTTAACCCACACCCTATTCCCAACCAATTATCACCTCCTATTGTCCTTACCCCATGGTGGTGATAGGGTGCTTCACACTTCATTTACAGTTCTAGGACCCTTACTGACAAACAGTGCCTTCTTAGTTGAGATGTGGTCTATATAATACACATTTGCTGTATCACGTTACCTTTTCCATAACCATATTCTATCCATTTTTCCTCCTGCAACCCATCATGCACCACATAGTCCTTATTAGGACTTTGTCCTGGACAAAATTATTCAGATGCAACACATAGATGGAGGTAGATCCACATGGCTAAATGCTAGTAATGAAATCCCACCAACGTATTATGGAAACTGATGGCATCGTGGTCACTTGGTATTTAATGTAATGTTTCACTGAGTACAGGAGAAGCAATTAGTCTGTTGAAAATCATGCTAACATCCTTCATAATTCAATATTGACCACCATCAGCAATGCAATATGCAGCAAGACGGATAACTAATGTTGTGTACAATGCCTGCAATAAAGCACAAAAGAACCAAAAGGAAAGAGATTGGAAGAAAGACAGATGCGAGGTGGTAGTGTTGCGGGGCTGTTACACTGTTACACAGAATGGACCATTTACATCTGTCACAAAATAATTCCAGATTTGATAAAATATTGCTGGCGTATTTACAGTCAACCTAAGTCACAGTTGCTCTAATATTAACTTATTCATTTGAAAAGAACATGTTCTATTAATTATTCCCAGCAAAGCTCCCAGGAAAGGGATTCTGTGAACTGCCAGACATGTGAGAATATGTTATGAGATGGAGTTGAGAGGACTATGGAAGAGAAAAAAAAAAAAAAAAAGGGCAAGCAATTAAGATATTTGCATTTTCTAGTTCAGAATTATGCACCCTTTATACATCACCCTAAGTAAGTCAAACCAAATCAAAAGCCTTGACTCAGACACTACACATCAATAAATATACAACATCTGCATAATAAAAGTGTCAATGATAACAACAGAAGTTGATCACTATATAAACAAGGGATATAAACTCAAGGCCTTTCAAGCAGAAATGCCTTGATGTAATACCAGATTCTAACTATTCACACTGTAAATCATAATGGATCTTAGTACTGAAATGTTTTAGAACAGCATATATAGATCAGACAATGAAATTTCCACTTAAGTATTTTAAAATTAAAGCAAACGAAAGAAGAACAGAACAGAACAGAATAGAATAGAATAGACCTCTAAAATGACTAATTTGTTTTGCAAGAGAGGGACAAAAATACCAAGAGTAATTTCTACAGAAACTAGAAAACAACAGAAAAAACCCCAATTTGATTAAGATTTACCCAAGATGCTTGTAGCAGGTTTTGGACAATATGGATGACTCAACGAGGAAGGATTCAGGTCCCTATGAAGCCAAGAAACCCACGCTGAGAAACACATCTGTGAAATATTATCTACGATCACTCAGTGCTCCAAACATTTCTAAAGGTCTCTGCATTAAATGGTCTTTCTGTTTACACTCATGAATAAGTGAGCAGCAGTCCTTCCACAGACGGATCTTGTATACGTACTTTCTCTCTGTTGCATTTGCTGAAGTGAAATATTTATTTCAAACAGCTTCACTGTCTTTCTGCCATCTGAAATAAATATAAGCAACTCTGAAAGGCAAAAGTTTGAAATTTTCAAACAGAATTCATTCAGTGATATAAGAGAAACAGTTCTGTCAGACTACGAGACTCAATTTACAAAGTATATAAGCAAGCCATTAAAGCTAGTTATGGAATAGCTAACTGGTGATTTCATAAATACCATGCATGTAGCCAAGTGACCATGAAGCATGGGAAGGCACACAGAGACATGGAAGTGTATATAAAAATCTGTTCTTATCCGTTGCCTCCAGAACAAAACATTTCTTAAAATAAAAATTAATTGCTTGTAGGATCTCTGTTGATGGACAGTGTTGAATGCATGTTACTATAAAGTCATTTATCTTGTTCCTAGGAATGGTGCACACAAGCATTAGTGAAAATTTAGCCCTGAGGGGACAGCTATCCCAATTCATCATGGTAATTACAGTCACAGTTCCTATTCCATTATTTGTTGACCACTCTGTTGTGAGGAAGGTGCAAGAAAACTAATCAGTTATCCCTCCCTTGGGAATGCCAGTTTCTAACTGATCTGTAGACTTTAGGTTAAGTTACCTTTTCTTATGGTCTTCTCAGACCTTGGCTAATATGAATAACTATCTAGGAAAGAAAGCTGTCCAAAAAATGGTAACATTGTGGTGACAATTTTCTAAACATACTGTATACATCCTGTTGTCAGCCTTGGTGATTCAGGTCTCCTACATCCACTACACACAGCCAGACCCGAAGGATTTCAGTGTCATAATGAAAGATAGAAAGAGGAACTGGGAAGCAGAAACACATTAAACACCACAGACTTTAAATCCTTAACTGGGGCTCTGTATCATTCCCACCATAACTAGGAGAAAAGTTGATGCTGACTTCAAAAGTACAGGAGTTGGGAGTGTTACTGATATTATGAGCACCTGAAATTAGAAAATAAAGAAGGATGGAACCCACTGAAATCTCAGAACTGACTTAAATAAATGTGATTTACTCTAGTCAATTCTCTGGTTTTGTTTAATACTTCTTTGGGTATGCTTTGTAAGGCCCTCTGAAATTTGAAATCATTTGCCTTTACTCTGACAGCAGGTGGCTCTCAAATTCTCTGCGCTTTCTTGTTCCTGTACACTAAAAATGAAAGAACACAACTTCCGATTTCAATGTTTCTGTTTCAGGAATAAGGTCTGTCAGGGATGTTGGTGTACATTTTGTGGTTTAATGATTAAATATTTGCTGACAAAAGTTTAGTACAAGTGCAGCAATTCCTTGTATTTACAGATAACCTTTCACAAAAAATCTTAAAGAACTCTAGGAATATTAATGACACAAGCCTTTTAATTGTATTTTGAAGGAAGTATCAGGTCTATTTTGCAGAGAGGGAAACTGCAGCACAGAAAAGAAAATAATCAAGACCTTTCCAGGCAATATGTTCAAAATTATAAACACATCTTAACATTCCTAAATCTTGTGTTTAATTACCAGCCTATTGCTCACTGACGTATCAAATAGTTATGTTTCTGTGTCACCTCTTCCTAGAAAGGTTGCACTGCAGTAATTCAACCGAGTAGCACTGAAGCATTATAATGTCCCCTCCTTAACCTTTCCCTTCTGCTTGTCTGCTACTGATTCATACATCATTTACTAATGTCTCTTTCTGTCTTTTGGCCTCCTGCTTGACGAACTGTTGTAATTCATGATTTTTAGCAGACAGACTGACAAGAAACAACACAAAGGATCAAATATGCTCACCCACATTCAATTAGCCTTCAACATGACTGCTTCATGTGAGAGCACAGAAGGTTAAGAAACATCAAACAGAAGTAAAACCTCAAAATAGATCTGCATTCATAATTTACTGCTGTCATTGACATGAAGGCCACTGTAGTGAGGACCAACCCTGCACTTATGGGTCAGAACAGAGTCTCAGAAGTAAGAAATGAGCAGACATAGGTAATCCGTTATTCTAGAAGACCAAGTCATATTGTTTCCCCAGATCTTCACTTTTTCACAGCTTTGTATCTTATAGTTTCAAATAACTTCACTTCTCATACCGTGCTTCTCAAGAGCTGTTCTCATTTACAAATGGGGAAGACAATTGTCACAGATGCCAGGAGAACATACTGCAAAACAGGGGCAAAGATGAGTCAGTTCAGCAGTGCTTGCTCACAGTTCTTGTAACTAAGTCCGTTAAACCTCAGTGGATTCTTCAAGACAAAAAGGAAAAGAACTCACATAGTACACTAAGTCACTGAAATAAACACTAAAGATGAGACTTGTCAGTAAAAACTCCAATTCCTGATGGATACAGGTCCTATTTCTAAGCTGGTCTAGAGGACAGATCAATGCCAAGAAAATTTCTGTGTTAAGGCTCCTGTTTAGCTTTCCTTGTATTCTGATAGCATATAAACCTTCCACTAATCACTTTTCACATTAGAAATAGATTTCTAGAATGACTGGGACAGAGATTTGCCTGATATTTGCAGACATATGACCCACTGCTTAGAAAATCCTTGGATAATTTTCAAACCACTTCCCCTCCTCCCCCTTCAATTAGTCTTAATTTACCTCTGTCTTTTTTTCCTATACTCCCACTCTTTTTGTTCCCCCACCACAACCACTGTGGTTTTGATTAGGTGGTGATGATGGAGAGAGTACGTCTCTGCATTTCAGCAAGACAATTTTGCTTCAGGTAACAAAAAGACATTTGCTAATTTCTCTCTTGAGTGGGTCTTGGAGACTTTCCAAGGCTTCACCAGAGAAAGTCTCGTTAACTAATTCTACAGCACAAAACTGTTACAAAGCTTCAGCTTATAGTTCAAGGCATTTTTATTAACCAAATTAGGCAATTCTTCCATCAGTTGGCTTGATCTGTCAGTAAGAACTCCAGAGTACGTTTCTCCTCCACACCTCTTGTTCCAAGATTTGATGTAATAGCTGGCACCTTCTCCTCCTCTTTCCTGCCTACCAGCAATGAAAATGGTGCACACATGGTACCCTTCCCCCACCATCACCATCCACCTGCCGCAGAACAAGGCTACTGTGGTGTATGGCTGCAGACACAAACACACCGAGACCAACCCTGACAAAACAGGGCCAGTGTGGGCACTCCTGCTCAGAAAGAGATTCCTGTTCTCAGAGCATGGTGGAAGCAAGAAACCAAGGCATCTGCTCCCTGAAGCATTCTCCAGGCCACAGCTGCTTCCACACATGCACCCAGGATGCTCAATTTGAAGGAGCTGAGCACATGGCTCACCAGCACTGCTTGAACACACATCACTGATGTCTGTTTTATATTTGCCTGTCCTCAGCTTGTTGAAGTCAGGCCTAGTGCTCAGGAAGCCGGCTGGATATTTCCTACTGACTTCAGTTGGATCTGAATTGTGTTCCTGCTGAGCAGTACTGTGGTGGCAGCCTTTGGAAGAGCAGTGGCAGGACAGCTTTTAGCTGAGATAGTGAAGCCTGGTGTATGACACAGAAGCACAAGCTGGGAATGTGCTGGGAGCTTAAGGTCGTAGGCTGCCTGTGAGTACTAATATGTTAGATCAGCCAGCCTGTAAACAGTTCACATGTTTAAGTGATCAAGAAATATTTATCTATATAAATAATCACTGACACCCACAGATATCCCTTACACAGGGCAAATATGATACATCCTTATTGGCAGGTTCTAGATAGGGTAACTGATGCAGCATGAAGACAGAAGCCAACTCACCGCTTGTGCACAGCAAGGTTATTGTGTCATTAGCGCAGACAGATCCAACTTCTGTAGCCTTAGCTGACCTCTTAAAGACTAAATTTAAAGAGAGTGATCTAACTTGGATTCTGTAAGGCAAAATACAGCGGCCAGAGGAGCTTCTTGCTATTTGTAAAGAAAATTATTTTACCTGTACGTATAAACCTCTTTCACAGCAACTTTAGATGCATTTGTCTTTATCAATTGATTCAGGTTTTTTTCAACCCTCTAACCCCACCCCAGGCGTTCACAGAGCACCGGGGTATGAGAGCTTTTGCTTTATCCCTTACTATGCCTTCCCAACTGGACACCTTCCTCTCTTCCCTTCCTCCCTTGTCTTTTTTTAACTGTGCATCAGCAACGTTAAATATACGTATCAGTTTTCCTGTATACTTTACATAGTATGTGCGCTTGGATTGCCTAGATTTTTTTCTACTGCAGAGTAGGAATTTCTCAGCTTGTTGAAGAGGTCCCTGATAGTGTAGCAGAGGGAAGACTACTAGCAGAGACAAGTCCCCAGATAGAGGAAGATGGCTCAGTGACACATAGTCCTTTTACTAATTATTTGATCTTCAGTTTGCGTAGAGACAGGAGGAATGTGCTGTGATCTTTTGCTCCCTGCAGTAAAATCTCGCATGAGGAGTCAACTGAGGAGCTTTTGCAACTCTTCATATGCCTTCCATATTTGATAACCATTATCCTAAATTGTTGACACTATGCCTGCTCATCCATACTTAGAAAAAAGACTTTCCTAAATTATCTGCTTTCTCCTATCATGCTGTTGTCTTGTTCTATGGCCAGAATAAAAAGCAGAATATTCCATGAGAAGACAATATTCCCACAAAAGGAAGGCAGGTCAGAAATTTTCTCTTCTACCTTCCACATTAGAAATAGGCAAGAAGCCCTTAGCTGTACCTTCTAGAGAAGCAAGGAACATCCAAGCATTCCGTAGGTATTACAGGGAAATCAGAGTAGAGCTGAATATTGCATCTCAGACCTTGACCATAATCAAAGACAATGAATGTTATCCTACTGCTTTGTGATGAGAAACTGCCAAGCCATTTCTACCTGGTAGCATCTATTTGTAGTTTATTTTCTAAGCTCTGCATTTTTTCTTTTCCAATTCTGCCATGGGATTCTTTACTGCCTTAATGGAGATGCACCCTTTCAAACACAGCATCGTGTACAGGAGGGCTGAAAGGTGAAATACAAAGCTGTCATATGTGGCCTCCACTTGCAGAACTAACCAAAATAAACAAATATTTTCCCTCAGCTTCACTCTCAAAAATGGCTGAGGTATTTTGACTGAACTTTTTCAGAATAATTAATAATTGAAAATTCTCCCCTTACATTAAAAATTGCTGAAAGTATAGATGTTTGAAAAGAAGTCCTTAAAGTGATGGTGTCACAAGTTCATCTAGAACTGATAAACTTCTCACCCCACCCTTGATTTGTCTCTGACCTTGACAAACCAAAGGATATTTATTTACTTATTAAGATGCCATCTTTATATTCCCATCAGTTTTGGCAAAACATGAAAATTGTGGTTTTAACGTTGCTACTCAACTTGTTAGGTCTCTTCTTTCCTAGGATCAAACCTCTGATTCTTAAGATTAGCTGCAAACTTATTTGCCAAAATCTGAATCCTTTTAAGATTATCACATTGTACAATGATTGTTGCTTGAGCACAATTACTTGCTGTTCTTACAAGTTCACAGCAATTCTGAGTCAGAGATAAAGCACTGCAAAAGGTTTCAGGTAACATATTGAAAGAACATTGACTATGCTAGAAGTGAAAGAATGTACAAAGAAATTCAAGCTATCTTTGTCAGGATGAGAGTGAGTTTATAAAAAAGAACTAGAGGCAAGGCAAGATTGAGCAGCATTTGTTGATATATGAGACAACAGATATACAGCTATGGCATCTATGCCTGTATCTCCCACCAGCAGCTCAACGTTCTGTAGTGGAAGCAAAATAACAGTAACTGCACCTTACACTTTCAGGGGAATTTTAGCCACAAACAAATTGACCATATTCTTTGTTCCCCTGACAAGGAAGGAATGAAGACTGAGTCTGCCAGAGGAATAACTTGGATGAACAAAAGCTAATATAAGCCATTTATCACTACTCTGATGGCCTTTCCTAATGAATGTTCTCCAGGTACTGAAAAATAACATGATAATGTAACACACATTTTGCTACCTTAGTAAAAATACCTTTGACATATTCTCTTTACCTCAACAACAGAATAGAGAACAATGAAGGGTAAACCATATAGTACCTTCTTTGGGATGAAGCAGATTTATTGATACAAGATCCTCTAACAAAAAAATATTTTATTTGAGCTAATTTGCTGAAGGGAACAAAATATCAGATAACTATAAGGAAAAGTATTGAAACTTCTAGCCTTTGGTTTACCAGTTCCAATTTGACATATGTAAAAAGAGGCTGAAAGCTACCTCTATCAAGTGTTCGCTGGACTGCATGAAACCAGCAGGTAGAATTTAATTCAGTTTCCAGTGGTCAGATTCATCCATCTTACAGAATCAGTGAAGAAAGCAATAATCACTTTCCCTTGCTTTTGACACTTTCACAAAAAAACCCGCAACCCTCAGAGAGCGACTGTCTCATAGACCGCCAAGAAGCCACCCAATCAGGTACAGAAAGTGGAGGATATATAGAACTTTTCCATAGATCATGCCTGTGATATAACTGCTAATCCAATTAACAGAGACCATAATTATCCTTTTTACCATGATCATTAGCACTAAATTCAGTTAACATACTAAGCAAAAATATGAAATCATAATAACAACAAAATCTAAAAAGAAAACCCATAAAGAACACCAACCCAAACCCTCCTAAAACTTTTCAAATAATATGGTCTCTAAAAAAAACACTGGTATTTGATAATGATCAATGAACGTGGAAAACTACCAATTCATCATTATTTCTAGGAAAGGTTCATAGGACTTGGTTTCTGCTGTTATTTTGCCTATTACTACATCAATTACTCGTGTGCAAGTTTAGTTCAGAATTGCACATTCACATGCCTGGCAGCTCGAAGAGTTTGATTCCTGCTGCAGCCACTTCCTGGCCGTATTGAGTAATAAAGCTTGTCCAGCTCTTCGGCAGTGCCCAAACAGTGATGCAGTAAGGAGGTGATGGCATCAAATTTGATTTGTTAGCTTGTAGCACGGTTTCTAGAACCCATGAATCCTTTTCATTAAACAACCATCCATCATGTTGGAGATTATTAACTTCTGAAGTCAGAATTAAATCAGCATTGAATCTGCACTGCTATTATTACAGTTAATTTTCTGTTTGATGGCTCATATGCCAGGAGTCCATTGTTCAATGTAACTTAAAAACTGAAAAAAATAATTGTGTGCACATGCTCTTCTTATTTCAATAATATGCTGGATTCAATTTTGTTTTAAATAGTGGGTGAGAGCAGTGGGAGTTACAATGGTATTGACCTTCCCCTCTGTGAAGGATGCTAATGCTGCAAAACAATCAATATACTAGAAGACAACCTAAAAAAATGAGGCCACATTTTTCCCTTTCCTCCTTTAAGATTTTTATACTGATGATGTGCCAGGAAACTCATTTTACATTAGACTTATAATTCCTTCTATACAAAGTGAGTGTTACATTAGCAGCTGATGATCCATCGAGGTCAAGAGAGCCCTCTTGAGAGGGAAGTGAAAAGATACAGGTTGTGGAATGGAGACTTTCACTTATTTCAAGCATGCAAGAAATAAAATTCCCAGATCAATAGCTACCCGTCACAAAAACAAAAAAACAAAAAAAAACGAAAACAAAACAAAACAACAACAACAAAAAACAAACAAAAAACACAAAAAACCCCACCAAACAATACTACAACAACAAAAACACCAACACACATCACACCACACAAAACACCAAAAAAAACCCCACTAAATCATGTAGCAATTCTCTCCATCTTCCATTGAAACCACAGCAAGAAACCTATGGGCTGCTTTGAAAGGAGGAAAAAAGAACCAGTTTGCCAGCTGAGTATTCTTTCTGCTGTTGCAGTGCTTTTTGAGCAGAGTATAAGGTTTATCTTTTAGGCAACAAGGTTTCTGCTAGGCATATAGTCAGAGCCTAAGTTTTTATTACTAGGATTTAGGAAATCATAGAATAGTTCGGGTTGGAAGGGACCTTCAAAGGTCATCTAGTCCAAACCCCCTGCAATAAGCATGGGTGTCATCAACTAGATCAGGTTGCTCAGAGCCCTGTCCAGTCAGGCCTTAAATGTCTCCAGGGATGGGGCATCTACCACCTCTCTGGGCAATCTGTGCCAGTGTTTCACCAACGTCACTGTAAAAAATTTCTTCTTCATGTCCAGCCTGAATCTCCCCTCTTTTAGTCTAAAATCATTAACCCTTGTCACCATTACCCCAAGGCATTCAGTTAGTTGTAGGTACTATGCATAGTGAACAGAGGATACTCTGTGCAAAGGCCTAAAGCATCTTCTACTTCACATTCAGCAGATTTTGATGATGTTACTCACAGTTTTGTCTACCTCACTCCATGCTTTACTGCTAGGCAAAGCAATGTAAGTTTGTTGCTTTTAGGAGTCCACCTCAACCAGTTATATCACTGTTATATGATCAACACATTGATTGAAGTCAAACGGGCACCTTCATTCAAATGAGAGAAGAACTGATGCCAGTCAGAAGACAAGATAAGCAATAGGTAACAATTAGTCAGTTTCTCCCAGTTTTCAGCTCTCTTGTAGTGCCTAATCTCAGGAGTCCTTGCCTTGTATCCCTCCACCTACAGGCTGCAAAACAGGCTGAAGTACGGACTGGGCAAAGGTACAAAAAAGAGACAGCTGAGGAAAGTGTCATGTCATTGGCACACACCTTAATAGCAACAGCCTGCCCGGTTATGAGAACATACTGCTGAGCTATCTGACCCATGGATGAATGTCACCCACTGAGAGCCATCCTTGTCATCTTGGCAGCAAGCATTGGAAAGTTAAGCAAATCCAACCTATTTGCAGCACAGAATTGCCATCATGAGGGAAAAGGACATCTTAGAGAGGCCCACTAACCTTCCTGGAATTCATGGACACTGTTGTTCTTGTAGAAGAAAACTGTGGGAGTTATCTGATGGGACAGCAAGCATTAGTGTAAGACACTAAACTCTGTTTCGGTAGGTGTGTTTTTATAATGATGATCCTCTATTAATCAATATTTAACCATTCAGAACTTACAAGCTGTATACACCTTTGAGTACTTAACCACATTATTGTTTTAACCACTCCTTCCTCCTTCTACTTGTTAAATTAATTTGGAAGACTGGGCATTGACAAGTTTTCAGGGCTAGGGACTAAATCTTACTGTGTTTTAGGTAGACACCTGGCATAACTTAGCCTTACTAGTGAGTGCATCTTGTAGTCATTGCGGTATTAGGAATGGAAGACGGGGAGAAACGTCATCTGAAAAATCTCAGTTTATTCAAAGAGATCACAAAAAATCATATAGAAGAGAAAGGACTTGGGAGAACAGATTCCTTGGCATTAGTTCCCTCACCTCCTTCCAGTTTCCTGGGATTTAATGAGGAAAACAGCCTAAACATTTTTATACATATAGTATAACATCTGTCTCCTTTTCCTCCTTTAAAAGCCAAAATCAAATTAAATACCTTTCCTGAAAACAAAAGCTGTCTTATAGCCTTACAGGCAATGTACCAACTTAACTACATTAATGGAACCACTTCTCAAAACCAGTCTGGCATCCACGCACCAAATATTCAATAGCATTTACTTGATTTTTATTACAGCCTTCTGCTGTGCCATTGTTGTTATTTTATTGTACAGTTGTAGGCAGCTCATTTTCACCATCAGGGACTCATTAAGAGTGAGCAATTTGATGCTTAATGAGTTGTTAACCCTGAGTAAATATATTAAAATAATAGAGTGATAAATTCAAATTGAATTGCATTGAGCTTGGTATTTCTGTTCAATAATGTCTTCTGTAGCAAGAGAAAGTACCATTTAAAAAGCTATTTTTGATAAAATATATTCCAGATTGCTCACACTTAACTTTCAACATAAGATCCATTTTTAGTCTCTGTGGTTCTCACTCTTTCACTTCCTGCAGTTTCTTCTTGGTTTGTACAGTTTCTTCAGCCATGGTATAAGCTCAGACATTTGGCCTGTTCTCAAACACACCTTTTAAATATTTGAACAATACTCTTCCCCATGTTGCAGTTTCATTCCATTCCAAATGCAAGCTATGCAGGTTTAGAAAGGATATGCTCCTGTTCTTTTTCAGGATTTGCATTTATAAGCAAAACCATGTGAATAAAAGTACTAACACCCAGATTGTTCTTCTACTTGGATTTGTCTATGCCTAAGGACTGCTTAACCCCAAGTGTTCCTACATCACTCCCTTTTCATTTATGCCCTAACAAGAAGCAGTTACCATGCTCTAGCTTGTTCAAATGAAGCAGGTCAACAGAAGAACAAAACCAATAGCTGCTGGATATCTGCAAGTCAGTCTCGGCCCACTGGATAAATTACTGAAGTGCACAAAGCACTGGTTGTAAACAATTTGTATGTTTGCCTGCTACAAAACTCCTATGACTCACTCAAAACTACCTGTGGGTAATCAGAAAAGAGGTTCAACACTTCTCATGACAGTTTTCAGGCACTACCTGTAGGCACAGGACTTCAAAAAGTAGCCAGCCTGCAAGTTACATTATTCTAATTACCACATATTTTGCTCTCCACTGCACTGTTCTCCTCAGTTATGCTGCTCCTGTCTCAGGAAGTATGACCAAATACCAGAAGCTTTCTTGTTTTATTCAGTAGAATTATCCGTGCTTGACAATGTACAGTTGGTGTGTTACATGCTTGTGCGAAGCAGCTCTCAGAGCTGAAAAGAAATGAAGTCTGCTAAACATTACAGTATTTTTTTCTATGCTATATCTACTGAATTTACTGAGAAAATTGGTGTTGAAATCATTAATTCAGAGACAACATTACTGCAAAAGAATGAGCTACATTTTACTTGTACATTGAACAAGTTCTGAATATGATGTCAGCTGGGCCAAATGCTGACATCCTGACCCCAGATGAATCCTCATTACTGTTGTTTAATGGGATCATCAACTGAATGGGTCTTCATGGCTTAAACGAAATAAATGCTGTAAAAGTAAGTTGTAAGAAAAGGTTATGTGTGACAGGCTGAAATGTGAAATCAAACCTTATGGGTAAACTGAAGGTTAAATAACTTAAACTATTTTTATACCCTAATTTTTTTGGCTAGACATTCAAATTTACAGAAGCTGTTACTGATATGGAACCTTAAAAGCTTTCTTACTTATACAAAATTCTGGCATTTACAACTAACAAGTTCATATACCTCCCTCAATATGAAAAAGCAGAAGCAACGCAGGTGTGTATAGTCTTGAGTGGAAGAGCTCAAGTAAGATTTGCGATGGCTTTTTTCCCCCCATGGTTTTACTTGACAGATTTCACATACAAGAAAGACAGAAAACTGTCATTAAACACAAAGAGAAAGATGCTTTCTTGGAGTCAAATAACAGTGTTTAATTTAGTGGCTGCATGCCACTCAAAAATAATTTCCACAAAATAAATGATATTCCATGAGTAAGCAAAGAGGGTCTCTTTTGGGTCTCTGTGAACCATGTATTAGCCTCAGTTAAGTGTTATACCTTCCTTACATAAAAAGAGCAAAGGGATTCTGGGATGAGTATGGAACAAAAAAAGAAGAACACCAAACCAACCAAACAAAAACAATCAAACAAAAAGAATAAACAAAAAAATAAACAACAACAACAACAAAACAAACAAACAAAACCACACCACAGATAACAGCAAATTTTACTGGTGGAACTCTCCACTACTTCTTAAAGCAAAGACTTTGATACTGTGTGCATTTTAATTTGAGGGTATGATATTGATTCTACATATGTATTTACGACTGTGGGAGAACTCAAAGCACTTCATACAGTCCCATAGTGGTGCTGTTTCTTTGCCAGAACACAACAACTATTCAGTCAAAAATAAGAACAAATACCAGTTCAAGTTATCCCATAGAATTAAGGGAAACAGATACTATGTACCCAAGCCGGAATTTGATGTGATGCAAGACCAGTATCATCACCCTTGGAAAAAAACTTGTAGTGATCTGATCAAATGCAAAAGACTTGAGGCTGCTGCTTTACTTCCATACAGAGCTGAACTGGGATCTATTACTTCAGTTTATTGTATTAAAAAAACCTGCTGCTACGGGATCCAGTTGTTTACATTCAGGGTTTCAACCATTTGTAATTTTAAAGTTCTGTATGGCTGGTTTAGCAAATAAAATCTTAAAAATGACTTGATATCTTAATTGTAGCTTCTCTTTGGAAAAGTAAAACTGAGAGGATGGTCAGACAGGCCAGCTAATTGACATATGCATTTTTTTAGAGTGAGAAATGGAGAAATAAGAGTTTCTTCACTACTGTGCTAAATAATCAAACAGAAAAACAGTTATAAGAATGGAGTACAGCATCACATGCTAAACCAACTGTTCTGAACCACTTATGGTTCACTCAGAATCAGATTCATTTATGAGAACAAACAGGTGAATAAATGAATAAATGAGGGAATGGTCCACTGTGGCAGATCCTTGCAGCAAAGGGAACAAAACCACACTCTTGTCTCCCTAAATGGTGCGCCAAATAGACAAATCAATTAAATGAAATGAAATCTCCTCAAAGTGGGTTGGAGGGCTGTATGATAGAGAATTGGCTGACCTAGTCTCATCTGATGCAATGCAATGAGATGCTTGTGCTGACCCAGAGACAAAGTGGAGAAACGAGCACAGAAATTGTGCAGTTTCTGCTAGAAAACACTCATCTCACCACTGTTACGTTCATTTAGGGAAGCCTGCTAATCTTATGAGAAGGCTAAGGCATGTTCTTCTTTTCTCTCATGAACAGGAAGGCCTTTATTTGAAGGACTCAGGAGGCAGGGTCCAAAGTGACAATGTTCAGGCCATCACATCCAACTGGGGAATAAGCCAGGCCAACCAAAGCAGAGACACACATTCCCTAGCGGTCTCCCAAGATGAGAGTCTGAAGGCCAACCACCTTAAGGGTTTCTATAGCTATGGTGGATCCTTTTGCACTTCTCCTGGGAAATGTGCATACTTGATTATCTCTCTGAAGTGCCTCTACACCAATGCATGCAGCATGGGGAATAAACAGGAAGAATTAGAGATCTCTGTGTGATCACAGGGCCACGATGTCATTGGAATTACAGAGGCATGGTGGGACAGCTCACATAACGGGAATGCTGTCATGGGTGGCTATTTACTTTTCAGAAAAGACAGGGCAGCAAGGTGAGGTGTTGGAGTCGCACTTTGTGTGAGAGTGCAACTGGACTGTCTCAAGCTGTACCTCGGGTGGATGAAAAACAAATCAAGAGGTTTTGGGTAAGAATTAAGGGGCAGACTAATATGGGTTACCGTGTTGTGTGTATTTATTACAGGTCACCTGATCAGGAAGAGGAAGTCAATGAGGCCTTCTACAGATAGCTGAAAGTAGCCTCACAATCACAGGCTCTGGTTCTCATGGGGGACTTCAACCACCCTGATATCTGCTGGAAAGACAACACAGGTAGGCACACACAGTCCAGGAGGTTCCCGCAGACCACTGATGATAACTTCTTGACACAGGTAGTTGAGGAGTGGTGTGCTGCTGGACCCTGTGCTAACAAAGAAGGACTGGTTGGGGATGCGAAGGCTGGGTGCAACCTTGGCTGCAGAGACCAAGAGATAGTGGAGTTCAGGATCCTGCATGGAGGAAGCAGGGCAATAAGTAGGATTACAACCCTGGAGTTCAAGATATCTGACTTTGGCCTCTTCAAGGTCCTACTTGGAGGCATCCCATGAATTAAGGCTCTAGAAGGTATAGGGGTTCAAGAGAGCTGGTTAATATTCAGGCATCACTTCTTCCAGGCTCAAGATCGGTGCAGCCCTATGAGCAAGAAATCAAGGAAAGGGAGCAGGAGACCTGCACGGATGAGCAAGGAGCTTCTGAGAAAACTCCAGTGGAAGAAGAAAGTTTACAGAATGTGGAAAAAGGGACCGCGCAATTGGGAGGAATATAGGAATGTTGTTAAGAGTATGCAGGGATGTAGTGAGGAAGAATAAGGTCTACTTGGAATTACATCTGGCAAGGGATGTCAAGAACAACAAGAAGGGCTTCTTCACGTACATCAGAAGCAAAAGGAAGACTAGGGAAAATGTGACTTTGCTGCTGAATGATGTGGGTGCCCTGGTGACAGAAGATACAGAGAAGACAGAGTCACCGAATGCCTTCTTTGCTTCTGTCTTTACTGCTAAGGCTGGCCCTCAGGAATTTGAGACCCATGATGCTGTGCAACTTGCTCTAGGTGAACCTGCTTTAGCAGGGGACTTGGACAAGATGAGCTCCAGAGGTGCCTTCCAACACCAACCATTCTGTGATTCTATTTCTATGCTCTGTCACAATAACAAAGTCTGTACCTTTTCCTTTCCTTCTCTACAAAAACAGGTAAAAATGTTTTAATATGTAATACTAAGATCTAGACTGAAATATCAGGTTTTATGGGCTAAAAACCATGCAACTTGTATTGATTCTTTTATTAAACAGATTTTGACCAGTGTTATCTCATCTGTATTTGATGATGTTACTCACAGAGAAAGAAACGGGGAGAGCAGAGAGATGTTTACATATTATACAACAAATCAAATAAAATGATAAGAAAACCAGAAAAGAGATAAGCCATGGCAGCAGCAAGTTTTACTTGAAATGTTATTTGTATATTCTTGTGAACAAGGTATGAAAAATATTAGAGGCATTTATTTCTTCTACCTCTCTCCCAGTGCAAGACTGTCTAACTTCTACTAGCACCTTAGCTTCTCCATTACTAAGACAGGATATAATTTCCTCAGGGAAGATACGATGTTTATGAAGTACTTTGCTTATGAAGCACTTGAAGGTCCTCAGGTGAAAAGATGACAGAAATCCAGAACATTTTAATTATTTAGTCCATTTACTAACGCTTTGTCCTGTTTTGTTTTATAACATTCAAATCATTAGCAATACCAAGGGAAGTGACAAAAATCCCAAATCTGTAGCACAAACACAAGGGAAACCACTGTAGCATCTACACTTTCGCATTCCCCGTCTTGCTGAATCTCAAGAGCAGGAAGTTTCTCCTCTTCAGCAGTATCTGCATTTTCCTATTCTTTCCTCCTTTTTATAACGTTTTGTTCACCTGACCAATTTTTTTTTCCTTTCTTGGTGGTTACACTCAGAATAGTTATCAAGATAGGAGACTGGATGAATTCACATCTCCAGTGGAGTTTGATTTGTAGAGACTGAAAGTAAGGATACTGCAGTAACTTCTTTTATTCAAAGACACATTGAGTTTTGGTTTTGCCTAAAATTTGTTTCAAATTCACTTTTGCATACTGAGCAATTAGAATGATAAAAAATTAATGTCTCAGCAGACAGCCTTCTCCATCTAGCCCTCTTCTCATGTAATACAGTTGGAATTATGCCACTGCAGGCAGAGGATAATAAATGCCAAAAAAGTCAGAGTATAAGTAGAAAGTAACTCTCTAATGACAACAAACAGTATTTGGAAATCCATCTATTTTTCCAGGTAATTGATTGCCTCTTTATGATATCTTTAGAGATTTGTGGCTGACGTTGCTTACAGTACACAGCCCTACAAAGATGTAACCAGCTTAATCCTTTCATCTTACAGCCATCATCACTGAAAGAGTAGCTGTGTCTCTGCAAACACAGCCAGCCAGATAAATTCCAAGAGAGCTAAGCAACACAGACAGCCATTGTCAGAAGAGTTTACGGGCAAAGTCATATTCAAGGAAAAGTAAGTACAGGCGAAATAGCATTTTGAGACTGATGCCGAGCTGCAGAAGCCAAGCTGTGGTACTGTTTTCACAGAGTCCTCTATTCTCTTCCAAAACAGTTTTCACCTACCTTTTATATTTTTAAAAAGGATGAAGAGCAATAGTTTTTCTGCAGATGAAAAGATTTGTTTGGACAAATTGCAGCTGGATAGGCCTAGCTATAGAAAGACACAGGGCACGTAAGCAATGTGGTAATACTTCAGGTGTATGCTCTGTTTTTCAGCTCAGTCTTGCCCTTTGACATTGCCCATAAAGCTTTTCTCCACTTAACACTTCTGGGCAATTACTTGCACTGTAATGTTGCTTCAACATTACAATGTTGCTGCATTGTAATACCCCTAGTTGAGTCTGTGACAAGGGTCTGTTAATACACCTGAGTCCTGACTTGCTGTTCCAGTGCCCCTCCTGCCCCAGTTCTGGCAGATCATTTGGGCTGTTTCAAACCTTCCTGCCAGCTTTGGAAACATACCTTAGCTTTGCATCATCTCTGCTGCTCCAGTCTCAAGCCTTGGACACATATAACTCACCTTAGTAGTCTTAATCTTCACCAGGACCTTTGCTCTAAAAGTTATGAACTATATCAAAATGCCTTTCTTCTAGCAAGGTGCACTCTTTATTGACTTCCAGTCCAAGACCTTTGTACCTTGCAACTCGAACTCCTGAAGTTTAAATACTGTATGAATGTTCACAGTGAATATTCACCCATCTTCAGGGAATGACTGTTACTGCCAAGGAATGAGGTCCATTGCGTGATCAGAGGCTACTGGTCCCTCCCCCAGCTTCCCTGCTTCCTCTTAAATTCAAGAAATCTCTCACTGTAATTCATAAGCAGAAAACCCAGTGACATTAAAGGAAAAAAACTACAACCAACAAAACAAAACCAAACAAAACCAAACAAACAAAACCAAAACAACAACAAAACAAACAAAAAACCCCACAAAAAAAAAAAAAAAAAAAAAACAAACACAACTGCAAAAAAAAAAAAAAAAAACACCACAAAAAAAAACAATATAAAAGACCTCTCACACTCCTCTGATCCCATTTGCCCTCCCACAGAGGCACAGCACAGGGACCGCTACATGTTCTGCTTCCTGAACAGGTGATGCTGATGCAGCTCTATTTCTCACAGACCTAAGCACTCTATTTATAATGGACAGGAAAGCTGTAAGGATGGATTAGACATCATAGAGCTTCTTTGTTGCCTCCTTCCCCAAAAAACAAACAAGCAAAAATTGTCTTCATTTAAGCCAAGAAGAAACAAAAAAACCCTAAAATCACTAAACCAAATTCTTCTCTGAATAAATCATCTACAAAAGGTAAGCTTAGAGATGCTCCCACCTAATGGGAAAGCAGACAAAAGGGTTGTATATTTGTATTGTTCCTCTTATTTTTAACACCTTTAATAGAAACAAGAGTATGTGCAAATAGCTCAGCTGCAGCTGAGCTATATAGGGGTGATGCAGTGCACTGCCAGCAAGCTGATATTGAAGAACCTCGAGGTTCAGATATACAGGAGGGGAATAGGTGAGTTCTGCAGGTGAAATATCTTGATTCTGAAGTGCATACAGGGGGCATGCAAAGAGAAAAGTCACAGGAAGTTAAGTAGAATCTTAATTTACATGATAAACAAAGGTAAAAAACTTTGATGAATAAGAACTGTAGAGAAATGGTCAGTACTTTGCAAGTCAGCTGTCTTCTGCATAAAATGGGAAAAAGACTGATCTACCAAGCACAGAGCTGTAAGGTTTAGTTCATGAATGATGACATCAGTTCAAAAATGCTTGAGACCTGCAAATACTAAGATCTGACCCATTACCTAGATGAAACAGCATACTAATCAACCCAGCAGCTCTAGCATAGGTCAAAACAAGCTGCTTCCTTGTAGATCAACTAGTGCATGAAACGTTTCCACTCAAAAGATTGTAGCTCTTCAACAGACCATATATTGATCTCTGATTGCTTTCTGGCTGCAGATGTACCAGATAATAATTTGTTATGACCTATGTCCTGATCAGAAAAAGATAGGTGTGTGGTAAGGTTATAAACAGGAAAAGATTTTTTTCTTCATTTAGTTGTGTTTGTGGCCTGGAGCCCCTGCCTCACTATCATTTTAGGGAATATTCACTATGGAAACAGATGAAATCCAAATAAAGGGAGGGTTCATTTCTCATACTATCAGAGGACCCCAGTGGCTTTTGGCAAGTATCTACTCTAGTCAGACTGGCCATGGTCACGATAGTGCCTACAGATTGGGATACAAATGGGCTGCCACCATGGGAAATCAATATACCGTCCTCCAAGTATCTTCATGGCCTTTGTCAGGTAACTGTTTTCATATCTACATGCTTTCTCTCTTTGTATCAGTAAGTCCACAGACATTACTCTGCAGCATATGTGCAGCTTTCTATTGCTGTCTATTTTCCTCTGTATGCCTCATCATTTGTGAAAAGTCTGATCATTTGTCTACAGGAGTCATAAAAGTACTATCTTTCACCATGTAACTACTGCTCATGAGCTTTTAAATTCACTTGTTTGAATAACTCCACAGGAGCCTTGACAAAAGTGCATTTTGAAGTCTGTTACCTTTCTTTTTCCTTCCCTTTCCTGCTTCAGTCCAGATCAAGAGTTATAAGGTAGTGCCAGAGTGGGACAAGTCTTTTTCCAACATTCCCAAAGTGAAGCAATCTCACATGCCTTTACTCTTTTCCGTAAAACTGGCCAGAAAAGAATAAAATTGGTTTTGCACAATTTCCTGTTGTGTAGGTTTCTTCCTCCTCCTTCTCTCTGAGAAGAAAGGTAAGTGTCAATAAAAAGAAGAATGAAAAAAGGCAGCTTTGTTGACTGATTGGTTTCCCAGCAGACAGCTTACTGTATCTGAATCACATCTTCCTACTTGGACTGTGAGTGGGTGATTGACTGAAAACATTTGTTAGCGACTGTGAATGGGAAGTCAGTCTTCCCCTGTATGGAATAATCAAGAAGTAGGATTTTTTTCCACAGGCATATTTATTCTAATCTTTATGCAGCTGGATACCTGTCTGCTAGGGATGAGACTCAGAGGTGCTTTGTGGGCAGAAAAGATCAAGGATATTAACAGCTTTGCTAGATGACGGAAAGAGACATGCAAAGTGTTGAAAAGATCAGCACCCATCATTTCCCCTCTTCCAGCCTAGCCCTGACATTTTCTTTTCATATCTCTTCCGGAACATTCTTTCTCACTACCTTAAATTCATTGTCCCATATTGAAGTGTAGTGCCTCTGTGCATTGTTAATTTGCTATTGCATTTGGTTTTAGAAGTGATCAAATCTTACAGATGGGTGAGGTGACTCATGTCAATACAAAATCTTAACACTGTTTCTGAATCCATCAGGTTGACAGGATCCTATTAATAATGCTGTTAGAAGACTATTGGCAGCATGTTCACCGGCGTAAGATCACCTGAAACTCTGGACTTGGCTGCAGCACTTCGAGTAGTGGAAAAAACAAAGATCTGTTTGGGAATTCTGCAGAGGCTGGGAGCTGCTACCTATCACAGAGTTCAGGTACCTCTGTGATTAGCAGATGATTACCTGATTATGACCAGGTGACAGTCTCTGCCCTACCTGAATGTGTTATGGAGTTCTAAATCCCAAGGCAGCAAGCCTTGGACTCTTGATTTTTTGAGTGGAAGTAATCCTTGAACCAATCTGACCCACATTACCTGTGGGTACACAACAGCGACAGATACCACTGATTGCCTACAAATTGTTTTTATGCAAGGAAGGGGAATCCCACTGAGGACACGGGGACCTGAAAGCCCTACAGTGTTGGCACAGCAGTATTCAAAGGAGAAATACCACAATGGACTGCCTGGACCAAAAAGAGCATTCAGCCTGGTGAGGAAATGGCTTGCTAGAGGACTGCGTGTCAGGAGGTGCCTATAGCAGGCCTCCAGGCCAAGCTGATCAGCCTGACACTAACTCACATGCCTGGCTCAAAAGCAACACCAGCAGATGAAATGTCTTTATGATCTGCTTCAAAAGGTGACCAGCAAAAATCCGCAGGAAGGATGCCAGTGTGTCACTCTGAGCCCACAGTGCAAGAGAGGAGAGGGTCAGTCATACAAAAATCATTTCTACTTATCCTGCACATGCTTTGACACAGAGGACGTAAGATGCTTTACTGAGCAGCTTCAGTACTGGAAAGAGCCATTGATACAAACCTGGTAGAGCTGAGAGGAAATATGCAGAAACTCTTCAAAGGAGTCACCTTGAGGAATTTTAAACAGTACAAATGGAGAAAAACAGAGAGCAGGGAGTTCTGTAATGTTTGTTATATCCAGGATCAATGGCTAAAGACAGATACGGAAAGTGTCTGTCACCTAAACACTTTGAATTTGTCATCCAGAGTTCTAACTGACCCTGGATTTAAACTTTTTGCTTATGTTTAAGATGGTTGTGCTTGACTTCAAATTCCTGGTCTCTGCTTTAAGCAGAAGAAAAAGGCAGCATTAGAGCCAAGTAGTTATTAGGAAGCAAAAGGAAGGAATTTACTATTCCAGTCCTCTTTTTTCTCTCTGTCACTCACCAACAACCTAGTCTTCACTCTTCCCTCCCAAAGCCACTAACCATTTTTAAGAAGCAGCTGGAGGAAAACAGCTGTGCTTTGCTGGAACTGTACATAAACATCAGCCTCTTTGACAAATTTCTGTGAGATTTTTTTTTACTGCGATGAGGTAGCATTTTCTGTAGCCATTCACAGTATGAAATGGTGAGGAATACAAGACATCTTTCAGGAAGATCTACTGTAAGACTTTCAGCTCTGGTTCTACTCTCAACTGAACAAGAAAATTTGAATCTGGTCTTCAGGCATCTCTACTGAATGTTGTGATGCTGAGCCAGAGCATTTGGCAGCATTAAAACTTTATTAACAAAATATTGCAGGCAGTGGGCTCCCTTTGTCTGTATTTAATGTTCTTCAAGTTTTGCTATCCCAAACTCACCAATTTCCACAGCAGTTACCTATGCTCTGACAATTCATAAGCTTATTTAAATACTGAAGCAAGAGAGGTTTCGTACTAAGGATAGAAATGCAGGTCTGTAACCTAAAAAAAACCAAACAAACAAACAAAAAAAACCACCACACACACACACAAAAACCCAAACAAACAAACAAAAAAAAACAACAAACCCACAAACAAACAGAACAACAAAATACTAACAAAACCAAAGGAAAAACATACAAAAACCCCATAAACAAAGAAACACACTCATGTTGATACTAACACTGGAATTTAATCTGTGTGAAACTTCCCATGACACGCCCACCCTGGGAGAGAGAACTGATGAAAGCAAAATTTAAATCAAAGATAAATTACTGAAAGCAACATGTGAAGGCCTAAAAGCACTTGAGAATGGAACCCATACACACCCTCAATTACCGTAAGACAAGACAGAATTAACATACATCAAGATAAAAAAAATGAACTATGGTTGCTTATAACACATTTTGGATTTTGCAGTTCTACTTTCTGTTTTCTTTTCTTGGGCAGCGGGAGGCACCTACAGCAATTGTTACCAGCTATAACTTTTGAGACTTCTGTTCATTTTGAAATGGTACATCACAAACTGTGACACTTTTGCTTCAGACCTGATCACAGTACAATGGAAATTGTGTGCTTTCTTCATTGTGCTTACAGTGATGTAAAATCTTTATTTATATTGCTTTAAGAAGCAGGAGAATTAGCTCTAAGACTTCAGTGATCTGACTAAATCTGAATTCATTCTTTTCTAATGAAAACCTCTAGTTATTCTATTCTAAATAGTAGAACAGCAAAAAACTCGAAGTCTTACTGTAACTCTTGGACTGAAGATACAATCATTGCAAAGGATAAGCATCTGCTTAGCTGGAGACACACATAAATGTAAATCAAAAGAGAAAAAAGTTATAGAGGTTATTTCATTACACAATTCTTTCTTCTTTCCAAACACTTTGAAAACACCAAGGCTAGCGGAAAATAATCACAGGTATAGACAGTGCCACAGCTCCTGTGGTAGCTCCAAGGTCTCCCTGACGTTTTTTTCATTCTTAATTGTGGTGCAGTGTTAAGCTTTCATTAGAAGGGAAGAAAAGGAATATTTTTTCCCTCTTTGCTTTGGAAAGAAATAGCTATCAAAATACAACCAGATCTTGTGATGGTGTCCTGTTAATCCAATTTCACAGAAAAATCTCTGCAGACAGGCAATAGCAACCTATAAGATGGAATTCAGCCTCTATCTCTGCCATTACTGTCAATCTTTTAAATGTTAATATTACCACAAAGACATTTTAACAAAAAAAAAAAAAAAAAAAGGAAAAAAAAGAAAAAAAGAAAAAAAAGAGAGAACAGTATTACAATTACATGTAAACCCCTCAACATCTATGCAGCATTGCTACACAGTTAGAAAGAGAGAGAGAGAGACAGAGATGGTGGCTGGGGGGTTGCATAAATTTTCCTGAAGTGTTATTTAACATTAGTCTGCACCTAAAGTAAGCCAATTTCATGTCTCCTACAGAACAAGTCTTTTGATTTTCAAGTCACAGCAGTTTCTACCCATTCTAAAAGAGAGTAGATGTTGTGAAAATCAGAAACCATTGCACAACAGGTGGTCTTATGTTCTACCTATGCTATCATAAACATTTAGCTAGCAAAATGAAGGCTAGAATCTGTGCTTTTCCTATCTGTAAATTTCCCTAGAGTTGAAGAGTGGCAGAAGGAGAAAGAAAGGTAAAGCTAAACGATAACACTGGTCTGAAAAGAAATGGCTCTACATGGACTGAAAACACATTATAGGAATCAAATTAGAAATTGTGTTTCCTCATTACAGGATTTGGGTTCTGTAGCAACTTTTCAATAACACAGTAGAAGAAGAAATCAAATGAGTTAAGAGATGGACTAGTATTACTACTGAAAGGAATTAAATGACACAGCTGCTTGCAATAGCAATATCAATGTCTTGGGTTTGGTGACCCACTGGTCTATTCCAGCCCCAAGACCCATATTCTAAAAGATAGGAATTAAGGTATATCAGTAAGAGAAAACCCTTAGTCTAACACCATCTAGATGACAGAGATGTTTTACTTGTGCTTCATGCAGCGCTAATGTGCATTCCTACAGCCTTGGTGAGCACTCAGGCAAGGAGCTCCCACTTGAAGCCTGTTCCTTACAGAGCTATGCCTAGTGATAACACCAAGGTTTGCTCCTGAGACCTAATAGAGAAGCCATACAGTCAGGGAGCTAACTGGGAAGATTTAGTGGAATATCGGAAACAAATACTATGTTGTGCCATTTATTTGCTATAAAAACTCATCAGCAATCCTGACAAGATATAATCTTCCTAGACAACCTACAGTCACAGCATTCTGACAATACAGATTCCCTGTCAGAATAATCACTATTGTGCTATTATACAGCAGACCCTGTGAACTCAGCTGTCTTTTTAGTGGGGGTAACTCAAGAACTTGCTGTGGGAAGCCCATTCTCTCACTCCCACCCATTCTAAATGTCATTACAAGCTAACATTCCGCTATTCACATCACTCCACTTGTACATTACTTACGATGCTTACGTTTAAATAACATCCTCAGATACAGTAGGAGCACTCTGAACCTATCTGATGAGACTGAAAACCAGCTGTAGAAGGTCTCTTGTTTTTTATAAAATCATAGAGTCATTTTTGTTAGAAGAGATCCTCAAAGATCATCAAGTCCAACCATAACCTAACTCTAGCACTAAACCATGTCCCTAAGAACCTCATTGATACATCTTTTAAACACCTCCAAGGATGGCGACTCCACCACTTCCCTGGGCAGTCTGTTCCACTGCTTTGCAACCCTTTCAGGGAAGAAATTTTTCCTGATATCCAATCTAAACCTTCCCTGGGGCAACTTAGAGGCCATTTCCTCTCATCACTTGCTACTTGGGAGAAGAGACCAACACCCTCCATGCTACAACCTCCTTTCAGGTAGCTGAAGAGAGCGATGAGGTCTCCCCTCAGCCTTCTTTGCTCCAGGCTAAACGATGAGATGCTGGAAAGCAGCTCTGTGGAGAGGGATCTGCAGGTTCTGGTTGACGGCAAGTTGAACATGAGTCAACAGTGTGTCCTGGCAGGCAAGAGAGCAACCACATCCTGGGTGCATCCAGCACAGCATTGCCAGCTGGGTGAGGAAGGTGATTGTCCCGCTCTGCACTGGTGTGGCCTCACCTGGAGCACTGTCTGCAGTTCTGGGTGCCACAAGATAATAAAGATATTAAGCTACTGGAGAGTGTCCAGAAGAGGGCTACGAAGTTGGTGAAGGATTTGGAGAGGAAACCATATGAGGAGGGGCTGAATTCACTTGGTTTGTTCAGCCTGGAGGAGACAAAGAGGAGACCTCATTGTGGTCTGCAGCTTCCTCACAAGGGAGGAGGAGAGGCAGGTGACAAATTTTTCTCTCTGGTGACCAATGACAGGACCCCAGGGAAAGGCAGGAAGATGTGCCAGCTGAGGTTTAGGTTGGACATTAAGAAAAGGTTCTTTACCCAGGGGGTGGTGAAGCACTGGAACAGGGTCCCAGGGAGGCATTCTATGATGCTATGAATCTAAACAGCTCCAGTTCCCTCACCTCATGTTCAACCGGCTGTTAACCAACACTCCCAGGTCCTTTTCTGCCAGGCAGCTTTCCAGCCACTCTTCCCGAAGCCTGTAGTGCTGTCTGGGGTTGTTGTGATGCAAGTGCAGGACCTGGCACTTGGCCTTGTTGAACCTCAAGTCAGGTAATGACTTGTTTTCCTCAGTTTCTGCTGTATACAACATATCTAGGAGATTGGCTTTAAAGTTCCCATTTTACTTTGGCAAAAATTACCATTTCAAGCTTTAATATACTGCCTTAATGGAACAGCATCTTCTATCAAGCATACAAATGTCTGTTCTATGTAGCAAACCCTACTAAATAAATTTGAGGCTACGTGTAAGGACAGATGAAAGAATGTGAGGATATACATATGTTGTACTTCAGGACCAGAAAGGTTGCAGGACAGCTTGAATGTGAAACTCTAGGAAGAACAGGATTCCCAAACACTTTTGTTTCTTTGTTGCAAAGGCACTGGAGGAACAGCAAATATATATAAATTGTAACTCTTCCATTACACTCTCATTTACTTACTTGAAACCTGTCACCTGTTCATACAACCTGCTGCCATTCCATGTCACTAAAAAAAAAAAACAACATGGATGCAGAGCCGCCCACCTTGCATTCCCCCCACACCCCCCCTTAAAGATTATCAATTTTTTTTCTACCTAAAAGGTTTCATTTCCATTTTGGTTCAGCCTGAATACTACTTTGTCCAAACCACACTACAGCAGGAAGGATCTGCTAAACTCTTGAAAGAAAAGGCTGGCTTTCTAGACTGGAAAATGCTTACATTCCTGTAATTTATTTGTGGCCTGTACAGAAATGAAATGGTGCAAAGAAACTTGGGTTTCACTTAGGGTTTCATGTAGCAAAACACTTTTTACTCCATCCAGTGACATCGGAGTGTGCATTACCTCACAAGGAGCACAGATTCAGCTTCATTTCTAGCAGTTGTCTACAACACAGGAAAGGAATATTGTAAAAAGCAGCTTTGGTTGGAAAATGACATATCAAAATCTACCGAAGGCAATGCATGAATACCACAATATGATGCTCCCCATGCTATAGAGAATGTACCCTTAACAGCAAACCTGAATTTGTATCTAGTGGGACAGTACCAAGGAAAGTAATGTGAAAAATCTTTGCTTTCATCATAAATATATCTTGCAAATAGTGGATAGTTTGAAATGCCACGACTTTTGTGAAGTCCAAGAATATCCTAAGAGAAGACTATAAAAGGAACGCCCATTATAGCATTTATTACTAAATTACATCCCGAACTGGAAAATAATAGTCTCTATTATGCAAGGCTTATAATGCAACTCTTCACTTGACATCTCCATTGTATAGCTCTGAACTAAACATGCTGCCTTTTCTGAATGGAACAACAGTTTTTATTTCATAAATTTCATTGAAGCAACACCTTTATAGAACAGACATGTCTCCTTTGCACTACATTCTATGAAAAGAAGTGTCATTTAAACATGAAGCCTCTGCAATGCAAATGGAAAAATAACCAGGCATGGTGTTCTGATCCCAGCGGATTCTTTGTCTGCTTGCTTTCTACTTTTATGCAGTTGCAGGATGAAAGTCTGAAGAAGAAAAAAGAAATATCAATAATCCTAGAAAAACTAAAAGCCAACACTTGTTCCCCCGACTTCTGTTACTTCTCTCCCCTGATGTTAGCTGGGAGATAGTGATGGGTTGTGCACGTGCACACGTGTGCATATAGACTCTGTGCACAACTGCAGAAGAAAACCTAATTTCAGGAGTGCAGCCAGCTGCACAGAAGAACTCACAAGTAAACTGTATCTGTACATAATCTCACAGTGCTCTCAACAACTCCAGTGGTGCTTATTTGGCATCTGCCCCAGTAGCATAACACTGCAACATTTACAATCCTCCTTTGCACTACATTCTATGAAAAGAAGTGTCATTTAAACATGAGGCCTTTATTACAACTGCAAATGGAAAAATAACCCTCTTTTTATTCCACAATTCAAGAAGAAACCAACACACTACTTAAGCAACTGGTTTTTGTCTGTCTGCAGCATGATGCCACCCGGGCTACAGTTTTCCTTCCCTGAGCTATTATAGAGGATGTTGGAGGATGGCTACTGCACATGAAGCCATTTTCTTACACTGATAGAAAAAAGAAAGAAACTGAAGGAATGAAGTCTGTTTGTGGAATTGACTTTAGCTACTCAACTCTAAATGACTCTAGTTTGCCTTCTTGGTTAGAAGAAGAAAGGGGAGCAGAAAGGCATCATTAAAGGATTATGTTAGCATGCACATGGCAGCTGGAAAAAAATCCCACATGATGAGAACAAGGAACACTCTAGGTTCCCAAAACTAGAAAAACATAGCACAGACAACTGGTATAATACCAAAAACAAGCTTCTGCATCTCTGCTATGAAGAAAATAACAAATACAAGGATTAATTCAAAACATAACCTATACATAACATAATATATACACATTGCACAAGTTATGCCTTTGTCAACAAAAGGCAGCATCCACAAAAAAAAGAAAAAAAAAAAACACAACAAAAAACCCACCAAAAAACCCCACAAAAACAAACAAAAAAACCTAACCAACCAAAGAAAAAAAAGCAAAAAAAAATCCAACAACAAAACTCCAAACAAAACAACAAAAACCAAAAACAAACAAAAAACAAACCAAACCAACCAAAAAACCCCGAAAAATAAAAAAACCCACAAACTTTCTCTTCCACACAAAACTCACAGACAACCATTAAGAAATAGAGTTGAATTGCCAAGTATACCAAGATCCGTAGGTTTCCAATGTCAGCTGTTCTTCAAGGAAATATCCTGTGGTACCACAGGTCAGTGTGCCCCTTATCTACCCCTCCTTGAAGGGTGAGGTGGTGCTCAACCTGCTCGTGCAGCTGCATCAGTCACAAACACTTAGGCCACCGGACTGCCTCTGTGCAGGTGCAAGACTTGGTAAAAGACGACTGCCCAATTCAATGAACTAAGGGATAGACTAAACATTCAAACAAAGCTTAAAAAAAGTTTTGCTTTTTCTTAACAGAAATCAGTATTTCCCAGATTAGGATAATGCTGGAGTATAAGTCTGAAGAAGGGTTTGTCAGAGTCAGATAACCCCAAGTGCTAGTATGTCCATAGAGAGGAGAAAAAGGAATGTGTAAAGGATTAGATCAAACTCAAATTAGATTGTGAGAAAAACTTCCTGAGGAAATACATTTTGGTGACATTTTTAGCCCACCAATCTCTTACAGGTCCTTATATGAGAACTATTAAAAGAGCTTCATATCAGGCTTAGTACTCCAGAGCCTTCCTAGTTGTCACTGTTAAAGGAAGATGGGTTGCAGCCATAAATCAGCCAGGAAGGAGAGACTGCTCTTGGCTAGCGCGTGTCTATGCTGGGACTGTGATCTTTGCTCTCTGGCAGCTGTGTCAGTTTTCCCACACTACACAGTACCTGTCTCCACATGACAGCCTCTCTTAGCTGTCACTGTGCTAAACACTACCAAGATCAATGGCACAAGTGACATTTTTATTTCAATCACACTGGCAACATTGCTCAGACACCTACAATTGAGACTTTGTTTGTTTGTTTAAAGCACTAGTCCCTAAATTCAGCAACATTTGATAGAGACACACGTGTTTATGAAGAGGAACTGGTTTAGATCTAATGATCAGAGATTGTAACACTCAGCCTCTCAAGCCCTTTTATTACACCTCAGAAGCAAGCATGTTGTAATGAGTGTATTCCATCCTGCATGTGCTCTAACCAGGACAAGCGTTCCTTCCATTACTGTGTTCTTTGCCTTATGATGGGAGCTGGATCAAAAAAGAGGTTTTTGTCAATGGGAGAGCAAATTGTAGTGCTACTTTGTCACACATTGCAGATAGATATCTTCCACTTTTCTCACTGCCTCAGGTAGCTCAGATCCTACCCTCTACCTTTAATTTCCCTAAACATGAAAGATTTTGCCTCTTTTCCTCCTACTATTCTTCTCCACATTGCACATTTCTTTTCTTGTTTTATTAAAAACTAGTGAAGCTGTTATTCAGCAGCTGGGACAAAAGACATTTGATGAGACTCATCTGCTGTTGAGACCATGCTGACCTGGATCTTTCACTCTTCTCTTTCTCTCCCCAGTGATTCGCAATAATAAGAACTCAGCAGCCCTAAAATCAATCAATACAGAGATGACGTGGGTATTTACCAGCCTGGACAACTCAGAGGACTTCCAGTAAATAAATAAAGATAAATAAGGTTTCTGAAGTCAAACTACTCTACCGCAAGCCTTTGTTGGGGTGAAGGGACACAAGGGGTGGTGGTGGTGGCGGTGAAATAAATCGGGGTCTGAGGAAGACTGCAATGAAGACATGAGAAGTAGTATGCAAACTGGCACATCAGAAAGACAGGGATCCAAAGCCACAAGAACCAAACATGAGTTTGTTCCAGCAACTTGTCTGCACCATTTTAAGTCCACTGACTACAGAGGTACAGTGGAAGAACTGGAGTATCTTCAGAGGAACTAGCAGGGTGCAATAGCAGGACTAACATATGGACTAAGAAAAACGATAATTCAAAATCACAGAAGTGCAGAGTAAAACAAATCTGTGATTTTGTATTTATTATGGGAATTCAAGGAGGACAGGAGGTGCCACTCTGACAGTACCTTCTCATAGGAAACTGTGATTCACATAATAGGTATACCACAGCAAGACGTGTAATGTGTGCTTCAGTCCCCACCTGTTGGACAAAAATGGCTTGTCTGCTGCTAAGTTCAACTGTACAGCAAGCTATAAAAGAAAAGCACCAGTCAGGCTCAGAGTTGCTTCAACAGCTTGCAGCTATTCTACCACAGATACAGAGAAGTACTTTTAATCAGCTGAGATAATTTTGTCATATAATGAAATCAGGAAACCTAGTGAAGATAGGTAAATTCATATATGGTCGTAAGATACCTCTCCACATATAGAAGTCCTCAGATATAGTAAAGACCGCACTAATCTCTGGAGCAACTCCACTCAGGTTACTTCATCTCCTCATTCAAGGTGCAGATTTTGAGAAACTGAAGCAGATGGTCAGTAAATCAGTGACAGCTGGGAACATGCTTTGATTTCCTAGTGTCACTGCTGTGGGCAACAGAGAACACTACCTTCCCAACCGAGGAGATTACGGGTTCAGACCTCACCACTAAGAAAATTACTTTAAAAAAAAGAGGAATGGAGTCTTTCTGCCAGTCAGCTACTCCTCTTGAAGCCTTCAAGAACTGGAGTTGAGGGATTCAACAGCAGCTGACAAACAAGTAGGTCTCTGAGGTCACTACTTTGGATTAAGAGCTCTAGGAGGTTATGTGTTGCCTCTTGGTCCAAACTGCGCTACTCCCACTGCTGGATTCAAATGCCATCATTAACCTGGTATGTTTACAAACTTACAGCCATACTAAAGCATACCTTGAGGATTAACACAGCCATTCCACTTCTCCTCTCCATTTCAACTCCCACTGAGGAAGTCTGCAGCGTCATAACAAGCAGCTTGTACTTTACACTTTCCTTTGGCCAAGACTAAATGCATTTCCTTGAGGAATCCTGAGAGGCAGAGCACCACAGTTATGGCAGCATCCCAGGTTCTACCATCACTCTTCAAGATGTTAATATAATACTGGAATGCCAGAAAGCTCAAACCCCCCACATTCATCATCTCACTAATGCTGTACTTCCACCAGTCCCATTAACATAAAATAGTGTTTATTGAAACGAATTTTTAATGTCTCCCCTCTTGTGCATAGGGTGAAACACAAATTCTCCCAGATCAAAATGTTCACATTTGCTTTGCCTGACTGGTTTCTTTTGCTTTCCCATCTCCTCTTTTTTATTTTCATAGACATTCCTTACTCCTTCAACTACCTAATTTTCTTTCCTTCTTTTACGCCTCCATCTCTGCCACAGAGTGTTTGAGAAATCTGAAGCCTCTCCCATCTCCTATTGAAACCATGCCAGAGGCTGCAAACGAGATGTCCTGAGACTGCAGTGCAGCCCAGCGGAACTGTCTTTCACGGCTCGCAAAGCCGTTTCACCACATGGCGCTCAGCATCAAACAGCTCTATACAAGCCTCCTGCACCCTCGGGGGTTCAACCCAGACTTCAGCAGCAGCAGGCAGGAGATCTGGAGAATGCCTGACTCTTCAATACTTACTATAGAGCTGGGGGTGGTGGGAGGGAGTATAAATATTTCTTGTCTTTCAGTGACAATAGAAAAGGGAAAACAAGTGGCACCTGCTGCTAATGACAAATAATGAGCTCAGGTTCAGAAAGGCTCATTCACATTGTAAGCAGACAGGATACATGTGAGCTCTGAGATCCTGAGCAGCTTAAGACTCTTGCAAAATCTGGATGACAGAAAAGAGGAACACAACCAGGGCAAAACAGAGGTAGATGCAGCTGGTGCTGGCTGTGCTGGGTTCAGGACCTCCATCCTGGCATGTTTGTCCTCCCTCATCTCACAGCTTCCCTGAACTAAAATTCTGCCTACATACAAATATTGGATGCTCAGTTGTTGATAAGAGATCCCAGTGTTGTTTGAGACCTGTAAAGTTCAGGAAACAGTGACTAAAAGTGCAGATGGTTACAGTATTAATTGAAAAGCAGAGGCTGGATCAGGATTAATATAGGAAGACAGAGATAAGCAGGGCCTTAGCCACAGAGGTCCTAGTATCAGCCCCCAAATATGGGGTTTCTGTCTATTCATTAACATCCACGTATGATCCTGGCACGTCTGCTATGATGGAATCCCAAGGAGCTGTCACTGCTTCTGTGAAAAATCTGTACCCATGTGCCTGTGCTGTGCCAGGGTACATGCATCTGCTCTGAGGCTACAAAGGGAGCCTGCTCAACCTGGTTCCTATAGTAATGAGATTCTCTAAGAGGGCAACTCTTGCATCCATTTTTGCAACATCAGCCCTTCTCAAGTAGCAACGGGACTTTTCCACTCATTCATCGCTGTTTTTTTAAACGGATGGCCATTAAACAGATGGGAGTGAGGGGAAATACTACAGCTCACTACCCTCCAGGGCTTAGCTGGCAGCCTTTGGAGAGTGTGTATCATTATGCAGATATTCTCCAATGCTTCTTGGAGTCCATTCAATGGACAAGAGTTCATACCTATGGTTCCTTCCCTTCTGCTAAATCTGAGGAAAAAGCAGCAGAAATACTCCAGGTTTTTTTAGGAGTGAATCATAAAAGTGTAGCTTGCCAACTTAGGTTTGGATTATCGACAGGAAAGTTGATGAATAGCCCTGGCTTGACTGATAAACTTGGATATCAGAGAGTAAATCTAGTGGAAAAAAAAAAAATCTATCTGTTATTCTTGGTCACAGCTGCAGAGCCTGAATTGGCAACTTGGATTTATTTTCTTAATTCTGAGCAACTCAGAGCTCTCCTGTGACCCCTTGTATCACCCCTCAGGACCCACAAATTATACACTAGCATGTTTCATTTTAAAGAAGAAAAAAAAAAAATCACCTTGGATCATGTCCCAGGTTTGGTGGGGTTATTTTTGTGTTATTCTTGTTTGAGTTCGATTGTTTTGTTTCACTGTCTCCCTGGCTACACTTATGTATTGAAAGTGCCATGTGCATAGCCTGCATCCTTTGGCCAAAGCCAAAGGAACTGAAGATTAATTCAGAAAACAGACAAGCTTACTGACACTGTGCATCAGAAACCCCAAGCCAGATTGCATTTCAAGTCTCCACAAACACAGCTGGGTCACTTCAAGTTTTATTACAGTATGGATTGCAGGAGCAGTCCCAGAGTACCTACTGACATCTTAAAATCTTAGTCCCTCTGCTATGGGGGCATCTTGAGTTACACTTGTTCATCAGTCTTAGAAACATATCCTTCAATAGCAAGCATCTGTGGTGATAACTAAGTGGCCTAACTTCAGGCTTCAGAAAAACAAGAGTTTAGTAGAACTGGGAAACATCCAGGGATTTATGGACACTTAGGGCTATTGTAATTCACCAATAGCCTACAAATACCTTCTATTTCCTTTCACAACTCACTAGCTTTCCCTTGGCTACCATTCTCAAGACATGTGCTATAAAGACTACTTCAGGTCAGATGACCTGAAGTAAAGTCACATTGACCCTTGAGAGCAATAAAAATGAGTATGAGGTAAATACCTCCAAGACGGATATAAAAGTGGATTTGCTATTTCTGTGCTTATGTTTAAAACTTAATCTAAACCTAATGAACAGAATTGCTTTATCACACCAGGAAGTCGATGTGGTTTAAATTTTGCAATAGCAAACAATTTTGCAATGTCATACGGAAATGAGTGTTCATTCATACAACATAGACAATGAGTGACCAAAAACTATTGCCTATTTACTCTCATAATGGTCATTATCACCTCTGTGTCTCTGTGCACCCTGATGCACACTCATTGATGCACATGAATCACATGCTTCACTCATTTCCTACCTCTTTACCTTATGGTTATATCACAAACCCACTGTGGCGGGGAACATATCCTGGTCTTTTTCCAAGGCAGACAATGAACTCCGTGTTTCATTATTGGGATTCCATTGCATTAGAGTGTCATTGATAGAAATGAATAAAATTCTCCATGTGGCTCAGATGAGTCAGTGCTGCCTCATCACAAATTTTCCAATAAAAATAAAGTTAGGGCACCTTCTCTGAAACATAAAAATTGGCAGGGAGGAAATACTTCCAAGTGTCTAGTAACTGACCTGAATGTCTTGACAAGTGTAGAAACCCAAAGCTGCACATTCTCTACTAGATTACACCCAAACCAAGACTTATTCAGGTTGTATCCATCTTAAATGATGTTTAATTTCATTCTGTGCTTTCACCATCTTGCAAACACAATCTTGCCTTCCCCAATCATCTTCTATTTCCTTCACTGACTTCCATATCTTCTAAAATTCTCATTCTCAGCATAAATCCTGTTTGCTTCATGTCTCCTCACACAACAATCCCCTCAATACTCATTTCCATGACCTGCTTTTAATGTTCGCTGCCCTTTATAGACCTTTCTATTTCAGCCATTTCTTTGTGATCAAACTGCCATCACCCAATGTTGTCCTAATTTTGCCACTGATTATTTAATTATTTTAAAAGCAGAAGCATGTGGGTGCCCTATATGACCTGCAGTTCTAGCACCTGGACTGAAATCGTACAATGAAATGGGAGAATGAAACTCACTGGAGTATGTACCCTCAGGAGGAAGCACACTGGTGTTTTGCTGTGGAACACTACCATGGAGTAGGAGGTAACGAAACCAAAAATCCTTGTAGAAATCACAAACATTTGAACCACCATTAACCAGTCAATAATGATATTTCTGTAACATATGGACAGGCTAATGGGGGGGAAGTATGACAACATTAATAAGCTTAAAATGCTGGTGACAGCAGGGAATAAGCAAATCTGTTCTGACATAGCAAGAATGGTTCTGAACTTCTGCCACGTTAATGATAACTACAAGGAGCTTGACAATTCACTTTTTTTTTCTGTTTGTTTGTTTTTGTTTGTTTGATTGGTTTGTTTTGGTTGTGGGTGGGGGGCAAGGCAGAAGGCAGTATATACAAAATGGACAACAGGACTGTTATTTGTTGTCTGCAGTCCTCTTGGAAAGACAGAAATAGATCTACTGAAATAATAAAATTTCCAGCTTTATGTTTCCCAAATATCAAGGGATAAGCATGCTCTCTGTTGTTATCACTGTTAAATATTTATAATGCTGTATGCAGAAAAGGCCACAGGTCAGGACACAACTGTGCTGTGGAAATATTACAAAGGATAGCCCAAAACCTAGCAAACAGAAAAATCAAAAGACACGGAAGGAAGAGCCAAATACATCATAGAATGTCCGGAGTTGGAAGGGACCCACAAAGATAATTGAGTCCAACTCCTGTCCCTGCATATGACAAACCCAAAACTCACACCATGTGTCTGGAGGCATTGTCCAGTCTCCACTTGAACACTGTCAAGCCTCCCTGGGGAGCCTGTTCCAGTGCTCCACCACCCTCTGGGTGAAGAACCTTTTCCTAATATCCAACCTGAAGTGCCCTGGCACATCTTCCTGCCATTCCCTCAGGTCCTATCATTGGTTGCTGGAGAAAAGAGATCAGCACCTGCCCTTCTTCCTCCCCTGGTGAGGAAGCTGTAGACCACAGTGAGGTCTCTCCAGAGTCTCCTTTTCTCTAGGCTTGGTCAGGTAAAAGGCTGTGCTGAAAAATCTGTGTTCTCTCCTTTTTAATTAACCCCAATCTCCACCAGCACTGACGAACTTGATTAGTGTCCTGTCATAATAAATCTAGAGTTCACCACTCCACTGAGGGGAAAAATGTCAAAATCCCACTCATGCCACCTCCTCCACAGATTTGGCTTTTTATCATAAATCCACCTATGCCCAATATCTTTATGGACCTAAATTCCATTCTCCATCCCAGCCTTCAGTGCCTTCTGCCATGGGAATGAGGCTGAACTGGCTAGGGGACAAAACAGGGCTGTGAAAGGAAGGTGTTCAGACCAGAACAGAACAGTTCTGCTACAAAGTCCTGGTTACTGCACACATGTTTAAATGATGTCTCCAAAATGAAATATGCATCTGGATTTTTAAAAAAATTCTCTCTTTTCTCTCAGTGTTTTGTTTTTGTTGTTGTTTTCTTTTTTCTTTTTTTTTTCTTCTTTTATGAAATTAACATTTCCAATTAGAAAATTCTTGACCCAGATCCAGTGCTCATTAATTAGTGCATGTTACTGACCACAGAGGACTAATACATCTGTGCATATACAGACATGCACTTCCTTCCCTGGAGCACTTTGATGTCCAAAACAGTGGGGTACAATATTTCAGAGATGTACGTGTGGCACAGCCTCAGGCATACTGCACCTGCTAAAAGGATTGGAGGACTGCCAAACATCTTTCTTTCGGAAAAAGCATTTGCTTTAATATCTGCTAATTCCAGGAAGGGGGCTGTGCTCTTCTTGTTTAGCTGTGTCTTTGCATTCACAATGAACAAAAGGAAGGGACAAGACAACCATCTGTGGGTGCTTCATAGAAAATAAAACCCCAGTGGGCTTCCTATTACAGGGAGGAAAAGAGAAAGGATAAGAGATAAAACAAGCTGAATGCAACAAGCTGAAACCCTGAGATCACTTCTCTACAGCAGACTTGTTAAGCATTCCTGCCCAGACAACCTGGAAAGCCTTTGAAATAAAATGTAAAATCAAAAGCTTTCCCCAGAATATTTACTTTTCCTTACAACAGTCTTGTCCTATCTAGTTCAGAGAAACGGGATCCTATCGCTCCCTACGATTTTCTGTGGTCTTAAACGGAACACAGCCTGGCCACCTGCCAGGCACCTACAGTCAGGTACATTAAAGGTATTTGCATTTGGCAGCTGAAGATATTGATGAGTATGCTGTGAGACTTTGAGATAATATATATGCATCTAATTAGAAATATTTAATGGCTATTCTGTGACCAGATTCTCTCAGCATCAATCCTAGAATTCATAACATGAAGTAAACTGAATTTTTAAGTTCCCTCTGTGTGTTATGCTATCTCTGTTCACATAAATAGCACAGTAAATACTAGTAAAAAAAAAGCACAGCCTGACTCCAAGTATGGTCTCACATCTCTTAACTTTATCAGCATCTCAAGGTTATTACTAGTCTGAGCCAAAATAAAATGCTTCTAGTATAAAACTAAGGCTTCGCAGCAAAACAAAAGAGTGAATCAGTGAAACAAAATGCAGCCTTCTCCTCATCTTGAAGAGTGAAGTAACAGCCTTCTCTCTGGAGGTTTCCAGTAATGAATTCCTGTTTTAATTGAAGCTGCAGCCAATGCATGAGCTCCAAACAGGCCGCCCTCTCTCTCTCTAGGTGATGCTGTGCAGGAAAGAGCTTTTAAATCAGTCAGTGAACATAATGCACTTCAATTTCCCTTCGACAAGGGCAAAATTACAAACACACACTTCACTTCCAGACAATTAATTAATTTGTTTACATGATTTCTTTGCTTTGTTTTACTTTCGTGACTCTTTTCCCCTCCACTTCTTTAGTCTCTTTAACTCTCTAAGGTATAGAATGAGCTTTTGACAACTCAACCTCTCTCAGGCACAGAGAAGGGAAAGTACAGCAGAGCTGTTTGCAGCAGGGGAAAGAGGCCTGTGCAATTACCTTCAGGCTTGCTGCTAATGCCCAGGGACAATGTCAAAGCACACATGCGCATTCTGCAGATGACAGCATTAGCATTTGCCCATCATTAGGCAAGGTAGACACAGTTGTTGCAACTTGCAAAGTGTTTGCTTGCATACCAGTATGAAATGTGGGCTTCTTAAACTGCTCATGTCTGAAAATACCACAACCTAGCTGTCAGAGATTAATGAGATTGACTTCGAGGGAAAAAAATTCTCCCTCACCAATGGGATGAAAAACAGAAGGCACTGAATTAGGCAGCCAGAGCTGGCAACCACCACTGCTGTGTACAAGTGTGCACAGCTTTGCCTCTCAACACTGTGCTCCCACTCCTGTGGGCTAAGGATGCCAACCTGGAACGCACTTGGGAAACAGAGTAGTGGGAAAAGAGAAAAAGCACAGTGGGCTCAGTGAGGATAGAGCGACTGACAGAATGAGCTAGTGAATATAGTGTTGTTTTGTTTTGTAGGAAGAATGTTTCTTCTAGATAATGCCACAGATTAAATCCCTCTAGTAATATCAATACTCTCTACATTGCCACAGTGGTGCATATTTAATTTCATTTCTGTTGCTACAAATATAGGCCAATAAATTTGACAACACATCTGTTATTTACTTGCACTCAACACTGAAGCATATTCATGACATTTACTTTGCCAGTTTCAAATTTAACAGCTTTCCTTTTATTTATATCTACTTAGCATTAGTGAAAAGTGCTCTGGTGACTTTCCATATACATGCAGTAAATGCAGCACATTCAGCAACAGTAAAAGAATCCCTTAGCTATTTATAATTACTGCACACATTTCTGATTGCACAGAGCTAAAACACTTGAAAGTGGTACAAGATTGTTGCATGCACTCATTTTGAATGTATCTGGTAATTTTGTGCAACTAAAACATGCCTGCAGTTGTCACAGAAGCAGAGACACGGGAACTCATTTCAGTGTTCACTGAGTTGCTGACACACAGTGATGTCCTTCACAGACTGACTTACACACAAAGAAGCCATATCATGAAATATGGCCTCACTCCTGCCCTCCCTACCCTTTCATTATTCTGTTAGATCATCTGTTAGAGTAAAATACAAGTAAAGGCTTTAGAAGTTGTGACCACAGATGAAAGAAACACCACTCAAAAATTTTACACAGCAGGTACTCAGGAGAAGTGTGACAGCTTTCCAAAGCAGTGGAGAGGAGCAGGGATGGCATCTAGGTCAAGAAGGACAATCTTAGCACAGGAGCACTGACAGAGATTTGTACCTCACACACACTCCTGCTGCTGACACAGGGGAACCAGGGACCGGGACTGTGAAGAGAGAACACAGCCAGATTGCCTTGCTCTTACACTGCCCCTAAGGTAAATTATCTGTCCCCTGTGGTTTCAGTATTCTGTCTCCAATATCATAAATCCAGTATTACAATGGTTATGGCCATATAAGTTCATGAATAGAGTAAGACAAATTACAGAATACCGAGGAGAAAGATGAAAATTCAGAAAGTAGTACAAGAGCGCGGACACGTGAAATTACAGCAGAAAGATGACTTTTCCTTTCTGACCTCCAGCCTGGCATTCTCTGCATTTTGATTGCACTATGACTTGAAAAAACAAGTTCACTGACACTTCAAGAACCTACACAACTACCATGCATTCTTGTAGAGTGGCCTTTTCTTTCAGTATTAGTTGTAGTTGTTAATTGCATAAAGCTGACCCCTTAAATAAAAGATCACAAAGGTATTAGAACAACTCAGTAATTGTTCTGTGCTTAACAAGGCTCTCAGCCCATGGTCAGACTTTAGAGTTTCCTCATTGTCAACTATGGTCTGTTGCAACAACAACATGCTCACAAATTGAAGACCATGCTACAATAATCTGCTTTTGTAAAATAAGTGTATACAGAGCCATGTACATTGATATACTTCAGAGCAGTAGGTCTAGTGCACACACAGTGTGGGGTCTTTTAGAATCTATTTTGCAGCTTTATAGATGTAACAGCTTTGCAGATAGAAAGAATAAACAGTGCAGGAGAACCAAGTATTTACCTATTGAGTAGATGTGGATATAGCAGCTAAACTGAAAGTGCATGCGTCTGTCTCTGTTGGGGAGGATGATGGGGTTGAAATGGAATGGGACACGACAAGATACTCCCTCCCTCCAAATTTTCTGTCCTGCACTGATCAGGTACCTATTTCCTGACCTGGAGAAACCATTTTAGCTCAGGTGGGGACACTCAGTGCGCTCCAGCTTTGAGTTTCCACCACTAGCAATGAGATTGCTGTTGCTCCAGGCCCCAGTTTCACCAAGTTCTGAGAGAACAGTCACCTCCATCCTACACTACAACTTGGTGATTATGCTGGTAATTCTGTCAGATTGATAAATGTCCTCTACAGTCTAAATCATGACTATCAGTCTCACTTCACTTGTACTCTTTGAATTTGTTACATTTTCTCCACTGACCAGTATTCTATCTCCTGCCCCAAAAAGAAAGCACAGTGAACTGTAAAACACCACCAATTTTGGTTAACTAGCCTTTGGCTTCATTATTTAAAAAATAAGATGTATGAAGAAAGTGGATGTCTTTGGCAAACTCAGTACACAGAGAACCTACTGCACAAGAAAACGTGAAGAAAAATCTGAATGTTTTGGCTATTAAATGATCTCACAGTGAATCCTCACTCCAAAACTGTATAAGTGATAGCTACACTGAAGTCTCAGGATACTGTAAAAACAGAAGGTACCTTTGCATGCTGAGAAAAGTTTGCTTAGTTAAAATATTTTTGTATGGTATTGTCACAGTAGTTAGAAGCCTATAAGCACTACAATGCTGATGGTCTGTTTTCAAGGGACAGACTCATAAAACACTTGAGCAAAACCTTTATCTGAAGGATGACACTTCAAATGGATGCTCTGGTTCTCAGAACATGTTGTTTGACTTCAGTCCCATAGGGATGCCCTCACAGGATGATAAGCCACTATTGCAAGCCAAAACTCCATATTAAGAAAACACTTTCTAACAGCATATTCTGTTTTGGATCGGGTTTTGTTTGTTTGTGGTTTTTTAGTGTAAATAAAACTGAGTGTCATGGCTTCCATTCAAGTTACTTCTACAGCTGTCAAAATGGGCAAAGGGTTTGTTGTGCTAACTGGCATAGCATGTCTGTAAATGGCCATAGGTGCTTTCACTGCTCTTTTCTCTGCATGAAGAATTGTACTCTTCTCTCTTCACAGCATCCTATAGCAATGTGACTATATGGCTTTATAGTCAATTTAATTTTGATGGGTGCAAACCAATGCCTCTAACAAAACTAGAGGTAGCTAGAAAAATAAAACAAATGTGTCCCTTAATCATTGCTGTTTCAAAAAAACCCCTTCCTTCTTGCCAGAAGGACACCTTATAAAGCGTTACATTACATTGGAGACTGATGAATTTGTAAAGTAATGGGAATAACTCTTGTCCCTCATTCTTCCATCTTTTTCATGAGCAGCTTGTCTTCCTTTGTGTTTTGCTGTTTCCTTCTCATTGCTAAAATCAAATTCCAACAGCCCATTTCTCATTGCTTTGTACATTGGCAACCACTGCAGAAAGCCTGTAAAATTCAGTCCCAGTATGAGATGGGAAAAAAAAAAGCACCATTGCCTGCACAGACAACATTTTAGAGAAAGAGAAATTTGCTTCTTAGCTAATTGCCCAAGAGCAATTTTCAAGAGGAGTTGAAGGAAGCTTGAAGAAAAAAATGCACAAATACAAAAAGCATTTAAAGACTCTGTCATTAGCTGAATGTCATTCACACACAAAGGGCTATTTTATTTAAATAATCTATCATTTTTAATTTGCCTTTCAAACTCAAAGCCATTTTTCAGTTAAAATTGGGTTCTGACACAATGGAAACAGTCAGGGCACATATCATAGAGGCCATATGCAATCTGGTATCAGACATTATTACTCAGTTCAGCCTGTTCTCTGTGCTGTTCCACTAGTTCTGCTCTGATCACCTTTACCCACCCTCTGCAGTGAGCTGAAACAGTTTCACAAATTTCCCTCAAGCTCAGTTTGCTGCTTACACATGTCAAAAGCTTTCCTGAACAAATATAATTATTTGTTTTAACTCAGTGTTCACATCACAGATTATTCATTTCATTTTCTTGCAATCATGCCCTCTTTGAACCAGATCTTTGAAAATTAAAAACTCCTGGGGGCATTCATTGTGTCACTCAACCCTTTTCTAGGAAGGTTTTCTGGGGTAAGTATTATCAAAACCTTATTCCTGGAGATAGCTGTAATTCAGAGTTTGTTTCCCATAAAACCCTGGTAAGATCCTCACTAAGTTTCAACAAGAAAGTTGTAAGGCAACAGAAGTATGAACCAGTACCTTAAAGGCACTTGCCACTACATCCCATAGTATTTGTGATATACCATAGAAACTGCCTTTAGGACAGAACTCCTCTGTTACGATCATTCTCTCCTAAACAAAGTGGATACAGCTTCTTTCAGTTCACTGCAGATTGTGCCTCTCCTAAGGCTCTGTAAGAGAGAGGAAACCAGAAAGACGTAAGCTACTGGCAGCAGGAGCAACCAGCTCTTCCCTTGAGCCTCATCTAATGGTGCTGGCAGAAGAAAGCACAGCCAGACTATGTTCTCATTTTCACTGGTGTAAATCAAGGCTAAATCCTCCCATTTCACTGGAATCGCTACAGGTTTACACTAGGTAGAACCCCAGGCTTACATGTTTAAATAACTACATTCCAGAGACAAGGCACTTTAGGTATTTAAAGTTCATAGAACTTAGAGTAAGAAACAATGAGTGAGACTGTCAGTTCTATAAAACAGAGACATTTTTCTTGCAGAGTATCTTTGAAAGGTGCTTAAGGTCATCCAAATATTCCCTCACAGCAATGGAAAAAAGCTGGCTGTTTTGAAGTGTTTCAGCAATATGAACATTTGACCACTGCTATTTCTGAACAGGTAGCAGCCCAACGCTAGGGCATGAGCCATATTCAATGGGTAGTCAGATTGCCTTCACCTTGCTATGCACATAAAACTACTACCTATATGTGAGAGAACCATAACTGATCCAAGTTCTCTAGCAGGTGCTCAGCCAATTGACATAAAAATGGACAGTCAGTAGAAATTAAGATTGTTAATGACATTTAAAAGCTCTTTAGATGTCAATAAACACTCAGGGACTTTTGAGAGATGCTTGCAAGAATAGTTTTGATTATACAGCTGAAACTATACGGTTCAATTAGGAAGATGCTTCAGCTTTGCGAAACCATGGGAGCTTGTGGGTCTTTAAGACTAGGGCAGCTCTTGTAGCTTTGCAGCTGGGTTCCCTGAGATTTTACAACTGGGGTACTATCCCCTCCACAGGTTCTGGAGATAAGGCTGCACAATTTCCTCCCACATGAATAAATAACGATAGCAGGAGAAGAGGAAGATTAAGGACACCAATTCCCAGTCTTAGTAACCCTGGCAGAAACTTTCAGAATTATTCTTACAAGGTTTGTGGTGATGCAGAACACACAAATAATTAAGTTCCTGTGCCCAGACCTGTAAGCACACAGAAGCAATACACATGTACTAATTATCAAAATGCATTCCAGTGGTATGACTCATCAGAAATAAATGCAGTATCTCTCCTTAAGGAAGATATATTGTTAAGAGGAAAGCAGAATAAGTCAATGCAGGCAGGCACAAAACAATACATTAAATTTTCCCCATCTTGCAGTTTCTACAGTAAGCATGAGATTCAACCTATCTCAAAACCCCTGCTCACAGCCATTAAACCAATTTATTCTTCTTTCCCTATCCCATGCAGAGAGCTAGATAAAAGCTGAGCTGAGGCTAACCTCTTGTTCACTGAAAAACAAGCATCATCATTTCATTCTTACAATGAGCTTTGAACACACAGAAGTTCACATCAGATAACACCTCACTTGATCTGATTTATTATACTTCCATAGTCAACTGACATAAGCATCACTTCTTTGTGGTAATTAAAAAAATCCCACCTTCCCCCAGACCAGTGCCTGGTCCTGCATTTAAATCTAGAATCGACAATCTCTCTAATGCTACGTAAAATCTCAGCAGTCCTCAACTTCTGATTTTGATCTACCTTGGGTAGACAGACAAAGCCTGAACCAAGTTTATTTCATGAAACCTGGTCCTGGAGATCCAGCCTTACCCTCATCTTTTTTTCTCACCTCTAATGTAAGCAGAATTTATACTTCAAAATATAAAGCATTCTTACCCTCTCTGCATGCTCATACTATACCCATATGCATGAAAAAATACATATATAAATATGTGTACTGGTTTCATGCACAGCTCAAAGGCCATTTGTGTCACAGGTATGGACATGAGTCAGGAACCTTGCTTCTGAGATGCTTTTCATTGCTCTACAGAAGCAGCTCCCAAACAGTCCCAGAGAAAAGAAGCTATTGTTAAGGACTACTGATGCACAAAGTCTTCACTAGTTAAACATCATTGTTATCAAAATGTCCATCTCTTCACAAAGGTGTTTCAGTTGAAAGACTACGCATATCCAGGGTTTTTCCCTTCTTCACCAGGCTACTTACCTACAGCTAGCACCTATTAGAATATCAGGTGATTTCAGTGGCTTTTGCCATGTTTTTCTTTTTAAACTATAAATCATCTGAGCTTCTACCTTTGACCAATGCATTGTGCTGCTGGCACACCATGACTGCCTAAGTGACTCATGATCCAATGTTGATTTCCCTGACACTGAAACAGTTATGACTCAAGGGACTGAATTTGGTACTGTAATGGTTAAGGCAGAAAATTTTGGGCTTTTATCATGCCTTTTAACCTCTAGATATTCCAAAGCATTTCACAAAACAGTAAATTTGTTGTTTGAAGTGCAATGGCATACGGACAAGGTAAAAAAGCAACAGCCAAAATATATTTGAGAAAAGCTTGCTCATTCTCGAAGGTAAAAATCCGCTTCTGTGTAAGCTGCACCAACACCTGTTTTTATATTGGTTGAGGTAGCGAGATTTATCTGGGTATACCAAGTGGGACTTTAGGCCATCTTTGGCTACCAAGTAAATGATATTGCAGTGCAGCATCAGCAACTGGAACTACAACTAGAAAGTCTCTTACTCATTACCCTGTTAGTGTGATCAATTTTTGTGATCTTTTGAAGATCCCAAGTAGGAAGAAACAGACTTAAAGAAAAAAGAGAAGAGGTGGGATGTTTTTATCAATACAGAAAGCCAGTAAGTGCTGTGATTCCACAGCTGTCCACAAGTTCATAAAACAAATACAGTTTGAGACTGGCCCTTGCTTGAGCTCCTAACGAAAAGCAGAACAGAATTATGTATCCAGCCTTGTAAACCCACCAAAAAATCCAGACAATTATTTTAGTATTTGACTTTGGTCCTGCTGCTTATGTCATATGAAAATCTGGACTCCAATAACCTGACCTTTGAGGCAGTCTGTTGGCATTTATGGTTTGCATCATTATGGATAGTGTTTAAATTCTGTATAATGCTACTGTGTAATGTTTAGTGCATATATAATGCTATTTTTTAGAGCCACAAAGTGTTAAAGTTACTTATACCTTCACGATTCACATGTAATACCACTAAGACCTGGCTAAAATTCCTCTTTCCCCAAAATGGTAAATGCCAGCATTTTCAGAGAAGTCAGTCTTAACCCATACCATATACTGCTACTGTCATTGTAGACACCCGTGATGTGCAGGAAAAGGTACAAAACATGGATAGTCATGAGACTGCGGACATGTAGGACTGTAGGACTGTCACAGGGATCTCCTCAACTTGGCAGCTATGGGTGAATAAATTCACTAAGCCAAAACTAAAGTTTCCTGTGCTTTGTAAAACAATCCAGAAGACGACCTTGATCTTGCTTGACACTGATCTATGCTTTGTTTCAAGATTTCATATACCTCTGTAAACAAAAAGATAAAATGCAGAATAAGAATAAAAGATAGCAGTTGATGAAATTCATCTGAATTTAAGACTTCTTATTACAAAAGTTTAACAAGCCACTAACTTTTACAGTCTTCAGACAGCTGCAGATACAACACTCATTTCTGCTAGCATTTCATAAGCCATCTATAATTCTGCCACAAAGATTATTTTCCTAATCTGTCACTGTGACATGGTCACACATCACAGTCACCCTAGCTCTGCCCTGCTCCACAGATTTCCCCTCTCTACCCAACACTCACAGCCTGTCTTCATTTTCACAACCTAGCCTATCTAGTTTTTTCTTATTAAGAAGTCACTTCTGATCCTCCAATGATCCATTGTCCAATCAAATCTATACACAGGTATGTTTTTATCAGTCCTGTTCATCATACTTGGGAGAAGCTCCCAATAAAATGTACACTAAGTACTCTACCGTCTTCCTTCTATTTACAATTAAAATTCTTAATCACTCATGAAGTGTGGAGATGACCACCCATAGCTGCCCCATTGTTATTCCTGACCCTGTTATTCCTTATTCCCTTAGCCTATGGAGGTGCATCTGTTGTAACACTATTAATAGGATAAAATATGCTTTCCTTTACACATAAATTCAGCTACTTAGAGAATGAATACCTGATGCTTAGTTCTGAGTTCTGCAGCTCAATGCCTTTTAATTGCTTTCTTTCAAACCATACCTCCAATGTTTTCTTCTGAGTAACAGGTGAAAAGCACAGAAAGGTAAGCAAGAAACGGCTAGAGTGAATGTGAAAAGCAAGGCACTAGACAGCTGCTTCTGAGCTAAGTGGACAATTGTGATAAGGGGTAAATTCAAACTACTAAATCCTCTTTCTCAAAGCCTACAGCCTGCTAGGTGGAGCACATTTAATCTCCTCACAAGTGAATAGACGCATACAGCACAGATGCCCCTGTTCAACACTTAAAACCTGAGAAACCTCACTTTTCTGCAAACTAAGATTTCCCTCCACCCCCCTCCTCCTCTTTTGCAAGTGCGTGTATGTGTAGCCAGCCATCCTACCAAACAGAAGAGCTGCATCGTCCACAGCAATGAACTGTTCCTGCAGCTGTTAGCACAATGTCTCCCTTGAGAGTGCTCTGAAGTGCTAACAGTTCACCATAACTTCCACACCACTTCTTCCCACAGGTTTTTTCCCAATTGCATTTAAGAGATGACTATAAAACAGGCAAAAAGGACACATATCTTTTCATATGTTTGGATTTTCAGTACTCTCTTTGAGAAAAAAAATTTCCCCTTTACAGTTTCTTCTGTCTTAGAAATCAAGCACATTGAGAAGCATGCATTCAATATTTTATATATACATATTTTGTGTATATATATATAAACCACCTTAAGATTATCTGCATTACTTAAATCTCAATGCTTCTGCTCTTAGCATCTGCGGTCTCAGTCAGGAACACAGACACAGAAATGCGCAGGGAAGGTCTCTCTGCTGTCACCTACATTTAATTAGTCCTCACCACTGCGTAATTTCAGTACATAAGAAAAGACAATACCATCTTTAGCTGGCAACAAAACAACTCTCAAGAGTTTCAGTACAGGCTTTCAAACGCCCTCCAAGCTGGCAGAGAAAAGAAGACCAGCTACTTTTGCTGACTGACCCGTGTTACATAAACATGATTTTCTTGGAAACCTTCTCAGAGTAGCATTTATCAGGCATGCAGCTGGATGGGTTCAGATGAAGCACTGCAGTCCAGTGGTTGGGGTGCTACTGTTGGATACCACAGGTTATAGTCCAAACTGCTATTGAGGCAGAAATCAAGAAAAATAATGAGAGTCACTACACATCTATAGAACAACCTATTAAGCGCTTGGAATTTCCCTTTTTTCTGAGGATCCCACATTCTTTAACAGGAAAGGCAGCACTACAGAACTTTTGGGCAAGAGATATGACTAGAGGCATCACCACAGCATAGCAGAGACCTGTTGGCAGCAATCCGTGCACGGCATGCAAACTTTAATGTTGACTAGAAACCCCTTCTAGGTTAAAATATATTTGCACACTTTGATACCACAGCATGATTGTCAATAGTAGCTGCCTTAAAACTAACGCCTAAATGTTTATTCTATAACTGACAGTCATAGTGTACATCACAGGATAAGATGATCATTAAAGTGGGTGGAAATGCCACAAATGGCATGAAATTACGGGTCACATTTTTTTAAGAAAAACTACCACGAGGTATCTGAAACTCCTATCTATAAGCCCTGGATAATAACAACACATTCAGTCTGGAAGCACCAGAGGAATAGATGTATTCAAGACTGAAGGCAAAAAAGAACAATGTGTGATTTTATGAGAGCTGGCTCAGGAAATAGCAGGGATTACTGGTATTACTCTTGTGTGGGAGGTTTTTTCTGTTTGGTTTGGGTTTTTTTGAGGGGGGCTGGTAGGAGAGAGTGAGTTCCCAGAAAGCTTTGCTGTACACTTCAGTTGAAAGATGGGAACTCTACTGTGTTGTTAGAAGCAACCACAGGCTCAAATCTGTCTGCAAACCATGTGAATCCAGATGCTACCTTCCATCTCATTTTGCATTACTGAAAGTTTTTTAAAGCAAACTGCACTGAATCAGAAAATGAAGGTGGCAGGATATGCTAGCAACGTTCAAAATAAAATAATGTTCCCATGGTTTTAAAGGCATGACGTTCAACATCTGCCACTCCTTTGGTGATAAGTCTCCATGCATTTTAGATATTGTTCATTAAATCTATACCAATGACTACAACTCTACAACTTCCTTTTTCAGCTCTGCATAGAAATGTATAATTATGCCATGGAGGGTGTTCCGGTGGTGTTTTGTTTTGTTGTTGTTGTTGGTTTTGGTTTGTTTTTTGTGTGTGCATGTAAGTTTTTTTATTTTTGTTTTAATTTTTATTTTCCACTCTCTTCAAAATACAGTTGATCTTCCTTCACTTTACCTTTAGTCTTTATTAGATGGGAAAACTTCCCCCACTGCCTGAGGGGCCATCCTGCATGAACAAACCTCAAAAAAAACCCACCACAATCAGAAAGACTACAAGAAGGATTTTGAAGATACAAATTAAAATTAAAGACAAAGATCTGGACCGGTTTACATAATAATTTTATTCTATTAAAAATATAATTTTTCTTAGATATGCAGGCCTTCTATCCCTCAGTGCCATCCTCCACACATATACCTCTGCACATACATAGTCTCACCACTCAAAAGCCTCTGCCTAACAGTCTCAGCCAGGTTTTAACTGTTTTTCCTTATTAAAGTGATTAATTACAAATTCATCTCAGAGGAATTATGTATGAGGGAATAGATGCATTTGAGCCTTTTAAAAATGTATTTGGGCAGAAAAATGGTTTCCTTTTGGTTCCTTGCAGATAACATCTGCATCCTAAAAATACCTCAGAGTCACCAACAGAATTTGGTTCCTGAAGTCTGAATGTCTAATGCAGCTGTGCCCGCAGCAGAAAGAATGAAAACATACGGGAGCTGACAAAAAATTATAGTAAAAAACCCTGCCTAACCTATACAATATCCTAGGTATTCAATATCTTTGAGCGCCATCATCATTAATCACTTTGTAAGACTTGATGTATTTTTCCCCTCAAATAGTTTTGCCACTGTGTTCAAACAGATGATCATTTGAATGAAAGATGGAGCTACTGAAGGAAACAATGTATACAACTTTAAATGATCTGGTTAGGGCTACAGTTAGACTTTACACCCACATGCAGTGCTACAATATCCATAGTGCTACATAGGGAAAAAAGGCTAGAAGAAAACTGCATACTATCCAATTCTGCCTACTGACAATAGAGGAAAGCTTTCTCAAATACATTTCATGTATTCATTACCTGACCTATTTTGCATCCTCCTATATATGCCATCTGTTTTTGAAGCTCCCGTGTTGTGTGCATGTATGGACTCAAGCCAACATAGACAAGTTAAAACTCTATGGTTCTGAGGGCAAAATGACTAGTCCTATCCCTTTAGACTAATAGAAGATTCACAGCTATTGAATTAATACAACTTGGACCACAGACTGAGTGCCCTGTAGCATCCAGCACAAAGTGGTCCAAATTCTGATATAGGTATATATAATAGGGGTGTCAAACTCATGTGGTTATACGATGTACATGGTTTTACACAAAATCAGACACACACCAATAAACTCTAGCCGAAGTTAGTCACTGCTCCTTGGCTGAGGTGTTTGCTTGGAGCTAGGAGAACAGATATACTTTGTGGCCTATTCATTAATAATATTCATGTATTTCTAGCAGGGATTTCTGGTATATTTCCAAATAGCTTTTTCATTTATTAACAATGTGAGCTGGCATATGCAGATACTTTTCTGTGTAGTCCTCTGGAGAGCAAGGGACACAAACTTGCATAAAGTAAGAGCCAGCAAATGAAGTGAATGAAATATAAAAACCCAAGAAAGAAAATTAAAACTGTAGGAGGATAGGGAAAAAAAGAAAAAAAAAAAAAACAACAACAAACCAAAACAACCAATTTACAGATGTTGAAATTAATGTTATTGAAAAGACTAGTTATGCAACTCAAGGAATAACCTCACAGTTTAGCTTCAAAAATATTCAACTAACCTTAGGCCATCTGTATGAAAGCCTCTTTTAACTACTTCTTGTCACTTCTCTGCATTCTTTTGTAGCACTGATAATTAGCAATGTGAAGAAATATCCCCCTGCCTTTCTGTCATCATGCTGTTCAACTCACCCAATTTATCTGATGCCATAATCCAGTGTTTGACATATGACATATACTCCTGCAAGATCGTATTATGATGTAAAACAATATCACCACACAACCTCTAAAAATTAATAAAGACTACTCAAAGCCTGAATCAGGGGATAAGCTGAATAAAATCAACAGATCCTTTTACTACATTTACTACATTAAAGACTATTATGGAACGGACTTCTTAATAAAGGTGCTTGACATTTCCCATTAAAACTTATTTTATGCTATTACAATTGCAAAATTAAAAATGTTTAGGCTGAAGTTTCCAACACTATGCATCTGTCTTAGGTTGTTTGCTTCATGAAATCTTAGCCCCAAAAGAATCTCAGCTCCTTCAATACTCTTCCTCTTCGGAGTCAGGAAGACCCCCAAGACTTCTTAAACCACAACATTTCTATACCTTAAGCAAACATTTGTGAGCAACTGATCAAATTAATTGTCTCAACTCACTTAAGTGATTGCTCTGCACGAAGGACAACCTTGGGAAGGTCTATGAAGTGACATGGCATATTTTCTTAGACCAACCTGGTACAGGTAGGAAAATTACATTTTTGGAACATATAAGTCCTTTTTTCACATCCTGAAGCAGGGAAAAAAACCATCAGTTTACTACAGCTTTCAAGAAGAAAACACCATTTTCCCAGAAGTTTGCTTGAGTTAATCTGCTAGGTAGTCTAATGAAAGTCATTATCACCATACAAATCCTGCTTTAATCTTTAGGACATCACAGCTACCAAAAAAAAAACAAAACAAAACCAAACCACACCAAAAAAAACAAAACAAAACAAAACAAAACAAAACACACTATTCCCTCAGTTGTCCAATGGTAGAATATCAGATTTTTTGTTTGTTTGCTTGTTTTGGTTAAAGCCAAGGAAACACTAAACACACACAAAACTGTTAGAAGAATATTTGCACGGTCAGATATTCAAAATAGGTAAAAAGAACTGTTTTACTGTTCATTTTTACTTGCCAACTATAGGCCCCAGGATATGATTTGCTGAAGTACTGAGCATTCACAGCTGCAACTGAAAACAACAGGAGCTACGCTTGAAAATATAAAATACCATCCTGTACTAAAACAATTAGCAAAATAATTTCTCAGAAACAATTTAATAAAAATAATAAATTCATCCTCAATCCATGGAAACTCTTGATTTTAAAATTTCTGATCCCTAATAATGATTTTCCAATATATCTGTGTGCCTTGATGGTGACAGTAGAGATGGAGATACACTGTCAACAGATGAGAGCTTGCCTCACTAGAGTAATAATGAGCATATAACATTGTGCACATCGGTACATAGTAAGATTAAAGCATTACTCAATTTATAAGGTCATATTAATAATTTACAAGCAAGAGTAAACTTTGCCCCAAACATCTGATAATCTCCATAAAGAGGTAAAGTAGACTGTAACAACAGATACAGTAGCATTGCATCAACATGCAGAGAGTGGATCTCAAAACTGCTTTGTGATGTCCAACAGAACGACCTGGCCTCACGCTCCTGAGTCAATAATGGTGGCAATGGTACAGTAGGTATGAGACTGAACCCTAACGGTGAATCAATAATCAGTATGCTGGGTCACAGCCCTGAATCAATCTGAGATGGTTTTGCATTATGATATTGCAACAACGTGCATGATACTGCAAGGTCACCTTTCATCATTCCGGTAGCACTGTGCCATGATGTTGCACGAATATAGAGAGATACTTTCCTATGACAGCAAATGAGTATAGAGGGTTGCTAAATTTTGACATGACCATCAGAGAGCCATCATGCATGATATTAATGTTGACGAGTGGTGACTCATATGTCACAAGGCCACTTAAATGCTGTTTTCGCAGGACAAATTCAGGTGAGTGCAAGTCCTAAGTAGGCAAAGCGTTGCTAAAAACCAGCAAAAGCCCAGACTGTCCTTTCACGTTTTCACTCCAGCCTGCATGGACCACAAGTACATTGTTCTAGTACACTTTTTATCTGCTCAGCCATTTGACTGAATATGATTGACCTCACTATAACCCACGGAGAGTAACAAGATTCAAAAGGAAACCACTGTGACAGGGAAATGGCCCAATTATGCTGATCCTAGCTTTTTCCCTAGCAAAAGAAATTCAAAGCATAACACAACAAGACACAGAAGGAAGCAGGCACACAGCGATTGCTGTCGAAGGAGGAGAACAAAAAGATGGCAATTATTTTAATCATCTTCCAAGAGGTGGCAATAATGTTTCTTATAATTGCAAAGAGAAGCAGAAATGTCAATAGTTTCAGCCAGCTTTTCTTTCTGAATGGAGCCTGAATCAGCTCTTCATTTAGGCTATTGAAGCATCAACTGTTTCCCCATTAAAGTACACTTGGGTCAGTCAGCTTTGGTCACACTCAGCTCAGACTGAAGTTGAGAGTGATAATTACTGTAAATTTACATCATGTTTCTGGGGTGAATTTGTTTCAATTTGTTGATAGTATTTCCCCATGTATGTTTCCTTATATTTTCCTATTATTACCACAGCGATGATTGTTGTTGAAGTAGGTTTTTCTAATCTCCATTCCAGGGTTTTTATTTTTAACCATAACAACAGGGTTTTTTTAAAACAAATACAGAAACATCCCAGTAAGACTAAATGACAGACGGCACAGCAATTACTAGTTCTCTTGCCCTCATTTTCAGTGGGACCCAGTGAGCAGCAATCCACGCTGGTAGCAGAACTTGTACTCCCCTGCCTCTAATCTCTATGTGTGCATCTACTGGGTAGGAATTGGGTCTTCTTTCTAAAATCTCACAGTTGGAAACTGGCATGGAAGTTAGTCACATATGTTTTGAGGAACAGCCAACAGAAGAATAAAATTGAGTGGTGAGGAACAATGTAACTGTGCAATACTGTGCCTCAGGCTGGACACAGAAGCTTCATGGAGAGGCTTGTGCACAATATAAGTGGTTCTGCCCTGTCATGTCACATCCCAGGCTCTTCTAAAAAGGAATCCAGGATCAGTAAGTATCCTGCCTTCTATCATATACACAGCAGCCATGGCATTATGGGTGGACTGATCTAAAATGTATTTAATGAAGTGTGCATAACGAAGTTGGCACACAACAGTGAATTTTAAACAGAACTTGTCTCAGTCCCCCAGTACTGTGTGTAACCTGTTCTGCAGCTCCCAGCACACCACTTCATATTTCATTTTGACAGTTCAGTGTATCCCACCAAAGTGCTTGACCTGAAAATGTAGACATGTTTCAGATGGAACAGAAGGTTAATTACAAAGGCTGAAGCCATTAATGAAGGCTATCAATTATTAATCAGTTGGTCCACTATTCTCTTTCACCATATTCAGAAGCATTCATAAGCCAGTGAGAGGTTTTTAGGGCTGATGACATCTCTTAGCAACTGTATTACTCTGGTTGTAGGACTAGACCCCACGAGCAAAGTAGGAAAACATCAAATGCATTTTTATACAGGAGACTTCTAAGGACAAATGCAAGGTGATAGAAGACAGAAGACGAAACTGCTTCCCACTCCCAAAACTTTCCTGACCACTGCATTGCAGCGGGCTCTGGTCTTGCATCTGAGCCACGGAGTGTTGCTGGTAATGAAGCACTGAACCATGAGGCACAGAAGGTTTTTATGTAGGGTTTGCATTTTTTATAAAGAAAAGTTACAGCAACACTTGATACATTTTAAAGTGAATATATCAGTCAAAGCACTCTACACATCCTAAGACATAAAGGACATGTCAGGTGTTTGTCACGGACAGGTATTTTTGAATAATCATAGCCACCTTTGAAAGATGTGAGAATACCAACAGGGAAAAAAATCTTCAGAAAAGGAATGCAGAGCTCCTATTAATTGTCTTAACATACGTGAAATTTATTTCCCTTGCAAAATAAATCCATCATTGAAGAAAAATGTTTAATTAAGAAATATTAATAGAAACATGCCTTTTCAACAATTTATAGTAAGAATTTATTACCACATTAAAGATGAAAGCCTACTCAGTTGTGAAATCATCACTTATACAAAGCGGTAAAATTTTCATCACTTGTTAACTGTAGAATTAGGGAAAAAGACTTGGGAAATGCAACACAGAAGGTGTCTTGAGAGGAGATTATGATTATACTGGTATTTTCCCATTCCAGCATTCTTCCTTACTCCTAGCTGCACAATATCTTTCAGTTGCCATTTTTCAAAACTTCAAGATGCTTTTCATCTTATTCAGGTTATTTTTTGCAGCATTATAGCTAAGTTTTACCTTCTAACTTGAATGATTACAAGTTTGTTATGTAACATCACATACTGTAGTAGCCATTTTCCAATAAACGGCATATGTATTGTAAGGAACTAGCAAAATGACCTCATATTCCTCCCCACCAAGGTTGTTAAAAATAATCTAAGCCTACCTAATAAAAAAACACCACACCTTCTGTTGAATAGGCATTATTAAACTTTCTACTCCAGAAAAAAATTCTGTTCCTTTTTGCATCAGAAATCTAGAGAACAAACTTCATCTTTAATAATACTCTGCATGTTCTAATCACAGCTTTTATCCTCAGGAGGCAACTCTGCCTGAGGTATTCCACTGTTTGATTAGTCAATGTAGTCTATAGACGACTGCCCAAGGCAAAAGCTTAGAGATATTTTACAGAAGATATCCAATCATCGTATTAATCTTATATCCCTTTTTATCCTACATTCCACTTTGCATAAGTTATTGCTTGCATACACTTTTCTGCTGACCTTTACCTCTGTTTTACACCTTAACTCCTCTTTGTATAATGTTTCAGGAAGGCCTGGACAACTTTAGATATTAATTTGTACTTCCTTAGCAGATTTTTGAAGAATGCCCATTTCATCCTTGTTCCAAATGGACCATACTGTCCCCTTACCCCCACATTTTGAAGACTATCCTCTCTCCATCTATACTAATTCATACCTCTCCTTGGCTTGACACCCTTTCAATGACACCACTTGTCACGTCAATGAGCTCCCAAGGTCTGAATGTCCCCAGCATTCCAGACATGGGGATAGAAACTGACAATAGGTTTGCACACAATTCTAGAAAGAATACCCTGCGTTCAGAAGCATGGGCTAAAATTATATGGCATGCTTCTTTATGTTGGTTTTATCCACACTTAGATAATTCTGTCAATCAAACATAAAGGACATATATAACAGAGAAATCCAACAACAAAAACTACCAGGGTTGTTAGTGAGTTTCAGACCTAATATTGATCTTCTGGAAAATTCTCAAAAGAATAGCCTATTTCTATCAAGAATAATTAAAGCACTTTCATTAAAGTCAGAGAAAAGAGTTGTTTATATCAGTACAATAAAGCACCGTTTTACCTTCAAACAGTAGTCCTTCCATACTTTGAAAACTAATTCCAGGTCCTGTGAGGGTTTCTAAATTCTTTTAAAGCATTAAATGAGTATAGTTAGATTCCATGGCTTCATCTAAATTTGCCTAGAGAGTCAGTTTGCTGCTCATTCTTAGAACTGCACATTTCCAAGCACACTGTCTATACTCTATTAACAAACAGCTCTGACATGGGAAGGGAGTCAGGATGCACAGATCATAAGCAGCAGCACAAACCTGGTCAGCATGAGACACAGTGATGAACCTTTGAAGACTAAATTTACTGTTTTTAAGGCAGACACCTTTAGCTATCTTGACCTATTTCTTTCCTCATTTTAAAATAAGCAGTTTTAGATTCAAAGTACTCTTCAGTGTCAAACTTAACCATATGGGGGAAGGATCAGGTTTACAACAAAAGAATTCAAGGAGTTTTACCCTCCCCATTTGCACAAAACTGTTCCCCTAATGCTTGGTGGTGGCTTGGACATGGCTGGTAGCCAAACCCCTGCCCAGCTGCTTGCTTACACTCCTTCCTAGTTTGCACTCGCTTCTGCTAAAGAGAACAGGAGTGAGAATGCTCGTGGGTCAAGATAAAGACAGGGAGATTACTTACCAATTACTGTTGTGGGCAAAACAGACTCAGCTTGGGGAAATCAATTTATTACCAGTAAATATATATTTATTTACTATATTTGGATAGCAGGAAACTGAAATACAAACATAAAAATATATCTAGAACATGGCTCCTCCCCATTTCCCAGGTTCAGCCCCACTCCTTGACTACAGACTCTTCTCCTCCCCCCTTGCTATCGACACAAGCTACACTCAGCCTCTGCAGCAAGGCAACAGATGTGCAATGGGGGGGGGGTTTGTGTTAAGGTCAGTACACAGCATTTTCTGCTGCTCCCTCCTTCTTACACTTTTTCCCTGTTCCGGCATGGATGCTCCACTGGCCAGTTCTTTTAGGAATATCCATCTGCTGCAGTATGGGATCTTCCACAGGTTGTACTGGATATCTGCTCTGCCATGGGGCATCTCCTCCTCCTCCTCTCACCTTGGTGTTACCTCTGCTGTTTATCACCTCCCCCACTCCCCTTCTTGGCATTTTCTGTCCTCTATTGAACATGCTTTCACCAACACCACTGGCTCGGTTGATGGGCTCAGCTGTGTCCTGCAGTGGGCTCATTTTGGAGCCAGCTGAGTCTGGCACTGGGCAGCTCCTGATCTTGTCGCACAGAGACCACCCCACAGCCACCTTGCCATTCACACCCAATACATGGTTTTACATGTATGATGTGAGACAATCAGATGGCTGCGCAGTCCCTTCTCTTGCTTCTCCCTGTGCCATTTAAACAAGCTGTATTCACATCTGTGGTTGAACCATATTTGCAGCAGATGAATTTACTTTTGCAGAGGTCTGCCTGCTTATGCTACAATTCATAATGGTTCCAGTCATCTCTAGACCTAATTTATACACCCAAGGCAGTGCAGTGTACCACGGGCTATTTAGTCCAGGCAATACAAACTGAAAGTCCCACATCATGCAGGGAGTAATTTTCTTTGTTCATATTTTAAGCAAGCAACAAGATCAACTATTGTCCCTTCACCCTTCCGTCTAGCAAAAGTATAATTCAAATGAAGACAGGCAATGCCACTAGGCATCACACTAGAGTAAAACAGAAAGCAACAATCTCACCAGAGAGCACAGTCCTGCAGATGAACTTATCCTAACAAACATTTACCTGGTTTCAGGAACTTATCGCCTATTCCAATAAGCAGTGAGCACAAAGAATTTGTTCTAGTTGCACCGCAGTCCAAAAAACACATCAACATTAAAAATTAATGACTTCTTAAAAAACACTGAACTATGCTCAGCAGCTAAAGCTTTGAGCTTTGACTGGTTCAAATGCATTCCTCGGACCTGGCCTTGCCTGGGTGATAAGAATGACCTCCCCACCCCCAAACCACTTACTGTATCAGCAGTTCTGGTAAAGGAGCAACTCACCCTCCCAGGAAAACGGTGGCTTTTGACACAGAAATGCAGATGTGAAAGGTAAGAAATTTCTGTAAGATGCTAAATTATTTTTTTTGTTTGGCATCCAAGAAACCAGAAACCATCCAGTGACTCTCATCAGTGCTGAGTGCCACCTTCATGGGCAGCTCCAAACCAGGAACTTCTTTCAGCAAGTACTGGGGTACACGCATCATAAGCCAAATTCTAGCACAATTCCATGAATGCTAATGAAGTGATTGTGCACTCATAATACCTCTGTAGAAATAAAAAATTCCTTCAACAATAACCTGGATATATTTAAAGTAATTTAAAAACTAGAATTTGCCACTTCTGCTCAAGATGTTTCATTCAAAGAAGAAAGAAATGAGAATCAGGTACCACATATATCTCACTGTAACAATAATAAGAAGCCTACTGGATTATCATCACTTCAGTCACTATGATGCATATCAGATTAAGATCAGGAGTTGTGTGGAGAACAATGCTGAAAGCACTATGTCATATGTAAATGAAGCATGCTAAAGAGCTTACATTCCTCCTTTTTGCCTATTCCTATATTTTTAAATGTAAAATACTCCTTCTCTGTGCTGCTATAAATGTCTCATTTTCCTACATATTACTTCTTTTCATAGCCAGTTTTGTAACCTAAGTTTTACATTAATGACATTAAATGAGTTTGCTAACAAATACCTCTTGTGAGAGGAGGGGGACAGGAGTAGGACAAGTCAGAAATTCATTGTGCCACTGATTAAGGGATGTTAAGACACGGCCAAAGTAGATCAATACTGGGTGCAGGGCCTCGAAATTGTGTGCAACAAGGTATTACCCTCTGTCCCCAAAGAGCAGCGATCATCCTTCAGTACAGCTGCTCACATTACAAGTGATGTCTTTTCAATTATCTCAAAGGCCAGATTTACTATTCTCCAGTCACAAGTTCACAAGCCCATTACTAACCATCTTGGGAATCACTGCAAGGCTCTAGACTACATATCACATGATCTCGTCTCTGATATAGGTTTTATAAACGGAGCCAACATGTCATCTAACATGTTAAAATGCTTATCTCCTAGGCTGACAATAGGAAATCAGAGGACAGCCCCTCTCCCTTCTAACCAGGCATTATAATTTAATACCAGCTGCCACTAAAAGTTGGAAAAATAGGAGTGTTCAGAGAAAAGAAATACATATACAAAGTGTTGAAGTTATGTTGAATACCACCACACTGGAAGGGAATGAAGCCTTTGGTTGAGAATGCATGCCTCAAACTGATCACACCACTGCAGTAAAAGGGGTTTGAAACAAATGTAACCGCATAACATTTCTGTGAAGATGCACTGAGCTGTGTCTACAAAGCCAGCCAAGCTCAGAACCAAATGTATGGTACAAAGATACCCAAACACAGCTTGCAAAGACCCAACTTGAGTCTCTAAGAAAGCAGCAATACTTATCTGGTGCTGCAGCTGAGTGAATAGATCCTCCTGAACATAGCTGAACATTCTCAGGAGCAGAAGCACTGAAACCTGCCTGCAGCTGCAACTTTTGGACTTGTATGTTTGAATTTGCATTAGCCCTGGTATATCTTCTTGATAGAATCAGTTGTGCTACACAGATTGCCCAGAAGAGCGTGGGGGGCTGGCAGGCGTGGGGGGGGACATTGTTGACACAAAGCACAGGCAATACAATCCTGTGTAAACACAACTGACAGATAAACTTGAAAAACAAAGAGGAGCTGAAGGACAATATTGGCACAAAACAAGTGGAGGTTAAATTGACATATATGAATACATACAGATTGGAAAATAAGTTAAACTTAAAAATTGTACAAAAAATCTGATTTTACAACAGCACTTCAAGAGAAATCGCAGAAGCAGAAAATTGGAAGAGATGAGATATATCTCATACAGCCAGGAAAGAGGAAGCAATTGTGCAATTGCCTATGAGGGCAGGGGACTGCGCTTGATGTCCCCCTGATATAGTCCCCTCCCTGTCCTGTGTTTCCTAAATTAAGATGCACAGCCAGCAACCCCAAAAACCTCATCCACTTGGGAAGCTCCAAAACTAAACAATGACTTTTCTCATCAGAAAGCAATCATGTTTGTTACACAGGAAACAAATTCTCATCAGAATTCAAACCAATGAAGATTTTAGAATCAGTTTCAAGCAAAAGAGGTTTCTAACATCTAAGATAGTCTGAACTACATACCTTTTCCATATAGACTTGAACCAAAATAGAGCTCATGTCATTTGAAAAAATAAAGGTATAGTAACCATTGTAGGAGGACTATATTTAATTTGGCTTATTGCATGTTAAAATTGTAAGAAATATAAATGAGAAACCACAACCACCTTCCCTTCTCCAGAGAAGCACAGAGAAGACAAGAACACAGTGCAAAGGCGTAACACCAAGAACTACATTTCTGCATTAAAAGAAACAGAGAAGACTTGCACATGTAAGGACATGAAAGGACATATAAGTTCTTTAAAGTAACAAACGCAAGAAGAAAATTATCCATTCTCACAACTGGATGAATCAGTACAGTTAGATTTTACAACATCACAGGAAAATCCTTTCAGTGTAACAGAACAATGGATTAATTTCCTTTTGTAAAACTCTCCAAAAACTGGAAGGGTGCAAAATCAAGTCTCAGCAGTGATTGAATGCAATAGTTCTGTAAAACCATTATCTGCAGAAAGGTGCTGACAGTCCCACACTCCCTGGGATGCTGGATGCTGCAGAGTGTAAGCTTGCACACTCCACAACATCAGAAATCCTTCTCAAAATGACTCTTCCTGCTCAGCTCTCCAGTACCTGGTGCAATACCACACAGAAAACAGCACCCAAAGGGAACCCCTACCTCTCCTTGACATTCCTCTGGTTGTATGGATTAAATACTTTCGGTAAGTCCCAAATTTTTTACACATGTTGCTCAGCTCATTATATGAGCAAATCCATTGGCTACCATTGAAATTTTGTAATGAACTCTCTGGTTGTGGAGACACATTTACTTCTATCTGCAATGCTGCAGCATGTGTTGACCACCTGAATTATACCAAAAGATCATTGCCCACTGAGGGCCTAGTCTCTCTAAATATATTTCGGATACAATATGCCATCTATGAAAGCGTAACTTGCAGATAACAAGAATGTAAAAATTGTTTTAGCTATGCACCCAAAGACACAGACTAGGTCATTTGCCCTTAAACAAGTAGAAAATGCCTGAAAAGTTAGAGGATTTCATTTCTCCTATTGCTCACTAAAATAGTATACTAGAAGCATGACATAGTTCCCCACAGAACAGATTAATCCCACCAACTGTTTAAGGCTAAGCAGCATCATACTAAAGGATTTGTATCCAAAATTATCCAAACCCCAACATCCTGTACATGGCACTGGCTTTCAGATGAGATTGTCTAAAAATAATAGAATAAGAGAGACATGATAAGACAGCAAAGGAAGCCTGAGTCAGCGTAAGATACTTTTCTTTGTCATGCTTAACAATATCTATTACCCAGCTTCCAGAAACTGCACTCCTGACACCAGTAATTGACAAGAATAAAGAATAAGCTAAAACAGTGGCTGTGTGCACTGAAAGTGAATTTGGACAGTCAGAGCTAGTAACATACTTGTTTATCAGGTATAGGCAAAAACATATAGCTGATGCTTTACACTGGCTCAAATTATAGCAGTTATAGGAGGCTGCCAGTCTCTTTCTGTAGGCTGCAAGTAGCTTAAACAAAGCATCAAGAATTTAAATGCAGCAGAAAAAGAAAAATATGCCAAGTTATTTAAGAGAGCTTTCACACTACATAAGCTTTATTTCAACTGAGTTTCAGACTATGTGTTTGCAGAGTCCCCCATCCCACTTCTTTTACATAAGTAGATGGAAGAGGAAAATGCCTGTATCATGTATTTAACATAAAAGCCTTTCAAACCAGCAGGAAGCCTTCAGTTCAATCATGCTTTATGTACTGAAAGGTTAACTAACAGGAGAGGCTTATTAGCACAAATAATACCACTTCAGCCTTGATCCCAACAACACACAAGCTAAGCAAATGCAGGTCCCATCAGCATTGAAATGGAGAGGAAAAAACAAGCAACAACAACAAAAAAACCACCACACATCACCTGCTGCTGTGAAATTGGTCCTCATATGGTGTTGGAAATAGCAGGAGATAATGGCAACAGCAGCTTTCCAAGGCCACTACCTAGCCCTACCTGTTGGTATTGAACCACACTCTCAGGATGGTGAATGAAGCACTGAAACACCTTTTGATTTAAGAAAAGATCACAGAATCGCTTTGGTTGGAAGAGACCCTCAAAATCATCAAGTCCAACCATAACCTATCTCTGGCACTAAAGCCCCAGTTCCATCAGCTGCTCCTCATCAGACTTGTTCTCCAGGTCCCTCAGCCTCATTGCCCTTCTCTGAACTCTCTCCAGCACCTCATTGTCTTTCTTGTAGTGAAGGGCACAAGACTAAACAGAGGATTCAAGGTGGGGCCTCACCAGTTTCAAGTACAGGGGTCAATCACTTCACCTGTCCTGTGGGTCACAATATGTCCAATACAAGCCAGGATGCTGTTGGTCTTTTTGGCCACACTGCTGGCTCATATTTAAGCAGCTGTCGACCAATATCCTGAGGTCCTTTTCTGCCAGGAAGCTTTCCAGCCACTCTTCCCCTAGCATTGCATGGAGTTGTTGTGACCCAAGTGCAGGACCTGGCACTCGGCCTTGTCAAACCCCAGACAATTGGCCTCAGCCCAATGATCCAGCCAGTCCAGATACCTCTGCAGAGCCTTCCTACCCTCAAGCAGATCAATACTCCAACCCAACTTGTTGTTGTCTGCAAAATTACTGAACTGGCCCCAATACTGAACCCCAGGGAACACCACCAACCAGCCACCAACTGAATTTGACTCCTTTCACCACAACTCTTTGGGCTCAGCCATGTAACCAGTTGTTTACCCAGGGAAGAGTACACCCATCCAGGCCATGAGCTGCCAGCTTCTCCAGCAGAATGCTGTGAGAAACAGTGTCAAAGGCTTTACTGAAGTCTAAGAGCTAGTTATCTCAAATTCTGAGGCAACAGCTACAGCTATATCATTTAACATGTTACATCATTTAATCTCTAAGGACTTAATATTCTCATTCTCTGAGAATGTTCATGTGTCATTTCAAATAAATATCACGATGTATTGTGATTGCATAGCTGTTTTAAAATTAAATGCATATGTATGTTTTAGGCATGATAGTAACTGTCAAGGTAATGCTACTGAATAAGAACTGTGCCCCTTTCTTGAAAATGTATGGTCAGAGAAAGTCGTAAGCACTGGGGTGTTGGAGTTCCAGCCAAACTCCAGTTCAATGCACTTTCTCCTCAAAATCCTCTCTGCAGTGTCCTGGTAGAACAGGAAAAGGCAGCACTGCCTTTCATTTCCCATGTAAAACTGTGCAAGACTTGTCTTTTATGTTCTCTAGAACAGCTCATTTTCATCTCAGTCTGCTCAATAGCAGTGATCACGCTATCTTTTCCCTGCACTCAGTTTTGAAATCCCTTAAAATTTAAGTGTAACATAGCTTGGATTAGATCAAGTTTATATTTTTCTAGTAAGATTCAATAATATGTTCCTGTTTAAGTTGTTCTTCCTGAAGGCTTAATAGAGAAACAATTCATTTCACTCTAGTTGATGTGGCACCAAACAGTTGTTAACCTTTGATGAGAAGGTTACATCAGATACCAAGCTGGGGTAAATTAAACTGACAATTGCCCTCATTTAATTGCTTTTGAGTAGTACTCTGTATGTCTGAATGCACAGTGAGTTATTATCCTACCCTGCTGCTATCCATTAACACAAAGATCAAGAATTTTATTTTACTTTTTTGATGCAAACATGGAGAAGGTGATAAAGGCTTTAATTACAAAAAGATTAAATTTAGAATCTATTAGTGCAATTTATGCAAGCATAGAGAAGATGGTTAGTCTGGACAAGCTTATAAGTTTGGTGCTTCTTGTAAAGGACAAAAATCTATATTGCCAATTGTTAGAGTCTACAAATTTAAAAGATTTTAGTATATTTCAGAATCAATACTAAATCAACACTCACACTTATCTCCTTCAGGTCTTGATTATTTCAAGAAAATAATTTCACTGGAGATTGTGTGGGTTTCTAAAGCAATCTGGGTGGTGAGGCACTGGAACAGGTTGCCCAGAGAAGTCGTGAGTAACCACTCTCTGAAAGTGTTCACACCCAGGCTGGATGAGGCTTTGAGCAACCTGGTTTAGGGAAGGTGTCTGCCCATGGCAGGTGGGTTAGAACTAGATGATCTTTAAGGTCTCTTCTAACACAAACCAATCTATGATTCCTTCTTCAACCCAGACAGAAAAAAAATCCCACACTACTTCACTCTGTTGTATTTAGTATTTAAAATAAAAACATTAAGAAGCAAAAATCTAAGTTTTCTCAGCATCAAAAACTGTCCCAGGATTTCCTTGTTTACTCATTCACTGACAAGACTGTATGATGACATGTGAAAATCTCAATTGTTAGTTATGAAATAGTAAAAGGAAGTACTGCAAAACAGTAAAGGCAATTCAGCTCAAGTTTTACTGAAATTATAATATATAATATAGCCCTAGGTGGCATATTCTACATACACATTATCATCACATGAGACAGTAAAATAATTATTAAGCAAAACACAGTATTTGTTTATGCAGTGTACAAGCAATTACAAAACATTTACTGCCATACAGTGTGTTTGGATAGATACTGTGGGAGACTCAGATTTGATAATTTAACATCTAATAGCAATTCATAGAACCACAACAAATCCTAAGACAAACCTTCACAAATCAAACAAGTTCCAAGCCCCACAATGTATTTTAAACAGAGGGTACATATTTAGGGATGAGCCTCTTCATAAGCAAACTCATTAAGATTTTTGCTTGTAATAGGAACATATGTTATATTTCTGCACTTAAACTGAAGTACCAGTGTCTGACTTTGCAAGATGTACAACACAAAAATTGGCAGGCATGTATTCTGAAAAATGCTGTTAAGTCTGTCCACTGTACCATATAATGATCATTTAAGTAGAAGTCTGCTTCCTTGATGATACAGCAAAGCTCTCTTCTCAATCAGCAAAGGTAGTGTATTTAGTAACCCATATCTTTAAGCCAGGTTTCACAAAATTACCCATGTAACTTCCCATTGATTCGTCCTCTATCTCATCCAATTCTTAATTTTCACTCTCTGTTGTCCAGCTGAATTCAGCTCTTCTGCAGAGCCAAAGCCCCAAGATTATTTTCAGGATTGTGACTCTAATCAGTCTAACTTGTGGTCCAACTGGAAATTTTACGATTCATGCTAACATTGCCCTACCAGCTCTTTTTTCCATATCTCTAATCAGCCTCACAACCTTCAATTACAACAGCAAAAGCACCAAAATTTACGTACAAACTGTTACTGAGCGAGGAGTTAATGAATCTCTTTATCAAAGCACTGAGCTTCCTCACTGCATGAATGGAGTTAGGGATCTAAAATGCATCATCTTTAGCCACAGGACATCAGTGCGCCATTGCCCACACCATTTGGCTGCATGCATGCATTCATACACCTGGTAGACACTGGCAACAGAGCAGGGAATGAAGCTCAGAAAGTCACTGAGATAACTTGATGGGGCATAATGCCAAATTGTGCAGCCACAAACAGGCACAGTGTGGTGAGAACCTCCTCAACCTTCAAAGGTTTAGTCTTAACTCGTGCTCTCATACCACAGAGACTCCTTCCTGAGAGCTAGTTGGTAAAAAAAGAGGGACTATTCATATACATAATGTGCATATGTTAGATATTATTATATTAATATTAATAATATTAAATATAATATTGTAATATATACAAATATATTATTAAATAATATTAAAATACATTAAAAATGGATCTTTACTATCTTTTCAAAGTAAAAACATAAATAACAATAACACATTTTAAAGCTGGTTTGAAAACTGAAAGTCAATTTTCTTTTTTCAAATTAGTTTTCCTTTACTAATTCTTCTAATTCTTGCTCTAGGGAATAATAACTGCAGCATGCACAAACACATGGGACTTCATAGACCCAAAGAGTTTAGAAAAGGACAGGAAAAGAGTGAGGGCATTTGGGGACAGGATCCTTGACTGTTTAAATAGAATGTTACCATTAAAAAGAAAAAAAAATCTTTCGCAATTTTACACCAGCTGACAAAACAGCCACTGACATGCATACCTCAAATTTGAGGCTCATTTAGATATAGCCTCTTTCAGGTAAAATAACAATGCTGAGTCTTATATGCTTGCCATGTGGGTATTAAACACTTTGGAACTGATAATTACTTATGAGACACTGATGCTTAGCCACTTCTGGTGTACTCCAAGAAGTGTATCAAGCTCAAATACTCTGTAGTGGTTTAATGCCTGTAAAAAGCAAGAACAACAACACTATTCTGAAAGCACATCAATGCAAACAAGATCAAGATATGGTGGAGCGAAATTATTTGTATTCAAAAAAATTGAACTCAAACTAAGAGTTCTATACAACAGTAAAAAAAAAAGGAGGTCCAACATGGTGAAACACAAACTAAGAGAACGCTGTAACCATAAAGACAGTAAAGGCAGCTATAACGAAATAAGCAAAACACAAGACAGGAGATCAAAGCAGATCAGCCACTTTTTTCAGGGCTCATAGCTTCTCTTGATGTATTGCAAAATAAAACAGGCTAGTCTTAAGCAAACACTCTTATTTCTACTTTCTTGGGTACAAAAATGTAATCTTTTTAATGCCCACTCTGAATTTGGCTGAAGAAAGGATGAAATGTTTTGCATCAAGGTGATTTTGGTTATAGAACTGTAAAGGACAAACTGCTTTATATTTTGCCTCCATTTATTATCTCAATATAGCCCTTAAGCTATTCAGTTCATCATACACTGTTTGTGGTTATCCTTCCCCTGATTCCAATTCCTCTGCCACTTCTATATCTGCTCCCCAGGAGACTTTGTACAGAGGAGCCAGAATTGTCTCCACAACCATAAAACCCAAATACAGGCTTTAGGCAATCACAGCATAACTGAACCAATTTAGCAGAATGAACACACACATTTTCTTCCATTTGTACACATTCTCATTTAGCAATGGCACGTGTAACTCAGGGAAGACTTACGTATTGCTTAAGAATCAGAATGTTCTACATCAAATCCTGCAGCCTTCAGTTGAAGCCTAGTGTTAAGTGATGGATCCCCATTAGCTTGGGTCTACTTCAGCAAAACTCTTCCCAAAATCACTAACATTTTTGCCCAAACCTAGAGTTTATTTTTTGCAAGCAATTCAGAATCTGGACTGGTCTCGCAATACCATTCTGAACAGCCAGAGGTGAGACGACAATTTACAATATACATCAAAAATGAAAGACTGCAGAATAAACCAAGCAGTGCACATGGATTGGTGATTTCTCACTCCATAGTCATGACAAGAACGATAACCATCATCACCTGCAGCTGTCTTCCTCTCCACATTTGATTTCTATGAAGACTTCTGTATGTTTTAAATCACAAAACAGGTGTGGTAGTGTAAGGCGAATTAACATATAGAAACATTCAACCACAACTCACACGTGTAGTCTTTTAAGAATCCATTGTGGGAAGCAATTTTCTGGTACAAGTTTGAACTTGGTACTTTGAATGAATTGTCATGAAAAACAAAAAAAATCTCACAAGGATGGATTTGATGCTGTAACAACACTCATTCCACATGCTACAGTCTGTTCACACAAACACCTTGTGCGTCATATACAACATTGATCTGGATGCTATGCCATCCATTTTCACAGGGCTGCCAGTTTACACTTCATAGTAAATCAGAAGAGAAAATAGTTTCTGAGGCTATAATTTTTTGTCATATAAAACAGATGCCTTAGTCAATACATTTCCACGATATCTGAAAGACTCATAATTAAAAAATTAATCCAAACAGAATCGCCATAAATTAAACAAGCAAAAGCAAATGTGTAACTTGCTAATAGGGTATTAGTTTTTTACTCTAAGTTTTATAAATAGAGATTATAATGAACATATATGATACTCAAAAAAACCCAAGCAAACTATTAAAAAGTCTCCTTAGCAGAGTATGAGCCACTTTTACAAGCTTTAAAATAGTATCAGATCTTGATAAACCATAGCGTACACTATGACTTTTGGACTGAATTTGAGTTTAGTAGTGCACATTGAAAAAGAATGATCACCAGGTGGCTTGTGTCATCTGTTATCACCAACAGAACACCCAGAGATGTGCAAGGAGGTCGGAACCCAGCAAATAGCATCAAAAATAAAGTCCACAACTGGACTACCCAGAAAGGCCCCAGAAGAAGAGGCCTCCCCAATATTCATCCAGGAAAATCCCTGTCAGTTTCCTTATTGTTACTATTATTGAATAGAATTGCTCCTGAAAAAGTCAAGTTGCTTAATATACATCAAATAAAATACATTAGCGTTGGTCTCCTTGTTTGAATACCTATTTTCTCTTTCTCCTACCATTTGCTTTATGGTTTAAGCATTTTCATTTTTAAAGCTTTATTTTATTATCAGTTTAATCTGCTTTCACAGCTCTGATCTACAAAGTTATTTCTCCCATATTTCAATTATTATTTGATCCATGCTGCCTTTTTTCTCTTTACACTTGAATATGGTCTAATGGAAGGACACGATTTTGAAGAAAAGAAGATGGACAGAGTCTTTGAACATGATGGCATAAAGCATGCAGTAGTTTTCAGTTAGTTATGAAAGATCTTGGTCTCGTGGAAAGCTTGCATGCATTTTGCTAAGAAGTCCTATACAGTCTTGCATTTTAAGTGTCATTTCAAGATTCACCTTTCATTTCTGATTTCAACTTTTTCCAAAATAATCCTGATGTAAGCTCACTTCTGTGACTTTGAACCATAAACCAGATATAACAAAGTCTTACAGACATTCAAGAAGCCAATAAAGCTTTAGAAGTTCCTCTTCAACTTTTCTATTGTGTATAACAGCATGAATCTCTGACTACATTCTTTATGTGAATATTTAGGTAGAGTCAGTGATGTATGGAATGAACAGTAATACCATACCCAGAAGAGCACAGCAGCGTGCCTTTGCTCCTCATGAATGACTGGCAAATCCTCCTAATCCATCCTGACCACAAAAGCAAGAAAGAAATTAAAGACGAACTAGTTCTACATTTGCTGCTAGCGAACATCTTCAGGATAAAATTGGACAAACTACACAGGAAGCACTCAACAGGACTTTCAGTGTTAATATCAACAAAAATTAATAGCTTTGATTTAGATACCTGAAACAATCTGAAACTAGCAACATGCCGTTCAGAGTAGTTTCAACAAAATATGTTGGGAGAAAGTAGAGAAACTTTGATTCCATTCCTTTCCAAAACTGGCTAGAAAGAGAACGTCATGTTTAGTATTTGTGTTGTGTGTGTTCTGTTTTGTTGTTGTTTGTTTGGTTTGATTTTATGAATGCTTACATCTCAGGTTCAATTTGTTTGTTTTGTTTCCATCTATCTAGCAAAATTGGTTATAATGTTAAAAAAACAGTCATAAAAAGTTCAGTTGGGCTCAGTTTTACGGGTACAATTGATAATACTTGAGATCAAGATACAGAGAAAAACCATGTGTCCTCATCATCAATGCTGAAAAGTCTCATTGTGCAAGCTCTTGTCTTAAAACAGGATTAAAATTTTCATTTTAGTACTTGTCTCTTTTTCCCCTCTCACTTCCACTGACTACCTCAAAGAAGAGCCTGACTTCCATTGTCTCTGTAACATTCCATTACACAGTCAAGAGCAACAAGATCCCGTCTTAGATTTCTTTTTCTAAGACTGAACAAATTAATATCTCTGCCCCTCTCCTCACATGCTGGGCATACAGCTCTCCAGCTAAGTGACAGAATTTTACACATAACATAATGTCTGAAGAGTACACATTCTCTTGCTCAAACATATCCAACCACTTAATGTGAGTCACGGAATTACAAGCCATTAGCCTTAACATTGTTCAGTTCTACGAAGTCTTCTGGGTTTCATTTTGTTTTTAAGAGAGCAAGAAAATGTGTTTTCCTTAAGAAAAAAAACAAAAAAAAAAGCCAGAATTTGATCCTCCATTCAAGCACAAAAACCAAACTAAATATTTGGAGAGAAACCAGAATTGGTGACTGTCTGATGAATCAAGGTCATATTCTAACCCATTCAAACAAATGTGAATTTTACAAAAAAATCCAAAATAAAACCACTTAAAGTGTTGCCAATGAGTACTAGCCCTGACTCTTGTTTCAAAATCACTCTGCAACATACCCAGTGCTTCATCATAATTCTGAATGTGGCAAGTTCCAGCAGCAGATTAAGACCCTCAGTCATTCGCATTAGGTCTGTTTTGGCCACTGGCATTCCTCCTGCTTACTCCTATCTTCAAGTTTCTGCGAAATGTCAACAACTCCCCAGGTTGTTCAACACCTGTAAATGGCCCATTCCCTGTCCACCATGAATTAATGCATAAAACGTCAGAAATAATCCGAGCACTGAGCAACATAACCAGCTTCTACCTCTAAGAAAATTTTTGGCTACTTTGTTTGCAAAGGAAACAAAGCAAACCACCTCTCCTCCTACTCTCAGAGCATCACATAAAATAACAAATTCCAAGAGTTTCTAATTCTGGTCTTCTCATTTTCTTAAAGACTTTGACTCTCCCTAAGGCCATCTTCACTCAAGTTTCCCTATAATATTTGTGCATCCCAGTCAATAATTCCACAAAAATCTTAAAGAACAACCTAAGACCAGTTAATTTGATGAGTGCTGAAGATACAGAAAGCCAGGGTATGACACATGCTATTTCAGAGTAACAGTAATTCTTCAAATGCATATTCAGTTAAGAGAAACCCAGGTCTGCCATAGAGATAAGCCTATTTGTACTCACTATGTGCAGCTGCAAAAAATCACCAAGTCCAGGAGCACTGTCAATCCGAACCAGAATGCCATCCTTCACTGTTGTGCTGAAGCCCACAGCAAGACGGTCTGTCCTTGTGCTCGGTCTGTCATTAGCTGGCCAGGTGTACAGTATGAGACCTCCACTCTTCCCAAATATATATGTGGCACCAGCTACAAAACAAAAACAAAAAGAAAACACTATTAGTTACACATTTAAGTTATTTATTTGCCAACTCCGGTAACAATGTTATGACATCCAAGAGGAAAAATATAACAAGCACATGATTTCATTAGTTAATGGGGTGAAATTAATGCCTCCTGCTGGCCAGGCTACTGATAGCACAGAGAGGAGGCTCCAGGAAAACTGACTGGATGATGGCAACTTGTATTTCCAGACTCACCCAGGTAACAGAAAAGGACAACATGTACTGAAATCCTTCTATTTCATGACAAATGACATTGTGAGCTGTCTTTGATATCGGAATTGATTCTACAGGTGTTATAAGACACATGAAAGGGTGCTTTACACTGCCCTCCCCAAATTCTCACATGTATTCTTCCTTCTAAAAACCTGCAAATTTTACTTCATAGGCCAATGGCTCTGGACTGCTAGACACTTTTTCTGATGGAAGGAGACATGAAGGTGAAACAGCTTTTTATTCAGATAAAACATATCTGTTCCTTCACCATTAGCCTTGCATCATTAGACTCTGTAACAAACAATCTAATTTCCTCCTTACGGAAAGTTCATCCTTCAGATGAGCATGGACTCAAGACTCACAAACACCTCCAGAGAGTAATCTAAATGTGCATGTATGTTATACAGAACATCCTCATCTTCCTACACACTTCACAGCAGGAGAACTGCAAACAAATAAGCAAGTTTCCTCTTAAGGTATAAATCACTCAATAAATTTACCCTGTATACAACATGATAAAGCGTATTTTATTATTTCCTAAATAAAGACAAGCAGCATTTAAGACAAAGATAAGTGAAGAGCTTATAAAAAATGAAGGATTTAATTAGTGCTAATTCCCAGACACTACCAGATAAGACACTGCTGTTCAGGAAAAAAACCCAACAAGTCACACCTGTTTCAGAAGCATGGGATTCAATATTCTATGGGGATTCAAAGAGAATATCTGGCAGGTCTCCTTAAGGCTAGACTATTCACACATAGCAGGAGACTATCCTTTCCTCAATACTTCTTAAGACTTTTGGATGTCTGGTCCACATATTTCCAGGTTTGTCTTTACAGTGAACCTGGGAATTTCTTCCTTGCCCTTGTTTTTTTAAGGACAACAACTCTCCAAAGCTGAGCACTGCCCTCCCACATTCATAAGGGCCATCTGAGCAAGGCAGACATACAAGTGAGGAAATACCGTTGCAGATTAGGAAGCTGAGAAATGAAAGTGTTTGGAGTTCACATTCTGACTTGTACTCAACAGTCTGAGTTAGAAGCAGGATTTTATAACTCAGCAGTTATAAAACCAGCCCTGAGCTTCTTGGAAAATATGGCTAAAATTGCTGTCATAGACCCAAATCTACAGGCAGGCCAGGAAGAACACTTCTTAATGCTTCAGCCACTTACTGCTCATTTTCTGAGCACTATTACAATGGGTCACAAGCTACAGAATAGTAAGCAAAAAAAAACCAGCTCCCATTACTACATCAGGGATGAAATAGCTGTAGAAAGTACAGGCAATTACTGGGTACATTTTCTAATCCAATTGAAACTACAACTGATTATGTCTCTTTTTTTTTTTTTTTTTTTTTCCCCACCATATACCGACCAGCATCAGGTATCAAGCAACCGGGAACAGAGTAAACATAGTTAGATACAGAAATAGATGACATCATATATACGTAACTTCTACACTTGCCTACAAAGCTGCAGCTCCACTAAAGCTCTTTATGACCTGAATTCCAAACAAATACTACACATTAGCAGAAATAATTGATACACTTCACTCTCACTTAAGAAGTTCTCTCTAGACATCTCAGCACACATTACCAAAACAGACATCAACATCTCAGGCACACAGAAAGGACATGATTTGTGAACAGTTGACACAATGAGAATGAAAATGAATTCATGTTTCCTTCCTTCCTTCCAGGTCTGTGCATACCCACCCAAACTTGCCCTCAGTAAATCCAAGCAAATGTATCTGAAGTCAGGCTTAGATAGGAAATTTCCCTCATATTTCTGAACTAACAGAAGAGCACATTGACATCTTAGAGCTGTGCACATGTTGTTTCTGTTTCAGAAACATCCATGTTACAAGAATAAACTCTATCTCCTAATTCAGTTTTGAACTCAAGATGGAGGGTGCACAACTATTGCAAAATATGTAGAAAGGGGTTTTGTTTGTCCATTTGTTTAAACACATCCCCAACTGTATCTGTAACCTCTTGGTTAGAGAAATAGTTGGTAATAACTGGGTAGTGAATTATCTATGCATTCCCTCCAGGCACAGGTATACCAACAGTCTGCTATAGACTATGTTACAGATGTCCTTCAGTTTATCCATATTTTTCTAGAAGTTGTGTGTATTTGCATTACAGACTAAAACAAGGCATGGTAAGCAAAACAAGATGAGTTTGCTCATTGTTGATGGTTTCATAGATTAAAACCCCCTTTCCAAAAATCATTCTCACTTGAATTACAATCTTCTCCTCCTTTTCTATGTACTGGTTTTCAGGCCCTTCAACAGCAGGGACAAGTTTGGAAGAAAGTTCTTCATTATTTGCGAAGACAGATGATTTCTTTGCCTCTGTAAAAGCCATTTGGCTGCAGGTAGATCATGTCAGTGCACCTACAAGTACCAATTAGAACCAATTATGTCTTCATAGGCCTGTCATGGGACTTAACTGCTTAATGGAGCTCATTTTTTCCTCAGAGAACACAGATTTTGCTTCTAGGCGTAACTCAAATACATTCAGTACTTTGGGTTTGTGCGCGAGGATCATTCAGATGCAACAACCAGAGCAGCACCGCCCAAATTAACCTGTTAACAGAAGCCTGGGGCCAGCAGTTGTTTCCCTGTTGTCCAGAACAGAATTATCTGGGCCACTTGCTTTACCTGTGTGTAGGCTGAATACACAACAATTTGTTGGATACATCAATGTTTCTTCCCCTCCTTTTTGAGAATGTACAGGATACTCATTGCCTTGTTTGGAAAGAGATGGCATATTAACATCATGCCAGCACTACCTCTTTTCCCAAATTATGAACAAAATAGTCACCTCAGTCTGAAAACTGTGCAAACATCAAGTAAAAGTAGAAGAGGAGGGATAACAAGAGTTACTATCACGCTGTGATTTCATTAAAAAACAAACAAAAAAATAAACCTACAAAACCCACACTTGACTTAAATGCTTCTGTTTGACTGTGGAAACCATGAGTTTATGGAGTTTCAAACTCCAAAAGAATTGAACAAGACAAACAGTAGAAGTACAGTTCTAGACTTCAGAAAAGGAGTTCTCACCTTCAGCAGAACCTGACATAGGCCTGAATAATTCTATTCGGTTGCTCTTGCTTTAAGCTGGTGTGGACTAGTTGGACTAGTTGACCTCCAGCAGTCCCGTTCAGTCTTAGATCAATAACTATCCTTTCTTTGTAATGTTGCAGAGAATTGTAGACTAATCAAGTGAAGAACTCAGTTAAAAAAAAGTTGATGAAAAGAAAGTCTATTCAACTTGAGACCTTCTCATTGCACCTAAGTTCTGTTACAGACCTCTTTATTATACAAGAGCACATATTTCTTTCCAAGATACTTTCTGTTCAAGACAGACAATGAATAACACACTGTTAATGAGCAGCCACTTGATATTTAGTTTTTCCTCATTGTTCAAGGTTTAGTCATGTGCCTCCTTCTAATAAATACAACACCAACTGTGCCCTGAAAATAGAAAAGTCTGAGAGACTGATTAATTCAATTGCATTTACTGTTACAGTGTTTCACCACTTCAACTATATAAGACAAACTTCAACCTATATTGTGCAAAACAGAGAAGAAAAATATTTAATCAAAAATATGAGCGCACAAAATTATTTCCCCAGTAAGCTGTGAGAAGCCCCACTTCTCATAGTGCCCTCAGCCAGATTTACTGCACCAACATGAGAGAACAAACAAAATACATTCAGCTACAGTACTGGGATGCTGCATGCAGAATTTGGTCAGTATTGGGAGCTCAGAGCAGTGAAGAAATCTATGGCGAGGGAAGACTCCCTACAGATTCAAGATACTAGGATGCCATTACATGTTTAACATACACAAAGTTTATAAACTTGTAAACTGGTAGTTTGGCAGAGAGACAGTTGACTTCTCCCAGAAATGACACAACTTGTAACTATAACTTTGGTGTTCAGAGATTTAAATATCAGAGAGATGGATATGTTGCAGCACACATTACAATGCTGTTATTTAAAGTCTGCATATCTAGCTTAGTCAAATTATGTATTTGCTAGCTCTATTCATGGACAGAGTTGTTAGATTATTCCGTTTCAGACAGAACAAAATAGTTTGAGGTGAACACTTCTCATGAAAAATTCGTAACAGAAAAGTTATAAGCAATGTTATAAGCTACAGCAAATAAAGCCTCCTAGTGTATTGTGCTAAAAAACCATTTAGTTGAAGTTGACACCAACAACTACGATTTAAAATCAGTTTTCATTGTTTCTTCATCATCATCCAAAGACTTCAAAAACTTATCTTAAGGAAAAGTATCCTTCAATCAACACAGTACAACTGCAGCAGCTATATCCTTCCTAAAACTAATCCTGTAAATTAGCAGAAAACAAGTCTGTCACATCTGCACAAGATATAACTTCTTTTGTGTCTTAGGGATCCTGTGAATCTTTCCACATTAAATGTTCTATTACAAATCCTCTATTTGCATCTACTAAGCCATCAACAGCCCATTTTGCCTCAGCTACAGCACAGCACACACAATAATTTCCCTGTGGCCTGGAAAATGCAACATTTGGCAGTTATTATTGTACAACACTGTTTATACATTGAAGGGTTACATGCGGCAACTGTGCACTGCGATCTAAGTACAAGTTTAAAATACTATAAATGCTGTAGTTCAGATCTTTACAACTATGAAGTATCTTTAAGATGAAAATTTAAGATGAGAATTATGAGGAACCCAGGCAAATTTAAAAATTACAATAATTAACACCAATATTTATGACCAGTGTCCTGCATCCCTTCATGACAACATTGTCACGGGCAAAACAAACTCAGCTGGGGTACTCTCACTCAATTGGTTTTATGGACAATTAACATAAACTTTTAATTACTAATTCAGGCATTGGGAAACAAAGACAACAAACAACTAAACAAACACTTAGGAAAAGTTCCTTTCCTTCCCCAGGCTCAGCTGCAGTCAACCAGCTCTCGTCCCCCTTCTTAGTCTCATCTCCCTCTGAGCTCTAGGGAGACAACAGAGCAGGAGATGGGGGTCAGAGCACAGAGGTTTCTTTCCACCATTTCTTGACTCTTATTCACTTTCTTTGCTCCAGCACAGGATATCCTTGAGCTGCAGCTCCTCAGGGGTGTTCCTGATCCTTCATGGGTCCCTCCACTGGTCCCAGCCCCTCAGGAGTGTCCCTGCTCTGGCATAGGTCACCCATAGGCCCCAGTCCCTCAGGGTGTCCCTAACCTGTGCTGCAGTCTCCTCAGAGGAATGCCTCATACAACACAAAAACAGTGCATCTCCAGCATGCCCCTGGGAATGTTTCCTTCTACGTCCTTCTCCCTGAACCTCCTCTGTGTCCCTTCCCTTTTCTCCTTTGGTGGCCCCTCACATGCCTTCCCCCTTCATGCATGCTCCCATGAGCCCTCCCATCCAAACTCCTGCGCTTCCTGCTCCCAGTAGCTACTGCCCTTTCTTACACGTGTGTAAGAAGCAACAGCATGTGCTCCTTTGACAGGTTGAAGTTCTAGCACATGGTGGGTCATTTTCACCTGTGTCAGAGCTGTCTGTGACCTCACAGGGCAGTTCACAGCCTCCTCCCACACTGGGTGCTCTGCAGCCCCCTGCCACTCATTACACAATACGAATATCCTGATTGTGGTGGTAATTCGCCAAAAAAAATGAGGTCTGTATAAGTAATGATAACATCTTCCAACCTAAAATAACATAGAAGACAAGGCATATGCCTTTCCCTCAATTATTATGTCTTTATTCTCCTGTATACAATTCTTTCATTCTTACAGTATTGACATTGTTTTACTCCTTAACATTTTTTAAAAGGACTGGAAACATTTTTACATTCCTCAGGGAAGAAATCAGAGACAGGCACCTTTTAAAGACAAAGACTTGGAAGTATACAAACAGAAGAACCCAATTGTATTTTCCTTGTCCACTGATTGTTTTTTTTTTTTTTCTTGGATCTCCGCCCCTCTCCCCCCGTTTTGTGCCTACTTTATGGTCCTATTATTAGGCTGATGCAAAAGGAATTGCATTTTTTGCATTGTTGAAATTTGCCATTTGATGTTGGAATATATTCTTAAATAAATGTGGTTATGTTATACATAATATTAATGTGCTTTTCTCACTTTATGTTTTTTTGCTACTGACTCATTGCTCGCTCTTTATATTTATTTTAGACTATGGAAATTATGTTAGACAAAAAGAAAATTCAAGCGATTCTCTTATTCTAGTACAAAATGGGTCATAAAGCAGCAGAGGCAACTTGCAACATCAATAATGCATTTGACCCAGGAACTGCTAATGAACATACAGTGCAGCAGTGGTTCAAGAAGTTTTGCAAAGGAGATGAGAGCCTTTAAGATGAAGAGCATAGCGGCTGGCCATTGGAAGTTGACAGCCACCAATTGAGAGCAATCATCAAAGCTGATTCTCTTAAAACTACATGAGAAGTTGCTGAAGAACTCAACGTCGATCATTCTTCGGTCATTTGGCATTTGAAGCAAATTGGAAAGGTGAAAGAGCTTGAGAAATGGGTGCCTCATGAGCTGACTGACAATTTTTTAAAATTGTCATTTTGAAGTATCATCTTCTCTTATTCTACGCAACAACAATGACAAGTCTTTCCTCAACTGGATTGCAACATGTGAAAACAGTGTATTTTATATGACACCCGCTGACAAGTGGTGATGACCAGCTCAGTTGCTGGACCAAGAAAATCCTCCAAAGCACTTCCCAAAGCCAAACTTGAATCAAAAAAAGGTCACAGTCACTGTCTGGTGGTCTGCTGCTGGTCTGATCCACTACAGCTTTCTGAATCTCAGCAAAACCATTACAGCTGAGAAGTATGCTCATTACATTGATGAGATGTACTGAAAACTGCAATGGCTGCAGCTGACACTGGTCAACAGAAAAGACCCAATTCTCCATGACAATGCCCAACCACATGTCACACAACCAATGCTTCAAAAGTTGAATGAATCAGGCTATGAAGTTTTGCCTCATCCACCATATTCACATGACCTCTCGTCAACAGACTACCACTTCTTCAAGCATCTCAACAATTTTTTGGATGGAAAACATGACCAGCAAGATGCAAGAAATGCTTTCAAAGAGTTTATGAAATCCTGAAGCATGGGCTTTTGCACTACAGGAATAAACAAACTTATTTCTCATTGGCAAAAATGTGTTGATTGTAATGACTTCTATTTTGATTAATAAGGATGCGTTTGAGCCTAGTTATAATGAGTTAAAATTCACAGTCCAAAACTGCAATTACTTTTGCACCAACCTAATATATTTTATGCTTACTCCGGTACTCTTGACGAGTCTTTCAGGGTATTTCATATGCTGGTGTAAAGGTTTATTAATAATCATAACCTTCTGGTCTTTAACAAGAAGCTATCAGTTCAACCACAGGAAGATTTGTGATGATGGCATTTTGCTCTTCTTTCTTGGCAGGAAAATGAAATGTAGGTTATTTTCAAGAAGTAATATTGTCAAAGGATGGAATCAGTAACACCATTGTACATGATCACAGGTTACATGAGCAAAGCAAGATCAAATTCACATCAGGAAGAAAACCTTGGTAGCATCTGTAATTAACAGCCCTTCAATCAGCAGCCCTTTGAAGTGGTAATCAAATAATGGAGACCTGATAGTTTATGCACACATGCAAAAATTGCCACCAAATCTCAATAAGAAAAGGTGGAAGTTCTGACAAACCCAGAAAAATAAGAAAAAGTGACCTTTATGTCATTGTACCTAGACTAGGCAGTTCATTTACTATTTCCATCATCAGAAAAGGCACTAGTAAAGGAATGCAGGTTAGAATACTGGCATGAAACCAAGTGAGAAGAGATCAGGTATACATCTGCAGAAGCTCAGTAAGGAGATAAAATTTGCTGCAGTAGGAAGCATCATTATTCGGTCACATAATGAAAAAGTAGCTCCCGAAAACATGGTACACAGAGAACTATTCTGCCCTAGCAAGTGGAGATGAACAAAGTAACAAGGAAGAGCTGCTAAGACCAAGTTCTGTTCTAATACAGAATTCTGATAAAATAGGTAGGAGGTTTTATGTGAAATCCGATCAGATTAATCCAATTGCTGCCCCAGAAATTAAAGCGTCTGTGATATGTTCACGGCTTAAGGTAAACTGCATATTTGACCACTCCCTTTCCAGTCAGGGAAACAACAGCGGCATAGCTCTTCAGGCCTTAACATGGTCAGACAGTTCAACACTCTGTTTATTTATGCTTCCTACAGTTTTGAGGGAAAATTAGTCATATATTGAATACCGGCTCTAAAGTAGGAATTTATAGCAAACAATACGGATCGCACAAACCAGAAAAGAGCACTGATAGGGAACAGACTGCCTTAGCTTATTGAACTATTAGGTATACTCCTTCTTATAGAACTTGTTTAGAAACTGCTTATATAGAATTCACTTAGCATAAGTGAGTTTGCTTAGCATAACTTCTGCAAGCTCTGAACCTTTGAACTTTCTGCTTCATTAAGCAAAAAAGGCCTCAGAGTCTTCAAGCTGGAAAATAAAAGGAGCTGCATCCCTGGAGTTAAGTAAGGGAACAGAGTGCGTCTAACAGAAAACAAAACAGAGGAATGTTTTGGTCTGCCAGTAACTTATTTTTCTCTAGCTGCAGGTGCAAAATGCTCCTAAACAGCATGGATGATTTATTTGAGTCTTCGTTACTTGAAACTACTTGAACTGGGTCAATTCTAGGTGTGCTGGAACATCTGTATTGACTACAGAAAACCTAACAGGTGTTCTCCATTTCCAACTTCTGAGATTTTTGTTTATTTTTAAATTATTCATATGGATATTCTCCACTAAATGCACTGCATACAGCTTCTTTGCCTCGCTGTCACATTAGATATATGGTAACATTTCCAACTACCATTATCAAACAAATTAAGAATGAAACAAAAAAATATCAAGAGAAAAGTGATCTGACTGTTTTTTGGATTAAGAGAAAGAAATTAACAGCAGAAGTACCAAGTCATGGGCCAGGCCATTCCTTCTGCCCTTCCAAATTTACCAAAGCATCAGTCTTGATACCAGCTGTTCTTCCTTCTCCAGTTTTAAGCTGTCATCCAGTTGCCCTCAATCTTAAACTTCAACTACATTGTTATTGTAATCTTTATTTCACTTATCCTCTTTCCATCTCACTTCACGTCACACCAAATTAAAAAAAAAAAAAAAAAAAGGTGTTGGTCAAAAAAATGAATCAGAGCTGAGAAGGCAAAAGACAAGTTAGACATCAACAGACACCCTGCCTTCAAGCATAGATGGCAATGTTCTTACAGTATATTGAATAATCTGCAACATCAGGATATCTCAGGGACATCTTTAAGTTACTGTCACTCAATCACACACATGAAGGAATGGAAGCCTAGTCAAAACTGAGTATCATAATCAATCAGAACAAAAAGTCTTACTCCTCCTTTTCCTAAAGATGCCCTCTGGCACTTGCATATCTATGCACCCCAGTTGCTGCATTTTCCACATCCCAGTTTTAAAAGGTCTATTAATACAAACACCTGAAAAATGTTAACAGAGGAACTAATCATCATCCTCTGGCTCACTTGACCATTCCATCACATGATCCTTCCTAAGAGAAAAAAAACAGACAGACCTGATACTTTTTATAACAAGACCACTAAAACTTCTTTTTATTTATCAAGAGCTTTAAATTGCCTAAGAATGAAGAAACTTAAAGCTCTGGAAAACACAAAGCTTCCAGTCTAATCCTCAAAAAAGAGCAAACTTCTGTGCTTAAAATGAGTTTTCATGAACTAGCTCTTTTTTCCTTACAGTATGTTTGCTCTTCTCTTGACAAACCCTCTGAGATTCAGATTGAACACCATACTCATCTCACATCTCAAAAAGCAGACACTGTTTGACATGAAACTGAAGTTCTATTCCTGCTTTAAATACGAAGGAGCCTCTTCTGTAAAAAAGGTAGTTTGCAGATATTCTATTTCCTTCTAACACAAAACAGAAGTAGAAATTTGGATCCCACCTGCTTTCTGTGTTTTTCTCTTTTAATGACAGCAAATTAACACAAGTCACTTTATTCCCAGTACGTGTGCATCAGCCAACAATCAGATCGGATACTAGGAATACTAAGTTTTTTCCTAAATCTGAATTTGCTATGGGGCATGTTGGGGATATTTAGGGATCAGCTGCTGACTAAAATGGACTCAAGATGACCATGTGCATACCAACTTCAACATAACAGACTGCAACTAGGAAAATATTTCAGTAATATCTTCATTTACATTATAGCAACGTAATTGGTCGGACGAGGATCTGGCTAGTTCACTGTCATGTCTTCAGCACTGATTCTAAGTGGACACCCAGGGAAAACTAAGAGTAGAACAAGCGTATTTCCTTAACATATGCACCCAGACTATGAGCCTTTCAGCAATTAACTCAGTCTCATGTGGTTTGCTTGTATAGTTATCCCAAAGAGATCTTATTTCCAAGTATTTATCCAGTCTCTCCTTGAATACATTTAGAAGTTTTGCATTCACAATAATGACTTACAAACCGTTACCCATGACTAACACAAATCTGCCACTGATGTAGCAAGCTAAACACCAGCCAGCTGTGAGCCCCATCAGCAAATGCAGCCTACAGCATCCTGTACTCTATTAACAAGTCTGTAGCCTGTTAATAGATTAAGTGATGCTTCTCCTTTACTCAGTGCTTGTTAGACTACATCTAGAATAGCACATCCAGTTTTGGATTGACAAACTGGAGTGAGTTCAGTGAAGGGCCATGAATCAGCTGGGTGGTTGAAGTGTCTGCCTTGTGAGGAAAGGCCGAAGGACTTGGGCTTTTTCAGCCTGGAGACAACACAACTTTAAGGGTACCTAACGGCATTCTCATAGCACCTGCAAAGAGGTTATTAAGAAGACAAAGGCAGGCTCTTCACCATGGTGGCAGCTGGAGGACAGGATGCAATTGGCATAGTCTGAACTCAGAGAATGTGACCTGATAGAAGGAAATAGCTTCTCTTCACAAAGGACAGACAGGCAGTCAAACAGGTTGCTCAAGGAGATTTTGGAGTCTGTGTGCGGAGGTTAAAATCTGACTACATAAAACCCAAAGCAACCTGATCTGACCTCATAGCTGACCCTGCTCTGAGCAGCTGTTTGGACTAGAGACTGAGTTCTCCTCCAGTCCAAGTGAAGAATCACCTTTTTGTGTGAAGAGTCATCTTTCTTCATACTTGCTCTTGCTACATAGATTACATGCTCCCTAGTTCTTGTACCAGATGACATAGTAATCTTTCCCTACATTTATCCTCTCTGTGTCAACCTTGCCTTGCAGACTCTTATCATACCACCATCCCCAGCCCTTAAGTCATCTCTTCCAAGTAAAGTGACTAGTCATGTCATCAAATTCAGCTCCCCCAGCTTTAGGCAGCCAGATAACAGATGTCAATCTAGAAAAGGTCCACAAGTACAATTCCTCCAATATTCCTCCACGTCTTTTTTTTTCTTTTTTTCAACACATCAGAGTATATAAAAAACATCCTACCAAAACAAAACAAAAAAAAAACACACCAAAGAAAATCAGTGCTCAGAACAAATATACACTTTTCATTACAGGAAGACAAATGGCTTAAAACCACAATGCATTAGAAAAAGAGATCAAAAGAAACTACAAACACAACAGCTGAATTAGGAATTTTGCTGAACAGAAGTGCCCAGAAAACTATGACCAGTTACTGTGACCGTTGCAGGACATGTTTACTGTGGTTGAAGTTATCTACCACCTGGAAAAAAACTTCATTAGGTTGTGACTGTGACTGAATTCAGTAAAGGTAGATGGAATTATTTCTTAGTTGCATTCTACTGCCAAAGAGGAGCTGGACTTTGGATGCAGTTTCTTTTTTCTTGGTGTTTCCTTATAAAAGTGCACACAGAGAGGATGTCCTTGGAGAAGCCCAGAAGGCAGCATGCCAGAAAAGCTGAATACAGAGACTACTCTTAGCAATGAGAAGCACAGCAGGATTCATAGCTCATTTGGTGCTTGGAGGAAGAATTGTGATGTTAGCTCACTACAGTTTTACAGAAACTGGATGGTAACAAAACGGCCTAGACACCGCTCAGGATGGAGGCCAAACTGCTACTAGTCATCTCAGCCCATTCAACTGTCCTCCAAAGAAACTCTTTCTAGTCTTGATCCTTAAGCTATGGCTTATTACATCAAATAAATACACTATCAGGCAGAAACAAACAAACAAACAAACAAACAAAGACCCACAGAACAAAACCACTAAGTCAACCACAGCTCTCTGAGTTTCATTTAGTCACTTCAGGTTTAAGGAGCATATCTTGTGTGGCCAGTTTGCAGACTATAAGGTTTTATTTGTTCAAAATGTAGGTAACCTGTCATTCTTCCTTACATACCCGTTCGCATTTCCTCAGTCACAGATATTAAAACAGAAAACACAGTTTACATTTATAGCCTCCACTGCAGGAGATCAAACCCAAATTTTCAGGCTTGAATGCTAAAAAGAGTTGGGCCAGAAATACTGGCTATTAGATATTGATCAGAAACCCAGAAGGAAATAGTTTTACCAAATCTCACATGCTAAATCAGCAGAGGAGTTGGGAATAGGAAGCTGGCTAACCTGTCGCTGGCCATTAGCATTTCAGCAGCATGCTTTTGAAATAAATTTCTTGATCTATCATCACTTGCCATGGTTTGGCTCATGTCAGAGCAGTCTCCGAGTACACAAGCTTGACTCCTTTCAAATAAAATTAAACTGGAAGATGCAATCCAGCTGTTAATAAGTAATTAGTCTATAAGACCAGACTAGAGCTAGTCTCAAGTAAAACTTCAAGAGTAAAATGCTTACAGCATGGATATCAGGTCCTTGGTACTAAATTTCATTCTGAAAACTCACTCTTATGATGCTTGCTATGCTCCAACGACTAAATGGGACTGTTTCGGTCTATCAAGGAAACAAATTCAGAGTTCTGAGCTTTTCGATCTCACCTCAAATATGACGTCTCTTACAACTATTGGAAGGTCAGTGATGAGAAGAAATGCATTTATAGAAGCTCACCATTCCCAAGGCTCTCTATCCTTCCCCAAGGCCACATAGTAGGAGCATAAAACCGAAAAGTATCCAGAGATAATAATACAGTGTACAAACTATTCTGTAAACGATATGTAGCTCTTCTTGCTATTGTCTCCTCTTCTTGTCACCATGAAAGGACAGCCACTGTTAGGAGAGGTGGACATACATGAGCATTATACAGGCAGTCTGTTAAAAGGTACCATGCCAGAGTAAAAGACAAGTGTAATGGTTATTTAATCATTCTCACCATGAAGTGCCAATTCTTTAGTCTCTTATGACACTCATGAATGATGCAGCGGGCTGGCATGATGAATGCAGAGCAATTCCGACTGACAGATACTTTCAGAGAATTTATATCCTTCCTGCACTCCCAGGACAAAAGGGCTCTTGAGCTGAGTTATCATTTGTTCCATGAGAGGATTTACAGTCTTGCCAGCAACTCCTTTTACCTTACTCTATAAAGCATTTATTTTGATATACGGATTGTGATCATTCAAGAACAACTGTATCTGAAGAAAGTCAGCAGGGGAGAGGAAAAGCAGAGTGGTTCTGAATAACTTGTTCACCTTGACCTGGGACTTGTTCCCCTCAGCCAGTTTGCTTTGTCTTTGATACCAGTTCTTTCCCAGCATCCTCTGCTATCCCAATTACAAATGTAATATCACTCGAGGGAGACATTTAATCTCCCATGCCTGGCTACCCCTCTTTCAAAGCGAAAGATGAAGTTTAGCCACAAAAGCCACCCATCCTAATCCTTTCTTTTCATTTCGCTAGAAAGCACCTCAGCATCGCAGTTCTTACACCACAGCATCGCAGTTCTTACACCACACTGGAGTAGCCTCCATCTTATGCAGCAACAGCTCCTGCCACAAGATTCAGTAGCAAAGCTGCACCCAGGCCCTATCCAGGGGAGCAGGGTGATACAGACACGCCACACCATAGCCTCAACAGTTCTGAGTGACTAAGATATTCCCATTGCCCTGATAAACACATCACCATCAAACATGGATTTGAGTGAAGCATTTTAGCTTGCAAAAAATGAAACATTTCTACCCTCTGGTGGAGGCAACCAAGACTTTGATATTCAGCCATTCCCTATAAGTTTTTCCATCCCTATTGTTTCCTCAGAAGTTCAGCAGCTACAATCTAGACTAAAACATATCCCCCCGAGTCTGTTGCCTTCAGTTGCACAGAGCAACAGCATACGTCACACAAGTGAGGATAATGGAAGGACTGTGGCCTGATCACAGTCATCTAATGGCAGCAGCAATTTCCCTACACTTCATTTTGAAAGAATTAGGTGTCTTCAGGCAGAGAAGCAATAAGTTTCTATGGATATTACGATCATATCCATAATATCCTCACAGAAAAAGCTATTTCCTTTTCTTACACATTTAAAATTATGCTTTAACACTACAGTTTTGCACCTGTATACCATATTTAATCTTAAAGGCCTTGGCATTTCCTGTTCCTGAAGAGGACCTATACAAACTAAGAGGAGGAATTTAACTTGCTTGCCTTTGAAATGAATCTCTTGTTACATTAAAAGGTGAGGCACCACATCACCACACAGTGCTAAGGTAGACCAGTGACAGATGCTACCCAAATACCTATCTAGATATGGAGAAGTCTGAGAGACTGAAAGGGCAATGTCTCAGACATTGTGGCAAAACCAGTTCTGCAACATCCAGCCACAGGAGATGGGACATCATTAGTAGCAGGAGATGGGACATTCAGGGTAAGGTGAATTGCGATCTGCACGTCCAGGACAAGCTAACAAGATACAGACAAAGACTGGCTGATACAGAAGGTGAGGGATGTGTCAAAGGACATGCAGCTCTGTGTTCTGATAGGCCTAGCATGGCACTAAGGGATAAGATCCCAGACTGCTCAAGACCCTTGAAGATGGTGAGACCCTTCAGGACTCTTCTGCCTTTTGCAATCACCCCCAGGGACACCTGCACAACAGACCAAAGATTATGAAAGCAGGCAATCCAGAGGACTATACAAAGCCCACCTGTACAAGCACTGGTGGCACACTCACCATCCTGAGGGCCACTCCACACACCAGGCTCACTGCAGGAACTGAACTAGACACTGGGGGACACTGCACACTGCTGGATCTCAGACTACGAACTCCACCATACACATTGCAGAGCTGTACGGGTGGTGAAATCTCTCTTTCTCTTTCCTATATTTCTATTCTTTTGCTTTCCTTTTCATAAGTAGTGTAGTAACATAAGGCTTACAGCCCCACATGTGCTACAAATGTTTTATGTTTACCAGTTGAGCCTAAATAACATAATTCCTTCTCCCACCAAACCATTTGCCAATTGGGCCAAGCTGCAAAATAGAAGTCTCTTGTTTACAGACCTTAAGTATCATGTATACTCTTTTCCAACCAAGGGGACTGATTAATCTGAGTTACCCTTCCCCCAGAACCATATCTCTGGGCAGGACATGACAAGAAGGAACTTCCTTGAGCACTGAGTGAACCATATGGTATTTAATAGCTATTGCTAGGAAGTTTTAGAGAGGGAAGTTAAATTAATAAATCTAAAGAAACAGCTAAAATGGGTAGGCCATGTCCTCTTAATCTCATCTCCTACTCCCACTGAGACATGTTGATTAAAATTGATAAATATTTCCTTCACTCATATTTCACGTGTACATTAAAGTCCATCTCTGCAAGCACTGAACCTCAATATTTTAGTTTCAGTCTCTACTGCTTTATTGTAAATGGTCAGCTGTAGTCCCAATAAAGCATTTAATTACTAAATCATTTATTTGGGACACAACACAAGGAAGAGTTCTTTTTTGGGTATACCTTCCAGGATGCCAATGACATACAATTCTACAGAAAGCGCTGTTCTGTACTCCCTGAAAGGGAAAAAAAGTCTCTCTCAAATAAGCTGGAAAAAGAAATCCCAGTCTATCTTTTTTCTCTCCCCTGTGCTGTAAATGCAAACTATTGATTTACCTCTAGCTCTTTCATGCCTTTCACACGCTTCAATAATACAGAGGATTTGTTCTTCATCCTTTCATCTCCAGGCCTGGAATGCCTCTTAAGCTCTACGTTAAGGGTCACTCATTCTTTCTCAAACTGCAGCACTTGCATCCTACAGGTGACAGTTGGAGAGGCATGCAAGCAGCACGTAATCACCTCCTGACTTCTTTGGAAGGTAAGACAGACAGAGAGAATTTTTGTAAAACCTAGCTTTTCAAACTTTTGATCATTTATGTTTGGCCTTTTAGAAGCATCCTTCTGAATGCAATACAGCAACAGTAAAATTTGTATAACAAGTCATTTTCAATGCCTGCACCTTTCATTGAAGTTGAACTGGCAGCACTGAATAATGCTGATGATTCAACCATCAGAAACCATAACTTCATACTGCCATAGAAAACAGACAACATGTAAGCCTTCTCACCACAAATGCCTAGAAACAAGGAACCATCAAATAATTGGAAGGAACCAGTAGAGTTAATGCAGTTTCCCCTCTCCTTCAACTCAAAGCAAGGCTGATGACATTAAATTGCTTAGGAACTTCTCTAGTCGAGTTTTGAATAGCCCAAAGAAAGGACATTCAGCTACTTCTCTGCTGCCAACCAGTGCCAGTGTTTTACCACCCTACTATTTAAATCAAATTTTTCCACATTCCATCTGGTGCCCAGGTTGTCAACACAGACATTAAACAGTACTGGCATCAGCATCAATCCCTGAGGGGCATCACTAGTCATAAGCTGCCCATTGAACTTTCTGACACTGAGAACAGCCCCTTGAACCAGCAGTCAAGCCAATTACCCACCCACCTCGTCATCCACTTACCTAGCCCATATCTCACTAGTTGGGTGTCATGGTTTAAACCCCAGTTGGTAACTAAGCACCATGCAGCCACTCATTCCTCTCCTCCCCCTCTCCCCTGTGAGATGAGAGGGGGAATAGAAAAAATGTAAGACTCCTGGATTGAGATAAAGACAGGACAGCAAAGGAAGAGAAAACAATAATAATAACAAGGATAAAAGAAGATACAAAATGAGCGATGCACAATGCAATTGCGAACTACCTGGAAACTGCTGCTCAGCGCATCTCCGAGCAGTGGTTCCCCCAGCCAGGTTCCCCCACAATGTATACTAAGCATGACATCACATGGCATCAAGTATCCCTTTGTCCAGTTGAAGTCAGCTGCCCCAGCTGTGCCCCCTCACAGCTGCTTCTGCACCTGGAAATGCATGAGAAGCTGAAAAGTCTTTGACTACCTACCAACAACTAAAATATCAGTATGTTAACATTATTTTCATTCTAAATCCAAAACAGAGCACTTTATCAGCTACTAGGAAGAAAATTAACTCTATCCCAACCCAAACCAGGACATTGGAATATAAGGATACTGCAGGAGACTCTATCAAAGTGTTTGCAGAAGTCAAGGTAAACAACAACTCCTGTACCCCTGTTGTTCATAAAGCAAGTCTCATTGTAGAAGGCAATGAGGCTGGCCAGGGATACTTAGTCCCCAGTTAACCCATGGGGGCTGTTCCCAGTTAGATTTTTGTCCTTTGTGTGCTTCTGAGTAGCTTCTAGAGAAATTTGCTCTGCAATCTTCCCAAGAACTGGTGTTAGGCTGATTAACCTGTAAGACTTGAGTAGACATGGCATTTGCCATTTTTCTTCCCTAGTCATAATACCCCATTAGTAAAATTTCCACTTCCCCCCACCGACCCCCGCCTCCTGCTAATTTCTCTCCAAGTATCTCACAACTCCTCATTATATTTATTGAAGATCAAAGTACCACAGTGTGATGCAGGCTCTTGGATATTAAAGTTCCTGCTGTCCTAGAAAGAATTTTCTCCATTCGCATGTGCTTATTCAATATTCTTGTTAAAAATAGATCTCCTCTTGCAACAGCTCAGGAAATGACGTTTAGTCTGATGGCTTGCAACCATTAGTTTATCTGTTTAAGGGCCTGAAAACATACAGAGAAATTCTTGTTCCAAGATCAACCACTTAGTTCATCAAAGGGCAGATCCTGCTCCTGAGCTATATGATTACCTAACTGTTTCATGAAACACATGAAGTGCAAACAGTATTCCATATACCATAATGCCCTATTTACTTACAAATCCAAAAAAGTGTTCTCCTTCTTGTGGGAATGGACTTAGACACCCAGTCCATTAATCTGATCTTTTCTCCCATTTTAACTAAGTCCAATAGTCTCTCATGTAATGTATTTTGTTACAGGTTGGCTCTTCAGATTTAGATCTTCTGCTCCAAATCCAACTCACAACTCATTTCCTTTGTTCTAAAGAATAAGATTACTACAGAATCGGTTTTGCTTTTCCATAAGAGAATGCTGTTACAAGATACTCTCAAAACCTGTGGGAGCTGTGGTTTCTTCAGGGAAGCCTTTCCAACATGCCATTCTAACAGTTATATCTCCCTTCAGTACTACTAAATATATTGGAAAGCATACTTAGGGCAGAAAGCAAATTCCAGGAAAAAACAAGTTTTCTTTCACTGGTCTTAGAAGTGCAGGCTGTTTCACAGGGTCATTTTTCTTTGTCCAGAGGTTCACAGGCTACTCTGAAAGGTGGCTTCCACAGAGGGAAAACTTCAAAATGCTTAATGCACTTGTACATTAATTTCTTTTTATATACAGTTTCCCTGTCACTTTTGGTAATCTTCAAAGTTATTTATATTTAAACGGGAGGCTCTGGCTTTTATTCTCTCTGTTTGATTTTCCTGTAAAGTCATAAAATGCTGAATTGATAAGGTGACAATAATAGGCACAACAGAACAGTAAGGTCACAAACATAAGGAAAGGGATCATAATTCTGACCTTGCAACAAGTGTAAATCTGGAGCTATTAATCTCAGGTCAGTGACTTAATTCAAGTACATTTAGTTATAAAAGAAACCACGCTGATTGTGGTAGTTAAAGGTAGCATCTGCTTGCAATATAATTCATATTCAAATACAATACCTTCTCTAACATATTGTGGAAATAATGGAGAAAAACAATCTCTGGAAAACTAAAGTCGCTACTAGTGAAATTTTCTACCTGTTACAGGATATATAAGAAGTTCCTTTATCAATAACGTTTTTCCGTGACAACATATTCCACAAGTACCTGGCATGGATCTTTCTCTTTCAAGGTAATCATCACATAACACTGCCAGAGTAGATTTATACAACACACAGCAGAGCAATGTAATAGACATTTCTGTCCAGTTATTTTGGCATTAGGCATAGTCAGTAAACAATTATTATCATGGTAGAGCTAGAGGAAATTGAAGAATTGTTAACACTTACACAGGAGCTAGACCATCCAACGTCAAAAGCCTAGAAACCAAACAATGCAAAAGATCTACAAATCCTCTCTTCTGCGTTAGGTCCATTGGCTATTTGCTGTGAAGGGATTTCAGGCTGTCTTACGGAAGTTAATTCACATGGCTGTGTCTACAGCTAAACTACACCAAGAAGAGTGTAATAAAATACTTTACAGAGAAAAGAATGGAGATTGTATGCTAGTGGGTGACAAAATAAGTCTTACTTGTCTTCTTATAGAAGATCAACCAATCCACACATTGAGCAACTATGGCCACACCGAGTTTGGGCTTGATAAGAACTATGGCCTACAGACATTTCCGTCTTAAGTCAGCAAGGACTCAGAAAATGGCAGCTCTCTTAACCACTAGTTAGAGAAGTTGGTATCTCAAGGATAATTAACTATCAAGAAAAGTTAACTATTTTCCACCATATTTACAGATATGGTACATTCGTTTTCCGTATGCTATGTTGCGAAAATAAGCTCTTCGGTGGGTAGAAAAGTATTGGATTCATTTTTGACATGATTCTTCAGATCAACTTTGTAAAACCAAAGTAACCAAGACAAACCATACAAATAAAATATACCAAAAAAAATAAAATAAAATAAAAGAATAATCTCCCAAAAGCACAAATCAGGCTACCATGACAGTGGTAACTATACATGCTTGCCCAGCTAACAAAAACACAAGAGCCCTCCCCTACCCCATACTTTTAACAATATAGTAGCATCTTGCTTATCAAATTTACAGGGGAAAATGAGATTCCATTGTCATCCAGCCCTTCTTTTCAGATATGGAGATTTCAATCACTAAGGACTTCATAAATTGAGATACTGCATTTTAGCATGCTTCCTTACTGCAAACATATTGGCATCATTCTTTTTATTGGAAGGCGAATGGCTAAAGAAGTGGTTTCCTTCAATAAAACAGTAAAACTTGCTTTTACTTCTCCAGCAACATTGGAATAATTCATTTTTTTTGACTCATGTTTATTTCTCCTTCCATGCTAACCTTTCTATGCAGAAGTGAAGAATACTCCAAATATTTTCTCCTCCAGATCTTCTCCCATGAAATACATCTTCAACAAGACCCATGAGAAATGAGTTATGAAATAATGGGTAGGTTAAGTAGAATTTGATCAGAGCAAACGGTGCCTGGAAATTCCTAGATACATATGTATACCACTTAATGTCGGTCATTGATTAGACTCTCTGGAGACTACTGCACTGGAATCCAAAGACATGTCTATTTTAAAATACAACCTTCCTAACATTCTGAAATAATGTTTTTCTTGTTTCCAGGCACACAACCCTATTACTGCAGCTCCTATTTTTCCTTTGCTTTTCCTTCTGTTCCTTAGTATGTTCATTTGCATCCAGTCTGACATTACAGGGTAGTATCTCCACTATAGCAACTACAATTAGTCATCTGTTTGTTCAGCACTGGCCCAAGGGGATCCTGATGTAATGGGGGTCTTTTGCCTGCCACCCTGACCCCCTATACCAACAAATAAGCTGGTCAACACCAGAGTATATGTCAATAACATTGAAGCCATCTTAATGTTGAAGACATTTTAAAAATATGTGTTTTTCCAAATTAACTTGAACTCGACATACTAACCTGTTTAAATATGAGAAGAAAAACAGATAGAAATGTTGGCGAACTCTGTCCCTTTTTGCTCCAGTGTAAATTATCCAGGACTAAAATGACTGACTGATGAGATTAAAAAAGCTATACATCCTATATATAGCTTACCTAAGGAGTGTGTTTGAAATATGCCTATAGTGAGAAAGGAGATAAACTTTCAAAGTGGCAGCAAAATAGGAACAATTAGGAGTAATTAGATGAAACGAGAAGGGGGAAAAAAAAGCAGTAGTCAGCTGAATATGCTGAATATCAAGGGGGAAAAAAATTAATGATGATGAGCTTTCCCCATACCTTTTTTTTTTGTTTCCCCCCTAGTTCTGAAGCAGGCCTTCACATAACCATCCTTCTCACTTAGAAACCATAATACTTAAGCATACCACCAAACTTTCTATACACCTTTCTAGTGGACACACAGAAAAAACATCTTGCAGAAGTGCCTATGAGCCCCCAAAACCCAGGTCCAACACTACTGTTCCTGGTGACCAATACACATTGCCTTAAAACTACTGAAATTTTATATAAAACCTGTAACCATGGTATCCCATCACTATTCAGACATTTACTTAAAGTTCGTTTCAAGTGCCAGTTCAAAGAACATCACCACCAATATTTATTTATTTTCTCCCCCCCCCCCGTCCCATATGTCTGGAACCTTTTGCTTGGGGGCTTTCCTTTTACTTTGGTTTAGCTTTTTTTTCCCCTCCCTGCTGATGTCTGCCAGAGGCATCACCATGGTGACTAAAAGACCTCCTGAGAAGATAACAAACCCTCAAAGTTTTCCTTCAGAGCAGTCTCCAGCTGTTGCAAACTTCCCCCATTTATCTCTTCACAGCCTCAATTAGAGCAATTGCATCTTGGAACCGATTTCCTTCTCCCCCCTACTGATAAGGCTTTGGTCCACCTGTCAATTGGCATCCTTGCTTCATTACTTGCTGACAGCTCACAATACAGCTCCCATCCCCTGGCAAATTACTTCTAATAATTTCCTTCTGTAACATTATCTCCCCGGCTCTTCAACATCCAGACACATACCCCTGCACACTGGGAAGGGGCTGTCTGTGATGGCTGCCTCCCTGAGGAACTCCAGTAGATAAGGAATGTGGTGCACAGAATATTTTCCTGGGATTGCTGCTGGTTTGTTCTGGGACACTAGGTGAGCTTCAGAGCCTCACTCTCCCCTTCTGCAAAATATAGAAATGTTTCTCTTTCTATACAGGGTGGTTTGAGAGGTGTTTGATAGAAGAAAGCTTGATTACTCAGGATGGAAACTCTTCTGACAAGGGGCAAGTAAATAAGCAAGTGGTATTAATAAACACTGTTTAATCGCAATAACCTCCCTAATGGCAATTTGTTACATTTTTCAATCAGTTGCCTTATCAGACAATGCCTTTTGTTTCATTCCTGTTCCTCATCCCCTTTCCTTACACCAGTAAGCTGAAATGACAAACACCACAGAAAGACAGCTACCCATTCTGCATCCAGAGACAAAAAGGGCCTTCACAACTTTAATACATCATCTAGGGAACTTTAATCACATTAAGTGAACTAGGCTGTCTGATTCATGGAAGACAGAAAATACTAAAGTCATCATGAAATGTGACCTGTACTAACAAAGACTGTTATAACTAGCTCTTCTGAATATTGCTGCATCCTGTTACTTCAGTATTTCTTAATACTGCCTTTATTGTATGGTGCCACACTATTCCGCACACATCAGGATGGAAGAAATGTGCTTTAAGAGGTTTTATGCATGTATTTGTATGCAAGCGTTTCCTTTGGTTTGATACTGTTGCCTTTAACGCTGCCAGGAAGGAATTAGAATTGGCTGTGAAAACATGAGTTTTTAATAGTTTGTCAATGTGCCAAAACACATTGAAAGTACCAGTGAACATGGATACAGACTCATCGACTACTTCTAAAGGATGCAGAGCACAGAAGGGCACATTGCTGAGATTTTCAAAGTCATTCTTTGCTAGGACATTTAGAACTGCTGAATTTTTCTCAGTTAATGTGGTTCTGAATAAGGACATCTGCTTGCAGAATTGAGAGGAGCCACAAAGGTTTTAACTACACTGCTTCTAACACTGCTGCTACCAAGTCACGAATTTCTAGACCTAAGGTCTAAGTTCACCTTTGAATTGTTTTTACTCCTGGCCCTCGCAGGTGAGGTTGCCAAGAAGATGAGCAATCAGAGTCACGAGTGATAGTGGGAACTGCCAAATGGATCCCAGACACACCAGCTTCTGCCTCTGCTCTGCACAGACACAGCGCTGAGCCTTTAAGGGCTGATGTAATGTCACAGAGTAGTGCTTGTTCAGTGTCCTTATCTGTAGGAAAGCAGTTTTCCTTTCTGTGCTACAGAGCACAGAACTGGGGGCTGGACACAAAGATCAGAATTAGAAACATTATTCTGTATGCTTATTTTTCCATACGGTAAAAGTAAAACACTCCACCATCTTCCCTTAGTAAGAAAAATCTTCCTGGCCACTTCATCAGATTACCTGAAACAATAAGCTGTAACTTTTTTTATTGTTTATTTCAAAGTATTTAGTAGTCCAGAGGGCTACTGTTTGTGGGTACCAGTAAGCATGTGACAAGTGTAAAGGATTACTGCAGACTGACTGGATAAGCCACATGTCAGTCAAAGTTATAGATGGAGAAATCACATGCTTTGTACTAATATCCCCAGGGACACAAGCCTTTCTAGCCAGTAAGTAATATCTCACTTAATTTAAAGTAAAAAGGAAATAATACATTCCTTTTCAAATCTGTGCTGGCACACAAAGAAATGACCTAAAACTATTCATTAAGGGTAATGAATGACTCCCAGGAATCTGTAATAAAATGTATGTTTAGAAACAGAACTTGACCTTGTAATTTAAACAAAATGTGTTTCTATTGCTCCTTATTACTTAGAAAACAATTATAAAGCAAACACAATAATGAAATCTTATAATAAAAGATTTTTGAGACATACTACCACATGTATGCACACATGCACATCTTCAGTACTATAAGCAAAGAAAAGACAACTAGCTCACAATGGAGAAAAAGTATTTACAAATTCTTTTTGTTATCCATTTGCATTGACTCCAGACACCCAATATACCCCAAGGGGTCAAATTCCAGCACCCCCATGAACTATCATACAGTTTCAGCAACCTCCTTGCTCCACCATATTCTGTTAAAGTGAATTCCAACAATGACTAAAAGGTCACCTTCCACTTTTTTTATTATTATAAACACTTGTATGACACCGTCTTTATAGAATGTGATGATATTTCTAACATGGAACCATAACACCATCATAAAATTTAAATGCATTTTTCTTTCTTCAAAGTGCTTAGAAAGAATTAAAACTGTGTCTGTTTGACACTCATGGAAAAGGACTTCAGTGGTCCACACTCCCTCAGTTCCCAGTAGACCATATTAAAAGCATCTCTTGGCGCCACGTGATTTATCAAGCACCAAAGCCAGCAGAGAAAAAAACCAGAATTCTGAGCTCCAAGACAAGGATCTCAAAAGTCACCTAGGTGTCTGTAAAGACTATCTGAAACTGGTCTGCAGAACCACATTACTATCAGATTTGTTTCTGTTTAGAAGCTGTATGATGCATTTATGATCTTTCCTGATAATTTTTTGACGGTAACGCAATGGTCAAAAGTTTGAAAGCCAGAGAACCCTGCCTGTTCCTTATAATATCTCAGCCATTCTGATAGGGATCTATGTTGATATCAGAGTTGCAGCTTCTGATGAGAAAGAAGCACCAATAATAGAAGGGATCAACTCATTTTCATGGAATGAAATGCACAGAAGAGTCCCTAGTAATAAACAGTTAAGAGCAACAAGAACTGAAAATAAAACATGCAAAATCACAATCATGCCTTCATAAGGCTTATCCCTCCAAACACAGGAAACAGGACATCTGCTGCTCTTTAGCCCCTCTCAGAAGCTGTTATACATCACTGAGAGGAAAAAAAAATTCTCCCGACCTACCAGTGGCACAAGTGATGTGAGGAAAGGCAATACAGTGGTTTGATGTTTATGAGGTCTGTCTTTGTTTAAACCCAAGTAAGAGCATAGTTTATATTGAACATTTTTTTAAAAAAAAATCATACAAGAAAACAAAACAAAACAAAACCAAAACCCAATAAATTTGACCTTTAAGATTCAGTGGGTACTACTTTGACTGCAACAACTGTCACGTAGACCCCTAACCTCTGCTCCCTGCTGCTCATATACTGGGAGCCCTGGAGTGGTTTTCCACTGGGGCACTGTATCCTACCACACGATCCATGGTCTGTTATTCTGCAAGTGCAGTCTCTGCATGAGAATTAGCAGAAGCAACAATCTATACAACAATTACAAAAATTACAGTCAAAAAATCTGCTGCTAAAGAGAAGAAAGGGTGCATCCAAAAATGCACTGAACTGGAAATGATGCTGCAGAGCCCTGCAGCAAAATGGTCTGGAACATCTAATTAGCTATTGCTGAACAGAGTTGTATTTTAACTCAAAGGTGTCCTTTTCAACTCATTTAGAGAGGTTTTCACCAGACAACAAGAAGAATTGTTTCCAAATCAAAACAGAAGATTAATTTGTGGGACATCTGCAAGAGATATAAAATTCAAACACCTGTACTATAACCTGAGTTATCTGCCTAGCACAGAAGTTAACTACTGCTTCTTGCCTTCTTTCTGAAGCCCAGAACTAGAAGTTTTCCAAACACAAAGTTTTGCTGCTGTCCTCTTGTACACCCAGGAAGATTATCTAAACCACATCTTCTCCCCAGACTGTACAAAGAGAGGCTATAAAATAAGTGGAGAATAAAGACTTCAGTTCAGAGAGCCCTGTGACAGTCAAAGGAAATATAACCCTGTGTTTTCCACATGGAAAGCATAATCTTCAGCTGCTCAAGAATCTCCTTGTGAAGTCTCTAAGATATGACAGACTACTTCTGCACACGTTGTCAGTTTAGGGAGAAAAATAACATAGAATAACCTGCAAAAACACAGATCCTCACTTTTATTATAAATCACCTAAAACTGGTTCACAAATATGGTTATATCATAGTGTGCAGGAATCTTATTACCAATAACGATAGGAAATAGTACATTCAACTGTTTCAACACACTGCACTCAGATATCTAGCTCGGAAAATATCCAAGGTGGCTGTAAAGATGTAACAAAAGCATCGCCCCTTTTGATGCAAGCTTTATGTGACCATGTGAATCTTTCTAATCTTCCCTCTAGTTTTCAGACAGGACTAGGAATGATCAGCCATGTGGTAAAAGGTTTATTTTGCCTGATCTTAGAGCTTTCAGTTTCTACTGGAGCAACAGACAGCATGTGCAACCTCTAAGGAAAGCAGGGAGCTCCCACAGTATGTTAACTTAAGGACTAGTGATGCTCTCCTCAGCTGAGAAAGATCCTCAAGCTTAGGTATAAAGGGAGAACTACTAACTTAAGTAGCTTAGCTTAGTTAAAAACCTAGGAAGATTCATAAAGTTTTATACATATGGATTTGGGAAAAAGCAAGAAGAGCACTTCCTATATTCATATCATTCTGCTGAGACCTTTAACACCAGAAGCATCCTTTGGAGCTCACCCTGGGATCCTCTGACGGATTATCAACAAAAATAAAAGCAGAAATTTTGCAATATGAACAGATTCACTGAGGCAGAGCCGACAGTTTTCACCTCTTCATTCTGTAATACATAAAAATGTATTATTACTGAAACCTAACTGATCTGCAAGACTGCTAAATCCCAGCCTTAAAAGTAAGTATTTCTAAAGAGTGTTCACTTCAACTCTCACTGCAAATGTAATTGCAGCATCACCTGGGAGTTAAAACAATTATTTCCTTGTTACTGGAAACAATGCTGCATTGTACTTACTAACATATTTACCATAAACAGACAAAACAAATGTTCAAATTACAAAATAAATACAGTTCTAGGCCATCTGGAGTCCTTCCTACGATGTTCTTCCCTCTCTACTGAAGCAGGTGCTATTCCTGCTCATAAAGAACTGAACTGCAGATCTTCCAGGGAACTTCAACGCATTAAGAAGAGGCACTGTTTCTGAACTGAGATTTCTTTAAGGCAAATCAAAAGGGTGTCTACCACTTTTTCACCTTCCTCGTATATATCGTATTTTGAACATGCAAATTGAAATTCACTGCTTTTCCACTCCTGCAGGTTCCAGATATGCAAGTCACGAAAGGATCGAACCTACAGTCTTTGTTTGATCCAAAATCTATTGAGATCAAAAGCTTTGAAACAGCACTTTTAATGTTTGGAAGGGATTTCAAATAAGGCTCTAATTTAATATATTTCTTTTTATCACATTAGTCTTCACGATGAAGTTACTTAAGGTATAATGGGACAAAGATCTGAAAAGCTCCAATGCAGACCACATTGATATAGAGAAGGGCTCAAATAATCTTTTTGGGTTTATTATCTGTAGCTGCTAGTATTCCTTTCACCTTCATTTAAGTAGCATCTGCTAATAGAAGATTTTAGCCAGAGGGATACAGCTGCTCAGGATATCCTCTGTGTTCAGCTCTCATTTAATTGTGTATTATCAACCGTTCCCTGGAGAACACATTTAATAGATGATGAACCTGTTTCATGAACAAACTTTCTCAAGAGCCTTGTGAGGTCTGAAAGCCCTGACAGAGAGCAATGATCTGTGTAACTTCATATTCCCTGGGGAACACCACTGCTCTGTCTGAGCTCTCAACAAATGGGTGGGGGAAATTAATAGTAATTATAAAAATAAATAAATAAATGCAGTGAGCACTCATGGTGTTGGGCTGAGAAAAAGATACACTTGCTGGCTTTGTGCTAAATATGCCAGTTGCTCAATAGAGATTAAAATAAACCTCTCTTCACCCCTCTGGCCATTTTCTGTTAATTCCCTTTTAACTTCCAGTCCTGCAGTCTCTCTACAAGTACAAATTGATGTGGGGACACAAAACCTGAAAATAGCCATTAACTGAAGAGAGGCAGATGTTACAGTCGGTGGTCACTTGTGAGCTGCAGTCACGGAAGTCTGTCATACATATCTGTCCAGTAACCAGAGGGGAGGACACTGAAGGGGAAAAAAAGTCCCTAACGGAGAGCAGGGACAGTAGGTAAAGCACAAGAGACAACTGAGGGTAAAAAAATCAAGACTGACAATCTTGCAATACCTAGTTCAGCAACATCCTGATCCATTTATAGACAGCTAAACACATGGTGAAGGACTTGGGGAAAAAAAGATTGCCTCTAAGCCTGTCCAGGTGCACAGCAGCATCCTGGACCATAACGGTTTTCAAAAGCATTCCCATGTTTAATCAGATAATGACAACAATGAAGATATTTTTTAAAGAAAGTCTGTCAAGACAACATTTCAAGGAAAAAATATAGTTGCAAAACAAATATCATAATCCACATATGTATATGTTTTGGTAAACTGCTTCTAGATTAAGACATTGAGTCTTAAGCTTACAGTACAGTCTACAATACACCTTAAATTTACCTGAGAAATTGCAGGCGAAAGAAAAATCTCTGTAATGAAACTAGACAGAAGGCTTGATGAACTAGTTTCAGAACAAGAAAACAAAAAGGAGAAATGCTCACAGCAGTCCATGGAAGAACTCATTACAGCCAAGTGGTACCACAAGTTTCCAGCTCTCTTGTTGCAATCAGGAAGCTATAAATAAATACAAGTCTTCCAACTTTAGTACTGTAATATCTTCTTTCCATCAAGTGCTTTTTTCTAGAAGGGCTGGATATTCCAAAGGTACCACTTCTGGCCTTCTGCATTTCTTCCTTTCTTTCCACTGTTTCCAAAGAAATGCAAATGCAAATAACACAAACTGAAGAGGAATAAATAAATAAATAAATAAACCCCACACACAACAGACTTGGAAACCTGAAAGGACCTTTTCACGCAGTCAACTGTGTCAAAGGCAATAGTGTTTCTCTTCAGATCTATGTTTATCTTGTTTTAATGAAGTGGATAGCACCCCCTTTTAACACATTACTTTTTATCTATATATTTTTATCCAACTAAGAGAATCCAGAATCACTCAAAAATTCATTAACACTGACATTTAGACAACACAAAGCCATTTCAATTCAATTAAACAAACACAGTGTGTTAACCTTCAGCAAAAGAAGTAGCCGTTCATTTTATAGGCTGCTGTAAACAGATTTCTGGGCTTCAAAGCCAAGATCAATAAAGCTTCTGCAAACAATAATAATCTCACACACACCACATCAACAGCTGCTCAGAAAATACACTCTGATTCTAAAAGTCTTAGTGACTGGGCGCTTTCCCAGTCTTTTTCTCTTGCTCTCTAACATCAGAGTGCAAATGCCAAGACCTTAGTGACTTCCTTTGCAGCAGCAGCTCAAAGGAGCTGCCCCTTCCTCTCAAAAGAAAGCCTACCTATTGTGGGAAAACTTGGGGAAAAAAGAAAAACCATGTTTTGCACAACTACTTAAACATTGTTGCAGCACAAGTTGTGCAGCCTAAGGCTATAAGATACTTTACTTCCATAAAGCAGGACAGAGACATATGAAGGGAAAACAAGACTGGCTTAACACTTAAGATTAGTGTTATTGGCTTAATACTAATGTATAACTTTTACACATCCACAGAATGGGTACAATCCAGTGGTCAGCTCTGTCCACAAGTGTCTTGCTTCCTTTCCTATAATCTCACTAATGAAAAGTAACAGAGAGCAATTCAGGAATACCAGCTCCTGAATTCTTCAGTCCTGCTAAGGCTGCCAATGCAAAGCCCAGTCTTAGGTTCCTATCTACTCCATTAAATATCTCAGTATCTTTTCAACTGCCTATTTAACAGGATGGAGGGTCTGTCTGCATTTGGAGGTTTTTTTTGTTTGTTTGTTGTTTTTTTTGTTTGTTTGTTTTTGTTTTGTTTCTTTGGTTGTTTTTTTTTAACAGTCCTTTGGGGTGGAGACCACAGGTTCTTCTACTAATGCCATGATTCGAGACCATTGATATCTGATAGCCATCAAATACAGTGGCACGCTTCCTGAAGTGCAATTTAATTGGAACAGTGGACACTTAAATTACCAGCTGATCAGGAAACACACAAAATGCAAAGAGGTAGATGGCAAATAATCTTTGATTTTCTCAGTTACATTAAAAATAATGTCTAGGAATCCTGCCAACCCAACATCTCTAAAATTAATATTTTACACTGAGATGCAATTATGTTGTAGTTACATAATCACATATGGCCAGCATTAGAATTATGATTCTACTGTGGGGGGAATCTTAGTTCCTTATGTTTTTCCTTCTTTCTCACCAAATTGCCCTGTTTCCCAAGAGGAAGGGATAAGTAGACAATGAGTATAGAAATCTGAAGACTTCTTCCTGTCTTCTTACAGATGTCAGTGAAGGATTGAGGTGAGAACTCAAACTGTACTCTGTGATAGCTCAGATCAGGTCTCACTCAGGTCAGTGGATTAGGCCGCTTGAGAGCTACTGAAAAATCTTATCCCTGAATAGAAGCTTAAGGCTAAACTTTGTGTGGTCGCTGTGAGGGATTTGGAGGGCTTCTATAAATCCGTAATGGCTGATTCAGTTATTGCATTAAAACAAACAAACAAACAAACAAACCAACCCCCACATCTTCCCTACATAATACTTTCCTACAACACTACACAGAGTATTGCAAGTTGTATCATATATGGAAAGTAAGGTCTCACCTGTATATCTGCCAGACACTATACATCAACAAGCCACAACACATAAATTTCATTCTGTCAATGCTGAGGACATCACGCATAGTCATCTGATTTGGTGAAATGAAGTACAGTTTAATCACAATGATCAGAGATACTAGAGGAACTTTCAGGATGTATAGTCTATCATACTAATGAAAGGAGAACATTCCAGCAGGTGGTCAGCTTTCGAAGTCAGCGTTGCTGTAATTTCAGAGTACTACTGCTAAGTTCAAGGTCACTCTCTTTTCATGTTGGTGAAAATTAGAACAGGATTGAAACTTCTGAGGGCATTTAATGAGTAGGTACATGCCACCACGCTGGAAAATAAGCAGCATCCTAATCAATATGTACCACAGATTAAACCTACTTGATGGACAGATGACATTCTACTGAATACCTACAGCTTGCAGATGAAGTGGGTCTGGTGTCTGATGGATGCCTCTGGTTTGCATTTATTGTATTTATCCACTGCAGTCTCAACAAATTCTGCTTCCATTCATGAACATCTCATACAGATAGGTTCAATAGTAATCCAGCATTCAGTGAAAGTGAAAAAAAGAGATCCAAGCAATGAGCCTAGTGGAATATATTGATATATTTATTTAATATAACCCATTTAGGTTGATTCACAAATTACCTTGATAAATGGTAAGAGAAGCTACTTCATAGGCTACAGCAAGGTAATTCATTTAGGTTCTCTGTGTACAAGTCTACACGATCTATAGGAACTATTTTCCTTTCTCTGCTGCAGACTAGTGCCAGCTTTAGAATTTGCTATTTATAAGAAATACAAAATACTCCAGACATCAGCACTGTTGGAAAGTGGGTTCTAATCTGTGCAGTTGGCAGTGTTATTTCTGCTTTCAAGGGCATTCAGGAAAATTAGACACATCCAATGTGAAAGCAATTGTGTTTGTGCTTGTAAACACCATTTGGATCGTCTCATAAGAGGTTGCAATGTATTGTGGTGGATTTGCAAGCCTACTTGGTTCTGTGCACTTCATTTCTTAGCCCTTAGTTTATGAATGAAGTCAACCTTTTGCTAAGAATGCATCTTCAGAAATAAACAAAATGGATACACATAAATTCAGCAGCACCATAACTGTGAGGAAGCACTGATAAGATTTTATGGAGCAAAAAGGAAACAGATCAGGATTACACAAAGCATCTGAGTCCTGTTGCAGAGGCCAATCACCTACTGCTGAATACAGTTCACCAGCAGAAGTGTCCTGTCTAGTCATGTGGAAAGAAACTGATAAAGTTACTTCTAAAGGTAGTACTTTGTCATACCTCTAATGGGAAGTTAAAGGTTTACCCAGACGAAGTCAAGTGCATCTTTATAACATCTGGCATAAATGGGGAAACCTGTTGGTGGAAAAGGGCATGCTTTATACCTCTCACCTCTAAAGACACAGAATTTGACCATTCATTTGAGAACTCATGGAGCTGTCATTCTAATTTTTCTCTCATTCTGCATTGTAAATAGACCGTGATTTGATCCTTGATCCCACGTGGATAGAATAGATACAGTTGTTCCAATATGGTACCTTCATTCCCACCCATATTAGCATGAACAGCTGAATAAAATCTATACTTAAAAAAAAAAAAAAGTGATGTAAAACTCATCATCCCTATCATCCCATAAAATTACATTAAAGATTAGAGACTAATCGCCATGAATCACACAATCCAATTGCTTGAGGAATTGCTAGATGAGTCATCCATTGGACTTATCAGCAATTTGACCAAAATACCAGCAAAGAAAGCCTCACAACATCTGCAGACATGTATGTAGGTGTGGTGGGTTGACCCTTGCTGGACCTGAGCTGCCCAACAGGCTGCTCCATCACTCCCCTCCTCAGCTGGACAGGGGAGAGAAAACATTATGAAAGGCTCGTGGGTCAAGATAATGAGAGAGAGAGAGAGATCATTTGCTGATTTTTATGAGCAAAACAGATCCCATGTGGGGAAATTAATTTTATTTATTACCAACCAAATCAGTGTAGGGTAATAAGAAATAAAACTAAATCTTCAAAACACTTTCCCCTCACCTCTTCCTTCTTCCCAGGCCCAACTTCACTCCCAATTTTCTCCTGCCCTCAAGTGACACAGAGCAATGGGGGTTGCGTTCAGTTCATTGCATGTTGTCTCTGCCGCTCTTTCCTCCTCACACTTATCCCCTGCTCCAGCCTGGGGTCCCTCCCATAAGAGACCATTCTCTACCAACTTCTCCAACACAAGTCCTTCCCACAGGCTGTAGTTATTCACAAACTGCTCCAGCGTGGGTCCCTTTCACAGGTTGCAGTCCTTCATGAACAGGTTGCTCCAGTGTGAGTCTCCCAAGGGGGCACAAGTACTGGCAGCAAATCTGGTCTAGCCTGGGCTCCTCTCTCCATGAGGAAATAGGTCCCGTGCCTGGAGCCTGTCCCAGCATGGGCTTCCCACAGGGTTACAGGTTGCTCCAGGTGCACCCACCTGCTCTGGTGTGGGGTCCTCCCTGGGCTGCAAGTAGATTTTTGCTCCACCATGGACCTCTGTGGGCTGCAGGTGACAGCCGGCCTCACCATGGGCTGCACCACGGGCTGCAGGGAAATCTCTGCTCCGGTGCCTGAAGTACCTCCTGCCTCCTCCTTCACTGACCTTGGTATCTGCAGAGTTGTTGCTCTCACATTTTCTCACTTCTTTCTCCAGCTGCTCTCACTGTGTAGCAGTTTTTCCCCCCCTTCTTAAATATGTTATCCCAGAGGTTCTACCACTGTCACTGATGGGCTCAGCCTTGGCCAGCAGCAGGTCTGTCCTGGAGCTGGCTGGCAGCAGCAGACAGAGGGGAAACTTCATGCAGCTTAGAGCAGAAGCTGCCCCTGTAGCCTCCCCCCTCCCGCCCACTATAAAAGCCTTGTCATACAAACTCAATACAGTGAGGAGAACTCGTTATTTTTATATTAGTCCTGGCCAAGCTAAAAGGAAGATGGAAAGAGGCATGTTTCTGGTATAGTATATATTATCTGAGAAAGCACAGAAATATTAGATAGGTATTCTACTATTTTATTCCACTTTCCCCCCCGTTCTTCCTCTAAACATAGTCAATGGCACATCTGCTCAAGACTGGAACACTAACTACTGAGTCAACACAAACTCTAGTCCACATATATAAATAAACGTTATATCCCTCTGATGTAGAAGTAATACTTTTAGAAAAAAAGTCTGAGCAGAAGGCCTTAAAACAATGCAGAAGTATATTAATAAAGTGTTAAATAAGTCAGAGTTGATGCCTGTCTTAAACAGTTACGGCTTTAGTTAGCAGTCTCTACTAACAACGTGCTCCTTTTTGCAGTTGGCTTCTTTCCCAAAAAGGATTCAGAAGTGTAAAGACTTCTTGATGAATTTCAAGTTGTACACCAAGAGTAGGAACCACTACAATTATCACCGCTGGTTTAATTCAATAGAATGGAAAGTACAATATGTAGCATTTCTGGTTTATTCCCTCCAAATGTAGTTTAACATGCTTGGTTTTCTCCAAATATGTATTATGAAAGCTGCACACAATAGATTTAATGATCTGACAGATTTGTGGACTTCTGAGATTTCAATGGGTTTTGAATGTGACAGTGCACCAGGATAACAACATGAACACATAAATAATATAATTACATCACCACATTTCAGAGGGAAGGCATTCCAATAGCCCCCTCATGGAACATTGCTGTATTACACCCAACAGCCCAGATATGGCCATACTAGAAACATTAGCATAATTTAAGGGGAGTAAAATGAGTTAACTAAACAGAAACTGGATTACTTACTTTGGGGACAGAAAAGGAACAGACAAGAACTGCCTTTTAAATATCCACTGTCACTTTGCCTCTGTTACATACAAATCAAACACAAAGAGTCAGTGTCACTTTTTGAAGAGCATCCTGATAGTTTGTGCGAAACTAAGATCTTAGAGGGAAGGCTATTTGCTGTACAGAACTTTGCCCTTTTGCAAAGAAAAGACCACCCGTGGCTTCCACAGGGCTTTCTTCTTTCCATCGCATGCACTTTGCTAAAGAAAAGAATAGCCTTTCTATTTTTTTATCACATGGTATAAAAGACTGGAAAATGCTATAATTTAACCACATTGTTCCAGCTGTTCCCCTTTCCTTCATCACATTGGCATTCATGTCACCAGCATTTAATGGATGTTCCAAACCTACGTAAGTTAATGATGCCTCTGCTCAAAAAAGTGTCCAAGACAGCAAGGGTGCTAATCAGAAAGTGTTCAAGTTTTCAGTGTAGAAATCCAACCCTGAAGATTCAATACCTTTTTTTCTTTCTTTCATTTCAAAAGCACACATGCAAAATGCTGGTGGCAAAATAAAATATGGCACCACACTTCATTTTGAATCACCTTCTCCTCTTTCAACTACTCTACTACAGCTTTCATTAGTGGAAATTAAAAGTACAGCAAATAGCTAATGAGTATTGTCCATCTAGTGCTATGGTGCAGCCCCAGGACATCACAATTACATGCTTCCTCATGAGACAAGCATCAAAGGAAAATAAATGTACTTGTCCAAATGGTACCACTCAGAAGCAGCACAAATGATTCGTGCTGGTTGCAGGAAGTAGTTAGCAGGGCCAGTCAAGCACATCAATTTTGGAAAAGCCTTTTTCTCAGAGGGGAACAGGGTGCCGAAAGAGTGATAAACAATAACAAAAACACACAGAGAACATTATAACAGTGAAGAATTGGAAACTGATTGAGGAGAAAAAAAGGAGTAGGGTTGGAAGGAAAGCAACAAGATCTATAGATTATTATTTCTACATATAAGAGACAGGTAAATACGTAAGAAATTTCAGAAACATGGAGACACATTCAGCTACTTGGTTACTGTAACAGACCAAGAAAATGTCGGGGGTCTTTCTCTTCCCACCCCCACCCCCAGCAATACCTGCCTGCCCCTCCTGAAGAGAGTCATGCTCTGAGCTTCTAATTTTCCTGGAATACTAAACAGAAAGCCCTCTAGAAATTATAGTTGTAAAAGGTCCACCTAAAATATAAGGAAACAAGTCATGGCCAAAGCCCTGAGACACTGTACTTCAGCATGCTTTAATGCCCCTTGGGGAAGACAACCAACCAACCACCAAAAATACCCACAAACAAACACCAACTATTAAATGGGCAAAGTCTATGCAACGGGTTTGATGATCCACTAAGAGACTGTGCTATTTTTTCCGAGTCTCTGCTGATGCTGCACATGCTTTCATCAGCTGCTGCCTGACTGTAAAGCAGACAGCATGGGCTATAGGCTATTAAATTAATTGTCTTGCCAATTGGAATTCCTTCAGGACAAATCCTGAGGGCTCTCCTCTGTGCTATACCATGGAAAGCTCTCACTGAAAGCAATGGATCAAACTCTCAAGCCCCTACAGCAGCTATGGCTGAAAATAAAAACTGCTCATAAAGTAAGACTTGAAGAAAAAGATTAAGGAAATTAAAATCCAGTTATTCCAGCTGCTTGCTTTATCCATCCACCTCTTACCAACCTGCTTGCAGAATAATCAATATGTAGATGGCAAATGATTTCATACTCAGTAACTTCACAAAATATTCCAACAAGAACTTCAGCCAGGCCCTCCTCACAACAAGACTAGTGATTCTGTGACTAGTGTGAGTATACAGCAGAAACCAATAAAGTCACAGCAGCACATTTGTCATTGATGTCAAATACAACATATCTGCAACATATCTGCTTTCCATCCCCTTTTTCAGTGGTGAGGTTTTACATTTGTGTCTCCACTGAGCTACTTGGAATGAACCAGTCCAAGAAACTGTACTTTTGAGTTATTTTTTCAGCTGGATCAGTTCATTAAACTGGTTCACATAGCAAACTTGCACAGTAGAGTCAACACCCTTCAGGTAAAAGCAGTAGCCAGCAGTGCTAGTGTTTAACTTAGCATTGCTGCCGATGTCACTGTTTAATTGCAGGGTGACAATAAACTATGGCAGATGCTCTCTGTCAACCCCCTCCTCCTGAGCCCCCGCCCTCCGTACTAAGGAAAGGCGATAGGAGGAAAAGGGAGACAGACTTGCAAGTTGGAAAAAAAAAGTTTAAAATGTTTCACTAATACTACTAATAAAATAGAGAAAAAAATACAAAATATACAAAACCAATCTTGAATTTCTCGGTAGAGCTCAGCACTGCTCCAGCAGCTGCAGGGCAGGCACCCAGAAGTCCTGGGTTGGACCCTACAGCAAACCAGAACTGGATTCAGGGATGCAGGGTCTGTCACTAGGCCTCAGATGGCAGGGACAGCAGACAGGGTCTGCCCTAGATGCCTGCCATAGTCGAAGAGAGTGAGACCCTCATGATCTCCCACCTTTATACAATGTAGGACGTGGATGGGACGGAATATTTAGTTGGTCAATTTTAGTCACCTGCTCAGTTTGCTCCTCCTTGCAAATACACAACGTGCATTCTTATTAGCAACTTTGCATTCCATTGCTATGTCTACCAAAACATGTAGCCAAATTCAGAAAAGTGCAGTTACTTAAAAGAACTTAACTGAAAGAAAAATTCACTAAAAGAGGAACTGGTCTCATTTTTAACAAAACCAGGACAGCCAAGAAGATCTAAATACTGCCCAATACTAAGGGACACAATATAAAATACTATAATAAATCATGAAGCATTTATTACTCAGCTATTTTTAAATGCCATGCAAAACCACAGCACTACCTTACGTTATTCTTGCACTAAAAAGTAACCTGCCACATACTAGCCTAACTCTGTCACCAGTTGTTTTCAGATCACAAGCCATCAGAAAGGGATTTAAAAAATAATTTAATGCATCTCCCCTTCTTTTTATCATTAATAATTCTTTTAAAAATTACAAATATCAAGATTACAATTCTGTATACACATTTGTGTCTATATTACCCACTTATTGTCCTCTCTAGCTCCCAAGTACTGAAGAAGAGTAGACTAGAAGAGAGCTTATTTTGCACTGTTTTCCTCTTTAAGCTTTAATCTTTATATTACAAATAAATTAGAGAAGCATTGACCCATCAGATACCTCAAGTTTCAACTAGTATTAAAATATATAAGTTCAACAGGTGATTTTTGCTTTCTCACTTTCCTCTTCGGCTGCTGTTCAGCCCACTTGAACCTGCCAACACAATGTTTCTTCTCTTTTCCACCCTGGGAGGATGATATTCCCAACCCAGACACAGATAAGGCAGCATCTGTACCACTCTGTACACAAGACTGAAAGTTAACATCTCCAAATACACTCTTACATGGTGCACAAGATCTGCCCTATCAATCACAGCTCCTGGTTTTTCAGACTGGCTGCATACAGTATTTTTAGATTACATCTGAGTTTCAACTTAAAAAAAAAAAAATACGCCATTAGAGAAAGCAGACAGGGACAGAAAGTCTACTTTTGCTTTCCTAGCAGAAACCACAGGTAGAAAAATCCACATGGTTACAGAGACCTACACAGCATGTTCCCCAGTAGTCACAAGCTGAAATTGTTCAAACAGTGACCATCAGCACTTCAGACCTCATTAGCGAATGCATTTCTATTCCTACAGCTGCCAAAAGGAACACATCTCAAGCATAAACCAAATTGTATTTGGTTTGTGTCGCAAAGTTTTGGTAGCAGGGGGCTGCAGAGGTGGCTTCTGTGAGATGATGTCCGAAGCTTCACAGAGTCATGTCTGTTTTGCCCATGGCAGCAATTGGAAAGTGATCTCTCTCTGTCCTTATATCGACCCATGAGGCTTTCATCACATTTTCTCCTCCTGTTCAGCTGAGGAGGGAGAGTGCTGAAGCACCTTGGTGGGCACTTGGTGTCTAGCCAGGGCCAACCAACCACAGAAATCAAAAGAGCAGTCAAAACTTAACAACCTTGTAGAGCCATGTAGCACCTCAGACCTGGGCAAGATGAGATGAGGGAAAAAATAAACAGCCCTCAACTTCCCACTGAATGCTTGTGTCCACACAAGAATGGCTCTCTACCTGCAAAGCCTGTCCTCCCAGCAGAAGGGTAGTAGGTAGGAGGGCCTTGGCTGTGAGATACTAGAACTGAAAAGGCTGCTAAATTTCTTTGCCATGAGCCAGCATCACTATTTTGTCTCTTTCATCATTAGACGTGCTCAGCTTGCCTATGCCAATCCTTTCACAGCCTTCCACAAAGGGAAAAATAGTGCACAAAAATGCAAAGAAAACTGTGAGAAGCAAGAAATGAGAAACTCATTACAGATGTATGAGGTTTTTAGGTTATTTTTAAACATTGCTGCAATACTGTAATGTGCTAAAATGCTTAAAAGCCAGCATCATAAGACACACTGCCACAGATTCTGTAATATGAAAGCATTGCCAACACACCATCAATGTGTCAACAATTGAGTTTCAGGCTTTTTTTTTTCTTTTTCATTTTTTCCTTAAATAGTATGCTGATATTCAAACAAGAATATTAATTACTTCATTGAATAGAAGTGTCCTACGGCTTTTCATCTCCTGCTCAGTGTATTACAGTGTACTAAATGGATTAGATTGCACCAGCTGCTAATTTTTTTAAACAATGTTCACTCAAACCTTCTACATGTGTGCTATTACACAGCTATAGTCAGGCCCATTAGGACTAATAAAGCCAAAGCTCAAATAGTGGTTGCTTGATTACTATAGGGATAAAGCTGAAGAAAGGACACAGGAGACACAACACTAAGAAATAAGGCAACTTCTTTTAATGACTAGACAGACATCACTTCATGGGCAGAAAAAAATTGTTGCTAGTTTGCAGCCCCAGTATGGATTTACTTCACAACCTTGCATCAGTCCTTATAAGTCTTACGAGGCATGTTATGAGATTTGAGATCCTCAGCTAAGAAGTGCTAGAATGATGTAAAATTAAGGCCTATTTCAGGAACACCTGCCCCAAACTCCCTCCTGTTTTTAAAACTCAGGTGACACACTCATTGACTTCAGTAAGGTAGAGATACTAAAGCTTGTTTAGCACAGCCTCTCCATACATAGTTACATTCTTCCCCCTTAAGTTCCTTATTTACCCACACAAACACAGGCAAACTGACTTGCAGCTGGAAAATTTCAAGAAGCAAAAAACATTCCAGGGATTTAAGACTGAACAGTGAATGGATATTTATTAAGTACAGGGTATGGACAGGGAGTGGCATTGGTTAGTCAGGTTCCACGCTTACCTTCCCCTCCTCCACAGTTCCTTTAAAGACAATAAACTTTATAATGAAGTATCGATAACATCTTCCCATTTAGGCTAACAGGCTTATCACGCGCTCCACCACAGACTATGTTGTTTTAATTAGCAAGATGGATCTCGGAGCTGATATGTTCTGTTGTGCTATAATTCCTGCCTTTACAGTAATTTTCTCCTGTTTTTCACACTATAATGTGCCATAAATCCTACTTAGGCTGCCTCACTGGCCTGTTGCTGCTCAGAGTCAATCTTTCAGGCCCTCTGTTTCCATGACAACTTCCCACCAACCTCCCCTTTGCAGGATTATCCTACAGCCCCCTGGAGAGACAGCTTTGATACTCATGGGCTCCCAAAGCAGCAGCTCCATTCAGTCACCTCCCTGTCTCCAGTGGGTTTGAATTGACCAGCCTTGCCAGGCTGCTGCACCCAGGGAACTGAGCAACTAGTCCTTTCTTCAACCCCTTGAACAGGGATGCCTAGAAAAATTACAGACGCTTGGCTACTTAAAGGCCTAAACAAGTCAGGAACAAATGAAATAACCTCTCCTCCCACTCTGGCACTTTTCTTTCTGTTTTCTTTCATTTTTCTCTGTGTCCTCTGCTCCCATGTTCAGTCTCCACACACACATTTCACAGCTTATTAGCACATAACCTTTGTTGTTCTTAATTCCTAGCCTTTGCATCGTTGTTCCTCTCATATTCTTTTTTTCTCCTGTTTTATCTATTTTATCCTGATTCCTATTCCTTTTCCTTCTTTACTGCTCTTTTAAACTGATTTTCTTCTTTTTTACTCATGTTCTGCAATGCTTTCTAAATACAGCTAGAGGATCCAGAAATGATTACAAGGTCATCCATCAACTCCTCCTGCTCCCCCAGGTCACACACCATATTCCACCGATACTTAATTAAATTTCAATCACTGAAAAAACAAACAGGCACCTTTTTTTTTTTTTTTTTCCTCCCTACGGGTCTCCTTGTTTACTTTTTCTTCACTCATTTTGAGTTATTAAACATTTGTAACTTAGGAGCAAGTATCAATCTGTCCATGCTATTTCAAGGAAGCAAACAAAAATAGGGTTTACTGTTCTCTTGAGCTAAGGGAGAGGCGAACAATGATGATAGTCAGAAGGGCTGCACATGAAGTAGCAACTTTTCCAAAGTCACTGTATAAATACAGCAATTGGGAGCCTCCAAACATTTGCAGGCAGTGAGGAAATAGCATTTCTCAGGTATCCTTCTGTGTGACCTATTGATTCTCCAACCCTATTGCTGTTTTTATAGCTGCAATTCCTTACAAACAAAGGGTACATAACTGTCCACAGTAAGAAATGCAATGGGGATATATGTACCACCTAACCTTAAGCACCTAATATAACTCAAAGCTCCTAGGTTTACAGCTTATGAACAGACAGGATCTTACACATCAAATTACTCCAGCCTTTGGCCCAGCCACGTAGCTGAATGACCAAGTTAGGTTGTTCAGTTAGGCTGGGTGAAGAAGGAACCTTCTTAGAGAAGATTCTCCCATAAGCTTGTTATTTCCACAGACCTGGTAAGTTTCCAGCTGACTTCGGTTGAGTAGGACACACTCAGCCCCACATATGGCACAGTTAAAAAGCAAAATGATTTTTACATGGAAAGACAGGATCATTCTCATCCTTTATTTTTCAGAATAAAGAAAGAGGAAGCTGTACTAGCCAAAAAATGGAATCCATAGTTGTGAGTCCTAATTTGAGAGCTAATGTATTACAGTATCAGACTGCCGATACAGCTAATGAAATATCTCATGACTTCGCTACAGACAGGGGAATGACAGTTACAGAAAAAAAGCCAGAAATCCTTCATAATTCAGTAGCATCTCTACAGTCTTTACATTTCAACTCTAGCTTAAATTTCTAAAAATTTCAAGTGGCAATCTGGGCTATGAAATACATGCTGCCCTTACAGCTCCAGAAGCAGCTCTTATCAGAAACCTTCACATAGAAGCAGAAAGCAAAAACTGCAGAAAAATAATTTGGATCAACAAGAAAAAAAAACTTTCCCTATGGAAGCCTCACTTGGGAGAATTTTTTTTTTTTCCCTCACTAAATCTTCATGCTGTCATTTGTTTATCTTTTATAGACCTCATTTTTAATGTAAATAGGACTTTCCATATCTCTTTAATTTAATAAGTAGTACTTTTTACTCACCTGAATCCCTACAGTAATATGGCTTGTAACTTTACATTTCAAATTTGTTTTTTATACATACCGAGAAGACTGATTTTAAGACTAATAAAAGATCATATACTTAAAAGGAGGTGAGCAAACATTAGAAAATCCCAGAATTAATTTCTATTAAGAAAACTTACCCAGAAGTAATGGCATTTTTCAGAACTACCATCATTACCACCTTGAAACAGATTTCTGGAATATTTTGCTCACATTTTACAAGCTTGAGGGATGGGATGTCATCCAGAGGGACCTGGACAAGCTCAAGAAGTGGACCCATGCAAACCTCATGAGGTTCAACAAACTCAAGTGCAAGGTCCTGCACCTGTGTCAGGGCAACCCTCAATATTAATACAGACTGGGGGAGAAGGACTTGGGGTTGCTGGTGAATGAGAGATTGAATATGAGTTAGCATTGTGCACTTGCTCCCCAGAAGGCCAATCATGTCTTGGGCTGCATCAAAAGGAGCATGGCCAGCAAGTTGAGAGAGGTGATTCTGCCCCTCTGCTCTGCTCTGGTGAGACCTCACCTGGAGTACTGTGTTCAGCTCTAGAGTCCTCAGCAGAGGAAAGGCAGGGACCTGTTGGAGAGGGGCCAGAGGAGGCCACAAAAATGGTCAGAGGGATGAAACAGCTCTGCTGTGAGGACAGACTGAAAGACTTGAGGTTGTTCAGCCTGGAGAGGGCTCCCAGGAGACCTTATTGTGGCCTTTCAGTACTTAAAAGGGCCTATAAGAAAGATGGGGACAGACTTTTTAGCAGGGTCTGTTATGACAGGACAAGGGACAACAGTTTTAAAATAAAGAAGGGGAGATACAGGGTACACATGAGGAAGAAGTTTTCTACAGTGAGGGTGGTGAAACACTGGAACAGGTTGCCCAGAGCAGTGGTAGATGCTCCATCCCTGAAAACATTCAAGGTCAGGCTGGACCAGGGTCTGAGCAACCTGATCTAGTTGAAGATGTCCCTGCTCATTGCAGGAGGTTTCTACTAGATGACATTTGAAGGTCCCTTCCAACTCATTTCTTGCTCACATGAGTCAGGATCTCCTTCCATCTTGTACAAGAGAACTTCAGTAGCTGAATGAAGCTGTATTTGCCATAGTCTTTATATATTCCATATTTCCTGCCCAGAATTCAGTCATATTAAGTACCTCAAACCACACAGTTTATACAGACTGGTAACTGTAACATATTTGTGACAGTCATTGCAGGAATTTCAGCACCTTCATGAAAGATTTCTCTGAACTGAACAGAGTATCGAGCTGAAGCCTAGTTTAATTTGATCTTTTCTCACGGATCTGTTTCTTGCTTTAGAACTGGACTTTGGAGTCCCTGACACAAGGGTCATCTGTGTTCTAATTCATATAACAGAACAAGCTGTTGCTAAGCGTTATTTGAACGGCCACTGCGGTAATACCGAAGTATTTATTAATTATAGTTTTTAATTTGCACATGTGAAGAATAGGCATTGCATGCCAGATCTGCACTCCTTCTACTCTGATGTTTCATCTTGATTGCTGTCTGTACCAGAGACTTCACAGTATATGCCTTAACCCACTGGTTTACTCCTACTTATAGCCTCATTCCCCTATGAGCTAGAGCATAATATAAAATGCCCTTTGTCTTATTAAAGTGAACAGAAATTCCATACCTCAAGCCACTGACTCACTTGAGCACTAAACAAATTTAATAATTCTTTCAGGCTATGTTCATGAATACATCTGAGTGCACATCTACAGCACTATTTCCAGGGAGTCAGCCAACATCTCCACTGTTGTAATAAGGGTTTTCCACCCACATGATGGAAGGACCATCCTGCTTTTAGCAGGACTAGAGAAATTCCAGAAAGTAAAGCTCAAGAAGATGATGAAAGCTAAGTTATCAGTTAGTTTCCCTCAAAAGGTTTCCGTATTCCTTCACACTAAAAGTGGTTTTCCCATACAAAACATTTTCCAAACCCTACTTTGAAAAGTGAACTTGAAATCAATGCCCCTAAAGATAACCCCAAATACCTCATGGATCAGTGACATTACACTCATTAACAATGGTTTTGTTCACAATGCAAGGCAGACAGACCAGTTCAGAGCTCTGATCCAGCTAAAACCAGAAAAGATGTTTTTCTAGGGGCTTTATTCACTTTCAGCTGGTTAAGGTCACACAGGTAACACCTCACCTTTTCACCTGAATTCCAGTGGCACCACCTGTATAAGGCCAGAAACTTGTAGCAGCAGCCTTCACTTAAGGCTGGCTTATGTTGTCACAGAATATCCTGATGCTTTCATCTGCACAAAAGCAGAGTTTGGCTGATTTCAAACTCTAAGACAGGGGTGTCAAACTCATTTTCATCAGGGGCAACATCAGCCTTGCAGTTGCCTTCAAAGAGATGAATGTAGTTTTAGGACTATGTAAATGTACATTCACCCTGGTGAAAACGAGTTTGACACCCCTGCTCTAAGAGGATACAATAACATCATGTTCTTATTAAAACATTTCAGTTGAATAAATTCACAGAATACTTGGGGTTGGAAGGGATCTCTGGAGATCATCTAGTCCAATCCACCTGCTAAAGCAGGTTCCCACCGAGTAGAGTGCATACGAAGACATCCAGTCAGGTTTTGAATGGCTCCAGAGAGCAAGACTCCACAAACTCTCTGGGCAGCCTGTTCCAGTGCTCTGTCTCTGTCACCCTCAAAGTAAAGAAGTTTCTCCTCATATTCAGACAGAACCTTCTATGCTTCAGTCTGTGCCCATTGTCCCTCATCCTGTCATTGGGCACTACTGAGAAGAGTCTGGTCCCATCCTCTTGACACCCACCCTTGAGATATTTATAAGCCCTGATAAGATCCAATTCCAAATTGCTGTTCTGCACCTCACAAAAAAAAAACCCTGCTTCCTCAGATGTTCCTGTACCTCAGCGATTAAGAAAAATCCCCTCTAATTGTGTAGTACAGATTGTAAAGCAATTTTAGATCTTCCAGGTATATTCATAGTGCACCACATATATGCATTTGTCCTATTGTTCAAGGCAAAAAAAAACAACCCCAACCCAAAATCAAACACACAACCAAATGTCATCCACAACATGCTTAGAAGCCTTTCATCGGTTTCAGACCCCTGATAACTCATTCCATGCCCATGACTTTGCTCAGGATGCTCCATTGATGGTAAACTGACTCCATTCCAACAGAACCACACAATTCCAGCTCTCTAACATGTACAAACTGCGGGCAGTCAAGGTGTGATTAAGTGAAAATTGCTCTAATGCTCCTCGGGGAACACTCCAGCTGAGAAGTCTCCCTGAGCAGTGAACAGTTGTTTTGAGGGATTTACATCTACTTCTTACCTTGGAAATAGCTCCCATTCTAAGCCAGTATTGCAAAAGGATGACATACTAATGGTTATCTGAGGTTTACTTTTCATTTTCAAAGTTATTCTACACGAGCTTGTAAAAGAAGATAAAATAAAAATTTTAAAAAATCATGTTCTATTGTGAAACATCACACATAAAAATTGGAAGGCAAATAAGGAACCTCTAAAACTATCCTCTCAAACATGCACATTTCAGTCCAGATCTTCAGAGGAAAAAAAAAAAAGTTTCACTGCAGAAAAACCTTCTTTGCACTTTGCTGAACCTTTCAGTACGAGGCCAGACAATGCCCAGAGACAGGACATCTCTCCATGCACACTTGAAGGCAGCTGTGCATGTGTGGAATAAGAACAAGGGAAGCCAGTAGCCTCCTGAGCAAGAATTACCTGTATGGCATGGATAAACAACAGGCTCCTGACTTCTTTTTGGTTTGGTCAATATCTGCTATCAATAATTTGAATCAATCAGTTTTATAGCTGGGACTTAGATACTTCTGACAATAGCTTGTTTTCCTACACAGAAATGTGTCAGATACTGAAATACTGTGTGTTTTGGAAACAAGATTATTCTGAACACAAAAAGGCAAGAAATTCAAGGAAATAAAAAGAAAAAAAAAAAAAGAAAGAAGGAAATATTGCACTTATCTAAACTATGTCATTAACCTCGAAAAATACTTCAGTATAAACTTGTTTCAAAAGATGAGTAATACCCCTGAGAAAGCATATATTTCTAATAACAGAAGCAACTCAATGATACTGGCTGGAAGAAAATGGGGTTTAGAAACAACATTCCTGCCTGGTATTGTATTGAGAAATACAAAAGAAACATGCTGCATATCGCCTTATCCAGGGATACAGGTAGGATACCAGTTAGTTAGCTAGAAGTACATTTTTGTTGATAACAAAGCTCATGCTCTCTAGACTGCATAAAAATTGGGTAATGAGCTTGCAATTTCTGTTCCACTGCACTTCCATGAAAAGATTTTGGTCCCCTGGCACACACAAGTGTGGGGAGAGGCAGCTTCTCCATACATAATTGCACTTGGTGCTACAGGGCCATGTGACAGGGATGTGCTGCTGGGACCATATGTAGAAGTTCAAAATAGACTCTTCAGAGCACAGACATGCCAGGCACCTGAGGTCAGAATCACTGCACTGAAAAACAAAATGTTAAAGTGTCTGACAGACCAGGATTTTTATTTATTTTTTTTTTAAAGCCCGTTATAAAACTGTCCATAACAGATTCCACTGGTTCATCACAGTTATTCATTATCAGGTAAATAACAATTGATTTCAATGTCCCCGCACACATATGGACTCAATAAACCATTTCTCCCCTGATGAGCTACAGCTGTCTCCAAGATAAATACCACCCAAGTTTAAAACTCCATTAGATCACATCTACTTCTGCATAACTACTACAGTTTCTGTTCGGTGGCGTAAGGGATGCCAGGAACTGCTTTGCTTATGTAGCTAAATGTGCATGCTTTACTTTTCTCTATATTAGGATTTGTGGTCAATTTTAGTTTCCATAATAATACTTAGTACTTATAGGACACTTCACATTTACAAACATTAACTAATTATAATAAGAAATAAGAAGTAGGAGCTACTAGAGCAGAGTCAAGCCATGCCAGTCTTTTCTCCTGTAGGCTACATACCTATTGCTTGAAGCGCGACATGCATTTTCTGTTCCAGTTCAGTTTTCACCCTAAAACTCCTTACATGTCTCAGTCTCAGAAAGCAGACAGCACTCTTCTTGATGTCTTCCACACCTACCCACACATAGCTGCAACTCCCTTCTAGTCAGAAACAATCCCTTCTATCCCTGCCAGGGAACCAAGGAACAGTACAAAAGAAAAAACAAAACAAAAACAAACAAAAACCAAACCCTGAGTGCTCCTCTCCTTCCTCTAAAAGTAAACCCTAATTTCTTACTCTTTTTGTGACATTATCAGCCATCTCGTCCTATATCTACTTGACCCTTCCTTTCCACGGATACCATTCTAATCCCAAGATTCACACATCTCATCTTCCTTGGTATCTTGTGTTCAGTTTTCCAGTCCAGCACATATATTTGGGGTACCTACCCATGCAGCTGCCCTTACTTTTTTCTTTTAAACTACTTCTTGTCCTTATTCCATCCATCACCAGTAACCACCCATACTTCTGTGTGTATACTCTGCTTCCACTCTTTCTCTCTCCTGAGCTTAAGGGCACTGATTGCATCAAATTGGGCATGGTTATGTTTAGTGGCTCAGTATCGACAAAGGACAGGCTCCAGCCATTTGAAATCTCCATTTAAGCTCCCTGCTGAGCTTGCCTGCTTTCCGGATCAAGGATACACTGAAACTTAAACAGGCACTGTGCTGCCAGTGATTGACTTATTTGTGTCAGTGCCCTGCACCAGGTGAGTACTTCAGATGCACAATCTGCAACAATCTTGGAGCAAGCTGTGTGACATGACGTGTCAAATCATCTCCACCCTATATACACAGATGTAAATAGCTAGCATAAGATAGTTTCACAAATTATGCAGCTGCTGACTCAGGAACTCATTTATGCAAGGAACCATTATCAAAGATATATCTATTATCATGGGAGTGAGAACACCTCTCACATTCTGCGTTATTTTTTCTAGACTGGGGAGCATCAGGTCAAGGGCAGCACCAGAATGGCCCCATGCTCCATGATGCATGGCTTACTTGTGCTGGATGATGGTGGTTGCAGCAGACCGTTTTTGCTTCCCTATTTCTTGAACACTGACAAAAGCTAATTGCAACACATCCAGAAGGGCTGCACTGAATGATAAGCTGGGTACATTTTTGAAGCACTTTTCTAAGCACTGGATAGGGTTTCTTCAGAGGTAAACACGATAAACTATTTTTCAACAAGAAGGGCACAGATCACCCTTGTGTAAACTGTCCAAATCGCTCTGGCAGTGAGCATGGAGGTACTTCCAGACAATGGAACACAGGTTTGTACCTGCTGCTTAGCATAAGAACAGGTACCTCTTTTACCCACAGAAACATTTGGTTCTTAGAGTGGTTTTTGTCAGTAAATAGAAGAGTACTGTGCAAAAAGAGAACAAGTATCATTATGCCTATATTAGGAACCCAGAGGCAAGGGGCAGGAGGCCGGGAGAAAAACTTTAAAAAAGGGGGGTGTCTTATACAAGATTGTGGCACAGGGCAAAGAATACAGAGTAGCAGAGCTCAGGAAAAGGGAAAGCTTATATCAACCCGCTGTGGATGTAACTGCTTCCGAAGATTTGAAGTGTGCAAAAACAAAGTCAAAGAATATCTTAAATAACTCCCAAGCAGAAGAAAAAGATGAAATTAAGCACAGTGAATTGCAGTTTCAATGCCAAAGAGTATTTCTTTTAAGGGACTTTTTTGGGTTTGTTTTTTGTTTGTTTGTTTTGTGGGTTTTTTTGTTTGTGTTGGTTGGGTTTTTTTTGTTTGGTTTGGTTTTTTTGTTTTGTTTTTGTTAGTAATATGTGATGGAAGACATTCAAGGCAATATGCTGGTAATTCATTGAAAGATGCAAGGCTGAACTGGCCACTCTGAATTTCTTCTGCCTTTCCCCACACTGTTCGTTTATTTTTAAAAAGGCATGTACATTTTTTTTCTGTATTTATCTCCAGCAGACAGAAGCCTGAATAGCATTCGATATTAAGTAACAGCCTTACACTGGTATGTTTGGAAATGAGCTTCGAAGCCCTAATTAAGCCAATACATCTTTGGCAATGTCTATAACCCTTACATAGGCACAGCAGTGAGAATTCTGCAATCATGAAATCTAAGTAGGAAAACAGATGGTCTTAAATAAAATAAAAACTTTGTGCGCAATTTGTTTTGCAACATTGAGTGAGGTCTCCAACTTGATAAAAAAAAATAAGGAAAAGCAACACTGAATAAACCTTTGTCTTTGAACTCCTGTCTTTAATTTGGTTCCACAGATTAAAATGAAGCATCAAAGACAAAAATTCAAAGGAGTCCAAGAACACATTAGTATAAGCCAGTGACCTGGGATACAGTTTAGTGTAACTGGGAAAGCTCTCAGAGGACAGTGATGCACTGATTTTCACTAGTGCCTTTCATTTTCAGCAAGAAGCAGCAGTCACAAGAAGGGAGCACCATGGGCCTCTGCATGGGCGGGTCACAGACTCAGCTTGAAGCACACTAGCAAAGCTGGACATGTCAGCAGTTGTTTGAGGTCAGGACTGAAGCACACCCCTACAGTTTGTCTAAGGAGCTCGTGTTTGACATCTAGTAACCTGAAACAGTGTGGGGGTTATGGCAAGAAGGAAAAAGTCACAGAATGCTCACAGACAGTGGTAAATTATCTACCCAATGATAAAGCTTCCAAACAAATTTCATCAGCACATCATTACTGAACTCCATTGATTCGGAAAAGAAAACAATTAATGCCAAAGCAAACATCTGTGACATTTTTAAATACAATACTGCAAATCACAGGAGTGTAACTTAAGAGTCAAGCATTTTGAAACGCTATGAGTTTTATTCAAGCACTACAGGAGAAGCCTTTCAAATCTGAGCAAAAGTCACCCACTGCACAGGCTGGTACTGTGATGTGCACCTGTGCTGCTGCTATAGGGGTTGTCACACTAACATGAACAAACACATACAAACTCTGAAGTCTCAGTAGCATGCATGCTGTAAAAACTGCTAGCAATGAATGATTCATTTGATGCATTAAGGAACTGGAAGCTGCACACCAAATGCAAATGAGACTGACAGTTAATTGTGTTTGCTCACCCTCAGCCTGTCCCTCTGTAACATGCAACTTCTGTTCAGCTTTACCTCCTCCAGCTCAACCAACTCTTGCTACTCACTTAACAGAGAGGTATTAGTTGTTTCATCAAATCTGAAGTTGATGAAATCCAATATCAGCCATCAACTGACAGCACTTTAGTTATGGGAGCATCCAAGCAACTGGCTCTGAACAAGTCCAACACTGCTCATCAGAGGACAAGGTGCTGTGCATCACCTCCTTTCAGGCATCTACTGTCTATTTCTCTCTTTTTAAAAAACCTGGGAAACCATCTAAGCTGTGTTAAAATTAACTGACTAGTTTCATAACCTGGATGGATGCTTTTCAAAGGCTAGAATAAAACTTAGGGAGCTACACAGGATCAGAATGGTGGTGATACGAACAGCAAAGTTAACTAGGGGAGGTGCAACCAAGTAAATCTAAATCTCACTTTAAAGACAGTGGGTATACCCACAGGTTATTTTCAGATCTCTGAAAACACTACTGGGACATCAAAAAAGGACAAGAATAACCAAAACTAATCTTTCACCTAGTGGGTCTGCTGAGGTGGGAGGGATAGTAGTCTTGCATAACATGCCACATAAGTCAGGTAACCAAAACCTAAGAGTACTCTCTCCAAGGTGTGCAGAAATAACAAGCACTCCTTTGACATATTTTGCTAAGAAGGAAGATAAGTAAAAGGCACCCAGAGACATACATGAAATATGTTTTCTCTGCACATTTTCTCCTCCCTTTTGGGAGACATTCCTCTTCAAAGAAAAAGAGATGCAGGGGAGCATGCCACAAGGCAGAGAGAAGTCTACCACTGAGGTAACATATGGAAGTTTGTCTTCACAGTTAGTCATCCTAAAGTTGTGGGTAGCTTGGAGCCTTTGCATGAAACAGGTATGGCCACTGTGGAGGAGAGAGGAAAAAGGAATCTGTAGCAGGGAAGAAAGATGGTACGTAGTTCTGTGTGTTACTTTTATTGCTCTTCAATAAGAGAAATACCAGAAACAGGCTTCTGGCTGTTGTACCAGATGCCACAACAACAACAGATATTGAGGCATAATACAGGATTACTGAAATTGTGGAAGTTAGCCCACTATACAGTAGAAACTCGCTCCAAAGCAAGGTGGTCATCTTACATGAGAACCCATCCCTACCACATTTTAAATCAATGAAATCTTATTTGTGGGGAAGACTACTGTTGATGGTCTCCAGCAAACAAGGACCCCTCACCTTTTCCACATCCTTCAGCAGCTTGTAAGTCTGCTTGTAAGGACAGCAGAGGATAATTATACATCCAGCACTGAATCAACTGCCTGTCACCCTACATGCAGCTACTCCACCTCCCTCTGGGGCTAGGAAACATCTCTCACTGTTACTTCCACCAGCTTTCCACAGTCAAGACAATGAGTCACTTCTATGCAGTTCTTGTTTCAAGACTAGATTACCACTAAGCTATCCATTGACCTTTTCCTTTTTGACCACGTAGTGCAAAGGTCAACAATTTACTTGAATTATTTTTCAGTAGAAAGGTTCATCATGAAAACTTCAAATTCTGCAAAGTGCTGTCAGTTCACCAATCTATGCATTACGTACATGTGTTCAGCAGATGGTTGGCAGGGATTAGTCTGTGGCTGGCTTTCAGACTGATTCCCGCAGCATTCACCATGCATTAGTGCTATGATTCATCAAGGGATACTGTTTGTTTTCTTATTGACTTTATGTAGGACTTCTTCTGCTTACAAATGATCTATGAATATCCTTAGTTCTTCTCTGAATACTATTAGTCTCTGCCCACTTGGTTGTGCATAATTGCTCACAAGTAGATAAAAAAAACCCCAAAATACTAAGTTTTTATGAAAGTACAAGTGCTCGGTTTCAATAGTCAGAGCACATGGCTTCTTGGGAGACATTTTAAGTTCTCCCTTGTACAAATGTGATACTCAAACACATCATCAGTAACATTAAAGCAAGGCTGAGGTACCTTTTCTTGCTCAGCGTTCATCTAAAAAATGATCCTTTTGGAATATCAGGAAGCAGTTAAATTCTCAGGGGGATTTTCATATTTTTACTTTATAGAGCAGCTACATGTTGTATTTAACCCATGACCTGCAAGTTTTTCCATCTCTACCTTAGGGATTAGGAAAACTATAGGCAGACCAGGAAATAATCGTATATTTCTGTCAACCTGTACATTTCAGCTGATCTCAGAAGACAAGTTACACAAAACTCTACAACAGCCTCCAACTACAATAAAGTTGCATACACACACCAGCTATTCTAACACAGAGACCTCAGCTTTAGACAGACTATTCCTTTCACACTGACCACAGATTACATAATCATAGATATCTCACCATAGGTTTTAATGCCAGCTAAAGAAAGCTTTTTTACATCTTGCTGAAGAGTCAAGAGACTGATATTGGAGTCAAAGCAGGCTTTCAATACCATTTCCCCCAAAAGAAAGTAACAAACAAACAAAAAAAAAAAGGCAAGTAATTTTGTGAAGTAACTTTAAAGTACAATGGAACTGGTAAAATATCAATTTTATTTCTATTCTCCTCCCCCTTCTTTTCTCCCACTTAATACAAAACTACTACTGAACCCAGTTCATCAGCACAGAAATATGCTTTTGACTTGATCCTGGACAGCAGGCGGAAGTATAGCACTGTGTAAACTACATAGCAAGGTATGGGATCTTAGACCAAACTCAGCAGAATACAGACATAATTCACGTTAAGAGTCCTCTTTGCTCATGTTTTCTTCATTCTCAACATTGTGACCTCAGGACACAGCACTTTTTGGCTTTTTTAAAGGTAAAAAAAACTCTGTACAGCTGTTTAATCTCTGGTATTTCCACAGAACTGTAATTTGCAGATAAACTACACCTGCACATAGCAGGTTAAAGAAACCTCTTTGCTTAGAATTCACTAAGTAGGCATTTCAACCCTGTAAGACACCCATTCCCATTTTAAAATAGCATGGAACTCACAGCTTTCAATGGCAGGGAGACAGAGACACCAGAACACCAAAGCATATGGGTTCAGCTGCAGTTATTGTTTTTATTTTGCCAGAAAGACCCCACCACAAGCACACTGAAAAATCTTTGCTTTTCAAGTGTGTCCTAGTGACAGCAATACAAAAGTAATTTAGAACCAACCACATAATTATGTGCATTTATTTCAACCTTCCATTACTGGAGATAACAAGATGAATAGTGAAATGTGAACTTTAACAATCCTGTAATTATAGCCACTGAACCGTATGTTATTAAAAGAATTGTGCAAAAACCCAGATGCAAAAGAATCAATGGGGTATGTAAATAGAAATGAAACAGTAAAATAATCAAGCGATGAAGAAGTAACGTGCAGTACTAAATAGCTTCTCAGCATCTTGCTACAGTGTTTAACAAATATTTTGGGTTTTTTTCCTCAGTTTGTGACTCTTTCCACTACCATATATTGTTCAGTGGTTATTGTTGTGAACCAGCAGAAAGCACCCTGACAGCTGCTGGCAACAGTTGCCTGTAAGCAGAGTTACAGGAACTGCAGATGTGCTGAGGACTCAGTTTACACCGATGAGAACAGCTTACAGAAATCATTACAGCTGACAAGAATTAGGACCAATTCTTACCAGAACTCAGGAGCTATGCTGAGCCCATGAAAAGTGCCAGTCTCTTGCCTTCCAGTGGCTGAGCTGCAGCATTCACAGCAGCTCAGAAGTCAGCCCAGCCCTGAGGCAGACTGGCTCTAATAGCCAAACTACAGACACCAAAGGCAGAAGACTATTGTCCAGAGGGAAGTTATCTGGCATTGAAGTTTCTGTTCATACACAGCACAGCCACCTATTTTACCAAGACCTCAATTTTGCTACAATGAGTAGAGATGAGGAGGAAAGGACAGTTTGTTCTCCTCTTCTTCCCAGAACAGCGGTTTTGTGACATAAGAATATCTGCATTTTCAACAGTCTGAAACTGGTTTAGTATACAGAAAAAGAAACACTCAACCTGGATTTCAATACTCCTAATGCACCTTAGCCTCCTGTGAGTGGCTTCTACCCTATCTAACCTATTATTTGACTTCTGGTTTTAATGGCATAGACAAAGGCAAAGCAACTTTTTAATTCCAAGTGTCTTTCCCTTCTTCACATACAGGTACCTCAAGGAAGAAAAACAAGAAACTGGACTAACATATAACAGCGCAGAAAGAACTCCATCCTAGAATTCAAAACACAGCCACTGAGACAAGTTTCCACAGATCAACACAGGTCTTTCTACTCCAGGAAGCAAGAACACAATACCACCCTCACTAGGTATGTGGGAGGAAAAAGCCCACCCTAGCCTAGACACTACTCAGTGCCAGGAGCCCAGCACTAATTGCAGAACCTACTTTGTAGGTTAGGCTTCACAGCTGGCAGTAACCACAGCACCTAGGAAAGCTCTCTTCTGCACCTAGAACATTCTGCCTGCAGCATGATATCAAGCTGCCATGCAACAACCATTTTCTTATCCTTGTCCTCTGAGAAGAAGGGCATTTTATTCCATCACCCCCATCCAAATGCTAGAACTGGCCAGGTTTAGCTTAACAGTGTTTTTATCACTTATAGGCCTTTTTGCTAGGAGCATCCTTAATCAAGGTTTTAGTTCAATATTATAGCCCAAAGGTAAGACAAGTACACAGCCCAGCCTCAGGTCTCCAAATGTCAAAAGCCACTATGCTATTTGTCACCACCATCATTTCTCCTCTTCTGAAAGAAAGAGCCCCAGTCCCTTCTCTCTTCAAGTTTCCTGCCTTAAACTGCTAAGATTTCTTACTATTCACCAATAGTCCAAATAGTCTTACAGATTCATAATCCATACCTTCTCACTGCTAAAGTGGTTCATTGTTTTCCCATCTACTCAGGCTGCCTTCTTCTACAGCATCCAGGTTCAGCTGGCTTCTGAGTTCCAGCTGGAGGAAATAATGAAGCCTCTCCTTAACCTTTGACAGGCTGCAGCTGCGATGTTTTCCTCCCAGACACTGAACAACTTCAAGGCATTTCTGGCCCCACTCAGCAAAGTTTATATAAACAAAGTACATTAAAAGTCACATATGCTGCATTTACATCATTATGGCTTGGTGGCTTTTGCTATGATATATCACTGATTTTCTTGCAGGCAGTCACACTGTTCTACACATGATGGATTGTTACAGCATACCACTGAGACTCTTTCAAAGTCAGCAGAGAACAATACTGAGGACTTCTTTGCAATTTGTTTCACCAGGTTTTGGCAAGACTTAAGGACACATTTCATTCTACATGTTTTAAGATCTACGTTCTTGTTTGTCAGGTCTGAAAACTTTTGTTGATATTAAAAATACACAACCATCAGCAAGATCCATGCCTATCAAAAGAAAATTCCAGTGAAAAATATAAGCGATTTTTATTTGCCCTCCTCTTGCATTTCCTACAGGTTAATTACTCATCATGAGTTAATTCAGCAGCATCTAATGAAAACATCCTCTGTGCTCCCACCTAAGAATGCCCTGCTTAGAGGTGAAAGACCACCAATTGTCTTTTTCTTCCTACCTGTGCTTACTTATGCTCATGTCCCAACTGCTACTGAAGGTGCAATCTTGACTCCACAAGACCTGAGAGAGACTAAATTCCTTCCACCTTCCATTAACAGGTTTGAACACATCTGTTTGATTAGAAATACCATTAATGCTGGCAGAAGAGAAACTCAGACTCGAGTAATTAAATTGAAAAGAACCCAGGGAGGCAAACTCCTACCCCTTTTCGCAGGTTGTTTGCAGTATACAATGTTACACTCTGCTTGCAAACAGAGGGCTAACTCTGAACTCCTTAGAGCTTCTATCCCCAGTTCAGGCAAAACTGAAGGATAAGTGCACACTCTCTGTCTACAATTAAAAGATCAGATATACAACTTTGCTGCAACAGTCTCCTTCTAAAATGTTATCTACAAATACTAACTATTCTACAGACTGCCTTTGTCTTTAATCCTGTAGCAGTTAAAGCAGATGAATGAGGTAACAAATACTGCAGTTCATACTTTATCTTGAGTTGGTGCAATCCCATTTTGAGTATTTTCTTTCCCTAAACATAGGAAATGAGAAGATTTCCCACAACACCCAAGACCCCAGAGATGACCCTTTGTTATTCAGAGACTGAAAGTATATGCATCAAGTGAATAGCATGGGAAGAGGCTCTCTCCTCATGGTCCTTCCTAACCCTTCTCCCACCTGCTTACGTGTGCATTTTTACTTCCCCTGGAACAAAACAAACACAGAAGCAATAATCCCTTCCAAGACTTCTTCATCCAGGGTTGACAAACACCCCTCTTCCTGGTGCCTTCATGTCATTTTATATGGAGGTAGCATTGATAGTCCCGTTTGGGAGAGACTCAATTCACTTCGGTGCAATTTGTTCAGTGGTAAAGTAGGTTACAAACAATTTCAGAGCTTAAACTAGGAAGTGTGGAGTTATGATCCAATGACCACTAAAGGATACGCTTAGGCCAATAAACTCAGAGAAAGAAGATGAAGAAAGATCAAACAACTATGAGGTACATTAAGAAGCCAAGGTATTTCTAGTGGATTTCTTCAGTCATTATCAAGTTCCAAAGAGAATTTCCAAGTACTCAAATATTTAAGATCATATAAAAAAGCTGCATATGCTTCCTGACAGTTTTTATGCTTCTGTTTTGATCACAATAGCAGCAGATCTTTGCACTTTGTTATTAATTCTAGTAACAAATATGATTTCATACTTTATTTGTCCTGGTCAGAAGGGACACAAAAGACAAATGCACTACTGCATAGCCAGGTGCTTGCAAGCTAATTAACACCTTTATTGTTGGACTAAGCTATGACAAGTTACAAAGCACATATCTATGAAGGAAAAAAAAAAAGTGAAGAAAACAAACCAGTGCATGGACAAAAAGATTAGATAAGGGTGGGAGGAAGAGCACAGCAAGCATTTTACAAATCTCTGCTAAAATCATTGCTTAGCTGGCTGGCTGAGAGGAGGTTAAGAGAAAGGCAAAATCTGTTTCTGAGCTCCTGTTTACTTCAGCAGATAAACAAGTTTGGATTAAAGTGGAAAAAAAAATTGAGATGTCAGCATACTTCAAAAGCAGAACATTTTACTCAGTACACTTTCCATTAGCTGGATTGCTTCTAGCTGCCTCTCTCTCTAATATTTTCCTCACTGATGTAGCATTGACACTGATGGTGTCAATGACAAAATTGAAGTTACTGACAAACCATCATGGAATCAGTCTAATCCACGAAGGACAGACATGCTCTTCCCTAATTACACCAAGTACGACTGTTGGTGATTTTCTGCACAAAACCAGAAAAATAAAAAAGATATGCTTAATAACCTTTTTTTTTTTCCTTTCTTTCCCCCTCCATACATCTTCTTTCTAATCTATCTTTATGTGATAGAAGGAAAAACGAACTACAGAAATTAAATCAGAAGATCTGGACATCAGAAATGAAAAAAAATAAAAGTAAAAATCCATGGGTTTAATTTGATATCTACAAAGCAAATCTGAGGCCATACACCTTTTTGGTATAAAAAGTTATTAAAGTGGATAAACTAAACAGGTCTAGACCATCAAACAATCTAAACACAATCTTTAAGATTATGACGTCTGAGAGCTGTTCATCTTCATCTTTCTTTCTGCTTTTATCAACCTCCTTTTTTCCATATATCCTTTTCTTTGCTGTCACCTTATCAGGAAGAAAGAGTGGGGAGACATGTTAATAGTCTTAAAGTACCTGAAGGCTGCTGCAAAGAAGGGAATTATCTCTTTTCCTCATCCAGGGTGGATAAGGCAAGAAGTGACAGACTTAAGCTGCAGAAAAGGAGATCCATGTTAGCTATTGGGGGGCAGGGCTTTCCATAACTAAAATATGGGAGCCCTAGCACTGACTGCCTGGGGAGATTGTTGACTCCCTGTCACTAGAACTCTCTACAAACAGCTTAGGTCACCATCCATCCAGAACGACAGAGGTAGAGTTTAACGTGCCTTGAGGAAAGACAGATGATATATTTTCTTAATGTTTCTTCTTATCCTAAGATTCTGTGATCTCATAAGTTAAAAAAGGCCTGGATTGAGTCTGGTAGGTACTTAGAAGACAGGTCGCCTCACAAATTAGCTGTGGAGTGATTTCTGAGAGTTCTCACTCCTCTAGTCAATAATTAGTCAATGTCCCAACTAGGCACTGCACTACCAAAAGTGTCAATAACTCAACAGAAAAGGACTTTTTTCTTTTTTATACTATGCCTTCAATAATGGCACAGAGCTGCCAGAACAGTCCCCTTTAGACTGAGACATAAAATGAAAATTCTGACAATTTTTGTTTAGTTGTTTCCTATATCCCAACTTTTAAGTTGAAGTCTCAACTGCATCCCAGTGTTTAGACTATCTGCCTCTGGCTTATCATCTTAGTAAAGCCTTAGATTCCAATTAGTTCGAGTGGGAGTTTCAAGAAGCATACTGGACTGAGATCTTAATCTAGATGATGCTTTGAAGTGGCCAGGAAATGCAGAGCTGATCAGTAGTACATGCTGAGGGTGCAGACACAGCTCCAGCAAAAACAGGTAGCTCAATAAAATCCCGCGGAAGTGAAAACAAGGCAGACACAAATCCATTAGGCTGAAAGAAGATGGAGAGACAGACATACAGCTGTATTTGCTTGTTTGGTTTTGTATCAGTTGCCAGACTTGTGTTTTAAAGTCATCTAAAGCATAACCCTGGAAACTTTATCCAGCCAACTAAATTTTGCGAAGAGCCCTAATGAAAGATGAACAAGAAAAAATAACATAGAAAGTTTTTAAGAACAGGAAACTGTTTTGCTTGCTTGGAGGCTTCGCATTTCTACCACATTAAGAACACTCCAATTAAATCTTGAAGTGTCTTCTGGAGCAGCAAAAGGAAGAGATTCTCACCACAGTGTGATCTTTCATATCTGCCTGATATACTCAATTCATTTCTATAAACAACCCTGCCAGATAATCAAACAAACAACAGAAATTCTCCTCTTCAGGTATGGAAGGCAGATCATCCTAAACACCATAGAATCAAAATACCCCAACACAAGCAGATCAAAGGCACCATAGAAAAGAAGTTCTACAGAAAAATCACAAGAAATTAGCTGAATAAAGTCTCAAGAGTCCAGTATAGTCCATTCTTCATTTAGCGTCACAGAGCACAACCTAATTTTGCATAGTCAGGTACAAAGAATTCTAGAGATTATACGTCATTTGGCTTTCCTCAGTTCTAGCTGTAAGAAAATCAGCAATAGAGAAAATAGTTTCCTGTCCTTAGCCACCTTCACTGAACACAAGTGTAGCTGCTAACCAGAATACGACTGAGTGCTTTGACTCTATCACCACAGTTGTGACTACAGGACTGAAGCAGCTCTCTTGAGCTGTTCTGCTGATGAATGTATATGCAACATTGTTTATACAAAGCACACTAGAATGCTAAGCACCACATGAAAAAATAAAAGCAGTCATTGGGTAGGCATGGTCTTCTGCTTAGACCAGTGCCAGGAAAGATTATCTCCACTGCCTGCATGGGAGTTATACAGATAAAAAGCCTATGTGAGAAGGGAGTCAGAGACAGCCCTGCATTGGAGGACTTCAGCAGGTGTGCTCCTTTCAGAATGAGTGGGGCACACTCAGTATCTCACTGGGATCAAGCTTTCCAGAAAGCTCAGATGATATAAATGATGCAGCAAGCCACTGCTGCAGAACAGAGTCAATGGCAAGATATGTGTAACTCCAGGGGCAGACAGCACCAAGAAAGAGCAAGACAGAGTTGGAATAAACATCACAAATATATGGTGTTTCCCCACTCACATTTACAAAAAACTGCATACATGACACATGAAAGACGGAAGTGATGGTCAAACAGAATGAAAGAATGAAGTCAGATGGGAGGGCAGTGTCCAACAGAACCCTACAGTGACCGCAGCAACTACAAGGCACCAAGTAGAGACACTAGAGAAAAGAAAGGCTGAAATTGTATATTGTTTTTATTTACAGATAACATAGTATTAAGATTCTTTAAAGTTTGTTTTCTTTCTTTTCCAATGCAGCGAAAAATAGCAGCATGCAGATATTTTTCTTCCAGCAACAAGGAAGTTTTAGTGCCCAAGCCTGGACAGGTGCATTCCTGTGTATCCAATATTGGTTGTGTCTTTACTGGTGCATTCATCAAGCTGCGGACCTATGCATCTTTCACTAGAAATCATGCTGGGTATATAGAATACCTCATTCTTCTTTATACTAAGGCCACATTACTCTTTCAATGTAAAGGATCCTTAGCTGTATTGCCTGTATATGTCTTTTACACCACCATCACTTTGTGAAAAGGTCTTGGCATAAGTGAGAATCATGTTTTCAGGTTATAATAAATTATTTTTCTATGTTTTTTACTGTGGATGTTATTTCATTTCATTACTGCCTTGTTTTCCAGTGATGTCTATTAACAATGACTGCAGTGACTACATTACAGTAATTTTATTTTCACCCTGGAATCATCAGAAGCCTGTTTCACTGACAACATAAAGAAAATTCAAAGTCTAGGCAGAGCAACTTCCCCTCCTCTTGTTCACAAAACATCACTATAGGATGTATCTACACAAGGTGCCCATACACAGTCATGATGGGTATCATAGATAAATCCAGATGTATATACTGCACATAGGATGGCAATATATCGATTAACTAGAATTAGATGAATAAATTGCCAGGCTCTACAAAGAAAATCCACTACTTAGTTTACCAACTGCACAGCTATTTGTACCTACTTCTAGTGTGCACTCAGGAAAGTACTAATCACCTCTTCCAATCCTTACATTTCACCAGAAAACACCATAAATTACCCTTCTTGTATCTCATATGTGGGAACACATCTTTCAATATACTGTGACTGTAACAATTCTGGATCTGAAATCTACAGTTTCAGAATCTACTCTATGGCCTCACTGAGAGGACATAGTGCAGGACTTAGTGGTGTTAATACCACTTTCCTGATACAGAGGTACCACACACAGCCATAGACTTGTAGTGCAACATGCAACTCCATACTTTGTCATCTAAATTTTCCCATTTCCACAAAACCCCTGCACAATTTCATCCCATAGTGTGTATTTCCAAATTTACCTTTCCAAACTGTCTAAAGCATAGAGTATATTTTTGCCTGGCTGGTCTACAACTATGGAGAAAAATATATTAAAAGAGAAAAGCAGAGAAAGAAAAAGGAAAAATGAGCATGTGTAAGAAGAAAAAGGAAAATGTCAAAGATAGTGTGAGAAGAGTGAAAAATACAGAGGAAATAAGAAAACCTGTCAAAGCAAATCTGCAAGAAAAAAAATGAGAGGAGGAAAGGAGAAAAAGATAATACACATTTACTACAAGATGATACATAAGACATGACATACGATCCCCATTAGAATCCCCCATTCTGACTGTTGACAATTCACTACTATACAGCACCTCAAGTATCCATTTTACTTTTCAATCTGCTAAAGAGTAGATATTGAGATGATATATGCTACAATGTGGTATCAGCATTTCCCTACAGCCATGAAGCCAACTATCAGCACAGATAAACCTGTGCCAGGATACCTTCCTTATCAGAATATGAGAAACAAACAGTCTAAAATCATGTTAGATAGAAAAGATCATCCTTGTTGCAGCTCCCTTACAGCAATCAGAAGGGCAGCACAAACATATGTCAGAATCAAAACACCTTTGTCTCTTAATAGTCAGTTATTAATTATGGTCTGGAAATAAAAGGATGATTTCTCCTTGTTGACCTATGCCTGCTAAGATGCTGAGCTACAGATCTAAACACCAGCTCTCTGGCTCAATCTTCTCCTTTCTTATACTCTGGGAATAGAGAGACAGGTTTGTGCAAATTTTGGTAATCAGGCCTTCTGGGAGCTGCAAATTATATTTAATGAGAAGCGCCTTGTTGTTTGCTCCTAGGAGAATAAAAACCTGCGGTTGGCAGCAAGAGATCTAATCTATGGCCGACATTTCCACACTGAAGGAAACACGGTTAATTATAGAGTTTTATTTGTGAAAAATTCTAGGGGAGCAATAAAAGGAAAATAAAGGATCATTAGCAAAAATCCTTCTTAACTGTGAGCTCTATCTGGCTACAAAATCATCCCACAGAGGAGAATGGCAGATGTCTTAGTCTATTGGCCATTTTAACTGGAATGGATAAAAATCCTGTAGGAAGTACTGAGACTCAACGCAATTCATTGAGAGTTTCAGAAATTCCTCCTTAAGTCTTCTGAAGAGCTACAGCCTTGGAAGCAAGTTCTACCAATGGTCTTAAAACCCCCAGACAAAGATTATAACACTGAATTCACAATAAACAATACACAGGACTTTTCTATATGGGAAGTACCATATGAAATAATCATCACTCACACCACACATATTCATACAGCACACTTGACGTGGCTTATTAGGTCTTTCTCATCTCTGTTTTACACACTAATATTTATGTAGCCTTCCATTTTTATATTTTAGGTTCATTATCTGAAATATCATTTACTGAGTTATAACAGTGCTGAATAGTTATGAATTTGGGATAATTTTGAGAAATATCAGTATAGCTCTCTGTAAATGACCACTTTTATTTGCTAGTGAATTCCATTGCTCTGTGGTTAACACTATGATAATAATTACCTTTCTTTCTTGTACTATAATTTTTATTAAACACTTTTAGTTCTTTGTTGGTTCCTTGATTTTTTTTTTCTCCCATGGTTAACATATGTAGCTCACTAGGAACCAGGATATCTTTGTTTTCAACTTACTGTTTGTTCCTTGGAGCAAGTCCCATTATTTACATGTGCTTTGCTTTCACTTACTTGAACAATGCTGGCTGACGTATTTCAAAGAACTCTGATAGGTTTATTTACTATAAGGCTGTCAGAAGGGGTAGATACAGAACAAAATTCCAGAGCTGAATTGCAAATTAGGACCTCTTGAGTATCTTCTCATTCCTTATCAGCTTAATTTTAATAAATTAAATTTATTCCCATTCTAAACAGAAATATACTCCATTCTAAATACCAAATCACTGGGTGTGTCAAAAAAGCAGAGCAACAGATACAGACAGATTAATGTGGGCAGGATTTCTTTAAGTATCACTCCTTATAATGTGGTGAATTCCTCTTTCTCTATACCCAAACCTCAAGGTGCACAGCAAGGGTGTCTCAGAGACTGTACTGCTTCTTGATCATGTTTCGTAGCATGAAATTCCTACTAATTCTTGTACCTTCAAATATGCAAGGTATGGTTAGTGGTGGGAAACTAGTGTAAATTATTATTGGCGAAATAAGCATTCATTTTGCACGAAGACTTTGTTTCATAATCCAATATTTTCACCACTCAAAATCCCATTTCCATAGTATCTTCTTCCATAATTCCTGGGAGAAATAGCAGACCCCATCGCCTTACTACAGTTCTTCTGCCCATGTCTTAACTATTTAATCCTCTTCTGGTTATGAAAATCAGGAGATGGTCACCACAGCATGACTTGCTGGACACCTGCTGCTGGCAACTTTGTCAAATGATGATTTAAAATTTAAGAATGATGGATGGTCAGCATGAGATATAAGTACGCTTTTTGATCTGTCTCTTGAGAGATACTTTTCTACTCTCACCAGTTGTAAAATCACACTTTACACAGTTATTTCAATTATAAATAATTAGTCATAATAAACAGACAAGCAAGTATCACAAACTATACTGAAGTTCACTGACTGATAGGTTTTAATAGCCATGGCTCATAATCACAATAAAATATTTTCCCCTGATGTGTTGTGACTAACAGCAATATTTCCTCATGATGCTTATTTGTCACATATGAACTCTCTGTAAACTATTTACCATTTGTTATAAATGAGACTGGATGAAATCCAAACAAGAATGAGCAAAGGCTCTGCAGAGACAAGAGCGTTTTGTGCTCAGCAGTCAGTCAGCTCTATGTTTTTGCACAGAAACACATACAGGCTCATCTCTCCTTTGACTTCAGAGACATTCACAAAACCCCGTTGATTCTAAATAGAAGATGAGATGCTCTCTGTGACTCCTATAGGGGTGGGGTGACTTCGAGAGTCTGATGAAATGGTTGTGTATATTGCTCTCTTGCTAATCAGCGCCTTTTATGCTCTGCAAAAACAACCACCCTTCTGGTTCCCTGAAGGTGACTTCCACCCACAGGAAAAATGCCAAGATACTAAATTTCTATATACTCAGTCTTAGTAAGATTAGAATTTAAAAAGTGCATGCAACAGAATAGCTGTGCCAGTGTCACATATGGGCAAAATACTCTGTAAATGAATGCAGGTACTTGCCACTTTCACTTATGGAAATCAATGAAAATATTACACAAGCTGTTGCACCTGATTCTACCACTGAGGCTAATGTTATTATAAAAGAGTTATTCCTTAAATATATGTAGTTATTTAACTTCAGGTAACAAATCAAGGCATGGCATTAAATGTGCACTAGAATTCTATGGAATGCTTGGTTTTGTTTTCTTTTTCTTTTCAGTTCCTACCCACACTCCCATCTCAAATATTAAGTAGTGTTTTTTTTATTTCCTATGGGGATTTGGAGAAATGCCATTTCATTTCCCTGTATTCCTTCTATTTTTCTAGGATAACTTATAGTTGAGAGAATGGCATCCCAAGTACTGTCATCTGATTAGGAAAAAAGGAGGACTTAGTACATGCGTGGAAAGGGAGAATCCTCAAATCCTAGGCTATTCATTTCCTCTGTAAAAGTAAGTATAGCTTCCATAACACTACATGCATTAGCAAAAAGTGAAGGCTAACACTCCAAAAAGCCCAGCTGTCCTAGAAAACCTCCAAGACTTTCAAATCCTTGCACCATCATCTCAGAAGAACTGATACAGAATACAGAATAGAGCTGGTGAAGCTCTAGAAAACTCTCCCTCTTTTTCCTTTAACCCAGGGAAAAGCCTACAACGGTGTGTTGAGAGGGGAAAAAGCCAACCACAGTCCAGTTCAGCCTCTGATACAGCATAAACCAAAGCCCTCTGAAATCCAACGGTCTTGAATCAGGGCAGTGGGATGTGGATAAGCTTTTCTAAACTGCATCGTGGAACCAGCAGCAGAGGTGGTCATAACAGGCTGTGGGTTACATATATCAATATGTGAGCTGGGGTGTCTATTGGTGCCCAACAGGTGTGCACAGATGTGCAATTCAGGTACACCTGTGAGCAACGGAGGGTAACTGCTGGTGCTTGAAATTGGCTGCCTTTTACTGATAAACAGTAGATCGAACTGCATATATTTCAAACACACATGCTAGTACTTTCTCTAGAGGGAAAATGATCCTAGTAGAAGTCATATCCACCACAGAAAGATGCAACAGAGCTGGAGAATGTGCAGCAAAGGGCAAAATGAGGAAGGTTTATGTGCAAGAAAGAATTAAACTAAGATTCTTCAACTTGGAAGACAAGATTTACACCATAAAAGGCATCAAGAAGATGAATAGGGAATAGTTAGTCACTATTTCCATAATAAGGAAGAGACATCAGATTAGCAAGTCAAAGCTCTATGAAAAATAAAAGGAAAGTCTTTTTTGCACATAATTCCTAATTACAGTTGTGAGATCCATTTTGCAGGATACCACAAGTATAAATGGACTGAAAATATCATTAGACTAATTCACAGAAGAAAATTCCACTGATGATTTGAACTCGAAGATGTAAATAAAACCTCTGACCTTGGTAGATTTTTGGGGACATGGGAATGTATTTCAGGAAAACAATAACTGTATTTCTGCACTGGTTTTATGCTTTTTCTTATTCTTATAATATTTTAATATTTATTTTAACATCTGACCATGACTGGATATGAAGAGCAACATCCAGTTGTGTAGTAGAGCTAATTTACACTAAAAAAGTTTTTCCTTTAGCTCATCTAGCAGATGAACATGTATCCTTCCACTGTATCCTTAACACTACTGTGGACTTTCAAGTGACCATCATGTGGTATATACTTCAGTATACTGCAGAATCTTAAACACTTAGAGAACCACAGTTTTACAGTTTTCTAAAGTATACCTTAAAATACAACAAAAATCCTGTGATGTCAATGTCAGACCATATCAGAATACTGACTTTGTTCTGCACTTTCGGACTGACACAGTTCCCCTCACCACCCACCACCGAAGAGTATCTAAGAGTAAAGGACCATTGTGTAAGAGAATACATTTTTCATGCAAGGCTCTTGCTATAATGCTGACAGCATATTATGAATATAAAAGCAAAGTCATCTTCATAAAAAAGCTAAAAAGAGAACAGATTTGTGGTACAAGACATAAATACCCTAGTTGTGGTCTGTAGAGCACAAAGGGTACATAAGGCATTTCTTGGCTGCCTGGGAAAAATGGTTTCATCACAAAGTTCTCCCTCTGTCTCCTAACTTCCAATGACAGAATTGCATTTAAAAGAAAGATACAAATGTACACATTCCTAATCTGAGTTTTCCTTGCAAGCCACTGATATTGCTGTTGCCAGGATGTTGTGGGATGAGAATCAGTGAAGAAATGTCCCAAAAGATAGTGTATCTTTAAAGTGTTTTGCAATCCCTGTCTTAAATAATGTATATAACAGCATGTGAAATAATACGACTAAAACCTAAAACACACTGTTTATGAGTTATCAGCTCAGCTAGATTCAAAGTTCAGCCTTTAGACCTGAATAACTCAAAATGAGCTCCAGATCTGAACATAACTTCCTATGTACAATCTGAACAAGTCAGTTAATTTTTAACAGACATGCTTTCACTGCTGTGTGAAAATGGCTACCTAGTACATGGTACATCCATCCCAAGATAAATATCTTAAAGAATATGGATTATGCTGTCTTCTAAGTATCCTCCCAATAACCACACCTTTTGAACACTGCTGCTGTGCAACTCTTATATCCAGTGTTGCTTTTGTACATCAAGATAAATAATGAGTAGTTTTTGCATAAATAAACAAGTTACAGATTAATATATTTGTAGATAACTACTTGCATGCATAATAGCTGTATATTGGGTAAAGTTAAGCTTCATCCCACCCATTCAATGCAGAGAATTCAGTTATATAAAGCAAACAACATTTCTACAAATCTATATGCCATTAAAAGAGCCTTTCAGTTTCAGTACCTTACCCAGGAGCCCTAGTTATGAATCCAACTCTGAGTCAAACCACCACAGTTGTTAGTAAAAAACAGGTATCATGGAAATCCACTTAAAGATATACAAATAGTTGACCTGTAGGTCAAAAAAAAAAAAAAAAACCCACACAAAAACAAACAACCCACCACCAGACAAATTTAAGTGCATTTCCTTTTGTTAATGTCATTCACTCCTCTCTTATGCAGCTATCAGGGGCAGCTGAGTGAAGTGGAGTTTGGAAGGGGTTTGTGTGATCAGGACCTAACTTTGCATAATGGCCATAGTGATAATGTCTCAAGCTGGAAGCAGTGGTACATAACTCACAGATACCAGCACCCTTTCTCTCTGTTCCACAGTTCGTACAACTGCCTGCCTCTAAGAGTTGTTCACTGGCATGTCCAGCTGGTTTTCTAGGTAGGGATTAGCTGTGTTTATGATACTTTCCAAAATATCTAGTTGCAGGAACTGCAGAAATTGCAAAGGGGTTTATTAAATGCAAAGAGAACAAAGAACTCACAATCTCCTACGGCCTATTAAGAGACTGCTTCCATGCGTAAGCAAATAAATAATAATGCATTCACATATATATAATGGATTGCTCTTCACCATCTATCGTTCTTTCCCTCCTGCAATTATTTCTGAGTGAAGTGAAATTGTAAATAGCTTTACCCACTAAATGATCATAAGAAAATTATTTCAGAAGTGCCACAGTGCAGCTTGGGGGCTTTTCCCAATCATTCAGCACTCAAACGATTAGCTCAGAGCAAATTTTTGCAACTATGCTCACCAGGGCAAAAACACATTGTGAAGAATGATGAAAGCAGAACGTAAGTCACATTTGATTTTCAGAAGTGCTTGCAAGAGAGCTGTGGTTATGAACTGGAACAGTCAAAGGTGCAGTTGGCCGTAATGGACTAGATAATCTACAAACTTCAGCTCAGGATAAAGATGCCAGTCCTGGAGTGCGTGGGAGCCAAGGTGAGCAGTGAGTGCTGCTTGTCAGAAATGAAGCACACAGCAGATACTGCCAAGCAAACCCAGGTTGGGACAGCATGGACGAGCGAACAGCACTGGCAAAGCTGTGCAGCACCCCAGCATGGTGCCTGGATCTAGCCAGCAATGCTCAACCTTCCCAGTCACAAAAAGACAACAGCAAATCCATCAGTTTTACAGCTTCTTCAGAGAGTCTCAAGGCCATTTATCTTCCTACCTAAAGCATCAAGGAAAGGAAGCACTTAGCTACCTAGTTTGAATTAGTTCCTTCCTGAAAATGGTAGCGAGTAGAGAAGAGCCTTGAAACACCTGTATAAAACACACTCCTATGGCTAAACTAATCTTTCACTCCGTTACCAACGGTACTTCATGGAAATGCAAGAGTGAAACTATTCTGATAGAAGAAATGTGCTGCTTTGGTCAGAAGGTGATTCTTTTATCCAGTAGATTTCAATCAGATCTACCAACCCCCCTACTTTCTGTGAGAAGCTTATACCTCAAAAGAACTCAGCAGCTACATAAAATCTGCTATGTAGTCAGTATCTTCACTGTTTTCATAACAAAGGGAAGAATTTGCACAATATATCACTTTGAAGAAAAGTCATCATAAGCCATTCCACAGAAGCCAACATATGTCATTATTTATAATACTTTTCATTAAGATTTACCTTTATCTTTTCTTTAGACCAAGAAGCAGATTTGATTTTCCTAAGGTCCCAATCATTTCAGTCTGGAAAGTACAACAATCTCCACTCAGAAAAGGAAGCAGGTGTTTCCACATAAGGCATACGAGCTGTAGAATATGTTGAAAACTACCTACAAACACAATGAAGTGTTTCTGGAAATCTCTGTTATATGCCAAAGATATCTGTCACTGGAATGCTTGTGAGTGGGATAAATGACCTTCTTTGGCCACTCCAGCAATGGCTTTCACATCTCAAGAATTTTCTCCCTCTATACTCATGTGTATGTCAGCAATGATGCCTCTGCGTCATATATACACTACAGTATTGGCAAGATAGTCAGGAGAGGTTATTCGGAAAGAGTACACATGACTTGGGTTCTACCAGGCTCCGCATTACCTGAGAACAGTATCTAAACAGCCAAGGAAGAGGCAGAAAACAAGTGTGGCCAAGGAAAGAGTTTAACCTCGATTCTCATCATGCTCAGAGTTATTCGGCTTCATTCTGCTAGCAGGAAAGAATGGCTGGATGGCTACCCAAGGTGCTGCTAGGAAATGACTAGTGCCATCTGCTCATTACTTCTCTCCTTCAGCGAATACATGCAATACCATCATGCTGCAGTACGGTCTGTGCCCATTATCTGATCTACCCAATGTACACAGTTAATTTAGGAGGGTCAATTACTGACTTAAATCATCGCCAATCAAAAGCAGTTGCTGATCAGAAAAATATGTAGCCACTGATGCAAGAGAGTATTTGGTCTTGTTCGTTTCACTGGATGCGGTCACAAGGCAACACCTTACCGAATACAACCCAGGCTACACATCTCACAAACTGCCTGAAGGAGACCATTAGTTGAAGGTCAGGTTTACCCCAGCTGAGTACGTGTGCCAGCCTCTCAGATGGACTTTGGCTGGTTCTAACCAGAGACCAGCAAGAGTCTGTTCCTGTAGCCACCTGATTACTTCAAGTTCTCTGTGACTGAAGACAGACCCACATCTATGTATAGCCCTAAGTATCATGATGGGAAGCAACAAATGTAAGAAAACCATAAGTAGCCTTTTTCATCTCCTATTTTAATGGAAAAATTAGCAAGTGGTAAGATTCACTAGACCGACTATTTCTGTAAGAAACAGATAGTACAAGTGCATGTGTTAAAATGGATTTTTAAATGTATGTTGGCCTGAGGGAAACAGCTTTGCTCACATCTTTGTAAACAGCTATTCACTCTCTCCCTGCCTCTTGAGGTAAATGTTCACTGAACTGTGAGGGGGAAAAAGACCTAAATCTGGGATGTGTTAAAGATCTGCAGCCTCATCAAAAGGTTCAGGTACATCTTTTGTCACTATGATGGGTACAGCTCATCTCAGCTTACAGTAAATTAAAGCTGATCCCCGCAGCTGAGACCACACTATGTCAAAGAACTAGGTGTGCAATAGAGCAGAAGATACAATTGGAATAGCCATCATCAACAACATTTCGTCTGCTAACAAATGATTCCCCTGATCTCCATCCTCGTTGCCAAGTTATTTCAAAGCATCATCTATTCAGGAATATCATTAAATGTCCTCTTGGCTTTGATATTTCATACTTGAAACCAAACTTTAATTTTTGATCCACGAACATGTTGTAGTGAGAGTGACAAAGTTAGCATAGAGCTATGAGGGAGTACCTCATCTGCTATAGTACTTCCCCCCATAAACTAGTAATAAATTAATGACAGGAGCGACAGTAGGCACACCGTTCAATCACTTTTAGCTGGTCTCTTATTAGCACAAAGCCAGAACAGTGCATACATATCCACATCTACATTAAAGCAATACATTCCCATAGGAAAAAGTGCTTCAGGACACTAAATACTTTTCCCTAAAAATCTCCTGACAGGAACACAAAGAGACAGAACTAACGGCTTCTTTTGATATTTTTGTGTAAACTATCAGTCACCTTCTCTATTAAAAATATGCCTGATTTTCCATTTGATTGTCTCTAGATTTGGCTTTTACTTACTGTTTTTCACTATATATTCCTCTGCAGATTAAAGATACCATTAGTGCTTGGTATTTTCTTGCCATGAACACAGTTTCATACTGCTACCAGGTCACCTCAATTTTCCTTTACTAAGGTGTCTTTTAAAAGCGATGGAGCATAGTTGCAGATAATACACTTGGGGACACTTTCAGGCAGTTATTTTATTCTGTACCCTTTTTTTTTCACTAGATTTTAGATGCTCCAAGAGTTGTGCATGCAGACTCCGCATGTGAACTAGACAGAAATTCACTGAAAGTATGGACCCACAGATCTGCAGAACTGCATAACATGATCAAAACGCGTAAGGGTTTTACTTTGTGTCTTCCTTGGATCCCACTTCTGAAAAAGGTATTCTTCCCTTCAAACTGTTTTTCTAGGCTCAACAGAATAGTGTATTTTCCCATTGTATCTTCGTTCTCGCTTCTTACTTTCAATAGCTGCAATATTGTACCCTAGAAGTGGCTACTTCTGTCTATGGTTTGAAAGGTACATCCTAAATGCTGGGAGCTATTAGAGATTATTGGAGCTTTTTTCAGGAAAATGAAAGTGCTATAAATTAATTAAATAATATAAATTTAATTAATACGAAGTAAATGTCTGCAGGGAAAAGGACTGAAAATAAAAAGTTCAGGTTTCATTTTTGACCTTGAGATTACAGTTTGCATTTTTTTCAGAGCCACTCTAGCAATCTGAAACCACACATGTTTTGCATTTAGCCATGCCAGCAATGATGAATCTGGCAAGGAGACGGAATACTCGAAGCTGTCAGTTTGCATTAAGGTTACATTTATCCTTCAAAATACTGATGATAATGATGACTTCTTCAAAGAGTCAATAATCCCTTAAAAAAAAAAAAAAAAAAAAGAAAGGAGGGGGAGCAACAAGTCTGATTTTTATTCATCACAAAGTATCTTCCATTCTACCTACTCTGTTCAAGTGAAGGTTGTAGCACCGTAGTTAGGAACCTATGACTTGAATATATATGAAACAAAATAGTAGTCCCAGGCATCAATTTTCAAAAGTCAGTGAGTCCTAAACAAGTACAATCCTTCAGGGTAAGACCTTTAAGCAAAGGCCTAAAGTTAGGCATGGGCTTGTACATTGTGCTTAGTGGAGAAAAATCTCTTAGATACCATCACCATTTTCCAAGTAAAACTTTCTTATTCAAACTGCTCTAAACTTTTTCCCATCCAGTCTGTGGAATCCCAGTTACTGCAGCCACACAATCTCCCCTCTTCCCTTCCCAAACTGTTCCATGTCAAAATACATCTTCCATTTCAGTTCTTCTCGCAGAAGAAAGGGAGTGGACACAAGTTTAGCTGCATAGGTGTTTTTACTTCACACATAACTAAAGAATGAGAGAGAAATTTTGTTTAAAATGTTTGCAGCATTATGTACCAGTAATTTAGCAAAAACTGAAATAATTTTCTGTAATTTGGAAACAACTATTTGCTTTAAGAATGTGTGGGTGGTGTGGAGATGTCTTGACTAATGTGATTTGCAATACAACTTCATCAAATTGCAGTGACATCAGTACTGGTATGGAGATCTAGACTGTCACCCCCAGAACATGATGTTAACAGGACAGATACAACTAGAGTTATGAAGGAGAGACTCCCAGTGATTCCTGAAAAAGTGTTACATTGGGAGAAGCATTTTCCAGAAAGGGGACCAAGTTTCCTTCAGTTTTTCAGCTGAAGCTGTCGTTAAGGATGTCAGCAAGCTATTTCTGTGCTTTTTGAAGTGGGCTAGTTGCTTGTCTACTGCCAAATAAAAGTCTTTCCACTAGAACTTGGAAAAAGTCAGTCAATGTCACACAAAATAAATGACCACTTGATAGCTATCACTATGGAAGTGGACTGGCATTTACCTCCTTTATTCTGCAATCTCTGGTCCTCCTTTCTTGTGCTTTAACTATCAGCAGAACCTGCTGAACACACACTGTATGGGTAAATAAAGAATTTAAAGGATAATAATTATCTCCATGTGGAAACCTAAGGGCATCTATATACATCAGGTTACCAGGTTGAAAATTACATCTATTAAACCAAATAAATTACTTGTGTACTGTACTTGAGGTAATCCATAAAGTAATTTACTACCTCTGCCGTCGTGCAAACCTGTGTTAATTTAGATAATGATAATTGATGATTTGCCGCATCAAATGAATGAAATAAATCCATAAAGTTTTATCCTATCAATCGGCCCCTCTCAATTAAAGAAAGAACAGCATTAATCATTGTGAGTCAAGCTTCCCTAGGAGAGCCTCTCTACTTACCATTGAACTGATAAGAGGGATCAAGAGGTCACTGTCTGAAATCTACCCAGAGCTCTCAAAAGAGCTGTTACTGCTATTGCACCAACTGATAACATAGTCTGTATGTTTTCATTCCAGCCTGCACAGTGCAAACATATCTCACTAATACAATAACCTTGGCTTATTTCCATATGGTGGGTAATTGCCCTGTACTATTTGATAAATTAAAAAGATTAACCGAAGTACTAACTACAATAAAAGTAGCTAATTTAAGAATTTTGGCTCTATATTATCTTCTCTTTATTGAAATTGAACTTAAAAATCCTCCCTCTGCTTCAGCTAATGATAAAACATTAGATAAAGATAGGTTTCTTTATTCTCTACTGGTTGACAAATAACAATTTATCCTCTAATTATGCAGCTCAAATAGCATTTTCCTTGACTGCAATTCCACACTTGCATACGGATCTTAGCCTGTCTAAGTGAAGCACTGCCCTCACAGCAGTAGTTGTCAGTCTCCTGCAGGTTAGAGGACAGAGAAGCTGTCAGTATGTCAACAAAGGCAGAAGAAATTCCTGTTGTCATGTGGAAAGAGGGAAGAAGAAGAAGAATAGACCACCAGGGCCCCATAAACACTGGAGTGTATTGAGCTTTTGCCATTTTCTAGAAGACTTTCAAAGTATATTGAAAAGCTATAATTAAACAATAATAAAACCTCTTTCAGTTAACCAACAACTCATTTAGTCCTCTTCAAGCAATCTGTCCCCTCTCCACCACTTCCAAAAGAACAGCATGTGTTGATCATCAACAGATTCAGGCTCTTTTGGTCCCAGAAGGTGGACAGAATTCCACAACTGTTTGAAACTCAAACCCTGCACCACTCGCCACCCACCCAGCCTCTTGTGCATGCCCGTCTCTAGCCGCAGGCTGTGAAGCCCCCCATTATAATTCAGAACACTGGAAAGACAAAGTGAGAGAAGCACATGGGTATGCAGGATGTACGCTCCTTGCCAGAAGGGCCCTTCAGAAGGAGGCTGTGCAGTTGCATCTCTTTGAAATCCAAAACGTAGATTTGTAACATGCTGTCTCAATAAATGGTGCAATTAGTGTTCCTCACTATCATTCATGGACTCATAAGCTGAAGATGAAGACAAATCCTCTCCTCTTGGGTTGGCACAGCCTGAGAGTACTGTGAAAGGTTTTATATTCATCTCAAGAAGCCTTTAGCATCACACTGTAGATTTCCCTCTTTGAAGTAAAAAAGTGGCACAAATGGCTTTTTGCCTGAATTGCATTTATTCTGCCAAACTCAGGGCACATCTATACAAAATGACAGAACTATGTCTTACTCTCTCTGGGCTCAAAGCTGGCTTAAAATGAACCAGCTGCAGATCTGCAGCTACGTTTCTGTGGTGCTGTGCCCAGAATAACACGTCCTCCAACCCAACAGGTCTCATTGTCTGGGTCGCAGTGCCAGGCTATCACAGCTCTGTAACTTCCGGACTTGATCTTATTCATGTTTGAATAACTTCAAATTCAGGCAGAGTGATCTCATATCTTTCTCCATCTGTCCATTCTGCCCATACCAGCTCTGTTTGAAAAAGTATTTTCAAGCTCCATCTTAAAACCAGTTTTTTGTTTTGTTTTGTTGTTTTGTTGTTGTTGTTGGTGGTGGTGGTTTTTGGTTTTTTTTTTTTTACTCTCTCCACCTGTCTGCCTCTGTTTGAACACTGTCCAAAAAACCCACCAGTGTAAAGGTTAGGAATTTTCCTCTCATCTCCAAATTCCATTTGTCCCTTCAAACTTATACCCTTTACTTTTTAGGTAAAATTCGCCTTTCTGAATTCAAAGAGCCCTTGTCTTCCTCGGTGCTTAACTGATTGATGAAGTTACAGGAAATGATAATCTTCCTTCCTAGCCTATGCTCTGCTAGGCTAGATAAATCAAACTCTTTTACAACCACTTTCTATGAAGGACTTTCCACTCCTCAACAATCTGGGAGCTCTTCTTTTTATCCATTCCAGAACAAATTCATCTTTCTTGAACAGGAGTGACCAAAACCAAACACACTTTCTAAAAGAATCCTCACCGGTGTTGTACACAATAACACTAATTCTTCCTTATTTCTGCCAGAAGTACGACAGCTCTGCTGAAATATCCTGGGATATAATTTCACATTTCCATCATATTTTCATGTTTGTACAGAACCCCTTGTTTCACAAAACTGCTCTTTAAATCTCAGAGGAGTGTGTTCATGCAAAGCATTTCTGATCCCTTGTAATTCCAAGAAAAGACAAACTTAATCAGAAAATGTTCAGCTTACATCTAGGCACAAATACCTCGGAATCTGAGTATGTTCCAATATTGATTTTAATTGGATCTATCTTTTCTTTGGAGCAAACTAAAGAAAGATGTTTCTACTGCAGTTGTGACATTTTCAATTTTGGTCTAATCTACACTGATGCAAAAATTCAAAGCAATTGAACAGCACAACGACGCTAAATTTTTTTCAAACAAGTTTCTACTCTTAGTTCTTTTTCAGAAATAGCCAAGCATTCAAGATAAGCAGAACATCCTCCACCTCTCTGGACTGGTTTACTCATCCCACCCATTCAGTCCTATGATTCTCTTTCTAAGTAAATCAAATACAAGAGCATTTTGTTCTCAGAATCCCCTTCATGCTTTTTGCAATCCTGCTTCAATGAGTAAGATACTGCAAAACCAATGTGGTTTGTCAGCCAGGATCTGACACCAGCCTCAGAGCCTCTTCTCTCTAGTGGTTCTCAAAATTCAACAAGATGTCAAGTGCTGCTGGAGGGAAAGAGGGAGGCAGGGAGGAAGGGAGGGTATAGCAATGCCATCCAAATCGCATTCCAGATAATTGCTGAAGAACTCACAGCAAATGACACCAAATAATCTCTTCACTACAAGCTTTAACCAGCTCCTCTCTGGAACATGACTAGGTTCAATCATTATTAAACCAACTCCGCCAAGTATTTTATACTAGTTTGTATGTTTTTTTCCTCTGGATGTCTTAAGACATTTCTTCTGCTGTGGAAATGAATTTGGCTTTGAGTCAGGTTTTCAGCCAAGGTAAATCTGTACAGCTCTGCTGAAGTCAGTTCACACCACCTGAAGAGCTTTCCTTCAGCAAACAGATTATTTTATCCTAATTGTTTGTTCAAGACAGTAAAACTCTTGATACTATTTATTTTTCTATTTTAGGTTAAGTCCAGGATACCAGCAGCAAACTAGATAAGTTAGTTCAAGCACTGAATTGGTTGCATTTGAAAAAACTAAAGGAAAAATGTATGTATTCAAAAAGCATGCAAGACTTGGTTAAAAAGTCCTTATTATTATTTAAAATTCTCAGTTAAAAATGCCAGGATCCAATTTTCAAATTCAACAGCATTTAAGCCTTTCCTTCCCCTCTCCCCCATCCCCAAACAGAAAGGGAAAGTGTTTGGGAATAGAAGTCCTGCTTTGTCAGGTCAAGATGGGCCAAGTGATGTATAAGCAGTTAGGGACATGGGGGCACCTGCTGAACAATAATTTAGGGAAGCCAACTGCTATGTTCAGATCCGTCAATGACATGCTTCACAACTCTGAAAAATTCCTTTATTTCTTGTGCCTCAATTACCCATCTACAAGATAACAATAATGATTCAGGCTTCACATGGCACTCTGAAATTTAGAAAAATGCAATCTAAATGCTAGGTATTAACATGTGATTTTTTTTTTTGTATGTAAAACGTAGAATAGTTCTTAGTGGTTGTAAAAAAAAAAAAAACTGCACTGAAACGTTAGAGACTATATTTTCACAGCGTTCCTATATAACTTTAACTCAGATTCTCCCCAAGTTTCTTTTTAGCTCTGCTATATTTTGCAGAGTTATCTTCTGTATTGATTTGTCTTTGCTTAGAGGGTGGTATTTTTTTTTTTCCAGAATCAGAGATTTTCCAGGTGTTCTGTACATTAAGAAATGGCCTTTGAAGCGATCCAACATAATTTCAGCTACATTAATTTGATCTACTTGTTATCTTTGAAACAGTTTTTGACTTTGCAGAAACCAGCGTTTGCATCTAATGCAACAAGTACTGTAAATTGCCCTTAAGTGCTTAAAAATTAGTTTCAGACTGTATCTGGCATCCATTTGTCACATAAAGGCAGCAAGTATAAGGCTTTTATCAGAAACATCCAACTCTTGTATCTGAAAGCCAGTGAAAAACTGCCAAATGGCAACAAATTTTGTTTGAATCTAACCTAAGTAAGATCTGAAATAGAAGAAAGTGAAAAATGTTGTAACCAGTTAACACTCCAGCAAGCTAGATAGTTCCTTTCGAAAATACAGCAAGACATATCTCCTTTAAATTGCTCAATAATTTTCTACAATTTGAAGTATATATATATGTGTGTATATATATATACATATATATATCTCACACTTGGATGATGAACCTCTAGTTCTTATGAAATTAGTTTACAACACATTCCAATCCCACCACATTGAGGTCAGGACAGAGTTCTTCTATAATGCAATGAACTAACTAAACAGACACATACCAGTGGCCTCAAATTTGAACCCGTGAACACTTAAACTAGAAAAACACCTACTGAAGAAAAAACAATGTCAGAATAATACTAATGCTTTCTAACTCTAAGTAGAGGTGCCAATAGTCTCATTTTATAAATGTAAAACCACAGCACTTAATTTGAAGCATGTACGACTAAAGTAAATAATTACTTGCAAGTCTGATCTTCAACACACAACGAACTGTAGTTCCCCCTGAAGACAATTATGGTCAAAGGCGTTCAGGCATAGATCATTAATGGTATTGAAGTACACAGGTCTTATTTTGTTTCTTAGTTTTTCAACTTCCTCAGTTTGTGGATAAATATCTAAATAGGTGCTAGAAGCTGCTGCATGCATGAAATGGAAACGCATGCTCCTTTCCTTACCTTCAAACTTCATGCTCTTTCTACCCTGCCATCACTTCAATAGGCCCTATGACATTTGAGAAACACACAGGAAAGCCTTCTAGCTCTTTTTTAAGGGCCTACCAAGGTCTGTTCCTCTAGATTACAATGTTTCCTATATATGGTTCTCACTGTTACTGTCTCATAAATTCAGCTTGTTTCTTGTTCTTGGTTCTCACTAACTTTTTTCAAAGTTAGGGCAGAATTTGATCTGCACCATTCCTATGTAAGATAATTTGGAAATATGAGGTGTAACACTTTGCCTTTTAGACAATTACCTTTTTTAAAAAAGGGCACTGAACATCTTTTGAAAAAAAAAAAAAAACATCTTTTCCTTCAGTTAAATTTGACATGGCAAGTAAAGATTTTAATTCATGGGTTGGCAAAACAGGAGGTAAGACTCTCTGGTTCATTGAACGAACTTCACGTAATCATATTGGAAGCATGTATACAAGCAGAATTAGCCAGGAATAGTTCTTTATGCAAACCCACTGAAACTAAGCAATTATTTGAAGAAATTGGTCCAAACCTTCTTGCATTTATACCAGTTTCACCATGATTCAAATTCACCAGCTTCCACAGCTTCAGATCACAGAATTGCAGAATTTTTGATCACAGTCATAGTGAGAAAATAACCAAACCCAGTCTTCTTATTCCCAGCTCATAAGGAACATGAATTCAGCCTGGGGTTTAAGAAATCACTTCCGTGCCACATATCCCTCCATTCTTCCTCTGCCTCATTTGCTGAACAAATGAAAAAAATCACTTTCCATGAAAAGGCAGCAGTAATGAAATTATAGCTGTGAAGGTAACCTTAGCCCACTCCAACTCCAGTGCAGAGCAGACCGCCAGCTGCTGTCCCAGAGAACTGCACCCTGCAGTGGCCCCGTGGCAACCTCATTAACTGTGGCTTCCTCCAGGAGCAGGACACCATCCTCTCTCACCTCGGCCTCCCTTGCACATGTCTGGGCTGCTTTTCTCCCTTTCCTATTGAGTATTCAATGGATGAGGATATTTTTTTCAATTATTATGTAAGGTCACATGCATTTTTATTTTTATAACTAATCTATGTTCTTTAATTAAAAAAAAAAAAAAAAGATGGAAAAGAAAAAAAGAGAAAAAGAAAATTTTCTCTCAATGCTCCAGTGCAATTTTTAACCATGCAATGCCTAGTATAAGGGTTATACATTGTATGGAATAATGTCTCCTACATGCTTCAAGGATAAAGCTGGAAGAAGAGTAATGAGAATAAGGAATCAAGAGGCTTGGCTCAGTCAGGGTTTTGTTGCCAGTTCCAAGAGAATGCTCAGATTAATTAGTACAATGCAAGAAGGATTGGGGATCAGGACTCTGTTTTCAGCGTCCCTGCCTCTTTGTCATGTTGTCTCTGTGCTGCTGCTTCCCTCCCTTCCCCAGGAGTGGCAAGAAGATCAAGGAGCCACACAGCTGCAGCCAAAAAGCTACACTGCATCCCCCTCGCCCCCTCTCCCTCCAGCTTCCATGTGCACTGAAGCACAAACATGCCTAGCTCTAAACCCTGTTCTTTCCTTAAAACCAAGGGAATGCAGGTAAGGGTCCACGACATGCCCTGCTAACGCTGGTTTCAGCATAGTTGAAGGAACTACTGGAGACAGGCTCTTGGAACCATTCCTCATCTCTGCGAGGTCAAGCATAGAAGGATGAGCTAAGCACAGTAGAGAGGATGCAAACACATATTACAATCAAAGCCAGGGTCAGGCTTGAGTCAAATCCTGCTCTGGATTTCAAACTCCCACTGGAGTCCGGGGAGACTGCTTTTCAGAACTAAGAACCAGCTCTGAGAGGGGACAAATGACAGCAATGGTATTGGGAGCATGGACCTGAAGTGCCTGTTTGCTATTTTCTCAGAACCTGGAGGGGAAAAAAATACAAAACAGGAATGAATGATTCCACCAGGGAGGAGAGAAGACAATGTAGGCAGCAAACACTCAGCTGCTACACAATGACCAGAAAGGCAAGAGAGAAGAAAAATTCCTACAAAAAGATACTACGCCATCAGCAAGAAAGGGCTACTGCAAGGGGACCAGCAAACAGCCTTCCTCTTAATGCCCAGGGATTTTCAGTTCTAGTGAGATAAAGCACACATATTGCACTGCTGCAAGCACAGAGTATCACGTCCAGTTCAAGCTAAACATGTGTGAGTCTTAATACTGCTCTATAAGAAGGATATCTAATACACATGGCATACATACGGTTCCCATCCTAAACACAAAATAAGACAGGCTTGTGCTCAGGGGTGGCATTCGCCTCTAAGAGCAGCCTGCTGTAGAGATCTGGCATGCCACGATACCACGCTGTCACTCCCACACCATTTGTCCCTTCAGTCGTTATCAGAAAAACAGTAAGGCACAGTGAATGAGGAAGGGCTAAAGGGCTAAATGTTCCCCAGTGTTTTCAGGCAATTATTAGGGTATTACGTACCCAGCTTCCCTACTTGAAATATCTCTGTCTATCTTTGGTAGCCCAATAAACCACATCATACCCTAAGGATGTTTAACATCCTCTACACGCTGCCTCTTTTTGCTAAGCCAGCCAAATGTGAGGCTGGCCTGCTTTCAGCATGTGACAGTTCAAATTTGGACATAACTGGCCAAGTTCAAGTAAGGTATATGCCATGCTCTGCAAAAAAAAATATTATTAGAACTTAAGAAAATGTAAGTTGAGACATCTTAAATAAAGGAAATGTGGCAATACTGTAAAAGTAAATGTGGAAAAAAAGATTATTTTGAGCGTATCTTGGAAAAAGACTGGGACACATTCATGATGGCACGATATTCCTCAAGGGCATTTTCTTAAAGGATATGCAGACGGGCACTAGCCACAAAGCAGCGTCCAGGCTGAGGACGACTGTGGGAGGGAGCAACAGAAATTTGGGACAAGAAAGGAGAATGGTCTAAAGCAGTCATGTGCTAGAAGGTTGAAAATAAATCATCTCACAAAACTAGCATAGGTTGTTATGCAACAGTAGATGAAATGCAAAGGCACCCTCAGATCTGGTCATCAGTATCAGCAGCAAAGGCAGTAAAGAAACTTTTGGCATCAAATCTGTCAACCATTGTGCAATTTCTTTCTGCTTGTTACCTTGGGAGGAGACTCAAATTATAAACACATCTTATTTATCTGTTTAAAATTGTATAAAGGCAGCCTATTTGTAAAGGAATAAAGTGCAATTTCACTACCCTTGACTGTAATTACTTAATTTCCTTGAGCTGTTTCAAATGTGGTCAAGAGATTTCTGGCTCTTCTCTAGCTATTAGCTGATATACTGTACTGCAACTGCAGTACTATTTTTGAAAGTATGGTAGGATTCAGTCTTAAAGTGTATCTATTATATTTGCACTCAGTGTCTCTTACAACCAGCAAGCTACCCTCACAGCAGACAAAGGCTGGCTCTGTGATGCACTTCATGAACTTTCTTGTTCTCCCCACAAAATGTCTCCTCAGAAACACTGAAGAACCTCTTCAGCCACAGATACTTTTGCTCCACAAAAAAAAAAAAAAAAAAAAAAAAAAAAAAATTCCACATTCTTAGTGTGTTTCTTCCCCTGACATATTTTCATTTTGCATAGTATGTCAGGTTCCCCTGTGTCCAGCTGTCATTCAGACTTCAGAAAGCTGCTGGGACTGAGATAGGAACATGAAAACTTATTTCACCTAAGTTTAGATCCAAAACTGGCACAAAGGGGACAAGAAAAGGCCAAATAGTCTTTCACTGCCAGGCTACTGGCCTTCTGTTGATCAAGGGCAGGAGCAAATTAAAGTGAATTGTGTCTGCTGCTGGTTCAGGACCCTTCTGACATGAATTTCATGGATACAGATACGATTCTCAGGGACAGGATCAATGCAGCACAAGCAACACATACCATGATCTTACAAGCACCTTGAAAGCACGGAGAATACAGAGTTCTGCAGGAATACCTAAATGGCAAATACAAGGAATGACTGCATAAAAGAGATTTCCTTTCTGGCCATATAGGTGAGCTCTCCAAGTCAGCTTAAATCTATGTGGGCAGCTTAAACTACCATCACTGTATACATATACTGCAAATAAAAAGAGGAAGCTGGCAGAGACACTGTCAAATTTGCATTGTACCAATATTCAAGCAATTAAACTAAACAACAATTCAGCATTTTAACCAGGCACACCAACACACTACATATATCCAAACTAATATGCCCATATTAAAATTCCTCTAAAGGCCCTAGCTAAAGGGCTAGTTTCCCTTGAGCTGGAATCAAAAGTACAATGAGAAAATGTACAGGGTTTTTTATTACCAATTACGAGAGTATTCATGCAGCGCTGCTTAAATATTATCTTCTAAAACTGATAAAGGGCAATGTAAGGGGGAGTTCTTCAGAGAGCAGAATACCAGACAACTAAAGCTCTTAATTACAAGGCAATACCCAAGAATTTCAAGATCATACCCAGACTAAACTCTGTCCTTTATACCAGTATTCATTCCCTAACATACATCCCTTAAAAAAAGAAGTCTACACATCATAATTCTCCATCATGTTTTTAAAGAATTTTAAGAACATTTCATGCACCAGTTAGTTCAAAGATACTGTGATACATTAAAAGTTCAAAGCAGCAGCTTCTCTCTTTCATTTTATACATCACTTTAAGAAGCAAAAGTTAAGGGAAGGAAAAATTGCGTGCAATTTAATATGCCTCTTCTCCAAAGGTCTGTACTTGTTGCTCTTACACCAGGATTGTTGTATAATCTCCTTTAGTACAGAAGAGAAAAAACAGTATATATTGTATTGATGGTGGCAAAACATAGATCACATTTGAAAGAATATGGGAAAATACAAACCAAGAATGCTATGTCCACAGAGGAGCACGAGTCAAACACCTCCAGTCATCTGCAGCTGCTCCCAGGTAGCTACCATCACATATCCTGACAGCATCATAGTGGGTGCTATGCTACCATTGTCAAGAGAGAACATGAGCAGGTGGTGCAATACTACCTCTAATTCATCATCTTAACCAGTGACATATAAAAAGCACTGAAACATAAAGTGCTATTAGACCTGAAAAGCTGCCATAATTGCAATAGCACTGCTAACTAACCATTCAGCCCCATGTTCTGAGTAATTAGGGCAATGGTTTATGACCAGCACTTGGTGGTATTAGCAAAATGTAACAGGAGATTGAGCATGACGGGTGGGTTGGTAAAGAGGAGGAGGAGCTGTAAATTACAGCTTCAACGAATCACCTGTTAAAAACCATGTGTCCTTTATCAAAAAGGAAAAAGTTTCCCACATACAATGGGTAAGGAGAGGGAATTCAAGACAATGCCAAGATTATGGTCTTTTGCCATAATTTTTTTGACTTTTTTTTTTTGTTCACATATGGATTATGTGATTTTGCTTTGCCAAGTCAGCAGGAGAAAGAAAAGTCTAGCAGACAGGCTTTTGCAAGATAAATTCTATATGCTTAAATGATTTGAGAAACACATTAGCTTATTTCCTGTTAGGATGAAAAGGCTGATGTTATAAGTCACTGACACTGCAGCTCTGTATGCAGCAGGAGACTGGGGGAGTTCAGCTGATGCAAAGAAATACCACAGAGGGAGGAGAAGCCTTTGCTAGGTTTACAACAGAGAGGATTTTGCAGAAGATGCAAAAGATGGACATGCATGATTTTTATGGTTTTTTTCACAGCCATGAAGATATCTATTTTGAATTCCAGCACAAGTCAAGCTAACTTCCTTGTTTTAATTCCTACTTGAAGTTCAATAGCTGTGTCTGAACTAGAGAATTCCTTTTTTCTTTTAATTCTTTTAGTGAAGAAGGGATTTTTGACTGAAAATTGCCAGCAGTGATGACTTTCCCACACTGTAGAAAACTGTTTTATTATTACTTAATCCCTATTATTTAAAATGTGCAGACTATTTCTAGTCTACATTTGTCTAGCTTAAACTTCCAGCCAGACAATAATGTCACGCTTTCACTTTTAAAAATTTAAAAGCTCTCTATTATTAAATTGCTGTTTATCTCTGTAGGTAACTGTAGCTTGTGATTGTCACCCCTCTACCTTTTCTTTTTTTAGGTGGATACCTTTCAACTCTCACAAAAAGGCAAATTTTCCAATCCTTTTTAACAATTAACGTATTTAAGAACAAAACCCCTCTAACAAAAGAGCTGCTGTTAGCATAAGAAAGGGATCTCAGTCACACTCATGCCAAAACCAGATATATTTATTCCTACTCAATACTCTCCTGTTTACATATCCAGGAAGTGATTTCGATCTTTGGCCACAACACTATCCTGAGAACTCGTTTTTCATCTGAGTAACAGCCATGACCCCCGAGTTTTTTGCAAAAATCACTGCTTCCTAAGTTACTCTATAAGGATGCCCTATATTATTTGTTTTAAAACGGATGCATTTCAAAACAGCCATTTTAAAATGTATCTTGCTCAGCTGTCCTCAGTTTCCAATACAATTCAGTCTAACAGTGACACTTAATCTCTGAATGTTTGGAGTACTCTGTTTGAGACATTCAACGCCAGCTGGTCTGTGAAGAGGACTCACATGACATTATTCCCCTATATACATATGTTTTTCTTCTTCAAACAGCTGCTTACGGCACAACTGTACACCCTTATTCTTTCAGAGGATGCTCCAATACAGGTGGCAGTGCCATTGTGAAAAGGAGAGAAAATAATCCAACTCTTGGATAAGCCATAAAGAAAGGGTCATGCTGGGAGACTGGCTCAGCAGAAGGGAGCTGGCATATATGACACAGAAGGGAAGCAGGAATGACCCTTTTCCACATTTCAAACAACCCACTGGGCTGGGTGCCTCCCTACATCTGAAACAGCAACCTCCCAGCCTGTCATTGCTGTCCCAGGGTCTGCACAGTGAGTACATGGCAATGGGGTGTTAATGGGGAGACTGAAGTGGAGGGAGAAGCAATGAGTCTGAACAACTTCTCTTTTACTGATAGGAATTTGATTTTTAACGGAGAAAAATCTAAATTAACAATCCTTTCAACCTTTATGTTTTGGCAACAAAGCAGATTCTGAAACGGAAAAACAGAGTCATCTTTCTGTTGAAGAAAATATCCTTTTCTTAGGGGGAGGAGAAGCTTCTATAGACTCATCCCACCTGCTACACGGTGCTGCATGCCACAAAACAGCATGCCTGGGGAAACTGGCAAAGGTAATGACATTTCTTCTGAACCCTTGAAGGTGGATAAAGAAAAAGGCACTCTGTCCTTCCCCCATTCTCTTTGAGCTGTCACAGCGATGTGCTGCACCCATAAAATAAGGCAGGAACTGATGAGGAATTCACAGCTCCAAGGGAGCTCATTTCCACCCTCCAAGAGTCAGAGGCCTACAGGATATATTGTAGTGAGCACAATGGCAAGACCAGAGAGAGAAAAAGTGTGTTTCTGGATTTACAGTCATTTATTCTGAGCCAACCAACAGAATCTCAAGTGGGAGGGTGAGGAACACAGGGTGCAAAATTAGTCTGCATTTAAATAAGAGACATGAGGGTTTGGATTTCCCCCCCCTCCTTGCTCTGTTTAAACAGCCCAGCACTGCCTGTGAACAAAGCCTAAGAAGATTATGTTCTGTGAGGATAATCTCAGCTTTCTAGTGCTGTCTTGGCTTCAGAAATACTGCATTCCAGTTTTCTCCCAGGGCCATTTCAATTCCTTTTCCATCAGCTCTTATATGCTTCTCCAGCTATCCCTGATTTCTGGGGTGAATTTTTTAAATGTTATAATTATCAAGGCTCCTTGGATTTTCCTGCCATTCAGGCTTGAAAGGGATGGATTCCTCACCTGAAGGTAACAGGATCAGGTGGCAAGCAACTTTCCCAGTGATCTAGGTACACCTTGGAGAGCAGTGGACCAAGTACTCTCCACGTGTGTGGGTAGCCAGCAGCCCGGAGCGCCTCACTGCCCACCCAAACACATTATCCCATCTGAGCATTAAATTATGCAGAAAATATTTCAGCAGCTCAAATACTGGGCAAGTGGTAATGATGTTGTCACTTCGGCACAATGTGTAAATTTCCATGCAGATGGACAGCACTTGTGAAGAAGATGAGGAAGGTGAGAGAGGACCCCTTTGATGTGCCCTGAGCAGCTCCCGTGGTGGCGGGGGCCTGGCTGCTGGCTAGGGATGCTCCCGTCTTGGCACAGCCCTTCCCACTTGCGGGCAGCCTCCCTCGCCTTCCCTGCTCCAAGAACAAAGGGCAGCACAGAGCAGCCTGCCCGGCAGGCACTGTGCACCAAGTTCAAACACGCTGAAGCCTGAAGAGCGGCATCTGTTTAAGCTGGGCTTGAATTTGGCTCCACGCCTGCCAGAAGACTGGAGAACATGTTGTGTAGGATTTTGGCCTGATTTATGCGGGCTGGATCTATAGGTAAATCAATGTCAGGAATATTTTATGTCTGAATACACTGTGCATATGTGTCTTGGCTGCAGATATTGTGGTTATATTTTGGGATATGTGTTGCTTCATTTACATCTACTGGTTGTATACAGAACGTAAGCACAACTATTAAGAGAACTGATAAATATGCAGAAGGAATGATTGATAAAGAAAGTAACACAAGAACCAAGAGCAGAAAAACTGCTAAGAGCTACAACTCTCTCCTAAGGCAGGGTCTGGGTACCCATTGCACAGGACAGGTGCAAAGCTCCCGACTTCCCTGTGCTAAGACCACAGGATGGAACTTTCAAACTCCTGCATGTCATAACCGCATTAAATAGCCTGTGAATGCACCTTCTTCTTCCTCTGGTCTAAAGTAGGTTAGTCTACATTGTGCTTGGTCTTATTGTACTACCTTTAGTCTTTTGTTTGGGCTGTGAACATGGAAATGTAGCACTGTCAAGAAAGGAGTACAGCGAATAACCAACATCACATAAATAACCCAAATAACTGTAATTGTTCTTTGTGGCACCAAACAAATTCCTTTGACTTCTATGGATGTTTGGCCTGAATATTGATTAACCGAATCAGTCTGCATACCACAAGTAACAGAGAAAGTAGAGTGACAGAGAAACAAAACAAACATGAACTAATATCAAGTTCACCCTCAGGCTTAATAAAGATTGAAAACAGCCAGTACGGTGCCTCACTCCATCTTACGCATATTGATTTTGGAGGTCCTGCATCAACATTTCCCAGAGTCACTTTGGAGCTCGGGGTGGGAAATCCCAGTTCCAATGAAAGACAAACGAATGCCAAAATTAATTTAAAAACCAAATGCTGCAATAAAACCACTTATTCTAATGTAGCTTCTTATCCATTGACGTTGCAAAGCACAACCAGGGGCACATCTCCTACAGGAACACCTCAAGGGCATTTTGTGAGATTTCCCTCATTCCCAACAAAAATGGCCAAGAAAATATCTAAGTCTTACAGAGTATCATTTCTTAAAATACATTAGAAAGCTCTGGTGGATGCAACACAGTCTCTACAGTTAAGAAGTTTCAATTCAAAGCACTCAATCAGGAAATACACACAGCACAACTGACCACAGACTTCCTGACATGACAGTTGGTAACTGTGCACAGTACAAATGAGGAAAAAAAGAGACAAAAGGTTCTGAAATGCTGTAAGAATACTTAAAGTAAGAATACTTAAATAGTTTCAGATCAAATAGTTTCCCTGGGTGCTAAGACTGGACACAATAAACTCCCCCAGGGCCCAGCTCCTGTTGGAAATCCAATGTGCTAGGCAAGGAGCCAGCCAAATCTCTCCTGTGTCTAAATGCCCTGAGGTTTCCTGATGCACAAGCTCCTAGTGGCTGGATGCCTCTGCCATGGATCAGCCTCTCCGTGCAAGCCTTTCATTCTCTTCCCACAGCAATCAGGCTCTAAAGGCTCATGCCACATATTAGAAAAAGGATCAACAATGTGAAGTCTAACATCACTTGGTGATATGGTATGAGCATGTGTGTATATGTACATAATTCTCTGTGGGTGTATGCATGCAGATGCAAAAATTCAACAGCCTCTGTTTGCTGAGAATCGTGACCTACCCAAGCCCCACAGCCACACCACCAAATGAACACCACCCCAGCCAAGCAAGGAAAGAAGTACTAAAATGACAGCCACATTGCATTTTTTATGAGGTTTGTCTCCTACAAGTCTCTGTACCTCTGCAAAGCACTCTCATCACTGCTTCAAGTCCATCTTGTTTCCTTCAGCTGATTGGGAAGTTTCATTCGTCCCTGTCTCCCCTCCTCCCTGCCTGTCCCTGTGCCCTTGGCATCAGTGTGTCCTGAAAGAAGTGTCTCAATGGTGCTCTCTTGTTATATCGTCCTTCCCAAGTACCTCTGCTATCAGGCACTTCACAATTATTTCCGCTCCTGTACCATCTTTTCTGGGCAAACAGGAAAGAAAATATTTTTCAGGTTCACTGTTACCCCCAACCCAGGAAGGAGCACATGCTAGACCCTGGGGAGCTTCCCTGCTCCCAAGTCCACGTTTGTACCCTATCTCTGTCCCAAGTCCAAACTAGGGCAAGAACTGGGTATATGTCAACCCTCCCACTTAGCACCCTAGATTTCATTAATGGAAAACCTGGAAAAGGGAGAGGGTGGGGAGGTGCTACATGATCTCACCCTGGTAAAAGATCAAGATGACTGAGAGACTAAAAGTTCATGGGGCAATACAGTATATGTGCAGGGATAAATATAGCTATGGCCTAACAGTCTTGCCTTCCTGCTCGTAAACAGAGATAATCACGCTTCCTTAATTCATCATAAGTGTTGAGAATAAACATAAAAGTTCTTAAGGCTCATCTTAGTGTAAGAACACAACACACAGAGGTCCAAAAGAGGCCATGGCAAAGCTTTGTTTAGTTTACAGCTGATGTGCTCATGAAGGCTGATTGCTTCCCAAATGGAACAAAACCACCTTAAAGCCATAAAATCTCTGTAGTACATATAACATTACTAGACAATCCCCTTCCTTTCCTTCCACAAGCTCTTTTGACCCCTCTTTCTTTCCTCTACCAGTCATCCTAACACAACCCAACAGCTGAGTTTAAGTAAATACTCAAATGCTTTACTAATGCCAGTTCAACCAAGTCATCATTTCATGAGACTTCCTCGAGGCATGCACAGCTCATCCTCTTCCAAGGTTTACATGACCCTCTGTGGCTAGACAGGGTGAAAGCCTTGAGTATACATCAAATAATTCAGGAGTAGAATAAGCACCATGAACTAAAAGCAGCTGACCTCTTCTTAGTCGCTGAGCTTGGCCCCTTTGTTTTCCAAGCCTCTGATGGACCAGTAAATCACTCTACTCCAATCACATTGAGACATGCAGGTTCCTGTGTCAAACCCTTCAAAGAAAACTATGCAGGGGGTCAAAACAAAGAAGTCTGCGGTTGTTCTTAAGAAAGGACAAATGAGATAACATGGTAACTTTATTTAGGTTCTCTTTGTAAAGGATTGCTAATGTTATAGCAAATTATGGTTTCTAGTCTATGCAGCACTGCTGCCTCACAGCAAAGAAGTCTTAGTGAACAAGTTGAATCCTTTTGGCAGGTTTATTCACTCATAAGGAATTCCTTTCATTATTTAGTACAAATAAAGATATACCTTCATGAAAGGCTTCTGCTGCTCATGCTGCTCACATTCATATTTGATAGCTGAACAGAGAGCTAGAGCCTTTTGCCTGTTTCACATCACTGTGCAAGAGAGGTTCTCTTGTGAGACCGCTAATTTTTCAGAAGAATGCTGCGGTTTCATGCTGAATTGGACTGATGGTCCATCAAATCTTGCCTTCTGCCTCTGAAGTCCACTAAGGGAGTGAAAAGAGTTTGCAGCATGTTTGGCTCATCCAGCGAAGCCAGGCACCACAGGGAGAGACTCCTTCCTGACCTCTGTAGTGATTAGATAATGACTTGAAGCATGCAATTTGATTATCCCTTTGTTAGAGGCTGAATGTGCCTCTGAATCACTGTCCATGAGGGCAGGGAGCAAACTGTAAACAGGATTTCTGACTCTCTCTGCTTTAATTCCACCTAGGATTAAGAGGGAAGATGTAGAGACCCTGCATATATCCTCCCTCTGCCCATCCCTGCTCTCCTCTTTCAGCAGCACTAGCCTGCCACCACGCTCACAGCCCCCACAAGGTTTGGAGTTTGGCTTCGAGAAAGACAGGTGAGAGTTATTGTGTCTTTCCTCCTGCTCTATGATGCAGGCTGCACACAATCCAGGGTCTTACATCAGCAACTTGTTACTATTTTGAGCAAATGTATGAATTGGGTCCTGCTGTCCAGTGGTAATAGATGGTATAAAGATGTAGGTTTTGTTCACAGTACAAAATGATACTTCTTTTCACGTATATGTGTGCTGGCCCTTTGGTCCCACATTATTGAAGACTGACAACTAGGTGCTGATCATTTGCTGTCTGATCCTTCTCAGTCCTTGCACTAACAGTCAAGTAGCCTCCTCTAACTCATCTGTTCTCAAAGCTAAATCATCCTCCTTTTCATTATCTCCCCTACTTATAAACGTCAACATTCAGTACACTTTTTTACCCATATTTTGCCAACACTAGGAAAACCCAAAGCAGAAGTGTGTGTTCTGATTATGTCCAAGCCAGAAACAGCAAGTGCAGAATTCACGAGGGGAAATCACTGCAAAATAAACAGATGAATAAGATACTCAACATTTTGCAAGCCTATAAAAAGCTGGGCTGGAACGGAGTGGGCAGGAACTAAAGGGCTGAGTGCCAATCACAATAGCTGAGGGGTCTGTTAATTTATCCCCCAAAGATTTCCTCCTCCCTTAGGTTGTAACTAATAACACAAACTCCTCTTCTAATGCCACTAATGCTATTATGCTGAAAAGCCCAAACCTGAGGAGGGAAAAGGCAGTGTGTGGTAGCAGATGCCAGCAATCAGCCAAGATCAGAAGCAGAGTGTGTCTCCTGGCTATAAGTATGAGATGAATGTTTACTTCATTTCCATCTGCATCCCCCATACTCTGCTCCCCTGAACCCTTCCAGTGCCTCCTCTTCCAACACTCTGCTCTGTTCATGTCAAAATGATAATTTTTAATTTATTCTGCTTTTCTGGTTGCTGTGCTAACCCAGAGCTTGTGCTGCTTGGTGTCTAAGCAGCTTGTCCTGGGGATATGGTTAAACCTGCCTTTGATCAGCATTTAATCCTTCAAGGTGCTCAGGGGGCTGCAGTTTAGTTTCTGTGTGAAAGCAATTAGAAAAGATGGAACTGAGGAAACAGTACTCTCACTCTTCTTCACACTCCAACCCTCCCTCCCTCCAAAAGAAACATTTATCATGGACTGGGATGGTTGTTACAGTGGGAGGAGAAGCTGCTCCATGGGCCTGGCCCAGATCTGATGAATGTGAGAAGTGGGAACCCTGGCCATCAGAAGCCTAATCTGTCTGTCTCCACAGGTAGCCCAAAGATCTGGCTTATTTTGTTCCTCAGCTAAATATAAGCTTCTGGTTAGAGAGAGAAGCTTATCCTCCCTTCCCTCAAGCCTCCATCAGGGAGAACAAGTAGAGGTAGCATTTTTAACAGATGGAAGCCAAGTTCTCCAAGGGAATCTTTTGAAGTAAATAAATAAAAAGTAACTTTTAGTTCCTATACACAGCTAAATATGTGTGTCTAGATAAAGCCCTAACTGTTGGGTATGGCCATCTGCAGGGATGCAGAAGCTGCAGATGGAAAACAAGGGGAAGAATTTGAGAAGGCAAGACTAGACTGGATGACTAAAGGTAACTGATGCCAAATATCCCAGATAAAGCTACTTAGAACAGGATTCTGCTAATACTCGGTGGCTCCACACCTAAAATTACTTAAAACTAAGTGATGTGAGGTCCACATCAATGTATTGCCACTGCACAGGAGTTCCCCCAACGGGGAAAATGCACCATCCATTTTAGCATTTTACAGGAACTTGGCACTTCCAAACCAAAGAGCAGCACAGAGCCCACTTGTCCCACATATTTTTGATCTCAGACTCAAAATTTAGTGGCCACAGAATGGTATTTCTTGACCCTTCTCTACATGAAACTTGTTCATCACAATGATCTGGCACACGCTTTTTTGTTATTAGCTAGATCCTGTCAGCCAAGCTCTTGGTGACACAGAAATGAGATACAATACAGTTTCTTTATCTAGCTAAGGTACTTCTGGAGTGCCGATCAATGTAGTTATCTAGGAAATGTATCATCAGGATATTAAAATTGGTTATCGTTCCCCAAGTGCTGTGCTGGGTTACTCAATTGGAGATTAAAGTTATAAATCTAAAAATGGATAGAACCATAACAGGACTTCGCCACTGCTAGCACTCAATATGACTCAGTCTAGTAAACCTGGGATGCACTGTAGCTCCTGGATTCCAGTTGTTCTGCAACATAATTGTTTTATGGACCTAGACGACATGCTTTTTTCCTCTAGGCCTTAGTGATCTTATGATACTTAGGTTCCATATGAAACTCAATTTTCAATGAAATAGAATTAATGATGTTTTCCTGTTTTGGTAGGACAGTTTCAGCTGGGTCTAGATATGTAAATAGCTGTGAAATTGCAAATAATAATTTATCTCATTTGCACTTGCTTACGGTTACAATGCTGTAACTCTTTGTATGCTCTTACTTATTTCTGCTCTGCGCCTGGAGATGGGAATTAGGATTTTAACCTGTCACTCATCACATAATAAAGTATGAGTCACTCACCTCTTACATCTAGCAAAAAATTCTAGCAACCGTATGTAATTTTGAAGTACTAACTAAACTTCACTGCTTGACCTAAGTCTCAGAAATCTTCATGCCATGACACCATACTAAAGGACTGCCAGCTGAATGAGTAGTAAATAAATGAAAATCCCTTCACAGTTAAATATGCAACTTGTTCGAATACCACATTAGAGAAACATTTTTCATCTGATATGGAAAATAAATGAGAAACATGTCAGTTCCATTTAGACATATATTAAACTCTGCGGAACACTCCTTTTTCTCACATTTGAAACGTGAAAAATACTGACAATACAGGGTTAAACTGGTCTCTGGCAGAATTAAGGCAGATTCCAGCGGTCACCCTGCAGACAGGAGCTCCCTGCCACCCCTGCCCCTGCTCCATAGCTCAAAGTTGCCTCAGGGCAGGTGAGGAGCAGCCCCTTCCTTCCCTCTTCTGCTGCTCCAAGCCCTGCAGCCTTACCAGGACTCTTGTTTTCTCACCTCTTATGCTCTGCAGCCTAAAGAAAACACTGCCTGTGTTCTCCCTCCTCTACAAGTACAGAGTGAATTAGCTTTGCTACAGAAAAAAAAATCACTGCTACCCCAGGCATGCTAGCAGAAAAGTAACTGAGAGGTACTTGAAAGAAAGAGTTAAATCAGTTACAAAAACATGTCCCAACCCCCCCTTACCTGAGCTTCAGCTTTCCTCACCCATTTTTTCCTTTCTCAGGCTTATTCAACATAGAAAAAAATATGCTAAAAAATAATAATAATAATAAAAAAGCCAGCTAGCTCAGCAGGAGCTACGTACTGATTAGAAAAGTTTTGCTTTGGGGAGTGCAGGTTTGGGGGCAGGAGGAAATGAAGCAAATAAATGGTATTAATCCTTTAAACCTGAGAGTTTTAGCTACTGCATTAAAAAGTTGGCAGTGGTATCTTCTAATCCCAAAACCCAAGTGCAGCGTATTATCCAGCAGACTGCATTCCCACACTTGACACCTCCCTAAAAGCTTTCCTGCCTGTGTGCCAGTTTTATCAGCTACCTGGAGGACTAAAAGAGAACTCGCTCACTAATTCCCAACCTTAGAGCAATCTTGCTCTGTTCCTTGAATGGCAGGGTGAATAGGGCACTATCTTTAGAAAGCCTTTGCTTGTTCAGTTACACCACCTTGCTTCACTATTAGCCCTGAGACAAAACCACAATAGTGAGTGGAAGCATCAAAAGCATTCAGTGGTGGTCTAATTCTGCTTTCCCTGCTTCACCCTGAAGTGTGACTGACTCTGCTGTGGACCCTGAAAGCTGATGAGCAGTTCACAAAACAATGCTAAAACAGTGGAGGGCAAGACATGAAGAAAAAGTCAGCATCCAAGTAAGCCTGCAGGAAGAATATAAAGAGTCAGGATAAAAATAACAGAACTGGGACACAGCCAGAAATGAGGATTAACACTAGACGTCAGTGACAATGAGTGACGAGGATTCCCAGTTCCATGTCTTATACCAAAAATATCTCCACTAGGAACAACCTGCCCCCTAGTTCGAAGAAGAGTGAGATCAGCTCTGAAATACCGGAACTGCCATTTCGGATGAAATCCAGATCCCAGTATGTGCCTGTGACAGTAGTGACTGTCACACCACACAGGGAAAGGACAGCAAACCCTGCTGTGAGAGGAGAATGATGTAGTCTATCTGAACAAATGATGTAGTTGGAAAAAACAGGCAAAATTTCAGACACAAAATCATTTTCAGGTTAAAAAATTGGTCTGTTATAGTCCAGTTTTATCAGATGATTTACTAACTTTGCTTCATTTACACACTAACACCATTATAGTCACAACAACACTATTAACTACAATCTGCTCCAGTAAGTTTGGGAAGATGTTCTCCTGCACCTCCTAGGTCCCATCCTCATTTCTAAGCCTTGAAATAGCAGGTTTTTTACTAGCAGTTAAAGACCTGTCAAGCTGCCTTGTCAATGGCCACTGTGTGGCACAGCCTCCCCAACACCACACTGAACCATCTTCTCCGTCCTATGGCAGACGGATAAGGAAACATCACCTAGTTAAATGTAGAATTTGACATAATTAGTATAATTAATATTAATGCTTAATGATTCTAAATCCCTGGCTCCTTTGCTAGTTCATCCATAAATGCAATATTTCTCCAGGTCTGCAAGGAACATGATACCTGTCCTTTGATCTTGTCCTCTTTCAAGTCACAAAATAAGATCTCATATTAAGATTCAGTGAGAGGGACAAACTGCTTGGAGTTTCACTGTAGCACTACAATGTACTGAACATATTATTTTTTCCAAATCACAGCTTTCCCACATTTCCTTGGATTCTGTCATAGAAAGGCTGACACACGGGATAGACCAGAGAAGAAATTAGATCAGATGTAATCTGTTACTCTCTCTCTTTCTTTTTTTTTTTTTTTTTTTTTTTTTTAAGACACCTGAACCAGATAAAAACAGAGAAAGGGTGTCAGATGTCCACTGGGTATAAGCTGGCATAGCTCTGCAATAGTCACTGAGTAGAATGAGTCAATATATTGATACCTACTGAGAAGTTATTCTGTGTATCTTATAATATTAACACCAAAGTCAACATGAAGGAAAGGGGAAAGGGGCTTTCACCTCCACTGTTCAAACCTCCAGCCTAATGAATGTACAACAGCCCTAACACACACACTTGCTAAAATGACCCTGGCTGAGTCAGAGAGGCCCTGCAGCACCATCTGCCCCTGCTGATCACCCTCCTCCTCCCAAACACCCATCTTCTGCCCCAGAATATACCTTCCTCTGCTGACACACTCCTGTGTCAGGCAGAAGTCCCCAACGTCAGAAGAAGAAATAACAATAACAGCCTAAGCAGGCTTCTAAAAATCAATTATCTACCTGCCTTTTTTTTTTATTTACAAGTAAAATGGTCCACGTTCTATTACTGATATCAATGCAAACCTGGAAGATTGCTGTTAAGGGCAGCAGAACAGAACCAGGATCAGAACCAGCACCCTCCTGTTGTATCTGAACTTACAGCAAATTTTGGCAGTGTGCAATGTGTGATCTCACTTTTTTTTTTTTTGTGGACATTGTACTAGATCATGAACATATTATTTAACCTTGGGAAACATCTGAATTTTTCTTCATTAACTATTTTATCAACATCATCCTCTGTGAGGCCAAACCATAGCTACTCGCTCAGACAGATGTGTCCAAAAAACAGATTCAGAGGCAACCACAGCCAAGTGATACTTTGCCTGGCTGTTAGATGATGAGAAAAAATCCTATGGTATTTATACACGTAACAGCTGAGAAACAGACAGTACCAGGTATCTGCGGAGGTACCTTAAGCAACTCTTCATCCAGCGCTCTCTTCTAACAGCAGGAGCCAATTAAAAAGATTTCCATGCTCTGGAAGGCTGGAGTTTCCAGCCTACAACAGAGGATGAAGAACAGCAGCAGCGCTGTCCTCCGATCTCAACACCAAACATACAGCATAGGCAGCACTTATGCATTGCTCTCCACTGTGGAGTGCAGCTTTTCAAATTTGGTCCCTTAGATGCAGTATTTGGCCTCATAATCTCTCCCCAGCACTGGCAGACACTTACAGACCAGACTGAAGATACTTTGGGAGTTCTCAGCTGTGTCATATAGTAAGATCATAAGCCAAAGGACTGGACCCCCATGAAAATGTTTGGCATGGATGTGGCTGTTTCTAAAAACAGAGTGAACTGTGGTCAACAGCCTGTGGGGATTTCTGCTGAGCTGGGAAAGTTTAATAAGCAGACATGTTTGGCAAAGGATTAAAACACTTTCATATTACATTTCAGGAACAAACACAAGGCAATTCAACTCAATCCACTTATTACCTTTTTGTTCCTGTCACACCTGTAAATGCTACTGACCATCACCTAGAGACATGCTTCTCTAGAATAAGCATTTTTCCCACCCAAAGGAGGTTTCTCATGGTTAGATTTCAAGGATCACGGTGTCCCTTCTCGCCTCCCAGCCTCTGCTTCCTTTGTCAGTGTTCTGGCGCAGATATTCTTAGATAAGACAGTTGCTTTAATGTTTTCAAACTTAAGGCTTCTTAAATGAAAAAATAGTCTTTTAAAAACTGCAACATTCTACTTTTCAACATTTTTCATTTTTGCAACACTTTAAATGCTAATTCTTTTATCAAAAATGTTATTGGAACTGTTATCAAAATGGTTATAACTGTAGTAAAACCTCTTAGAACATGAAAAACAAATCCATTTTGAACCCTATGAAACAGAAAGAGCATCAAAACCTCTATATTGAATGGGTAAGTTGAAAAATATTTTCCAGCCCAGCTCTTCAGAAAGGCAGGCAGTTAACCCATTCCTTGCTGCACTCTCTCCCCTCTTCTCTGCAAATGCAAGCACTGAAATGTGGCTGCCATTCATTCCTTTTCAATGTGGACACAACAGAGACTGAATCTTCCACACCCTATCTGCCTCCAAACCTACCAACCAGTGTTTCTAGGGGGCTATTCACATGCTCACAATTTCATGTACAAATTCTGAGCTATACAGCTGAAAGACACTATAAAGGGACTGCTTTGCTGGGCCACACTTTACAGGAAGAAAGACGGAATGCTAAGTGGTCCTGACCACATGCACACAACCACTACTGCGGCACACACACCTCAGTGGTAACTCCTTGGGTCTCTCCCCAGGCCTATTTAAACTGTAGGAAGTGAGCCCAATGGACAGGAATCCTACTTGCCTTTTACTTCTAAAATGCCAGTGCTAGTGAATACCTGTACAGGAAATCAACAACATTAACAACAAAAAGGGAGAAAGTAAAACCTCTCTTGAGACATAAATTAAGATATTTTTCAAGTGTAATGTAATGGTGCAGAGTTGTCACAAAAGCCACTGCACTCTGATGCTTCGTCTCCCTCCCATTTAAATGCTTTCTGTGAGCACAGCCTTATAGAGATTCCGTGTACCAGCTAAAAGGGTTGTCATGTTTAATGGAGCCAATGATGGCTAAATCTCAATCCCTGGTTAATCATTTGCTCTTGCCAGCATGGTAAAGCTGAGCATCCCAAATCTCCAGGACAGTCATGTTAATGGAATAAGCAAAAAAGTCAAGTGAGATGTTATCTGAGCCTGCCTGATGAGATTGCAGTTTGCAGACAACCCTGGCTTATCTTAGATGATGAACTATCGGGGATAAACAAAATGCATCAAGCCTGTTTCCCCAGGACCTTGACTTGATGGTAGTAGGGGAATATGAATAATATCTAGGTGGTTCAATACAGATTAAATGAGGAACTGGATAAGATCATGGTTTTAACAAATATTCACTTTAAAAATATCCCCAAATGCCTGGTCCAATAACCATGCAATGCAGAGGATTAAACTCCTGGTACACATTATTTAAGGATGGGTAAATTAAGGGTAAAATCAAGGACTCCACTCTAAATGCAATGGGTATATGCAGGCATACATTATTCTTTCTATGGGTACACTTAAAATAATACTTGAGTTTTTCAGAATAAAAAACTATTACTTATCTCAAAATGGTTTACAAAGCTGGGTCACTAACGTAATTCCTATACATAGAAGGAAACTGCAGTAACTAGTTTGCATAATTTGGCTAAAATTATAAAACCAGAAAATGGAAGATCCAGAAACGGATTCTCAGACCCTGGTCTCCTCCACATTCACAAGCACACAGCTATATATCAATGATGTAAGCAAGAAACAGTTTGGTATGAATGACATAGAAATCTTGCAAAATAAAGACTAAATATTGTCCCACACATCTGTGATCTCACAAAAATTATATATTTCACTTGATAACTGGCGTTGAGGAAAAAAAAAAACAACTAGTTTAGGCATGCAAATCCACAATGTGTAGAGACATGCAAGGATTATTTATTTATGCAAATGTGACTGTATTATATGTGCCTGAACAAGGTATTGAAACATATCACATTAACACATCATATTGTTTATATTAAACAATGTATTCCTCTAAGCAGTGAATTGTTTGGGCTTTAAATTTATCTAGCTTTAAACACTAAAAGAACATGATATTGCACCTAGCAGCGAACATGGGATCGAGCCATGGTTCAGGCTTGCTCCAGTAGCAGGTTACAGAATCTTAATAGAATTTCTTCATGCAGAATTAGTGTAGAACTCCACAATGAAATATTCTCATAACAGAATCAGTGGTACTTTAAGAAGCCCACAACCACAGTCTGGTTTGGAAAAATTTACAAGGCTTCTTTTGTTCCACAGTGGCAGTTAAAAGAATATCACATCCTTTGAATGTTTTTTCTCAGAACCTCACTGACAGCAATTGCAATTTCAAAATTCCTCATCAATTAAAATCCCAGCTACAGAGTCATAATGCAACAAACATCCAGTTTTAAGGGTAAAACTTGGGAGGATAGCATGTCTTAGAATATTTGCTTCCAGAGCCCCAGTCATCTACAGCTAAGATCCAGAAATGTTTTTTATTCCTCCTGCTGTTCAAGCCACACTGTATCAAATAAGGGAGAAATAACAGCAACTATTTTGGGAGCCTTCTAAATGGATTAATGCTCATGTAACCCAGGCTTTCAGAATGGTTCTAATGGCATAGATGTGCATTTTTGTTTGCATTTGTGTCCAAATCTTTTTATGACTAGTATTGCTTGAAAATTTTCCACTGAAGGGTAATTCATGAGAAGTAAACTATTTATAGAAATTGTTCTATATTCAGTTTTAAACAAGTTTAGGCATTTAAGAATAAGGCTTCAGGTTTCATTAAAAACATGTTTTGTTTGGAAAGCTTAATAAATAAATACTTAAGTTAAAAAATGTCAAAGATTGAAACTCTTGTAATGATGCTGTTATACCCAAGATGATCAAAGGATATAAACGAGCAAGGTTTGCCTTTAGCAAACCAAGCAGTATAGAAGGATAAAATGCAAAACATAAGGAATATAACCCCTATTCAGATCTAAAAGTGTAACAGCAGTTTTCAAAGCTACATGTGGCTTTAGACTAAAAGTTCTGAATCTAACATTGTTATCTAATAAATTAGTTAATTTGAGAGAACATGTTCCTGCTACCTGTAGATCTGTGGGGAGTGGTACTAGCAATAGTAATATGGTCTCTCAGTGTGACAGAGAGAGAACTAACTATTGCCTATAGGATGTGAAGGAGTTCACAGGCAGCAGATGTGAGAAGAAATACAACATACTATAAATCAATATTGCTATGCTGAGCCCTTGATTTCTAGGGTCTAACAGTTACAAATTTTACTTTCTAAGATCTTCCTGCTTTGAAGGACTCCCTTGAGGATCAGGGCTGATAGGTTAGAGTGGTTATTTGTGAAAAATGTTCTCCCACTGTTCACTGGATATTTCTATTTACTGACTGTCTGTGTAAGTTCACCATGGTACACAGCAGGTTTCTGGTCTCACCAGCTTTGGTTCCATGAGGACTTTTGCAGTATTGGATGACTTTGCATTATTGGTCCATATTCTGGACAACACATATGTTAAATCCAAGGTCAGAGCTACTTCTTTAGATACACAGGTACAGATTGTGCCAGCAATGGAGCTGACATGACCTCTCGCCAGCTGTGAGCACGGTGAGGGCACAACAGACTACCTTGACACCAAATGTCTTCTGGTTTGTAATGGTGAAAGTAAGATCTGGCTGATTATGCCTCCCAAGCCTCTAGGAAATAAGCAAGTATTTGAAGTTCCCATGACCATCTGGGAGTTTAGAGCATGCAAAGGTGAAGCTCTGATTTGTCTGGAGCTATAGCAGAAGACAAGGTCAAAACAGGATCTAAGAAGTTGTTGCTGCCATATTCCTTGCTTAGACCACTCTGCCTCTTTTCCTGTGGGATATTCTTAGCTGAAAGCTGCTCTTCGGGAAGCTTACACTAGTGTAGATGAAAATACTGAATAGAAAGGACTTACTTTTATCACCATAGATTGTAAAACACTGTGAGTACATGGCCACTGCTGTTTGAAAGTGGACACAACAGGTTTAATGTCTTCGCAGTTTGGAGGCAAAAGAGAAAACATTTCTGGCAGCATTTGGCATGGCTGAGGTTGTTGCTATTATAGACAAATGCACATGAATCCAGCTTTTCTGCTAAGTAATGTACAATCTCTCTCTCTCTGACACATGCATCATATTTCCAGTCCTCAGAAGTCCCTGATGCAGGTTACTATTAGGAAGAGAAAAAGGTATGGCTGCCATATGCACATATTTCTCCAAATACGTCCTATTCTTCTACCTGAAAATGCTGTCTAAGGAAGCTGGAGGGTCATGTACATGCATCTGGCATTTCTAGACACCCAGTTTTCCAGTGCTTATACACAGGTCAATGCTATAATGCATGTGCAATGAGCCAAATATTCCAGGAAGACCCGATTCACACACACCATGCTGACGATCTGCCCACAAACCATAAATCATGAGTATTTGAGACACATTAGAACTGAGTTACATGAATGGATTATTCATGATGCCACTTCTTGGCAGTGTCAGACTACCTGTGCATGTGCCTCTTTCCCCTGTGCACATATTTCTGTGAGGAAATTCTAGACAGAAACACAGCCATACCACCAAGTAAAAGCAATGTGAAAGGTGAAGCAGACCAGAGGTCACCAGTGCCAGGTTGCATGGTCAGGTTTGACTTTATGCACAGCTACATTCAGGTAGCATAAACTCTATTAACCTCTGAAGCCTATAATTAGGCACCCTGATGGCCTAGAGTGAAGTGACACAAAGCAGTAAACTCAGGGACTTCAGCAGAACTTGAGCTGTTTAAATGTGGTGACAGTTTCTGACTCAGCAAACTGCCTTCCCTCTCCATGTCCCATTTTCTCATCTTAGAACAAGAAATACAAAAGCTGGTTGCTTGCCCTCTATCAGATGCTATAAGAGGCTACATGAAATGCTTTGAGATAGTAATGTAAAAATAGCGAAGTACAAAGTTAGCATAAGAAACAGACCTATTAATAAAGAATAGCATGTGAAATCATTATAGCTAGGATAAAACTACAACCAGTCTCCTCCTCAGTTCTTTACAGCGTAAGGTGATCACCATTTGTGAGGTCAAGGAAAAAACCACAACCCTCCCTTGGGATATACAATTAAACATATCAAAGAGGTTATTTGCATCCATCCGTAGCATCTGGCACTGGCCACGGCCAGAAACAGAATACCAGACCAGATGGACCAATGTGTATAGAAATTCTTATAATTTTCTGTGATTAATTTCTTCCTTCAGGTTGGATATGTCTCTTCTAATTGTGTATCAACATATAACCAAAATTGGTGCTGACATATCATTGATTGTACTGTGAGTTTATCTGCAGTTCAGCATTCTGGGACAGTTTAGTCCCTTGCTTACCTCAAGTCTAATGTAGGATTTCTTTATCAGTGAATTTCTACATTCACTCATACATTTTCCAAGCCTTGTCCTCAGAGGTTACCGACGGAATCCATGACTCAACTGTAATTTGAACCAAAAATCTTTTTCAGTTCCTGAATCTTTGCTACTGTAAAACTGTAGCCTATAAGACTCCAAATGATTTTCTAATAGTACAGTCTTGTCTGTGAATTTCTAGAACCTAGGTTTACATGGCAGAATCCTAAAACCTTCCCACAAATTATTTTGGAATGACTGCAGTTTTTCTGTGATGCATTCTGAGACGTGCAGAGTAAGGATGGTGTAAACAGTGAGGATAACAGAAATCTAACCTTTCACAAGAGCCACCCACTGCATTTTTTGTTTGTTTGTTGGAAGAACATGTAAGTAATAATTTAATTTTAGAATTATTTTATTTATAAATATTTTATTTTATAAATAATTAGGAACCATTCGCACTGCACCATAAAATTATGACATTGCATTGTCCTATCACATCAGGGACGCTGTTGCCATATTTTAAATTTCTTGACTAAGTAGGACTTCATAAACACAGTCAAGTTCAGCTACATGAAAGCCAGTGACTGAATCAGCCTCTTTAGAAGGTGCCCTTGAATCCAGGAACCCAGAAAGGTTATAGAAAAGGGTTGTTGTGTGTTGGTTGCTCAGGCTGTGAAATGGGATAAAAGAAGAAAGAAATAGCTCCTGCAGATATGACTGCTTTGTCTTTACTCAGTATTGAGAAGGGAATAGTCTCCACACACAGCTCCTAGCTCTTTCTTGAATCTGAACTCAGCTTCCCTATGGACATGAATTACGCATAATCCTAAACCTCAGCAGAAACGTAAAAGGCAGATACTGCTCCTGAAGAGACGCAAGCTTCCCTGAGGAGGAGTACTACAGATATCCCTCTGTACACACGTAAGGGTGCCCCAACAAAAATGTTCACTATTCAGACACCACATTTGAACAAACTGCTCCTCTTTGCACACCAGAGCAGGCAGACACCCCGAGGCACCACTGCAGACTGTAGTACAGCCCAGACTTTACCTGGGCCTGCCCCGGTGACCTTCCCAGTAATACAAATAAAGCATTGCATAGCTCTTCCCAGGCTGAGCAGCAGCAGAATCCACCCTTTCTTCCTCCACAGAAAATATCATTTTCAATACCTCTTTAGACCAGTAGGTAAAAAGCTACACATATTACTGTCTTGTTCTAGATATTGCCAATAAGATTTCAAAGAACACAGGCAATGGTAGAAAAAAGTAATAAGCTAAAGAGGTGTCTCAGTCATCACAGTGACTGGATTTGTAAAAACATACGGAATACTTTGAAGTCTAGGTCCAAGGTCAAAAGAGTGTGTGGCTAAAAGACCATTGTAAATTGAATAACACCAGCATGGGGCTCTGGTAGGCAAGTTACAGAGCCTACAACCTTCTGCAGAGCACCCTAAACCTCCTCAGCTCCGATCAAGAGGAGCCAAGAAGGTAGCCCTGCTGCTGAACTCTGATACTCCCTTTCCTGTTTCTCTAGTGTATTTTTTCCTTCAGCTTCAAATTGTTCATGTCTTTTGTTGAGAACTACCTGGACCTTTAGTGGTTCTGATAATCTCTGCTTCCTCTTCTTCTGATCTAAGAGAAAGAAAGAATGCGAATTGTACCACTGACTGATTTACACGTCAGCCTGATTTCCATCTTCCTCCTCTTCTCTCCCTCCCCTGTTCTTTCCCTCACTAGCTGAAATCACCTCAATAATTCTGACCACAATTTTTGGTAAAATGAACTGATTGAACAGTTGCAGATAAGATCTAACTTGTGACAGAAGCAGAAGACAGTGAACAGGGACACTGAAAGTAGAGGCTGGGGTGATGTGGTCAGCTCTTTGGGCCACTGGTATAAAAAAAATCCCCTGAGATTTCTGGAACCAGTGAAGAGAAATGCATGTCTGTAATGCTCCTTGAAGCAGTAAATGAAACCGTCACCAGCAGCAGAGAATCACTTGCTCTCAGAAAGAAATGACTGAAACAAAATGCTGCATTTAACCACGCAGCCCAGGTATTCCCCATTTTTCTGACACTGTATTCTTGGGATAAGGATCAATATTTCTTTGCAGAATTGGCTGCACAAAAGGGCACCACTTCTTCTCAGGGCCTTACAGGGATGAATTCCCAGGACTTCCCAAAGACAGTATCAGGAGCTGTGATGGTCTCTAAATTCAAAGAACCAAATATTCTGGCTGAAGTTCAAAAATATCTTTCCTGTATGTTGAGAAAGAACAATAACAATATAGTGCTTTTCCTTTCAGATGGGTTATATTAGAATCCAAAGAGATTTTAAATACTCATACATTTCTGCACTACAGCACAGGGAAACTGGGCACACTGGGCAATGTGTGATGTGCCCCCAAAAATTCATCATCCATTATGTCAAGGTAAGCTAGTGGCAGAGCTAAGGAAAAAGTCTGAGAGTTCTTGTCCTCAGTCCTGCTTAGTGCTGCTGCTGAGGAAAAACCTCTTCAGCATTGCTCACTGCCATGTGAGATATGGCTTCACTGACACCAATGGCAAAAGTTCTCACCAAGGAATACACAAAAGGCTCAGGTTTTCACCATTTCTGTAAACCAGCTATCAAGTATTAATTAGTCCAATAGCGGAAGCTGCTCATTTTGCCAATGTATATGTTCCTAATGACTGGGCCAAGAAAAGGAGCCTGAGTTTATGGCTTGTTAAGTAGAAACCAGCCTGTCTGGAATAATAATTACCTGAAACAAAATAAGCTTATATAGACACTACTGGCACTCATCTGAGCAGAATTTGCTACCCTGATCTTTGGTTACAAGACATATTATTATTTTCCTAAGCCAATACACATCAATTCTGGAGGACAGCCACCCCCACCACCTTACTCTGTTCCAGGCTACTGCAAACCTGGTGTGCTCCTAGTGTCTAGAGTCAGAAAAGCAAGTGACCAGGTAAGGGGATGCTTGCAGGGCACTGACATTTTTTTATCCAGATTCTCCATAGGAAAAAAAAAAAAAGTTTGAAAAGAAGACAGCAAGAATTCTTTGCTCTGTTTTTCCTCTTCAAGCCTGTATAAGGTGCTGAATACATTTCTCAAGGAAAATTAATTTCTTTGCTTTTTCCTTGCCTCTAATGAACTGCCTCTGAATGCATGAGGGCACAGGAAGGAGAACAGACTTCGTGGTGAGATAATAAAAAGTGAAAAGGCATTCAAAGCCATCAGTATCTTGCAAACCTACACTGACGGAAATATGCTGGACTGCAGACGGGGAGCAAGATCAGGGAAATTTGGAATAGCTTCAGCATCCATTACTTAACTGAAAGAAAAGATGATATTGGAGGAGCAAGGAATCCTCCTGCAATCCTACAGAGAGTTTACAGAAGCAGATGACCAGATGTAGATGACATAAACTTAAGATTTCTCTAGGTCCTGACCAAGCTACCAGCATTGCTAAACACTGCACTGAGTGGACATCAGTGAATGACAAATTGTTCTGTGAAAACCCAAGGACATCACCACTATCAGTAGCACAATCAGAATGTGAGAAAAGCTAAGATGGACTACCATTAGATGGTAAATCAAGGAAAACAAAGGTAAGAGAAAAATGTCAGGGTTTTGCCTACTGTTTTGACTTTCAACTCACCAGATACTAAAAGACCCACAGTGCTTGTAGGTCAGAAAATGTGTCTATATAACTACAAGCTCCAATAGTCCTTGAAGTCAAAAAGCCTCAGATAATCACCACAACTCAAGGAAGCTGTAAAAGATAAAGTACAAGAAACTCAGAAGCCTTAATCCAATAAACACAGGGATTCCTGAGTGTTCAAACAGACAATGAGAATCTCTCCAGAGCAGACAGCTGAGTGGAGACCTCGGCAGAACCAAATTTCTATGTATAGTCCAGGCAGCGTAATAACTGAATCAAAAGGAACTAGGCCTTTTTAAAAAAATTCTATTATTTTCTTTGAGAACAGTTGCAATTATTCAACAATGTTTCAGTCAAACATGTTCACTTGCCCTGCAGAAGGCGGGCAGATCTCAAACCATCTTGCCACATCTGCTAGCACATGTACATACTTCAGAAGTCAGTTTTCCTGCTTGACAAAATGAGCAGTGCTGAATGTTTTCAATTTTAATAAAATACTGCTAGACTTGGCTTCTCTAAGGCCATGTTTATGTATGCTCTGTAGATGAGAAAAGGAGAAACACTGTTAATGATCGGTATGCTTGATACACAGTTGTCTACTGTGTCTTCTCTGCATTAACCACCCCATAACTGCCTTCCCAATGCTATTTGGGAAATGTCCGTACTCTGCTGCTTTGCAGCCTTCACCAGCAGTGGAGGACATTTGTGCACTGAAAAGTGGTACCTGAAACAGCAAACCTGCAGAACCAGTTAAATAGAAACATTTGCAGAGACCATTCCTGTAACATCTCCACTGGCTGGTGTCATTAAGCAAACCAGCAGAAGCAGAAGGCTGGTGTAACAGGGAGTCATGAAAACCCTTGCTGGGCAGCACAGCAGATGAGGAAGGACACAAAGGGTTCACCAGCCTTGTCCAGATCATCAGCTGATGTTATCCAGCATGACATCAAAGATCAAACTGTTAGGAAAAAAAAAAAAAACAAAAAACCAAACTTCACCTCTTGTCTCCTTCCAATAATTTGATCCACCTAATGTAGACATACTGAATTTTTTCTAAATTCAAAACCATGTCCCAAGGCTAACATGGAGATGGATTTACTCTGTTGTTATTAAATGGAGCCTGGCCTCAACAGGTGAATCAGCCTGATGATACTCTCTTCCTGAGCCCTCTAGAAAACAAAGTCTTCCCTGATTCTTCACCATGTGGTATTCACAGAATAAGCAAAGGGTATGTTTTCAGAAACATCTTGCATCTTTCTGATTTATTCACCCTGTCCCTTGAGCTTTTGCAGACACAAGGCCCTCTATAAACTGTGAAATACATCCCACTCTCTTCACAGAATCACAGAATGTTAGGAATTGGAAGGAACCTCAAAAGATCATCCAGTCCAATCCCCTTGCTGGAGCAGGAACACCTAGATGAGGTTACACAGGAATGTGTCCAGGCGGGTTTTGAATGTCTCCAGAGTAGGAGACTCCACAACCCACCTGGGCAGCCTGTTCCAGTGCTTCATCACTCTCACCGTAAGGAAGTGTCTTCTCAAATTTAAATGGAACCTCCTGTGTTCCAGTTTATACCCATTGCTCCTTGTCCTATCACTGTTTGTCACCGAGAAGAGCCTGGCTCCATCCTCGTGACACTCACCCTTTATATATTTATAAACATTAATGAGGTCACCCCTCAGTCTCCTCTTCTCCAAACTAAAGAGACCCAGCTCCCTCAGCCTTTCCTCATAAGGGAGATGCTCCACTCCCTTCATCATCGTTGTTGCCCTGTGCTGGACTCTCTCCAGCAGTTCCCTGTCCTTCTTGAACTGAGAGGCCCAGAACTGGACACAATATTTCAGGTGTGGTCTCACCAGGGCAGAGTAGAGGGGAAGGAGAACCTCTCTCGACCTACTAACCACCCCCCTTCTCTTGTTCTCTTTCATCAAGAATGCAAAGAGATAAAAGGCCCAAAACTAAGAGGTGATAAAGTAAAACTTAGTACTGGATCAATACAGTAATGTCCTTTATCAGCCTGCTGTTCATGCTCAGCAACCACTATAACTCATACCAACTTCATTTTCATTTTAATATACCATACAGTAAAGCAGCATAAATATACATCCCCAGATCTAAAGCGTATAATCTGTAAACTACAGGAACAGGCAGATCATTTCCATTAGTTTCTTATGTAGCAAAAAACACAATTTACACTCAAAGCATATAATTATATTCAAATTCTAAAAGACAGTGTCAGAAATACTTTAAATTCATAGTTTGGGGAAAGGTCAGTCAGGGGTATAAGTAGTTATGTTTTAATGTGCAAAAACAACACACACACACAGAGCACAGAAGTAATTCGTAAGAGTGGTAAATCTCAGGCCCCCGCTCCAGCAGTTGCCAGGAATCCAGCACAGCCAGCGCTCCGGCCAAAAGGTTCTTCGGAAACACCAGTGTTGGCATCTGGCATTAGAGACTGGCCAGGCTTTAAAGCCATGTGGGAGAATGCTACTGCATCTATGTCCAGAATCTGAGGGTGTCCTCCTTGTCCTTCACAGACAGATGGAAGCAGGTTGCTCTTCTAAGTTGCTCCAACATCTAACTCCCAAGAGGATTACAGAGATTTCATACACTTCTGTGACTCCCGGTCATGTATCTCAAAGCACACAAGTACACCAGAACTGCTCACCTTACCTAGGAGATAAGTGGTTTTCTCATCACAGGTGAAGAAAACAAGTCAGAAAGAAAGGTAATCTTTCACCAAGGTCATACAACAAATCAAAATCACTGGCCAACAGTGTCATCTTGTGTGGAGAGGTTACACAGAAGACATGAAAAACACCTTTTTCTCTCTAGTGCAACTCACCTTTCATAGTTGTCAAAACCCACCAGAACAAGAGAAATGCAAAACCAAAGAAATGTCTGCAAACCCACACAGGACTGTCATCCTGGGCAGCTACACAGAGAGCCAGTCTTCTCAGGGCACAGTACATGGAAACGGAGAAATAGAAAAATGCTCATCCTGTGTACTTCACAGACAAAACTTCTGTTCATAGAATCATACAACAGTTTGGGTTGGAAGGGATCCTCAAAGATCATCTAGTCCAACCCCCCTGCAATGAGCAGGGACATCTTCAACTAGATCAGGTTTCTCAGAGCCCCATCCAGCCTGGCCTTGAATGTCTCCAGAGATGGGGCATCTACCACATCTCTGGGCAACCTGTGCCAGTGTTTCACCACCCTCATTGCAAAAAAAATTCTTCCTCACATCTAGCGTAGTGTTTCTTACATGTAGAAGTTTCAGCTCTTTATTCGTTTAATTGCTGCATGGCAAACCATGGAACTTCCTCATCAGCAGCTGGAGATCATCCTGGTTTTAATCAGTATTCCCACCTTAGATGACCTGGGTACTTTTCCTTGCTTATAATGAGAGCTGTCTGAGGAATTTGGAACTTCCAACAGCAGAGTGACTATTGTAACATTGTTCAAGCATGCATTTTCATGCCATGGTAAAAGAACAAAAAAAAAAAAAAAAAAAAACAAACAAGGAAAACTGGCCAGCATCTTTAAGAAAAATTTCTTCTATTGTTTAAGTGTAGAAATATTATAAGTATCATCCTCATTCTGCAGCAGCATTCTGACTGCATAGCTTGTGTCACATAACCCAATATTCTTTACAACTTCAATGCCTATACAAAGCATACAGCAGGATCCTTCATCTGTCTTTGAAATGCAGTCACCTCTGCAGCAGAATGTGGCAGTTGCTTGACAAGTCAGGGCTATATTATGCAAAAGCAGAAATGATAAAAAGTAGAAGAAACTTTTCTCCGGTCTAAATTGCTAAGGAAATATAAGGAGGAAGAAAGCCCTGATCTAATTCTGACTCAGGACTAGAATTCCCACTTTTGCAAAATGTGTTATGAGATACTGAGCAAGCATAAAGTAGCTATCAGAAGAAGCTTTTTTTAAACACATGTTAAGAGACTGTACCTTCAGCAGCACAGGAGCACAGGTCTGAGCAATGTTTCAAAGAGCACAGAGGTGTATACTAAATCAGAATGACAGGGTTTAACAATAACATTAGGTTTTTCATGTTCCAGATCATGTAATATCACTGGAATCTCCCAGGATCAAGCACCAGGTGAAGAGATTTAAGCTTCAGTTTTGCAGATCAACAGAAGCTATTCCAAGTTGGGTACAATTAATACTGTGCATAGAATGACAAGTCAAAGCACCTTATCAAAAACTGTTTCATATAAAATTATGCACAGAGTAAGTCAAATACTAACCTGTTGTGAAGAAACAGTTTTTGTATATACCAGAATTTCCCTGTGTTCAACTACCGAACACTGCTTTCTTGGAAGAGCTACAGAGACTCAGCATGGGGGTCGGCGGGGTGGACAAAGCATGGGGGTGGTTGTGGTGGACAAAGCTCAGCTACGATAATTTCAACAAGGCTACAAGGGTCTACTGGGTTTGGGTGCTTAGATTTCTGGGTAGCCAACTTGAGACAATTTAAACAGATTTTGCCTTTCTTTAAAAATATTAGTCATTGTTAATATCTCTGAGGAAGTGAATGTAAACATTCAGGCATACAGAACCACTAGTCTTTTTCAAAAAAAGCAGGCTTCATCATCGATAGGAGACTAGAGGCAAGCCACAGAAAGTAGTCAGACTTCTAGCTTTTCACTTTTGCAGAACTTAACTGCAACCCTAATTTCCTCTCTGAATGAAGTTAATTTTACTGGATCACTGACTGCTCTTTGTAGAATGATTTTTTTCCCTTTTGTTAAAGCTACCAACCTTTGCTCAAAGTAATCTTCTGATGATGGAGGAACAGGGAAGGTTCTGTTTAGTACTGGGGAATCAGCAGTGCCAAGGACTAGGAATTAGTCTTCTATTCTATAGAAAAGGCAGGATCACAGGAACAAAGACACCCAAGATGAGAAACAAGAGACACTGTAGGAGCAGCAAGGAACAGGACATATGTATTATAAAGAGGATACACTGTCACAGCTGTGTGTGTCAAGCTTCGACACTGTTTTGCAGAATACCTGCCTATTTTTTATGGTTTGTCTAAGCATTCGTTCTCGTTTGCTAATTTTAAAAAATATATAAGAGATAGAAATGCTTCATATAAATGACGGAACTTGTAAGAGTTGACTAAGGCCTGAGTTACACCTAAAAGATCTGGTGGCTGCTCACTGCCAGTCCTCATGACGAGCCCTTACTTTTTGCTGTGATTTGTGTAACAGCCTGAGCAACCCTAGTCCCTGTGAAGTGAAAACCAAACGAGAACCCCCGCCACGCCCACCATTGCTCCACAGCTGCCCCTGCACAGCAATACTCTGAAGGCTGGGGCAATCTGCACGAGGCATCACATGCACCCCTGCTCCCCATGCGTTAACGAGTGACAAAGAAAAACAGCTGGAGGAGAAAAGGAGAAACTAAATTAATTAATTCATCACTAAGACAAAACATGCACAAATCGCTTCATTTTATCTGTCAACCAGAGGCATGCATTATTCATCAGCTGAGGCAACAAGGACATGGAAAGAGGGGCTGTGAAGCCACTGCTGCAGGCTCTGGTAAAGCAGCTGACCCAGCAAGGTGCTAAATAGCTAAGTAGAGGCAGGAGGATTCAGCACATGTAGACTTTCAATAAACACAGCCCCAACTTTGTTCCACCATTGGATTTTCTTCCTCTCTCTGTCCCACAAGCCCTTAGTGAAACAGAGAGGAATCAGGCCTTTCCATTCGTATCACTCAGGGAGAAAGATTCTGCCAGTCTAGGAAGGTTCTGACATGGAAAAATGATTTCTTCTGATTTGCTAAAGTCCCCTGCTTGGCCAGACTCCCTCCCCTGCTGACAAAGAGGTAAACCTGTTACAAAGGCTTTCTCCTTGAGAAGATGCACTGTGCCAAGTTCTACATTTGCAGGTTGCAGCTCAACTACCGGAAAGCACCAGCTTGGTGATTTCAGAATTAACTCTCGTAACACAAGCATGGTAACGACTGCCAGATCTGCTCCCGCTCCCTTTCAAGTTAAACCGCAAGAAGGTTTTTCCACTGATTTTACAGGAACGCTAAACACAGACTCCAAACAAGTGTTCACTGCTTGTGAGACATTTACTTTTCCTCTGTGCTACATGCTAATCTTCTTCAAACAGATTTAAATTCACTGGGATGTAGATGAAAAAAGGAAAATATGGTTAAATAAAAGACTGGGTTCCAGTGGTCAGTACTGTGGGACTGGGAGGCAACACAGCAGGGTGACCAGGATTCTGACCCGATTCCTTCCGAAACCAGTATGCATGTAGTCACCAAGTAGGGTGGGAGTCAGAATGAATTTATTTCCCTCTAGCAAAAGGAAAAAAAACAAACAAAGAAAACAACAACAAACAAAAAAAAAAATCAAAATCCCAGGAAACACAGGGCAAGGCCTCCCTGGAATGTGACTCCTCAACACTGTCACAGATCCAAATTCCAAGGGTCTCTGTAGCACAACAATGGAAGAAAACACAAAAATAAACCATGTGCCTGTTTACAAGACCAGCTGTCTTTGTGGGTTCTTTTTTCTCTCTCTCCCCCACCCCTTTACTCATGGACAAAGTGTGTTTCCATGTCAGCTTTGCTACATGGCATGATTAGGAAAGGGGAAAAAAAAAATCACAGGCTGGGTTATGTACCATCCTGAGCTCCCTGAGCTCTCCATTTCCCTTCATTCCTTACTGCAATGACGACACAGAAAAAAAGTGCCTGTCTCTTACTAAAGTTGATAACAGCTTTTGCTCAGAGCTCTTAAATGAGGCTTTGCTGGGCTTTCACGGCAAATGGAAAAGTCATCAAGGAGAAAAGAACTATCATTTCTTGACCAGAAAACAGACTATGGACTCTCCCACAGACTACTGCCTGCCTTTTACATCAAGGCTAGCCACTATCACATTTTGTGACATCCTTCTCTCCTATCCCCACAGGCGACCTATGAGCCAGACTTTCCTATTCTGTTCTATCACAGGAGTACTCAGCTACAGAAGGACATCTGTGCAGGACCAGAAAAAGAAGAAGAACTGATGTCAGAAATGAGAGAGAGGATCACCTGGAAGGAGAAGGGAAAGAAGAGGAGAGCCCTGGGACGGTTGGTTGAAATGTCGCATGACATGGCTGCAGCAGGTGCTCAGAGGAGTGTGCTGGCAGGGTTGTGTCAGAGTTACAGATATTGAAACCTGAAGTGTCACGGATAAGCACTCGGATGACCAGCGGAGCAATCTGAAGAGTTCAAGTGGCACAGCGATGAATGGACTTTCAATTAAGGCTGTAGGTACACTGGCAGAATTGTAGAAGGAGCTCAGTGCTGCGGGTCTGAGCAGAGGCGCATTGGAGAGGGAATGGGCTCAGGAACAAAGCCAGGAGACAGATGCTGCAGGTCACCACTGAGCACCAGCAGAGCAGGGCTGCGCTAGCAGTTGATGCTTTAGCAGAGCTGCTGGAGGGCACAGGAAGATGTTGGCTGGGAGCACTGCGGGGCAGGTTGCTGGTGAGCTGGCAGTGCGGGAGGGGGGAGCCCAGGAAGCTGCAGAACAGCACTGTGCTGCAGAGGTGAGGACTTGGGACCGAAATGGCGCCGGGCGAAATGGGTTGAGCTGGAGGTGCGCGGCCAGCGGCAGCATCCTGTCAGCCTATCAATCACTCGCTTCTACCCCAAAGTTCACCTTCACCCCAAAAAGCAAGAGAAACACATTCAGGCCCCTCACAGGAAGGGAACCAATACCATGTCAGACATCAAGTCTATCTGTTAGGCACCACCTATGTGAAACTCAGTTATGGGTTATTAATCATTAGCAGTAAGAGCCCTGTTATTTGCAACAATACTCAAGGCCATGTGAGACAACCTCTACTGTGCTAAAGTAAGAGAATGATATGAGCGATCAGCCAGTCCCTGCCCCAAAGGGTTTCCAACAGGAATAGCTAAAAGAAAAGCAAGCTGGGAGGGGAAGAAAAACAGAGCTAGGTACAATAGCAGACACTTTAGTTGCCTTTCCAATATATCACTACCTTTGCCTAAAAGGTGACAGAGCAGAGCTGCTGAGAGATTCATGTGCTGGCCAGACCTGACCTTGACCTGGAACTGTGCGGGGACAGGGCCAGGCCCTGGCCTGGCTGCCTTTCCCAGCTGACGTGGCAGAAGGACAGGACAGGACAGGCAAGAAGGGAAGGGGGAGAAGTAGCAGAGCCCCATGTCGGCCAGGCCTTGGCCAACTCCAGTCAGGGTGGGCAGACTCAGGAGATCTGGGCAAGAGACAATGCTGGTCCAGCTGCTGAGCATTGCTCAGCATTTCAATGGCAGGATGCTGGTGGGTCTCCCCCCAACCTTGCCATCTCTTAAACCCCCTCTTCCCCTTCTCCGTTCCTGCCAAAGTGGAAACCCACTCCCTATACTTCCCTGCCTCTGGGCTTCCCGGGAAGCCACTGCCAGGCACCAAGCATGGAGCCGGGAGCAGGGGTAGGGAGAGCTCGCGCTTTTCTTTCTACAGCCAAAGCCACCCGACAACTCCACCACGGAAGGCTGCGAGCGAGTGCGCAGAGCAGGGGAGAAGCGGCGGCGGGCAACCCCCCGAATCCCCGGCCGGCCCTCCTGCAGCGGGGCACCCAGGTCTTCCTGGATGGCCGGCTGGGAAGATGCGCGGCTGCAAGGGCCGTGCCAGCCGCTACGACTCGGCTAGAGCCGGGAGCCGCGGAGCCAGTGATCCCCTTTCGGAGGAGCCCCAGTCCCAGCGGGATGGGAGCGGGTGTCCCTCCGCCTGCGCCGAGGTGTTCGGCACTGCTGCCCGGCACGGAGTGGCCCAAGCCCGCCCCGGCCTCGCCAGCCCCCACCTTCCGTCCTGCTGGACCACGCCGGCCGGGGAAGTTGGCTCTGGAAGGGGCCCGGCCTCAGCCCTGGGCTCTGCTGGGGGCGGGTGGGAGGGGGAGGGGGGAAAGGGAGAAGGAAGAACGCAAGGGAAGAAAGGAGGATTAATGGGGAAGGGAGCTAACGGCGGAAATATGTGGGGCTGTAAAGACCCCCCTCCCCTGGAGCCACGGCCATAGTCCCTGTTTCCCCTCTGCTGCTCCAGCTGCTCTGCAAAAAGATTAGAAAGAAACAAGAGTGGGAACCCACCGTGTCCTCCTCGGAGGGAGACAGGGGAGCGGTAGATAGAGATAGGCACAGAGTGATGCTTGCTGCCGTGGAAGTGATGCTCATACTGAGCCTGAGATACAGACGAGGAAGAGGAGGCAGAAGAAGCCACGTTAGAGGAACTCCACACAGAGCTGACGATACATCCCCAAAAGAGGGAGCACATCCACAGGGTCCAGGCGCGGCGGCGTCCCGGGCAAATGCTGGGATCTATTCTCAGGTGCATGGTCAAGGCACAGGACACCTACAGACGGGCAGTCTGAATTCCAGCCAGGGAGAGTGGATAAGGTTCATGATGCCAGGGGACCCATGCTAGCAGAAAGAGTCGCTTCCGAGGCTCTAGGGCGTGCGTGTGTGCTCAAAAGGCAAAGAGACAGTATGTGTCTGTGCGAAAGAGCGAGTGCCAGGAGGGAAGGGGAGGGAACGGGAAGGTTAGTAACCACACACAGAAGAATAAGACGCGTCGTTTCCCAGGGCTGGATCTACTGTCCTAGGAACCCCGCGGCCGCACGGAGCCTCCGGGAGAACGCAGGAAAGCCGCACATGTCAGCGCGAGGGTCCTGGAGCTTGCACTTCTCAGGTTCCTCCAGGATCACGGGGTCCTTGAGGACTTTTCCCTGCCTGCGATCCCCGTCTCTCACTTTGCTGAAAGGGACTGCTAAAAACGAAAAAGAAGAAATAAACCAGAGACCCCAGGTAAATTATTGATTATTTTTATCCCAATTCCAGGGGGTTTCTGTTGCTTCTCCACTAGCAAGTGTTGCAATGCAGAACGCCTAGGCACACGCACACGCGCGCACACACGCACACAGGGATCTGGATTGTTATCCTTCTTCCACCGGGTCCAGGCGACTGACGGCTCAAGCCGACTAAGCCTGCGCAGCCGGGGAGGGCAATGCCAGGTCTTCCCAGGCAGGCAAGCACGGAGGAGAGAGCGGAGGGCCGGGCGGCGCGGGTCCGGCGGAGCGGTGGGGCGCGGATCGAGCGGAGCCGGGGGCGGGATGCTGGCGGCCGGCGCGCCAAGTGCGGGGAACTCCGCGGCGCAGGTGAAGCGCAGCCGGGGCGGCCAGGGAAGCGGCTCCACGAATGGGCGAGCCGTATGCAAATATTCCGGCCCTGGTGAGCCAATGAGGGCGGCGGCAGCTCTCCGCAGAGGGACTGGCTGGCTCCGGGGGGAGGCGGGGTCTGAGGGCGGCACCGCCCCCGCCATTCATGCGCCGGTGCCTTACACACGCGTCCGCCGTCCCCGGCCCGGCCCGGTGCAGCCGCTCGGGGAGAGGAGGGGCCAGGCTGGTGCTGTCACCAGCGGGAAACGCCCCAGACCCCCAAAACTGTTCGCACAGAAGTTCCCGGCACTGACCCAGCGGAGGGGAGCGCCTCGCACGGCACCGAGAAACCAGCGCCGGGCATCTGCCCCGCCCAGGAGCGCCCGCTGCCCTCCCCGAGCAGCCCCTGGGGAAACGCGTCCCGCCGGTCCGTGCGGAGATGGGACGCGCCCGCTTCCTACGGGCACCTTCTCTCCCGCCGCGGTCCCGCTCTGCCGTGCCGGCCCCCCTCGGGCACGGAGGCGGGGGAGCCGCGGGGATAAGAGCCCAGTGGGACGCGTGCGGCTGGGAGCGGGGTGCGCAACCGGTACCCGTCCCTCTGCGGTGCCACACGGACGGGCTCATTTGGCACCGTTCCCCCGCGCCGGCCCTTCCTAGCTCTCATCCTGCGGCCACACTGCACAGGAGCAAACTGAGAACCAGGAAGGACGGCGCTCACTAAAACTCCGTGCTGCTTTTTGCCTTTTTTTTTTTTTTTTTTAAATGGTCCTGCAACAATAGGCTGAGTCCAAATCGGTATTATTTGCACTTAATCCTCAGAGACTGAGGACCGTACCCAGATGTGACAGCCCATAAATTAATAAATAAACGTAGCAGCATTATCTAGTAATTTATTGCCTACCAATTTACATGGCAAAAATCCCCAGCCACACTGGGCAAGCCAGTCACCAACGGTGAAGTGACTTATGCAAGATCACTCAGGGAGTAATTAAGGACCTTTGGAAAAGGAACCAGCCACAGGCCTTGCCTTGCCTTGCCTTGCACTGCCTCCCTCGCCTTCATTTATTAATTCAAACCAGAATAAATTGTTTATGACTGAGTTTCCTAGTTTTCCCCTCCAGATCTGTGCTTGTAGGTGTGCACACATGCGCCTCAGAAACCTGCTTCACACACTTCGTATATATTTCCATGAAGCTAAGATGCAATGCTTTTAGCCACTGATCTCAATTAGGTACAGCACAAGAGTTAACTTGTAATGATCAGCCCAAGTTGCACACCTAGAACATCTACCTGAGCCTTATATGCTTGTAATTTATATTCTAGTAACTTACAGTTTAAGTGATCTGAATCAGGGGCTAGAGCAGTCAGAAACACTTCAGTGTTTTGCTGCGTTTAATCAATGATTTGTGGATGGTAAAGCTGGAAAGCAAGAATCCTGCTTTCAAATTTATCCAACATCTGCCACCCAGGAATCTCAGGGTGCTTTAAAATATTTTATTAATGCAGCCATTTAACAGCTTTACGTTTCTATAGATAAGGAAACAGAGGCTCAGAGGTGTTGAGCCAGTGAGTGCCTGATAGTCATGGGAACTGAGCAGAACAGACACCAAGATTGTCCAACCTAACCAGTACCTGCTATTAGAATAAACATTTGTCTGATTTGGTGGCCATTTGTTAGCCTTAAAGTGTGAATATCAGCCTTCCTCATGAGGGGTGCACGGCCTCAGGCAGGGGTGAGTAACCTGCAGGGAGGTGCCTGCTGGCTAGCAGGTTTGCAGTGTCATGCTCAGGGCACAGAGCAAGTTCTCTCTGTGCAAGACAACTGTTCTGGCTCTGAGTTTTGTTGAGGAAACTGGAGTTGCTGCGCTATATGTGGCAGGATACCCAGAAGGATCCTGTCTTTGAGAGGAAGCCTCCCTACACTCTTAACTGCCTTGGGAGAGGAGTGGAAATATAACCCAGCATATCACTCTTGAAAGGCTTCTGACCCATGAGGATGCTGCCGGTATCCACCTTGAATTCCTCACAACAGAAGTCCTGACTTTCACCCACATCCACAGACAAAGTACTCTGAAATATTTTGTGTGTAGTTAAACTGTAGGGAGTTTTACTTAGGGAAAGGAGGAAGAATGGGTATTAAATACACAGCACTGAATAGTTTATTTGTAAAATACAAGAAATCTGTTCTGAATAAATTTCAGATCCAAGTAGTTATCAAGAATGCAACAAAAATCTGCCTCCCATCATTGTACTTTCTTTTTCTATGACCACAGCATTACAAAAAGGACAGAATATATCACACATTACTGGATCAATCACTTAAAATGGGACTCCAGATCTAAACATCAAGGACTCAGTGCTGCTTCTCCAGAATGCAATGGTGGAAATTTCATTCATTTATATGGAAAATATATGTGTTTCATGAAGTGCAATTCCAGACAGAAGAGCAGGAGAACTGCACAGGTACACCCCTTGCCACTTTCCTGCAACTGTTTGCCCTGTTGCTAAAAGAGAAAAAAAAAACAGAAGAGGGACCTTCTTAGTTGACACAACAATGGTAACATCCTTGGGGTCTTAATTTCCCTTTAACAGCCTGACAGATGACATCCTCTTCTCTGTACCTGAGCCCCTGTTCATGCCACGCACCTCTTGGGCTGCTGTGGGAGGCAGAGCGCCCGCAATAGACAGCAAATTACCAAGCGCCAAAGAAAATCACCAATCCTTTCCTCGGCTCATGCTGTCACCAACCCCTTCCCCACACACAGAGGTACCAGCTTAGATGCAGGGGATATACAAAGGACATAAGCATCACTTGACACTGTCCTGGCCATAGACACAAAATGCCTCCTAGTCCCCAAACATGAGAAACAGAGATGCTGTGTTGCTCCTGTGCAGAGGAGTTGTCCTAAGTTCTGCCTACCAACCTTCCTTTGCTACAAACCATTGGGTAAAAACAGTCTTAGGCAAAAAAGGACGAAGGCCAAGAGAGTCAATCTATATGAGTACAACACAAAAATAAAAATAAATTTTAAAAAAGGAAAAAAAACTGCGAAGTCAGTTATAAATACATCATAGAGTTCTGGTGACACCATAAAGTACTAGAACTTCACTCTACCTTGCTTTATTAGGTGTCGGTGGCTGTATTTACTGCCCTGTAATTCACAGGTGACTCATTTATTTAGCAGCAACACTGCAGGAAGAGGGCAAATTTCAAATCCAGTTTCCCCTCTTGGGTCACAATGGGAAGTTTGTAGTCAGAAGTGGAGTTTCAACAACATTATTCTGACCAGATTTACTTCAAAAGAGGAATTGTTATTTTCCTATTAGCTTAGTTAATATAGTCTTTCTAAATGCTCTTGCGCCTTCAGAACTCAAATGGGTGCCTTAAATGATAATGGTTCCCATCATAAGTTGCTCCCTACAGACATGAGAAAAATAGTACTATTTCTTACATAGCTGTTTCTTTTACTACAAGAGCATAGGGCGACCATATTCTGCAGAAATGAGAAATAATAAAGCAATTGTTTCTGGGTTTTAGAATCCCAGAAAGAGAGCCAATTGGCTTCAAGCCCAGGAAAAGTTTCTACTCTCCCTTATTTGTGTCAACAAGCACAACTCTCTCTATATTTCCTATTAAATCTTAGCTGTTAATTACTTTGCTGCACTCAGAACTGAAAAAATCAGTTCTTCTCTAAAATCAGAGATCTCTAAAACTGGATCCAAAGGGGAATCTCCATTAGCTTTTAGCAATGCAGGGTGGCTGCCAGAGAGATGACAGCTCTGGCTCCAAGCAGTAGAGGCTGATGAGGTACAGTATTAGCCAGTGTATTGCTATATAATAAGGTTAAGACATTGCTATATAATAAGGTTAAGCTAGAATACCCTGTCACTGAAAAGTTTTTTCCAGACTCAACTGTTTCTGTCAAGGTTCAGAACAGTTCCATTTTTTTAAAAAAAAAAACAAACATACTTTACCAAGAACAAGAGGAAGGTTCTGCTTCTGATCTTAAAATAGAGGCTAAAATAAAATAAAATAAAATAAATGAGAGGGTATTGTATGCTGTAGAGAGTGTAGGACTAACATATAGACACCTTTGTCTTTAGCAAGTTACTTCAAATATTGCTAAGGACAGCAGTGACCAAAATGCTGGTAGTTCCTCAGCACTGCCGGCAGAATTAACTGCTCTGAGACTAGTTCCTGGTGCCCCACTGTCCTTGTCATCACTGTCCCTCTGCAGGCAGCCTCCAGACGCAGGTCAGACCCAGCAGCACCAAAGAATTATCCGTGTCCACTCATCCGGAGGGAAAGGGAAGGATTGCTCCAGGACAGGGCTGAAGACCACACAGAGCTGCTGCTATGCAGCACTTTTTCTGTGTATAACCAACTCACTACTGTCTCTGTAGCTCCCAGTTCTATTCCACACCTTTGAAAAACAAAAGAGCAATCTATTCTCAGGGGTCCTGTGCTCTCCTTTAGCAGCTAGTAAGTCCAGTTACCTACAAAAGTTGAGGCACCAGTGACATAGGGCAGGTCTAATTCTCTTTTCAGCTCAGCTCCAAGGGACCAGTGTTTGCCACAAGCAACTAATACAGGAGCTTTGGAGTCTAGTTTTGTTCTTATTTATGTCAGGACAAGTAAATTCAACAGAGACAGTGGACTGACATCAGTGAAGGGAGATTGGACCCTTGATGTTCATTTGTGAGAAGAGAAATTCAAGCTGATGACAACCAGTTAGCCTGGGCTAGCAGTAACTTAGCCAAAAGCAACAGTAACCACTGGGAGCTTTGACAGAAGATGACGGACATAAATTCAGTTCTGTCAAGTATCTAATTTGGGGGCCAGAAATCTTGCAAAGGTCAGACATTTATTTTCTGAAATTTCACACCTACAGTCCTATGCTGGTGGAAAAAAAAGCAAGAACAAGGAGAAGAGGGGGCGAGGCACAAATACAGCAATATATCTCATTTTGATAAGCATGAATCAACTGTAATTGGGAAAGAGGCAATTTCAGAATTTGCTAATACAAACTGACAATAATGTGTTAGAACTGGTCCTGTTTACTAGGTAATATATACAGGACAATCCAGTGTGCTCAGCACTATGTAAACTAACAGAAGCAGAGTCCTGTCCCTGGAGAGCTTAAAGACTTACTGGAAAGGTATGAGCCAACATATGCTGGACCAGCTTTATGAGCAAACAGCACCTTTTTGGCTCAAGTTTGCTAGTCTGTGAACCTAAGAGAAAGGAAAGGCATAGATACTGGCAAGAATGGCTTCACACAGCAGCAACTAGTGCAACTTCTTTCAGCCCTGGGCCTGTAAGTCTCTCATCTTCACTGAATGTGCCACAGAGATACTTCCAGCTACCTGCACAGGACACCAGCGAGCATCCTCTCTCCTAAAGCTGCCTCACAAAATAGGACAAGATCCTTCTCACACTCTGGACCCTATACTAGATCAGTAATTATGAATGTGCTTTGCGTTAAATGAAGGATGCCTAAGTTTGGTTTACTTCAACAATAGTGAGAAGCTCCTGCTATTCAAGTACCCATCATCTCCATTTTTGTGTCACAAATACTTTGATCCCTGCCTCTGGGGTACTTTATTGTAGTTGGCTAAACAGGCCCTAGTCTGCCTGTCCGCTGTGTGCTGAGACTCTCATCTTACAAGAGAAACCGAATTCTGTGGGGTTGAAGAGCTCTTTCCTCCAGGAAGGCTGGAACTGCATTTGTACCTTTTACACTCAGCAGAAGCTGGAATCAATGGCAGCTGCTTAAATCTTGTCAGGCAGAGAAACAAAACCTGCTTCTACTTCTTGTATCATTTAAGACAATGTGACTTTTTATCAAAGGTTTGCTCAGAAAGTCTACAGAAACCAGAAGACTGGCCAAGTTTGAAGAAATCAGGGCTGTCCAATGCTCGACCTTAAATAGTTATTCAATCACCAATGAAGAAGCCCAACTGTTTAATTTTCTGATGTTTCTGTTGCAGAATTCATACTTCATTGCCTCTACTACCTATGTTTCACTAAGGATAGCAGAATAAAATGGTAGGGACCTGTAGTATGTGCTGAGAACTGGTTTCCATCATTCATAACAGCCCCCTCTTATAGGGAGATGACTTTCTAACCAGCTCTGTGATTAGCCTGATTTTATGTTGAGCCAAATTATCTCTAACATAGTTCATAGCAACTGATACTATGGATGCAAGTAGCTACTATGTTTGTGGAAACAAAAATATATGTACCTTGCTCTCCCTGTGGCTGCAATCAGTATTGGCAAGTTTAAGGTGAACAGCCTGTTCCCAGCCTAGGTGTGAGCCTTGCATAGGATAACATGCTGCTGCAACCCCTTGCCTTTAGTGACTCTCACAGCAGCAAGAGGTTAGACACATCAGCAAATCACGGAGTAGGACGTGTGACCTACTGTCATCTTGGCTGTATCTATTGTATAGAACTATATTTAGATCTCTGAGGTCTGTTAGTCCAGCACCTTACACGCTAATGCTAAATATTAGCATTGCAGAACTAACACTTATCCCATGAATTCTTAGTGTGGAAGAAAAGAGATGGGAAACTGTTTAAGAGCTCTGAGTTCTAGAACTTAAATAATACCTGAAAGTCTGAAATAGAAAGAGACAGGGAATGGCTAGAGTTAAAATATCTGCTGCAGTAAATAGAGAACTATTTTAATTTTTACCTATAAAAGCAAAAATGAGACTTTCATTTTCCTTTTGCACTCAAAGAAATCTTGTATGATACAGAAAGAAAAAGCTGGAAAAACTGTTGCTTTTGCTCCTTTAAACTGTTTTCTGTGCTAATGAAAAGAGAGCTCTCTAATAGACACTGTGCACAGGCTCCCCTCTGCTTTGCTTCTCTCTTCCACCTATCATCTTGCCTGGCTTCTGCCTGTAATCACTTGTTCACCTCACAGCAATAACTGCCAGGTGACTGGTGCTTGCTGTAGTCTCCCAACTGCCAAAAAAAAATTTAAAAGAAAAGCAAAGAAAGATGTAGGGGAGAAATCGTTCAATGACACAAGTGTCTCACCACCAGCCAGACAAAAAGTTAAATGTCTCCTGCGGCCAAGGCTGCTCATGGGGGAGATGCTGGTAGGTGCAATTGCTTAGGATGCATACCTTGTCAGTGTGCAGAAGATGAAGACAAAAAGAAGGTCAGAGCAAAGCCAAAAAAATTGAAAGGACAAATGAAGACACTGTGGGGAACAATTCTTCTGCTTTTAACCCTAAAGAGCCCATGCTGCACAGTCTGTGGCAAACCAACTTACCGGCTAAGGCATAATGAACAATAAGACCATTAGATGGCCTTCTCCTCACCCAATGGAAACAGCCATTTTTTTGTGGTGTCTGTGCTACACAACCTGCACAGGGTAGTACACAGTATATAGTTCAGTTGCTCTCAACCGCAGCAGAAAGGAATTTTTTCCCTCCAAGTAACAGGCCTCATAGTAGACAAGGAACTCCAAGGCGGGATAAATTTTACCTACAACATTCTTGGTGATGTTGTCTAATTTGCAATTATGAAAAATGAGTGCCTCTGGAAGTAATATATACCAGTGCTCAACTTTATCAACATAATTTATCTTTTTCTCCATTTTTTTTTCACAAATCTGCTGGAGTAAAAAAGTGGCTTGTGACACCTGTAAATTACAAATGCATTAATAAGGATATAATTAATATTAACTTTCCTTGTGCCCAGATAGAAACATACTAAAATATTGTAACTAATAACAGTATGATAGTATAGATAAGCATTTCACTAGGTATGTGAGTAGCACGTCTACCAATTGGGCAAACAAGAGGTGGTTAGTTGCTCATAGGAGGCATCCGAGTGTCCTGCTGAATACACAAGCAGAATGTTTGGGAAAAAATAACAAGAGAAGCAGTGCTGTTAGCAGCTGAAGATCCCACTTTTGGGAGAGTGAAAGTAGCATTAAAACATCAGGTATGAAAAGGGAAATGTGATACAGAAGATGACAAGCCAGCATCACTTCCAGCTTCTTTCATCCTTCTCACCTCTTCTCCTGCAGCTAAGATCAGCAAGGAAAGTAGCTGTCGGTGCTTACTACAGAGAATCAGCTCTATGGTACTACATAGTCACAGTTAATTTAGGGGATAAACATTAAAGACTAACAGTTTTGTATATAAAGTAATAATTAATGATAATGATTGAGAATTAACCATTAGCATAAAGTGTGTTGCTAATTAATGAGTTCAGTAGAGCTCCATTTTAAAGTTTAAAACTGGCCTGATTTATCAGTTTTCTAAACATTCCCTTCCTAGCAGCCTGTAATTCCCTAGCACACCTATACATACACACACATTTTCAGTTGCAGTATTGTCGTCTGTTATTTCGGTCCTATCATAGACAAAAGATTATTTCCTTCCTCTTTACGGATATCTTTTACATCTTTGAAGACTTCTACTATGTCCTAGACAAGGAGATTTTGTTTTCTTGTTCCTTAGAGATCTGTGGATTTTAGACTGTGCTCATAATTGCTAGTTTACTAGAGACTTTTTCCAAATATCTACATTTTTCTTGAAGTGCAATGCCCCAGACCAGATGCAGTCCTCCAGATGAAGTCTCATGAGCACTGCATACAGAAGAACAATTATTTAATGTATCTCATTGATGATACTCCTGTTTACATTACTTGTAAGATATGTGACCCCCTCGCATAGAAGGAGGGTTCATATTAGCACCCTGCTAACTTCTTCCAGGTTTATATTGTATAACATGGAACATATGGCTAAGCTCTGGTCCAGGGGTTCCTAGGCTTTTTTCACTACTACTTTTTTTGAAAGTTTTTGCAACTTTCAGAAAATGCAGCTTAGCATTACGCTGTGATAGGTACAGTACCAACTACCTGTTCCCTGCTGATATATTTAATGTTAGTGAGGACAGGCCCTGGCTTGAAGGCATGCAACACACCCACTCAAACTAATCAAACAGATGGAAGCAAAATACACTCCAGGTCCATTTGCAGCAACTGATCAGAGGACTTACTAGGACACTTGGTCTCCAGCAGAGAAGCTCAAGAAAAGCACAATAGTGAGGATAAATGTAAAGAGCAGACACTGCTTTAAAAACACCTCTCTCCTGGTGAAGCACCTCACTCTCCTGTCATTTCCCAGGGTCTCAAACTCTATTCCACCCGCACAAGCTTCTCCAGCGCTGCAGGTCTCCTGAGACACCAGCAGTTTCTTTATCTTGTCAAATCCTCCATCCTGCCTGTGATTCAAAGAGTGTTTGTGCTAGTCACATGGATGCCAAAAGCCTGCTTTCTCAAACTGAATGCTTCCCTCTACCCAGCACCCTGGTCTCTGAGTAAAATGGGAGGGAATTTGTGTAGGGGGAGGCATTCAGCAGCAATAAAACCCCACTGGAGCTGCAAAGGCTGACATCAGAGCACAGGCAGACATCAGGAGCATATGGGCTTTAAGAACCAGGCAGCTGTGAAAATGAGGAAGGGGGGAAAAAAGAAGAGGAAGGAGCAACACACCCCCTCACTCATAGGCCGTATAGAACAGATAAGGCGTACACTGCTCCTAATGTGGATGCGCTATTTATTGGACAGGACAGAGAAAAACCTCCAGCTATTCATTGTAAAATGCCATGGGAAAAACTAACGATAGGGATGCAGGGACAACGTTTAAAGTAGTCAGATGCATACAAACACATGTGCATGCACACACACATATTTCTATTTATCTCTCTCCTCTTCAGTCTCTTTACCTCTTCCTCAGTCTGTCAGCAGGGATAACTACAGAGGAAACCAGAAAAAGAAAATGGGAAAATGTCTGTGCAACCCATAGAGGGAACTCACTTGAAGAATCACACTTTTTCTTTCTTCCTTCTGAACTTCTGGTTGGTCATACAAAAGCCATCTGCACCCTGGATTAATTCATCCCTTAAGTCACTCCTTAAGTTATAATTAGGTCTGCCCAGTTTTAACTAGATGCCATGCTTCACCTCCCTCCCCTTTTTATCAGTCACTAAAAGTGAGCACTCAGGATGGCAACACACAGTCTGTCATTGACTCCTCCAGGGTACTGGCAGGAGTATGGTGGGTACTGTGAGGATGAAAGAAAAATGAGTGGTCTTCAGAATGACTAACTCTGAATCATTTTGTTGCTGTCTTCATCTCTGCATTCTGATCTCCTCCCGCACAGAAATCAGGAGGTAGCTATTCTATGACAGCCCAAGCGATCAAAATTTCCCAGAAGAGACAGAGAGCAGTATGTGATCAACAGAATAAACAGATATACAGGTGCTCTGTATAACACCTTTTCTTGCACTGAGATGCTTATTACCTACTGCCAGTCCCTACACTGGATGTAATCCTCAGAAAAGTAGCAGCAGGCAGAGAAAAAGAGGGCATCTGATATTCCTGACTCCCTGAAAACACATTGTTCTACAAGCAGCAGAAGCACAGAAATAAATCAGCAGGCAACGAGGCTTCAGGTTTCCCCTTTGTCACCCCACCATCCACCACAATAGCATCATCGCATCACCCTCAGTTCCCCGCACCTTCTCTCACATTCCCTCTTCTGATGCGCTCAGATTTTTGTCATGTTTCCTTACCCCCTGTAACACCTTTCATTTCGTTCCCTCCTCATGTCTTGTTTTGGCTAAGGAAGAGGCAGCCTGCATTGTGGCAGGTCCAGAGCTGCAAGCCTACCAGCTGGTGGACCAGCCCTAATGCCTTATCAGGGATGAGGAACAAGTTCTGTAGGAATTCAGTGTCTTCGTAGCTTCAACACTCCTGTCAAATGTGGTGGTTGCTGGCCAGGCAACCGAATGGGCAATGGCCAGACAGAATGATTGCAGAAGCATCATTTCCTTAGAAAACCAGACTAAAATAACACTATGTTTCCACACTAGTACAGTATGGCCTCAAGAGGTGTGACAACTGAAGTTGCAGGATGGCAGCTTTTCACTATGGGCTGTATTGCAAGAAACCCTTTGTAAAAAGAGAAGCAGAGCCAAAGACTATGGTATGAGAGACAGATAATTCAGCATCTTAGATCTGTACTGCATACATATGGTGATGAAGTACGTTTTAGTTAAAGGACAACAGAAATAGCAGCACCAGAAGGAAACCTTCAAAGGTGAGTAATTCTGTGCCACTTTGTTGAAGCATTACTCTCCACTGCAAAGGGAAGATTTCATCTAGTGCCGGCAAAAGAACCTAGATGGCTAGAACACAAAGGCAGGCACAGTGTCTCCCTTCTGCACCCTCAAACATCACTTCAGTATCAGAGCCAACCTCTGAACAGAAACTGCACAGGAAAGAGAAATAAATTATCTAACACAGTTCCAGATAGCAGAAAAATACGATGCAAAAGTAAGTTTCAAAACTAGCATGACGGCATGTTTCCAACTTCTGTTGGGTAAAGAGGTAGCATCTGAGGGGAGCCCCCAAACCCTCTGGCTATTTGTGGGTTCTATGAGACTCTTTGACTTGTCCCCAGAAATACTGCTGAGATTTAAAGAACTTATTAACAAAATTTGCATACAAAGAAATACATCCTTGAAATCTGCTTTCAACAGAGGACAGTTTAATCATTTTGTTTTGCTTTTTCCCAGTGAGCTGCACTGCAACAAACCACTCTCATTATTAGGTTTTCTTAGGTCACTAGTTACAGGCTGAAAATAATATATCACAGTATCACAGTATCACAGTATGTTTGGGATTGGAAGGGACCTCAAAGATCATCTAGTCCAATCCCCCTGCTGGAGCAGGAACGCCTAGGTGAGGTCGCACAGGAATGTGTCCAGGTGGGCTTTGAATGTCTCCAGGGAAGGAGACTCCACAACCTCCCTGGGTAGCCTGTTCCAGTGCTCTGTTACCCTCATTGAGAAGAAGTTCTTTCTCAAATTTAAGTGGAACCTCTTGTGTTCCAGCTTGATCCCATTGCCCCTTGTCCTATCATTGTTTGCCACTGAGAAGAGCCTGACTCCATCCTCATGGCACTCACCCTTTATATATTTATAAACATTAATAAGGTCACCCCTCAGTCTCCTCTTCTCCAAACTAAAGAGCCCCAGCTCCCTCAGCCTTTCTTCATAAGGGAGGTGCTCCACTCCCTTAATCATCTTTGTTGCCCTCCGCTGGACCCTCTCCAGCAGTTCCCTGTCCTTCTTGAACTGAGGGGCCCAGAACTGGACACAATATTCCAGATGGGGTCTCACCAGGGCGGAGTAGAGGGGAAGGAGGACCTCTCTCGATCTACTGACCACCCCCCTTGTAATACACCCAAGGATGCCATTGGCCTTCCTGGCCACAAGGAAACAGTGCTGGCTCATGGTCATCCTGTTGTCCACCAGGACCCCCAGGTCCCTTTCCCCTACACTGCTCTCTAATAGGTCATTCCCCAACCTATACTGGAACCTGGGGTTGTTCCTGCCCAGATGCAGGACTCTACACTTTCCCTTGTTAAATTCCATCAGGTTATTCCCCGCCCAACTCTCCAGCCTGTCCAGGTCCCGCTGGATGGCAGCACAGCCTTCTGGCTTGTCAGCCACTCCTCCCAGCTTAGTGTCATCAACAAACTTGCTGATAGTACACTCAATTCCCTCGTCCAAATCGTTAATGAATATATTGAATAATACTGGCCCCAGTACTGACCCCTGAGGCACTCCACTAGATACTGGCCTCCAACTGGACTCCGCACCATTGACCACCACTCTCTGGCTTCTCTCTTTAAGCCAGTTTGCAACCCACCTCACTACTCTATTGTCTAGACCACACCTCCTCAATTTAGCTGTGAGGATGCTGTGAGGTACTGTGTCAAAGGCTTTACTGAAGTCACGGTAGACCACATCCACCGCTCTGCCATCATCCATCCACCTTGTTGCATTCTCATAAAAGGCTATGAGGTTGGTCAAGCATGACTTACCCTTGGTAAAGCCATGCTGACTGCCCCTAATGACCCTCTTATCCCTGATATGCCTTGAGATGACACCAAGGATAAGCTGTTCCATTACTTTTCCAGGGACAGAGGTGAGGCTGACCGGTCTATAATTACCCTGGTCCTCCTTCTTGCCCTTTTTAAAGACTGGAGTGACATTTGCTTTCCTCCAATCCTCGGGCACCTCTCCCGTTTCCCAAGACTTGGCAAAAATGATGGAGAGCGGTCCAGCAATGACTTCAGCCAGCTCCCTCAGCACCCGCGGATGCATCCCATCTGGACCCACGGATTTATGGATGTCCAGACTATTTAATTGTTCCCTAACCCAGTCCTCATCGACTAAAGCAAACTCCTCCATTAACCTGGCTTCATCTGGGGGCTCAGGGGTACAGGGTTCCCCAGGACAGCCTCCAGCGGAGTAGACAGAGACAAAGAAGGCATTCAGCAATTCTGCCTTCTCTGTGTCATCTGCCACCAGGGCACCCACCTCATTCATCAGTGGGCCTACATTGCCTCTGGTATTAGTTTTATCTGCTATGTATTTGAAAAAGTTATTTTTGCTGTCCTTGACCCCTCTCGCCAGCTGTAATTCTAAGGAGGCCTTGGCTACCCTAGCTGCCTTCCTACATCCTCTAAGAGCAGCCTTATATTCCTCCCAAGTGGCCAGTCCCTGCTTCCATGACCTGTAAACTCACCTCTTCTGCTTGAGCATACCCAACAGATCCCTATTCAACCACGCAGGCCTTCTGGCTCCCTTCCTCGACTTCCTACGTGTGGGGATGCTCTGATCCTGAGCATGGAAGAAGCAATCTCTGAATGCAATCCAGCTCTCTTGGGCCCCTTTTCCTTCAAGCAGTCTTGCCCATGGGATTTCCCCCAGCAATTGCTTGAAAAGGCCGAAGTTAGCCCTGCCAAAGTCCAGGGTTGCAATTCTACTTGCTATTCTGTTCCTGCCACACAAGATGCTGAACTCCACCATCTCGTGGTCACTGCAACCCAGGCAGCCCTCAACCTTTACTGCTTCGACCAGACCCTCTTTGTTAGTGAGGATGAGATCCAGCAGTGCACCTCTCCTGGTCGGCTCCTCCACCATCTGCATGAGGAAGTTATCATCAATGCACTGGAGGAACCTCCTGGACTGTGGCTGGCTGGCTGAATGGTCCTTCCAGCAAACATCAGGGAAGTTAAAATCACCCACAACAACCAGGGCCTGTGACTGTGAGGCCACTCTCAGCTGCGCATAGAAGGCCTCATCAACTTCCTCAGTCTGATCTGGTGGCCTGTAATAGACACCTACAACAGTATCACCCCTGCCAGCCTGTCCCTTGATCCTGACCCATACACTCTCAACTCGTTCCTCATCCGCTCCTGGGCAGAATTTAGTACATTGCAGTTGCTCTCTCACATAGAGAGCAACTCCACCACCACGCCCGGCTGGCCTGTCTTTCCTGAAAAGGGCGTAGCCATCCATGACCACATTCCAGTCATGTGAACTGTCCCACCACGTTTCTGTAATTGCCACCAGATCATAATCTCCCGACCGAACATAGGATTCTAACTCCTCCTGCTTATTCCCCATGCTGCGCGCATTGGTGTACAGGCATTTCAGGAAGCGAGCAGAGCACACCAATTTCTCCCTAGGGGCACAGGAGACCACCCGGTCCTCATCTGTTTTAGAATGCTGCCCCACTGGGGCAAGCCCAACTACAACCCCATCCCGCTTCGAGCCTAGTTTAAAGCTCTCCAAATGAGCCCAGCTAATTCCTGCCCCAGCATCCTTTTGCCCCTGCGAGATAAGCCTTTCCCGCATAACACTGTCCGGACTGGAGTCTTATAAAACCAGCCATTATCAAAAAAACCAAAGCCCTGCCTGTAGCACCAGTCTTGGAGCCAACCATTTAGAGATTGAATTTTCCCATTCCACCCCACATCGTCACTTGAAGAGGGAAGGAGTGAAGAGAAGATCACTTGAGCCCCTGAATCTTTCACCATCCTTCCCAAGACCTTGAAGTCATTCTTCATTCCCCTTAGACTACGGGAAGCAACTTCCTCGCCATCTGTCTGGAAGACCAGCAGCAGGTAGTAGTCTGTCGGGTGCACCAGTCTGGGGAGCTCTCTAGCAATATCCTTGATCCGGGCTCCAGGTAGACTACAGACTTCCCTATATATATATATATATATATATATACACCCAGCTGTTTATAGAGAGAGCTTTTTGTAGCTTAAGTTATATAAATCATGGTAAAAAAAAAGTTTAAAGGATTAAAATCAGACTAGACAAAGCACTGAGACTACCCCAGGCAACAATCCCACACTGTCCAAGTAGGACAGCTGGCATTTAGCAGGTATTTTTACTCCCATCCATCTTCATTTTTCTGCCTCTCTATCTCCCATTTTTGTAATTGCCCATCCCATCCTGCACAGGAACGCACACAGGCTCACCCACTCACTCCCATTTCTTCTCTTGCCAAGAAGAGCATCCTGCGTGGGATTCAGTCATTTGTTGTCCACAGAACTTCTGGTGTGTGTCTCTCTAAATAGCTGACATCTGGAGGAGCTAGATGCTACTTATACCCTCCTCAGCACGATCAGATGCTGCTAAGGAACATGAACAAAATGCTTCATTTTAAAAATATCTTCTGTTATCCCCTCTACTTCTTTCTAACAGGGTTTTTGGGGGATTCACAGTCCACTGCAATTAGTGGTTGGCTTTCAAAGCCATTGTTCTTGGGGATGCAAAGAGACTAATATAAAAGTATATAGTGATAATAATCCATTACTTCTGCTGTCCAGCACTTCACTTCTATAACATACTTACTGTTTTTTAGGAAGAGTGCACCACTCTGGAAGGCTACTGCAGAGATAGGAACATGGATCAGGCACCCATGGTGGCACTGAAGTTCTTTAATTACTAGACCCCCCTTCCTTCCTCTTCATTCTTCAGCAGACACCTTAACTTTTATAGTGACTAAAACAAGGGTTTCACAGACTACAGATTTTCTAACTATACAAACATGTTTCTTTTAATGATTGTTTCTGCCTCACAAACAAATCAGGAGTCCACAATAACATGATCCTGTAATTAAAGACTGAAAGGAATGCAGGAAGGGGAAAATGTTACATTTACTTTCAGCACGCCTCAATTTTGAAAGCTCGATTTTGCAACAAAAACCAAAATCAGTCAGAGCAGGGTTGTTGGTGGCTTTTTTAATGTTCTCTCACGTATCTATCTATTCATGTGCATCTGTAATCGTTACTTCAGTGGAGTATGCCTTCATTTAAAAAATACAGCTAGGACATACGTGCCTTAAGTCACCCAGGGAAAGAAATACAAACAGCAAAGTGACAGATAGCACAGATGCACCTACATTGATTAAATTGCTGTTGCCAGAACACACAGACTGCAATCTCTTTCCCTTTTGGTTTATTCAAGGTAACTTGTCATTCTTCTCCAATCCTTTTCAAAGTGCTCTTGTTAGCAGGTTGCAAGAATTAAGTTAAGTTGACTCACCAATATTAATAGGTATCTCTAATTCAATAGCAACATGTTCAGAGAATGCCACCTGCCTTCTCTTTAAGCAAAAGATGCTGAAACACAGCCAACACTTTACCCAGCTTTTTCAAAAGCTAAAATTAGACACACCTGTTTTAACAGTTGTTTCAGCAGCTGGACACTGGGATGTGGATCAATAAGATTTACTCACAGCTTTCTCCCCTCCGAGCTAATAGTGCGATTTAAGTGCCTCGCCCCGTGTTCAGAGAAATTTGTGTTGCAGAGAACAGTGAGAATGAATCAAAAGAGGTCAGGGTGTTCCTCTTCCCCCTTGCTATAGCGCGAAAAAAAAATTGCCTATTCAGTAGACTACATGATCAAGATGTACTGGTCTTGATCTAGTAGTATATGAGGACAAGATCTTGAAACATATATAAACCAATGCAGTGACAAGCTGCAGGTATCATAAAACTGCAGGCTTGTGAGGTTTGTTCACTTCCATTCTCTACAATGAGTTGTAAATGCTGATGTCTAAAGCCAGCAACCAAATCCTGCCAACTTTTCCATTGCTGACCCTGGAGTAACCCAGCTAACATGCAAAACCCACTTCCCCAGCATCCAAAGCTCAAATGTCCCACCAGTTGTCTTCACATTCAGTGTGCACCTCCACTGCAGAAACCTATGGGGTGCTAGAAACAAAAAACACTGAGACATTATAGAAGAACTGACTGCAAAGTAAAAGAAAATATAAACTAAATCTTACTGAAATTACACTCTAAGTATTAGCTGGAGCTGTTTCCAAGCTTCTGTATCTGACCAAGTTGCTTGAGATTCCCAATACCTTGTCCTAAAAGCAAGAGGCAATTTCCTAAAGTTTCCATATTTCACAATCCAGTTCTGTTTGCCTTTTTTCCTGAGGCAAAATCAGTTTATGCAGTGCTATCCAGAGGCACTTATTCCCAGCCTAGTGGCAACCCCTCTAGTGTGACTGTGCGACCAAGTGCTAAATAGGATCAGTGAAATAATCTGTTATGAAGAAGTGTCCAAAAACAGAAGCACCATGAATTTGTATTGCAACTAAGAAAAATATACTAGAAAATTCTCAAGACAATTCTCAAAGTTACAGCTGGCCCTGTAGTCTTAGAGCTCCCACATAATCAGAAGCCATAAATTCCCAGACATTAATACACTCGTGTATGTAAAAGGAAATATCTCCCAGAGCATGTGCTCATCTATATGCTCCCCTGGGATGAGCACCTGTGTGTTTTCAAAGAAAAGACACATGCACATTCATCTGTATGAACCCAGACAGGTAGCAGGCAAATCTACCCAAATCATTTATAACATACAAAAAATATGCAAGCATACAAACATGACTACACAGCTCTATAGCCAAGGGAGTGGATGCCTCAGAGCACACTGTACATAATCAGTTCCCATCAAATACACCTCAGATTTTCCCTGTCAAACAGAAAAGGGGCGGCAGGGAGAGAGACTACTCGGTTGCCAAACTGAGTAATAAAATGCTCATCAAGAGCATTTCTGATGGGATCTAAAGATGCTTGGAGAAGTGGGGCCATCACAGTCAAACTGCACCAGTTGAACTCAAGAGCATTGAAGACAGAGAGACGCACTGACACAAAGACTTTTGCCCCGTGTTTTTCTGGGAAATAATGAACAAAACCTTCAGTGATTACTCTGTTATACCTGCTGGCCCTGCTCTCAAGTCTGTACTAGACAGAAGATGCTCTTCTCTTTCTTCAGATTAAATGCGTAAAAAGTCATCAGAGATTGGCTTGATAATTATCTTTCCTCATTAGAAAGTGAGCGCTGGACCTGACTGAATATGACTCCTCTGTCAAGGCCCTTTGTGGGCTGTAATAGTACTCACCCAACATCAATGGGCACAACACTTAATGTGAACAAAACAAAGCAACATATATCAAGTAATCCTATCTTTTTATTTGCTTTTTCCTCTTCTAAGCCTGCTGAGTGAGGTGGGAAGGTGCCAAATTCCTTTTTAACTTGTATAAATGCATCTAAATGTCACAGCAGAGCTTTGTAAAGTGAAAAGCTTTCAAAATGCTTTTATCTTCATATCTAAAATTGACTGCTCTTTTTTTTAATTAAAAAAGCACACTCTTTCAGACCACTGCCCTTCACCATTCTTGGGGCCACCCAACTGCAGCAATCCACAGCAGCGCTCCCAGTGCCCCCTTGCAGCAGCATTCACCACAGCACAGGGTACAGCTTTGCCTGGGGAAGCCAGGAGGGAGGGTAAACACATAGGTAAAGACAAGGCTGAAAATTCCTCCAGCTAAGGGATGTGCAGGCCTAAGGTATCTTTCTGTGACAGAACAGATGGGCTCCCTCATTCACTTTTATAAATGTGTTTCAAATATATTAATTGCTTTGTTTTTTTATTATTAGCTTGAGCTTGAAGGCAGTGACTAATCCTTAAGAGCTGTGACCCCAGGGACTGCAGCACCACCACAGAAAAGGCAGTGCCAAGGCCTTCGCAAAACACCAGCCCTGCCGCACAGCGCAGCTGGAACAACTTCGTTTAACAAGGGTGAGTGGGAACAGCTCAAGCTTCCACACTGGTGCTCATATAGATATGACTTTCATAGATGTGCCATGCTGAGAAAGACGGTGGTAAATCGTTACGGGAGCAGTGTGGTAACAGATGGGGGCAGACAGTCCTGGCTGTCTACAAACTGCAGAATTAGCGAGAAGTGCGGAGTCTGACTGTGCTCAGTGGCCACAACAAATCAGCTCCCTCCCTTTTAGTATGACCAACCATGGTTCTTTCATCATCCCAAAGGTCACTCCTATCTCCTCAGTCTGGCTCATTCCTCAGTGTTTTCAGTTTAAAAAAAAAAGAAAAAATCTGGACCACAGATTGCATTTCTGATTTTACCAGAAAGATGTTAGGAGAAGCATCCCATTTTGTTTTTTCTGCAGCCAAGTATAGGGCTCAGAGAAATTATCACATCCTATGGCCTGTTCAACAAAACATGCTGCAAACTGGTGTCATTATGCAGCAGTGGGGGCAGAACGGTGTTAATACATTGCGGTATCCCACACCACTGTCAGGTGAGATGTGTGGTCCCAAAATGGGATAGAATTTAATCAGACAGAACTTATTCTTCAAATCATCATATAATCTACAAGACAGTGCAACTTAACCCATAAGGGCAGAATCAGTTACCAAATTTAGGGATCTGGCATCACAGAAGGGGAACCTCAGATTCACTGCAAAGCAGCTCTCTGCAAGCAATCCCTGAGCATGATCCCACTGCAACCTGCTCCACTCTTGGGCCCCTTCTCACACCCAGCTCAAGAAAGTCCTTCTACACTGCAAAAATGAAGTATCACAAAGGGAATTTTCCCTCTTCACCATGTGTCACAGTCTGCCCACTCCCAAATACAACTGTGGGCCTTGAATTCCAGGCTGCAGTCTAGAAGCTTAAGCTACTAAAACTACCAGCCCTTGAGGTGCAAATCTGGGAACTGCCCCCCCCCAGTGTAAAAATAATAATTTTTAAATTATTACTATTTTTATTTTAACATACTAGAATTTGTTTTATTTGCCTTTTTCTTTTAGATTTGGGGAAGGGGAGGGGGAATTCTGGGATGCTTTTTCATGCTTTCATCTGTAATAGCTAGAAAATTTCTTTCCAGAAAAATTAAATGAGCAGACACAACGACACACCATGTGCCTGCAGAAACTAAGATTTTAAAATACGCATCAGACACCAGTGGCCTCAAAATTAAATTATGCACTAGCAATAAAAAGACATTTTACGTTTAAAAAACAACCCCAATTCTTTATCAGGGAACGTTTCAAAATATGTTTTCTGTAGAGGCACAACCAGGTGTTTGCCAGGCAGATGTAACAGAATGCTACTTCACTGGAGCAGTGTTTAACTGCTGTGGTCATTTATATATGCATTTATTTGCCTTTGGAGTAAGAAAATGAAAAGCTAAAGTAGAGTTGTTTTGTAGCCTCACTTAGAGTTACTAGCCTTCTCATCTAGATAAAACTTGGGTAGGCAACAGTGCTCTCCCTTGCACTGCCTCAGCTTTCCTAAAACTAATTGCTCTCTGGGAATATGACTAATTTCCTGTGTCTCCCCTCTCCTTTGACCTCATTCCCTTTTTTCCTTCCATGTCTCCCTGTTTCATGGGCTGCAATGGGACAAGGAGCAAGAGTAGCACACACATAACCTCATCTCTCTACCTTGTTGCTTGCATCATTTCCCAATCCCAGGAAACAGTCCCTTTTCTCTACTGCCAGCTGGCACCTTATTTGCATAAGGATGAACTATGGAGCCATGTTACCCCTCCTCTTCTGCAATACCACAGTCTGCTGATGAGCCCGAGTGCTTTTAAACAGGGTTATGCTTTCTCTCATGCCCTCTTGCAAGCGTGGTGCTCTGCCAGGCGGCTGCAGCACGGATGCACTGAATGCTGAATATTCCCTGCGCAGCAAGCCACCAGGAGCTCCCAGGGGGAGGCACATCCCAGCTCCTGCAGCTAAAGCCTGGCAAAAAGAATAAGCTCTCCTGCTGCCTTGAAAATGATGGATGTACACCAGAGGCTTTGCACAACCTACAGCCATATGATCCCCCCCGCTGTCCTCTGGAACTCTGTACACAATATAAATTGCCACACAAAGAAACACGCTCAATAGCACTGACCTGAGCGCTACCTATAATAGAACAAGCAGTAATGTAAAAGGTAATGTAACACCAGCACACAGGATCAACTTTTGCTTGCAGGGTGTGTTTACATGTAAAGTCTACATATTTATATATTAGACTCATGGCTGGCACATTCAAAAAGATGGCACAAGATAACCTGACTTGTTCCTTTTGGATAGGATTAAAAGCTTTGACATTGGTTCAGTGCTTCTCGAGAAAAAAAAAAACAAACAACTGTTTCTCCCACAGTTCTCGAGAGACAGCAGGTTCTAGTCTAGATGGACATGGCAACAACAGCCCTTCTTTTGGCACTACTGCTCCAAAAGGAGCTCTATAAAATTATACATATTTTCTCACCTTCTAGGAATTAACCATATCAAATATGCTTGACTTTCTGATGAGAAAGAAGTATTGGGTTTTTTTTCGAACTGTCAAGGCTTAAACCTGAGAGAAAAAATCAAAGTCATACCCAGCAGGAAAGACTATATTACAAAAACTATGCTATTTAACCTTAGCAGTCCCCTTGCAAAAGTAGCTATAAGAACCCCTGGCCAGCGTGATCCCAGCAGCCCACATATAATTCACCTCCATGATGTCCTCAAGCAAGGGGTATGCATTTACAATAATTCGCATACTAAACACAATTTGTAGCCTGCTAGCAATAAGAAGGCACATAGCTACTGAAGGTTAAGGATTAGCACAATATTTTTTGTGTTAGTTTTGCCAGACATTCTGGTAAACCTCTGGTTTCCTGGAGAAACGGCCTGACAAGATAATGTAGTACCACTGACATCTCATTTTCTGTATGCTCATTAATTTGTTCTGTTAACACATTTTATTGCAGGCACAAATACTTGGTTATATTCAGCTAACTTTTCAAAAGTTTTGTAAATCCCTCATCAGTTACAGAAAGAATAGGGTTTGCTGGTTAATAATTTGTGCCATATTCACACAGGATATCCAACCATGCAGCGGTAGCAAGAAAAGACCTCAGAGTTTCCTGCTGCAAATCTACCACCTTCTGGGCCGCAGAAGACCTGATCTCCCTAAACCAAGCAACATGTGAAAACGCCAACGTGCTCTGATCAGCTCTGGGTCTGTTCAGTACAGCAGCTGAACACTCAGTTTTATTCTGCAATGAATGCGTAACCCTGAAAACATACAAAAATAATATTCCAAAATCCACAACTCCACAAATAAATTGTGTACGACATAGGAATAGTTTATATTTGTACAATATACAGTATTAAACTATTCCAAAGGAATTTAATGCCACGGGGTACATAGAAAGCAAGTATGAATTACCTCCAATGTCCGGAGAGCAGAGCTGAGGCAGTGAGAGACAGAACAGACTGTCAGGGTGGAGCACCCTCTGTTACCGGCCCCAGCCACCCGACTGGATTCTCTCCCATCCTAACCAACAGCAACCACTATTATTTTTAATATTATTAATTTCTAGGCATAAATTTCTGCACAAATACAGCATAAAAGCAGTCCCTGGTTTTCACTTGTGTATGTTTTGTTACAGCCTCTAATTACATGATCACACACATGACTCTTTTTGACGTTACCATTCCTTCATTCAGCACACAGGATGAATAACGCCTGTTGAAGGTGCCATTACTTGATACTTTGTTTTATCTTCATTGCTCCATTTGTGGCCCCTCCTGCACACTGTACTAACCCATGGGCTTTTCTGTGATGCCACTCAGCAAAGCACTGGACTGTTTTGCAAAGACTAATTACTTTTGACAACCCCTTTCTAAGGCGATAGGCTCATTTTATGAATGTAGAGCTCAGGAACAGGGGAATTAAGTCAAAGTACTCACTAGTATTGAATGTGCAAATTCAGACTGCAAATTCTGATTACACAGAGTGTTTAGCACCTTATGACACCTTACGCATTTGAATCACATTTAGCACTGACTCGATTGTTGTTTTCAGGGCTCAATATTGTTTTCATCCAAGCTATACCATCTCAAGTTGGGGACTGGAACACAAAGAACATATAATTCAGGGATGGCCTGAGGAAAAAAAAAAAAAAACTATTTCAATAACTTACCCAGCATCCTACCATGACCCTTAGTTGATGTTTTGCTCAAGAACCCTCCCCACCTCATCCACTACCCATTCCACTTGACTAAAATTGAACCAGGCATCCTATGTAAAGGGCAGTCACTTCGAAAGGAGATCCCCAATTTGAGCTAGAAACTCTTCCTTTCTGTGCAAGGCATGGAGAGAAAGTGATAGAGGAGAAATAATGAGTGAAAACGTTACCAAAGATTGCATCATGAAGCCCATACCAAAGGAGAACAAAGTTGACTGATACTAATTTTTAACTGCCTGAATTTGGATTCTCCCCTGTCCTTTCAGACTTGTTAAATACCAAGCAGTTGTAGAGTTTGTATAAATATTGATGTATATATAGATATATTTGTGAATATGGACATACAAACATATACATACACACATAAAAACACATAGCATACTCTGAAACTTATTTAAACTTTCTGTGAGAACCTTCTGATTTAAAGAGATGCTACCATATCCACCAGCATTTCTGGTTTACATTTTTTATTGAGCAAATCTAGAACTGAAAACTAGATTTCCTTCAAATTCCCCTACCTGCATGATGTGAGGAAATGAAAAAGCCTGTCAGCAGAAGTAATGTGTTTAATACCATGCCAGCCCTAAACATCAGTAGAGATTTCTGTGTATTGCAGATAATTCTATCACCAAGCCATATTGCTCTGTGATGTGCTTTTATCTTTGCTGTAGGATAATATCAATATTTCAAGCATGAGCAAGAGAATGTTTTATGAGATTGATGTGGGAAAATACAGTGACAAGTACATAAAAAAGGGCAGAGAAAAATGCCAGGTAGTCATCATAAATGCCTTCCATTCCCACCAGAATTCCTCTAGTTTATCCAATTCTAATCAACAAGTTGAGGTCTACTGGGGCCCCAGTGACTTTGATTACATTTTCAGTGCTGAAGAAGAACAACAAGCAAAAGAGAGAACAGATAATGGGAGGAGGAAGCTGTCACCTACATCCTAGAAGCCTATGAAACCTTTACAGGCCAAAAAGTCCTATTTTGTTAAAGTTTAAATTAAAAAGAAATTATTCATAAAATAATGAAATAGAATGGAGAAAAATTAGTATTAAGTCATTTGTGATACTGCACACATGCCTGGTAAGGGCTAGGCCATGCAGTGCAAATATTCCCAGGGAACAACCTCTGCAAATCCATGATGATGCCTCGAGCAGGCAGCTCTTTGGGCACTGCTGGAACCTGAGTATGGAAGTGCCCAAACAAGAAATTTTTCTTGTATGGCTCTGGCTGGGTGAATTATTCACCTTTTGTCTACTTCGGCAAAGAACACAGCTCTTCTGAAGAAAAACTCTCAGTTACAGATAGAATTACATCAAGAAAAAAAGGTGCTTTTCCCCAGCACAGCTAAGTGACTATCTGTGCCCCACCATGGCACAAGATCTAAGCTTGTTTATATAAGCTCTGCCTGTAACTCTTCTGGCAAAGCCACCAACATAGACCATTTGTCATATTGTCTTATTTTGCCTCTAGGGCTTGCAGTTCCTCCCAGTTTGACAACACAACTGATGACTATTACTTAACCCCTTTCCACATTAACACTGCAGCTGTTAAGCCAAACTGATGGTTTAGAGCAATTTGGTGTTAGCTACCTCAATATTTGGGTGTCGAACAAGAGAACCCTTAGAGGAACCTGAATTTCAGAAGCAGCGTGGTCAGTACCCTCTACAACCAGTTTTAAAACTCAGTTTCAAATCATGAAAATTGAGGTAACTAAAACCACTAGTTATGTATATCTTGACTGTTTTGATGAGAAGAAAAAGGAAATCTTGCAACACAATCTTTTCTAAAGTGCCCTCCAACTCTACTGTCCCCTTATCTCTGACTCAACATGCGGTCCCTGGGGACATTCAGATATTTTTTAGTCCATCTGGAACAGTGCTCATTTCAAAGCCAATTTGAATGAAACGCCTAAAAATCTCTTTGAAAATAACTTGCATAATAAGCACTGTACCTTTTATGATGCTACATTATTACCAAGCAGTAAATTCATTTGTTTTCCCAAATCCCTTACCAACTTCTCTTAAATACATAAATAAAATGGGGGAATTTCAGTGGATATTATTTCACAATATGTGGAACTGAGGCATTTTAATAAGAAATGCACCTCCAAGCTAAGAGGTATGAATTGTACACCAAAGGGAATGGCTTAATACACTGTTTAATGCTATCATCAAAACTGATGATAACATGACGGCTTTTATACATTTTAACGTTTCTTAGAGCTGGGAAAAATGAGAATGACAACCATATTTGTATTAGCTAAATGTCAGAAGTGACACTGAGCCAGCCAGGTGGCACATAGCTTCCACAGAATTCCCTCTCCTTGAGCAAAAAATATTACCTGAACAGAGAGATCTAGGGATTTCCTCTAAGACTGTCCCTCAGAGAGGATGTCTGCCTCTCCTCATGCAGAATGACCCATACCGACCATGTCCTCACATTACATCCTCTTGCTCCTGAGTACAGTGTGTATTTTCAAAAGCTTTGACATGTAGTCAAGGTATGGCATGTTGGTAACAGCATTTGAAACAGGAGCAAGATGAACAGGATGGTCCTGTCCACCAAGGAACAACCAATGATCAGCAGGAGTTCTAAGTACCTTTTTCTGGGCAGGGAGATATGCAAGAGACCACACAGCTGCAATCAGCATAAGCTCTCTATGCAAGAACCTGGACAGACATCCTGAAGCACAGGTGGATTAGTCAACAGCATCACGAAGGATGAAAATAACTCTTTCAGGAGAGGAAAAGGAAAAAAAAAGTTCCTTCCTTAGCTATAGCCTTTCTAGAAGGACCTTGCCAGAAGAAAACAAACGAACACACACTATATCACCTACGATTATACAGAAATTCTTCTTTTGGGAGTGTATCCTTTCTTTACAAAGAGGTAGTGGAGACCAGTAGTGCAAAGGCAGCAGCCCACTGCAGACTACCCAAGCCTCGATGCCTCTCCCATTCCCAAAAAGTAGGAGGGGAAGACTGGTATTTTCTGAAAGCTATCCTGGATACCCCTGAGGAAGCTGCGTGAGCCCAGGACAGCCATACTAGCAAGTTTTTCATTCTCATAGTCTCAAGGATGGGAAGATTGGCAGGGCCTATATGGGGATTCTCAGGAAAGGATACAAGTATGAGGCACTGGCTGTACCAGGGGAGGCTGAGGAAGTGATGTTGCACTGGCTTTAATTAGTCCCAATTGTAAGCCTTATTTTCATGGTCTCAGAACCCTATCAGGCTTGTGATACAGGACCGAGTGTGCTCACACAGCACATACCTGTTTACTGTATTCCTACAGACTCAGGTTGACCAGATCAGTTCTAACTCTTTGAGATACCGTTGTAAAAGGAGTGCTTTCAGACATGTAAAATTCGCCTTTGAGTGTCCTGTAGCAGGTCTGTGTCTAAATTGTGCAGGCCCTAGCAAAAAGTATTAGCTTGTACATAAATGTTTTCTCTTGCTTTTTCATTCTTCCAATGAAAATGAAGTCCCCAGGGTCCTGTTAACTGCAAGACTGCTTGCACTTGTCAACAGAAAAAGGTTTTACACCTAACAATAAAGTATTCTGGCACTTTACAATTTGTTCTTAGCTCTATAACCCTTAAGAGGGATGCTGGCACTTTTACACATTCACTGAGGCTAAATGGGGAAACACCTGAAGCCATACTGCGCCCACTTTCTGAAGTACAGAGACTTCTACTATTCCATGGTACACAATTACCTTCTTGAGAAGACAGCACCTCCCAATAATCAGGGAGCATTTTCCAAGTCAGTGTTTGGACATATTAAACAAACAGAAAAATTTCTTGTTTCTTTCTCTTACGCCGGATTCCTGGCAGAACAGCAGTTCCCCTTCTCCACCCAAACAAGACCTCTGGTTTCCATGGCAGTGGAAGAAAATCTAGGCTTAGATGGTATGGGAGAAGACATGTGAGGGAAATTTCCATGAGGGAGCATATGCCTGACATAGGTTCTCATGAAGACCAAACACACAGGCCATTTGTGGCTACTGAGCTGAAGTGTTCGCATCTCCCTTTCCTCTTGATGGAAAGTATGTTTTCTGCACGGGAAAAGTAAAAAAGCAAACAGTTTTTCCAGGTTGGAGTTGAAGGTTGGTGTTTTCTCTTTATCTCCTTTCATAGCTGAAGACTCTTGACCAAGTGTTTTCATATTAAGATATGTTTGGTGAAAGGGTCAGGAAAGTGTAGCGCAGCTTGATGTTTAACCCTAGCACAGGGATGAAGAAAAAATAATTTTCAGGAGTTTAGGCAGTGGGGTTTTTTAAAATGTACCACTTCTTAGTTCTGAAGTACCTGTGCATGGAGGGGCAGAAAGGGAATGCCACACGCAATCTGAGTTTCTGAGCTGCTCTGTCCTCTTCTTACTTCCCTCTGCACACACCTCAGCCCTTCCTCCAGTGTTCCTGTGAATTCTTAGACCTGGCTTCTCCCAGAACTGATCTGCATTTCCTTAAATATTTGTACAAAGATTTACTCCAATGTAATTATCTTCATAAGATTTACAGCCATAGGATTGTTTTTTTCCACCAAGTATTAAGACACAACACATTTTAGATCCAGTTATTCTATACCTAAATAATAAAGAGCTGGTATTTTGATATTATCCTGTCTTAACTGAGTGTATAGAGTACCCCATAAGGATTTAAAGCTGCTTCAGGAAATTAATATCTCAGACTTATAAATACATTTCTTTTCTCATACCTCTAAAAGGCTTTCCCCTTGAACTTGTTTGTAGCTTTAAGAAAACCCAGCATATTACTTCCTAGCTGTGTGCTATGAGCACATAAGCACTGTATCAAAGCTGCAAGTTTCACAGGATAAGGGTTGTGGTGTGGGGTTTTTTGTTTGCTTGGGGTTTGTTTTTTAAGGTTGGTTTTGTTTGTGGTTTTGTTGTTGTTTTTGCTTTAAAAAAAAACAAACACAACACAAACACAACCAAACAACAACAAAAACTTTATTTTGATCTTAAAACCATATGTGTAATCAAGCACTACACTTCGAGCACTGACCCGGCCAGAGTGTTGCTTCTCAGCTCTGCCATTGTGTCACAACTGATCTCTAACTCCTCCATCTCTGGGTTATTCATTGCCTCTCCTCATGCTTATCTGCTGGCTATTTATAAATTAAACTCCACTCTCACTGATTTCACTAGCCTCCCTGAAAGAGGGTCTAAATTTGCAGAATAAAATGCTGAAGTTACACAAACACTCCCCAAACTGGAGAAAACAAACCCCATCTCAGAAACAGCAAAGTTACTGTGGATATTCAGAGTATTTCCACTTGGGGCTATTCTAAATATCGCCATTTGATGCAGCCATTTTGAACTTCCAGCAGGCATGAGGGGACAAACTAGCTTACTGAGAGTCATTTGCACATACGATGATAAAGTCCTGACTTGCAATATATTGGAAAAGCAATCACCACCAGTAGGTGGTTTAGCTTCCCGCAGCTTCAGAAAGCCTGCGCATAAGTGACTGGAGGCTGAAAATCCCTAGGCGTCTTATAGCCATACTCTGTCAGAAATAAGCCCCAGGGACCAGATCCTCAGGTCATCATATTCCCATTGCCTTTGGGAAGTCTTTCTAATTTATACCAGCTGAGGAATCAGCTTTTATATGTATGGCCTCCATAAATCTCTTCCTACGATGCCTCAAATAAAATAAGAATGATAAAAAAATCTAAAAGTGTATGAGTGCGTGAAAAGGAAGTGAGTCCTGCTCTGTCTCATACCATTAAGAACCTGAAGAAGGCAAAGTTTGGAATAGTGGCTTCAGATCCACCCCAATACACAGAGCAAAACCTGGCCAAGGCAACCTCCAGAATTAGGAGCACAACTCTTGGTCTATTTTCTTACCTCTGTTACCCTTTCTTCCTGACCTTGGGTAAGTTGATTAAGATTTCTTTTCTAAGTTTCTCTAACTGTGGTATGACGCTTTACCTCCTGTAGAGGTTGTGGTGCTTAATTGGCCAATATCTCTCAAACACTTGAAGGGGTTTGGATGAAATATGTTGTGCAAGAGAAATAATTAAAGTCAATGGAGCTGTGACAACTGATGCTAGCTGAGGATCTTCCCCCTGGTGTTTAATAGGATGAGAAGAAGGCTTAGTTGAAATGACAGGAAGCCAGAGAGACATTTGGTGGTAATAAGATCATAAATGAGTCAAAGGGGTTACTATTTACTGTGATAATACTCAGCATTTTTCATCTTCCAGGCACTCTATCAGCACCCATTAATTATCAGACCTCCCCCTAAACAGAGATCTGTAGCATGTTCCCCATTATCAGATGGATGATGTGACTTATTCAACAGAACAAGATGTGAGAAATCAACTTTGAGCACCTGGCTCCTAAGCCTATTCTCGGATCTCCCTTTCCACCACTCTTCTGCTAGGTGCACATTTCCTTTTGTTTCAATGATGAAAACCCATTCTCTGCCCCTTTCTCTGCAAGCATTCCTGCCTAATGCTCTGATAGATACTGCTCAGATTCTCTTCCTTAAACTTCTCAAAGCTCGCAGGCAGAAAGCAAAGCTGAGTGGAATGCTGCTGGACTGAGCAGCTCTCCTTGTCTCAACAGCCCCTTTCCTCAAGTACCAAGAAAGAAGTAACAGTATTTGCTCTTGCAAATATCTTTCATTGTTCACTCTCAGTCCCACACAGCACCTGGCCGCTCCACTGCAACCTCTCCTCTCAGAAGCAGTTCTTATAAGAATATGCCAGGACAGGGTCTGTCACTTCAGACTGTCTATTGCTTATTGCAGGAAGAAATCTGAGACCTGCTTAAGCCCCTACAAAAAATTATCGTCATTCCTTCAGCTCGCGAAGATGCCTGCCATTGGAGGATGCAAGGCCGAGGTTACGTAAGTGCTGGCTAGATCCAGCTGTTTGCAGAGAGCCTGGTCACAGCTGCTCCACTCTGCTCCCACCCCCCACAGTAATGGGTGCCAGGCCAGGCTTTTGGGTGCTCAGTCTGAGTAACAGACTCAAGGAGAGTCTCCGCGGATTAGTTTCTGTGTGGAAGGAATACACGTATTTCAATCAGTACCCTTCTTGAAAATACAAAAGCATCATACTGTGCCTGGATGCTGCTGTGCTGAAGTGTCCCAGCAGATGGAAGAGTAACATAAAATGGGACAAATCATTGAAGTGTTATAATGTTATAAATCTGCAACAATCCCAGAGAATGCAGTTTATATTAAAGACTTCCACTGCTGCTTAAAACAACCATGCTACAGCAACATTTGGGGTAATCAGTCTTGAATGCTAGTGATTTTTTTTATTCCATAAGTGGAATACTCTAGATTTACACTCATAGAACTGAAAGTAGAGCTTTGGCTATATTTGCTCTATTCAAACAAGAGCCCAAAATGGGATGGAGGAGAAAATATAAACCACTACCTAATCAAACCTCAGCATTCACTTTAGGTAACACCACAGTGAGCCACATTTGCATGTATTATTTCCTGACTATCTATCTATAGCAGGCTTGGCACAAGGCAAGCAGGCTTTTTTCCTTTACAAAAATAAACAAAAACACTTGCCATAAAAGTGCATATTATGGTCCATATTACATTTGAGGCAATAAGGAAATAAAATGAGTATATGTGACTGGATTTTTTTTCCACGTTTTTAACTGAGCAGAAAGGTAATTAAAGCCACATATTTGCACTTGCTGATACTTCCATACTTTGATGGTAACATAACACTTTGGGTTCATCTCTATTTTATATATTGAAGAGAGACAGTACATCACACACAAAAACTGTTAAGTTTTTCCTATTGAGATGGCAGTCACATCCACCTAAAATATTCTATGAGAAAAAGACATTATTATTTTTGTGCTCTTTGATTACTAAAATGTAAAATTCTAGACATTTGGTTTGGATGTTAGGTTCTTAAGCCACTGAATATCATTTGTTATGCACAAGGGAACTCCCTGATAAAAGTTTAACTCAATGCCAACAGATAGGGTTCAGCTAGAAGAGAATCTGACACTGACTCCCTCTATTACCTTAGGAAAATCTCTTATTTCTTGTGTTCTTCCAGTGGGAGCTATTAGAGTCAATTCACTAACATATACAAATGTGATTTAAGACCATCAGACAGAAGGCCTTAAAGAAAAAGCACTGTCCTCACAGATTTACATTAAATTATCTTAACAAAGTGAATGCTTTGCTATCTTTAGTTACAAAGTAGAAAAAAAAGGTATGCAGGGAGAGTCAGGCTATCTGATAACTAACACAGCAGGGAGATCTGTGACAAGCAGATGAACAGATTCACAACAGCTAAAACTTCAGAGGCTTTATGCAAAACTACAGGTGAAAACAATGACATGTTTCATTTAGAGGCTTGCTCAGAGCTCATCTTCTAATATTGTTTATCTGAAAAAATAGGAGAGAGAGAAGGTAGCAATTACCATTGGGGAAAACATAAAAGGTAACTGCTGTGTGTGTGCCAGGCATTGGGGAAAATTACTACTTTGTCTTTAGCACAGAGATGAGATTCTCCCTGCAGCCAAACATAAGCTATACTATAAATGCAAAGTCCATCTATATTCGACAGGAAAAGGTGAGGAATTCAACTGGATCAGAAACAAAACTATTCATGAGGTATTTTGGACAGTGAGGTTTTGCTACCAGTCTAGGCTGCATACAGCAGCTTACCAGTGACTTGGGAGAGATGGCAGTGCCATCCATATTTTGGGAGCTCTAGCAGGTTAGTGACAGGAATTACTTGGGATGACGAGGGAAAGCTGAGCAGTCACAAGCACAAGGGACATAGTCTCAGTTGACACTTTGCTTCTTCAGGGTGTATTTAGATGAAAGACAGTCCTGTGCTCCCAAATGAAAACAGTGTATTTTTCAGCTTGGGAACAGATTCCAGGATTTTCCTTTTCCTTGGCAGCAATGATCTGGAATGGCCTATGGTGATCCAGTAGGCATATCCCAAATAAAATGATGGCTTATTGAGTACATGAGCCTTCTGCCTGGATTTCTCTATATGACTGCTGAGTTGGAGGGAAAGACCTTGACAATCAGTAGGAAAAAAAAAAAAAAAAAGGCAGCACAAAAGCCCAAGGGAAATGGAGCTAGACTGTAATGAGGAAAAGGAATAGATAAATGCGAAGCAGTGCGCAAGTAGCACTTAAGTCTGTGTGAGGTTAACACTCACCACTTACTCCAAACTAAATAAATGCTGCCTGGGGACTGCGATTAGAGCTGGCAGCTCAGGGGAGGTAGCAGCTCCTCAAAGCTGGAGCCAGGAGGAAGCCCTGGGAGCTCAGCAGCGCAGTGCACATTTTTGAGCGCTAGCCTCATCTGACTAAAGGGAACATGATGTTCACAATAAGGGTGAAAGCACTCCTCTCCCCTACCACATCCATCTAATGCAGTGCCATCACACTGCCAGGCTGTGCAGAGATGTCATGTCATTCTGCCACATCACCGTCAGGGAGCTTCAGTGCAAATGGAGATGTCACGTGTCCTGTCCAACCTGACCACCTCCTTTAGACAACAGCTTGAATGCCTCCTTCCCTCTGTACAGTCCCAGCTCAGAGACAAATGAGCAGGTAGCCAAATGCAGACCAAAATCCTCTTCTGAATACTCTGCCTCTTGTAATACCTCTGCTTTTTTCAGAAGCAGGTATTGGATAAGACTGCTCAGGCACAGCCCATAGTCAGAAGTGGCAGTCAAATTATTCATTTACTTGTTCTGATTCTTATTACATTCTACCTCCAGGTATGTAATCAGGCTTTTATTCACCTAACTGCTTTATCCTCTAACAAGCTATTCATCTGAAGAGTTTTCGCTGCAGGATTTCCACTGTAAGGATATTTTTTGTTGTGTTAGAGAAGGAATTCACTGCTTCAGTGCAACACTTTTGCTCATTAAAAATAATTTCCCAGTGAGTTTGGTTCCAGTAGCTCTTCAGTCATATTAGAGGCCCTGTTGCAGCATTAGCTCCAGAGAACTTGCTAAAGACCAAGAGGGAAAATGAAACAGAGAGGAGAAAACAAGAAGCTTGAAGGGCAAGACAGGTTGCTGGCAAATTATAAGCAAGCCCAGACATGCTGCTGTCCACTGGGGTACTGTTTCTGACAGCCCTGGGAAATGTGTTTGACCGTGAAGTCAGACTGTGTACCCTCACGAGAATTTCTCCCCTACTCTCAAATACAGCTATCTATGTATTTTTGCTCTCACCTCACTTTCTTCCATGCTCACTTCCCCCTTATACCAACCTTGGGTTTTTCCTTTACTACCACATCTCCTGTGCTCAGTATAAATGCTTCAAAACTTGCTTTCCAAGCATAGACTCTTCCCAGTGTTCAGGGAAATTTGGTACAGGGGAGCCTATAGTTTATAGCAGCAAATTCACTAACAGGAGCACACCGCCCTGGAGAGATAGCATGTTCAGCTGCCAGTGAGTTCACTTCAGCTTCTTTGCTTTCAGAGCAGGCAGCTGCCCCATCAGAAAGTTGTGTGTGTGTGGCGTGGGGCAGGCCTGCAGCAGCCTCTCTGTTACAGTCTGTAACACAAATTGACAACTTTCAGTGTAGCTCCCTGTTTTCACATAAATAAGAGAGCTGGCACAGTCTGGAGGTGAAGAAAGATGATTTGAAGATGCAAAGCATGTTAATCTCCCCTCTTGTGACTTAAGCATAGGTAGCAGTCAATGATCTATTTCTGATATACTGCATAAATAGTGAGTCATTATTCAGTGAAGCATCAGCTCAGACAAACACAGGAAGAAGCAATGTGCTACTTTTCATTCAGTGGGCTAATTTCACCTCCGATCTAAGTCAAAAGCCTTCCTGAGGCTCTTCCTCAGTTGAATACAACTTTGTTGTAAAAAAAAGAACACAGAGTCCCTTAGTGTGAAAGTGCTGATTGCTTCAGGGAATTCATGATAGTACAACGATATCTACTTCTCTTTAATTAGCAGAACAGGAGGAGTTGGGTAGACTCTCCTGGACACAGGAAAAATAATATGACAGGTCACTGTTTAGCTTAAGCGAATGTACTAAAAGATCCAACGAGAAACTGCTTTTCTTGCCTAGACAGGGAATATTGCTCTCACCTAAAGAGTCAATATGCTGGAAACCTTGCTGCCTGAGGTAAAACTGGAGACATAAAAGCCACTGAGATTATCCTGCAGGGGGACAACCTGTGCTGCAGAAGGAATGAACTCGTTGAGAATTTCTGGACCTTTTCCATATCTAATCTTATTGAAAAGAGCTGTTCTGGTCACGGTGGCCAATGTAATCACCTAGGAAGACAAGGGAATATAAATTTAGGCCTCCAGGCTCAAGTGGCTTGTGTCAGTGTTCACTACTGACTGCTTTGTTTCTCAGCTGCATCTCAGGAGTCCTTTGATTCACTTCCTGCTTCTGACACTGGTAGGTGAGAAATGGCTCTTCCACCTGCTATTAAACCCAGAGGAAATTCTGTAGTCTATTTTATCTCTAGTATCTCTTCAACTGGTGTAATTGAGTTGTTTCAGGATGGATGAAGCAAGACCTGAGAAATGAGTATCCATGAGTTACTGAAAGGAGAAATCGCAAACAAAATCTCAGACTTGAAGTTAAAATCTTAGACAATCCCCTCTTTTCCAAAATCTCATCTATAACACATCAGCACAACTGCTGGTATGGGAGTACAAAACAAATCAGGAGACTGGCTGTCCTCCTCAGACCGGTCCAAGGGTGATGATGATAATGCTTAGAAAGCATCTTTCACCAGGAATGGGAGGAAGTAGTTTTTCCATTCAACAAAAGATGGAATTAAACCAAAGAGAATGTGCAATGAGGAGGCCAGCATCAAACAGCAAGCAGAGGCTGGAACTGAAAGTATAAACAGATATCCTAGGTGTCAGTCCAGCACTTTCTCCCAGAAGCTGTGCTTCATAAACCACTGAAAAAAAAAAACGGTAGACTATCAGACAGAAAAGACATCCCCACAGGACTGTGGAAAAAAGTCAGAGGGGATACATTGGAAACCCTTCTCCCTGAACAATTAAGTAAGACTAGAGCCAGCCCTTGTATATGTAAGAACATATATATACCCGGAAAGAAACAACCATGAGCTGGTAGCACTCGTATAAGAGAAAGCTTTATAAGCCACTGTGTCACTCTTATCCTTTACTGATGGCAATACATGTCTTTTAGCGAGGTTTGCCAAAACCAAACAAGTCGGGGAAAAAATTAATGAAATATAACAAGGGCAAGTGTAGAGTCTTGCATCTGGGTAGGAACAACCCCAGGTTCCAGTATAAATTGGGGAATGACCTATTAGAGAGCAGCATAGGAGAAAGGGACCTGGGGGTCCTGGTGGACAACAGGATGACCATGAGCCAGCACTGTGCCCCTGTGGCCAAAAAGGCCAATGGCATCCTGGCGTGTATTACAAGGGGAGTGGTTAGTAGATTGAGAGAGGTTCTCCTCCCACTCTACTCTGCCCTGGTGAGACCCCATCTGGAATATTGTGTCCAGTTCTGGGCCCCTCAATTCAAGAAGGACAGGGAACTGCTGGAGAGAATCCAGCGTAGGGCAACAAAGATGATTAAGGGAGTGGAGCACCTCCCTTATGAGGAAAGGCTGAGGCAGCTGGGTCTCTTTAGCTTGGAGAAGAGGAGACTGAGGTGCGACCTTATTAATGTTTATAAATATATAAAGGGTGAGTGTCACGAGGATGGAGCCAAGCTCTTCTCAGTGACAATGAACAGTAGGACAAGGGGTAATGGGTTCAAATTGGAACACAAGAGGTTCCACTTAAATTTGAGAAGAAACTTCTTCTCAGTAAGGGTAACAGAACATTGGAACAGGCTGGATTGTGGAGGGAGGTTGTGGAGTCTCCTATTCTGGAGACATTCAAAACCCGCCTGGACACATTCCTGTGTAACCTCATCTAGGTGTTCCTGCTCTGGCAGGGGGATTGGACTGGATGATCTCTTGAGGTCCCTTCCAATCCCTGACATTCTGTGATTCTGTGAAGTCACTAGCACGTTAGGGTAACCATTGCACACTGGCCAAGATTCAAACTGTCTTATTTTAGGTACATGAGGCAGCATAGTTAATGTTGCAATCATGCTGGTCGGGAATTATCCATCCTCACATAGGCCTCTACATCTGAGAGTGTCAGCCAGATTTCTTTCAGAGTCAACGGGGGCATTTCCAAGGCTGAATTCATCCGGTGTCATTTAGATATCCATTTAAAAAAAAAAAGAGGAGACATCAAGCCCACATACCTCCACACTGAACCTCAGGCTGGAAATCCAAATTTGAATCTCTAACAGCAAATAGATACATATATGTCCTTTACTGAACTGAGTCTCAGTCAATAGAAGAGGCCCGAGGTTTCAGGCAGATTCGCATAAAATTCAAGTAGTAAGAGCTAAACTTCAGAGAAGTCCTCTGTAGGATCAAAAGGGAAGTTTGTGTGCCACAAAGACCAGCGATGGTAACATACTCCTTCAGTTATATCTCCCTGTACTGATGCATGCTGCTAGAAGGAAGGTGGTACAGACTCCATACTGTGCTCCACCAGGATGTTTGCCACCAAATTTGGACTACACACAATGTGGCTAATGCAACAGGTCAACATAGAGGCTGGTTATTAAGTTAAATCCCATGACTGTGAATCAAGACTAACAAAAGATCATTAGAACTCCAGGACCCAGACTTAAGCCAGTATAAGTTTTAAGCCAGAATTAACTCTGAATGCAGGGGCTTAGTTTGGCAACCCCAGATCTTTCTCATGAATTCAGTGAAGATTAGGCTGTTAGCAATGACTAATCAGAACAGTCTCTTAGGAAAAGAAGAGTTTAATTACCTTAGCGTACTACTCAGTGACTCGCCTAGACATACCACACGCTGAAAGATACGTGACAATGTGGGTGCCGCAGTTTATATCATCACGAGCTCAGGACAGCCCCGTTAGTCATGAGTTTAATTCCTGTCTCCCTCTTTTCTGAAGTACATTAGCTGCTATGGAAACAGTGTCATTAGAATGGGCAGGGCTTTCTGGCACCCAGATGAACCCCATGCTTATGCTCAACAATGTATCTTCTATGCAGAGCTTTAGCTATGTCTAACCCACACAGGGTCTGAGGTGCATTTCTATACAAAGGAATTAATTCAGAAAAATTTTGAAGTTCATTTCCCTACTCGTGTGTCATGGTGGGCTTCTTATACCTATAATGTCATAAAACAGCAAACTTCACAGCACACACAGCTGCAATGATTGACAATGTGATATTTAGTTAAGAAAGCTTGAGGAATACCTCCTTGCACCAAAAATGCAAGACTAGAATCCTTCTGCTCAATTATAATCACAATTTAGTTAATTTAAATTCTTGTGCTTCTTGCAATTCTCCTTTTGAAAGGAGACTGCAAGAGATGCTACCTCAACTGGATCAACAGATGCAGAGGGAATCTAGACTTTTACATCCTCATGTTAAACACCACTTACCAAAAGACTAAGATACAATCAGTCTTTTTTTTTTTCTTTTTTTTCTTTTTTTTTTAAAAAAAAGGGAGGCAGCAGGTCTCCTTAATTAAGGAGCCTATCAAATGCCATAGTCTGAATGAAAATTTTTACAGAGGAATAATGAAATAAGAACTTCCCTGCTCAATCAAATCAATGGCTCATCTGTTCCTGTATCTAAATGTGACAACTGCCAAATGTTTTGAGCAAGATGTAACCAATTCCTTTTCTGCTACTGCCACTCATTTCAATCCTACTAGACTGTAACCTGCCTTGTCACACTCCTCCCAATTCCGGTCTGTGATCACAGATAGGGCAATCAATTTGGAAAAGCTTCTGAAATATTTACTAGATTTTAGAATACCTGGAAGGCCAGGAAATAATAATAAACCAAACAATTACAGTACATACTGCTTTTCCAACAGGCGTGTGCTTGGTCTATTTATCTTTCCCAGTTTTTCTTGCTCTGAATTTTTTTAATAAACTACACAGTAAATTCTGAGATATTACAAGGAAAGCAACTGCGAGATCTCTCATGCAAGCCCAGAAGTGACTGAACTACCTCTGCTTTAACAACCAGTCTTACACCATTGTGGAGACCCAAAAGACTAGGAAAAATTCAGCAAAGCTTCTAAAGCAGGAATCTTGTAAAATTCAACTTATCACATTGGTGATAGCACAACTTCCAAATTGTCATTTTTGTTCTTCTTGTGAGAAGCAGCAAACACCATCAGCATCTCACTGAAGAATATGCATGCCTCCATTTACCACTGAATTCTGAACGGCAGCCTCCTGTGCCTGAAGAAGCTATTTTTTTTCTCTGAAATAGGATAGTCATATTAGGTATTAGTAATTTACCCACAGTAAATTAGACTTGACTGGTTATTATCAGCCAATCTGTAGAAATAAAGTTAACTAGAAAACAGAAGGAGGAACATCATGTGACTGTTAACTTCTAACAAACTGCAGTCAGAGAAGTTGGAATGTGCAGTAACACCTGAAATGCACGTTGCAGTGCAGAAGGAAGTTGACTTGGAAAGCTAAAGCATTGGGCTCCCCCCTGCAGTGCTCTTTGGACAAAGAAGGACAACTAATCCCAGTAAAATAGGCGTGTTCATGCTTTGCTTTTTTCTTCTTAGCTAGAAAATTTCCAATGCTGCCTTTAAAATTGTTAGTAATCTGTCAGGTTTTGACAAGGCTGTTCTGTTTACTGTTTATTGTTAAGCAGAACCAAAAAGGAGTCCATCTCTGGGGAAGGGTCTTACCTGTTTTTAGTCTTGATGGAGGAACACCAGTAACAAAGAGGGTCTGCAAAGCCAGATAGTTCATCAAAGACCAGTGGAGCTGCACAGCTCTCCCTTGAACACTAGAGTCAAGTGCAATGGCTGACTACTAAGAATTAAAAGCCCTGAAGGACTGTAAAATGGTCAGAGGCACAGTAAGCCTGTGGAGCTATGACAGATGCTGGTCACAGCCCAATCACCATGCAAGCAATTCTCAGTCACATCAGCGGATACTTTGTTTACTGGGACTTTTACAACTGGAAGGAAGCAACGACATTCTCCAGGAGACTGGTCATCTAATCATAATGGTTTTCGACCTTTTCAGTTTGCATACACTGAAACATTTTTGGGTCTCTCTTGTAGAGCACTGTACAGTGATTTTAAGCCAATGACAATAGGCTTGCTTTTCTTAGTTGCTTTTTCAAATAGTTTAGATGTAGTCCACCCACTTCTGTAAGTCGAAAACTGAAGACATTCCAGTAGATGTTTTCCATGCCTAACCATAAAATCCAGTGACTTAAAATAAAAAACCAGTTTATTAATAAATGTTTATAGTAGTGATCACTACTTTGAAGATACTTCCACATTCTGTTAACTTTAACCTCCAATATGAGAGCAACCTGCCACCACACTGTAGTATTTGCATTGCACTCTGTCGGACTAAGACAATATTCTGATGCCCAGATGCTGCAGGTTGGCCTTTCCAGATAGATCGTCCTGAGCAACCCTACAGCAACCATAAGACGAGCAAATCTACCTCTGTCTGCATCTCTCAGTACCCTATTGCTACGTGGTGATCACAGGGTTGGGAAGAAAGTCTGCAGGGATGATGACTGCAATTTGGAAGGGCTTCTCTTTGTGAGCTTGCTTGCTGAGGCGGCACTAATTGCAGAGCAAGGCTTCAGCTCAAGGGGCCTCACAAGCAGAGCTGCCTACTCCTGAAGCTTAATTCCCTGATTCATGACCTTGGAACAGCAGGGACAGGGCAGAAGAGGGAACACATCTGACAGTTGTTGCACTGAGGATGGCAGAGCGGCCTGAGGGTTCAGGACATAGATCCAGTCCTCAGCTCTATTTTCTGCTGGATGTCAGCTGTGGACATCTCACAAAATCTGTCCTTGGACTTGAGTTTGTCTTGTAATGGCGATGATCAAGTCCTTTGAGATATTTGGAAGACAGAAAATGCAGAAACATTTTGTAACATTTAATTATTAAATATAGGACTAGACAAACACCTCTGAATCTTGTTATTATTCAGATAGATAAATATAGAGCTGGTTGCACTGAGTCCCTTCTGTGTTTTCCTTCTGTGAATATTATAGCAAGTGACATGTAATAAGGAATGAGAAAAAATGGAAAGAGAGGTAGAAGGAACTATTTTAAACTTGTATCAGAAACTGTTCACAGAAAAAGACTGTGGATTGTGCTGGCTTATTTGCATTTGAGGCCTGACTTGTCTTACAGCAAAAATAATAGTAATAAAAAAACTGATTATAAAGTCTACTGAACTCTCCTTTAGCCAAATCCCTGAAAAGCGTCCTCCTATATGGCATCTGAAGAACTTTATTTTCTCTTCAAGGAACTAATGTTCTGTGTATCAATATCACATCACACCACACTTTCACAGGTAACTAAAGACAGGGATGGTAGCAGGAGCCACTACAAAGATATAAACTGAACAGGGAAGTTAAAGCCCAAAAGCTTAAGAACAGTCCTAACAGAGGAAATGAGTGGACTTAACTGTTTCTAACAAAGATGACAAGGCAATGTCTCTCCAAAAGGGTAAGTGAAAGATAGATACTTTATATGACTGATTTACCCTTCCAGCTGCACTGACCCATTGATACTAGAGCACTGCTCCACACAGGTCAGGGATATCACCAGGGCACTCCCCAGCCTGGTGCACCCAACAGACTACTACCCACTGCTGATCTTCCAGACAGGTGGGGAGGAAGCTGCATCCTGTAGTGTGAGGGCAATGAAGAAAGACTTCAGGGCCTTGGGACGGTTGGTGAAAGAGTCTGGGGTACAAGTTATTTTTTTCTTCCCTCCTTCCCTTTTTGGGTGATGATGTGGGATAGACTAGAAGAATCCAGTCCACAAATGCTTGGCTACAAGATTCGTGCTACAGACAAGGCTTTGGGTTCTTTGAAAATGGCTGGGTTTATATCACCAGTCCAGACAGTAATACATGGAAAAGGTTTATCTCACAGGGGCAAAGGATGCTGGGACAGGAATTAGCAGGGCTCATTTGGAGAGCTTTAAACTAGATTTGAAGGGAGATGCACAGACCGAGCACCACAGGCACAGCAGAAGGGCAGTTTTACATCAATGGAGGCAGAGAGCTACAGGTGAAAATTCTGAGGTGAGAGGACACTGTGTTCAAATAACAGAGAAATAATGTCCAGTCTTACCTCTTTTCTTTGAGACCAGTTATAAACCTTACAGATATTGAAATAATAGCAACTGAAATGCCAATAAAAGAGCCCAGGAGAAAAATACATTAGTACAAAACATTATGGTGTACACAACAGCCACACAATGACCAAGAGGTCAGAGAGGAAAAAGGAACACAGAAGGACTTCTGATTTTTATTCCTTGATCTGACACGTCTTTGGTAGATCATTCTCAGCAAGTCATTTACATGTCTCCTCTACATACTGTACTTTATAAAAGAGGAAAAAATACTTTGAAGTGCTTTGAGTTCTTCAGACAACAAGCGCTGCACATGAGAAGGATGTTATAATTACTATTAATTGATAGAGCTTGTATTTAAAAAAAAATCCCAAGTAATTCTTAGGAATGAGTGTAGGAGTGGGCTATGAGCCTGGCAATGTTCATAAAAAGGTACTTCTGAGAATATAAATTTTGGGACTACTTTTCTCCTGCATAGCTGTTGATGTAGACTGATGTTCTTCACAGAAAAGAGGGAACCTTCCAAGAAAGCTCTAAGAGCATCTGGTAAACGAGCCAGAATTGCAAGTGCTCCTGAAATGAGAGCTTGTTTATTGGGTTGCACTGGCATCTCATGATAACATTTTGCAATTCATTTTTTTTACTGTATTTCACTTGATTAGAAAAAGCCTTTGTAAATCCAAACTAAAGCAAGTTTAGAGCAGTTAGCAGTTCCAAATTAAACAAACCCCCTTCCCTCTTATTACAAAAAAATGTATATTTTTATCTCCTAGTGTTTCCATTCTACAACTGCAACCAAGAAACATCTATACCCTTGACAATGCAGTTCTTGCAGCTGCTGCCGAAGAAAACCAATTCCTCCCTGACACATTCAGTGACTACCAAATAGCTCTTCCTAAGCATCTTCTAACATTTGCATTATATGAAAATACATAATATGTTGTTAAGTAATAATATATAATAGCATATAATAGTGTTGTATATAATAATATATAATTATATTAGAAATAAAAGTAATACTACTAACTTCTACTGTGGCATGAGAATCAATGAAGGTGTAGCATAATTGCAGAATTTGCACTCTAAGTTTTATATTAAGATGACTGAGACTGAAGAACAGCAAAAGAAACTTTTGTTATCAGAGCTGCTTCCCTTGAATAGATGGGGCTTCATCTAGAAAAGCTCATTGCACGTCAGTATCCTCTCATAAACATATACCAGTAGTTACACCAGACAGGTACAGGCTGAGAGTCACGCTGCCCTGCTCTGGCTACACTGACTGCACACTCAGAGCTGTTAATGTCAATGACATCAATTCTCTTCTGTTTGACATGAATTCTGCCTTCATAATTAGAGTTTTCAAGCACTTGAAGGCAAAGGCTACTTTTTTCTTACATTTCTGTTTTTACGTAAGGATTATTTTGAAATGCTTGCTAAAGTAGCAAGTTACCATAGAATGAGTGTTCATTACAGTCTCAGTTTCAGCAAGGTTAGTGTGCTGTGGCCAGGGCAGATTGCCTTGGTCGGAACTGTCACCTTAATCTGCGCTGTCCCTGTCTGTTGATCATCCCTGCCTGTCATCTCCACTTATTTTTAGAACAGCAGCTCTTTGGGAAAGGAACCACATTTCTGCAACACATTTTACCCAGTGACTAGCATAAGGCAGTTCCAATATAAATAAAGAGTTGGCAAAAATGAACAGAAGCATAGAGAGCTTCACTGGACATAGCAATGACTTTAAAACCCTAAGTTGCCCAGCTTGATATATGCCACAGAGAATCCATTCCTCAATAATAAAGTTCACATTTCAGTGTGAAGAATTTTGGAGCAAACACTGTTGGCATTTGTCCACTAAGGAGGTACCAGTCACCATATTATATAAGGACTGAAGATAAAATTAGATTGAGAACAATGTGTAGCATCTTCTAGAGCACAATGACTCACATTCACACATGAGACTGTCAAGCTGGAACACAGTCATGGAGAGTTTAAAAACAAGGCTGCAGTAAAAAGTGCATCTCCAGATTCTTTTGTTGAAAATATGGAGACAACTACAGAGCTAGGGGCATGCTAGTGCTCTCCAGCCTATTGATTCCACAGGCCACAGAAATTCATAAACCATACGAGATGAACAATATTACCTCCTTCCCTCCACTTTGCAAATTAGCAAACAGAAAGAATTCATGGGAAAAATGACAATAAAACGAAAATTAAATATCCCTAAGAGAAATGTCAGGAGAACCTATGCAGAAGGTGAACCCTTTTCCTGCAATGATATGTCAGCTCGCAGAGAGTCCACACTGCCTTATTCATACATCCCAGCTTAGCAGAGACTGGAAAATGTGGGATTCTGCACAAATCTGCCACTCAGAAAAAGCGTATTGTCCGCATTGTGGCACACACAGAATGAGAGGAGTGGATCAGTCTGTCTGTAACCATCGCTTCTCCTCCATCATTTCAGCTTCCCAAGAAGGAAGCAACATTGCTGATCCTCACTTCAGTGCATTCTCCATCCAGACTATTGTTGCACAGCCTTGCTCATCAACTCATGGAACTACAGGAACCATTTATGGCTTCTACTCTGGCATTATACTTTATCAGGAAATGGTCCTTGAAACAATTGCTGTGTCCTGACTGATGTCAATGCTTATGGCAAATACTGTCAAGAACCACCTCCCAAACACTGTCAACACCTCTCAGTGAATGTGTTCAGAAGCTGTCTCCCAACTAATGTCAAGAGCTAGCAAAAAAGGTGGTCTGATTGCTGTTAGTTCACAGCAGGCCTGGTCAAAGCCACTTCCTCACCGTTGTTGACATCAGCCAGTCAGGTCACTTGTCTTTATTGATGGTAACGGGAACAAAGTCACAATGCAGTCTCACTTCCATAACAGCTAAACAAAGAATCATAGAATCATTTTGGTTGGAAGAGACCCTCAAGATTAGGGAACCCAACCATAACCTAACTCTAGCACTAAACCATGGTCCCTAAGAACCTTATCTACATGTCTTTTAAACACCTCCAGGGATGGTGACTCAACCACTTCCTTGGGCAGCCTGTTCCAGTCCTTTACAATCTTTCTGTGAAGAAATTTTTCCTAACATCCAATCTGAACCTCCCCTGGTGCAACTTGATGGCATCTCCTCTCATCCTATCACTTGCTACTTGGGAGAAGGGACCAACACCTTCAATGCTACAACCTCCTTTCAGGTAGTTGTAGACAGCAATAAGGTATCTCCTCAGTTTCCTTTTCTCCAGGCGAAACAGCGCCAGTTCCATCAGCTGCTCCTCATCTGACTTTTTCTCCAGACTCCTCACCAGCTTTGTTGTCCTTCTCTGAACTCTCTCCAGCACCTCAATGTCTTTCCTGTAGTGAGGGACCCAAAACTGAACACAGGATTTGAAGTGTGGCCTTACCGGCACCAAGCACAGAACAATCACTTCCCTTGTCCTGCTGGCCACACTATTCCTGATACAAGCCAGGATGCTGTTGGCCTTTCTGGCCACACTGCTGGCTCATGTTCAGCCAGCTGTTGATCAATGTCCCCAGGTCCTTTTCCACCAGGCAGCTTTCCAGCCACTCTTCCCCAAGCCCGTATTATTCACAGGGTTGTTGTGACCCAAGTGCAGGACCCAGCACTTGGCCTTGTTGAACCTCATGCCATTGGCCTCAGCCCATCAATCAAGCTGGTCCAGATCCCTCTGTAGAGCATCCCATTGGCCTCAGCCCATCAATCAAGCTGGTCCAGATCTCTCTGTAGAGCCTTCCTACCCTCAAGCAGATCAACACTCCCACTCAATGTTCATTACAACCTCATCTCACAATCAGCAAGTACCTTATTCTGTACCTTAGCTAGCATAGACTCCCTGCAACACATGGGAGTTAACAGCACTAAACAAAAATTATCCAGCAGTTTTGTCCAAGTCTGAATAAACAACCAGTAAAAATACCACCACTTACACATGGTGGATCTTATTGCCATGAGATCTTTCCTCTGCCATATTCAGCTGAATCTTCCTTTCTTAAGATTTCTCTTTTCCTTTGTTTTACCTTCTTTTGCCATGGTTCTCTGTAAGCAACACTTCTCACTCCTTGATTTTAAATAATTATCTCATCCCTTCTTAGTCACAAATTAGTCAAGTTGCACATATTTAGTTTGTTCATATAAATTGACATGCAACTGTTTGACGCTCCTTAGGAGATGCATAAAGCAAAGAATGCTTTTAGTGAAAGGAGAAAAACGACAGATTGTCCTGCAATGTGTGTGTGTATATATATACACACATACACTGTATGTTCTGGCACATGGCAGGGTGTATTTACTGTATGAGGCCATATGTTTGAAGAATTAGAACAGAGGAAAAAAGCCAATTTCTGAATGTTGTATATCTATTTTGCATATTGTCAAATAGATTCTAAATATATGGGAAACAAAATTTGTGAGATACACAATTCATACAGGACAGGCAATCACATATAAAGATCAGCGAGTGTTCAGGAGTCAGATTTACAAACAAAGAAGGCACAACACTTCTTATCTGTATGAAGACGTATCACTGCTTTTGTTTTTTTTAGCTTTTCAAAAGAACCTCTCTTAAAACTCTGAGCATGCCAAATGTAACAGAAACATTATCATAATCCTTGCATCATGTGGATTTACAAGGCTGTTTCCACCAGCCCAGAGGTGGACCCACTGAGTACCATAGTACATCACATAATGCAAACATGTCCACAGCCAATTTGATGCTTTGCATGAAAGTATAAACACATTAAATGGATGAAAACACTGACAGTTAAAAGACTTTTTCAACCTAACAGAAAACAGCATAACAAGAATTAGCTGAGCACTGGAAACTGAAGCAAGATAAATTTGTAAGAGAAAATAGGACTCAATAACTTCCAATGAGTTTGAATAAGTAGATTATACTTGTAGCCAGAAGAGATTTAAATATTTAGAAAAAGAAGTTACATCGATGCTTTCATACCCTTTGTTGCTTGTTGTTTTGTTGGGTTTGAGACTTCTTTTATTCCTTTCTGTTATTATGAGACAGAAATACCCATGTTATGTGACATTTCCTTCCTTCCACAAGTGTTTAAGTGGAAAGAGAAGAGACTAATTCTTCAGCAGCAACAGTTAAAGGTTATGGACACAACACATTTGTGTCTAGTTGTCTAGGTCAAGTGTTGCCTTGTGAAATCATTATAAAAAGAGATGGGGAAACCAGGAACCAGCTCTCCTCTTTAGACTTTTTAGGTCTATAGAGAATTAGACATGCTATTTTCAACTTACTCAGCATCTTCTCTGGAACCTCTTAACCTATGGAATTATATAGCGCCACTGTGAAGTGACCAGCTTTCTGATTTTGTAATGTTATTCTGTTAAATTAACAGTTGTGAATAATTCAAATTACTAGAAAACAATTAAATTAGTTCAATTAGTTTTAGTCTAGCAAATTACGTCAATAAAGGACTTCATTGCACATCAAAGCACAAACTCCTCTTAAAAAATGTCCCAAAACCACAGCTGTCTGAACAAGTGAACTTAAATACAAAGTTCTTCCTGAAGAATAGATTAGAAACTCTGGTTCTCTCAGGGAAACCCACTCTTACATTGTGATGGCACTAGGGATCAATTACACAATATATTTCCAGAGACTTAAATTAACTGCTGCCTAGAGAATACGTCTGTATTCTTGATAGACCTCATTTCCACTTCCAGAATGGCCACCGATTATTCATGAAACCTCAAGCCTCTTCTTGTTCCAGTACCTCAGTTTCCCTTCCTCTCAAATATGAGGATGATGATGTTAGTATCTATCTGAGATGGATTCTCAGGAGTATTTCTCAGATGACTTGAAATCATCTGAGCTGTGACACTTCAGTAGAAACCATGAGTGATTAGTAGGTGTTGCTATTACAGTCAAAACTTGTTATATTTTAAAATCTAATCTTTTGTGTGAAAGAAAAAACAAAACAACACAACACCTTTTGGTTTCTACAGCAGACCTTAAATGGTCATTTGATTTTAACCTTCAAGATTCTTTTAAATTTACTGTGCAGTGAAAGAAGATTGAGAGCAGGATCTGGAAAAGAATCAGGAATTCACAGAGAACCTCTGTCTTCTTAATAGCCATTTCAGACCTGCAACATTGATCCCCATTAGCCATCATTATGGCACCTTGCCCCACTGGTTAGAAGAGGTTTTTTCCTAGTGTGCTGAGCAAGAAGCCTCCAGCCAGCCCGTGCAGAAGCAGGACTTCATGCATAATGTGAAACAAACAGTAACAATGACAGGACAAAAAAAGACTTTGACAGAGAAGGATTGATGGCGGCAAATGGAGAAGTGTCACGAAGCCAACCTCATGCTTGCCAGGCTCCAAAGCCACATTTGTCATCTGTGGCACTTTCTCCCTGGTGCAAGCTGCTTGTCAAATGGACTAGTTCAAACATTCAGCAGGCGAGGAGATGTGGAGGTGAAGAAGTGAAGACATCATTCTTCATTACTCACTTCAGAAAGGGGGAAAGGAAAACAAGAAAAAGTCGACCACAGTGTAGTCTTGATTAATTACCAGACGTGGCAGTGACAGTGAAAGCCAGAGGAGGGTGAATTTTATTGCTATATACGCCCAATGCAGACCCAACTTCCCTGAGAACCAGCAGCTCCATGAAACAAGCAGGAGCTCCCGGATCCTGACGGCCTGCAGGCTGAGAACACAGACCGGCAGAGCTGCCCAGCCCCTCCGCACTGCTGCTCTGGGCCTCAGACCTTTCTGACTGGCAAACCACAGGGACTGTCGGTAGCTTTGGCCTTACAGCGAGCAATAAGTTGCATATGAAGTTGTCATTACGGAGATTGCACGTACAGAGTATGAAAACAATTATTTTGTGTAGAACTGAAATGGCTGGGAAGAGGATTTAAATACTTTCAAAGTGTAAATCACATGCAATTGTGATGTTTTTTTTCTAGCTGATCTCTACCATAAAAGTTGACAAAGACTTTGAAACACCTACCTGTATTGCTAAAGTTGTCAATAACTGATCTCTCCTTACATGTTATTTAAAACAATTTAGAGTGCAATTATGCTAGGAAAGCAGTTCAGTTAAAATGCCATTATGGGTCTCATATCATGTATGCTTAGCATTAAAAATAAAAAATAAAAAAAAAACAATCTGCTTTTTCCTTCTCTAATTGCCAACCTTGTAAACTCAGCCTGTGATCTGAAGTTAACACCTTTCCAGCCCATACATCATGTGGCATAAAGAATGCACCTTTGGACTTTTTAAACAATTATATAAAAACATTTAAGCCATGAAAGACATGTCTCTCTGCTGTCCAAGTTCTGCTGACTTTAATAGGAGGGAAAAATATTTCAATTTCTATATCCTGCAGTTCTAATTCCACAGTCACAAAGGGTTAACAATCATTTCCATTATTACTTGAACAAATAGACTTGAGACTTCAGCAGTCTTGGATCATATTCCACCAAGTTTCAATCACAGTGGCAGCTACTGGAAACCACTTGTCCCACATTCATTAGTAGCAAAAATTGCTTTCAGCAGTGGTTGAGTGTGGATTAGATCAACTGATGACAATCACTGTTAAATGACAGGTCGCTTTGCCAGTACATACACAGTTCAAACATCCAGAGGCCCAGGGCTGATGAAGGACTCCTAAGCATGAATCTCTGCAGTACCCAGAATAAAGGACTCTGAGACAGAGGACCTGGACTGTGAACACTGTATTTACACAGTCCGTGGAACAAGAACAATTTTCTGAGCTTAAAAACACAAATTCAAAGGTTTCAATAGGTGCAGGAGGTCTAAAAAGCATACCCAACTGTGTGGCCCCTCCCATTCTTCTCCTGTCCTGTCACCTCCATCTAAGGAGACAAACATAAGGAGACCCAAAAAACTGAGGCAACAAAAAACTATCCAGGCATCCAGTGCAGCTAAGCTGGTAGCACTTTCAGGTGCACATAGGAGCAGAGCAGGAGATCACTTTGTAAAATTTTGTCAGAACAAGCAGATAAATACAGGGTACCAGACAGCTATGCTGCCTAAGCAAATTTTTCAGTATCACTTAAGCTGCACTTTAAACACCAAAGTGCTTTTGTGGATTCTGGCCACAGCCTTTTGGAACTGAGACTTCCCACCTGCTTGTTGACAGAATGTTTAAAAATCTTCAATGTATGCATCCTCCTAAAACATGAAAGAGGCAAGTGCTATTACCTAAAATATGACCAGGAAAGAAAGAAGTGGACAGAAGAGTATCTTTCAGAAAGCCATGGAGCAGCTTTATCCAAGCTGTATCAGAGTCGGAAACAGCACACCTGGAAAGCACAGTGTCCCTGCTGAGAGACAGAGATCGTCAGTTGTAGATGGACACCACAACACTTTTGCATGGAGGACAGTACATTATCTCTGCATGGATCTGCTCTACACAGCACAGGGACACCAGTCGTGTGGAGCTGGGCCAGTGCACTCAGCACCATGCTTGACTGTGCAGTACAGAAAGGCCAGTCACTGCTCAAAGTCACCTTACATGTCTACAGAACTTAGGGCAAATACAAAACCTAAACTCCTAAAAATGGCATCATTTTCATCTCCTCACTCCCCTCGCCTGATTATCACGTTAAAAATAGTCCCATCTTTTCAAAACATAAACACTGTCACCCTCAAAGCGCGTGTGTTTTCCCAGCAAAAATGAGTCACTTTTCTAGCAAAGGTAAACTTCCTTCAGAAGCTTTGTATTACATCGCCCTCAGCACCATTTTCATGGAAACCTACCATACCTGTTTTATCAGGGTTTCTCACAAAGCAAAATCTGAGCAGGTGCAAAATCCAGAAAAGGAAATCTGTAAAGTTTTGTGCCTTTTCTTTAATGCTTTTGATTTCACCTGGTTCTAAACTGCAGCTCAAGTTGCAGAAAATACTTACTACTACTAAGCGCGTCTGTATTTTCCCTGACACAATTTATTCATTGATCCCACGTATTGAAAGCCACCATGAAAGACTGTTCTACTTTGCATCTATTTGTCACATTCACTGGCTCTCAGTGTCCCTCCCTGCAGCTGGTGCCTCAGTAAAGCTCTGGAGATCTGCCCCCTCATCAGTTCCACTCTGAAGGCACCCAAATCTGCTCTCAAGCAAAGAAAAAGAAATGTGGCTCCAAATGCCTGAGTGGCTTTCCCCTTCAGCCCTCCCTGCAGGTATCCATATTTTGTTCTTTCCAGATAAGCCTCCAAGTTATAGCCACTATCCTTCTTCCTGGCCTGTCAATGAAGCCTGACAACCCTTTCTCTTAATCACCTGAAGTCATCAGTCATTATGAGGGACATGCCAACTCACAGCTTGAACATGTTGCACTCACAGGAATCCCACCACTGTCTAGGCTACACAGTGACAGCTTCTGACCCAGTGTTCTAAACCAAGGCAAAGGGTCTGAGGCAGAATAACACAACAGATGTGCCACCACCAGGTTGGCACTCTCCTGCACCCTATGCCCACGTCAGAGCTCCTCAGCAACAGCAGGAATTAGATTCTGCTGAGGCAGAAACCATGTATTTTATTATGTGCAAATTCAAAACACTGTATGACACATCTTTATCTTTGTGCTTGAACTAACAGAATCTCTGTCAATGGAGAAGAGTTATGACACAGCTGAGAGACTCTTATTCAAGCTGGTAGAGGAAGCTATATACAAATTAATCAGACAAGAGATGATCTTCCTAACTCTTGCCCCAAAGCCCAAACTAAATGTTTCAGATGTTGAAAAATACAGTAAGTTCTTTCCTATTATTGCTCTATATTTGCAGCTGACAATACAGTCACTATTGAAACTTGGAAGCAAAAAAATGCCTAAGCAACCAAAAAACCTACTTTGTTTCAATTGCTCAAACATGAGCTAGAAATACTAGAAAAGGTACAAGAAAGACTTCCTACATTGAAAATACAATATGATTACCTAGATGACAGTGTTTAACTGACAGAAGAAGGTAAAGAAGTTATGCAAAAATGTTGAGATGATCTGTTTCTATCTCTTAGTCCGGACACTTAAACAGGATGATCTCTCCATACCATGCCGCCCTATGGCTCTTCTATGCAGAGCAGGCATAATGCTCAGTGTTCTTTGCACGGGGTCTCAAACAGCAGGGAATATAGGCTGAAAGAGGAATACATCCACTAGGTTCAATACATGCAAAAGCAACATCAAAGTCTTGTAATTTAATGTGTGCTCTGATGTTTATCCTCACTCTGCTTAGGCTGGTGAAAAGTATAGATCAGATGCTTAATGTCTTTAACAGCCACCTAACACTAGAATCAATATTGCCAAACACCATGGGCTGTCCCTCATTAATGCCTTTACATCAGTGGTGCCTCTGATTTAACGTACTTTTAATAGTTTCCAGCATTTGATCCATACACTTCACTTGCCTAAACAGAAAGAAAGAAACATCTCTTGACACAACTGTACATAATGTGCATGAGCTATGAAACTAGAGAAGTAATAGAGTATGAACATTGGGGATAGTGGCTGCAGATCACAGTCACTCTCATCACTGACCTTGACTCTTTAATTAAAAGAGACAAAATGTCAAGATTCCAGCAAAGAAGTGATAGTGATGGTTAGGAAATATATAAAGTTTCTGCCGGCATCAGAGAGAGGGGAAAAGATCAAGGAAAAGAGCAACTTTTACTTTACTCATGTTTAAAGAGTTCTTTGGGGTGCTATAAACACAAGGAGCAAGAAGGCTCTGATTTTTCATCTTTGGGGCTTGTGCTAAGAAGGCTCGGACTTGTCTTCTTTGGGACTGGTGCAAAATCCACTCCTCTCCTGTCCTAATGCTGTATCACACAGCATGAAGGCATTTCTGTGGGACATCACATGATGGTACCAGGTACATCAGGATATTCTGGGGCCTCCTGCCATGAGGTGATGGTGTGACTACACAACAGAAGCACCCATGGGCAGATGGATTGTCCCACTACACAAACACTAAAAGGGAGCTACAGAAGTAACATTCATCAGATCCAGCCCCTTCAGAACTATTTAATACCCTGTTGTGTTTATTCTCTATTTGTGTGTGCAGCAGTGTATATAAATATATATACATACATACACACATAAAGATATATCATCTCTACTCAGTGACATCCAGAAACTAATTACAGCCTTTACAGGGTGGGTCTTGTACCCAGATAAACTGCATAACCATAACCCATACATAACCACAGAAATGTATCTCTGGATTCCTATGCTTGTGGCCACAGCTCAGTAAAAAGCACTCTCCCCTCAAGGATGACAAACAGCATCCTCACGCTTTTTAGACTTTTGCTTTTACGATTGCATCCTAGCAGCTTATCATGTGTTTCCATACCTGGGGTCTCCAAGGAAATTCCTTACCACCTGGTTACTGCTGGATTTTAGATTCCACTATGATAGAGAAAAGTTCTGCATTTCCGTGGAGACTCTGCCCTCTACCTTAATAACCAGCACAGAACCTCACTCTATGAAACAGCTCAGAAGGGCAGATGACAATGCATTGCTCTTCCCTGCACCTTGGCGTACTCATCACCTTATCTTAGCTCAATAATTTTGTTTCAGCCTTACTGCGGCTGCATTCCAAATAAATACATCTTTCACCTTCCACCTTTGCCTCATGCTCTTTTCAGACAATATAATGTTCCTTGCCCTGTGGAAAAGCAGGGAACAGGAACTGCAGCCCCTTGCCTATAGGAGAACAGTGCATCACTCTCAGAAATGTACATGAGGATTTGGTCTAACGTTTTATCATCTGTAACTCAGCTGATACTTCTGCTCAGTCTCTGATTCTGCCAGCCTCATTTCTTTCCGCTACAGACAGGTTTGACATCTTCCTCAAGAAAATAAGAGTACAAGAAAGAGGTGGTAGAGAGGAAGAGGAGGAAGGCAGTGCATGTTTGTTCTGTAATAGCATGAAAGGAAGGTGTGCGGGGGATGGAGTAGGGTTAGAGCTATCATCCAGTAATCACAGCTCAGGGAGAAAAGCTTGCACTGTAAGGCATGCAACATCTTTGGAATATGATTTACACTTGATAACCAGATTTTCTTTTATATTCTCTTCCCTTCCCTGCTTTTCTCTCGCCAACCTGTAGCACATGGGAATATTTTCCTTCTATTATTAAAGTGGAGGGTTTTTTTATCTCCTGTTCTTGCAATGAAAGAAAAAACATAAACAAACCCATTAGAAAACCCTCACAAAGAAGAACATTCTTAAAATCCAGCTAGAGTAGCTCAAGAAAGCAGCTAACACAACTTGGATTAAACAGGAGAGAGATGGAGGGGTACTAAGTTCTCAGCTCCCTTCAGCATTTGCTGTGTGATCACCTTCTGCAGTAAAACCCCTAGGGAGAGCTTGCAGCCTGTTTATCTCCAGGCTTTTGAAGTAAGAACTAGGAGTACCTATGTTTCCTACCTGCACAATCTCCCTCATTCATTTTAACGTGTGAAAGCCTTTAGGACTCAGTGTCAAATGCACTGTGCAATGAAGTGTGTTATGGCAAAACAGGGTTTCAAAGAGTCAGTACAGCAGGCAAGTGCAGAGAACCCAGGAATATGAGCAGGAAATGCTTGCAAAAGAGGTAGCAGCCTGTTACTGTACTCCACTGACAAGTTCTGTCACTAACTCACCAAAGGGTGGGGAAGGAAGAGAAAACTCTGCTGGTTTCCAAAAGAATGGCAAACATGGTCTGGTAGTATGGGGCTTGAGCGAGCAGTTAGGAGGTCTGGTCTTATTGCAGCTCTGTGTCCTCTCTCCAGTGAAGCACTGGCCACATTACGTCACTTCTCTGAAATTCAGTTTTCCATCTGTAAAATGGGCATGTTTTGACTCTCTTCCATAAAGCACAAAGATCCACAGAAAACTGCCACATAAGTGCTAATTATTGGTAAAAATAAGATTCTGTCTTAACTCTTTAAGACAAACTAGCAGCAGCTTAGAAAATGAACAGTGCAATCTCAATAATGATGATCATCCCAACAGCACTAGCATGTTTAGCTCTGTATAAATCAGGCCTGGCAGTTTGATGAGTTGCAAGGAAGGCGATGTTGTGTCTCAAGAGGAATGGACAAGTGCTGACAGCTCACCAAGGCTTCCTCTGCACAGACATTAAGCAGCTTTCAGCAAATGTTCAAACTCCCGCGAGAGGAAAGAACAGTGGAGAGGGAGGGAAAGAAAAACATTTTGTAAACTTTTTTCTCTCTCTTTTTTTTTTTTTTACTTCTGTTGCTGTTCCATCTCCCTCCCTAGCTCCTTTTTATTACAAATTAAATAATTACTGGGCTGTAGCCCAAAACACTGAAGATTTCACATCTTGTTTGGTCTAATTATATCAGCTGGCCTGACAAAACGGTTTCATCAATGGAATTGCCTTGCAAGAGCTCCGGCTAATCAATTCTTTGACACTTAATTAAGAACTCTGCTGGTCTGTAAGGATTCAGGGGAGGGGGGGAGATGTTGGGCAGCAGAGTGTCTGGATACAAAATGTAGAGCGCAGGTTGTTAAAACTCCTGGCACAAATGGACCTCCTCCTCCCTCAATGTCCCTGCTCATCTTCCAGCTTTAATATCACCTCACACTTTATCTGTCTCTCTAACCACTTGCTTCTGTTGGGGTTTTTTTATTACTTTAATCTCAGCCCTGCCACCAGTAATGGCTTCAAAACCTCTCTAGGGCCTTAGATCTACTTTCAGACAGATGTTTCCAAAGCAGGCTGCAGCAGACAGGCTCCAAGCATAACACTTCAAGCTGAAAGTGCATCGGACCTCACACACTAATCAGATTGATGTCGAGGCAGCATTTGGAAAGGAGGCCTCAGCAGAAAGTCAGCTGCCACAGTGAGAAGAACCCCACGGCTGCTCCCCTGGGCCAGCAGCCACCCTCCCAGCACACACAGTGCCTGCAGGACCTTGCTGCCTGCAGGGTAAAGGCTTTCCTCTGAAAAACACTGCTACCAGCCTGAGCAATCTGGGGATCACCCAGCAGTACAGACTGTGACCCATCTCTGCAGCAAGAAGACAGTTGCATTTATTTTGAATGACAACTGCATGAAATTCCAAGCTTATATTGGTTTTCATGGTTATACTGGCTTTTACCTGGCTAACAGAGGACAGATGATGTTCATTCTGGCAGAAAGATAAAGATAGTATCTGATCTAGCATAAATATTGCCACTCACCGCAAAGTTAACTCACTAACTTTTAATAGCCCTATTCCTGCAATGTAAATTTAACCTGGATCAAGTACATTTTATCATTTGCTGGCAGTCTGTTTTGATCTAGCCCCAGAGCAGAAATTAAAATCTGTGAGCCACTTAAAAGCTATCGTTTAAGAAAGCGGCATTTATAAGCAAACAGATAATTAAAAAACAACCAACCAACCAACAGTACAACAAACCAGCAAAAACAAATCAGCAAAAAAATCTAGAATCTGCCTGGGTAAAAACTAGTTTAGAAATGTTTAAAGAAAACACATGGGAATTGCACCCAATGTCATTTCAGGTGCTAAAGCTGTATCACCAAGCTACCTACACAGCCCCTGCTTGCTGCTCCTCTCATGGAAAGCCAGAGGTTTTCAATACCAGAGGTAAGCAAGAGATGGGAGGCACTCTTAGCCTGAGTACACAGTAGCCAGATGCGCATTACCATGCCTGGTTACACTGCAGATCCAAAGCTTCAGGTTCAATTCCGGTAGTGTCAAAGACTGATCAAGAGCTGGAAAGTCAAATGCTTCACTGCAAAGAAAGGACCTGGTGACAGGCAGGCAGTCCTTCACAGCATGAACACATTCAGAGCTGTGACCCAGAGGACCCTGACAGCAGTTCATACCTTTCAATTTCTAAACTCCCCAAATTTTGCAGTTTAACTCAGAAGGCCTTAGATGAAAGACAAGCCTTAACCTTCTGAAGTTTAGGATTCAAATTTGAGGACTGCCTTAGGAAAGGAATCAACCAATAATGTAACGGGAAATGACAAAATTAATTTTACACACATTTTCTCTACATCTGAAAGACATTAGCTAGTAAGTGTAAATTCCTCTATTTCTTGGGTCCGTTCCTGGTTTGGAAAGCCACAAGATTTCAAATAAAAGCAAAATAATATTTTTTTTAAACCAAATTGCTAGGTGCAACATGAACTCTTATCATTACTAGATGGCACACATGAAAGACTCCCAGAATCCATAGTCTCAAATGGGAACGCAAACTGCTAACAGTGGCAGTGTCAATACATACACTTTAGTTTCGGCCACCTTGAAAGACCATGGGAAACCCAGACACACTCTGCAGAACCAAAAGTGGAGGAAAGCAAGCAGGCATCTCCTTTACTTCTAAGCTTCTAGGGTTAGCGTTATCGAAGTAGCATCCAGAAAAGAGGGCCTAATATTCTCTTCCAGTTTTTGTTACTGTCCTCTCCCAGTGTTAATGCTGTCAGTTTTTTTCCCTTTGCACCTCCTGCCATCAGGACATACTTTTCTGCATCCCCTTCTCTCACTGCTGTTGAGCTTTCAGTTTATTTTTTTCCCCCAAGAAAGCACTAGCCCCTACACCTCACTCAGTTTTTCTACTTCTTTGAAAACAAGAGTTGCTGTGTTTTCACTGTCATTGGTAGAGATATGGCAGTTTACACGGTGGAAAGCTTTTCTTATACTAGACAATAAACTTAATAAAAATTATACAAGTAATAACGGACAACTGTTAAAACACAGCTGAGTTTGTAGCTTGCAGCAAACAGTGACTTTTGCAAAGAACTAGCTGACTATCTGGATCAGCTGGTACCAAAAAAAATAAGAATGCAACAGAGCAAATGGAACATGAGGCTAGTGAAAAATGGAAATTGGAAATTAATTATGAACAGAATGAAAAAGATTGAAAAACTACCTTTATAAAGCTCTGCATTCACTTCAGTCTTTCAGTGTTGACTGACTGTCAGGAAGTTAATATTTTGCTGTAAGAAATGTGCAAATCTTTCATATTTGTAATTTTATTTTTTGGTGGTAGGTAAAAAAAAATTGAGAAAGAGCTCCATTTGCTTCTTCCCGGAGAATATGATTTCAAATTTCAATTAAAATGAAATGAGCAGCACGATTATCGCTATAGAGCAGGCGCCTGGTAGCAGCAATAGGCCTCTTTCACTGCCATGGCAACCGGTCCTCATTGTCACGGCTACCTTGGCACTACATGTAATTGTCGATGTGTGAGCCTGACTGATAATACACAATCAATACCCCATAAGCAGAAAACATCATTTTCAGTCTGGGGAAAAGAAAAAAAATGGGGGGGGGTGGGGAAGAGGGAAATGCTTGTAAAAGAGAATGAAAGGAGGAAAGGGAAACAGGGAGAGGAGAAAAACAGAGGGTGGAAGAGAAGAAGGGAGACCTAACTCTGAAACACCTTCAACGATGAGACATGCTGGTTTTTTTCTATAAAGCAGATAGCTGGAAAAATCCCACCAGCACACATGAGCACCTGCTAAATCCTTCTAATAATATATTAACTAATTGTTTATGCTAAAATCATTAAAGCTTTATCTAAACACCACATCAACCAAGAAAATGCTTTTATATATAATCAACAGTAATTTTGATAATGCCAAATTCTCAGTAAAGAGCTGGCTCGTACAGTCCAGAGCAGGAAGTTGATTTTTCTATCCAGATCATTAGGTTTTTGTCTGAGTATAAAAACAAAATCAAAAAAGCCCAGGGACCAAACAGATTATGTAGAGAAAGTGGGAGCTTTGTCCTTAAACATAGAGCAGAAAGTGAACTGTGATATCAGAGTGGAAACAGGTGCAGGAGAAGGATAAATAGAGAAATAATAAGTCTGCTCAGTATTAACACTCTGATGCTTTGGTGAGTTCATGTTCTTCTCTGAACAGTGTGTCCTTTTACCTAATGTTTGCATGCTGTTCAGTGCAATCAGGTCCCATTACTAGTGTAACACAAGTGTGAATGGAAATGCATAATAAGAAAGGACACACAGAAGAGCATAAAGAGAGGAGTGTAGGGAAAGAAATGAACAGTGCAGAAAGAAAGGGGGAAAAAGAAAAGGAAAAAGGAAGGAAAAAGCTTGACACTTTTTATAGGTCTGGGGTCCAAACATACAGTTATGCTGACTTCAGTGTCAGCTACCTGAATATTACACCTGTGTAGACAGGCAAAACAGAGCATACAAGACTATCAGCTGGTACCAGCAAGTTCAGTTGATAAGGTCCCAAGCAGCTACAAATGTGGACATGCAGCACCAGTTGTTCGTCTCCAGGGGACAAGCCAATAAGCAATGTCATGGAGATTTCAGGTCAAACTGGAGTAAAATCCCTATGGGCTACCATGAAGTCAGTGTCTTCAGGTTTAAGGTGTTTTATTCCCTCAAAAGGCTCTAAGAGTAAATATGAGCAAACTGTGGACTCACCTGAAAAAGTGAGGGAATGACAAGGGAAGTGGATCCCTGCAGATACGGAAACACTGATCTTAAAAACTCCTTAATGGGATCTAAGTACTCCTCCAGGAAAAGCAACACTCACATGATTGTGTGGAAGTGAGATGCTCGCATTTCAGACCTCTGCACATACCTGGATGTTATCAGGTGATATCAGTGGAGCTGAAGCCAATTAAGAAAAACGTCCAGGTACTTGTTCAGAATGGTACAGAGAGAAAGTGACCCATGTTCTAAAACCACCTTCTTCCAGATCTCTTTTCTTTCTTCAGTAGTTTTACTTATTTCAAAGAGAAACTCAAAAGACATTTTGCAGGTATACATTAATAACTTTTGGGTTTCATAGCACAGTGCAGGGGGAGCTGATGGTACAATATGACATTGATAAGCCTGGCATATTAATACTGAATGTACAATGAGAATGTCTTCCTAAATCCCTTAAGAGATAATCATCTGTAATAAATTAACTACATCAGAGACAGAGCAGAAATTCTTATTTGGCTTGGATGAGCATGGGCAGATGTGAATCACCCTATTTTATGGTCTACCATTTCTTAAATATCAGCCTCGCATCTGTTGAAACTGGACAGGTACCTTTGGTTTAGACTGCTGTCTTTTCACTGATGTACTTCTCTGAGATACCACGTGTGGTAATATTAATTTAAAAAGCACATTGTGTATTCAAGTATCCAATATAGAAGTAAAAATGTGATCCTGAATGAGTCAGTTTAGACAAAGTTCCCAGTTCCCACACCCCAACTACACAATGTAGTTGCTGCTTAAAGTTCAGCTTTCCTAGATAATCAATTATATTATAATTACACTGCCAGCATAATTCCTACCTACAATATCAATCACCTCTTGCATGAAGAGTAAGTGTATCATACAGATATGCCAAGTCCAAGAAGAATCCTGCTTTAGTACTGTGGTAACATCAGATAAAGCAGATCAAGGGAGAGTTACCTGAAGCAGCTTTAGCTTTTCTCTTTTTAATCCAAATCAGAGAGAAAAATAATGAAGGATAAGGGTCTGACCACACCTTATCTGAAGGCGAGCATGTTCACATACCATATAGCCCTGAATCTTTTATGTGCCTTCAAACTCCCTGGCTCTTCTGAAACCATATGATAGCATCTTCCTAAAACTCACACTCACTCTGGGAAGATTAACTGTAACTTCCATCTTTATTTGTTAAATTCACACTGCATAATAGATATGATAATTGGGCCCCAGTTGTCTAACATTTATGGAACAAACCTCCGATAACAACAGATTGACTGACAGCTCCAGTTGTAGAACACAAACACAAAGTCTTTTAGATTGTAATTTTCTAACTGTTAACACTAAAGCTAGAAAAGCAAAATTAAACAACAATAAAGGACATACCTGCAACAAATGCAATGTCAGAAATTTCCCTACGGTTTCCATGAGGCATTGTTCTAAAATAAAACTTGAAGACATCAGAGAGTTCTAGTTTTACTAATATTCCACCAGTCTTGCCAGGGATGCCTCATCATTTCCCTGTATCTCAAGAGCTACTTTCCAGACATTTAGAAAGCTTTCATTTTCTTTTTCTTTTGTGAACTTGAGCTTTGTTTTACCTCCTGCCTCTGCTCCTGACCAGTCCTACTTGATCACACACACTCTGAAAATAAATATAAACCTCTAGCAGGCAAAGCCCGCAATCTGTTCCATTTTGGCTCTTTGTCAGAGTATCTGATCTATTCTGACTTTCAAGTTCTGTTTGAGACAATGTGTCAGGAGAAGCAATCAAAACCATTTTTATTTACTGCATTCTTTTTAGTAATTGCAGCCTTTTATCATTTTTCTAAAGACAAATGATTAATGAAGTCTAATTTGTGCTATAATTAGCAGGAAGAAAGAAATGAAACAGCCACTCTTTTCCTTCCAAAACAATGTTAAGAATATCCATTGAGTATATCACATAAAGTCATAATACACAGGTAATTATATAATGTGATCTTGTTGTTACGAAGGTTTGCAGATGTAGAGGCCTCCCCTGAACAGCTCATTCCAGGACCCAAGCCTGACATGCTAGAAAAGATTCTCTGCCCCGAGAAATATGTATGTCTTGCTTTTGATGAAGAACACAAAACTCCCTCTATTTTTCAAATATTAAAAAAAAAATGTGAAAAGAAAATCTGCAAATACGACCACGTTCCATAAATCAAAACTAACCTCACTCATGAGCGCCGGCAATAGGTGGGATGTGCATACTCAGGACAGATGGACAGTACAACCTGAGAGAACAGAGCGCAAAGGGAACAGTACTCCCTGAAACACTAAACCCTTTCCTAAGAACCACTCCAACTTCCTGGGTCTAAAATGAGAATCAATCCCTAATTGCAACATTTACAGCTGCTTATTTATTGTTTGTGCTACATAAAGTAAGTAGAAGAACAGCCACATAACGGAAAGTTAAGTTCCCTATAGCACACAGAGAATCATAGAATCATAGAATAGAAACTTAGAATTGTTTCGGTTGGAAAACACCATCAGGATCATCAAGCCCAAGCATAACCTAACTCTAGCACTAAACCATGTTCCTAAGAACCTCATCTAAACACTTTTTAAACACCTCCAGGGATGGTGACTCCACCACTTCCCCGGGCAGCCTGACAACCATTTCCATGAAATAATTTTCCCTAATATCCAATCTAAATCTTCCCTGGCGCAACTTGAGGGCATCTCCTCTTGTCCTATCACTTGTTACTTGAGAGAAGAGACCAACACCCTCGATGCTACAACCTCCTTTCAGGTGGTTGTAGACAGCCATAAGGTCTCCCCTCAGCCTCCTTTTCTCCAGGCTAAACAGCCCCAGTTCCCTCAGCTGCTCCTCATCAGACTTGTGCTCCAGATCCCTCACCAGTTTCCTCACTCTCCTCTGTACTCTCTCTAGTACCTCAACATCCTTCTTGTGATGAGTGTCCCAAATGTTTTGCTGCTAATATGCGCAGCCAATAGCAAAGCTACAGAAAAACTGAGAGGCAAATAAATCTCAAAAAGCATTTTCTATTAAAAAGCCTACCTCTTCCAAAGTGATCTAACAGGAAGTCCATCCAATCTGGCATGAAAAGCACACACTTGAAATGAAACCAGGGTGAGCAAGTGAATGAGTCTGGCCTCTCTGGGCATATGATCCCTCTTGTGCCTCATAACCCTGACCCTGTCCTCACAGCCTTGGGTAAGAGATTCTGGCATCCAATGGAGGTAGCAATTTTAAGGCAATGTTACAGCTCGAGCTCCTTGAATATAAGAGTGGTTGCAGGGGCTGTTTGACAAAACCTGCCTGACGGTTGGAAAAGCAAACTTGCAGAAAACAATCTGCTATGATAAACATCTAGGAGTCTTTGAAGGGCATGTAATGCAAAGACTGTAGTGGTGGGAGACAGAAGAAGGGGATGGAAACAATTCCATGTTGTGCAATTAGGAAGAAAAAGACACAAAGGAACCAGCAGAAGGAATGTTGAGATGCATTTCTGTTTGGCAACGAATCCCCTCGAACAGCCTCTGCAGAGTAAAAGTAGAATTTCTGTTGCTTTAGTCACTTATAATTAGATTGGATATATCACTGGTGAATGTGACTTAAAGAACAAACTTGCAGCAACTGCCAAGGGAAGGACTAGATGGCACAGGTGTTTGCCATCTCTTTGTGTCTAAGGTATCTTTCACTTCATCCTTAAGTGCCTTCTAGTTTTTCTGTGTAAGCCTGTTAATACCACTATCCTGGCAAAATTCCAATTTACTAATTAGTTTCTGCCTACCTTAAATTTCTTTTCATGGCTTCGATTTGTTATAACATTATCACATCTCCTCTTGAGTATAATATTGTGCTGCCATGTTCCACTGCAGAAGCAGTTGCTAATACACACAGAAGGGGAATGTGGTGGCTGTTTAAAAGAGCTCAGCAAACATGAAAATGTATGACAGCAAGTGGAGGAGGAGATCGCAGCCAATACAAATCTGCTACAGAAACTCAGCAGAAAATATCTCCTCAAATTGGAACTAGACCAGACCCCTGGATTAAACATATCTACAATTGTGAAAACTGACAGAAGATCTTTACAAACACCAACAGTCATGAAATAGGCCTATGCTTTTTGCCAAAAGGGCAGCAGAATCAGTACAGCTTCAAGGGACAAAGGACCATTGACTGAGTTATCCCTATTGGTGTTGGTGTTGCAGGGTTTTTTGTGTGTAGTTTTTGGTTGGTTTTTTTTGTTCTGTGGATTTTTTTGTTTGTGTTGGTTGTTGTGTTTTTTAGTTTGTTTGAAGAAAAAAAAATAAACAAAAACCAACCAACCAAAAGTTTGTTTGTTTGTTGGGTTTGGGTTGGTTGGTTTTTGTTTGTTTGGTTTTTGTTTGGTTTTTTGTTTTTTTTTTTTTAAGATCTTCAAACCCTAACTAACTCTATGCAAAATTTGGTGAGATACCAGCACAAGGCAGTGAGGCTGCAGGAAGTCAACTGGTTTCTTTTGTAGACAGCCCTCCTGCTCTGTTTCTTATAACATATCTCAGTCTTGAAAATCCATGAAAAAAATAAAAACCCCACAGGCCACACACTTGAAAAGCAACAACAAACATAAATTTAAGAAGTTGTGTTCTTTTCCTCTCTGCTTATTTATTCTGGAAAAACTTGGCAATTTAAGCTCCTAGTTGGTTTCATTTTTTCTTCCTCATATAATGCACCCAACTCTAAAAAGCACGCAAGATTGCTTACTTTTAAAATGCAAACGTTCAAGAAAAACACATACCAGAAAAAAAATGATAATTTCTTCCCTCTGTTCTTCCCAATGAAATAAGTTGTGTGCATACCACTTGCAAATCCCCCAGGATCTCAGGAGATATGGAAGAACTAGAGTTGACAGCATTTTCTGACATCCATTACAATTATCATTCACTTTTTTTTTTATTTAAAGAGGAACATTGATATTGTAGAAATAAGAAAGCATTTTTAACTGCAAAGAAAAGTAAATAAACAACTGCATTAGTTAAATCCTTTCTCGCATCTTGAGAGGTTATTTATTTTCTCTGAGGGCTGATAAAAGTTCCCGATGACATACTTTCTAATTTTAAAATCGCTCTCACTTCACAGTTCTGAAAAAGCTGATGTCAGGGAGTGAGTGGGTGGGTGGGTCTGTTTTAAGTGTGATTCACACATTAGATTCTCTTATCAGCTCATGCATATTCACAAGTGCTATCCACAGGCTGTGGGGCTCATGAGTCCCACCAGGAAAGGGTCATTTGAAGGCAGCTAATTAAGAACAGGGAAAAGAAAAAGAGAAAAGCTGTTATACCATCATGTCTTCCTATGTAAGGCATGCAAAAGATACTGGCCCTATCTGTGCTGCAACAGAATACTTCCCACCTGCAGGGGGGTTCTCCCTGTCCTTAGCCCTGTTTCCTCCCACCATCTTGTGGCTCTCCATAATGCACAAGTAAATCCAAGTCTGTAATGATCTCCCTCATAAATGGAGCCATGTTTTCAAATATGCCTGGGACTGGGGCACACCAAGGCTGATTGGCAGCATAGTATCAGTGTAAGTCTTGTGTTTATGAGGCAGCCTGAAATAACATGCTGCCCTGCTACCATGCAGTCTCCTCTGAACATATTTTTCAATACTATCTGCTCCTATTGTGGGTCTGATCACGATAGCTCCTCCCCAAAGTAAATCCTTCTGTGATCAAGAAGATGACTTTCCCTGAGATCTTAGTTACTGCACAGGAAGTAGAAACTTTTCAAATATCTGAGATGAGATACAACTGGGATGATGATGTCACCTGGCCAGGAGAAAGCGAGGTGAGGCCACTAAACTCTTGTCCCAACTTGGCCTCATAGCATCAGACTAGATAGCAGAACTACATCTTTCTCTCTTTGAAGTCCTTTGCTGAAGAGAAGTGCTTTGTCTCTTCTCCATCAGACTGCAATACATTTACAGGTATAGAAGAGGGTGTTATGGAATGATGAGATGACAAGCCTGCGCCATCATCTTGGTAGAAAAGATGAGATTCACCCACGAGATCTATACAAGAAGATTCTGTATGATGGCTGCTGGACATAGACACGCCCTGAGATGCAATCTTGCTCTCTTGTTCCCTCTATGACTAACATGACCCTCAAAGAAAAGTCTCATCACAGAGTCTCCACAAATCCTGCCTTAGCCTGATCAGCTGGAAAAGGTTCTGTTGACTGCAATGCACAGATCCTGGCTCTCAGAAGTCAGCAAGCACTGTTGAGATGGGGGAGGTAGGGAGGGAATGTATATGATACAGACACACACAACACTGTAATTAAGGGTAATTTCAGAACCATTTACCTGTGTTTCAGTGTCTGACAACTTTTCACTTGTGAATGCTGCGTATGCCTCAGCTCTACAGACTGATCTTGTTTTTCTGTTGCTGGGATGGGAGGATCAGAAAAATGAGTAGTTCTCTGAATTAATTACCTGTTCTGATTTGAGCAACAAGCACTGAAATACAGTTTAACTCTTGCTCAGAAGGAATTAAGTGCCTACACGGTAACAGAACTGAAATGGAGCCATGCCTACTGTCAACACACACAGAGCTACTGTAGAGGCTCTCCCAGCTGCAGCGCACAATCAAGGAGCAATATTGCCATATAGAAGACTCAATGTTTTTGAAGGATTACACTGAAACCCTAACTTCACTTGATATGACTTGTAGTAGCAAAGAAACTATCATAAACATTGCCTTTTTTCAGTCACCACCCTGAAAGCCATGCTGGATTTCCATTTCATTTTGCTATGAATCTGAGGTTCACCATCTGTTTTGTTGAAAAGTACTATGATGGGATTGCAAGAGCTGCAAGTCAGAGGACTCAAGTCCATAATTCTACAAGTGAGTCTGTTTTGGGCACATTACATCACTTCTTACGACTCCTGTTCTTCTGCTCCTTAAAGCAGCATCATCATCATCCACCTTTGTCAGGTGCTCTGAAAGCCAGGACTAAAAGACATCTGGAATAATGAGTACTTTGGAGAAGTCCAGAGTGAAAAAGTTGTCATGAAAGAGGCATTTTCATGGAATTCTAAAGATCAGGTCAAACAACCAGTACTTGACTCACTTTTTTATTTTTTAAATTAGCTTAACAATAGTGCTCCAGATCTGGATCCATGATGTCAGTCTCTGTCATGTCAAGGTACGTGACACACCAGACTACACCAGATTGCAAATGACATCGTATGGTATTGTAACAAAATACTCCCTCCCAACTTGGTGGTGGTGGTAACGGGACAAAAATAAGGGAAATTAAAGCTGAAAATTATTTTCTCTCATTTAAAGTAACACAGCAGTTTATTTGATACATCACTTTTACCTCAAATATGGAAAATCTTTTCAGAGCTTATAGCAGAGAATGACCAAAAGCATCAAGCAGAACTACACAAACTTTGGACAGGTGATACAATTCATTTTCTCAAACACTTTTCTCCTGACCTGCAGTTCCCCAGAAACCTGAGGCCTAGGTGCTACACTCTATAGCAATCCTCTTCAGGACTCATCCCCTTCCTTCCCCTACCCACAGCAACTATATTCCACAAGGTACCTCAACGAACTCCATCAATCAGGCTGTGCTGAACCTTGTGTTCTTTTAGTCTTACACGACCTGGGAAAATCATTTCTGGGGCTGGAATCTACAGCAGAGGAGACTGAGATCACTAGATTTTATTCCATTATGGACAGGATTTGACTCCACACCTACAGAGCTGAAAAATTCTAACTCATCTATGCTTACTGTTTTAATATAGTCTTAATCTCTTTTTCCAGTCCATCTTTTTTCTTGCTTTCACTGTGCAAAATGAGGATTTTCTGAGAAGGCCAGTGTGGTCACTACAACAGGGTGGTCCTGCAGATCTTGTTCATATGTATATGCTATTTCCTTATTTTCTTTTTGAATGTGATTTTTTCACTCCTTCCATTTTTATTTTTTTTTTTTTTTTCCACAGAGCAGCAGGGAGCAGCATATGGCTGAACATAACTTAATCTAGCTCACAAATGCTCTATGTGAACAACCCTTGAAGTAATGACCACCGATGACATATCTGGGTAGGGCTATCAACACTTATGACATCCATCTTTGTATTCAAAAGTGGTAAAATCTTTCTGTAACAGAGCTAATCTCTCATTGACAGCAGAAGGTACCACAATCAGCTGAGAACACACTAGATTCTGCTGAACTGTGTGGTAGCAGCAATTAAATTTCTGTTATCATGTGTCCACATCTGAGAAGCAGCACGACTGTCCCATGCTAGTCTCAGACCGACTGGAAGCTCCCTTAGCATTACACTGATATCAACAACCCTGATTAGGTGGCTCCCTCTCACTCATTACCCCTCTGGGACAGTAAGTGATACACATTCCCACACGACTGTGTTAATGCCATCCCAGCAGTAAACGAACAGTCATGACAACGGGTAGAGCAGCATGTAGGAGATGATGCTGGTCAGTGTTTGACAGTGAATTATAAGCAGGGAGCATTTACTGGAAAGAGGATGCAAAATTCAGGATGGGCTATTTCCTATTGAGCTAAAGCAATAAACTACAAGTTTTTGACACAACTTGAGCTAGAATGTGCAAGAGGAGAAAGAAACAGGAAGGGAACTACCAATAGTACTCTGTATTCACTTTTGCTTCCATGGCCTGACTTGACCGCTGTTGGTGGACAAAATATCATAGCAGCTGCTCCTTCTTTACTGAAAAATTATTAATGATTGCAAAAACCCTTCCTGTCATTAGTTCTTCCTGTCAGAGCAAACCAGATCCCGCAGAGCATACCTGTATCATAATACAGCTCAGTTGCTGCAGAGCTAGGGGCTGGGTTCAGGGTAAACACGCAAAGGACTTTTTAGAAGCTTCTGTCACAGACTAAAAATGTAATTGACCCTAAGAAAACAAAAGTATTTGATAAAAGTGTCAGATCATCAGGTCTGAGAATGACAAGATCAGCCATATCTCCCCCAAACCCAAATACAGACCCACTAGGCAGACAAAGGTACTTGACATAAGAAAGAGAGGAGGAAGGAGCAGGAATTCATGCTGTGTTTGCAGGACAAGCAGCGCTCTTCAGAAGGTGATTCAGGAAAAGTGCCTGACATCAGTGTTCCAAAACTCTGATGGATCTCATTTGTCTTCACAGATTGCACAGTGATTCCTGACTTATAGTTTAGTTACTCAAAATTAGGGTGCATGAATGCCTTCCAAAAATGCTCATGGATCAATCTCAGGCCCAACTTTCTCTGTAAAGAAAAGACTGAAAGTAACAAACAGTAAATGCTATACAGCTTTCCCTGTCAGTTAATAATTGTTTTCCCATGTCAGCACTTGCCCTTGTACATAGTCTTCTCCCATCATACACGTATGTTCATATAACAGCCCTATAAACCTCCCAAATGTCTCCTTACTAGAAACAGGCCACTATCTCCAGGACTCTGTTGCACTGACTGCTTCAGTCCCACAGAGAACCAAGCAGCCCTTCAAGAACAGGCATCTTATACAAAACTCTGGGGACAAATGAGTTGTGAATGAAAGGCAGCAGCTGCCGAGATGGCTGGATGTCTCTGATACCACAGCCAGCATCACAGACTCTTGCTGCTCTCTATTTGGAACCGAAACGACCATTTGTAAATCATTTTTAATTGTCATGTTAAAGAGCATAGAGTACAGCAATAAGAGAGCTCGTGATGTTGGAGGCCTGACACCGCCATCAGGCACAGATCAGTGGGCAGAATAACAGGAGGCAAAGCCGCAGCGTTACACAAGCAGGTGCAGGCAGGCAAGTGGGAGCTTGAGAGAGGAGGCAAGGGCATGCCCTCTTCATGCTCCCTCATGGGGAGCAACTCCTGTGAACTCGATGGCAACAGAACCTCTTATGCCATGGATTAATTTGGTCCCTTGCAAAAGCACACAATTCAAAAACCTTGAAGGGTTTTTCACAATGAAATGGCTGTGTTACTTGTAAATTTTCTCTTCTTAAGCAATGGGAAATGGCTTCTTCAGTTCCTGATAGCTCATCTTTACCTTGACTTGAAAGGAACAAGAGAGGGGTTGCTGCTAATGGTCAGCAGGCTCTGACTAGCTATTCACCTTTTTGGCATTATGCCTTTTAACCAGATCTTCATTTGAATGGTTCCTAGAAAATCTCACCAGGCCAGGGATCTTCTTTCCAGAAGGCATAGTTCTCCAGGAAGAGATACCCCATTTTCCCAAAAATAAAACAGGGTTTTATATTAATTTTTGCTCCAAAACTTATTACTTTTTTACATAAATAGCTGCCTGGACACTATTTAAAATGATTTTTTTATGAATTGTAACTAGGGCTTATTTTTGGAGTAGGGCTTATATTTCGAGAATCCTCAAAAATCCTGAAAAATCATGCTAGGGCTTATTTTCAGGGTAGGTCTTATTTTTGATGGAACAGGGTACATAAAATCAGAAAGGCTCAGTCACTCTGGAAGTATCCTTTCAGCAAGTTCTATACTAAGTGGAGTAAGAGCTTTTTCTGTGGATCTAGAAGCATGGGTCCAGTTGCATCCCATATTTGTGAAACACCAAACATAGATTTGGATCCTGTATACATGAAGTAATAATACAGAATAACAGGTGTTCATTGACCTTCACGTACTTCTCACAACTGTTATTTACTATTAAAGACTCCACAGCACTTTAAACCAAGGTGCCTTCAACTACGTTCCAGAAGCCAAATACCCACAAATTCCTCGTTCACCTCTCTGATCACTAGACTACTGGGGAGCAAAGCAAAGCAAGGGTTGAAAGCAAGGATCCACCCTGCCTTCACCATGGAGTAGCCAGACTACGGTAGTAAGAAGTTCTGGGTGCATCATCTCAGTAGGTATAATTATTATGCGAAACAGCAGGTAGCAGGAGAAAGGCACAGAAAAGGGTTCTGCTTCACTGAGGATTCTTATTACTGCCTAAATACAGAAGATTAGATTTTCTTTCATTATTGCTCCCCAGGAGGCCATGGGCCTTGCAGCTCTAGGATGTTTTGTAATCTGACATAAGGGACACCTGTTCATCTGCAGCACATTGCTTCACTTGGCAAACACACTTTGGTTCTGTTGTGAGCAGCAGAAGTGCTATGCTTAGCACAGTCTGAGGGTGGAAGGCAGAAATGGCTAACTGCTGCCCTTCAGTCTCAAAGAAGCTGCTATGATTGCTGTTATGTTATTTATAGTTTCAAAGAGCTATCCTTGCAATTGGGAGTAAGAAGCTGAGAAGAGTCATAGCCATGTCCACCTCTTTTACACCGGCACTTCCATGTTGCTTCATTTCTGCCGGCCAGAAATTGGCATTACGACAACTAAATATCATGATAAATATAGTAAAATGTCATGATAAATATACTAAATACATAGCAACTCAATATTATGAAACTAGCAGACAAACGCTCCAGAACTTGGTTATTTGTGTTTAAGAACAAGTCTGATGCAATGGTGATCAGGAGAGAATCAGACTCAGCTTTTTTGATATTCCTGCCAAAGCTTTCTCAGCCATAGAGAACAGGCTTGATGCACAGTAACAAACATCACCAGTTCCCTATGCCCATGCATGATTTCAGTGGCCTGGTGAAAGGAGTTCCTCTGTATGTCAGGAAAACGCTTCTAGAAGCTTTGAACACTTGACTTTAACCCCTCCTCCTCCCTTTAGGTCCTCTGATTGCCCTCATGCTCTTTCATCTAAACAATAACCAAAGTGGCAAAAAATTGCAGTGTTGATTTGGATGAAAAAGAATTTGCTACAGTTTTCAACTAAGCTCAAAGTGATTTTTTTTAAGGATTCAAAAATATTGTTCGGAGTTCAGTTCCTTTCAGTGTCATTGTACTAAGTATTTCCTAACTCTCTACAGGTGGTAAACTGAGAAGAAATGAGATAATAGGTTAAAGTCACCAGAACTCTTAAGAAAATCTGTCCCAGTGGTAGAGCTGACAGAGCCCACAGAGAGACAGGTAAGAAGGAACAGGCTATGAGAGGTGTGGGTTGTCCCCACACAGTTCTGCAGAACATTGACACTGAAAGTGTACAGGTGACAAGTTAAGTGTTAGCTTTGTGAATTATTTCACTTCTAATCACTTCTGAATATCTAATTGTTTTTAGGCTCAAAGCAGAACCTGTGGATCACACCACCCACTTTCTATCCAACTCTGGCCCAAAGTTTCTGAGACATCACTCTGAAACAAAACAAGAATAGCAGGAAATCTTACACAAATATGCAGAGAACCTTTCCTCTTATTGCTAGTCCCAGTTCTAAAAAACAAGTAAATAGCCAGTTCTGACAAATAAGCTTTGACAAATTTAACTCAAGCAGTTTAAGATATTACTATACACACTTGTCTCTCTCATCACTTCACTGGAGGTAACCACCCTCAAAATTAAATCAACAAAAGGGGAAGTTGTCCATGCCTTAGTTGCTACAGGTCACAATCCTAACCAGCATCTTAGCACAAACCCATTTTCTCTGATGGCTTCATTCAAGTTGTTAGGCTATGCATTAGTTGTGAAAATGCAGACACTCCACTCATTGTGCAACCTCACTGACAAAACCGGTAACCATGTGCACTAGAATAGAGTCCATAACTGAGAAAGATAATGTTAAATACCCGTATGTCTGCCATAGTCTACCTGTGGATGCCCTGGGATCGCTTAGGCTATCCAGTCTTTGACATTTTACTCCATTCAATTGAGGGTGTTACAGCAAAAGTAGGGTGTGCAAACATAACCATCAGACTACTGAGCAATTCAACTGATTTGTCTGTCTGCCTTCCATTCTAAACCGCAATTCTTTTGACATGAACTGCCTGTAAATCCACTTACAATTTCTTTCCATCCAACCAGTTCTCTCTGGAATTGCCAAAGAGGCTTCCTTCTACTGGTGCTGTTCTTTCATGGCGAAGCGACGTTTCACCAAGCAGCACAGTATGAAAGCTACATGAACAGTTTTGCTTTCAAGCACATTCCATTTTATGACTGTTGCTCAAAGGTGAAGATAAAATAAATACATAGAGTAAAATGCAAAAGAGAGGAGAACTAACCATGCCCCCCTAAAGATTAACTACACAAGAGAGAAAACAAAGGGAGAATTAAGATATTCTTCCACTCACAATTTTTTAAAAACTTAGAAAATCTATTTCTTGGCTGCACTGATTTTATGTAGGAACTTGAGGGCTGGAGGTAGTGAATTTATGCTTTGGGGGAAAAGAGAATGTTACCCCTCCCATTTGCAGTTTTCTTCAGTTCATTAAATGAAATAAATTGATTTGGCAAAGCTAATTTTGTAATTAAAAAGCTTATCATGGCTTTCTCTAATGAGCTAAGCAAACAGACAGTAATTCAGTGACAATATTTACACAGCACACACAGGGGGACGTTTGTTTAGAAAATTAAATAATAGAAAAAAATGGGAGGAGGATAGAAGGAAAAGTAATCAAAGGAGGTCAATTCTAGATCTAAGCTCATCCCAGGATGCTGTTCCTCTGATGACTTGTTCCTGTTCCCTTTGCAACACAGCAGCAAAAGGAAGAAAAGACTGTAAGTGACCTATGCTATCCCCCTGTGTAAGAGGGCTTTTCACAGACTGAATTAACTGTGCTCTCATCTCCAGCTGGGACCATAGCCAACTTTCTATTCAGGACTTCTGGGACAGCTTTACATACATGCAAGACTAAGAATTACCTTTCCACGATACACCTTATCCCTCTAGGTGGCCAGGGGCTTCACGCACACCAACTGAGGGCATCATAAGGAGGGAGGGAGGGAGGGAGGGAGGGAGGGAGGGAGGGAGGGAGGGAGGGAGGGAGGGAGGGAGGGAGGGAGGGAGGGAGGGAGGGAGGGAGGAAGGAAGGAAGGAAGGAAGGAAGGAAGGAAGGAAGGAAGGAAGGAAGGAAGGAAGGAAGGAAGGAAGGAAGGAAGGAAGGAAGGAAGGAAGGAAGGAAGGAAGGAAGGAAGGAAGGAAGGAAGGAAGGAAGGACAAACTCTTCAGAACTAGAGGAAAAATGTGACCATGCTTGCTTCAGAAAGCTCTTCTATTATAGCTGGTATGGTGCTCAGAATGCAAAATATTGCTTTTACTCCTTCAGAAAACAGGAAAACACCACAAAGATCCTGCCTTAAGCAAAGCTTTGTGTACTGCAGGGTGAAAAAAGTGACAGAGGAAACCCAGGAGTTCACTAGAGATCTCTTTGCTTTTGGTCTGTTTAGTTACATGGAGGCAGGTGATTTAAGACCTGGGGAAAGCTTCCTAGAGGAGGAAGGGGGAAGTGTCTTTTTCTTTGCCCCCACTTCCCTTGTCCTCCAGAGCCTGTTCTCTCACCATCTTTCCCTGCCCTGTGTAACTGTGTGTGTGAGACCTTGGGCAGTATAAGAGCAGGGGGAAGTGAGCCCTGGAAAAAGTCACTCCTAGTCTTCTGAATTTTGCATGCTTACAAAGCTGTTCCCTCTGTTCTTGAAAAAAGAACTGACTCATTTTGTAGCAATAGGCAACAGTACAAGTCAAGAGAAAAAGACAAGTCCTTAAAAAGGTGAGCAGAACATCAGTTAGACGTGAGGCACAGAGTTGGGAAAACGCTTCTATGAGAAAGGTGAATAGTGGGAGTGAACTCTCAAAGCTTAAAAGACCAAAGAGAGAGAGAACAAAACTGTAACTTCAGTGGACAGAGAAAAAGATCTTATGAATCAAAAAATTTGTCACATTTCAATTTAGGAATAGCAGCATTCTAACATCTAGCTTACACTTTTAAACCCTTCTTCACAGCTATAATGTACAGGTTGAAACAACTCATATTAACAGACAAAATTAATTCAGAAGATTTGACTCTCAAACTTTCAAACTTCATGAAAAAGGGACCATCAGAGGTCAGCATATCACTGGTCTTACAGATGTAGGAGGAGGAGAAACAGTGAGACCTACTTTCTTTAAGATTTACTCCATAATAAGACAACCTACCTCTACTTCTGAACTGAGTCCAACAGGAACCACTAGTATAGACTAAAGGCTTGTGATGAATCAGTACATCTCCCAGCACCACTTGAGACACCAAAAGACATCTTTAGATAAAAAAGAAAAGCTGATTTTGTCTGCTGAGTCCAGATCCATACATACACTTTCCTAAACAGCCTCTCAAAGACTAATGCCAACATGGTTTCATAAGTTAATATTTGATTTCAGTGATGTAAAAGGGTATCTGCAACTTGCACGGAAGCGTTGAGCTGAGCCAAGCCACTGTCATACCAAACATACCTGATGCTCCCCCAAAACAACGGAAGTTCTCTATTTCTGCCTTCCTCAGAGGCTTCCTTCTCACATCCTACTTTCTCTCCGATATGAGAAAGCAAGGATGCCATACAAGAGTGTTCTGAGACAAGAGAGCAGGCTCTGAAAATCTGCAGGTGTTGAACTCCTGGCTGCAGGAGCTGGATGTAGCCTACTCGTATTCCTGGAAGCACATACTTATGATGGTGGCTTGGACCAGAGGATAAAGTTTCTGGTATGGATTGCAGAGACACAAGGTAAAGCAAGATAGACAAAATCATAACAGAGCTGAGCATCTTTAATGATCTTTAATCCCTTGTCCTGGAAAGGAGACTACTGTCACTTCTCTCATACCACATCTTGCTGGCTGTTCCTGAAAGGCCTCTAACAGTAGGGCACAACACAATTCATTAACACCAGACATCCACACTGTCTAGCAGTACTAATTTGACACAGAGCAGTCATAGGCTCACAGCTGCACCTCTGTTAAATTAACCAGAGAATATGATGGAGCATTTAAGGCTATTGACATACCAGCTGGGGTTGAATATACCTGATCCAGCATATAATTAGAGATGCATAAACAGACAGTTAAAGATCCAGCACAAAGTCTACTGGTACACACCAAAATCCTTTGAACAAATCTGAGAAAGCAGAATAAATGCATCGGTGCCATGTGGCCCAGCTTTTCTGGTTTTATCTGAGATGTCCTAAAGTGGATCAACTGTGTCATTGAACCGTTGTCATTATGCATGGCAGGGACAGCCTCTTTCGGTACACAGGCACAGAAACAGAAGTTAAAGCAAATGCAGAATTGCCCTGCTTGCTATGACTCACAGCCAAACGTGGCCAGGAATTGCTGATAATTAAGGTGTATGAATCTCAGTACCACAGACTCAATCCTGCAAGCTAACGAGCACCCCATAATTTAAAGAAATTTGAGGTATTCACAACACTGACTAATTGGTTGCCAGTAAGATTTCTCAGCAGTCACCTTTTGTATTATATTATCCAGCATACAAACTATTTTCCTCTCCTTTATCCTTTGTCTCTTCTTATCCATCTAACTCTTCAGTGTTTTTGAGTGCAGGAGCAACCCCTTCAGGACAGCAAAGTTAGCCAGGCATGATTTGCTGGCAAGAAAACAGACAAGAGCCCAAGAAGCTGCCTAGGTTAGACCTCAGGGCAAAGCTGTGCCCCTTCATTAGCTGGAATGGTAACATGAAAATCCCCGTGGCGCTGCAGTAATAAATATGTAATAAATGCTACCTTTATACATAGCGGAAAAATCCTGCAGGTTGTACTGCTGGGGAATAATTCTGCTTTGTGCTTAGGCAAATGGACTAAATGGAATATGGCAGGGCTTTTCTATCTCTTCTGTAATCTAATACTGTCAGTGCAACAGCAACTAAAATTCTCTGTTTGTTTGTTTTTAATCACAACATTTATAATTGATTTGCTTATGGGATACTTGATGTACCACCCTGTATCGCTGCTCCCACTGGGTGGAATCAGAGCCACTCCAGCAGGCAGCACTGCTCATACGCTTCGACTATGAAGACGGAGCAGAGGGTCTCCTTCAGCTCAGGTAGTGAGAGTCTTTGGGTTCTGGAAGAACAGGACCAGACTTATGTCCAGATGCCTTTATGCTGTATTGAAGGGTCTTTTTTTGCTAGCAACAGCTGGGAGCTCACCCTGGACTTTTTTTGACCTACAAAAGAAAAGTACCTGAGGACTCGCTACACAGAGAAAATTATTAGGTAATGACTTAAGCATCTGAGGGCCCAACTGAAGAGATGGCACAGTAGGAGGGCTCTTGAGAATAGCACAACTGAAAAATGATCCACACATCTCCCACCTTACTGGCAACTCAGGGTGTCTTTTTTCTTTTCTTTCTTTTTTTTTTTTTTTGTTTAAACTGTGGGAAGTGAGGCTGTCGTGATGAGGCGAGGATGAGGTGGCTGTGAGGTTTCTCCACGGAGTCTTTAACTACCCTCTGGGTATATTAGCGCCTGCCTGCAACACGTGAAACACTTGAGTATTAGCTTAGCTCTCTTTCTCCAGCTAAAAGCATTAAATTGCAGATGCTAAGTGTTTTCTTTCCCTCATTCTCTTTCAAATTTCTGAAAGCTAAAGTAATTTTGTCATGACTCACATTATAAAAAGAACAAGCGATGTGACTGCTCCCACTTATCATGCACATGTACAAAACAAATATTCTCTGTCCGCTCTACCTTGACTTGCTGGTGCCTGCAGTCCTATCATCACAGCCATCTGCTTAAGCATTAATGCCAAGCTCTGCTCCATGAGGTAATTTTTTTTTTTTTTCCCTGGGAGGTGGAAATCTTTTTATTTCCTTCCCCTTCCAATTATTCTTCTATCACTCCTATTCAATTCACTAGAATTAGTTCTTGGTAATGAAAAAGAAGAATTTGGCTGTGGCATGAGCAAAAATACTGGGTATTGAGAGAAAACACCCATTCTGAGATCACAGAGACTGGACATAAATCACAGTGCCAAAATATGAGAAATCACAGTATCAAAATCAAGAGAAACTGGCAACGGGTAGCCCTCAAGGTTTTATCCACAACAAGTTCTCTCCCAGAATATAGGACTGATCTTACTAGACTTCATTGAATATCTTTCATCCAGTGACACAAACTGATCACTGCTGTGATCTTCAACAAATTCATTTAGTTATGGTAGCAATTAAAATCATTACGTTTCTAAATGACAAATGCAATCTGAGATAACTGGTGAGGCTTTCTGTTAAGTTCACAGGTCAAAGGCATCTTCTCTACTGAGAAAACTAGTTGCTTTTTCTCTCTATTCAATGTAATGTCAGCTGCTAGAAAACAGGCTCCCTATCATTTTTCTTTTGGAAAACCATCCCATCTCAGATCCTTTCAGCTCTCACACAAAGTTAACGTTGTTTCAGTCACAAAGACATCCGCAGTACAATCTGAGCTAAAACCAATTTTGTGAAGTCATACGAAAATATAGGGCTTTAATTTTCACTTGAGCTTACTTTTCAAAAGTTGCAACAAAGACCAAAATTTAACAACAAAGAACAGGTTCTGTATCCAGTACAAGTAACAGATTAATTTTCCAAATTCAATAAAACAGATTCTTTAAAGAGGTTTACAAAGTAGAAAAAAAAAATCAGTAAAATGCTTACAAATTACATAATTTTTGCAAGTATCTCTATAACTTATGCTCCTTTTTGTGAAACAACAAAGCACAATGAACATAACCATTTACATATGTACAAAACAGGTGAAACTAGGAAGCACTGGAAACCCAGTGGAGCAGATTTTGGTGACTTGTCTCTTGAGTGATACCGGTCCATCTGTGATAAGGATAAGCTTCTGAATCCTTGCTACCGAATTCAGATTCCAGGGTTTTTGGATCTATTCCTGTTTTCAATGTGTAAGCAGAAAGCAAATGCTGCCGAAGGCATCTATACAGCCTTGTATTTATCGTAATCAAATTGCAAACTCCAACCTTTCCACTCTTTGAGGGATAAATGGCTAAAAATATGCATTGCAATGTCATAGCCCAACTCTTTTATAGGAATACACATCTAGATGCAGCCAGAGGGTTTCTTGCTAGTACAAACTGCAAGTTTCTGATGCATGCGTGGAATTGTGCAGCAACATTGCCCTGCCTTATAACCCACTCTTTCTTACAACCAACATTGGTTGCACACTCTCTGCTGAAGGCAACGTTTTTAACTCACTTTTGCTAAGACTTTCATCATCAGTACTATGTATAAAATATGAAATAATAATGTTTATAGCTAGATAAATAATCCACTGTGAATAAAACAACATGCAAGTTTGGCCCCTTTTTATTCTTCATGGACTGAACCAGATTTCTGTGAATGGATTTGTTTTTCAGAAACATCCGCCAAATAGTTCATTCGAGCACATCTCCGCCTCCAGAACAGTTGCAAGCTGCTCACTTCAGTTATTCCCTATTCACAGTGCATGAGTGGTAGCATGGTATTGTTTTCAGCTCCTGACTAGAGGAATAAAACTTTTTAAATGGGGGAGTGATAAGGAGCAAATGCTAAATCACTGTTCATAAATAGCTTTCTAAGATAGACTGTATGATTACATGCTCATGTTAAAGTCTGTGAAACCTACAAAACAGAGAAATGTTTTTACAAATATCTACAAGAAAGGAGTAATCTGACCCTACATACAGTGGTAGTCACAATCAATGCTTTAATGTAAAAAGTATTTACAAATTGCTTTTTTGTATTAAGCAGCAAATTTTAATATCCAAGAGTGAGAGTTTTAAACTCTCAGGCAGTGATGCTATACTGTAGAATTCATTATTGTTTTTCAAATGGAAAGAACAGCCACATCCAAGAAAACTCCGTAATTTTTAAGCATATTCAGCACTTTCCCTACTGGCAATCACCACCAACTCCTTTTTCCATTTTGTGTGCTGTATACATATGTGAGCAGTTTTGCCTTCCTCCCGAAGCTGTGACACTAAAAATCCTCCTACATTTTTCCACTACCTGATACCTAATCACTGCAAAGTTCTCTTTGATTACAGTGTGAAGCATAATGACAACTATGAAGGGAGATGGCAAAAAATTTGTTGGTGTCAGCCTCAATAGCTAAAGGTTGGTTATGCTGTGTCTGTGCCAGAAGGAGGAGTGGTGCTAAACTATGTAATTTAGTTGAGTGGATAACGGTGCTCTGCTGCCATGGGTGAGTGGTAGTGTCATGATCTTTGTACAGTGACATCTGGGTGGCTGACTGATGGAGAGTTTTCACAACTTTGAGTTTGATAGGGTGTGGCCATGCTGTGACTTTGATATAGAGGACTTAAATTTTTTAAGGCGAGGAACAGACAAAAAACTCTGTGAGCTGACAGAAGTCAGAAATAAGATAGATATAATAAGTACCACCCTAGCCATCTACAGTAGCAGAATCTGTTCCTTCCAAGTCCTTTTTACATTTTTAGTTTGAACTTGCAGTAATAAAAATGAAAATCCCAATGCTGTAGCTCACATCAGAAGAAAAGAAGAAATCAGTCAAAAAGCAAGACAATGAAAGAAACAAACTTCCTATGTCCCTGAGAGCTTAGCTACTGCACCCCACTTGCTCTTCAAATCCTGCTCCTCTTGTTTGCCAATACAGTACTCACCCCCTCCTTCTTGTCATCAATATATGCTACTTTTTAAAAATATTTTTTACAGTTAAGAACTGACTGTAAGCTCCAGGGCTGATGAGGACTTTGATTCAATGTTAACTTCAAAGGGAACGTGCTAGGTGCTTAAACGTGAGTGACATGCCATCACTTCTCTTCCTGCACTCAGTGTGCCCTGATGAATAATCAAGGCAGCTTTTATAGAGATGTAAGAAGTGGCGATCACAGTTTGTCTCTGAGTCAGTTGACATTTTTATTTTATATCTAAAGTAAATAAGGGTGGAAGAGACAGACCTAGAGCAAGAGATGGAGTTGTGTGCCAATCCCTTCAGATCTCATTTAGTCTGTGTTACAGAGAAGTTAGTCTTTACAATCCTGGATGCTAATAAAGGGAACATATCCCTCCTCTGAGAAATTAATAAATCTTGAGACAGCTTAAAGGAAGGACAAAAGAAAATTTACAGCCTTTAGTATTGACATCTGTGTCTCTGTCTCTGTGGTGGAATTAGGAGGAGGGATTTGAAGGTCTTGCAACATACCTGAGGGATGTAGGAGGTTCAGATTCTTCCAGAGGTAAGGAGTCATTCCAATATCTAGTATAAGTAACCTGACAATTGCACTGGGCACAAACCATGGGAATGAAGAACAAGTTTGCTTGATGACAACTCTAGCACAGTGCTTGCAAAGCTCTGTCATCCTTGTGATGGTCCCCCACCACCTTCCCACTACACTTGGGATACAACCTGCACCATCCATGGCCACTCCAATCCTGCATGAGAGCACAGCAACCTTCTCTTTCACGAACTCAGAGTTTTGCCAGGACTCAAATACCCAGCTCAAAACAATTAGGTGAACAAATTCTAATCCTCTTAAAAATGACAGCTTCCAAATTCATTAATGAAGTGGTCGATTATTTTAGTGAAATGTAATGCAAATTTTCACATTGACTGCAGCAAAAAAGCATTAGATATTGCTGGGCTCACACATTATGTGATATTCTGTCCTCAGTTTCCTAGCTATATGGGTAAGAACGTCAGCTGGGGACAGCCAGGAAAGAGCAATGTGCTGCCACAGCTGCTTTGTGTGAGGCACATCAGGACCATAGCCCCATCAAGGGAAGCCTGGAGTCCTTGGCACAGAGAAGCATCAGAAGCTGTGACTGCCAGCAACAAGTCTCCCGTTCTATGATGTCTGGTGCCATATGCACTTAATGATAGGCTCATTTTTGCAGCTCAGTCAGCAAGAGGAGGAAATCAAATCCAAGATACTTTCCACTAGGTCATCCCCTCCCACATAAATTCTATACACCATGTATGCTCTCCTCCATCACTTTATTACCCATGGCTCTGCTCAACATAACAGATATGGAGCTTCAAGCAAAATAAAATCAAAGAAGGTGAGATGGGAATATAAATCTTTATTTAGGATAATGAACAGACAAAAAAAAAAATTAAGAGGCTTCCTGAGATATAGAACTGTTCATTGAACAGGCCTGCGGGGAGATGCTTCTGCAAGTTTAAAGGAAAATCTTACTAATATAAATCAAACCAGTCAAGCTGAAATTAAAACTATATGTTTAAGTGTTGCACTAGCATATGTATAAGATTCTTGCTGTTAAGCCTGCATCTACTGATGCATGAGGTAGCAAAGGTAAACCTAATAGTTTAAGAACTAAATTTCTAAACTGAGTTTCTAAAGTTTCGACTCTAGTAGATTCAGCAGGTCTGTCTACTGATCAACACAGTAATAACTGAGTAGAAAAGGTTCAAATGAGATTAAACCTGGAATGGGCAGTAGCTGCACTATTTGTGGGAGAGCACACCCTCAGATCGTGCTTTGGAGGGAGTCAAACTCCAAATTAAGGGTGCTCCCAAACCTTGAGGAGGCACTTCCCTTCACCTCACTGGGAAGTGAGCTGAAATAAGTGGAGGTCATCTGCTTGGCAACTTGGTGAAGCTACAAATTAAACTCCATTTCACATTTCAGCTTCCATTTGCATCTATATCTGAGTCCCTTTCCATACAATCCCTTAGGGAAGCTAAAGCCTACCTTTCTACCACAATAACAGCTATGTCCTGATCAAGAGAGACACCACCATGCATAGCCAGGGAGAAGGATGATCCTGAGAGATACTGCAGAACAGCCCAAGAGTTTAGCACTTTTGGCGCTGCTGTTTGAGGGATGTTCTGTTAGAATAAATATCTTTATTCTGTTATTGCAAAGGACTGTTTCTTACTAAACAACCTGCACCAGACCCAAGTTTCATCAACACAATAGCTATCTCCGGGCTGACTTGCCATTTAGCACATGATTACCTATTGCCAGCAAATCCTTAATCTTCACAGTCCAGGCAGTCAGTGCTGAGAAATGTTAAAAATACCACTTACTGCATCTAGCGGAGGAGGAAGGGAACTGAGGAAAGGAAGGGGGAGAGGAAAGGAACAATATGTTGAGGAAAAAAATGGAAGGTAAAAAAAATTGGAAGAAATATAGAAGAGGAAAAATGAGATGAAAAGGAGTAGCAAGAAGTTGGAACAGGAGTGAAGACATGGGAAAAGGGTAGCAGCAAATGAAGGACAGAAGTTTTAAAAATTTGAAGAATAAATTACATGTTTTTTCCCTCCAAATGCAAACATCTTGTGGAACCAGGCTGCAGAATTTACCCACACCACTTCCCTTCCCCTGCTAAAACTAGTTCAAGCTTTCTCAGTGAAACTGCCCAAACTGAATTTTGAAAGGCAAAATAAAGTAGATTGTGAATACTGAGACAGCACAAGAGCTTGAGCCCACTGCCCTTCTCCTTTCCTGTCCCATGAGGGCACTGGAGTGACAGCAGCGGCTGATGCCTGGTGGGAAGGTAGGTGTCTATGGAAAGGGGCATCACCCCTCCCTCACAAGCCAGCCTCCTGCTGCAGAGCTGCAGCCCAAGCCAGGCTGCTCAGCTGCCACAAAGCCTTCAGTGATGGAAACCTGCAGTCCAGGTAGCACAAGGCCCCATGGCATCTCATTCCTCTCTGGCACAGGCCAAGGGAGCACTGTGGCTCCTCAGTTCCCACTCTCAGTGGGCTACCATCGCAAGAACCTGCCTTCTTGAACTCTCCTGGCTGCCGTTGCCGTAGTTTGAAGAAATCATTATACAGTGCACAACACTGGGACTGCAAACTACAGCTTGGTCTTAGTCCCCTTGCTGCCCCTTTTTGCCTTGTAGCTTCACCTTCCTAACGGTCAAGTTCCTTACAATCAGTTTGTGTTTTCTCCCAGTTTTTCCTTTCTGCTCTGCTCTATTTGCATCCTTCATCTGTAATTACAACTCTCTGTTACTGAACCATCTAAAAATACTCCTATATATTATAATTATACTAAATGCCACCTTCTGCAGTCTCAGTATTCTGAAAGTGAAATTGTTTTCACTGAACCTGAATTCCTTGTTCAGGAAGAAGAGCTCACATCTTCCTTTCTCCCTAGTAATCTGCTCTCTCTTTATGGAATCCCTTTACTGCCCTGCAGGTAAGTTTCCCTTAGGTTCTCTTTATTCTACACTGAACGCTAATTTTAAACTGAATACACACCCAGCTCTCTAAACCCACCTTCTTATTTTCCACATCTTAGACTCCTTATTACATATACATGCTGAGAAAGGAGGCAGTGTTGCAGACATGTCATGGAGCTGTGAAAATGTGTTTTAAAGGCACATTACAAGCGCCTTCCCTACCCTCTTGCATATGGTCACTGGTTTATCCACCAGTATAACTTCAGGCATTTCTAATGTGCCTCATTTTGCATTATCTAGGTATTGGTATTGCACTGTACGACCACAGGTAATAGTTGAATTATTTAAAGCTTATTCAACTTCTATACAAGAGTCACCATAGGACACAGAGACTGTGATCCAAACCATGCCCCCAATGTGACACTACAGGGATTCAATTTAGTCCTGTCTGTACATACAAGGCATATGTTTTGATGTTCAGTTCACTGTTAAGATATGAGATCACAAATCAAAACTGCAGCCTGTCAGTATCAAAAGCATGGTTGGTAACAACCAATAAACCACAATTTTAACATCACTGAATCAGCCAAAAGGCATATACATTAATTATGTTGCTTCACCTCTTTGAAATCAGAATGACCATGTAAAAATTCAGACATTTAGGACAAACCTGCCTTAACATTCACCATGAACAGTTGTGAAATAAAATATATCCTTTTTCCTCCTTTTCTAAGAAACTGAGGGATGCCCCCCAGTGAGATAAATGTTTCGAAATTCTGGTCAAGCAAATCGGCAGCAATAATGATAGAACATGAAAACCAATAACAAATCATAACTACATTAATCTGCGGATGAGGTCAGTGCCGCATCCTGATGATGCATCGTTAGACTTGTGAGAAATGTACTGATGAGATATATTAAAAATTTTGGTCTATTACAGAAGTCATGGCCATTTCTTGGGTTTTTTTTCACTGTAACACATAAGGTGGACTTTTAGAAAGTCATGATCCCTTCCAGATCTTCAAAAAGAGCATATGTGCTGTATAGTAGCTGAAGCAGAGTCTTCATTAACTGTCGGTACTAATTCAGTTGATACTAATTCAGACCCTCTGACACACAGGTGCACACAACAGCCTCTATCAAGTTAGGATTGTCGTAACACACACACACACAAGCAAGATATTCCAAAACTCTCCTGAAACTTCATCAGGGTCCCTTTCTGCTCTGTGAAATTGGATCAGAACATAATGAAGTAGGCTGCCTGAGAAAACGTAAGGTACCTCCTAGTTCCATGTAAGATGCAGTAACAATTTTTTTTTTGAGATATCAGCATTTCTGATCTCAGGACTGTGTCCACCAGAAGAAAAAAAACAAACAACCACCAACCTACCAAAGAAAAACAACCAACCAAACAAAACCTCAAACCAAATAAACACTGATAATAACACTGCAAGTGTATTTAAGGTATCCCAGCATCAGATTTTTTTTTAATCATTTTCTCTTTTTTTTTTTAGTCAAAGTGTGTTTCAGTTCCAGGTTCCCCCTAGCCAGACCATACAGCTCCAAGAAAATATTCTCAGTTGTGTGGTTGAGTTTTTATGGACTATGACATGAATTAATGTGATTTGAAAGGAGTGAACTGATGGTTCAGCTGATTATTTTTATCTTAGTTACATTATTGGTTTAAAAATGCGTTCTCATGAATGATTTAACTGGTTAAATAATCTAGTGTGTATTTGCTTTACACTAAATTAGAAGAGAGAAATTAAATTCTTTTGTATTTTCTTTTGTTGAGCTAGTTTAGTTAAATACATCCAAGAAGCACAGTCCCACATTAGTATCACTGGCTGCAAAGCTGAGGCTGTGGCTGTATTTTGGCAGTAAGAAAACTGAGAAAAAACACTGGCTTTCTGTCTCTCTCCTATGAGTTGTTTGGTTTACATGTTGCAGTAAAAGAAGTCGTCTGGATGGGAAAATGTTGGGAGTTTGAAAAACTTTTCAGCAGAAGATGATTCCTTTTAGTTTTATTTGTTGATCATAAAATGCTCCTGGTTTATTTGCATGCCTGTTTTGGGGTCTCTACAAGATTCAGATTAATTATCTTGTTTTATAAAGCACCTAATTAACGATCGCAACTAATCGGAACTTCAAATTTGTTCATGTTATTTACATCTGTACTTATCACAGTTTTTCTCTCTTTCCTTTTTTTTTATTTTCTGTTTGCTGTACTGTTATTGCTTTATATTTGACTGGGAGTTCCTAAGGGCATAAGTCATTCTGTCGTATACATTCATACAATGTACTGCATTGGGATCCTGATGCTGAGAGAGGAATTTGGGAGTAACCAAATGAGGATCTGATAAGCAAGCAATAAACTGACTTAAAAATTATTTGTCTCTACCTGTCCTGATTTCTGTGCACCAGTGTGCATCTGGGAGTATTTCACTTGGATACGACGGGTCAAGAAGCAACTGAAATGTTGCATACTGATACCTAAGGGTTCCACTAGGACCCAAGAGTCCTCATAAAGTTGTTTTCCCATCAGATCATTAATGATTTTGGCAATGGGAGAGGAAAAATACAAACTAATTTTCTGGTAAATTTATTATAGCTATCTATCTATCTCTGTGGTAATGCCTGAATATACAGTAGTTGCCTTCCAGAAGGGCACAAGTGCAAGAAAACCATCCGCACTGGGACAAAGAAGAAAAGAGAAAAAATCAGATACGATTTACAAAAATTCCATCTGCAAACACATTTTAAAGCATTTTCTGTATCTTTACTTGACCTCTAGCTTACTCAGCCCTCAATCTGCTGTAGAGATCTTTATAACTTCAAACATGGATTTATTTGTAATTGTTCCAAAGATAGGTCAATGAGGTACACCCCAGAGGAAGATAAAACCAAACCAAATTGAGAAGGAGCAAATATAAAACCAAACCAAATTTTCACACGAAAATAAAAGAGAAGACAAGGATTTGCATGTTATCGTCAGTTGATGTGTAAAATCTACAAAGACTATGCAGAAGGCTACATGCATGTATATATCTTTCCTGTTATAATTTCACACTCAAAGCAAGTCACTCTGTTCTAAGGAGATTCAGGGTGAAAGGTCATGAGTGAAACCATTCTCCCTCTACTGAAATTTCTTTTCACAATAAGTCCTGCCAACATTCCTCCCTGAATTCATTTCAGAAAGCAAAAAGTTCAAACTCCATCAATTCCCCCCCACCTCCAGCTGAAGCTCATCACTATTACAAAGCATCATGGCAGGCTGAAAGGTTCACACTAGTGATGATCTTGCAAAGCTGGCAGAGTGGAGACATCACTGAGAAACAGCAGCACCAAGTCAAGCAGGACATTCCGGAGAGGGCTCCCCTTAGCCACATTACAGTCACTGGAGTTTCACATGACCTTCAAGATGCCACTTCAGCTCCCTTCAAGAGACTTAAGCAGCCTCTCTGCTATTAAGATGTTCCTTCATTTGTCAACAGAAAGCTGCTAAATTGCTACCCTGAGCAAATTTACATAGAAATTACCAGTGATACTCTGCAAACAGTTAGGAGAATTACAGCAGAGCCACCCAGCAGAAACACTCCAGGATACACAGCCTACAAACACAGTCACTGCTCAGAGCGGGAGGAAAATGTTATGGGGAAAATGCACTAGACTTGCAGAACTGTTAAGACATGTGCATTCAGCACTGCAAGCTCTGTTTGGGCTCTAAGTACACCAGTCCCTTCAAAACTTTCTCAAAATAGGAAGAAGATATGGCTAGCATTTCCTTCCTACTTGCCAAGTATTTCCAAGTTCCCTTTGCATATTTGTCCCATGTAAGCTGAATCTCTGTGTGAAGCCTGCACAGGAAAGGGCAAATTGCTCCTCTGTCCTAATAAAGGATGCCTGGCTTTTCAGCTTGTCACTCTGAACTTTATCGTCCTATCCCTGAAAGAGAAGCCTTGCTGCCACTCTCCAAGCTCCTACCAGAGGAGAGAACTCTCTCCTAGTCACACTTCTCAGACCCTCCATCTACCCTCAGTCTTCATGAGGCCCTTACCCTTTCCTCAGCCCTGGAGACAGGAACCACACTGGATACCTGTTCACATACTGCTCTTTTAGTCATTTTTTTATCTCCTTTCTAGGGCTCTTGATATGATCACAATGGGCTTTTTATTGGCAAAATCACAGAGCAGCACAATCTTTACATAATTCTTTTGTCAAGCACTACTTGTAGCAGCATCTGGCCTCCAAAGCCCTGTATGAGGACTCAGGCAATCTCTGATAAAACCCAAGTCTACCATGGTCACTAGACTTGACCAGGAGCATGGCTGACACCCAGAGCATTTATTTCAATGGCAGCATATTTCCAGAGCTGCCCTTTGATGGAGCAAGGCTTCTACAGCAATCAACCACCTCAGCACAAGGCCCTTGCCCTATAAAACAAAAATCCCAGCAACTTAAAAGCTGAGGAACAGTAACAGCACAGGGCTCTGTCTACCCAAAGAGAATCATTCCAGGAGGCAAATGAAGGAGGGGGCACTACAGGATACCAACAGGCAAGTCCACATTTCCTCAGGCACCACATTGCAGCAGAGACTGCTGGGTCAGTTATGGTAAGTAAAGAGGAATCAAGCAATAAAAAATTGTCCAGAAAATACTTTCCCCTTGGAATGTATGTCCATACGTGTGCATACATTTGTATGTGTACACTTACAAAGGAAAAAAAAATAGGTGGGTATTTGGTAGGGCATCTCTTATACTTACTATACAGTCCTGACATGAAATGACTGCACAGAGTAGGAGAAAAATCCCATTTCAAATAATGATCAAAGCCATCACAGGGGAATGAGTTGCTTCCACTTCTTAAAGCAAACAGCCAGCTAATATTTATTCCACAGTAAAGACAAAACTCTGCCTTCTGTCAAGGGGAAGAGAATAAATTGTTTTCCCATAACGGTGTTTTCTTTTCAATCAATTTCCCTTCAAGCTTGATTTAAGATGAGGCCATGTCAGAACCTCAGGCGAATGGAAGAAACCGAAGACACTTCCCCACCAAAGGTGAAAATGATGATGCAGGCAAACTTAGAGAGTTCAATCTATATACCAGTGCTGCATACAGGTACAGTCACACACTCCTCTCCCTCCTCCTCTTCAAATACAAGGTTTGCAGCAACAATGGGCCAGCAGCAATGAGGAGGAAAGAGTTCAGAGCACAGAGAACAATAGCAAAGGAGATTTGTTTGTGTACATGTTGCATTACTTTGTGACAGAAGTACAACATACCAGAGAAAGTATTGTCTTGGGTCATTTTGCTACATAAACACTCACTTGTATGCCATAAATGTTATAGATTTTTTTTAAGAAAGAGCTCTGTAGATACTATATTATTGATATGCACTTATGTAAGAAAGAACAGTTACATGTGGTAAAACCCCTGACTTCTAACAAAAGCTTTAAGGGGACAGAAGGAAGAATGAGGTTGCTTTCACAACATTACAGGCACTTAGCTACTTGTAGAGTTAGGCTGTTAGAGAACACCTTAAATTCAGGGAACACCTTAGGTTCAAACCCACTTGTGTCTGGTTAAAAATTGTGTATTTTTTTTCTGGGGTTACAGACAGCCCCTTGAGTTGGAAAAATCACAGTAGTTTGTATTTCAGAATGAAACTGATGTCATAGAAGCTTTGCCATGTATTTTTTTTAAATGCAAACTACAGAAATACTGTGTCCAGGAGGACAGATAATAAAAAAACAAAACAACAACAACAACAAACACACCAAACCCAGAACAAAAAAAAACAAAACCCACAACACACCAAGCCCAAAACAAAACAAAACAAAAAAGCCACACCCAAAAACTTAGGTTATTCAATCTCAGAAAGATTTTGGCAATTTGACCCGCATGAGGCATGTGCACTCAAAACTGTTCCAATAATATCTGAACCAAAACATAGTCATAAAATATCAATTAAGAATTTAACAGATGCAAATTTGAAAGACAGAGGAACCCTTTTTTTTCCTCTCAAAGTTCTTCCCAGGATACAACTCCCAGTCAAATAAATCAGCTCTTCAAATGTTATGGGATATTTACTATAACATTTGAGGGAGAGGATGTGCATCTGAACAACATAACCCCACCTCATTTTCCTTCTGACAGAGATTTTATTTGGACTGTTGTCTCAAGACAGGAGCACTGTGCATGTTTGTGTACAATAATTTCCTCATGGCACTACAGTCAGTAAACAGCTAGTAAATGATTCGGGTGTTCAGTGGACTTTGCAAGCAAAATTCTAAACAGTGTTAGTTAAGCAAGAGCTAATGAACAATTACTACAATGACATTCTCATTTCCTGATCCTAATTCCTTTATTACTTATCCACAGGCACAACATCCGTGCACTGACATTACTATTATTGACAAAAGCCAGGAGCACAAAGGATGCCACATCCACTGCTGACAGCCCCAGAATCACTGCTGTTGATTAGGCTGGGGAAGGGGGCTGCTGGGGGGGAACTGAGTTAATACCCAGTACAGCCAGGCTTTGACTAGCAAGAACTTGCTCACGGTGCCAAGCACTTATCCACACACACACGTATCTGTGCATCCACCTGCACAAGGAGAGTCTTCTTATGGGATTCTTTCCATGATTAAGATTTTTTTCCACAAATGTAGGCCAAGATTTTCAAAAATAGATGTCCAAAGTTAGGCATTCCAAAATTCATATTTAAGCATCTACAGAAGTGGCCTCATTCTCAGAAGTGCTGAAATTGCCAAGAGCTGTAAGATGCTCAAAACTTGAAAATCAGGCCACATCTTTAGGTCCTTGAAAACAGATCCAAGAGCCTAAGTTTAGGCATCTGTATTCTTGACTGTAAAATATTATTACCCATGCAATACCTGCTATAATCCATCACAAATATATGACACTCTCAAAAATGTACTGTACTAATTGGCCCAGATTTTCAGTTGCAGCTGAAAAAAGTGCACTGCCCAGCTCAGAGCAGGATCACAAATGTAGCCACTGCCCTTCATCACCAATTTCCTGGTGATATTTATGGCAGAGGATTACAGTGACTGCCAAAAGCACACAGCAAGCAACTGTGGCAGCTGACCTGGCCCATACTGCCTTTATCTACCCTCAGTCTCCAGCAGAAGAAAGGATGGAATAAATGGAAGATTGCAGTAGCCAAATTAAAAAAGAGCTCCCTCTCTATCAGTCATTCTCCCATGGCCAACTACTTCCATGTTTAAATCTACACAAGGCAAGGGAAATAGGCCCCATACTTTTATCAATGCCAATCACATTTATTAAACATGTGAATAGGGTATATCTGTTTACTTAACCGTTATCAAGTAGAATTCAGTAACATCCTTTGAAACTGATGTCAGATCATTCAGCTTGGGGAAATTAAAGGGAAATACATATACACAACTGTTTGGCACGCTGCAGCCCCAGTAGGGAAAACAGCCTTCCTGTGCTAAATGTGGTAGAAGCAGAATAAAAGGATTGCACAGTATGTAAAGAGAAAAACACACTAGGGAAATGTTCATTAGTGAAATTACAAATATATAGAAAATTTTCTTTTAAGGCATCGATATAATACAACTTCTCTACTTCCTCTGAATCCAAATTGACAACATTATCTCCATGAAATACTCTGTAACAAAATTCTTAGTATGAATCAAGGTCTTTGGGGTACCTCACTTCTCTATTTTTCAGCAGCATTTTAAAATAATTACTACATCTCGTAGCTTCAGCACTTAGCACTAAAGAAAAGATATTCTGCACACTTACTGCATCTGTATACAACCATACTGTCCCACACAGCTGGAAAGCTCTCTCTGATGAATGAAAATACTAGAATCACACAAAATTATCTTGAATATGAGGTCATTCACCATATCTGGTAACATCATCCTAAAAATTCAATGAAAGCAACCATACTTCCATAGCTGCTTTTATCCAAATGGTTTCCCATATGTCTACCATGATTAGCTTCCTAATGTATGATGTTTGTATGCATACAAAGGGTCAAATTCTCAGACATCCTAAAATGATGGTATTCCACTGATAACAGAACTGTCCTTATCTTGAACAAGTGAGAGTTTGATCACAAATTCCTTTGCTTAACAATAAACTCCAGCCACTTCTGAGATGGGTACAACCACCATTCAACGGCACACAAACAACTTTATCCTAGAGTTCATAGCAGGAAAGAAAAACAGCTTTTTTTTCAAAGACACAGCAAGGGGAAATTAAAATAGACGATAAACCCAAACTGGCCAAGACATTTAAATATATTGTTTCTACATCATCTCCCAGAGAACAATATACCTACTAGATGACCTACAACCATGAGCACAATTGAACTTAACCCCCTGCAGAGCATCTAGGTATGATTCCTACCAGGGCTATCTTTGCTGTAGCATACGTCTGTATGTTTCTTGAATGCAAAGCATGGAGGAACTTGCTTACTTGCTGCTTCAACTTATTCCCAGAGACTGAAGAGCTGCTGAGAAGTTACAATTTTTTTTGTTCAAACACAAGGCCAGTTATAAGGCTTCCAGAGCACCGTGTTTACTCACGAATCCGGCCAGGTACAAGGAAATTCCAAACGCATGTTCGTCAGCAAAATAATCCTGCAAATTTACTCGTAGCTCCTTTGAGCCAAATATACTTTATTGCAAAGGTGGCATCACTGAGCTCTTTTTAGCGAAAATTCTTTTTCATCTGCTACATAGCCCAGTGACTCATGAACTAGAAATAAATTCCCAAGGTGTAATAAATGGGAAGATAAGTGGGCTCTAAAATAATGATTTTGTCCAAAAAGTGCCCCCTTCACATGTGTTGCTACAGTTCTCCTTTTTTCCCAATGATTTACTTGGGAAAAAAAAGCATATTTGAAGAACCCTGCCAGGAAATAAGACAGAGCAAGGCAGCTTCTAGATGGAAGATTTAGATTAGTAAGGAAAGCCAGACCTGTTGTTGAATGTGCCAGACCAAGAACTGGATGAGTGGCAGGTGCCCAGTCACCTTCTCCTTCCTCTGAGCTGGAACTCAGGCCTAGCAGTGGCCCAAAGGAAATCATGCATAGCCACAGATTCTACTGACCAGATCCAATCCATCATTGATAGAGGTGTCACCCTCTGTGGCTTGCAATGTAAGAGGAAAAAGCTGCCTCTGAATCTTTGTAGCTCGGCATGGTACAACTTCCCAGGATGCAGTCATTCATATAGAAAGGCTCAGACTGCTTTGCCATATTTTACTAAAGTTCTTCCTTGCAAAGCAATGCATCTTCTGGTCCCTGTGGACTACACCATCAACTTTAAATCCTGTGTTTATGAAGCTCATTTTCTCCTTTCATTAGTTCTCATTCTCTCTGTGCTGCTGCAGGTATCTCTGCTGTTGTGCAGAGAGGCAGCGGCTTGCAACAGCCTTGGTCACAGGACAGCTGTGCTCTTCACCACAACCCTGTATTCCTGACAGACATCTGCCTTTCCTATTGCACCCTCAAAGTGCCAACTCCATCTTCACAGGGGCAAACAGCTACAGTAAAAAGACATACCATGCAGGCCACTATTGAGTAATTATATAATTATTTAAAAAAAAAAAAAAAACACAAAACCATCCTTTAGCTAATAACAATGCCAACAAATGCACAGAAAACTGCTAGCAGAACAAGCCAGTAACTAATGAAAACAAGTGGTTTGAAATTTTGGTTAAGCTTTGCATGAAATATGGTTTGCTAATATCCAGTGTTCAATTCTGCCTCACAGTCCGTGTCACTGTAAATGTGCAGTTCCTGAGAAATGGAGAAAAGAACTGCAGTTTTGGGGAACAGCATTCCGTAGGCTACGTTGTTCCTCCCAGTGATCTTTTTCCACTACTGGGTGATGGTAATGCATGATTTTAGATAGGATATTAAGAAAAATGTCTTCATGGAAAGGGTTGTCAGGCATTGGAACAGGCTGCCCAGGGATGTGGTTGAATCATCATCCCTGGAGGTGTTAAAATATCTGTAGATGAGGTTCTTATGGACATGGTTTAGTGGTGGACTTGACAATGTTAGGTTAATGGTTGGACTCTATCTCCAAGATCTTTTCCAGTCACAATTATTCTATGAACAAACATTTAGCGGTTAGCAGTATTACCAGGAACGTGCTTTGGAGTTACTGGTAACAGATGCTTCAGTGCAAGAATACATTTAGTAGGTTGTTATTGAATACCTGGCCTATATATATTTTTTTTCCTTCTTATTTGATCATTTATTAATATTTTAAAGTATTGGACTTCATATTTCTTATGAGGTTTTCTAACCAAATTTTATTAATGAGAGATTGCTCATTACTTATATATAGCATTCTATATAACATTTTTACACACTCAAGATTTTGACCTCCACAACAATGCACAGCAATGAGTTCCAGAGGCTCATTAGGTACAGAAGAACAGAGGATTTCCTCAGGTTTCAAACAGGCAGCTTCTTTGCGAATTCCCTGCAAATACGCACTAATTTTTTGCATCGTAACCTTGTATTAAACAATATACTGTCTCCTTGCATTTATTAAAGATATATAGTTTAAAAACAAAACAAAACCAGCACATCTTAATAAATCCACTGGCTCTGAAGAGAAGCCCAGAGCACACTATAGAATAATCCAGCACTGTGATTTCAGTATTCAATTAGAGAGAGTTGTGTTCAATAACAAAGTGTGTTTCACTTCAGACTAATATTACTTCAGTTATCAAAACCACACTGTGCTCCATAGCTTACTTTTTTGGAGGGGATAGGGGGAACGGTATTAAAAACCTCTTTTCATTCCTTAACTTAATCCCAGCTTGAAGGGCTAAAGATAAAAATTGGAGATGGTTTTTTATTGTTGGGTTTCTCAGCTTTCTAATTAGATACCGAACTCCATAAAACATGTGCTGCAGTAAAGAACCAGAGGAACTGCCTTATTGAGGCAGAGTGAAAACGTCTTAATCCTTCTGACCTTTACCACACTTTTTTTTCCTCCAACAGAACACACAGCTGACCTTTTCTACCTACTGACAGCAAAGCTTATGACAGATTTCCATTATCCAAAGCTCTCTGTAAATTCGCTGCAGCTACTACTGCTAACCCAGCTCAGTTTTGCAAGAATATTATAATGCATAACTCACTGAAAACTGTTGGTTGATACCTGTTCCAGAAAGTCGCAATGGCCATGCCTGCAAACCTGCCACCTTTCCAGATGTGCACATAGGCAAAATCTCTGCAAGACAGTGAAACATTACAGATGTACCCAGCAGAAACAGGGCTAAAGTGTTGCCAGATGCACCAGTCATGTTCATCTAGGTCACAAACTACCCGGGGTTGATGGATGTCTCAGTAATTAGGCTGCCTGCCCAGCACACGGGAGACCTTTCCCTGACTTAGTACAGTGACATCATGAAAGTCACTAGACCCCTGTGGCTCCATGCTTTACCTATAAAATAGGTGTGGATTGCATCTCCCTACTTCAGTGTTATGAAACCCTTGTAGACAGTGGATCATTTCCAGCTATTCTAGTAACAGGGTTCAGATGGAAAAAATTGCAGAATATTTTAGGTGTACAGTTATAATTTAATTATGGAAAAACAAACAAACAAAATACTGTGGGGTATGGTATGTAGGTTTTATTGAGACAAGTAGGATACAGGGATTATTCATGACTAGAAAAGCCCAGAGTGATTCATGAAGGTCATATCAGCTTACTAGCAAAATCTTTCTAGCAGCAAAATCTTTCTATCCAACTGCACCCTCCTGGTGCAGAAAACCAAATGTTTGTGATACTTTTGTATTTTTTCACATCTTTTAAATTGGAACTATTTTTATATTGCTCCAGCTGTAAAGCCAGACTCTCTTGGTAACCATGTGTCCAACTACAAAGCTCACTAAGGGAGAGAAAACAAAAAATAAACTAATAAAAAATAAACTAATATTTTTATTCCAAAAATAACCTGAATTCTTATGCATTTTTCCTTTTTAAAAATAGATCCAATACAGACATTTAAAGTCAAGAATTTTTTGAGTGCTTATCATATATCTTGATAGAGAGCACTAGAAACTGGGCAGTTCGACAACTTCAGATACATGCAACTATAAATGCCTCTATGGTTAGTGAAGACAAAGATGCTGGGGTTTGCAAAGGAGTCAAAGGTGAAGAGACTCAACAATAAAAAAGAAGTTTTTATGTACAAATCAGGGCAGCAGATGCAGTAAGAACAGTATTTGCTGTCTGGAAATCCTTTCTCACTCAGACTTGGCTTGGGATTTAAAAACCCAGGGGTTTCCACTCTGCATGTCACTGCGAGTTTTCAGGGGAATGAGCACTAAGAAATATGAAGGCTCAGGCAGGGAGATGAAGAAAAGAAGTTGGGAGACAAGGATGTGTAGAACTCACCACACTGTGAGCGGAAACTGAGCCTCCTTATATGCATTATCACTGAAGATTAGATTTCAAAAACAGAAACGGAACTAAATGAGATTTGAAGAGGCCTGTGAGGCACCTACTGTAGAGAACTTCTGGAGGAACAAACTCCAGAAGCAGCTAGAGCAGTCCTCAATGCAGCACTCAAAAATGATCACAAACACCACAAAACACAAAGTCTGATACATATGATCTGGCATAAGCATAGTGCAAGAATTTCAGTGGTTTGACTAAAATCCTCTTTGGGTAAATATATTCTTGACTACATAAAATTCCCCTGCAGACAATATTCTTTATTTTACTGTATTTTGTCACTAACTAGCCATAATGTTTTGTGCCATGATGACAGAAAAAAAAAATACTGTTCATAGAGCTTTGTGAGGAGCTTCCACAAAGGAAATCCAAACACACTTCCAGAAACAGAATTGCAGGAAAGTGTTATTCCAGATTTTAAGGCAACAAGAACCAGTGAATGGCTTATGTACATTTAATTCAGAATTCTACTGAGACCACCTAGTAGCTTATTCTACATTGAAAGGAATTTACAATATAGGTATCATTAAAAATTGTCCCACGCTTCGGACAGAATGACCCAATTTTGAATGAGCAGTGACTCATGATCAAAATATAAGAAAAGCCAAAAATAAGGATACTTGTAAATGTATATGTATTTATAATAAATATGTTACACACAGAGAGAAAAAGCTTATTGAAAGAAAATTAATGCAGGTGGAATCCAGAAAGGAATAAGTTTTTAAAATCTTAAACAAAAGCCTGATTTCCGCATTGAATTCCAACTTGGTTTGTTTTGGTTTATTTGCAACACACAAAAGCTTGGGAAAGTATTTAAAGGATTGATTTTTCATTTTTGCTTAGCTAATGGGTTTGACTCTGACATTTCCTTCTTAATTTTTCTTCAGACTCCCCACCAAATATTGCGAGCTCCATTCAGCAATGCTAAGCAGGAACAGACAAGAAAAAAAAGTCTGTGATTGCCTCAGACTGATTTAGGAAGACAGTTTCAAATTTGAATATGAAAATCCTGGACAAATACTAAGAAGAGAAACAAAAATCTACTAACCTAAGATGCATAGGAAAGAGAGAAAAGCCTCTGCGTGAAGATCAAAATCAAATTAAAAGCAGGAAAATTTAGACTGAAGAGCAAGGAAATCTTCCAGAAAGTGCAAAAGTACTACACAATTTTTATTTATTCTTTATAATATTTGTCACAGAACCTCAAAACTGGATCTCAAACACAAAGTAAGTGTCATTTCTTAGATGATATGAATCTCATCACTAAGGACACTTAAAATTAGAGAAGAATGGAAAAAGCAATTGAAAACAAACCTGTAGGGGCCCCACTGATGTCTAGAGTAGCATAAAATAAGTTTTCATTTCTGAAAAATGCGTTTGTAGCAAAAGTAGAAGACTTACGCACGCAGGGAAAAGGATACTGCATGACAGGGTCTTGTGTCTTTAAAGAAGGCATGATTATAGAGGTAGAGTCTTCCAGTAGTAAAGCGCATATGCAGGAAGGTAGGATAAATCTTACAAACAGATTGAAACACTGCCACAGAATGCAGAGACAAGATGACTTTGCTAAGCAAAGGCCATAGTTTCAGACACGTATCTTTTGTTTTTCTTTCACAGTCATCTAAATACACTACAAAAAAACCTGATGTATCACTAAATCTTCACGAGAATGCTGTTCTGGGATCCTTTGCTTATTTTCTCCCCGTTCTGCACCTGAACTCTGCCCCCTTCAGCAACCCAATGGTGAGATGTTCCTTCAGGCTGTATCTCCAAGATCCAAGACTTTGATTTAGTAATCCAGCTCTGGATTTGCAACAATAAATTCCACTATGACTCAATTGTCTGTCCCTGGGCAAAGGCTTAAAATTAAAGCAAAGCTGCAACTGCAAGAAGCTGGATACATAAATGTGGTTTGACTCTTTGTGTTTTGTTTTGTTTGTGTGGGGTTTTTTTTTGGTTGTTGTTTGTTTGTTTGTTTTTTCCTGGAAAATTTAGTTACAGCTGACGGAAGTTTTCAAACATCTACTTCCTCAACAGTTTGGATCTGCATCAATTTCATGCTCTTAAAATAAAAATCCAGGAAAAAAAAATGTTTCATTGGTTTTGCATCACATGCAAACTTCACATTTCACAAAACTGTAATGACTGCATCTTTCCTCACACAGGTGCTCAGAATATGCATAGTTCAGGAAACATCAAGCTGAGGTTTTCCACACTAAAATCCAGGAGAAGAGAGTAAGCATAGGCTATAAACCAATAACTGCAGCTGCATCACTTTTCCACCCCACCCTCCAGGGAGAGGCTGGAGAAGTAGCAGGGTAGTCTTGCTTCATCCTTCACCTTTACAAGTATTTGTACGTGTGTGAGGGGAAAGGAAGAGATGAAGGAAAGGTCTCCTTTCAGTAATGGACCTGAAAATGAGAATTTTTAGCAGCACAGTATGTCACCAAACACCTTGTTGCTTTCTCTACCATTTGAAGAGCAATATTTCATTTGCCCTTGCCTGCCATCTTTGCTTTGTAGGGTTTGCCATGTACAGGTCTTCATTTGCCACGTTGTGGCACATGAAATATGGGGTTGTCTCTCTGCAGGATTGGTTAGGTCAGGGATTCCTATTGCACTCCAGCATCTCTATTGAACGCTTGACACCAAAGCTCTTAACCAACCGCATCCTTGCTCTGTATTTTCCACCCAACTGAGGCAAATACCCTGGAAAAAATGCTACTAGACCAAGCTAAACATTAAAAACAGAGTTTGCTTTTCTTCTTTTAAACGTGTTAGTTGGAAACCAGTTGGCTGTTTGGCATTCTGAGCCAAAGTCAAGCACCGATCTCTCCCTTGACTTACATTACTCTTGAGAATACAAACAATAAGCAAGCTGGGGCTTAATGAGCCTGCATGTGGGGTCATTCTGGTGGAACAAAACAGGATGGTCATTTTTGGAGCCATCCCAGTTTGAAATGGGAGCAACAGAGAACTAAGGACCTGCAGAAAGACCTCATTCAAATGATTTCAGAGATAGTGACTCCCTCGTGGCTTCTTTACTCCAGCTGATTGTAAGATACTATTGCCCAAGTACTGGCACAGATCTGTTGATCAGCTTGCATCAGCCTTTGGCATTGCTGCAGTAGCACATCTGGGTTGAGAAGGAACAACTGAGCCTCCCTTCCAGGAACGTAAAACATATTTGCTTTTAGAGAGATTTGCTTCAAATAAAATACGCACTATACAACACACAAAAGGAATGTACGTGAGACCAAAACAAACCAGCCTCAACAGCTCTAAACCCTTTCTGTAACTATTTCTGCACAACACATAATAGGACCTTCTGCTAAAACCCAAGTGTGTGAAAAGCACAGACTTGCACCGTTAGAACTGAAAGCAAACCTCCTTTAACTGTCTCCAAGATGCGGAAGATAAATCTAGATGTAAAAACACTCCACCAACTACGGAGTCAATAGGCAACACATGCCAGAGGAAACGCAGAGCCATGACACCATCTTCATCCAGTCACTCCTTCCCTTTCCTCTCTTTCCACAGACCCCATTCTGGGGCACATTTCATATTCTCTTTGTTACTCAACTTCTTAACAGCCTCCTTTCATCTCCCTGGCCTCCACAGCCCTGAAGATCAGGAAGGACAACCCAGTAACTTGAGAGGTGCTCAGATATGAAGGTGATGGGATGATAGAAAATTCTAAAGAGAGACTAGATTAGTGTCATACACATATCTTTGGGCCACCCAGAGAAGGAATCTTCAATTATTTCAAGGCAACTTAATAAGCTTTTGAAAATTTTACCTTGGCAACCTGTTCCCCAAGCTGCAAAACAATGAACGGAGAAATCTGAACATCAGACAAGTGAACAGTTAAAATCCTGCTTGTGATCTGCTGCAGACGCTTTCACTGGGAATGTTTGAGCATAATAGTTCTGCGTAGGAAGAAAGAAACTGTTGATATTTTAGTCACCTGCATATATTCTAGTTTGTTTGGCTCTTTTTATTTTAATAAAAAAAAAAAAGGTGCATTTAATTATTATCCAGAAGTGGACTATTATAACCATTAAAAATAATATTCATACAGATCGTAATCAGCTCCAGTGTGTCTCAGCACGTGTGTGGGTTGGAGATGAGCACTGTGGCCAGTAGGCAGGGCCTTTTTTGGTACTGATGGGGGTGTATATTAAAACTTTAAAAGTTACTCTGACTAATTCACATCAAGTCATCTTAATTTTCCTCACTGCTTAATTATTCTAGCTGCTAAGATTTCCAAAAGGGAGTCAATTGTGCTCCTGAGTGTCATGATTAGAGTCGTGCCTTTTCTACAACTAGATTGAGACCCACCAACTCACAGGGAAGTTTGCTAGGACTTTTTCATGCATTGGTTGTCAGAACAAGATCCAGAAAGGTATTTTCATAACAAGGCTGCAGGTCTCGCTTCTTGAGCAGCTCTCTCCTTTTAGACTACATATTGGTAGAATTCAAATTATGTAATTTCAGTTCTCTTAGGTACCTTCAAAATAGGTTGGCTTTGGACATAAGTACCAAGAAAATGCCTTCATACAAGGTTTGTCCATTGGTAAAACCCCAGGGAGCAGGAGAGGTGGAAAGATTTTGCTGCTTAGTTTCAGCTGGGATGTTCAAGGAAAAATCTTCCTTTCCTGCAACATCATCCCTACCGGCTGACTGGGAAAGCAGCACCATGCAGCACTGTGCTTTACACAGCAGTCGCAGCTCCTCCCTGGCAATGATCCTTCTCTGACTGTAGTTTTCATTTCATTGTTCTGTGAATGCTTTTAATTCTTCTTGGGTTTGTGTCCATTCTAAACACAATAACCTCATTACACTCCTTTCCTCAGAAGGTTGAGACAGGGTCACATCAATCACAGCAAGAGTTTTCTGAACATACAGAGAATGAAAATAGGTTGTGTACCTCCACATTTTCCATTCTCCTAGAAAGAGAGTGTCCTTTCATATAGTAATCCTTAATATGGGTACACAACATGTATATTTCATTCACGAAAAAAAATGCATATGCAATCTAACTGAAACTACTCCAAATGATAATCGTATTCAAACTGCTCCAGCCAAAATAATAATGTCAAGCACAACCTAAAACAAGCTACAGTGTTTCAAAAGAAAACCTTTACATCTTCATATAAAAGGGAACCCTCCATTTCAAATTTGCCTACATTTTAAAAAGCCAGTAGAAATAGCAACCAAGCACTTGCTCTATCACATACAGAAATACATTAAAGCATATTTTAATTATATAGGGGAGAGAAAAAGAAAAGTGCTTGACTCTTTCCAATACTCCATTTTCTATTTCAATCAACAAACTTTAAAAACAGCCTTTACAATTCAGCTCCACATGCAACAATTTCAAAAGCTACCTTTGACTTTGCTTTTCAATTTTCTACTCACCTATGGAATCTTAACAGCTACAGCTGTTCTGCTTATCTGAACTATCTTCAACACCTGAGAAATCAGCCTACAAAGGCATTTTGCTTCCTAATGTCTCAAAGAGGCTGCCCACTATTACTTCACTATTGAACTGATTGGGAAATACAGAGAGGTGGTGTAAATTACTGGTGGCCAACCAGAAGGTTTAAAAACCATCTCTTCTGGTTTCAGTCACACTATTTAACTGATATCTATCCTTCCTTTATTTATTATGCTAATGACTTCATACTGCTGAGACTGCCAATACATTTAGATAGGACCTAATCCATAAGCAGAATTCTGATCTGTCTTAAACTCTTTTGTTATTGATCTTTGATACCTTGGCCTGAAGCAGATCTGGGACTTCATATAATGAGTTCAGTCAGCATGGCAGTAGCTTTTGCTACTACTACAAAAAGTTGGGATTTTTTTACTCTAGAAAAACTAACATGCTGAACTATCCCTGTGGTTTGAGTGCACAGGAATGGGGACTTAGCAGAAAGAGACCAACACATTTGTTTTCTCCGATAATCGAGGACTTAAGCAAACTTTGCTCTGCAGAGTTGAAAGGCTTCCAGATACTGAAATAATCCAGCCTGGTAACAATTGTCAATTTAATTTTTTTTTTTGCTGAGATTGGTACTCATAAAAACATCTCAGATTGACAGCCCTGGAGATTATGTCCTGTGTTATCTATGGAACAGATATAGTCCAAGAAGCAGCAGTACTTTTAGGTCTGATTTATTTTCATTTCAGTCTTAAATGTGTCCTTCGATTTTTAATTGACAATAGTGACACCTCTCCCCACTAGCACCATTTTCTATTTTTCTTTAAAAGACAAAGGTGTTTCCATCAGCCATTTAGATTTTACTTCTAAACCTGACTAATTCTCCCTAATACAGACTGCATCTTCATAAATAATTTTATTACTGTGATTGCCAAAGAATCTACAGGTTACTTATCCAGTGAGCTATCTTTTAGATACAGAAAATGATATCTTTTTACATTAAATACAAGCATTTGGGTAGTTATATTTTAATGAGGTTTTGTCTTGCGGAGAAGGAGATCACTTACTGAAAACAAAACTACAGAAATGCAATGGGGAATGGAAATCAAGAAAAGGGAAAGGAAAATGGCAAAATAATAACAATTTTCATATATTTGTTGCCATATGCTGTTTCACCTGTGTATATGCCACTACTTACAGAGAGCAATGGAGCCACTTTGAAGCAGGAGAATTGTACAACTATGTTAATAATCACAAAATAAAATTTACAACCAACTTCTGAAGGAGGCAAAAAAAAAAAAAAAGGGAAGAAGGCTAATCTAGTGAGTAGGTAAATTAGGTAACTAGTAATCTGCTTAAACCTGGGCCTCAGGAGAGACACAAACATGGAGGCTGGTGGGCTGCAGCAGCCTGGCCCACAAAGCAACAGCTGCCATGACCCAAACATTGAGCGTCTGCTGTAGGCAGCAATGAGGCAATCACATTCTAACACAAAAAGTAACATCCTAATCTCTAAACTCAATCTAAAACATGAGATTTAGTACCCTTTCCAATTTTCCTGTTAACACAAATATCCAAAGTTGCAGCAATTATGTACGTAAATGTCATCTGTCCCTGCATCTCGCTAAGCTCTGGGCCTCAATGACACCCTTTGGCAAGTCATGCATTGTAAAACCTTGGTTCAGTTTGTTACCATATCACAGATTTCTGGTCTGTTACACACAAAATCTTCAAAGGTAAGGTTTTTTTAGAGGAATTTGAGCACATAACACATCCTTACAAATCTGTTGGATCTTGTTCTCATAATGGAGATAACTGCACCTTGCTATATCTTACTTATCTTTACAACATCTCCAAATTACAGACTGTAAAAGGCTTTACTGCTTGAGTAATGAGTAGGCAGGTGTGTAAGGGACCAGGCACTTAGTGATGAAATTAGGTAAACTGTCGCATAATGGCTAGTCACTGGCTCCTTCAGCTTGAAGTGATTATTTTCTAAAGACTGTTCTCTTGTTCTTTGTCCAGTTGAGTTTTAAATAACTAAAACATCAAGACTGTCTCAGAAATGACATTCAATATGATATTCTTGCTTACAGGGTCCCTCCAGTTTATCGAAACAGCAAATCTTTCACCCTCCTGACTTGTCAAGAGAAGAAAGACACCATCATTATAGGAACATAACTATGATAGAGGATTCTTGAACTGCTCATTGAGTTTGGTCTTGGACAAAATCTACAGTGGACCTGTCAAGAAGGCCTGCCAGGGAAAGAACATACACACAGCTCCTCTATAGCAAGCTCCCTTCCTTATGCCCTACCCCACTCCTCCCCCTTAGTTGCTTCTCACCTTGTTTCTCCAAAGCCCTTACCGAATCAGAATTGGAACATTTATTCACTGCTGTAGCTGCTCTGACATGGACTTTCCATGTAATTTTTTTTCCAAGTAATTTTTACACTTTAGAAAATCTGTATTATAAATGTTGGAAAAAAAATGCATTAATTAACAAGGTGCACTGAAGCCATCTTGAGCACCTGCAGGAAGAGCGTAGACTACAGGTAAGAAAAGAAAGAGATGATAAGTCAGGATTGCAAACTGCTTTATTTTAGAATTTATTTGCTTGGTATCCTTGACAAAGAGCTCCCAAACCCTAATGTCAGACAGAAAGACTCATTATGAACATCCATTCACAATTCTACGCCTTAAAACAGGGACAGAGAACGTGCTCATTTAAGATTCAAATTTAGCTCCTTCCTGCTTGGACTTTTATGTCATCTTGTGCACTTATTATGACAAATTTACATGGGAATTGCCAAGTCAACAAGCAAAGGGAGAAGAAATTTTTATGTCAAAGGAACAAAGTCTGCAGCATGCTTTTTTGTCGTTGTTGTTTTGGGTGTTTTTTTCTTTTTCTTTTTTTAAAAAAAAAAAAACACAACAAAGCATTCTGTGGTATGAATCAGGTAATACGGAGTGGGAGGATCACGTCAGCAGGCTGTGGTACAGCACATGGAGCTGTGGAGACAGCTTAGGCATATGCAGCGGGTGTGCTGTCCCTTGAAGGACTTGGAGAAACGAGTGCTACAAAACTGCTTTTGCAAGAATATCTTGGTGCTAAACTTGTACTTCAAAAGCACCAGGATTTCTGAGATCTTCTCCTGCACCTATCAACTAATGTTGTCCTTTTGTATCTCCTTTTTCAAGATGGGGATATAATCCACAGATTTATCTCACAGGCTAGTTGGGAAGCTACTTCTTAGAGGAAATGACACCCTTTGCAAATGGAAAATATACCAAAATGCAAAATACTTACACTATTCCCTGGACACAGAGCAGATTCAGCAGCATAGCTAGAGTATTCCATGAGGGGGACTTAGTATATTCAAGTTAGCTTATTTTCCTTGGTCACTAAATACTGACCTTATTCTGTCTCTTCTGCTATTACATTCAAGGTAAAAATCATTGAATCATAGAATCAGAATGTCCTGAGTTGGAAGGGATCCACAAGGATCATCGAGTGCAACTCCTGTCCCTGCATATGACAACCCCAGAGTTCACACCATGTGTCTGAGGGTGTTGTCCAGTCTCTTGTTGAACACTGTCAGGCTTGGGGCCGTGACACCTCCCTGGGGAGCCTGTTCCAGTGCTCCATCACCCTTTGGGTGAAGAACCTTTTCCTCATGTCCAGCCCAAACCTCCCCTGGCACATCTTCCTGCCATTCCCTTGGGTTCTGTCATTGGTCACTAAACAGAAGAGTTCAGTGCCTGCCCTTTTTCCTTCCCCTTGTGAGGAAGCTCTAGACTGCGATGTGGTCTCCTCTTCGTCTCCTCTTCTCCAGGCTGAACAAACCAAGTGATTTCAGCCACTCCTCATACGGCTTCCTCTCCAAACCCTTTACCAACTTCGTAGCCCTCTCCCGGACACTCTCCAGTAGCTTAATATCTTTATTATCCTGTGGCTCCCAGACCTGCACACAGTGCTCCAGGTGAGGCCGCACCAGTGCAGAGCAGAGCCGGACAATCACCTCCCTGCCCGGCTGGCAATGCTGTGCTGGATGCACCCAGGACACGGTTGCCCTCTTGGCTGCCAGGACACACTGTTGGCTCATGTTCAACTTGCCATCAACCAGAACCCCCAGATCCTTCTCCTCAGAGCTGCGTTCCAGCATCTTGTCCCCCAGTCTGTATGTACAGCCAGGGTTGCTGTGTCCCAGGTGCAAAATCTGGCTCTTGCCCTTGTTGAACTTAAAGTAGTATCTTGTGGCACACAGGAGCAAACTGACATGTAAACTCTAAACAAAGGTTTTTACAAGGCCATATCTTCCTCCAAATACAGCAGGAAGTTTTTAGTAAGGTTGAAATCAGATTTATTCTGTTTCCTGGCCTATAGAGAGCCTAGCTCTGTTTGCTTGCCCTCTCAATTAAATTGACATGAATAAACAAGAATGCCATTGATCTCAGAGAAGTCACATCAGTATGAAAGAAAATGTCAGGTGCATGGTGAGACCAGCCCTTGCATTAAAGCAGCCCCTCCAGTGGCTCACCAAATAATTTTAAAATAACTAAATAAATAATGAAAACAAGAGACAGTAAATCCAATTTGGGGTTGCTGCTGTTCAGAATATTATTTATACAAACAAATAGTAGCCCCAGGTATTCTCAAATAAGCCCAGCAAGCTCCCTAAAGGTTTGTTAGCTGACCGCTTGCCTGGAGGCCACTGGATCTGTTACATTCTTGCTGTAGCTTTCTCCTGAAGAAACCCTTCCTGAGAGTCTCAAATCTGGTAACAGGCTAGTCAGCAAACATGCCAGGAAAATGCTGTGGAGATCCTAGCAAGGCACACATTTACTGTGCCTAGCACGGAATGCCAGGTCACATCTCATTTGTAATGTGCATTTGGAGCTTTTAATCAGGCTGGAGAGAAGCATCCTCTCTCCTTCCATGGCAGAGAGCTCCGGCTGGGTGCACAGTGCTGCATAACTGCGGTACCAAGGGATGAGGGAAGATCCTCGAGGGGAAAAGCAGTGATGAAATTGGCATGATTGTTAGTGGTTTCTTGTAGGGGGCTGAGCTAGTAATTTCAAAAAACAAGCTTGTTAGAGGAAAACAGGAACGGCACCAACCAGCTGTAATGAGCAGGCAGTAGAACAGTGCCTCAATGTCATGCCCTGTTCTGGGTCTGAGCCACATGCTGCAAAAGTTTGGGCCTTGCTGGGCGTAAATGAACACAGCCTAATGATTTTTCCTCTCTTTAGCCTCCCAAACTAGTATTACTTTGCAGTGTGAACCACAGAAGACAAAAGCAATGCAGCAAAATTATGGGCTGACCAGAAGGTTTCCATCAGCTATGCTAAACAGATTGCAGTGTCAGGGCAAAGGAAAAAGACACGATGTTTTAACCGTTTGGGTATTGAGGTAAGGCAGTAACTCACATGGGACAGGGAGTTTCCAGTTTCCTCCAAACTATGGGCATTTTAAAAAATAATCACAACACTCCAGAGTACCATCTAGCTCAGAAAACACTGTTCAGGGACATTTTTACAGATGGGAATACAGAGGCAGAGAGGGATTAAATGACTTGTCCAGTGTTATAAAATAAATCAGTGATAAAATATAGAAAAGAGTCAGGTGTCCTCATGTCCACTTCTGTACATAAATCACTAGACCATAAGTTGTTCTGCAAGATTATTGTTTCCTCCTTCCATATACTATCTTGCTTCCAGAGGAAGATTATTCTACATGCTGCATGGACTAACTTTTTTCCTAGTCTAATTCAAAACCATGAAGTTTCTATTCTAATCCCTTGGGAAATGATTCCAAAGCTTGACAGTGCAAGGACATATCTCAGTGAAGTTTTCCATGATAACTTAATTTTTTCGATTCTCTACTTGTAGTCATCTAAACCTCTTGTCTTTTCCCATAGTACTTATGATCCTCAAGCACTAGCAGAGTTATATTTCCCCTTCTCTCTCTCAGATAGCACTTAATCAAGCAACATAAAACTCTTTCAGTACTGCCTCTAAAAACATTTCCTTAAGGTTCCAAAATGTTTTTCATTTGTTCCCCTGAAGTTTCTTCACTCTTCCCATATTAGACACTTATTTCAATCCTTCCACAGTGTGTTCTTTGACCCTGGCCAGTATGTCTTTTCTCCCTGCTGATGTCACAGACTGTAGCAGCACCCAGGATGATGGAAGAGCTGCAGTCTGGAGTGGACAATCAATAGTGTTTCAAGACCTCTAGGGCTGAGGGATTACTGGCAAGCTCCTTGAGGAATACTTCTATCCATCTGTTGGAACTGGAAGGAGTGTTAGATCGTCCATTAATGTTGGGCTAATTTACTCAACAGGGAGAGGCAGAAGTTGCTGCTTCCTTCCTGTTCATTTTACCATGTCAGCTCACAGAAGTCAGGAGAAACACGTCAAATCCCAACATTAAATAATAACAATCCAATTGTTTGTCACGCTGCCTGGCCAAATGAGCAAAAGGCAGACACCAATACCTGAAACCCTTGCAGTTTCCACTGTGGTCAGAATTAAGCCTCACAAAAATGGCCATCTCAGCAGAAATATACAACCACGAGCTGCCACATTAACATAAAGCACAGCAGCCAGAAATTATTGCTGCCTCTAATCTCCAAACACTCAGGAGCTGAACTGCATTCAGTGGAATGACCTGTCCTCCATGATGCATTACTGCTTGCACTCACTCTAACACTCCCTCTCTCATGCACACACAGAGCCCGTCCTTTTGCAGTACAGAGACTAATGCTTCCTGAAATAAAAAAGCAATACTAAAACTTCCCCTGCCTGGTCCTCTTCCTCCTAACGAAATAATCAACTCTTAGCTTTTTGAGGACACTGGGACTCCTATTTTCAGTGAAGATCAAGAGACAAACAACAACCCAAAGCCTCAATTAGTATCTTGCTGTCGTCACTACAGAATACTCAATAACTCCCTTTTCCCCCCCCAATATTTCTAATATGAAAGTGACATGAAACAGTTAACAGCTTGAACAAAAATCTATAAAGAATGTATGTGCAAATGAGCTTACACAAAGTCACATAAAAAATAACCTGAACTTCCTTCCTTTGACTTTCTGCCATCCCCTTCTCTGACCCATCTCCTCTATCCCATTTCTTATCTTCACTTCTTCTTAAAACCTTTACAGCTATGCCTATGAAGATGTCTGCCTAAAATTAAACTAGAAGAAATTAACACGTAATATTTCTACTAAAGGTTACATTGTTTTAATTTAATAACTGACTTGTTTGTATTTCAACTACTTCTAGCTGCTTTCAGCAAAACTGATGAAAACCAGGTTTAAAGCAAGTGAGTGCACCAGTTTAATGAAACCCAGTGGAAACAGTGTCCTAAATTAAACTGGTGCAACTGACAGTAGGAGAGAAAAGACCAAAGGTTAACTGTTGAAGACAGATTGAGAGAGGTCTGCCTAAATAATAATAAACAGAGCTTACACTGCAATGTAAGCATCACAGATTTAATTGTCACCCAGGTTTCCATTTCAGACAAAAGGATAACATGTTTCAGATTCTGAGTAATTAAAAAACCACACAAACCACCCCTCCCCCTCACACACCACGCCACTGAACACAAGACAACACACCATTGCAGGGTAACTCCTTCAGAAGACACACCAGTGAAGAACAAACTCTCTAGGCAGACACAGAGACACAAATTCAGCTCAGGCTAAGATGGTGTGTGGTGTGGTGGTGGGACAAGGCATTTGGGAAAGGATGCCATACAGAGAGAACTGGTGCTCTAAGTATGGAGAAAGACCCTCATGTTTTATATCTTGTTTTGCTTGAGAATGGAGGGCTTTATGCATTCCTTTAGAATAACAAAAATCCATTAACAATACCTGACTCTAACCAATTCATTTCTTCTCTGTAACTGGAATAAACTACTATCCCCAAAATTCAGGCTAGCTGCTGTAATGAAAAGGAACAGAGTTTTTAACAGGAAGGTAGCAGCAATAAATAATCTAGCATCTATTGCTGCAATAAGAGCACGCTGCTGACAATGACGGATGGTTACTGTTCTGATATCATCCTATATAAGATGACAGATTAAATCAGATCTAGCTCTGTGCGTAAGACAATCTCTTCCACACATTCAAATATTACGTTCTAAAAAACAGACAACAGCAACCAGAACCCTCCATGATGCCACCATCTTACCTATAGACTCCTAATTACCTTTCAGTCTTCAGGACCACACAGCCATCATAAACACAGAAGGAATATTAATACAGGGTCACCGCTATTATAAAACTAATGAATGAAATATCTGGAACGCAGTAGTTATTCCTCATCAATAAATACACTTTGGGCACTTCATTTAGGACTCAACATTAGCAAAGTGCTACAACAGCAAAAAGTAGTAAGTGTTAATGATCATTTAACTCAGACAACCTAAACTGCAGAGCCAGGAGAAGCCCCAAGAGTTTGCTTCAGACAAGTCTTTGCATCTACTCTAAAAGGTCTTTTTAAAGCAGCACCACCAGCAGAGGATTAAATCTGCAAAGGAAATTGATGACATTCAACTCTAATTCAGTGTAAAAGTCTCACGTACTTCTATTTCAAACTCACCACATGTTCCCACCAAAATAATCAGCTGTGAAAGAGTGAATTATGCCTATATTTAAAGTTAATATTGTTAGGTTTTGGAGCTGCATCCCCTTGAAACAAACAGACGCAGTTCTAACATCCCTCAGAGGCATTACTTAAAGGTTGTCCGCAGCCTCATCCATCTGTTTTGGAAACATTTAAAAGTACTCACATTTATGAGACACACTCCAGTAAAATACGTCAGCAAATATTTCAAGCACCACCCAGTTCTCCCCACATTTACACCTCTCCTTTCATGCCAGCAGACAGCATTCTCAACACTCAGGCATATTGGGTTATGTCAGAAACACAGCCACCGTCCCTGTGTCATCTATGTCAAAGATATCCCTTTTTTCCTCCCTCTTCTTCCCCAGATCTAAGCCGCTGAGCCTAGAAAGGTTGTCTACTTCTTTTATGCCTCAACTGAGAAATCAATAAATGCTCTCAGCCTTTCCAACTACATGTTTTTATTTGACAACACTATGCAACAACAATGATCTATGTGACACAGCTACAGCAGACTATTCTTAGGTGTACTATCACATTACTGCAATTGAACAGGATACCATAAAAGAGATTTAAGCTAAGTTTTACCCTGCCTTTGTGATGAAGAGTGTGCGAACAGTTAATTAAAGCAACTCACCTAACATGATATAGTGTGATGTAGTATCCAAACCCTTCACCACTTAAACTTTAAAGTGGCACACTCACTCTGTAGTAAAAGAACATCCAGCTCAGGGTGTTATCCTGGTATGGCTATTTTATTATCATTATTCAAGTACATGTTCCCTATTTCAACAAGAACACACTTATAATCCCTCTTGTCCTTCTTCCCAACCCTTTATGTGTACACTGCACAGTGCACTGACCTCAGTGCCCTGCCACAGAACAAGAGGTAAGGAGAATGGAGATGCAGCATTTCTACTCAGTTTTAGACCACTTCCCCCAACATTAGACCTTGGGGCTGAGCTGAGGATCATGATACGGTTCATAAAACTTACATGACAACCACAAATACTCCTACATAGTACTCACGAGTAACATGTTCTGAACTCAGAGATGAAGTGCCCCTGCCTTACCACAAGCACATTGAAGTCAACAAGACCATTTTCTTCAGATGAGTTCTTTGGCTTGTTCAATTCCTTCCACCTAAAGGAAACCCCAAAAGAAAACAAACAAAAAACCCACAAAAGCCCTAATAAATAAACATGTAACAGAGATCATACAAGCTCATCACGAAAGGGAAAAGTTTGGGTCTCTTGTGAGAAACATTCAACATGCAAAGCTACACCAGTCCAGCTCTGCCAAATGCAGGCAGCCTGGGCTGCCCAAGGGGTCTCCATGCCCTGATATTTATGTATTTGGGCTGCACTGCCATAACGTTGGTTTATGGCAATCTCTTTTCTTAAAAAAAAAAGAAAAGAAAAATCAATCAAAGTGAGCTATGGCTCCACAGGTCTGCAGTAAAGCCCAGCCATGTAGAAAATAGAGCAGCAGCTGCACTACAGGATCAAAAAAACAGAGTGAGCAAACTCCATCATCAGGCACAATTATCTCCCTGGAAAAAAAAAAAAAAAGAAAAGAAAAAAAAAAGATGAAAAATAAATACCCCCACCCCTCAGTGTCTAACAGAAACCCAAGAGATTTAGGTCTCTGATGCAAGATACTTGCGTATTATCCATTAACTTCCTTACAGGCTTATTATTCCTTTTTCAAACATTTGGTGCTCATCAGACTTGAGTTTAATACTTCAGAAGGAAGGAGCAAAAAGTATGCACAACAGCAAGGAAATCTAACCTGGGACACCGTCCTTCACAGTCATATTCCACCCATGAGGCTCCTGAAGGAGTCATCCTGCCAAATGAGGGAATGGGTCCCTCCCCAATCCTGTCAAGGCATTACAACTACATGGCCAGCTCAGGTAAGATAGGTATGTCCTAGCATCAACATACAGCATGCAAATATTCTCACAGAAAGAAACCCGAACCATATCTCCAGAAACAACTACATTTTTAGAGTGTTTGGGAAATTCAATACAAACACAGGTGTTTGTTCTTCTCTTTCTAGTGAGCCAAAATAAAGCTGCAATTCAAAGACACCGCTACTACACATATCTACACTCTAATCATCAGGCAAATCTTAGATACTAAATTCTTACCTCAAATCTTTCTCTGAATATGTAAAACAGCTCACACCCCCAACAAAGCAAGTCCTGGCAGCCATTATCTCATAAGACAGTAGATATGAGGCTGAGGTCTCAGAAATTCAATGGGCTAATGTATTCTGGGGCTGTGATATGCACATGCTCGCTACCTTCTCATCCCTGAACCTACTGGACCCAAATCCCCGCTTGGGGATTGGCAGTCAATTGCCTACAAGAACCTTGCTAAATCCTCAGGGGAATGGGGAATTTCTTATGACACATATATGATTTTTGACAGTGTTGTCAGTTGATAGCAAGAAATTTCAGACATTGTTTTCTATCAGATGTCACCAAATTACATCATCATCTCATAATTTTCCCTGTCCATTTCTCACACCATACCCTGTTCACTTTTTTCTGCCTGTTTCAATGCATGAAATCCCTGGCTACATAGAATGAGGCCTTTAAGATATAAGCACCTCTAGAAAACATCAAACCCTGTGTTTATGGGATATGCCCACAAACTTTACGGCTTGGATAAATGCTGTGCAGCACTCAAGTATCTGCTTATTCATGCATATTTAAGACTTTTTAAAAAAACTTCCTGAATGCCTTAAGGAACTACTTATAGAACAGAAGTTACAGGAAAACACATTAACTAAGGTGTTTCAGTGGATGAGCAGTATAAATATACACCCTCTGAGTGGCTATCAGACAGCTGTGGTAAGTTAACACTGGTGAAGACCTCTGGATGTCTGGGGTTCCACTAATGCCCTGCACTTTAGCACATTTTTTCATTTGTCTCCAGTCCCTACACTCCTCTTCAGCTTTTTGTGAATGTCAGGCCTCTGCATGCATAGGAGGAAGAAAACGCAGAGGCAACTATAAAGTGCAAAGGAAAAAGGTGAATATCTGTATAACAGAACAGTACTCAGACACTCTTTGCTCTAACTCTGTCTCATGGAGGTACTCCAAAACTCAATTTAGGCAGGTGATAAGCTCAAAACAGACTTTATTCTAACCAGAATCACTTAGCAGAGAAGCAACCAGAAATGGGGTTTATCCAAAATTATTCAGCGCTCCAGTAACATTTATTAAACTGCAGGCTCAGTTTACCGATTGGGGATATTATTACTGTATGACCACATAAGAATTATGATCCATAGCCTGCACCCACTCACACATTCACAGAAGAAGAATCATTCACCAAGGAGAAGGGAAGTCTCCTTAGAGAGTGCCCCTGGTCTAAGAGGAGGGCTCTGTTCACAGACCCGCTGCTCCAAGAAGACCACTCAAAGAAGGTCTGCAGTGGGGTCCCAGTTTTGTAGCCTGGTTGGATCTGGCTGTGGTCATTATGAGCACAGTCCAGAAACTCCTTTGGGCCTGGGCACCTCTTTGGCTGAGGACCCTGTTTATTGACTAAGGGTCATGGTGCTTGCCCCTGTTCGCCCTCCCCAGGTCCTGCTCCCTCAGCAGGCAGTGGGGAGATGAACCTGAGGAGTCACCACGCCCCTGGATGGGGGGATGTGCCTGTCGGGCATCAACCGAAGAACAGGCACAGTGGGGCACAGAAAGTGTTAAAGAGCCATCAACTGTCCAATTGAAAGCTCCGGATCTCATCAGGGTGTGTGCAGAGAAATCAAACCCACCCACAGCAGAAGCAGCCGAGTGTGGGGAGCAATGAAAGCTGGATGGGATATGCAACTGGGGGTAGAGTCTGCACAAAGAGCGTCTTTCTAATTAGAGGCGCTCTGTACAAACATCTCGGTCACCTTAAGGTGTTCACTGTTACGTTTCCAGCCAAGAAGAGATTCTGCTGAATCTGCTGTCATTCATGAGATGATTACAGCACCAACAGTACAACAAAATCCTGTAGCTGCAGTAAAAGTTGGTACCCAAGCTTAATTTAAAAAAAACAAAAAAAAAGGCACTAACAAAAATAACCAAATAAAAAAAAAAAACCAAACAAACACAAACAATGCAACAACACCCACAGATAAATCCAGTAATCTAAGGACTTGTCATTTAATCCCCTTAAGTTTTACATTTAAGGAAATTCAGCCACCTTTGACAATTCTTATTTCAATATGCTCAAAGTACATTAGAATTGTGATAAACTCTTGAAGAACTGTGTTGATACACCACCAAAACACTATCACATGAAACTGTACCCAAAAGACACCTTCAGTTTTATAAGCACCTCGAGATTTCTCAGGTGAGCAAAAAGCACCACTGTGCATTGCCCTGTTGTAATGATGCCAGGAGAGCAAGGAGGACTCTTTGGCATTGCACAGCCTTTTATTTGCAGAACCCCACTGAAGAGGCTGGCTGGCTGCTGTGCCAGCACACATACCTACAAGTTCTCTGGAAGCACCAACAGCTGGTCTCCACCAGGCCTGCAGGAAGCCAGAATTGCCCTCCTGTGGCCTCTCTCTCACACTCTGTGAGCTTCAACTGAAGCATAAGCCCAAGTTAGCTGCGTATCAGCAAGCTGCACACTCACCAGAGCAACAGGTATGGGGATAACAATACGTCTGAGAGCAACTGGGAAGAGAAAAAGGTTCACACAAGGCAAAGACAAACAGGAATGTGGTAAATAAAGTAGCTGAGATGAATGCAAGTGTCACCCATCTGGATGAGGCCTCTCCACACAAGTATGTGACAACTGGTTACACTCAGGAGTTTAACTGGTCCTCTAGGGATATGGTGACCTGACAAATTATGATTTGCCTCAGGGAAAGCACTTTTCTTAGTTCTTCCTACATTCTGTGATATGGGTTTGGGTAAAAACATACAGGGACATTTTATAGATGTACCCCTATGATGAGACAAGGTGTTTTTTCCATTTAGAAAACTGCAGCAGGGAACTGAGGGTGGTCTGTACTGCTTTGACATGCACTGCAATGCACTTCTCCAAGCGACTTTAAAAATGATGCCCCTAAGAACTGTAAAAGAACATGTCCTCAATGGAAAGATCTTACTACTGCTCCTTCCAGTTTCATAGCCGCACCATGGGCATTTTATGCTACATCTCAAACAAAACTCGGCTCTTAAAGTCACCTTGTGAGATCTCAGTGTTTACTCATGAACAAAGAAATACGGTGTGTGGATGCACAGAAATGCTTGAAAGAATGAATGGTATGTTCACAGGCCAAGTCTGAAAAGAAACAGAAAAGGACTAGGAAGCAATGTAGTGCCTTATTTTCTCAAATTCTGAAACTTTGCATCACTTCAAAGAAGATATGATCCATGTGATATGCTGGGCCCCCACCTACACAGTGGTGTTCACATATAAATATTTCACTAATAAACTCAACATATCGACTTCCACTGGCGTAAAAGAAACAACATGCACGGCAGTATGATGTGAATGCTTCTCTTCAAGGTTGAAATAATACTTCAGCCTGTATTCAAGCTCTTACTACACCTGTTGGCAGGAACTACATGGGTGTTTGCATAAAAAATATTCCAGAAAAAAAAAATCCAACATCAGAATAAGAAAAGGTGCTTAATGTATGTTAAAATATAACATTACAGACAGAAAAAATTTAACTCTGCTCTACCTCTTCTCTACCAACAAGATGAAAAGAAATTTCAAGATCATCACTCATCATCAGCATAGCCGCACAAAAACACCACTAGTCAGAACTGTAAATAAGAATATGTTTTTAATACTGCATCATCCAATTCTTGTAGTCTTCATAGGCATCCCATGTGACTGGATTAGTTTTGCAGCCGCCTTATATTTTTAGATGTTCTACCAACTGGTATTTATTAGATAAATATTCCAGAGTTGAAAAGATGTAGATTTCAAATAACATATAACATAGATCACAGAAATTCGGATAGGCTTAATGAAATGGAGAAAAGACAAGAAGGAGAACAGATTTGTTAAAAAGTATTTGTTGGAGAAGTTCATTAAGAGCATAATATAACAAAAATCTCAATTTCTGTAGGACAAGAGGAACAATTAGACAAATGTATTATTTATTCTGAATCACCTTTAAACTTCAATATTAGTTTTAAAACCTTGAAATCTAGCTTGAAACTAATAATATAATCTGCATACAGTCCTCTTTTGTCTATAATTTTCATCATTTTGTTAAATACAGTTAGAACTTAGATGATCCTCAAATGGCTATGACACAGAGACAAAAGGATCCCCATTCTCAAAAACTAGTCAAAACGGCTGAAAGGCAGTATGAAAGGAACATTATATAGAAGACTGATCTTCAGAGTACCACATCTTATATTAATATCTACCATGTACCTGAGGCACAATCCGAAAGCACCGAGTTTGATGCTAAACCATAATACTGCCTATTCACATACCACTTCCAATACACAGATCTCAAAAATGTTGGAAATGCAAAATCAACCTTGTATCACCCTGTGAAGTGTACAAGCATTAGCCTTTACTTTCACACTTGAAGCACACTGACCTTCTTAGGAGAATGAGATCAGAACTAGGAATTCAGTCCAGGAATTCTGACTGCTAAACACACATACTTTGACTATTATGCTCTCTCTCAGCCCTCATCACAGTAGCCACACACCCAACTTTGCAGTTCCCATCTCTAAATATTCTCCCAAGTTCTTCTCCACATAGCAGCACAAGAAGAGTCAATCTAACACTGAGGGAAACATAACAAAACCGTCTACACTGGAGATAGCCACTGGCAATTTCCAATTATTCCCAGATAGGTTGGCATCTCTTCATACTGCCATTTAATGCTGTCAGATAATAGCTAGTTATTTCTCAAACAAACAGCTGGAATCTAATCCTGTTCTCCTGAGTTTGCAAGACTCTTCTCCCAAGTTATCTCCTGAGAATTATCTCTTCATATTTTCTTGTCCAATGGAATCAGCTAAAAGGTAGCAGATAAGCCCAGAGTTCACACCGGGGCACTTGACATTTTTTTCTTATAATGTTCTCATGCAGAGTAAGTGGGATATTATACAGAATAACTGCTTATGCTGCAAACATCAGCCTGAAAGGGGCAGAACTTCCTTGGAGTGGGCAATCTGGAACTAGATAGAAACACATCAAAATAGAACAATTGATGGACATCAACCAAAGCTGTACATCATCAAGTGAAGAAATGACTGTGTTAATCAATAATAATTCTTTAGTTCCCAAATTACACATGACAAAACAGAAGATTCAGGAGACCTCGACCTTGAAGTTCTTTCATGCTCCATCATCAGATATCATTTTGCTCAACAACTAAAACAAGCTGGCAAGCTGCAGCTTCTGAAAGGATAAATATTCACATCTCTCTCCCCAAACACATAATTAGTTTCTCATCACAGGAACTTTAGCAGACTGTCCATGGTCTGTAAACCTGAAATAAATGGCTTCTCTTCCATTTCAGGGGTGCAAGGCCAGAGCAGGAAAAAGGGGGAAAATGGATGTTGCCACTGGTCCACAAAGGATTTGTTTCAGGGGTTATTATAGGATGTTTGTCACCAGGTGTCTCAGCCCAATTACTCTCACAACGTTCTCCGTTGGAAAAAAAAAAAAAAAAAAGATAAGATAAATATAAAACAATTGGAGAAGCATCTGAGGATTCATCATACTCTGTAAACACCTCATTTGCAACATAGTGTTTGTATTTATCTTCTTTTCATCCACCCTGATGTGAGCTGCTTTTGTAGTTCTCCCCAGACTTAACGCTAACATCTCACAGAAAACAAAACCACTTTAGAAGTCACTTGGAAATGTACAGATATAACGCAGGAACATTATTCTGAATCTTCATTTTAGTTTCAGAGGCAAAACAGAAAGCACATTAAGGCTGGTCTGCATAAAATTTCTCATGAAGCCAGATTTTGGTGTGAACCAGGGAAAAAGACTGTCTTTGAACTTTGTATTGCTTGCATTTGCATTTTGAAACTGAAATTTCCCCTTGAAACTCCCAATATGTTTCTGCTACCTTCAGGGAACAATAAGGGAGCCCTCCTGTGGATAATGAACCACATTTAAATTCCCATGATGGACAAGGAAAGACTATGTAACCTAGGGGATTAAATGGCTCTATTTTAGAGCAAAGAGAGTGAGGTAGTAATCCACTGGAGGCTGTAGTTTAATTTAAATGGCTATTAACTTTGTTCCATTGGGGCATTTATAGTTTAATTCATACTACTTTTCTGAAGCAAAAGAAATCACACCAAATAAAACATCCCAGGCTACAAAAGATATCTTAACCAGGCAAAAAAAAAAAAAAAAAAAAAAAAAAGTGATGGCTTTTTATATATATTATAAACGTTAAAATAGAATTATTTATGCTTCCAACTTGTGGATACATAAGGTTTAACTTTACTGCCAATATTTGCACAAGGGCAACAATATTGCTCATATTGGTAAAGTTAGATACTTGTTCAAGACCACTGCTGAGCCAGGACTCTCTGCCTTCCTTAGTATATCACTGCTTCCTTTAGATGAGGCATGACAAAGAACACAGTGCTCTCTTCCTCCTCCCTGAAACAGCAAAATACTCAGAAAAGGAAAATGCAAAGACCCAAGACCAGGTTAACTCTATCACCCGCCTTAGGTCCTTTTCCTGGACTCAACCAGTTTGTTTGCTTTAAACAACATCAGCTTTGCTCTCATAAATAGCAAAAGGGCCGCATTCACCAGTAAAACACACTGTTCTTTACTGTCTGCCTCTGGCTTCAAAGAGCTGATTTATTTTAGAAAACAAAAGAAAACCAAGTATCTGGTCCTGCTGGAATTTCAGCACTGAGAAAAAAAATCCAGTTTCTACTCCAATCATTCCCAGAAAAATGTACATTTGCTTTAAAAGTTTTGCATAATCTCATGTCATAGACCATAGTTGCGAACTTCCATTGTATCCAATAGGACTAGCAATTCCTCAGCATCCTGCAGGATGGAGACTGTGCTCTGAAGTTCACAGCTGCTGAGCGTGACTACAGTCTTCAGATTTCTGCTTAGCTATCCTATAAGCTCAATTCACTTATGTCATACATTGGCACAACTTCACCAATGTCAGTTTATTTCCAATAGCTTATGCCAGCACATCTTTCCAAAGAGTGTGAGCTAGTGAAAAGCATAAAATAGGTCCATTAATCTCTCTGCAACAGGATGAAACTATGCAGCAGTCTCAAAACAGTTTCAAATATTTCCACTATTTCCCCTAAGTGTCTGTTCTTTAGAATCTGTTATGTCCATTCAAGAGCTCATGTGACAGCACTTAAAGACACCTCTGGTATACTTTGATAATCAATCTTTCACTTTCCCTCATAAGATAGTTAGAAAATCAATTATATACAGAAATGTGCCTACAACGTAACATTTTCCACACCTGCTGCAAAGCCACACATCCCCACTGACAGTCTTGCGATACAGGCCTTCACAATCTCTAAACACATTGTAATAGCACTATCAGAGGAATAATTTCCTGAACAGTGTAGGTATAGCCATTTATAACCAGCAGCGACAAAGGGTCACCAGGACAACTTATCTAGACGGTCAGCTTCTTCAGGGACTAATACAGCGGACACCCAGCACAGAACTTAGGCCAGGTCTCAGTTCCTCTTCCCTGCAGCTGCTCAGGGGAGGCAATAACATCCATGCTCTTGTTGGCATTTTAACACCTCTGCGACCTTGTGTTATCACCGCTAGGCCCCAGCCGATCGCATTCCCTCCAGCCTGAGCAGCCGAAGTCCTGCTCGAGTAACGCCTCCTTGAAGGAGCACAGACTGCTAAATTAATCATAGAGGCCACTTTTAGACTGGAGGAGACAGACAAGGTGCTTATCTTTCTTTTTCTGCTCTGCAAACTTTCCCTTGCTCTCTCAGGTTAACCCCTTCTTTTATTTCACTTTTTAAATGGTTGCATACAGAATGCCAATCAGAGACAATGAACTACAAAGGAGCATTTTACAGCTGTAGGGACTCCTACTGTAGAGAACACTAGTGCAGGAACTGTGCAGAGACAGGTCACTTTACCAACAGGCAACACCAAAAGCAGCACAGAAATTTAACACCACAATTTTTTACAATCACTCCGGCAAGGAAATGAAGAATATTCAATGTGATTGAACTTGCAAGGAGCATTTAATAATTACTTATAGTCCGACTTGTTCAGAACACTGAAACTAACACTCTGGTCCAGCTAAACATACTACACAGCTCTTGTGGACTACAGGTAATCGAGATTGGCTCCTGCCTTCTGTTAAGGGAATATTCTCATAGATTTTTATAAAAGTAGAGGTAAAATTCAATAGTCTTTGCTATCATGAGTCTCCTCTATAAACAGAGGACATACAGCTTACTTATATTTCTGATTTTGTTCTGCTTTCAGAAACACTGCACACGCTGGAGGATTTCTGTACCTCAGACAAAAAGCAAATAAGGAACAAGACATAAAAATGTGCCTTATTTCTCTGTCTGCCATCGTATGAGGCCTGATTTCCAAATCCACAGATTTGAGCAGAAAGATTTCCATTTCATTCAACTAAATTAGGAACAAATCCACAATGCAAGACAGGGACAAAATAGTTGCAAAGCCAATACACAAGCAGAGGTGTCAGAATTTGGTATGTACAGAGAAAGGAAATAATGATATCAGAGATTCAATAGCTACATCATAGTTTAAGCATAACAATTCTGAAAACTGATGCATTTTCAGGCATAACAATCTATTCTAATGAAAAGGAAAAGTATTCCAAAAAGCTAAGCATATGATGAAAAATCAGACCTCACTCACTGTGTCTAGATTAGTATGTCTGCAGGGATCATGAGTCTGAACAATAGCAAGGAACAACTTCTTTCATCAAAAAAACAACTGTATCATGCAATGGCAAGAAATTGAGCAACGGGCTTAACATTTTAGATTAGTGGTATCTCCTACACAGATGAAGAAATATCTTCCGTGAAAAGAAAGATCTATTTGAAATCCTAATGCACACAAGTGTGTGCAATATTGCTTGCACCTAAAACCACACGGAAGGTTTAAATCAAACTAGGTAGAGGGTTGCTTGAAGAAAAAAAAAAAAGAAAAAAAAAAAAGCACAAGCAAACAAATCCACACCTAAAAACACTCCAAAGAAGCACACACCACTAAAAACCAATGACCAAACAAACAAACAAAAACCCTTCATGATATGTAAAAGCAGAAGAAACAAGATACAAGTGAGGAAAGGAGGTCATATTTTAATTTTAGGAGAGGAGCTCTGTTACAGCATTAGAAAAGCAGATCAGTGAGAAGCTAGACAAATTAACCTGGAATCCACACACACTGAATACTTGGGTCCAGAAAATAAATGTGGGCATCTCACAATGACATGATTTTCTATCAATTCCTGTATTTTGTCATCAGCCAAAAGTTACAAAACCCTCCACCTTTCTTAGTAGTTTTCTGGAACAGGCTGCCATGGAACAGGTTTTCCAAAACTTCAGAACTTCTTCCAATATTAAGAAGAAATAATTTCAAGTTTTATGAAAACAGCTGAATACAGCCACATCACAGCAACTGCGACTCATCCATTTCTTAGCCTAACACAGCAGGAGAAAGGAGAAAAGACTGAGCTAAAAGACACAACACAAAGCCAGTTTCAAAGAGCTGTGCAAGCAGAGGCAGTTTTCAGTGACTAATTTTCATAATACCTTCAGCTCCCACCTTTCACTGAAGTATGAGCCAGGGTCACCATGGTCCTCAAGATGAGGAGATAGTAATACACAAGATAGAAAGGAGAGGAAAACAAAATAACAAGAAGATTCATGGCTGAACTTGGAATCTCTGAAGGGTTTAATACATCTCCTCAGAGATCTTAATTGCACATCAATCTTCTTCAGCTGGAGAATGAGAAGTGAAACGTGCAGTTCTCCAGCTCGGCACAGAGGGCAAACTGGAGTTAAAAAAGAAGTAGAAAAGATGGGTATGCTCAATCGAAACTGGATTTTCTCTTCTCTTTCCATGAGAAGACAAGGAGTTTTTCCTTTGTGTTTGCCAACAAAGGGAAATTACTTCAGAACAAATAAGAATTTGACTTAACAGCATTCTGTCCATAATTCCCTCATTGTATACCTCAAGTTCTTTTTGGCAGTTAAGTTTAATCCACTTCTAACCCGCACAAAGGCACATTCAGTGCAGGATGCCCATGCAAGGAATTAGTACAGAGTAAGTATGGTAAGCTGACAAGACTATAGCTCAAAGTTCTTCATCAACCTTCACTGCCAGTGTCATTCTTGTTATCCACAGAGACTTAAATTGCCAACGTAGGAAAAATAATTACATGAGAATCTTTGCTCTCCACTCCTATGATTGCAAGACAGACAAGAATTCCCCTCTGCTGTTGCAGTTCTGGCCACACCCAGGCTATCCAGCCATGTTCACAGTTGCTTATCAAGGATAATCCAAGGATGGAGTGAGGTCTGGTCTATCCTATGTTTAGAAGAACTGAACGCCATTCTCTTTAATGTCTTTAAGCTGTGTCTGGCTTTTGTGGCTCCAGGTAGAATATCTGCATTTCTTACTGTATGAACAACTTATCTGTGTGATGATAACAGGAAAAATTTTGGTTACAGTCCTGACTTATCAGATCTAGAAAAGGAGACTTATGCTATCAGACAGTTTATTAGTAACTATGACCTTGTGTTTTATCCCATAAATTCAAATTCGTAAGGACACTCGCAATGAAAGCCCCATACTCCAAATCGCAGCCACCTCCTGCTCTGAGAGTTCACATGACTACCATCCATACCAACAATATTTTGTTCTAAGAGCCGCTTAGACTCAAGCACAAAAAGGCACCAGTGATGAACATTCCCAGCTTCTAATGCAGGAGAGTCACACTTTAAACTACATGCTTTATAACATTTATGCTCCTCTTAACGTTTGGGAATACCTAAATTTTCTTCACAGACTTAAATGGAGACTGTCAGGATTAATATTATGGACTATTCTTTGGTGAGTGTGCAGTGACAAATCTTCAGACCTTTTTAAACTGTCTTCCCCTAAGTTACTCATGAGATTACCAGAACAATTTAGAAAAATCTAGCTGTTGATGCTATTGATTTCAAGATGAGAGAGAAGCACATTTTCCTTACAAACTGTTCTTTCTTGCTTACCAGCTCTCAAGTTCTGAATAGCAAAGGATGGAGAAGTCTCTCCTGCTTTGAAAAATAACGATACTTAAATTCTCTTTTTCTATTAATTAAAAAGAAAAAAATGTGTAACAGAAGACATGAGTTCTTTGGGGGAAGGAGGGGCCTTGTTAATTTTTAAAACCAAACCCACATTTTGAATCTAAGTGGCATGTTTCACATTTCAGGGTCTGGCAGCTCAACCATAACGTAAAACCTGCGCTAGCAAAAAGACGAAGAAGAAAAAGTACACTTGTCTGCCCTGGAACTTTGCTGCCCTTAGGCATGAGCCAGAAATAACCCCAGAGGCAGGATGCAAATGAAATGCCTCGTCAGTGTGCAGGCCTTAATGTATTTTACCTTAAACATTTACGTTAACAGATGGTCCCCTGCAGTCCCATAAACTCACTCCTGAATTCCTTTCCATCTCACTCCAGGCCCCATTTGTCATCATCTGAACAGCACAATGTCACAAGGGGGTTGAGCCAGAACAGAAGAATGAGACAAACTGTATGAAATGATTGGTGTCACCTACACATATGCATTTGACCTCAGTTAAAAAGGGAGAAAAATTGAAAGTAAGGGGAAATGGAAGAAATCAGGTGATGATCAGATGACCTAGTACTACTAGAAGTATATTAAAACAAAACAAAACACAACCAATCAACAACAACAAACCACCACAGAAAAAACAGTGACAACAAACAAACAAAACATAACCAAACCCAAACCCTACACTGCTCTTTTTGGTGAAGACCCAGATGCTACTTTAAGCGGTGATGTAACTGTGTGCTGTGAAAGTGGCCCAGGCTGGCTCATGCATTTAAAGGGAAGGAGACTGATGGGCTCACTCAGATCAGGAAGTGGCACCAATACAGCCAGGCAGCTCAGCCCTCACTAGTGGGAGATGTAAAAGTCACAGATCAGCCCAGTGCTCATGTACATGACTTCTGCTTTTGCTGAGCCTCTAAATTCTCAGCCCTGTCACAAAAAGTGATATTAATCTAACTGGGAGAAATAATAGAAAACTGAGCCCTGCTCTGGTAGGTTGAAAGATAACAGCTCTTGAGCTCACCTATGGCTGGGATTCCCTATAGCAAGGAAATAAATTTTAATTTGTTTGTGTCATTTTTTTCTTGGCCAAATGTCAGAAAGAAATTGTCAGAACAGAGATGCCTGCCAAAACAAAAATCTCAAGCGCAAGAGGAAAAACCACAAATCAATCTAGCTGAACTCAGTGAAGGATAAGATCACAAATGGATAAGAACTGGCACAAGGTGATACTTCTTTATTCAAGGGCTGAAGACAGGCAACAGAGTTTGATCTATATTCTCACCAGATTCTTCCACAGAAGCCATAGGTACTCATGCTGCCCCAGATGTATCATACACTGACTCAACTCACAACATTCCTCTGAAGCGCAGAAATATCAACTCCATTTTACAAACAAGAAACTGAAGCACATCAAAGACAAAGAAAATTGTCACCTCACAAAGAATATCTATAGTCAAAAGAAAAGCAAACTGAGTCTCTTGAATCTCAGGTTAGTGACATAATGTTCAGCTCTGCCCAGATCCTGCAACTTCTCTTCCTCTCTGTGCAGACAGAAGGCAGGTACAGGGGAAAACTAGCAGTGCATTCTATGTTAATTCATTGTGATTGTAAGAAAAAGCACAGCCAACTCATTTCTTCTTCTGAGAGAGGATGCCTTTGCTTATTTAAAAGAAAAGCTTACTTTAGTTCTCTAAATCGCTTCAGGGAATAGAATATACTGCACTTCACATCACTTCCATGGATTTTATACTGTAAATTTGAATACGAGACTTACTTACATTTTAAAATGAATGACAGTGCTCTACAGTAAAGCTCCATCTTCATAAGAAAATCCCATTGTGTCAGATTATGAAACTGTTTGTTCTGTTTGAATCAGAGGAAGTTCGCCTACTCCCACAATCTCTATATTCAGTCTTCCAGTCTGAGGCAAAAATGTTAGGCAATGGTGAAGAATACTGTCTTCCATTCACCAGTAATGTTAACATTTCAAACAAATTCTTTGGTGGTAGTCCACTATAGCCCAGTGACTTCACAGGTCGTGCATCAGAGCATCCACATGCTTTGAAACAGGGTTTTCCTGGGCAAAATTTGAGACCACATTCATAAAAATGTAAATTCTTTTTCTATCTCACACTTCAGAAGACATGCATAAGTTTGCTGTGCTCCCTGTCTTTCAAAAACTAGTTAGTAGAAAGTCAAAGTTCATAAAATACAGAAACAGGAAAAGTGGATTCTTCTCCAAAGGTCCCATACTTGGGATTCATGACAGTCACAGGTTCCTTTCTGTCTCTAGAGTTCAACAGCATCTGCCCTAAGGAAAACCTCTGCCCCTAAAATAATTCAGCTATATTCATGATAACCCACAATTTCTAATTTTCCCATCATCTGCCTAGCTCAAAATCCTGCTGGTACCCAGCAATCAAAGCAAGTTACACTTAGCAGAACGGGCACAGGAGAGCTGCTGGGGATTACGCTCAGGGAGAAACCCTCCCTCCCCTCCTTGCAAACTTATGCTGCTTTCAAGTGTAATGGAGGGACTGTGTCAAGAGGGAAAAGGCAGCCTTTTAGAGATGGCCAACTAGGTAACAGCCAGCTATATCTTTTGAGTATTAACAACATTATTGGCAACTGGTTAGAAAATATTGGTTTGGCTGAACAAAAACTGGCTGTGACCTTTATTTTAAGCATTTTCACGTTCAAGTAATCAGTTAGTTATTGGGGCTCTTTGTCAGAAGTCTCTCTCATTTGGGCTTTGACTGGGACAGAAATGTTTTCTTTTACACTTTCATGCTGTAAAAAATGAGGAAACACAGGGAATCCTGCAGTCAGATTGGTTCTTCAAAGTTGTGATAACAAAGCAGATTTGAATAACAGACATTCATAGAATCATTTTGGTTGGAAGAGACCATCAAGGTCATCAGATCCAACCATAACCTAACTCTAGTACTAAACCATGTCTTTTAGAACCTCATCTAAATGCCTTCGAAACACCTCCAAGGACGGTGACTCCACCACCTCCCCGGGCAGCCTGTTCCACTGCTTCACAAGCCTTTCCATGAAGAATTTTTTCCTAATATCCAATCTGAATCTTCCCTGGTACAACTTGAGGCCATTTCCTCTCATCCTATCACTTGCTACCTGGGAGGGGCACCTCTGCCATTCTGGGAATCTATGGTGCATTATGCTGCAACAATATTCCCTTCCAGCAGTTATATCCAAGCCTTAATGTTCTTGCATTCCTTTGCACTAAACTCAGTGAAAAACTCACAGAGTCGCAGTGGAAAGGGATTTTAGGCACCACCCTATCCTGAAGGCTTCTTTACTCTCAAGGCCAGCATGGTGACTGTGAAATTCAGCCAGCACTGCAGAAACCATCTCTGATTTCATGTTGGGTTTCTCGTTCCCTCCTTGCTCCTCCTTACGCTCTCAAACAAGCTAAGGACAGAACACACCCTCATAGCTGTGATGCTGGCTACTTTATATTTGTTATTATATTTACAGTTCTGTTTTCTGCTTTTAAAAATCAGTATTCTACAAGCTTTTGCAAACCACACTTCCTAAATACACATGCCCATCACCTTCAAGCAGCCAGACTTTTCCAACAATGACCAGTTGGGACACCACAGTCCTCTTCCATAAATTGTAGCCTGCACTGAGGACTGATACAGTATGTGCTGAAGTGCCTCAGGTAGGGGCACTAGGCATATGTCTAGGCTATTTTTATACCTCTGAAAAACACAGGCCACACAGCACTGCTTAAAGCAGCTTCTGTGTCTACATCCTGAGGGAAAACAGGTGACTTCTAATGGAGCAGCTATCCTCATAGCTCTTCTTTGGGCAAAGGACTTCATAACGGGGAACAAGTAAGTTGTCTTCATTAGCAGGTGTTGTCCTTTGTAATGGTGACTACAACACATCCCCCACGGACTCCTCCCTTGAGCCATCCCCATGTGTTACTACCACAAGGAATTCAAGTCCTGGAACAAAACAAATCTTTGACTATGGCTCTGTTCTTTATAGAAGTTTTGCGCATGTCTCACTCACATTTTTATGCCATTTTGACTCAACTGTAAATGAAAGAAATACCCACTCTGTGCTACTGGATGAGATCATGGTAGTGAGTATTTCATTGCCACCAACACTAACTTTTCTCATAAATCTTTTCTGTTCTTTCAGTGAGTGGTGTTTTAAGCAAGTTGCATTTATAGCACTGATTCTGCAGGAGGGAGAGAGTGCACAGTGAGCTAGGACTGCAAGTGATGGGTCCCAGGGGAGCTAAAACACAGATGTCATGAAAAGCCATTTCAGAAACTGTACACAAAGACACAGCTGTGCAGTGGGAAGGAAAACAGGTGGCACCAGCATCAGGGGCTGGCAGAGCAGGGAAATAAACACACTGCCTTGCGTTACACTACAGCATTGCCACAACATACCTTCAAAAAGTACCCCTTAAAAAGGGCCTCTTAGAAAAGACCTCTTTCTCCACTGCTTCTAGAGAAGATGCTGAGGTTAAGCAGTCCTCTTCAAACAAAGCACCCCCAGAGCACAGAGTGCATTTGTCCATGATCTGTAAATTTACACAAGCTATCAAAGACTTGTGAAGTCAGCTGGAGTTAAGAGCCCCTCAGCAATATACTAAATCAGTCCCATGCTCACCCTGGAGTCCTCTACTTAGAAGCAGCTGTTTTTCTACTGCTTTTGTTCAGTTTTGCACCCCAAGGTTGAACAGACCAGTTATCCCCCTCACTCAGTGCCAGAAAGTCAAGGTCAAGAGACAGCAACAGAAGCAGCACAGGATCAGGAGTCATATCGCTGCCACTTTCTAGTCTGCTCACGAGAACAGGCTGCTTCCTTATTCTATAATCCTTTATTTTGCAGACAAATTCTCTCTGCACAGCAGATTTTGAAGTGGCTAGACCAGATTTAAGGGCAGTGTGATCCTATCAGGATGCGAGGTCATGCAATTTATGCTATAAATCAACTGGCTTGGTTTATGTTTCAAAGGTTGGAGTAGCTCCGTCTAAGGCAGTGGGGAGCCCTCCAGTTCACTGACATCTGACACTCTGCAGTATTTTTAAAATATGTTCTGAAAAGCAATACCAATAAAAATGACAATGTAGAGTTCTCTTATTTATTCTTTCTGTGACACCAGATACTCAAAAATCTAAAGTACACATCTGCACTGTCTCTTCTTTCACTCACCACAACACATCCTGTTTTGGGTATGTAGCTGGCAGTACTGGTACAGTCATGATAAAACACACAGGAAGGTCTACTCTGTCTCTTATGCTTTGCAAAGGTATTAAATCTAATCTTTTTGATACAGATACAAGTATTGCCCAAACAGGTAAACTGGGACCAGATCTGTGGCATCTGTGCTTGCTTTCATATGTGGTTTTTGTTTGTTTCATGTTTTTCTTTTGTTTCATTTCTGTGTGTGTTTGTTTGTTTGCTTGTGTTTTGCTTGGTTAGTTGGTTGGGGGGGGGGGGGTGTTTTTGTTTTTTTAAATTCCAAAACACTACAAACTAATAGCATATGCTTATGTCTGACTGTTCATCTCTAGAAAGAAGAGATTTGTATGCCTAGCTACTTCTCAAAATCATTGAGGAAGATGTCAGTTTGATCATAATTGAGATGCTAGTAAAGTGCAGAGCTAACTTAATAGCATTAAAGAAGCATGTTGAAAATGGAAAGTATGTGGAATTACCTTTGATACCAGGCATTTTGTGTCCTTCAATCTTTTCTCCAATAGCTCTCAGTATTTTTATGCCAAAAAGAAAAACTTGGTTTGATGGATACAGGAGGAATATGCCAGGGTTTATTATTATAAAATTACACAATGCTATTACATTTCCAAATATTTATATGTTTATGATGAATAGTATTTTCTCCCACATTGTTTCCAATTACTCTGAGGTATACCAGTAGTACTAGGTGCAGCTCACAGCGATTGAGGTGCCAAAGTTCACCACAGAGCACTTACACACAGAGAAAACAATAGAAAACTGCCTGAAAGAAATCACATTTTAAAATAAAGAGAGGTCAGGACAACTGTAGGGATCACAGCAGGAGAAGCTTTAAAAATAAAAGCCTCTCCTGTCCCATGAGTCAGCTCCACTAACAGTGTCTCCAGCAGGAACTTGCCTTGCTTCAGCTGCTGCAACTCTCACCAGCCCAGCTTTGCTGTGATCCCTCCCCTTGAACCCTCAGAAAGCCACTGCAAAGTTTTGCTGCTAATTTGATTTGCAAACTGGATGGTTCTCAGACATCAAGCATGTGAAACATCGAAAGAGTTAACAAAAACTGTTAATAATTGACTCGATTTAAATTTTCCTTTAGCACCTCAAGCAGGGGGGAAATACAAAAAGTTTGATGTGAGCAGCCCTTCACTCAGGCCACAGATTGTGAAAAGTAATCTTGCAAAGAAAGCATAGGCCCAAGATGGTACCATAGTATTAAGCCCAACCCTTTTGCAGATTTTTTGAAACACTGGAAAAAGACAATCAAGCACTTTGGAACAAACCTAATTCTTCAGTCTAATTTATCTGTAAAGTATGGGTGTGTATAACACCAAAATACCCAGGGTATGTGAGGCTTAATGCAAATTGGATATCCCTAGTCTGTTTTCTGAGGGCAGTATTCAATCTGGTTCAAGTTAAGCACCTCAGCAGATCTGTTATGAAAGTCATTGAGCACACAAATCCCTTTTAGCATCAATGGGAAGCCCAGTTCATCATGGTGACTACAGGAGTAACAAGGCAAGTAAATCAAGCTTCTTATCTCAGTGCATAAATTCAATTTCCTCAGGTGTGAAAACCCTGCCCCTGCATTTTCAAGGGAAAGTATGGATAAATAAATAGTACTGGATAATAGCTAATTCTTCCCAGCCTGCCTTGACTTTGGCTCAGCCCTGCTACAAATGCTTTTCACTCATTTAGTCAGCTGTGACCACAATCCCATCTGCATTGAAAGTTGCCTGGCCCTACTAATTTTTACATCTCAAAGCAGTGCATCTCAGAGAACCTAGCAGGCTAAGCCCTGGGTATTGATTACTCCTTAGCAGAACAGAAACTACTACAGCCCTGTTTGGCCACAGGCCAACCACATGCGATTCCCCAATCCCGTTTCCCCCCCACACCTTTTTTCTTTTTTTTTTTTTTTTAAATCTTAAATTAGTTAAATGCCTGGCAGGCCAAAGGCCCTCCCCACCCTGACTCTCCCCTCTGACTAATGGGCTAGAGTGCCAAAATGGCTCTTTGTAAATCTAATTGAAACAAATGCTATTGACCCAGACACATTTGCAAGTAAATCTGGTTGGACCTCAATCAGAGAGCATGTGTTTGACACCAAATTATGCTTAAATGTTGCAGCAAGAAAAATGGGAACCGTGCTCTGGCAAATAGAGAGACAAAGGGAGGACTTAATTAAAGGACTGAAAGAAACACCACCATGCCCAGTAAATGAGATTCAGAGCTGAAAAGGAGAAGTGCAGGACTGCCTCTTATTATAGGAAGCTAGCAATAAGGAGATTTGTTACCCTCCACGAATGCTTGGGCACAGAATAACATCCTACATTGCTGTGAAAAGGGCAACCATCAGAGACAGAGGCTAGGGGAAAGTTAACTACATTACCGGAGACCTGAAATGTCACCTTGCCTTTTGATTAGAGATTTTTCAGTCCAAAGCTGAAGATGAGGAAAGCACAGTTTGCCACTGCTGCTCCAAGGAATTACATTCAGAAAGGCCACAGCGATGCTACAAGTCAGTGTAATGCAGCTTTGTCCTTACCCAGATAATAATCAGCCATATATTACTGAAACAAACACAAATTCCAGCACAAAAGGCTGCAGTAGAAAGCCAAATCTCCTGTACAATAACCTCACACAGCATGAGAGATGGGAAGGTCCTGAGGGGGAAGGTAAAACACTTTCTCACCAGGGTTCTCTGAACCACAACATATAACAATCATTGCTTGCTACAATTCAAAAGAAATAAAAACATTATGCCATGCAACAACCTGGAGGCCAGAAGAACATAAGACATTCCTCAAAAAAAAAAAAAAAAAGTCGTCTATTGTCACCACAACAGGCTAAGACAGCTCATCATTTTTATTAACTATGCTAATTTGGGTGCGATATTCATCAAAATAACTATATAAACCCTAGTTTAAACATAATTCTCTATATAGGCACAGTAACAATGGCAAACACCAAAATCTCTGACCTTCTCCTAAAACTGTTGTCTGCATTTGAAGTCATTTGCACACCTTTCCCTCTTCATCCACTTTCTTTCTTGGTGAAACTTCATTGTTCAAAATACATTAACTGAAAGTAGCAAATTGTCCAACACCCATCAGAGCACACTTGAGACTAGCAAAATACCTTCCCTCTCAAGGGTTAAATAAACCTCAGGAACGCACTACCAAACCTCCTAAGCTGGCATGTCCAAAGTGAAATCCTCTGATCTACCTCTCCTAGAAATCAGTGCAGTCTCTGCTTCTGTCAGTTGGGTTCCCACCGAAACAAGGCAGGCAGTCTCACAGATCAGCGGGCAAGTTGCGCCTCTGATGTGTTTGACTGTCTCATTCATAAACACAACAAGCTATGACAGCAGCGATGGCGAGGTGGGAAGGGGAATTCGATACAGTTCACAAACTGCAGGACACAACATCCATCAGCACAAACCAACCCAGTCCACAGCTCTCCAAGCCTGGCTTCTCCAGCAGGGCAGGCAGCTGCTAATGCTGCCCTCTGTCCTGCTTCTGCTTTGCTTTCTCCTCCAGCCCTGAATCCCCAGAGCAGGTAAGAGGAGCCTTCTGTGTAGAAAGCTGTTTGCAAGCACAGAACTACTCTTCTGTCACTGTGACCTACTGGAGCATGTGGCTACAGCCTGACAAACATGGACCATCCAGGACACTTTTAGAAGCAACTCTGAGATGCTTTGCCTCTTTCCTAAGACAAACTGAGTTCCTAGCATATCTCTGAAAAGAGACAATTACACAAGCTACATCAAATCCCCTAGACAATTACACATCAGGTCCAAATAAGAATCATGATACCCAACCCCAGCAAAGAATGTAGAGAAAGAACGAATTTCAAGTAAAGGTTTTCCATGTGGAACTGGAATACCAATAAGTGCAAGGTTAACTGCTCACTAATGTGAAAAACATGCAAACATCAGTGGACTGCTGACATGGGTAAGTATCTATCAGGCACTGAACTCCATCCACATATCATCTCCTCTTAGCATAACAATTACATATGGAGAGAAGTGCTTTGTTTTAAAAAAATAAGTGAAAAAAATTTACCTCAATTCTTAATACCAAATAAACAAATCTGAGAACATTTCTGCCTCCTCTGACTGAAACACTATTTCTGAGATGAAATTGGAGTATTTAACAGAACATTGAATTGTGCAAAAGAGATGAAGAAAAGGATTCCATATTCAAATTTTAAAAGGAGAAATTCAGGAAAGTAAAATGTCTTTATGCAGTCTGTATTTTGGAAGAGTAAAAGATGGCTTTTGCCAAGAAGTCTCCAGGAACTTCAACCACCCCTGAAGAAGAGACTCTTGGCTTCGTGTTTAATAAAGAGCTACATCATCAGTCCCTGGAATTCTTGGCTTGGCCCTGTGTGCTCAGTCAGAACAAAGCACTGTCCCCTACTGCATTGCTCCAGCTCTTGGTCACTCCAGACAACAGCGATGATGATAACCCAGCACATGGAAACTGCGGTCTCTGAGTTAAGTGGAAGAAAAAGAAAAAAAAAAAAATTGAAAGGAGAAAAGAAAGGTAAGTTCTGTACCTTGACAGATGCTGACAAGAATAGAAACAATAAAAAAAGTCTGCCCTGTGAAAAACTCGTCAAACAGGGGCCGATGCATACCATGCAGACTTCATGCAGTGTCCCCCCTCAAAGATGTCACAGCCCTCATCAGCTTTGCTACTGTAATGTTCCTCTAGGAGGGGAGAGCTTTGCTGACACCCCGCCAGTCATTCCAATGACTGCTGACAGCCTCAGGGAGCATACCAATGGGAAAGTGATGCCTGGATTCAAAGGTGCTGTCAAATCCAGATAATAAACCCTGCTGCAAGGCAGCATTGCCTAAGCATGTGTAAATACCTACAGGATCCATACATACTCACACACATTTACATATCCTTGGCTATATCTACAGTGATGAGAGTGAGACAGCATTGAGTCTGCATGATCCAAACAAGCCTAGGGTGGTGTTGTAAGGCACAATGTGAGTTTATCCGCATGACAGCTGCACTAATCCCTTTGATCTGCAGTGACTGGGCTGCCTCGTTGTTATATTATATAATAACAGAAATTAAGATTAGCTACAGTAAACAGTAATATAGCATGAAATACAGTCAGGGCTTGTTCGGTGGACATTACTAAGACAGACCCAGAAATAGCACAGCACCTGGAGAGAGATGAGACTGCCCTGAGGTTTTGACGTGAAATTACTGAGCAGGACCTACAGGATGTTACTTGTCCCTCATCCTCAGACTCTCATCATCTTGCCCCAGTTTTGGACTAGTTGCATGGCAGCAAAATCTGAGTCTCAAATTTGGGACACCTCAAAGTTGAAATATGCCAGCAATCCTTGGAGATTTGACCCTAGTCAAACCCACAGTATCAGTTTCCCACTTGAATGAAGACAAATGAGCACTTCACTATCTGCCACTCCTTGCCTCCAGGTAAATCCCAAGGACAGAGCCAAACACTACCCTATATTCCCAATGGCCATTTGACTAATAGCAGTAAGAAAACACCAGGGAAAGGAAATGCAGTGTGATGTTAAAGCAGTGCAGCTTCTATACACAGAACATTTTAGAAGTTTTCAGGAAAGGCTAGAACTTTTATAAATTCTTGGTTATATCACTGAAGATGCTTCTTTACCACACGTCAGTGGTAAGGATGAGGGCTGCTGACTTTGAGACATGCAGTTTGTTGTCACTGTAATATTAGAAAGTACTCCTAAATGTTTAATTTCATTCAGTCTTCCTTTTTTTTTTTTTCCCTGAAGGAAAAGAAGAAAGTATGAAAGACCTAAACCCTTTACAGTCCAATCCAAACATTAATGTTTTATAAAGGAATCCACAGAATGAGTAAATTAACAGGTTTTGTTACTGTCCATTATGGAAGCTGACAACCAAATCACCAATTTATCTGCTTCCCAGCCTTAATGTAGCTCAGCAGTGATGTATTTCATATAGTACAGATCTAATTAAACATTCAGCACTTGGGTTGTAATTTGGTCAGATAGTGGTTTACCAAATATGGAAACTGGGCCACCTCCACCAGAAAAATATAACACAATGCTCAACTTTAAGGAAAGTAGAGGGGAATCAGTCAACACCATTCGATAGGGAGGTTTCCTCCTACTGTCTCTCGTTACTGTGTCATCTGTGCTACCCAGGACTTCATTACCTATAAGAATAGTTCACTTTATCCTGTTTCAAAAGAAAACTACAAAAGAAGTCCATGAGCTATGATGGTGCTATGATTCACAGACAAGCAGTTTTCATTTTGTCCAGAATCAAGGAAAGAGAAAAAAACCCAATCAACATGAGAAGTTAGGGGGTTTAGCATGCCGCAGGACTGCTAGCTCTAAGAAACAGGAAAGACAGGCTGAGAAAGTTGAGGTTGTTCAGCCTGGAGAAGAGAAGGCTCCCAGGAGACCCTATTGCAGCCTTTCAGTACCTAAAAGAAGCTTATAAGAAGGGTTGGTATAGACTTTCTAGAAGAGGTTGTTATGATAGGACAAGGGGTAATGGCTTTAAACTAAAAGAGAGGAGATGCAGGTTAGACATGAGGAAGAAATTTTCTACAATGAGGGTGATGAAACACTGGCACAGGTTGCCCAGAGAGGTGGTAGATGCCCCATCCCTGGAGACATTCAAGGCCAGGCTGGATGGGGCTCTGAGCAACCTGATCTATTTGTAGATGTCCCTGCTCATTGCAGGGGAGTTGGACTAGATGACCTTTGAAGGTCCCTTCCAACCCAAACTATTCTATGATTCTATGAAAGAACACGTGGAACAGTCATCTTTCCCTAACACTGGCAGTCAGCCATTTCCCAGACCATGACAAGAAAATCTCCAAAACAGAAGTCAGACCCCTCCTGTCAGGTTCTCCAGGTAAAACAACATTTGTTCATCAAAAGTCAGCTGTATGCCAAAGAACATCTTACTAAAAATGGTGAAATCAGAAATTTCACATTTTAAGTTGCTCTAGGTTGAAAGACGGATATGAGGTGTTTGCTCTAGCTCAGTAAAGCCTTCACAGTCAATACCATTATGTGGGTCTGGACTTTCAGCTGCTGGCTCCATAGAAGACAAATCCTGAACAATGTGCTGATACAGCTCAGTATCATGGGCCTTCAGAGGAGCAGGGCAAATTCAAATAGCAAGTTTGTACATCAGCCAAACCACCTCACCAAGATTGTAACCACTGACTGAGATCATTATGTCCTTTTAAGAATACCTCCACTGAGACAAGCATGGTGAATTTCTCACATCAGAAATGGTACTGGTGAATATTTATACTGAAGAGCACATGGGATCCCCCATTTCCTTGGCTTCCAGGGCTCCCTTATAAACATCTGGCACACTTCCATAAGTGCTGCCAGAACTGCACACAAGCACAAAGCAGGTTACAGGACACATGCAGCCTAAGTGGCTTTCGTAGCTTGTTGTGATGTTGCTATTGTTTCTAACGAGGCTGGTTTCTCTAGAGGATGCTCTGGATAGCAGAGCAGTTTCTGAATCAAACTGAAGGAAAGACCGTTACAGAGCTCCAAGAAAACCTGGCTAAATTAAAAAGCTACAATTTACCAGGTTTAGAGACCAAGGAAGGGATTAAGAAACTAAAACAAAACAGTCTCCTCACTATTTGTCTTAGAGGAATTGCTTGGGCATCCCAGAAAAGGACTGGAAGTAAAAGACCTCACAAAGTAGCTGGAAAAACAATGTAAACAAAGGTAAGGAGACTTTGCTGCTTAGCCAGGACACTGATGCTAATGCCGCTGACCTAATAAACCTCCAAGAACAACATACAGAATCATTCTAAGGAAAAGTAAACAAGAACTTCACATTACTTTCAGGTGAACAGTGTGCAACAGAGCCTGGCCTCATACTGTTTTTAAGGGAGCAGGCACTCTTCCCCTCAGCTCTGAGGAGACACATCCCCCATTCAGTCTCCACCTGATACTTCAAAAATAATACAAAATGTAGGCAGGATCTCAGCTGCTACCAAAAAGCTGATGCGTCTCCACAACGCATACTCAGTATTCTCCATAGCTCTCCCAAAGAGTTGACCCTGACCAACACTGCACAAATGGGATCTCTGACCCCATGGTCTAGCTGTACTGCTAGAGTGAGCTATTGCTGTCATATCCACTTACCTTTGCTAGCTCCTGGCAGCACTGATAGGCTGTCAGGAGGAAGAAAGGAGCCAATGTTCACCAGCAGACCTTGCCCATTGCTGCTTTCTGGATATGACAAGCCCTGTCATTTCTCATATGCAAAAAATCAGAGTAATCATGCCTCTCCCTTCCAGGATGATATAATGGTGACTGCATAAATGGAGAAGAGCAGCAGCATTTCTGGTACTCAGTACAGAGTCCAGAATATAGATACCAAGGAAAACAATGAAAACAAGAGCAAGACACCTTTTTGGTTGTTTTGTTTGTTTGTTTGTTTGGGGGATTTTTTTTAATGCTATCTTTGGAAGAAAGAAGCTTTCATACATAGAAACTGGCTCACTCTGTTATTGAGGACAAAAATCCCTTAAAGCTGGTTCCTCACTGTTGGTCCTTTCAATAACCCTGCCTGCCCAAGTCAGAATTTCCACATTTGGCACTTCCTTGTTTTCTCCATGTGCGAACCTGATACAGGGAGATGATATTCACACTATCTGTAACACAGACTTTTTCCTACTGCTAGAGCTGCACAGGTTACAACCAGAGTGCTGAGAGCTGCTACTGGCACTGATCAACTTTACCAGCCGGGGACAGGTGGAAGCAATGTGAAAGGCTGGGACACTAAAATCCTCCCATCAAGAGATCACTTCTTTCCCCGCCTTGTCAACAAAACTCTTCTGTTTGAGGAACCATTACCAAATTACTAGCCTCTCATATTCACACTAGCCTCAAATTCATACCCTCTCAATGGCCCTACCCACACTAACATCTACAAGGAGTCAGTCAGACATTTGGCAGGACAAGCTATACTTCCATCCAGAAAACAAAGCTGCAGAAGGCCACCTCTTACTTCTTGTGTGCTCCCCATCCATTAAAGAACTCTTGCTTGACTAGCTAAGAGTCCTATGAGTACTGATTAATATGATCTCTCTGCAAGTTTATCAACAGTATCACATAAGTAACAATAGCATCAACAAAGCCAAAGAGAGAAGCCCATCAGCAGCTGGCTTAAGAAGATGCAGAAACTGTTCAGCTAAAATTATCTTAAGTGCTTATGGACTACTTTTTGTCACTGCTGGTTACTAAGAATCTTGTCCCTTGATGATTCACTTGCTACACTCCAGTGCACAGGTCATCTCAAACAGCCCCCAGAAGAGGTACTGTCATGTACTGAATAAATCATGCAAAATCTCTGAATGGCTCTGACACATACAAGAAAACAATTGTACTAAGAGAGCTTCAGCTAACCCAGAAATGCATTTGTATACGTGTACACGCATCTATGTGTATACATATTTGCAGAAAAATATATGTATAGGTCTAAACACTAGGACACACTGATTTAAAACAAAAATGATGATCTAGTAGACCTGTTTGCTGCAAAATCAAAGGCAAATAATGTCAGTTCATCAAAAAGAATTCAACTCCTGTCTTCATCCAGAATCTGCACCAGAGGGAAAAAAAAAAAAACAAACAAAAAACAGTGACCAAAAAAAACCCCCAAACCCTTACACAATCTTTGTCTGGCTGAACATGAAGGAAATCTCACCATCTACTACAACATGCAAAGATAAGCCACATTAAAAATTCACCTGTGTTGTCACCTCTCCCTCTACTATCCTTCTGTTCAAATACATTATATACAAATCATTGCCCTCAAGGGTGCAATTTAATTTTGTTCATTTCAGAATAAGCACCGTCAATAGCTATTACGGCAAGGCCAATTTTCCCTGCAAGAATTCAGAAAACCTGCAGTCTAGAAGTTTGTCTTCAGCTGGGTTCATAAACTGGTAAGTGCACAAAAGAAAAAAAAAAAAGCTAGGTTAAAGCAATAAGAAATAAAAAGGACAGAAGGACTGATGAACAGACAGTTGTCATCAGACATCAGCAAAAAGAAGAGCAAGAGACAGAAAAAAGGGATAAAGAGAGGGGGAACAAATAATCAAAGTGCATTTTTATTACAATATTACAAACCCTTTGATTGCTCTAATTACACCTAAAGGAAAACAAAACCCATTTACTGGTATTAAGCGCATGAATAATTAACTGGAAAGGAAGGAAGGCAGCAAGCTACAAGCAACCCAAACAATCTTAAGTTACGGGCAGATACTCTGGGAAGCAGGAAAGCATGCAATTTCTAGTGGGTGGTGGTATTTTTTTTTCCATTTTTCTCTCTTCTTGTATCTCAAGTGAGTTGAAACTACTCTTCTTCTACTCCTCCCTGACCATTCCTGGCCCATGGTAAGTCTACCTTAGACTGCAATGCTTATGCTTCCTGCTGTGATGTAGCACTTTGAACATAAGATGTCTCATTCTGTAGAATGTTTGAGTGAGAACACCTCCTAGGAAAATCCAAGATGACTGACAGAAAATGGATGCTATTTTTCTTTGGAAAAAAAACGAAACATGTAGTAGTCCTTCAGAGGTACAGTAAAATCTGAGACTTCAGCAACCATTAAAAAGTATTTGTGCTCTTTAAAAGTAGTGGTGCCCCTTCTGCCAGCTCTTCTAAACAGAAGGAGCTTTGGGCACCTATGTCTTAACCTAACTCCAATCTTCATAATAATATATAGAAGCAGGTGCCATAAAGTATTAAAGAAAAATGATGGCACTCTTCTTTTTTTCTCCCCTTACTGTCCTTTAATTTTGAAAAAACAGCCCTCAGGAGTTTTGTTTTTTTTGGAACACCAAGTGAAACTGAAGTGTTAGGCTTAGGAATTTATTAAAAAAAAAAAAAAAAAAAAAAAAACACTCACAAAAAAAATCCTACATAATTAACCAATGGTATAGGAAAGAGTACAAGATGGTTTGAGCTTGTACAGTAGCATACACAACAGTCAGATGGGTCACTGGCCATCTCTGGAATTAAAGTAGTAAACTAGCCAAAGATGATCAACTAAATATCTTAGATAAAGCTTTTATGTTCAATATAAACAAAAATAAAAGAAACACTTCTGGAAATATAAACAAAATGTTATAAAGAAACTAAAGGGAATAAGGGGTGGGTGGACTAATTGAATTATTAATCAGTACAGAGAGCCTCAGATGATGAAGTATTAATCATAATTTCATATATTTTGCTGAAACATCAAAAAATAAAAAAAAGCAATCAATTCCAACAGAAAGGTACTAATAGGAACTAGCAAAGGTCACACCTTTGCATCCTAAAGCGATATCCTTCCTGATCCATAGAAATGAAAACATTTGCTTGCAATTAATCAAGGGATCAAAAAGAAATCTTGATTTTATTTCCTGGCATGTCAGAGCAATGCTACTATCAGTCACTTCATGCCTGCAGTGGGCTAAGGGCTAAATAAATCCATTTTCAAAGTATGGACATTTACTAAAATAAACAAAGATATTCATTACACAGCAGGCAAGAAGGAGGAAAAGAAAGACTGAGGAAGAGAGCTCCTTACATATATTTATTTCATCTCTAGAAGTAAAAGCTTTTTGGACTGCAGAAATGCAATTGCTACATGCACCATGATGGATTAGCTCTGGTAAGCTGAAATAAATAGCCATTCATCTTACCACTTGCATCTGCACTGGGTATATCGTGTACAGAACTAAAATGAAAAGCCTACAGACAATCCTAACCCGGGGGCCCACACTAGGAATATTTGCAAAACAGCTTTGCTATCAGAGCAAACTCTGAATGTGCTTTTGGAGCCTTAAGTTCTGTTTGAATCAGCCACTCTACCATTCATCTCTCTCTGTATGAATAGTCACACAGAGAAAAACATGTCCACAGTAATCCATCATGGAAGTACTGAGGGTTTTCTCTCAACTCAAAGCATCTCAGGAGGTTTGCCCTTAGAAAAGCCTTTGCCTACTGGTATAATACAACTTCCAGACTACCACCACGAAATGCTGTGGCAGCATTTTGCTCACCTGGATTTTAAAGCCTCTTCTAAAAATGAAAATAAACTTCTTGAAATGGCAAGTTAAAGTATCTAAATCTCTCACACACGTAAGTTTTATACTGCCTCAGTTTTACTGATCAGGGATACATTCCCCAAAACAGTAGCAGCATTTCTGCATTTATGGCAAGAGAATTAAGAGAAGAAATTAGTCTTGCTGCAATCTGAACTTCTGGTTCCAGGATGCTTTCCATTTTGATGCTCACAGCCCTGAGCAATAAGCCTGAGTTCAGTACTCCATTTTCATCTCCACTTGGAGAAGGAAAGGCTCAAGAAAGCCCAGATCTTCAGTAGCTTATTCCAGGGCCTTTCAAATATTTCAAGGATGTGATCATCACCTGCAGTGAAGTAGGTGTGCAAAAGTAGGGATTCAACTGAACAAGAAGTTGAGAGTATGGATATTTAGCAACTCAACCACAGCAACACTTTTCTTCTCTGGACCAGCCAGGAGTGACTTGCTATTCACCAAGCCAGACACTCGCACTCACTTTACTGACTCCTAACACATGCTGCAAATACCCCTCCTACCTTCTTCCCCAACAGACATCATTAAACACCTTCAGAACAGAACCGTTTTGTTGTTTGGTTGTGTGGAGTTTTTTTGTTTGTTGTTTTTTGTTTGTTTGTTTGTCTCAAAGCACCTCATCCAGTATCTCACATGCCTTTTATTGTTTAGGTGGAAGAAATTTAGAGATTTTTCAGTGTTACAGTAATTACAGTCTTGGTGGAGTCTATACAGGCAGGAAGTCACCAACACCTGAGAAAATCTGAATCCAAACAGCACATCTCCATCCATCTGAAACAGATGAGAACTGCAGTTGCCTGAGGGTATCCATTGTGCACTGTCTTGCATGGGCAGAAACATGTTTTTCTTCCTTGCCGGTGAGTGTTTGTCAGAAATTCACACTTTCTAAATCCCTCATCTAAAGCACCAATGGTACAGGTGCAGTTGTCCCATCCTCCTCTTCTCTATGAGAGTAGGAACAAAAGGAGCTCAGATGCTACCATCAAGGACTGTGGAAAGATACAGAGACTTCAGAAAGAAAACCATCCTCCCTAAGGCTATAGAAGTGCTACAAAGCCACACTGGGAAACACTAAGAGATATCTGGTTTGATATGCAGAGTGTGCAGAAAAGGAAAGAGTTCTGCGTACAGAGAAAATTGGAAATGAAAAATAGCAACAGAAAAGGTTCCACAGACCTTGTGCACTTAACAAAAAAAAAAAAAAAAAAAAAAAAAAGAAAAACTCTGTTTTCTATCCCTTTCAGGTCCAGATCCTGAAAAAGGTGATGGAGACTTAAAGCCACTTGGTGCTTCAGCAGTCCTCTACAGCAAAGAGGCGCACACAGTCCACAACAGTCTCCTAACAATAAAAAAAATCCAACCATCCCACACTGATGAAATACTGAAATTTCCTAATCAACAGTATCCTAATATCTTCCTCCTCTGAACAAAGACTTTCAAGTCAGGATGGCATGAATGATATGGTCTGAGTAAGATGTAGATTATTTACATGTAGAAACTCTGCTTAAGAGAGACAGTTCCTACTGAGCTTGATAAATATTATTTTAACCTACAGCTATGCAATTGCTCAAAGGGTTTTGGTGTATATCAACTTCAGTTCATATATTCTAACGCTAATTCTATTAGTGCATTTCAGCACTGACAGACAGCTCCCATGAAATACATCACGATACCTATACCACCGACATTTAACACACTGAACAAGCTCCCACACACCCATAATCCAAGAGATCTGTGTACAAAAAGCTCCAGCAGATAAATTTCTAGAACTTATCAGCCTTAGAATTGAGCGTGTGCCCAGCTATTACATCCCTGTTAAACGCTCTGATAACATGAGCTTTTGCCCAAAGGCAGCTCTGGGCTCCTCCCAGGAGCTGTGATCTGCTGAACAAACATTAGTAAAGCTCTCAGAAATTAAATAATTGAAAATGCCCAATCACCATATAACCAAAATTCTTGAGTCTGTTCTTGGATTTTCCCTTTGGCTCAGATACCCTTTTGAAAGGGAGGCATCACCTGCCTTTGGGCTGAACAACGATGAAACACTGGAACAGTTTGTAGACCCTGCTTTTGCCTCCAGGTGGGTACACTAAAAGATGATAATTTCCCAGCAAAAAGCCCAAGGCACACTCTGGTTTTGACCTCCCTTTAATGAGGTAATGTACATCTGCCAGGACTTTTGGAAAAACAAAGTTAATCCTCCCTCACATAACATGATGGATATCTGATTGTGTCCATATGAATCCCATGGCTATTAGAGTCTACTCCTTCATGTGAAAATAAGCCTGCCATTCACCTAGTAACTTTTAATAATTATGTAACATTTGTTTTATCTGAAACCCATGTAGCTTTGTTGTGCACCATCGCACATCTGTCTCATTCAACCCAGAGGTGGACATATTGCTTGAGTACAGCTCATAAATTGCTTCAGGTTCTCTTCCAGTAAAGGTGCTAGACAAATGAGAGCTATTATTAGCATGGACAGTGCCAACCACAAGCAGCTGGGGCGAGCACTTCTGCCTGCCGGAACAGGGTCCTCCCTCCACCACACTGTAACACCACATCTGTCTTAACACAGGAGCAACATATCAAGCTATCACACTGCCAGAGAAAAATTCCATGTGATGACCATTAAAAGAGCTCACAGATTTTGCTGGGACCTAAGAAATTCTGATGATCTCAGAAATGTCAAGGTGTCAGAGAGCTGCTAGTAAGCACAAACTGAAGGGTGGCCAGATTCTGCCAGCTGGTTCTAAAGCGGCTCCATAGGATAGGACACAACTTTCAGATGATGGCAATTGGGAGTAGCTAGTGTGGCCTTGCAGCCTGAAAAAATAATGCTTTCTGTAGAAATACCTCCAAGTGTACTGAACAAATAAACAATAATCCATAGGAGAAATAGAGAGGTCTTCAAATCCAAAGGACATGAGAATGAGCCTACAATAAGTTCTTGCTGTTTACAGCATTTCTCTGCAGAAGAGCTATTTATGTTTCATCATCTTTAGGTTGGACTTCCAACCAGCTCATGACTAGTAAAGCCAATTTTTAACATCTGGAACACTCATTTAGCACCAAGTAATCCTTTTTGTCATATGAACTGTCATGGGCCATCATATTTCTTTTCCATACAAAGCACTTCACAAGAGCTTATAGTAGCATTATCCCCCTATTACAGCTATGCAAACTGATGACCAGATTACTGGTCCAATTTTCAGGGAAGCTGAAATGGTACAACATTCCATGGACATAGACAGGACAATGAAATGCAAATTGTGAGGAAGAAAAAATCCCTTCAATAAGAACATGCAGTACTTTTATTAGACATTTTCATTCAATAATTTAAAAAAAAAAAAAAAAGACAAAGATGGAGAGCCATTACTTTGTGTGATACATAACTGGGGAAAAAAAAAAAAAAGGAGAAAGTAAATTGGTATTCATATAAAAAGTAAATGGGAGTGCTAACAATAAGCAATACGTTCCCCAAAATTTGTCTCTGGCTCTGAATGAATCATGCTGCCTTGTTTTGCACTAAATGCTGAAACTAATTCCTTTTCCTCACATCAAACCCAAATCAAAATATGTTGTTTTTTTTTTTTTTTTAATTGCAAGTAGCTGTTGACAAGATGTCAGTCCTTGCTTTGGAAACAAGATGGCTGCTCAGTGATACATTGCAAGCCAGAGTGGCTGCATTTGAAGCGCATGGTTCATTCACATTCTGTGACACAAGGAAAATATAGTTTGAATTTGTGACAGTTTCTGAATTTATTTATCATTTGGAAAGGAGCAAGCACAATATAAACCTAGACAATGGAGGCCATTTCACACATCTATTTCACTCAACACTGTTACTTCAACACTGTAGTGTTAGACAGCTCCAAACAATGAAGTCAAGGTGCCAGACACTGAAGCAGGGCGATTCCTCAGCTCTGATTATTCCCTAGAATGGATCATCTCGAAAGGAGACCCACCAGACCCTTCAAAGCATTCAGGAGACAGCATTTCAACTCGAGAATATATCCAAGCAAGACATGAAAACTAAGCAAAGGAAGTAGGAGGTAAAATTCAGGCAAAATGAGCCTGCTCATCTACACACGCAGTAGTCGTATGCTAGTCTCTGTGTGCCATGACATGATAGAACTAATAGCTAAATGAAGTGACAGAAATATAGACAACCTAATGTTGGTGTACCTAATAAAAATGCTTCTTTGTTAAAGAAAGAAAGAAAATAACAGTACGGAGAAGACTGTGCTCTGTAAAACTTTCATTGAGATGTTTTTCTGCACATAGAAAGCTTTAAACTTCTATAATGCTCATGTGGATTCAACTTGTCTTCAGATTTGAGGCAGCCTCATTCAGAGGACACATATTGCATGACCTCCTGCAAATACAACTTTATTTTTATTCTATCTCACTGTCATTACCCCTTAATCTTAAATTTAGGGTGAAAGAAGCAGGTGCCTTCCTTCTACTGCCTGAAAAATGGAAAACCGACATTTGGCAAACCAGAGCACTTCATGTAACTCCAAGAGATTAAACTTACTTGACCTTCTGTGCTGCCTCTCATGGGAAACAAAACTGAAGAATGAACCGCACATACAATTTGCTTGGTTTGACTATTCCAAATTTTACTCTTTAAAGCCTCATAAAGCCATCTGTATAGAAGGAAAAACAGGGGTGCTGCAGCTAAGATTTGGAGTTGCCTTATGTCATAAATTCGTCCCTAACCCCCCCAGGGCTTTTAGCAAACCACTCTTCCAGGTCACAACAATTCCTTTGAACTGCAGTCCTAACATCTGACATATAAATTGCTCCCACTATCTAGTATCACCTACAAACTTAAGAAGAGAGATTATTCCATCCTATTGCCTGAGTTATTAGTGAAGACATTAAGCAATGCGACCTCCAGCATTGACCCCTCAGGAACAGCACTGCCTTATGCTGAAATAGGTTTTTCCTCCTTCACCTTACTGAAGAAATAGCTCCATGTGGGGAAGACCCATCAGTGCTGGGATGAAGACGTAACAGAAACTGATTTACTGATGAGTTGGATCTCAGCACATCTTTGCAAGAGAAGAAACAGCACAGAGCAGGTTCACTTTATAAGTTTATCAGTTATCAGACACCAGTGTCAGTTGTCTCTGGCCACATTTTCCTAAAAAACTAAAGAAGCTTTTTTCAAATAAGTAATGAGGAAATCTGGACTCTGACAAGAGCCATTAATTATAGAGTTAATAAAAAGGCCCTACATTATTTATTCCAAGCTCTGCAGCAGGAATGCCATTTTCTCAACCAATTTGAATAGGCTTGTGCTGAAAGTGAACATTTACTACCATAACATACTTATATTATGAATAGATGCTTTGCACTACTTTACATTTTTCAAAGGATATTAAAATGTATTTGGAAATATCAGCAATCACATGTCCCCATGAGGTAGAGCTGTAGTGTTAGTTGCAATTGATAAGTGCAACCACTTCTAGGGTTGAAAATACTTTAAGTACAGTATTCATACCCCAAAAAAATGATGTTACATGCTAGTGTCCATCCAGTACAGAGACATATTATAAACTCAGTAATTTGTATTTAAAGCAGTTCACTATCAGGCAATGAATCCTCACATTAACTTTTTTAGAACAAAAAATGAACACAAGTAGTCACAGAATTATCTGGTCAGTTACTGCCCTGCCTGTGGACTCTCTATACCGGGAAAGAAACGGGAAATTTCACCAAGCAGAAGTCTCCAAATTCAGAGGTTTGTAAAGAATATGCAGCATCTTTAAAACAAAACGGAGTATGTCTAATCTGAAACTGCAGCACTGGGACAGTGGTATAACTGGACAGTAAATGAAGTCACATCTCAGAGACATGTTCGAGTTCAGAATATTCTCTAATATGTACTACTACAGCTTTTGCTGGGCCAGCAATTGAGACAATTTGTGATGCATTTATTGTATTGTGTTTCTATTGTTCATGTATAGCAAGTACTGCGGTTTTATTTTCTTATGTTTCTGTTCTGAGAAAATTTGGAGCAGTAAAAGGTGATTGATTGACATTGTGTCTCCATGCCACAACATGGTGCCACAGAGTCGTACCACCTGCCACCACTGCTGGTTACAGCAAACTGAACCCTGCACTCATGTTTCCCCCAGTTATCCATGGCTCACTGGCCAAAGCCCTCTGCATTCTCATTTCCACTAAGGATAATCTCCTGTATGATTGTATTGATGGGAAATGTCAGATTAGGAGGGAGAAAACATGATTTTCAGTCTGAACTCTAGCAAATTCTTGCTGGCTTGTTCTCAAATCTGCATGTTCCAGGCTTTCTTGGCAGCATCCTAAAATACATCTCAACACTCACGCTGCAGTAGGGGCCTGCGGTTTAAGGCTGCTGAAGAATCAGCTGAGCCAGAAAAGAACAGTGATCCCAACCCTGACCCTCATTTACAGGCAGCAGTAGACGGGGAAGCTACATGAACGAAAAGAATGATATAAGAGATTTCTGTTTTAAAAGGGAAGGTTGAAACTCATTTGCCAGCTACCAGTCTTTCTCAAACCATGTCCTTACTAAAATATTAAAAGAAGTAACAAAGAATCATGATCAGGAAGAACATGTGTCACATGTATCTTGGTCAAAAAAAAGGGAGACGACTGACCTTGGTTTCCTGACCTGCCTCTCAGTTACGTGGCAGGTGAACTCAGCAAAGTGTCATGTCCTGCCCCATGCCTCAGCTTCCTTGACCACAATTATCTGATTTATAATAGCTAGCAATTTTCCAGCACCATTAAGAAATCTATTTCTCTACACATGTAAAAGAAAGCTCCTCAAATTGTGCTCCCTTGCAGAAGAACCACAAACAGCTTCAGTCCTGGTGCCTCACAGAGCACTGACACAAGCACCACCAGCTCAAGGATGGCTGTATCCCACAACTCTGCTGAAAAGGGCTGTACAGAGATGTTCTCTTAGCAGAGGAGGTAGTGAGATGTGCTGGTGTGGAGCAGCTTACTTTCCTCAAAGCCCTAAAGCAATCAAAAGGCCTGATGGGCACCACGGAGCAACTAAAAGGGGTGAAAGTGTTAAGGAGCAGCTGGGTTCCAGCCTCTCCACAGCCACAGCTTGCAGAGCCAGCAGGTCGCCCTTCTGTGCAGCCCCCATTGTCAGCCCCTCTGCCAGACGTCTCACAGCTGGGGGGAAATGCTGACTCAGACTCACTGGGGACACAATGGCAACAGTAAAAATCAAACAGAGTGTTCTGCTTTAGAAAAATGTAATTAAACAGTCCTCATACCAGCCACTTTTTCTCAAGCTCTGCATCCATTGTTCACAAAAAAACCCCCAAACAACACACCAATACATTCTTAACACCATATTAAGTTTTATGTCGATTAAATTTTACCTGCAGAAAATAAACAGTTTGTCTGTTTTCTGCCTTTTCATAATGCATTTTTATGCTGCTAGGTCTTTGCCTGTTTAGACTCTAGGGGATGTAAAAAGTATTCTGAACACTGTCACCTGGATAAACACCCTATAAACTACAACTGAAATTTATCAGCCTCGTGGCAATTTCATTACATTAGAAATAGTACAAGACTGTATTTATTAGTAGATAGGTAAGATACGAGTAAAAGATTAGCATACATAGATGTCAAAAAGAAAAAAAAAATCCATGTCCTGCTATTCTACACAAAATACATACACACGTCTTTATCTTTTCCTGCATTTGGAATTCTACCAGGATACAAAGCTAGTGGGATCATTAAACCAAATCATATCTTCAGCACAGCCTGATATTTCACTAGAACCATTCAAATCAATTTACCCAACAGAGGCATTTGTCCCTGGCCTGTCACCATGGCCTGTACTGAGCGTCCTGCACTTCCTTATCTTTTGGCAGGGCCATCATAAGCAAATGACACAGAGGGTGATGTATGGGAACTAAGATTAGTTATAAATCCTCTAACCCTTCATTAGCCATCAGCCTGAGTGAATTTACTCCAAGCAAAGACTCTCTTCACTGCGCTCAGGAACGAGTCAGCTTTAAGATGACATGTTTTTCAAGGTAAAATTCCTCATTGCTTTTGGAAAAAGAAGACACTGTGATGGGAAGGAACAACCGAAAGCACACATCCCCAAAAGGTGATGATGTGCCTAAATATCAACAAGTCTCTTCCATGTATTCAGATGCTTGTCAAACATTTAGAAACCCAAACTAAGAATCCCTCTCATCAAAGATTTAAGAGTGCAATTATTCCACTGACAAAACTTTGCTTTAAGAGACTGCCATTTTAAAACCCCGAGGCGGAAAAAAAAAACACACACCCCCCCCCCCCCCCCCCCCGCCAAAAAAAAAAAAGGCAAACACCACCCGCCCAAAAAACATCACAAACACACAAGACACAAAACCATACACACACAAAAAAACCCAACCAAAACTCAATCCAAATAACTCATCACCTAAACACTAAATCATTGAATTACTTTAAAAACTTGGAGGAGCAGTGAAAGATGGACAGAGCACCACTCTCTTTCACAGCAGCTGTCTTGGTTTTCTTGCAAAGTCTTGTTGAACATCCTTGGGGGTGGCACTGGTAACATTTCCCTTGCACATACCAGAAAAGACAGTAATAGAAGAGCTAAGTAGCCATTTAGATGGCTAATGCACGAATCCTTGAGTGGCACAGTACACAGCTGGTCAGCCAGTCCAGACTAGTAGAGCGACATCTTTGCTTAAATCACTTGACATGCCAGGATCCTGTACCTTAGATCCACACAAATGAGATTCCTTCCTCCCTACCATGGCTGAAGGCATCATCACTGCACCTGTTTGTTTGATTGGCAGATATCACAACAGCTAAGCTCCTGGGCTTCTCTCCTGCTTTTCAGTAAGCTGGTGTGCACACCAGCACCTGAGCACCATTCTCCATTCACAGGGCCAGATCTAAGAGGGAGCTCTACCATGGCAGGTCAGTCTCTGGATGTAAATTGCTACGTGCCTATAACTACTCTCTGTTGTGCAGTTCTCTCTGTAGATAAAGTAACACTGTTTACAGCAGTGACGCCGGAGCCCCAGTGATTTTCCTGGCATAATATATACATTGTTCAGCTGAGAATTAGTTTGATTGTATGTGAACATGGATTTGATATTCCACGTATCCTGTTATCCACTTTATTTGTGATTTCCAGATCACAAATTATTCAAAAGCTCCTCAATAAGCTAGTCTAAAGAAAATAGTCAAACACCTTTCCCCTAAAAACAAAATATAGCTATTTTGTTCAAGAGCCAGTTAAAGCACTGTGTTATTGCAAGAAGGTGCAACAATGCGTAGTCTCAAGTTCAGTGGAAGAGGTGTCTTGTCTCTGGAGTAAGTCGGTCATGTATTTGCCATCAGGCAAACCTGGTGCAACATAGGGTTGGTATCAATGATTAGATGAACAGACCTATCCTGAAAGCCCTGGTACGAATTTTCCTATCCTCGCACACTGAGGAGAGCATAGAAATGGGTGCTCTCTACATAACAGCATTTCCTTTATTTCAGGCACACAACACTTTGAAGTAGTTAGGATGGGAGGAAGTGGTTAAATTCTGAGCCACAGCCAACCTGTTTCAGCCTGGACATCCAGGCTGTAAACTTTACTCAGGATTTTCCAGTTATCAGCCTCACAAAAACAGTTTTCCAGACATTTTCCACATGTAATTGAGGTTCAAAGCACGAAACATCAATACAATATAATAAGCATCTCTCTTTGTTCAGATAAAGCTAAGGTAAAGCTTTAGTCATTTAAAGCCTAACTTCAGTTTGGAAAATAGTTCAGGTCAATATTTATGACCTAAGCCTTTCTCCTAACAAGTTCAGCTATGGGGCTTTCAAACAGATATTGTTCAGCCCATTCTGCTCTGCTGCCTGCCTCTCTCCCCTGCATCCCCGCTCAAATGTGCATGTGCCGACACACACAGACACACAAATACACTCAGTCATTTGATACCATCGTAAAAGCAGCAGTCTCTTCTTTCCCATGCACACATCTCATTATCCATCCTTAGTATACAACTTGAGTAATGCAATTTACTTCAATGTCACCAAGAGAGAGAGACACTCCTCTGGGACTGCCATTACCATAAACCACAACCTGCTGCCAATTTATATGTCCTTATCTACCCCTTGTTTTAACCTCTTTAAAAATGATAAAAAAGTGTTTTGCACCCCTGGCATTGTTACTTAGTTTTTACATCTTCAGAAATCTTCTCACTGCTTTTTCTCTTCCTCCCAAAATAAATGTTTCCATCTTGCCTTGCTCTACATCCCTGTTCCCTTTCAGTCTCAGCACCAGAGAACAGTGCCATTGCCCTGTCAGTGCCCATGTGTTCTTCCTGGATTGACTGTCTCTGTACAAACCTACTTCCACAGTCTGTTACAAATAAGTCGACCTCTCCAGTCCACACCAAGCTCTGATCAGCATCCTCAGAGGGTCTCCTGTGGCTGCCAGGTGAAGTAGGACAGACCATCAGAATGGGCCATCATTGTGATGTCATTTAAGAATAAGCCATCCCAAACCACAATCCTACAGCAACTCAACAGTTCAGAGTTAGGGCTATTCAATAAATTTTAACATCTCTACAGCAGGGACTGCTTTTACAATTTGCCTGTATATTCCTCTGGCACTAATATAAGTTAAAGTGTCATAACAGGTTATGGAAAGAAGCTTGAGTCTTGAAGTGAGCATCTCCAGAAACAGCCAATATTTATATTTTGCTAAACAAAGGAAGAATAATAATATTAGCAATTAAGAAACTATTAGAAGGAACTGAAGAGATTTTTAGTATAGGTTTAATAAGACGACTGTTTAAAATCAAATGTACCCGAATCAAGATGAGGTCTCTGAGCTGATAGTTAGGTGTCTGAACACTAGCTATTGCTAATGTATGACTACATCCTCTGTCTATTAAGGATAAAAATATTTTTTGTGAATAACTTGAGAAAAATGGGTTGGAAAAAAGCGCAGCAGCCCCTTGCCAAAGGAGGCACTTCTGGAAATATGTGGGACTTCAAAACCCTTAAAAGACGATTTTTATCTAGATAGTAATTGAAGTTACTCCAAACAAACTGTGTTCCCTCCATGATGCTGCACAAGAACCCAACCGGTCCAGGTGGTGCTGATTTCAGTACTGAATCAATCACTGATGAGCCAGTACTGGAGATGCAGCATTCCATTACAGTATCAGTCTTTTGAATGGTCTTGATGTTTGTGTATGTTTCTGTTGTACACTATTCACATCACTTCAGGGTGGAAAGGCTCTTAAAACATCTTAATAATATAACAGTACGCCTCCTACAAACCTGCAGAACTTCTGGCAACAAAAGGGAGGGTGTATCCAGATCTAGTGTGTCTACATATATTTTGCCTCCCTGAATTCTTCTGCTTTTAGTAGGGTGTGGAATTTTCCTTCATCTATTTCTTTAAATTGTGTGGGTAGCAGAGCTATATGCTGTTGAAGAGCTGGCACAGTCCATCTCAAAGATGTGGAGTATTATCCTGGTATGCAACTAGTCCAAATAGCACTTTGCAATGAAAGGTGCTACAAGAGCAATAAGTGCCAGCGATCAAATGTTACTGAAATGTTACTCATGGAGTCTAACACTTGACCCCTTGTGGTCATTTTCAGAGACATAAAATACATCTGCTCCATTTTAGCTAAGTTTTAATGTCCCTGTCTTGTAGATGTAAATGATAATTGAAGCTCCAGAGGAAGAGTCAGGCCCTAGAGTGCATGCAATGATCCTTCACTTCAGCTAGGTGAAGGAGACTTGGGAATGTCATTCCTTAAGTGTGGAAAACTGCACAATGAGAAAGATACCACACAGAACGACAGTCTGGTCTGTTTATGCCAGCAGCTGCCCAAGCAGAGCCCCAGTGCTTATTACTAGCTCCCTTTGCACAAAAAGACCAAAAATGTCACATGGCTCTGACATTAACATTAAAATCCTCCAAGAACAACAAAATAACACAAAAGAGATTGCTAAAGGGGAAAAGCCAATGCTATAACTGTACTTGAAATGAGTCAACGGTTACTATTACAATAGCATTAAAAAATAAATCACTTTGACTTTTTTGCTCTATAGTGACGTTCCTCTGTGTTTAGCATTTCATTCAAATTGGGCTGAAAAAACAAGACTGCTCTATTTTGAATCCACAACCTCATGTAACAGTAACAGGAAAGCTACACAGTTTTTAACAGCCATGCAGTAAATAAAAAGGAACTCTATAAAGGTGGTATGTTGCAGGCAAAGAAAGATCATTGTGCTGCTTTGAAATTTCAGTTATGGTGTGGGAAAGCTTATACATTATTATTAAAAAAAAAAAAAAAAAAACCAAACACCATGATTATTGGCTTTTGCTAAGACTTACTGTTAAGTCTTTTAAGTCTTTTCCTCCTTCTTGTATGCTTGTACTTATTTATCACAGTGTGTAAAAACTAATCATGAAGTGTAAAAATGTTAGAATTCCTTTATAAAGGGTTATACATCTATAGAGCCTAACTCTGCAAACAGCTCCTCAATATCTCAAAAGCACTACATACACAAAATGGCCTCCCATTCTTTAGATCGAAGTTGCACTGCTATATTTTGGCATAGAATGACACCATAAACTTTAAACTGCCTTAAAATCCCACGTATCCTATAGCATTCACATTTTTCTGACCTTCTAGGGGCTTCGTTATTCAGTAGATTTTCCCTACTAGGGAGGAATATTTCTACACTGCAAAAAATATATACTTAATGTGAGCCCCATTTGGGCAGACTAGAAAGAAATAATCAAAGAAATTCAGAAATATGCCCACTCACTTAGGGCCCTCTTCTCCTTCAACAGTCCAGTGCTTCTCAACGTTTTTTGCTATCCTTACATGTTCAGGACTTTAAAGTCTTGGGAACCATTTACAGTCATGCCATGTGTTGCTTACATTTATGCCACTCCCTAAATTTTACTCATTTATACCAGTAACAGTACATTAGCTACTGGAGAGCTCCTAATCAGTCCTCCTTTTCATTGGGATCCACACTACTTACTCAACAGATTCAGCTCTTCTAAGGGACTTCCCTTCTTCTAATGAAGTGGCCAACAAGTAACCTTATTTTGTTTCTCTGAAATGGTGTAGGGACAAAATAAGGGCACAACAGCTTATTTCCAGGCTTGTTATCCTTCATCTGTCTCTCCCCAATCCCTTAAAAGAAATAGTCTTGCTGTGCTACTGGGAAGAACTGGCTCATGCTGCAGACCTGTTGCCGTAGAACAATTTCAGCACCAGAGCAAACTTCTGAGGTACCCTCCATACATCATATTTTTTTCTCTGTATGCCCCTTCTGAGAAAAGACAAGAGCACCTAATATGTTGAATCTGTTCTGCCTCGGCTTGTGACGAAGCTTGCCAAGAGGAGTGGTAATCACTTGATCCATTGTGGAGAGGTGCAGGAAAATGGGGTCTAAAGAAAACAGAAGTAGTTGTTGGTGTCTTGCAGAAAAACTGAAACCCTTGATTTCACCAGGATGCCAAAGAACACACTCTCTGGGACTACATTCCCCCTGGAGTCCTCCAATCCCCTTGAGCTATTGCAGGTTTTTATTCTTCCTTTTGTTTTTCTTCCCCCTTTTCCTCAAGACATGCCCTCAGCTTCCAAGAGAGAGACTGAATAATCTTTTAGTTGCTGACAAAGACAAGATCTTCCCACAGGCAATCATTCAACCAGACTGTCATTTATGCTCTGCTTTCCCCACCTAACATACAGTTTTCAAACCATGAATGGCCCTGCAGCCCTTTGTGCTCTTCCTTACCACATATCTGAAAGGCATGTAACTGCTGTTAGCTCCATTTTGCGAATACAGGCTAGGGAATACAATACTAAGGTGGGTTTAATCAACTAATAGAACATATCATCTTTATTATAAGGGTGTTAATAAGTTTAGTTCATAGACAATAGACAATAACAAGCTTTAAAGATACCTTTATTAGAATGAGATAATTCAGGCCCTGGAGGATTCTGTTGTTCTTCATTGACCATAACGGGAGTTTAACTACTTCAAATGTGCCTATGCAACAGGTATCTGTGTAGCCACCATAAGAGTAAGTCTGCAGCGTAACCAAATCTGCCAAGTTTCACTACAGTTTGCTTACCAAGAAACAACTCCACCAGATCAGCCAGGTACCACAAGGTACCTCTGAGCAGGTGGGTCTGCAGCTGCTCACAGAAACACTGGGAGAAAAACAACACATTCCAAGGCTCACAAAAAAGACCTCATTTAGTCTTATGCCAGCATTGAACAGGCAATACCATTGTTATTTACCCCTATTTCCTGAGCACTGAACAAGGTATAACTTGCCAGGAAAACCAGTAGCACAATTTGGATAAGAGTCACACTTCCACACAATAAACAGAAAAAAAACACAAAACCTTTTAGAAAGCAGAGCCATGACTTTTTCAAAACACGAACAAATGCCAATGCACATACAATACTGGTCAAGAAAAATGAACTGAAGCAGATGCAGAGAAAGGCTATCAGGGGACTGACAAGCCTGTCTGATAAAAAGAATATTAAAAGACCTTGACTTGTTCAGACCAGCTAAATAAATGTTGAGAGGGGATACATTTGCTGTGCACAAATACCCGGGGGTAGAAATAGCTAAGAGTGGAAATGACTATTTAACTAAAGGACAATACTGGTACAAGAACAGATGGTTATAAACTGCCAAAGAATAAATTTAGACTAGAAATTAGACAAAGGTTTCTAATCAGCAGAGCAATGAAGCTTTTAAAAAGCCTTTACAGGGAACAGGGGCAAAATGCTGCTCTAATTGAGGGATAAAGCTTCATGTATTTCTGAAAGGTATTATGAAATATGGTTCTCTACCAAAGCACAGTACTGGAGACAATGACTCCTGAGGTCCCTTGCAGCCTTCTGCTTTTCTGCATTACACACTAAAATCCATTCATAGCACCATCAACATGTCAGAAGTACAGTTCTGAAATACCTTGACCTCCCAGAACAGCTACATGGAGAACTATTCTGGCTGGAGTCTTCTAAATGGTGAGGCAAAGACAGCTTCTAAGGGCAGGACGTCTAGAGCAGCCAAACCTGGGAACTTGAGCTGAATTTTTACATTACCTTAATAAGAAAGCCACAGAAAGGGGGCAAGTGCAGACAGTACACATCTTCTCTTTTATAAGCCATAAAACAAAACGCTTTTAAAATCCCAGGGCTCTTGGGTTCAGGAAAACTTCTCAACACATTGCGTCATGCCAGACAGCTCTCCTGATAGCCACCAGCCACTGGAAGATGCACTTTCCTCTTCTGGCTATGTAATACCTTTATCAAAAGGCCAGTTATTTTTCTCCCTCATTGTTTATTTTTACTAAGGTTTTCCATAAAAGATTAACAGCAAGGCTAGGAATATTATCATCATGTATTGTCTTCATTCTTTCTGAGCAGGACACAGTCAAGTTTTTTGCAGGGCCCATAGACATTTGTGAATATTTGATCTTTCCAACGCGTATATGTGCCAAAATTGTTACAGTACAGTACGAAAATAATTTTCCTGGATTCTGAGAAGCACTGCAGAATTACCCTGCTCCCCCATATTTGCTTCATTCCTTAGCTATGGCTGCATCATGTTTACTGTCTGGGGTCATGTCATATACAACATTTTATCATTATTTCAAAATCATAAAAAGCACACAGCAAAACAACAACAACAAAAAAAAAGTGAATTTGTCACAAAGATTCTATCTCGTCTAAGCAACTCCCTCTTGACAGCCATTCCTACAGTCCATATTATAAGGGCAGTTGAAGGTATTCCAATCACTGAGGAAAAAAAATGCTTGGAAAGGCCTAGACCCTCAGTAGATGTTCTCTAGGATACTCAGTCAGCAATAGACCATGGAGAAGCTACCTGGACAAAAGTGATCCTGAACAAGTGCAGAAACAGATGAGGGGGTTTTTTGTAGAACACAAACCTCATTGCTTCTTCAGAAAATCTTCATCTAACCAATAGAAGAGAGAATGTCCCATTTCAAGTTGCAAGCTCTGTCTCACTGGGTAAATTTGAAGAGCTTCTAAACTTACAGAAATAATCTTAAACTAAAGTACTGTCTCATAGCATGGTACATGCAGAGGCCATATCCATTGCTCTTCCACACCTCCTTCTACAGACTTAGACCATTCTCATTGTTACTGAATCCTCTGGTGCTGGGAGGTTTTCAGCTGCATGCCTGATTAAATGCTGCCTCCCAAGATTCCTGGATAACAGGAATTAAATTTTAATACCCTTAATCTAGTCGACACTTTTTCATAAGCCATTTTCCCCCTCCTTCTTCTGTGTTATAAATGACCAATTACCTAATCTGAGGTAACGCAGACCCTGGTCAAGGCTAATGAAGAGGCGGTGGGTGAGATCCTGCTTGCAACACAGAGTCACATTAGGAAAGATTAATCACCTTCTAACCTACAATCCCACGTTTTGGCTCCAAGCAGTAAGAAGGCAGAGAAAGAGGTATCCATCACATTAACCAAATAATACAGCAAATGCTTGGCAGTGGATCAGTGGTAAGGTGCTCTCCTGACAGGAAGACTACGAAAAGAGAAGCAATATGGGCTCACCAAGGTTGCTTAGGGACAAACATCCCCACAAAAGTAGTAGGAAAAGGAAGTACCCCCAGCTCACACTTCGGATTTGTACTTCGGAAGACAGGGCTGCATCAGCCCCAAGAAGGAAGTATGTTGCAGTGTGTGTGATACTACCCTTTCAAAGAAGTAAAAATATTGTCTCAAAGCAGTATATCTAATTAGCTGAAGGGAACCAGAGAGGAACAGTCTCAATCTGTGTAGTGTAAAACAAACCTCCAGCTACTTACTGTTATTGTATACTTCCAGAGCTTCAGGAACAGCTTAGGCAATGGTCTAGTGCAACCTTCTCTCTACATTCAGACAATATTCATGCTGTCCATTGTTCATCCACAAAATAAACTTTAACTTCAGTGAAGTTAGAATGCATGGGCATCATAGAATTATAGAATCATTTTGGTTGAAAGAGACCCTCAAGATCATCACATCCAACCATAACTTAAATATAGCACTAAACCATGTCCCTTAGAACATCATCTATACATCTTTTAAACACATCCAAGGATGGTGACTCAACCACCTTCCTAGGCAGCCTGTTCCACAACCCCTTCGATAAAGAAATGTTTCCTAATATCCAATCTGAATCTTCCCTGGTGCAACGTAAGGCCCTTTCCTCTCATCCTATCACTTGGTACTTTGGAGAAGAGATCAACACCCTCCATGCTACAGCCTTCTTTCGGGTAGTTGTAAATGGCAATAAGATATCCCCTCAGCCTCCTTTTCTCCAGGCTAAACAGCCCCCGTTCCCTCAGCTGCCCCTCATCAGCCTTGTGCTCCAGGCCCCTCACCAGCTTCATCACCCTTCTCTGAACCCTCTCTAGTACCTCAATGTCTTTCTTATAGTGAGGGGCCCAAAACTGAACACAGGATTCGAGATTCGGCCTCACCAGTGCTGAGTACAGTTACTTGTTGCATCAACAAGGCCTAAGCCCGAGTGGCTTTACCTACTTCTAGAGATATCTAGAACTAAACTTCATGACAGTAAGTCATTCCATTACTAACTCCTTACTCTTAGAAAGAATAATTTATTTTGTAAACTGAGACAAAGAGATTGATGGCGGGAGGATAGGAGACATTCCTAGAACACTGGTCTTCTGACTGACTACATACTAATGTTGTGTAATTACTAGAAAAGCAGCAGCAGAAGGGATAAGGAAATAATCTGAATCTTCTACCTACCTACCTTCATCACCAGAAAGCATCAAACCATTAGAAACAAAGCAGATTTATTTATTTATTTATTTTAACTGCTGAGTTCTTGAAGGGATTCTTTTAGAATCGTCTTATTCATTACTACTGTCAACAACCATTAAATTTATTTAATTTAAACAGTAAAAATCCTTCCTTCTCATCCAGAGATATTCCTGGAAAACTGAAATACTTCAGTTGTGACACAGAAGCACTGCTCCTTTATTGTCTTTTCATATATATATACTTATGCCTCCAGTCATGTTCCTTGCTGAATCTTCTCAGCTTTTAAGGTCTCTCGGCATGTTTGTTCAGCTTATAGACACGGTTTCCTGTTCTTCATATGAGGCAATTTACAAACTCCATTCATCCAATCAGGAACAAAATGTATGATGTCAGAGAAAAGCTGAAATATGATCTCCTGAAACAAGTAACATGTATGGCAGGAGATAGGAAGCAGATTTTTTTTTTTTCAGCTGTGCTTAGTCATGATCAAATTTAGCCTCTTCATAGTGCTGGAGCAAGCTGACATCAAGTGTTCCATTTAGTTTGCAAATTAGGAGGATGTTGCCATGCAGTGTGAACATAACCATTCTCAAACAATTTAGCGCTCTCTTTACCAGGCTTCTTTCTACTGCTGATCAGTAAATATGCGAGTGAAACATTTTTAGGTTCATTTTTTCTAAAGCAGAAAGGCAGACAAGAGTGGCAAAAGAACCCTCTACTCGGCTTCTGAACAGTGAAGGAAACACTCAGATGGTGATCTTCCACATCTGCCTTCTAGAAAAGAAAATGCCTGCTTGAACTGCCACCAACTAATAGCTAAGTGGCAAATCGTGAAAAAATACGGACAAAAACCCATACAGACAGCTAAAGTAGCAAGCAGAGATTCAAAATTTGTATTTGACTGATGTCTTTGCAAATCTGAGGGATGTATGCATGACCAATATTAAGCACAGGAGAACAAGAACCCTAATTCAGGAGTATGAAATTACTTTTTTAAAGGGTTTTGAAAAAAGCTTATAAATTAGGGTTTCAGAAGCTGCTGTCCCACAACAGTTTTCGAATTATATTCTAAATATTTAACACTTTATTTTACTTGAATAAGCTTGACTTTTTCTTCAAGCTTATTAATGATGTGTCTTCAGATAAATTGACCAACACTGGGCATGCTGTTGTAGGAACCAGTGATGAACTTCCACAGTATGCCCATCGAACTTCAAATCCACATTTTCAGATTCTTGAGCTGTGATCACACCTACTTTTGATGCAAACCAGTGCCATTCTGTTGAGCTCATGGACAGATGAATGGATAAAGCAAAGACACTAACATGAATTGCAGCAGCCCAAGAAAAGGCCTTCACAACACTGCATGATCACTAACAAAAGAAAACTTTGCTCCCTACAAACTGCAGGGGAGAGTGCTCTACAACTTTTATACAGAAAAGAAGGATTTAAATGAATGCCAACACTAACATCAAATTAAAAGATAAAACTTAAGTTTCCTCAGAGAGTCAAGCAGAACTTCACCATGGGAGATTTACTAGAGCAACTTGATCTAGTTGAAGACATCCCTGCTCATTGCAGGGCTGTTGGACTAAATGACCTCTGAAGGTCCCTTCCAAACCAAACTATTCTATGCTTCTATGAAAAGGGAGCAGACAGCTTCACTGCCCGGGCCAGAAGGTTCAAGGCATAGGAGTATTGTGGGCATCAATATGCCCTACTTCTTATGGAAAATAGTCATTTGCCTTAAGAAGGTTTTTTTTCTTTGGTATGTGGAACAGAAGATTATTCTCAAGTGGATTCTTCATAGTTACATAAAAATGTCTTTGGGGATTACTGCAGCTGATCACTGTGCTTGATGGAGTTTGTATTGTACTGATGAGTAATTGAAATCACAGGATTTCTGGTACCAAGGACCTTCCTTTTGCAGTTACGAAGAGATACTTCCACTATCAGGTTTACAAGTTTTAAAAATTTCTGAGAGCATCTGAGCTCAACCTGTATTTTCTGAGAGAACTAGCACTAACAAAACATCAACCAACTCAAAACCTGCAAAAGGTAAATGCTAGAGATTGTGAACAGTGCCTCAGTCAACACCTCCTGTTGGATTATCAATAAAAATAAACTACAGTTTTCAGTATTCACTGAGTAGCATTTACTTACCTGGGCAACACAAAGCTTACTCAGCTTTTGATCTCTGTGCTGTGACCACAAGACTTAATCAGAACCACAAGCAGAACTGTCCAGGTCTTGAAGCTTTTTCTCAAGAATGCTTCAAGATCTTCTTCCAATTCCCATAAACATCCCCCAACATAAAGTACCTACTTGCCAAAGTGTAACAGCTGTTATTTTTCTGAGGCTGAGCCAGATTTGAACCAGAAGAAGATACGTAACTAATCGCAAACTAGCTAGTCCCTACCACCTTCCAACTGTGTTATTAGGAAGCAGCTACCCTTGACATGAAACAGTCTCACTGCCTACTGTAGTTAGCAGTTCCCAGACAGAAAAGAACAAACAAAAAAACCCACCACACACACAAAAAAACCCACAAACAAGAAAACAAACAAACAAAACAACAACAAGCAAACAAATAAGGAAAATGAGGAACAAGGGAGACTTTGCTCAGTGCTTAATAGTTTAGAAACTCTGTCCCTGGAGAATTCAGTTCCTTCTGCCCTGATGTGTCATCCTGCTGTTTAACTACAAGCTCTGTCGATTCACAGCTGCTGCTCTGTGCAGGCCCTGGGCTGCCTTCAGAAGGAAACACACGGAAAAGAAAAAAATACCCTTTCCCCACTCAAAATAGCAAACCCCAAGTCAGAGAGAAGACAGCAACAGAGAAGGAAGTCAGAAGTCTGCAATACACTAGTGACGACAGAGTGAGCCAAGGCAAAAGCTGTACTTGGCTGATGTTACTCTTGTTATACCAGAAGTCCCCATACAGAACAAACCACGCTTTATGTTCTACCTCGTCTATGACCCTGTTTTACATCCAAAATGCCCTCAAGTTCCTGACATATTGTGATCCAGTCTGATCTTCAAAAGCTCAATATAACCTATGTGTAGTCAACATGAGTCACATAATTGGAACTACAAGAAGAGTCCAGTTATTTGCCAACATGCATATTTTTGAAGTGAGCAAAGAAAATGCCACATTGTGTGCAGAAAACACCCTCACAGTGTTATCCATAAATGCTTGATCTTACTTTCTAACACGCTACTCCTTGAAGCCATAGCTACTACACCAAGTAAACACATCCCAGATAAGGTTCTAAGGAGGACTCACAGAGAAAAACTGACCAGTGCAGCCTAGATTTTTTTTTTCTCCCTAGATTTACGTAGTAGCAGAGGCAGGACACTGACCAAGAAGTGACAAAAGCCACCACCTCTGAGGTTAAAAATCTCTCTGGTGTATGCCTGTTCACGCTCAGAAGTGTTTCTGAAGTTGTATCAAAGTACTAAATTTTGAGTGAGAAATCAGAAGAGCTTTGAGCATTGGAACAACTATCAGCAAATACAAAAACTTGCTAGAAGCACCCAGATACGAAGCTTCTCTTGCCCTGGAGAAGATGCATGACATGGCAGTTACATGCCATGGCTCATGGGGATTAATGGCTGTTGGCAGAAACTGCAGCTCACATGTGTCCTGAGCTAAGTGAGTAAGAAACAATTCTTATACAATGGTGTCATCAATCTATTTAGGTCCTAAAGTTCTCAAGTTGAGTGAAATGTAACAGTTAGGAAAATTCTAAGATTCGCATTAGGAGTCCCACTGAAAGGTATTTGGGTATTTGAAATGGAAAACTGTTACTGACTTGCCCTGAAGTTGCAGTTGTTCCACAATAATTAGGACCAGTTATTAGGAGTTAAAAAGTGGGGGAGGAAGTTTGTCTTAGCCTCATTTGGACACATAAAGATTTTGTACTTTTTCTGTACTCATCACCTTCACACCACTTACGGGGATTTGAGACTAGAAATTATAAATCAGGAATCCACTCTCAGCAGAAAAACAGGAAAAGTACAAGTTCAAGCTTTTGGAAAATTCTAAGAACAAAAGCAGGAGGACAAACGAGGTCAGTCTGTTCTTTACAGAAGCATGAGGAAGTGAGAGGCAGACCTGTGAAGACACTGAACACGCATATCCAACACATGAAGGTACATGTGGTAATCAGGAAGCTAAAATGGCAGGCTCCAGGGTCACACAGGGGGTGAAGAAGCCTTTATCTCAGACACCTTTTTCTGTAAAGAAGCTGTTCTGCAGAACAAATAGAAGTTCTCCATCCATGACTTCCAAAATAGCTAATGAGTCACTTTATCACTTTCCACACCAACATTAAACTTGCCTTAGCAACCTAAGGCAGGCTAATATCCTGGCCAGCTTGTGAAAAGTGACTTTTCTTCTTATTCTCCAGTATCTCTTTCCACCTTGTGACAGAAACTCAGCAGACTTCAGCATTTTCAAACACCAGCTTCCAGTGTTTCCTCCCTGCAAGGACAGTATCCCTGGATCAGTACTTCTCTATGACAAATCTTATTGAAAGCAGGAGAAGTAAAACACACAAGAGCTCCCAAAACCACAGCTTCCACATAAATAGGAAAGTGTGTGATGGAAGAATTAGGAGAACAGAACTGCTAATTATTTTGTTTTAAGTAACATGATCAGATAATTTAAGTTTTGGCCTGGAACATTTTTGTACAAGACGTAAGTAAAAAAATAAAGGCAGAACTAGGTAGACCCTTACAACATGCAGCAATCTTCATGACTTCACAGACTGTAAGCAAGGAATAACCACAGACAAGAAGACACAGTTTCGGCTCTACTGTTTGTTATTTAGCATGGCTGTTCTGAAACTATAGCATCTTAAAGTAGCCTTCTGAGGGTTTCCTAAGCCCTCTTAAGCCATGGCAAAGCCACAGGACTCAGTAAACATTGAGAGAAATGAGAACTGCAGAGAACTATACAAAACCTTAGGTGATTTTAGAAAACCTCTTATTGAGATTAATTTGGAGAAGAGAAAAAGGCAACTGGAAAGACTGATCCTTTCTAACTTCATTTCAGGTTTTTGTATTCCAAACACTCACCAAGAGCCTGGGAAAAGCCAAGGAAAGGATGCCTGGGGTCTGGCAGGAACACAGCACCATCTCGTGGATTAAAGGGAAGAAGTATAAGAAACAAGGAATAAGGATTTCAGCAATTGGGATATCTGCAGCTTGGCTTTTTGACAGTATGTTCTTCTAGCAGGTTAACAAATCTCTCGATCGAAATGGTGCTTCATAAAAAAAGTTCACTGCAGATCTATAAAGAACAAATGAACAACAACTCCCTATTTTTATCCCTCAAACTCATCACTGTTAACATAAACACTGGGGGCCTCTTCATAAATAGAGATGTGTGGGCAGACAACCATCTGTACTTAATGCTATTTGCCAGCAGGCCCAGCGCAGCTGTGAGCACCCTTTTCTTGCAAGTCTGAATCTCCTATGCTTAAGATGGGTAAAGAAAACAAGTCTCCAAATACTAAACTTGCCAGGACTAAAGACCTATACTTCCCTCTCTTCAGTGCTGGAAAAGAAAAAAGCCTTTTTCCATTTAGAAGGAGGAGTTGGAGAAAACTCGGAAAGGCAGCTTATTCCACCCTTTCCAGTATTTGCTCCCAAACACAGAGGTATGCTTGCAGAGTGTCTGAGAGCGAGCAACTTCAGTTACCCAGCTGGTTCACATCTTACTGGTCATAAACAAGAATTTCCTGGCACCAGTGCAAGTATGAAAACCTGGTCAGTTTCCAGCTCATTGACCAAACTGGGTTAAAAATTCACCTCTAAACTAGAAAGCATTTAAATGTCCTGGCTCCTGAAGAAGGTAGAAAATGCAGGGGTTTCTGCACAGGACAATGGAGTGGATCTTACATTTTGGACTACACTTCAGCAAATACCTTCAAGTTTATTCTTATTTCATTCTAGTCTCCAGAACATAGTTTGCTTAAATGAGGAAGCATTATGTTATGCTATCTCTGCATTTTGAACAAATCCCATAATGAGTTTAGTACAGGTCTCTCAAGTGTGATATTTGGGCTAAATAAGTTCTTTGGTGTGACTAAATTAAGATTAAATTACATGAGCCATCAGTAGCAATTCTGCAGGCAAGTGGGGATCTCTGTTAGGATGCTTCCCCTGAGACAAAGTACAAATTTGTGTTCTCATGCCCATCAGAAGTACCTCTATTCTAGCAGGATGAGAGAAGGAATTTAAACCTCCAGCCTTTTCCAGGTGGGACAAATGCACAGTAAAGTCACCAGTGGTAACAAGTGGAGAAAAAAAAAAAGCAGAGGGGAAAGAAAACAAAACAAAACAAAACAGGCTAATAAGATTTTTTTTTAAAAGGAAAAAAAAAATCACCAAAAACACACACACACACAAAAAAACCACCACAAAACAACAAAAACAAGACCAAAAAACACACACACACCAAAAAAACACCAAACAAAAAACCCCAACAAAGAACCCCAAAACAAACAAACAAAACAAAAAAAAAAAAGACAAAAACCCAAAAAAAAACCAACCAACACCATCACCAAAACAAAACAAACAAAAAAGCACAAAAACACACCCTCCCGGTACAAACACTTAACTCCTATGATTTCTGTTTAAACCACAGGAAGCACACACAATTCTGCCTCAGTTCTTGGTATTCAAGTAACTATAACAAAATGAATTCTCAGGATATTCTCCACGGTATCTATGTAAGGCAACTCATTTACCACATATATAAGTTGCACAGCTGACAATATTGTTATAAGTGACCAACATCATGCTCTACTAGGTAACTTTGCATGTTTCCTGGAGTCAAACATTATGCCCACTGACCTTGAGATTGATATCATCATCTCTCTTACATACACACACACAGTCTCCTTTAGCCAGATTTTCTCTTGCCCTACGTCACGTAGCTGGAGTGCCTACAGCCATTTGCCATCAGTCAGATTCAGTTACTGCTTCTGCGAACTTTTGCTCATCCACGGAGAGCAAGGGCTTGAAAGCCAGGTCTCCTCAGTTCATTCTGCACTGGTAACACAACCAATCCAGTGTTACAACAGCAAAGCAGAAAAACGAGTCTTCGCTGATGTCAGCAGTAGCGCTGCCTTCTGTAAGCTGCAGCTGGCTTGGATCTGTAAATGAAACCCTGGTGCACAAGCACTTCTTATGACAGTTTGCATTTCCAAGTAAAAGACACATAGCTGATGAAATCTTCAGTAGTAGAAAAAAACCAATGATATTAGCCATCTCTTCAGTATTTTGTGAACTTTAATTATGAGAGTATCTGTGGCAGATGAACTCTTTAAAGATACAGATGCTTCTAAGGGACCTAAGAACTGTATGATGGATGGCTTGTGATATTGCTATTTATCCATATCATTTACCTGAGATCAGCAGGGCAGAAATGTAACAGACAGAAGGTCATTTAGTGAAAAAGAAATATGACAGATAGTTATGGAAAGCCAGCAAACCTGACACCAGCTTTGCTGTGGCCAAGCACTGCAATTAGATCTCAGACCAGAGACAAGAGGAAGAATAGAGCTCCAACCACATTTCCTTCAAAATCAACATGCTGGAGTCTCTTTGGAAGAAAAAATTGCTTATATTTGGCAAGCGTATTATTGAAGCCAAAGTCTAGTCAAGACACTCTGGTCTAGAGGTCAGTCATATTATCTGAGACACTTACTCAATGCACATGAGCACAACTAGTGTCAGGTTGAGGCTAGAGGCATTTGGACAAAAGCACATTACAGAGATCAGACAACTCTGCTTTCCTAGGGAAGGAGACATTTTCTTGTCTCTTTCCTCATCCCACTCAAGACCACACTCCGGAGCTGGAAACAGAGACAACCTGAAAGGCATCTCCCAGGCCAGGGTGGCCACCACTGCTCATCTCCAACACAGAAGTCTGGGAAAAGCCACAGGGAGTCACAACACTGTGACTGAAGCATTAACCTCTAGACAGAGGAGGATGAACTAACTTAGGTCAACACTTTAAAATCAGTTGTCTTCTTTTTTTTAGATTTTTAAGTTCTCTGCTAATTTTCATGATAAATTCATTGTTTTGATGAAGCCAATGAATCCTGAACCTTGTTTTGAGAAAGACGAAATTAACTACATACCACTTTTTTACTCCTTCATTTTTTCCTGTTCAGAACTATTCTGAGATTTTCACTGAAATATACAAAGTTTTGCTTGCTCTAAATGCTCACTTTTCACTCATCAAACTACCACTCAAATTTTTCACCAGTTCTGTATGTTCACAAGAGTTTGAAATGAACTCACACTTACATCTGGAAACTTTGGACACTCATTAGCTAACTGGGGTTTCATTTAACACTTATCCTGCAGCAGAATTCATTTATCCTTGTTTGGGTTTTTTTTCATTGTGTTTTTGTTGGTGGTGGTGGTGGTTGCTTTTGGTTTTCTGTTGTTGCTGTTGGTTCTTTTTGTGGTTTTGTTTGTGTTTTTTGTTTGGTTTGGGGTTTTTGTTTGTTTGCATTTTTTTTAACTAAAATGCCAATTTCTTTCCTCAACTGGAGAAATTCCTTTGTAACCCAAAATCACTAAGGACAGCAAAAGGCTCCACTTCCAGTGCCTGCACAGGCCCTGGGTGTCAGTACACAGTAAAATACCTCTACAGAGACCATCAAGTCCACCAAAAAATGTTCCCCCTTGCAAAACTTGTTTCTCTGGTACCCAAGCAGTCAGTTTCAATTTGCCCCTTGAGGATCATTATTAAGATAACTGTAATTAAGGTTTTGCATCTAATCCCCAATGCTCCACAGCTGAGATTTTTACACCAGCTCCTGGGTAACAACACTGCAACGTAATAAAGATATATAGATATATAGACATATACAGCTAACGCCATTGGAGAACAATAGGTAGCCTTCTTCCAAAGACAAGCAATAATTAGTACATTAGTCAGTCTAGATACTGAACAAGAATCCCCTTCAGGACCTCTGACTCCTCCTGCCTTTGTTTTTTCTGTTAATCATTACCATTGCAAAAAACAAGATAAACATACAAGAGATGTCTCTCTACTCATCCCAGCCTCCTTACTTAGGTAGACCCAGACTTGAAGGCTCAACAGCCATCAAGAAGAAAAAAAATAAAAAGTTCTATCACTGCCTGCATCCCTCTGCATGTTGGCATCCTCTCAGCTGCCTGCACCCTGTAAATATTTTATGACATACATTTGTCCACGCTAATGACTAATCTGAATAGTAGATTTCAGTCTGAGGTGTGTGTGTATATATATATATATATACGTGTGAATCTTAAAAAGAAAACAGGCATATTTGATATATGAACTCAGAGAATCCCATGCCAGATTTAATCTTCACAATACTGGCATAAATCTCAAGTTACTTCATTGAAATAAAAGAAATTATTCTGTATTTATAAATAAGTGTTACTACAAATGAAGTCTAGCCTATAAAATGCAAAGACCAACTCCAATCACTATTTCTCTGTTCTCACCCATTAAGGCAGGGTCTTTTTTGCAAACTGTTTTCTATGTATTAATAAATACCTCGGGAAATAAACAATAATCACCTTGAGGACCTTAAAGGAATAAGAATACAGCATGTGCTACAACTCCATACTATCCAGGAAAAATTTAAGTTAATCCCATCCCATCTCATTAATACCATTACACTCCACTTATCACACATCAGACTTAGAGCAATGGCCTAAAAGCAAAGGTATCTAACTCAATTGGGTACTGCGGAGATGGGAGAGCACACAAAACCCAGCTGGGGCAAAAAGCGAACTAGAGATTATTGCAAGCCAGAGCTTCCATGCAGGACATTAGGCTCAACATTGGAATCAACTTTTCATAATCCACAGTGCCAGTTATGGCAGATTCATAAGGAAATGGAGACAATCAATGCCACCTCTGCTGTCACCTGGATTGGTGACTGGGGTATCCTGCTGCAGATCAGCAACAGCTGCAAGAAGATTAACAGGCTTTTGCAAGGGATTTTCCCTTCATGCAAAAGTACAGGTACCATCTAAATACTATGTGGCACCCAAAATACCTCATGTTGATGAAATGGTGGCTGCTGTGAGATTCACCTAGAGTATTTGGGCAACACAATCAATGACAGAAGTTCCATAGCAGTACGCAAAACAAAAATTCACTTACAATAATGGTTCTTAAGCTCAGGGTGACTTTTGCCTACAAAATCTAACACTACATCTATTTGTCCCCAGCTTCTGAATTTAGTACTCTACCATCTTCTGTGGAAAAGCTGATATAAGAAGGGAAGAATGTTTAAAGAGTGAAATTGCTAGTCAAAGCCTATTGTGGTGTTTTCCTGAGGTTTTACATTGACTGCCTCTTAAAGCAAATATGAACATGTGCAGGATATTACAAGGAAAAAGCTACATTAAAAATTAATAAAATCCTTGTTACACTTGACAATTTAGAACACTTAATTTATTAACTTACATTTAGTGCAAAGATGTGCTTAGAGAACATCATCATCTGCAAATAGAGCTTGGGGTGACAGAGTAGAAACTCCTACTTTGCTGTACCACGCTTCTGTTACTACTGTCAATTTACATCAATGTCTGTTCAGAAACCACACCCTGGGTGTGCCATTCATGAAGGAACAGTTTCACAATCCAGCTCTTTCATGGGGCAAAATACCCAGTACACAGTACCACTCACTCAGCTACTGATAACATGAAGAGTGATAATTATTGCCATGACCACCGAAAAGTATCATTAAAAAAAAATACTGTCAAAGAGAGCAGAGATCACAAGGAACAAAATTATGGCAAGAAGTTTCTGTGACATGTTTATGAAAATGGCATAGCTGCTGCACCCTGTCAGGAAGAAAATTAAATAAACGCTTGAACTGCTCAAAGGTTGGTAACAGAAGCTGTAATCACTGCCACCTGCAAAAAGTCCCTCTCCTTCCATCCTATGGAAGTCTGTAGCACAGCTGGACCATAGCTTATATGCTGACAGCAGCCAGGTGTGCACAGATATCAGTGACTGATTGCAGCTTTCATCCTAAATGCTCCTTCTGCCAAGCTGTTGAAGCAATCATAATTAAATTACTCACTAGAGAGCTAGCTGCATTTTGGGGATCACAAAAGGATAAAGTTAGCTACCTTTCACAATTGAAAAAAAGAAACACTTCTCTGTCAGGGCACCTTGAGAAGCTGAAAGATGCAGGAGAAACAAGTCCAAAAAGCACCCGTCACTCAAATTCCCTCTTTCTCACCCAAAACGGGGACATTCAGATTTCTCCCCATGATGTTGACAACACTACCCATCATGGATGACTCCCAAAGGAAACATGGGGCAAGCAAGCTTTTGATCTGCAGCCTGATCTGATGTTTTACAGCTGTTACTCAAGGAAGGAGAAATGCCTTTCAGTACACAGAGATGCAACAAGCATTCTTAAACCATTCAACTGTGAAAGCAATTATGTAGTGGGTTAATACTGCACATCAAAAAAAGTTCATACTGCTTTATTAAGAAGTAGCAATACATCCTTGCCCTAAAGATGTTACAGGTCTTGGAGTTGCAGTGCAAATGAAAGTAAACAGTAGTAAGAAGGTCAAAAGCAGGGTTCACAACCCAAAACACAATGGTACAATTTACATCATGTATTAAAGTGCACAGTTCCCTCCCCTTTTATCCCAGTTCTCAGGGGATAAGGTCATTCAGAGACAGAAGACACTAGAGGCTTAGGGTAGAAACTGAAAATGAGCCATCAGCCAGATAACATTAGTTATAGTAGAGGGCATGTAAAAGAGCGCTGAATAAGTGAGGGCAAAGCATGAGGAGGGAAGTAAGAGGTACGTAGGGTGCCTGACCTGCTGTAATGAAGTATGATTCACTCAAGATAAATCAGAGGTGACTCTTGCTTCATGTAGGGCAGATGTCTCTGTAGTATCAAAGGCAAATCCCTAAGCATGCTGATATTTAAATAGCTGACTGGTTCAGTCATGCATGATTAATGAAGTCTATGCAGATTTATTTTCTACACACTAGCAACCTCTTGCTCTCTGACTCAGTAAGTGATAAACTGGGCACATTAGAAATAAACGGGTGATAATTAAACATGAACAATGAAGAAGGGTTTCTGTAAGTAAATTAAGCTGAGCGTGCTAGCATTGACATTAACGGAGGTCACAAAGTCCGGACAGAAATCAGCCCAGACAGTGAAAAACATAAAATACTGAGGGAGAGAGAATAGGGTCAATCTCCAAACTGGGGGTCTGAATCCTGCCATGGAGATAGCTGCAACTGCTCAGTAGCACAGACAACGCAAAAGTGGAGTGCAAATGGCCCAGGAGCACTTCAGAATAAAGCCATCACCACAAAGTATAACAACAGCTAACTACTTCAGCCATTCGCCCTATTAGCAGTCTCTTCTAATGATTATTCTGCCATGCTCTTTAAGCAGGAGTGAAAGAAGCTGGTTCTGCCACTGCCTTTTTGCAACCTAGTCTACAGACTATGCTCCAGAAACATGAATCCACTTAGGTACTCATTCACTGTTTAACAGAGGGGAGAAAAAAGGAAGGGCATTAATGGAAGAGGGATGGGTCTTGTCTGACATGCCTGGAACCTCACCTAGAACACACATGGCTAAGAGGTTAGCTTCAGCCTTCCTCGTTCAATCCAAAATACTTATTGGTCTTCAATTTGTTCTGCTAATTTTGATATCCTTCCTTTTAAGTCAAGAAAAAAAAAATGCTGGCTAGTAAGTAAGCCCCACTCACTGCGATTACAGAAGTTATCAAAAGCTCTTCCTGTGACAGTGCTACATTAATGAACAAAAGAGCAAAGTCACCATGACTCCCCTGTCCCTTGCTTCCTTCCCTCCTCCAAACGTGATTCACAGAAAAGGATCTTGGAAGAAAAACGTGATTTATTATACAAAAACAACAAACAGCCCCATATATTACCTCTCCCCCATACAAAAACAAACAACAACAAAAAAACCCAAAACAAAACCAAAAAAGAACAATCACCACCAGAAAAAATCCAGGCAACACATAACCAAACATAAGTAAATTAACAAATAATGCCCCTAAAAAGCCAGTCAATAGTCAGCAGCTAGACTTAACTGTTGTAACAACAACAACAAAGACAATGCTGTTTGAAAAAGTGTTTTCTGCTCTGCCTTCCCATTGCTGCAGGTTATTGATCTTTTACAGACAGTCTCCACTGATACATACTTGTGTTAGCCTGGCAATTTCTTCTGAAAAGCTTGACCCTCAGTGTTACCCATCTGCATGAGGCACAGAATAACAAGCAGTGTTTTCTACAATCTAGCTTGACATACATATACCATTCCCATTAGCTAGATTGCTGAAGCCTTTTTTTAATGTATTCTGTCTGTGCAGAAAATGTCATTGTTTGACCAGATAGACAAGATGATGAATAAGTTAAAGAGGCTGTAAAGCTGCTCATAGGACAACAGTTTAAATACTGCCACATCTTGAAGTCTCTACCATGTTTTCATTTCATGTCATGGTGAAGAACAATGACAGACAGGATGGAGTTCCTCCCAGATGCAAGACGCTTTGTTAACATTGTGGATGAACTTCTAATTCTCACAACTCATCTGCTCATAGTTAGACATTTGAACAGTCTAAGCAACAATTTGGCATGCCAAGGTTGTTTAATATCCCCAGTTATCAACTGCAGTACGTTAATGCTGATTTCCTACATCTTAGAGTAACAAACAAGTTCTGAAAATAGGTTGAAATCCCTAATTTATGGAATGTGATGCTGGATGGATTAAAACCTCTGTAAAAACTAAAGAATGAGGAACAACTTCAAAAAATTAAGAACAGATCTTAAAAAGCAAGAACAGAACTTGCATATCCAAAGTAGTACCATTGCTTCTATTTCCATGTTTTGTTGTTGTTAATATTGGTACAAGGAATGATACACCTTAACACGAAGGATATCAAAACTGAATGAATGCCTCCATAGCTTCCATTAATTTCTTATTCTGAGGAATCCTGATTCCTAAAGGGTAAAAACACCACCTAAAACAGAGCTACACAACATCACCTGAAAATTAAGGTTGCATCATCCTTTCCACTGAGTTTAAATCCTTATCTTGTTAAACACTAGTGAATCTACAAATGTGTCTAGAGACATACAATGTGCATCTCTGCCACCTGTGCTTCTCCTTCACCTTCCAGCAACAGCAGTTTCAAGCCAGTCACATCTGAATTTGGAAGCTTAATGGCCCAGTCCTGTGACAAGAATAATAAAAGCAAAAACATAGGGGCACACCAAGCTTTCTTGAGTATTGATAAGACCGAATGACTTTGAAAGCTTACGCTAGTAAATAAGAAATCACATCAACCAACTGGGGATGATCTGAAGAGATCATCAAGAATAATTTAAGAGAATACCAGACCAGAATTTATCTATCACAGAGGCACTGAAATACTTTGCATCGAACACATAAAAACGCGAATTTTTTCAGTGTGGATGCTTGAGTTGATTAAAAGAAAGACAATATATTCAGTTAGTCCTGCTCTTGCTACTGTTTCCATTGTGTAAATCTAGACCTGTTCTATTGACTTAAATATTTCATATTTAGATCAGTAGGAGACCACAATTTGCTCATAAAATAGAAATAGCCATCTAACAATTAATAGAATTAGACACCTGTAGCACAAAAAAAGTTCTACCAAAGAGCCTGATGCAATAATAGCAAGGATTTGGTTTCCACAGAAGTTCTCTCTTTCTGATGTTACTTGCACTAAAATCCAGTCTAATAAACACTTAATTTAATTAACATACAAATCCCTGTATTTCCATTAGACTTCGGTATAACAATAATCATATCTGACGGATAGGAACAGGAAGGAAGCCTTTTCCCTTTCCACAACACTCAGTGCTTCATAACTTCATCAGGCAACCATGAGTAGAACTAGGCCTTCAGTGTCCTGATACAAGGTAAAGACTAAACAAACAAACAAAAACACGAACAAAAAAATCCACACCACAAAAAGATGTTATACGCACTTTTTGAAGATCCTGCTCAGAGTCTTCTTGTGTTCCAGGAGGAGTCCACATGACCTACCTTTGGAGACCATTTTGAAATCCACATCTTCCTGTGAGCATTTCTACATCACCAGCCAGCTGTGACCCTGCGAGGCTGGCTACTACGTTGCCCACATCACCCCATTCATATCAAACCCCCATCGCTACTCTATGTGTTTTCCAGCTGCCAGCTCTAAAAATCACACAGGAATCCCCAACTACACACACAGGACCCTGGCCTGCCCACACTTCAGAGCCCGGACTAAGTAATTAGCAACATCGTAACAAGGGCACTGCGGCATTCCAGAGCTGTGAAGCCTAATACAACAGGAACAAAACCAACAGCATCAATAATCTCTTCAGAGATTTCCAGGACATGTACTTAAATGCAGCCCAGCAGGTTTCAAAGTGGCTTTTATTTCACACAACGGGTTTATTAGGAAGTCTAAACGGAATGACTGAACAAGTAGTCCGAGAATAGGAAACAAAAATGCAGATAATCGGAACCAAATCTTGTAGCTCCAATATGAAATGTTTTTTCTGGACCCAAAGGAGTCACTATGAATTGTAAAACACCCTAAAACCGGATGTGGCATTACAGCCTATAAATCTGTGTCTGTAGTACCCTTCTCATACAGCCACTGTCAGAGCACAAAAAATGGCAGGCCTTTTCCAAAACCTGTTTAGGAGAACTACACTAAGAGAAAGGGGACACCAGCGCAGATAAAAAATTTTATGAATGATTTAGAATAGCAGGTTTTTTTGGCCTTCAGCAGAAACTGACTGTCACCCCATATTAAATACCTTGTCATATGTGCCATCAGTCCAGCCTCATCTCAAAACTTCCAGGGCGAGGGTTGCAGATACAACAGTGTTGTGGCATCAATATTGCAAGGATCTTGCTGAAACCACTAAAAAGTCTGTTGCAAATACTCTTAATTAAAAGCAGCAGCTTTTGAGATGCAGGTGGTCAGAGTGGACTATGAGTCCTTTCTGGTCTTAAAATTTACATGCACAATGAAGCAAATTATTGAAGCCTACCGTTATGCTTTCTACAGCAATCATAATGTACTCCTTTGTTCCCTGCATTGGAAGTGGAGGAAGAAGGGAACTGTCACCTTAAATAACAGAAGTGGGGAGAGAGTAAAGCTGAACTGATCTGCTCCCTCCAAGCAGAAGCAAAGGCCATATCAGGATGAGCAGAGGGAATATCTGAAAGCTGATTATCTACCCCCTAAAGGAAGACCTTGGGGTTTTGTTCAATTATTTTATCAGAGATCTTAATAGTAATTGGCCAAGAAAAAAAAAAAAATCCAATGTTTTGAGATGAAGCAAATCAACATGCCAAGCAGCACAACACTGTTGCTGTATGTTTAATTGAACACCTGGTTTTAACTGAACATTCGAGCAAACAGCACCCAATTTTTCATCTCCACATACAGCTAGTAATTCAGTAGAACACAATCTTGTACACTGCTCAACAGTTTTGCATGGATTCCTTATCTTTGTCGCCAAGATTTGAATGAAAACCTCAAAGCATAGTTCAGTACACAAAGCCTAGCTATTTTGTACCTATCTAAATATTACACACAAAACATACAAGTCATTCCCAGTTCCTCTAAACCAGAAAATCATTAGCATCAATTATCATGATTAGTCTGGTTGAGTTAGCCTTAAAAAAAAAAAAAAACCACACACATATCAAATCACATATTTTCATTTTAACAAGGAAAAAATAAAAACGAACTGTTGCATGCTTCAAAGAAACTTCCCAGGAAAAAAAAGTTTGACACTGTAAGTAAAACCAATAACTAATAATGTGTTCTCTGTTCTCCCATACATCAGAACTCACAGCTTCCCAGTCCAGTGGAAAAGCCTACTTACGGTCATTACACTGGCTCCCAGAATATGAAGTCATGGAGCAATCACAAGTGAAGCCTTCCCACTGCTGGTTACAGATACCCTGATTTGCACAGGAATCTTCCTGACAGGTAGTGCTTGGTCCTGGAAAAGGGACGACAAGAAAAGGGTGGAACGAAGTTGAGAGTATAATTTTAGTCAGGCTCACATAAGCTACAATTCATCATTAACATCCTCATGCAGAAGAAAAAAGGCACTAACCAAACATGTTTCCATTCTTGGACATGCAACAAACTCAAGTAAAAAGAGCACAAAGACAAGTGTACACTCCATGACAAAAGAAGCAAATTATAACACAGAGGAAAGAAGAGCAGACAGCAACATATTCCCTCTTAGGCAGGCCCAACTCATACATTCAGTGCTTGCTCAAATAAATTTACTGTAAAATATAGTGTGATACAAAGATAACAAACCCTGCCAAGTTGCTGTGCTTCACTGGAAGTTAGATCACCTTGTGAAAATGCCGGCTAAGAAATGAGACCATGAACAATGCTTCATCCTACCCAAAGAACCCTGATATGTGGATCCAAACTGAAGTTTTGAAACCTCAGTTGGATACAATAGGTTAATAAAAATTAAAAACAAACAAAAAAAAACCACAACAACAACAAAACAAAAAACAAAACACTACCCTGCCCAGACCCATTACATAGGTTCCTCTGTAAATAGGTCAATAAAGCCCTCAGAAAGGCATGGCATTAGTCCACAATACTTCTCTACCCTGGAATGGTTTCCACAGCCCCTCAGGGAAGCAGTGAGGGAAGCAATCCCTACTAAAAGAATAGCCTTTCATTGTTCTGTGATTTGGAGCTAATAGTTGCTATCCTACTTAGATAAACCTTGCAAAGACAACCCAAGAAACAGACAAAAATGTGAGCTTCAGATCAGAGGGACTCTGGATGACATCTAGTATGTTATCCACAAGGAGGTAGGTGGATTCTGAATCACTTGAAAGCAAAAGTGAAGCCGCAAACCACAGATTATAAGAACACAAATTTAGAAGTTACTTCCTGGGAAAGCATTTTATCTTCAGCATTCTAGACAAAGGCATGCTGCTCCTATTGTGCAGTGCTTCAAATAAAACATATAACTATAGCTGACATACCTACCATTCTATACCTTCCGCTTATTGGACAAGAAATAGAGTAGAAGTTGCTGAGCTAGCAGCTGTGGCAAAATTGTGTCCTGTGGATGAACTTTGCTCATTACAATCTCATTATAATACCAAAACACACCTTCATCCCAAAAGCTAGCTGACTCCTTTTACCTTGAACATGCTCTCTGAATTCTTTAAAGTCTATACCTTTAAAATCAAAGCAAGAGAACTTAATACCAATTAATAACTAAGATAAGTCTGACTAGAGTCACTTCGGCTCCACCTAAACACAGAAAATAGTATAAAATAACCTGATGACAGGAAAGGCAGGGAAGACACCATCACTTAGAAGTCAAGGAGACAGCATCACAGACTTCCAGGATCAGTCAATGGGCTAAACCTCTCTTCCCCACCCATGGGGACGCCTTTGGGTAGGACTTGTACACCTGGTTATATCAAGTGTTTCCCGGGAAACTTAGAAATCAAGCTTCTTTTTGTAATCACATTAGTAGCACTACATAGTCATCTTAGAATATACATTTGGTGCCAACGTGTATTTTGCAGATGGTATACTTTATCACCAGCAATCTATAAGACCTTGTACCTGTTGCTTTAATAAATCTCTCTATTTGTGAATCTAGTAGTGATAATTCCTCATTAGATACGCTTAGAAGTATAGTATACGTTATACTATTAGTAAATCTGTGTAAGTGGGTAAGTTCAATGACCACAACCCAACCTAGCACTACAGGTGAATCCATAATTGTGTGAATTTAATGAGGCTGTTGAGCACAATCAGACTTCTAGTGCCAACTTGAGGTCATTTTGGTTTAATGTGGCATCACTCAGAAGCTAAACTCAGCCGCCCTCACTCCCCAGCAATATCTGAGGACAAGTTGGAATGCTGGGAGATTTAGTTTCCGCCAAATTAGCCCTTTTAATGAAACAGTACCTTCAAGTCCTTCTCCTTCTTGGCTGCTCTCAATCCCTTCATCCCCCAGCAAGTACTGATACTGGAATTGTCCTGATCTAGGTGTGGGACCCTGCACTTGGCCTTGTTGAACCTCATGAGGTCCATTGGGCCCACTTGAGCCACACCATGATGCTCCCAACAATTCAAAGATTAAGTTAGCAATGGACACTTATTGCTTCTTAGCTCCTGCTCTTCCCACCAGACTGCAAGAACAGAATGGGTGAATTTCTCTAACTTTTTAGCTGTGTTTCTTTACATCTGTCCTGCAATGAGAAGCAACATGTGACTATCAGTAGACAGAGAGTTTAACTGAACACTAAAAAAACCTGAGTTTCATTCACAATCTGTTTTACTGTAACCAAAAAAAAAAAAAAAAAAAAAAAAAATAAAATCACAGAATCACACAATGTTAGGGATGGGAAGAGACCTCGAAAGATCATCTAGCTAGTCCAATCCCCCTGTCGGAGCACGAGCACCTAGATGAGGTTACACAGGAAGGCATCCAAGCAGGTTTTGAATATCCCCAGAGAAGGAGACTCCACAACCTCCCTGGGCAGCCTGTTCCAGTGTTCTGTCACCCTCACTGAGAAGTTTCTTCTCATATTTAAGTGGAACCTCCTGCGCTTCAGTCTGTACCCACTGTCCCTTGTCCTACCGTTGGTTGTCACCAAGAAGAGCCTGGCTCCATCCTCCTGACACTCACCCTTTATATATTTGTAAACATTAATGAGGTCGCCCCTCAAGTCTTCTCCAAGCTAAAGAGACCCAGCTCCCTCAGCCTTTCTTCATAAGGGAGATGCTCCACTCCCTTAATCATCTTTGTTGCCCTGCGCTGGACCCTCTCCAGCAGTTCCCTGTCCTTCTTGAACTGAGGGGCCCAGAACTGGATGCAATATTCCAGATGTGATCTCACCAGGGCGGAGTAGAGGGGGAGGAGAACCTCTCTCAACCTACTAACCACCCCCCTTCTAATACACCCCAGGATGCCATTGGCCTTCTTGGCCACAAGGGCACAGTGCTGGGCCATGGTCATCTTGCTGTCCACCAGGACCCCCAGGTCCCTTTCCCCTACACTGCTCTCTAATGGGTCATTCCCCAACTTATACTGGTACCTGGAGTTGTTTCTACCCAGATGTAAGACTCTACACTTACCCTTGTTATATTTCATTAATTTTTTCCCTGCCCAACTCTCCAGCCCGTCCAGGTCTCACTGGATGGTGGCACAGCCTTCTGGCCTGTCAGCCACTTCTCCCAGTTTGGTGTCATAGGCAAACTTGCTGACAGTGGACTCTATTCAGTCATCCACGTCATCGATGAATATGTTGAATAGTACTGGTCCCCCTAACGACCCTTGAGGGACTCCCCTAGATACAGGCCTCCAACTAGACTCTGCCCCATTGACCACAACTCTCTGGCTTCTTTCCTTCAGCTAGTTCGTACTCCACCTCACTACCTGATTGTCCAGACCACACTTCCTCAGTTTAGCTGCGAGGATGCTGTGGGAAACCATGTCAAATGCTTCATTGAAATCAAGATAGAACATATCCACTGTTTTACTATCATTTATCCACCTGGTTATGACCTCATAGAAAGCTATGAGGTTGGTTATGCATGACTTCCCCTTGGTGAAGCCATGTTGACTGCCCCAAATACCCTCTTATCCTTGATATGCCTTGAGATGGCACCAAGAATAAGTTGTTCCATCACCTTTCCAGGGATGGAGGTGAGGCTGACTGGTCTATAATTACCCGGGTCCTCCTCCTTGCCCTTTTTGAAGACTGGAGTGACATTTGCTTTCCTCCAGTCCTCAGGCGCCTCTCACATTCCCCACGACTTAGCAAAGATGATGGAGAGTGGCCTAGCAATGACTTCAGCCAGCTCCCTCAGCACACGTAGGTGCATTTCATCAGGACACACGGATTTATGGATGTCCAGATTGCTTAAGTGGTCCTTAATCCAGTCCTCATCAACCAAGGCAAACTCTTCCATTGTCCTTCCTTTCTCTGGGGCCTCAGGGGTACGGGGCTCCTCAGGACAGCCTCTAGCAGTGTAGACAGAGACAAAGAAGGCATTCAGTAACTCTGCCTTCTCTGTATCTTCTGTCACCAGGGAACCCACCTCGTTCATCAGTAGGCCTACGGTGCCTCTAGTGTTAGTTTTATCTGCCATGTATTTGAAGAAGCTCTTTCTGTTGTCCTTGATTGCTCTCACAAGGTTTAATTCTAAGGAGACCTTAGCTTTCCTAGTTACCTCCCTACGTCCTCTGACAACAGCCTTATATTCTTCCCAAGTGGCCAGCCCCTCCTTCCAGGATCTGTAGACTGTCCCCTTCCACTTGAGCTTACCCAGCAGTTCTGTGTTTAACCACACATGTCTCCTGGCTCCCTTTCTTGACTTCCTACCTGTTGGGATGCCCTGATCTTGAGCTGGGAAGAAGCAGTCCTAGAATGCTAACCAACTATCGTGGGCCCCTTTACCTTCAAGTACCTTGTCCCATGGATACGTAGGACCTAGCCATTGCTTGAAAAGGCCAAAGCTGGCCCTACTGAAGTCCAGGGTTGCAATTCTGCTTAGTATTCTGTTCCTGCCACATGAGATCCTGAACTCCACCATTTCATGGTCACTGCAACCAAGGCAGCCCTCAACCTTTACCACTTCAACCAGACCCTTCTTGTTAGTGAGGATGAGATCCAGCAGTGCTCCTCTCCTAGTTGGCTCATCCACCATTTGCATCAGGAAGTTATCATCAATGCACTGGAGGAACCTCCTAGACTGCGGCTGGCTAGCTGAGTAGTCCTTCCAGCAAACATCAAGGTAGTTAAAATCCCCCACAACAACCAGGGCCTGTAATTGCAAGGCTGCTCGCTCTCTCTGTAGAAGGCCTCATCAACTTCCTCACTCTGAGCTGGTGGCCTGTAATAGACATACACAACAGTACCACTCCTGCCAGCCCGCCCCTGAATTCTCATCCACAGACCATCAACTCGGTCCTCATCCACTCCTGGACAGTACTCAATACATTGTAGTTGCTCTCTCACGTAAAGAGCAACTCCACCACCACGGTTGGCTGGTCTGTCTTTCCTGAGGACATAGCCATCCATAACCACATTCCAGTCATGTGAGCTGTCCCATCATGTCTCTGTAATTGCCATCAGGTCATAATCTCCTGATCAAACACAGGTTTCTAACTCCTCCTGCTTATTCCCCACACTGTATGCATGGGTGTACAAGCATTTCAGAGAGCGAGCTGAGCACACCGATTTCACCCTAGGGGGGTGGGAGACCTCCCGGTCTTCTTCAACACTAGAGTGCTGCCCCACTGGTACAAGCCCAGCTACAATCCCATACCCCTTCAAATCCAGTTAAGAGCTCTCCAAATGAGCCCTGCTAATTCCTGTCCCAGCATCCTTTTGTCCCTGTGAGATAAACCTTTCCCACATATTACTGTCTGGACTGGAGTATTATAAAATCAGCCATTATCAAAGAACCCAAAGCCCTGCCTGTAGCACCAGTCTGGTAGCCAAGGATTTATGAACTGGATCCTTCTATTCCATCCCTGATCATCACCCAAAAATGGAAGGACGGAAGAAGAAAAAAAAGAAAAAAAAAATCACTTGCGCCCCAGACTCTTTCACCAACCGTCCCAAAGCCCTGAAGTCTTTCTTCATTGCCCTCACACTACAGGATGCAGCTTCCTCCCCGCCTGTCTGGAAGATCAGCAGTGGGTAGTAGTCTGTCGAGGATATCACCAGGGCACTCCCCAACCCGGTGCCCCTGATCTGGGCTCCAGGTAGACTGCACACTTCCCTATGATGAGGATCAACTCTGCATATTGGGCCCTATGTTCCTCTCAGAAGAGAATCACCTCCTACAATTACCCTTCTTTCTTTCTCTCTTATCAGAGGTAGTCTCGCGGTGTGGTGTCAACTGCCTCTTCCTTTGTGACCTCATAGATGGGCCTTCCACCACATCCTCACCTACCTCTCCTTCAAGATCCAGGGCCTCAAACCTATTACAGAGGGGCACCTGGAGAAGCAAAGCAGGTAGGGAGGGGGTTTGCGTGTGATGCTGAACTGGGACTTGTTTCCAACCTTCCTCATCTTTTTGGTCTCCTGCCTCTGCCCGACAGCGACAGGGCAGGGGCTGTCTCAGGTACTCCCCTTCTGCCCGACAGAGCGGAGGGTCCATCACCTTTCGGGGGGGATATCTCTCTGGGGTCTTTCTGGCCAGAACACCAGGGAGTAAATCCACCAGTCAATCTCCTTCTCACACTCCTTGATGGTCCTCAGTCTCTCAACCTCCTCCTTAAGTTCCACCACCATGCTGAGCAGATCTCCCACCTGCTCACACCTCACGCAGGTGGAATGCTGCCTCCCTCCCTCAGCAGCAGCAGCAGCGGCCTCTGGCACTCCCTGCAGCCAGAGACCTGAACAGCCACAGACCAGGGCAGGTCCTCCATCTGGGTCAACATAGTCTTTCTGGGGCAAGCTCTCTGTCTGGAGGAGACCATGGTCAGCTGCAGTCTGGGAGACTGCCAGCAGGCGAGATGGTCTACCGAGCAAGGAGGGACAGAACCTCTGCACCCTGCTGCACGAGCTACCGCACCCGCTGCTGCAGCACAGTGTGGGTGGTACTCACAGCTTCACACACGGGTCTCACCTCCCAGTGCCTGGAGCGCTGCCCTCCCTGAGTCTTTTTCAAGGCTGGGGCGGGGGTGTGATCGCCATTAGCCTGGCAACGCCCACACCATGTCAGCTGCTCTTGCAAGGGCTGCCAGGTGCTGCCGGGTCCTGAAACTCCCCTGTACCTCAAGATGTGCCGCCACAGCTCCGGCTGCACTGACTCTGATCATCCGACCTCAGGGACTGAGTGCTAGTTTCAGGTTTTGACCAGTTTTAAATCTCCCACTGTTACCGTGGCAATGCCCACACCCCGTCAGAAAATCAAAACCCCAAAACCTCTAGGTAGAAGTGGAAGTGTGGATAACAAAACCAAACAACAAAACCCCTATAAGAAAATTCACGTATTGAAATGAGGGTGGCATCAGCCACAGCAAAAAGCCAGTGTGTTACCATACTGAAACAAAGTTGAGCAGCAATTTTCCACACTTCTCCTGCCCTCCACCTATTCTACCTGTCCACCTGACTCTCATTTGCAGCTGTTTGAATTCCAGTGGTCTCACAGGCAGTGTGTGAAGCCAACAGATCACTTCTAGGATTACAACAGTGCTGACAGATGTTACAGCTTCTTCAAGTGTACACGTTTCCCTCTTGCCTTTACACTTATAAAAGAAATAGATGTAGCTATATGGATACACATGCATCAGGTTAGGGTCTAACACTTGCTTCAGACTTACTCTGGCCCAGTAAAAGAAGGGATGACATTTAAGAGTCTGAAACAGAGTATTAGTTGTCATTTAACCTGAAATATCTGAGCTGAGGATAAGGAAGAAGGAACTGATACTTCTCCTGTACCTTACTATCCCATTATCTAACCTCTAACCCTAAAGAAGAATGTCATTACTCCTAGAGGTATAAACAGAAACTTACATATGCTTAAAAAAATAAAAACAGAAAGTAATTGTGACCCTATGCAAACCTGCTACAGCATCAACTGTAAACACCATTACACAGAAGCAAAGCAGAACAGCATTTTCAATGTCAATAGTTCTCCTCTCTTCCTGCACTCTTCTGAGAATAATTGATAACTGGACTCGACAGCAGGCGTCATCCAACATGTATATCTCTTGTCTAGGTGCCACAAGAGAAATGACCAGTACTCTACCCAAGGAATAAGACTACATGAGGCCTAGAACTTGTGCTCTGAGGTACTCATTGAGAGAGTTCAGCCAGCCAAAGGACCTGAATTCATGACCCATACTGTGGTTTCAGAATTGTATTTTACAGAAACCAACTCTGAAGATGAACACAGAACTTCACAAGCATCCAGAGGAGGAGGGGGGGGAAGGGCAGGTGCGGCAGGGGTGGGACCCAAAACCAAACAAACAAGCGATGAGGAATTTTGAAAGCCTGACAACACCACAAGGAAGCTCAAAGTCTGGTCTGCCTTCTTTAGAGTTAGTTGTGACGACACAGCATAAATTGTGGGTATTATGCTTTGCTTCACTCCTTAGTACTATGGGCTATGTAAATGGTAAAGGGATCTTTGTCTCTGAGAGTTCATCTACTCCTGCTGCTTACAATCCTTGCCTGATGTCATAATCCGCCATATGTGACAAAAGAATTTTGTTCAGAGCAACTAACAAGGATGTCACAGAGGATTAGGATTTTGGATTAAGGAGCAAAGCGACAGAAGCACAGGAAGGCTTATAAAACATGAAGATTGTGTTACCACGCACATGCCCTTCAGTGCTAACAAACAAGGAAAGAGAAGATGACAGACAATTTATACCATACAGTAGAATTGGTTCTAAAATACCAACGCAATCAGGGTCCAGGTCTATTTTTAATCTTATTCCTTTGGCAACACTTACAGCAGGAAGTATTTAAAAGCAAAGTTTCAGAACTAGTCTTCACTTAATAATCTCAGATAAATCTGATAAATCACACTATTCTTTTAACTAATAAAATATACACACTGACTTTAATTTTCTCCTTAAATTGCCAACACTTCAACAAGACTTGCTAATTCTGTTGAATGCATTTTTGTTCAAAAACCTTAGTTTTGTTGTCTGCAGCTGGGCTCGGTGCATTGCCTTCCTTATGACACATGCACAGTGGAATGGGGATTGAGTGGGCAGTAAATATAGAATAAAAAAGGAGATGTCCTCAGTGTAGATGAGCATCCCCCACTAGCAGAAATGTGACTTGCTCTGTCTTCTGTTCAGACTAAGCCTATCAACAAAGCCAGCTGCTAAGGAACATGAGATGGCAAAGCAGAATTCTTCAACAATGTCCATTTGATCTCTATTTCTGCATCACTCAATTTTACTAGAACAGCTCAGTGTATGAGGACTTGAAGGATCTCAGATGTTGTTGTGTCTCCCTCCTTGGGAAGGAGTCCAGTATTACACTTTTCTTCCAAGTTTCCCAGCTACAAGTATGGTTTGTTTGTTAGTTTTACCACTAAGTATTTGAAGAAAATGACCTTAGAAGAGTATAGTAGCCAGATCTCTTATCTTGAAAAGATTACTTTGTCTTACTAACTCTTTCCTGCAGTTTCAACTGTGTGGCAGGTTTCTCTTTGCCCTGAAATGAAAAAAATTTAATTCTACTGCTGCACATTGCTGAAACTGCCATGTTTCATCCCACAGGTGGGCACATTTCACTGGCAAGAGAAGCCATTCCTGCTGTGTCATTTGAAAGCTCTTTGCAGAGAAAAGAACTTGAGGAATAAAAGACAGTATTGTGTTCATCCTTCTTCTGAGTTACATGAGGAATCAGTTTCTTTGTGCAAGAGCAGCAGGATTATAACACAACCGCTTCATGCTTTGATCATAACTAGCAATAAGCATCAAGCTACACACACCATTTTTGCTCTTGCATACAACACCTTCCTTCACACATTGAAAATTAATTCCTATTGAAAGAAATCTACCCTTTGTGTTAAACAAAGTGCTCATACACGTGCTGGTGAGGAAAAAAAAAATAATCCAAACAATACAAGAAAAAGTCAACTGCATAAAAGGGAGTATGCCCAGACCTGAGATGTGACAAGGGACAGGGAGATGCAAATGAAGTAGAGGAAGTAAACAGAAGTATTCAGACATTCAGATACAGAAAATAAAAGCAGAAAGGAAAAACTGAAAGGTCTGTATGTGAACAAGAAAAATACAGTTACAGTAATTGGAAAAACACCCTTCACGACTGCAAATCACAGCAGTACAAAAGTACAAGGCTTCATGGTCCATTCTGAAATAACCAAACCTATTTAGCAAAGGTTGTTTTCCTGAAAAGCCACTAATCCAGGTTATGTACTCCAGACGAAAGTTTCCCCTTAGGCTTCAGCATGATCAGGTGTCTCCACCTGAAGCAAAACTCTTCCTATAGGGTTAAGACCTCTGTAACAATATGAGTTTGAGCTGGCATGTTCTTCACAGCTGTGACAAACTTTTAGGTTCTGAGGACTCTGGAGAAACCAAAACAAAATTGTTTGTTCCTAGATCTCTTCATGCTGCATTCACTTCAACAGACATCAGAAAATTGAGCAGGAATGCCTGGGCATGTATTCTGATGGACACACAAGTGACTAGAGAGACCAACAGCAGCTGCAGCCAGAGAGACACAGTATTTGCTGATGTCTAATGCAAGTCCCAGACTCTCTGTCACAGTTTGAATGGATAGCATAGAACACCTCAATCCTAAAGCTATTTACATCTCAGCATACTTCCAGGATGTTTTTTCCCCTTACATCAGTCCCAGCCCACGTATCCTTTATATTCTTTCAAATCTCATCCTTTACCACTTTCATTTACATAAACTTCAGAAATTCCCCAGAGGCAGCACCTAATACTCTCTAAATCCCTAACCTCTGTAAGACAGAGTACTTCAACTTTTTACAGCTGGGAGCAGGACAGAGATGACAATAAAATATGGTCACAGTCAGATGTTCCACATGTATAGAGAACAATGCATTGATCTAACTTCCGCCTAACTCCAGGCTGTCAAATCTTTCAGATTCAATATTTCATATACATTAAATGGCTAAAATTACCTCAGGCAGTCAGTATCTTTATCTGTCAGGTAACAGGGTACCTCCTAATATGCTTCTGTATATTAACAACTGCTACAGTGGTAAACTGTTTATCCATTAAAATTTCCTTGGTTCCTCCAAAAATATTTTTATCCTTTTCTACTGATCCATAGAATGCCAAACCCTACCTAAAAACACCAATGATATTCTGAAGCAGAGGTAATTGCTACATACCTATGCCTGGAATATGGAACAGGAGTATTTTAATTTGAAAAACGCATCTATTGCATTAGGTCAGGTTAACAATGTCACCAGGTCTTCACAGTAAACACAGTGAATAGAAAAGGAATTCATGGACCAAATGAGGGAAGACATGTTGGGAAGTCTTGTTGGGAAGTCTTGTCTCTATTTCAGAGAGTCAGACAGGAACACTCTGCATGTTTACTTCCACAACAAAAAAGCTTAGACTAAAACTGTGGCTTAGACATAAAATTTCGAGGTGATTAAGCCGATACCATAACAAATACCATCTGTGGTTTCAAAAAAGTTAAACAGAGACACATTGCTCAATGCCTCCAGCTTCACCTTATACCCAAGACCATTCTCTCCTTTTCCATTAAAAAGGGAGGATCATTTTCCCAAACTTCCACAACATTCAGGAACAAATTAATTTGTACTCAATATTGCAGTCTCTCCAGATAAATTGGGTAGTATACTTTCACTATCATGTTTGAAAGGATAGACTTTGAACACCATGGAAAACATGTCTCCAGTTATACTAGTATCAAAGTCCTATTAATTTCTAATAAGCAGGTTTCCTCACTCATGTCCCAGGGAAACAGGGTACCTGTACATAGCTGTACCATTAATCCCTTCTTCATTATATATCTCCTAAGAATTAGCCTTCATTAAACTGGTTTTCCACTCTTTACCCCATCATGTCTCTGTAATTCAAGTGTCATGTTCTCAATTACTGTCTGGCCTCTCCTCTTCGAGCCATCTTCCTTGACTTCTCCCATTTTTTTCCCCACTTTTCTAACGAAACTACTCTCAGTGTCTTTAATGGCCTTCACTTGAGTAGCTTCAGTATTTTAACAACATCCACATAGTTCTCAGCCTTTTGGCAATCCTGAACATCGTTGATTGATACTTTTTATCTTAGCAGGCAATAGTAATAAAAGATGCCAGTAAGAATTTCATGTGAGGATCAACATCATGAAAGAGCCCTATCTGCTTTGTAAAAAAAATTTAAAAAAATAATTAAAAAAAAAATCACAGACTATCCAGTAAGAGGTTCTAAAAAAAGGGCTATGAGATATACTAAAATCTGTAGGTACAAAAGGATCAGGCATGACCACTCATATGTTTGATCAGTTATGGTTTGTAAAATGCCATCTAGCTACTAAGGCAATTTGCTAGGGTTTTTTTGTTTGGTTTTTAACTGAAATTCCAGAAAGTTATTTCTGTGTATTTTTGTTTGTTTTGTGTTTTGTTGGTTTTGTGGGGTGTTTTTGTTTCGGGTGTTTTGTTTGTTTTGTTTTTCCAAGTCTAAGTTAAGCAACCAGCTTTTACCTCTTGGTCTCGCTCCTTAAGGTCAGTACTGAAGAATCCAAGTCAGCTTTTTGTTTTGTAAAGCTCTGAGGACCTTCTGTGTCTCTATACACAGCAGCTATTTGCCTGAACAATAATTAGGCATTTCAGGAAATCAACTAGTGCTCTTACAGATATTCAGAGATTGATACAGTCAAACCCCCCAGTCAACAAAAACACCTCCATTGTCTGCCATGTCTGTCTTAACCCAGATATCCTCTGCAGAGGTGTGACTGCATCCAGTAAAAGGTATCAAATGTTACATAAAAGCATCTTTCAGTTCAAACCAGTAATGGGGAAAAAAAAAAACCTTCTCTACCTTGCAGGTCAGCTTTGGTCAACTCAACTTTGTTAGCAAAAAATAAAATAAAATAAACACAAAAAAAAGCAAAAACAATAAACAACAGGTTAGTATAAAGGCAGATAAATCAGGGTCACATCACTTCAAATAAATAAAAGCAACTGGTACAACCATCACAACCAATGTGCATAATTAATACATGCAGGAATGACAATGTAATCAACAAGTACACAGAGGGACATGGCTACCTTAACCCAATAAAGTAACAAATAACAAAACCACAAACAAGACAGCAAATGCATTTCATTCACACACACAAGGTCACAGAATTTGCAGATAGTGGAAAGAGAAAGAAATAAGTTATCATTCTTAACATTCATCTGTCAGCATTTACCAACAATTTAAGAGAGATTTTCGTCTCATTTGAGAAATACTTAGAATCTGTTTAAGTAAAAAAAAAAAATAAAAAAAAAATCTATTTGGCTTTCAGTACAAGAATCAAGAATATTTTTATTTTGTTACTACATCCAGGCTCTGGATCAAAACTTAAATCTTCTGTCCCTTATAAAAGCACAGATTTCCTTGGTTTTTTTGGCCAAAGTGGATTTATTGCCAGAAAACCACAGGGAACTGACAAGTCTAGAAGATATCTGTTTATCCCAAGAACTATACCTGACACTGGATGTAAAGTGACAGTAAAACCTTGCACCCACACAAGTTGGTGCCTGCTCATGGATTTCAACACATCCTTAAGAAACTTGCATCAACAGGCAAAGTGACCCACATAATCTTTGTCAACCTCATCAGAGTAATCAACAAAACAACAGTAGTACAAGCTCACTCATTCACCTAGGTATGAACGATCCTGTTATCTGTGGCCAAATCACAGTCCACATAGCAAAAGAGAATCATAAATCTACAAAGTCTGACTCAAGATCCAACTACACTTTCTGAAAATTGCAGAGCATAAAAAAGCAAACCAAAATAATACCACTGGTGCTCTTGCATTTAGGTACAGGATTTTTTTTTTTTTTTTTTTTTTTTTTTTTTTTGGAGTCCCCTTGACAAAGAAGCCACACAGATTTTTTTTTTTTTTTTTTTTTTTAGTGTGTTATATCTTGATTCTAAGTTTTCTCTTTCAGCATGGAAAAAGCAAAGTACAAGATGGGACTACAGGCAGCAGCTCCTGAATCCCTTGTCACTGAAGTTTACATATTTCTATTATACAGTACAATGGGAACAACGAAACACCAAATCACTGACCACATTGCTCAAAAGATGGTTATTTAAGAAGTGCATACTCACCTTTATAACCTTCCATTCTTAAAATTTCTAATATCACAGCTGATATTGAAGAGAGACTGGAAGTTCTCCCTTTCTCCCATTGTCTCCTTTTACATTAATACCCAATAAATTAGACTTGGTGTGTACAGATGGCATTTCCCGTGCTTCCTACGAAGTTTAACATTTTGAATCTTTGCTACTGTTTTACAGCCCAAGAATGACTCAAGGTGGCAATTACCTTCCCTTTTGAGCTAGTCAGAGTTTTCTTCCCACTTCTACTACATAGAGCCACAAAAGCCCCAGAGTTCTTCAAACAAATTGCAAAATAAATCGGAGGGTAGAAAGAGGAGAAGGATGCATTTCTTCATGGATCTTCTTCGACACATATTCTAACCAAGTAATTTCTGTGTAACAAACAAGCACTTTTTGTAACTGCCCAACTCCTTATCTTTGTAGCTGAGCTGGAGCAAAGCTTATACTTATTCAATAATTCCAGCAGCACTGTGACAACGGAAAACAAAAGCATAAAGAACAGGAGAACTGTCAAACCATCATAGAGTAAATTAATGTGCCTCTACTCAACAGACAACCTTTGATTCCACAGAGAAAGTGAAGTATTACCAGATTTAAACTTTCACTACTGAGTAGATGAAGAGTGAAATCCTTCCTGACATTATCCTGCTGTGAGATTTAAAGCATGAGATTAGATTTTCTTCTTTCCCCATACTGCTTAGTATGCAAAATGCATTTCTGATTATCCAGCCTGTATGTGTCATTCATGCTTTTCATGCAACGGTGAATTCAAAAGGTTAACTATACTATTTCACGGAAAGTAGAACAAGATTATGATTTTACTGCAGGATCTGGAAGAAGATTAAATTAGGACAAAAAAAAGTCCCTAAACATCTGGAACAGTGTCAGTAAGTTTAACAGTAATTGCTCTCCCTTGTGAGCAGGTGTTATCTGTGGAACAGGTGAGGAAAGATGAAGAGGAAAGGAAGAATACAGGTCTCTAAAGCACATAGAAACTGCCTTGTAGAAGAAATGTAACATTCTTTAACCACCGTTGTTAGGCTGGTTTGGCTGGGGGCAGGACATGTGAACGTATTTACAATGTGCAGCTGAATTTCATATAGGTCTATTGCAACATGAAGATGTCCAAATAAAGGAAAGGAAAACACAGGAGAATATAAGGCAAATCAATAAAGAGGTGGAAAAACATCCCAAATGCAGGAAGTACTCATTAATATTTAGGGCAATGTCTTTAAACTTCACAAATATTAGACATGTGCTTTATTTCTTCCAGGACCAGTGAAGAAAAAGCAGCAAGTTGTTCAGTCTTGACTTTTGTAAATGGAATAAACTGATCCATTCATCTAGCAGTAAGACCAAGAACGAAGTAATCAGCAAAAAGAATTGATTTTAGAAGTCTAGAATCAAGGAGGAGCAGATCTGAAGTTTAAATAGGTTCACTTCCAAGGAGGGAAAGAAGGTCAGCTGGAACAACATTTTCCATCCTCCAACCCTTACATACACACCACAGTGCAGACATCTTTTCTCTCAAGCTGTGTATGTCCGACATAGACGTGGAAATAGCCCATATTACTCAATTTCAGAAGCTCTATAAAAACTTCCAACCACAGCCCATAAGCTGTTGAGCTGGAGGCTGCAGAGAACTAGGTCACAATAGACAGCTTCTTTTCCTCAGTTTCTAATACTTTGCTCATCTCTAGGGGCTTCCACGCACTTTCAAGGTACTCTGCAAGACATAGCTGAATGTCTACTCTCATCGTGAATAGATAAATACCATGAATACTTGTTTTATGGGATAGCAAGGCCAAAAGCAGGTGGCAGGCGTGCTTGGAAGCTTCCAGCAGAAGTGGGCCCCTAACATGGAGTCCTTTCTGAGAACTGATTTTGTGTCTTCAGAGTGTTTGGTACCCTGACCCAACACCGATCATTTAAGACTCAACAACTTCCCTACCTTTTGTAGCTTTTCTCTCAGGCCCTCTCACCAATCCCTTTTTTTGGGTGGTTGTAGAGGGAACGGTTCCCTTGTTATCTAAAAGATGGTGATGAAAGCTACAGTTAGCACAGCAGCTAAAGATACTCTGCAGAAAACAAACAAATATATTGGTATAATGCCATTACCCTGAAACTTCATTCTTCTCACAGTTGTGTGTAGCACATCAACCCAGAACAGATTTTACACACCAGGCAGCAAGAAGGTCTTTGGCTTTGCTGAATACCTTCCAGGGAAACACAAACTGCTAGTACAGATCTGATGAGACCTTCAAGATTAATTAAGAGCAACCTGTTGTTCCAAAAAGATCAGAAATGTAGCAATTGCAAAAGAGCAATAAAAACAAAGCAGATCATCACACACAAAAAAGAAGTGGTGTGTGGTGTGAAGCTTTAACTCCATAGGCTCATTTGACATTTCAGACACTCTTAAGTTCTCTTCTTTCAGATAGCCACCCACAAAATCCTTTGTCAAAAGCAACAGTCCTACAGGAGACATTAAAACACAGAAAAGGTCAGTATGGCAGCTATCATCTTGTCCAGCACATTAGTGATTGAACGGCAGATTGAAACCTTAAGTTTGTACAGCACACAAGGAAGATGCATAATGCAAAAGGAAGCTGAAACTTCAGCTAACAAATGAGATAAAAAGAGGCTACTTAACTGTGCTATCCTAAACAAATCCCACCATAGATAAAGAAATTATAGGAATAAAACTGATAGGAAGAGATAAAGTAATTCTTGCCTTAGGTATTGGGTTTTGGTTTTGTTTTTGTTTTTTTTTTTTTTTTAGCACTACTATACACTATTAAACACCAGCCACTTTCAGTCTTAAGGATGCTTGTATTTCAGTTAATGACTCTTACATATAGCCTTAAAATGCTTTGGGATTCTCAAAGTCCTAAAGAAAAAGTTCTCATATAAATACAATTTATATTGAAAGTCCTTCCTGCTCAAACAGGAGCACTGCCTTACCCATCACTGCAACACAGCTAATACTATAATGTCGTAGATTTGTGCTTTGGTGCACAGTAAGGCTTAACTATGCTTGAACACATAAGAGAAACAACATGGTCAAGGAAGTCCAATGGCTTGCTTAAACCAAATAAAAGGAGGTAGTGGTAGAATCAAGACACTAAAGAATATTATTTTCCTATTAAAGTAGGGTACTGAAATAAAGGAATAGAGATAGCAAATGCCACCAGGATGGAATGGTGTCACCCACTTGTAGTGGTACTGATCTGTCTTAGGTGGGGGAGTGCTGTCTGCTGACCTACATCTCACTTTCTACTATTTTTCAGGTTTTCTTCCTCCCACGTCCCTTGGTTGTCCTGAGATCAAACTGATAAGTTTCAGAGAAAACAGCTGTACCCTTGTAATCTGCTTTGCTTCTGAAAGCAAAGCTGCTCAAAAGACAAGCATTAGCAGAAGTCTCTCTCACATCATATTTGGAAGGCAAGATTCATATGTGGGGATGGAATGACATTTTGTTAAGCATGCATGTTCTCATCATTTACATGATCCCACTGCCCTTCATCATGAAATAAGGACATCCTGCAAATCAAGACATAGCACAACTATTCACCCGAAGAGCCTGCAACTGTTTATTACAAACACATTTAAACATCATAAGACAACATGAACTGCTTGGGACTTCAGCTCTTAAACACATTGTTAATGCTGCACCTAAAATCACTTCAGATGGAAACAAAATAGGGAGATTTAAATAAGGATCCAACATGCTTAGGGTTTTCTTTCTTTAGAGTAAGGGAAGACAAGTGTGGTTTTCAGTGGTAACTGTAAGAATGGCCACCAGTAGGCACTAGTCAAGATGTGAGATGAAGACCTGGGGATTGCTGTGACTGAAAAAGCAAATGAAACATCTTTCTGGTGAGTTAATTATCCAGTTTTTTTACTAAGCTAAACACGTTGGCAAATAGAATGTCTTCCTCTTCAGCAGTTCCCCTGGTATTGAGCAGGGACCATTCAGGAAGATAGCCCAGGCACTACTTTGCTATCAAGTTCTTCCAAAGGCAGAATGAGGGCTACCATTGACCTTCCCACCCAGTTTCTTAGGTCTGTCCCCAGCTTTGGATCTTGTTTGAAGGGCTTTAGAAGACAAGGGGAACTCACATTCCTGACATATCTAAGAGCGAACCAGCCTCCACAACCAGGCATTAGCTGTGCTGGTACCAGACTAGCACACAGAGACATTAAGTGCCACATTACATTTTTTGGGAGTGGCACTGACATTGTGTAACCTCAGTAACAGGACACTAAATCAAAGAACTATACTGGGTACAGGAGAAGGAAACATCATCACTCTAATAATGGTGCAGTCTTCGGGGAAAGCACCATGACTCTGTTCCTGAGCCACACACAGAACAACAGGTTAGTCTAATGAGAGGTTCCCTCAAGGAAAGAGCTAGGGGAAATAACATGAAGGTTATGTAGCCAACAGATAAACCTAATTTTAAACAGAAAAATAAGCAGAATTCACTATACTAGAGAAGAGCTTTCAGTGCACCGAGCATAATCAAGAGACATTTTCAAAACACTCGAAATGAATTTTTTTCCCTTGAACCTTGTAAACAACAACAAAGAAAAGCTGCACTTCTTTTGGCATTTTGGCTCTACCACAAGTGGGCAAACCCACAAGTTCTACTCTATGCCAATTTCCACGAGGAACAACATGGTTAACAGACATTATTAAATACAGCAGAAAGACAGAAAAAAAGAACAGTCTACAGTTGTGCAGCACTGAACGATGCTGTGAAATCAGAGTTGACATTGAGTGAGCTCCTGTGACAGGACACAAAATTCTCACAAACCAGAGTATTATTGTGGGAGCATGGAAGGAGGGCTGAGGCACTGGAGCTCCCAGCCAACCAGAACACTGGGAGACAAGGAAGTGATCAGATTTAATTGGACTGCCAATTTTGTGTTTCATGAAGACTCAAAGATAACACAAGATGATACCTATGAAGGGAGATGAAGCCTAAGAAGGGAGAGTCTTGACAAGTGGTAAGGCTTCAGCGTGATGTAACCTGCAATCTTGACATGGTAGGGAAATATGATCAAGGAATAATTTCACTTTGTGAAGTTTTCTCTTTTTGTGGTGTTTTCTGAGATGATGTCTTGAAAGATCAGTTAGGGACATACATCATCTTAGAAAACAGGCATACCAGACAACTTCACTGATAAAATAAAACTAACTTAATCTAGTGACTGGTAGCCAACACAGCAGACTGGTATTCAGTGGGGCTAGTGATTTTCATTTAACTCAGCCAGCAAAACATTGGCATTTATGATGGTAAGTAACCCAAGTGCTTTGGGAATTGATGCCATACGCATGTTACTGAGTCAGTGCTGCTGATGTCAATATTATTTTAATTGATGGGAGCACAGCAGGAACAGTAAATTATTTAAAGAAGCTTCAAGAAATCACTACTATTTACATGCTCCAAAAAGTCACTCACACATATTTGTTTCTAAACTGGCTGGAAAAGAGCAACGAGAGGAAAGAAAGGTTTTCCAGACAGCAAAGACCATGCCCCCAGTGCTTTTACTGGAGGCCTACTTCCTCAAAAACGAATCCCTGTTTTGGTCTGTTCTTCACCCTTCATTTTCTCCTACCTTCCATTTCCCCTGCCTCTACTTGGGTCTTCAAAACGCTTACTCTATAGATCCCAAAAAGGGGGCCTCTGAAGCACAAATGAATTGAACGCTCAGAACCCCTTTCAAAGTACTTTAAAAGTACTGTAATGTTAATAAACCATTCTGAGAAAAGTACTAGTAAATAGTAGTCCATCTCAGTGCCATCCTTTCTATTACTGGATGTACCACTTCATAGGGCACGGAGTATGCAAGAGAATAGCTGCTAAGCTGCTCGCAGAAGCTAGTTATCCTCAAACTGCACTCGGAAGCATTTGGAAGCCATAAGTATAGTGAAGGATGTCACAATGAGAGCAAATTAATGAAATGGACAGTAAGGTGGCTAAGTAGATGCACAGTGGGAAGTAATGAAGTAAGAGTGGAGTGCTTGAGAGGGGAACTTCTCTGAAATCAATTATACCTTCACATCCACGCTCGATCTGTCCACTGCGGTGCAGAGCATCATTGATTAGATCAGGTAGACGCCCATTCAAGTCCACAGATGCTAGACAGCCCTGAAATCCATCACGTGAGGCCACAAGCTTTGGGAGGTTGCTATACATGCCTTGAGCTAGGCCAGCAATGTAGAGATCACCTAGAGGAGAAAGGGATAAACATATAAGAAAGTTACATACTTTCAAGAGTGGTTTTCCCCTGCTCCCGGCAGCTGCTGAACAGCTGCTCAGAAAATGATATTGTGCAAGAAGTCATTTCTGCCTCCTTCACAAAAAAACCAATGCCCCACCTGAACACACCAACCACCACCCAAAAAACACCCCCCCAAAAATGGTTGTAATTGCATCCTAACTAGGAAAAACTGTAGGATGACAATTTCTGAAAAACAAAATATGGCAAACTATCCTGCTACATGAAGTTGCCAAACAAAGAAAGAAAAAAATGAAAGCCAAAACCAGTGAATTCCAGATTTACTGTTCTGTAATTCATGGCTTCTGTAAGCTTTCTGTTGCTTACTGATTGAGCCCTGCAAGAATAAAGGGCAAAACTGTCAGTCTTGTAGAATTTACCTTTAAGATCCAGATTTTTGGCACCATTGATAACCTGAGTGACCACCTTAGTGTCCACCTTCAGGCTGTGTGTGTTACTGTTATCTCTGGTGATTACAACATTGTGCCACTGGTTGTCATTAAGAGGGCGATCACTGTTGCCTTTGATAACATTAGGTCCATTTCCAAGGTCAAACACATAGTGTATATACCTGTAAACATAGCAAGAACTAGTTAAAATTGCATAAAAACTCCAGTGCTACTGACCTTTATTCTAGATGGTTGATAAATTAACTTACAAAAGTCATCAAGGAAAGTATCTCTGGGTTAGAAAGTTCTAGTAAGCCAAATACTAGCCACTGATTTGAAAACATATAGTTGTTTCCTTTCCACCAAGGAAACATAAGGATTAGTATTTTGAGATAACATTTGGAGTAATCAGATTCTAATCATAAAGCACTCGTTCTGCTTTTTCACAAAGTTCTCACAGATCCACAAAAACCCTGCCTGTTCATATGATTATTTTTAAAAATTCATAATATTGATAAACGTACTGGAGAGCAACACTAGATATGCTCATCTGGGGCATATATTCCCCAGATTCACTCTGAGGTTTGAATAACTCCCTTAAGAAGTCAATTGGGAAACGTACTCAAAATATTATACTAAATTCACATGTTTATTCAAACACCTGGAAAACAATTAACAAAGTTTTTGGCAAAAAATAAACACCCTAAAAAAGACTGAAGTTATGGGAGTGTTACCCTCAGTTATTTATATAGTTCAAACACCAAAATCCACCTGAGGACAGATAAGAAATATTCTACTTAGGAAAAAAAGAAAAAACAACAAAATCCAACTCTCAACAGAGCCCCAGGAGCTCATGACTCTTGATTTTTTATTACTCAGTGTCCCAGTTACAGAAATATGTTCAACATTAAAAATAAAATGGATCAAACTGTAGTTACACTGAAATAAACAGGACTGGTAAACTTTATCTGTGGCAAACATACCTACTGTGACTAGATGAGCATAAGAGATCTAAATTTGTTCAGCTAACAAAGGATTTTTTTTTTTTTCTAATAAGCTACTGGTCTTGCAAAAAGAATATAGCAGCTCAAAAGCAAGCTGAGTTTGCTTTTCCTCAAGCACCACCAGCAGAAATACAAATCCAGCAGCCCACATGTTCCTTGTTTCTTTCAGTGGAGGTGGCAGAAACACAAGTCTGTTGCAGGAAAAAAAAAAATAAAGGGGAAGAGGGACTCAGACCTCTCAGCACATTTCCTTCTCCTCTGTGCTGTTCTGCAAGGTTAACGGGACCAAATGTTAGCCTAACTGGATTCGGAGGACTTCAAACATTAATGTTCCACACCATAAAAGTGTCTTTCCTTCAGCCTCACGGGGAAGTCAGTGATAAAATCAGGAGTCTTCAGCTTCAGTGTTTATGTCTAAGTGCTTTGCTTTGTAATATACCTCAGCAAACAGAGGAAACATAAGTATGAGGTGAATTTCTCTTTATGCAAGCATTTTAAGCTTATCAATAAGTAAGCTTATCTATAACTAAGCTGGCAGAATATAGCAGAAAGTCACTTACCCCTTAACTAGTTCAACTGCAATAAAGTCATTGCCGTCACCACTGTTAAAGAGGATGAACCCATCAGCTGAGGTGGTCTTGAACTGAAAGAAGAGGTGCATGGATGTATAAGCCTGCAAAGTGGCCAAGCTCAGGTAACTGCTCTTGGTCTTGAACGTCACAGGGTCAGCTATAATGTTGCGGAGACCAAAGCGTGCCTTCAGCTCGCAATAGTCAATGTCACCATTCTTGCATAGGTCAATATAGAGCATCCCGTTGAACATGAGGCTCTGGAGGTGGCCAATAAAGCTGGAGGGGATGACAGAGATATAGCGTTTCTCCGTCATGATTCCCGTCTCGATGTTGTGGAACTCTAAGCGAGTGTGATCACCAACCATTGTGCCTGAAGGACAGAAACAAGGAGGAACATGCAGAAAGCCCAGAGGTCAGTAACAGGTTATATGGAGCCCTTCACCCTCCACTTTCCAGAGTAATAGCAGTACTTAGTCCTATCTGATCACAGTTCAGCAGCTTGCATTAGAAAGAATGCATAGACTCATGGTGGAGAGGCTCAAGTCTAGCAGTTGTCAAAACCTGTCAGAAGAGAGAAGACAGGACTAAAGGGCCACGGGCAGCAAGCTCTGTATTTTTCCCTTTGATTCACAGACTCTCTGGTCTGCAAAGAAGACTAGATCTTTCCCTTAAAGATCAGTGATCCAACAGTCCATCTGCCAAACAACTCAGACTTCTGAAACAACTTTGACAAGTGTGATTCCTGAAAACAATCAATAAACATAAATTCATATAAAAAGAGCAGAATAAGAAGCAGGAGCACTCATCAACCTGCTAATATTTATCCCATTGTTCTCTGCTGGTGCCTGATATTATTCCTCATTTCAAGGGCATGACAGGAGGGAAACACACAAGAACATAACAGGCAAAGTGTTCTCCATGTATTTAAGTCATCAACACACCACTTGGGTTATTTTTCAAATTTCAACGGATTTTAACCTCTCAATTAAAATATTCAATCTTTTCAGTATACCAACTATGTTAGACTACTCTTGAAGTATATTTCAGTAAGTGTACAGACACAGAACCCACACAGACAGATGAAATACAACAGTATGATAAAATACTAGTTTGAGTAAAAAGTTGGGCAACATCAGAATGAAAACCATCACAACCTTATTTTAGTCCCCTACAGTTCTTCATTTAGATAGCTTTAACTATTTGGTCACACAAACAAGTAGCCCTTCTACACATTTGCTATACAACAAGAGTAATAATAAATTCATTACTTACTCCATATTTAATTGTTTTTTCATCATTCAATATACAACCATTGTTCAAACTCAGCTGGAAATATGCCATTACTTTTTCTGCGGTGTTGTATTGAGTTTACATGGTGAGGTGCTGCCCATGCAGTTGCTGCAGGAGCCTCTGTGAGGAGAGGCCAGGGCTGCCCCGTGCCAGACAAAGCAGGTACCAGAGGCTCCAGCCCACCCACCGCAGGGCACAGCTGAACCCCTCAGCCAAGGTGGTGGCATCTCTGGAAAAGTGTATGTAAGAAAGGGCCAAATGCTGCTCATGAGCAAGGAAAAAAGGGAAAACAAAGCAAAATAAAGACTCTGCAAACACCAAGCTCAGAAAAAGAGGATAGGGAGGAGGTGCTCCACGTACCACAGTGGAAATTCTCCAGCAGCCCATGGAGAAGACCACAGTGGAGCAGACACCCACACTGCAGCCTGTGGAGGACCCCCATACTTGAACAAGTGGATATTTCCTGAAGGAACTGCAGCCAGTGGAGACCCTACACTGAAGGAGGTTTTCCTCACAGCCTGTGGAGAGGACCCATGCTAGAGCACTTCATGAAGGACTATTGCCCATGGGAAGGATCCACGCTGAAGCAGAGGAAAAGTGTGAGGAGGAAGGAGCCACAGAGAGGAGCTGTTACTGACAGACCACAGCCACCATTCCCCACTCCCTGCACTATTGGGCCAAGGCAAGGTAAAAGAGTCAGAAATGAAAGAGTAAACCTGAGAAAAGGAGAGGGTTGGGGATGGTGTTTTACTTTTTGTCCTTTGTTTCTCATCATCTAACTATTTTTAATTGGCAATAAATTAATTTTCCCCAAGTCAAGCCTGTTTTGTCCATGACAGCAGTTGGTACGTGATTTCCGTATCTTTATCCCAAACCATGAGCCTTCTCATCCTATTTTCTCCCCTGTCCTACTGAGGAGAGGGAGTGAGAGAGCAGCTGGGTGGGTGTCTGGCAGCCAGCCATGGTCAATCCACAAGTTCAGCAGCACAGTACGAAAATTATCCTCAAATATTCACTTCAGCTTCTACCAGTCCTGCAAGACTAAGTAATATTAGTTTCAGTTTTGTATACACAAAGCTGGGGAACAGAGAAATCAACATATATAGCTTTGGATATAAAAAAAAATAAGTATTTGGCAACTTTGGAGTGCTCACTGTTTTCAAGGCTCAGTACTGCTGGAAATAAGAGTTATATTTGGTTTGCATGGCAAGGTTTTGGTAGTGAGGACACTACAGAGGTGGCTTCTGCTCAAAGCTGCTCGAAGCTTCCCCTCTGTCTGACAGAGCCGCTGCCAGCCGGCTCCAGGACAGACCTCCTGCTGGCCAAGGCTGAGCCCATCAGCGACAGTGGTAGCACCTCTGGGATAACATATTTAAGAAGGTGAAAAAACTGCTGCACAGCAAAAGCAGTTGGAGAGAGAAGTGACAATATGTGAGAGCAACAACTATGCAGACACCAAGGTCAGTCAAGAAGGAGGGCAGGAGGTGCTTCAGGCCCCAAACAGAGATTCCCCTGCAGCCCATGGTACAGACCATGGTGAGGCTGGCTGTTCCCTACAGCCCGTGGTGGTCCATGCTGCTGGAGCAGTCTGTTCCAGAAGGACTGCACACCATGGAAGGGACTACATTGGAGCAGTTCATTAAGAACTGCACCCCGTAGGAAGAACTCACATTGGAGAAGTTCCTGGAGGACTGTCTCCTGTGAGAGGGACCTCATGCTGGAGCAGGGGAAGAGTGTGAGAAGTCTTCTTGAGAAGAAAGGAGCAGCAGAAATGATGTGTGATGAATTGACCACAACTGCCATTGCCCACCCCTTGTGCCACTGAGGGGGGAAGAGATGGATAAAATAACGAATAAAGTTGAGCCTGGGAAGCAGAGGGAGGGGTGGGGGAAAGGTGTTTTTAAGATTTGGTTTTATGTCGTATTATCTGACTCCAATTTGATCAGTAATAAATTAAATTACTTTTTCCCCGAGTTGAGTCTGCTTCGTCTGCAACAGTAACTGCTGAGTGATCTCCCTGTCCTTTATTCTGACCCATGAACCTTTCATTACATTTTACCTCTCCTGTCCAGCTAAACAGGGGAGTGATAGAGTTGCTTTGGTGGTCACCTGGTATCCAGACAGGGCCAACTCACCACAGATGCACAGTCCCAAATGAGTAGCCCCAAAAGGACAGGTACAAGTACTGACCAACTGTGAAAGATCTAATTTAAGTGACTTATCCAGCTTTCCACAGGAGCTAAGGTAGAAAAGTCAGTTCCTCTGGGCTGTATTCACATGCCTTACACAGAGGTCTTTTTTACCATACTATGCCTCATTCACTACAGATTTGTCAAAGGAGGTCTCAAAAGCAAGCACCTCTTTTAATATAAAGGCCTATGTCAACCCATTTATTGCATCATCCTTTCTTAAAATAAGCGGAGAAGCAAAACTCCTATGAAAAAAGGACAGCAGTAAATATGAAATTAGACAGCATCAAAATGCATATAAACACAGATCTACTTTCAACTTTTCCCTACTTTTGCATGTTTCCTTACTTATCCTTCTAGTATGTTGCAAATATAATTACTGCATAGGTAAAGTCCTTTGTTTTAGAAGGTTTTCCACAGGAAACAGACAGACTACCTGTTGGTCCCTCTGTGTCTAATAACATTCTGATATGCTGGTCAAATTCAATCATGCTTAAAAGAACAGAAGGGTCAAAAAATATTTAAATTCATACTAGTTTTGAGAAATATTGACACCTGGATAAAGACCAGAATAAAAGTTTCCACTTCACTATAGACAGACCAAATTCAGCAATAGTATCCTGCTTGAATGCATCTGCTGGTCCGTCAGCATATATACACAGCTCTTGACCAGTGACTGCAAGAGGTATTTCTGAGTCACTGGGATTATACCTGGGAGCCTCACTGATCACCACAGCAGAGTCCAGGACAAACTCCTCTTTTAATTCCCCCAGATCGTATCAACAGGGACTTAAAACTTTCTCACATTTTATACTGTCTCCTGAAATCTCCTAGCATTTCTCACCTAAACAGTTCCTGGTTGCTAAAAGCCAAAATCAAAAAGATATATTAATAAGCCTTTAAAGATTTTTCCTACTATTTGCAATATCCTTTTTTTTTTTTCTTTCCAAGCTAAGAACATAAAGCACTTGGATGATACCCCCTGGCTTGTGGTTTATAAAGAGTCAGATTAAATGAACTGATGGTCTCTTTCTTGTTTTGGAACTCTTGAAACATTGGAATATTCTGAACTTGCTTCTCATGATCCTGTACAAAGCACAATTTTTCAGTTTATACTTAGTCCAAATGTGATCAAGTTTTTGTAAAAACAGCAAAAAAGTATATTGTTAGAAAAAAAAATGTTTTGAAGTACCTATTCCAAATACAAAGAGAGAATATCATACAAACCAATCTTTTTTTTTTTTTTCACTTTTCCCCAATTTTAGCAGTGGATTTAAATTTAAAGACAATTATACAAAGACCATTGACATGGAAAGCTTCAGCCCAAGCAGATATAGCTGGACAAATTTACAAGCAACTAGAAAGAGTCATGTATTTCTGTCTATTCAGAAACTCAAGAGCTGAATTCAAATGCAAACGTTCTCAAATTCTGAATGAATTCTTTACCAGAAATTATAATATTTTAGTTTCAAAAATGCCAGTTCACAGGAATCAAAATTGTATATGGAAAATTTTGTTTAGACAAACCACCTCAATTCTGCTACCGTGATTGTTAGAAGCTTTTTCAGTTTTAGTATTAGCAAATGAAAAAAATCTGATTTCTCCAAACCAGAAGAATTCTATGTTCTTAAAAATAAAATAAAATTTACAAGTCACTTTAAAAAAATCCCACTTCTTTAGTTCAAAATATTAGAAAAATAAAATTTAGAGATGTAAAGGACCAAGAACAAGAAAATTCCTCTCCTTAGCTCTTATATCCTTAGACAAGAAGTTGTTGCTGGACTAAGAAAGAAAATCCTGGCCTGTGAAATCTAGAGTATGCTGGGACAGGGAACCCAAATACAGAGGGCATTAGAAATGGAGGGAGGTTGGAAGAGATGAACCTAGAATTTCAGAAAAGGTGAAAAAATGAGAAAACTGAGACTGGCTTAAAAGAAATAGGACAATGATAGCTGTAGTAGTGCAGAAAGTTAGCAGTAGTTCAGTGGAAAGCCGAAAAGGATATGACGATACAAGATCAGAACCAGGACAGAAATGTATTTGTTTAAGAAGAAATCATGGAGTGGAATCCAGTATTTTCTAATCTCATTAGCTGTCAGCCTCACCTGCAGAGTTCTACAATTCCTCACTGTGCTCTGTAGAGTTTGTAACTACTACAGCGATCATCAGCTCTTCAGTTCAAGTGGTGGCAGACAGAAAAGATTCCAGAGGTATTTGGGTGCTTGCAAGATGTTGTAGGGAGGAATATGACTGCTATATTTGTGTCTCATTTACCACTGGTGGTCTGATCTCTGTTCTGAGGTGTGTGTGGGGAGGAGGGGATAGCAGGGAATGTGGGAGGAGGGGTTTGTGATTAAGCAGCAAAATGCTGTCCAGAGAAACTGAATTCTCTCTCTTCCTTAGATGTCCTGCAGGAACCCAAGTCAGTTACTTCATCACTAATTTTTCACAGGTGGTCATTAATTGTCTAGATCAAATTCTCCAAGTAGGAGGGTTGAGCTAATTTATGGGATCAAATTTACAGACATACTGAATATTTGTGCGTGCAAATGACTGAAAAAGCATACCAAATTGGTACCAAATACATGCAACTTTAATATGGTGCCTTGTTCCCCAATCTGTAAAATGAGAAAAGGCACCTACTCCATATAACATAGACATGGGAATAAATCCAATTATAGCTTCTTAGTTCCATATAAACATATTGATGAGTAGTACACAACACACAAAGAAAAAAAAAAGGCAAAATGAAAACAAACAAAAACCCCAGCTCTATATTTAGAGCAAAATTTAGTTGGCATGCATTGTTCCAAACAAGCAATAAGAAAGAAGGCGGCAATCAAAGCGGCTGTTTATCTTTACTGGGAACCAAATTTAGACTTCTGATCTATGCTTAAGACAGCAAGAATCCTGTGGAAAAATCTATGTGACCACATCATTGAAGACTACATCATCTGCCCAAGTGGGATGCAGATTGCACAGAAAATCTTAACTCTGGCTTTTCTGACTTTTGACTTTGCCATGGTCACATTATTTTAACAGGTATTTTTAGCTATAATGAATCTTTAATTATGTAATTCATATACATATGCACATCCTATTTTAGTATAGGATTGTATCATTATTATTTATAAACTCAGTTTCACGAAAAAGAGACTTCAAAAAAACAGATGGCTTTTGGGAACTGAGTTGGTAATGCAGAGAGTGCCACCTCATGGTGCTTGCTAAAAAAGCATATGCAGAAGAACTGTTCTGCCTAAATGCAGAAGTAAACACCATGAAATATTTACCAGCATGTATCGCTAATTCAGAAAGTTCCTTCTTAAATAAAATTTCATTTTCCTAAAAGCTAATGTTGACTAAGCCTCTGTCAATTCCAACAAGGAAAGGGAAAGATTCTTCTTTCATATGCTTCTAATTCTCTTCTGCAAATTCTCAGCATATATAGCACAGCTTACATTTAATTCAGAGATAAAATATATATCAAGTAATTTTCCTGCTAACTCACTTTTCTGGTCTTATTTAAAAATCCCAATTTACAGCTTTCCAAGTAATCTCGTTACTACATTACTTAAAATTAATTGTGTTCACACAGTAGAAAATAACTTTTTACAGAGATAGGACACAGTATTCTGGCACTGCCTGTGCCAGCCATCCCTTCCAGTTGCCTTCCAAGCAGAGCCTTCAGACTGCTGATGTCTTTCTCAAAAGCCCAGTTCCTGCAGTTATGTCAAACCAGGAGACTTTTAGACCCGCAAGCAAAGAAAAATAAGTTTCTGGTTCTTGTAACTGTGGGGAAATGGACCAGAAAAATATCACCTCTAAAATTTTTTAATGAAAAAAAGAATCAATCTAAAGTAGTTTGATCATGTCAATGTAAATCTCATAACTTGGAGGACACCAGCTTTCCTGAGTGATCGATCTTTTCTTCCTCCTTTCAACTACATTTCTCTACAGAAAGAGGGGTAGAAGCTCAAAAAGCTGTCAGGAAATGCAGGGAAAGAAAAAAAAAAATAAAAAAAGAAAAGAAAAAGGCCTAACACGCACTATGTTATGTGATATGATACACTCCTGTGAGTCAGGGTCCTCCCTAACGTCTAAAACAAAGTTGGGAACAAACTGCTCTGTTTGTTTTTTGTTTCTGTATGGCTCTGAGCCATGAGTGCAGGAACTTGAAACAAAAAACCAGCAGAGACAGAAAGCCATATTCTCTAACACATGTGTCAAATGCAGGTTTACCATCAACAAAAAGTTTGTTCCAATGAAAGGTTTAGACAGCCTTGGTTTTGATTCCACAGCATTGGAAACTGCCACATTTTCAGCTCAGGAACAAGGCCGACTCACAGTGTACCCCAAATATTGACTGACATGAGAGAGAGTGCTCTTTAGCACCTCTGCATCCCTGCGTATGCACAAGCTCATCTGTACCCTAAATCCCATATTTCATATCATCGTACTGTTGCAGAAGTTTCTGGTGCTGGCTAAGAACAGCCTATTAGAACTGAGCATTAGTTTTCAACATAGCAACACTAAATATACAAGTAGTAATGGGGGTGGAGGGGAGGGGATAGAAATGATACACACAAGAACAGGGAGAAGAAGAGACTATGGACACAGATACAAAGAGAGTGACAAAAAACATACATCACACTTACCCTCAGCAACATCATCATCCACCATCAGCTTGAGGCTCTTTCCTCGCCGAACTACCCGGACAGTGTGCCACTCATTGTCATTGAGCTTCTGCCCAGCATAAAGAGTTTCAGGTCCCTTGCCTGGGGATGGTGATAGGTACAACAGTTAAAGCCAGACCCCCTATCAGTTTAGTATTTGCTCAATGGGAAAAGTCACCAAAATCAACCTGGTGTGATACAGACTGGCAGACTGTGTAGGTGTATTATGACCTGTAATCAACCCTCACACCCACACTTTCCCAGCACAGATGGAAGTCAGGGTCAGAAACTCTCCCACTAGGTGAAGTGCCTTCCTCTGCAGAGCCCAGAGGTCACACACACTTAAAACAGGGATAGAAATCTCTCTTGTGCTATGGTATTGATTTCCAAACGTCATATTGTACAAGGCACTGCAGTATTAGAAAAAAAAGTCAGTGACAGAAGCATCTCTACAATGAAGGCATTACAAGAGAATTTTGCTCTCCTAAGAACTGGATTTACAACAGCCCCAGGATCCTTGGGATTCTTTCAAATTGCATTGGTCTCTCAACACTTAGATATTGAACACCAGGTTGGTTTCAGTATTAAAAAAAATTTTAAAAGCCCCCCAAAACACACACACACCCCTGACCCCCCCAACCTCAAGCCCCACCCCCCCAAAAGAATATCTATTAAAAAAAATTAAAACCATAGGAAAACAACCACTCACCAACCTGGCTGATTGCTCTAAGGTTCTTTGGCAAAGCAGCCTGGCTATAAGGTGCTTACTTCACCCCCCAAATTACAGGTCAAAAGGGAAAGAAGAGCCCTTTTTCTCCAAAAGGTAAAAACCACAGTTGCCCTTGTAAACAATGCTCCTGGGAAAACAGCATTAGTGCTACCTATGTTTGTCAAGTTTTGCTGCTCACCCATCACAGTTGATAGGAAATTACTTAAAACATTAATTGTTTCGATTCCAGGACTGGAACAACTCATTCATGTCAAATGGTACATGGAATTGAATAACAGTGTGCGATAAAAGCATCCATGCTCATTTCAGTACAGTACTAGAGTGCTTTTTGACAGAGGTTTATCAGAGAAATGCAGAATAAGGACAGCAGAGCTTGTTGCACATCAGATCTGGTCCCATTGAACCCAAGAAAGACAAGGCAAGACACATTGGAGGTATTAAGAGACAGGACAGGAAAAGCAAGGGGCACTGCTACAGCTCAGCATACTGCATTGGTAAAACTAATACCAGACATGCAAGTTATTTCTCTGTGTTTGTTCAACACAAGCCAATCAATCTTTTTATTCAGATAGTGCACAAACAGCATTTATTCTGTCCAGTTTTCAATGGACTAGTTACGTAACACAGAATAAAATCTGGTACATGTCTTCAGGTGAAACTCTGCACGAGGGGGTGGACCGACTCTGATTGGCGTCATGTAAAAGTAGCATATTCCATAGTGAGACAGAAGTGAAGGAAGGTGTAGGAATAATATCTCAGGACTTTACATAGTCCACAGTATGCACACTGCAATGTTAGAGTCAGTAACTGATTTTTACAGAGGGGGAACATGGGGAAAGAATGTGGTGTCCTATTCAGCTAGGATATAACATGTAGCAAGGGAACCCTATGGAAGGAGACCAAAGAAAAACGAATATTCTGTTATTTCTCTTAAAAAATATATATTTTTAATATCCTTTCAAATAAAGCCTATTCCTAGCCAATTTTACCATAGAGCAAAGGAAAAAAATGTTTTTCTACAGTTACCTGAAAAATAAGAGTCATTCTTGAATTAAAAGGACAGTCATATATTGCAGTTACAGAGAATATCTCAATGGGAGAAACTCATAAGCTCTGCAGCTCCTCACCCATATACCAAAGTCACCCTGTACCCATGTAAATCCAGCTGTGTAAGGTAGCCAGATCATGGCCAGAAAGCATAAGTTCTTTGGAACCAGACAATTAGAACTCTATTAAATACAGTCCAAGAAAGTTATGCTAGATTTACATCAGTGAGCGAGTACATTTTATGCCAGAGCATATATCACAAAATGATGTCTCTGGACGGCAACAACATTATTGCCTTCATCAAAATACACTGCATCAGTTATTACAGTTCCACACAGCCACTTCCCAGATAGGAAGACAAAGGAGTTTGTCTGGATCTGTGTATTTTTATAATGTCACCTGAAAGCATGGGGCAGAATGGAATAAGGGGGCAGCAAATACTTTGGAAAACATTCTTTTCCACAGGCCTAGAGCTATGGAGGGCCCAGCCAAGAGAAAGACTCAGATATGCTGACTTTGCTCAGCTGACAACACAACACTTTCTAGGCTCTGTGTTGAACAGGGTTGAGTAACTCAAAGTTGCTGACCTTCTAGTTCCTACATTTCAACCCTAGTCTGACAAAACAGGGGTCAGCCTAAGTGAGCTGGTTTGGCTTGTCATTGCTATCTTGACACCCACTGTCACACTTCCAAAACAGAACTGTGACACCAACAGATGTTATCTGACTAGATTTTCAGAAAATGTAGCTTAACTAATTTGCAAATAAAGTAGTAGGAAGTTTCAGCTTTCCAACTTCTTTTTCCAAATGCATACGGTTGTCTATAAATGAGATTACTATTTAAAAGTTATGGGTTAATAATTTGGGCTAATACATTTGCAAATTAAGCACCGAGGATGCAAATTATTTCATGTTATATATATGTATGTCTTGATCAGCCAATTTAATATTTTACCAATAGAAAAAAAAAAATAGGAGTTTTTAATCTTTTTCTTCACTCACAAACCTCCATTTTGTATGCAAAAACGGGCATTGGCTTCTTTTGGTAGGGTTACATGGATAACACTACATAGAAAAATTCAATATACGAGCATACTCAAGAGCATTCAGCTAAGTTTTTAAACCCAGACATACTGAAGTTAAAAAACCCCAGAGCGTCATGCAAACTTTATTTTATTCTATTTAAACTATTTTCTTTTCAAATGCTTTCCAGACATTTACACAGCCAGTGGGCTGACCTGAAAAGCAGAAAAATTGTCCCCCCCATTATTCATTTGCACACAGTCAGTTGAATCACTGCTCCCTGTGTAAGCTACCATTGAATTTCAAGTGGTTCCAGGAACTGTATAGAGGAGGACTCCTACATCAGGATGCTAAATTTCATTTTATTGTGCATGATTACTACATGTGTTGTTACTATATAGACATCTGTATGTGATCAATTTTTAAAAGACAACTTGAAGATTCCCAATCCAACAGTTGCAGATACTGGGGAGAATAGGAAGGAAATGGGCCACATGTAGCAGAAGGATAATCTTCTCTCTAAGTACCATCTCCTGTCGAGTAAGACATTTCTGTGGTCTTGCAGCTAAACACACAGAAACAAGTGTTTAGACCAAAGTCAATGGAGTTTTTGTTGTCCTGTAGGTGTGGGAGTTTTTTTGTGATCTCAAGATGCCTGCACCTACATCACCCTTCAGCTAGAACAATCCAGAGGCAAGAGGAAGAAAAGTAGAAAGTTAGCTGGACAGAGAAAAAAATAAAAGATTCACATCTTCCTTTTGTGCAACATTTTTTTAATGACAAAAGACAAAGAAGGATAAGGAACTCTTGCAGCAATGTTACAAGCTGGATGCCTGGAAGCTATTTATACTATTAATACTTTTGATGAGAAGGCAGTTGAGTATTACGTAATTTTTCAATTTATTTAATTTTTATGAGTGATAAAAGACAATATAACAGGAGAAAGAATAAGAAAGCTTCTGCTAAAGCAATAACTTCATTGTTAGGCTGCCAGAGCATTACTCCTGTTGGTGTTTCCAGCCTTCTTGGTCAATCCATTCCCCTTCCTAATGTCCTCTAAGTAACTGTGTATCATGCAGAACTGATCACTACCTTTCACTTTCAAGCTCAAATGAGGCAGACTAGCATGCATTACTTTAGTACTCTGAAGTGGCAAACACTACTTAATCAGAAGCAAACATCTCTCTCTCTAGCCTCCCCACATTCTGGAGATGAGCTGAGCTGCAGTTGAGGCTTCTGGAGCAACTATTACCTGATTCAGCTGCAGTGACTCCTCCTCATGTCCTCATCAATCCTTTGACACCTACTCAAAACTTGTGTGCCTATCGTTAATAGAAAACAAAAAACAACAACAACAACAAAACAAACAAACAAACAAACAAACAAAAAACACAACACAAAAACTAGTATATGCTTTCAAATATGGAAGAACTCTTTCCAATCTGCCCAGGATGCCCTAATCATTATCTGTGTATCAAAGCTGCACTGTTGCTAACAAATAGCTTGACCCAAATAGAGTATATAAAAGTGCCAAGAATAGACATGCCAAAGTATAAAGAATCAAAAAGTAGTTCACACCTTCTGAAAATGCCAAGTTGCTTCTCATCTGGCCCCCAAGAACCTGCTCATTTAGAACAAACTGGCCAGAGGGATGCAGTTAAAGCAATAGCTCTGAACACACGAGCTGTTATCCACCCCCAGGGGTTAACAGCACACAGAATTTCCCTCCCGTGAAAGGCAAAGGAGACAGACAGTTAATCCCTTCACCAGTTCCTCACAGGTGGATCAAAAAGTGTGCTTTTACCCTTGGTGTAGGCTGTCATTGTCTGATCCATTAATACGATTAAAATGACCTTCATGAACCACAGCTATCTATATTACTGCGTCTTATCTAACATTACAGAAGAGGTCAAACATTCAAGTCTACAGAATGGCAGAAGAGATGACCAGAAAGGACATTGCCAGACTGATGAGAATGGAAAAGGCTCTTCCTCATTACAACTGCAACAATAAATAATTCTACAGTGATACACTAATGCTTTTTAGAGAAAACTCTGAGTAACAATAAAGAGGTTTTATCTGTTGTGGGTTTTTTTGGTTTTGTTTTATTTTATAATTAAAATGCTCGGCTGTCACCTCAGCTTTGTTCAGTAGAAAGATGTATTTTTGTGCCTGTTTTATACAGGGCAAAATCCTTCAGGAATACCAACAGTGTTTCAAAGGGCACGGAGGCACTGGGAAGGGGAGGGTTCTTTGTGCCTTCTTTTTTTTGGGGGGGGGGGGGGGGGGGAGGCGCACATGGTGCACAGGAAGCAGGGGACATTGGTTATTTTTACTTACACTTTTACAAAATAACCAGAGAAGTTATGATTCATTGCAAAAAACGCACATGGACAGATTTGTAAAACTTGAGAATGAATCACAAGTCAAGCTGGACAGAGTCTCTCAAAGCTTACAAGAAGCTGATCCACTCTATTTACACATTATTCAGCAATTCCTTACAGAATATTCAGACATGACTAGCACAACTGCAGAGTGGAATTCTTCCTGTAGCCCTAACAGTGTGGCACAGAGGAGGGAAGTTATGAAGCCAATGTCCCACCAGTTTCTCATCCCCAATGCATTTAACAGTGCTTTGTATGATTGTCTTACATATATAGACTATATAGTAATATTCGTGACAGAATTATGCATAGCTATGCAATATGGAAAATATCTTACGTAGATGTTACCATATTAAACACAGAATTCTCTTTTCCATATACTGCATTTTCCAAAGAAAGGCAGAAGATATCCTAGGTCCAAAGATATTCAGCCACAACTTCTACAAGCAGGTTTGAACAGACAGGGAAAGGGGAAGAAATGGTTTTTAGGACAAAGATGCTGTCAATTATTCACACACCTTTATGGCTTCCTGATACGTAGCGAGTGCCTACAAGGAACATGTAGGCATGGCTCAAAATTGGAGCTGCCAACTGCTCTAAAAACATTAAATGTCTCTGGTCCTGGTTGAATACAAGTTGGTAGCATAAATTTTGTTAGGTGTTTTCAGGCAGCACTAGTAGGGACAAAGTGTTTTAGGAAGGTCTTTTGCTTGACCAGGATCCACTGTCCAACTCCAGGAGCATTGTTAATTCCTAGGGAACAACTGGCAACCCCAGGCTCTCAATACATTGCAGACATTTATATAGATATCCCAGTCAAATCAACACATAATCATATACATACACACTTGTTTTGCTCATATACAGGTTTTAGAATCCTCCTTTTCAAGACAATGTTAGCTGTCAACTAGGAATAAGCAGTTGCAGTTGCACTTCCCTACAGATGGTCAATACCTTCATCGGGAACCTTACCTGCACCAACCTTTCCGTTTCCTCAAGAGACAGGATCACTTCCATGTACTACTCCATGTTAAACAAAACACAACACTTACAAAACAAATGCTTTTAGCAGGGCTTACAGAAAAGTTATGTTTACAGCTTTACAGAGTGGCTTCATTGGGAAATCAATAAAGTTGAGCATGATTTATACCATCCTACCCAGAAGCAAAGCTTAATTATTTATATCCATACAGCAATAAAAAGTGCATACATAAAATCATTTAAATACCCACAGAAGCAATTAGTCTCACAAGTGCAAATAAGAACAGCCACCCCAAAAGCCAAACTAATCAAGTGCATGGAATTAACTCAGCAAATAAATGAAAAGGAGCAAGACCACTCCACTAGATCTCTTAGAAACATATCCCAGTCTCTCTATAAACTTGACAAAAAATAAATTAAGGTGGGCCTAACTATTTGGATACAATCTGTTTTAAAATGCCTTTACAAAAATAAAAGTTCTTATTTAGAAAAAAAATATTGTTACTTGCTTTTTCTATAAATGCATGTAGCACCATATTGAACAACTGTTGCTTTCACTTACAGACATCTTAGACAATGGCTATATTAATGACTCAACATAAATTCAGGCAGCATTCAACATGATTGGAGCTTGCTCATACAGCTCTTAAACAAGACTTAGTGCAGAAACTACATTGTGCACCTTTTACCTGATGTGAATATAATTTGTGATTAAGAATAAAAAGGAGACAAAGTACACTTTTGTCTAGGTTTTTCCATCAAGAGCAGTGGGTTATTCTCCTTGTTTGCCTCAATTTCACTGCTGCTGAATTTTAACACTTCTATAGAGTACATAACTACTGTCTATCTCTGCAGCAGAAGTATTTTTAACAGACATCAGGAAAACATTTGTGCTAACAGAAAATTGATTCTTCCCAAGTCTTTAAATAGGAGATTACAATTTCAGTGAAAGGATGTTTCAGTGCTTCTGAACAAAATTTTATTCTGACTTGGAAAACATTCTAAATGTTTCGACTTCAAGCTAAATGAATAAGTTTTCAGTGTTCAAAAATAAAATGAAGGTTTTTATTATCTATTCAAGATATTACTCATTTTTAATGGTAATAGATCATTTCCCATTTCTATTGAGGTAGCTATTTCCACTTCTAAAGAAAGGAATTTTATTTTGTATTCACAACCAGCTACGAGGTCAAAAAAGGACACAGAAGTATGAAAAAAAAATAAAAATCAAGTATTCATGCTTTTAAATTATTATTTACAACAGTTTAATTAAATTAACTAGAAAATTATTTAAGTCAGACTGGCTCTACCTTTGTTTTTAGATAGATTTTCAGAGGCAAAGCTCAAGAGAACAGTCAGTGCAAGCTGGGCAGCAAGGCAATCCCAGAGCAGGTTCTGCTCCAGCGACTACAGAGAGCAGCCACTAGAGGGAAACCAGCACGTTCACTAACCCTGCTCCCGAGACAGTTTTATAGAAAGTACAAACGAATTGCAGTACTCAAAGTGTTGCTTTCCAGAGTCTCACCTGTTGATATGTTTTGCTCTGAAGATGACTGCACCTCTGTAATTAATAAAACAACTCTAGATTTTCAGCGCAGATTCGTCCCCTAAATAGCAAATACCTGTTCACTTTAGGTATATTCATTTAATGGATGCAGTTTACCATCCAAGAAATGAGTCTGTGGCTCAAGAAACATGCAAAACCTTGAAGTCTTACCATAGGACAGAATTTTAAACCAACGATTACAGCAACAATTATGCACAGACCACAGACCACAACAGCAACAGAGATGTAAATAAATCCTATTTTAAGACAGCTTTATATTTTAATAGCTTTCCAGTGATGCAGTGCTAATCAAAGCAAGATGCAGGCATGACAAAACTAGAGATTGAATTCTTCTGATTATTCCTGCGTAGATACAACAGCACAGATGCCAAAAGCAAACAGCTTCTCACTAATACCATCAATGTATCTTACTCAAAACACAGATGGACTGTGCTACCAACAGCTACAAGGTAACTGTATTTTCCTCTATCTGTTTAGTTTCAAATCTCATCATAAATGTTACAAACAAGTGGATTAATCATAACGACAGTGAAAAAAATACACTGGAGATGAGGCTGAGACAATTGAAGTGAGTCACATCAGGTATCACGCAGGCACATATATAACAGCAATAATTTGACTACTTACTGCCCGGACAAGATTCAAACTACTTATCTCTGAGAGGAAGAAACAAAAATCAAAAGTACAGGTCTCTAAACCAAGTACCCCCAAAAGCTCTTTGCTTCTCTTATGTTAGTAAGAAACTACATTAGAGTAGGTTGTAGAAGCCTGTTATCATCCCATTTGGTGAGCCCTGTCATGCTCTAATTGCCTCTATTACTTCATTAGAAGGAATTACTTGAATTTTTGAGTTATCTGATTATTGTTTGAGAGCTTTTTTTTGTCCCTTTGTTTGTTTGTTTTTAAAGTATTATAGCAGCTACTTCTCATCAAAGTCTGAAAGCAAGGAGATTAGAAAGCAAGACAAATCAGTCAACATGTGGCAATACAGTGTCTTATAGTAATTGCAGATACATATGTTTCAGGACCACTTTCCAACAACAGGATAGCATCTTTGTTCTTTCAGAACACAGAAAACAATGGCCAAGAAAGGGACTTCTCTTCCCAAAGACACATTTAACAGTTGAACAGGCAGTTCAGTCAGAGGAAAAACTCAGATCTTTGAAGATACAGTCACAAATATTTCATTAAAAAAAAAAAAAAACAAAAAACAAAAACCAAAAACCAAAGTTCTTTAGGAAATGCTGCACAGTTCTCGTTAATAGCACAGTGTAAGAACAGTGGACAATCCTGCTACCAACACTTCTTTATTCAGATACTGCAGGCAAAAGACCAGCAGCATCATATATTCAGAGGACTAAAATTTCTCTCTCATTTAGGTACCTTTCCTGGTGGCACCCGAGTGCCTGAGGTGCTACAAATGCACACAGAGTTATCTCCATGGTTGCTAGGATTATTACATAAACTAGTTTCAACCTCCCTATAAGAGCATAACAGTCAGTATCACAGAAATTATCTTCCACTATGATTACAAAACCAGCAGGATTCCAGTCTTCTGCAGGGGGTGCAAAACACTGCATACACTCTGCAACGCTCCCTCTATTCTGGTTTGCCACTTTTTTTTTTTTTTTTTGACCTATGGTAACAGATGAGTAGTTTTGTAGTTCTCCTATTCAATATGAGCCAGTATTTATAGGTCTACTGAGAACTCCATGTGTACTGGGAGGAAGAACATCAGATGTATATAACTCATACTAATAACAAATAGGAACAGCAACCAAAATTTGCAGGTGGAGACCTTCTGGTTTCAGGTGTTACTGGTAAACTGTGTGTGTATAACAGGCAATGCACCTTGGTCTGCCTCGCCTGAACTGAGAAACTCTGGTGAGAAGGATGGTAAGTGGCACTTGGAACTACATGCAAGAGTGTTTTGCTTAAGGAGCTATTGATGAAGGATCAAATACTTCTGCAGAGCTGAGGGATCAGTAATGCAGGCTGGAGTGTTCAATGTTAAAGGCATTTAAAAGCTTAACCATCAAGATGTCTTTCACGTGGAACAGAACAGAGCTTAGCTTTTTGAAGAGTCATTGAAATAGGAACACTTAGCACAAGATAGTGACCATGTGGCAACACAGATGACAATATCCTGACTGAAAACCCTCCTGATATTTCATTGGTATGTATTTTAGCTATATAAGGTAAGCCACGTTTTAGTAATGACTATACATTTTCAGGTTACATACCAGATAACAAGTATGACCCATTAAAAACACTTTATCGTAAATTTTCACCTACACAAGGACTACAGACATAAGACAGTCTCTCAAAATGCCCCTTTGTCCTTTCTCTTATCGAGCTGTAAGTTAAAACCTTCCTTTTTGGTTGCCATCCTCTATGCCTTTCATTTATATCTATTCTTTTATATATTTATATAACTCCTAATTCTTCCAGCACACGACAATGCTAATGCATGCTCAGAATAAGGTTGGACAATACTGCAGACCACAGTTGGCGAGGCAGAAACTGAGACAAACTTGCACTGCCCAGAGCATCACAGCAAAAGCTTGGTCCCTCTTTAATAAGTGTTTTCCTTTCCCTTTAGCAAACTTTGCAAATCTGGATAAAACCCAATTGAAATTTGGAAGCCTGCAGTGAATACTGACTTTAAAGATTAAGACACAACCAGCAGAGAAGCAGCTGATTAGAAATCTAGCTGCAACTAATTTGTTTAATGCCGCTTAACCCTTCTATTTCCAGAAACCTCTCAGCAATTCTTTCACAAACTGCCAAAAGCACCAGGACCCTGCTAGCAGGAACCCATCTGAGTCATAGCAACAAGATCTGTATCCACTGATTAAAATCCTCCTCAGGTAATTTAAAGACACCACAGATCTCCAGTCTACTGGTAGCACACAGTGGTTCCTTTTACCTGAACTGAAAAACCCAGATGGTAAGGATGACAAATGGTACTTAGATATCTATGCAAGAGACTCCTTATTAAGCTTAAGGACCTATCAAGGAAGGATCACCTGCTTCTAGAAAGCTGAGGGATCAGCAGTACAGACTGAAGGATAGTTGAGGATTTACAGATAAAGATGACATCTGAGGCAAATATTGAGAACTCCTTTGAAATTCAGATTTTAAAGTCACAGCTTTCGTGTCAGCTAAGGAAAAAATGCCCTCAGAGAAGAAGGGGAAAGGATAATAAAGCTAAGCACACGTGGCTTTAAACACATCCACACCTTTCTGGCCCCAGAGGTCCCAATGACAAACAGTGTCTATTATCCAAAGTGTAGCCATCCCTCTTCTCAAACATGCATCCCAAGTCATCCCGTTTCATATGTATGCCTTCATACAAACTCTGCATATTTCATGTAACATCCACATGTAACTCTTGTGTCACTAAAATTAGTTAGGATTACAGAAAAGAATTAGTTGGAAGGAATCATCCTAAAACTGTGACAGACCAGGAGAAAGAGAAAACAAAGCCAGCAGACCTGTTCCCACCAGGAAATAGACTTATTCCTGGAAAAGGTACCACTAAGTCTTCGGGGATCTCCTTTTCTTGCTCAATACAAGGAAGTTACTGATCACTTTGAAAAGACCAGAGCCCTGACAGCAATGTCAGAGTACGAATACTGAATTAAACACAAGGAAGGAAAGTAGTGACTTCATAGCTCCCAAGATCAACTGATGCCCATGAATGTTCATCAGCCATCTTGGTTACAAGGGTTATCAATTCTTACGCACAACGCTACAAATAGTAGTAGTAGCCTGAATTGTAAAGTTTCTAAAGAAAACAAAAAAAACGATCCAGTTGTATTGGGACTACATATTAGTTGAAGCTGTTCCAGAGACATTAAAGCAATAAGGTTGTTGGACTATCAAACAATAGTATGTGTTGGCCTCTGGCTAAGTTGTAAAAACAGTAGAATTTGATTAATGGCATAAACTGGTCACAAACATCTCTCCAGCAGTTTCATTTCCTGTTGAAAGCTTAGTGACAGGCATACTTTGTTTTCCATTGCAAGTTTGGAGAGACATCATTTTGCTCTGAGAAAATGTTACTTCTGTCTCAATTTTTAGAAGGCGCACACAAGAAAACAACACAAAACTCCCACAGCCTCTATCTCCTTTGCTGGTCGTCTGTTAGTAGTTGTTAAAGGGATGGGTAGATTATGCACATCTCTCTCTCTCTCTCTATATATATATATATATATGTATTTTATTTTTCCCCTCACTACATCTTCATTTCCAGTTGGTGAACAGCTGGCATGTTGCAATGTTGAGAAAACCAATATTACTCTCTTATTTCTATTATTCACAAGAGCACTGTGAGAATTAATGCATGTTTAGAAAGCATTCAGATCCTATGCCGAACAAATGCTGTAACATCACTAACATTTACACAGTATGTACCATCAGTAAATATTTAAAAACTATCGCAGCAGCAGAGTATTTACAGATTCTCTTTAAAATGTGGATCTATAGATTCTAGAATCAGTGCACAGTAAACACCATAGTAACTACAAGTGATCAGCAAGTCCCAGGTGTCAATCAGTTGAAGAAAATGGATTCCCAGTACATAGCACCAGAGTGCTAACGTGGGCCATGACACAGGTGATAGAGACTACTATATAGGGCAAGGCTCTTATGATCTATGCAGTTCCCCTGATTTCAAGGGCAATAAGCACTCCTCCTCAAGGAGGGGGGGTGTTGGGGTTTTTTGTTTTTAAATGAAAAAGAATAAATTACTTTAGAATGATTCATTAAGATCTGCAGTCCCACTGTAGAACCAGTCAGGAAAAACAGATGCTACTGCTTAGCTCATCACACTCCTGAGAACATTAATTATGCAGGAAAGTAAGGGTTTCACTAATTATTCAAGGCAATAGCCAAGCCTCGAGAATGAGAATTACGCCACAGTTCCATTTTGTTTGGTGGTGGTTGTTTTTTTTGGTTTTTTGTTTGTTTGGTGTTTTTGTTTGTGCAGAGTTTGTTTTGTTTTGTTTTTCATGGGTTTTTTTGTTTGTTTGTGGTTGGTCTTTTCGTGTTTTGTTTTTGTTTGTTTGTTTGCTTGTTGGTTTGGGGTTTTTTTGGTTTTGTTTGTTTGGTTGGGTTTTGTTTGGGGGGTGGTTGGGTTTGGTTTCGTTTGTTTGTTTTAATCTGCATTGGTAATGAATTCTTTAGATACTGGTTCCTAAACTACTTCCTCTCACTGGTTTGTAACCTTATATCAACTACAGCTTCCCCAACCAGCAGTCTGAGGAGAAGCTGGATGGCCTGTATGAAACAGAGGGCCAGGAAGCTTTCCCTAGTCAACAGCCTAGTGTTTATCACTGAATGGCCGACAGAGCTTGTAACATGGAAGAATGCTCAGAAAAATACTAATCTGTATGCTTCAGATCCACGTGCTCTTCTCACAGCTTAAGGTCTAATTCTTGCTGACTGGTGACATAGGCCAGGAAAGCACTTCTGGGTCTAGAGGACAACACTGATTTTGACAGAGTCTCTGCTACCCATGTAGCCCATACCAAAAAGCAAAAGGGAAAGAGAAGGAAGCAAGTTTGAATCCAAACCAACCCAGCTGCTCTTTAACAACAAGAACCCCAAACAAGCAAGAGCTCCAGGCCCGTGCTGATCTCTTAATACCTTGTTATTCAAACGCACACACACGACCCCCGCTACCCGTTCCTGCCCGCGTCTCACGCACAGCCCGTGCCCACAGCCCGTGCCCGCAGCCCCGCACCGGCGGCGGCTCCGCTCCGCCTCTGTCGCCCTCTCGCGGCCGCGGAGCGGCTCTGCCGCAGCCTCCGCACCGCGCGGGCACCGGCAGCCCGGGCTGAGCCCGCCCCGCCGCTGCAGAGCGGCACCGCTTCTCCCTCTCTCACTTACGTTGTTGCTGGCGGGGTCGTGGGGAAGAAAGAAACAGGTTAAGTCCTGACGCCTTTTCACCGCAAAAATTAATTAACAGTATCTCAAATTGATAGCAGTTCAATTTTAATAAATGCAGCCTTCATTAAGTCGATGGCAGCTCGATTTTCAGAGATGCTGAATGGGAACTGTAAAGCACATCACTCTGAAAAATCAGACAGAAGGTACCTAAATTCAAAGTCTCAATACATGACAGACCACTACTAAATTTCATCTCCCAGTTTCACAGGAAGCAAAGTGTTTATAAATGTGTCATCTTTCATTCGCTTCCAAGTCCAGTTTAAAAGTTGCTAAGCATTTGTATAATGCAAAGCATGCTTAGTATCAAACAGGTAAATGAAGTTTTACCTATAAACCAAGTGCTTAGTACAAGCTTGCAGGCAACCAGGTCACTTCTAATATCGCTAAACATCACTGTAGTAATTTCAAGCAGGCAGAGAGTAATTTAATTCCAAGTGATCACAGTATTTCTAATTTCTCATTCAACATCAGCAGCAACAAAAAGCAAAACAGCTTCTAGTTTTATACCAATGCTGACTGTTAATGATGTGTCAAATGCAGGCACACGGTTTCATGCAAAGACCAATAAAAAGACTATTTGTATCAGAACACCAATCTAGGACAACCATCTGGATCAGCAAATTTAGTCTTTTATATCTATAGCCAACTACGCAATAGACACATAGTCAAAAATGATGCACAAAACATCTGCTCGCACCAACAGATAAAGAAATACCCCTTCGGTATATAAACAAATGGAATGTAAAAATGCACCTTTTCTGTGAGTTTCCTCTTCTATAAGCCACATCTTATTATCTACTGAAGAATACTTGCTGGCAGCAGATAATAGCATGTATATTGGATTATGATATTCAGGTGAGTCTTTGTACTATACGCAAACACATGGGTGCGGAACAAGGATTGAACCAAAGAGGTGCTGCCATAGTACAGATGATATTTAGCATCTGAGGAATACAAAGAACTAGAGGTATTTTTGGTTCAATGAACAAAGTGGAAACATCAGAGGAAGGAAAAGAAGATCACTTCAGACCAACACAAAAATGTCCTTGTTTTTTTGGACCAAAAATTGCCCCTGCCCCCTCCCCCTCAAAACAAACCAGATATGGTTCAGCATAGAGGTTTTGAATTCAAAGCTGAAAAGGGCTGAAAGTACTCTGTCAATTCCTTCTTTGCTGTGGTATTCAATGGCAAGGTCTGCCCTCAGGTCTTCAAAACTTCTGACATATATACAATTCATGGGACCACAAAGGCTGCATTCAAAGGTACTGAGGCAGCCAGCTACCGACAATGCAACAACACCTTCAATCACCTTTGAAAGGCTGCAGTCGCAGAAGGAGGGCCAAAGGGACAAAATTAAAAAAAAAAAAAAAAAAAAGAAAAGTAGAAATAAGCTCTAGAGACCCTTTTCCAACCTAAATAATTCTATGAAAATATTTTGTTTCACTAGTGACCAGAAGTTTTTGTTTTTACTGACTGGGAAAGGAGGTAACTTTAGAATAAATTAAATGCTGAGACATTGTTAGAAATGAAAAGTCAACATTTTTATATTAAATGTGATAATATTTTTATGTTCGCTATTTCCTTTTTCATGAACACGTGCCAAGTTCAAACTAAATTCTCAGATAGATGCAGTCAACATAAATCTGCACTTTCCAGCTAATAAACTGTTCAAATGAAGACACTTAATCTAGTTCTACTCGGCAGCTGCTTTCAGCAATGCTACTGCTGAAAAAATACAAAATATTTTGAGAAAAACCTCTATTCAGAGAAACTGCATATAAACTTAACTACTTCAGGCAAAGTCTATGGACTATCATCCCAAATTACCAATATCTATTTAGCTCATCTACCAACCAACATATATTAAAATATTCTTAGCATCAGACATCAAAACCACCAACCACATATCTGCACCATCACCCAGGGAAACTGGTCCTGATCAGGTCTACGAGCTTCACCTGACCCAGAGCTCTGCTGTACAACAAGCAGTGATTTTCTGCAACATTTCTCCATAAGTCCCCATACAAAGAAAAACAGGCTGCATTTCCACTGCGTCTGACCTGACAGATTTCCTCTGACCGAAAGCACGATGACACATTTCTCCTGTATTTCTCTCACCCTGAGCAAATATTGGGAACTACTTATTAAGTCAAATTGCAAGACTGTGCAGGGAAATGCCTAAACCTCCTTACAAAGGCTTTGTCTGTGCCAGTTTACAATTTCCTTCTTGACAGTTTCAACCTCCTTATTAACATGGTAAAATTTGTACATATGACCACAGCTAGTACAGGAGGAATTTATTTTGTTATACTCAGAGTTTACGTCCACTTAAGGAAAGATTAATTTTTCTGGCTGCGAGATTGACACTAATGCTACACAATCACTTCTCTGGCATTAGGGAAGAGCCCCTACTACACCTGTGCTTTTATATTCAGTTAACATTCATTTTCATGAGGCCAAGAACTACAGCTAAAACTAACTCTCTGAACAGGTCTAGTACCTTTTGTCATTGGTATTTGGGGTGAAATTGTAGCACAAGGCTGGGTTCACTCTGGCTTTTGTTACTACAAAGACAGTTTCTGCATTCTGTCACTCTGAAGGAAATATGTGCGTGTGAAGGCATGGTAAGGAGATGCAAAGTAGGAAGAAAGTTTTCCAGATGTTGTTTCTCTACCACCCCCTCCTTCTCCTCCTCCTGTATTTGCATTTTATCTTATGGGCAACACACTGGATGTGCAACAGAATCACAACTGGTCAGGATATAGTGAATAGTCCCACCATGCATTCTATGTCATTCATAAATGACAAGGACCCAAGTGGTAAAGCATCTCAGCAAATGACTGCATTTTGGCAAGGCTCAGAGAGGCTTCAATTCCATTATTCACCTTTTTTTAAAAATGGAAATATTTGTCAGTAATATACGTATTTATAACAACTTAGATATCCATTAAGCTTAATCATAAAGCATGTTAAGATGCAAAAACAGTTCAAGAATTTCTTGGAAAGCAATGCAGACAATAACTAGGACATAGGAATACTCTGGAAATGTAGGCATAAGAATCTTCCATTCACTGCTAATTTCTGTCATGTCCAATGACACTGAGCGAGTCCTAGACAGAACATGAATTAGCTGGACATTAGCCACTTGAACAGCTAAAACAGCATCATAACTATAGTCTATACTGATAGGACATTAATCATGATGAATTATTTTCCAATGTAATAATTATCAGAAACTATCAGTTACTTTGTCTCTTCAAAATTCTTTCAGAATTTTCTCTCCACTTTCTCCAGTCACCTATCCCTTCAAAATAATTCAACACATCAAATAATAAGAAGAGAAAAAAAAATATTTCTAAAGGCTCAGAGGGAAAACCTCAACATTACAGACAGACTGCATGAGCCCTTGGGAACATTCAAAATACATTCAAACTTGCAAAACTCAAACACACTAAGTTAGTTCCAGCTGACGCCTTACACTATCCTGTCACTACAGATACATAACAGAGATAAGACGTGACCTCAAAGAGCTTTACATTTAAATAGTCATAGACTGAGAGGCATTTCTCTTTTTCTTATAGAGCCATTACAGAACAGAGAGGTAGAGGAGTCTGAAGTCCCAACAGTCATATTGCTCACAATATAACAGGTTAATAGGCTTTTCCTATGTTACAGCAACATTTAGAGACTTCTTGCAAAATATTACGCCTCTCTGTAATGGATGTTTAACAAAAGTAAATGGCTGTTTATCACTTTGAGCATGAGTCGTTTATTTCTCTAGTGCCATCAGTGTTACTTTTCCCCACAGATGATGGCTGGTAATATCAAGGTATGGTTAGGAGTCATAGCAAAGAAATAACTTTTGAATATATTGGCAGGTTCTGGTCCATTCTTCAGAGTTGACTGACCTGAATTAGTTCTTAGCTTCGCCTCTAGTACCTGACAGTCAGTGGGTAAAACAGGGAGTAATCTGTGCTTCTAAAATGGTTTCTCACATTGTATCCATGTTGCTTTCAGTTCTATGTGTTATGCCTCTGACTTTTCCCCAGCAAGATTCAGGAAGAATCACAAGTTTTACCATGCTAAGAAAACATGACCAGGAAAACAACTACCAGCAAACCTGCTAACATAAGGTCAGCACATACATGCAACTGTGGGGAGGCCGTGTAGGTCTGAAAGAGCCAGTTTGTCCTCAGCTTGCATTTTGCTGGAATTAAATTAATCCCAGCTATAGTATCTTTGTGATCCATGAGTATCAATCTTGTCAGGAAGGAGAAAACTGCCTAGGGACCCTAGCAACATACAGGAAAAACTGTATAGGAAAGTAATCACAAGAATTGCCTACTCCAAAAGCAACACAAGTGAGCTGGGGGCAAATATGACCCAACATACCTGATGCTCCCCAGTTTCCAGTTCTTCTCATTAAGCCTTCTTCACACCTTAACTAGAGCTCTCATCAGGCAGCCAGACTTGTATCAGACTCTATAGACAATGGAAGCTCTTCCAGACAAAAATTACAAGTAATGGCTCAGCAGTGAACACAGCCCCAACATCTTGTATACACGAACAATTTAAGAATTCACAAGGGGGGAAAAGTCTATGTACAATATTAACTTGTATTTGAACTTCCTAATCAGGTAGAAAATTAAAAGCCTTCTGCTATCCTATCCAAAGCCTTTCATCTCCAACAGGAGGAAAGATTGCACACAGAGGAGGTTATGCAAGATAGATCCACTAATCAAAAGTGCTCAGAAATGTATGGTATAATGTGGAGAAAGAACACAAAATGAAACTCCAATTGCCAAGAAGATCCTGTGTCCCCCAGATCTCTTGCATTCAAGCCCAAAAATACAATCTTTGGCACCTACGCTGTGATCAGCTGCCACAAAGTCCCAAAGAAAGAGATACAATCTTAAAGAGCCAGGAAGTAACACCTGCAGATGTTTTAGGACTACATACTCAAATACACTTTTGAAAGTAAATGGGAGATAGAGCTGGTAATGGTATTTAAGTGACGTGCTCTTTTTTTGTTAGAAAAATAACAAGATGAAGCATCTTAATTATACCAAATGGTATTGCTATGAAGTTCACACTGCAGTTCTGCAACCTGGAGGTGCTGCTGATGTGAGTTACAGTTGAAGTGACCCAGAGCAAATAGAAAGGCTTCAACCTTTTGACATTGGTGATTTTTTTTTGTCTGAACTAATAAGTTGCAAGCTGAAGAAAAAGTTTGGAAGAGCCAACTCTATTCATTAAGACAGTGTTTTTCCTTCATCCAGCCTGCCCAGCTTGCTAAGACTCAAGCAAATCCCCTTTGCTCAGCACCTGATTTTGTCAGGATACAAGACTGAAAGCTGCTTCTACCCACTACACCAACACAATGTCAAGGTTTAGATAAAACCCAGAGAGTACAGTCAAAACTAGTATACTAAATTGATGTAATAGTGATGCTTTGAATTAAAATGAGTTTTATCTGAAGAAATTCATTCAAGTACAGCAAGTAATTCTGACAAAACTGAGGCATATGGTCAGGTATTATTGTCCACAGTTCACATAAACTAAATATACTTATCAATGTATTATTTGTGGATTTAATAAAATCACTGATAAAGAAAAATGCTTGCAATATGGAATGACTGCTTGACTTGTCCAAAAGTGTCTATACAGGGAAAGAGTTGCAAAGATTATCAATGTCTACTCTTGCCAGAATTCACAACTCATTTTCAGTATTCATAATAAACAAGGCACAAAAATTACCAAATGTAATATTATTTCCTCATTTATGGTTTAAATGACAGTTTCAATGAGCTTCTGATTTGCAGATCTAAAAAGGGCTGAAAAGCATACCTTCACTGAAATAACCAAAGACTAACCCTTGAATTTTTCTTTTGTTTCAAGCCCTTTTCTTCTGATGACTTCACCTCTATGTAATACTTTCTCATACTTCTGTCATGTGTGCCCTAGCAATGTTGCATGACTTTAAAAAAAAAAAAAAAGCATGCCTATGCTATATTTAATCCCAACATACATGACAGCATTAACATGTCTTATTACCATGGACTTCCTCACAGAACAGCCAAAGCGCACAGCTTCCAAAAGCCTTGATTCTAGTACTGTCTATGACTGCTAACCCCATTTCAAGACATTCTCCTTGATAGCTCCCAGCATCTTTCTATCATTTTTATATGATGTTTGCATCTGGTTCTCTTAATTTAATCTTTTACTTTGCTATTATGTCTTGCTTTGATTAGATTTTATTATTTTATTTTAATATTAATAGCAAGGTACTTATGTAACTGTTGTATAAATGTGATGGGTTCTTGAAAAAGCAAAACTGCATTAATTTTACTGGAGCTGCAAGGCATGTTCTCTCAGCTGCTTATCTCCAATGCCACAGGTGATCATCTGAATGCTGTGGAAGATTGTGCCTGCAAGGCTCTGTCACTTCTCGCCAAGCTCCCTGCATATAGCACTTGATCTTTAACACCATAGTGTCTAACGGTAAGGTTGTCAAAACAGAAATTTTGTATAGGTCTTTAAGCTGTCAAATAGGCTTATGATAACATAAGGGTATTCATCTCAAGTCAGTGAGATCTTTAGTAATATTGAAAACTTCATTGGACAAGGCCCTGCAAACTAACCTAATCAAACCTATTTTGCATAACATCCCAGACATCTCAGGATATCCCTTCCAAGCTAAATTATTCATAATTCTCTTATCTTGTCTCTTGGAAAACCTAGCACTACTAGTTCTGCCTATGGTGCTTGGCCTGGTTAGCACACCTCCCAAAGACTCAGATGCTGATTTTTTTTTTTTTTTTTTTTTTCCCCTAAAGTACAGATAACCTGGGAGAGAGCTGGAAATCAAGAGATACACAAGAAGTTCCAGATGGGCAGGTAAAAGATGAGAACACATAATGCAATAGAAATTGGTGTATAATAACTTCTTAAAGTAGAGGAGAGCATGCTCACATCAAGAACAATAAGGAAACAATAAGGATAGGCTTTGAAGTAGAAAGAGAAACAAAACAGGTGACAGAAAAGAAAGACTACACCATTTGAAAAGACCCTTGGGAATAAATCACCTTAAGAAATAACTAAAAATAAATTCTTTGCTAGATACATAGTCCAAAAATGATATTTGAAGAGGATAAAAAAAAAAAGTAACAAAACCAACCAAACAAACCAACACCGCAGAGGCAGGAAATTATTTTTTTGAAGCAAAAAGCTGAGAAAGATCAACAAATGCAGACCTTCAGGTTGAAAATAGCATTTGCAAGTGACCTCCTGCTTTTCTTCAGAGGAAAATAATGTTACAGAGTACACAACAACAACAACAACAAAAAAAAGGATAGCAAGCGGCATCCTGGGCATTTCTTGGCAGCTCCACAAAACACAGCTGAACCTTCAATCAGCTCTCAGATTCAAGTACTGCCCTTCTGTTCACATAACATGTACAAGCCAAGTCACTGTAACCTTGTCACGTGTACAACCGCAGCCAAAGAACAACCAAATGATCAGAAATGTGCGTTACTGCAAACATGTATATATTTTTATCGGAGTGAGCAGTGAAAGAGAAGGGTGTACAGAGAAGACTAACTTGCAGATATAATCCTATATTAACTGCTGAATCTAACTTCTCATGCAGGGACTTCTATACTTCGGTTTTTATGTGAAGATTGTACATGGGCTTACTTGTATTCCTCCTAGGCACACACTTAAAAGCAAAGCAACTGCAGTTTTTCCTGGGAAGGTCACTTCTTTTTACTCCAGCCACAAAAGTGCCAGATTTAAAGACCCTTAAATTACCAAGAAGTCTAGTTTGTAACACTGCAGAACCATGCCACTAAAAATAGAATTCAGTAAAATTCTAGAATAGTTTCTAAAATATAGGAAAGACTAGGGTGTCTTGATTTTCCTAAAGCAAATAAGCATGCAAAACTTTCTCTACAAATTAGATAGTTATGAATCCATCTTCTGCACTCCATAGGCAGAATACAAGACATTTCACTGAACCGTCCTGAAATGCAGTATGTCTATTCACAGCAGGCTATGCCTCTTTGCAGCAGGCTAAGTGGAAATCCCACATTGGAATTGGAATCAAGCTCTGAGTAATTTCAATGGAGTGGCATCCAGGATTAATTAGGCTCATTAACTGTCTTATAAAGATGAAGTGACACAACAACTCCAGTCACTGTAGCGCAATGCCCCAAAGAAGCAAGCAGGAAATGTCTTGCCCAGAAGTCCCCATCTGACCTGTTACCAGTGTCCATTGCAGATTCTACTGACTTCTCTAAAGCAAAGGTAGATGTGCTGATTACTTGGACCACAAAGATATACAATATATGTAATAATTTTTATTGCATAATATTGCATTTATCTTGGCAAAATAGCAATGAATTCATCATAATCCACTATTGACGCTTTTATTTTTTATATTTGGCATGTGGAAACTATACTGAATGAACCTTCTGAAAGACAGTGGACCCACCACAACACAGATAAATTATGCAGAACAGGCGGCATGCTTGCTTGCTTAATTTACTTCACTGACAATATGTTCAAAGGCTTCATTCAGAGTACTGAGTTATTATACATAGAGCTAAAATAATAACAATGTAAACTGGATTGCACTTTAGGAAACAAAAATAAATAATAGGCCATGGGACCACTACAAAATTACCATAAAACTTACAATCACATTGAAATTAACTGGTGAACTGCTACCATATTATTGAAAAGGAGTTACAATATCATGGTGCTTGAAATTTAACATATAAGCTAATTTAATGAAAAGCTTCTAAGTCAGTCAAACACCTTGGGAGTGTCAGGAAGTTGCCTGACAGTAACTAGTCCCCTTGTAAACTCTGCACGATTTAGTTTCTCTGAAAAGACGACAAAAAAAAATCTAGCATATCAAAACAGTGCTGGCATTTAAGGTGGAAACAGTCTTCATCCTTTCTCCTGGTTTGTCACACACTAAACCAGTGCTGTCACCTGGTCCTGCTTAGCACAGCTCTGTTTGGGACAATATACTTCCAACCACTTTGCACTAAAGTGGATTCTCTCATAAGGGAATTCTTTACATCCTATAAAAGCAATAGCAAAATGCAAATACACCTGGTTTATTGTTGGCTATACTAATGCTCAACTATAGTAAGCAATACAATGTTCCTTAAAGCCTCCAAATGATAAAACTGAAGGTAGAACTAGGCTCAAAGTAATTAAAATGTGATACTGGTTCTCCATTGAAGTGAAATGCCTTGAAAAAGAATAGATACCAGAAAAGTGCTCTCAGCTTCCTGAAAAATTCTGCCATTTTAAGTTATAACTTCAGCTAAGATCTTGCATTTTGAGATGGTAGGTAGCCTTTCTTTTAACTACCCATCATATTCACCTGCATATGCTCTCATCCAACCAACAGGACTTGAAGTAAAATCTGATTACAATAAAGATGCTCCTGTAGAGGTCAGGGTTTTAATCTTAGCATCCTCACCATGACCTTGATTTTAGACTTACATTTGAAAGACTTCAGTGTCTGATTAAAAAAAAAAGACCAGAAGCAGTTGTCTTTTGTTTCCTGCTGACACAAGTGACTCAACTGATGATCACACAGATAATTCCAAGTGAATTCTACTCTACATGTGACTGTACAATAGTGAAATACATACATACCTGTGTAGTTTGTAATTCTGGAAATAATTTCAAAATAAGACTTGTGTAGTTTACAAGGCTGACTAGTCCTGATCCAAAAATTTATGAGTTTTGGGAAGAGATGAGGATAAAATATGAGAACAAATCCTGAAGTCCATAAGTACTAAAGTAAATGCATTTGGTCTGCAAGTTTTACCATTACCTTATGGTGAAGTAATGTGTCTTCATGAGAAAATCTGGAGAAGAAAGTTTTAAAATGGGAAAAACCACAGACTACTAAATCAAAAACCACTGATCACTGACACTGTGGTACACAAATCCCTACAACTATCAATGTCTGTTTCACATCCTTACAGCAACTTTTTTGCTCTGCATATGCAGTTTAGGAACACACAACACAGTATTATACCTCTATAAAACTTTATTCAAAAACACTGCTGATTTGGCCAGCTTAAGGAAGGATTTTACAAGATTGTTTTTCTTTCCACCAAACCAGTGCTTCTGGCATCAAGGCTTATATTTAAGTATTTTGTGCCTTTGAAAAGTATGGTGGAAGTAATCGTTAGCAATTACGTATTTATTCCCACAGACACTGAAAATACAAATGTTCTTTACTATTCTACCCAGTCCATAGCAGAAGGCAGGGGAGGGAAGATCACTCTAGCAGGCAGAGCCTTACCTGCAAGACAAGGCAGTGGTATCTCATAAGGTAACACAAATATAAGACAGTAAAAGCTGTTTATGAGCTCCCCACACAGGTGGCAAAATATTGGGTTAAATTTATCTACTTTTATTAGACAGACAGAAATAATCTATGAATACCAGTCTTTTAACCAAACATAAACTTTTGAAAAATTCAGTAAGGAGTTGATTTCCCAGTCCCTCTGACCACACTTTGGCAAGATTAGAGAAAACAAGACTTTCTCTCTCTTGGGTTCTGCCAACTCTTACTTAAGAAGAGATAAAACAGTGCAATTACATCACCTGGGGGGGAGAGGGGAGGGGAAAAAAAAGGAAAAAAAAAAAAAAAGAAGAAAGAAGCCCTGCCTGATGCTCACTCTAATCTCTTTTATTACACACTGTCATCCCCTTACAACCATTTACACCACCAGATTTTCCACACTCTCCTCTTAGCCCTCAGGACATGTGTTGTGGCATTCTTCTCTGCCGCACTTGGGGTAGCAATTATGTGACAGATTTCACTCATAGGAACAGTCGGGTGGAAGGGAATGCACAGGTAAATGAGCCTAGTCAAATAATTGCAAACATCCACGCAACTGCTATCTAGTTAAGTAGTCCAAAGTACATGCTCCAGTAAGACCCACATACCCTGTCTCAAACATTTCCCTATATCCTGTAATAATTAAAGACTTCCTGTAAAGCTCTTCTGGTCTTCTCTTTTATAGCAATCTTGCAATACAACTGCTAAACATTGGCTCTTCTAGGTCTTGCACTTTATAATCTACCTGGTACAGAACTGCATCCAGAATGGACTACAATATTGTATTGCAGATGCTAAAATGCTCAAGAAAACTATAAAAAGGAGTTATTACTTCTCCACACTGCAACCGAATGTTTTTCTGTGGAGCTCCAAATGCAAAAGGACAGCCACACTGTAATGGAAACTCAAACTTAATGTTTTTGCCACTTGCATGACAGTATTCCTTTCAGGACTTGAAGGGAACTGTCTCACCAAAGAAAATTACCAGTAGAAAGAGACATCTCTGAAAGAGAGGCACTAGAGATGAAAAAAAGAGAAAAAAAAAATCACAAACAGTTTACCAAAGGGATCTGCTTCATACTCACACCTTTGGCCACGATAGTCCTTCACAGCAGGTGCTTCATTACATGCAGTGCCTCGTAAGTCAATATAGTTGAAGAGCCTGAGCAACACAAATCTCTAAGTTTCACACAACTCTCCATATAACTCCCAGGTTTGCTCTTTGAGAGCTCTCTAGCACTTCATCCTGCAAAGCTCATTTACCTGTCAGCCTACTCATCCCTGGAATTCTCATGAGACTTCTGTGATAAAAAGCAACACATTCAGCTGCACGCTGAGCACATATCCAGTCCTCAGGGACTCTGAATGCATCCCAAGCTTCATAATCAGATATAAATTCCTCTCTCCATGATACCTAGGAACACAATGCCTTTGATACTAATTGCATTTTTTTGGGAAGGAAAAAAAGAAGGATGGTTTGAGCTAAACCAGTGGTACAGTATCTGAAAAATGACCATAGCCTTAGAAACAGAGAAACAAGCAAAGAAACCCGAGTTAATAACAGTACTCAGCTGTCAGAAAGAGATGAGAACGAGAGGTAGTTAATGCCATAACTGCTAGTTTGGGGCTGTAGCTGCCCAACTTGATCAGTTCAAATGACTGACTGCAAGGTGAAAAACTGATTAAAAGATCATTTAAGTGAAGCATTTATGGTGATATTGGAGAAGAACCATTCTAGATGCCTTCGAAGCACAGACAGTGAATACTATGTAACTATTACCCTTCAGTGTAAGAGATTTAAGAACCTCAAGTCACAACTGTAGTTAATAACAGTTTTCAGATAAAATGTACAACATAAATTTATCTCTAAACTTTATGGGAAAATGAGAATGAATGTAAGAATCTCAGAGCAATTATAAACAAAGGCAAACCCCGATAAATTACCACCCCCTTCCTACAGGTGAAGAAATGAGAGTCCCAGGAGAAAAGCCCTTGGGGAAGGGAAGAGGGGGATAACCAAGGCCACTCTGCAGGTTTGGTGCTCTGCTGGAAAGGGAATGCAGTTCTACAAGCTCCCAGTTTCCCTTTTTAAACACAAGAAGTTATTACATAAATAACTTTATTATATAGCATATAAGGTGGGGGAATGGAGTCTAACAATTCTATACTCCTGCTGTGTTTTTGTTGTGTTTGGGTTTTTGTTGTTGTTTTGGGGTTTATTCTAAACTTCTTACAGCAACAAAGCCACTATTCCAATCATTCAGTGCTTAAAGGGACTATCAATGACACCAAAATTGACCTAAAAAATGTCAGAGCTTTGAAGGCTTAAAGCCAAAACTATTTTGGAGTAAAATGTAAGTGAAGGGAAGAGCTCTAAATATTAGCTATTTCCTTCCCAAAAGGATGAAGTCTTTATTCCTAACAATTTTATTGTTTGCTTGATAATAATAGATTATAAATTTGATCCTTGGAGATTGATTTTATTTGTATGTTTAACACACAATCCCACCAGTCCTTGGATCGCCATCCTTTGAAAAGAGTATTCCACCACTCATTCAGTGTGCATAACCTCTTCAGGGAGAGAGAATACAGCAGGGAGATATCAAAAATGTTTTACTTTGGGAAAGGGAGCATGACAAGATAAAAATACACCCTTGAAGAAACATGGGCTAATTTTACATGGTGCTTCCTTGGGTGAATATCCAAAAAAAAATCTCCTTTGCTTGCCCATGAGTTAGCTTAGTTCTAGGTGGTCAGGCTGCCCACATTATATTGCAAGGGCCACATTGATGGAGCAGAGCATGGAAATGGTTCCATTAACTCCTCAATGCAGAACAACAAAGAGGGCATTAAAATAAGCCTCTTGCTGGTACACCCATCTCAGTACTGCCCCCCTTAAAGCCACATCTGTGAATCCTCTCGGCTGGATTCTTGGATTGATTTTTAGCGCCTCATAATGGAATCTGCTGGTCACAGCTGGGAAATGAGATGGGCAGCGACACTGAAGGGACAGAAGTCCTCTGACCCTGTGTGATCTGGTTTGTCTCTTATTACAGTCATATGCTGCTTTACCTGGAGATCTGCTGCAAGAAAAGCTATCCAGTTATCTTCGCTTTTTAGATATGTGGAAACAGAGTTTGTGACAAGAACATACTAAGCAGCTTCTCAAGCCTGTCTGGCCTCGTAACTGGCCAGAATTTCCAGCTTGCACAAAGCCTTCCACAGCAAGGAAAAGTAAATGCACGCAGATGCCCCTTAACAGCACTGCTTTTACCCTGTGGTTTATTGTATTGTGCAAGAAGGCCCATGCAGACCTACAGTTTAAATAGATTTTTCACATCAAACCCACTGTAGCAGCATTAGAGCTAAGATGAAAATTTTGATAGTAACTACGGTGAACAATAACTACACTAAAGACCCCCTAGAAGGTTTACCCAAAATTATTGTGCTTTTAACTGGCAGCATCGCCCAAGTCTAAGAGCTGTAGACTCTTTGGAGTGGCTGGAAAAATGGAAATGTAATAGGTATCAGAAGCAATTAGCAAGTATATTGTCCTAGTTATTTTAGAGTTAAGAGTATCACACAGGACTCTTAGAAAACTACTAAAAAAAAAAACAACAACAACAAAAAAAAAAAAAAAAACAAAAAAAAAAAACAAAAAAAACCCACCATGAATAAGAGGCATGGGATAAATGAAAATAAAGTTTGTCCTGGAAGACAACTAAGCTACATTTCCTTTAAATGCAGTCTACCAGAAAGCAAAACACATAGCAGACTACAGAACTTTGCAAAGCATTCACCAACTGTGTGTCAACAGTTTGTCTAAACAGAGAAGCAAATACTGAACAAATCTTTAAACTTCTGAAGATCCAAGATGCAGAAAAATTCTAATGCCTATGTCTACTGTAGTTTAGAGAAAGTAGAGCTTCATTGGAGACTTCTACAGCCTCTAGAAACAAAATAACATTTTGTAGGAACAAGAGGAAGAAGCCAAATGAAATTACCCAGTCCTGTACCACAGATAAGAGACCAATTTTCTTTCAGTCACTCCTCAGCTTACTTGCAAGTGTCTCAGATGCCAGAGCAACTCCCCAATTCACCACTGAGGCTGAGACACTGGAGAGACTATTCACAAATAATCTAACAGCCTTCAATACTGGAACAAGTTAATCATCCTTATTGTGTCTTTAACTTCTTCCTGTTCACAGAATTACAATAATGATAATAGAATGTAGCATTGTCAAGATTACTGTTGTGCTGCTTAAGGACCCAGAAGTTGTTAACATCTACGGAGGTAAGATTACTAACAGATTTTATTTAAATTGCAAAACATAAGCAGTAGAAACATTTCAAAAATATTACACATTTGCTTCATGTTTAACAGTTATTGTATTTTGGCTGTTCTGTAAATAATGATTTCAGGTACTCGCAATGTGATTTGAACAAAACAAGAAAAACAGTATTTTGTTCAAATAAGAAAAAATATTTTTCAACTTTGAGTACCGTTACAATAATTACCATTAATCATTCTAGACTTGCTTCACAAATACTATGAAATAATAATAAAACGACCCCAAAATATCTGTATTGGCAGCAAGTTTCCCATTCGTAGCATTATCCTTCAAAACGTTCTCAACACATACAAGACAGTCAACAGTTAAAGCTAAAGTCACGAATAATTTGGGATCAACTCCTGTTCTATTTTAAGGCTGTTTATGCAGTTTAACTTCTTACATATACAACTTTCATTTCACAGTAGGAAAACTGGAAAAAAAAAAATCCTGGACTGAAGAATTCACAAATATGTTCAGAAGGATACAATATTCTGTGAAATAAGAATTGAAGTAGACGTATTATAGTAAGCAGCAGCTTGAATATATGGGTAAAGTTCTGCCTTTCTTACTATCTGGCTATGAGCACCTTCAAAGGCTGACTAGTAAGCATTGTAGGCAACACAGAGCTGGTTGAAAGCATACTTGAGGTAAATTGTGCCTATAAGATAAAAGCCATCTGTGAATCTCCCTAAAAATGGTCTCTTTAATTCAATATTTTTGAAATGAAGTTCAGAGACAATGTCACTGCTGCTTTACATTTCCAAAGGCGTCACTGCAAATGAGGCATCTTCTCCTCTGCTATAGGAGGGCATGACTGGCGTGAGTCTCTTCCAGGCTACTTGCATCCACAACATCAAGTTACAAATCACTCTCTGTACACATCTAAGATGCTTAGTCCAGTTGAGGCATACAGGACACATTATCCTTTCGATCTATAGTCTTCAAGAAACATACTAAAAATTCTAGAAAATGCATGTATTAAGGAAAACCCACAACCTCTAACAATCTTTATTTAATAATTATTTATATGTTTTACTTCTTGAGAGACGGGTTCTTCCATGTCAAAAACGTGCCAACCACAAACAGCCTACTAAGATCTGTATATTCACCTCAGGGACTTTATGAGTCAACTGTGGCAATGGACAGCATTTGTTAATCTGAGCTGTACTTTCCCTGCAGTTTGTTCCTGTTATTAAAACAAGAAGCTACTTGCATACATATGACAAATAGATTTCCTGAGCGCCAACAATTACAATACCCTGTCTCAAGTATACATTCAAGAACTGAGGTTAAAAGTTTTTCCCAAAATGCATTGAATTTATCTTTCCATATTCCTCAAAAGACTAAGAAAAGCAGATCCCATATGATCCTTCCACAGCAACAAAAGGTCATCAGAGCATGTCAGAAACTCCTTTCAGACACAAATACATTCACCATCTCTCAGGGTCAAAATTAGACAAGCTCTGTCACCACAAATCCACATTCCCATCACAACTTCAGGTCACATCGCAGAACAGTATTTTTTTTTTTAATCACCACATTTGGAAATCTTAACCAAGAAAGGATGTGAGCTTTCTTTATCAAAGAGGTTCTTCTCTAAACATCAGCAGGTACTTCTAAAAAAGCATTCAGAAGCACACAATTAGTTATAGAAGGAGTATGCTCACCATCTAATGGTTTTCTAATCCAGTGTGTCTGATTGTCTGGCTTCAGGTGAATTATCGAGTACCAATCTCCTTCAAAATCTAGGATTATCTGATGCATCAACTGTGACATACCTGATAGAGTGAAACAATAACATTTCATTTTTTTTCTTCTCAAAGTTACCCTGATGTAGTGCTATTATTGCTTCTACTTTGACAGCTCACATTTAAGTCTGACCTGTTGGGTGGAAATATTTGAAATACAGTTTTTCCTGAGGAAAAGTTTTCAAATGTCAGTTCACAGAACTGATGTACCCGAGGTTGAAATGTTTTGTTTAGAACATGTTTAAATGTTGATTGATCAAAGTAGGGATCACTGAGATATAGCAGAAAATAGCAATGTGCAGCTCCTATCAATAAATTAGCATGAATGACTTTCAAAAAAAACCAGTCAGAATTTGTTGCCATTGGCTTCACCTTTTGCTTAAAAAGTTATGCAATTAGAGGGAGAGAAGTTAGAGGCAATTTTTGCAAGTGTTCATCACTCACACAGAATCACAGAATGTTAGGGATTAGAAGGGACCTCTGCCATGATTCTGTTAAAAAAAAAAAAAAAAAAAAAGAAGACACACAACCACTTCTCTGCTTAATTCCTGTCTACCAGTGAAATATATAATGATAGGGAAAAGGAAAAGCAACTTTTTTTTCCATTAACAGTTTGCAATTTTCCTCACAATATAAAGCAGATGGATTATCCTAACAGTTCGACAGTCTAAGTGAACTTTTTAAAACATCTTCAGTTGCTCACTACTTATGAATAAGTGAAAAGTTTTATAACCTCTTTCTTGATGAAAATTAGCTTCCACACAAGTCTTTTGTTTAAATCTGTACTTTAATAAAGAAAATCTTCCTACTTCCTGATGGGACACAAGCTACTGAATTTTCAAGCCTCACATCCTTCTTCTATGATGAGAATGATAACTTGTGTTATCGCTAAATACTAGACCTTTTGAGCCAAATTTGGAGGAGGTAGACCTACCACTTCTTTCTTCCTACTTTATAAATACAGATTTCAGCTACATTTGACCATCTGCCCACTGAGCTAACATCACCTCTAGGAACAGCAACTCAAGACTGTGCTGTGTCCCATTCCAGTGCCCTGTGCTTTTTCCTGCCTATGCTGGGTTCTGAGGTGGGATTACAGGTCTCAGCATTGACCAGTTTCCTGCAGCAGGATCTGTCAGCAGAAAAAGCCAGGCATCATACACAAAAGAAACACAGCTTGCAAGCATTGTTTGCAGAGGGAATTCATAGGAAATTTAAAACAAACAAATAAACATCCCCAACAAACATAAAGACAAACCACAAACAAAGAAACAAACAAAAAAAAAATCACAAAACCACAGAACCAAAAAAAACCACAAACACTCAACAACAACAACAAAAAATCACCACACAAAAAACACAAACCAAACCCAACATAGAATATCCAAAGGAGAGAGTATCAGTAGCCATTATCACCAATAATCCAGCACTAGAATATTTAAAAGCATTTGTAAGGAAGCTTATGAGTGAACTGACCCAGACTAGTTTTTTTGTGCACTACCGGGAAATATTTTGTACTATTGCTTCTCTAGTATTACACAGTAATATTATTTACATAATAGTAATGAAGACATTCTGTTTCTCAAAATAAAATAAAAAGGATAGATGGATTATACCTAACTATTACAAAATACAGACAATATATACTTTGTGACCAAAGCTGACTTCAACATTTGCCTGTGCAGAAGTACACACTAGTCTTGAAAACAAGGATATAATCTATTTGGCATAATACTGCCACCACTGTATCTATTAACATCACATAACTGTACATTAGGTGAAAGAATTCCACAGTTACTTGGAAATAATCACCTACATATACCAAAAACAGACCCCAGAAATCTAGCCCTTTCAGGATGTCCTCATCACACAACTGAAGATAATTAGATGAGGATAACACTCAAAGACCTTTTAGTAAATAAAGCAACCACCCAGATAAGCCACATCACAACAGAACAGTTACACTGCAGACTACATCTTTCATCTCATTTGTAGTCAACTTCCTCACTGACATTCTGAATAAACCTACAGAAAGTGCTTCTGATGTGTAAACCATGAAAAAAAAAGCACTTTGCCTGAACAGCCCAAAGGTAGCACTTCACCTGCCTCTCTGCGCATAACTTAACACCAGACCAAGGATCTCAACTCTGTTGGAAGCTTCTCACTTGCTTTAGACAGCATGTTCTACATGGAAGAGCAGTATGAAAAGTGTGTATGTGTACATATATAAATCTACTTTTTGTATTCTTGCTTCAAGTTCAACAGACATTTCTGTATTGCCAAAAGCATATGGTAGCAGCATTGACATGAGCTTCTTAAAATACCAGAAGTTCTGAAACGGTTTTTCATTATTTGAGTCAGATGCTCTCACAGTAGGCTCACAAACACTTCAAAGACAAGAGACTGTACTACTTCATTTGTTCTAGGGGTGGCACCTTATAGCTATGTGGACACTTTTTATGGATTAGTACCGTCTGCAAACAGTGATAAAATGAAACTTCAGCAGATTAGTCATTACAAGATCTTACAGTAGGTTTTAAGTCCTTTAAACTTCACAACAATTTCCAAAATATGCTATGTCACTACACATTGATCAGATTATTTGCACTAGTATTTCTGCTACTCAAACAGAACCATGAGTGTCTGGAAACTTCCGAGAGCTTTACATGATTTTACAGTATCTCCTTAATCTTCCAGAAAGATTTTAAACATTTTCTAGAAGCTGCTGCCACCTCAGGAATGTGCAATGGATTCTGTGAGAAAAGTACATAGAAGATGTCAACATACAGTATATTTACCATTTTCTTGTTTCAATTGCCAACAGAGATTTTCCAGAAAAAAAATACACATACACACAAAACCCCACAGCACACACATCACAACATGATGCACGCACATTGGCCAAGGTGCCATACATAGGGCTCACGTGCATGGAGGAAGAGGTCCGCATTTCTATATATGCATTCATGCACACTTAAGCTGGATGCAGTATTTTCACTAGAGTGAATTATGTACACATTCGCTTGTCAGTTATGAAGAGTACTGCAGGAAAGCAGCAGAGATCTCATGTTGTTTTTGTCCCCCCAACTTCAGCAGTGAAATTACACTGAGTGGTTGCACAATCTGCTTCTCAACGACAAGCCATATACAATGCATTTCAGAAGAATACAGAAAAACAGAATATCACCAAACAATCTAATATAATGATATTGTGCACACACACACAAAGCACTGTTGAGAGACTCAGGCTTTATTACTGTCAATATAAACTGATTTCAGTAGTTACAAGTGGAAATTGTTTCCTAATTCACCATCTGTGCTGCTACTCTCTCCTTCACTCTAACGCTATGAAGATGCATTTCATTAAGTCAGACAGTAGCTCCTAATCAGTATTCTGTTACCTTCTGCACTCACTCTTCAATTATTTTCTTCAGGAGTATTTTACAAAATCTCTGGTCTAAGTATTCATGACAGCATTCTAAATCCCCAAACTACTCAAACACAGTTATTCCTTGCAATTACCTAAGCTGCCTACAGAGAATAGGCAAATTCAATCAAATAACAGAATATCACCAGCAATGGGAGCAATACCACTGCTTATGGACAAGAAAATTATACTTGTGAAAATCTTAAAGTATCACATTGGTTGAGATCCTTAATACCAGTGACAGGTTTCATTGCTTTCGGCAAGTCATAACCTTTATACTGCAGCTCAAATCAAGTAAAACACTGTAACACAACAACAACAACAACAACAACAACAACATCATCCACCAAACCAAAAGCACCCAAACTAAGGATTAAAAAGAGATTTTTTGATAGGTGAGGAGAAAGAAAGCAGAAATAAACAGATAGCTTGGGTCAGGTGAAGTATCTAGTGCAAGTAAAAAACACATCACATCACAATGTGTATCAACACAAACACAAACCCTTTTTTTCTCTACAAACCTACATATATACTACAAAATATATTTCCTATAAGCCAACATCTCTTAGTGCATCTACTGAAAAGGAGTGTCATTACCTAGCTCAGCATCTGAAGTCTGCATAGGCCTCCTTATCAGAGTTTGAGTTCCTTTGTCCCAAAATTACACTCACTTCCTCTTGTTATTCCAGCCTAAGCATTTTATTTCAATTAGCCCATGCAGACAGCACCAAAAAGGCATACATTTTTGAAAAGCAGTGAATCTAGAAAAAAAATAGTCCATACCCTTTATTATCATGTTTCTCTTTGAAGTACCTCAATTATTGCATTCTACAGTCATTTTTATTCTGTTCCCATTGTGTTTTATATTTGAGAGTCTCTTTGAATGGTCATGAAAACCACAAATACAGGCAATTACTTTTTCCGTCTTCAGGCTTCCAAAGCAAATATTTATTGTTATAAACTGCCTATTCATCCTTCTATAAAATGAGACTTGCCAGAGGCTAGGACAGTACCTGCAGTTCAGCCCTTTTGTCTGCTTTTCGGCAACCCACATACAGTCTTCTTCAGACTATCCAGGTTTTGGACAGCTTGGACAACTGCTGATTTCCATCAACAGTTTACCATTATGCCAGCACACAAAAGGAGTTGTTGCCTCTGCTTTTACCCTCAAAGCACTTGTATTTGTACATCTACAAAGCAAATTAAGTTAGTGAGACACTGGAACATGCATCTTGTAAAAAAAGAAATAAAATAAAAATAGACAGAGAACAGTCCAAGCTACATTAATATTAAATTGAGATCTATCTGCATGAATAAAATGCCAGTCAGGCTGCTCTTTCATGTATGAGGGAAACCTAAAAAGGGAGCAAAAAAGGTCGGAAAAACCAGAGCATAGTTCATGAATTGAAATAATTAGCTCTGTTTCATACCTAAACTCCCATTTCCTTCCTCTCCAACTGCTCAACCCTATTTTCCACACACATAGAAAGCAGCAGATACACAATGCACAGCTAATTTAGTGCATTTTGTATATATATATGTCTAAGTGGCTTAGAGTTCTGGGCTTTTCTCTTGTTTTCATCACCACGGTATTTTGGCACCCAAGCTCAGATCCTAAAAGAAGCTGAAATCCTGAAATATCTCCCCACCATTAAAAGTATTTATTTTTTTCTCAAGGACCAAACTAATTTCGTTTGTCAGAAGGTGCGCTGTAGGGAGGAAGTAGATGCTCCTGGGAGTTTCGCACACCTTTGATTTCTAAAGGACATATTTCACAGCTTTTCTTTTCCAAATTAAAAATTTACTTAGGAAGGAACTCTGCACTAAACAAACCTTAAATAGAGACTAAGTATATTAACATAACAAAAAAAGTTAATGGCCTTAAAACTACACGAGTAAATTTAGATGAGAGAAAGAAACAGCTTCTTAAAACTAAATGTAATTTTTAAGAGAATGCACTAATTGAAAAAGCTATGAAAGGATCAAAGAAAAAAAAAAAACACAAAAAACTAAAAGCTAGATTAAATAATACTTCCGATGAAGCAGCACAAGAAAAAAAAGTCTGCAGCAGTTTCAACAGAAGCCTGGTCCCTACCCACCAAAACCCTTCAGATTTACAAGATGGGGAATAGAGAAGGGGAAGCGACAACATTGAGGAAGAGCACTGGTTTATCCAATAGTACTCGTTTTGTGGCATGCCTTTTAAAAGAAACATTTAGGTTAAAAGGGACCTCTTGAGGCCATCTAGTCCAATGGTTGCGCTTGAAGTAGGGTGATTTAGTGCAGGTTTCCCAGGAGGATTGCCAGCCAGACTTTTGGTATCTCCAAAGGTTTGTTGTTGTTGTGGATCTTTCTGTTGCTGTTGGGTTTTTTTTGTTGGTGCATTTTCTTGTTTGTTTTTCATCTGGTGGTCACATGGAAGGTGGTTTTTTTGGTTTTGGTTTTGTTTGTTTGTTTGTTTTTTGTTTCGGTTTGTTTTCATTTGTGCCCATTGGCTCTTGTCCCATCACCGGGCACTGCTGAGAAAAGGTCAGCTCAGACTTGTCAGCCTTCTGAATCCACCTCTTGTACTCCTTGTCCTTTCCCCTCACACTTCCCCAAATCATGTCTGATATCACCTAGGAGGTCCTTGCTAATCTGTGCAAGCCTCCTTTTGTTTTTGTTCAATTCCCTGCTTGCTGGAATAGACCTTTCTTGATCTTGGAGGAAGTGATCTGTGAATATCCACCAGCTGTCCTGCACCCCTCTTCTCTCCAGGGCTATATCCCCTGGGATTCTTCCAGGGAAGTCTCTGAAGAGGCTGAAGTCCGCACCCACAAGTTCAGGGTCGCGGTCCTGCCTTTTGCTTTACTCCCTCCAGTTAGGATCTTGCACTCCATTTCATGGTCAGTGCAGGCAAGTTTGCATCTGACTTCCACATCCACAACCAGTTCTGCCTTGTTGGTAAGTATCAGGTCCAGCAGAGCACCATTCCTTGTTGGCTCCTTGATCATCTGTATCAGGAAGTTGTCAAAACACTCAAAAAATCTCCCTGAGCCATACTGTATTGTCCTTCTAAAAGATATGGTGGACAAAGTCCTCCAAGAATCAAAGCCTGTTAATGCAAGACTTCTTCTAATTGTTTGGAGGCAGCTTCATCTGTATCTTGCTGATCAGTAAATCAATAGCAGATACCCACTACAACACCACCCATGTTGGTTAGCCCACTAATCTTCATGCATAAACTCTTGACTAAGTGCTGATCCATCCCAAGGCACAGCCCCAAACATAACAGATGCTTTCTCACATCGAGGGCAAATCCATGTCCTTGCCTTTCCCGCCTTGTCCTTCCTAAAAAGGCTGTAGGTCTCATTATAGCACTCCAGTCACGTAAGCCATCCCACCATCACTCCATGATCCCAGTGAGGTCATAGCCCTGTAACCCCACACAGACATCTAACTCCTCCATTTGGTTTCAAGCAAATGTGGTCCATAAATGAAGCTCTCTCCACCTTACCAGGAAGTGGCAAGACACCACCCTACATGCCATCAAGCACAATAAGCATGATCTAGTTTCAGATGTCCCTGCTCATTGCAGGGGGTTGAACCAGATGATCTTTGAAGGTCCTTTTCAACACAAACTATTCTATGACTACAGCATAACTACAGAAGAAATATTCTCTTTCACCAGCTATTAGTTTAGTCAGAAACACATCAATAAAAAGAAGTAGCACAGTATGTTACTGATGGTTACTAGTATTGATAGAGGAACCTGACAAGTTCAGAAGGGGAAAAAGAGTCAATAAAACAAAATGATGAAGAAAGATGATTCCTAAAGTTCAGCAAAAACGTGATAACATAAAATATACACCCAAGTCAAATATGAGTATGTGTGCGAGAAAACAGATAAAATGCTTAGTTTATGCAACAGATGTGACAAGATGTCAAGACAGTTTAGGGAAGTATTCTTCCTCCATCTAAAAGACAAAAAAATGTTACAGATGTATATGGGTGTTTTTATGTGCCCCCTGCTAAAGACAGAGTTAGCGGAACATGTCACATGAGAGGAGTTTCTGTTGCTCTTCTGCAGTGGCAGATCTCTGACTTTTTCCTCCAAAGAAAACTGAAGACAAGGTATTAAAGGACAACATAAAAATGGTAAGCTTGAAAGGGATAGCTAGATTCTTCTGATAGCAGATGGTGAGTGGGACATTAACATCATGTCTTCTACATAAAATTTTAATTAAAATTTTAAAAGGGATAAAAAAGTTGGGCTTGATTGATACAGTCAACAGAATTATTTAAATGTCTCTCCTTACTGTGCAATCTCGGATGTCAGCTCCATTCAGACTGCCTAGGAAATGGCTGTTGCACTGGATAACGGACTGTACATCAGAAGGCTTTTCTCAAAATAGAAAGTTTAGCTTTCTTATTAAAAATTTTCCCCTTTTACTCTGCAGATTATGTTTAGACTGTAGTTTGTGCTGCAATCATCACATCATGGTCATGACCATTATCACAAGCACTAGCAATAATCAGGCCTCAGCAGAAGGCTGTTCAGTACAGACCAATCACACAGAGGTGCCTTCCTTGCTTCTCAGGACCATTCTGGAGCTTGTGCTAAGTCCCTGCTGCTGTAGAAATATAGAATCATAGAACAGTTCAGGTTGGAAGGGACCTTCAAAGGCCATCTAGTCCAACCACCCTGCAATGAGCAGGGACATCTTCAACTAGATCAGATGCTCAGAGCCCCATCCAGCCTGGCCTTGAATGTCTCCAGGGATGAGGCATCTACCACTTCTTTCATCAGGCCCATCCATACTAGTATGCCAGCAATATCCAAGATAATCTGAAATGAGTTAGTCTAAAGCTAGCTTGGGAACCATGGGAAATACATATCCGCGTTTGCTGGGAAAGTCTTTGCCCCTGAGCAGCTTTGCAATCCCTGCTGCTTTCATGGCAGCTGCTACAAAGGGACCACCTTGGTAGTACAGTCACACAACCCTACTACTAATCTGCAAGACATTTTCTGTGTGCTCTATGTGCTTCCTCAGATGATCTTCAAGGGTAAGAGGTGGAGAAAGGCATCCTGCTGCAGCAGAAGGCTCCACAGCTTTCCTCTGGCTGCCAGACCAGAGTTTGAAGGCTCAGTACTGTGGCATCCCCGATGCTTCTCTGTAAAGGTAGCAGCATTCTCTTACAAACTTAGTTTCTAACATGATCAATATGCAGAAACACTTCTGTAAGCCAACCTGAGTTCTGTATTCTTACTAAGAAGCATACTGAAGTCAGTTTAAATTACTCTCAGATAATAAGCTTCCCTTTGTGTGAGCAGCAGCCAGCACAGACCTCACATTTCTGCTCTGCGAGTACAGGTTTCAGTTAATGAGCTAAAATATATGCTCTATTAATTATGAATAATGTACAGCCAAGGACCCACAGTTGAGCTGCCAGAGACCAGCATACGCATGAAAGAGACAGGCTTCTCCAACATTTACACACTGTGACGCTTTTAGCCTTATAATAGTAAAACCCCTCACTCACTGCCATGAAAGACCAATTCCAGTTTCTGTTGAAGATTACTAGAGTAATAATACAAAGGTACAGTAAACTACAGGGAAAGGCTCCAATTTTTTTTTTAATTATTTTTGTCTCTTAATGAAAACATTATTTTGTTTAAATGCAATCTGTAAGCAAAATAAGTGTAATGATATGACTAATGCCTTCACAGAACCAGTCTACTTTTGTCTACCTTTTCCTCCTGCCCATTAGATGTGTTTTAAAAACACGTTTGATCCCCAGCCAAGAAGAGACAAGATGCGAATTAGGCTCGCTTCACAAACAAGAAACACAGACGGGTACTGTGTCACTAGATGGAGCTCATTACCTACCAAAGCCAAGACTTTACAGGATTATATTATAATAAAGCAGAAGTTGGAGAAATAATGTAAATCAACCAAATTTATATTCAGACAAGCTATTTAGGTTGTTTGCTTTCTTGTTTTTTTTTTTTTTTTTTTTTAAATGGTTCCATATGTTCTCAACAATAAATCACAACAGACTGATAGGACACAGAGAGAAGAAATGCAGGCACAAAGGTAAGCCTCCTGTCTTCTATTCATTCTAGTTTATGCATATAATCCCCACAGCTGACTGATCCCCATGCAAAGGAATTTATGCTTTAATTCCTTGTTTCCGGGGTTAATCTTTGCCACTGAGGCAAATCAAAATTGTAATTCCTAGTTTATTAGATGAGAAAATTGAAATCTAGAAAGCTCAGGGCTAAACATCAAAATTTGAATCCATTCTTGAGACCAATCCTGTAGTTGTGATATATAATCAATACATTCCAAGCCTGAGCTAGAATTACAAAATATTCAGGTCCTACAAAAATTGAACCTCAGTAGGCCAGATCTCCAAACAAATTTAGAAGCTCCTATTGATTTCACTAGCAACCAAATGTCCATGACCTTAGAGGATTTATACCCAAATGAACTGATTTTTATAGCTTTGCTAGCCTTTGGAAAAGATCTATGTTTCTAGTCCTTTGCATGAATCATAAAAAGTCCTTTTCTTAAAATTAACAATGGTAAATGGCTCTAGAAAGAATTCCTGTCTACTCTTAAGTTAAAATACCAGGATGAAGTGTAGTAAGGCTTGTAGGAACCAGGGACTCATCTCCTCTCAATATGTTCTTTATTGGTCGGTGGGTGGAGAAAAATGCACAGCTGAAAACAGGCCTTAGTGTTCTGAACCACAAAGAAACAGTGCTGAGGGTATAGAGGTTTCTAAAATAAGACAGCTTTGCTTAACAAGTTGATGCTGTCAGAAAGCTTTGTAGAAAACAGTGTTTTGTGGTTAATGGACAGTTTTCCAAATGCTCATGTAGCCTCGCTTGCTGTTTACACATCCAAAGTGCCTTGCAGCAGAAAGGAGACACAGTGCAAGAAGGCAGTGATGTCTCTATTCCTCACACATTGCTTGCCCAGCAAAATATTCCCCAAACTGCAAAAGGTGTAACCAATGGCAGTTGAGACATGGGTGACCCTTTTCAAAACCTGGTATCAGATGACGGATGATATTTCAGATAGAACTGGCTTTTAGCAGGTAGGAGAAGAAAGGTGAACAAAACCCCAAAATCATGCCATAGCAGACTCTTCACCTGATTGGGTAAGTCTTTCACAGTACTCCGTGTCTAAGTGCAGCCAAAACAAGGAGTCCTGTGCAGGTACAAAGGAAAGTGGCTGCAAGCCATCACAGAGCAATCTGTGTATGTTAGAAGCATCTTCCAACCCCCTAAAATGGAAAGGTTGGCATAAAAATGAGTGCAAGTCTTGTATTTTTCCTATGTATAGTCTATTCAATGAAAAGAAAATCATAGCCTAATCCTAGATGCACTTTTATCCGGATGAATTTTCTATTAAAGAGCCGCAGTTAAGCTCTTTGCCTTGATGCTATCTTGTGGTAATGAGTTTCACTGCTTAGTTATGAAACATGACAAAAGCATTTTATTTTATCAACTACTGTTGAATCTGCTGCCTTTCAGTTTTAGTTCCATGATTTGGTTTCTTCTATTACAACATGAGAAAAAGAGTACCCTATGCATCATATTAGCACCATTCATTGCTCTGAGTAGCTCTGTCATTGTCTGTCACTAACTGTGCGTCCTATCTAATTGATATATTCTCAGTCTCTCCTAGGAGTATGACTTTGTTGCTAGCCTTTCATCATCACTTGTTTCTGAATGAAAACACATGAAAAATATTATACTGTCAGGAGTAATATTCCTAATGCAGCTAAGTTTTACTTGAACAGGTAAATATATTTAGAATCACAGAATATTAAAATGACAAAGAGGAAGACCCATTGCATCAAATTGGAAGGAAACACCTCATTGGAAAGCAGATGAGCAGTGAATAACAAACTACAATCAAACATTAAGCACTGTGACAGTCTATACCATATATGTTGCAAACTTTCAGTTACCAAACAAGGTCTAATCCACTTAATCTAGTATCCTGTTTTTGACTGTGGTCATTGTCAGAGGCAATGGCAGAACTATAGAAAGGAGTGCCACCCTGTTCTCTACATCAGGTCACTTTCCCACCTCTTTCTTGTTATAAGTTTACTATGATCATGAGGCATAATATTCCCCTCAAACCTCTATGATAAACAGTGAAATAGATTCTAATCATCTATACAGAAAATTGATGTTTTCAAACCTCAATAAATTCTCTACCTGAATGATTACTATGGGTTAATCAATCATTTTAAAATAATTTTATTTTCTTAGTTCTTGATTTTCTATCCTTCCATTTTTACCTGGATTTTTTTTAATTGGTTTTGTAAAGTTACATTTCCTGTATCATTCATTATTTTAAATATTTTGGTCCATCCTCACTTTCTGCACAAGAACAGTAACAGTCCTAAAAACTGCAAAGCTTTTTCACATCCTATCTTCACACAGGTCAACAATATGAAATGTCTTACTTTAGCTAGAAAAAGATCTCAGATTTTCAGAAACTGAGAACAAAGTATTTTTAGAAGCAAATAAGTTTGCAGAAACTGCAATTGCCAGATAGCTCTGAAATTACAGAGAATTCCCTTCCCACAAAGTTACAATTCCAAGCACTTGGAAATTGGTTCTTCTGCAACTAGCTAGAGCAAAGAAACTAGCCCTAAAGAAAATTAAATAAAAATAAAAAGGAATATCATCCTTTTAAATGTCTCACATCTTGCAGATCCTCTGAGTTTTAACATCAAAGCCTGAATTGCTGTGTATATTTATACCTAATAACTGGCCAGAAACTTGAAATGGATTTCATTCCTGTCTTTTCTCCTCCCATGTTTAAACTGAAATCTGTGAAGCTTTTCCAAAGAACAATTTTCATTACTCTGGCCTCCAATGGATTTTTTTTCCTCCTCCTATTTTCTTATCCTCAAGGGGAATAAAGGGCAGAGAATACAGTGGCATTTCTAGTCCTTCATGTTTCAACTAAAAAAAAAAAAATTAATAAAAGACCCTAGAGTGCTGTGAAATCAAGGGAAAAATAAATAAAACTGAAGAGAAGCAGTAAAAACCCTACAGCCTTGTTGGCAACTATCCAGTATTAACACATTCAGATACAGGAAATTTTAAAATTAAGTAATATTTGAATATTAATGCTTTTTATCCTCAAGTTTGGTTTTACTTCCCCAATAGCCTTCTCCCTCACTTCATGCCAGAGACACAAAAGGAGAAGAATCCATTCTGTAAATTACAAGATGATGTCTAGACTAATTTCTCACTCCTTACCCTGCATTTGGGGCTCCATTTGACAACCACTGCTAGACATGGAGATCTCTAGTAGCGAGAAGCATGGGGAGGACTTCCTGACCAGCTCATCCTGCAGCATGTTACTCCTCTTCCAGAAAAAGATCCATTGAGATGAGTAGGTCACTATAAATTTAATTACTTGAAACCTAAGTCACGAGTCTAGGTAAAAGTTTTATTTCCATCTCCAAGACAACTATATTCATCCTGAAAAGATATCAATAGTAATCTAAATGAATTCCAAAACACACTTCATTGGTTAAATGAACACATAATCTCACATAATACTGTGTCCACCCCCTAGGTGCAGCATAAAACAACATACAGTGTAACACAGCAAGTAAAGCCTGTCACTAAGGGCAGCTGAAGAAGGAAAAATTGGAACCTAGGAGATGAGTGATACCCCTAATGTTCCTATCCTCATCAAATTCCAGTGAAAAGAGGTTTGCTTTCTCACACAGGTAGCTACTGAATCAGAGAACAGTCACACAGTATATCAGCATCACAACAGCATTGTTGTTCCAAGTATATGCTATATCAAACCATATTAAGAATATCATTTAAAAAAATGAGGTGCATTTACTACCCGGACGTGTGCAGTATCCTCAACAACCACTGTGTGCTCTTGTCAGCAGCAGCTAGCCCTACCATGTATTTAACATACCTCTCCTCTGCCTTGGTCTTGCCAGGGTCATACAGTTTTACTTGGCACAACATACACCTGCCTGAGCAGGTGTCTTCCACCACTTAAAATACTATAGTATTATCTGAGACACCTGCACAGGACTGGCAAACTCAACAAAGAAGGTGAGGCAAAGCCACACTTTTCTGGAGTGCCAACTGAAGGCCAGGCAGGCTACCAAGAAATATTTAGAATGACACTGTATACCATTTGAATCCCATCCCTGTTCAACTATCCCAAATCAATGGTTTGGAGAGGCTGGAGACAGCCTCCACTGCTTCTCTGCCCCTCCAGTCAGTAGCACTCCTCCCAGCAGAGCACAGGGGAGAAAAATCCCTGCAGCACAAGAGAGTTCACCGGGCTTTGAGAAAGCAGCTCATGCAGAAGGAGATGGTATAAGAAGACCACTGATGTTGACAGTTGCTCTTGAGAGAAGGAACCTTGTACCTTCTACAAGGGTGGGACAGATGAAATAGGTCCTCTTGTCCATACTTTGTTCTCGGAAAGAAGTACCCCAGCAACAGGTTTCCAACATATGAAATCAGCTGGGGCGCAAGGAGACTGGCTTGAGGCCAAAAGACATGCTTCTCCTCCAGACCACCACTCCAGATTCTGGTGACATAATTAACCTTGATGGTAGTACAATAGGTCTCAGCATTGACAGTATGAAATACTGAAAACATGTGGCTCCACAGCTGAATGGAAAACAGCCCTGGCAACACCAGCAGCTTTCACCAGCAGGCCTATAACTCACAACAAATGCAAACTTCAAAGCATCTCAGCCATGTTCACAGACTATCCAGTCTGACAAGATCACAACTCCAGTGGGAAAAGCTATAGACAACTTAATGGGTAAAAATATTCAGGTTCCCACTTTGAATGACTGGTTTGGAAGAAATCACAATGAATTTCAATATCACCACACCCAGAGTAAGGTGAGAAAGACTTGTAAAACCACAGGCCAAATTAGTGCATCTGGTCAAATCCACACCCTTGCTATTCTAGTGGAATGCATTATTTTTCTACAGAAATTCCAATATTGTTTTCAACAGTCGGTGGGTTTTTTAGGTGTGTAAATCACTTTTGCTAGACAAAATGCAAAGTCTAGTTTTTGTCAACATCAGTCTGACACAAGCACAAAGCTACTGCATTTCAGTCCTTCCACTTCTGTCTAAACTTTGTCCCTTCTTTGCACTCCAATCTGAAGAGGCAAGTTCACTACTCCATAACAAGTACTAAGACACATTAAATCCTCCTGTCTGCAAAATGGATCCTCCATTCCATCCAGCTCTCCAAGCAGAGCATTTTGCTCACTACTACCCACTAAAGACTTCACCTTAGGTCCAGAGATCATCACATTAATGGGCAACATCAAAATCTATACCTAAGTGACAACAACAACAACATGACTAGTAGACACGCATGTACCCAAATGGGTATACACTGATCATCCTAAGGTGCCAAGGATGGACTGCACTATATTGTTCTCCTCACAATAAAAAGAGCACTGCTGTGAGACACAAGGTCTTCAATTCTCTTACAGGTGTCAGGAGGACTAATTTTTAAGTCTTTGGGATCCTAGAACCAAACCAAGGACATGCCTCCAATAGCATCCAGACTAAGGCAGGCAAGGCATAGAGTTATACTACCTCTTATTACAGAACATGCCCTCTGAGGTTAAAATCCAGATAACCATGTGACATCACCTACTGTGGAAGGATATACTAACACGAAGATACCTGCAATGATCTATTCATTGGTACATAACAGACTGAAATCCCCATGCAGTGCACTGCCCTGTTAAGTCTGCCTGGCTTCTTCAAATATTAATTTAGCTGCATTGTTTCCCTGTTATTCTCATTCCAAATTAATAAACAGCTCTAGGGGCCTTTGGTTCTGTTACCAACAATTAAAAAGATAAAATACAACTACAAATAAATAAAACACAACAGGAGCTTTTCTTCTTTCCCAGATGCAACTGAAAACAAACTACAGGCAACAAAAGAGTGTACATTGAAACCTGCTCTCACATATCTGGAAGAAAATCAGACATTGTCTGAACATCAAGATGCTCCCTAAAAAAGAAGTAAAATAGCATGCCCGGAAAAATCATGGGCAAAGTGAATACAGATATATAGGAGAAGAAAATTTTTCTAGACAGTTCTACATCTCCCTGAGCCATGAACACAGACATTCAGTGTATCACCAACCAAATGGGCACATGAACACTGGAAAAAAAGTCATAACATGTCTGTATCCCCCCAAACTGAGCTACATTTACAGGGTAATAACTTGGCTATAGAATTAAATACTCATTTAGGTTGGAAAGGATCTTTAAGATCATCAAGCCCAACCATAAACTTAACGCTGCCAAGTCCACTGCTAAACCATGCCCCTAAGCATCACATCTACATGTATTTTAAATAACTCCAGGGATGGGTGACTCAACCACTTCTCTGGGCACCTTATTCTAATGCTTGACAACCCTTTCAGTAACAAAAATTTCACTAATATCCAATTTGAACTCTCCCTGGTGTGAGTTGAGGCCATTCCCTCTTGTCTCGTTACTTGGGAGAAGAGACCAACACCCTCCTTTCAGGTAGTTGTAGACAGCAATAAGGTCTCCCCTCAGCCTCCTTTTCTCCAGGCTAAACAGCCCGAGTTCCCACAGCTGCTCCTCATCAGACATTTGCTCTAGACCCTTCACCAGCTTTATTGCTCTTCTTTGGACATGCTCCAGCACCTGAATGTCTTTCTTGTAGTGAGGGGCCCAAAATGGAACACAGTATTTAAGGTGTGGCCTCACCAGTGCTGAGTATAGTGGCACAATCACTCCCCTAGTCCTGCTGGCCACACTATTTCTGATACAAGCCAGGACGCTGTTGGCCTTTTTGGCCACCTTCCAACTCAGGGTGCTGCATTCCCAGAGGACAACTGGTCTTATGATTAAAGACTGAGACAAAAGAAGGCAGGGTGCCTTCCCTAGTTGGCTCCCTGATCAGCTGCATCAGGAAGTTTTCTTTGGTACACTCCAGGAGCCTCCTGAACTGTCTCCTCTGCCTTACTGCACTTGCAGATTCAGTATTAACTTGTGTGCCTCTGCACCACACTCCATTTCATGGTGAAAATACCCCTTCAACCTAAGCCTCCCCTCCATCTCTTCAGATATCTCACACAGAGCTTGGCTGAGAGATAAAAGTCCACATAAAAGAAGCCTTGGTGAAGGCAAGTCTAATGTGAATCCCAGAGAAAATGGGGTGGGGAAGCAGGGCGGCCTACGTTATAAGCAAATATTCTCACCCCCTTCTTGGTGAGGATACACACCAAGGTAGAGACTTTCACTTTGTGACCAGAGGTACTAGTGATCTCTTCTTTCTATTCAAATTGTAATGTAAAATAAAGGGTCATATTGATTGAGACACAGATATGGCCTAAACTCTTCCTCAGCTTCCTTTTAAACCTCTGTTTATCCTTAATCTGTTAACTAAGATAATATTCTCTCTCATGAAATACCATAACACTAAACGCATCAGACAGAAACGTGTCAGAAATAAGTGAGTCATGCAAATAAATGTGTCAGAAATAAATGGCAAAACACATGCAACCGAAGCAAGAGACAGTCCCCATCGTTCAGGCATCAGTCTGAGCGCTGCTCCATGCAGATAGCCTCTGCATGTTTTAGACGGTTGAACAGAGCCTAAAGGCTCCTACTAATTTTGTTTTTCTGTAAACATAGCTCTCGTCCATGCTCAGATTGACACCAACATTGAACATACAACAAAAATACAGCTGGACAGAATTAATGTGTAAAGCTGCAGTGATCATCAGCAACTGGAGCCATTAGGACAGCAAGCATATTCAATGTCTGCTCTGTTTCCTATGATTTACACATCTAGAGTAAATTTTGACTTAAGCATTTGTTTGATATAAACTTAACCAACCAGCACTGGCAAATTATTTTCAGTAACCAAACAACATGGACATCTCTTACAAACATTAGAAGGTGGTGGTCTGTTTGTGGAAAGCAGAGAAACAGTCACAAGGAGAGACGCTCTGCTTGCAGACTAGATGTGCAACAGAAGAATTAAGATTAAAGTCCCACTTTATCTCAGTTATTTTTTGTTGAATTAAACATTACTTCAAAAAAAAAAAAAATCAACCCCTGTTCAAGACAAACTAAATTCTAGATGAGAGAAGGGAAGCGCAAGCAGCATGAACAATATTAATCTGCAAAACCCTCAAGTCCCAATGCATCCATACAGAACTCTAGATATATGCACAGGAAAAGGCTGAAATTACTTCATAGTTAGAATAGCCAATGCTTCCTTCTTTCTCCAACAGAGATAAAAGGAGACAAAATAGCAAGGATTCCTCAGGCCCCTAGGCCACATAGTAGGAACTGTACTTACATGTTCTCTCACCACATCTTATTAGCAAGCTGAAAAGTACAGGTTAGATAAGTGCACCAGGGAGACGGACTTAGAACTGGATTAATGACCAGGTCCAGTCAGTTGTGACCAGTGGCAGGAAGCCAATTTGGAGGCAAGTCACTATGATGTATCTAGGGGATGATACTAAGGCCAGTCCTATTCAACATCTGTATTGGTTACCTGGATGATGATGGCACAAAGAGCCCTGTTGGCAAGGTCATGGATGACACAACAGAGGGAGGACTGGTTGGTACCCCCAGTGCAGTTTGCTGCAATTCACAGGGACCTGGACAGGCTGGATAACTACGCTGACAGGAAACTCATGAAGTTCAACAGTTGGAAATGTCAAGCTCTGCAGACGAGGAGGAATAACCCCAGACATCAGTAGTTGCTTTCCAGCTGGTCAGCTCCAGCAGCTTGGCTGAAAAGGACCTTGCAGTTCTGGTCAGCCTCAAACAAAACATGAGCCAGCAACATGCTTTGGTGACACAGAAAACCTCCTGGGATGCATGAGGGAGGACACTGCCAGCAGGTCAAGAGAGGTGATCCTTCTGCTCTGCTCAGCATTTGGGAGGTCACGCTTGGAGTTCTGTGTCCAGTGCTGGGCTCTCCAGTACAGGGAAGACACCAGTTTACAGAAGCAGGCCCAGCACAAGGCCATGAAGATGAATAAGAGACTGGGGCATCTGACATGTGACAAGAGGCTGAGGTAACTGGGACTATTTAGCCTGGAGAGGAAAGGTCTCAGGGTAGGGGGATCTTATTAATGTGTATAAATATCTGACAGGAGGGAGTAAAGAAGACTGAACAGTGCCCAGTGAAGAGATGAGAGACAACAGGCACAAACTGAAAAAAACAAAACAAAACCCACCAACCACAAACAAACAACTTGTGGGTTTTTTTGCTACAAGGGTGTTCAAACACAGGAAGAAGTTGCTCAGAGGGATTGTGGAGTCTCCATCTCTGGAGATATTCCAAACCCAACTGGACATGACCTTGGGCAACCAGATCCAGCTGCCTGAGAAGGGAGATCCAACTAGATGATCTGTTGATGTTCCTTCCAATCCTGAATACTTGACTATTTTGACATTTATTTTTAGTTATCATAATTTGTTGTATTAAAAAAGTTACTAACCCATGTATATTTTACAGACTTCAGTGGAAATGAGGTATAACAGATTACTCTTCAACTAAGCATGTGCTCCTACCAGTGAATTTCTTCCTCTGAGATGCAGTTAAATTAAAGATAATATCTTAAAATTGATGTCTCTCTCAAGAACAAACACCACAAAAAAAACACTGCTTGCAAAAGACACTTTAAAGGTACCCTGTGTCTGGGAGAACAGGTGGGTTTCTGTAGTCTGTGGTTTAACAGCTGCTTTGTTGCCCAGTACATCTGTAATTATCAGTCATCCTCTTTCCTTATGTTACTCATAAGGATAACAAGACCACACTTAACCAAAAGCCTATTTTTCTAATGATCTAACTGCAGCCAGAACAATCTCACAGTCTCAGCAACACACCATCCAACACACGCAAAGCAATGACTTGCATTTTTTCTTTTATATTTACATTGTCACTGGGGTTTTTGTGTTGTTTTGCTGGGGTTTTTTTTGTGTTTTTTTTTTTTTTAATTAGAAATCAAGCCTTCTGGATCATATATGAAATGTCAGAGACCAACTAAAAATGCATTAAAAGCATTCTGCTTTTCTAGTCTCTGATTATCTAGTAAGGAATGGCTGAAATAGATGTCAGTACTTTTTGATACATACAGAAAATGGCTTAAAAGCTTCACAGGACCTAACAAGCCCTTCTGAGGCTTCCATTCACCTATGTGTTCTGTCAGGTCCACAGGTAAATTACACTGGATGCACCTCCCTGCTTTCAGACCTCAGCAATGAGAACAGGGGCAGGGAAGGAATTCGCCTTACCTTTTTCAGAAGCACCGTCTGCTGATGTTTTTCAAAAGCATTTCATATGGAGTCATTTAAGTTTTCACCATGAAATATGACTGAGCACGTACCTACTTCCGGTGCACACGTCCATTCCTCTGTCACCTACCACAGGTCAGCTTCAGCAATAACAAGCACCAGGCATAGGACTTCTAACCAAAGTAGAGAAAGTTGGCAAAGCTTGTTCAACAGGAACGGACAGGAACCGGAATAAAATGAGATTTTATTGGGAGGCCATGCCCACAGATATCCACAACAAACCATCTTTCTCTTGGACACATTCTGTCTCATCATAAGCGCATAATTTCTCCAAGCATGGCTTACCAAAACAACCTCAGCTGCTGGCAGTCTTCCTGCTTTTTTATTTATTTCTCTTTTCTTTAAACAAGTGAAAACAAAAGAAATCCATGCTACCTAGATGTGCAAGAGAAATTAATTCACAGCAGCACAAGCTATATCACTTAGTCAAAGGAATGTTCTAAACACCTGTTTATGAGCAAAACCAGTCACAAAAGCAGCTGTAAGCAGCAACCAGGAGTGAACAACAACAATTTCCCATCCTTTTCCAGACACATAATGACATTTAAATCATGTAGCATCGCAGAAGAATTGTATAGAGCTGATGGTAATTGACATAATTACTTGTATGCATTTCTCCACTACATAGTGTTGTGTTGTAAACCCAAGTATGTTAAAAGTAAACAGAGCTTTGAAATCCTAAAGCAATAGTAAGACAATCCCTGCTGGATCCTTTTAACCTGTAGATGGAAAGAAAATAACTACTTCAAAGTTTTAAATCTTCAAATACATCCTTTAAACCTCAGGCAGACACTGAAACAATTAAAACTTTGCAAGTTCCTTTTGGTTAAATGGGTTCAGATCAGAGCAGAGATGTGAGACAAACAGGTAATGAACACTTACGTGATTAAAGGTGAAAACAAACAAAAAAAATTAAACCACTAGGAAAAATTGTAATATTTTTTCTCTTTTTTTTTTTTTAAAGTAAAATTTTTCACCTAAAGAACTTTGATAGACCAGCAAAGAGACATCAGTGAACCTAAATTACAGAAAACACCTTTCCCTTGAGTATACGTTAGCATTGTGAAAAGCATGAGGGAGGCAATGAATAACAACATGCTGAATATATTATCTCAGAGGGGTGACTGTTGAGGAAGATTCCAAAGACTCTTAACCGAAGACAGCTTTTACTAGAAAAATCATTGAATGCCACATACAGGGACCTTGTACTTCTGTTCTGGGGTGGGAAGAGGCAAGTAGCTCTGCAGTCAAATGCATCTCTAGTTTCATGCAGATCTGTGCATAAACTGTAACACTACATGGAAAAAAATCCAGTTAAGTTTGACCAGTCAGCTACAAATACAGTTTAAAAAAATGTCTGATTAAGAACTTCAGTGGGGAAAAACACCCCTCTTGCATATAAACAATACATAACTCTAGATAATAAATCTCAGCAGGCTAGGTAGTGAGACAAGTCTGAGGACCATTATCAAAGGAGTATCTTGTATTAATCATGGAATATATATACAGGGGGCACAGGATCCTTCACACACAAAGAAAGGAGGTTCTGAAGCTATCGCTTCCTCCATACGCCTAAACATTGAAACAAACAATGCTCAAAAGATTTCATTTTCCTCTCCATTTGAGAGTCAAAATAAAATAACTAAGTAGCAGTGGGGAAAATCTTAATGGCCCAAAGTATAATAGGAATCCCCTAAAAAAAACCCAAACAAACAAAAAATCCAAAATATAACAAAAAAAAAAAACCACACCAAAAACAAACAATCAAACCAACCACAAAAACCCCACCACAACCACTCCCACACCAAAACTCCCAACAAATTCCAATTCGGCACAACCTTTACCAGTACTCCAGACAAAGGTGAAAGATATAGTGTCTGTTTCCAAAGCCATGACTGTTGACTGATGACAGATAGAACCTGTCTCATAGGTACTGTTTAAAGATTAAGACAGCTGAGTATTTTATTGGTCTATGTAGCTCAACCTGAGCTGTTTAATGCATCTTATTACCTTTTAGTCATTAAGCTTTCATCCTTGTTCTCTATGTCAGCAATTTATTGGGATGGCACACTGGCTGAGATAACTTTAGTATATCAGATGGTATTTCAACAACTAATCAAATAACATTTTCTCTGTACCTTTGTAGAACAGCCTTTCTATAAGCACAAACACAGGAAACCCAAGGGATGTCAAAGCTGCAGTAATGGGGCGCTAATTTTTTTGTCTGCAAACACAGCACCTGATTTTCAGAAAGAAGGGAACCAGGCCACATGCCTCTCAAAACATCTGCAGGTTCTGGTCCCACATTACATGCATACAGCTGCAGAAACAGCTCCAAGAAATCATGAAATACTGTAAACCAGTGGAGTATAATGAGGGATTAAGGGCAGTGTGGGGGGACATATGGGACATAAAGAATCAACACGCTCAAACACTTATCCTAAGCTGCACCTTTGCTTAGCTGTTACACTATTCCTAGATCAATTCAGGATGCATTACAAGATAAACTAACTGGAAATGTGAAAATATTGGGTGTTTCTTTAAATTATGTCTTCTCCCAAAACAAGTCAGAATGGGACACTTTCCTATGCAGGTGGATCCTAACAATGTGCATCGGTTTCCCAGGATTAAAAAAAAAATTCTTCCAAGATAACCTCATGACCTACCTCCTAAAGACACTTCCAAAATACCTTTAACTCTATAGTGTAAGGATAACTCACGTTTCCCACTTACTATTCAATATAATATATACTTCAGACCTCTTCTAATGTGATGTAACTTCATCAAAATCAGGTTTATCTATTCAGCACTGGAGCAGGTGAATCGCCAAATTCCAAACTAACATTTCTGCTTACCTCAGTCATATTAATAGCTTCTCATGACAGCTCTCACACTAGTGAAATAAGCTAATCTCCACACATTACAGCCGTGGTTATCAAGTGGATATTTGCAGTGCAGAAGCTCTGTTTATTTCAATCCAGAGCTAGTTTGCACATGCACTGCACCTTCTGTTCAAGAATATTACCCAGATATATCAACTCCTCCAAACATCCATTGTTCTACATCTAGGAAAAGTAAGTAAAAGATGGATTGTGGAGAGTTTTTGGAAGAAAGAGGACATGGGCTGTGTGCTGTGAACAAGCCAGAGCTTGATGTGGCTGTGGTGCAGGCTAGGACCTGCACGGAAGGTTTTTCCTGGAGACACCAAAGACAGAAGGGAAGTAAACAGAAGCTGGTCTGCCCTCGACCCAGGCTGCAGGAGGGGCGCTGTCGCCCCTGTGCATGAACAGTTTGTGGACAGTGCCCTGCAGCCAATCACCATAGCAGGGGGGGAAGAGTGAATGCAGAGAGTAACCAATCGTAGCCTGCGCTTGCCACGTGGCCTTTGGGTAAAGAGTATATAAGGGTTGGAAAAACGTGGTCTGTGGGACATTGATATTCAGTGTTGTTAGGAGTTCATTAAAGGGTATTGATGTTAAATTCACATTGAACTAGATTCTTTACTCTCGCCAGCCCGCATGTCGCACTCAAAGCGATCCTGCCAGCAAATTTTGCATTTTCTACATCACATCAATGGATTAACCAGAAAACTTTCTAATGTTTTGTCAAGTTTTTCATGACTTGGTTTTAAGAGTTTTGTCTGAGATGTTTCCGATTTTCAGTAGTGCAAAGCACCCCGTAACTTCGCTGAAGTCCAGTTCCTTAGTCACTCTCAGTGCTTGGTCTGCAAGATTTAGAATTGTGACATTCAAAATCAGAGTTCAATTTTTACCACTTTTAAATCAAATTATTTGTCCAGACTCCCTCCCAACAACCGACAGACAAAGAACAATAAAACTGAGAATCTAAGGCTCACATTTATGTGCTCTGTTAGCAGTCATTCTAGGAACTAGAACGATATAAAAAAGAAAAACACAGTAGAACTAATTACTACCTTTTTACTCAACTATCTGAAATAAAAAGCTTTTAGGTTTTCTTGAAGCTTTCAAAATAACACTTTGGGTTATGGGCAGCATCATCAGCCACCAGATCTCCAATACATCCAGCATTACAATCTTACGTTGTGATACTGACATAAGAGAAACAGGCAAGAGCACAAGAAGCAACACTATGCTGGGTGTCCGCAGTTCAAGACTACTACTGTCAAAAAACAAGTTGCTAAAGCTGACTGTTGTCTAATATAAAAGCAGTATAATTCGAAAAAGCCTGGTACAGGAAGTGGATCCATCCTGCACAGGCACAGTGCTGTCTTCTGTTCTTAAGCAGAACTTGGTAGGCCTCAGGCCAAATCATAAAAACATGGCCAACAGCATCTACAATGCTCTCTCATGTAAAAGCATCACACAAGTTCAGGAAATTCTAACTCAAAATTTCTAGGCTAAACATACTCAGATATTCATAATTTTAAACTTTTCCTACCAGAAAAATCAGTAAGACTATAAGTAAAATTACAGCAGATGCAGATAGCCTGTTATTCTACCACTAGTTATGCCTGAATACATGCACACAAAAGCCAAGGTGTGCTCCATTTAGACTGCAAATGGACCAGTTGAAGCCTGAACCCTTAATTCCTGCCTCTTTCCTCCAAAGTAATCCAAAATATCATACAAACAATAATTTCAAATCCTCAGGTTTTTTCTATACTGGTGTTACAAAGTTTTCCTCAAGTAAAGTAACTCTCTTAAAGTTCTTATTTTACATTGGCCAGCTGCAGGTCAGATGTTGGCCAACAAAGCAGTACCCCTTCCTTTCTGCATGGCACACACAACCTGACTGAATCCCTAAGCCTACAGAAACCCTTGGAATCTTTCTCAGCAAAATTAATGCATAATATTCTTCTGTGCTATTAGGAAGCACATGTTCATGTTATGCACCTCACAAAAGCAACCAAAAAACTAGTGTCCAGGAGGAAAGTGCCCTGAGTGTCTCTACAGGGACACTTTGCATCATCACCAGCCTTTTCAATAAGAAGTTACATTGCTGTAAATGTAATAAATCCATAGAGATGTTCAGCAGTATTCATCACAGTGTGCATCAATCATGTATTACTAACACACTCTGGAAGGACTGCATAAAAGAAAAATCAAAGGGCTTTGAAGAAAACTCCCCGCTCCCACCATGAAATCTCATATCAGTAGCACACATCTCTTTTTCAAAATTATAAATACACCTAGAAGCAAAGATTGGTTTCAGTTAATTTCCTCTCTCACTTATTTACCAAGATTCAAAACATAACAACAACATTCTGCAATTCTATAAATCCTTCCTTTAAGAGTTCAAATAAACACTAATTAAAAATGTAATCTCTCCATTTTATGGAACAAGAAGAAAAGTCTTGAGGCACATGTAAATTTTAAAATATTGCCCAAGGTAAACAAAACTCAACAGCTTTGTTTCCTGACCTTTACCCCAACCCTCAGGAAAGTGTGTATTCCTCTCTTATGAGTCCACAATTCTGGGAGTCCTTCCATATGATTCTGCTCAGATACCAGAAACTTAAGTTTTTCAAAGAAATAAGGACTGTCTTTATGCATTTAGTAAACAGGTTCACAGAGCAACAAGTACTATATGTGGATTGTTTACCAACAATGAGAATTAGTGAGTTACATGAATGCTTAGATGAAGACAAAACATAGTAGGAAAGCTGCGCTCAGTCTCTGGAATTCATTCAGAAGAGAGTGCACATCAGCACACTGAAGAAAACTGACAGCTCTTCATTGGGACATACCTTGAAGAAAAGGAACCAAGTAGGAACAAATGAAAAAGACCAAATTACCAAATACAAGAAACTAACTACTGCTGACGACTGAAGCCAAAGTCAAAGATACTTTCAGCTATGGGAAGATACATTCACTTGGATTAGAATGAAGAATGAGATAAAAGGACAGAAATGCATCCACGCCCATGAGTTGGGTTCTTTGCACACTCAGAAGTGCTAAGTAGCGGTTGGTAAGCATTAGAAAAAGAAGGAGGAAAAGTTGCATATGGAGACAGCAAAATAGGAAAGAGAAATACTGAACACTAATCTATGACAAAAAAGTTCTGTGTGCCAGAAGAAGCTGCACCACATGACACATGCCCTACACTGGAGGAGACTGCTAGGAACAACCAGACAAAAACTGAAAACAACTGAAGCACATGTAAAGAGGCCATTTACCTGACATCACTTAAATGTTCAAATACAGGCAGACCCCTTCAAGACTGTTCCCCAACCACACTTGCTGAAGTCAGTACCTTAGAAAATGCTTATTCTCACTGGTACTAGTTACATTCAAAAAGGAAGTGGGGACTGCAAACATACACAGTACCAGCTGCATCACTGAGGAAAAGTATTACAGGATGGCAGTGAAATAGCACCCAGCAGACCTTCTCTTAACTCTCTACTGAAAGTGACCACTACAATGAAATAGAAATGTGAGTGCATTGAACTCCTGTTTATAACATGAAAGTTGAGTTTCCCCACCTCTTCTAGTTTTTCTTCTCCAGAGATGCAGTCACCTTCTTCAAGATGCTTAGCAAACTACCTTTGCTATTTAGTTGGAAAGGATGGCAGAATATCAAGACTCCTAAAAGATTTTCCAAATAAAGCTAAGCTGCTTTAAAGTGACAAATTTATTTTAAACAATGCAATCAGGGGAGAAAATGCTCAGACTTTATAAAGCCCATCTTACTCTTTAGTTTTTCACCTTACTGTGTTTGGGGTGCTTTGTTTTTTAATCACTCTGCTCCAGTTGAAAATTTTGGGGAAGGTTTCTGATATCAATAGGAAAAAAAACTGGCTGACCAGACAGAGGCTTGGAAGATGCAATGTCTCATTTCAGAGAACACAGGGAAAACTGGAAATATTTTAAGATCACTGGTGCTTATAAATAGCTGACTTAAATTAACTCTCAGATGAGGAGTACCTCAAATGAGTAAGAGAGGTCCACTAGTCACAAAACAACAAGATATTGCCGCTACAAAGAGTTGTCCAGTTACTAATTATCAGGGTGCTTACAGTAGATAACTCCTATTTAGTTTAGATAAATCCCAGATAAGGGAAGCTTGTGTTCCCAACATGCTCAGACAGGAAACAAAAACCAAAAACACAAAAACCAAAAACACAAAAACCAAAAACACAAAAACCAAAAACACAAAAACCAAAAACACAAAAACCAAAAAAAAAACACACACACAAAAAAAACCAACCAACCATAAAATGTCAAAAAAGCATAAAACAAAGCTAATAAAAAAAAATCTTGACAACATTTTAGAGAAGGGATAAGCTAGGCCTAACACTCAAAGCAGCAAAATGATTGTGCATCAAAAACATCCATCATCTTGACCTTTGTTTTCAGCAAGTTCTATTCTAAAAATAAAATTCAGTGTGGATCACCTTTAGCCAAATGTCCCAAGAAAAAAACTACTTTAACTTTTGATTCTGTTTGCTCAGTTTGGTGGCAGTCATGTGGCTATGATGGATTCCTTCTCCATTGCCTGAGAAAGGGGCAAGACACAAAAGTATTAGGAGGGTCTCGCTCTTCTGCAAACAGCTCATGCAGTTCAAGAAAGAGACTAACACAGCAGTATGGAAGACTCCTGTCCCGCTGCACACATCCAAACTGCTGCAAGAGGAAGCACAATACTAACGTCCAAGCCTGTCAATCCTACAACTTCAGCAAACACTCATTTTACAGAATCTCACTTAAAAAAAAAAACAAACCAGAACACTGAGTTTAGCACTATATCGTGCCCTTTCAGCCTCAGACGTGAGACTACTCCACAGTAACCCATGGCACAATGCAAGGGTGGCAGCAGTATTGGTTGGAAAGTTTTGGACACTGGAGCCTTCCATTACTGAAATCAGAAGCACCAGTTTTGAAAAGGGCCATGCACTGGAACGGATGGACTACAGACCCACCAAGATATTAGCTCCAAAATGAAATTCAGGACTGACAGAGGCACAAGAGCACCACACAGCCTAATTATAGGGGCTTTTTCCTTCAACATAAAAAACTGCATTTCCAGTGCATCTGATCCAGCCTTTGGCACAAAAGGGACAACTTTTAAATTGTGTATGTAAATTGAACTGTTTCTCAGCTAAGCAAAAGGCTGGTTTGTGCTGTGTGCAACGTACAGAGAAGCATAATGACTGCATATGTTATAAACCTGCTAAAAATCAAACCACTACAGTTCCAGCATTATTTAAAGGAACTACATAGTATAGAAAGGTACTACCTAAAAACAACTTTGTTTTCTATACTTGATATACTGTGGGTGAATTTTGAGAAAGAAAACTAGCAGCAGTGACTGGAGCTGGATAGAGCCGATGAGTTTCGTACCAGAGTCTTTAAAACCCTCTCTGCCTTGTTAGAGTGATCCTGAACATTACAGGCTGACACAGTCCGACCTAAAGCATCTCCTGACAACTAGATTTGCTTCTTGGAAGACATGAGCAGTGTTCAAACACCAGAAGAGAACACCACTCATAACCCAGGACTTGCTTATTCATTCAGTATTGCTCAAAGATTGCAAATTATAGTTTAATACCATCAGCAGAATTACAACCTTTCCTTCTGTCAGCAAACTCTAAGCCCTGACAGAACAAGTCTGATTTCCAGATGCTTACTCTTACAGGTATGCCACTGAAGGGGTAAGAAAGTTACAGGCGATTGAACACAGGGACTTAGGTCGACCTGCCTTTTAGTCTCTAGCTGCAAACTTCTTGTTAGCCAATCCACAACAGTATTCATATATATCATTAATGTTGCTGAACTGTAATTAGAGCTAGCAAGTATCCAGTTCAGAGAGATAAGAAAGTAGCAGGTGTCTCACCAAGTGATGCTGAGAATTCCCACCTACCCCTCAGCCAGCCTTTGCTACAGAAGTTCCCAGGACAAGTACCTGGTACGGCTGGACAAGGGCAGACCAGGAGAAATATTCCCATGCACAGTTTCCTATAGCTTTAGGGAACACGTACGGCCCTACCAGCAAAGAGACCATGATTTCTGGTTCCATATATTTCCTGACAGTGTTTCTTCACCCTCCACAGCCTTTTTTTTACTAACCAAGGTCTTGTATCTTCAGGGAGGTAAATATCTCTCATCCATTTACACATAAAATCACCAAGTTTGAACAAGGTCAGTTCCAGATGAGCCAGGAACAGATTAATACATTTTTCAGGGCAGAATGAGTATTATCATCATAGGCACTGACCTCCTGCACAACACAGGCCCCAGTACTTCAGCCAGCAATTTCTACACTGAGACCATAACTTCAGTTTGAACTAGAGCTTATCTTTTAGAGAGACATTCAGTCCTGATTTAGAGACTTCAGGTGATAGGAAATCTACCATCCAACTAGAAAAATTGTTTCAGTGATTAATTACCCATACTGTTAAAGACAGGTTCCTTATTTTAAGTCTCAATTTGCCTAGCTTCCAGTCATCAATCCTCATTACACATTTTCTGCACCCAAAAGATTAAGAAGCAGTCTACAATCAGAGATCTCTTCCCCAAATAAGTATCTGTAGGCTGTCATCAAGTCCCCTCTTAACCTTCACTCCTATGTACTCTCTACTGTGAGCTCCTTCAGTCTCACTATGCCAGTTACATTATGACACTCCTAAAGTACACATCCTTGGCTAGTAACATCTTGCATCATTTTTATAGCCTTCTCTGAACCCTTTCCAATTTACTAAGAAATGTTGCTTCTGATGCAAAGGACAAAAACTGAAATCCTTACTTTGTTAATTATGTAGTTTTCTCCAGAAAGAAACCCTTCAGCTTACAAGTCAGAAAGATACCTAGGAGGAACACTGGTGGCCTAAATACTGCACAGATACCAATACATATATTAAATCTTCCTCAGTAGAAGGATTTATTTAAATGCTATCAAGTTTCAATGATTTCATGCCTCCTGATGAAAAATCTTAATAACATTACCAAAAAAAAATAATCCCAAACCAAAAATATCAGGTGCACAGATCCAGGCAACAACAGATCACCAGTCTCAATAGAAAAACTCAGAAATTAGAAGTTATTCCCATTACTCAAGAATGCCACATAAGATGCTTTGGTATTGGCTTCCACATCCAAACCTACTACTGTGTTTTGCATCAGCCTGTTCTAGCCACAGTACATGCAGAAAATAAATAACCCTTGCTCCCTAAAGGCAGGGGTCCAGTTAAGCTCTTGAAAAAGAGTTCCCAGAATAGAAGGCAACAGCCCGCTTTTTGCAGTAAATGGCAAATAATACTGAACCAGAACAGCAGGTTACCATCAGGAAAAGGTGAGGACAAGTAGAGTCCCCTTCGGTAGCAAACAGACTCACATTTAAGATGGATTTTTAAACTCAAGGAGACTTCCTGAAACCAAGTTGTCTTATTTTTCCTGAGATAAACTTTAAAGTCAACAGAAAGCCATTCTGTGAATTCTGATGGCCTGTGATATACAGGAGTTCAGGCTAGAGCGTCATAATGATTCCTTCTGGTTTTACAATTTATGAAGATAGGACCACAGCCATGAATTGTGTTTATGCACTCAAGAGAGGGGCCATTCCCCTCAGAAAACAGACAAAAATCAGTGATTTCCCCTCTTCAATTTTAGTGTTTCATTTACTCTCTCACACTTTTCCAAAATCTGAACTAATCCTTTAATTTGACCTTTTATAGTTAGAAATATTATACATTGTTCACAGCTTACAAATTCCCTATTTCACAGGTCACAGAAGTCAGCATACACAGAGGGCACTTGGAGAATAAGTCTTCTTTCAAAGCACTGACCAGTGAGAAACTTTCCTTAATACCATAAAGCAGGTTTCACATCCCAACTGTAAATATTCTTACTAGTCATATGAATATCTAAATCTTTTTTTCAATATTTCTTTGCCTCAGTATTTGTGACAGTGAGGCACACTAGCTAATTATGCATTTGTTGGAAGCATTTTTGTTTATGTAGGTGCCAGAGAACAAAAGAGCAAGATTACTGTGTGTCTTTTCCTTTTGAGCTTCCTTTCCATCAAATTTCAGTCTCCATTTTCTGTTAGTTTCCCACCCTCCACCATGTTAAATGTTGCTTTAGCTGTTTCTTCTTGGTCACCTTATCATTCCTTGTCTTGCTGTATTCATTCCCTTTGTGTTCATCCACCTTTCTCAACATCAACAACTGTTTGCTTAGAGTCTTTTCACTCCTATATAACCATGTTACTTGGCAAAATGTAGGGACAGGGAAGAAAGGAAAATGCATCCCTTCAGAAACACTGTGAGTAGAGGGGGAAATCACTTCCACTGATAACATGCCCCAGAGTCTCTCAGCCTGCTGCCTGTCTCAATGAAATGAGTTACATGTGAAAAGGATGGAGAAAAAGGGAGTCTAGACTTTGTTTTCTCAGCTCTTAGGTAGGGCTGCCTCTTCTAAAATGGCCCTCTGAAACATGCTACTTCAGCTATAATACAAGGGAAAATATACAAAGCATTGCCTCAGCTGTGTGCCTCAAGTAAATAGGAGAATTTAATGTGCACTGTGACATAGCAGCTCCAGTGCTGCCAGTCTGCATCACGAGATGCAAGGAACACAGAGGTGTGAGCACAAGCTGTGCAACCCTCGCCTTCCCACACTAAGGCAGAGAAAAACCTCTCTGCTAAGTAAATGAACATAAATGGGAAAACAGACAGCAATGAGACATTCAGACAGGAAAGTAGTGTTAAGGAAGTCTACTCCTTAACAACATTAAGGACCCAGAGAGCCTTGAACTGACTGCGAAATCCTTATTAATTCAATTGAGAATGCTGGGAGAGTAGATTCAGTGACATCCAAGATGAGCAACTGCACATAAACCTCAGAAGTGCAGCACTGGAGCTTAATGAAAGTAGCATTAGACAACATATGCAAACACCAGGCTTCATCTATCAAGCATCCTAGGTTATTAAACATTTCTTAAAGTTATTTCACAAGAAAGATCAGTGCAGACTACAGCTCTGATTACAATAAAACTTTAAACCCAACTTTGGATCCCTTTTCTGACACTGCTCTTGGAAACCTCCTACTGTCTCCAGTACTTGCCTTAAGCCTGTCCCTGTCTTCCTGGAAGCAGACAAGGGACAACAATACTTCCATTCTAGAAGGTAAATACAGGAAAATTTTAGTTAAAGTAACCTATACCCTGTCTACACTAGGAAACATCAACATGTCCTCCTCTCAGCCTGACTTATACTGCAGTTCAAATTCTCTAGGGGAAAAAGGGAGAAAAGGGAAAAACACACCCAAGTACCACATTCCATGCACAGCACAGCCATCCTGTAGGCCCAGCACCCCTCTTCCAGTCTCACTGACCTGCAGGTACACACAGCCTGCCAGCCAAAGCTCCTCTCTCTGGGAGAGCAGAGCAGAGCAGACTGCCATGAGGAAGAACACCCCACCACACACTGCAGCAGGACATAGCACTGGGCTCCCGTACATCAACAGCAGCACTGTTACCACAACCCTCCTCAGCTACAGGCCTCCAGTACCTCCCCTAGGTGTCTCAAATGTCCCAGCTCCAGCTGAACTTTAGGGCTTTAGTGGCTGCACCTGTTGGTCCCCCTCTACCTGTTATTTAACAAGACAGAAGACCTCTTAAGTATAGTATTTGCCTGGACTTTTAAGAGCAGGAGTGCATCAAACCAACAGACCAGGATGAGAAAGCTTTGGTCTATAAAAGCACTGGCAATTGGACATGCTAGACAAGAGTGATAAGTTACTGCTGTTAAAGCATAGGTGGGGGGAAAAAAGTCAGAAAATCATGAAGCAGGGATTGGTACAAACTGTTACAAGGCACCATGTAGCCAGCCACCTCCAAAGAAAGAAAAGCCAGCACCTGAATGGCTGAGGACAAAATAAGTTTGCCCTGACACAAGGGGAAAGGCCTTTACCTGGGCAGTCACAGGTGAACTGCATCAGGATGACAATATCCTACTTTTTCCAGCTGTAGGGGTAGCATATTTGGGTGAGGGGCATGCCTGGGCAGCTTCTGTGCCCTACCAGTATTAAGCGGGGCTACTCTGTGCACAGCCTGGCCACAAAAATGGTACCAGGTCCCATCTGTTCCACTTTGGTGTCAAGGCATATCCCCATTCACTCAGAAGAGCTATACCAGGGCTTCCACTTCTCTTGGATGAGATTGTCTGGAGTCAGAGCTCAAGTAACTTTCTTCATGCTTTTCCAATGTCCTAAGTGAGAACCATTTCCCATGTTCCTGTAGGAGACCCCATGTTTTACCCAGAACCTCAGAGAAGACTGCAGCTCCTACCAAAGCCTCCATCTGTTGAGGACCCACATGGTGTGGAGCAGGCTGGGCAGAGCTGAAGACTTGGCACAGCTTTCTGCAAACTCTAGTAAAAAAGGTACTGAGATGGTCTGTAAAAAGACAGGGTCTCAGGAAGTCACTGAGCTACCAAACCCTAGCAGTACAATTCAGGACATTGCCATTTCAGTAGTACTACCAGGGGATCCAAATAATGTCAAATAAAATGGAAAGGGGATGAGTCTAATTTTGAGCATAGGGACTGAGGTTCAGTAGTAATAGTTTCTGAAAAAAAGATATGGATACAGGATTCAAGAAACTTGGCTTTAGTTTATAGCTTTACTTTACTTGCATGTGTAATTAGTAAATGACCCTTATGATTTTAAGGGACTTGTAAATCCTTAGAATAAATACATATTTTAAGACACATGTGATTGATGCATTCAGATATAATGTGTTCTTAAACAGACAGCTCAAGGGGCAGTTACAAGCAGAAATGACTGAGAGGTCAGGATGGATCATAATGGTGTCTTCTGGCCTTAAAACATATGGTGCAAAGCAGATAATAATGCCTGAAGAGGTACCAGTAAAGCTGAACTCTTTAAAATAGATAACTGTAGACAATTTAATGTCTGTGTTTTGCTCAAGATGGGTCACTTGGTGGAAAAGTTACATTTGTTGCTCATGAGCTGTCTGGGCTGACATGGATTGTGTCATTACTGTAGGTCATTGTCCCAGCACTTCCTAGGGCACCTCACTCGCTTCAATACCTTGTACCACACTAACTGCTGTTTCAAAAATAGGCTTCAACCTGCAATTTAAGACTAGCTCTGAAGCATAACATCTGAATTTAAGTCTTCCTATTAGTCACACATTCCCATCAGGGCAATACTGATAATAATTCAGTCACCAAACCTGCAAGGCCTCTTTCTAGCAATACTATTCATGGAATCCCATTAGAGAGCAGTGATTCACATCCTTCATAGTCCTTTTTAGTCCATGACTAACACTGAAGCACTGAAGTACAGGCTTTATAAGCAAAATTACCTACTCAATCCGTATGCCCTTCTAAAGTAGTGACATAGTCAAATCTCAAGTGTGAGACAGCAGACTGTCCTTGGTGCTTTTTCAGACAGGCTAGATTATCAAAACTGGTATTTAGCTTTTGACATATATGGCCTTAGGAGCATTCAACACAGCACATCTCCTGTCAAAGATGGTAGCTGCATATGCTGGAAAACCAAATCCACATTTCTGAAAATGTTGATTCCCTGTCAGATCCCCTGTCAAGGTGGAATAGTGTGGCATTTTAATTTTAATTTATTCAACATCCTCTAGATGTTGTAAATGAAAGATTAGAAGGTTGTAATTTAAATATTCACTATCAGTACATCACAAAGATTCCTGCTGAGAATAAATATTTTTTAGCAGCAGTAGTTCAGCCTGTGGATTATTTTTTCAGTGTTCATAGAAAGGGGAAGATGCTAACAGACATCACAGTTTGATGTTTAGCAAGCAAGAGTGCAAGGAATTGTCACCAGGTCGACTATAATAATGAGAGAAGAAAGCAGCATTAGAGCTGTCAAGTGGGAAGGGTGCTTGTGGGCTTTTTCTCTGCAGCAGGTAGCCAATTGGTCCCATTTAGTGACACCTACTGTGAGACTTTCTGTTCATAAAGCACTCGAGAATTCTGGGCTTGATAGAAACACCAAGAGAAAAACAATTAGCAGCAAAATTGTATTTTCTGCACTGGATCTCCTCTTTTGGATCAAAATTAATCTAATTCATGAGATTAATCTCCCATGACTCAAAAATTATGAAGCTGAGAGGAAGATCAAAATCATGCTGTATTTTGAGGGAATTAGTTCTCTCCTTTTTCTGTGGGGAGACTGGAGTGAGATGAATACCATTCGAGTGAGAGGATCCTCCTGCATTCTTTCTTCTTGACTTTTTTTATCCATGTATGCCAAAAGTTAAATACCAGGTTTGAAAATCTAAGCCTGTCTTAAAAAGCACCAAGGACAGCCCGATGTCTCTCACTTGAGATTTGACTTCAGAAGGGCATACAGACTGAGCAGACAATTTTGCTCACAAAGCCTGCACTGCACACTGTTAAAAGTCTCTGGTGCAGTTCTGTAACAGAAAAGTAGTGACCAGAACCACAAGCCAGCATGAATAGTCTTGGTGCTGTTACCATTCCAGGGCAAAACTGCTTGAAAAGTGGAACTGTCTGTAGAGCATGGAGATTCTGGTATCTCTCAGTGCACAGGGTTCAGCTGTCAGTCTGAGTTCAGGTCCAAGTGCTGGCCTTCTACAGGGGCATGCCAGCTGTATGACCAGTGAAGGAGTAACATTAGCAAGATAGAAAAACTAATTGTGTCCTTAGAAAGATAGGAGCCAGACTCTTCAGTCCCTTCCACTAAAAAGCAACCAAAATCCTTGAATGTTACTACTAAAAAGGTCTCCTTTGAATGACCCAAAGCAAAGACTTGGGGAAAGGGTACTGGGTACCACCAGTCATTGCACTGCTGGTGTTGCTGCACCTGACAGAGCAGGCAGGACAATAATGATCCTGGGTAACCCAGCTAGTGGAATCTCATCAGCCCTTATGTTCACCAGGACTCCACACCACTTATCTTTTCATGTCACTTGACATGCCTCCTGTGCCTGCATTTAGTTCCATATATCAGCACCCCAACTTTTGTCTCAAGCTCTCCAACAGCAGTAGAGCTTGAACTTCACTGACACTTCCAACCTCATTTGTACCTCTCCTTATGGAAAAAGCTGCTGAAGACATGGAAGATGCAGAGTGCCTGGGAGAAAGCAAAGTTCAATGAACAGTGCTAGGCACAGACTATTAAACCTGGTCAAAAAATATTTGCTCCTGATAAAAATTTCTGCACATTAGTGCTGCAGTATTTCTGCAGAATCAACCTGCTATTTAGCACGTCACATCCACAGTCATTTCCAGGGAAAGCAATAATCCAAAATTTGAAGCATTTAGAACAGGGTCTGCGAAACAAAACGTCAGGCTACATTGACATTGTAAATTCAAGACACTATCACTCCTGTATTCCTGTGAAACATTTTGCAGCATTGAGTAAAGGTGAGCAGAAAAGGGAAAGCAGAGCCAACCTCAGTGCGCCAGAGACTGAAAAAACGCAAACACAGGGCAGCCACTATGAGCACAGCTTCTTCCTCGAAAAGAATTAAGAATGGGAAAGAGTTCCTGGTAATTTAGTAAAAGTGAAGAGGCTCACTTCGTGGTGAAAAGCTATCATTCATCAACTCATTTGTGTCTAATACCCTTCCTGAAAGTTCCTAAGATATGCAAGGCCCCATGAAGATATCACTAAAAGCCCACCTAGGTTTTATTGGAAGTGGTTTCAGTGGGAGCAGAAACACATTCTTAGACCTGCCTTGAAAAGACAGGACATGTAATCTCAGTTGGCTTGTTCTAGCTATTTACAGAGCAGTTAAAATGGCTTCTTTCTTCCGTACCCTTAGCATGAACAAATCAATAAAATCATAAAAAGATCAGACGAACTGAAAGACCAAATAAATGACTGACTCGCAAGATAGATAGATTTTGAAAAGACACAAAAACATGCAGAACCATTAAGGCCAATATGCCAACCGATAGATGCACTCAGTGAACACGCTCACACTGCACAAAGCGTTCAGCAATTGCAGCAGAGCAATTCTAACAGCTGAATCTCTCCCAGGAGTCAGAAGGCAAAGAAAAATGGCTCCAATCTATACTAAAAATTACACGCGCACACACACATGCTGTGTTTTTGAGTATGATTTCCTCTTTTATATTCCAAAGCTGCTGCCTTACCGATGTGGCTTTGTATGTTCCGATCAAAGCAGCAGCTGCCACAGCTCTGCTATTGTTTGGGGTTATTTACAGAAGGGCACAGAACAATTATTCTCAAGGTATGTGAGGGCTCCAAAACAAACAGGTTGAGACCAAGCCAAGCAAATTTGGAAGCCCATTTGCCACGTGTTACATATTATACACGTAGGTAAGAAGTGCAAGTCTCCATTCTCTCTCTTTTCTGACTTGATTAGATTTGTACACTTTAATAAAAATGTTAGTGTTCTATTGTCATGACCCTCTTCACCCTCCCTTCTCATAAACCTTTGTGATTCCCTAGTCTTTTCAAGATACAGTGAAAAACTGATTGCTCTCTACTTTCAGACATTTAAAATTGACCTTGTCAAAACTACAGTTTCTTTCTTTATTTTTAGATCTCTCACTTTCACTTGTTATTTAAAACTGGTCTCTTTTCAATCTCTTTCTGTCTCCTCACATGTAATTTAGTTTCTTCTGATACAAGATATTTTTCCTCTGAGCTTCCTCCACGCCTCTCCTACCTAGCTAAGATGCTCTGTCTTTTCTAACCTCATCCAAGAATACATTTCATTCTTTGATATGGGAGGCACAATATGATTCTTTCCTGATAATACTTGTATTTGTGCTCCTGATTCAAATTCAAAAGGAATTTTGCCTTTTTGCTCCAGTAAGAAGCAGTATTGCACTCCCATTACATGGGTGGCACTAGGCCCTACATATACATATATATATGTCTCACTCTCTTTTTCTCAGTATATATATGGAATGAAATGCCAGGAGTGAGATACAGTTAAAACCAGTACATTTCTGATCATGCCTATAGAACTGATAATCGCAGTAACATTCATGTGTAACATGAAGATTTCTATGCCATAATTACATGATTAAAAAAAAAAGTCAGGAAGAATCCATTTCAGTTTCATCTCAAATTCCAAGACGAGAACCTCTCAAAATCTGTGAAGTTTAATGCCAGCAGTGTTTTGCTGACATCGTGCCACTTGCCAAGGAAAAACAGCCAGAGCCCCAAGTCCAGACATGTCACCGAGTGAGAAGAAGAAAGCCATCTGAACAGGCATTCAGTCACAGCTGAAATGACATTTCCCAATGAGGAGACCAAAGGTGTAAAACTCAGCAGACCATTTCACAGGGCAAATAGATCATACTGCTATGGCCCAGGGTCAGCATCGCACACAGGCAAATTTTATCTTTAGTATTTCTTCTTAGAGTAACTGAAACTCTTACAAGCATAATTAATTTTCCCTTTTGCTATGCTGATGTAATTTTCCAAAGTTAGGTGACAACACCAACAAACATGAGAAAAACCCTGCATCTATTTAAGTTGATTTTGCTCTATCGTGTAGAGTCTACTTTATCAAAAGTAAAATCAGCATTATATAAAGGCAGCGTAGTATATTGAGCATAATCATGATCAAAACACGACTTAACTATTATAGAGAAACCCACATAAGCAAACTTCAGCTTTTGCAGACTCAAACAGCTTAAGTGAAATATTAGTTCAGCAGCAGCAAAATGCTAAGTTTTAATACTCAGTGTTGAAAAGACAGATTAAAAATTTCAGGGCGGGATCAGAATTTGCAATGTATGTAAGGTAACTATCTAGTTCTGATGTGTACAAATGAGAGAAGTGCAACACAATGTAGGGAGAATATAATAAATAGGGTAACCTGTTACCCAGCCTGCAGACATTTCAGCCATCCAGAAGACTGAGACATGCAATCATGTGCAAGAGAAATATCATTAATGATAACCTCATTATTCTGTCCTAATTATTCTGTCATTTTTATGGAAGTTATGACTGAATCTGAAATACAGTGCATAAATCCCAGGCCTATAAAACTGTACATATTAACCACATTTCCAACAATTCAGTTATTGTGTAGCAGACTGAGCATTTCTTTCATTTTTGTTTAAAGAACAAATCCATTATTTCTCACTGTTTCCAAACACATAGGCAGCGGTGTAAGAAACACAGTTATCTTCTTTAATGCACTTTTTTGTGTGTTTTGTTGTTGTTGTTTTGGGGTTTCTTTTTGTTTGTTTTACTGTTTGTGTGGCATTTTTTATTGAATTGATGGTATCTGTATCAAAATAACTACATCTAAAATTACAAATATCTCATGGTTGTTGATTTCTTTCAAAAAATTAATTGCCACACGTAAAAGGGAAAAATTTTCTTGCCGTGATTCCACCAAATTGTACCAGGAGGACAATCTGGCCTTTAATAATTTGGGAAACACTGCATCCTATAGCAGTTTATCAATGTAATACTGTGGGTAATAAACAGGAGTTCATTATTCTTTCATGTGCACTAAATATATATGCACTATACCTTTGTACTGATGATATTAAAGTCATTACAGACATTCACGACTTCAGATGACTTCTGGCAAGCAGGTGACTATTATTAGCTACACATTACTAGAAAGCTGAAACACAGATAAATAAAGGACTTATCCAAAGTCTTGCCACTACAGAGTTATGTAGAGTTTATTATTAACTGGAGACTCTTGTGATGATGTTGATTTGAGAAGTCTATCCAAAGCCTCCATGAGAAGTATCACAGCAATGCTCCTCACAATCAGTCAGGAGATGCAGGTGGATCTGAATCACCCACCAGAGGAGAGTGACTTTGTCTGTAGCTCCAAATCATTCTTTAGAAGAACTTTGGCCTCTCCACTGACTACAGAGAGACAAGTCTCAAGAGACTAAATGCTAACTAAATTTAATCATTAAACTAAATGTTAATGCCCATACATTCCCTCTATGCCTTTAATTTCTGTAGTCATTTAGATAATAACATTTTCAGAGCAGCTTCTGTCTCCAAGCTGTCCTGTAAAAATATATAGCTCCTTGTACCATTCTTAGCAGCAGGAACTGAAACTAAGATTCTCTGTGTCCAGAACAGGGGCATATAATATCAAAACAGAAAAAGTCATATCCTTTGCTCTGATGGCACCAAGAAAAAGTTTTTATCAAAGCCAGGCTAGACAACCTGCCTACTATGTCAATATATTGGTAATTCTCTGATGTTAGAATAGACAGCAGCTAGTAATGGGGTTCTTGATGTGAATTGGTTCACCTACCAAAACCACGTCATCTTTTTGAAATATAAATATTCTGGTCTCTGTTGCCTGTGAAAATGCAAGCACATACATCAGACTAGAATGTTGTGGAAGAGAGGTAAAACTGAGGAGAGACATTTGGGATGCTAAACTCCATCTCTAGCCACTGTGGAGATCTTAGAAGCTATAGACAGAATTCTCAATGCCTGGGGAAAAAAAAAGTTTGAAATATGGGCCAACTAAACAGGAACAGAATTGAGATGGTGGACTGGTGACTAAAGTGATTTGTAAACAACTGTCTCTATTGAGTAAGAGCTCCTTCTGAGCCACACTGGCTCCTCAGGGCCTCTTCACATACAGTCTTCTTAAACTAACAGCAAGCAGAGCGATGTACAACGCTGCAATCACCACGTGGCTACAGCCCACTGCTGCACTCCACTACGTGGGGTACATTTTTTTACAAGCAAAATTTTAATTCAGAGTAACCACTAAAGAAAATGCAAAGAAATGCTGTGTTACTTTCCTGTCCTAACCACCTTCCATTTCTTTATGAAGAAATGGAAGAACAGACTGAAACTTCCCTACAGTCTTTGATGCTAAGGAAACAGGATTTGGGTTTATTTCACCTCTGTATTTGTAGCCATGGAAATTACATGCCAGCAAGTTTGTTAGTACTTCAGATCATTTTCTTCAGAAAAAGCTGAAATTCAGATGCTGTTTCAATGCCCTTGGGAAATCTCCTAGGTTTCCTTCTCCTTTGCCCTTGCGGAATTTGTATAGGTTTTACACTAGACCCACTGCAGCTCCAGGAGACCTGCTACTACCTGGAAGCAAAAGATCTAGAACTATTGTCACCTGAGGCAGAATGTGAGGAAGTTTTTTTCAGTATTAATACAATCAACAGTGTTCATGGCTCATGGGTATTGTTTTATTCCTAACAGACCAATTTCAAGTATACTTGTAGTGTGAAAAGCAGCTAAACATTTTCCTTTCAGTAAGTACGCTACCTGGAAATTTCCAAAAAGTGCATTAGCAACAAATTCACACACAGAGCCTTCTTACACAAGTTGGATCCCTCCATATACTATTAGTGAGTAAAAATGCGTAACCTCTTTGCTCATACTTTTATCTGTGCTAAAAATTGCAGAGTAGCACCAGGGCTGAACAGCTGCAACAAAGCTTTCCCTCACTGTCAGAAGTGCCCAGTAATGATGCTGTGTTAGGGCAGGGCTGAAAGCCCATAATGTCACTGCTACTGCTTCTGCATAAAATGACTTCACACTCTGTCCTTCAGTAACTCCACAGGGATAATAATACCACAAATACTGTGGTCTTCTAAGGATTAATTAATCAGCATAAGAAGAATACTCCAGAGATAGAAATATGCTTAAGAACTGAGAAAGGATTTTGAATTTTAGGCTCAAATCTCATCTGACTATGAAACAGAATCAAATATCTGATCAGTGCTGTGACCAAACTGAGATGCCAGAACAAAGCAATGTGTTACTTTACCCAGTCGCAGATGAAGTTATGTACCCCCACCAAAAAAGGGAAGTGGGTTAAAACATTTTGTTATACATCCCTGCTTTACTTTATCACAACTGCAGTTCTATAAGTATCTATACTTCTATAAGTATTTCTAAGTTCTTCTGTACTCTCAGGAAAGTGATGTTTCTGTTACTCATCTGGCCCAATCAGAAAAAAAAAAATGAAAGCAGAAATTTCATATGAAAACATGTTCAGTTTTGGCCATGGAGTCTAAATACAATGCAGATCCCCAGAGGTAAAACTGTGACATGTCAAACCACATTTTTTTTTAATTCAAAGCAAAGTAACCTGGCTCTTCTCAGGATAATACTTTATTTACATCATGGTGATTAAATCCCATGGGAAAACCTGATCCATTAGGTACATTGCATGACTGAGATGTGATCACCAAGAACTGGCAATAATCCTGCCCACCTTCCCACCTGAAGACTACCTGTCCCAAGAACTTGCATTTCTTTAATTTACCTCACAACAGGAAAAAAAGATACAATACCTCTTGCTTGTCATATTTTCAGTTCTGAAAATTTCCCCTCAGTATTGGGTAGTGGATCTCTTAAGGGCAAAGGCCTTAAGACTTGGATCTTCTGAAACGCTGAGCATCTAAAAAACCTGCGAAGGCTGACAGGGACTGACTAGGCTCAGTACCTCTGGAAATTAGAGCTAAAGTAGAAAATACTCTTAATAACACCCTAATGTAATTGACTGCTGAAAACCACAGTATCAACAATCAACAAGACAGAAAACTGTGCTTTTTTCCCCTTATAACACAGAAATAATGGACATTTGAAAACTATACAAAGAGGTGCAAGAAAGAGGAATAGATTTTTATTTTAATTCCATTGAGTGAACTAGACAAACAAGATACCTGGAAGGACAAAGTAGAAAAATACCTCTCTCAAAATTAAGGAAGAAATGTTTCCTTCCAGTGTATCAAAGTTTACCTGAAACAGGGAAGCAACTTTTACATTTCTATTTCCCAAGGCAAGAGGAGTAGCTGGCACCTGTTCAGAGAGACGCCTTCCCACAACTGACTCACCACATTCATGGTTTGCAATTTGGTTGGAAACATTCTCCAGCCCTTTGACTCCCTAAACAAATCTCAGAGCCCAAGTTCGTCTGTCTGTTTTCTCACACCTGCCCTGTCAGAATCACTCTTTGTTTGGTTGTGAAACACATCGATTTCTCTGGTTCACCTTGATTAAGCTCAAGAAATATCAGACTGGGTTGATGGTAAAGCAAAGAATAAGATCTTTAAGAGATTTAAAGTAATTTTTTTGGTTATAAAATGAACACCAGGTGCAATTCTAATATTAGTTTCAAGCAGACTTCATCTCAATTTGCTTAATTACTCCTCCACAGAATTTCTGAGACAGGTTCTAGCTGATTCAACTGAGGATTTGGGTTTAAAGTAACATCATGTCTTCTAAGTGATACCCTCAGTTTTTACAGCTTCTGTATTCACATGTGTCCACGGCAGCCCATTACAATGAAGTGTGGGCTAATGTGCTTTTAAGGATTCTAGCTGAAATTAAGGCATTTCAGCACTCTAACCATGGAAACCCATTTCTGAATTCATGTCTAACTATTTAGGAGTGACTGAATATCAGCTATGCAAATATCACTGATGCTTTTTCTAATAGCTGGTTTTAATAAATATTTTCCCTACCTTCTTAGCCCACCTACCTGTCAGCTGCGCCACATCCACTCTAGGCTGCTCTTACCCTGAGGGATTATCCACACATTCATATGAATTACTAGAAAAGACATCAGTTCTATATTCTGTGAAACTTCTGATCTTGGGAGGTGTTGAACATTTCCATAGGTACTCTGTATGATATATTTTAGTAAGAATGTTTTGGACATGCTTATACAATAACACTTACTACTTCAGGCCTGAGCCTTATCACTGGGTTTCCTGAACCATAGTTTTGGAAACAGAGGCAGGTGGCAGAAACAAATGTTTGAAATACTGAACTTTATGTTGATTTCAGCACTGGAAAGGAATACTGAAGTGAGGATGGTCCCATTTGTTGCAGCTGTCAGAGACACAGAACAGTTGTGTCTGCTACAGCCTGGCAGAGTCTGAGAAGTCCCCTCAGTCTCCATTCCTAGCTTGTTCATAGCACTCAAGCCAGAAACTTTCAGTCCCATAGTATCAGCTGTTTTAATATTGGACGAAAAGGAGTAACTTCAAGGAAGCAGAGCTCGTTGTTTTCTGTGCTGATTAGCACTGACCTATGGTAGAGTTCACATTTTTCAAAAGTTTTGTGCTTCCTATAGAGCAGAACTGATATGGTAGCCAAAAACCTCTTTTCATTCAAGTCCCTTTTCACATAGCTCTGCCAATGAACACAATCTTCCTCTTTACTACTTTCTACAAAGCACCCTGAACATACCTCCAACTCTTCCATAGGTGGGAAGAAACCCAACACAACAAAGGCAAAATTATCACATTGCTTTGGAGACGTATTCAGGCTGCTTAGCACAGGAATTGAAGCGACTAGATAATCTGCAGTCAAACCACGAGGTGGTGCTCAGGCTCCTCTGTAACAGGCACATCGAGTAGCACCAGAGCCAGGAAAGTTTGCTTCGACTGGGTCCTGACACCCCCAGCCCAAGCACACAGAGACAGCTGGGCTCAGAAATTATTCTCTCTGTGCAACATTCCCTGTAAAACTCTGCTGTGCTGCTACAGGAGTCACCCTGCAAGGGAAAAATCGCAAAAATACCACTAAGTCTGCCAAGCTGAAAGCTTCAAATCTACTACACTTCCGGCAAAGCTCTTAAAGTATGGATAACCTTTTCAGTTCATTCAGAAAAACAAGCTGCATGAGAGCTATGGGGAAAAAAAAAGTCCTCCATTTTCTTATAGTTTTCATGCTGTTGCCTCTGCTCTGTTGCATTTTAATATCCTTAAAACATATCAAAGTGTGGCCAGTGAGATAAATATTATGAATTTTGATTACAAGGAGAACCGGTCAATTTTATTAGCGCTGCTTTCAATGACAATGATGATTTAGGAAGCCCTTTACATATATATATGTGCCTACATATATATGTGTGTCTGTGTGTGTATGTATGTTTCCATCTAAAATTATCCTAAGCAGCAAACTGTTATAACATAAATTGAAGCAAAAAAAATTAATTCTTTCCAGTATAGCAAAACATGGAACTAAACGGGGCTAATTTTCTGCTCATTGCAAAAACAAACAAACAATCAATCAAACAAAAAAAGGCAATAATATTACCCGCATTTGTGGCATCAGTATTTTGACAATCCTAGGACTATGATCAGCATCTTCATGAGAGATAGTCAGGATGTGGCAGAATAGGCTATGGTAACAACATAATTGGGATGTAAGCAATTACTGTTAAACTATAATGGTAACTACCAGTAAATGATTTGGCCAACTGTGTACTGACATCCAAAAATCTCCCTGGTCATCTACAAATATGGTTCTTCCCTTCTTTTCTTGTATTAAAGTTGAATCTGAATTGTTACATGACATTGTTGCCATCTTCCACAGTAGAACTGACTGCATTTTAGCAGCAACAGATACTCGATTTACAAGAGCTCTCATGAACTCCTGGCTTAAATCACTCTCCTACTGACCAAACTCACCTTACAAACCTAGAAGAAAAATAAAATCACACTTGTATAGCTCTCTCAAGTGTCCTCTTTGCAATTACAACACTTTAACATTATTTTAACATTATTTCTGCCTTTAAAATAGAACAATAGAATTCCAGCAGCATTTATGCCTGGCATCTTTTTTGTTGCACTGAATGTGTAAACCCACTTTATTCAAATTAGACTATTTGCCTTTATAAACTCTATAAGATGCACACACCTTTGACTGTACAAGCCATCTGGAATGGAGGGAATGAATTCAAATCTAGAACCCCTCATATGCATGCAAAAAGACCTGGGTCTGCGACAAGGAAATATCAAATGTATGACATTTTCCCCTACTCAGCTAAGAAAGGTTTGTGGTTTTACATGCAGCAGAATGATTTGGCAAATACTGTCCCTCCTCTTGAAGGTAAGAGCTTAAACTCCAAGAATTCAAGAGAAGCACCGTGCTAGACAGAAGATCACAACTTTGTTTAAATGCTTGAATGCTGTAAGAACTTTTTCACTAGGCAGTTCCAAAGATCCGAACAGCTTGGTGGAGGCAGGAACTGCTCGCAACCTGGAAGATGCTGATGTGAGTCAAAAGCAACATCAGCTCCCTCTCTTTTCCATCCACATCAGTTCAAAACAGTGGGCTGAATAATTTCAAGTAAGGTTCCCCTACAAAAAAGGGGAACAGAAAAGATACCAATCCAAATGATGTCAGCATGCCAGCAGTTTCTTAATATGCAATTAAACACTTGCCTGGATCTACTGTTGCATTAACAGTTCATTAGCATAATAGCTTCCCTGTTTTGTTCCAAGCCTGCTGGTGATTCTCTACTTCAAATTCATAAGCAAATGAAAATAATACGATATCCTTGAATTATTAAATCTGTACCTGGTGATTTGACCTCCAGTTCATGATCAGATACTGCGAAATCCACCAAGAGGAAAAACTTATTTTTCCATAATGAAGTACGCACACATGACTTTAATACAGCAACCACTGAAGTATCACAAATCAAAAAGATATTTAACTGGGCAAATGATTTGAGAACTTCTCTCAGGCTTCTTAACTTTTTACATTCAGAATGAAAATGTTCAGCATATTCCACTTTCCACTAGCTAGAAAATGGCTTACGATGATATAAAAATTCTCCACCACTGATCAAATGTATCTGCGGCATCTTGGCCAGGCTCCTTGTGGTAACAACTCTTCCCATGTATTGTGTTCCCTTTGCACAAGAGAAGCAAGAAGTCAACAACTGTTTCCTTGGCCCTGAAACCTCAAGAATCAACTTTTCTTGAAAGAAGTAGAAGATAAGCCGTTAGAAAATAAGACATCACTGCTGAAAGGTTTGCTAAGGGCAGGTTTCCAGAGAAGCAGCAGCAACACAAGCTTGACACATGCATCAGACACATCAGACACATGCACCAGCTTGACCAAGTGAGACTCTCTCTGGAAGAAGGGTTCTTGTTCTCTCTGACTCATTTGGTCCCTGCAAAAAGAGTAAAGATCTCTAATGTGTTTCGTTTTGAGGCAGACTGCAAATATGCAGCTCACCTTTCCCTGGCTCATTTCAGAGAGGCCAATGTTCGAGGTCAGAAGCACCAAAGGATGTTTTAAAAGTAAACTTCTATATTACTCCTCAAGCACCTGTGTGCAATTACAATTCTTTGCTCCCTGAGAGAATTCTTCTAGCAGCAGTGCCTTTTGCCAGACAAACCAGCCTTGCAGTGCAAAACACAAGAAATGTGAGAGGTCATGGTGGTAGGAGGACAGTAGCAGTCACTGCTGAAATAGGTGGGTGCTGTGAGGACCGTTAGGCATGGAAAAGAGCTCCCACCTGTGGACAGGCAACTTCTGTCATTATCAACCCTCTCACTATTCATTCATGGAAACAGTATGCAGTATTTAAGTCCCAATGCAGCCATTGTTTGATTTTAAGATAGTCAACAGCCTGAGATGTCTTAATACTGGAAACCACATATTTAGTACTGCCTACATGGCTTCCTAATATTAACACTCACACAGCAAGTTTCTGCAAACTCAGTGCTTTGTGTAGGAAAAGATAAATTAATGAAATGGAAAAAGAAACTACCAAATGCCCGATGCCTGGACACCAGAGATGACATTGATTCAGTCTACCTTTGGCCCTCTATTTCAGCGTAAGGCGGCAAAAGCATCGCCTTTTTAAGCCCTATAGCATGATATCCACAAACTTTGAAGGCTATAGTTGCTTCCTGAGTGTACTGGATATGGCTGGGAGGGAGCTAATTCCCATCATAGCAGCCCTCATAGTGCTATGTTTTGGGCTTGTGAGCAAAACAGTGTTCAAAACACACAGGCTGCAGGAGAGTGAGCAAGCAGCTGTGTGGTGCTTAGTTGCCTATGGGGTTACGTTAAAACACCGAGGAAAGCGCAGGTGATGACAGCTGATCTGAAAGGAACACAAATCAATTTATACAAAGAAAGTAGCCAAAACAGTAAACAGAGAAGTGGAGAAGTTTACCTATCAAAACCTTTTTTTCCCCAGGCATCCTGGCTGAGATCCTGCAAACATTGCAATATGAACGGAAGCAAGTCATCCTGCTTGCCCAAACAGATGTGAGAAAGGAAGCTTGTATTATAACTGCTGGTGACCAGCAACTAGTTAGTTCGATGTATCATTAAAACAAAAACCAGCATCCCATGACTTTAAAAGTTATCCTACCCACAAGCTTCTTCCTGCTCTACTCCAAGGTTCACCCACAGCATCATTTTCCTCTGGCCAAAACAACAACAACATCATCAACAACAGCAACAACAACAAACACTCCAACATTTAAACTCCTATGTCATAGTTTTTGTTATAGCATCAAAAATCCAACTATTCAGAATTTCTAGCATTAAGTAACAGGTATCTGGCTTATTGACTGACAGTACGATTGATACAGTTGTTTTGACTCTGCCCCCTTCCCAACAATTCTCATTTTCAGTTATACTCCCACGGAAGAGGTCAAAGGCTACAGGAATTGAAAATGGTATATATAAAAACATATAGCACAAAGACAACCTTTCAAGAAGGGGCAAGGAGTCAAGAAAAGCTGCTGTGGTGAGAATGACAGCGAGTGAATTGGCATAGCTGTTTTCCAAAAGCAGGTCACTGATTCCTGACAGATGATTGCTGAGTTTCAAAGGTTAGTTTTCTTTCCTGTTAGATCCCACTGCAGCTATTTAGCTAAAAATAACACAGAAAGTGTTACATCAAGCTCTGCTCTCAACAGCGCCATCTCTTCAAACTGATGACCTTAGAAGACCTGCTGAAGTGTCTCCTTGAGCACTAGAATCGAAGCATCAAGACCACAGATTTCCAAAGGATGTGACAGTATTAGCTGGAAGATGAAGGCTAACTGCTGCTAACTAAGAGCTGGGGCTAGCAGGAATCTGGTAAACACAGACTTGCATTCATAGCCCAGATTTACAGCCCCCGAAATACTCTGGGATTCAGGGACATTTTGATATCTCACACTGCAGTGTAGGATTGCAGAAATTAATTAATTATGCCACAGCAAATCCTTAATCTTCATGGCACTGTCTGGATGAGGAGGATTAAAGACACTGTGAAAAGCTTTTGCTCATTACACCCAGTATTCTGCACCCAATAATGCAAATCACTAGAGCCTTTTTACTGGTCACTCCTGATCCAGTATCCACTGAGCCTTAAGGCTCACTGGTTTGGCTTTAAATTTACTGATAAGGCAGCACCCAACACAGCAAGCCGTGCTTGTGCTGATTAGCGTTTGCTTTTCTTTTCCATTTTACCTATTGAAAGTCTCATTAGAGATGCACTCTCTGGGTTGTTCTCAGGCAAAATTAATCACATATAAAATACTCACTTCCTCCTAGGTCCTAAAGCATGAGTTTCCAGTTTTCTGTCAGTTTTCCTTGAATAAAAGAACAAAGTGGATGTTCTGGCAACTAATTACAGAATCTAATCTACAGAAGACATATTGTCTAAACAGTAGCAAAGCAGAGCAGCTTTTTGTATGTGCTTCACCTTTTGCCTCTCACCTAGGTGAACACATCCATGTGGAACCCAGCCCCAAAGGGATGACCCTCCTCTCCACTGCAACTTGTAGCGACAGTGTCCATACAGTTACCTTTTTAGAACAAACTCACTAATCCACTTCGTAGGAGTACCAAGCAGCCTGAAGTCAATACGTTTTTTTCTCCCTGGGAAATTGGAGTGGACTTAAATCAAGGAAATCTAAGACAAAATACTTTAGCTGGTGGTAGCTGTCATATAGAAGAGGTATTTGTTTGGTTATGTGATGAAGCTCACCTGCACACCTACAAAGGAGCTCAGAGAGAGAACAGCAGGAAGGCAAACCTAAATAATACCCTGCTGGGTTACAACCAGGCCTATCACAGGAGCCGTCAGCCCATCTCCATAAGTTCAGAGGAGCACAGGGGCCTGAGTGAATGCTCTCTCTTCTTTGTATGTGAGGGTATATCAGGGTGTGAGTGCAGCAAGTGTAATCAGACCATGGGTCAGAGGGCCTGTGTGTCTGTGCTGCCAGAAACTGGAGTGAGCATGAGTGTCCATGTACATCACCACTGGCAAAGATCAAGCTGGACTAGCCACTGGAGAGGTAAAGAGGCCTGGGGGCACTGGGCAAATGGGTCTGTAAGGGCCAGGTCTGGGTGGGAGAACACCTTTGTATCTCTAGGCTAAAAGCACAGGGGGATCAGCTATTGGGACCTGAGAAGTCCTGGCCAACGATGTGTATGTGATGACCTGTACCAGCAACTGGAATGGGGCTGCAGCCTCAGGGGCTTTTATGTCAGCAGCTGGGGAGACTGAGATCCAGAGGCTAGCTACTGGACAGACTGAGCATCTAAGCCCAGCTGCTGGAGCAATCCATCCCATATATGTGTGTACTTATATATTCTCACTAGCGGAACTCCATCCTGTCCAGACAGACAGAAGAACAGAAGGAAGCCACTGCTGCTGTCTATGTGTGAGTGCTCTGAGAGCCTGTCTGTGATCTGTGTGGACAGCCATGTATACACTTATATATGTAGTGAATATGTGTGCCTTGTGTGTGTACCTGCTGGAATCTTCAACCTCATTACTGGTTAAATCTGAGAACAGGGAGTGGCAGCAGCTTCACCTCTCTCAGGCTGTTGGATCCAGCATGGTATGTTTTCCTTTTAACAGAATTCTTAGTTTACTATCTGACAAAATACCTGAGAGGACTGTTGTTTCATTACCTGCTCGAAGGAAAAGTCTTCCAAAGACAGATTTGCTCACTTCCTTTCTTGTGCACTGCAGTGCAGCAACAGCACGAGGCCAGACCAGCACCCCAAGTCTGAGACTGCGCAAAGGTAAGACCTTTCTCAGCTGGGCTATACAGATGCTACAGACACCGCCACTGCTTTCAGCACTACGATATGACGTACTAGTGACTTGACACTTTTCAGGCTGCATAAGCATTAATTTCCTCCTGATTATGTTTAAATGGTGTTAGGAGACACTGGAGTCACAAATATGATGTGTATGCTTAATCACACCTCTTCATTTTCCAAATAACATTTTCATGTTAGAGTGCTATTAAGCTTTTATTAAAATGACAGCAACATCACTAGGCACCAGATACGTGCACTTGGTTTTATAACATTTTTATTACAGTTAGCACAGTTTCCTATTTACTTATGATGATACGGAAGAAAAGAAAACTTTACACCTCTCCCAGAGAGTTACACATTATAGGTTCTTATTTTACATTGTTGCACTTCCTAAACCAAAACGTTAACGTTTGCATTGAATTAAGGCACTAAATACAGTAAGCATAGGAACTGAAAAGGGAGGATCAATCTCATACTCAAGCTGTCTTCCATTGTCAAAGACCAGTCCAAAATAATTCAGATCTGAAACAACATGCTAAGTGTATCACCTCATAAAGACACAGGATCAACTAGTAGTGACTGGACTGTGATTTTCCACCCTCTTCCATTTGTGCTTTTAGTAACAGGTGAGAGAAGAGGCTCAGGATTTACTGAGGCTTCACAAGCCACATGAAAATAGGTAATGGCTGGTCTGACATGCTCTAGTGAGAAGAAAAGAACGTATTATGAAACAACAAGCAATAAGACAAAATATTCACTGTCCCAAAGGCAACTACTTTTAGAAGATCGAAGCTCCCATAAACATAGTGTCAAACTATGTGACTGTGACTACTGACACTCCACATAAAAGGTCTGGGAAAAGGAGAGAGACCTGGACCAAGAAAAATAATACAAGCAGTATCCTAGAAAGAAAACAAAGTGAAGACACCTCCAAAAGCTAGTAAGTCTGTAGTACTCACAGCCCTGTCCTTGACACTTAATATTCGTTAGAAAGCCAAAAACTATTCCATCTGGACTGATATGAAGTGGGGTCACTGAAAAGGGAATAAAGAAATTAAGGACTAGATACCTTTGAAAAAAGGATGAAAAATAAGAGTATCAGATATTATGACACAAACTATAAAACTATCACAACTTTAACTTTCTTTGAAGCAAACTATTTCAAGAAACGGTTTACAGGAAATGGACCAAAGAGCTACTCTTCTTTAGGAAATCCTATTTCAAACCCAAAGTATATGTATGCAAGAATCTAAGGATATTTAGAACATAGTTATTCTCCCCATAAATCCAGCTAACAAAATTGTGCTATATGTTATGTCTCTATTATTTTGATGAATCATTCAATGCACCTTCACAGACTGTATTTCAGAATCCTGATCCTGCCTTTGGTTGTGCTGATTTTACACTCAGAGGAAAAGAGAGTTTCTACCCAGTTACATCTGTGTAAGCAACAGCACTATCAGGTCCTTCTAAATTCAAACTCTGTCAGTGTACAGAGATAGATAAGATCTGTTTAGGTGTCTACAAGAGGCAAAGAAGGGATGAGTATTTAAAAAATTACAGAAAAATGTAAAGAAAATGTTCCTGTTCTAGGAAACTGTGTTAGTCTTCAATTCCAGAACTGTGAGATATTACAGCACTAGGAAATCAAGTGAAGGAAAACAGTATTTTGCATCAGATATATGACATCCTAAAGATATGCAAGTAAAAAACTCAACGTTTTAAAAAACAAAACAAAACAAAACAAAACAAGAGCAAGTATATTGGAAATGCTTACCTGGGACAATATATTAGACTTCTCTCAATCAGCATTAGTTTCAGTGCTTGCTGTGACAGGCTCTTTAGCCTATATGTTCCATAAGACCTCAAAAGTACAGCTCCTTAAAACCTTTAAAACCATGTGCCAGGTTCCTTACATTCAGTTAGCAATGGCAACTGTTTGACCTGGCACTCTTCAACTGATTTGGAATCCCATTTTTCAAGTTACTTTTAAAACACTTCTGCTCATTTCAACAGACCCTGGCAGACCTGTCTCCCTCTGAACAAGTAAATGTCAGTGTGCCTGCAGGAATGGTTCTAGTGATATTTGGTTTGCTCTTGCCTAACCATGTTTTATTCATGCAAGAACATACAGTTTTTCATCAATCACTTCCCAGGATCCCTTCCAGAAAGCAGGGCAGATGACCCAAGTCATTGCAACAAGCAGCAACAAAACAAGGTGTTGGAGGGACTACAAGTGGAGTGGTTCATTTTCAGCAAAGTATCATAAAAAATAAATTAGGAAAATCTGAAGTGTTTATAAATAAATAAATAAACACAAACCCTCAGAGGAACACAGTATTTAAGAATGCAACAGACTCAACTATTAAATATGCATGGAAGCAAAATGATTCAAGATGTTTTGATGCTTATGGGGAAATCAACAGAAGCACTGTATTGGGACCGTCTTCCAACTGCTCTGTAAGATTCTCTTTTCCCTCTTTTTTTTTTTTGAATGTTTCCCTCAATTACAGCTAGATTTTGATTTGTATGAATACCGGATCACTGCTCCTTGCTACTAAAGCTGATTTCCCACCTGAAGATAGTCTTCTGTAGCTAAGCCTTCAACAGCCAGTTACCATCAAAAGTTGAAGATGATAACAATAACATCAGATGGTTTTCCAGTACCAGAGGAGCTGACATGTATGCTCAGATGACATGCGTCAACAAGAACTACAGTGTCAGTGTTTAGATAGAGTTACAGGTGACTAAGCCCCAAGAGCATATGAACTCTTGGGAAGCAAAAGATCCTGGTTTTATGCAAATGTCCTTAGCCCTGCTGGGTAAAAAATGACAATCTCAGCAGAGATTCAAGGCACTTCTTCCTATTACCCACTCTATCTTGAACTACAGTGTTAAAACTTCTAAAGCAAAACGTATTCAACAAGAGTTGTCAAGCTTTGAGTCATACAGGACTAATCCCAGATAGTCCTGTAACAGGGTTGAAGAAGGCTGCATTTCTCAGTGTTGTGAACTCATGGTCAAGCTCCTGGAATAATCACACATCAAGCAATGCTTTGGCTTGTCTCTGCCTACACACTCCCAGGGACCACCTCCCAATATCAAGAAACTAATTGCTTCCACTTCCCTACAAAGTAGGATCTCAGCTAGCTGGCAGTGATCAGGAGGAAAGCTGATCTATTATCTACTTACGTGTGTATTTATTCTTCTATCTGCAACCACAGAGAATCTTGTAGATTTTGCAAAGACTGTACATCAGGGAAAAAAACAAACAACTGATATCTGTTCACCAACACTACAAACCTGCTCTTAGTCCAAAACTATGTCAAAGCTGCTAAGAAACTGCTTTACAATAAGATTCTCTAAGTGATGCTACAGTTGGCTCTGCTACTTGGAAGCTGTCTTTGCTTTTGGAAATGCAACACACGTCCCCTTCCTGCTAGCTTGGATGAGGCTCATTGGTGAGCAAAAAGACTGCAGCCTCTGGAAAATACATGGATCATCCTTGCCTTTTAATGCCTTATAGCATTCCCAAAGTGATGTTTAGCCTTCCACAAATTTTTCCACATAAAGTCTAACACAGAGGATCTGCCAGTTCAGCAAGGAATCTGGTTGAAAGCAAGATAAGCCTCAAAGTACACTTGAGATCTAAACAGCTCCGTTCTTGGGGAAGTGCTTTTTATTTTGAGGCCTAAACCAACTTCAACCAACTCTTTGAAGCAGAGCATAAAAGATTTTGTTTGCTCAATCCAAGCAATGACAAATAGGATATGATCTTTCACTATTATTCTTCACAGAGATTTTATAAGTCTTCTTCCCTACTTTTACAGATTGAAAGGGATCTTCAATGACCCAATGACTCAGCTGGAATTTTTTATAGAAACCTCAGAGTGGGAAATGCTATACAGAAGTTTATCACAGAACTCTGATAATATACTCAAAATCTAAGCTCTAATTTTTCCTTCTTCTACACCAAAATAAAAATGATTTTTAATAAGTATCATGTTGTCACCATTCTGAAATAAAGTGAGAGTTTGAGGTGGGTTTTTCTGTTTCACTTTTTTTAAATGTGTAGACTTGTTTTTTTTTTTTTTTTTTTTTTTTTTTTTGTAGTGGAGAAGTGCATACAGTACCTGTTGCTATTCTTATGTGGTTCTTTAAAAGTTTTCATAAAGACAACAGGTTACCAGTGAAATATAATATCAGCTCATCAGGTTCTTCAGGTGCTCTTCTGCAAAGCTATGAAATAACAGATCATCTCCTCCTTGGAGAAACGTAACACAAAATTTTCACATACAATCACCGTAAGTTATTCCCTCCCCCACCCCTGCAGCTTCATAGCCCACCCAACCATTCAATTTCAGATTTTCTTTTATTTAAAAAAAAAAAAAGAAAAAAATAAAAACAGAGAAAAAATAAAAACAGCTTATAAAACAGCAAAGGAAATAAAGTTATTTTAATATATATAGAAAGAGAACAAAATGAAACTTGAGGGAAAACTTACTGGCGTTACAGTTTATCCTGATACAGTCTAGATGGGGAAAAATAAATGAAAGATGAAATTGCATCCTTCAAGGTAACAGCTGCAGACATCCAAAAACAATCAGTCCACCCTTCCGGGGACAGACACACGCAAAGAGATGTGGCCATTTTATACTTATATACACTCTGTACAAGTTTAGGAGTGGGTCTATATGTACAGTATATTCTACAGAAATATCGGCTACATAAATATATATATACACGCACACATATATATATACACATATGTATAGAGAGATATACCAATATACATATATATCCACATGTTGACACAGAAAGTGATTTTATTTTTATAGAAACCTATGCATCTAAAATTATCTTCTACTCCAGAACATGAAGTGATGTGAATTACAATTAAAAAATTGACAATTAAAGCACAAAAAAACTCCCTCAAAATGTAAGTCATACTCCAGTGTCATTTTGTTTTTTAAAGAACTTTAGAAATTTCTCTGAGAAGCTTGAAGCTCCAAGTCAACCTTTACACTTGGTTTCTTTTGAACAAATTTGTACTGTTATTGTATAAATACAGCATCTGTCCATCACAGAATACCTGTAAAATCAGTCTATGAGATTTGTTGATGCAATATTTAACCCTTTCCAGCTCTCCCAAAGACAGACCCTCCTCTCATTCCCCCAATACCAGCCCAGAATATTTTTTAATATGTGCACAGACATATTTGATACTGTCCATTCAGGTGAGGAAAGGGTTAATATACTGCCCAGTTGTGTCCTGTTATAAAATGGCCACTTGCAAACGGCTAACCGCACGAACGCCCAGCCCAGATTTCAGCTAGTTCTGGAGGTTAGGAATACATTTGTTATTTGGCTGGGGGAACGGGGATTTCCTTCAAAGGTCACCAGCCCTGCCAGCTCTTCAGAGCCCAATCTCACCTTGCTCTCTGAACGCTAAAACTGAATGGGATGCTCATAACGTTCGGGGAGAAGATGAAACGGGCAGTGAAGTGGCAGATCTGGGAACCTTTGCTGGCCCTGCTTCATTCAGAGGTTACAGGCAAGGGAGAGATGAAGAGGGGTACATGGAAAGAAAAATAGAGCTATGCTCATGGAATCTAATAAATGGTAACGGAGGAGTCTGCACAATGAAAACAAGTTGAGGTAGGGGAGCCTGAGCTAGAGGGCTTCTGAGCGTTGCTTCTCTCATTTAACACAGTAATGCTCAGCATATCTCAGGATACGACCCATAAGGGGATCTCACGTGTATAGATGCCTACTTACGGCCTTGTGAACATCCATTACTGCAGTGTCTGGCATGGGCAAGAGCTATCACATGAGTGCTATTATCTATCTTGGGCCATGCTAACCTTCTCTTGGAAAATCAAGGCCAGGAATAATAGAACCATGTTAATGGACATCCTGCCTGGACACCTAAAGCTTTGACCAGCAAGGAAGGTCATATTTATTACAGAGATATGGCCCAGCAAGAGAGATTATACAGAATGGCAGAGAAATATGATGTAGTTTGTTGCTTAACTGGACCAATTTTGTTTTTATTTGGACAGATATAGGAAAATTATTTCAGCAGCTGAAACTAAATGCAGTTTTTAAAAAAATGAAAGAGGAGAAAGAACAAGAGTCTATAAATAAAGAACTGTAATGATCAGGGACATGCCAATCAGGAGCAGCAAAGCCAGAGAGAGTCTGTTTTCAAGCAGAACCTCTCTTGAGAAAATCTGGGTTTGGTTTTGTGCGATTAGGTTTGTCATGTGTCGTCAACCGCAACAGAAAAGTGGGAGCAAACAGCCCTGGAGCAATTGGTACAATCACCATACAGTGGTGGGTATATCCCTTATAGGAGTTGGGTGGGATAAGGGGAGTTCTGAAGTACATGCTGGGAAACTTCCCTCTGTGACCTGATGGAGAGTGACAGCAAGAGTGAGAGAGATTCCCAAGTCTCACTACAAACGAGATCGAGAGAGTTGTTACGCCTGGAACAACAGGGGAATTTCTTACGGGCTAAACAGTAAGTGCGCTGGAAAGGGAAACATGGCTGGTCCTTGGCAACATTCATCAAACTTGGAAACTAAAAACATTGTTGTGTTATTTCCACGTTACCTTCACAGAACAAGCACAGGTGGTTTTGGGTTTTGTTTTTGTTGTTTTGGTTTTGGTGGGTTGGTTGGTTTTTGTTGGTTTGGGGGGGATTTTTTGTTTGGTTTTGGTTTGTGTCTTTTGTTGCTGTTGTATTGTGGTTTGTTTTGGTTTGGTTTTTTGTGTGGTTTTTTTATTTCCTTCACTCTGAGCCTTCACCAAAGCAACCAAAAAGATTCCTGATCATTAATACATCAAGTTGTTTTCTCCCTCTTATATCAGTTTTATACGGAAGAAAACTTTCCTCCAAACTAGTGCAATGCTACAATCCAGAGCAAGGGATGCTGTTGCTGGCAGTAAGGTACAGGTTTAGTCTGGTCTTTGGTCTCAAAACAGCAGCAGCTGGAGGATTCAGGAATAACTAAAAGAAACTGCTTGGGATTCCTCCTGCACCTGACCAGGGCAATATGACTTCTGGTAATTGTCATCTGGGGCTCTCAGCACTGTTATCAGCTTCTGCTGATCGGATTTGCTTTATTTAGGTATGGCTGCATTCCTGACTCAAAAGACATTTCCCCTTGCCTTAGGGTTTGAAGATGAGCATGTCTAAATATCTGTAAATCCAGTCATCTCCCAGTTCAGAAATTGGATGAGCAATCTGCAGGACAGAAGTGAAAACACAGTCTATAACTGTATGGGGAGTAGGATGAGCTGGGAAGACTTTCTACAGTTTCTTTCTTTCATTATTATTCCTAATGTGAACCAAAAACTGCTGTCCTAGTGCTCAGATGGAAAGTTTTCCAGAGCATATCACCTAGAAAATGGGCCAAAGACCCTCTCCTTGGAAAAGGTTAAATAGCTGCCATTACCTAACACTGGGGATTTATTGTTTGAAGAGATATATTTAGCAGCAGACAGAAGTCTCTATGAATTAAGCCTGTGTATCTTACCGTTTGTATCATTGTGCCTGAAAATAGTGATATTTCTTTGGCATTGCTAAGACACGAGGATGTTTTTCTCTTGAATCAGGAAAGTCACCTTTGCTCCGCAAGGACAAAGTATTTGTTCCTTTTGATGAGCACCCATAATGCAGTTATGGAAGAGCACTTTAAGTTAAGACAAGGAAAAGAAAGATAATAGGGACACGGCAGGTTATTTTCTGTGGAGAAACTGGATGAGGTCCTGTGCAGATTCTTGCCCTATGCTACAGTGTATCTCCTTGCCTCTCTTCTACTTGCATGCAGTCAACCACCTGTAACTGGCAGCTGACAAATATTTTTGCATGACTATGATAAACAAACCAAAAAAATCCACCAAAGGTTTTTATATGTACTGATTATGGAAAATAAATTTATTAGTGAGAAACAGTGTGAACAGGCATACACTAGCAGATCTGAGTGCACAATTCACACAAAACGAAGTGTGATATAAATGTCCACATACATTTGTAAAAGAAAGGTAGAAACTGTGACTGTGCTGTTTGTATATGCAAATTACAACAGAAACTTTGCGTTTTGGAGGGCAAAGATGTTTTGACACTCCTGAGGAGATGTCTCAGGAAAAGACAAGAGAGGGATGATTGATTGCAGTTCCTTACAAAAGAACTGACTCTAATTTACAGGAGGCAGGCACTATTTGCTCTAGCCACCAGAGCCAGGCCAGGGAGAAACAGAACTGAAATATTCTTTAATAAAAGTCAGTGACACTGCTTCTGCCACTCATCAGTGGGAGGGAAAAAACAATTGAAGGTGGATTTCCCTATTAGACCAGACATTTCTTTCCCTTTCTGCACATCATCTCAGCATCAGGAATTATTCCCAATGATGTTCCATGCCATGTTTTGCTTAATTTCTCTCTCTCTCTCCTTCCACTCTAGACCTATTTCTTCAGAGTCCTTTTCAGCAGAAGTGAGATCTGTGTCACATTTGAACTCCTAATCTTCACACAACAAACACTGGAACTACTCTGAGACCTGCTGTCAACATGCAGCTGCAGTGCCTCGGGCACCTCCAGGGGAAAGGTCTGAAACAACTCCCTCACCTCTCTTTCTTAGAGAATTATTCATCACTGCACTTCCTCTCCCTCCCACCTTCTACAGCCAGCACCCACCCATGCCCGTGGAGCACCGTGTCCCCTGTTTGTTTTGTTTGCGAGTGCTGAGGGGCGGGGGGGATATGCCAGCCCCTGCAGGCTGCTCTGTACGCTCTGTTCTCAGGGCTGTTTGCTGTGCGGGCCGCAGGCTTCAGGCCTTTGAAGGGTTGAATACCATCTTTTGATTTACCATGGTTGATGGGGTATGGGAAAGCTTTACAACTGAAACACACAGAAGAGGTTTGAAACAAAAAATTTAAAAAATAAATAAATAAAAAACAATATAGGGAACACCTTAATAACCACACATACGATAATAAGTAATCAAGTGGAATAGATCAAAGAAGAGAAGGAAGAGACAGCTCTTAGTAATAGTATTAAATGACTTACAAGAAAAGCACAATTAAATAACTCACCACTCAAAACAGTCTTTGTTTGCACACATCTGTCATGGGTTAGACACTGGGTGGGATGCTGACAGGTAGCTAGTCAGCACCGAGCATGCTCAGGTCTTCAGAGGTGGTGCTGATGATTGTTTCTCACTGGTAACGGGATTTTGGCAGGGTCAGATAATTAAGATTCGGATCTCATGTGTGACATTTTGGCTATGAACAGTCTCCTTAAAGAGTTAGATGTGACTTAGAGTGAACAACTGAAATTGAATGGCTCTGGTAAGGTCATTCCTCTTCAAGTTCTGTTTCTTCAACAGCAAGGCAACCTTGCCATTTTGAAAGAAAGTAAGTTGTGTTTTTCAAGGAATATATCTGACAGCTTTATAAATCTAAAGAGAGGAGAGGTGAAGCTCAATCCAGGTTCCAACAGTCTAAACTACCCTTCTGTTGAGCTGCACATAGAGGCTGCTGACAGGTTTCTACTGATGCAGCCTGTAGTCACTTCTGAGAGAAGATTCAACCTTATAAAACTTTCCAGCTCAAAAGCTGCCAAATCTGGCATATACTTTGCTTCAGTCCCTGCAACTACACAAAACCAGCCTTCAGTTAACACAGGGTTTGGTTTGCAGATTTTGTCCCTGTATTAAACCATCAAGGACATTTCTTTCCAAACATATGCAGACCGCGTGTCAATTCTTTAGCCACATCTTTTAGAAAACAGATAGTAAGAGTTGAACAGTTCACCTCTAGGCTAGATGATGGTGTAACAGAACCCAGTGAGTGCTAAAAGTAACTGATGCCAATCAGATACACAATATTGACCAGTCATGAGGGAAAATATTGTCTTCCAGCAAGATATAAAAAAAACAGGAAAGGAAAGAATAAGCTGTAAAAAATTGTAAGTGTATTTAGGGTAATCTGAACATGCCCTCCTCATATTCATACGAGTTCTAAGTCTAGGATGCCCTGAACACCAAAAAGAAGCAATTCCCTCTATTCTCATTGATTTTAAGGGAAGATAAATATATAACAGAATCAAACAAGTGGTACCTTTCCCAGAAGAAAAAGCGATAATTTTTTTTTAAGTCTGGCAGTTTTCATGCTGTAGTACTTTTCATGTGGGAGTATCAAAGGTGATGGAAGCAGCACTTATTTAAATAATACCAGAATCCCTGGCAGGTTGTGAAGTATTCTCTCTTCAAGAAAGAGAGAAACTAAGGCATGCAAGGTAAAGGAAATGGCTCGGGGTTGCAAAAGGGGGTAGTGTAGAGCAAAGTAGCTACTCTACTACCCCATCACTTCCCCGACAGAAGTATGCCGCTGCCAGTGTTCCAGTGATTAAGTTTATTCTCTGAAAATAAAATGGCTAGCAATAATTGCCAAGTAAGGAAACAGTGGGGAAAAAGATAACTTCATTTTGCCAGATTATTAGCACCAACTGTAATAGACCAGAAGAAAATGCAGTCATATATGTACATGCACTGGAGTTTTGTGAAGGATTCTCTTTGCAGATGTAAGAATGCTCAACACCTACTCTTTTGAGCTGTTCTCCAGAGACACCCTGCAAATCCACGAAATTTTCCATCACTTTAAAGTTATTACAGGCAGACATGGCTATCATTTGAGTGCTGTTTCTCTTTATTTGAGAAGTTACTGTCATAGCTGAGGTTGATCTATTCACTCTGTTCTCTAGGCCAGCCTGGGTAGCACAGCAACTGAACCTATGCTAGTTAGACACTCAATAGTGCTTTACACTTCTTCAGTCAAGCTAAGCAGAGCATATATACATATATATATATTCCAAACAGGAACTCTGTCACATTGCATTTTCTTCTTTTTTTTTTTTTCCTTTTTTAATAAGTAGGCAGGATTTCTATAGCCCTTTGGATGGAGTATCTTTGCTTTTAAGAGATATGAACTTGTTTAAATGCATTTTCTTCTCTTCACTTTCTTCTACCAAGAGCAGATATTAAGGGTCTGATTTGCACTTTCAAAGCCAAAAAGAGACTAGAAGCAATTTTAAAAAACAATCTAGTTCCAGAGGACAACTGCTGGACAACATATTGCTCAGATGAGGGTGAATCTTAAAGTCATCGTTCAAGACCTTGGTGATGGCACATCAAGACCTTGATGAATTTATATGTAGCGGGGACAGGAGTTAAAAAACAAGACCCATTACTACAGGTATGGGTGTATAACACAAAGCCACTACATGGTTTGTTTCTTATATCGCCACAGCAGGGCTTTGAAGATGTTGATACTGTTAGCTCAAAAAATGTGAAAGCTTATGTTGGTGGGGATTCGAATTTAAAAGTTGACATGAGCTTTCACAGACCATGGACCTATCTTCATAGAGAGTACCCTACATATTCAAAGAAATTTAACATTTTGCACAGTCATGATAGTTCTGCCTCTTTGACTCAGAATCTCTTCTTGGATGTATTCTGGATTTACATGAAGCAACAAGTTGCATCACTGAATGGTGAAAGAAAGCTTCAACTTGTATATTTACATTCTTTAAAAAGGGTATTTGTCATTCAGTACAATACTTCAAGACTGGCAAGAAAATGGATTGAGACTAATCTAATAGTACATTTACTCCTGGTTTTTTTCATTGTTGTTATTGTTGAACTTGTTTCTAATTGTCTTTTTAAATTATTTTTTGGAAAAATGTAACTCTAAGGAGACAGAAGACAACCCTTTGGGAGGAGGGGTGTGCACTTTTTTTTAATTGCCTTCATTTTAATAAAGACACAATCAAAAAACCCAGGCTTTTTTACTAGATTTAAAAAGTCCTGAATGCTGAAACATATAGCAATTGGCAAATAGAAATAATTAGTAAATTAATAAAATAGACCAAGTTCTTTCAAACGCTGCCAAATTCTGTAAAGAGCATGGGATTCACAGGACTTTTGCTTGACATTTTGCGTCTCTTCCATGTTTGGCTTTGACTGTTTTGAGTGATGCTAGATGAATGAGGGATGTAACTGATCAAAAGATGGACCAAGCAGCATGTATCACACAGAGCTTCACCAGTCCCAGACCAAAAAAGGAAACTTAAAAACTTAAAGACTTAAAAACCAACACTGTCCATAACGAAGAACTGACAGCAAATCTTCATGCAGCAATGCAGAAGAGAATTTCTCTCCGCAAGAGAATATCATTATGAGATCTCAGCAATTATTTTAGAAATCAATCCAATCAAACCAACAGAAATTGAACAAAATTATTTTAAAAACCACTAATCACAAGCCCAAAGTAATAGTGAAGGGAAAGTGAAATTTTTTTATACGATACCTAAATTGACCATAAGTTTGACACGGCCTCCATCAAGCTCCAGACGCAGAGTGTCAGCAGAGTCTCGTGAGGTGGTTGCCATCAAAAGCCCATAAGCGCGCTGGGACATGAAACGGAAGGACACGTCTTCTGCTTCTGTGTGCATGACCATAGGCATGATGATCTTCATGTACATGCTGCCATCATAGCTCAAGATAGAGGCCTCTGCAAGGAATCAGCAAAAAATTGCAAAAAAATGAAAAAGAAGTTACAACTCTATATGATCTTCACTCCTGAAAAACCCTGACACTTATCATAGAGCACTGTGTTTATAGAAACCATACCACTCGCCACAGAAAGGTGTGTAACTGGCTAAAAACACAGCAACTGTCTAACTGCATCCAGCAACTATACGTGGCAAATCTGAACAGCAAACATAAAGATATGGTATCCACCACAACTGGAGGCAGCAGTATCCATGGAGACAAAACCCCCAACAACAAGTATGTTAGCACAGAGTCCTTTTGTGATAATGAGCTGGCCAAGCCTGTTTTGCACATCTTCCAGAAAGTGCAATCTCATCCATTAGTGCAGCCTTCCCCTGCCCTAGATGTAATGACTACTTTAAATAATGTCTACAACACTTCTACTAGAGGATTTAGTCTTGCCTTTGATGGCTCAAAATTCCTATTTCTGGTACTCTTAAGAGCTGTTGCTTATTTAGGGAGGAATTTCATTCCATTGCTAGCACTTAAAAGAAAAAAAACTGTATGAAGCAAGTTTCCTAACAGGTCTTTTCTACATCAGATTTGTGCTGTTTCATGATTTTATATTTTTCCACTCTATACTAACAAGTAATATTTCTAGAGCTCTGCTGATACAACCAATGGCATTGCAACAATAATGAAGAAAGGAACAAACCAAACTTCATTGCAAATTTCAGTGTCATTCAAACACAGGACATGTCAGGAGACAGAGGCATGACGAAAGCCAGGGGGAGAAAAAGTAAGAAACAGCAAGGAAAGAAGTTGTGTTTTTCTATTATCTCTGAGGATGTTGAAGAAAATGGGAAGTTCAGCTGAGGAAAGGAGTTATAGTACTTAACATTCTCTATTTGTTCGGGGTCTTGCCTGCAGAAATTGATATTCTCCTGTCAGGGGCTAGAAGTAAAGCCTTGTGACAGAACTGCATCAACCACTGTGGTATGGCAATCATTGTTTCAGTCCAGGAATATGCTCCAAAGCATTTTTATCAACAAAATTTTAAAATATACATAAATGTATTAATACCTGAATCAGACCACCCCTTCTCCCCACAGCTAACCCTACTGAGGGCAGAGCCACAGAGATTGCTCCATGTAGGACTTCTACCACAAAACTATACATAAAAATCTCAGAGGATAAGAAAAAAACTAGTCCGGCTCCCTAAGCATGTGAGAAGATTGCTCCTTAAAGCATTCTTACCAGTGCCTCGTCCAGTTAAGCTACAGTTTTCTCGAATGGTTGGGATTCTCACCAGACACACCACACAGACCCCGGAAAGATAGCATCTCATTCAACCAACTGCAACAACATGTATTTAGAATCTAGATGTTTTCCTCATGTTTCACCCATTTGTCCTATGTTTCCCAGCCAGGCTACCCAAGCTGACAGGAGTGGAGCCTCTAGTACAAACCAGCAAGTTTGGCAAAGCCAATCCGTATATCCTCTTGGTGCCTAAATGTTAGATGCTAGAGTAGGGTAGATGGATGTGAAACTGAGGAACAGCCATATGTCCATGCTGGAAAGGACCCATGGCTAGCTCCACAATGGCCAGTGACAGAACTACAGTGTGGTAACAAATATGCAAATAAGGTGATAAATAATGATATAAGCATCAGGCTGATAAAGTGCCAGAGGAGACGTATATGGTTACAAAACATTTGGTGGGGATCACTGTAGCTGTGCTGGTGCAGCAACCCACCACACTAATAGCTGGTCTGCAGCACCTCTCTGATCATGGGACATACAAACCCAGTAAGAAGAAAACTTTTCTGGGATCATCATTAAAATAAGACAGCTGTGAACAACATCCCTATTCACCAGTTTTCTTAGCTGCACTCCCCACACACTGTCATGGTCTGTACACACAAAGCCCTCTACACGTAATACCCACTCAGCCATACATACACCTTCTGGGCACCAGCTGTCAGTGCTGCCCTCGGGGTTCACATCTTCCCTTGGCCAAGAAACAGAGAAGGAAAGAAAGCTCCTTTTTCAAGGTGGGGGAATGGTTTCTTTTTTTCAAAGTGCAATTCTCTTCCCCCTCACGTCTGCATCTCTTACTTGCCACCCACAGCTGCAAGGTGGAACTAAACGTACTGTATATTATACATACACTCAAAGGCAATGCGTATGTACACACAAACCCTCCTTGCTCTCTTTCCTCTCTCTCTCTGTGGATTGTATTAGAAAATGCAGTCAAGCATGAAATGGCTCTTTTGACGCCTTCAGCTCAGCTGTGCCTTGCATGAAAGAGTTGCTTGCCCTGGTGCCTGAATAGCTGTGAGAAGGGAGCTGGAGGAGATGCGGACTGTGAGGGGGAGTAGCTGACACAAGAGCCCCAGCCCTGCTGCTTCCTACTCCACAGCACCATGTGTTAGGTGCTCTGGAAACATGAGTTTTTCTGCAGACACTAGAAGAAAACAAATTGAAAGCAGGGTAGTAATGAGTCTCTTCCCTTCAGAAATAATTCATGTCCTTCAGCTCTACTGATCCCATTGACAGAAAACTATTGTCCTTAGACAAGAAATCTCAACCATTATTGTTATACTTATGTAAGAAGGACCTGAAGAACACCCAGGATTGCTGAAGACGGCACAGAAGTCTAGACAATGTTTCAGCTGACATCCCACAGTAGACTAAATCGAGTATTACTGCCTCTTCTCTGGCCAATCTGCTACAAACAGGGAGCAATAAATCCTTGTAACAATTAAGCAGACAAAATGAAATAGCCTGGAATACTTGAAGCAGCCTCTGCACAATCACAGGAGATGGCAAATTCCTGTCCTTGTGTATGCCCCCGTGCTGACCTAAGCCTGGCCCAGTCAGACCACCTATGCACTTGACACCTTTTAAAAATAAAGAGATTTCATTCTCACCTTGCAAGTCTTCATCATCTGGAGTATTTGGGAGCTTTTTCAGCACATCTCCTTGTAAGCAGACCACTCCCTCCAGCTACAAAAATACCCCTTCTGAGGGGGGGTATTGCCTAGTAGCAGTCATACAAATAAAACTGATCTCCTTGTCTTGGCAGTCAGCCCCCAAAACTCGAGGAAGGCACTTTACAGCTAAGCAACACATACGGCAAATCTGCTCAGGGTTGAATGTAACCTGGCAACAACCAGGTGACCTCAGTCTCCTTGACACATGTGCTAGTGACTTCTGCCTGAATACAGGCATCCATTAAATTGTCCCCAGCCATCTGCAGCAATGGGACTGTAACACTTTTCAGCACCATAAATACAGGCAGTGGCACAGTTATCTGAGTTAAAAATACATGCACATTCCTTCCACTCTTTTACGGTAGGTATTATACTTGGATGCCTCAGAGACACGCATAGAAGCAATGGGTGAAACCATGTTTCAGAGACCCACAGATTTGTACAGATGAAAAGATCCAGAACACAATTTATTTGCAATCACAAAGCCAGAAGCTTCATTGCCATTAGCTTGGAGATGGGAAGATGAAGAAACCAGGTGCTGATTGAAAACTGCCCTGACACAATGCCAGAGATCCGTGAAAATCAATATATTATTAGGAGTGATTAGCTTTCCAGTCTTGTGCTCTGAGACCCTGCCAGCTTTAATTTTACACTTAGCATCCAAAGGAGCAATTCCCTGTTCTTCCCCACAAGGCTCTGCATAAACCTCATGGGGAGACAGAAACAGGCATGTTCTTAGAATACAGAGACAAAAATATTCAAGACCTCTTCATGCTCTTTCTCCTGCTTTTTAACCTTTCTCTTGTATTAATCTCCATTCTTTGTCTCTTTCCTCTCTTCTCCATTTTAGCTTTTCTGTAATCTCCTGTTCTTCCCTGTGAGCTCTTTCCTCTGCCTCCCAGACAGCAATATAACTTTCTTCCTTCTTCAAGCTTCCAGAAAGATGGTAGTGCAAGAAGGAGGAAAAAATACCTTCCCTTCAAAAACACTCAGTTGAAATCACCAACAACAGCAGTTCAGGGCACATGATGTATTCCCCACAACTACATTTGCACGAATCAGCCCAACTGAGCAGAGATTCCCACCAGCTCGACAGGCACCAGACACATTGCAAAGAGCAAGTGCAGCAAACAGGTATGCTGGTTCAAAACTATGGGGAATACAGACCAAACATTTCCACCTTCTTGCAAAAATTGAAACATCCTTCAAGAAAATGTGCCAGAATTTTGTATCCACAAACTAGACAAAACTTCCTACAGGAATTACACAGCACACCTCTTTCCATTCCATGCAAACCTGCCAGCTTTTATTTTAATATATCCACCAGCAGACACATGATCACAAAGAAAAGCAGCCTTAATTTTCTGAAAACCAAAATCACATTCTACAAAGAAAAAAGTGGCATAAAAATTTAAAAATAAATCCTCATTCCTGTCAAGCAGATTCCATACAGATGAGTTTTAACAATGGAAGTCTGTTAAGTAATTTGGGGAGCCTGAATATAATCACTCAGACCAATATCTGACTAGGACCCAGGAGTTAATATGCCTTTTTTGGTGAAAAAGATGTAATGGGAACTTAAAGTGCTCATAAGCAGATAAAACCTTGTATATCATCTGATGAGACAGGAGCTGGGAGCTGTGGGGCTCCCAGAGCTGGGCTCTCACTGCCCAGGGGTGTCCCACACACCCAAGGAGGTGGGCACAACCCAAGCAGTGATTCCCTCCCCCCAGTTAAATAGAGAGCATGATGTCATATGGTATCAAGTACTGCTTTGGCTAGTTTGGGTCAGCTGTCCTGGCTGTGTCCCCTCCAGCTTCCTGCGAAAATTAACTCTATTCTAGTCAAACACAAGACAGTGGGACAACAATGGGGAACACAAAACTGTCTTTAAATACTCACCTAAAAATAATCCTCACATTAGAAATAAGAATGCATTTTAGTAGTCTAGCAAAATACCCTGCAAATAGTATCACTAATCAGTCACTGCTAGGTTTATTGCACTCCTAAGAACAAAGCTATTGTGCTTTAAAAATTTCAGCCCGTCAAGATGTCAATAGCATCATCATCATCATCAGTTGCTATGCACTGAAAACTCATGAAGATAAAACAGTGAAAATCTTGGACACATACAACCACATAAATGTAAAGAACCTGGACTGGTGGTGCTGGTTTTGCCAGGGTTTATCCTCCCTCACAGACCGAAGTATTTTTGCAACATCAATCCAAAGGTTTTTCTGTTTCAAATTAAGACAATGCTGTCTTTCCTTACTCTCAGCAGACATACATTTGCTTTACAAGAGGACTTAAATATCCTTAAACTCAGCATACCATTACCTCAGCTCTCTTGCTCTATTCTAGACTGAGTAAACCTATTCCTTCAACTCCTGACTTTTATTTTCCAAAGTTTGTCTCTTCTGCTTCTCACCTCTGGCTTCTCTTGTATTTGTATACTACTTTCTTAAATTCAAATGCTCCAGTTTGAATAGCATATGCCAGTTAAGACCAAACTGCACTAAAAGTAGAATAATTACATAAGACACCCTTATCAGCACAATGAGTACAAAATATTTCCAAATGAGCAGCAAATGAGAGAGATAATAGAGGTAGCTGCAAGGCATTCATCACATTTTCAGCGATGCAAGAATACTGGTGGAGCAGTAATAATAATTATCACTTATAAGACCGCTGCTATAGACAAAAATTGCTAGCAGATGTTTACATAGACCAGATGACATCCAGATGAATATTTTTCATCAAACACATATTTTCAAAACCCTGTGAAATTTATAGCATAGCTTTATTTAAAAGATCTCATTACTTTTAACATACATGCAAATCTGAAAACAGCCTAGAAGTGCTGGATGGTTCATATAAAATCAGAAATTCCTGAAGAACACCTGCAGTGCAAACCACACCTATCCATTTATCTAAAAAGTCAGAACAGAATAAATACCCTATTCACCATTTCCCTTTCCATACTACTGTCTCTTCCCCATTCCAGTATCTTATCTATTTTGTATCATTTTCCTATGAGGTTTTTCTAAACACAAGTAGAAATACCGAATTACTGCAGAAAAAATTATCATTTAAGTATCCACAGAATGGAAGACACAAATATAGGCAAGGAAGGCAAACTAAAAGCCCCAAGCAACATATCCATATGAAGGTGTAGGTTTCACTGCAAGTACTGTAACGTCCTTTCTCAGACAAAAAAAAATTAGCTTGATTCATAAAGCTAAGGCATTGAAATTACTTAGGGACGGAAGCAATTCTGAAAATTTTTCAGAACCACTACACAATTTTTTTTACATCTGAATCCAAAATGCACACCTTGCTTTTCTAGTTCAATATTAACAGGAGGTTATATAATACCAAAATCCTGGAAACTGGCCCTGAGAATTTTCAGCTCCAAGTGAGTGTAATCCTAAGGAACTAGTTAAAACTACGAAGATTCTACCATTGTGAGGGAAAGTAGCATCAGGTTTCTGACTGTCTACAACAAAAACTTCAGTGGAGACCTACTAAATTTTAAACTGACCCAGAGAAGACATATTAGGATCCAGGATCCCAAATCTCCCTCCATTAATAAACCTCAGAAGTCTTCGCACTATGGATTCTTTTGTTTAACTTCTGTAATGAACCAACCCTCCAGCTCCCAAGGCTAACCTGTGACCACCCTTCAGAGACGTATGGACTGTTTTCCATCAGCATCAGGTTCATTATGTGCTTCCCCTCCTCCTGTCATCACCACACACAAAAGAGGATAAATTAATTAAGGGCCGTGGTCAGGTGCAGAGTTACAGAAAAAAAAAAAACACCAAAACACACCAAAACCCAACACTTTAATCCACAATGAAAGGTAAATGTTATCTAATAAACTTCACATCTCTCTTTTTTGGGCTGCAATCATAAAGAACAGGGCTGGAGAGCACTGATCAACACAGTGGAAATATTTGCAAACAGAGGAAACTGTAGCTTGTAAATGTTATTGCTAGCCCTGGGAGGTGACAAGCAAGGCTGTATTGCCATACTGAAGCTTGGCAGAGACACAGGGGAACCAAGAAGGAGCACATGGGTTCTTCAAACTTACTTCAAATGTCACTCTAACATTTACAGAACTGTGTACAACTATTTGGGAAGAAATCTCCGTCAAGAAGGCTAAGGGTAGAAGAATTGCTCTTCAAAGCCAAGGAGCATAAGGTGGAAGGCACAGGGAAATCTGCTGCTAAAATTATAGTCTGAGAGTTTGCCTTACACACATCGTAGGATGTAGAAAATGAAGTGACTTCTGTTTAGTTTGAACATAGAGCTCTGAGTTCTCTTCATGGCACTGTTAAGCCACTTGAAGTATCTGATCATTCTCTTCCCAGTAGCATTCATCAAAAAATGGAGATGAAGTTTTGCTCATCTCAGACGTATACATTGAAAGAAAGAGAGAGTAGATACAATTTGCAGCAAGTAAAATCCCAGAAACTCCACCCCTGGAAATTTTCAAACCTCAACTGGAAAATGCCTCTAACAACTGATTCTGTCCTTGAAGCTGGCCCCACTTGGAGCTCGCAGCTGGGACAGAGATCCCTTTCAACCACAACTGCTCTATGACAAGTGTCAGAATGCACTGATTTCACTGGATACTGCATCATTTCAGAGCAATCATCTTACACCTGAAAGTTGCTACTGATCTGAGATGGAATAGATTTTGTCTTTTGAGTTACTGCATTAATGGGGACGCTGTTTATGGCATGTTGTTAAGCCTGAAGAAATAGGAGATTCAAAATTTCACACTCCTACAGGCACCGTATGTCCTTGGGCAAATTTTTTCATCCCCACTGAATCATCTCAACATTTACAGTTAGGAACCAAACATATTATGACACTGCTAAACACACCCAACTATTGTGCTTTGGATCTTTTATCCCACAAGTAAGGATGCTCTCACTGAACTGGTGTGTCACACACTGTCAACATCTCCCAGTGGCTGCTGATTCTCAGGTGAAAACGGAAATGCTTCTAAGCGTGGCTCTCAGCAGTAAAATTTGCATTACTTCCCCAAATTTCCAGGAGATGAGGGCTTTGCTACAAAATCCACAGATGTGGAAAAGCTACTATAAAGGCAGTTATTAACAGCCTACCACCTTTAAAAGGCAAGTCTGCTATCTGAACTACATTCATAACCTTGTATAAAAGCACAAAAAACCTTCTCTCAGTTCTGTTTTTTGATGACTGGAAAGTAACAATAACTTATATTGCCTCCAGCTGTTAGTTGAGGGAAGGTTCAAGGAAGGTTCACAGCATGGACCAGACAACTTTCAATTTCCTCTTCTTCCTTTTTCTCATCTGGCAGCCCCAAAACCCTGAACTTTTAAAATTCCTGTAATGGGTGCTTTAGTAGGACAGGGAGCAGAGGGCAAATATGGGTCTACAAACTGTAGGGTAAACTTGTACACAAATATCAAAGGTACACCATGGTGTTTTTGAAAAAAAAAAAACAATTATTCAATGCAGGAAATCTCTGATTTAGGAGGGACCAGAAGTGGAACTTCATAGACTGCCATGTTGCAAATAAGTAGGCAGAGGAGTTGGGTAATTATTTAAAACTAATACAAGGCAAGCAGGTTCGTGGAAATGGGGATATCACAACACTCACTAAGGCTGGCAAATAGGTCATCTTTGGGAGAGGCCAGATACAACAGAGCAGGTGGGAATTAGAAGGGTAACAATAGCATCCATGCCATGGAAAAATGCAATATAACATGTAAATTGGGGTTTCAAACTACATCTTCCAAATTTAAAACAGAAGATAAACTAAGAAGAGTTTATGATACTAGGACCTGTGGGAATGTCCTTTCAAAGCCTTTCTCCTCCTATCACAGAGTTGCTGCTTTCCCTAAAAACATTTGCAAAACCTTCAGAGTGGTGCCTGCCTAAGAGTGACGCTCCATTCGTACAGCACAGACTGTGCAGAAATGGTGACACTGATTTCCAGGCATCCCACAGGCTCTGTCCACTCCTAATGAAGTCATCAGCAGAGATGCAACAGCCAAGGCTGCTCATTCAGCTAATTGCAACCACTGTCCAATTATTGTAACCACAATGAAGAGGAAAAGCGAAGCAGAAACTAGTAGTTGGCATGGCATGGCAGTTGATATTGCCAAGATCACGACAGCTGAAGCAAGAGATACATGTTCAAGCCTGTAAATTTCACTAGCAGATAAGAGAAATTAAGTCCTACTTTCAAGTAAGTAATAGGACACTGTCTTCTGAAAACATGATTGTCCTGCAGACCAAATTCTACCATATGACTCTGATACTTGTAACAAAATGTGTTTATAAAAAAGGGAATTCCAGATAAATATGAAGAAAAAAAAAGAACTGACATATGAATGTATGGTGCTTCTGTAATAATGATGACCACAATTACCCAGAATTTCCTTGTTTAGACAATTAGAAGAATGTCCATGAACTGTCTCTCTCTGACTCCAAACATGACCAAGTGCAGTTTGTCTCTTACGAAATCTGTATAATCTGGTAGGGGCAGAGTTAGCAATTTATAGTCCAAAACACTCATTATAATTATGCAAATTCATACACTTATTAAACTCCTACAAGCATATCTCAAATAACAAAGGTTGTGGTACAGGATCTCCTAAGTGGATAGACTAGCATTCAGTGGATGGGTTTACATAAAACAGTAGCCAATGCAAATCCTCCATCCGAAATTCAAAGGTTTAGATGCACAGAGAAGAGAGTTCCATTAATCTTCTTCTCCAAGCTCTAAGAGCCTCCAATGGGAATTGTAAAAGATAGTAAATCCTACTTCCTAGGGAAGCTGTGAAGGTTTAGTCAGGGTTTGCAAATTCTTCGAAATCCTCCAGTCAAAAGAACCGTAGATGTATAAATTATGACAGCAGCTGTGACCCTAAAACTTTCATATTCACCACTATGCTGCCCATTTTATTCACTTCAAAGTTCAGAGCAGCAGGCAGAGTACAATAAAGAATGTCACGCTCCAGAAGTGCCAGCCTGATGTCTCAGTTAAGTAAAAGTGAATCTTCTTCAGCTGCTTCTATCACTAGACAGAGAGAGTTCCTGAGGCCTGTGTCTATTCTGATTCAAAACCAGACAAAATATTGAAATCACCAGTTATCTTAGACTGAAAGTGTTGTTTCTGTGCAGATTTTCGAACACCTGTTACATTATCTACAACTTTTCCTAAATATTTGGATCTCTCCTGCTCCTAACAGAAATCACAAAGCAGTCACACTGTGTCCTGGTTGTGTCAAAAACAAGTTTCCCATTTAGTGAATTTGCTTGTCAGCTAAAGCTTTCATATTAGCTGCTTTCCTGAAAAGCCAGATACACATTTTGGTAAACATAGCAATGGAATTGAGGTCACTGGACTGATAAGGATGGATGTACATCACGCGAGAGGGGCAACGAGAAACAGGTGACCAAGAAACTGACCAACGGAGTATAACATCCCATTCACGTGAATACTTCATGTAAAAATGGGAGATCACGAGGATCTCATCCCTTTTTCCCTTTTTTCCCTTTTTCCTTATGGCCGACATTAGGAGAGGACCTTGCTGGTCGTCCCTGAGAACTGAGGCCTAGTGACAGACTGAATACAGCTCCGGCTGGCTGCAGAGTCCAGTCCAAGACTTAGGGTGCCGGCCCGTCATCTACTGGAGCAGTTGCCAGGACTTTCAAGATTGGTTTTGTATATTTTGTATCATTTTCTCTATTTTTATTAGTAGCATTAGTAAAACATTTTTAATTTTTCCAACTCTCTTCTCTCTGTCCTTCTTTCCCTCCCAGTCGCCTGTCCTTAGTCGGAAGGGGGGGAGGGAGGGGCTGAAGAGAGAAGTGGGGGGAGAGGGGGTTAACAATACATCTGCCATGGTTTTATTGTCACCCTGCAATCAAAACCTCGACACACTGTTATCCTGTATCAAGACATTTGCATCCACTTATAGACAAGATGTGATAATGTACCAACATCCCATATTGTTTTCTTCATACTAGATCTAGTGGAAAACTCTGAGTTAAGAGAGTGTAGATGGTGAAGAACCTGCTATTTATCCTCTCTAAAGCACTTCTGTCCACTGTAATGAAGTCCAGAGGGACATTTACTCTCCAGATTGCTAGCAGCAAACCAGATGTGATGTATTTTGTTACAACATTTCTGATCCATTACATCAAATTATGCCAGATTAAATAAAGCTCATGAGGGAAAAGGGCTGCCTCAGACCTGTAAGCTGGCTCAAACAGAAAATTCAGTGTCTGCACCTCCTATGTGACACTGCTTTCCATACGACTTCACCTGATGCTAGGCAGCACACCTGCAGTGTTAACTACCTGGGAAGGAACTTCACAATGGCTGCGCAGGCAATAAAAATCTTAATTTCACCATGGTGATCTAAAGTTCTTTAGGTTCCTGAACAACCTCTTCATGCGCTAAACCTGAAAGTCGCAAAGACTCATAGCAAGGAAGAATTAGTTCCCCCACCCCATCAGTATTAAGCCTTGTCCTGTTCAGAATAGCAGTAAGAACAATACAGTTGATATTCCTGCCTCAAGGAAGGAATGAAGAATTCAAACATGAACCACTCATTCCTAAAAATGAGAGTTCAGAAATACCTTAGAAATAGAAAAATGGGAGTTTTGTAGTCTCAGCCTAAAGAGAATTTTTCCCATATCCTAAAATCACCGTTTAGAACAACCTGTAGGGCTGCTTGTGCTCTGAGGAAGTCTGGGCAGGAGGAAGAATAAAGCTACCTACCCCAAGTACAAGGTGTTTGCTAACCTGGGCGGCAGACAGGAAGTTCGAGATGTTTGATAAAAAAAGTCAACAGGCACAGCCTCAATGCTCTGTATAATGGAAAGAACAGCTTGGTTTCACATATAATGTATTCCAGAGATGGAACTAGGAGAATAAACTGCAAAAGCCGTCCCATGTAGCTGAGTGGGATCACAGGTAAGGTCAGGTCAGTTAATTACTATGTATTTGCTGGAAATGACCTAGAAAGGTGATTAGATGCACAATTCTCTTACAGCAATTAGCTCCTGTTGATCTGAATATGAAATAGGTACCTAGTAAAAGTTAACTCTGTAATGAAAGGAAAGAATCAGAACAAAGACAATATTCAGTGATGTAAGCCAAGGCAAGTATGGGGAATGGCCAGATGTTTGAATGCACGTTGGAGGACTGGAGAATGCTTTCACATGTATTATTTGCTCCACCCTCTAAAGTGTGTCATAGAAAGAGAGATTGTTAGAACGGAGCCCAATACAATTTAACAAAGCATGGTAAAAGTAGATGGCAGTGTGGCTATCAGATCAACCTTGTATAAAGGCTGTGGCAAATCCATCATGAGGTTTTCCAGGCTCTGAGACAGCCTGACTAGAACTGGTCCTACCATTAAATTGTGTTTACTTCAGAGATTAAAATTTTTCTCTTTTCTCATTATAAAAGCCTGAAAGGGGGGCGAGGAGGAGAGAGTCTGACATTTTCTACTCTTTTAAGTGGTATTCTCTGTCATGATAAAAGCCATTAATAATTACCAACAAAAATAGGAGGGAGGGGGAAGTAATTACAGTCTCTGAAGGCAAAAAGTGATCTTGCACTCAGCAGCTTTACTTCCTTTTCTTCACTTTTTCAACACCTTGTTGCTCCAGTGATATCTACCCCCTTCTTCTGGGCTCTCTGCAGTCTACCCTCCTACTGTTTCTGCACCCGAAGGAGAGGGATGAAGAGCTGGGCTGCAGCTCTGAAAAGGCAGCCTTCAGCTGCGGGACAGCAGGGTTCAGGTGTTGCCCACACCAACAGGGACAGACAGGAGCAGCCCCACTTGTGCACCTCTCACACCTGCCCACATTTCAAAGGAGTCGCACAACCAAGCACAGGAGAAAAGAGGCAGTGTTAGCTCTGCTATGACAGACAGTGCTGGGCAGAGCTTGTAGCTGTTATTTGGGGCTGAAACACACTAGTGAAATCGCATGTGAAACTAGTATCAGGCCTTAGTGTCCCAGATGGCTTCAGGAGGCTCCCGATTTGGAAAATATTCATGACACCATCCAGAAACTTATTTAAATTTTAAAAAGCCCATAACAATAGTCTGGAGGTTTCTACATTCTAGAGGACCCTGTACAATTTCAGAAATGATTTAGACAAAAAAAATTACTGCATAACGACAGGAACTGTTTCACTCTGAATATAAAAGCTGCCTATTGGGACACCTTCCGTTTGAAATTAAACACATTGCAAAAAAAAATATCCCAAACCCGCTAATTGTACATACTTTATCTGTCAGATTTCCCACTCCTATTGTTTGTGGCATCGGAATAAGGCGTTTCTTTTTTTCCTTCTCATGTTACTGTGCAAAAGGCCTATACAAAGAACAGCAAAACCAGCCAGCCACTTGCACAAGGCAATAAACAGCACATCAGATAATTCCTATCTGTAACACAGTTATCAAATTTCATTGTACTTTCCAATACATTCTTCCAATTTCCAAACAGCTTTGGAAAACGACAAAGCAGAATACGCACAATGTGCAGCAAAAAACACAATATCATTATCTTCAATGGGAGTTAAGGGGATGACTCTGCCTTAACAGCAACTTTAGCAGGTTGGAACAACATTTTGCATAATATTAAAGCAACAAAAGTTACATCTAGTCACATTGCACCCTTTTTTCGGGGAAACACATGGTTAGACCCGCAGCCACATGGTCTTCTGAGCATATCGCTTCCTCTTTAAACTGCATAAATACTGCTCCTGTGTCAGGTAGACTGAATACCACCTCCACAACAGATGGAACACAACAGAGAAATGTAACCAAAGGAAGATGGACAAAGCTCTCCCTTTACTGAACAGAAAACCAAGCTCAGCAACTAAGAATATATCAGCTACGGGGTTTGAACAGCAGGACCAGTAACCAGGGAAAGTGAAATCTGTGTCCTATGCTCCAGGCAGGTACCTTTTTACTATAAAAATTCTACAAAATGCAAACCTTTTCCATAATGTCTCAGTCATTGTTCATTAAGAGCAAGAACAGTATTTGAAGCTTGTTCCGTTCTTAGCTTCTGGAACACAATGGGGGTACTTTCAAACTGATGCTGGGCAAAAAAAACCACCTCTCACTTCTAAACCCTAAATTCACAAAAAAACCTGCATGTAATGTTCACTGAGAGTTTCACCAGATAAAGTTTAAAAGACCAGCCTAAATATTCGGAGGATGCAGTCATATTTCTCATTTTGAAGCCTGGATTGCAGACATTGCTTTTAGCTTCTCTTTGCCCTTCTTTATTCTTTTTTCTTTTTTTTTAAGGAAAAAAAAAAAAAAAGGTCTTTGTCATGTGATCTTTGAAATAGCATCTCAGAGCTGTATTTATTTTTAGTCTAACTTCCCTCAGTGTTAGCAGAACACCTCAGAATTGAATTTGCTAGTAGATTCTAGTCCCCCACTTCAGTCCCTGCTCTTCAGGAAACTCAGACATTTATAGTAAGTCTGCAGTAAGATGAAGGACTTTGCAGCTGGAGAACATACTTCAAACAATAAGAACTACCGACTGCTCTTCCTCAGTCTGGAACCTGGGAGTGTGCACATCTTCTCTGAAAAAATAGAAATTTATAAAAGGGCAAAGGCGAGTATTCAAATATTGAAGACAGTTCCCAGTAAATGATGAAACTGACAGGTTCACAGTTACAACCTTCCACAGCATCACAGTTCATTTCTTTAATTACTAGATTACATTATTTAAGAAGAAATATCAATTTCTCTTTTTTCTTGTGTCCTGAAAAAGCAAAAAGCTTGATCTTTCTTATACAGTATAACTCTGCTGTGATACCGAATTTCACGGGAGTGCTTATGGTGTGGAAAGAAAAGATGTCGTCAGTTTGGAAGGAGGAGAGGCAGCTTCTCAGACTTAAAACATACATTGAGGAAACACGAGAGTAAGTGAAACTGCCACCTAATGGTGACACTGTAACTTTGAAGCAGGCTGAGCAGCCAGCACACAAGGACACAAACGCTGCTTTGACCTGCATGTCTCGAATTCTGACTGACATTCACCTTCTTCAACAACATTTAATATATGCTGCTTCCTATAGCAGTGGCTACTGGTGAAGCAAAAGTTTATGTTTTAAGTGACAAAATCTGTCTTCATCAGGGATGTGACTGTTTTCTCGAATTGACAGATTTGATTTCCAGTTTCATGCCACAGATAAGAGATTGCACAACAAAGAATATAATAAAGCCAAAGTTCGGTTTGGGATTTTTTGAGGACTGATAACATAATAATTTCTGATGAAAACTACCAGCATTGGAGGAGTGTAGAAATGTTACTGAGTTAAACCAGCTAAAATTACTTCACTTACACTGATTTAATGGACACTTCAGTCATTCCAGTGTTTTCTTTTCAGTAACCTATTATTTGCCTCCTGATCTGGTGGTAAAGCTCTCAAAACACTTATGTCAGTGAATGATGTATGGGCACAGCTTGTGGCCATGCTATGCACCAAAACAAGAGGAACCTAGTCCATATGAGTCAGTATTCCCTTCTCCACTTCACTGAAACAGTATTTAATAGGACCTCCTTATTATGTTTCCACTGAGCCCTAATAATATTAGCCTATCCGCTAAAGCAGGACACCAATCAGGACTCAAAATCTGTCTGAGAAGTCACTCTGTGATTTTCCTTTATTTAATCTGAAAGTAGGAAACAATGTTATTTACCTGTCTTTAACAACGTATTTTTAGATCTTTGCTTACGAAATAATTACAAAACTAAAAAGAATATATTAAAAGGATGCTGCAAGTAAAAAAACTAATATATAATCAACTATTGTATTGAGGATACTATGCATCAGGCATAAATGCATTTGGAATCCACTACTGACAGGTCATCAGAGCCTAACTCTACACTATTACCAAAGACAGCTCATTTTACTCCCCTTTTTAATGTGAAAGCAAGGGCCAGTGAAAGCTGTCAGACTGACATGATGGAAGACAAGTGCCTAGGATACGTTCAGAAAGAATGCTTCCTTCATACAACTCTCTCTACCTGCTGTTATCTTTAACAGTCATTCAAGAATTTAAAAATTCATAGCTGAATACCTGCACCATCAATCCCCATATCTCTGGAGAAATGGGGTGCTAAGCTCTTCACTCACAGAAGCAGACATGCAGCCTCCCTTGTACAAAGAGTGAGGCACTTCTCTCTCTTTTCAATATAAACTGATTCCTAGGTTTTTACACTGGGCTCAGTCATGTTCCCAGGAGCTGCAATACAACACCTGTGTGTTACAGCATGCTCTGCATTCTCCTAAACATTCCTGGAGGGGCTGCGAAGATATGGGAACCCCTGGGTGTGGAAACACAAAGAACATCCCGTTTCCTAAAATAAGCAGGTGACATTCTCTGACCAAACAGGAAAAAGGGTAGGTGTTCCAAAAGGATGGCTCTTGTTTTCTGAAGTCCTCAGCACAATCTGAAAGCGTTAAGATGCCCTCAAGAATGCCTTTTGAACGGGTCTGCTTTCACACAGAAACTGAGATGGAAATAGGAGTCAGTTCGTCCAGCGTCCCACTGCAAAGCCATAGCAGTGCAGGGACACAACCCATGCCCTGAACTACTGTTCCACCATCACTGGGCTGCTGTTCCCCCTTTTTGGATCATCCAAGAGCTATCTGCCACCTTTCTCATTCTGTTCTTCATTAGGCAAGCCTTGAAAAATTCTCAGAATATCAAACTGAAATCAAAATAATGGAGAGGCCGATAATTCCTTTGGAAACTGGAAAATAATCTACAAACCTAAAAATAACCTAAAATTATACAGGAAAGGGGATAGTTCTTGACATCACTTGAAACATAGATGGAAAGACTGCATAGATATAACACCTGTTTCTCTTTCAAATTCTGCAGATAGAGAGAATCAAAAGGGGAAGAATTGAGGCACAAGACAGTTTTTTAAGATTTCAATTAGCCTTTTATTTGGACTAGGATTTATTTACTGCAGAGTTAAGCATCTCTCATAGTTACAGATCCTGTATTTATAGCTGCTAACTGTGCAAATTTCCTGGTTCCCTGATTCCAGGCCAGCTGCTGGGCACAGCTGTGCTCCAACAAAGGCACTCAAACCAGCAGGGATTGCTGCAGGACTGTCACACTTCCCTGATTTCATCTGCATCTGGAAGTGGAAATCGCAGGACATTTCTCACTCACTCCTGACACAGCTCAATAGAACACCACCAGTATAATTTAAAAAACCCACAACAATAGATCACCAATGTGAGAAGCCCACAAGCTTTCACAGCTTTTAAGCACAGCACTAGCACTTCCTCTACAAGGTACAAGGTTGCTGACACAAAGAATATAGGAATATAGGTACATAGATACATACAAAACTCTTGGACAGAGCAGAGGACAACTTGTGCACAGTTAGACATGTGGAAACATCAAGGCACAGAATTGCAAGGAATTTACAGTCTGGAAACAAAGGAGTTTCTGTTTAATGGAAAGAAGGTGATTTCAAAGCAAAGCAACTATTATACCAAAGTGCCTCATCAACACACTGCAGCTGTATGACCACCTACAATGTTATTTGGCATCTGAATCTTGAGACAGGTTTTAGAATGTGAATTTCCTGTCCACGTGGGCAACAAGCTCCAGACTGCAGCAAGATCAGTGCGGTGCCCAGGAGAGTGGCACATTGTCCCGCTGGCACACACTGCTGCTGCTGACCCTGTCCCCGTCCCCCACCAGCCCCTGGCAGTGTGCTGCCTGCTGTGAACACCGCCCTCCCCTAACCGCCTCTGCAAACCATAGGCAAATAACTAGTGATTTGGGATGTTAGTCTAAGAGCTGGTGGGCCTCTAAGCACTACACAGGGTGGGTATTTACTACTTTTCTTCATTAAAATCTAATTGATTTGCCTAAGAACAAGCAAAGTCCTCGAGGAGCAGGACTGAATGCAAGTGAACTAAATGGCAGGCTACCTTTTTGTTGTTGTTGTTTCGGTTCTTTTTTTTTTTTTTTATGTGGAGGGTTTTTTTAATTCTTTTTTTTCTATGTTGGTAAGCAATACTTAGGATGAGAGCTTGGAAGTCAGAAAAGTCTCTGTCCTCCACCTGCCACAAAGGTGGCCAGTAAGCACCAACCTTATTGCTTCTGCTCATACACTGGCCAGAGAGAACGAGCCCTACATTGGGCTCTCATTCACCAACAACCAGAACAGATCTTGGACACGTGCTACACTTGCCCATGCTTCTCTTTCTCATATGACTCTGTAAACCTCTTCTAATTGAGATTTGAGCTTGGGATTTGAGGTTTTCTGGCAATAGCTTTTTCCTACTGTGTATTTGACAATACCTTCCTTAATGACATTCTTTTCCTCATATGCTACGTAATACTATTTCTAATTTGCCTAAACATGGAGTTTGTCCCACAATTCTTTATTAAGATCAAACAAAGAAGCTGAGGTATCAAAATGGTGTTAATTCTACACAATAAACTATTTTACCCTTCCTAATTCAGTAAGAGTTATTATAATAAGTAATTATATTAAGAATCAAACAAAATACACTTTGGGAATCAGTGCCTTGCATATTTTATAAATTTATTCATGTTCTCACTAGCTGGGAAAACATATCCAGTCATTAGCAGGATTTAGAGAGAAAAATCAGTCTTTTGAAGTTAGAAGACGTCTCAGGTTTTTATTATTCTGAGGCATACATTTCACAGAACCATACAAGCTGTAAACAGAAGAGCTACCTAAATCACACAGCTCCTTTCCCTTCCTTCCCTCTTATAGAGCACATTTCATTAAAGCATACAGCAGCATGGCCATACTCTACTGTTTTAGCCATCCTAATTTCCAGTGTCAAAATGACGGGCTTTCTATCCCTTCCCTTGGGTTTCTGTTATAGCAAAACAGAACAGAAAGTAATAGAGCTCATTATCAGGATTCTGTCTACTATTAATCATTTTTATTTCATAATTTAACCCCATATTCCACAGCTACTGTCCTGTCAACTTCCTTAAATAATCCCTCTTCCTTGGAAAGGCACTCCTCCCATCAGCGCTGATGCATCATCCTCCCCTCAGGTTATCATTTTACCAAGCAATACATACTGAACTCTTCTAATCTTTCTCCATAATTCCTCCCTTCAGCCTCCTGATTATATTTCAACTTTTTTTGCCAATTTCCTTCATATTGCTGGATTTCAGTCAAAGTGGTTCAGCAGCAACCTCTTTACACTGATTTATTTACTTATCTTTAATAAGAAATAGCCATGGAAGCTTGTTAAGGCAATACAGTTTTTATACTCACATTTCTTGACTACATATTTCTACCCATGTGACTAGTAACACTTCTCACTAGCATGCCTGTAGCTCAGTAGTCAATGTCACTTCATTGGTACACAATTTAACTGGTGAAGAATTGATATTTAGGTTTATTACCTTCACAAAGGTCAATGGGTAAAACTATTTAAGGCTCCCTTCTTGTGTGCTCTGTAAATCTCATATCACTATCGATTTAAATACATTCAGTCAACAGCTGACACACTATACAAAATCTCATCATTTGTTTAGTGCTTCATAAAGGGCAATGAATAATTTTACCTTTTCAATCCCAAAGAAACTAGATTTTTTTTTCCCCTTGAGTGGCTCAAGTACTACAGCATTTGATCTACAAAAGGTTGCTTGTATACCTCTCAAAACCCCCAGCACTGTGTCTGAGTAATCACACAAGGATTGCATTAGCATTGCAGGTATAGAAAAGTAGCACAAGACAGAAAGTCACTGCTACTTTAAAAGAAAATCTCTGACCTTTAAAGAGTTTTAATAACCATCACAGGTCTGGGCAATGTTGTTCTTTTGGGGATATAAATTCAAATTATTAATACACAAATCCAAAAGCTGTCCACATTTCTGTACTGAGGAAAAATACTATGTATCAATCCACACAATAAGAAAATGAGTTAGATAACACAAAAATAAATATCAATCACTATACTGGACAGCTTTTCTACCTGTTGTTATAGCAGAACGTCCATTAAGCTAAAAAAACTACAAAATGGAAGGTCAAAGATTAACTAAAAATAACATTTTGCTGGTCTTCATATTTTCCATCCTAGAATCTGAAGCTCTTAATAATTAATGATTTTTTTCACCTCACAATCCTTCTAGGACTTAGAGAAGTCTTGAGTATCTGGGGATTTTTTTTGCAGTTGGGGCAGATGAGGCACAGAAAATGAACTTGTCTGTAGCAATATAAGCCAGAAAGAGAATCCCAAGAAATGTCTACGTTGTATAGTTTTGTGAAGCATTGAATTAGTGATGTCCCATGTTTGTCAATGCTTGTTTTTTGTGAGAAGCCCTGATCAAATTTCCTTACAAGCCCAGCAGTGCCCATGCTCACAGAGGTCACCTGCAGGAACTGCCACTGGAGCAGTCAGTGGATGGTCCCACAGAGCACACAGGACTGTGCACACAGTACTGCAGGGTGCTCTGTGCCCAAAATACTGCAACACACTTTCTGAACAGCACCCGTGATGTGGCTTTGCAAAGATTTCCAAGTAACAGCATTCATTGCGCTTCTACCCTGGTCCAGGGGAAATCACCGTGTCTTTCCTCCCTTGCTGTCAGATAACATTTTGTTAAGGTTCATTTGTTCCTTAAGTTCTAGTTTGTACAACTTCAGTTTTGTCTTACAAGCATATCTTCACTAGCTTCCTCCACATATGAGTTAGTTGGAGTCCCCTGGATTCTGGCCAGGCACACAGGGAATGATAGTTGAGTGAGTGCAATGCTGGATAAGAGAGAGGCTGACCCGTGGGGAGCTGTGCGGTAATCAGCTTCTCATTACTGCGTGGCTGAAAGGCCAAAGTGATTCATCAGTGCTCTTCTGAGTGGGAAAACAGGAGAGAAGAAGATGATGAAGGAACTCAGGCTCTGATATGAATTATCTCTGTGCTATCACAGTATATAAGTATTTATCTCTAGGAACTGCTAATCAAATATCCCAGGACTATGTCACCATGTCTGTAGAGATCTGCAAATTTATTTTAGAGACATCAGATAGCTTTTTCAAGGTGAAAAAAGTACCTTAGTGACCCAAAAGTCTAATGACTAATTTATCTGATATCACAGATTCAGACATTTACATCTCAGCAAAATAAATGCAACACCTTCAGCCCATGTCTGTGGCTAATTACTTTTGTAATCTTGAATCTTATTGCAGGTAACTTAATTGCTGTATTACCCAAAATGTAAAATGATAATTATATCTATCTCTTTTTGAAAATACTTTGCATATATGCAAAAATGGCACTTGTTTACATAGAATTATCACTTTGCATCCCTACAAACAGTTTAACATGGGTTTATTTAGCTTATTCTGATAGCCTGAAGACACGTAGAGAAATCAGCAACTTATTGCCTTTCACTCAGCTATAACCTTGCCTGTTCCTTGTAAGTCTGAAGGCTCCCCCATTGCTGTCTGCATGCAAAGGTACAAAAATTCACCCAATCCACCATCTCTGGCTTCTACAGAGAGAGGGGCAATACTGTGAGATTTGGCAGGCCCCACTATGGCAAAGAATTGAACAAAATCCATTGCCAGTGTGCAAAGATGGTCAAAACAACAGTGTCAGACAGGTTACAGTTCATTGCCTGAACACATCTGTCTCACCTCAGCACCAAGCATATTTCAGTTCCAACTGCAAACAAGTATAATACCAGGATGGCTATATCTCCCCTCCCAGTTGTACCAAGGTGGTCCTCCTTCCCGCCCTGAAGCCCTACCTAGGCAGCCTTCACCAAGGAGTTGCTCAAGTGTATAACTCAGGAGCAATGTTGAAGCAGGAGAAAACACACAGCCACCTGCAGGCACCAAAACAGATGTTGAGTTACAGCTCTTGGCATGGACCATCTCTTCTGTGCCCCACAGAATGCTCCCTTTCAAGGCATCCACATGGGAGAAGAAAGTTATAGGTGCTACTCTGTTTTAATTGGATCTTGCTGATCAGTGCTTTGATGGAGCACATTGATCTAGAGGATACAGGCCAGTACCCCTTCCTAATCTGAGCAATGGTGTGTCTGAGAAGAAACTACTCTCAGCAGAAGGGACGTGGCAGCTGTTTCAAAGCTGCTTCTCCTGGAGGACTTACTGACTGAGACTTTGCTGGTGACACAAACAAGGGTATGAACTGTAGGCAGCACTCACATACACACACACACAGGGGCAGTGACCAGCATTTTAACTTTCATGACTTTTCTCTCTGGGAAGGAAAGGAAAGGAGGGGAGGGGAGGGGAGGGGAGGGGGAAGGGAAAGGGGAGGGGGAAGGGGAAGGGGAGGGGGAAGGGGAAGGGGAAGGGGAAGGGGAAGGGGAAGGGGAAGGGGAAGGGAAGACTCACAAGCAAAACACACAAACCCACCCATAACAGTGTAAAAGCGAATGATGGGCTCAGCAAATAGTCACCAGCCAGCAGAAAAAGACAAAAGAAATCACAGCAGTATAAACCAACCTGCAGAGAAATGGCTAAATGAGGATGCTGATTGCTAATCTACATCCTGTCACTCTGACTTTATAAGCAGCTTAGCTCAAGAGGCCACATGTGCAAAAGCAGTCACATAAAAGCATTGTCTTTCCCACTCTCATCTGTATTCACAGCAGACCAGGTTTTCACTTTATGGCTGCAATGTTCTTGTTTCTTCTGCAGGTCCATTAGCACTGTGCACATCACACAGTCAATACCAATTCCAGCCTACACTTTTCTGCCTTTTTTATTTGGACACAAGTCCTTCTGTCTGCTGGATTCATTACTCTTCAACATGGCTATTTGTGGTGTTCCTTTATATTTTGATTTTTTTTGAGCAGCCTAAGTGCCTTTGACTTTAAATAAAACAGTAAAATATAAAGCAAAACCAAAGTGAGTAATTTAAAAATATCATGATAAATCATTTCTGTTTCTCTTCACTCTAATCCTTTTTGTGTTGCCTAATTGCTTTACCTGAAAAGGTTGCAGGTTATGAAATCAAACAAGAAAAAAATATCAGCCTTTTGTTTGGCACAGCTTTATTCATTCCTTCCCTTGTTCTCCTTTCCCACATCCCAAGAAATCTTTCAGGACGTTCCTTGTGCTTCTGCACCAGACAGGAAAGTGAAATTTGATTGGACTGGAAAGTGAGGTAGCAGAAGAAATCTGGCAGGCTTAGCGGAATGGCATGCAAGTATTTGAACAAGATACAGAACTGCGATGCAGCTTCAGGAAAAAGCAGGGTGACAGACTGGGACAGGAGTGAATCTCCACCCCACAGAACTCTGGACCATCTCCACCCCCTTCACCAAGAGGGCTCATGGCAGCTCCTTCACTCCACAGTGGTGCTCACAGCATCCGACTGGGACTGGTACAAAGTGAACTGCCAGCTATTACCTCTGCCTTACTTCATCCACACTCTCAGCTGACCAACCCTGTGTTCAACAAGAAGAAAGTCTGGAATTCTTGAAAACACAGCTTTGAATCAAGCACCTCGACTGTAGTGCTAAATCATCCCCCAATAACACCTGACAGGGCAGGAAAGGCTAAAATTCAGCAGTGGTCAGTCCTCCAAGAGGAAAGAACAATCAAATGCAAATGTAGGATAAAGTCTGTTTGCACAAATTGGACACGAGGGCTGACCAGCAGAAATGGGGTAGCAGTGACTTTAGGAGTTTACATCAAAAAAACCGACTGTAACAGAAGAGAACTTCATTGGGAAGATGGTAACAAAGCAGTGAAAACTTGAATGTTTTCTTGACTATGAAAAGAAATGTCAGGCTTCCACACCTAGGAACCAGATCCTGTACACTGATAGTAGTGTAAGAACTCTGGATCTTTTGAAATTTATTAACATGTCAAGAGCCTCTCCTTTGATGTTATTTTTCTCTTCAGTCACAAATATTCATGACACGTATATTAAAAGAAACAAAAACAAACACAAAAAACCTATTAAATGTTTGAGGTTTTTTCTTCTGTATTCTTGCTTCTTTCTCACTATTATATTTAGCAAGCACATGGCTTAGGGGGCAATCTTGTCCTGACAAGGCAGATGATATGAGCAGCTTAAACTCCATTTTGTTGTACTCATCTCAAAACCCCTTGGTCTGCTCACTGTCCTGGCTGCACTAAGCTGCCTCATGTCCTGTATTCAGCAGTCACACAAGCAACAGAGAGGAAATCAGAGCTGCATAAAAACAGTTCCCCCTTTCACCACTCTACTTTGCAGCTCTACCAAAGACCAAGCAGGTCGGGAAGACTGACACACCTTTTAATCTCTAATGCAAATACTTCTCCAAGAGATGAATAAGGTATATGAAGGACAGCTACTCTGTATATATTTCTCATTCTGAGCACAAGCCTAGGATTTCCAGAGCTGTCAATCTAACATGCTTTTCAGCTGAGGGCTGAATTGTCATTTTTCCATTTTTACTCACTTAATGAAAGACAGTGGATAGAAATTCACTATTTAAAATACCATATTTTTCTTTTCTCAGCAGTTTGAAATGGTGTCTGTGGATACTGGGGTAGTCACACTTAACAATCTGATTCAATGTGACTACGTTTGAATCCTAAACTCTGGTGCTTTGATACAACTTCCAACAGTAATCCCCTCCAACCATCCTCATCCTTCTGCTCCCTTTAGTGGTATCAAAACATGAAGGATTACAATTTTTCCTCGTTCTGAAATGGAAAAACACTAAGTTGCTCACAATAAGACAAGATTAAGATGGTAGGATATTCCCTACCCAAAGGGCCCAGGCTGACCACAAGAGGATCTTGTCTTAACAGGAAAAACTTCAGAAGTCAACAGCTGCAAGCCATATAAAATGGAAGCATCATGAGACCAACAGCCCTTACTATGAGGTTATTTTTCTTGTACATCCTCCCTGCTTCTGTGTCTCTTCAGTGGGATGACTTTTGCATTAATGGCATGGGTATCTCCTGATTTTTAGGTTTTAACCATCTGTCTACTCACCACTGATAATCATCAAAAAGCAGGAAATCATCCTGAAACTTGTATTAAGATTTGATTTACGAGGATACACTTTCCCTCTTCTGCACCTTATCTACCTAATTTAACCTCCTCATTCTCAACTACCCTGAAAACAATGAGGATGTTGGTAAGGAAGCAGATAAAGATGACGAATATTATCTTTCCCTTATGCATTCTCAGACCCTTTAGCAGAGTGAGTAAGAGTGGTTTCCCTCTGGAGAGCCATACCTTGGAGTCTGGTATCTAGTCAGGGGGATTCAGCAGGACCACCCTATGAGCCATTCTGTGGATTAATGACATATGAGGCAAAGCAGACAAATCAAGGAGATCTGAGTGAGCCAATATACACCACCAAACAGGGCCTTTCCACACTTGTGGTGATGGTTGTGCTTTTGCATTTCCTTTCCATATCACATAATAGCCTCACCCAATCGATCAAAGTGTCCAAGGGATGACTGCCTATCTCCACATAGAGAGAGTCAATTAAAGGAGCATCATGAATGCCAAGTCTTTCCTGTCCCCCTGAGATGAATAGAGAAGAAGAAATGAGACAGAAAATGCACTGTGCCAGTGCCTGCCTTTCAGCTTGACAGCTTCAAATGGGCAAAGCAGAGAGATAGAGAAAGCTAATTTCACAGATAACATCTCTAAGGTCTATATAGGAATTTTAAATACTGGAAATAATTTTTCATGATAGATGAATCTATTTTATCCTGGCCACTTCCATCAAGATATTCCCATTAATTGCAGGGACAATTAGTAGTCTCCGCAGAAACACAAAGTCTGATTTGAGCATATGGAAAGGAAGAGGGGTATGAATCCACAGGGAGCAAGATCAGTCACTGAGCAATAAGAGACTCAAAGATACTATATAGCATGATGGGACACTTGCACCCAGTGTGATCACTTCATTTCTAGCCACCTGACAAATCGCAACAGACATGGTGCATGCTCACAGTAAGCAAGCCCATTATGGATCACATAAGTGACATGCCGTTATATGTCTTGCTGGGAGTTACCTGGAACAGCTAGGATGAGAGGGTGAAAAACTATTTCCTTGCTGCATGGTGACTTATCTCTTCAGATGACTCAAGTTTTAGTAAACCCTACCTTCTCCTGATGCAGTGTGATTCCGGCAAATCTGACCTGTTACGACAAGCTCTCCTTTAATCTGAGAGTTATTTGAGCAGCATTGTGCTGCCTTGCCTTATAGATGGGATCTGTTTTGTGGCTTGCATTACAGTGAAGCCATTGGTCTGAGCTGACATTTCTAACCAAGCAGATAAATATATACACTACTACAATATTAGTCCTGTAGAAAACGCCTATACTAACAAAAGTTGCTAAAAAGCATTAACCAAATGTTCTTACTGATCTATCCATCAACATCTTCTTTGTTAGCTTTATAGGAGCTGACAGTAGCACAAAATCTAATATTTTTGGATAATTGTATTTCTTCAACTGGGAATACCTTGTGAGATACACACTCAGCAGTAAACAGAAACACAGAAGTTTAGAGAAAAACAGTAGAAATTATCTTATTCTGTGGCATCAATTACCATATTGAGATGAGATAAAGAGCACCTGGATTACAAACAAATTCACAAACAGCATGGAAGGCAGGAGTGGCCTTAAATATGAAGAGCACATGATGATGGAGACAGGATGAAGAAGCAGGAAAGAACAACACAGAAAAAAATATCATACCACTGTCACTATAAAATACAGGAGAGCGATTCAGTTGATGTTTATACAGTTTCAGATTTTCCAGTTGCTCAGCAGATGCTGATGGACATTATCATATCAATAAGACTCTTCGAAGTTAAAGTTCGGCAGCCTAAAGACCACAAAATTATCTTTTCCCAAACAGACATAATCACCCCGACTGCAGAATTAACTGCACTCTCTTCTGTACTGAGGATATCACAAAGGCATTACAAGGCAACAAATACCACCACTTGTCCTGGAAACAACACGTACTTAGAGTGGCTTTTGTCTGAATAAATACATCTATGGATACAAAGTTATGATGAGTGGACAGGATCACAATATAAATTCACAGAACTGAGAGACTCCAAAAGTGTTACTTCATATTGCTTCCCTTGCAAGTCCCATCTTGGCTGCACTGTCCTTACTGGAGCTAGCACAACATCTAATGAGAATCTTGGGAATTGTTTGGATTTAGAACAGAAGTTACCCCATGGAAGGCAAGGAAAGGACAGAGAGATGAAGGATACATAAAAGCCTCATACAGTAGAATAATCTAGCACTTATGGAACCAAACAGTAGCCTTCTACTCTGACAGTCGTTAGGGAGAAATAAGAGGGAGTTAAGCACAGAAAGCCCAAGACAGCATTTCTTGGGCAGAAGAATTGTGTACAGGACATGCCACAGTAGTGGATGCCTGGGGCAGCCGTAGAAGGAACAGCCACAGATGTTACAAATGGCTTGATGGCAAGTGAGAAAACGAACTTCTCACACAAACGCCCTTAGCAAAAGCTAACACGCCTCAGATGATGTCCAATGCAGACTTCTCTATAACATTTGTGAGGAACGTATTAAAATGGGTGTGAAGGGAGTGCATGAACTCTTTTTCCAAATTCAGACGGAATGTTTCTTTCGGCAGCTTGGAGACATTTTTGGAAATAGGGACCTATCTGGTAGTAGTAAGTCAACGAACAGGTGAGCTCTAGCAGAGACCTTCTGATTTCTAACATCTTTCACTTTATCTCATGAAATCATAAAAATTATTCTGATGTTTTGACTTTCCTAAAGTCTTTGAATATTCAGCATCCAGCAGGGATTAAAAGCATTAAAAGACTGCAACAAAGGCCTTTCTCCCAGTATGTCCACCACCTCTGGGAACCATCAGTTCTGTAAGAAAACCTGTTCTCAGCAGTTATCTAGCATTACACTGCAGACTGAGAAGGTCTGGACAGTCCAAAAAGTATCAACACATTTGAGGGTTTTTTTAAACAAACCTTCAAATATGTAATCAGCACCAAACATCTTCAATAAAATAAAAAGGAAATCTATGTTGCTACCTGTGCTTGAGACAGAAAAGTATGCAGCACTTAAACTACGTACTAAATGATTTTGTAGCATTTCTTATTACTAGTAAGTTTACAACATCTCTGTTAATTTCCTACATAATAGGCAGATGTGTGTTGTCATTAAACCATTCTTAGCAAACATTGCCATAAAGGTACTTGGCAGATAATAAAATGTGCAGCCCTATGCTCAACATCCTCATTGCCAACAGCAGGTACATTGCTGTTCACAAATAGTATGCTACAAAATACAGAAAAATCCTGGTTTGCTCAGGGTGTTAATTCTGCGAGCATCTGTGAGCAAACCCAAACAGGAAGTGACACTCGTTCCAGCCCTTGGAAAGAGAACTGGTGTGCAATATCTCTGTCCTGCTGCAAGGAACATGGGGTGCAGCTTAGCAAAAGGAAGGGGCAGGAACAAGACTTGTTTTTTCTTACCTGGAAAGGACTCAGGCTATGTCCAGTTCTCAGCAATTAACTTCAGAGGTTTGAAATCTAAACCTCAGTGCCTTTTACTTCAGCCTTAAATGGCCAGCAGTCTCAAAGAAAAACCTGCATTTCATAATCTTATAAGTATATACCTCTTAATAAAAAGAAAAAAAAATCCAGTCAAGGCAATTAAGCAGGAGAAAGCATTAAAAAGTGAACGGTCAATAATATTTGATTTTCATTGGCCTAAAACAATCAGACTTTTAGTTGTTTTTTGCTTTGTATTCTTATCGGAGGTTTTGCCCTCTGCAGTCCCCCTCACAGTGTTACAGTAGAAGGAAAGCAGAACAGACCTCATGCAACTTTCCAAGCCCCTGGCATTTTCACTGAAGCTACAGAAAACAGCTAATGGTAATACAACACACATTCCCCTCCTCCTGCTTGTTTACTGTCAGGGTTTTGGGGTCCTTTTCAGAAAACTCCATGGGTTGTGAAGAGACAGTTTGTTGGCATGACAAAAGAGCACATAATCCTTTGTAAGCCAGATCCCACCTCTAACACTTTAAGTGCAATTAACTGGGGGTTGCAGTGACCTGATGCCACAATTGACATCAAATACTAACAAATTAGAAACCAGAAGACATTAAGTACCTAAAAAACACTAAAGATCCTTCACAGTAGCTGTACCAACTGACCCTTCCCACTCCCCAGCATGTCTGTAACAGCCCTCCGGCCCTTCTTGCTATCAAGACTTGCAACTCAGCCTAATTTTTACTGGGTTCAGTAAGCGAAGGTAGTTCACATGCCACAGGAGAAAATGTGCTACCTATTGCATTGGAGGATCCTATCCATCAGTCCTCCCAAAGCCTGCCCTGTGTCTGATGCCCAGAAAGCATTCGGGCTTTCAGAAGTTTTATATCCTTTATTGCAAACTAACTAGCAAAAAGAGACATCTGTTGGAACAAAGCACTCTAGAATGTAAAGGCTGTACTGCAGCTACTGTTCTCTGATATTCCTATTCTTTCTAAAAGCCAAGGATGTAAGAATGGCTAAATACCACCGAGAATACAAGCTCCACATTTTTGTTGTTTGTTTTTTTTCCTAATGCCTGACACACCACAACCCAAGACCATAACTTCAATCACAAATCCAACCTCACTGTGACTCTCATTCATTTCAGAGAGACCCAAAAATGCCTTTCAGCTTATGAGTCTTTCTGGCATGATTAAATCTTACTCTCCACTGTACATAACCTCATCAGATATCACAGGAATGCAGGAAAGCTTAGGGAGCAGGGGAGGCAAGAAAATTGTTACCACATTACAAGGGTCTTAGAGCTACACTTGTAGGAGGAACTGTTAGTTTCTTTTCAATTTTCTTCACTTTATGACCCCACCCTAAACAAGACATCCTCTTTTTTGTCAGTCTAGTAGCCTTGGCAGTTTGGCACTATCAATTCCTTTGCAGCATAGACAGTTACCTTCTGGAATGCAGCCATACTGTATTATCAGACCAAAATCTCCACATAATCAATAAAAAGAGACATGCAAATCAACAAAAGAAGGCAAGCAGATCATATCACTGCTTTGCATTTCTCCTGAGAAGCAACAACCTCCCTCCATTGACTGTACAAGGAACTCAGTCATTTAGCACAGATCCTCATTGCAAGGCCTCTACTTTTTTTAAATCTTAGAATACTTATCTGAAGCATCTAAACAAAGAGGTCAGAATATTATTTGAGTTCATGCCACTTGCAAAGTGAGCAGAGTCTTATTTCCAAGCTTGCTGGACAGCCACACCACCGTTCCCTTCCAACAGCTACTGGAGAATCTCTAAGGTTTCAGAAAATCATTGACAAGCTGCCATATTTATAGAAACTCCTAAATTTTAACAGTGACTCAAAGAGGCTCTTCCTACATATGATTCCCAAGACTGCCACACTGAGTTAGATTGCTAACAGAGACGCATTATGCAAAGATGACACAGAATGGGAAGCTCAAGGATTTAAGAAAATAAATAACCAACGGGTTTGTTACCAGGTCAGCATAGGCTCTGGTGAAACGTGTGAAATGAAAACCACATCTAATTAATTGCCAGCACTTGCTGCTGCCTTTGCTTAGCCTCAGAGCCTGCCATTGAGCACTTCTGGTCCATGAATCCCACTGCACTTTCATCTCCTCTCCCTTCTCTGCCACCTGCCACTGGCTGGAGAACTGGAGAGAAAGACAAACTCACAAGCAGATCAAGTGAAGTTTATGAAGACTGAAGGGAGTCTTAAGTAAGTGAAGTATTTTGTGTCAGCCTTTCTGAGGGTCAAACAGTGATGTCCATTCACTCTAGAGCAAGAACTTGAGTTCAAGTATACCTAATAGAAGTCTTCAGGATTTGTCTCCCAAGAATATTCTTTCCTAGCTAGTTCATGAAGACGTGAGTACAGGAAAAGTATCATTACTGAAAAAAACAGAACAATCTACCAGCACTTTCAATTCCTTGACGTTAACCCCCCTTGGATGAGGAGCACCTTAGACATGAGCAGGTTTTTGCCATATCTCACCCCATTCCCTTCTACAAAATTTCAATTATCCCAAGGAGGGACTATATTACTCTAAGAATCTATCATACTTTAAGATCAAAACCACCTTTGCCTGCTTATATTACTGCCAATACTGAACAACCGATTAGAAACTGGAATTGTAAGAATGAGTTTGAGGCCTTGGCAGCGGTTCTCTGTTCTGTGCCTTATCAAACTGCAGCCATAGCAAGCTTCTCCATCTGCACAGAAGTCCTGTGTGAGCAAATCACTGAAACTAAAGTCTATGTTGCATCTAGTGTAACTTGCTGAATATACAGAGGTGTTAATTCACTGACAGGATAACATCCTACAGGCTTTAGATATATGTGACATACTGAATACCACGTATTTGTATTGTTTCACCGTGAATAAAAGGAACCCGAACCTCTTCTCTAAATATGACACAATCAATTTCCTTTTCAAGTCCCTTTTAGATGTATAACAGTCCTTCATATGGCACAGTATAAAATATATAAGAAATACAGCATTATAAATGCAGAAATGCTATAACCAGAAAGTGGGAGATAGACTTTACCATCAGCAATAAATGAATCATCTGCTTCTCTCCCTGGAGTTGTACATACATCTTTTGTATTTTCAGTACTTTAACTAAATGCTAAGTATGTGCTTTGCTTTGTGATAAAGAGTGATTTTCCTGGTAGCCAACAGGCATAGAAGATTCTTTATTCTAGGCTCCCCTACCTCTTAACTCTTTACCCTAAATATTGGGCTGCAAACTGCTTACAACAGTTACACCCATCTCTTTTAACAGGACAGAAGCCCAATGACTGAATAAAATGAGACAGCCCTTCTCAGGTAACATTTGGCAGACTGGAGAAGTGGGTCAGTAGCTGTCTCTTATACAAGAGCTAGCCTGCTCCTTCTTCACTCCTCCCCTTATCACCAGCAGGCCGCGCCACCCCCCCCCCAACCCCGAGTCCTGGGGCTGCTCAGTAGTCACAATACAGAAGTGCCACTGTGGCATAGCAGCATCTCTCACTTCAATTCCCTTCCCAGTCTCCATCTCAGCTTTTTTCCTCAGGCCAGCTGAAGTCAGGACTTGCACTAATCCTTCACTGTCTGACCATGAGAATGAAAAATATCATTTCTAGCCTGAAATACTTTTGTTCATGGAGATTAGACCACTGGGCACCAGAGCAGTTGTCTGATATCAAGTAGTTGTATCAGAGCAGTATGAGGCTGCTGTGTAACACCACACTAAATGTTGTGGAGTCAAACACAGTTCAACCTGCACAACTTCTTTCATGTATTCAGTCCAAAAACATTTATTCCCTGTGAGCTGCTTCTTGTGTTCCAGAGAACCTCAGGCGTGAAAGAAACATTTTGCCAGATACCGGGCCTAAACCAGTAAGGGGCCTATGTTTTGTAGTTATAGACAAAATTAGTTTCTCAGGCTTAGGACCTCTGCATACATCTTTTACATGGTCCTGAACTACAACATCATTGGTTTTTTAACCTCAAATATGCTCTGATTGTAACACATATTTATTAGGACCTCAGGTTCCCACCCTAGTAGACATACATTCATACATGTATCTATCTTACTTTCATTGGTGCTGGCTGGAGCATCACCAAGTTATGGATCTCAGACCAGATTTAAGATTCATTTCCCCTAAACTGAAATGCTTACATGCCCTTAACCTGCTGATCTATTTTCATTGATAATAAAAGGAGTAAAAAGCATCTCATGTACATCTAAAGGTACATGAGATTAATCGTTTATGTCATTGGTTAGCTTTGGATTCTCTTCTGAGTGCTAGATCCCAAAGATGGACATGAGACAGAGTCCAGAAAATCATGAATCACAGAGTTGGTCACTCCTAATACTAAATAAACACCAAGGGCAAGCATAACTGCAATTTTTGGGGGGAACAATGTATTTATTGTAGCACTTCTTTTTATCATGTCTCTCCAAAATCTAATCACACAACAATTGTCCAAAACAATTCCCAAGGCTGTGGCCAAGAAAACCTCTGATATTTTCCAGAATCTTCCAATCCAATGTAGTCTATAAGAGACAAGAACCAAGATGGTACTGGAATAGCCAATTTCCATAAATCTTACATTTTCACTCATATCCTCACAGCATGAATGGCAGTGTTGATGCTTCATCTGTTTTAAGGACCACTGGAAATTAACTACTATTGCTGTCTAGGGCAGCATGCTACCAATTGGTGGCTGTGAGAAGCTTTATGAATGATGATAGATATTGTGCTGTAAAACATAAAAAACCCATCCTGTCTATAGGAAGAATTCTGGTCATCGACAAAAACTTCCCACAAAGTAGAAAATCCTCTGGAGAATGAATGAATCGCAAATCTCAAGTCTGTCTAATATTTCAAGCACAGTTCTTAACTTTCACATTCTTCCTCCTAACTGGTATGGTACTACAAACAATATTAAAAAATGCATGGGGGACACTGAATGGGAAAGGAGCTTCTAAAATATTTATGGCAGAAGCTCAAAAATATCCAGATTTCCAATCCTACGACACATGCTACAACCATTCAGCTGTAGTACCAAATAAAGTCATAGAAAGAAGAGGCAGAAAGCCCTAGGACTCTGCTGATAGTTTGTAGTTATTTCTTGGGTGTACTGTGAGTGCAGTCCAGCCAGACTGTAGTGCTCATGGCCAGATATTAACAGAAGATTGGTTTCAATACAAGAAAACACCCTTGAGGGAGTACTTTCTTTTCTAAGTGACCTTAGCCCCATCTTTTTTTTTTGTTTTGTTAATTACTCACCTACCTCATTCTGAAGGTAGCAAAAGGACAGCAAAAAATAATAGAACCATTTGGCATCTGAGAAATGTATAGCTGAAAGATCTTACATTAGCTAATTCCTTTCCATGTAGCCCAGAACACACACGTTTTGTCTGCCTGTGCCAGCATTACTTGTGCTTCATATTCCAATCAGATGTCTTTAAATCACCAGTCAGAAAGAGTAAGAATAAGATGCAGAGAATATCCCACCATCTCCTACAGATTTGCCTTATCAGAGGTGAACTTGGACACATGCTGCTGTTAACACTATTTCATTAGCTGGCTTTACTCATAAGTACCCAAAGAAATCCTACCACGTAAAAAAGAGGAAGACTAGACAGAACTGGGATAAATTATTTGTCCCAAGCAAGTCCATACTTGGTACTGTTTCCAGTAATTTGCCTGAGACTTCTCATATGCAGCAGCATTTTCTACCTTAGAAGAGGAACTATATTCAGCCAGAGAAACTCTGGAACCTGAAGACAAGGACTTCAGAAGGCTTAGGGAGTGACATAGCAGATGAAAATAGTAAGTTCATTAAATGAAAGTGGAAGAGACTGGAAGGAAACCATCAGAGAAGTAAGTTTTACTAGTGTGGGGACTGGAACTTAGCATTAGGAAAGACCAACAGTGTGGGGAAAGTCTCACAGAAACACTGGATTTTGTTCTAGTTCTCCTGCACACCTTCAGCTCTGTTTAAGTGAGGTCAGAAAACTCAGCTTACCTCGCTCACACGTTCTGCCCCAGTAGCCAGTGCCAGTGCAGTCACAAATGAAGCGGTTCCAGCCATCCTTGCAGACAGCGTTGTTCTTGCAGGGGTAGCTGTCGCATTGCTTTGTGCTGAGGCGGGAGCAGGAGGACTTGACTCCTGCTGCATTCTGTGCCTCTGCCAGCTGCCGGATGTTCTTGCTTCGTCCATCGATGAACAAGTCTCGGATACAGCCAACGTAGCCATAGTTCAGCATTGCTGTCCAGAGCTCTGTAGGAAGGATGAGTCCTGCCCGGTTCTCAGGCAGCCCACCCAGGTACATGTCGCCTTCCAGATCTAGGATCTCACTCTCCCCACTAGCAGTGAATGGGGTGCGTCTGCTGTTCACTGATATAGTACCTAAATGAGGAGAATAAGGAGATATCAATCAACACTTTCACTTACAGCCTCAGTCTAGTTAATTTTTCTCCAATAACAGATTGAGGGTTAAGTTTTAGTGCAGGATAGTGAAGATTCTTCCCTGCCCAAATGCACTCTTAACAGAATCAGTGTCTCCCACACAGCTCCCCCTCCTCTACAACCACAGGCCATAAGTGCTTCCATTAAGTGACTGGATCATCATGTATCTGTATCCCAACTTGCACTGTAACATCACAAGCATAACAACACAATGACTAAATAATAATAAATAAAAACTTAGCATTCTTTAATGGTATTCATCCAGCAAACCAAAGACTTACTGAGAACATATAGGAGTTTGATGGTATCAGGACTAAAGAGGAAAAAGAGAAATTTAAGAGAATTAATTCACACTACATAGCTTTTACAGAAAACACACTTCATCAGTACCTCCAAAGCTGTACTTGGATGATGGGACTAAATAGCCCCTCATCAGGTTTGTAGATGACATCAAATTAAGGAGAATGGCTGATGCATTGGAAGAAGGACAGCGTTGTCATTCAAAGAAACTTTTACAAGGTGAAGCAAAGGACCAATAGAATAACCTCATGTGTAAGTACAGACTGCAGACCAACCAGACTAAGAAGTAACTCTGCAGAAAAGGACCTGGTGATATGGTAGACAACAATCTGAACATGAGTCAGCAGTGTGCACTCGCAGCAACCAGAGACAGTGATCACAGTTGCAGCAAGCGAAATGCCAACTCTGTAGAAAGGAACATTTCTCACCATAAAGGTGAGAATGTGGTCAAACATAGGAACAGGAAACTCAGAAAGGTTGTGGAATCACCATCTTTGAAGCTATTCAAAACAAAACTGAACACAGCCCTGAAGAAAATATGAATTTCAGCAGAATTTAGACTAGAAAACTCCAGAGGTCTCTTGTAAAAGAATTATTGTATGGTACTACAAAGAGAGTTAAGTATTAGGACTTCCATTTTACAAATAGGAAAACTGAGAAAAAGATACGGGTTATCTCTGAATAGCAGTTGTTATTAAAACTGTGGCAGCTTCCACATACTCCAAGCAAGACGTAGGCATACTGAACTGAGACCATCCCTATATATTTCAAGAAATTATCTGAGTACATAAAATAATCAGAACATATAATACAGACATAGAATCAGAACACATGAAACGGGTGCAGAGAAGGAAAGTGACTCTTCAGAAGAACATTCAGCAGCTTTCATGATGCGGACATCTACCCACCAGATGCTCAGCTAAAAATCAGCACTTCACTGTCCCTACCTATAATCATTGCATCCAATTGCCATGTCATTAAGATAGTCTGTCCTCTGTGACAACTACCCAAGCTTTAAGATTAATTCCACATCACTGCATTTTTATCATACATCCCTATGATAAGGTGGAATAGTTTAGTTAATAGAGTTGACTCTATTTTGTGTCTCTGTGAGAAAGTGCAGCCATGTACACATGCTCTTTCTTCAGCTGTAATAGGTGTCTTCTTAGAGAACAGAACGTATAACACAGAGACAAGGTATTTCATGTGTGCGCTGTTCAGTAGTGATTTAGGAATAATGTCAGAGGCAGCAGAGTGCCAAAAGCAAGAGGCATTACAAATTAAAGGCTCAAAGAGAACCAGGGTTATTTGATGAATCATTTTGTAAAAACAAGCTGCAGCACTGCAGATGTTTTCCCTTTTACAAAGTAAAAAAAAAAAAAAAAAGAGAAAATGTGACAGCACACCTACAGTTGTAAAAGGCAGCGTGTCATGGAGCCACAGGATCACAGTCTCCCTTCCAGCATCTCCACTTCTACTCCTCAAAAGCAGTATGTGGACTACATATTGCTCAAAAGACTAGAAAAAAACACAAAATACTGGAGGGCTGAGCTCCAGGCAGCTGTTACTACGGAGAAAACAAACATCACCTGCAAAAGCCACAAAGTTGAAGAAACTCCACAAAAGAGAAGAAATACTGGATACCAAGGAGTATAAACCTGAAGAAAGAGCATGAAACAACACAAGGAAATAGGCTAGACAGCAGCATAAGCTTTCTGCTCATGTTTTGTACCCTGCAACTATTCCTGTAAGGAAATGGTACTAGCTCAGACGTGCAGCATTTTAAAAGCAAGCTGCTGAGATGAGGAAGTTCTGAATTATCCCAACGAAGGAGCAGCCACATGAGGTTGGTGTTTGTTTTTTGGGTTTTGTTGTTTTGTTTGTTTGTTTTCCCCCAAAATTCCATGTTTGCAATGATGTTTAGGTATACCAACTTCCATCTTGAGAAACATCTAAGCATCTCCTTTAGGTACTTCATGCAGGGCTAAAGAACAGACCAAAAATCCCCTGTTACTGAGGGCAGAGCTGGAATACAAAAGGCAGTGATGCAAACGCAGACCAAACCTTCTGGTAAGATTTTTTTAGTGTCTGAGTGGGTGGGACAGCATGTGTGCTTTGTAGCCGATGATCACCTGAAAACATTTTCTTGTGTAATGTTCTCAGTGTTCCTCAGCTAGAAACTGTGACAGGTTTTGTGGACACTTTGTAAGGGCTTTACCTAAGGACACAAAGGTTACAGGACAGTAGGCGTCCACGTCCATACTGTCAGTTTGTGTCAGAGCACAGAGACAAACAGCTTTTGTTGCTCTGGCAGCCAACACAGACCAAAGCAGACACAAACCCTAAGGGGACAAGAGGCGCCAGAGGTTATTTGAGCATGACTGCCATGCTTCCCACCACCATTTGCACTCCCACCTTAGTACCTTGCCATAGTGAATATCTGGATTTTTAGGCTGTTTTACTAAGCTCAGCGGAGCCTGAATTTTCAGCTGAATTTTGGGAAGAAGAAGGGGACAGATGAAACCTAATGAAGGCTTGACTGCTCTAGTAATAGGAATTAGAACCTTTAGATCAGTAGCTCATTGAACTCAAAAGGCTATTTTGTGGTCTGCATTAAGTAGATTCATTATTTCAGTTTAGTTTCAAGGTGACAGATATCTACATTAAAAAAAAAAAAGAAGTCCTCAAGGTGTATCCATTCTCTGGTTTGCATGTGGGAGAAAAGCCAAGGACTAAACAAGAAGGAATCCTGAACTTTCTTCTCACACCTACCGAAATACCACCGGAGAAGATTGGTTTATGCTTCCTAAAGGTGCATTGTGAAGAAATCAATGCCAGAATCCTGGTTATCTGGAGAGACATCAGTCAATAGGACCATTAACCCAGTACATGTCATCAGCAGAAAATGAAAGAAAGACGGAAAGACAGAGGAACACAAAAATGTACAAAACTGTTCATTCTTGTTGAGCAAAATACTTTTAATTCAAAATCTGTTATCTCTAATCAGTGTATGGGACATCATCCACCTCCCTGCCGAGCAACAAACAAGTCAGCCCTACAGTCCCATCTACCAAGCAGCAATGCCATCTGTCACACCCTTCAAGTTCATATGAACATGTCCCCGTCTTTCTGGGTTTTAACAAACTTTCTTAGCAAAGAGCTTAGTGCCATTTGTGTTTCTCCTCCTTCTGCAGTTGCTTCTCCAGGTACCAGACAGTCCTCAAGTGAGCGAGCAAAACTGAAGGCAGCACTGAATGCAACTAATTGAGTTTATCCTTGGAAGTTAATTAAATTTTAGAAATTCTAAAGAAATCAAAGCTCCATTTATTTATTTATGGCTTCCTTTATCAAATGTTACAAAATCGATGTCTTTAGGAGATAGCAATATATAACCACACATATTAAGCCCTAGTAGAGCACCATGCCAGACAGAAAGAATGTCCTTACTCAAAAAAAAAACTAGCTTCAGGCAAAGGCCTGTTCAAACAGCTAGGCTTTGTGTGGTATCTAAAAGTCAGCTCTTTTGAAAACTCAAGGGAAGCAAATTCTAGCACTGCATTCTCTCTACCAAGGGCATTCAGCAACTGGAAACATAACATTAGGGACCTAATGCTATCATCTGGAGATCATCAGACAAATCCCAAATCCACTTGCAAATGTAAGCAAAATTCCCTTTGAAAGGACACATGGTCAGGCTTTGAGATCCCAACAGCTCAGTAAGAATTCAAGTATAATTGTTCACATATTCTCAAGATGAAGCTACAGTATTTGATTATTATTCTTCCTTCCACAATATCAGAGTACATAATGAGTATGTACAACATACTCATAAAACAAACAAAATACCTCTTGGTAATTGTGTGGTAAATATATTATTAGAAATAAACTAAAATATTTTTGAAAATGAGAAGCTGCAAGGACAAAAGAACATTCACTGAATGCTTACTCAGATATTTAGACTAGAATTTGGCATCCAAGTGAGAGTAAAAAAAATCAAACTGAAAACTGCAAGATGCTAAAGGAAACAGAAAAGGATGAAAATATTGATTTGTCACCATAATTTTGTCACTGGTTGTACCAATTAATTTTCTTTTCCTCATGACGAGATCCAAAACCCCTGTTCTTTATAAAGACACAAGACCCAAGAGAAAACAATAATATTAGGTCACAACAATAAGTCCTCATTCCGTTTCTACTAAATTCCTTCTTGAACAGAAGCCCAAAGTAGATCAGTGAGAATTTCTCAAATCAAGAATGAAATAATAATGGTTCTGAAAGATCTTAAACATTATAGCATGGCCTAAAAAGTTATCCCTATAATTATGTATGCAATTGCAAAGATACGTCCAAATACCTGAAGATTGTGAATAAAATGTTAATAGAGTGTCTCTGCAATGTGTTTTCAGAAGTTCACACTAAACACATTTAATGAAAACATATAGCCTTTTATACCTTTGCTTTGCTGGATAAATATCACTGGAGTAACACTAAGTTTTTCTAAAAAGGTGACTCATATATAGCAGGTTTTGAAGGTTCTGAGAACCAATACACAGCCCCAGTTCTATAACTGAATGATGAATCTACTCAAGAGAAAGTCGTCACTCTACCTGATCTTCCATCTCGTTGAATGTCCACATGATACCACTCTCCATCATTGGCTTTCTTCTGAGTGGCCTTGACTTTAATGGTGCCAGAGCCCATGTCCAGCAGCAAGTAGAGGTTCCCATCTAGAAGCTCAACTGCAAAGAAGTCTACCTTTGTATTTTTCTGGCTCCTGACATCTTTCCTCTCTTGAGGTTTGCCGTGAGTGAAAAGGATCAGTCCATTGGGCTCAGTGGTTCGGAAATCAAATGAGATGGAGCCCATCCTTTTGGTATTCCATTTAGGCAGACTAATATAAGCTTCAGGTGTCTCGAAGCTGATGGGATCCAGTGTAGCCACATTCTCACATACAAATTTAACTTCCCCATAGATCTTCATCTTAGTATCACCAATCCGTGCCAAGCGAGACAGTTCCAGACGAATGTCATTATTCTTATAAACAACCTGCCAGACACAAGAAAAAATATCATACATCAATCCTGCATACAGTACAAATACCCCAATTACTTTCAGTCATGGGAGATAAACTTCTCCCAAAAGGCAGTGGAGAGCAGAACGAAGACTATGCAACAGTCTGACATGATTACAGAGGGAGAGAGCAGAACCAAGACTGTGTGTAGAAATGACAGCAACGGGTACTTTGCAATAACTAACTATAGATCAGATAAAGCAGGCAGAAGAGAACATCTAACTGAAGGACAGTGAGAACAATTAAATCTACCACAGGCCCACTCTGCTGTAAAAGCTTTTGCACATAAAATACAGTGTGTGTCCGGTATCATGCTGTTGTATTTGCATGAATCTCATACAAAATACATAACAAAGTGTAACCTCCATGTCCATCTCTGCTTGCCACAGCAGGGAACTCTGTACTGCCACTGTCATTTCTCTTTTATTCCTATAAGCCCACTTAACTAGTAGGAGGGAGGTGCAAAAACAATGTAAGGAAATTGCTGTGAACACTTGGTGATTGCCCTGTAGCCTCTAAAGAGTTAAAAAAAATTAAGAAAAAAAAAAAAAATCTGAAAAGCAAAAAAACCACAAAACCACAACCAAGACTTAAAATTTCTCAGATCACCAAATCTTTGAACAGTACAGACACAAACTGGCTATGGAGATAACTGCATAGCTTACTCTTGCTTCAAAAAACTTAAGCTCTCTGTGTTAACACACAAAAGCCTGTACATATTCAGTGTCTGGGCTCTTACCCTCGCCAGGTTAAGGACCAGAACTCTGGACTCCAAATGGCACTACATGGATAGAAATTAGCCAAGAGAAGAGTCCCAAACAAGTGAGCACACCTGAGCATGTCTGGCTTGCTCAGGAGTCCAGACTTCCTGCCCTTGTCTTTCTCACAGGTACAGAATTAATTCCTTGCAAAGAGACTCTTCTCTGCCCAATTACGTCCTCACAGAGGCAGGGACTGGAGAAGGTACAGAGTTGAAAAACTTATAACCTGTACCTTTTCTCAACCACCTTCTTCACTTCCTGAACCCAGAATTGACACATACAGCCAGCAAAAGCATTTCTGCAACTAGCACTATTTTGATTGAATTCATGTTCTGTGACACTACTGAAGACACCGATTTCTTCTGAGTTATCATTTTTAAACACTTTGTGTCTTTTCCATATAACATACACACACACACAAATTTGATTTCTGCTTTCAAAATGCTTGCCGGATGATTTGCCAGCAATTCGCTGTGAAAAGAGAATGGAAAGGAGATATGCATTGCTAATTCTACAAATAGGACAGGAAAGTCATAGAAGTCAATCTGAAGTAAATATTAAAAGGCAAATGATGAAGAGAATGAGGGATAAGCTTCTAAAGTAGGTGACCTCAGGACGAAAAATAAATGAAACCACAATTCAACACATTTGTAGCAAGCAAAGAATTTCCAGGTTTTGCTAAGCATTAAAGGAGAATTTCCCCAGTGCAGCCAGCACATCATCAGATCTTCCTGTTGCAAATGGAAAACACCCTACATCAGAGTGAAAGATAATCCAACTGTTAATTCCCATTTAGAGCCATGGCACAAAGCTGTAGTTCCTCCCAGCAGAGGACAGTATTGACCCACTACAGCTTGCTTTGCTCCAATTCCCAGTAAAGCACTCTGCCCTCACGCAGACTTCAAAAACGTCAAGTCTATTAATATCTGCAACAGGAATAAAATATATTTTCAATTTGTAGGACTGTAGTAGATTCATTCTACGGATTAACCATGTCAAATGCTCTCACTAGACAGACCATACACCTCCTTCCAGTGACTCAGCAGGGCTGTGCATTGCAGCCTCCCCCTCTTGCCAGACAGACAGTGAGGTGGATGGATCTCAGCAGAGCTGAGCCACAGCTACATTAGCATCCAGAAAAGGCCCACGTAAGGAGCGTGAGATGAACGTGTTCTCCAAGCATGTGTCTCTGTGCAGCTATCCAGACTGCCCAGGACTTCTGCACATACTTCGTGTCTGCAGCAATTCCAGTGCTTTCCACAAACGCTGCTTCTGAGCACTGCATGCAGTCCCACCTCTGCAGCTACAGGAAACAGAGGAGCCAAAGGTATAGAGGAAAGTAAACTGAACAATTAAAAGGGTGGAGCAGAAGGCTTTATGAGAATAGCTTGAAAAGGCCAGGGCTCTTCTGTTTGGAGAGGACTGAGAAAGAATATGATTGAAGTTTACAGTAGATGGTGGAGAAGGTGAATGTAGAACTGCTCTTTGCCAAATCCAGCAATAATAGAACCAGGGGCACTCACTGAAACTTAGAGGATATCAGTTTAAAATAGATTTTTACAAGTACTTATTTACACAGAGGGTAGTGAACTTCTAGAATTTGCTGCCAAATGGACAGCAGGTCCACAAATTTATATTAAAGGGAAAAGGAAGGGAGAGGCCTAACAACCCTAATCCAATACTAGTGGAATCTGTGGGAGTATAAGGGCAATGTACCACTGACAGTTGCCATGCTCACATTCCCTCTACACAGCACTTGCAATTACCACTTTTGGAGGCAGAATATGGGGTAAATAGATTAACTGTTTTTCAGGCTTTTCTCATGTTCTTAATGAATCTATGTATATAGTAGGTTGAGCACAGTCTACTGTGTCCCACTACAGGGATAGCCTGTGAAAAAGGTGGTAGCAAGGTGAGTGTCAGTCTCCTCTCCCAAATATCAAGCAGCAGGGCAAGAGGAAATGGCCTCAAGTTATACCAGGGGCAGTTTAGATCAGATATTAGGAAAAAAATATTCACCAAAAAGGTTGTCAAGCATTGGAACAGTCTGCCCAGGGCACTGGTTGAGTCACCATTTCTGGAGGTATTTAAAAGATGTGTACATGTGGCACTTAGGGACATGGTTTACTGGTGGACTTGGCAATGTTAGGTTTCTGGTTTGACTGGGTGATCTTAAAGGCCTTTTCCAACCTGAATGACTCTTTGATTCTATAATTGTAAATTTGTTCCTGTGGGCAGAGTCTTTCTAACAGAACTTACATATGGGACTCTGGTCAGTACAACTTTGGTGCAACTCTGCATTTTTAGTTGCACCCCAGTGTGGAGTTGCTTTGGTGGGCAAGAAAATGCCAGGCCTGCATAAACTGGGTCTTCAGTGATCCTAACATAGAACTGCCCTTATAGGATACAACTAGCAGTTGCCCAAACCAGCTGTTGTCTAAACTGTATCATAAAAATCTTGACCCAGACGCTCCAGAGAAGCAGAAAAGTAGCAGAATACTCTACATACGATCAATGGCTGGTGCTTGGTTGTATGTAGCTTTGACTCTATGACCTGCTTTCAGCAACCCATGCAGGTTATCGGCAGAAAGAATACACCTGCATACACAGAAGTAGCTTCCAGCTCTCAGCTGAGCCACACAGAGGTTATACCTCCCCTTTTCACATATTTGATAACTTGAGTAACAATTCCCATTTCTTCTGGGAAAACACAAGTAGGTTTATTTAGGATTTGTTACAGGCTGCCTTGTATTTCAGTAGTAATTTCAGGACCACAGCTGAAGAATCCTTGAGACAGAAGACTTTCAAAGGATCTAGAGAAAATTACACGGAGTTAGTTGCAAACCAGAAAGTCACTAACAATGGTGGATCTGAGAGCAAGTTTGGAATAAAGGACCAACAAACCAAGAACACAGGAAGATTTGGGGAAGCAAGGAGAAAGGGTGTTTAATAGATACAAGAGTTACAATCTGAATCTCTGTTATTGAAATGTTTGTTGTTCTACATTATTCTCTTTTACAAAAACTCCAAACCCAGAACCTAGCTTGAGAAATTTAAAAAACACCTGTGTTGAAGGAGAAAGTGCAAGCTTGTTCGCACAGGGGGCTTGAGGTATTGACAGCCATATTTGGACATCAAGATCTTGATATATAATCAGGTACACCAGAACTCACAGAACTATAAACAAAAGGATAAAAATAATCCTTGGGTGTAAAACCTGGTCAATCCTAAGCACAAATAGAGAGACAGCAGCATCTCTGGCTTGAGCACAAACACTGGCTTATAGCTTCTGATATCCACAGTTCAACTGTTAAACCAAAGGTTCAAGAATGAGAAAAGGGAAGGTAATTAAGGGACTAGAATGCATGTCCCGTAGAGAAAAACATTCAAATTCATCTGTTTAATAGGTAGAGGTTAAAGGGTGGTTTGATTACAATCTATGAGTACCTGAGCAGAAAATGGAATTTGGCAATAGAGGGCTCTTCAATCCATGTGACAAAGGAATAATGGGATCCGAAGGCGAGAAATTGAAGTTAGAGAAATTCACATTTTAAAATATTATTACTTATTTTTACATGAGGGTAATTTGCTACAGGTTATGGTGTGTTCTCTGCTACTGGCAAACTTGAAATTAAAATAGGATCTTGTTTTCTCTAAAAGACATAGTGAGACAGGAATTAATTATATAGCAAATCAGTCTGGATTATCATAATGGCTCTTTCTGGCCTCATAACCTATGAATCTTTGTGTTTTAATGAAATCAACAGATGCTTCAGTGCAGTTTTCCAGCATAGATGAAACACATCCTTCCCAAATGTTAAAACTGCCTGGTAAAGAAGATGTTTGTGTCAGTTCCAGTCTGACTTGCCACTAGTGCTTTCACTGAGCCTTTATCATATATTTGTGATCCTGCCTTGCAGCCTACAATTAAAAAGGAGAGAAAGTAAAAAGCCTAGGATGAGTAACTGGATTCTATAGTTCTAAATATATGAGCTTCAAGAACTAGTTTCTTAGGGAGTCACACGCTGCAAGCCAGAGAAGGAGCATTTTCACCGAGAACGCTGTCTGACAGCAGTATAACTTATCATTTGCATAACATTTCCTACCTTGTATTCTGATTTTACCAGTAATCTCTGAACTTGAGTGCTTTTCAGGATCTATCAAAATACTGTTTGAAACCTGCAGCTCTTCAACTCCAAATGAGGCCAAGATTGACTCAGCTGTTCCTCACTAGGCCACAGCCTTCTAGAACTGCTCTAGGACATGGTTTCCATAACAACAAACAAGCACAGCAATGAAAGCAGTGGCCAGGATTTTGTCCATTTTTATCAGATGGCTTTCTGAACAAAGCAATCTTGCCTGTTTAAACAGACACCAGTTTGATTTTATTCTGTGTCTGATATCTGTATCAGAGAGGGTCAAGGTGCCTAAGAGAGTCAAGGAAATTATTCCTGGAGAGGAACATACACATCTATTTTATAACCACCCCTGAAAAGATGGTACCAAAGAGAAAGGAGGATAAAATGACTAGCAAAAGCTATGCACAGAGCATTTGAAAAGTAACTTTTATGCTTCTGACCTGGTGACAGCTTCTAATCTTAATATCACTTTATATCCCAAAAATGAAACTAGAAAAATGACAGAAGTGTATTTTGCTTTTCCATGAGGACTGCTTCTGAATACACTTTAACAGAGGAATATTTTGACTGTTCAATCTGCCTTTGCTTAATGAACCAGACCAGTATAAATACATGGTCAGGGATGGGATAGTCCAGATACACACAGCCACTGGTAATCAGCAGAGAGAATTCCATGGCATCTGAGACATTTGGAGGGATAAAAAGATATACAGTAAGTTAGGTTTCCTTTAAATCTGCTGAGAAATAAGAGTTCGTTTTAAACTGAGCTAAACTAAATCAGCAATCTAGTTTGGATGTTTCTTAAAAATGGCAACTTTGCAGTTCTGAAGCATTCAAGTAATGCAGCTAAACTTAAAAGAAGCTTCACTCATGGGTTAATGAGAGCTCTAATCAGATGGCTTTTCACAATGATGGAAAGCATCTCTCTGCAATCAAGTAAAGATGCAGATAGAGAGGGAACAACAAAAGTGAGAAAAAAATCATGTGCTAGACTTGGCCAGTGGCCAATATAAAGATTCCTCTCCAAGTTGGTGCTATTAAGTAAGAAACATGACTTTTTGTGAAGGCTAGTCACAGGCATGCTCCAAAGGGTGGGTGGTTGGGGTGGGAAGCCATTGAGAGCCTCGCAAATTAGAGATGACCATCATGAACTATCATGAAAAAGGCCATTAACCTGAACACTGTGTAAGTTTAGCAAACTGGGAAAAGCACCCAAGAAGTTCAGGCAAGTTCACCTACTGTACCCTGTGTTTCATTGGTTGCTTTTCGTCAGCTTCCCACATCACTTCTCAGGACAGGTAATGCCAGACACTCAGCCTAGAGCCTTTCTAACACTTCCTAAAAGGCACCTGCTCAACCAAGACAGGTTCATGCAGCTTAATAAATGACAGTTTATAAGCTGGTTTAGCAGAACTGTGTGTTTCTAGTCTGCCCCTACCGGCATGTAGAAACAAACACACCAGCTACACAACGCTTTGCTTTGTGTCTGGGACAGACTATAAGTGCAGCAATCCAAGGCTTCAGTGACAGGTAACTAAAGCTGCTATGCTTATTTAAAGAACTGTATGTGGACTGTGCATACCTGGTCTAAACATCTTTGATGGTTCACTGGGATTACAACTGTATTCGGGTATTTACATAAACATAATCACCATTTACCACACTGAAGGAGTTAATTTATCTGTCATTAAAAACAATACATTGAACATTAACAACAAGTAACTGAAACCAAACAAATAATATTCAAATATGATTTGTGCTATGTTGGCTAAAGTAATACTATCCTACATTTCATCTGAATGTAACAAAGAACGTGTGTTTACCCAGCTAAAAATAGGCATATGGTGAGTAGAACACTTAAACAATGAAGCAGATCTATTTCAAGTTTCCCTACAAAGTTTTTTCCACCTAGGTTCTGAATAACTTCAATTTTGTAGAAAACTCCATAAGAGAAAAGAGATTGATTTCATTTTAGAAGAATTATAGGAAGATACAGAGAAGCACTCCCCGAAGTAGAATATAGAGAAAGAAAAAGGATTCAAGGTGACAGTAAAAAGGGCTGAAAAAGGCAAGGTAGAATTTCTTCAACTGGTCTAGTGAGAATACAGTAAAAATAATTATTTAGAAAGAGGCTTATCCTGAAAAATGACATTTCCTTAACAGATAATGAAGACAGAGGACCCAGTACTTCATTGTGGCCACAACTGTCCTTTAAGCCAAATAATTAGCTTCTGCTTTTCATGAGAATTCAGGGCATCTGAGTGTGTTCACAGTTACTGCAGAGTTAATACCAACCCAAATCATGCACAGGGTATCCCAGAGCAAGCTTGAACAGATCAAGGCAGACCAAGGTTCATCTTGCTGCCTTATCTTTCACCTTGGAATATACTAAGATAAAGACTAAAGATTTCTATCTATGCTTTTTTGGAATAAAATCTAAGATTATTTCTGCCCTACGACTAACCAAATATTGCATGAATAAGAGTGATTCCAAACATGTAATGAAGGAAGAAGAAAAACTTTAGGGGGGAAAAAGTTGCTTTATAGCTATTTATTGAATTTCTAATAGATGTCTAGAACTGTACAATACATTTTTGCATATACTGAGACTGCTGCTTCTTGAGTTAACTATGAAGACTGCCAAGTGAATAAAATCTAAAACACTGTAAGACCATCCTTATGCTTGGTGTTGCATTGCAGCATTCAAACTATAGAAAAGTAGGGTTGTGAAATGACCTACTTCCTTTTTAATAGGTACTAATAAGGACAGAAATTATTTTATTATGTGGGTGGATTTCTGCATCCTCCATAGAGGGCTACACTGACTGCTAATTCATTTGGTCTACTGTTGAATAAAATCTTTATTTCAAAGGGAATGGCAGACTCCACAATTGCATATTGAGACAAACATGATTGGAACATTAGAAATTACATATTATCTTAATTTAGAGAAAAGGACATGACAGTGTACACAGGTGAAAGAAGCCTTCATAGTTGCAAGAGAAATGCTGATGAAGCATTCCAGATGAGCCTCAAAGACTAAAGTCTTTTCCTCATCTACCAAAATGGCACAGCTTAGGCAGCAGTAAGATAAAGTAGAATTGGTTGCAGCATAGACTATGATTTAAGGATGAGCACTCTTTTGTGCTGGAAGTGTCAAGTCATCTTCTCGTTGCAGAGACTTCACGTTCTGGAATGAGTGAAGAAAAGGGTCAAAGGACACAAGGTATAGTTTCTGCATTTCTTGAAATATCACCTTTCCTTGGAACTTCTAAACAATGGTGAGAAAGCCATCAAACTCCAAATATGTTCAAAAATATGTTCCTCATATTATGGTGGATAACTTGAGGTAATGGAATTGGTTTTGCAGAAGTGCTCATTTCAATTCCAACTTTACTGCTAAAGGTAAAAGAAATGCTCTTAGAAATCAGACTTAGATATCTCAGTCTATTCCTGAAATCTAGCTGATCTTTTTTAATATTTAGATAACTGACTGATATGTGACAGTAGTAGAGTTCACCTGTGTCATGGCAAAGAGTTTAAGGCATTTCACTGTGCATTCAGGTGCACAAATTTGAACTTTCCTCCTCCTTCATGCTCTACTCAAGCACCATTTAGTCTAGTAACAGAAGAATAAAAGCTCCAGGACAGAGGAGCCAAGACAGCCAGCTGTGATGGTCCTTACCTGTGCCACAGACACAGGCATACCTCATGCTAGCCCTAGAAAGCTACTTGTACCTTGGACATGTCTCTGGATATAAGAAAGGGCAGAGATATGTCAATATTTTACAAATATTCAAGAAGAAATAATAATGAGGAAATTCTGTGTTCTACTCTGAGCTTGTATAGCACAGGGGAAAAGAAAATGATGGCAGAAACACTTCATAACTATATACAGAAAATCTTTCATTGAGTAGACTGAATGAAGCATCCTGGAATGTATGGAGACATCGGAGGTGGCAGTGCTGTAGTCTGCTGGAGATCATGTCCATTTGGAGAACTGCACTTCAAGAAAGGAGTGTGACTATTGGAAAGGGTCTCAAGGAGAGAAAGAAGAATAACCACATGTCTAGAAAATAGAAGAAAGATTGAAAGTATTGCTTCTTTTTAACATAAAGAAAATAAAACTGCAAGGAGACATTATAACGGTGTTCAAATATAAAAAGGCTTCTACAAAGCAGAAAGAAACGATCCATTCTTTGTATCTATGCTGAAAAGGACAAGAAATAATAGGCAAAAATTACAGCAAGGAAGTGTCTGAATTAATGTTAAGAGAAGCTTTTTAATTTAAGAACAGTGAAGCACTGGAAGAGATTGTCTGAGAAGCGACCATCACTGGAGACCTTTAATTACAGGTTAAAGAAATCACTGTCAAGACTAACATAGATGTCATTGATTTTGCCTTGGGACAGTAGAAGTCAAAAGGACTAAATAACCTCTCAATGTCCATTCCAGTTTTATTTTATATGATTCCATGCTGGGGGCTGGGAGGGTGAGGCACGGTGAGAAAGGGGAAATTACCATGTAGCTAAAGATTTCCATAGTGTTCAATGCACAGAAAGGATGATTAAACCTTATATTGACACAACTTACATATCACAAATGTGAACAGTGTAAGTTTACAAGTGAACTTCCTAATTAATGAAGTTTTGACAGCTCTTTTAGAGTTAAAAAAAAAAAAAAAAGAAGAAGAAAAAGAACAATCACAGAAGCTTATTTCCCAGCATGCAGTAGTTGACTTCAATTACATTCAGTTCTGTATTGAGCTTATATAGACATTCACCAGTTACAGAATGCTCTGCTCCTCCCAAATGCATCCTGAAATCTCAGATTTGTCTAGCTAGCACAAGCTAAATCTGTCTAGCCTGGTTCAGTGATGAGTACATGAGGAAATGATTACTGTCAAGTGTCTTAAGGATTTCATCTGAAAGGCAGAGAGGAATTATTTTAGGATGGCCCCACTGATCATTTAAGTCTTGAACCTTATTACACAAGACATTGAAAACTGCATCAGTCAATGACTTAGCAAATAAACACTCCACTTAGCAATTTCATTGTATTTCAAATCCACCTAAGGTTGTGCAAGTACAAAAGACTTATCTCAGGGTAAAGATCTGTTTAGCATGGCTGGGTGAACATTTCCATCGGGATAGCTTTCTAACAGAGAATTCCATTTTCCTGAAGGAGAATTAGCAATGAGATGTTGCACTTCAAGCCACTGCAACCCAAAATGGTATGTTTAGTTTCACTGAACTTAACAGAAAAGCTTTTGAATGAACTTATCAGAACATGAAACTGTATTTTCCAGGCATTGCATTTACTTTCAACAGCGGTCACCACTTTTACGTCTGGTCTGCACTCTCTAGGGAAATACTTTCACATGATCCAATGTCAGTCTTCCCCAAGTTGTTCCTCAGGAGTCCACATTGTGACCAGTATTATTTAACATCTTTGCCAGGGACATGGGCAGTGGGATCGAGTGCACCCTCAGCAAGGTTGCAGATGACACCAAGCTGAGTGGTGTGGTTGATATCGAGAGGGAAGGGATGCCAACCAGAGGGATCTCAACAGACTTGAGGAATGGGCCTGTGGGAACCTCATGATGTTCAGCAGGCCAAGTGCAAGGTCCTGCACCTGCATCATGGCAATCCCAAACATGGACACAGGCTGAGGGATGAAGGAATTGAGAGCAGCCCTGCAGAGAAGGACTCTGGGATACTGGTGGATGAAAAACTGAATATGACCATGCAATGTGCACTCTCAGCCCAAAAGGTCAATCGTATCCTGGGCCACACAAAAAGGAGTGTGGCCAGCAGGTCAAGGGCGGTGACTCTACTCTGCTCTGGTGAGACCTCGCCTGGAGTACTGCATTCAGTTCTGGGGCCCCCAGCAGAAGAAGGACATGGACCTGTTCGACAGACCCCAGAGAAGGGCCACAAAGACAATGAGGGAGCTGGAGCACCTCCCCTATGAAGACAGGCTGAGAGAGTTGGCGTTTAGCCTGGAGAAGAGTACTTAAAGAGGGCCTACAGGAAAGATGAGGAGGGACTTTTTATGAGGGAGTGTATTGATAGAATGAGAGGTAATGGTTTTCAACTGAAAGAGGATAGATTTAGATTAGATACTAGGAAGAAATTCCTGTGAGAGTGGTGAGACACTGGAATAGGTTGCTCAGAGAAGTTGTGGATGCCTCATCCCTGGAAGTGTTCAAGGCCAGGCTGGATGATGAGGCTTTGAACAACCTGACTGAGTGGAGGGTATCCCTGCCCCTAGCAGAGGGTGTTAGAATTAGATCATCTCTAAGGTCTCTTCCAACTCAAACATTCTATGACTAGTTTTGCCACAAAGCAGCTTGACCAAATACTCTGGCCTCCATGGGAGAATGGGCCACAAGGGCCCTACAGTACAGCTACCACATGGAGCTGAACTGGATAGGAAAATATAGTTCTTCTTAAACAGGCTCCAGAGTATTTGGGGTCAGCTCAACAGTTACTATGAAATAATTTGGCTCAGTGAATATCAGAATGTTACATATTATTTTGATTCTGAATTTTTGAGGGATTTCCATTAGGAAAAAGAAATTATATATATAGATATATATCTATATCTATACCTATATATATATAGTTAGATATATCTTACCAGCAGCAACAAAACCAAATATGGGCTAGAGGAACCTCCTTTGAGACAGAAACTTCATTTCACTCAGCCTTTCATTTCAGTGATACAATGTGTTTTAATGAGAATACCAGTGTTCAAAGTCTTCTGTGGCAATACTGAATAGAGATATTGTTTACTTACAGGTACGCATTTTTTCTCCAGTGCTATCTTCCCTAGCCAATATGCCTTGAGCCTGCTTCACAAGAATATCCCTGGCAGGTACAAAAAGGTAGTTCAGTCTCCATATGCCAGTCAAGCATTAGTCTCACTGCCCAGGCTTCCAATGCAAATTGTGCCAACCACAGTGGCACAGAAAGGGGTTTTGTCACTTGTACACATACAGGTAAAAAAAACCCACCAGAAACAAAACACCAAAACCAAACCAAAATGGAACACACACACAAAACCAACAAAAAACCAAACAAACAACCACCAACCAAACACCAGCACACACACACACCAAACAAACAAAAAAACCCCACCAAACACAAAACATTTGTCATTACATATGGGAGAACACATGCTTAAAAGTTATCACTGCTCAAATAATTATACAATTAAGGCAACAAATTACATGGCAGTTTTAGTATCATGTAGACTTAGTCCACAAACTTAAAAGTGCTGTCACTGTAGCAGGATGCTGTCACTGTCCATAGCAGAATAATAGCAATTGGGGGTGCTGCTTCCCAGAATGTGTCTCCCTCCCTGAGCCTACGCACAAAGGTCACAGGGACACTGGCATCTCTTCCTGCCTGCAATGGCAGCCAGAGTGAGAGACAGACCCTAACCTTCTCCTCCTGCAAGGGAGCAAAGACACTCCAGCTCTGCTGAAGAAGTACCACCAGCAGGATGGCTCTATCCCACAGCGCAGGAATCTCTCTTGGATCTCTTAGCTCACCTCCATTCAAATTCCACAGCATGGAACAAAGTTCAAAACCTCCATAGGTAAAGTTTTGCAAACACTTATCTCACACAACATAAGGCCCAGTGCAAAGTGGGGAGGTGATGAGCTAAATATTTGCTTAAATATTTGCTGGAAGGGGAAGGGAATGTACCTAACTCCCTGCTTACAAGTGACATCAGGAGAGAAATACCATCCCCTTATTACCCCACCTTGATGCTAGAAAAAGAACCAGAAGCACCTTTACATCTTTCTTCTAAAAACTCTTCAGTTGTGACCTCCAGTTCTACACCTTCTAACTCTGACAAAAGGAAGGGAGGTGAATAATTTTTTTAAAAATCTACCTTCTGTTAGGAACAGAGTCTGAGTTACCATGATGCCAGAAGCCACCCAGCTGCACCAGCCACAGCTTTAGTCCACAGTGCAGCATTGTCTCAGACCAATAAAGGGTGACTGGGACACCTTCCCCTCACCTGGCCTCCAGAGCAATCCTTATTGACAAAAACATTTTCCTAGCCCTCACTCACTTTACAGGCTTACTGAGGAAAAAGAAAACAGTGCAAAAGTACAATAGTGTTAAAACAGCAGACCTGCTAGAGCCCACCAGGGCTGTCAGTAAAACTTCAGCCTCATCACTTGCTTTCATGTGGGAGCTGCATGCATGGAGCAGAAGTCCAGCTGCTCTGGGGGGCACGAGAGGGGTGGGGGAAGCAGTCGGCACAGCCAGAACACTGCTGCTGCAGTGGGAGAGCATTAAGGGAAGCACACAAAAGGAGAATGAAACAAAAGGGAAAAAAAATAAAGGGTGACATTTTCCAGCTGAAGCACTGAGATGAGAAGCAGAAATGTGAGACAGATGAGGGCCTGAGCACCCCATTCAGCACTAGATTACACCTTCTCCTCAAAGCAGGTGGGTGCTGCAATCAGGAGCAACGAGAGCTCTTCGGTAGGGAGGGAGGTCAGGGCTGGAGTCGGCACAGAGCACCAGACAAAAGAGGCACCTGATTAGCTGGTTCACCCAGCACACTGGGCCTGGTGCTGCAAAATGCAGAGCTTTCAGTATCATTTTTGCCTCCAGAGTGGGCCTATCACTATCTATTTTTTCCTCTCTAAAAAAAATAAAAAATAAAATTAAAAACAGTGACAGTTTTTCCTCAAAGAGAGCTGAAAAAGATACATCTCTCTGTCGCAGAAAGACTTTACAGAATAAATTCCTACAGGACATTTTCAGTTACTGTGTGAATATTTTTTCTAGATGTTAACTCATTGTATTTAGCTATGACCATCTCTGACTCCCCCATTAACGGCCACTATCACCATTTTACAGAAAGTGAAAGAGAAGCAGAGGGAACTGAAGATTCATGGAGAATTCATACAGCAAGTCAATAGATAGAATGTCTCTTCTTCCTAATTACTACCTTGCACCTAAGTAATAGCTGGAGAAACTGCTTTGATGACACAGCTTTGAAATTCCATACTGTAAATATGTAATGCCAATAATTTTTTCCCTTAGTTGTCTTTTCCTGTAATGCCATTTTAATGCATCCAGGCAAAGGGTTCCCATTTTCTCTGTGTAGAGCCTAGTTTTACATAAAAGGGAGACTGATCTCACATCTAATAAAGCTTATTTGATACAAGCCGAACTTGCAATATTATCCTACATTTTCTGTTTTCCTCAGTATTATTTTGGTTCTTAATTTCTTAAGCAGGTGTATAGAGCTTACATTGTTCAAACACTAACAGGCAGAAAACAAAATCTGCCTTAGTCATTTTTTGACCAAAATTCTCCATTTAAATCTTTTAACCCTTTCTGGTCAGCAGGACTGCCCATCCACTTCTGTTGTTCAAGTCCCAACCACCTTTCCATGGCATCACTGAGCACTGAGACACCACTGTGGTGTGACAGCTGCAAACAGTCCCAGAACATGGTGAACTTCCATTTCTAGAGTAACCTTCTTTGCAGGAGAGGGTGTAGGAAAGGGGCCCTCTGCTTGTTATTACCCAGACTATGATGACCAGAATGATAGAAATTATTGTTTCATCCATGTAGCACCCTTAAAGAACTGAGTGTTTCTCATCTATGGCAGTTTTATTCTCCTTACACAGAGCAAGCGCTGTCAAAAAAATCACAAAATACATTGAAATCAGTCAGCTATTCTCTTTCTAAGAAAGCTTGACTGCATGGTACATTGGCTGTTGAAGGAAAAAGTAGGAGAATAAAAGGAAATGGCTGACACAGTCACAAAACAGATTTGTATTCCTTAGTGCAGGACTGGATGCTGATGTCTGAACATGTAATTAATTCACATGCTACATTTGTTTGCCAATTTGCATCTATGTATATTTGCATTTACATAAACATATCCATGCACGGTACATACATACATAAGCAGGCATACGTATTTATACACTCACATACAGAACTGAACAGTGGATCTCTGCATTTGTACCTATTACGGGCACACATCTGGTTTTATACACGTCTGTAAACAGTACCTGTACACATGCTACTATATTTACATATGTACCTACACATGTCCTCATCTCTCCACCTGTGATTCTTATGCAATGCACACGTTTTTCCAGGACAGTAAACTGAAGTGTGCTTATGGTCAGCATTAGAAGAGTGCACACCATCTGCATGTGGATTCCCACATGTGTGTGTTCTTATACAGGTGTACAGCCAACAAACTGCTTGTCATTCTGGAAACTGCTATCCTTCACATATCCCGAGGCAGCTCAGAAAGCAAGACTATATTTTTTTATTAAACACTCTACACAAGGATGGAGTTACCATTTCCTAGAGAAAAGACTGGTGGAGGTAAGATTACACCAGCATATCCACACCCCCTGTTATACCTAGAAGTCAGATTTCCGTTCAGAAGATGCAACTGACTTTGCTGTGCATGACACTGGACAGCGTGCCAAATGGGACTTAGCAAGAGCTAAGCATGCTCTTTCATGCATTTCTTTTTCTGTCACCTTGGCATGGCCAAGCCTGAAAGCAGTACAGACAAGGAAAGAAGCAATGAAAAGACAATAGGGGCTTGTCTGTGGAGTATTTCTAATGTAAGCTACCCCATGCTTGCCATGTCCTTGCCTGGAGTCCCATTCCATGTCCAAATAATTCCATGTCAGATCTGACTGTTCTACTTTAAAAAGGCAAACAAAAAAATAAACACACACCAGAAAACAAACAAACAATAACGGCATACAAAGCCCAGTGTGCAGAATATAAAGAGGCAGATGCTGAAGAGTACATTGCTAGAGAAAGTATGTTCAGTCCACCATCTGACCCAGCATCACTGTGTCTTGCCAGTCCTAGGCAGGAATTTTTCTGCTTGGTTTGGGTGCTTCATATGTAAGGCACTCAGAACAGGCTAGTGATCATAACTAAGGCACTCTGAACGTGCTGCTGTTTTCTAGACTGTACTATGCTCTTTTCTTCCTTTTTCTTCCCCTCCAGCACTGCACTTAGAAAGAGCTGAAATTTTCAGCTACTCCACACTTCCACATTTTGATTTGCAAGCAACATAAATAGTAACCAAAGCAGACAAATTCTTTCCATGACTCCTCAGTCACTCTGTCAATAGGGTCAGTATGGTTTTATAATACAATTCCTTTGCCCTTGAAAGTGCAAGTTTTTCAGATTGTTCTGGCATCCACAAGCCTGACACCTTTCACTGCAAATCCATCTTTTGCATGAGGGTCTATCAACAGGTATAACTAAGGATAAGAATTATTTCTCAAGAGTTTCCAAAAGGAAAGATGAGTTGCAGACATCTGTTGAAGATCCATTATTCCCTTACAAAGCCACAGGGAAACCAGAAATCCTGAGCTGCCCAGGGAGGTTGTAGAGTCTCCTTCCCTGGAGACATTCAAAACCCGCCTGGACATGTTCCTGTGTGACCTCACCTACGTGTTCCTGCTCCGGCAGGGGGACTGGACTGGATGATCTTTTGAGGTCCCTTCCAATCCCAAACATACTGTGTGATACTGTGATATAATACATTGTGCTACCAACTAGTTTTATCCTACCTAGGCTAACACGCATCCTAAAAGCAGATCATCAGCTTCTTGCCACATTCTTCCTTGTTTGTGTAGAAGTTTTATACCACAGACAGTTAAACACTTTAATTTGGTTGAAGCAAGAGAACAAACCCTCTTGTGTTAATCACACCCTGCAAAGTTTGCATGCATGCTCCTGTAAGAGCTATAAGAGGCATAGTCACTGCCTTCTAAAAACAAGTTTCATTTTCCCAGGCTGTACATAAAATCTATGCCAGTAATGGAACATTACTATTACATTATTATTACTATCACTAAAATTACTATTGATTCTTACACATTAGAGACACCAGTGTGGCTGGGAAAACCAGGAGGTAGCAAGTAGCAGTTGAAGGGATTTCTCTGACATGGAGAAGCATAAGGATCATCCTGTACTGCTTTCCAAAAACTTAGGAATAGAGGTTCATTCTGATGTCCAAGGGCTCCCATGCATGAAAAACATTAAGGGCAGTAAAAGGCAACATGCAAACAAGAAAATTTTACTTTATGACTTGCTTCTGATTTTATGGAAGATATTTTATTAATAAAGCTTTCCAGGTGCCAGAGAGAGACAGACTGAGGCAGTGCACTGGTGAAAGGGCTGCTGCTCAAAGTTCTAGTCCTAGAATGGCTGAACTGCAACCACTGAGTGACTTCCAGATACTGGAAAGCGGTTTTGAGACCTAAGGTGAATTCCAGAAAAGGACAAGAAGATATCTAAAATTCCGTTTACTTATCACTTTGACATGCATATAATAATACATACTCAGACACATTCTCATTTCAGCTCAGCCCAGTGCTAGATTATAGATTCAGGATCAAAGACTGTAAGTAACTCTCACACAATGGGAACCGTATCTAAGCCTTGCAAATAGTGACTATGAAAAGAGCACGTGTGTCTTGGTGCATAACCAATTGAACATGAAATGCCTTTGTAAAGCAGTTGTTAAGAGGGTTAATGGGATTCTTCAGTGTCTAAGTAGGGAACTGCCAAGAAAATACAGAGAAAAACCACTGACTATGTATATAGTATTACTGAAGCTATTTAATAATACAGTGGTCTGTTATCTTGTCTATGCTTTTATTAATAAAAGATGTTCAAAAACTTCAAAGAGCACAGAAAAGTACTACAGTGACTTCAAGTCTCAAAGTCTATACTGTACTAGGTGAGTTATCCAATGAATTCTGTGTCTTTCACCCAAAGTTAGGTTACAAGTTGATCCAGTCCTACAATGCTACAGGAATCTGCATGGGGAGAAGCTGTCTGACAGGGAAGGTCTGCTTTAATTTAGGAGACAAAAGCATAATCTTATATGGTAGCTAAATAAATTCCAAATATTCGGTCTGGAAGTATTATACGATGTTTCATAACCAATGAAGTCTTTAAATCATGATACGATGCATTAGTAGCCAAAAAAGGGGTTATATCTTGATACAAAAATCCATCAAAACCCCAAGAAAGCAATTGTTTGTTTAAAAGGTTCAGCTTATAAAATTTAAGTAGTATGAAACTAACAGTTTTTTCTCTGTCAGATATAAATACATGAAGAACGTAAGTGTTTATATCACAAGAGGATGACCAAGTACTTTGCAATCAATGAGAACAAAAGAGGATGTTGATCAGTTACCAGGAATAAATATGCTTTATTTTTAATTTCACAGACCTGTGTCACTTGCTCTAAAGTCTTAAAAGAGCTGAATGAGGAGGTTTAATTTTAATCTGGGAATAACAGAAAGATAACAGATGAATAAAAGAATATTAATGTTGTATAAATATTTTTAAAAGCCAAAAACGACAAGATGTATAACTACAGAAGGGTTTAGCCTGCAGGAAACATCAGCCCTGGAGGAAATAGCACAAAAGCTTCTATCTAAAATGCTTAATAAAAACATTAAAGGATAAGAATACAATACTTAATGTCATTAGATCTTCCTGTGTAAAAGGAGTTCCTGTCAAATAAATCTGGTAACATTTGAATGATGATGGTGAAGGCACAGATGAAACATTTTTTAAGGCACTTGACTGAACACCAGAAGACAGCTCTGTTTAAATTAACAGTATACAAAACAGGACATAATATTAAATAGATAAATAGTCCTAAAGTAGTTGTCTGTGGGGTGCCATTACTGAAAAGAGGCATTTCTAACACACCATAAGGGTCCATATGTGGTGCAGAAGTATTAAACATTTTCTCAGTTAGCTAGAAGTAAATATAAAAAGCACTGAAGCTAATACTTGAAGGTAACACAGTTGGGCAGAGCACTAAATAATTTTAAAGACAGAGCAGCCATACAGAGTGATGCGTAGAGCATGGAAGTCCAGGCTCTTTCAATACAAACAAATGTTAAAAGTTGAACAGTGAAACATATGGTCTTACGAACTTGGGAGACAGGCCATGAACTACAGAACCAGGAAGGGGAAGCTGCGAGGGAGCCGCAATCTGCAAAGCAGTGACTTCAAAAATAATTTAGGAAACATCAGAGGAGTAAGTGTGAGCTTCCAGTAAAGCACTATGGCCAAAAGGGAGGGGTCAGTCTCAGGATATTTAACTAGAGTAAACTGTGAAAAATGTAATTATGATTCGTGCTAAAAAAGAGTGCGGCTATTCTACTTGCATGGAAAGTTACAAAAAGGACATTACGAAAGTTACAAAAGACATTGCAATTGCTAATAAGACCCCCTCTTAACCAAATAAGGCATGGAACCAAGACAAAGGAAATAACGGCTAAGCTTTGAGCAAACTGTGTGGCTAATTGTAAACTTGGCTTGCTTTAAACCAACTGTAAGACTAATTGTGAAACTAGAAGGTAACAAGGTAAGAAGAAGACACGGAGGAAAACAGAGAAACTTCCTCCAGAATGACCAACCGCAAGAAGGCCTCCTGAAGACCGCAAAGGAAAGAACAAGTAATACCAAAGAAAGGAAAACAGGCTGAAATGAACTGAAATCTGGAATTCAAGGACAATAAAAAAGGCCAGTTTGGAGATCTTAGTGTGTGTCTTGATGGAGAGCAGACTCCCCATGCACCCAGCGCGGTTTTGCTTATGCTTTATCAAACACATTATAATAAATGGTATTAAGTGCTGCTATCCATGATTGAAGTAGCTTAAGTTATTTATTTCAAACAATAAAAGGAATAGGATATTTCTTCTGCATGTAGCATTGGTACGATATACAGTTAAACATTAGGTACTATTCTAAATGAAGACATTTCTTAAAGAAAGGACTCTAAACAATTGCAAAGAATACATCAAGTAGCTTCGGCATGATTTGAGAACTAGAATAAATGCCTTACAATAAAAGACAAGGAACTCCATTCATTTAATTTTCCAAAAGACAGAAAAAGAAGAGACTTGATTATAATGAATAGGGGAGAAAACACTGGATTTCTGAAGCATCTTTGTTCCACTAGAAAACTGCATCACAAGAATCAACATTTGGGAGATATTGTCAGACCAATTCCAAAAGATAACAAGGCTCAATTTCCTTTAAATGTAGGAGGCAGTTAAACATCACAACAACTTACCAAGGAAAGCAACACATTGTCTTTTAATGCCTTCATATCAAGGTAGGTTAAAACACAACTTCCCAAAAGAGGCCCAAAATTATTATGTGAGGAAAGTGGGAGAAATTGAGGCTTGATGTTTCTTGCTTATGAACACCCTGAAACTATGCAGAAATGGGGAGAACTGAATAATCGAGGCAAGGCTGAGGTGGCTGGGTATGATGGTTCTTTTGGTATTATGGGTTTCACAAAGCCAGATTTTTACCTGCCATGAATTGCTCCGGCAGAAACAGGACAGGTGACTGCAGAGTCACTTTGAGTAGCAGGCGTTCATTTTCTGCTGAGTTGCACAAAAGATCAGGAGTTACGGCTCCTGGTTTCTCATTCCTGATCTTGTCACCTGTCTGTCAGACAACTGTGGCAGTTTTTCTCACAATCTTTTAGTTGAGGAAGTCAGTAATTAATTAACTAAACAGCACTAACACATCTAATTCTACAAATAATAATTTTCTTTCCAGTTGCTTTTTTAACTTTTATTTATTTTTATTGTTAAGTCTCTAGTACTCAAAATGCAAAGAAACCCAATTTTGAGAGGAACTCTTACTTGTCCTTACAACACCTTTAGCAGCAGCAAACTGAACACAGAAAATGACAAGTGGAGTCCCATGGTGAATGGCTCTTTGTAGAAACACTTCCAAGTTAATACACCGAAGGAAACAACAGTGGTTCTAGCAGAAGAAGATGGACAAGGTGACCTGGTAGGTGTTTACTCTTTCTAATATCTATGATTCTCTTGAGTTTGTCCCAGTAGGGTACTTTCTTTTTGTCCCTTTTTTACACAGCACCAGTTCGGCTTTTTGAGGTAGTTAAAAAAAAAAAAAGCTCCTCTGTTTTTAAGTCTCCTGTAAAAGACAATCCCATGCAGATTCAGCACTCAGAAAAAGGGCCCAGTTGGGCAGTAATAAACTTCCCTAACAGTTACTTCCGCAGAGAAATAAATACACATAATCACAGTGTGAATATTAGTCTTGGATGGAAAGATTCCCATGTCCAGGTTAAGGCCTAGGAGCTTTCTGTCTGCTGTTACCACAGCCCATACTGATCTGGAGAGATTGTCCTACTGGAAATGGATCTCTCTCCAAGCCTTCACAGAATTCCTGGTTCCATACATACAAAGATCACTCAGTACTGAAAGGCAGATGCCCTTGCAATACAGCTCAGAGGTAGTTTTACAGCTCCACTTGTTAATATCCTCATTTTGGGCCAATTGTTTCAGGGGCCTTAATAACTACAAATGGTGATAGAAGCCAACATACGTTGCATTTCTCTGCAGATTCCTCGAGGCCTCCTTGTTGCTCTTTTTGCTAGAAGTATCTTCCTCAAATATAGCTTGCCTGACAAACACACGTTTTCATTCAAATGAGCATCATTACACCTCTGATCAACATGTGCCACTCCAGCCTTCTCTGAGCCTCTCTCTCTCTGTTCCTCCAGCTCCTCCTACACACATCTCAGTTCCACATCTACACATTACTGCCTAATTTTGCACAATCTGTATACAAGACCTTATACCAAATTGACTCTGTGCTCATCTAATATCCCACTGCTCAGCTGCCTTCCCCCTCAGCTCTGTGCATGCATTCAGGACGCCACTTTTCTGTGCAATACTTACAATGAAGAGGTTACGTGTATCCTGGCCTCTGACAGGTTGCGGCACATCATAGTTAATATCAGGCAAAGCAAATGGACTATCCAGTTCAAAATACTACAGAGAGCCTAGAAATAGTGTGGCTGCTCCAGGAAATATTTAAACATAAAATCCTCCATATTATGTTGCATCAGCATCCTACATCTGAAATCCACCTCTTCAAATACCCAGGCAAGTCTAACAGAGCAGCTCTGTAGCAATACTCCCCTAAAACCGTTTCCCAGACTGGATCAATTTGAGGCTGGTAAAGTTTGCATGCACAGCTGGTATCTTTGTATTTCATATACCATCAAGGATTTTCCTTCTGTGAGTTTTTCCATTCACAATAACATCCCAAGGCAAGGATTTCCATGACTTAGTTGCTGTCATATTTGGTTTTGTTTGTTCTGAAGTTTACCCTGCCTTTGTCACTTGATGCCACTTCATCCCTCTATTTGAAAAGAAATCATATGACAGTTCCTTTTGATCACTCCCCCACATTACACATTATTTTATGTCCTACTATCTCACCCTTTTTCAGTTAATTCTGTTATGAAGGGCCATGGTCTGACCTCTTTCCTGACCTTTGATGATCTTTGTTGCCCTTCTCCCATTTCTGAGATTAAAAGGACAGAATGACAGTGTCCAGTGTGGTTTTATATAACAGCATTATATTTTTGTATTGTTCTCTATTGCCTTCTTAATAACTTTTAACATTAGATCATTAGATGTAATTATTTGACCAATATTGACCACCAAGCAAATATTTCCAAATAATTATTTACTAAAACATAATACAGAAGTCCATAACTACATATGGAACATTTGAATTATTTTTCCTCCCTCCCAATATACATACCTCAATTTGTATTTACATACATGTAATTTAATCCGCCATTTCTTTGTCCAGTCATTCAGCATTAATAGGTCATCCTCTGCAGTTCTGCAGACAATCCTCACCTGAATACTGTCATAATCTCAGCAAAATATGTGCCTTTTCCATCCACATTCCTTTCCATTTTTATATCCACTAATGAATCTTCAGTCCTCATCATTGATCCCAGAGGTCTTCTCCATTGGGGCTTTCCCATGCTCGTTTAGTCTGTCCTACATTCTATTTCTTACCCTGCCAACCAGTTCTTCTTCTGTGCACAGACCTTCTTTCTTTGTCTGTTTGGGGGTGGAGAGTGTAGGGCGTGTCCTGCTTTTTTTGTTCATTTGTTGGCCTTTTTCTTTTTTCCTGAAGAGCCTTTTGACGAAGCACCCAACTGACTTTCCCAAGACTTTTGAGAGGTAGGTTACTTTTACCAAAACTATCTTTTCCACACTCTTACCAGTGCCTTCAACAAAGTCCAAGGAAGCTCATGGTTGCCACAGCTAAAATGCAAAACCAATACTAGTCAAAAGTCCTCGGCACCACCATCAAAGCTCATCTGCTGCACTTCTTACCAAAAGGTGTCCTCCTGCAAACCAAGTATTTTCCATAGGCTCCAGCTGCAAAACCAAAAGTGACACCAACACTTATTTGCCCTCCCCTCTGCTGGATGCACTGGCAAATCCAGCCTCCAAAAGAAATAGAGAAACAGAGCTGGAATCAAGTTTTAAAAACCCGTTTGGAAACCAGCTGTGGAACCCAGCTGTGGCTTCCACATAGACCCAAAACTCCTAAGAAGGGATAGAAGTGATTCAAAAAATGCACTTGATATCAAGGCTGTCATTTGAATTATTAATGTGCAATGTATAGACTTTACGTGAAGCTCACAGTGAGATGGAAGTTATTAACCTAGTAAGTTACATGCATAATTAATTTCTCCTGTGATATATGGTTTCTGAAGTTCTAACCAAATGTGTCACAGAGGTTGTCAACAGGAAAACTAGCCTGAAGCCAGAAGAGCTAAGCATATGCTAATTAAGAGAACACACTAGAAATATGTATTAATAAAAAATGGAGAAGAGAGAGGAAGTGACAACACTGCATTTCTGTGTGATATCCTAGTGTACAGCCAAGAAGAATAAGAAGCAAGCTCAGACAAGGAGAGAGAAGCTAGCACACCAGGCTCGGCTAAAGGAGAATGGAGACATTTAGTGTTCTTGTTATCTCAGACAAAGGCAAATTCAGGACAAATCAGCCCTGGAATATAAACCAGGGAAACGGAGAAAAGTGCTCAGCTGACAGCTTACCTGGTTAGCTAAACACTGAAGCTGCAGAGGAAGAACCCATTCTTAATATGGGAACAGCATATAGTTTTATTGAGCTTTGCAACCAATTTTAATATTGTAATTGATTAACTATTACTTGGGTAGAATAAATGACTGGGACATCCTCAGTAGCAGCTTCTACTTGAGAAAGGTGACAAACACAGCAGTCTTGTCCTTTAGGAGTGACAAGGGGGATGGGGTAGTAGCTGGGCTTGTCCCAGTGGGGCAGCATTCTAAAACTGACAAGGACCGGGTGGCCTCCTATGCCCCTAGGGAGAAATTGGTGTGCTCTGCTCGCTCCCTGAAATGCCTGTACACCAATGCGCGCAGCATGGGGAATAAGCAGGAGGAGTTAGAATCCTATGTTCGGTCGGGAGATTAGGATCTGGTGGCAATTACAGAAACGTGGTGGGACAGTTCACATGACTGGAATGTGGTCATGGATGGCTATGCCCTTCTCAGGAAATTCAGGCCAGCCAGGCGTGGTGGTGGAGTTGCTCTCTATGTGAGAGAGCAACTGCAATGTACTAAATTCTGCCCAGGAACGGATGAGGAACAAGTTGAGAGTGTATGGGTCAGAATTAAGGGGCAGGCTGGCAGGGGTGATACGGTTGTAGGTGTCTATTACAGGCCACCAGATCAGGCTGAGCAAGTTGATGAGGCATTCTACGGGCAGTTGAAAGTGGCATCGCAGTCACAGGCCCTGGTTGTTGTGGGTGATTTTAACTTCCCTGATGTTTGCTGGAAGGACCATTCAGCCAGCCAGCCACAGTCCAGGAGGTTCCTCCAGTGCATTGATGATAACTTCCTCATGCAGATGGTGGAGGAGCCGACCAGGAGAGGTGCACTGCTGGATCTCATCCTCACTAACAAAGAGGGTCTGGTCGAAGCAGTAAAGGTTGAGGGCTGCCTGGGTTGCAGTGACCACGAGATGGTGGAGTTCAGCATCTCGTGTGGTAGGAACAGAATAGCAAGTAGAATTGCAACCCTGGACTTTGGCAGGGCTAACTTCGGCCTTTTCAAGCAATTGCTGGGGGAAATCCCATGGGCAAGACTGCTTGAAGGAAAAGGGGCCCAAGAGAGCTGGATTGCATTCAGAGATTGCTTCTTCCATGCTCAGGATCAGAGCATCCCCACACGTAGGAAGTCGAGGAAGGGAGCCAGGAGGCCTGTGTGCTTGAATAGGGATCTGTTGGGTATGCTCAAGCAGAAGAGGAGAGTTTACAGGTCATGGAAGGAGGGGCTGGCCACTTGGGAGGAATATAAGGCTGCTGTTAGAGGATGTAGGAAGGTAGCTAGCATAGCCAAGGCCTCCTTAGAATTACAGCTGGCGAGAGGGGTCAAGGACAGCAAAAAGAACTTTTTTAAATACATAGCAGATAAAACTAATACCAGAGGCAATGTAGGCCCACTGATGAATGAGGTGGGTGCCCTGGTGGCAGAATACACAGAGAAGGCAGAATTACTGAATGCCTTCTTTGTCTCTGTCTACTCTGCTGGAGGCTGTCCTGGGGAGCCCTGTACCCCTGAGACCCCGGATGAAGCCAGGTCAATGGAGGAGTTTGCTTTAGTCGATGAGGACTGGGTTAGGGAGCAATTAAATAGTCTGGACATCCATAAATCCATGGGTCCAGATGGGATGCATCCGCGGGTGCTGAGGGAGCTGGCTGAAGTCATTGCTGGACCGCTCTCCATCATCTTTGCCAAGTCTTGGGAAATGGGGGAGGTGCCCGAGGATTGGAGGAAAGCAAATGTCACTCCAGTCTTCAAAAAGGGCAAGAAGGAGGACCAGGGTAATTATAGACCGGTCAGCCTCACCTCTGTCCCTGGGAAAGTAAGGGAACAGCTTGTCCTTGGTGCCATCTCAAGGCATATCAAGGATAAGAGGGTCATTAGGGGCAGTCAGCATGGCTTTACCAAGGGTAAGTCATGCTTGACCAACCTCATAGCCTTTTATGAGAATGTAACAAGGTGGATGGATGATGGCAGAGCGGTGGATGTGGTCTACCTTGATTTCAGTAAAGCCTTTGACACAGTCTCTCACAGCATCCTCACAGCTAAACTGAGGAGGTGTGGTCTGGACAATAGAGTAGTGAGGTGAGTTGCAAACTGGCTTAAAGAGAGAAGCCAGAGAGTGGTGGTCAATGGTGCAGCGTCCAGTTGGAGGCCAGTATCTAGTGGAGTGCCTCAGGGGTCAGTACTGGGGCCAATATTATTCAATATATTCATTAACGATTTGGACGAGGGAATTGAGTGTACTATCAGCAAGTTTGCTGATGACACTAAGCTGGGAGGAGTGGCTGACACGCCAGAAGGCTGTGCTGCCATCCAGCGGGACCTGGACAGGCTGGAGAGTTGGGTGGGGAAAAATTTAATGAAATATAACAAGGGAAAGTGTAGAGTCTTGCATCTGGGCAGGAACAACCCCAGGTTCCAGTATAGGTTGGGAAATTACATATTAGAGAGCAGTGTAAGGGAAAGGGACCTGGGGGTCCTGGTGGACAACAGGATGACCATGAGCCAGCACTGTGCCCTTGTGGCCAGGAAGGCCAATGGCATCCTTGGGTGTATTACAAGGGGGGTGGTCAGTAGATCAAGAGAGGTCCTCCTTCCCCTCTACTCCGCCCTGGTGAGACCTCATCTGGAATACTGTGTCCAGTTCTGGGCCCCTCAGTTCAAGAAGGACAGGGAACTGCTGGAGAGAGTCCAGCGTAGGGCAACAAAGATGATTAAGGGAGTGGAGCACCTCCCTTATGAGGAAAGGCTGAGCGAGCTGGGTCTCTTTAGTTTGGAGGACACTGAGGGGTGACCTTATTAATGTTTATAAATATATAAAGGGTGAGTGCCACGAGGATGGAGCCAGGCTCTTCTCGGTGGCAAACAATGACAGGACAAGGGGTAATGGGATCAAGCTGGAATACAAGAGGTTCCACTTAAATTTGAGAAAAAAATTCTTCTCAGTGAGGGTGACGGAGCACTGGAACAGGCTACCCAGGGGGGTTGTGGAGTCTCCTACTCTGGAGACATTCAAAACCCACCTGGACGTGTTCCTGTGTGACCTCACCTATGTGTTCCTGCTCCAGCAGGGGGATTGGACTAGATGATCTTTTGAGGTCCCTTCCAATCCCAAACATACTGTGTGATACTGTGATACAAGTCACAAGCATCATGGTTTGTCAAACTCTTAAGGAAGTTTTCCCCTGTGCTACAGGTGGTTTTCTTTACAGTTCTTCACACCTTCCAGATGGGAGATGTCACAGCCCCTCCTTTGGATTTGAACTTGCTTTGGGAGGCTACAGCCAACACCTAGGATTCTATGATCTCATTTAGTCAGTGGCCATAAAGGGTTAAAGGGCAGTGCAGAAACCCAACTGTGGTCACATCATCAATATGAGGAGGACAGATTTTACCCTAGCGTCTCACTGTTCTTCTCAAGAAAAATTGCAGTTTTGAAGACAGACATAAAACAATTAACAGAGTGTGAAATAGAACTTCTTATCTAATTGTCTGATTTCTTGGAAAGACATCCTGGCATTGCCAACGTCAAAGCCTAGACTTAAACCCATATCAGAGGTCTGAGAGAGAACTGGCACGTACATAAATCAAAATAGCCCCCACCTCCTGCCCACTCAGATAATAACCATATTGAGCTCATATTAGCTCAAAGCCTCCAAATACCAAGCCTTTCAGGATCTGCCACACTTTCAAGTAATTTGTTAGCAGCACAAGTGAAACACTTTGCTTCACCATTTTGCAGCCCAGGTGAGAATCTTCCCTGAAGTACAAGAGCCAAAGGCTGGTGAAAATGGTTGTCATCAGACCCTGGTCTGGACTGTTCAGTTGTTTGTCAAATCCAGCTGCAAACATGAAGTCAACTGCACTGCTCTCCTAGCAGTTCAAAGCAACACTTTAGTTACTTCAAGCATTCTGATTTCCACTTCCACTCCACATCTTTTCCCTGACAAAAGTTTAGAAATCATCAGCATACTTATCTTCACATCTGTTCAGGGCTTGAAACCTACTGGAGAACTTCATAACCTAAACCAAACTGGAAAACAAATACTGGCAGGTAGCTGAGAAGCAGGATCAAAATGGGATAGTCCTGATCAGCCTTCTAAAATTCACCAGCCTCATTCCAATTGCTGCTACTGCCTGATGACGGCAAGCGCATGCAAAAGCAGATTGTCCGCATACCTCCTGCCCCAGTCAAAGGAACATCTTGCCTCTGGCTGGTATCTCACTGCATTCAGCAATAAAAGAGGGAAATCTCAAGGACAACTGATCCAGCCAGGGTGTTCTGCCAAGGTTGCTGTTTCTAGCTGAGGAAATGGTCCTCTCCATTTTCCTCAGCTAGAAAGGAGGAGAGAATATACCCGCCCTACATTAGCCTAAAGCCCGCAGGTGCCAGCAATCCAAATAAACATAGAGCAATTAACAGAATTAACACAGCTTTAAATAGCTTGGCTCACCAGATGCGTACTCTTAGCAGGGTTCTATAAAATGTAAAGTTATTACAGATAAAACCATTAATCATCTGTTCAGAGGCTTGTTCTAGATGCAAAACCCATTCCACTCAAAATGGCTAGTAATCAGAAAGGCAGGCACAGATTTAACAGGAATGGTTATGCCACTCTCAAGCCCCATTCCTAGATTATATTTTTTGTCTCTGCCATCTTTCCCAAACCCCTGCATTCCCTTTGCTTGCTAACACTGTTACAGCAAGGAAGCTTTGCTGGCATCGCTCAAATCTACGTCTTGGGGCGCTAGAACTGAGACACGACCTCAGTCACTTTCACTCTGGCCAGGGGAACTTGGTGACTCGCACACTATGCATCACTGCTTTCCTGGACGCAGTGGTTTCTGTTCACTTGTGTGTCTTCAGCCCCACACAGTTCACAGATAACGAATGCTCTCCCTCAAGCGTTAAGTGCTCAGATCTGTGCTTATGAAGTAGAAGCACTTGATTTTTCTCCCTTCTGGTGATGTGAAGTCACCAGTAGCCACAGTATGCAATACAGCAATCTTCCTGATATTGCCCTGTTAAAATAAACACATCCATCTTGTTGTGCCACTACATCTATGTCTAGCTAGCTATAAGAAGCATAGGTGGGGGACAGACTCTAACTCATCTTTGACCTCTTATATTACCATTTCTAACACCATCACTTGTAGAACTGTATCTCAAAGAGTATAAAATCCTGTGATAAGCAGTTCAGAGCTTAAATTGCATGTTTCCATATACCTACATTATGCCCATTGAATTGCTTAGGGATCTCAATAGATCCACTGTTACTTCTGAACTAAATGAATTCTGACTGTGCAGTTTGAAGGGTGGAGGTAGAAAAAACAATCCCAAATATTCAGTGCAACAGGCAACATCAGCAGGAACAGAACAAACCCAAAGAGCAGCAATGACAAAGAATTAGAACTGAAAGAAAAGCAGAGACAATACAAAATCTGGTTGTATCATATTGAGCCCACTGCCTTTTCCATGCAGTGTAAGTAATGAATGCTGCCCAGTAGTTGCCTCCCTCATCCTGTCCTACTCACACTTAGCAGCCAGCTGGATCACTGCTACAGAGGAGCAGTGGACCTGGGAGGAGTTGTCCAGCCCACTCACTCAACATTCAAACCTTGTCACCCTTTCTTGCCTCCCTCATTGGCAGCTGCAGCAGCCTGGCTTTTTGTGGTAAATAGCAGTGGCTCAGCCTTTCCCCCCTGCTCATAACACATGAGTATTTCATAGCAATAGTCCAGCCTTCAGAGTAAGGCAAGAAGATTTATAAATTTGCCTGGAGAAGACCCAGAGGAGACTTCATCGCAGTCTACAGCTTCCTTACAAGGGGAGGAGGAGGGGCAGGTGCCAATCTCTTCTCTTTAGCGACCAATGACAGAACCCAAGGGAATGGCAGAAAGATGTGCCAGGGAGGTTTAGGTTGGACATTAGGAAAAGGTTCTTCACCCAAAGAGTGGTGAAGCACTGGAACAGGCTCCCCAGGGAGGTGTCACAGCCCCAGGCCTGACACTGTTCAAGAAGAGACTGGACAACACCCTCAGACACATGATGCGAACTGTGGGGTTGTCATATGCAGGGACAGGAGGTGAACTTGATGATCCTTGTGGATCCCTTTCCACTCAGGACATTCTATGATTCTATATAGTGATTGCTGGTCCCAGAGAGATAACACTTGTCAAATGGGAAATAAGCTACGACAGAAAACAAACAGAAACCACACACACACACACACAAAAAAAAAAAAAAAACAAAAACACCCAACAACAACAAAAAAAAACCACCCACCCTTACAACCTCTAATTAAAGTTCTAAAAGTCTAGATGGCATACCATGACTGACTGACCACAACCTACCTGAAAGCACAGCTAGTGTACAGTATTCACTGCTGGGCACCTCCATATATGAAGATTGCAATAAAGTTAAAATACTAAGAGAAGAAAGAATAAGTAACAAGAGGGCTGAGGACTCACTAATGGTCCCAAAGTAGACTGAAACAGGGTTAGGTTAAAAGAAGGTATAGCCTTAAACCCCGTGGTGCCTGTTCCTGATGGCTAAGGTAACAGATATTTTCAAAAGAAGCATAACTAGTTTCATCAAAAGAAAATGCACTGGGGGACACAGTTACATAGGCAGCTTGGAGCAGGTACTCAAATACAGAAGGAAAGATGCTTCTCTCATCACTATTAAGCTGTGTCAAGAGTCAGAGAGCTTATCATAGCACTGAAGAACAAATTCAGCTCCAGATGCTCCATGTTATTAACTCTCTGCCTGCCAAGCTTTCAAATCACACATGGCAAAAAAGCACATTGTCTTTTCACCTTCCTTGGTGACGAGCATCCCACTGACTCCTAGGCTGAAAGTGCGTGTTTTATACACATATACAAAACCAGCACAGTTTTGCAGCTTATCTCTCATATAATTTTCAGCTGAGTTTGGTTTACAAATACCAGCATATGACAGGTCATGACTCTCTAAAACGACTCTTGTTTGTATTTCTGTCTGACAGTGTAAGATTGATCCTTAGAAATCTCTTTAATGCAACAGGAGTGACAAAGTATATCTCCTGTTTTTTTCCTGAGTATTCACCTGAACCAAGAGTTTACTAAGCTCAGTGGACTACAAAGCCAAGCAAAGCAAAAGCAGCTTATTTACTGCCATCATAACCTGAGAACATAAGACTTTGGACAGCCGAAGTTAAGATCACAGCAGCTGAGCACCACTGTTCATTAGGATAGGACTACATTTGGCTAATGGAATATGAAACAGGCAGCCAAAAATCTTTGCTGAGGTAACCTCTGTGAGTATGCCCAATGTTCTGCTGATGGCTTTGAACTTGGCTATGTTTGCCCATCAATATTCTGTATCCTATCTTAGCTTGCTCATTCTTGAACAGAGATGGATGAGATTGCATAACCACACAAGGTTTGTTGCTTTAGTATGTCCATTCTTTAGGACCTGGGTTAATGATTACCTTTATTATATGCTCAAAGCACAAGCTATATGTATTGGTCCAAAATCCATTACATCTTCTAAATTTGCAAATATGAAAACTACACCTGTAAATGCTCCCATTTTCCAAACAACAGCACACAGCACATCCCTTGCAAGTATTGAAGCCCAGCAAGAGTCAGGTTCCTTATGGAGGAAAGAAAAACCCACTCCTGATAGTTTCGCTGCGAAGCAAGCACATGTGGCCATAGCAGCAGGACCAAAGGTCACGTGCAGATGGCTCAGTTGGGATTCAGTGGAGTGCTCTATTACTGGTGCAATACAGCAGCCTGCTGGCTACACTGCCCAGTGGGGACAACCACCTCTGCTGCTGCTTTCCTCCCTAGGTACCAGTTCTAGTGACAGCTGGAGAGACTGAGGCTGGGTTTGACCACACTTTGCTCTAGCTCTGTGGATTCTCTTTAGCTCATGAGCATGGCGGCAGCACATAGTTCAAACAGTCCTGCAAAAAGATGCCTCTTGCGCCTTCTGCATAGAAAGTTTCAGTATCTGTATCTGCTCATCAACGCTTGCTTTAGAATGTATGCTCAACCTTCATATATTCTTTATTAATCAGACTTTGGCCACTGATTGCTTTTGTACACTTTCTATGAGTGCAGTAACTTTAGGAGTTCAATACCACTGAACTGCTGATATGTGAATTATCCTTTAAATTAACCCCACAATCCCTCAACAAAATTTATGCACTGGTACTGACCTAGAACACCTGCAAGCCACTGTCTGCCTACTGGTAAGTGTTCTAGAGAATAAGATATCATATTGTAATAAATGTGATCTTAACCAGAACTTATATTTTTTTTAATATTTGGACAGAGCTAAACTTACCCCCTCACCCTGCCCCCCCCCGCTCTGCACACACACATACACAAAGCCCACTAGTTTTTACTTCTAGGTTCATTATGGTTGTAGGATACTAGACACTTTGCTATACAAATTTTATCAATAAAAGAATTTTAGGAGTCTAGTGATTGTTTCAGTACACAAATGATAAAATAACAGCTTCACCTTCCTGTACCAAAGTCAGCTGAAACTTCAGCTCCTGTCTTTGGATCTCCCATGTTTTACCAATTGCAAAGTAATTCTAGCACTTCATTTTCATACTTACATACCTTCAGTAAGGACTAATTTTTAAGGTGATTTCAAATTGTTTTCCTGCTTAACAGATGTATGTGTAGGTCATTGGTACATTTTGTATGGATGCATATGTGGTCAGAAACATCTGCTGAAAGAGATCAATATAATTGAGTTTAGCTTATGTTATTTTGCAACAAACCCTCATCCCTGATCATTATGCCAGCAAAACTCTTGCTATGGGTGCAAATAAGCCAAGCTGACAAAGTTCTGTGTCATGCACGAGGCAAGGCAATAATGCCAGCAGAAGCCTTTTTTCTGTAGGGTAGGCAAAGGCTAAGCTACGTAAGGAAAAGAGGCTTTGAATAACTCCCTAAGCTAAAGCAACGCTGCAGCATTGGCAGCACGCTAATACACCTCACACGATTACTGATTTTAGTTCCTGGGGGCCAGGCCATTAATCCTTACTAAAAATGTGAGAGCACAAGAAAGTGAAATATTAACCTCAAACGTGCAGAGTGACAGGTACTTCATTAAAGAGTCTCCTCCCAAATCCAGTAGCAACTCACGTTTTAACTGGGTCCATAACTGGAAGATCATTTCCCATTCTGGTCAGACACAGAAGAAATCTCCTAAGACTCAGTGCATTTATGATGCAGTTCATAATATCTTGGACTGAAGTCCAACAAAAAGAGCACAAAAGAGCAGAGATATGCCCATCAGAGCTTGCTCACATTCAAAAATGAGTTGCAATGACAACTGTTCAGGGCTGATCTGCATTTGAACAGTCCCCACCCTCAACCTCAGCTCCTTAGATTGCTTGGGAGTAGTGTCTGTTCTCGATTCTTCCTTCATTTCCTTACCTGAGATGACTCTTAAAAGAAAGTAGGGGAGCATTTCATACCCATCAGCAACAGTTCAGCTGGCAAGTTAAGATATGCTTTTGACATAACCTATATATATCCTGTGCAATCATCCAAAGTTTGTTTTTCACACTTGTTCCCTTCTCAGTTTGACAGGAATGTATAAAGAAATCAAGGATAAAAGAGGAAGAAATTGGTAAATATTTCTGGTAAAGAAGAAAATTCCCCAGAGAAACAAGGTTGCAGTAATTCCAGAGACCTCTATTATTATCCAGTAAGGACAGTCAGTTAGTTGTGGCTCTTAGGCTGTACTGAAGACAGAGGCTCTCCCTGCCAGGAGGAAGTAAATAGCAACAAAAAGAGATGGAGAGATAGGCAAATGTCTCTTTTATCCCATAGGATGCTGACGAAGTCACATCAACATCTGTGCCTCAGCTGCAGCATTTGAAGGAAGAGAATAATTACATTTACTCCCTTTGGTACTAATAGTTTGTTGATGGTTTAAAAGAATTCAAAATCTCTAAGGCTGCTTTCAAAAAGCCACGTAACTGAATTCTTCAGACTAAGGGTCCTATGAGCTAGTATTATTCATCATTATAAATTAGACTTTTAGTACATGTATTTACTAAGTATACAGTCATAGTACATGAAGCTCTATTATTGGCTTTTCTGTGTGAGATCCTTGCCATTCACAAAAATCACAATTTAGAAAAAAAAATAAAATAGACACTACACAAATATACACCAAAATCAAATATATTAATTTGTCATGTCAAACTGACTGGGACATTCTGATCTGAGATTCTCCTGGGAAATCTCAGTCTGGGACACTCTGCTATCTTGGTGTTTAGGAAGTCGGGAGAGTTATGGCAATGCACACAAAAGAGTATTAAATAGGAACAAAAATTCAGAGACTACAGGGACAGCTAGGTAATTTTTTCCTTTCTGCCTAAACACCTTCAGATTAATTAGTTGTAAAATGTTGACATTTCATTACCACATGCCACATGATGCTTTCCTCTCTGCATGCTCCTTCTGCATCACAAAAACTCACCTCCGACCTGTCACCTCCCATGACCCCTAGGACTGCACAGAAACCTGCATGCTCTATCTTCTTAGCATCCTGACTCAAAGTAAAGCTGTATACTTTCCATGTTGGAATTATTGCCTTGCTTTTGGTTCATAGAACAAGCATTAGCATCCTTGCTAAATGATTCCCTAAAAAGGCCACTAGCAAAATCAACCAAATCCAGTGCCTTATCCAGAGATACTGACATTCATCACTCCACTAAATGTTAGTATTGGGACCATGAACCATAGAACACTTACTTATGCCCAGTTTGACATAAGTGATATTATAGATTTTTCTCTTACAGTTGTGTGCAGGGTAAATTTGACTCCAGTAGTTATTCCTGAGAAAAGAAGCTGGCGTAATCCAGTATTTTACGATTCTAGGATGGTGTGTGCATGTAAACTCTTGCGCAAGTAAAACAAGGGAGGCACAATGCCACTCCTTCCTGGCAGCAAAATAGAGGTCAGGCAGGGCAAAAGAAGTTCCTCTAGTAAAAGAAAAATGTTTATTAAAAAATAATCCTCCTCAAAACATTGCTTATTTTTCAGTGCTATCAAAAAGCCCAAAGATAGACAGGCAAGGTGCTTCAGCTCTCAGATGCTCAGTTCAGAAGGGCCTATTGCTCACCCTTGGCTCCATGTCAAGCCCCACATTCATACCAGAAAGCACAAGATATTCTTTACAATGAAAATCTTGCAGGATTCATGCCCAAGCATCCAACATGTGTTGGTAACAAGCAGACTGCCTGGGAAATGCTCCGTTGCCTAAATAAACAACCATATACCCTTTCTGACTCTGAGGTAGTATAGAAATACCAAATGAAAACCAGCCCAGGAACCAAGCTCCTAAGTATTACTCAAAGAGAAAACACAATTATTTTGGCCTCCCCATCTGTTTGTTTCTTACAGATTGTCTCAGCAGCTAGTCGGGTATCATATTGCTCTCAGTTTCCAAGCACCTCCATTCCCACCTCCAAATTAAATCTTTCCAGAAATATGTTTTTATTCCCTCCATGAATTTCAGCAGGAGCTGCTCAAAATGCTGCCCATCTCCCCTGTTATGTCTCCCAGGCCACTGTGTTGTTATGTTTCTACAAAAGGGGCACTCAAAAATAATGACGAAGACCTTGTGCTAGATGCTCTGCAGATCCATAGAGAAAATGCACAGATATTCTTGGCTCTCAACATGCACAGCCTAAAGCTGCTGCAATGAGACATCTATGAGTGAGGGGCAACCAAAAAGTTCACAGGCCTCTGGATCTGGAAGTTTAGGAATCAGAGTCATCCTCATCAGGGCAATTTGGGATGCTCTGGCAGGGAACAGTAATGAGAGACCAGGACTAAGAACAGGACATATTTTGACAAGAGGAATCATATTCAGCCTTTGGCCATGTTTTGTCTGCTTCTCCACAGTACCACTAGTCCCTCCCTTTTTCACGTGTTAAATTCTCAAAGTAATACAGAAAACAGACTGGTCCAAACACAACAGAGCAGCTGGAGCAGCAGTGTTGGACCAACACGTGTGGGCACTTAATGCCACTCACGTGGTAACTCCTCTGCAGCACACCAGTGAAATTCCCCACACTGTTGTCCTGACTTGCCATCTCATCTTACACATTTCTGGGGTTCTCTTAAATTGCTGATCTGGAGAAGAATCTTGAGCACTCAAATGCTTTTGGGCTATCTGGTCTGTTAGGGACGGGCTCTTACAACTACGACCTCCTCCATCTGCCCTCTCACACTCAGGCCGTTCGTCTCCATGTTTTAGGCCTTCTATCTGCACCTCCTCCCCAGTGTGACACTCCAACCAGAAAAACTTATCCCCAAACAGGAATCATATCATCATTAACATTAACCATGCAAATAGGCCTGAAAAAGACCTGGCTTGCAGATAGATGTACATACAGCAACTGGGCATACTCATGAACCATTTGGAAATCTGGCTCCTAGTAGTTAAATTGCAGACAGAAAAGATATAAGCTTTCACAGCTTTCTCCCATCATGACCAGATGGTGCCTGACCCCTGCAATCATTTCTGCCATATTCCACCCATATGCAAACCTCGCTGCTTCCATCAAGCTGCTAGTAACAATAAACATTTTTCAGAATTGAGCTTTTTAATAAAGCCTTGACAGAAAAATGTGAAGATTTCATAGATTCTCTCACACACAACCATTCTCTAGGGACCACCTTAGGCTCATCTAAAGCACCTCCATCTGCACCATCTAAGCACTGCTCCGAGTAAATCGAATCTGAATGGTTGACTCCCTAATACAACCTAGAAAATATTCCGATTTTCTCCCTCCCCTAGTAATCAGAGATTGAAATACAGTTTTCACTCCTTGCCTACACAGCTAAAATTCCCACTCAACCATTCTCCATCTCTAACTCTGATTATAGAAACCTTCACCTTGAAACTCTCCAGCACGTGCAAAACATTGCTGTTATTACCTTTCTTGCCCTACCTCCGTCTGGCCATAAGGGTGTCTCTAAAAAATGGTAAGGGATCCTTTTCCCTTTCCACCTGCAGGCTCTCTGGTTGTCCATTCACTGACTCTTAAAGCACTGTCACTCCTTCCCTGATAGCCATTAAAAAACATTTCTGCCCATTTGCCTCAGATGTGCTTCTGTACCTCCTCCTATCCCATCCCCATACCTGGTTTCCTCCATGGTAGGAAATACACCAGCTTCCCTCCAGAATTCTTCTGGAATAATTTATTTTGAGACCGAAGGTCCAGAAAGCCTTAGATTTTATGCAAATACAATGCAACGTCTGTTTGATGTCTGTGTACTTACCTATTTGCATATTCTGCCTTATAAAATTTTCATTAATAAAAAAGTTACTTCTATTTTCCAATCATGCTCTCTCATTACAACATCAGGTGTATTCCAAAACTGTCAGGATGACTACAGAGAAATGTAAAATGAACAGTGCTACCAGGCATTTGGACATCTTTAATTCTGATGAAAACAGGGGAAAAAACCCAACTTGAACTACACATTCTGCACTGGTTTTATGATCTAGGTGTATTACTGCTAGCAACTTAGTGGAATCTCTTCAATCAGAACCTGTAGCCACAAGGGAAAGAAGAAGCAGGAGGATCTGTTCTGTGGTAAGAGGAGAAAACTTGGTTCAGACAATTCAAACAAAAGACTGTTACCTTCACTGTGGTTTATTTAGATACTCCAGCAGAGGAGCCCTGAGATCCCTGGTTCCTTGTCAGGAATACTCTTACACTCTCCAGTTCCTCCTAGTCAAGGCTTAGAGACTGACCATGCAAAGTGTCTACACTGACAGAGCTGCCCCTCCTCCTAGCACCAACCCCAGCTGAGTGGAGAAATCCTCCCCAGCTGCAAAGGGGCAGAGCGGGGCATCAGGCACTCTGCCCATTGCACTTCAGCACCTGCACGCAATTTCAGAGAAAGCGGGAAGGCAATGTGCCACTCAAGAAGCCCTCTTAGCCCCCACATGAGCAGTTTGGTTGCTGTACTGTAGGGCTGATGCAGTCCAGAAGAAATGAGAGTGGTGACATGGTGAAGGCTGAAAATTTCATCCCAAAGCCTTCATCAATCCCTTTGCCTTTCTAGGAAAGTGAGACATCACTAGCAGAAGTCTTCAACAAACACAGAGGATTTGGAACAGACCATCCTACTGTAAGACATTCAATAGGTCAGTACAGGGTTTGGCAAGTTGTTCATCATTATAAACAGCAGTGCAACGCACTCAGCATGTGTTGTCTCTGGGAACAGGTGATTACATAGCTATGACTTCAGCAGAAAAAAGAGCCTTGCTCTACCAGAAAGCATAAATTGAAAGGAACAATACTGGTTATTATGGTCTATCCTATCCCTTTTTCCAGCATCCTTAGCTTAGAATATTTTTCTTAAAAGCTCAAGTTATACCAGTACTGGCTGATGGGAAACTAAGCATCCTTCTTGGCCGCACAGAAAACTGTAAAAACTTAATCCAAAGGGACAGATTTATTAAATATGCCATCATGCAATGCAGAGAGCCAATTAAATTCCCTGTAGTCAGTTCTGGAACCAGGAATGTTACAGGCATGCAATCACGGCCCTAACCCAGTTCCAGCTCTTGAAGGAGCAAAGCAGGCTGCCTCAGGGGCTCATGCTGACCCCCACAGGCATTCTAGCTTTCTTGAGGCAGCTCAGGTTTCCTTCATAGCATGCTGCACTGTACCACACAGATATACCATGGGCGTTTCAGAAGTAAATGTAAAGAAAACACTGAAAACAACTGTCCCCTGATTTTGAGTGGATTTAAGGTTGATTCTGCTGCCTGTACCGCCAGTGTTTTCATCCCTAGCAAAGGAAAGAAGAGGAAACTGACCCTGGGAGGAATTTCACAAGGCAAAGTATTTTCCGCTCAACTCATCCAAAGCTCCACCTATAATGAAAGCACTGTCTGCTTTGGTGTCTGAGAATAGCTCACTAAATATGCAATGAGAACCTTTCTCTGCCTAATACAGGCTGTCTGTTCTGGTCAGACCCTTCTCCATGCAGCTGTAGGATGTTATGGCTGCACTTCTGGATCTTGTCAGGATTCCGACAGTCATCCAGGGCCACTCTTTCTCCATTAAGTGCAGCTCCTCATCACCTCCACTTGCCAAAACCAGAACCGAGGAAAAGCACAATGGTCAGCTTCCTCACACTTTCTAGTGATACCTGCAGTAACTCATCCTGTGGCCTAAGGGGCCTAGAAGAATAATGGACTGGACATGCAAAGTGCTAATTAGTAACAAGGATTTCCTTTTGAAATATTAGATTTTCTCCATTTATCCCATTTCCGGGTGTCTTCCCCTGCCAACCCTGCACTACACTTATGTTTGGTGAACAGCAAATACTGAATTCCTTCTCGGAAACCAGGCAATATACATTTTGAGCACATTTTCACAGCAGCTTCAAAGCATTACTAGGTCACTACTAAGAGCAGGTTGCTATTAAGCAGACTATAGCTCAAACCCAGCCACTACCAGCCTGCCTTTAAGTGCAGGCAGCTGCTCACACACATCTTCTGTCATTGCCGAATCAAGATTACAAAGCACATTCTGATTATCTGTTTTCTTCCCCTTCCTCTCATTATTAAGCGGTTGCTTGGGTTTTTCTTCTCACACAACATTAAGAGCCTGGGACGGCTATGTAAGCGGTTCTTAGCACACTGTGCAAACTAATAGAATACAAATGATTATATAAATAATAAAGCTGCTGAAGATTTTCTTGTCACTGCTTTCTCTGCTCCATTGGCTTGACTTAAAGCACACATAAAAATGGCCTCTACTAAGTGTTATGTTCATAGCATCCATAAATAAAATTAAGACTGTGATTTAAAGAGACACTAAGAAGCTGTATCTCTGCTTGATCTCAGTCAAACGGGGATGCTCAGTGTCTATGAAAATCAGGCCCAAGACTCTATAAATGAAAACAGAAGCATCTGATCCCTGCATGAAGGTTTGTGTTCAGTAAGTCACTTTCATTTCCTATGTAAGATACTCACATGCTCTTTTCCAGCATATGAGTAGCCCCTTAACTAATTCAGAGGTCAGGCAGGAGAGCAGCTCCAGACTCTGACAGCCATCGCTCACATCACAGGACTGGCACAAAACACGTGACCCCTAACACCATGAGTCGAGCACTGGTAGGATGGTAACTCGTCAGGCAGCTACAGCTGCAGAACAACATCTAGCTCAGCATTGCTGTTTCTATGACTCCTGTGCAGAAACTCACTGCCTTCCCTCTGATATTAAATATGCATACCAAGAGGATATTACGACAACCCTCCTGGCTGAAAATAAAATTACAACCCCCAAGCCACACCCTGTGAAAAACAGGATTAGTACAGAATCACCTAATTAGGAAGGAAAGTCTTGCAAGAAACTCTTATTCTGGACTACCTAGGAAGCTGATTGTCAGAAAAATTAAGGTTGCTTTTCAGTAAGCTTTCTAGAACACATTTTGGGGTGTTAATATATCATAGTTAATGACAGCGATCATCACAAATTATTTCAGAAAAGCTAGGAAAGAAAACAAAAGCTGACTGCAAAGCATAACATCCAAACAATAACTGCACCAGGTTTCAGATTTGGGCTGAGTTTTCATCTTTTTATTAAAATTAATTTTACTTTTGGGGAACAATAGTCGATATTCTGGTTCCTGCTCCTACATAGTTGTGGAAGCCAGGTAGCTTTTCCTGACCAATGCAGCAGTGCTCTGCTACATGGGCTTGCCAATACAGTATGCTTCAAGTCCACACACCGCATTATTGCCACATTTTTCTCACCTAAATTATACATATATTTTATGCTACCCTCAACTTTCATTATTCCAGTTTAGGCTTCCTCTTTATCTTCCTGATAAATTGACAAATGCCTATATGCCCAGGTAAAACCCAAAACATTAAAAAAATATCCTAAATAGGTTTCTTATTATTATTTTTTCACCTAAAAAGGATGCTTAGTAACCAAAACCATTCACCTTTTTTTTTCTTGGTAATGGCTATTGCCTCAGTGCCTAGAAGACTGTAATGCTTCCTTCTAAATGACTACGGAAGGCACCTCTCCCACTACCATGGATATGTTTTCTGTAATCCAAGCACTACAAGTCTCATTCTGACCATAAGATCGTGAGTTTTGCAGCTGACTCCTTCTGTCTATCTGAACAAGTTTATTCTTACAGAGCTGTTGCAGTACCAGCATAAAATGCAGCATCAGGAAAAGACATTGAGTGTGTAATGAAAGGCAGGAAGGAACAATGACTTTGAGAAACCTAAAGCACAGAAACAAGAATTAATTTGAAATTGTTACCTCTTTGAGGCAGCCCATGAAGTTGTTGCTTACTGGAGAGCCAGGTAAATCAGCAGTACTGGGGCTCCCTCCCACATAAAAGAAGTCATCCGAACCCAGCATGGTGTAGTCCTCTTGCGTGTAGCCCGTGGTGGTAAGGATGCCATCCACAGAGATTGTCACCTGTTCGAGGGACACAATGGACAAAAAAAATCCCAGCAATGACCTTACAATCCTGAATAGAACAAGTTACCTCCTCTATATTTTTATGTCAGTTTTATTAAGGATTTTGTTGAGATTTGGTATGTTGTTTTTTTTTTTTTTAGTTCAGCCAAGCTCCATTTTCTGGTCCGCTTCACCCACAATGGAAATTCTCTAGCACCTGCTCCTTCCCTTTCTGGTGTATCAGCACTGTCAGGCTGACCCAGCAGTCTACCCATTGAGATGCTTTCCATCTATTCAGGCCAGAAAATGGAACTGTCCTTCAAAGTGATTTCTCATATTATCTGATTTTATGATTAATTAGTCTTTATTTTAATGATTAGTTAGTTATGGTTGTTAGTAAAAAAAAAAAAAAAAACAAAACAAAACCAAACCAAAAACACACTAATGAAGACGAAGTTGGTATTTTTTATTTTTTTATGTTTCTTTTGCTCATGGCACACTGACAATCATGCATTCAGGAAGGGGGGGAAGGGATCTCACTTTCAATACACTATGGATGTGCATGCTATGTACCTAGAGAGACACACACCCACCACCCACAAAAAAAAAAAAAAATATATATATATTACAAATTAACTCATAATCAGAATATAAATAGGAAATAAAATAAATCAAAATAAATCAACCACACACCTACACGTGTGAAAGAAGCAGAGAGAAGAAAAAAAGAAAGAAAACATAAAGCGTGCACACTCTGTACTTTGACACGCCATGCCAATATATCCGGAGCCCAGAAAGTTGACAGGAAAAAAGAGAGAAGAGAGAGAGGGAGAAGGAGAGAGAAAATAACATTTCACACTCGCATGCAATCAAAAATAAAAATACCAAACTCAAAACCAAACAGAAATGTCCCCAAAAACTCTAACCCCAAACATATGGAGGGTGAAGGGGGGCAGAAGGAGAGGGAGGGAGAGGAGCAAGTGAATTTGGTGTGTTTTGCTTAGAGTGTTGTTAGTGGCTTAAAGGGAAGATGGAGGAAAATAGATGGAGGCCAGGAGGAGAGGGGTGAGTCACCAGACGTGGACATGCCATGCAGAATATGTACGGAAACAAACGACTGGCTGAGCTCCTGTTGGCCACGGCAGGTAGAGGTCAGAGAAAGTGAGAGAGAGAGCAAGAGGGAGGAGCAGGAGAGAAAGAGGAAGGAGGGAAGCAGGGAAAAAATCAGAAGAAAGAGGACAACTCCGGCCAGTTTGCCTGTAACAGCCGTTGCCACAACAAAAGGATGAGATAAAAAGAGAGCCTTCACCACCACATACTAGAGGCCCTGCAATGGTTCTGATCTAGAAACCTTCAGAGTTTAAAAAAAAAAAAAAAAAGGCAAAAAGAAAATGTGGGGTGGGGGAGAAAAAAACAAAACAAAGACCAAAGTGAAAGAGAGAAAGCTAAACTCAAAAAGCAAGGAAAAAAACCCAACCATTTATCACTGGAATGGAAAAGAACTAAAGAGAGAGGTAAAAAAAAAATAAATAAATAAAAATGAAAGAAATGTCCAAACCCCATTTCCAGATGAGTTGTGTTAGTTGCTTTTGTTGTTCATTTTTCCATTAAAAAGAAGATGGGGGAAAAAAAAAAAAAGAAAATGTGTTTTCAATGAAATTAAATTAAAGGAAGAAGTATAAAGGAGGGGGGAAAAAGAGGGGGCAAGGGGAGGAAAAGGCAGGTAACACACGGCAAACCCAAAAAAAGAGACAATAAGAATGATATCTACCAGACAATGTAGTTTGTTTACCATAGCGTGTCCAATGCCTGAGTGCTTTGCGGAAAAGGGGGAAGAAAGGAAATTAAAAAATTGTGAACAGAACGATTGTTAATTAAAATAACTAAAAGCAAAGATGAGTCGTTAGGGTGTTAGTACATTAGTTGGTTAGTAAAAAATGACACATTGCATGAATGGTCTAGTGTTAGTCTTTCAAAAAAAGGCGTGGGGCGCCTGAAACACACACAAAGTGAGAAAGAGGACAATATGACCAGGACTTTATGGGGAACCATGCCATCTAGACTGTAAAGAAGAAGGGTGCTGCCTAGTCTTCCCACCCTGATATTAGTCATTAACTTCAACCCTTGTATACATTATCCGGTACTGAAGTAAAGTTAAAACAGTGCAATACTTACTCTTCAAATGCCTATCAAGGTGCTTCCCCCAAACAAGAACCTTACCCTCAGAGATTTACACGCACAATACATAGGTCATCCCTTCAGCACAAACCCAACCACAACTCCCTTCTTCCACCCACCATCATCTCTACATTCCTGCTCCTCTTCCAAGCCTCGCTACCCTCAAGCGTTGCAGAATATCACAAGCAGGACAATATTTCCCTTGGCTGAAGGACGCAGATGAAGATGAGTCCACAAATCCAAGTCTTCCTTACAAGTGTCCCAGTCTGCAGGTTTCTTTACAGCAGGTAAGTTTGTGACTTTCAGGAAAAGCACAGAACAGAACAACGCCTGTGTTTGGCTGTTTGCCTGTAGCTCACTTATATCATCCGAGAGTACCGGAGTTGAACCTCTCCTACTTGCAGGGAGAAATGTGTCAAGGAATTGTGTAGGAAGAATAATGTTGCTTGCATCAAGGCTGAAGACAGAAGACTGACAAGATTTAGTGTTTCTCCTGTCATACTACATTTATATCATAGAGGAGCTGGGAGAATTCACCAGTCAGTTCACTTACTTGGGTGTAGCAGAGCTTTGGAGATGCGGTTAGTCCCTTCCAAGGCATGCACATGCCAGCTGTTTGAACTTACACATTGTTTCTTGTTTGCTTTCTAGCAGCTGAGGTACTTAAGGTCTTTATAGCAGATTTTGCATGGTGACTAGCTTCAGTGTTAATAGGGAAATGGAGCTCATGGAGGCTCCAAGTCCTTGTTCCAGTGTGACTGAAGCTGGCAAGAACTTGACGAACAAGATCTATGCTGCCTTGTGTAAAAACTATCTGCTTTTGAATTTCTGAGTTATGCACTGACTAAAGAAATAAATTTGTGAAAACCGTGTGGCATTGAACATAGCGTCCCAGGTCTGTTTTATCTGTCTATGGTAATGAATAATAATACTTGCGTATAAAGAGTGCAAACTCCTCCAAAATCTCCATGAAAGAAGTCTCACTCTCAGCAATATGCTGTTACTAAATCCATTTTTACAAACAAGGAAGTGGCACAGAGGGGAAGAGCGTGCTCAAAATAAGGCAGAGTGTCAGCAGCGGACATGAAGACAGACATGAGAAGCCTGACCTTCAGTCTTCCCTGCTCCTCCTACTCCCATCAGACCACACTGCCCCAAACACGCTCCGAAAGCCATGGTTAAATACAGTCATGATCCTATTTCTGGTAAAGGTTTCTCACAAGGCAGAAATAGGGCTTAGTTTTAACTGAAATAATAAGATAAATAAACAAGTAGATTTGCTTTGACATTAACAATCACTACTCAAGGGAATCTGTGGGTTCACTTAGTTTGTCTCTAAGGAGATTAAGTGCTGTGATAGTCATTTGATCTACAAAGCAAGCAGCACTTAGTACACTTCTAGCTTAGCTACAAAACATTTAACAATTCCAAAAAGCACTGGGCAGAAGTCCAGCTATTTAAAGCTCTGCTCTAATTACAGGAACAGCTAAAAAATTATGCAAATCCTCCTCCTCCTTCTCCAACTCAAAAAAGGGCAGAGGAAAAGACTAGATGGCATCCTGAAGCTCCTGATGGCCCATATGCCTGGAATGGGATTTAGCTTTGGATAATTTTCTTGGAATTGCTGATTTGTCTTTTAAAGTTAATTTTAAGGGGAAATATATTTATATTCACTGCAACATTTTCAATCAATTACAAGGGGGCTACTGATTTCCTTATAAGGCCTCAGTATTCAGAGGCAATGTTTTAAGTTGGGGTTTTTTGCTTTCAGGGGGTGTTTTTTTGAGGAAACACGGGCACAGCTGGAAACAAGACTTCCAAGTGACCTGTATTATGATGAAAATTTACAGGTGAATTTATGTCAGAAAATAGACAATGTAGACAATTTCTTGCATACAAAATTGTTTAGGATATACAAGATAATATTGGACACAATAAATGACAAAATGTATAATTTTATAAACAAATAATATTTGTTCTTTATTATGTCTTCCATATGAAGATATCAAAGGACTTCACAGATCCTTTGAAAAATGTTAAAGTATTTCACAGATCAAGAAACTCTCATGTACACACACAGGCCATGGAAGTGGATAGAAGCTGTTGTCAGAATGGAGAAAAAAATAATCCTTCACCTTGTGCTTTATTAGAATGATGTCCTTATCTTGTTGGGGAAGTAAAGGTCAAGATATAGACTGACCATTCTCAGCTGTGTCCTGAAACATGTCCATAGCACGTATAACTCAGTTATCAGTCACTGAAGTTTACAATATTTTCCAAACTCTTTGTCCAGAAAATTGAAGGGTTTTAAGACTTCGTCCCCAGTAATGTCAATTAAAAGTAAGAATGCATGGGATCTGACAGGGAGGCTGCAGCATTCGAGGTTTCTCCTTATTGAAAAGCATGGTCAAACTTACCAATAATTTTTGGATGACAACTTTCAGGACTAGCAGGATTGCTTCTCCTCAAGGCCTCATCAGTTCCAATTTCTGGGCAGTTCTAGATTCTGCGTCAATGTCTTAATTTTGAGACTGAACTCGATCAGAAGTTAAAATGAAAGTATCCAGGGAAAAAAAGACTAAAAATAAAATCCAGCCCTATTGATATTTATTGGTTGAACTGTATTCTGTCATGCCTATTTATAGAACTGGACCCCAAGTCACCTCTGCTACTTATTTTTTTATTTATCATATGAAAAAATCTGTAGTGAATAGATAGGAAGATTAAATATTTATTGTGCTGCTTTACTGGCAAGGGATTCACCTGCTTTCTAATAATAGCCAAAGTACTGTCCTGGTCTAATCAAAGAGACACAGACATATTTCCATTTAACCATGGACTCACGAAATAAATTTTAAAATCACCAGCTGAAAGATTAGGAAAACAAAGTGAGAACTGCCTGTCCACAGTTTTGTCTGTGACCTTTCCTCAGTTTCTGCATCTTCAAGATCCAAACCAACGCTGGTATGAAGCAAGGATGCATTTTGCTTCAGGCACATTTTCCCATTGAAAATTTATTTCTGGTGAAACTATGATTAACTAAAATGACCAGTTATCTATACTGAGATACTCAGAGACCAGCTATTTTGAGACCATCTAAAAACAAAAAAATGCATCCAATAAAGCCACATATTCTGACCCTTCCTTACTGGACTGATGGGAATATCTGAACAAAACAGGATCATTACAAGTCATCCACTGCATAAGAAACTAATTTTTTATCTGCATATAGACTAGAGAAAACAAGCTCATGTGGCCATAAGTAAGAACCATGCAGTCTCATGAAAGTTTGATGAGAGATTTGTTGTCAAAGACCCAGATATCCTGTGTATGTAGAAATACAGGAATTCACATGGGAGAGACAAATCTCTCCACCCTTAAACCCAAATATTTAAAAGAAAGACATGACAGCCCCACAACAGATAAATTATCCACTGACATCTACTAGAGACTGTTTCTGGTCCCTGGAACTGATTATCTGATAGTCACAAATATATTTTTACCTTAGCTGTAAAATGTTACCACAAAAGCTGTTTTCTCAGCAAATTAAGTTGTATAAACTTAAACTATTAAGGGTTGTGTTAATATCCACAGCAATGAACAACCGAACAGATCATACTGTTTTCACAAACTGATTTTAAAACCTCAGTTTACAAGCTATTTCTGCTGCCTCTACCAAGCAGCAAGACACCAAATAGCTGCTATTCACAGCGTAAACCTCATTGATCATGCAGTGAATGTGCCTTAGTGACTTGATATATTCACCAGCTTTCAGAGTAAGGTTATTTAATTTTAACTTATCTATTTATGACTGAATTTATATTTCATGAGGAAGGCTTCAGGATTTTAAGACTAACCTCCTACCAAATACATCACCTGATAGAGTTGTTTGCTTAGAAAAGCAGCATACAGATGTGCAAAATTAAAGTGCTAAAACCAGAAAAAAATTTCCAAAGTGGAACTGTAGGGTGCTGGATTGATCTGTGTTTGCTTGGCTTTTTTGGTTCTTCCATTGTTCCAATCCTCACAGCCAACAGAAGAGTCTCATAGGCAGAGACAAAAAAAATAAAGTAGAATCTCATTATAGAAAAAAAGGGTGAGAAAAAAACAACAAGAAGAAAAGAACAGAAAATCAAGAAGACTCTGAAAGACTAATTAATTCTAAAACTATAAATTTAAAGTAATTACACACATACCCACCAGCCTGCATAACTGCACACTCACACACCAAAAAAACAAACCAACAAACAAAAAAACCCCAACAACCACAACAAACCCCACACACACACACAAGAAAAAAACCAAAAGTCTTTCAGAATTAGAATTATGACATCATGGCAATGGTTAAACCAATTAACAAAACTGAAAGAATAAGAAGAGAGGTGTAGAGCACTGGCTGTTGGAAAAAGCCTCTGTTCGCACAGTAATTAAATGCAACAAGAATATTACTGATAAGATTGAATTATAATTAAGGACATAAATAAAAAAGGGAGAACAGAAAAATAGAAATGGAAAGGGAGATGAAAGTAAAGTTATATCAAGTTTTTATTACTAAATCAAACTGGAAGGAAAAAAAACACAGAAAATTAATAAAGTGGAAATGAAGATATTGCAACAGGGATAAATTCCCATCAACTAATGTTTTTTCACTGTCCTTCAGATACCGAGATCCAGAAAAGGTGGAGAAACTCCAGCGATTGCACTGAGCACCTCCATTTCTCCATTAATCTCTCACATCTTTCTGTCCCAATAAAACAGAAAAATATTTCCCCAGCATTTTCTCCCCTTCACCATTACCTGCCGCAGGTTTCGTGTCACCTTAACGTCGTGCCACGCGTTGTCATTGAACTTGCCATTGACTGGCTCCACAATGGCCTCAAAGGCCCCAGACCCCAGGTTAATGACCAAGGAGACTGCACCATCTTTCAGGGCCAGGTTGACATAATCAGCTGACTTGCCGGTGTGCAGGATGAGCCCGTTGCGTTGCCAGGTCTTGAAGGAGAGAGTGATCTCATCGCTGCTGCTCTGAATGGGGTTTTGTGACAGGTCATAGCAAAGGTATTCGGAACCACGGAAAGTGGCCATGTTCTCATCTCGCACTGAAAAAAAGAGAAACGGAACTACTCAGCAGTCAGCCAAAAAGAGATACAAGATCATCATGAAATTTCTGAGCGGTCCCACAGCACTACTAGTGTTTTATACAACTGTATATCATGGAATACTAATGACTGTACAGATCCTTTGGTAGCAGGGCCATCAAGAGAATTAACGGCAGGGACCTCGGTACCAAAGAATTTCAGTGCTGTGTTTTCAGTTTCACTGCAGTGCTGTCACCATAGGGACTGTTCAAAAGTATGCAGTAGAGCCAAGAAAAAAGTATATTTAAAGACACTCCTTTAAGACACTTCACATCCTTTGCAGGGGAGAATGGTGGAAAACTCTAGTATTCACAGCATGACCCAACATCTCCCAAAGATTAATATTTAGATTAATCACTAATGTCATCTGATCTGATCTTAACTCATCTGCCAGACAATGTAAAACGAGCACCAGTACATCCTGACAGAGCTGACCCCTCCTTTCTTGCAGCTGAATGAGACCAAGCAGACAAGAGGGCCACATGAAGCATCCAAGTTTCCTTGTCTGAGAGCATAAGGGAAGTCCACATAACCGTTTTGTTACCTTTTGATCACCATATCCACAAAATCTGTACTAGAAAAGCATATCCTTTTCATACATCACAAATAAAAACGGGGGGATTATTCATAGCATGTGACATGAAACTTTTCCTCCGTCAGGAAAAAAATCCTTTTTATGGACAACAGCAAAAGCCACTGACTCATTTGTTAGCAACTGGAAGCAGCATTTGAATACCATAAAAATCCTTTGTGGGAGCTGGAAGTCTGCTTCCCAGCACCTGGGCTTCCACAGCCACACAGAACCAGCTCTGCTGCCATACCTTGCTTGTGTCACTCGAGCCAGCTGTGTACCTTGGTTTTGCCCAGAAGAAGAAATACAGGACAGTGATAGCAAAGCTTGCAGGAGAGCTGTCTGTAGGTCACTACTACCAGTACAATCTGGGGAAAACTGTATTTACAGTGAAGTCTATACAGATCCTCCCACTCTGTACTACAGCACTGACTGCTGGCTGCGAAAGTGAGTCTGAGCGTGAATAACTAGATGGTACAAGCAGTCGAGCTATCATTACTTACAATCTGCTGCATAGGGCAAGTGCTGGTGTGATTGCCATTGACTTTAATAGCATTTTCCTGCTTCATTTTGTATCATTTAGTAATCCTAACACAGATTGGCCAGAATTTGTTAGTACAAGACTGAAGGGAAAATACTTGTTGTTGTAGCTATTCTTGAAAAATAACTACATGGTGAAACCTGTGCCCTCGCAGCATGAAACAGTGGTGACAAAACAGAACAGCGTTGCAAAATAAACATATATCTCAAGTGGTAGATCTGCTTTAAGCAGAGACTTTTCCATCTCGATTGAGGGTATCAAGAATGAACTCATTCAAAAATCTGTGCACTTTGAAGGCAGCAGTAATGTGTGTTTGTGCTTATGTAAGCTTACTGTGTGTCTATATACTCCTGCAAACAAACAGCAAGACAAATTACTTCACACAACAGTACGGATTGGGAGCCAACTGGATCACAAGCATCTTTACAGAAAAAGACCTGGAGGTCCCAGTGGACAAGTCGAGCACACGGCAGCAGTGCCTGCCCGTTCAGCAAAGGCAGCCGCATCCTGGGCTGTGCTCACAAGAATGTGGCCAGCAGGCCAAGGGGAGCCATTCTTCCCCAATGGACACTTGTGAAATCACATCTGGAGTACTCTGTCCAGTACTGAGCTCCTCCTTACAAAAATGGCCTCAACGTACTGGAGCAAGCCCAGCAAAGACTGACCACAGTGCTCAAGGTGCTGGAGAAGGTGATGTGTCTGGGGAGGCTATGAGAGCTGGGTTTGTTCAGCCTCAAGGAGAGAGAGGGCTCATGGGAAACATTATTGCTCTCTGCAACTGCTTAATGGAAAAACATAGAGAAGACAGGGACAAATTCTTCTTTGAGATGAGTAGAAGAAGGATGAAAGGCAACAAACACAGCTGGAACTCAACAAATTCTCACTCTATAAAAAAGAAGTTTCACCTTAATGATGGTCAAACACTGGGAAGGCCCTAGAGAGTCTGTGATACCACGATACTTAGAAATATTAAAAAATTGACTGTGCCTAGCCCTGAGCTGCTTGCTCTAACTGGACCTGCTCTGAGCTTGTGGTTGGACTACACAGCCTCTGAAAGTCCCACATTACTTCATTCTGTGATTCTGTTCTGAATCTTAGAATAGTTTGGGTTGGAAGAGACCTTCAAAGTCATCTAGTCCAACCCTCCTGCAATGAGGAGGGTCATCTTCAACTAGATCAGGTTGCTCAGAGCACTGTCCAAATTGACCTTGAATATTTCCAGGGATGCGACATCTGCCACCTCTCTGGACAACCTTTTCCAGTGTCTCATCACCCTCATTGTTAAAAATTTATTCCTCATATCTGGCCTGAATCTTCCCTCTTTCAGTTTAAAACCATTACCCCTTGTCCTATTCCAATAGGCCCTTCTAGAAAGTCTGTCCCCTTCTTATAGGCCCCTTTTAAGGACTGAAATGCCACAATACTGTGTCCCCGGAGTCTTCTCTTTTCCAGGCTGAACAACCCAAACTCTCCCAGCCTGTCCTCACAGTAGAGGTGTTCCATCCCTCTGATCATTTCTGTGGTCTCCTCTGGACCTGCTCCAACAGGTCCACGTCTTTTCTGTGCTGAGGACTTCAGAGCTGGACACAGCATTCCAAGTGGGGTGTCACCAGGGCAGAGTAGAGGGGCAGAATCACCTTCTTCAACCTGTTGGCCACACCTTTTCTTATGCGGCCCAGGACACACTTGGTATTGCTGGGTCATTTTCATCCACCAGTAAACCCAAATCCTCTGCAGGGCTGCTCTCAACCTTCATCCCCCAGCCTGTGTCCATGTTTGGCATTGCCCTGACCCAGGTGCAGGACTTTGCACTTGGCCTTGTTGAACGTTGTGTGGTTCACATGAGCCCACTTCTCAAGCCTGCCCAGGTCCCCAGCCTCTGGATGGCATCCTGCCCCTCAGGTGTGTCAACTGTACCACTCAGCTTTGTGTCATCTACAAACTTACTGAGGGTGCACTTGTTCCCACTGTCCATGTAATTGATGAAGGGATTAAACAGTATTGGTCCCAACACAGACCCCTGAGAGACACCACTCGTCACTGATCTCCATCTGGACATTGAGCCATTGACCACTACCTTCTGGATGCAACCATCCAACCAATTTTTCACCCACCAAACAGTCCACCCATCAAATCCATATCTTTCCAATTTAGAGACAAGAATGTTTTGGAGGACCGTGTCAAAGGCTTTACAGAAGTCCAGGTAGATGACATCCATAGATCTCTGTTGTCCATTGATGTCCATCTGTCTTGGTTTTGTTAAAAAACAAGTTTCTCTTTTAGTGAATTTCTGCCTGTCAGCTAAAGCCTTCATGTCAGCTGCATTTTCCTGGAGAACCCAACACATGTTTTGGTTAAACCTAGCAATGGAATGCAAACTTGTTGATAAGCACGGATGGACATCTCGCGAGAGGGGCAACGAGAAACTGGTGATCGAGAGACTGACCAACGGTGTATAACATTCCATTCACGTGAATACTTTATATAAAAGTGGGAGATCACGAGGATCTCGGCCCTTTGCCTTTTCCCTTTTTTCCTCATGGCTGACATTAGGAGAGGACCTTGCTGGTCGTCCCTGCGAACTGAGGCCTAGTGACAGACTGAATCCAGCTCCGGTTGGCTACAGAGTCTAATCCAGGACTTTGGGTGCTGGCTCTGCAGTTGCTGAGACTTACAAGATTGGTTTTGTATATTTTGTATTATTTTCTCTATTCTTATTAGTAGCATTAGTAAAACATCTTTAACTTTTCCAACTCTCTTCTCTCTGTCCTTCTTTCCCTCCCGATCACCTGTCCTGAGTGGGAAGGGGGGAGAGGGAGGGGAAAAAGGGGGAAGTGGGGGGGAGAGGAGGTTAACAATACATCTGCCAGGGTTTGATTGTCACCCCGCAATCCTAACCCTCGACACCATCATAGAAGGCCACCAGGGTGGTCAGGCAGGACTTGCCCTTAGTGAAGCCATGCCGGTTGTCTCAAATCACCTCCCTGTCTTTCATGTGCCTTCACATAGCTTCTAGGAGGATCTGTTCCATGGTCTTCCCAGGCACAGAAATGAGGCTGACAGGTCAGTAGTTCCCAGGGTCTTCCTTTCTACCCTTTTTAAAAATGGGCGTGATGTTTCCCTTTTTATGGTCACTGAGGACTTTAACTGACTGCCATGACTTCTCCAATATCACAAAGAATAGTTTGGCAACTACATCAGCCAATTCTCTCAGAATTCTGGGATGTATCTCATCAGGTCTCAAAGACTTAGGTATGTTCAGGTTCCTCAAGTGGCCACGAACCTGATCTTCTCCTCTCACAGTGTGTGAGACTTCGCTGCCCCAGTCCCTGCCTCGAAGTCCATCCACTCAAGAGGTGTGTGAAGAGAGCTTGCCAGTGAAGACTCGGGCAAAGAAGTTGTTGAGTACCTCATCCTACTCCTCCTCTGTTACAAGTTTATCAGCCTTGCTCATTAGGGAGGCACATTTCCTTTGACCTTCCTTTTCTGGTTGACATACCTGTAGAAGCCCTTTTTGTTATTCTTTGCATTCCTTGCCAAGTTCAGCTCCAGCAGGTCCTTGGCCTTCCTGACCCCACTTCTGTACAACCGGGCAGTGTCCCTATCCTCCTCCCAGGATACCTGCCCCTGCTTCCACCACCTGTGTGTTTCCTTCTTGCCCTTTAGTTTGATCAGCAGGTCTCAACTCAGCCATACTGATCTTTCGCCCTCCTTACCCTATTTCTTACACCTGGGGATCATGACCTCTTGCACTCAATGGAAAGTATCCTTAAAGATCTGCCAGCTCTGTTCTGCTCCCTTGTCACTAAGGGCAGTTTCCCAAAGGGTCTAATTGACTAACTCCTTGAACAGCTGGAAGTTTGCTTTCTAAAATTCTTCACCTGTCCTGTATCTCTCAGGAATGTGAACTCCACCAGTGGATGATCATGGCAGCCCAGGCTGCTTCCAGCTCACTGGTGTTGTTGACCAACAGGTCCAGTATTGCATCCCATATGGTAGGGGTGTCTATTACCCGGCTTAAGAAGTTGTCCTTGATGCACTCCAGGAGTCTCCTGGATTGCCTGCAGCTTGCCATGTTACTTTTCCAGCAGATGTCAGGGTGATTCAAGCCCCCCAGCAGGATGAGAGCCTGTGAGCATGATGCCTCCTGTAGCTGGAGTAAGAAGGTTTCGTGAATAGGCTCCCCTTAATCAGGCAGCCTGCAGTAAACAGCAACCACAAGGTTCCCTTTGTTGCCTCCGTCTGTAATTCCTATTAATAAGCTTTCAATTTGCTTGTGACTGTTCTTCAGAGAAAGCTCTTCACTATCTATAAATTTCCTGATGTAGAGAATACATTTAACTACCAGCAAGGAGTGCATACGCTTGTGTCAGTGTTCAACCAGCCTAAGTACAGAGGACTGATATTGATTGTGGTTCTGGAAGTCAGAGCTGAGCACTTAACAACGCTCTCTACAATGATAATTCTGCTGCCTAGTCACTCCTGATCCATCAGACAGGAACATGGTACAATCAAGTCAGACACACTCTCTATGTATCCACAGGTAATTCTGATCAAAGAGACAGTGTCTGAGGGCAGGAGTCAAACACGATCCTTATGGCTGAGCCATTCTCCTACAGCCATGGATATGTGAAGTACTGAATACACATTTGATGTCTTTGAAAATGGGGGTGCAGGAGGCTGACTGTTCACACAGAATAATACATATTAATAGCACTTATTTACACTTTCTCAGCCACTTAGACAAAATCTCACTGGTTTATTCAGTATAAAGGAGAAGGCAAAGAGTAGATTAGAAATGTAAACGGTTATTTAAGCCAATCACTGCAGACTCATCAAAACAGAGCAGAGCAAATTCAGAGAGATCTTACTCTTACTTATAACACTGGTTTTAATATAAGGTGCTATCAACCCACCCCTGTGTGCAAATATATCATCTGCGTTTTATTTCCAGTCATTTGCTGGTGACCCTTGTCACAGATAGAGTTCTGGACCTGATGCATCTTTGTATCCTTCCTGTTCCTAGGAAAAGGTCACCTCTTTCTGTTTCCTACGCTGTTATGGTTGGGTTTTTTTTTCTTACTTCTGTGGGTGCTCTGGATAGACATTCAAACTTTCAGATCACCACACACTAAAATCTCTCTGGGATTCACTGGCTAATCCAAATTCATGCCTGTGTACCCCATGTCTTGTAAGTACAACTCCCAAGGTGAACAACCCTCTAAAACTATTCTCCAAACCACAAATTCCTAAAGAGTTTACTAGTGGCCACATGGATGACAGATTTATTTGCCTCATTAAATGCTTTAGTGCACAGATTAGGCTCCAAAATAGTTGAGGAGCTTGACTGTGTGTTGCTCCAAGTTACAACACAACAGCCTGTGTCACGCCACATGAAAGGCTTTTTTTCCAAGCACAGCCTTTCCATGCTGGCCTGCCTGTCAGGATGCTCTGACATGTGTGATGACTATGACCACAAAGCACATGAGAATCACCAGAGAGCATGGAGGGGAAAAAAGGATACAGATTCTCTCCACAATGTACAATTTAGAACGGAAAAAGCCCTAAGCAGGTTGCAGGTCTCACAGCATTTCCGTATGCTTTCAGGCACACTCTGGTGATATCTGGAAGACCAGAGAGTGGCAAACCACTTATTATTTGTTAGCTCATAACCCTTGTGCTGTACATTTCTGAGGGTTCCACAAATTGCACAGTGATATTTATGGCTTCTATATTCTTTGAACAGTGGTAGTGTACCAAGGAGTCTCTGTATTGTAACACAACTGACCTAAAATAACTTCAACTTAAGGCCCAACTCAAAGTCACCAGGAATCTTTGGTTTATATTACATGGAGCAATAGATCAAACCCTGGTTTTGCTGGGATTCAAAACCCTGTATAAATAAGTGATATTAACTTTAAGTGATGCTCTAGCTGTTCAAATGTGACAATACAGCTACATAAAATAAAGCTTATTTACAACAGCATTTAGAATATGTTTGGAAACTCTTAATTTATATGTTATTTGCAAGACTGAATTTTTAATTCAGTTAATACTAGGTACATTTTTGAAAATCAGAATCTGAAGTAGGTTACTTAGCACATGTAAGCAATTAGATCTTCCATTTCACTTGTCAGTATTAATCTAAGCCCTTTATTTATTTCATAACACATTCATATAACTAACTTCTCTGCAAGAGCTGGAATTTGCAGAGATCTGAAACCTGTACAAAACTCCCCAGACATATTTTCCATAAACTCCACTCCTTTGGCATATTCAGAGCCTCACAGAAATCAGCGTAGAAGTGAAACTCAGGTTCTTCAAACTGATCATCACAGACCTTTTCTTTCAACAGTTATTCCATCACTTTAAGAAGTGGGAGTACATTATGCTTTTCTGATCAATCACTAACAGGCACAGCCAGCACATTAAGCACTTAACATCACCACCCCACTGCAATGCCTATTTTGCAAGTCTGAGATCTACACCCATTCAAAACCCCAAATCAGCTACAGGCACATACTGCAGGTTGATAGGAAGAACAGAAACAAAAGCACGGCCAACAACTACCTGAGCCAAGTTCCCGGCTCTTCTCATCTCTGCAGAAACCCCAGAGCCGGCTGAATCTCAGGCTGTCAGGATGTGCAGAGACTGGGGTTCTTTCTGTATTGTATATGGCTATGCTGCCCATTCAGGAGAGCCAGATGGTAATTTTAACTTCAGTTTTTATGTGCAAAGCTGTTGCTATGTGTTCCTGTCAAAGCTCTTTCTACAGAAGATGACTCAAATATTCAGAATTCACAACATCACTAGAAGCTAGAGAAACCTTGGCAGTTTGATTTATGGACAAGGAAACAAATGCACAAACATTTTAATGGATTTACTCATGGCCACCAAGAAAATCAATGTTAGAGGACACATTTGAGTTCAGGAGCTCCTAGCTCCCAGTCCTGGGCTCATCCTATAGGTTCTCATAGATTTGTGGAGGAAAAACAATCTCCTGTTTTTTCCCAGTCCCATCAGCAAGTCAACCCAGCAAAAATCCTGGAGCAGAGGAGCCTCCATAGTTTTGGATAATGCCTGAAAATAGATACTTAATGACTGTGAAGCTGAAAACAGCAAATTCTAGAAGCACTGATTCTGCCCAAGGTTGGGAAGTTTAATACTCAACAGAAGCAGCACCTCATGTCACAGTTAGGATTCCTGGCTTCACACACAATTAGGAAATATTTAGCAAAAAATAAGATAGAGAGTGACTTTCCTTTAGTCTCCCGAACAAAACTTCAAGTAGTTCTCTTAAGAACAAAAGTCAGCTGCCTCATCTGCTCACCTTCTGTCAAGACCCACCACATTACAGATATATTCGAAGGCAGTTCCTGTCTCACTGGGGTTTGGTTTACAGCCAATATTGGAGCATGTCTTCTGTCAGTGAAAAGAGAAAACTCTCTGAACTGCTTCAGAATTGATAGCCACTACAGTGTTTGGTGGGATTTACCTTATCTGAGTGTTTTGCTGTGCTTTGCACAGAAGAGCTGGTGGCTGTTTGATAATCTAGGAATGGTCTAATACTGTCAAGCATCAAGCTTCTCTGCCAAAGTGGAGTGTGTTAGTGATGGAGGCAGTGGAACAGCCAGGTACTCCCTTGACCTTCTGTGAAACAGAGGTCAACAGGGAAAACTGTATTTACAGGAAGCTTTTCTCACTACTATTTAATGTAACATAGGAAAATCTGTAAGGTGGGGAAATCATACAGGTACGGAACTTGTCTTAAGATAAAAACCTGCTTCCAAAGTTGGTCACTAACCACAGTACTCTTATTACTAAAATAGAGGACTATCATCCACCATGGAAGAAAAAAAAAAAAAGAATAAGAAAGAAACCTCACTGTGACAGTTGCATATCCCTTGATGAGATCTGGAGCCTTCTTCAACGGGGCAGCTGATGGCTCTTTAGCACCTTTGTGCCCCACTGTGCCTGTCCCCAGTACACATCCAGAGTGGCACAAAAGTGCTGACAGTCACATCGTCCCCCATCCCGGGCTCATAGTGACTTCATAGAGTCATAGAATCACTTTGGTTGGAAGAGACCCTTGACATCATTGAGTCCAAACTTAACCTAACTCTGTCACTAAACCATGTCCCTAAGAACCTCATCTACACATCTTTTAAACACCTCCAGGGATGGTGACTCAACCACTTCCCTTGGCAGCCTGTTCTAATGCTTAATAACTGCTTCTGTAAAGAAATTTTTCACCTGGTGCAACTTGAGGCCATTTCCTCTCATCCTATCACTTGCTACCTGGGAGAAGAGCCCAACACCCTCCATGCTACAACCTCCTCTCAGGTGGTTGGTAGAGAGCAATATTGTAGTGATCCAGGCTATGAAACTGCAGTAACTGAGCCACAGCTTTTCTCCTCAGCCCGGTTCAGGGCGGGCAGGAGGGATGGGGCCTGCAGTCGATAGACAGAGTCCTCAACAAAGGTGGTGTCCAGAGAAACTGAGAAGCTTCTGGGCTATGTGGTAATGACCACAGCCAGATCTGACCAGGCTATAAAATGGGGCCCCCATTGAAGACTCCCTTTGAGGGGTCTTCTCAGAGCAGTGGGTCTGTGAACAGAGCCCTTGGACTGGAAAACCACCTAAGGAGACTTCCTAGGACTGAGTACATCTCACCTCTTCTTTTGGCGAGTGATTTTCCTTCTGGATATATCGAGTGAGCCCTTGCCCACCCTCGGCAAGTGATTATTCTTTTCTGGGTACCCTTGAGTGAAAGAGGCCTCTGGTTCTGTTGATTTTTCTTTTTATATGTGTATGCTGTGGATTCTCATTATTCTTATGTGGTCGTACAACAATAATTTCCTGAACTGGTATCCATACCTGTGTTTTATGTTGCTGGAGTGCTAATTAATTTGGAGTTGATTTAATTAAGTTGATTAATGAAGTTGGTTTCTTGGTTAAACTCTTCTGGCTAGAATAAAGTCTCTTGGAACTTTCATCCACCTAAACTGACTTTTGGGGTGCCTCTGTGACATTCACTATGAATCCAGAACACAGAAGGAAAAACACATTTGTACTCAAAAGCCATTATGGATCGATAATTAAGTTAGTGCAATAAGGATGTAACGAAGTGCTATAAAATACAGCTACACAGAAGGCCTAAGTGCAAGGAAGTTAAAAAGGCAGAAGTTCTCACTATGGGGATTGGTCCTGCTGCTTGAATGATGGGCCCTCCTCACCCAAGGATGCCTGTGGGAATCAGCAGAGCACTACAGCTGAGCCATGGTGCTCAGCGGCTGTGAACTCACTGCACTTAGGCATCAGCTCTGCTTTCAGCAACATGACATTTAACACAAGGAAACTATTTAATTTATTTCTGATGGGATGACTGGCAAAGACCATGATCCTAGCAAGCACAACTGAACTTGGTGTTTCTTGGAAGAAATTTTGCAGCAGTCTTCCTGTACTGCTGAAATTAATTCCTGCTGTCTCACTGTGTAGCTGCATATGGATAAGGCTAAATACCTTAGTGCCAGCACACATATGTTAGTTCTCCTTTCTATACTATTTCTTATACTATATACAACGGACCTAAAGTTTTAACATTCTAACTGAACTGTAAGAAATCTTTTGACCTTAGTCACAATGAAGTCAGGAAAGAGTAAATTCCAGATATGAACCATGTGAACTAAGGGGGAATAGACTTACAATCTGTTCTAGATAATGAGATGTGAGAGATCAAGACATCACCTCCTGAAGGATGAGGTACAACCGCAGTCTGGGCAAACACCCATGAACTCTGCTAGAAGGTAATTCTGTTCTGGGCAAAAGGGTTGTCCTGGGAGTCACCTTTAATAGTTATAATCCTCAAGCACATTACAGAACAACAAACGATTTCTGTTCCATGAGTTACTTTCACATGTATCTGGTGCTCCCTCAGAGGTTAGGGGAGGAGAAATTGTACATTGAATGTCATGGAAAATAAATCAGCCAACACCTTTGAAGGACAAAAAAGGTGGATTATTTCCAACACCCTCCAAAAGAGTTGTCTAGTAACTGAATGCTGAAACGCTAATGAAAGCCCTCAGAAGCAGTCAAAGCAGCTCACCTGGATTCATGTTATCAAAACAAAGCAGGAGAGTTTAGCAACAATCAGGCTGTTATTTTAAAGAGATGCTGAAAGACTCCAGTAATAGCTAAACAGCAGTTTAATGTATCCTCAATTAAGTTGTCCAAACCCTTTTGTTGCATTCCTCCTTTCTAGCCTGTGGGCAGGAAAACCAATGCATCCAAATAGTTGTGGGTTTTCTAGTCTTATAATTCTTCTTATCATCTGATTGAATCAGTGACACCACTAATCAAACGCACTCATAAGGTCCCATGGTCTCTCCCTCACACACACACTTCTGTGCTCTCAATAATCAAAAGCAAATATTTGTTTGAAATGTCTTACAGAGCTTGTTTAATTATTGAGGTGCATAAGAAACAGTGTTCAAAATATTCTTCTATGCACAAAGCATCTTCTAAGCATCACCAACAGTGATACTGATACGTGGAAGCTTTGAGATCAATATAATATGCTGCATATGTACTCCATAAACTGTAAAATAAGAACAACTAAGTCATCTTAATATCGTAATGAGATGACTGAACTGATTGCATTGATAAAACCTTATAAAAAGAATATTACTTCTAACTTCAAGGAAATTATGGGAATAAATTTTCAGAAGAAAAGGAAAAAAAATTGTCTGTAAAATCATAGGGAGAGGTTATAATAAAGAAGATTAAGTGCTGAGCTGAAGTCCCAGAGTAAAAAGAGTAGTTTCCCAAATACTTACTAGCTTTAAACCATACTAAGTGATGTTAGATTTTCCAGAAATTGTCTCATTTATTGTTTCCTCAGGCCCCTCATTCTCACTTATATACCCGATCTGTAATCACAGTAATAACATCAGAAACTGTGTAGGTAAGAATCAATGGAGGACAACATCTCTCATCGTGTTTAAGAGATTTGAAGAGCAATGTTAGCCTAGGAACCCAAAGCAACAGTGAGATGCACTCAACTGTCAGTGCTGAACTCAAATTTTGTGCATAGTGGAACAGCACTGACCTTACCCAAAAAGTTCTTTCATCTCGCCACTAAGAGCAAAGGAAGCATCATGTCACACCAGAGAACGTCAAGTGCCTAGCATGAATCATGCCCTCTCCTCTGTTATCTGCTCTTTCACATGTTACCCTTCGAGTCTAAATGAAAATGCTTGTTGAAAGGTCCTCAAATTTAAGCTCAGAAGAGATCAAGGAGACATGGCAATACAATGATTGTTTGTCTTTTTGTCAAATCTGACTAATTTATTGCTTCCCTGAGCTTCAAAGCTCTTAATGAAAGCAGGAGGAAGAATTGCTGTCTCTAAAGCAGTGAAAATTAGTTTGACACCACTTCTCTAAAGATATTACAGAAGAACTCCGGAGCCACAGGTTCTCTCTCCGCTTGTGTTTCCTTGGACAATGCTCTGTGGGTTGGCTCCAACATAGAGCAGGCTCCGACCCCCTGGACTGCAAACCATGCCTAAGAGGTCCAGAACCAGCCCTGCAAAGAAACTGAACTCCCACAGCAAAGACTGAGAGCAAAGGAAGGGAACGGGCGTGATAGCATTTGAATCTTTAACCCAAAAAAAAGAGGAATGTCACCTAGGGCCCTGATCCTCAAACAGCTGACATGTACTATCCAATGGAAAACGTATAAAGCAGTTTCCCTTTCACATATAAATGACAGAACTCATGCTCTTAGACAAATGACTGCTTTAAATTTCTGGAGTATGAACCTATTAAATATGCAGCTGAAGTTCACACCATCTAAACAAATGAGAATTCGCACAAATTTGTGTTGCTTCTCAATCCTGAAAGAGTCTTCTTCACACAACAGTATATTGAAGTCCTTTCAATGAAACTTCTTCTGAGAGGAAAAAAAATTCAGATGCATCACAGAAAATCTCCTAGTTAGCACTTTCTGCATAGACACGGATTATTTAAACCTAGATTCATTAATAATATGACTGACTCTCTACACCACCTTTATTGACTTTTTTGTGAAAGGAAGCAAAAAACAGGAGAGTCTGAAGAAGTATCCAAACTTCTGTGAATAAAGCATTTACTACAGAAAACACCCAGCGGCATCATTTGCTCCAATACCACACAGAACAGTTGAAAAATACATTCATGAAATCTTTCAGCTAAAATGGTTCAATAACAAAATATAAGTTCAACAATAATGGAAATGAATAAATAAGATTCTATACATCTACAAAGCATTATAGTATATGGCTGGTAATATCACCTTTTAAATTGCCCACAAAAATTGATCTAAATGACGAACTACAGGTGTAGAAGTCAGAAACTGAATATTTTATCCTCGACTTTGCTGTTGATTTACTGTGCTACCTGAGGCACTTAATTAACCTCAGCTGCCTCCATCTGTACTACAAAGATAACAAAAATATAGGTTAAGTCCTTGAGACCTATGAGAAAAGAACGCTTCATGAATTTAATGAAACTTCTCTGCAAAACACTAAATGTTGCACAGCCATGAGGAGAAGCCACATCACCATCTAGAGCATATGCAGTTTAGAGTGTCCTGAGCATCCATCCCTCTTTCCAGCTATTTGCCATCGTTTGCTAAGTACAGACAACTGTTCCATTATCTGTGCGTGATGTTGCATTGTCTGCCATATGCAAAGAAACAATAAACTCCAAGTATCGGTCTGACTGTGGCGCTATGTACTTAGAGCTGTGCACATTACTTATATTCTAATAAGCAGGCCAAAGGAACAAAAACCAATCCTGTGACAATGTCTTGCTTAACTGAAAACGAATTTTAACAGCTTTGTTTTACACTTCCTTAAAAATACATTTCTTAAAAAAGTAGAGTTCCACTTTAAAATAAAAGCATGAAACATTTATTTTAAAATGAATGGTGCTGAATAAATCAATTTAAAAATATAACTTGCCTGAAACAATTTGATTTATTCATATAAATTCACAATTTGTTTTGCTTGAACAAAGTATGCTTTTTCTTTTCATTTCTCTGAACCATTTTGCTGCTCTCACTCCCGGCTCCAGAAGGTACAGGAAAAGCAAGCTGATGCTACTTATTTTGTCAAGAGATTAGGTAGCATGATGATGTGCTGGACAAAAGAGCTTCTCTAGATTCCTCACTGCTGAGCATGGGTGGGGGCAATTTCCATTGCTGCTGTATTTACTTTTTCTTATATTCTATTTTGCTCTGGATTTCTTCCAGTTTACTTATTTTTCTGTTGCATCATTCTAAAACATAAAGATGCCAGTCTCTGAACATCCCACCCAGCAGAAATGTTTCCTTACAGACTGAACATTCAGCTAAGTGCAACCTGACCAGAGAGAGAACACTGCCGCACCATGAACGTAAAATGCAAGCTTGAACATATTCACCAGCCCAGTATCCACCAGCAGGTATCCCTACTGCTGGGTTGTTACCCACCTCCTCTGCCCTTCTGTGTAGAATGTGCATGACAGTACAGCAGGGTAAGAATGTACAAGTGTACAACTAAGCTCTTAATTCACTGTGTTTTTATCTTACATACTCTGTTGAACCAAAGTGTTGTTGCTTTATACAGACCATTCTTTCTTAAAAGGCTGAAGTAACTTGCATGCCAACAAGAACCATTATATTCACCACATAGGAGAGATTTATTATTCTTCAGCAGCAATCTGTATCCCAGTCGCAATCCCCAGTTTCACGCTACCCTACTCTTCTAACCTATTGAAAAACAGATGTCAGACATCAAATACTAATCCTGATGTTGAGTATTTAGACCTGCTTATTATTGCATGTAGATTTAAGAGCACTAATACTCACTTAGTTTTATAACAGGATGTACTGCTGGCATTTTTGTTCCTTATGATACTGAAGACAAGGTCTTCCCCAAACTTTCTGACCTTAGTAAAAAGCCACACGATTAGGGAGAGGAACGTTAAGTAGCTATAGCAGTCTTCCCTGCACACATGGTAGGTTTGGTCCTACTTGGGAAGAAACATGAGGACTGCTGGTAGGAGTCTTCCAAACCTGACTGCAGGAATGAACAAAAAAAGATTTACACCAACATTGAGAGAAAGTTGAAAAGTACATTCAGAACAAAAGCACATCTAAGTAGCTCAGCAGCAGGAGAAATTCCTGCTTCCACTGAAGGGAACTATTTTATAAAATTGCTGGAAGCTCTGAAAGAAAGGGTCTGGAAAGGCAGAAGCAGATAAGCAGCACTGTAAGGTGTGTGTGTGTTATGCGCACTTGTGAATGCACGTGTGCTTGTGTGTGCAGCAGCCACCACACTTGCTGTTGAGCTGGGAGCCCTTTGGGCACCCTTCCAGCATGACGTGTGAACAGAAAAATAGCTAATGCTGATCACTGTAATAACACAATAATGATCCACAAAATTATACTTTTCAATACCAGTAAGCAGTATTGAAAGTCACGCCCATGGGAAAGGAGAGACATGAAGGAAAGTGAAAAGCGAGATGGAAGAGAGAGATGCAGAGCAGCACATGAGGCTGGTATCACAGACTGCTATCATGTCAGCTCCTCACAGCTTTAGCATCATTGGAGAGTCCGTATGTTTAGAACCCCAGTACTGCCACAGTATCAAAATACCCTGCCAAATACTACTGCTGCCCTTCATTTATGCTCTTTGTGAGACACCATTAAGACCATTTATGGAAGTAGCAGTATCCAAACCCAATTTGAGGCATAATGATTCTTCTCAAAACAAAGCCACAGGCAAGGGACTGTTACAAGCTGGCAGAGCAGCTTTGGCCAATAATTATTTAGAGGCAAAAAAATGTGTGCATTTGTATGCAATGAGAAATAGGCCAGACTTCTGCTATGTCTATACAGCAGCAAGTTCATGGGTGTTTAGCAGGGCAGTGGATATGTACAAGCAGGTATAGGCAGTACAACTGCACAGCATATTTCCACAGAAAGGCAGGTAAAGCGCATCTGAACCAACTTTATATATACACATGAAGAGATTTGCCCTTTAGTACAGGATAAAAGGAAGCAGGCATTAGTGTGAAGGGATTTACAAGAAGGTGAGAAACACAAAACCAGCTTTGCATGGACACGTGTGAAATGTGGTAGAATAACAACCTTGTACACCCTTCTGTGCATGTATGAGGGCAGGAATGAAACACACCATCCCCATGTAACCTCAGGGCACCCACACATGAGGGCTTGCACACACATGTATGTACATAGGGAAAAATGAATATGTCTTGATCAGGTGTAAATACAGCAGTAAATGCACACAATCTAAGGGCGCAAGCAGAGATGCCCACAGTGCGTGAGGATGGAAGCGCAGTGGCAGCGCACCAAGCCCCGGCCCCGCGTGAGGGGGCGAGGGGTAGGAGTGCCCATGCTCCTGGCGCATGCTCCGCATTCAGACCCGGCTTTTTCCCCTCCCGCTTCAGGATTTTTTCTGTGGCAGAGCAGACTCCATGTCTACAGGGAAGGTGCTTAATGAGTCAAATCCAATCTCTCAAATGCCTTATCAGTTGCAGACAGGCCTGTTTCTAACAGCTGACCTTTCCCACCACACACTGCTGAAAAACCCATACACCACAAACAACACAATGCTGAAAACATAAAGATGAAGGAAGGGAAGACACTAGAGTGCTACAGACGGCACTACAGACAGAAGGGAGAGAGTGATGCACATAAAAAAGACAGAGAGCAGTTATACAAGGGTTTGATTCCACCTTATTTTGCCACGCAGACCCTTTATTGTCGTATTTACAGCTTGGCTGCAGCAAAGCTATGTGCAAAAACAAGGCCTATGTGAAACAAGAAAGGAAAGCAGGAAGGACAAGAAACGCTCTTGTGAAGTACGTAGTGACATCAAGCCCATGCACAGATAAATATGTGTCTGAATATATATGTGCAAAGCTGAGGGAAGGGGCAAAGATATGTGCTAGAAAATAAAAGCACACAGAGCTGAGAAGGCAAAGACCTATCACCCTGCCAGCCTATACCTTTGCTCTTGTGGGATGACCTCCTAATGGTACATAAATACATTCATTAGAAAAACTAAAATGCATAGAGAAAATAATAAAACTTATCAAATAGCCTCTCTAACAATGACAAGGAGTCTCATCCCATGCACAGTGGAACTCCAGTGCCAAGTAAGCACGAAACTGTTTCTGTTGTGAGGCACAAACAGCTGAAAAGGGAACAGTCTAGTCCAGGCGCACAAACTCATTTTCATGTAGGAGTAGTTACATTTATACAGTCCTAAAATCACATTTGATCCTTTGAAGGCAACTGTGAGGTTGATGTGGCCCCTGGTGAAAATGAGTTTGACACCCCTGGTCTAGTCAGTTGTTCAAAGGATTTGCTGCCCAGGAAAGGCTCAGAGAAATCTTCACATTCTCAGCTCTGCTGACAGCTCAGTGCGACACTTGGACAAACTCTACACATTACATTTTCTGAAATTCCTCTTCACTAAGATGATTTTCTTAAGTAGTTGCAGGCCACTGACATGCCTGAAGATTGTGAGCAACATATCTCAAATTTTAAAAGCAAATCCTAGGCGCACAGAATTCACATGCTAATTTGAAAAAGTAGCCATCAGTCTTTTGCACAGTAGTCCCCCTGTATGTGCAAAAGACAGCACAGCCTACTTTTATCAAATGTTTTTTGTTTTTTGGTTTTTTTGTTTGTTTGTTTTTTTTTTTTTTTGCCATTATTGCATTGCAATAACCAGACACTCTAAAAGAGACATGCCCTTCCATTTTAGTAACTCCCTGTATGTACAGAAGAGGAGCTAGATGACGTTGCAGAAAGCTCACAGAATAAAAGTTTGCCAGAAGCTCCACAAAAGTCATTTGGACACAGCACCTAATTTATCTAGGCACTTATGGAAAATTAAGCATACTGTTGAAGATTTTACATACAATCCAGACAAGACTGAGAAACAGGAGTTAAGAGGTACAGAAAGTCACCCGAGGTCAGAGATTGAGGGAAGCTCAACAGCAGTGCAATTAGTGTTTCAGTTTAGCATCTCTGTGTGGCAAAGATGCTGATGAACAGAAAATGTACTTAGGCAAAAGTATTTCAGCTAATCACTGGAAGTATACAAGATCTCTTCAAACCCCATCAAACCAAAAAGATTTTGAAAAGAAATATTTCATTATGTTGGAAGTTTTTTTTTATATTCAACTGAAAAAGTAATGATTGTAATTGTTTCTTCACTATTTCCATGTGTTCTTTCAATATATACATATTATATGCATTTATTTCAATGTAATACAAATTCATGATTAGTTTATACTGTGAATCTCTTTAAATAGTTATCAGCTCACATGTTTTCATAAATTTCTGAAACTACCTATGCTATTTGGAATAATGTAATAGATCACAGCTATTATATGAGTTCATTCAAAGTCAGTAACTTCATTTCGTCAATGAAACAACTTCCGTATCTTGATGTGACGGCCTCAAAAATGAGCCCAACTGTTTTCATTAGTTTGAGCTACTGGGTAGCACAATGCTATTAAAGCCATGTACAAGTTACCAATTCTGGTTATCAACTATACAAAAACAAAAACAAAAACAAAAACAAAACAAGCAGCAATATCCAAACCAGTGCTTCTCTTCAGTGCTAGAAACCAAACTCTGAACCCAGTGGCCTTAATAAATACCAGGCATAATTTTGTGGAAATCAGTGAAGGTATACCACAGGGTGTTAGACCGTGATCATGCTGGTATCTGTGTTAGTGTTATTTTTCCTAAGCCTGTTGCTAGAAGGTCAGAAAACTGATGTAATTCTTACTCTTACAAGCAAAGCCCAGTGGCTGTAAAAATGACTTTTCAAATCTCCCTTCAGGAAATGTGACACAGCCCTTGTCTTACAACTACTGTTGAGAAATGTGTTTCTCTTTCAAGTCCAGAAAGTTACTGCCATTATTTTCCTGGAGATGAGTTTGCCCTGTAGGGTCCCGATTTCCATGTTTTTGTGTTTTGGAGTTTGTTTTGTTTTAAATAGTGAAAACTCTTATTCTAATCTAAACAGCAGGGGTGCTTGTATGTTCATAAATAGTTTCCAACTCCTGTTTTATTTAGTATTGCCCTTCTTCAAGCTGTTCCCCACACTTTAACAACTCCATTAACCCATGGCCAGAGGGGTCTCGCTGTTTTGAAACTGAAAGCTGGTCAAAGGTTTTGGGAAGGAGGGATGCAAGTTTGGGTCAAGATCCACAGGGCAAACCTTTGTGTATACTTGTATACGGCCAGGGTGAAGGATCACTGAATCTCTTGCTATGTGGAAAGGACCACTATTTTTAAATACAAGACAATTCTGGAAATTGACTTTGCCAAAGTAGCCTCCAGAGCCTCCAGGTTAATTACCTCTTGACAGCTATCTGGTCAAATGTGCTCAGTTCCACAAACGTAAGTGGAGTTTTTTTCCCTGTAGCTGCTAGGTCTGCCACTACTTTGTGGAGTCACAGACAAGCTGGGATCTTTTTGCACACTATTTCTAGAGAAAGAATTTTTGTAGATCAAGTTCATACCTTCCTCATGGCATGATCTCCTATAGGGCTGCTGAAGGAGAACTGTTGGCAGAATTTGGCCTTTTACCATCGGCATTTTAAAATCTATTCTGTTAATATGCATGTCAGAACAAGGTATAGCTTATTTTCTCAGAACTGTGTTGGTTCTACAGAACTAAGAAAAATAAGAGGGGGGAATTACATATAATAGAATTAATTTATATAATTGATCTATAAACACATATATAGGCAGTTTTATCCTTACACTGAGGCAACTGGACTCAAAAAAAAACCTAAAAGCAGCTCCATTAAATATTTTTTGTCCGATTTTACACAACTTTTTCTTGCTTGTAACTATATTTCAATTCCAAAAACTAAAGGAAACTGCACAAATTAACCACCCTGGAAGGGCAGAGGAGCAAGAGAACTCACTGCGAATAGTACACACCAATACTGAAAGCTCTCGTACGGTTACCTGATGACTTACATTAAGATCCCCCATCTGCAGCCCACATAGGATCACAGTTGGCCCTGCTGCTTTCTATACACAATTCGGAGCACCCACTAATTGGCTGTGCTTTTGTACGACAGATGACCACCTAGATTTTAAGCTTCTGCAATCTGCTTGACTTGACCATACTGTGATGCATAAAGCATAAGACAAAGCTGGTGCTCTCTTCACCAACAACTTCTCCTTGAACAGCCTCTACAAGGAATGTTAGTAAAGAAAAACAATTCTCAAGTTGCAGAAATATCAGCAGAAAAATGTTAGTGCTGACCTTAAGATTCCATCGCATCTGGTAGAACAAGCTTGTCGGCCCCCAAGACTCTGTTTGTCAATGGGAGTGAATTTAGAACTCATTTTCAAGCTCTTACAAGAACTGTAGCAACTTCATAAAGTACCTTGAGTCCTGGGTGATTCTAGTGTGGTTTATAAGTATGTGCTGAAATTACTTTATTTGGCAGAACTGAGGATGCCAGTCCGCAAAAGACAAAAATGATCCTTGACGGGAACTGTAATTATCAGCTAACTACGATTCCTGGTAGTCATGCAAGTGTCAGTCAGAGTGGCCTGCAACGAAGGACACAGGCAGTGTGGCCAGTCCTGCTTATCCTTCAAAGTATTGCAGCCCTGGAGGCACACGAGCCCCCAGACTGCACCTGTGCCTGCTTTGTCACTTCCCTAAAAGAAAGAAATTACTACAACCCATACATAAATAGAGCTCTTTCTACAGCAGACTGTATCTTGTGCATATAACTCTTCATCAAAATTGCATAACCACTGAGAACTAAAATGCAGTTGGGTGTATGATCTTTCTTAGCTGCAAGGAGAGTTTAAAGAGGCAGCAAGAAAGTACAGCAATAGGAAACAGGGCTTATGCATGACAAGCAGTGACACTGACAGAGAGGCTGGACACTCATGTATCTGTGCAACAGACAAGCGTGTAGAATACGACACATCAGTTACTTCATGGCAGCTGCCCACATGCATCACCCCTTCAGCAAATGCAAGGCAGCTCACCCCTACATATGAATATGCTAGGTTAGCTTGATTTCCCTTAGAATTTGAAATGTATGCACGTGGTTGTTTCAGAATAGGTAAATTTGTAGTCTAGCTTGCCTTGTAGTGATGTATTATTATGGCAACAGCCTGAGGCAGCTACCTCCCTCCCACACCACCCACCTGGTATTTTAAATTATTTCAGCATTTGGGGTTTTCACTAGACTGCTCTGGGGCTCTGGTAGTGCTAAAGATGAATGCACCATTTTACGGGTTGAACTTCAAATGTCAGTGACTCCAGCCGCCTTGGTTGCATCTTCTGTGAAGCACTGACTCATGAACACAATCCATAACCTGTAACATCTAAGTTTATCAGTTATTTCCCTACTGCTGCACCTGCCTGCCTGAGCTGTTAAGCTTCCACTGGGATCAACACACACCTGTGATAAAGGACTGTTTGTTTGCTAACTGCTTCATATTGATGTGTTTACAGTGCACACCGCCACAAAGGAAGAGGAATAACGGATTAGAGATCAGTTCAAGCAGGTTATTTTTATAACACTTTTAATATGTGTGTGGTTACAGACTTCACAGCTTTATTTCAATGGGCAGAACCACAGCAGGAAGAACTTTGTTGTTGGGGTTTTTTTTGTTTGTGTTGTTGTTGTTGTTCGGTTGTTTTTTTGTTTTTGACCATCTGGCATCATACCCTAGTAACCAGTTTTAAAGGCAGATCCTTGGGAAGTAATCCATATTCAACATTACTGCTTGATTTTAAATAAGTCAAAATACCCCTATGAAGTGGTCAATAGTAGCTCATATTATTAAATCAACAGATGACCACAAGAAAGTATGTTCAGTAAATATCTGAGCATCATCCTTAATGCAGATTTTGCCAACCAATTTGCTAGATCTTACTAACAATCTGCTGGAGGTCTCTAACTTCACCTTCTGCTCAGTAGCATTCCTGTGGCCTACTCAGCACAACATGTTGCCCACTTCAGAACAACCACATGGCTGTGTGGGAGCAGATCACCGGATGGGCCAGTTATAAATGATCCATACGTGACAAACCTATATCACAAAACAATCAATGCGACCCACTCATTGATTGAGTTATCAGAAGCCAGCAACTGAATGAACCATAGATATTAAATTCCTCTCCAGAGCAGCTTTCTGAACCACGCAAGACTCTGATGTCCGCCCATTAGCCATCTGTATGGCATTTCAGTCAAAGATGACTGTCGTAGCTTTGGACTCATCTCTTGTATTTAAATGTTCTTTATTTAGGCTGATGATGATGGGTAGGGTGCACAAAATACAAAAGGTGAAAGGGACAGAAAACCAGGGTAGCGATGGAAGCACATAGGCAGCTGGAGCCTCCTCTCTGGTGGAGCACACGGTGCCTCCAGGGCAGTTGTCATTAAACTGTCATTACTGTCATGCTGCGTGTGGGCACACTGTGTGTTCAACAATGCCGGCATCCACGGGCACGCAAAGATCCTATGTCCACAGAGGTACAGTCATTACAAACGTGTGCAAAAGTTGGGCTGCCACTTGCACATGTCTGTACATGCAAACAGATACATGCATGATGACACACAGGCACGTTGGTTGTGCGGGTGCTTTTATACATGCATGTGCAAGCAGTGAATGGGAAAAGGCTGTCAGCAATTTCCTTCTGGCAACAGCTGAGAGATGCTTTTCTGCAGATAGCTGCAATTTGTTTCAATTATGTGTATTAATCATAGCCTGCTCTTGATGGTATTCTTCATTTAAAAAAAAAAAAAAATCAGGGCTTTTCCTTTTAACAAGCCATTTCCTCTCTCATGATGGTACTTAATGACTGCAGGTTTGTTGGGAGAGGGAAAAGAAGGAAAAAAATAAAAGCACACACATATGACAACCCCAGACGCTTCCATGTTTGCTTATTTCATTAATAAACACTATGGCTCAAGAAGCTGGCAGGGCATGCAGCTGAAATGGGGGTCAGTGCACCAGAATTTCAATCATGGAGAGATAGCTCTGAACAGGGTTTATATCTAAAAATCTCCCAACTTCAGAGAGGTGGATGGAACGACAACAATTAAGGATTTTTGGACTCCAACGTGTTTCCTTTGACACCTAAAGCAGAAAAAACACTAAGCTCCCTGGAAATTAGTTTCCCACTGGTTTAATATCTTACAACAGAGATCAATTTGAAAGACACTGGGGAAAACAGTGAAAGACTGGGAAACCTATAGCCACTCAAGAGCTACTCCCAAAGTCTACTGGAACATAACCAAAGTATCCGTGAGGTTGAATGGTATTTTACCAATCAACTGCACATCAAGCTGTGATGTCTCAAAATTGCCCATTTCATGTGTGAGTTCTAATGAGACTTCTGAGAAACATGCTCTACATTTGCTGCAAGGTGGTAAATTAAAAGATAATCAGTTTGTAGAATATTTACAGAATGTCAGCATACACTCTAATCAAATAAGCTCCTTTGCAGAGATATGATGGCATGCAAGGACATAAGCCAAAAGGATCTTTCCTTCTTTCTCATTACACTCTTTCCTTTAGCACTTATTATCTTACCTGCTATTGTATTAAATATTCCTCCCACACTCATTTGTCATTAACCACAGCAAGGACTGGCTAGCCCAGAGAATTTAGGAGTTGTTGTACAGCTTTTACTCAGAGGTGTAAACATTTCTGGGAAACTGCTAAGATCCAAGTAATGGCCAATTACTCCAAAGTTCTGGAATTTTAAATAAAAAATTACACAAGTACCAAAAATGTAGATGATTTGCAAGACAGAATCAATGTATTTTATCAACGGTTGGCTTTGAGGAACCCCATATTAGACAAACAAGAAAGTCTGTAAGATCCATACTGCTTAAAACTGCATTGCATTCAGTCCTTGCAAAATTTGCTTTCTAAGAATCTCCTTAGCTAGATTTGCCAACTCCACCACACCTAGAGAAAAGAAGAATGACTCTACTGTAAGTCCATATGGTACACTGTGTATAAATACATCACTTAGAGAATTTAGGCCTACCTTAATATTTAGAAACACCAATTTATCACTTGAGTGCACAAAAAAATCATCCAACATCTCCAGTAAATACTGTATCAACAATGACAAAAACGTGGGTGCATATGTCATTATACTGGCAGAAAATACAACTTTGCTGGTATCATTTCTTTTGATAAGGGAGCAAGAACACTAGCAAGAAAAATTATAAAGGACAACTGTTATCAATTGAACTCTTTGCATGGTCAAATAAAACCCTTCGGGCACAACCAAGACCTCATACAGGTTCTGCATCACACAGATTTTCCAGGACATTAACATGAGGCAAGGGTGAAGTGATGTGATCCTGGACATAGCTACAAGATTAACTGCAGCAAGTTGACTGAGCTCTGAGCCAACTGTGCTCTGCCACATTGTGCAATTCGGACTTAACACCGCACAGATGGTGTACATTTTGTGGGAGGAGAAGATGCTACAGCTTCCCTACTCTACCCATCAAATGCATGTCTGGACACAGACAAGGAGGAAAGGTCACTCACATAGATGCAGCTATACCCACATGACTATAGATCTGTGAGGATTTCATGTTTCTTTGCACTAAGAAGCTGAAATAGGCTTCACTGAAAAGAGCATGCTTTTGCTTATATGAACTACATCCACACAGACAGCCCCTTGCTGATGGTCAGAGAAGCCTCTGAGTTGAAGCAATAGCTTCACAGACCTCAGTTTGTTCCAGCTAAAATGTATCTACAGACATAACTTCGAAGTAAGTGATGAACTTTCAAAGGGACAGGCCTTACAAGACCTGAGAGAAGAACACCTGCTATCATCAGTGCCCCTGGTTCTGCTGCGTTTCAGATTTGCCCAAGCAGGACACTTGGAAAACCTGTTTCCACAGCAAACGCAACATAAAACTAACCCTGGATAATTAAGATGTGAGTGACAGTACTTATAAGCATTTAGAAACAAACATGATCCACAAAGCAGATGTAAATAAAGCACACAATGTTTAGTGCCAGAAGCAGCAGAACATCTCTTTCATTAGTACTTTCCTCCACATTTTCATAATAAAATTTCATTATATTTTATTGCACTTCTCAGATTAAAACACAACCAACAGAAATATGTTGACTGAAGGTTTGTCAAGCAAACTTCATCCTTACTAGACTCATATAGACACATGCACACAGATGGAAGAGAGAAGTAGGTTTAAGCTAGAAAGAAAACGGGAAACCCGAAAGGAGAAAAAGCTTGGAGCTTCACAGAGCTCTTGGGCTTCAGACACAGCTTAGTCCAATATCAGGACAAGAAATCCAATGTAATGTAAGAGTTAGAGAACACGATAGAGGAACTAAGAGAGAAAAGAGGTGGAAGATGGATAAAAACAAGGAAGATGGGAAACAAAGAAATAGCAGAAAGCAAAAGAAGAAAGGACAAATGCAGAAACAGGCAGAAAAAGGAAAGGAGAGGGAATGACAGAAAGTGATAGACAGAAGGGAAGAGAAATATCTGCTGGTACAGTAACAAATAAATCCCTGCAGCATGACAGGCGTCTGCTGAAGCATTTCATTTCCCCGCAGCATAATGGTGTGTTATTGCCCATTATCTATTCTGTCAGTGCCAGAGTCGATATTAAGTGAGGGGCAGCTGCATTTAGCTGCCATTTTTCAGCTGTCTCCCCGTTACCATGGAGACCCACTTTTTTTTGTTGCGGTGGTTTTTTTTATGAACCTGGTTGTGAGCAGAGGGGTGCGCGTGTGCTGGGGGAGGGAGTAAGTGCCATGGAGTTGTAGGAGCAAAGGACAAGAGAGAAGCAGTGGAGGAACACAAGGAAGGGGAGGGCACGTACCTCGCACCCATGCAAGCACCAAAGACAGCCATTTCAAACACCCTGTTAAGATGCAGAGGGGCTGACAGCCAAGCGTGTGTTCAGTGGTATAACTTTCACATATTCTGGCAGTTGCCCCTTCATCCTTTTGCCCTCTTTCTTTCCCTACACCCTGTGTCCCATAAGTGACAGCAATCCTCCCCTCCTCTCTAGTACCTCTGGAGTGGTGTCTCTAAGGCTATTGGAAGCAATGATGAACTAAGCCTCTCAAAGACTACATAGCAGGTTGAGAAGCATTAATATCCCTAAAATATTAATCAGGAATCTGAGGCACAATGAGACAGGGCCTGTCCCTCTCTCCCACCAAGGTTTATGCAGTAAGCTGCTGGCACACGCCAGTGTTGAGACCTAGAAAACTTTGTTCACCATTTTCTTCCTTTAAATATAAGGACGTTCCCCACGGGGAAGTGAGTGGGAGACAGTTACCCAGGTAATTGGAATCAAATGAAAGACATCCCATTTCCTTCTCGTGAGTTCTTAACAAAAGGCCTGTGTCCCCTGTATATAGGGGAAAGATGCAATGGGCTCTCCCTTCACCATTTATTTGACGGTGGCAACTCCAAACGTTGCATCTAGCAGACTCTCTGATCTCTAATACCGTTGCTTAAGACCCATTGGCAGCATACCTGCAGTGGTTGGAAGAAGCCATCCCCCATTCTCCAGTAGCATCCCAGTCACACCAGTATGAGGAAACCTGCCTGCTTGAGGCACTGACTGTGCATGGGATCAGTTCCAACATCAATGTTTTTAGCCTATCTACAGTTTCTGTAAGATGTTTATCTCTTCTTGAAGGCTTTGTTTCTCTCAAATGTTTGTGAAGGGTTTTAGAAACACTGGAAAGACTAATACAGCAAAAGTCAAACTGACAGACTATTGCCACTTTAACAAATGAAATGGAGCCTGAGGGCACTCCCAGACTTTGAAATGTGGTAGTTTGCAATTTTAAACTATTAGAACAGTCTCTGATGAGGTTTATTTCATTTCAACTAGCCTTCTTCCAAATCATTCCTGAGCACACGCCTGTGACCATTCCCAGTACCCAGTTTGCGTGCAGCCATCCCCTTTTGCATATTTCTGAGCACAAGCATGGACCATCCTGCAGTGTCTGGTCCCAGCACCAGGAAACATTCCCAGCCATGCTCAGATGACTGGTACAGATAACCAAGTGGTCCAGCCAGAAGTCAGCAAGGCTAGGACTTGGTCCAGTGTCTGCTTATCACACAGGCTAGACACAAGCACAGAACAACAGAGCCATAGCTTCTCCAAAAGCCTCTGAATACTCAAGCCTTAGGTCTGCTGAAATATATCCTCCTAAACAGTTAATCTGAAAAACAAGACCAATAGCTGCATTCAAGTTGACAAGGATAATGAGATGCTTAAGAAAAAAAAATCACAATCTTAAGACAAGTAGCCAGAGCACTTCCAGGGTCTCTGAATTCCATAGCACTAGAAATGGGAATATTCTCTCATTACACTCTAATCTTGTAGGAAGCCTCACCTCTGTATCCACTATCACGATACCAAAAAGAACTGTTTGATGTGTGAAGCTTATGATTAAGGACAAAGGTGCCCAGAGGAAACTTACTCCTTGAAGGTGAATTTATGATGCAGAGATGATATCAGACTACAAAAACATTCAGCTTTTCAGGAAGCAGCTTGCTCTTCAGGTGTTTTTGTTGTCCACGTTTTCTACAAATTCTGATTTACAGCTTTGAAGGCTACCCTTGCATCATGTTCCTCAAAATGGAACACAGCTTACCTTACAGCTCCCTTAAACCATCCCATTCTCCATCCTGTCCCTTTCCCCCAAACTCCCAGACTGTCATGGAACAAAGACTTAAACATTTTTGCTAAGAAGTTGTGAGTAGAAGACACAAAGCTGCCCAAACCCACCTGTGATTTGCAGTGGAGTGTCCCATCTCCTTTGCTTTTAAGCACATGAAACTGAAGTAAAATATATTGATATGAAAGTAACACCAAGAAACACAGCAACACTAAGCTCTCTTAATGCAAAATACTAATTCTATGCTTCCTTTGAGGTTAGAGAGCCCTCTTTTCTGTTCTTCCTCTCCATTCCGCTTGTTTTCCCAATGCTTTTCTTTGTCTGACTCTTCTAATTTGTTCATGCTGTCCAGCATAACGCAAATAAACATCACAATACTGCACAAGGAAAATGCCTTTTAATAACTGTAAAAAGTGCAGTCCCTTACAATGACTGATTGCATTCTCTTCCAGTGATCTGCTAGTGCAGACAATTCCAGAACCTGACTATGGAGCAGCCTTCTTAATTTTTTTTTCTCAGATGCTATTTAAAGATAACTAATCACTGTTTCTCAAGCCCTGCCTAGGCCCACCCCACCTCCATATTCCATGTTAAGAGACAACAGAAATAAAGGGCATTATTATATTAATTCTCAAATCAAGACCTAATAAGAATGTACCCATACCTGGAGATTTTCTCATTAGACTCTCTTACTCTGATGTTTTCAGGTGTAAAGTAACTTCAGCACTTCAGGGCTTTTGGAACGTGACAAAACTTCTAGAAGTCGATCCTAAAGAAACCCCTTGAGCAACATTTAAATGGCAAAATGCTGTTGATCCTTCCCACGATTAACATCAACTACTCTTCCATCTCTCTATGGTAGTTGTCCTGCATAGCTCTTCAGGCATCTTTTCTTATCTTGCTGACTAGTGGTTTCTTCAAAATTTCTGACTGTGCCACGTTTAAAAGAAATTCTGCCCGAGTTGCTTATTTGCTAATCCTTCCTTTAGCTTCACTGCACTCCCGCGACCTTTTTGCTTTTGAATATGGAACTATCTTAAGCACCACATTGAGCACCAGACTGCCTTCCAACTTGCTGGATATTGTTTTTTTTCCCCTGGGGGATGCCTAAGTTCAGAGTGTCTGATCAACATCCTCTTTGTAGTCCAAGGGGATTTTGAAAATAGTAGTGGAAACAAACAGCTGATTTAGACAACTGAAAACATGAATGCTAATGAATATTTTAGCCTTTTTGGCCAATGACACTAGCTTTGGGTTCAATGAGTCAGGGAAGCTGAAGGGAAAAAAAGAAATTTGCTATAATATTAAAGAGAAGATTTTGTTTTAACGTAATCTCTGGTCAGCAAAAGATTATGATAAGAGCATTGACGGAGCAGTCTTTGAGACAAATGGGAAAGCAAGAGGGAAATTATGCTGCAGTGCTATCACAAGCAACTTTGTGGTTGTTTCAAGGAGTTTCTGGAATTGTGCTGCCTGTAGTTAAACTTGTACAATACAAATAAGTTGGACATGCTAAACTGTCCCAGTCAATTTGAGGAATACATTCAGAAGAGCAAGGGAACATGCAATGAAGTCCTATAAGCACACTCCCAACACCCAAAAACTCCATCAGCTAGGAAACAAAATAAGGCAACAAGGCCGCAAAGGGAACCTAACTGGTAGATGCTCCAGTCAGATACTATTTATTCAGCAACATTTTTTAAACAGAAGTATTGATGTCTAACACCCTAGAGATACCGTAGAAAGTTTTCTGGCAGGTGAAACTAGGACTTAAGTTTTGGGGAAAGACAGATATATATTGATTTTTTATTCCTTTACATCTTTATTTTTCTCACTTTCTCTTCCCAAAATCTACAATAGCCATCATCTTCCTTTCTACAGCCTTGAGCCCAAGTCAGGGAAAAATAAGTATGGCGTGTTTGGCTCCATTTAATTATTTGCACACATGTAATACAAGGCATATGTCACCAAAGCAAATGGTATTCCACTGGCAACGCTGCTTGACTAAGAATTCATTAAAAGGTCAGTCACATCCAAAACAACTGGCACCCTTGCAAACTGGTGTTTTTAAACCATTGTTCTGTTTTACCGTGTTGTTTGCCTAGTGCCTCCCCCAAAACTCTTAGAAGAATTTTCCAGCACTGATCAGACATCAAAACCAGGCTCAACTACCTGGTTTACATGAATTTTTCCATTTTACATGGAAGAACATTGAGACCTATAACAGCTAAGGACCTCATCTTCAGAAAACCATATCTGAAAGCAGGTAGGAATGACTTCATTTGTTCCAAGTAATATAAAACATATCTAAATATCCAGCGGATGTAGTAAGAGAAACGTCATCCTTTCAACACACACCTTGGCAAAAAGGCCTTCCTCAGTTTGCCTGTCTATAACACATTGGTATGGTTCTAAGGAAACAACTCCCTTACTGTCATCTTGCTGTGTTCTTCAACAGCACTCTCAGGGCTGCCCCTGGAGCTCAAGCACCAAGGGGCTTGTGCTTCTGGTGATGGTACTCATAAATCTGATTCCTATTACTGATGGTGGAATGGTCTACATTGCTCTTGCAACAGCAGGTCTGTTCTTCTGTGCACCAGAACAGGATCCAACTTCGAATACTTCAATACTCCAGATACCAACAGAAGCTGGGACAGCTCAATTCATCAGAATATAGGTCCAAGAGGCAGACCTTTGAGAAGGTCAGAGACCAGTATCACAGCCAGCTTTCTATAAAAACTTGGCCTCAGTTTCCACTCTTCAGGAACAGACCTTCAGACTCTAACTTCTCTGGTGCTGAGCACTTCTCATGCCTTGCCTGTTTAAAAGTCATCAAGTCATTCTAGAGTATAGCTGGAAAAGAATGTTGGGTCCTGCAGATGCAAGCCTTCAGCACTTCCCTGTTCCATAATGTCCTAGAAAAGGATATTATGTTTTGCAAGGCACTAAAATACAGTCACAAGGAAGCATAAGCAATGAAATGAGGTTTCATGTCACCACAGACTTTATTAGCGTAATTCCTAATAGTGGCTGTTTAGAGGCCCTGTAAGAGTAAGAATAACTATGCTTAACAGGCAGAGTGATAAAGAGACAAGATTAGTCAGTTCTCCAGCTCCCGCTCAGACTGCTACAGGATACTTTTCCTTTACTGCTGAGATGTCGTTTACAGTCAAGGAAATGTATTCCACAGGAAAATGTGGCCATTACTAGTGTCCCCAGGAATCTTCTACTTGTGACCTCCTAACCATAGTCACCTTGAGAAGAAACTTCATGCAAACCTCTGAGTGGCAGCAAAAAACAACGGCAAAATTCAGAACTCCATTAGAATATAGTCTATTAGAAAAAGCAAGGTGCAACTAAACTGAGGGATACCTGAAAGTACTGCGATATATTCCAGAACAGCACACTATGAAAGGAACCCATCATTTAGTTACAAGTTTTCAATACATTTCCACTGTGATCTGTAAGAATGTTAGAGACTGAAACACATTTAGTGTCTTCTCGTGAGCAATCACTTCTTAACCTGCACCACTGATCTGAAGTGTATAGCAAGACTGAGCCCTCATGGTGTAAAACTGGTCAGAGGATGTACCAGGAGGTGCTGCAGAAACAGGAGCACAAAGCACGTCTTCAGTTGTCGCTGGACAGGACAGGCTTGCAACGAGGAATTGCCAACGGCACAGTTCTATGAGGGCTCATGAACAGAGGAGTTTCTCTTTCCTGAATCCAATTCACTCATCGCAAAAGTAGTGGTCCTTGCAACAGTAGCTCTTTTTCAACAGGGTGGCCAATTTTGGATACTACTGACTTATTACCAAAGAGAAGAACTTTCAGGAGTCTCAGTGAAGGGAGCCTGTCTTGGTAAGAAAAGGATTTCTAACAGGGACAGCAAGTCCAAGTTGTAAGTACACGAGTACGCGGGGCTGGGAGCTGCCGCCTCCTGCCCCGCTCTCTCCCCAGCCTGCCCAGCTCCCTCTCTGGGGGCAGCAGGACATGTCCTGCAGTGAGCCCCCCACCTGGCCACCCTATAGCCCCCAGTTCCCAGTGAACTGCCAGCCCCCATTGTGCCATGACACAGCATAAGATCTTTAGATGCCAGTTGGTACCATCCACAGCAAACAGAACTGTTGTCCCGACAAATGCAAAATGATGCAGGTATTCCAGATAGCAGGCTTCAAAATACTCATTTAATATGCATTAGCCATTTTCATTATAGTCTGGGGACAGCTGAACCATTCTGCCACTCTCTTTATGTCCTTTAACTCCTCCAAATCTTAAAAGAACATTTGTTTTCAAGCTGACTTGTCAATTAACTTCATCCACTCCCACAACTATCTGTAGTTGCAGGTTCAGACCAGGTCCAGAACTGTCACCACAGCACAAGGGAAAATGCTTCTCTCCATTTAAAGTGCATTTTACATAACCAGGAGATTAAAGCAGACAGAGACTCTGGGGTTTAATTCAAGCTCAGACTCTCAGGTGTGATTTTGTTTTGCTGCAGGTATTTCAATATCCATTAGAGAAGAAAAAAAGGAATAGGATCTCTTACATTATTTCATATGCATTTGTTTTGATTTTTATAGCTGGTGAAAAGAGCTGTATTAATAGCACAGCAGGGGCTGAACTGAATCCGAAGACAGAACACAAAATTTTCTCAGTATCCATTATTTCGGTACTTGCAAATTCCAACAAGATGAGACTTCTGTATGCTTATTACAGAAGAGAAAAAAAAAAAAAACAAGCGTGGATTAAAATTGATAAAACCCCCTCTACTTATTTACAGTAAATAAAGCAAATATATCTGCAAATTGTAAAAGGCATTACCCTTGGATTCCTCAGAGATTCTAATGTATTGGAAGGCATGTCCAATTTAAATGCCCAAAGAAAAACTGGGCAAGACATTTGCAATCTGATATGTAACTGCTGAAGACAGACCAACCTGACAACGAGAACAGAACTCTGAAGATTCAAGTCATGAATCCAAATCTCAGACATCTAAATTTTTACAAGATGGCTATCACATCTCCTCTTAAAACTAGCATTTACCTGATGTACAGACACGGTTAAGTCACTCTACCATCTTCTTAAAATTAAGATTTTGATATTTAGCCACTGAGCCATTCAAAAGTGTTTTAAGGTAACCTATCCATAGTAGTAAAAGGCAATAATATTGCCACACAGTCTTTCTCAGTATTAAACAAACACTCTTCAGAAACAAACACTGCCTCTTATCAGAGTCTAAATCCGAGCAATAAGACCAACTGTTGCTACAAAACAGAAGAATCAGAATCTTCTGGATCTCTCTCCTATTTCATTCTTGACTACGCATCACTTGAGTAAACAAGCTTTATCTAAACTAATTACAAAAATCAGGAGTCCTTAAGACAAAAAAAAATCAAGAAATCAAGAGAGAAATATGAAAGAAAATATTTCCTTGAACTAAACCCAAAATATCCAGTTGCATTCTCACTTTCATGTGATGAACCCCTGCTGATCTTACAAACACAAATTTGGGGTGGAGGGTATATAGGTCTTCACAGATGATGTTCTACACCACCATGCAGTGCTAAGGACACACTCTCCACAAGCTCCGAGGCTCTGGCGTTGGATATTTTAAGGAGAGGGGTCATGATCACATGCTAGATTTTGTGAGTATTTCAGTCTTCTCTTTGTACAATCCTAACCTCTGATTTTATTTTGGATCAGAAATAAGTAGGTCACTGCTCCTTAAGAAAGCAAGGGGAGATCCCACACAGCTTAAACAAAAAGAAAGAGGGGAAAGAGGCAAAGCTTGGGTCACACTGTGTTGAAGAGGCAGCGAGCCATGAATTTGCCTCTCAGATGAATTTTCAGAAGCTGGAATGAAACTTAGGAGATCATCTGCTCTAGTCTCCCATCAAAGGTCTCAGGCACTTGTGCTCTTTTAGCTGCAGGGCAAGGATGACCCAAGAGAATTGCCCTGGCAGCTCCACGTTGCTCTTTTGCATGCATGTCCATCACACGGGGCTGAGTCCCCTGCTCAGGGCACTGCCCCATGGCTGACCCTTTCACACTGCTCCTGTAGCTGCAGCGAGTCTCCCCACAACCTTTGCAGATCACCTAGTGCAAGAGCATAAGTCTGAATGGCAGCTCTGGGGGCTGAAGTTTGTTTGCAGATGTTAGAAATATGTTGTCAGGACAGCAACAGATCATGACACCTCAAATACTCCTCCAGGCAGGAACACACCAAAGCATGCCAAAGAGTGAGGGAGGAATCCCACCCCCACAGGCCAGCCCACCTCCTCTCCGTGTGTTAGCAACAACCAGCAGTTCAGAACTGAGCAAGGCAAAGGTTTCGGTAAAGGCTTGAGCCTTCCAGGAACTGGTCAGACAACCCCCAGTTTCTCTCACACGACTTAAAATTTCATGGACAAGCTACTATTTAAATGTCAAATACAGCAGCAGGTCTAGGACCACTGTCTATGTGTTTAGTCTGGCAAAATACATCCTCTACCGGTGTCTTGTAGCTACAAGAAGTTTAGTTCCTTTATGAGCCAAACATAGGGATAAACAAGGGCTAATCCTGCTATACAACCATAATTAAGTAAATAAATACAATGCCAATTTACAAGCACAATTTTTCATAAGATTAAGCTGCTAGTTAACTGAGAAATTAAGGTCTGCTTCTCTATTAGACATCCAATAAACGACACAAGATTGTTTGACTTACAGCGCAAGATAAACTGTGCATTAACACTTTGCCATGATGATGCAGGAAACCAAAGGGAAATAAATAGGGCTGTAAAGGCCTCCTCATTTAAAGTCTTTTTATGTTTCTTTCCCCAACTATTGTCCTGAGAGTTAGTGAAATAAATATTTTAAAACAAAATAATTAAATACTAATTAATACGAACTCAAATTGAACAGCTAATCAACAACAATGAAAATCGGCCTTTTACAATGGCTCCATTTCACCTCTGGTAAAAAAACAACTCTGAACCATTGTGGTATTTTTGATTAAATAAGCAAAGTCTCCACCACAAGAACAGAACCATTTTTTCAACTTTTTAATTGTTTCTATACAAAGACATACCCAAGCCTCGAACAGCAGTATAAATTCTGCATTTTTTGTGATGACCTGTCTACAAACTATAAATAAACCAGGGCTTATTTGCTCAAGAGATTCATCAATAATATCAAATCAACAAATTACAACACCGTTACAATTAATTTGCAAGCAGAAAAATTGAGTGGTAAAATGTAACAAACAAAGCATCCAGTTCCCCCATTTCCCTCTGCTCCAGCTGGAGTGGTGTGGCTTGAACCTAATGGAGAGTTCTCCAAATCAAGTGGGAATGGTTCCCTGCTGGGGTCTGTGACTCAGACCCTTCTCCTCTAGTCCTTGCCCTTCAGACATACTACAGCTTTTGCGACGGACAAATCATTTCAGCTTTTAATTCACTCTCTCCTTTTGTAAAATGGGCCTAATAGTATTCGCTTATCTACTTCACTAGGACGGTTCAAGGATTAAAATTGATGCATCCCCGCTGAAGTAATGTGCTATAATTACCTTGTTAATGTGTCCTCTCTTGGCTAGAATGAAAATTGCTTAGCTGCATGTCACAGGACCCACACGGCCTCGGCCGCTGGGCAAGCTCAGGCAATTGGACACTGTTCCCTCAAGCTGGTTGCTCTTGTGAAGCTAAAGTGAAAAGAAAATGGCAGCCCTGCAGCCAGAGGATGGAGCAAGTACACTTGACAAAGCAGACTCAAAGCCACTAATTACACAGAAGAGTGCTCCTTCACAGAACAGTGGGAGACAAAGACTATTTTCTACCTACATTTGGGCGATTAAAAAAAAAAAAAAAAGAAAAAATAGAACAAAAAACTACTGTTGAAATCCTCCTCTTCATCAAACTACATCCTTCCCTGATAAAAGCAGTCAGGCAATCATTCCCTCTTTTAAACCCACCTGCACTATACATATCCCCACCTGTACTCTGACCACTTTTTTCAGTCCTGTGTGATTCTTCCCACCTGAGTGTCCTTTCTTCCTCAGCTGCTCTGACTTCTAAAAATAAGAATAAAGCCAAGAAATTATGCAACCCTAGGGCGGAAGGTCTAACATTTTCTCTATTTCTGAGCCAAGTAGCTGGAAGAATCTTTAATACAGATCTACCCTGGCAATGGCTGGTCTATCTCTACTATCCAGAGATGTGCGTAGCTCCATCCATTCCTACAGGCAGAAACAAGCGAGGCTTGCAGACAGGATACGTCCTCATGCCTGCATCTCTATTTGCACTGCATCGCATTACCTCACCTCCAGCCAATCCAGCCTTTGCACGCATCAACACTCTCCTCCCGCCGCACCCGCCGGCGGAGCAGCTGTTTGCCATGGTGAACACGGGGGAGTTCAGAAAATTATATCTGGACAGCAGTTTGTGTTTGTGCAACAAATCTCAGTACACAGTACAACTTAAAAAGGGGTAGGCAAGACCTTGGCATGTATACCATCTGACCCCAAATTTTAAAGAAACACAGAGCAACATTCATACACTGAATAGCAGAAAGTTATGCCCTGATAAATAGATGTTCCTGATTTCACAGTCCAGTTGCAATAATCAGGAATAAGGTGACCTTCCTGTCACAGAAGAAGTATTTCAGGAGAGCAGTTCTCAACAGTGACACAAGCAATGCTGTTTCAGACACCAGGACAAGGCCTCTCAATTCACTACGCAGATGGGTACAAAGCCAAGACTAAAAGAGCCAAACCCCATTCTTTTGTCCTGTTCAGCTTGGAAATCTTAAATATCCAGTCTGATATATGATAATCCTTCCTAATCAACCCTCTTTCAGAGATCTCCAAGCATTACCATCACATGAGTCTTAGAGGGCCTGCATACCCACTACAAATCTTCAGGAAGTATTCAGCACAAACACAGTGATCCCTTCGCAATGATGACTCCACACATTTGCAGTGTGCATGTATTCTTTAAAGCGCTGCAGACATCTAGGATTGGTTTTCCTCTTGTTTTTAAAGGTTATCAGAAAGAACACAAGGAATACCAATAAGATGAAAGATGCAGGACCGTGGCTCACTTGTCTGGAGAGTCACAGCAGTGCTGGGAAAGGAGGAGGCTCCAAGACTGCAAAGAACAACTTTCTGCTGGAATTAGCTCTGAAATGGCTAGAGGAAAGCGCAGCTGACAGAACTCCTATGACCTCTGTCTATCAAAACAGCCATGCTTTAACAATGCCACCAGTCAACAGCGAGCTGCACACTCATGATCAGCCCAGCCTGCCTTTGCTTCAATTCAGGCTGCACTCACAAAGCAGCCCACGCTGCAGAAAAGAACAAGATTTCCAAGCAGTTGCACACAGGATTATTTTTTGCTATGAATATTTTATTCATATCCCCAAAAGTTAGAGTTGACTTTGAACTGATCCTTTTCAGTCTTCAAAAAAAGTACATAACTATGCAGGGTATTCATGTTATCCCTATGAATATATAGTACCTTGTTGAGTTTTTTACCAAGTTTTTCAGTTAAATCCTACTGTGTAGTAAATCTCCCAGTCCAATTATCCATTGACTAAAATACAGGTATACATATCTATAATACATATATAATGGTATATCCATATATCACTCAATCCATAAAATGCATATGTTTTTATTGGTTTTGGAGATCAAGTTTTAGTTTCAGTAGAAGCCACAACTCTGGTCTCTCTTCTCTAAGGTCTCAGTTACATTTTCATAAACATTATTTTGACTCCTTTCCAGTCTTTTCAAACTCCTTACATATGAGAGATTTACACATGCAAATTAATTTACACAGTTTCCTGTAAATGGTCAGAGCAGAGCTTAACCACTTAGAGCTCCAGGTTACTGTTTCCATTGACTAAGGAGAGGATTAAACAGGACACTAATCCAAGTTAGCATTGAAAATCTAATAACAAGGTGTTCATGATTTTGAGTTCTACACTCAGGTTATGACTGAGCCTGACCACAGTCACCCAGAAAGCTCCTTTCTGTACATTTCTGTAAAATATTTGAGGGCCAAATGGAGCTCTGCATTTCTGTCAAGCAGTTAGTCAGGCAGAGGCCAGCAGAAGCTCACACCACCTCCAGTGAATGCTTGCAGAGGCTTTTCCACAAGGCAGTCCGAATGAACAGAGCATCAAGGCAGAGTTGCACATATTCTTGTAAGCTGGCTTGGGGAAGTGGCGGCTAACAGAAGTTGGGAGAGGAATGGCAGAAGGAAGAAAAATAAAATAGGTTGTTATAAATGTTTTGGCAGTTGTAGAGGGAACATGACTATGGGAATTCTCAAAAATTTCCCGCTTCCTCAAGAGCAAGATAATCTTTCTCTAAAGCTTGGGCTGCCAGCACTGTGTCTACACCTACATCAGTTCAGGTTCATGCTGTACCAGACACCAGTGGCAACAGAGAGGAGGTATGTGTGTTACTACTTTCTTCACACCACAGACCACCGTCAAGAATGACAGCCTTTCACAGGCAGACATTTGTGCAGCCACTTCCCAGTTTGAATACTTCTCTTCCTTTGGCCACACAAAACCATCTACCACCAGTCCCACTTGGATCTTCTCAGACTTTTCCAAATTTAAGTTTTGCAATTTAGACATCATAGTGCACAAGGTCATTCAACCTATACCTATGGGCCTGTAGCTTCTCCAAAGCAAAACTCTCTCAGTCCTTAACATGACTCTTGCTTTACAGAGACTGGAACACGGCAGCACCTGCTGCTTCCTGCATCCAGGCAGTACCGCCTGCCCAATGTCCTCAAGCTGCCTGTGATCTCCTATAGCTTCTGCTGCCCAGTTTGCCAGGCTTCCCTGTTGCACCACTCCAAGCTGTGTGCTGCTTCAGACTCTTGCTGGATAGACCTGAGAGTTGACTCCATCACACCTTTCTTTGATAGCTCCAGAACATCAGTATCTGTGTTGGGACACATGGTCGCTTTCCTGTCTCTGCTAGTAAATCTGGTGCATTACAACATTCCCTGTGTGCCAAGCATTTAGCAAACACACATGTTGGCAGACATAGTATTCCTGGAAGGACATGTGTCTTGAGATGAAGCTGTGCCAACTGCTGCTCCGTGTCATAACACGGAAAGCGCCCTGATATCAGAGTTCAGCAATGCCAGTGCTAAGAATTACTCTCATCCAAAAAGTAGACCTGGAAAAACGCCATGGAAAACACAGTCAAATTAACAGATGGATATTTCTAAGTAGATCTGCTTCAGAGGTATGTTCTGCTTTTTGATTGTTTCACATAGTAGATTTCCATCAACAGATACCTTGGAAATGGTTGGCCTGAGGTCAAGGGGGTAACAAAGCAGGGGAAATGAGGCAAAAAAAGTCAAGTAATTTGTATAAGAATATTGAATTGCTGCCCAAAAGCCAAGATGCGCCAGTATCTGATCTTCACATAGTTCAGTGACCAGTATGACTTCTATACCTCATTTAAGTATAGTTACCCAAATGCTGCCACAAGCTCTAAGCAGCTGATGCCCACAAGATAATTTATCCTTTAAAAACAAAAGTGATGACAATAGAGACAAGGCATTTATGAAACCCAGAAAAATTAATAACTGGGTATTTGGACTGCAAAATGCAGCCAGATATTATCATGAGGCATCATATACAAACAAAATAATCCCAAATAAATCAAAATCTCAGCATTTGTGTATCTGACTTTTCTGGACTCTCTTGCTTTGAGAGTTTATTTCTAGGACTGACCTGACAGCAGTTCTCATTCTCTCCTGTTGAGTCCTGGTATTTTCCAGGCATTCTGAGAAATGAATATACTAACAAAGCTGCCACTGCTAAAGATTTTGTCATTGTCTTATGCTACGAATTGGTATAATTTGAAAACTTAGGGCAACTGTGAGGGCAGAAATAAGATCCACAAGCTTGAAAAAGAGAATTTTCTGATGCCGCTTAAGTAAAAGGAGAATCTCCCTAATAACAGCAGCACAAAGACTGTGGCACATGTGACTATTTGCAGTTCTACCCCATCAAAAGCAACAATAAAACATAAGCATCAGCTAAGGCTTCATAGTTTTATAGCACAAACTATTCCTAGCTTATATTTATTAAGGGAAAGGCGGTTATGTTGAGTTTTTTTTCCCCATGAGGCAAAACGTGACAGGAGTTACGTGCAGGGTAGAGATAAGGGTTTTTTTTGTAGAAGGGTAGAAAATAGTTTCTCTCCCTACCTAAATTACATTGTTCTCTCCAGACATTTGCAGAGAGTTGAAAAAAGCACCTTATAACAAGCTAAACACTGCAACAAACATGTATGTGTGCTTTCTGCCTGCCATTAGCTGAGTGACTGACAGCTACTGTTTCCTGCATTTCAGCACTCGCAGCTGCTGCTGAGTTTTAATTGGGGCATTTATTTTGAAAAGCTGGGTGATAACATGGCCAAGAAGTAAATACTTCAAAACAATGAGAGAAGGGGAGTTTCAAGGATGGTAGACAGCGATTATCCAAACCGTCTTCACCTCATGTACATAACTATTTGCTGAACCTTCGTCCTGCAAAAAAGGCTGCCATGGTGCTTTTCCTTCCCAGCTGCTACAGGCATCACGTATCAGTCCATGCTGCCCATTCTTAAATCAGTTATGACCACCCAAGATTCTCTTTTAATTACAATCAGTGGAAGTTCTTACCAGGACTCTGAACCCAGCCTACATATTCATTAGGAACTCAGAAATCTGTGCTGCCAGAGTTCACACAGTTTGCCAGAAGCCTGTACCTGATGCGTATGCCTTTACAATACAATTACAATTGCATTTCAGATTGAAACATTCATGAAAAAAACTGCTAGAATTATGTTTTTTTCTAACAAAAGGAAGAAATTGCCTGATGGCTGAATTCACCACTAATACAAAAACCTCCTGCTGGCATCATCTTCACCCAATGTGTCTCAGGATACTGCTTATTTTACCACCTAAATTGCACCCTGCCCCTCCCCCTTAAATAAAGGCCGTTAAAGCCTACCAGAAAAATGTAGGTATTAATCATTTGTGCTTTCCCATTCTTTTCACTATCTATGCAAGCTGATTTCTCCTAGATTTTGATTGTAAAAGAAACGGTCATAGTTTCAAATATTCCCCTAGAGCTAAAATAACACTTGTAGCATGAAAATTCTTCTAAAAAATACCACCTTTTGGGGAGCAGAAAATGAATAAGCTACCTAGTCTCACATGACAGATTATAAGGAGTTAGCTAAAAGTGAACCAATTTTTTCTCTAAAGGTATCTGCCTTTCAACAGCACTTTCCAACTGGAATACTGTATATGCTTTAAAATATTCATTAATCTAGTTTCATACCATTTACATTACCTACAGGCTACTGAAGGTCAGTAAAAGTATTCACACATGAAGCAAAAGGAAGATACAGACAGACTGATTTGTCCAAAATCATAAGCAGAGACTCTTTCAGCATAACCAGAAAAAAAGGCAAATCTTTCCATGTCCCACAATGTGCTTTAACTGCAAGACTATCCTCAGATGTAGTTTGGTCCTTTCACAGATAGGATTAATCAAAAATATTACATTTGCTATATTAAATGTCTTTCACTGCAGTGGAACTTCTTTGCATATACATCTGTAGGGAGAGGCGAGTTATAAGTAATTAGTACAATTACATACAATATGTAACAAGCCTGCAATAAATTATGTATGCCAGTTTCATACTGTATCTGCTGGGACACTGTAATGTGATTCAGTAGATTAAAAAAACACTGATCACTTATAAAGGTTATCAAATTTTGAAGCTACATTAAATTACACATTGAGTCATTGTGTTTGTGGGGGTGTGCATACTCCTATAGTTTCCATGTACAAATCAAGCACATCATCTGCTAAGCCCCTATACATGCATAACCAAGAGTGCCAAACTGTGGAAGGCATCAAAGCCCGGTATAGGATTTTAACACACACTTCGGGCTTGGCCCTAAAAGCAGGATAGACATACTGTGGACATTTTCTAGGAAGAAATAACACAACTCAGGAATGCATAATACACCAAATCTGTGCTGCCTAACTGCAAACTGACATAGCAGCTCTGCGTGCAGGCATGTACATGTACCTATTTGTTCATCTCCCAAGTTCTCATCAATTTCTGCTGCAGACATACCCCAACCCCTCTAGTATATCAGGTGTTTGGACCTTGCTGAGCTGTTTGGCTGGCTCCTCATCATGGAAGTAAGACTGCAGTGATCACTTAGGAGAGAACAAGTACTTCAGACAAAAAAATAATACAAAAGATCACTGTGAGCACTCTCTCCTCGTGTTACCCACTCATGGTATTTTCTCCATCTAATGCTTCATAAGACCATGTGAAGACTTCTTACAAACCCTTCTGCTCGTGCTCCGTGGTCCTGATCTCCTTCCCAGTGCTGTTTTCCTCCAAGGCAAGGGCTGTGAAGAAAAGCCTGACAGGTTTTCTAATATGTGCCAGCTGAGACCCACTGACCTTTTTTGGTTTTTTTTAGTTAGAAACAAGAGTTTTCCTGGATAATCAGGTCTTCCAATTAAAAAAAAAAAGCCCACCTAACTCTCGGTGATACTGTATCTTTTATGCTGCTGACTGAATAAATGAATATTGATCTAGTCCACACACAGTGTCTGTACAAAAGAACGTGAAAGCTTTCACCCTGAAGAAATGTTAAAAATCCTTCATGCAGGACAAGGGTCCCATGCACATCCAGTGCACCACACACAGACATCCCTTCCATAATTGTATTAACAGATGGAACACTTTTCTTCAGATTATGTTCAGTAGCTGGTCACTCAATTTGAAAAGGCTCCAGCAGGAAGAGAAGACATACTTAGAAAAATAAGAAAAAAAAAAAAAGAGATCAGAGAGACTACTTCCATACAGAAAATTCTGGTTTTCCTAAGGAAATAAAGAATAAGGTAGAGGGATGAAAAACAATAAAGCATTATATAGTACATATTCATCACACCTTCACATACTAGGAGCAAGAAATGTAGGATCTTTTTACATAATGCATAATAACCTGTGGAACTCATGTCCACAGAGCAACACGAAACCCCAGAGACACAACAGTATGCAAAATAAGACCAAGCACTTGGGCAGGCAGCAGAAACTGCTGCAGTCACATTAAACTGTGTTTATACATTTCTAGAAAATACACAAATCCTCTAAAATACATGCAGAGGTAGTAAGAAAGAAAAGACAACTGTCAACAGAGAGGTGGTGGTTGAAGAACCTCCATCTTCAGCTCCCCTTTTATATGTAAATTGTAGCAGCATTACCAATGTATTAATCTTGATAGCAGTCTGTCTGAGAAGTACCACATCCGATGCTCCTCACGGCAAATTGCAAACTGATTTTTCCTTCGCGAACGTTACCCTTCCTACTAATACATATTGTATGTTTCTCCATATGACAAATGAGAATGTCAGGTCACCAGCAGCACACCTGTTTTGGCTCCGTGTTACTTCCAGCCTTAAAGGGAAGGCTCTCCCTGTTAATTACTAGACCAAGTGAGATCACAGAAAGATAATGACAAGTAGCACAGCAGTTAATATATTTAGCTTTTTGCTGCCCTGGGAGGGTCTGCCAACAGCAAGGGGTCTGAACTACCACTAACCTATTCTGCACTTGAATTCACCTTTGCCATGTCCCAGTCTAGAACTCTCTCCCTTTCTGTGCAAGCGCCCTGCCTGTATCTTCACAGCTTTTCCTACATCATTCCTTGCTCAGAAGAAAAACATGACCAAAAGTTACCTAATTAGTTCCTGGCCAACCAGTTCATCCTTAAGAAGGATCATAATCTCACAGTAATTACAGACTGGGATCCCACAGATGCCATGGCACCCACCCGTGTTGGTCAGGGAGGGCTGCTCTCACCGCTGACGGATCTGGTCAGCAGAGATGATGAGATAGAATTTCTATTCCTAGTGCTGCTACTAGTCACTCTATCTCCCTTTAAAAACATTTACACATGTGTAGAAATAAACAGTTCCCTCTAAGCATAATTCTCAGTATAAATTCTGAAGTCCCAATTGTAGTTCTGTCTGATGACAGAGAAAGACTCTGTAAGCTTGATTTAACAGCCAGCAGAGCTAAGCATAGAGAGAAAGAGCAACTCCATTCAAAGGGACTGATTCATCAGGGCTCTATTTAGTCATAGGTGAGTAAATTTTTTTTTAAATTTCTTTTTAGGTTTGAGGGGGTTTTTCGTTTGTGTGTGTGCGTTTTTTGGTTGGTTTGTTTTGTGGAGTTTTTTGTGGTTTGTTTTTTGTTAAGTTTTCATCTCCTCTTCATAATTTGCAGAAACTATCCGCTTCTGTTCATTGTGTGGATCAAGTCTCTATAAGCTTGGCCTAGCAGTAATCTACGCCTGCACAAAGTAGCCCAGATACTACTATGGACCATAATAAGGAAATCCTAAATAACCACATCTCTTCAGATTAATATTCCTAAGCATTCCTGAAAGGTAATTTTCACACTTTCACATTCACTTAGTGGTGAATTACCTTGCAGAGTTACTAGATGGAGCTGGAGCAGGCATAAGAGCAGCTGAAGTAACATGGATTTAGGATAATACCTTAATGGTGCACATACAGCCTGTCAAAAAATAGAATTTTTAAGCTTCAGGAAATTACTTTTCAGCAAAAATTATAATACTGACACATTTATATTACCAATTGCTGCCAGAGGAAATCACTGGAAATCAGATCCTTAAAAATTCCATCTTCATGACAGGCTCCCGAAGCATATATTTTGTGATACATCACAGTCTCTCCTCCAGGCTAGAAAGGCAGTGGGGACTGGGAGTTACCAGCCACGGGGCAGAGAGGTGGCTGTATGGCTGCCAGTCAGAGAGCACTAAGATAGGAAGCAGCGGAATAGCTGCTGCTCTAGAGGCACTGTCGTGCCATGTCTACACTGCAGTATCTACATTAAGTCTAAATATATTTAGTTTTGAAGGAATAAATTCAGATTTTCTATGAAAAACAGTTTTTGTAGCTTTTTTGACAAAAAGCCATATCGGGTCAACAGTGAATATTTTTACATTTTTCCATTGCAAAATAAGTTTCTCTGAAATCTCCAATGCCATCAGCTTAAGTTCCTAAAAGTCTTATGATGGTGCCACTGCTTTGACCCGTATTAAACAGCTGACAGGTGTGAGCATGCTGAAAGAGGCTGAGGTTCTTGTCCAGAACCGTCTCTGGATTCTGTCTTGCTCTTTGGTTCATTTGTGGGTTTGCACTTGTGCAGGTGGGAAAAGTTAATTTGGTGACAATGAAGGGCAGTTTCTTTCATAAGGTTCTGGGAGCACTATTTCTTGGAACATTAGGAATGAGTTGGACAAACAACAGAGGCATAAAATTATAATGGGTGATCCAAATGGCTCTGCTCAGCACGTTTGTTTCTCCATGCTGCTCACACTTCCCTGCTACTTCACGTTCATGCTTTCCCTACACGCCTGTACCACAGATCATCCCTGCGTCTCTCCCAAACAGCCCTTGCACTGCACACCGCACCTTTTCCTTTCAGATCACAGGCAAGGGCACAGATCTTCTATACCACTGAGGCCAGCCTTCCAGTTTCTCTCAGCAGCAAAACCATATATGTGTCTGAAAGTGGTCAGTAACTTCTGTACTTCTTTGAAAGAAGACCATACGCTACTATGCTGGCCATCATACAGAACCCAAATCTAAAGCATGATCCAGCGAGGCGGTTAGTGACCTCAATTCCATCCAAAGTCCTGGTTTTACACTAAAATCAAAATGAGTTTCCTGCTTACTTTCAGTAAAGTTATCCATGCTTCCAGAAGTGTGCAACAAGAATTAAAAGAGTTCAGCATCTCTGAGGACCTGTCTGGCGTCAGAGCTTTCAAGCTCTGTACATAAGGACTAGGTGTCCTAACTCCTGTGCTACTTGACTGGGATAACCAGTAATAAAAAAATCACAAAATTCCAAGGGAAGAGTTAATTAATGCTATTTCCTACATCATAATCTAACTAAAAATATTTGTATCTGTTCAGTAATGGACCGAACCTTCAGAGCCTTGTCCAAAGTAAAGCTAAGCCGTGGAAATGCTTGTTAACTCAGAGTGCTTCTCTTACACTTTTCTACTTTATAACTTGGTAACACACTTCCTCCTATGTTACCTTGGCTGACACATCGCCCATTAGTGTAGGAAAGCTACACAAGGTCCTGTGAGTTAGTTCTTCAACAATGAAGGACAGAAAGGGGGAAAAGCCCCCAAATCCTCTTAAAATAAAGGCAATTTGAAGAGTTCAGAAAGCTTTATTGAAAATTTAAGCTGGTACAGGGCACTGGACATTACATTTCTGCTCTTGCAAAAAGCTGAGGAGGACTACTAAAATTTAAGCACAAACATATTGCACGCTTCATCCAATATTAAACATGTTTTTGCACATAATCACAAATTCTGACTAATAATCTCACTGAGAGACAGGAAATATTATTTCTGAAGCCCAGAAAGGGAAAATCTTTTCCCTGCAGTAATCCCAGAGGCCTGTGGCAGAGCCTGAAACATTTCCTATCTCTACCAAAGCACTGCCTGAGACACACCTTTATTTTAATTCCCAGCAAATGGTTGGGATTTTGGTTTGCTAATTAATGCTGTAGCATTTACTCTTGTAATGCTGGAATTGGTGCAAGTTAAGGCTACAGAGTTCAACAAGACACACGCAGCACATTGGCCCTTCTTCAGAAATCTGCAGAAGTATTTACTGTGCCAGTATCTACTCAGTCCAATAGACTGGGCGTGACAAGCATCCTCAGCAAGAGCACAAACAGTATCTTCTACCAGTACAAAAGGTTTCCATCAGGAAACCAGAAAAGAAACTCACAGGTAGATTTTAAAATCTATGGAATAAAGTGACCTGCCTTCACTGGAGTTTAGTGCATACAGCTCCACATCAGGAGAAACGGCAGATGTGAAGTGTAATTATATTTCTTTTTTCCATCCAAACTCTGTTCATGTTTTACAAACTAGGACTGACATTTGAACAAAGAGACTGGAAAAAAAAAGCCGACAGGAGCTATGCAAATAATGAGCAGATCTATTTTATCACCCCTGCTTGTTTGAAAACCCAGTCTACACCTAGCTGGAAAATACAGGCACTGCCAGACTGTGAAGCAGACTTGAATTAAAAGTGAGAGCAATAGCTAAAATACTCTGCACAGCCAGTTTATTTATGTTTATTTACAGCTTACATGGGGTTTTTTTTGCAAAAGATATACCTGCCAATGGAAACAAATGACAATACTCAATAGCCTGTGCTATTCTGCATCCAAAGGCCTCCTGGCATTTTACAAAAGAAAGCAGTATTTTCTTTCTTTTTACAAAGGAGGAAACCTAAAGTATAACAATTTGTCTCAGACTAGCAGCAGCAGAGTTTAGTTCTGCTGCTCTAGCCCTTGCCCCTGCCCCTCTCTCTCTCCCTTCTCCAAGTATAAACAAAACAAACTCTTTCTTCAAGGCTTCAGCGGGACGAAGCAAGCAATAAAAACAATTCAACCTAAAGATGGCAGAACACAGGATCTAGAAAGTCAAATAGATTAGTGAGCAACCTAGCCACAAAACCCCAAAGAGGTTTGTGGCAAAACATGCGCAATAAAAGCAAAACATTATGCTGCCTGTTAAACTTAATACATCACATTCAGGATTCTTAGGCAGGTGAAATAACCACAGGAGTTACCAATGTAGGATTCACATTTACATTAAATAGCTATTTAACATTTCTCAGGAAATTATGAAAGAGTCTTTGTATCAATAAGAATCATTCCATCGAGAAACCTATATCATCAGGGCCTGCTTAAAATTTTAACAGATCACTGAAGATGCTATCCACAGCTTTTGACCAGGATGGAAAAAAATATATTGTAACTGGAACAAATGTGCATCTGCTGTGTGTAGAGAGCACCACCATGATCGCTCAGGCTTCCCTGTTTCCTTGCTCTCTCCTTGCCCAATTTGGACCTAATTAGAAAGTTGGACAGTGGCCAAAACAGTTCCCATGCACTGAGCTGCTATTACCATACAATAGTTTCTGTTCAGCGCTTGTATAGGTTGGCTTTAGAATGCTGCAAATCATGAGATCACTACTTTCCTCTATAAGCCCAAGCAGCAGTTCAGGGAAGCAAAGGAATTACCAGCTACCCAGGACTACAGTTGCCCAGTCCCTCACATTATAAGAACCTGTTCTCAGTAATTTCTCAGTTTGCCAAGCTATGCAAACATATCTTGGCAGGTTCTACACAGTTTTCTGTGAGGAAGCTCCAGCTCTAGGTCTTTGACACTTTGGAATAAGAACTTAGCAGATGCACAGCATGGGTACCCAGGATACATCTTGTAGGCCAAGTTCCTGTACTACAAAATAAAAAAACCAAACAACCCTTCTTGGTGATATTATAAAGATAACACTATTAGAGCTCAGTAGCTGTGCTCCAGGATGGATCTCTCACAACCTTGCCCCTGGCAAAATTATCTATTAAATACATATATAGAATCATAGAATAGTTTGGGTTACAAGGGACCTTTAAAGGTCACTTAAGTCCATCCCCCATACAATGAGCAGGGACATCCTCAACTAGATCAGGTTGCTCAGAGCCCTCTCCAGCCTGGCCTTGAATGTCTCCCGGAATGGGGCATCTACCACCTCTCTGGGCAACCTGTGCCAGCGGTTCACTACCCACATTGCAAGAAGTTTTTCCCCACGTCTGGCCTGAATCTCCCCTCCTTTAGTTTAAAACCGTCACCCTTTTTCCTGTTACAACAGGCCCTACTAAAAAGTCTGTATCCATCTTTCTTATAAGCCCCCTTTAAACGTTGAGAGGTTGCATCTTCTTATACCAGAGAGAAAAATTAAGATACAGTTTCATACAGACTGTTGCCAAAGTGAAGCTGCTGCCTGTTTTTTCCAAAGCACCCTGCCTTCAGTGCAGGGCGAGTCTGGAGGCGGCAGAAGAATAAGCATCCGTGACACAAAGCCCTGAAGCCCTGGCAAATGGAAAAAGGACAGGACTAAGAAGGTCTGTGATCCTGCCAGGCTGCAAGTCAGTGTGTCCCTCACCCTGATGCCTCAGAGTCCTTAAGTAGCTAAAAACACCCCAGGAATCCTCTTCAGAGGTGTAATATCCTTATCACAGGCCCCGCTTACAATTTTTAAAGCAGACACGTCAATACAGTCAACTGCCAAAATTCACCATCACCATCCTGCGTCTTCAAACCCTGGGCTCCTAGGCGTCCAAAAATTCAGTAGCCCCATCTCTGCTTAAGCCCACTTCTTTAGTCCCTCATTTCAAAGGGGGAGGTCTGTGTTACTAGATTGGAGAGCATAGCTTAATTATGTCTGTACAAGGCTGGAAACATATTGGTATTTACACTGCCATGAAAAACACAAGATATTGGAGTGCTTCAATGAAGAGGTAGCCTTAATAGGTTTCAAAACTGAACCAAATTAGAGGAAAAGAAAACCGCTTCATTAAAATCACTTAGCTGTCAGTGCTTGCCCCAGAATTCTTCTCTTTCTTATTATTATTAAATTATTATTAATAATACAATTCTTATTAAGAGAGCAACTGCCATTCACTTGGTTTAAAAAAAACAGAAGAAAGCAGGGAGTATTTCAAATGCTGCTGCAACAGTAAATACCACCTCTGGCACATTTGTCCTGGAAGAACAGAGCACGATTTGGAATACCTAATTGAAATGTGCTACAGGAGATAAGGCTGGCTGCAGAGACTGACATTTAAAAGCAGGAGACACCAAACAAGACATGAAATATCACTGTTGCTGTCTCAAAGCAGAAAGCCACTTTCACAGAACTAAAGCTTTCTCCTCCTCATGCCTTCCCCAGCTCCAATAGACACAGCAAACAATTAACCCCTTCCCTCATTGTCACCAGTAAAAGCCACCCCCACAAAAATATTCAGGTTGGTACATTTTCATGTAGTTGCTCTTTCCTGCAAATCAGGCAGCCCTGCACAAAACATCTTGTTTTCCCTCTCCCCATTCCCTCTGTGCAAAAACTTATTTCTTCCCTGCACGTCAACATGTCAAATTCCAGCATGCAAGATGCTGGAGGCCAGGCTCTCCTCCTGCCTAACCCTGCCTGTGTACCCTGATCTGCTTTTGCTTACTGGCCTCTGAAAAGAAGAATTGGGATACTCCTTCTCAACAGGAAGAAAATCTAGGGACCGTGCTGGAATACAAAACTTGAGAAAGAGCCCTTGGCACATCAGTAAAATTATCAATGGTGAAGTGTTTGGCTGCCCAAGCTTTTGCTGCCTTAAGTAGAAGGAGCACCGGTGCCTTCGAGCCACCTGAGCTGCCATAATGGGCAAGCAGCAGGGAAGTAAATCTAGTGAATTCCATAAATGCACAGGTTACCCCAAACACATTTCAAGCAAGGATTTAATTAGAAAGTTACCATTCATTAAAAGAGCATCAGTTGGTTATTTCAACTACATGTGTTTTTTTCTGTGCCAGGACAGTAGGGCAAAGATTTGGATGCATATTAGAGCCAAGCATCTTGTGCTGCTCAGTGAAAATCCTAGTGTTTTTGAAGGAATAGCCTTGGTTGAAAAGCTGCTTTTTAAAAAGCCATCAGAAATCATCCTGAGTGGAGTTTGAGTCATTAGACTGTCCATGTCAGCAGACTCATCACCAGTCTTCAATAAAAAGAGAAATCCTAGCTTAAGAGAAATGAGATATTTTTAGATGTAAGATTTAGATTTTTGGTTTCAGGTTATCAACCAACACTTTCTTTCATACAGCTGCAGTTGGTTTCTCCTTGTTTCCCTGAAATAGGATTGTCCAAAGAAGGAGGTTCCTTTCAGTCAAAGATACAGAGTGTAGAAAGGGCCACTGGTTAACCAGAGACACAGAAGATCTGTTTTCCTGAAGCTATTCTAGTTGCTCCCAAGCAGGCAAACTGGCACTGCGCAGCAAGTACTGCCAAGAGAGAAGGTTCTGCTCTACCTTATAATTAGGAACATTAAACAGCTGTGCCTTTACATTAAGTCAGCTTCTGGTATATATATTCCAACCCTTGATGGCTTTCAGTTGCAGGACCAAAAAGAACAGCTCTGTGAATGTTTGTGGGTCTAATAAACAGGTTTCTCTATATAGGCACTGAGAGCACAGGGGATAGAGCACATGACTGGAGCCAACGGGAAATACAGCAATACAAATAGAGCATAAAAACAATAAAAAACTTCATAAACATGCAATCATCAAATGGTGATATTTCAGATCCTACCTCATTGCTGTACCTTGAGAGGAATGTTGGGGGGAAGCAAGAAAAGCAGCTGAAAACATACACAAAGCTAACAGACATAACAGGAGACCCCTGCCCCTACAAGCTAGCTGTGTTCCTCAATCAGTATTTACTCTATGTTTTTTAAGTAATGAATAAGAAACTTCTATATGCCTCATTTCACAGTTAGGACTTGAGGGTTTTGCTGGAGTACACATGGCTTTTGCTTTCCAAAGTCTCAGAAGAGCATCCACAGATCTGTTCTGAAGAAGAGGGGCTTCAGCTGCTCTGCAGGCTGAGTACATCGGCAATGCAGCAAGTAGAATGTCTGCTGCACCAGCTGGAAGGACAGGACTATCGATGCTGCTGCCTAAGCTCAACTTCAAGAGATCTGTCAGATCACAGATCCATCTAGCCTTGCATACCAGCCACCACAGCGATCCATAAATGGATGTCTAAGGGACGGAGAGAACAGTGCAAACAAATTACAGTGCTATCCTCCCTCTGTTTTCAAGTTGGGCTTGCTGTTCACGGTGTCATTCCTTTGCATTTTGTAGCACATGATGCATTTCTCTTCTATTGAAACCCTATGCCAAATTCTGGATGAGTTCTGACCATAAAACCCAATACACAGAACTAGTGAATTCTGTGGTCCCTGAAATGGCACTTCAAGGTAGAAAGCTTGATAAACAACATGACTCAGACAAGAAACAATCAGAAGGCTCATCAATACTTGAATCACAACATTTCGAAGATACATTACTTTTCGGATTACCTCAGCTCATTTGTCTTGTCTGGCCCACCTACAGGAGCGGCAGTACTAGAAAGTTTGCTAGCCATCTCTCAAGACAGCCAAGTGTAGTTACAGAACTGGAAGACAAGGTAAGGATGAGACTGGAATTCAGATTCATTGGCAGAGAGCCCTAAACTGACCCCAGAGTAGCAGCAATAATACATCAGGAACAAGATATCATGGCATAGCAGGGTATGCAGAAGCCCAGAAAGTGGTGAGAGAAGTGGGGAAGTAGCATATGAGCATATGCTTGAGCATGACAGCCTGTCTATGCTTCCCCCAATCTACAGTTAATATTACAAGCTCTTCGTTTCTGCAAGTGCTGAGCTCATCCAATTCGGCTTTGAAAAGCCTCTAGTTAAACAGGGAGATATTGATGGAATTGGTGCTGGGGCTTTACTCAGGCACAGGTTCATGTCCTCACCATCCCAGTCTGTGTTCTTGGGCATCCTATGAACACAGATTTAAGTAAAATCACACCTTATTTTCTTCAATCTTTTCTATTCATCTCTTTCCTGTGTTCTTCTATTTTAAATAAATAAAAAAGCCCCCTTGCTAGTCACATTCCCAGAAATCACTGTTCTTTTAGGAACAGCTTTGAAAGTGCCCAAAAGCCAGATGCTTCTACAGGAGCATGGAGACAACCACATGTTTTAGGTACGAGTTTGAAGTAAAGGTTACTTTCTGCAGCCACTGCTTGATTCTGCATTCCCTACAATTACTTCAAATTAGGGTGATCGTAGCAGCTATTTCAGGCTCATGCTGCAGGGAGACTAGTGAGAGAAATACCTCTTAGTTTTAATCTCTCTGCTAATTGTGCAGCTAAATTGGGAAAGGGTGTGGTGAGTGAACATGCAAACATGTGCACTGTGCAGTGTAAACTTGTCCACCTTTTTTTCAGTAGCTTCCAGTTCAATCTTCCCCTTTTTTTGGAGCAGTTGATGGATGCTGGCAGGAAAGAAAGGCAAAGAGAGGAAAAAAAAAAAAGAGAGCATTAATCACAGCTTTTTTTTTTCCCCCTCTTAACTAACTGAAGTCCTCCCCAGTGAGCCCATCCTAGATTGATGTGGCTCTAGGAATAGACAGGACAATTCAGGTGAACTAGCCAGTGAATAAAGCAGCCCTCCTGGAAAGAGAGCTTCCTCTCTCCTCCAGACTTGCATCCCATTGAAGAAGTGAGTAAATCCCTATACATCAAGACAGCCTAAAACAATAGGGGATTGGCTTCAATTACACATGAATTCTTCCTGTTTCTGTGCATCTGTGCTCCTCCACTCCCTCACCATCCTTACAGAGACTTCTCTTTCAGTACGTTTGACTAATATCAGCCCTTTCATTGCTTTCACTTCATGGGATGTTGGAGATTCTCCCAGCTGTGCAGAGCCATTTTAGGACTATGCAAAGCACACCCTAGCAAATTAACTTTAAATGCATTCAGTGAATCTCTATGGGAGATCAATAATAGAAGCAGTACAACTCAGGAAGGACGGGAACTAGGGAACTACCAGGCGCTCACTATCTAAAGAGCATGGAAGTCCCATAATAGCAGACAGAAGGAACCAGGGGAAGCCACAGGGAAACACTAGAAAAAATCACAGAGTTGATGGTGGTTGTTTTTTGTTTGTTTTTGTTGTGTTTTTGTTTTGTTTTTTAATAATATGGGGTAAGAATCAAAGTAAGCATTTTTCTGAGTGAATCAACCTCACAATTAAAATGTACAGATTATCCAACTCTTGCAGCCAGTAATTCAAAAGCAACTAGTAAGCAGAGGTCAACACCACCACAAGTGTGTACCACATCATTGTTATTTGAGAGAATAAGAGGCAAGATTGGCTCTCTATTCTCTCCTATTGAAAGGCTAAGAAGCATCTAGAAAGAATCAGACCTGAAACAGCCATGGCATTAAGTCTCTTCTGGTATGAGATGACCTTTCAGAAAAACACACTGGAAACACTGATACTCACTGAACACAAATGCAATTACATGGTGCTGCCAGTCAGAATAAATACACAACCACGCTGTATTGTGGCCAGTGCAATAGGTGAAGCAGAACAGACCCAGCCCAGGAGGCCTGGCCTTAACCTCCCCCAGCAGCCTCAGAGCTCCTACTGTCATCCAGGCTTTTACTAAGTCATTTAGAGTGGAAGAAAAGTTTTCTGATATTCTAGGGATGTTCCTGCCCTCACTTCTTTGTGAAGTGTGTAGCCAAACAGGGTCTTCCTTCTGCCTTTGACTTCTAATGAGCCCTCCCTCCTCACCATCACCTTTTTTACCTGCATTTTCACCTCAGCAGTGCCTGTCCATGAGCCAAAAGATCACTGAAGTTAGTGAAAAACTGAGAGCAGTTTAACAAATTCAGAGATTCTTTAAAATAAGACAGATTCGTGCAATAGAGCATACCACTGTCCCAACCAAAGTCAAGTAGTTTGTACAACCGTGGCCTGCCTTTAAAGCCCAGGACTGGGTGCTAGGAAACAAACCTATTCCCGGCTTAGCTTAAGACACCTATGATGACAGACAAGCCATTAAACCTGTCCCTATTTACTTCTCCTGCCTAAATAATACTATAAAAACAAAAAAAGTGATCAGCTATGACTTTGTGACTCACCTGTATCTAGAGGACAGCTAGAGGTTCACGGGAACAGTGGGCACAGAAGGCCAGTCTTGGCCATATTGCTGGTGACAGTGCAGTAGTTCACAGAGCAGTGAGCTCGTGGTCAGAAAGCCCCTCCTTAAATCATTGAAGTCTTTACAGTGCTGCAAACAGCCATGAATGGAGGACAACTAATAACTCTACTGGGTGCCTTTGTAGGGTTTCCAATCACATTTCATACTCATAGATCTCTCTTGGGTCTATGAGGGCCTAGTGAACATTGTCAAAGTGAACTGTACTAGGTGAGCTACCAGCAGTGCAGCTGGACAAACCAGAACAAATGGCTTCCAGTAATGAGCATCCTGGTCATCATGGGACAAGGTCTCCAGTGAAAGTTAAGAAGTTCAGAGAAATCCTGAGGTGAAAGTTGAAGTCTGTCCCTAGGTAATATCATACAACAAAAGCCAGAACTGCCACAAAATGACAAGCTTCTTTGGAGCCCCTTCTGGAAGGTGAAAAGCTTGTGCAGCAGTGTGAACATGCATGTCATCACTTCCCTCTGGGAAGGTAGCACTGCATTTTGTCGCTTTATTTCAGGTTTTGCTGACTTGACCACGCAGAATAATAGAACAGATGGAAGGTCTGATTTTCTTGGACAAGAGTAGTACGTGCAAGTGAACAGTGGAGGCAGAGCAGCGTGGCAGTGGAAATAACTCATGGGATGCTGTTTGAAGGAGGACTCCGGGTTGAATGGAAGAGTTACCAGAATCCTTGTTACAGGGGGAGAGCAGAGCATATAATGTAGACAGGAAGGTATTGAAGCACAACAGAAGGAATGGGGCAACCAAAAAAAAAAAAAAAAAAAAATATATATATCTTTCAGAGTCAAGCACCTATGGTCTGCTTAACAGAAAGAACACTTTCACATCCATTCAAGCAGCTACGGCGCTCTCAGGGCTGGGCACAAGTTCACCGGGGAGAGCTGTGGCCAGGTCTGGGAGCCCAGGCCAGCACCCAGAGTGGGCTCAGCGAGAAGGTGAGAAAGGATTTTTCAAGTCTCTCCTCTATAATTAACATTATGCAATCTTCTCAGGAAAAAAAAAAAAAAAAAGTAGCTCAATCTTATACTTTTTCATAATGTTGGGAGTAAGAATAGTGAATAAAACCTCAGCCTTTCCAATAAGCAGTACACCCAGATAGTACAATAGAATTAGGTAAAAAGTATTTGCAGTTCTAGTCAGAAAGACCAGAGCACCTGCTAGTTAAATCTATGCAATTATTATATTTGTATTTTATAGAGAGGATAGTATAAATTAACACTAGGGAGGAACAGGCACAGTCCAAACATTTTTTAAAGACTAGGTATCCAAGGTTAAAAGCATAAACAATTTTCAAAGGTCATCATTAAGAAAAGCTCCAGATGCTCCTCAATTCTGAAAATGAAGCTACAGTCATAGCTACCAGCTTATACAATAGCAATGCCAAAAAAATCCTGCTGACCTCCTCTAACTCACTTCTACTTCCTTTCCCAATATTAACAAGTGGAATATCTACAGGAAATTCATCTTCAAAGAAGCTTAGATAGCACATAGGGCTCATTTAGCCTATGTAGTAGTGGAAAATAAGTTACTTTTCAATTAAATGATAAGACAGACATTTCAAGGAATCAAGTCTCTTTTCCCTAAATTATAGCCTTAATTCAGTCATTACACATAATTATTAAATTTGTTCAAAATGATTAGATAGGCTTTACTTATAAAAGAGAAATAATGGAGCTGCCAGCATTTGCATGTATCACTATTCAAAACAGAGACCAAGAGTTCTCCTCGGTGTGCAAGCCTATTTGTGGGTGCATGTGCAAATGTACCCATTTCAAATGGTTACACTTTTCAACACACTGAATGGCTGATGGAAAAGCTAAGTGCATCTAAGAGTTTTCTATGGGTACTATACACAAGGACTGTCTTGGGCGATTGAGTATACATATTTAAGTAAAAACAAACAAGCAAACAAAAAAAACCACACCACAAAACACACCACCACACAAAAACCAAACAGAATTTTGAGCAACAATGACTGAGTAATTTTCAATAGGCAAAATCAGCAATGCTGCAGGCAATGCAATAGCACTGCAAAATGCTCTGAACAGAACAGACTGCAGGGAAGTTTCCAGAACTGATCAAAACTGTTTCCATTGAAAACATCTTTCATTATGAATTTGGCCGTTAGGACATATGCAGTAACATATATATTCCCCTTACTGAAAACTATTTGCTTTACTAGTGGTAATGACTGTCACATATGAAAAGTGTAATCTTAAGCACACGGCAAATTTTATTTCCTAATTACCAGGAAAAATAAATCTATTTTAAAATTCATTTTTTCCTCCTCTACCAGAGCCACTCAACTGTGATATACTTCAGTGTGAAATATGATGTAATCCAACATGTCTTTTATCAAAGAAATAAAAAGAACAGCTGAAGAAGGATGCTTGCTGTGCGAAACAGTAAGCTTTATTTGTCTTACAAAACTAACACTTACATATTCACTAGTGTACTTATCGTACTATCATAAGCATTTATACCTAGATAGAGAGCTGCTCCTAGATCCTCCTAAGGATCTCAAAGCAAACACAAATGTGACATAACCCTCCTGTTAAGCAATGGCTATTCCTGTTTTTGGAGAGATACAGGAAGGTTAAAGTGACAGAAGCTGCATGACAGGTTGGTGTCTGAGTCAGGGACAGACAGCGCAGGAAGACTGACAGCCACGGGGGCTGGAAACAGAGCTGCCCAGTGGCCAGGGACAGCACTGGCCTGCCCTTTTGATTCCCCAACACCAACGTGCACTGAATTAAGCATGTTATTCACCCACTGCAAAAAATGGAGAGGTGACTGAAAACTCAGAATGATAATCCTGATTTATTCAGCAAGGTCACTTAACTGGAAGAGGTAACACATCAAGGGTTCAGCACAATTAATTGACACATTAAATGACAAACCACTGCCTCTGGCTTGCTTGCTGCCAGATGCTGACAGTTCTCACAGACTCCTCTGTTGCCCACTCGCCATCAACACAACATCCTGCTGTAGCTCACAGGCTGTCCTGGGGAGACAAGCACTTTGTAGGAGGATTCACTAGAGAACCCACTTGTGTAACTTCACTATTTCAGCCTGTCTGTCACCAACTATCACATCTAGGCCAGGACTTGGGCAGAAGGAAAGCAGTAAGCCTTATTTAGAGCTCTGGGAAGGCAAAATGGAGGCTCTACAGCAGCCAGGGAACCAAGGGAGAATATTAAACACTCAATGCCTAATGGAGCATCTTTTCTAATTAGCCTGACTGCCTTATTTGCTCTATTCAGACAGAACAAAGAGCTGAAATGTTACAAAGCATCTGCAGCACTAAGCCCAACAGGCACCCTCCCCCTCCTGCCAAGCTTGGCCATAGCTCTGCAATACTCATGCAGAAAGCAAAGGGGGGCAGTATGGGGTACAAGCACCTCTCCACTAGCCCTCCACCATAGGCGTGTGGTGCTGGTAACATCCCCCACCACAGGCCAGTTTCCAGCTCAACCACTCCAACCACAACAGCTTTCTGTGGCTGTCATCCCTTTTAAATAAGGCTTTCAATTAAAAATAAAGTTTCCTTCTTTTTAATCAAGAACTAGTAAAGAATATCTCACCAGATAAACCACCTGTAACTATTTTAAGACACGCAAACCTCATTTTCATATCAAAATGGGAACAAAAGTGTTAAATGCACTGGGGTGGTTTGACTCAACTCAAGAATAAGTCAGTAAAAATCCACAGCTCATGATACATAGACAGCCAAAGGCTGGAGTGATCTCATAGGCCCTTTGAGACTTTAAATTAATAATTTTATAAAATACTTTTCTCTGAGACTTCACCTCTCCAACCTATATCCACACTCCTCGACCAATTTAGTCAACATATGCCTGTGTCCAAATCAGACCACAGAAACTACTGGTATAAGACATATGCATGAACTGCACTCCCTGCTCTGCCCATCGCTGTGCATGTTCATCCCAGGCCCAGTCAGCTGACTGGAATGTAAGCACTGGGACTCACCGGCACCCAGTATAAACTGAAATGGGGTTTTCTGCAGAGCAACCCTAAGAACTTTCTTGCAAACAGGGCATGAAAGCGTAATGAGTTCAGAGCAAGCACTGTTTAATTAGGGCAACATGAGCCATTGCAGCTTATTCAACACCCTGATCACCCCAGCAGTCGCCCACAGACAAGTGAGGCTTGCAGCAGACAGTGCTTGCACCTGCAGATGTTTTGCAATAAGAAAGGAAGAACAGAAGAAAGTGCATATAGCAAAAAGGCCCAAGTGTGAAAGGAAGGAGAGAGTCCTTTGGAATTCCAAACTGAATTTGAGAAGGTAGTGGCAATTTTCAAATCAGAGCAGCCTGTTGCCTCCTTAAACATATCCTAGAAAACATTTGATACCAAATGCCATGAACTTCACCAGTGAGGAAAAACTAGCACTGGCATCAATGATCAATCCCTTAAAGGATGTGTCCCCCATTTTCGGTTCACCTCAGATCCAGAGAAACCCCTTTAAGAGAAGCCTACTGGTAAGCTCAGCAAAACATACACCCAGGGTAAGCCAAGGTATGACTCCAACCTGCTTCTCCATTACCCGAGTTGCCACAGGTCCCTCAGCATGCTGGCATGTGCTGAATTTCCCTCTGCTCCCAGTCTCCCACCTTCTCCACACTTATTTGGAAACCCTCTTTGTCTTGAGCTTGCTTGAATTAAACATTCTCAACTCCTGCTGGGAAAAGAAGGTAGGAGGGTCAATGAATGTCTAGTTTAGGAAAGCTGGCATTGATTTAGACAAGGTCAGGTGTCTGTGTAAGGCAAAGCCGTTCATTTACATCCCGCATACTGCTTGTTACTCATCTTAACAGCATCCCAAATTACTGTCTGCACTGAAACAGCCTCAAGATATCTACAGCGTATCAACCCTTTGTCTTAGGGGTTGCCATGTGCTTTCTCTTGCTGTGGTATATTAAGAATTTAAGATTTTCCACTGAACCTTTCAAGGCTTTTGTTCAGTCATCTTTAAAACCAGCTGTTGCGTAAGGGTTGCCATGGTTTACTTGCAACTAAAGCACTTTCCTCTCCTTTAGAGTTTCCCTCTTTAAAAAAAAATTAGAATAAATATCTAACATAAAACAACCCTGGAAAGGCAAACATTTTGACAGATAGAGTTTCAGTGAGTACTGTTGATGCCTTCACAAAGACTTACTCTTTCAAAACCGTGGCAAGGTGTCTTCTGATGAAGATACTTCAAGCTCACCAGATACCAATGCCTCCATTTTCTAGGCTTTCAGTAACAGTTAATGGTTTTCTCAGAGGAATAAGCTGAGGACTGAGTTGACTTAGTATTTTTTTAATAGCTATTCTAGGCTCTTCCTTACCTTCTCTCAATGCAAGAGAGTGATCACATACAGCAGAATGTTGTCCTGGTTTTGATTAAAACAAGACCAATTTTCTTTTAGTTAATTTTCCTTTCAGTTAAGTTAAGTAACGACACTTTTCTGAAGTTGGCTGCGTGTTTTTCAGACAGTGTTCACTCTGGAGCTGATAATGGTAGGAATGGTATGCAGAAAAGGCCCAGGTTTATCCCAAGTGCTATGGCAGCCAAGGCTGTTGATAAATTTTGTACATCCCATAAGTGAGTTGGGCATACTCACAGGGAGGAGCAGACAGAGCAGATGACCCAAATTGACCAACTAGGTATTCCATGTCATCCACTCATATACTGTGTAAAACTGGGAGACCACAAGGATCTCACTCTCTTCATCCATGGCTGGCATTTGAAGAGGACCCTGCCTGTTCTGCCTGCGATCCTGATCCTGGTTCCAGTCTGTGCATCCCTGAATCCAGTTCCTATCTACTGTGAAGTCCAGTCAAGGACTTCCAGTGTTTGTCCCACAGCCACTGGCATGATACCAATCCCCTCCAGAGGCCACCACTGCACACGTGGGGAAATCCAATATCGGTTTTGTATATTTTGTAATATTTTCTCTCATTATTAGTAATAGGTAAAGAATTTTTAACTTTCCAACTTGTAAGTCTCTCTCCCTTTTCCTCCCACTGCCTTCCCTTAGTGGGGAGGGCAAGGGGTTAACAGAGTGTCTGCCACAGTTTGTCACCCTGTAATAAATGCTGACAAACATATATTAAAAAAAAAAAAAAAAAATCTGTAATAGTTCTGAATCCTCTGGTATTTACATCAATTCATCCCCTCAGCAGTAAGGCAGCCTTTGTTTCCCACTAACCTGACGTGCAGTCCCCCTCCATTCATACTGGGGATGTCTCTTCATTGTTTGAAGAGAACACCTACTAAAAGCAATTTATTTTTCACTGCCTTCTGTTTGGTTAGTCATGGTCCCGTTAGGTTTGTTACAAGAAATACCTCAAGCTGCTTCCCAAATTCAAACACTAACAAGGCTGTCAAAAGTGTGCATTGAGAAACCCATCAATACGTTAGTTACAGCAATGAGTCTCAGCAGCTTCTGCAAGAACCAAATCACATAGCAGGTCATCAAAACTAGTTCAGACTTCTTATAGGCCTCGCTATGTTATCACTAGCTGTAGAGCTATAAATCAGTTTGAGCAATCTCTATATTTTCAAAGCTATAAGAAAGATAACTGAGGGCAGCTGAGTTCACAAGGCAGAAACAAATAGTCTGTGTTTAGCTCATCGACATTCCCTGCAGTGTCTTATTCCAAAGACCAGTTATTACAGCTGAACCCTCCCTCTTCACTACCCAATGCCTTCTGCATAGTCAGTCTCCAAGCTTCCACCACTGCCACCTGCACAAACACACATACACCGAGCATCTCTGCAATGTAAGAGTTAATTCCCTTGCATCAGCCAGAGACCAAAGACACCCTCACGCTGCTTTCTGGAAATCTGGGGTCACCCTGGGACTAGTGCTTCAGCTCCCATGTCTGGCTTCCACACAACAGCCTCTGTTCGTGGGTGTCTCCTGCTACTGACACAGTTATACCACATGCCAGCGGCAACCAAGACACAATATACCATTACGTTCATGTTTTGTCTCCCATTTTTGCCACTTGTGAAAAGTCCTTTAGACAGCAACACTGCACAGGGCAGAAAAGCCAGGTAATATGACAAACATTCCTCCCCTTACAACAGTGGCCTTCCCTCAGCAAAAAGCCAGAGGTTTTTAGAAGTCCAAGTGGCAAAGGAGCAGGGAAGAGATTCTCCTGATATTGAGCTCCCCATGCCCCACTGTGCTGACGGAGGAGGTCAATATGTGTCCTCTTTCATCCAACGCTCTTGGCTGGAGGCTGGGAGAGGGATAGGCACAAAAGTATACTAGAAAGTATACTGTAGCTCACCTGGGTTATATACTTTTCCAGAGACTTCCTCTTTTGGATGATATTGGAGATCATATACTTGCTCTGACCCAGTGTGGCCACTCTTATGTTTGTCTTATGATTGACAGTTGCCATCAACTACTCTTCTCTTTTAGGAAAGCCTGATACAATTCTTCACCTAAAGAAGCAAGCTCAAATGAGAGCACTGCAACTCTCCATGTTCCAACCTGGGCCATTGAAATGACTGAAACTGCATGAGCTACAGATTCATCCTGGCTTTTATAGTAAAGTGCAACAGGAACTTTCAAACGCCCCCTCTGCAAGAGCCAGAGGCTGAAAACAGATTACTTCAGTATTGCAGGAAAATCCAGCAAATGTTTGGGAACACTATGAGCATCTTCAGGCTCAGTGTGGGGCACTGTATCATTTGTTGTGGTGAAAGAAACACAATGCTCCTGTAAGCAGGCAGGCGGTGCTTCCTCATTCCATTAGCCTCAAAGCAGCAGAGATCTTTGCTCTCCAGCTCTCTGCTTCCTATCTCCATTAAGCTGGGCAGCCTTGTCTGAGCCATTCTCATTAAGCTGTGCAAATACTCAGTCTGGCCAACCACTGCTTTCATGGCTGTACCAGCTGGTCACAAAAAATTACCATAAAAAAGCAAACCAGAAGAAAAACTGTCCTGTCTGTGCAGGAAATTGAGCTTATGAATAACATGCAAATGCATGAAATAACACTCATCTAAGTTTCTCATGCCAAGCATATCTACCTACGTGTGCTGATAAACACATCCTTCCACAAACAGTTGCACACTTGCACAGCCTTATCATGAAATCACCCATTTGCACATTGACAGGTTTACTTCACATTTGCATAAAATGTCACTTGCACATAGTATCACAAACCTCAGCTCAAATTTATACAAGCAGTCATGTAGACATGCCCTCAAACACTAATTCTGCCATTTACCTTCTCTTTCCCTCAACCAAAGAGGCACAGGTACAATTACTGGCACATGCAATTCCCATATGTATTCCGGAAGATCCTTTTGAGCTACAGTCACTGAGTAAGTTTCAGCCACTCTGTGTATGCCCTGAAATGAACTAAAAGACAATGCCAAACTCTGAGAAAGTAATGAGCGTAGCTGTTAAAAAGATATTCAAATACATGTATTCTCTTATAATCATAGTCACTCCAAGTTAAATCAGAAAATACAGGAATTTGTAGAAGAACAAAAGCTGAGTAGGAACCTTGTTAAAACAGTGATGACAGACTGGCTTGCAGGAGGGCTCTTGGGTTGGAAGGAATCAGTAAGAATGTTGTTCAGGATTCAGCTTTAGAGCACATCTCACATAATACATTAATCTGACTAGGCACAGGAGCGGAATATGCTAAACAAGTTTACTGACATTCAGGTAGGAGGTACTGTTAGTACAGAGGAGGACTAGACTATCATCTTCAGGACTGGAGTAACAGAAAGGGGAGGCACTGTAATACTGTCCTACTTTTTGACAACAAAATACCATAGTCACATCAGTTCTAGATACCCTGTCAGCAGCAACATCTGCTCTCCAAACAAGCCTGGCCGGTTGCATATCCTCTGCAGCTACCATTCCCTAGACACTAAGGTCCTCCTTGGCTATCAGCGAGGATGCCTATCACCGAAGGAACTCCAGGCCTTCCAGGATGCTAAAAATAGCTGTTTCTGTGGCAATTTCACCTCAAAATCTTTAGCTTCATAAGTGCTTCAAGAGCTGAAAACATAACAATGCTGAAAAAGAAGAAATAAGGGCCACACAAGTTTTGCTTTACAGTTTCCAAATAGGCCCTATGACTGTAGTGCAGTGAAGCTGGGTGCCTATTCTTCCCCTTGTTTTATAAAGCCACAGCCTCTGATAGCAGACACTGTAATCAAAAGCTTAAGATCGCCTTAAAAAAAGAAGTTTTATTTCTTTTGTCCCTAAAGCAAGATTTGTGGGTTTTGGTTGGTTGTTTGTTTTTGTTTTTGTTTTCTGTGAGCTCCTTGTTGGTGCCCAATCTCAGAAAAAAAGAAAAAAAAGTGCTCTCAGTGCTCCTCTGACATGGTGGCCATCACTCCCCCTGTAACCAAGAGTACAGTACCCTGTCCACCACCTCCAAACCACTGCAGGAATGCAGGTGCCAAAAAGCCGCATTACATTATTATATTAAGGACAGAAAAGCCCAGGATAATTTCCCAGTTATGCTGCTTTGTCCCCAAATCCTGACAGCTCCCAAGTCCATCACCTCACTTCCATGTTCTCCCTGCAGACTAGGATGCCAGACCCCATGGCCACAGACCAGGTGTTCAGGTGTCACCCCCAGAGCAGGTGAGGCAATGGGGAGCTGCTGGGTGAACCAGAGAGCCTAGTAATGCACAGGGACAGACAGACTGCTGGAGCTCAGAGCTGAAGGTGGTCCAAAAGGCCTCAGGCTGGAGAACCCATGGAGGCCGATGACTTCAGTCCTTCAGGAGACACCTCAGCCAGACCAGGCAGGGCACAGCATTGAGGGGATAACACAGCACCAAGGGCACTGTGCAATAATTATCTTATTTTCCTACATACTGCTGAACACCACAACCCTCCAGACCCAAGAGCAGACACCACAAGCTACCGTTGCCATGCTATACTTATTGAACTGGTCCATCAGTTCCCCGAAGTGATCAGCTATGGCAAGAAAATTAAAAAAAAAAAATTAAAAATTAAAAAAAAAAAAAAGAAAGAAAAAAAAACACAAAACAACCCGCACCAGGACAGAAACAGCTTCTTGTCTCACTCTGACCACCCACACTGGTGCTTTAGCCAGAAATCTGTCTTTGACAGGTGATTTGTCAAACAGCAGGTCTCAATAATTTCTTTGGTATCTAGCCTGTATTTATTTTTGCCCACACAAGACCTCCTCATCAGTGAGGAGGTCTTCATTCCTCTGTCCTGTGTGTCAGAGGGGCCCCCTCTCATCCACAGGCAAAGACACTCTTCCCACTTCTCTAAACAGAGCTCTGCTCATTCTCCATGCAGTCCTGCACACAAGCTGTTTCTCACCAGCATCAGGATTCAAAGACAGCAGAATAGAAAGAGGCACCCTTGGAACCGCAGGTACAGTCTTCATTTCATATCACGACAGAGTCTGAGAGAAACTAATTTGAAGAAAAGGGTAGGTAGGAAGGTAAGAAACAACAGTTCTTCCATTTGATTACATTTCAGAGACAAGGATTTTTTAAAATTTCCTTCTTTTTTCAACTATGTAGAGGAGCAAAAACGATAATCTGGAGCTGGTAAGCTCTTTGAAAACCAAAGGAGCTGCAAAAGAAATTAAAATGAGTTCAATATTTATACAGTGCAGCTCTAATTAAATTAACAGACAGACAGATGTGCTGAGAGATCAGCAACCTACCTGCTTTTCCTGAACACTCTTATTCTTTGTTATCACTGCAAAATTTGTAGCCAATTACCAATACAACTGCAGCTTCATTTAAAAAGGAAAATCAGGGAACAATACAAATGTAATAGTACCTTGCAAGGAAAACAAAGTAAAATAGGAGTTCAATCCTCCTTCCTGGCATGGATGTCATCAGGTAAATATTTGAGAGCAGCATTCATCTTTACAAAAATCTCTCAAGTTCCTACTCTCTCTGGGAGCTACTAAAATAGTACCACAATGCAATCACTGATAAAACAGGGAATCTCTACAGTTCCATTCAGTTTCTGCAACCACATCTCTTCCAACTATCCCTTCCAGTCAGTGCCATCCCAAGCAAGACTGACAGATTCGAACAACTCGGCTCTCTGCCATCTAGTGGAAACTGCAACCCCCAGCTGCGCACTAACCCTCCCAGGGATGTACAGAAAGGGCTGTGTCAAAGGGCAGAGATATACACTACTTCCACACGTTATCAGATTCCTCACTGTGGGGAGGAAACCAGGTTCCCAATTCCTGCCCAGTGAGTGTCCTAAATGCTAAACCGCTGAGCCACGTTTATGCTTGTATGCTTGCTTGCTCTCACTGTGCTCCCAAACATCATGAATATTTAATTACTTCAAGCAGAGAAGAGAGTCTTCAGTAACAGGCAGAAAGAGACACACCTTCCATTGCAAAATTATCTGCTGGCTACAGCAGACTGAGAAATGCTACATAACCAGTGGCTTCCACAGGTAAGACGTGCTGCAGCCAGCGTGATGCTAGACAAAAAGGGCAGTTCCCATCATTCCCATGTGCAGTCTGGGACTGTGCTCCTGAGAACAAGTATTAGCCTGAGTGCCAAGATTATGGGTCTTGACAGACACAAGCTAGACACCAGTGCTGAACAGCACTGTCAAAAGAAATAACTGCACAGAGCTTTAGGCACTTCAAGAAATAGAAAACAAACCAGCCTAACGACCTCCAGCATCAGGCAGTAATGGGAGCAGGGAGGGAAGAGGATTTGGAAGATCTGTTGAGGACTTAAGAGACAGTTAGATGGCACCAGATCATATTACTTTCTTTTGTGAATATAGTTCCAAGTCTTATTTGTTGACTTTGATCACAAAGTTACCAAATAATTTCATAGGACTGCACAGAATCCCTGGACATATCTCCAAACACAGGGGTATATGAAATTATTTGTACCCAAACTTGTAGATGCCTCTTAATGTAAAGCAAGAATACATGTAACTAGTGCTAGTGCCAGAGTCCTCCACAGTACAATGCCTTACATCTCCCTGTCTCTCCCTTGCTGAGGTTGCAGGAGGAACAGAAGTCATTCCTCAACACAGCATCACAGGGAATTGCCAGAGCAGCACTTCATACAAGGCCAACCTGCAACAGAGTCTCTCTCCTTCACCCCATCTGAGATGATCTGAAGTGATGTGCTCAAATTCACAGAGACAGTTGCAGGTGAAATCAAGAATACAGCTAGCATCTTTTGATCCCTATTCTGGCCAGAGAAAATATTTTCTTGCACCTTTTCTCCTGCCTTTTTCTGAACCCAAATATCTATGTGCATCTTGAGTGCAAAAAAAAATTGTGGACCATCTACTTAACAAGGATGCTAATATGCTACAAGTAACATCTGAGTTGTGCACAAAATTTCTTAACCCCTACAGTTTTAATTCAAAAAGGTAAAAACTGCCTTGCAGGGAGAAAAAACAAGAAAGCCTTGCAAATATTTACTTATTATACTATACCAGTTATTTCAGATCTTTCCTTTCTAACTCCACCTCTAGAACTTGAGGCTGCTTCTGTGGTTCTAGCAAATAACACATCCACCACATCAGACCTCAAAAGTCAACTTGGATCACACCACAAATCTGTTTGTGCTGTACAAGAGGGTAGAGAAGGAATTTCCCTATACCATCATACTCAGAAAAGAATTGAGGTACACAGAAGATACAAAAGAAGGGCTTGAAAGCATAAGTAATAAAGAAGAATATTCAGGGAAATAAGACTCAGGGAAAATAACAAAGTTCAGCATTCTTGCACTGTCCATATATCCTTAGGAAACCAAAGATAGCTTTTTGATCAGCTCTTAGGTGAAGTAGCCACACTCGAATTCCCCCAAATTACAACTAGCACCTGTTACCAAAGAGTTGTCACACTGTTAGGATTAGAAAAATCCAGAGGACTACTCACTACCTGGAGAAATACCAAATAGTACAACCATGATAGAAAGGCAGGGAACAAGAAAAATAATGGATTAAAGAGGAAAAAAAAAAAAAAAAAAAAAAATCAGGAAAAACCCTCAAGCACAAATAGAAAAAATAAGAGGCCAAGGGAAGGAAGAGAAGCAAAAAAATGAAGAGAATTTGAAAACAGAGACAGCTGGAGACAGGGTGGATTCCTAGATCCCACACCCTTTACAACAGTAGAGCTGGGGGAGACTGCTTTCTGCCTTGCCCATAAAGGTTCCCAGCCCACCTACTTACTGATCTCTACCCTTTCACTTTGACTGTTTGTTTCTTTTCACCAAAGACATAGTTTTCCTTCCTTTTATCATTGTGGGTTTTTTTTCCCCTTTCTCTCTCAGAGCAGCTGTCACATTTACTCAGGTCTTATGAACCGCTGTGCTGCGGGTGCGTGTGATTAATTATGCCGTTAGCCTTCATTAAGTCAGTGGATTGGCACTCTGGCAGAGAGGCAGCAGGGCCAGGAGAAGCTATTGAAAGCCAGCAGGATCTATGTTCCACAGTTTGTGTGTACGTTGGTCATGCAAGGCTTTTGTCCTCAAAACCAGTAATATCTGAGTGGGTTTTGAATTATCTGACAAACTGCAAAGTTTCTGCCTCATTGCATGCAAGGCTCGGCTAAAAAAACCCAACCCTACAAAAAAACCTCACAGACACATGAGGTCCTGAAGTATTTTACCACCCCACATAGCTTGCTGCTGTAATCTACTCTGTTTTGACAAAGGCTTTGCCCTTCATGCAATTCTAAAGAGTTAAACCATTCCCCAAAGGTGCTGGTGGCTTTCTTCCAGGATCACCAACTGTCCAGTGTAGCACACAGTCAAAATGCTCCTCTTCCACACTTCACAGAAAGAATGTGTTCAGTCCTCCAACAGCCTAAGGAAGGCAGCTTTATAGGAAGAGTAAAACACTTTGTTTGTGGCATGGAATCAGCCTCTCCCATGCAAAAGCAAAGGACTTGTTCTCTGATGCTCAAAGGTTAAAGAAAAAACTGCTTGTTTTCAAGTTCAACATGTTCATCCCAGCTGATCCTACTGAGAAAGAGTTGTAGACACCTTATAGGATATGATAATTACAAACTAAAATCTCCAGAAGTCTCCAGATAACTCTATCCTGCATAGCTAGGAGGCATGCAGTTCTTTAAAGTTATGATGAGTCCCTGTTCTCTTCGGAGGGTTCACTACAGGTGCTGTAAGAGATTACCCTCAAAAGCTCTCCAGTTCAAAACATGGAAGTATAGTTTTTGACATTAAATTATTGTGATTTTCAGAAGTCTATGAGAGATTTTGAATGTGGGAAACAGGGCAGTTCAACCATTCTATTTATATCATGAGGGGTGGCGGGGCGGGGGGAGAGAAACCCTAAAACAAACCAATTTATCTCCAAAGGTGTTATTGCAGTTCTTAGTCACCACTGAAAAGATCAAACCCCAAATGATTAATCACACAGCTCATTCTTTGCAGTTCCAAATCACCAAAGGTTGCTGTACCACAAATGTAAATTTTGTTACTTAGCAGAAACAACTAGGAGCCCCACAGTTCCCATTGCCAGGGCTGCACCAAATCCAGACGACACAATGCAATAGCCAAGGCACACCTTAAATTACTTCAACCTAGACTCAAGAACCTCAGAATAAGCAAAGCTCATTGACCCCATTTGCGCAAGAGGATACCAAGAAGCTCCCTAGGGAATGGGCAAAAGTGCCTCCAACATGGGAAGCTTCGACAGATTGTTTGAGAGACAGAGAGATCAGATAAAAGTCCAATAAAGCAGATGCTGTAAGAGGATTAGAGCAAGCGGATTAGAAGCCTTGAGAATGCAAAGATCATCAGACTCACGATTCCTCTTTAAACATAATCAGGAACAAGTATCCCAGCCCCCCCTTCCCTCTACCAATACTCCATGTCCTTATTTCCACTCTCCCTCCTCTTTCTCAGTATTTCTTTCAATCATTTTATGTTCTCAAGAGGTGATTGTCATGTGATGAACCTCCATGAAGCTAAGTAAGAGAAGTTTCTAGAAATGTGTCAGGCTCCTCCTGGACTACAGGAAGCAGGAGGACTATGGAACTGGACAAGGACATACCAAAAAACTCAGGTCTTATCAGAACTAGCACTCAGGTGGATGACAAGCAGGAATGCTGGGGAGATTGTACATCCCAAATGGATGAGACCACTGCCAAGAACAGAAACCTAACTGCTTTTCCAAACATGCTACTATCCAAAAACCTGCAGTTCCCATGGCAGTTTCACCTGTTTGTTACACTCCCTTCACCTCTCCTTCAAGTCATTTGCAGATGGCTGAAGAGCCCACCAGCATCCACTAAAGAACCCTCAAGTTATGCAATAACTTCACTCCCCTACCTTGAATCTGTCCAGTTTGGGCTCTACTGTCCTTGTATACCAAAAGCATTTATCCACAGGATTTTTTTTATGGTCTTCTAAGTGCATTTATAGCTGTGTTGTGAAAAATCACTAAATACTGAGCACCAGCACTGGGAAGGTATGAAATGTATCCACAAAGAACACATGTGGGCATTTGCTTAACTTGCGAATACAAACCCACAAACATCCCAAATCACGATATGAAACATTATGCTATTCATAGGACCAGCCACACTATGAACAGCACAGAGTCTAAGTGAAAAACTTGTGCATATCTTAGAGGCTGAAATAAACTCAATCACTTCCAAGCAATTACAAATCAATTCATAACATACGAAGATTGAAAGTCATTCATGTGCTGTAAAAATGGCTGATAGTGCATGAAAATTATTTGATGCACTATGTAACAATCTACTCAACTCCACTCAAAGGTAAATCATTCGAACATCAGTTTCACCAGACCCAAGGAAAAAAGAAAAAAAAAACAACAAACACACAACCACAAAACCAAAACCAGGCTAGCAGCGCTGGCAGTTGAAATGAACCATAAAGTCAACCTATACTGACTTCATAACTGTAAAGATGCACATGCACAAGGATGGCAATTTGCCTGTAGCTAATGCTACAGGTCACAGACCTCCTACATACTAAGGCATAAGTTCTCGAACAGGAGCTTACCATCTGCTAGAGAGCACTTGCATTTAGACATACCACACTTAGCTCTGAATATTGCCTCTAAACTTCTCACAATCCCTCCTTATCCTTTCAAAATTGATCTGCAGTTCAGGTCACATACAGTCCTCCTCATGGTGTACCCTCCAGGTTGTTGTCTCTCCACCTTCTCTCACTAAAGCCTGTTTCTGTGCTCTGCATCTGAAAGCAAATACAAGCAGATCCTTGTTTGTGTGTTCAGTAAGGGCTACAGTTTAGCTGAAGTCATAAATCACCACCAAACATTCTTCTGTGAAGAGAGCACATAAGTGCTAAACACAAAAAGCTGCTTTGCCCAGGATCAGCAGCAACAGCCACCTAACCCCAGGACTGCCTGTAGGATCCACACTCAGATTTAGTCTCCCCAAATTGACACTGAGAACATAATGATTAGTCCAAGTAAACGAAATCCAAGTATTGGGCTGTGAGGAGGAGAAAGTAAGAAAGGAAACTCTGTCTGACATGAATGATTCCATTGAGAACTTCAATTAAATTGATTGATACAAGTTTGCCAGCAATAGGGAAAAGTGCCACATACCTTCCCCAGTCTTATTTAGACTCTAAATAGCTAAGTAAACCAATAATGCAAGGGAAGCTATAAATCTCACTAGGGCCTGGTGACAGTCACTGTGCAAAGCTATTAGAAAGGAAGATTAACTTTGCTATTCAATCCTTTAGCTTCTCAGTTCCTTCTCCTCTTCCTGCTCCAAGGTCAGAACCTCAGTTATTTCCCCACACACATGTACTCTTTTCACCCGTACTTTGTAAGAGCAACGTTCATGGTATGGAGTGACAGGCTGCAACACCCAAGGACCCCAAAGAAACAACACAGAGGAGAGCACAGGTCAACCACTGTCGCCCTCAGGGTCCCAGAGAAGCCTCCTGCCCTAAGGATCCTGTTGCTCAGGGACCTTTCCATCAGCACATATCTAGGTTTCTCCACAGACTGCATCCACACAGGCCAGCAGAACTAAGGTGGATGTTACAGAAATGAGCTATTATACACTTGCTTGACTCAAGGTAGAACACACATCAGAAGGTCTCTACAATCGTCAGAAGATTTGATCCAAGCCCATTCCTTACAGGAAGGAATTCAACTGTTTAGCACAATGATTCAAAACATACATACCTCAGCTCTGTACATCACTTCTGCTTACTCACAGCTGCTGCTGCTTGACCTTTCCCCACAGAAAGACCTACTATCTCATCCTGATGAAAAAAGTACAAAAGAGGGAAATAGGGGGAAAAAAGACAACAGAAAATAAACTAGGAACAGACACAGTAGCAGAAAAAGCTGGATGCAGAGAAAGTAAATTCAGATGTATCATGGGGACGCACAATAGCTCCCCCTGATTACCCAAAAAGTCATTCCTTCTACTGGAAAAATAGAAGTTAGAGGCATCTTTCCTTTAAGAATGCAATCTGTGTTAAAAGCATAGGCAAGCAGCAGCATTTTACAAGTCAGGAATGCCACGATGCTCTCAATATAAAACTGCAATAGTCAATGTAAGCAGAATTTCTAAAGATGTGTCGTGGTAGGGCAGCTGATGGGGGACCAATTAGAGGAAAGTAACTGAGATCAGCACAGAAAAAGGCCATTTTGTTTTGAACTCAGAACTCTGAAAAGTGCTTTGCCAACGTACCCAAACCTGACCCACTCTTTGAGCCCTTGATAATTAAGCTCTCTCCTACACCCCTCAATCTTGAACTTAACCATCCCTGCTATTAATGCAGTTCAAGTACCTGAAACCTGAGCATCTGCCAGTTGCTGAATTACGTAGTAAATGTGCAAAACATCACAATTGCAAACTTGCATTTATTGAACTAACACAGCCTGTGAAGCCCAGCACCTTGGAGATGAAGTAGCATGTTAGCTTATCTACATCTCTACTGATAATCTGCTTTATATTCTCCAGGGAGCTTTTCTTTTTCTGGGCATAGTGGGAAGTAAAAGAAAACAAAAATATAGTAAGAAGAAAAAAGACAACAGAAAGAAAATAGAGGCAGTGGGGGGAAATCTTAATAAAAAAGAACAATCCATTTGATGGGGAGGTATGGTTCCCGAACTCCACTAATGTAGAAGAGAGAATGAGACAGCAATTGGTAAACACAGGAAAACAGCCAACTGTTTTGATAATAAGAATGTTGCCTCCTATGACCTACTATGATGAAAGAGAAAGAAGTATCCCTGAGACCCATCTGCACTCATCTGCTTTTAACTACTGTGGCAGGAGCTGTGCTGCCGGACTCCCATCTCCTGGTAGATCAGATACCACAGAAGACAAATTTGAAAAATAAGCAGTCCCCATTATTAAAATAAAGTTATATATTTGGACATATATACATACATCTCATCTGTCAAGGTTTAAGGCTGGCAAGCATGTTAGGGATACCCCAGGAAATTCTCATGTGCCCCCACTACTGTTGCTTTGCAGTTGTCAGATGGAAGGCTTATTTACAGCTCAAGGGAAGAACTACAATGAACATCTCAAAATAACTTAATGAAACAGCCCTCCTGAAGCAGGATCCCCACAATCTGCTCCTGAAACCCAGGTCATAATTGTAACTCCACTTCCCTACCAGCATTTTTTTGTTTGTTTGATTACTCACCAGGGAGTGAAATGGTTGCAACTTTATCAGCCTGTTGCTGAACTGTCCTTCCATAAGCAATTCTTCTCTACAGAGTCTCCCCAGCCTCAATAATTAAGTCCCTTAGTATCCTGCAGCCTTCATGCACATTAGTTAGGCTAATGCAGCCTCAAGTCTTGTTAGGTAGCTCCCTCCCAGGCATCATGCACATATAAACACTAAAGATTTTCCACAGGAGATCACAATAGGAGATAGGCTTGCAGAGAGTGAAGGATTCTTAAGAACAGAAATCTGTGGGTACAATTTATTGTACAGTAAGATATGCAAGAAAAAAATCTGTCCAAACACAAGTAACAGCAAACCACCCAATCTGGGCACCTATCAAGGGAAACATGGACTTCATCTCAACAGCTGTCATACCAGGACAGGATTTATCACTGCCAATGAAAAGCAACCAAACAGTCATAAAAAAAAATACATCCTACACAGAGGGAATAGGACAGAGAGAAGAACGGGAGAAGTACATAGGGACAACTATTAATCTGGCATGGGCAAAGACAGACCTGTAACAAGCTGCAAATTACATGACATTTAGGTATGAGAACAGGATCCCACAATCTCTGTTCATTAGTTATCAATCTGTTTGGTAGTTTTTGCTAGGCTGAAGCAGCAGGATTCAGTTTACAGAGCACAGATGTGGAAAACAGGAACCCAGATCTATTCCTGCAGATCTGCTGGTAGATCTGGCTAAGGTAACTCCACAAGCAATGACTCATCATGGTTGTAACTTCAGAGGAAGAGCTGGAGGGGGCAGGCAGTTGTGAGCAAACCTGGTCTCATCCGGGAGAGGGCACTGGTAGCACATGTTAACCAGATCCTCAGGTTACCAAACACCAAAATGATGGAAAGTTAATACTAAATTTAAATATGTATACTGTCTTCAAGTTCTAGTAGTTTGATGATTTGTAAAATTAAACACTGCATTTTCCTAAACTAATACAGTTAAGTCCTCTGCACTTCTGTAAAACCAAGGGTATTCCCTGCCAAGGGATCTGCAGAAGCATGTGCATCACTGCCAGGCACTGGTGTTTGGCCAGCAGTGAGTAGAGCAGTTCACCAAACATAGTTATTATGGATGCTGCCCACAGAGGTGCTCCGAAAAACTCTGCACGGGTTCCTGGAATTTGGGAAGACAGACTTTTACTTGCAAGTTGTGGTTAATCTTGGAGAAAGGGTGAGTGCCACGAGGATGGAGCCAGGCTCTTCTCGGTGGCAAACCATGATAGGACAAGGGGTAATGGGATCAAGCTGGAGCACAAGAGGTTCCACTTAAATTTGAGAAAAAACTTCTTCTCGGTGAGGGTGACAGAGCACTGGAACAGGCTGCCCAGGGAGGTTGTGGAGTCTCCTTCCCTGGAAACATTCAAAACCCACCTGGACGTGTTCCTGTGCGACCTCACCTAGGCGTTCCTGCTCCAGCAGGGGGATTGGACTAGATGATCTTTTGAGGTCCCTTTCAATTCCAAACATACTGTGATACCTTTCTAGGTTGAGCTTCCTATGGACTTGCTGCTTCCCTCTGTTCCCCTTCTTTCTTTTGTGGAAGCTCCAAGCCCCTCAGGTCAGAATCAGCTTGCCACTTCCACACCACAGGCTGTAATATTTGGTTTTGGTCTGCGTGCAAAACTGGCTTATCCCAGTACTGGAGACATGTTATATTTTCAGATCTTGCACTAGACTAACGGTGAGTTCAGAGCAATCATACAGGCAGCAACTCACATTTAAGCTACGTAAGCACATTGTTAGCTCTTTCAAGAGATTGAGACATCTCACCATAAAATCCTGAGGAGGTCCCAAATGCATGGCTGCTGTAGAAGATAACATTCAGGAGCTTCAGCATCTCTTATTTTTCAAACTTGGCCACTGAGGACCTGTTTCATTCTGAGCCTCTGACTCAGCGCAAGCAGCCTCACTTGCCAAGTGTCGCTCTAACCAGCTGCAAGATGCTCTCCCCACTGCACAAGAGCAAGGCTGCCCCTGAGAAGTAAGTACAACTCCTCATGTACCCTGACCTGCCAACACTCAGGAAACATGTTGGTGGTACAGCAAACACACAGCCATTTAGGAGCTCAAATCCGGATACCCTGGTCAGTCACCACTCCTGTCAGCGGTGGGGTTGGCTTCTGATGTCCGTGCTCTCTCAGCCCAAGGACCAAAAGAGGAGTGAAAGGAGAGGATACATCATTACCTGCTTAGCAACATCAGCTTTGCAACACAGGTGGGCGGTTTTGATTTCATCCAGTAGAGGGCAATAGTAGCATAGGAAAGAAAAAGCAAATTATAGCACTTCATGCACTAAAATAAACAACGGAAAGAATTAAAGGCCCTGATCTAGCAGCACTGATCACAGAACAAAGCACTTAGCTTGTCTACGTGCTCGTTGCATTAGAAATCTCCCCCTAGCCCGGCCCTGGTCAGCAGCACACTGCCCTTAGGTGATTGTCTCAGGTGACACTTTTACTGTTCTGACTGAAACAGAGAAAAGATGGTCTGTGTTGGATCATAGCAGAAACAAACATTTCTGGTGGTGTTCATTATAGGAAAAAAAAAAAAAAAGAAAGAAAAAAAATCCTTCCACCCCCCCCCCCAACCTTAGTCTGCACATTTGGTAAAGCCTAAAATACCAATGCCTCGTATTTCTCCCCAAATTAGCCTCTTTTATATTGACCACTTCTTACACACAAAGAGATAAAACATGCCAGAATTTAAGCGTAAATGTAACGGAGCCAGCTCATACTAGCTAGGACCTGAAGGTGGTTTTCTATGACCAAGCTGCCACGTACACACAGTCATCACACATGTCTAAAGCTTGTCAGAGTACAGTCACAAACCATGCTCTAACAGCATCTTCCAAAATGAGTTTCAGAGGTTAACTCAATGTATTTTAAAAAAAAATTACTTTTTTTCCCAATTCTATAAATAAAACTCTCTGCTTCTATAACCTTTCTGTCCCATGATTTCAAAATAATTTACAAATGTAAATGAGTGAAGTCTCACAGGAACATTTTGGTTTTGTTCCACTCAAGCAAATACCATTCTTTAGAGACTGGGAAGCTGAGGCACATGATGTGATAGCCAGTTTCCTTGAAGTCATACTATATGTCTGTAAAGGAAAAAAAGATAACTTTTTCTCCAGTTTTTCTTTCTTCTTGTATTTTAACCATTTGTGCATACCGCTATTTATGTTTACTAGCTAAAGATATTTTTGTTTCTTCTCTGAAGTCCTTCATTGTCCTCAGATTATGGAGCTGGGAGATGGAGAGAAATTACTTCTCTATTTACACTCTTCTGCTGTTATATTTATTTGTTTATAAGCAAGATGTGATGCTTTCTAGTGTTTTGCTCAACCTATTTATTTCTCCTTTCTCCTAAACAAAAACACCCAGAACTATCTTTCCAGACTTTTTTTAAAAATCAAACTATCTTCTCCACAAGGATCAGGCAAGGCAAGTCTCACCACAACTGATCTCAATATTAAAAACTAGCATATTGAACACAGTTCAGTACTAGCAGAGAGTAGTCTACCTAAAAAATCAGTGTAGAAAGGGCTGTTAAAACATGAAAGAAACAACATTTGCATCTAAAGAAATGTACAGGCAGGTTGCAGATCTTGTCCCAGATTTCTGCATAGATACTTAAATGTCTAGATTTCAGGGACCTCTATGGGACTTCCAGCACATAGTAGCAGTAAGATGCCTCTGTTTCTTTGTGGATATGAGTCTCAGCTCTTCCTCTCTCTCCCTACCAGCCAACTAAGACCAATTCCACACAGCAGAGGTGTGAACTCTCTCTGCTGTGTGATCTGTCTGCTCTATGTAATGGTGATTTTTTTTGAGCTAGCTATGATTATGTTTATGGTAAAAATTTTCTCCTAAAGCAGAAAAGATAAATTGATTCAGGCATCGGGTTACGTATAGTCATACACCTGATGCAACACACAGTCACGACTTAAAGTCTGTCATACACAAGACAGAGGTACTGCACCTCCCGATCACACAGTGACAGCCTATTCACCATTCTTCCTTGCAAAGCTGAAAAACAACAATTTTGTCACCTGTTGCCATGGGTAATTTTTAAGTTATTTTCACAAAAGCACAAAAACAAGGGACCCAAAAGGCCTGGCAACAAGGAGGTCTGGATTCTATCCCATGACTCACAACTACCCCAAAACCCTTGCCATGTCATCTCAGCTCCTACATCTTACTTTTGAAATGGGGATAATGACATAACTGCCAATCCTAGCAGTGACACTCAGACTTGGAAATGCTCTAGTTCATTACTGGTGACATAATATTATGCTATTGGAGAGTAGCAAGGACAGGATATATATCCAGAGTCAGAAGAGACCACTAAGCCAGTTAGGCTAACTTCTTTTTAGGATTGACACAAGATACTTTAAGGCATTACTATCTAAAGCATTGGAAAATTTTCAGACTTCTAATATCTCTGAATATTGCCACCTTAACCCTGTGACCAGCCCTTCGACTCTAACAAGTGGCTAGTGCAGGGATTTAGTGATAGCATTGCTTGAGTGTGACAGGTTTGCTTATAACAAAAAAAAACCAAACTATTTCAATAAGGTGTTTTTTTCTACCACATAAAACAGAATCAACGCGTAGTATCAGCACTTTCCCTGCCAGCAAATTAAAGATGCTCTAAGTAATGCTGTAAGCTTTGGGTGGTTGTGTGGCCCTGTGTAAGAGGGGCTGTGAGACAGCAGCAATTCCTGCATTGCTGAGGGGTGGCCAGGGAGCTGGGCTGGACAGGGGAATGGCTCTGTCTCTCCACAATCCTCTCCAAGCTGACACGGATGGTCACTGTCACCACAAGAGATGGTGCCTGACTACGATTACCCGCATTGTCACCTCCAGCAGCATAAAGCTGTTATTGCCTGAGAACAGTTACAAGCTAGAAAAGAGGCTCAAGTCTGGCACCTGGAAAACATGATGCAGTGTATATGGGGGAGCTTCTATGTCACTCACAAAAGCAAACAACTCGTAATGCTCAGTAAGATGATTGCAGGCAACAAGCAGCCAAGATGCCTCCTACATGCAGCTCTGCAAATGCATCTTGATTCAAATACTGAGTCAACCAACCCCACACAGAGCACAGACACCCTTCATGATGCGGATCCTAGAAATAAGGCAGCCACCCATCATCCTAGCGCTGCATCGGGGCTCAGACACATTGAGCCTGCTCTACAATCTTGAAGTTTCCCCCACAGCCAGCACACCTGCATCTCCACACCCAGCACCCCACCAGCAATCTGACCACTATGCAGCGCTCCCAAAACCCCCCTCCTACCCCCTGAGCTGGGCCATCACACCTCCAGCAAGGCAGCCAAGCCAGCCTTCTGTTCAGTACATCCCACCAGGGAAGGAGACTTTGATCCAGACACCTGCTGCAGCAGGGAAACTTGAGGGCTCTGTAACAACAGCACACTTCTATGAACGTAATACAGCTCGCTTGCACTGTATGATCATTAATTTATTTCTGCTCTGTATGAGGTATTTCCTTACAAACCTATGAATGTTTCCTAAACAAATACTACTGTTTTCAAACCAAAATTGTCTTCAGTTCTCCCATCCCCCTAAACATCCAGATGTCTCTTCCATACATCAGATCTACATGTTTCATCATTTCCATATATGTATTAGTTTGAAAACTGCTCCAAACTTAATTGCTTCAAGACAGTCAAGACAGATCACACAATTTTCATCCTACATGTGCAAAACCTAAGGCAAAGACTGACTTAATCAGACCCACATTTCAGAAGTCCAATTCATAAGGTACCATGTGGTGGGGACTTACCAGGGCTACCTAATGCTGGCTATAAATATCAGCCACATCCATCTAAATCATGGAGGTATATCATTCTGTCCAGTTATTCCAACTTCCACACTGAAAAAGTAACACTGAGTTTGTAGTAAAGAAATAACTTTGTTCACCACCCCACACCCCCCACCCCAGAAATAATGTCAGTACTGGATATATTGCCTTATCCTTCCATGCAAAGGTAAAACAATATCTTGAACTACTACAGAAAAGAGATGAACAACTGAATGAAACAGGAACAAAGGACAAGTGTCTATAGGTAGTGAAATACAGACCTCACACAACTGTTGTGAAAGGTTCTTTAAGTAGCTTTTGTATTTTAGTATTTTCTCTTTAAATATTCTATAAGGCTGAAAGGGACAAATGGCAGGGTATTTTAAGCAGCATGATCTGTCTCCCCTTTAATTTTTAATTTCCCAGTAAAAGTGACAGTGTTATCTCTAGAAACTCAGTAGCTCAGGGGCATTTTTATAGTCCTCAGCTTTGCATAAATTCTCCCCAGAGATGGCAAGGTCCTCTGACTCTCATTTAGCTAACATCTGACTAAACTGCCTATTAGACAATAATGCCCTCCAGCAAGAGGGGAAAACAGGGCTCTGTGTTCCCATGCCTTCTCCTCCCTCCACCATCCCCAGTCTCCCACAGAGAACAGATGAGACTGCAACAGCAGCCTGTTTGGGGGGAAAATAAGTCAGTGGGTGAGACATGACTTCTGAGAGTTCAGAAAGGCTCAGCAATACAGGGGGAAGGCTGCTTGAACAGGAATTTCACAACTGTTTCCTTATGGTTAAGCTGCTGTTTTTCCTTCCTCTCTAGCTAACAGGGAAAGCCCAGACCACCACACGGTTAACCACTTTGGTGCTGTAGCCCACCATGTACTCTATAGCTGGCAAACTCAAAGCTCTCTAAAAGGAACTGGAGACGACACAGCAAGAAACAAATGTCAAACATGCCCCAAAACCACAGAAATCAACCCTGTGTTCCCAACATTAAGCATTCTCTAGCAAACACAGCCTCACACACAAACAGGATCCCTGCTGGCCTCGCATCTGCCAGGGCTCATGTATCTGCACAGCAACCCAGCAGGAAAGAGTCAGGAGGTCTCTCCCCATCTTTCACCCTTCTGAAAAAAAAATATTTCCCAAAGGACTAAACATTTCCAAGCGGAAGGAAAACACTTGCAGAAGTGAGGACAACAGAAAGGAGTTTGACAGAGCTGTTGTCCTCGGTGGCTGTGCTTGGGGATACACCTGCCAGCAATTCCAGAACTTACATCCCAAGCTGCACTTACCATCACCATTCCTGAGCAAGGTGGTGCTGGGTGTATTCCCTCCTTGTTCAGCTAGGCACTTTCCTTCACCTTCCTAAAGAGAACTGCTTCTTCCCCTGAGCAGCTTCAAACAGAAAGCTTCAAAATAAAGATTTTTGGGTTTTGTTGTATTTTTTTTTTTCTCTGTCCTACCTTGCTGGAGACCATCAAGGATTTACAGTTCTGGGGCTGAATTCTTCTCTCTAAAGAACCAGCAGTGAAGGTAAAGAAGCAAGACCCAAGAAAGGGAGCTCAGGATCTAACCACTGGCTTTCTGTGCCCTGGATCTGCCAGGGTTGGGAGTGCTGAAAGGAGAGTTGCCTTGCTCAAGAGAAAAAAACCAGTGTGCTTCGTGCAGCAGGAGTATCTCCAGCTGGTAATCTCCAAAACAAACAGTACTGGGGATGAAAGAGCCATGCCCTTTACACTGCTCTTGCAGTACACTTTTGCTCTAATCTTCCCAACACGGACTTCTACTAGATTCCACAAAAAGAAAAGCACTTAAGACATTTCAAACTTAACAAAGCAAAATGCATATGCATTACAGAGCAGCTATGTGGAATTGAACTGGCAGTGAAGCTGACTGACTGAATCAGTTAGAGTTATTTTATATCTGATTTCAATTATTCTGCTGTGCAAGGAGGTGAAGGTCACAGAACAATTTAGTGGCAGGGCTGCAGACAGATCCCAAGTGACTGACAACTAAGCCCCCCTCTCCTCCAGCCCCAGCCTATCTCTTAACAACCAAACTGCACAGGAGTCCCTTATCAGCAAGTGACAGACGCAAGTGGGTCTCCAGGATGGAAATAGGAGAAAAATAGGGTCCCCAGGTTCTGAAAGGGATGAGAGGTTGCCAGGGACATCACTTTTCACTGTCTACTATTCTTATTTTTCATTCGATTACACAGAACAAATATACTTGGCTATTAAGCAGAAAGGCACCAAGGGACCTAAAAAAGACAAATTAATTCCTGATTTATGAATAGAAAATGCAATAACTATAAGGGGAAGTTAGCATATTGCTTATGTACTAAATGATCATTTCATAGACAAAACTGGGAATAAATCCAGGAATAAAGATTAAAAGCAGAAGGGCTGTGGTTGTAGTGCTGGGTGTCTAATCCACAAAGGAATATTATGGAGAGCACTATGAATTCAGTCACATGGAAGAATGACAGTATCATTGCAAAACAAAGACTATTTAGACTCACTGTATAGCAGGGCTAAGGCAGATAAAAGCTTTTCACAATAGTAACAGGAACAAGAATTTTGTATGTATGTATATAAACTCATTTATGACTGTGTGTGCATAGCATTTTGAACTTCCCACACATCCTTTGCTTTTCCAGTCCTCTACCCTCCCGCTTCTCCACCAGTGTGCCAGATTCCTGTTTGCAGCCTCCTGCTACTCCAGGCTTAACTTCCAAGCACAGATTGCTACAGTAACCACACAACGCTACACTAAATGTTGGCCTATAGCAAACTTACCTCAGCTGTGACCTAACTTTCATATAACTGAGTGCTACGTAAGATGTACAAGGATTTGGGAAGAGCAGTTGGCTCTTAAAGCTGAAGGGTGGGATGCTGGAAGTTGCGACAGAAATGAGTAAAAGCTCAGGGCTAAGGAAGCAGGGATTGTGCCAGTCTGACTTCTGTCAGTCAAGCAAAGCTGCTAAACAGTAAGGATATGCAGACTAGAAAGCATTTAGATATGGCCTTAGAAGATACACTACTTAATACATGAACCAAACTGGAGCTTTTGTGCATCCTTAGCACAGGGATAAAGTAATGATGGAAGTCAAAACAGATGGGTGACAGAAGATTAACAACCAACAAGAAAGCACATGGTAACTGTGATACTGTATGCAAGGAAAGGTAGCAATATGAAGCACAAGTCTTATGAGGAGCAGTTGAGGGAACGAGGATTATTCAGCTTGGAGAAAAACCGTATCAGTCTCTACAACTACCTGAAAAGAGGTTGTAGAATGGAGGGTGTTGGTCTGTTCTCCCAAGTAGCAAATGATAGAATGAGAGGAAATGGCCTCAGATTGCACCAGGGAAGGTTCAGATTGGATATCAGGAAAAATTTCTTCACAGAAAAGTTTGTCAAGCATTGGAACAGTCTGCCCAGGGAAGTGGTGGAGTCACCCTCCTGGGAGGTGTTTAAAAGACACGTAGGAACACATTCTAGAGATGGACTTGACAGTGTTAGGCTAATGGTTGGACTCAATGATCTTATACGTCTTTTCCAACCAAAAGGATTCTATAATTCTATAAGGTAGCACTGAAAGAGTATAAAGTAAAACCCAACTCATGGACGTATAAGCTGGAACTCTAAACATGTAGCTTGACACCAATGCATAAATAGTGCCACTCTGGTTAATCGCTTTTCCCCATAATGTCTAATGAAGGAAAAGAAGTGAAAAATCCAACCTTGAGTCACATCTATAGCTAGAAGCAATTTTGATAAGACCCCTGGACAGAAAACCCAGCAGCAAAAAGCACGTTGACATATCTCACCACCAAGATGATGAAGGGAGTAGAACATCTCCCTTATGAGGAAAGGCTGAGGGAGGTGGGTCTCTTTAGCTTGGAGAAGAGGAGACTGAGGGGTGACCTCATTAATGTTTATAAGTACATAAAGGGTGAGTGTCACAAGGATGGAGCCAGGCTCTTCTTGGTGACAACCAATGATAGGACAAGGGGTAATGGGTACAAACTGGAACACAAGAAGTTCCACTTAAATATGAGAAGAAACTTCTTCACGGTGAGGGAGACAGAACACAGGAACAGGCTGCCCAGGGAGGTTGTGGAGTCTCCTACTCTGGAGACATTCAAAACCCGCCTGGATACATTCCTGTGTAACCTCATCTAGGTGTTCCTGTTCCGGCAGGGGGATTGGACTGGATGATCTTTTGAGGTCTCTTCTAATCGCTAACATTCTGTGATTCTGTGAATTGTATCTGCAATGTCTCTGATACAGAAGAGAACCAGATGAAACATCAAGTATAAGGTGGCAAGCCCATCAGCAGAGCCATAACTTTCTCTGAAGGATCCTGTAGTGTCTACAATTAAAATAAATAAATAAGAAATAAATAACCCGTACATGAAGCGAAGCTTCTACTTTAGGAAGGTGAACAAAACTCATTTGGTGTTGTAGAAAGGAGAGCACAAGTGTCATGTAAGCATCTATGTACAATTAGTCATGTACACTTTTTCATCTGAAAGAAATCCGAAAGTAATACAGACACACGACTAAATTCTGCAAGTGCCAGATAGGGACACGCAATTCCTAACAGTCATTCCAAAACAGAGATACGGAATATGGAAACTTTAATCTTTCTACCTATAGATACCATACAGAAAGACACATATTTCAGAAAACTTTATCTTGTTAAAAACAAACAAACAAACAAAAAACAACAACAACCAAAAAAACCAAACCAAAAAAAAAAAAAAAAAAAAAAACCAAAAAAACAACAACACTAGTAAATGGAGAAGAATTTTATCACCATCAGCCTGGAAGTCTTTCACTAAATCAAGTTGCTCAAAGTCCCATCTGACCTGGCTTTGAATGCTTCCAATAGGGCATCCACTACTTCTCCAGGCAACCTGTTTCAGTGTCTCACCACTCTCATAATATATGTATTCCTTATATCTGATCCAATTTACCCTCTTCTAGTTTGAAACTGTTATCCCTTGTCCTGTCACTACAGGCCTTAGTGAAAGTCTCTCTCCATCTTTCTTATAAGCTCACTTTAAGTATTGAATGGCCACAACAAGGTTATCTTTTCCAAGCTGAAGAACTCCAACTCTCTCAGCCTTTCTTCACAGGAGAGGTGTTCCAGCCCTCTGACCATTTTCAGGATCCTCCTCTGAACCTGCTCCAACAGGTCCATGTCTGTCTTGTACTGGGGACCCCAGAGCTGGATGAAGTACTCCAGGTGGGGTCTCATGAGAGCAGTATTGAGGAGAATCACTTCCCTTGACCTGCTGGGCATGCTTCTTTTTATCTAATCTGAGATGAAATAATCTTTCTGGGCTGCAAGTGCACATTGCTGGCTCATGTCCAAATTTTTCATTCACCAGTATCCCCAAGTCCTTCTTCACAATGGTGCTCTTCATTGATTCATTCCCCAGTCTGTACTGATATTGGGCATTGTCTCAACCCTGATGCAGGATTTTGCACTTCACCTTGTTTGATTTCATGAGGTTTGCATATGTCCACTCCTCAAGCTTACCTAGGTCCCTCTGGATGGTATCTCTTCCCTCCAGCAAATCAACTGCACCACTCAGCTTGGTGTCATCTGCAAACTTGCTGAAGATGCACACAGTCCCACTGTCTATATCATTAATAAAGCTATTGAACAGTTCTGGTCCCAGTACAGGCCCCTGAGGGACACCACTTATCACTGATCTCTGTTTGGACATCATGATATTGACTGCAACTCTTTGGATGCAGCCATCCAGATAGTTTTTTATCCACTGAATTGTCCATCCATCAAATTCATACTCACTGCTTCGATCACTAGAAGACTTTCTAAAACAGGAAAAAAGGCAATTAGAAATTGTACAAAACCCTGATTAACATCTCATATCTGAAAACAACATACAACTGAGGTAGCCCAGCAGGCAAGATTCATTTGGGCCACACTTGCAATGACCTCACCTCCTTCTCTTTCTTAGAAAGACATTAAAAGTAAAGGAATACAAAGCATCAAGGGAAATCCACCTGGGCTTCAAATCCCCATCTTCTCTCCTCAGTCTAGGTTCTCTCAATAGCCCTTAATCCCCCATATCAGGCTCAGCAACCTGTCCTCAGACCATGTCTCCAGCAGTGCTGAATGCAATTTACAGTCATCGATGTGCTGCTTTTGTTAAGACCATAGTATCAATAAACAGCAGTAAAAACAAGCTGCTAAAGAAGATACAGGAAATTTATTAGAATGGATGCATGCCGTAGCTGGTATAATAACTGTTGATAGCCAATTCATAAATCACAGCTAGATTCTTTGGGAGACTTGTAACTCCCGGGCAGCTTCCCTCATAAAACAACACTATGAGGAAACGAATGAGAGACTGCTGCCAAAGCCAGTGCAAAACCTTTGCTATGCCAGTTGCAGCCTCAGAAGCTAACAAGGATCCATTAGTCTAAGTTACCAGGCTCAGAAACAGCTAAAAACCCAGCTGGAAGTGTCATCACAATGAGCTTTCTCACCTGTTTTTCCAGCCAAGCGGGAAGTGGCACCTCAGACATGCTCTCTGATCTCTCTCAAGGCCTGCAGTTTCAAGAGAGCCCAGCGACCCAGAAGACAATGCAGTAAGTACCAAAGGTTGCCCAGCACTTCAGAAGCTCTCAGTCTCTGTGACATCATCACAGACCTCACCAGCACAATGAGCCTGCATGCACCTGACACCGTAACCCAGCACATCCGCACCATCCTCTGCTACACTAACCCTACGGCTTGGCAGGCACAGTCTTTGCAGTAGTCCAGAAGCAGAAGTGCTGTGCTGTTTCAGTTGCCCGATTTTCTCACAGGGCAACCAGAGTCTTGTTGCCTGCCTCTGACCTTCTAAATATTAGGGTGGTGGTGCCCTGGCCCATTCCCTCTGGCTTTCAGAAACCCCTGGGATATGCAAGGTCCCGGCCCAGAAGATGCTGGTAACCAACTATCACATGCCTATCATACAGATGAACTGGCAAACTAGGGTATCAATTTGGGCTCCTGCCTCAACTGATCCCTGGAGTCCTTACTTGTTCTACTCCCCCTTTCTTCCATATCCATATCTGTGGTGTCTGATCCATGACAGTGGTGATGAGAAGGTAAGGAGGACAGAAAGGGACTTCAAGATGACAAATGTTCCATGTAAATTTTTAATGGCAATAAACTCATTTTATTTTTATGATGATTTATTAGTGTGCTTACAAATGTATAGACTGGCCTAAGGCATCATTCCATTGTATTAGAGGCTGCTGCTTGCAACTGCGAGTGATAAATAGCACCTCCTATGCAAGAGTCTCAGGAGACTTCTTGTTATGCAAACACTTTACCTTTTAGGGCACTGCTCTGAGTTACAGCCAGGACCACCAGGACTGTGCACTGCAGCCTTACAAGCTGTAACTGCTACACCCTGCTTCAAAGCCTTCTCCTCTGCCTAGGGTACTGCCAGCAATATCTATAGGCTTGTGCTGCAGGTTGAGGTTATCATGGCCAAATCTCCTTCTAGTCTGCATTCACAGGCCATTCTCCTCTTGAGGGATTCATCTTACACCTTACCAGTCAGGATGGCTCCATGAGGGCCACATAAGTATTTCCAATTGTACTACACTGCTCATAGTGTCACAACACATTGACTTACCCAGTAAGAGATGAACTTACTCAGGGCTGCCTGTTTCTCCAGCATATGTTACTACAACATAGCCATTTGGCACTTACACTGCATCTTGCATTTAGGAATCTCAGACTGCTTTTTAGCATTATCATTATCCTCATTTTCCTTTCCTCATGTAAGGAAATCATTCACTTAAGCCCAAAAAAGTTTAAGTCACAAAATAGAAAAAAAGATTCTTCAGTTGCTCTACAGTCTAGGTCTATGAGATTATTCTTCAATATATCTTGGAGCCAAGAAGTGTTGACAAGGTGCACACTCTAAAGATCTCACAGCACTTGAACACTAGAAGCTTAATCCAGTTCTATAAACCATTACACATGAAATTGAGGCAGGTGGATAGCAACTAACTGGGCAAAGGTCCTACAACCATTTAGTGTCAGAATTGTTTAGTTTACAAACACCGCAACTGAGATATGCAACACCATTGTTCCCTTTGCTGTTACAAACAAAAAATGTTAGTTAATAATAAAAAGCTCAGGAACAGATACTAACTGCTCAGATTCTTCTTCAATGCATAAGCCATGAGACCATGCATCTCCCACCAAATCTCTTTAAGCAAAGGACTTTTGTGATTGGGTGGACTGGGGGAGGAGGGTTGGCTTGGTTTGTTTTTGGTTTTGTGGTGGTTTTTGTTTGGGGTTTTGTTGTATATTGCTGTTGTCTGAGGGATTTCTGTTTGTTTGTTGTGGTTTTGGTGTCGGGTTTTTTGGTTTTGTTTTGTTTTTTTGAATACATCCTTTATGTTAGGAGATCCTAGGCATACAGGCCACTTTACCAAAAGATTTGCACTTTTCATTAAGGCAAGAGCAACATGCAACAGTCACAACAGAAATAACACAGAAAGGGCCACAGTAAAGGATGATGCATATATACTGACAGAAAAAAAACACCGATGCTGTGGACTCCCTCTCAGGCAGGTGGTACTTGACAATATTTGCACCCTGAGCACTTGCTGCACACTCCTGACATACAGTGTGCAACTCTGACCTAAAAGCTGAGGTTCCAGAGGAAGCAGCTATAGCTGCTGTGCAGATCATACAGCTCTGAGCATGCAATGAGTACTCGGTCAATAATAAATAACTGTAATAGATTTGATTGGGCTTGAAAGTGCTCACTTTTTAAAACTATCTGAATTTAACTTCAACTCTGATCTTTTTTTTCTTTTCTTCATACAGCTAGCTTTGATGTCAAAAGTGAAGGAATAAGGGCTTCCCATACCACTGCCATCAAGGTAACAGATGTGATAGACTCGGGCTTACTACTTGTTATTGATTAAAATTTGTCAGAAGATGCTTCAGAAAGGCTGCAAGAGGCTTCAAACGGTAAAAAAAAAAAAAAAAAAAAAAAGTGAAATGTATTTCACTCCCAGAAGTGTATTTCAAAAGACTGAAGGTCAATTATCCAAGCAATTTACAGCCAGTCTCAACAATTTGGCTGGATTAGAGAGTATAATACAATAGAGGAGTTTTGCTCACTCTCCCAACCCTGCCTTCTTTAGCAGCAGGTTTGAATGCCACAGCACCCATATTGCTGAATAAAGCAGCGAACAAGCATTTGTCAGTGGATCTTGGCAAGTGCAGACTTAGAGAGCATACGCTAACTAGCAAGCATTGCATGAGGGTTTAAAAGCCTGAAAGACTGGGTTGACGATAAATCAGCAAACAGGAGACTGATGCTTTAGTCGTCAAGATCATTTGATTGGTGGGGATTATTAGTTATTGGAGGAAGATGCACAGAGATTTGGCAGTTTGAAAGTGGATTTGTTCAGAAAAATTGATAGTTTTTCATGATCTGTTCATCCCTCACCATCTCCCTCTTTCCTTCAGCACTGACCTGTCAGAGCTCCAGCCAGTGCCTTCTGCAGGCCCCACCATGAGAGCCTGAAAGCAGAGCCTTGCTGCTTTTACACACCCACCGTGCTGTGTCACACACCCAGCCTGATACCATCATCGCCACCAGTACTGGATCTTTTATAATTAACTGTTTTAACTACACACAAGGCAGGTAGTAACAGCGGGCATCACATCCTGGATGGGCGAAGCAATGATGCCAAGCTGCTCTCACCAGCAGCCAGGTACACTGAAATGTTGTGAGCCAGTACATTATTTGTATCCAAGGTCACCATCTGGGTTGGTACCCTCCTGCTGCTCAAGCAAAGCTCACTCATACACCCACAACCACCTTAAAAAGGCCAAAACATGTCTATGATGCAAGTGCTTTGTTTACTTACAACTGCGAGACTGCAAAATGCACACACATAATCCCTTCCTGACTAATAGGACTATAACCCATTAGGCATACCTCTACCTGCCCATGTGCTAAAGGGGTGATAAGTATTTGCTGTGCATTCCTTCCTTTCATATATTAACAATTGCTCATTTCCTCTCTGCTCAGAGCAAGCAAGAACTACAAAACATACCTGATCCAGTTTATTTCAAACTGTTGCAAGTTTCCATTTCCCTAAATGCACAAAGTTGTCTTTCTCCCACAGGGGAGCAGAAGGGGTTAAAAGCCCACCCTCATTCTCCTTGATGGAGGCCATCCAGCCATGACCCTGGCTGAGTGGCAGACACATAGGAAGTGGATTATCAATAACTCTCTTTTTCTGCCTTCTTTCACCCTCTCTATACAACACCAATGAGCCGGAAAATGAAAGGAATAATGCAGGTTTAAGAGGCCAATAATTAGGTCACAGCTGATCTCAGCTCAGATCAGCTGACAGCTGGTGCCTGCCCTATCCTGCCCTAGCGAGCACCGGGGCTTGCAGGACCAGGGTTTGGGCCAGCCTCCCCTCCTCTCTCCACTCTACCTCTTTGTTCCCAGACTCCTGAGCAGTAAAATCGACAGCCCGTAATGCAAATCTACAAGGTTACCATCCACAAGAGTTTACAGTAATAAATACTTAGCTTTTGTCCTAAAAATACCTTAAATCCCCTTTCTTGCTGGCTCACCATCATAGTGCCAGACCAGCACCACAGCCAAGCTACGACTCCAGTTCTGTCCCCTTCCTCCCCCAACTCCGTCCTGCCCACTCCTGAACATAATCTCAATGTTTGCTTGTTTTAGCTTCCATAATCCTGTTGTCTTGCAAATCTCCTCACTATAATCCTGCTTTTGTCTGTCAATGCAATTTGTTTGCTGTGGGGAAGAAGGGAGGTGAAACGTTACTGGGAATGGAGAAAGCCTTTGCTGCTGGTTTTCAAGGCTCTGCTCATTTTCAAACACATGCTGGGAGATTTGGCACCGCTGTCCACTCCAAATCTGAAACGGGGGTCACAGCCTCCAAAAATGAAGAGTTTGGTGGATTGAACCAGTAGCTGCTGCAGAATTAATAGCATGACAGTAAGGATGCGTTGCCATACATTCCTGCACACACTAGAGGGAGAGCAGACAAGAAAAGCAAAGCAGAGGAAGAACTGAAGCTCCGCTCTCCTTCGATGAAGGGCTCACACTGTCATTTTTACCTGGGCAAAGCAGGGGTAAGAGCCGAGGAGTGGGGCACTGCTATAGGCAGCAAAATGCAAGGGAGGAAGGAACAAAGCCTGTATCATTTGCACACTAGCACAATGGTGATGGGCTGACAAACAAACTGGTAATTGATTGGTAGTAGCTGTCGCAATTTTGTGTGTTTGCATGAATAAAGAATCAGCTTAATCAGACTAATTCCTTCCAGTCAAAACACAACATGGGCTCCAGAACTCACAGTAAAACTCTATTGCACCAGCCAAGTTTTACACCAGAACAAAGAAGCTGTGAATTCCACCCAATTTGGATGCAAAACTGACAGTTGGGCCAAGTGCCCAGAAAACACTTCTGAATTCAGACAACCACCCACTGAAAAAGGGCAACAAATCATGAAACTAGGTGATGATGGTATTTGGTGGTTTGTTTGCAAACATTTGAAAAAGATATATAGTACCTGAGCAAGCTGCTCCTCAGGCCTGCTGAAGTGAAAGGACAAGAGGGGGGCTGCATGCCATTCCAGGAATGAAAGAAATATATAAGCAGAAAAGTATCATTAACACCCCTTCCCTCATGTCAGCTCTCTACCTCAGGTCTCTTAGTAGGAAAGGAAGTATTAAAAAGTTGTATTCAGAATATCCTTCCCCCTAGGGAAAGCCTGGCTCAAGCTCTTTGTGGAAAAAAAAGGGATTTTTGGATTTACACTGAGCTAACCTTGAGATCCAAGCACTCGGGATGCTCAAACCATATTCAGATCAAGTTGCAGATGCTGTTCATTCTGCACTTCCCTTTGCAAGCCCTCCTGTGTAACATGTACTTCTGAGAAAAATTGACAAAAACATCACCTGAAAGTGCATTCTGGGAACTATTGCTCAAGTCAGTAGCTTTCACTACCATTTATGTAACATTTGGATTCCACTATGTAATATTTGTTTGCACTATTAATGGTTAAGTCAATTAACTACAGAGTTCAGCTTAGTGGAGATTTTAAGGCAGAACAAATAGTCAGAGCCCGTAAATCAAATAAATCAGAGGCTAGCAAGCACTATTAAACAACTTCTGCATCCTTAGAGCAACACAGAGGGGATTCCCACACTAAAGATTGCTAATGCATGAAGATTCTAGGAAAGGCATTCTATGAAGTTGTTTATAAACTTACATGAGCACAATACACGAGGGATTTCCCTGCTATGGGAATTTACAGCTGAAACCAATGGCTGCATATCCAGGGCTTTCATGAAGGGACTGTGACTTTGAGGAAGGAACTATGTGCAGAGCCAGGACACTAAGTAATTTCAGTACTGCAGGACTGGTGTCTTCCCACACTAATTTCAAGTAGATCAGGAACCTGTTATTCATCAGTTTATTCTAAACATACTGTGTTTTAGTTGCCTCTAAGTGGGAAACCCCTTCCTCTCCCTTGCTCTGCTATTGTCTTCCAGCTACAGACTAATATATTCACTCACATTCCTCTGATAACTCTGCCGACCGAGGCTTCCAGAGATAACAAAGCTTTTATCAGCAACTTCATCCCACTGTCATCCAGCTATTCTCACCTACCCAGGTCTGAATTCCTGGCATTTTTAATCTCATAGCAGTGTATCACACTCCACCTAATTTCTGACCAGTCATCTCAAGATACGCAGCTCGATGTGGTATGTCTTTAATCAAATGGAGTGTTTCCAGACAAGTCGCAATATTTCACACTTATAGGCTTCAAAGTCTGGTATAGATTCTCCAATCTCCTCCAACAGGTCAGCTACTATTATTGTGCCCATTGCAGAAGTGAGGAATCTTAGTCACAGAGCAGGGAAGGATCTCTTCTCTGGCTGCAGCAGAGTTGGTAACCAGGTGATAAGGAACTAGATGATCCTGATTAGCTGCTTTTATTACCATCTACAAGACTCCCTCTATACACACTTGGAACTTGCAATTTTAACTACTGTCACTTAGATCACATGGGAGGAAATTTTCCTCCAAAAGTAGTGTTCTTGAGTGACAGGAAATACCGCTCCCTCTGCACGCCAGGAGATGAACCACTGATGCCCCACAGGATACCACTCCATGCAGCCAGAACAGCCTTGCTGTCTCATCTGGAACGTTGTGTGTCCAGAGGAAGCAATGCCATGAACAACCACTTGCTGAATCCAGGGCTCCCTGTACTGGATGACACAGAAATTATACTGCAAGAGATCAGAACTGAGTGGGTTTTTTTAAAAAAAATGAGCAGCTCTTAGTCTGATATTTAGGTTCCTCATGCTGGCTTACTGAAAGGCATCCAATCCACAGAAGGGCTGTAATCCTGTACAGCCAGCCTCCTCATATTGACAATCTCATTCCCACCACCTGGGATTCCAAGAGAGGAAATATGGCCACTTTTGAAGTTTGAGGAAGCTCAGCTTCTCTCCTTCACTTCTCCCACAACACACCCATATCTCCCTCCACGTTTTCCCCTAAAAGCAGCCTAGGTGTTTCAGAGGTTCAGACATAATTTCTCACAACAGTTAGAAGCAAAGTCAAAGTCAGGAGAGAGTGAATGTTTTGCAGAACCTGCAGTCCCCTTCCACCCAAGAATGTTAGTGAAGAGAGGAAGGTGGTGAAGTTTGAATACAGGATCATCCTGTGGGCACTCAATAAGGTGACACTGACTTTAGAGCTCAGGCACACACTACTGAGCTCTAGAAGCTGTGAATAGTACATTCTGCTCAATCCAACAGAGACACTGAGGAAAAAGGATAATTTATACTTCCGTATGCTCCAGTGGGTTCTGAGGCATTTTGAAATTGATACATATAAAGCTTCAATGCCACTGAATAAAACCTTTTCCACCTGCCATGAGACAAAGTAGGTGCTCAGCTACAGTATGTAGGACTTCAGAGCACAGGAGAGAAAGGTTCTGCATCAAGTGGAGAAGTAGGGCTGATGAGCGCTGAGACAGGGAGGTGTTAAAGGTGTAGTTTTAGCCAGGACAAAAAGGCAAATAACTGCTATTAAAGAAATTGTGATGTTTAAGTCAAAGAGCTCAGTTTTACACTCAGGATGAAAGCAAGTCCCTGAAGACTTCCTACCTTTTATACCTCATTGGATGTTGTATGTGAAAATTGGTTTTGCCTTGGCTTTTGAGGGATGCATTTTTCATGACTGAGGAAAAGCAAAGCCCTCAACTCTGGAATGTCAAAATTTATGATCAGAGCAGGGTCTGACATTAGATTACACAAAATCCAAGAGATGCATCAGGATTTGTTTTAACAATCCATGTACCAAAGTTTACTTCTGTGACTCTTTTACAACTGCTGACACCTTTGACTAAAGCAATCTCCACTGTATCAGGGTAGCTCTTAAGTTCAGAATACATGATGCTGAAATCCTGTAAATGCATCATCAGAAGCTGCTTCATGTTCAGTGCCGCATTAGACTGTATATAATTTGCTCTGTAATCCACTTAACTGGGACATGCTTCCCCAAGGAAGCATGTTTACTCACCAGATTCCACAGGGATCTAAGACAGTAATACTTAATATTTCTGTTAAACAGTGGTTATTACCATTAATTCTGCTCAATGGGGACAAAACACTTCTGTTAAAGGAAATTTTGCTAAGACTTCGCAATGCATAATGTTAACTCAAGACCTTAGCAGGCTTGCATCAGTTAAGCATCTTTCTAATTGGGACAAACAATTGCTCCACGTGCGACATTCAAGCCCTCAATTGTGCTAAGACTATGCAACTTGCATTAAAGCAGACAAGGATTTCACGTGGCCCACAGCCATCAAGCAGCTCTCAGAAATGAACTCTAATAATCTTTATCCCATTAGACCCCAATTCTGCTTCTCTGAAATCAGTGGCAGCCCAGACATTCGCTCCAAAGGAAAAAACTAAGCTTTTATTGTCCTGTGTTTAACTCCTTCTCCCTTTTAAGACAGAAGAGATCCTGAGATGGTTTTACTAAGTGTTTGCTACAATATCAATGCCGTCAGCACTGCTGGGAATTTTTTATTTCTGCACAGCTGTGAAGCTGAGCATTTAACCCAAATTCTCTCTCCTGCCATTTATGTTGGGGCATCTCTCAACATAACTGAGAGACTGCCACTGGAAACAGCAAAAATGATCTGGACTGTGATGACCTATCATATGAATCCCCAGGGGAGCAAAGAGAAAACACAAGTGTAATTAAAGACCCTCAACATACCCGTAAAAGTAGGTTTGGGTGTGGGGAGACATTGACAAGCCAGCTCACAGCTAGTTCCCATCCAAATGCAGTGTTTCGTTGTTTGCTCTCCCAGTGTTTTTTCTGCACTAATTCACAACCACTGTAACATCAAGATAAGCTTCCATATGCTTCATTTACTGACAGTAATTAATTTCAGCCTCTCCCCACACACACATACATGTTCATTTTATCTGACAAGCAAGTCATGAAAAGGAGTCCATTCTCACAAAAAAGAATACAGGGCAGCTAAGAAAATCTAATTGATGTATCTGCTGGGCCAAGGCTGCTTTTCCCAAACCCCGCTTCTCGCCCTGTACCCCTTGCCCCAGCTCAGGTCTCCTTCTTCTCCCAGGCCTTCCCCTATACCAGAGAATAGTTTTTAATAAAATGCTTTCTTCCAGATTAAAAAGGAATAACTGGCTACAGGAACGTCTGGGTACCTATCTTCCTGTTCAAATACTGAATCCATAATGACCATGAGGAAAGGAATAAATGAATTAAGAGGCTTAGCAAATCACTCAGAGAAGCACAGAGTCTACCTTCCTGGCTTCCCCTTACTCACTGACAGTTTAACCCGCAGCTGTGCCAGGGGAAAAAAAAAAAAAAAAAAAAACTAGTAATACCACATAATTGATTCCTCTTTAAAATACTTGGTTTTTTTCACTAAAACCCACTTTTTGCTCCTTTGTTCTTATGCCTTCTGCCAGCTGCTGCTCTCTGTTATTATTCTATATATTTATTATGTATGATCTGTTTGCTAAGTCAGTATTCTTTTATGAAGTTTGGTAACTGTATTTTTAATTCTCCAGTATGTCTCAGTATCAAGATGGAAGACAAAAGTAACCACAATTCAGAATACCAATGATGGGAACAGAAGATTACACAATGAAGTCAGCAGTCGAAATCCCGACAAGGCCATTACAGAGCTGAGGTCACCGTTACCTGATTAAAGCTCATCTTCACAAAAGAGCCAAGGTGGAAGTTGTACATCAGACAAATTTGACAAGAAACAAGAGAGAAACAATAAAAAGATTTTAAAAACTGTTAACCTAATTTTCACATTACCATCAAGCATTGCTCCTCCACAGACAGAAAATACAGATCTGAAAAGTCCCAAGATGACACCATGATTCCTTGACTGTCAGCAGACAAAAATTAATAAATACTTCAACTTGCAGTTCTCAAGGAGAGAAAAGCAGCACACGCTGGTTGACATGTACTCTCTACTGCCATTCCAAATGAGTAAGGAAACAGACATGCACATGAAGAAGGATCTAGAGTCAGAAATAACAATATCAACAAATAAAACAGGAACCAAGTCTGTTCCCCACTTCCTATCAGGCACTAGTTTGTAGAGGTCCCTTTCTGCTGCAGGGAAGAGGCAGCACTGCTTAATTTCATCTTTAGATACATTTTCCACTTGCTTGACATTTATAAACCAGCAAATCTATGCCTTTTTTGCTCTTTGAAAATCTTTCACGGTCTGCCATCTTGTGAGAGTAAAGCCTCATCTCCCATCCACGAGCCATGCCCAGACTTCTCACGCTAAACAGTGCGTCCAACTGTAACAGTCAACAGCTGTCTATTCCAATCTAACTACTCTTCTTAAGATACCCCAAAAACAACTAATTCAGCTGAAAACTCCTTCCTTTCACTGAACAGATAAGGACACTAAGCACAGAGTGCCTCCAACCAGATTCTTACTTTAGATGCCTTTTGGTTTTTTCAGTTGTCCAATAAAAGAGAGCTGAGGCTCAGTTTTCACAGCACTCGTAATCTATGAAAAAGTAAATAAGAATTGAAGTCATGGAGGAACCAAAGATCAAAACCATACTAAATATTCAAGGTCAATAAATACTTCTGGTCTGAGGTCTGACACCAAGTACTGTGGAAAAACTGAGAACAAAATTTAAGAGTGCTGAAGTCATCACTAATGACATACCCAACAATACATTTTCTTGATACATCTATCATTTCCTGCACTCTGCCCAACATTTTGAATTAACACAACAATGTCTATGGGATTTAACCTGCAGAAATGACATTGTAGGTGTGAACTTATTCTCCAACTCGTATTTGACCATTTTATCATGAAACGGAATTTATCAGTCAATGGTTTAAGATGTTATAATCCATTTTCTCAGAAGCGCAGCAGCAGGGAACGGAGAATCAGAACGTAAGTAGCTGTTCGTCCAAAAATGCAGCATAAGCATTAAGAAAGGCCAGCTGAGCCAATGCAAATAGAAATACAAAGCCAGCTGGGTAGTACATGATAGCCAAGAAAAAACTTACATCCCTTTTTTGGAGGCCACTATACAGAAGAGCTGACCCATGCACATTCATCTGCCCTTTTTCTGCTATTAGATGCACAAAGGGAAAAAGCTTTTAGCTCACCAGTGTTTTAGTTCCCAGTCCAGTTCCAGAGAAAATGTACTTCTTGTCTGTAGAGCAAATGGTGATAATCCAAGAACTAAAGACAGGACATGACTTAAGACGGAGCTTCCTTACCCCTCCTAGAAAGCAGCCATCAAGAAGATGCTGCCACGCTTTCCCCACTTACTCAAATCAGAGCACCACTTGCTGGCCCTGGTAACTGGATCTTCTCATTGTCATTAAGTTTTCTACAAAACATACTGTAACGCAGCAGCAAGCCATGCTGGTAAGAGATCTGAAGTAATGCTAGTGTGAATTTATCTCAGGCATGCAGGATCAAAACAGCATCTTTGGGAGAAAAGAAAATGGCTACTGGATAAATAGGAAAACATACTTGCCCATATAGCCAGTGCAAAGCTCTTGAAAATTACCCTTGTTTCTGTCTCCCAGAAAGGAGCTGATGCTCCCTTTCATTTCCATCTTCTTGGCCCTTTCTCTGCCCTCCCACCTTATCTCAATTACACCTTCTCTGCCCATTCTTCATTTTCTCCATCTGTCTCTCTCCCTCCCAGTATCTCTCATGAAGCAATTGCCCTTGTTTTAATCCTTTATTTACTTTCCAGCAAACAATGGCAGCAGTGGTGACTGCTTTGCGGGTGGCTACTCCTTTCCCTCACTTCATTGTCCTCCCTGCTCAGGCTCAGCGGTTCCGCCTCAGTGCTGCTCTCCAGAGACTCCCACAGCAAGGAGCAGCCTCGGCTCTCACCTCTCAAACTTCAATAAGTTAAGGGAGAGCACGGGAGGGGAGAAATATGTCATACCCACTGCAGTCAGCCATTTTGAAGGTCATAGCAGAGAGGCCTTCCCCTCTGCCTGCCAACTTGGAGCTGTCACGGTTGTCACAAAGCAAAAGCCTCTGAGTGAGGGACCGATGTTCCCTGTAAGTCACTCCTTCCTTAAAACAGGACCAAGAGAATGAGTAAGCTCAGCAAGGGGAAAAAAAAAAAAAAATAAAATAAAAGTAAAGAAATAAGGTGAGAGGAACAGCCAGGCTCTCCGCCAGCATCGTGCTGACAGCGAGAATGAGACATCGGAACAGCAGACCAGCTACATGCTAAGTTTCTCACGCAAGTGCCTCATGTCCCTAAAGAAACAATGTGGTATAAGAAAGGACCCTGTCAGCTAAGGTCTTTCCCCTCCCAGAGCCTTTATCCCACTGTGGAGCCAACTGAGCACTCTGATTACAGAGGTACTCACGCTGTACAGCTGATACAAACTTGGCTGTGCCTGTGGCAGCAGAGAGCACTCAGCCACCTTTCCTATTTTTGGCATTATCAGGGCACACAGCTATAAGCCAGCCATTGCACAAACATATAAAGACAGTCCTTATTCCAAAGAACATGCAACAGAGACTGCAACAGGACACTGCAGAAATACACAGAGAGAGGACAGTGCATACCAGCATGATGCATTTTATGTACAGTGCCTTATTTTCCCTTCATTAATCCATTCTTGTTACGAACAGTAATCAACTGGAATAACAATAAAACTCACTGGCAATGTGATTATCTCCTCTACTCTTAGATTTACTCTTAAAATGATCCTGCCTTGCAAAGGGCTTACACAGCTGCTCCACATAGCACATGTACAATACCTACTGCTGTCAGGTATATCCCTACTCACTCAAGCAACTTCTGGTGCCAATTTGTAGTGTCCTGTCTTGACTTCACTGACAACTGCTGGTGCTCAGTATATCATGAGGGTGGGAGAAGACGTGCAGGGAACAGCGTCAAATATGTCTTAAGCTAAAAGCCAAAACCAGAACATGCCCAAACACAATCAGTGGCTGATACTGGAAGCAGTGCCCAAAGTGACCCCTCCTCAGCTCCAAACCCACAGTAGAATCAGGGCTGGGATGCACGGGCCCAGTCCCAGTTGCATCTTTATCCACACCATCCACACCGCCTCCACAGTGTCACAGGCTCTACATCTCAGTGAAACTTTCATATCTTATCACTTTGTCAACTTCATAGGAAAATTTTGGAGCTCACACCTTGTGAGTTCCTCTATAATCCAAACATCAGTGATTTCTCACACATAGCAGAACAACTTCAGAATCATTAACTCCAAAAACTGTCACTAGCATAAAGCTTCTGGTATAAAGTAACTCAAACCATTCTCCTGAATAATCATCTCTTCCTACAGGTTCCCTATCCAGCTGCTGACCAAAAATGCATTGCTCCTCAACACAAAGGCCTGAAAAGACCCCAACAGCAGCCCCTATACCGGCTAAGCTCACACCCAGCACTAATTTAACTTAGTGAACACCTCTCCAGGCAAAACTTCGCCCTCAAATGCAGCACTGGAGTAACTTTATCCTAAGGAAATTAACACTAGAAAGCAAGGAAAATGTAAGAAAATGGAAGAGGAAGAGAAAGACATGAACAGGGGGCAGCCAGAGCTTGCAAATTGTCATGGACAAAGCATAGTCTCAAACAAGGAGTAATTCAGCCATGTCGAACACCTTTTCTCCTAATCAGACAAGAACACCCTTGTCGGCTGGGGAGAAGGCACACAGCCAAAAGCAACTCAGAGATAGCATGAGGTTAAGACAGCAAAGCAGTCAAAACAGCTGCAGGTATTTGGGCATCTTTGGCCAAGTTCATCACATATTATAGAAAGAAAGGTGGCCTTCACAGAACTACAGATCCTTTCTTCATCACTTTGACAAGTTTGTGATAAGTGTGAAGTGAATTCACTGTTTCAAAAACTGAACTCCAAAATGCAAGTCCCAAGTACATTGCCTGTGGTCTTTCGTAATGGTTGGGCAAAATCCCAAAACTAGAGAACTCTGAAATTTTTATTATTGAGGTTGGTGGAGCTAGGATTTTACCCCTAGCATCTTTAGAAGTTTCCTACTACCCTGTCTATTATCAACTCCTTAAACTCTGTGCAAGTTACTCCACCTTCTTTTGTTATCTGTCTGTAACTGACAGACTGGATTTCCTCTTACTCCTTTTACTCTTGCATAGCACTGACAAGCAGCAGCAGAGCTCTGTGGACACCTCAAACTAGAACAGAAGGGAAATGCTTAGGGTAGTGTTGTACTGGCAGAAACACTCGTACTATTGAACTCAAAACATCAGGAAGAGGTATAAATCAAGACTGACATATGTTGACAGAGATGCAAATAATTGGATTTGCAGAACCTGTACCTGGCCCATGGCAGATGCTAAATGAATTTTCATCAAGAATTCGCCAACATCTCCTGAAAATTAAAAACACAAGGATGGAAAAAAACTTGTTATTTATCACACTTTTAGGCTTATAGCCTCTTGGTTTAGGCATCAGAGAGGAACAAAAAGGTGGTCTTTTCTCCAAACAGCCTAGGGTCTCATTAATGTTTTTGGGACATCTGGTCTGTTTCTGATACAGGTGCAAAAAGACTGATCAATCTCCCTGTAACCCATGGAGAGTGGTAACAGAACCAACCCAAGCCTTCTGACCCCTACAAAGACAATTGAAATGAAAAGGACTGGAGCAGTTCCTGCCCAGGGGCAGGAGGGAAAAGATGAAGAAACCGGGAAAAGCCCTGTGAAGACAGCCTGCTGCTCTCCTGGCTGCCAGACACACAGGAGTAGATGCTGAGGAGCACACGACTGCTGGTAAGGGCCACCCTGTGGTAGCAGCTCACTTGGTCTCCCCCGTGCAGTGAGTTCAGTCCCAGCAGTGCCTGGCCCAGGGTGCCTCAGGGCACAGAGCCGCCCCCCAGCATCCCCTGCCCCTGGAGCTCTCTCACCATCTGAAGTCTTCATCCTACTCTATGGTCCAACACAGGAGCCCTGCAGGACACAGATAGCCCTCCATACACAGTCGCAAGTTTTGCACTTCTGCAATACAGTCATTAAGTATGTGTCAATTAGATAATGTGATGTCAAAAGTAAGAGTTCAGAGATAAGCAATATGAAGGATGAATAGGCTGAAGGGACTGATTTATAGCAACATTAATCATGAGGTATTTTTATTGTTTCTTGCTCAAATTTATCTTGAAAATGGGATTACATAAGCCAATAGCAATATTTTTTCAGAGTACAACTCTGATTTTGTGTCTGAAATTGCAGATCCAAGTTTTCAGAATTGCCCCTGCAAAATTATTACAGTTCTGTGTTCAAAAGACAGTCAAATAGCTTAGAAGTGATTTGTCCTGGCAGTTACCGTGACTATTAGGAGGAACTACCTGCCCACTCTGAACGTGAAAATCTCAGTACTGACCTAAGAATATTCAGCGATTTTATTCCAAGACAACATCCTCACTCAATTATTTAGTTACAAGTACAGCCTGAAAGGAATAAAATATTAGAGTATATAATTCTGAGTTATAAACTTAGCCTTCTTTGGATCTACCTCTCCATGTTGTCTGAAACAAATTGTAATTTTTCCAAGTTTTTTATGCGTTTTCAGATTCATGTCAGTTTAAAAAAAGTTTTCCTTGATTAGGAGAGCAAGTGGTTCTCTCTCCTTCTCCAGATTTCAACACAAACTAATTTCTTTTTTTTTTTTTTAATAGAAAAGTTTCTGTAGAAATTGATTGAGGTGGGAAAGCGACCTTTTTTGCTTTTCAAATTCATCATTGGTTTGAAGAAGCAGCAAAGATAATAGCATTTGTGTCAAGTAATGATTTAAACTTTCCAAGCAATCTTCATCTGTACACGTTCAATGACATGAGCAACACTGATTTACACAGCAGTCTTTGGTCCACAAGTTTGATTATCAATAGCAGCTGATCCTGTATTTCCATATGCTAAACTACACATAAAATAGCTGATCTATTGTTAATGCAAGATTGCACAGAGACACAAACTACTAACACTACATGTTTGCTTAAAATCAAGCCATTCAACTGCACCTGGCACACTTGCTCTTTCACACTCAACACACCACACTCCTCACACCTCACTGAGCCGACAAGTAAAGCCACAGAAGCGGCCAGAGGTGTGCATGTGAGCGGGCCTTCATGGTTCTCCCCACTTCTCCTTACAGCATGTTAAATTGATCCAGGAAGCAGTTCCTCTGAAGAAAAAAAAAAAAAAAAAAAAAAAAGAGAGAAACGAAAAAGAAAAAAACACCACCAACAAAAAATACCAACAATTTGTTCTAAACAAACAGTTGCTGGCAGATCCCCCAACTCCAGCAGCATGCAAGTGTCTCGAAACACAAAAGGCAGGGGAACTGAAATTGAAAATTGATCTTCCTGCAGCCACGTAGCCTGGAAGAGTGATTTCCTAGCTGTGATTTTAAATAACTCTTTCTTGTCTCCCCCCTTCCTGCTTCCCATACACATTCACATTTCTTCTCCTGTATTCTCCATCTTTTGTCAAACACAGACAAAGACTTCCACCATCTCTCTCTCTTTCCCCAACCTTCTCATCAATATTCTATTACCAAACAGAGCTTTAGCTCTTTTTTTCTCTTTAAATCAATAAGAAGCAAAGCAATGAGAGGGAAAAATTAAAATCCCCAGCAGATAAAGAAAAGGGTCTTTAAAAAAAAGCTAATCACTGGTAAGCACTGTCAACACACTGGAGTGTCACACACAGCTCCTGCTACAATCTGTCTAGTCCCACACTGCTGTACAGGTAAGCTACCTGAGCCTGCCTGCCAAAGACAACTGGGGCAGGAGAGAGAACAAGGCAAAATAAAGGTTTTGGAATGGGTCTTCATGGGTGGTTCTGTCAGAGAAGATGTAAAGACACCCCATCACCTTCTAAGCCTTTTGTTGGCACCTGACTCATCACATGGTGGAGTACAAAGCAGCTTTTAGAGGGCTTCCCAGGTTCCTTTCCAATGTTCATCTACCCCCCCTGACAGTCACATGTGGTTGTTAGGGTTCTGTATGCTTATCTCACCAGGAAATACACCTGCACCTGCTCTGACAGTGAGCAACAAGCTGAACAGAGAAGTTTCCTGTTCCAGACCACCAAAGAGGAAAAAAGCAGCAATAGAATTGCGGGAAACATGACATAATAGTATGTCCATCCTCGGGAAGATGACCATGAGACAAAACCTGCTTGCTCAAATTAAATTTGAATTCCATCATAATTCCCAATCATCACTCACCAAAAACAAATTACAAGCATCCTTAAAACTAGGAAAGACTCTATTTCATCATTTCGTTTTAAGAGAGTAAAAATATTCAGGGGACAAAACACTGAGTCAAAACCAGGAGACCTCTAAAGATAATGTAGGTATGTATGTATGTGCAGGACAAGATGCAGGTGACTCAGGAGAGAGCCGTCTTCCTTCTGAGAAGGTGCCACAAATCACCTCCACGCAGGGCTAGAGAGCATCATGATGTTACAGAAGATGGGTTCTGCATTTCTGCTTAAGCACTCAAGTCCTCAAGCATTTACAACGAATGAAAGCTCCTTCTGCCTCCGTACTGCTGCAGTGCACAGTGTGTTCTTTCCACTTGGTGGTGACATGGTCTTTCAGGTATGATGAGATAACTCCTGCATAAATGCTTTGCAAAACAGTTTGGAACTATGTGTGCCATAAAGGAATAAATTATTACCAGTCTGAATTCTTGCTTTAAAATATACAGTGAATTTTACATGTTTACCTGGGACAAGGAGATAAGAAGAGATAAATGTACTCTTACTTCACCGAATGTCCAAGTCTAATTGCCAAAACCAGAACAAGTTTAAAGCCTTACACTACCCTGTAATGAAGTAGTACCTTGCTCTTCTTTACATCTCTTGCTTTTTCCTGCAACTTCGCAGCTATCTGGGATACCAAAGCTAGGGCTCTTCCTCCCAAGTTGCCCCTTTTTCTTCTGCATTCACACTCCACTTTCCTGCACAGCCAGCACAAAGCAAGGATTTCCCTTTTCTCTTCTGACAGCATATGGCAACAGAAATTCCCCACAAACCTTTCAGAAGCAGTTGTACTAACTTCTATGTCTAGCAGTTATATTGGTCAAACCGGCAAACTAGGACTCAGGAGCCAGAGACGGTTGTTATATTGTAAATTGTTTTAAGAGTTAACATAAAATACAAGTTATTTGATAAATCTCAGCACAGAAAGAAAACAAACAAACAAACAAAAAACAACACACAAAATCACACACACATGTGAGCTGGAAAAAAGTCAGGCAGTGTTTACCAGTGGGCGAGAGCTACAGACAGAGCAGTGAGTGTCCTCAGTTAAAGGTTCACATGCCTCTCGCTCCGGACACCTCATGCTGTTCAGCAGCCCCATCAGCAGTGACGGTCACAGCACTGCCTCTCTCCAGCCCAAGCCCAAGGCCGCTGCCTTGATAGCCACTGGTGGCCTAATGGGAAAGCTGTGTGCAAGCAAGCTGACACTGTGGACCGGGCTCTCAGGACGACGAACTGCAGGTTTGCTTACAAAACTGCTTTCTTGCAGGGCAAGAAAATCTGGTCTCAAAAACAGCTATGAGCCCACATTTAGGGGAGTAGCAATATATTCAGAAACGGCTCCCCTCAAAATACATTGCAAGGAACAGTCAGACATGGGCAGAGGTTATGAATTTGACAGGGGAGAAGATCCACGATAACAGAAATATAGCTCTATGATAATTATAGCATGCCACTCAGCACACAAACACCTACAGATTAGTTAGCAGTGGGCAGCCCACCCAATACCTCCAGAAATACCAATTTGGGAGTAGTGTGTGTGACCCAGTCAACACAGAATACAAACAGGAGTCCCAAGCAGCAACAGGAATCCCAAGCTGACAGGCCAGCTCCACAAGCAGAGCCCCAAGAGCAAGCCACAAAAGAGCACTCAAAGCTTGTAAATAACACAATGCAGAAAATAAATGAACAAGCTCACACATTCAGAAAGAAAAAAAATTGTGGCAGAAACCAGAATTTCACATTACAATTACCCAAAAGCAAATATAGGGGAAGAAAACTGTTGTCTAAAGGAGAAGGACTGAAGAGCACCAAACACCTTAATGGTTACTTCATTTCACACTATTTTTTTTTAATTTCTCCTTTGTGAAGCCAAAATAAGGTCTGCCTCCCTGTTCCACTGAAACAAAAGCAAAGATTCAGGTGGTCTTGTCTTTAGGCAGGTGAAAACTGCCCAGCAATAATGTGTTGCCTATATTTTTTCCTGCTGAACAAGGATCCATCAGACCAGTCAGATGGAAAATGTGTCCAAAGGTCCAGACACTGAACGCACCCAAGATGAAAGGCCCAGAATTCAGCACTCATTTCCCTGAGCCTCCAAACCTCATGGGAAAGCAAAAATAAAAAAAACCCAGCAGTAACCATGGGTAACCACTCTCAGGTTAATCTCAGATAGGGAGGGGAAAATGCTTCTCAAGATTAATAGCTAAAGTACTCAGGGATTAGAGATTAGGAGGAGAATCCTGTTTGCTAGGATTAAGAGGGCTGGGTTCACATGAAAACCTCAACCAGTGAATCGCCTCCAGCAAAACAGTGGGTTTTATTATTATAATTATTTTATTCTCCTCCAAAAAATGAAAAACATCAGCAGGAGGGCAGTAAAATCCATCAAAGGTTTAGAAAATAAAGACTCTGAGGAAAGGTTAAGGGAATGCAGTCAAGATAGAAATCAGATATTAAAAATAAAAATCAGTCCATGTTATTATTAACATGGCAGATTATAAAGAATGAGAGATTTAAGAAAAAAAATAATCAAGTTCACTTTCCAGAATCCATGCTGTGTGGTCTATTTTTTTGCCCTTGGCTCAGCTGGAAGCAGGTGAGCTGCAAGAATGGCAAAACTCTCTCCCCTTTTGCATGTGAGGAAAGTACAATTTAAACACCTGATGGCTGATATTTTCCAGAGGGCTCACAAGAGCTTCATTTTGAAATTCACTCTGGGTTTCTTGTCACTGACATATGATTAAGGCACCTAACAAAAGTGTGCGGGAAGGAACAGAAAAAGAGAATGGGACTATGCTGTATCAAATGGGGCTAACAGAGAGGGAATAGACATTAGTCCAAAGTCTCAAATCAGGCATTCAAAATTTTGGTTAAACAGCTTGCCTGAGATAGTTTTCAGTGATGGTGCCAGGAACAAACCTGGATCCACCCAGTAAAACCATCTGAGCTAGGTCCTACTTCACTTGAGTACATCCTTGTACAATTAAGAATGTACAGCTGGGGAGATGATTGATTTTTTTGTTTTTAAATATCCACAGAAAGATATTTTAGAAGGGCTACACAAATCCAATATTCCTATTCCTTTTCCCACTTTATTGACAAGCCAGAAGCAGCTGGGTTACCTCAACAGACCTGCCAGCCAGCAGATAGCCCACCAGCACATAAGCTCAGGAAGAAGCGAGGCCACAGCACCGACCTGATAAGCAAGGACCATTGTACTGAGTGACATGCTACTGGAAAACGTATTCTTCCCTTGCAACCTGGTGCCACAGGCCCACCACATAACCAGACCTTCACTGTAGGCCTGTAGAAAAATGCCTCATCATGACACTTGTATCAGTCTTCTCAAGCACTGCGAACTGGGAAATCTGATCACTCCAGCACATTTGGTCTTTCCAGTGCACAAGAGCTGCAAAATTGCCATGCCAATGCACAAGAGACCTTCCTAACCAGAAAGTCCAGGAGGCTGCAGATAATAACACCATTCCCAATAAAAACCATACAGAGAGACAAGGGTTGTAACAGGAAGGAAAGTGGAACTGGTATTCTTAAACACAGATGTTCTTGGCTGTTTGCAAGGGACATTTACCTGCAACACAGGTTAGGATGCTTCTCAAGCTGCTTTCACGGTGAGCTGCAAAGCCATCTGCATGCCCACCCGTCAAATCACATGCACAGGAATAGAGGAAAAGCTGGCTCCACCTTTTACTGAGTAAGATGTCAAAGAGGAAGCTTTTTCTGTTGCACGTCATTTGGAAATTTCATAAAATCGGTTATGTGGAAAAAAAAAAAAATATATATATATATATATGCATATATATATATATGCATATAAACCCAGGCCTTGCTTTGTCTGATCCCAGATGGTGTCACTGCCAGACTTCTGAGCACCACTGCCAAGGGACTCCCAAGGGAGCAAAGCTCAGGAGGCTGGGGCACCATCCAGGCCAAGAAATCACACAGTTTCCCATCATTTGTTCCTCTGAATGAACCCTGGTCCTTTGGGGCTCCCAAGGCCAGTACAGCAGCAGCAGGTGGAGATCAAGCTGATTCATGGGGAAAGGAAAGTGCAAGCACAGTGCAGGTGGACTGAATTTTTACACACAGATAGAACTTCATTAACATACTGTAACTGCTGCCTACTCCCACCTCGCCTGCAGCTGTGTCTCTCCTTTTCCCCCTGCTATTCTTGGAAACTAGATGACTCACCTTCCTGATGAAACCAAGTCTAGTTGGCTCTGGGCCCTGACCCTTTTTTGTACAGCAAATGCCAGGAGCTGGAATTTGCTTGAACCCTTTTCCCTCATGCTCTGGCAAGCCAGCCGTGTCTGCAGAGGACGATGGCAATGCTGCTTGCCTAGCACCAGCAGCATTTATGTGGGAGCAAGCAATGCTAACACTGAGTTTCAGAGGAGCTGCGTATCAGGTTCACAGTGTACCTGCTTGCTTCCTACTGAATTACAAACACTCAAGGTTAACAGAGGTCTAGGAGGGACCAAAGAGATGAGGAACCTGTAGGACAATACAAGCAGAAAGAAGCCAATGTGTGATGCATACCTAAACGACAAAGGCACACAAAAGCCCCTCCCATTACTAATCCGCAGCAACTCCTGTCTCAAAGACACTAATTCTGAGCACCATAATTTAAGGGGGTAGGAGGGACAGTGGCAAAAATTGGGAAAGATCAGGAAACTGCAGGAATAAAGAATCAGTAAGTATGAAGAATCAGCTAGCTTAAAAAAAAAAAAAGGGAACTGAAGCTGAGATTTGATGGATGCATACGCTTGCAGGGAAAAGGAACGCTGAACCAGAAAGAGCACACTCCATGGCTAAAGAGAAAAACAAACCTCTTAGATACTTAAAACCTTCAGTTTACCAACACCAAGATATCTCCTTGCAATAATCCCCCACTCTGCTTTCGCACCTCTTTCTGCTCCACCCCTACAGGCACAGCCTCCCTGCTGCCACACACCTCCAGTGGGTCGTTTTTCCTTCACCCCATGTACCCCCTTACCCTGTACACCAATACTCAGCACCTGTGCCCCTTTTGCTTCATTCACACACTTTGTTCCCCTCTTTCCTTGCAACAGTGATTGTTAGTACAAGTTAGTACAAGAGATGAAGCTCTCCACTAGAAAAGTCTACCTTTCCCATCAAAATACCATTTTTGAAAGCCAAACTTGACCCTGTACATGTGCCGACAGCCAAAACAGCTCTCTTTCCCTTCAGCCACCACAACAGGAGAACATGGGATCACTTTCTGATCCAGGCTAAAGATCTACTGTTGAAGACTAATGGCTTCAAATACAAAGACACATCAGTTACTGGCACTTGGTCTTTCAATAGGGAATATGCAGTTTAATATAAAGGATGCATCAGGACTGCAGAGAAAATGTTCTTCAGGTAGGAGGGCCAGCTCACAGCTCAGGAAGACTAAATTGAAAAACATGTACAGTGGTATGAATGGTATTAACCTTTCATTTAATAACACAAGCACACATTGCTACAGTGCCATCACTCACTGCCATGAAGATGCTAACCACCACCAAACCCTGCATGCTGCCATTGCCCACTGGCTTGGTAGTGACAGAGAAAGCACCAGCATACAGATGTCGGCAGCAAAAGTACATTTACTGGCAAAGGTACATCAGTCCTAATACAGCCTTGTGCTACAAAAACACAGAAAAGTTTTGCTGTGAATTAGGAGCTGCCCAGTCCACTGTAATCACTTCATTTGGCAAGAGCAGGATAGCTAGGAAAATGAGAATCGGTTCCTCACAAGAACAAAAAAGCATAAAAGAAAAAGAAAAAAAAAAAAAAAACAACACCAAAAACCAAAAAAAAAAAAAAAAAAAAACCAAAAAAAACCCACCCTCCCTTCAATTGAAATTGTCTAAAGAGAAGAAGCAGCAGACAGCAGACTTCAATGTATTTGGCTGAGAAGAAAGTTATTTACAGCAAGGTCTGGCCTCTCAGTGCCACCATGTAATTCCAGGCAATTGCACTTTCAAATAGATTTTTTGGAGAAAATCAACAGTGACTTTGCTTTCAATCTAGTGGAAAATGAAGTTCAGCAATTTCATAAAGCCTCAGCAGAAAGAGCCCTGTGCACACAGGCACAGGCTCTTCAGTGGAGGGTGTTGGGCTTAGTACTGAACTCTGCCAGTCCCTCTCCACATTTCCCAGTTCTCACATCATACACTGGACTTCCCATAACCAACAAGTACCCAAATGAAGCGTATCAGATACTGTGGCAGCAAAAACTCCCTACTAGCTGAATCCCACCAGCTCCTGTCCTGTCTCTCCAGGTCCAAGAAGTGCTGATTTCAAGGCTCAAAGTAGCTATAAGCCTCCTGAGCAAGGCTCTCAGGCACAGATTATACAAAGAGTCCTATGAGGCATATATACCTACCTCCAAAGGATAATCCCAAAATCCACCACTGACTATACCCCACAGGCACTTTCAGTCAACACCAACATAGGCCCAAGTGTCTACAAGGCTGCTTCCGAAGCCTGCTGTGACCAGTGTACCTGCAGCTCTCCACTTCTTTAGAAATCCTGTTCCACTAGTGCTTTGCCATTCAAAAGCAACAGACATCAGCTTTTGAATGTTTCGCACCATTGGCATCATATTAAAAATAGCGCAGAAAATCATCCCTGAAACAATCCAAATATTCAACCTTAGAAAAAACTTCAGGAAGGTGACTACTGAAAGCAAAAATGTTATTAAATGCCTGCTTATGACTCCATGGAGAGTGGGCTGGAGGTTGCATCATTATCAGAGGCCTACAACACAGGACTACAAAGTGCAACCAGAGTCCACATACCCTGTCACTGGGCTTCACTCTCTCCTCCAAGCCCACGTGCCAACATACGTGCACACAAGTGTTCATACACACACAGCGCCAGCCCCAACATTCATTTCAGACAAAGGCCAAGGAAAAATATAATTTCAGGCAACTTCCCCAGGGCAAGTCAGAGGCATGAAAAGCAGGAAGTAAAGCTAGGCTTTGAACCCTCTCTAACTAGCTCAGATACCATTGCATTGTGAACACAGCAAAAGGGAAAGGTTAAACTCCTCCTGCACACTCCAGCAGGAAGAATTAACTAACATTTTCCTTGGTTCAAGAAACTGAAAAATTACAAGAGACAAACACAGAACTAGAAATGCTTAAACAAGTTAAGATTCAGACAGACATGAACAATCGTTCTCATCGTTTTAGGAATACTGTAGTATAGGTTTGGGAGCTTTCACCTGAGTCACTGAGTCCAAGTTCTACATTGCATTCAACCATACATTTCAAATGTAGCTCAGACTTCCCAGGACACTTATTCCACTCATGCTCAAACATCCCAAGCCACACCTTAGAGCTAACATCACTTGCAGAAAAACTACAGCCTGTCACTGTAATATGCAAGAACAGCAAAGATTGAGGACATCTCCACAACTCTGCCTCACTTCAGCAGAGAATAGATTAGAGAGAAGCCTCCTACTATTTCCTGAAACAAACCATGCCCATTTCCACCATGGAAGGTGATCAGAAAAACAAAGCCTGACAACCTGACCAAAATAAATTGAATTTTCTCACCCCAAGTCTGGCAATTGTTTTAATCCTGACATTGTAAATGGGACATGCAATCCAGCATCTGCAATAACGCTATGACAATGGGAGTGCCAACAGGCCCAGAACAGCCTACAAGGCTATCTGTGACTGAATCTAATCTGCACTGCTCCAGAGAAAGATGAAAAAAATTAACAGCCAGAAGCCTGTATAAGCAAAGATGGAAAACATTCCCTCTTCTTTCTGAAGAACTGGACAAATTAGGGGATCAAGCATAGACATAAGGACTACAAAGCACTAGAAACCTTTTTCACTTCTCAATGCTGACATAGGTCTCCACAAACTGCATAGCACTCACAGCCAGCAAAGTCTGTCCTCTGGTTATTCCTGCTGCAGCATAGAACACAAACAAATCCAATCCAATGGAGTAACTGCAAAGGATTTTCAAGAGGCAGCAAATACTGTAGCTTCTTCTAAGGAAGTAAAGATTGAATATAAAAAGAAAAAAAAAAAAAAACATATACACCACACAAAACAGGAATCGCACCATCAATTTAGACTCAACTGACCATGTTATGTGATGTTGAGACAGCAGGCAAGACTTTAAAAAATGGGAAACAGCAGAGAAGAGAATTCAGGATCTTCCCCAAAAGTATGTACCGCTCCCACCCACACATCAGAGGAAACACCACTGTTTTATTTTATTTTATTTTTAGTTCTATAAAGACTTAAGACTTGATATGCATAACCTAGGTTTTCTGACAGTCTCCACTCGAGGCCTTCGCTTCCCAGGAGCAATTAAATACACCATTAAGCAGATTACAAAGCAAGAAGTGTTTCAAAGGAATCTGTCTTCTTCCAACCCGAGCCTCCTGCAGGTGGAAATGGTACCAAAACAAACAGCCGTATACACTACACATGCATCCCTGAACATCAAAAGCTTTAATTCATTAATTGACACACACCCTGCATTTTGTGTGATTTACCAAAAAGCATAACAGGGTGAAGCTGTAGCTGTATAGCAAATGAGATGCAAGCTCTGCCAGAAGCAGGCCCAGAAGGCCTGACAGGTGCCTCAGCCAGCAGCAGCTCTGCCTGGCACTGCCCCTTGCCCTCCTCCCACCGCCCACACCAGCTGATTTCTTTTAAGCATTGCTGCTTGTAGGGAAGCGTCATCCTCCAGTCCCGGGCACCTTGCTGTCAGTCTCTCAACCCTCAGCACTCTGAAATAAGGGAGCCCAAAGAGCACAGGCCTCAGGGAATAGCCTGCAGCTTTATCTCTCGGGTCACACCACCTCCTGAAGCCCGTGCACAAATGAGATAACATCCTCCTGCATTTGAAGGGTGCTCCTCTTAATCTTAAATCTAAATATCCTCAAAATTATTATTCAGAGAAGGCATTACAAGGCATTTAAAACACAATTTATGGCCACTGACTTGAACCACTACCTCGCTAAGCACACAGGGAAACACTATTACATCTTGGTGCCTTGTTCCCCTCCTAAACAAAGACACAGTGACTCTCATCACATGGTAATATGCTTCTCAGCACACTGCACACAGCTATTTCCAGAAGTAAAGGGCATAAACGTGTAATTAATTATCCAATATATCATCATGGGCAGAGGAGCGAACTTCTGTCCTAGATAGTGATAAAGTCATGATATTTACAGCATTCAGAAGATCAACACAATCAGTTTGGTACACCAAGCTACATGAGCCTACAATAATATAAACCGAAAACGAGCAAGAGTAGCAATGAACAGAGCATTATTTTTAAGAAGTTTCTGCAAAGTGAGTTCAGAGAGACATAATATTCAAGGCTAAAAATCAAATCACAAGTACTATCCCTGTATCCTGCTCTCTGTCACCCCATTCCCTGAAGAAAACATCCAGATATACTGCCTGGATGTTACATTTGCATTTTATTCAGTGTCCAGATCCAATCCTCAGATAATCGCCATACTTATTGTTTTTACAGAAAGCTTAAAACCTTACTGGCCTGAATCATCAGAGCATTACTTCATTCTCATGCTAGTATACTAGCATGTAGTATGCTAGTCTAATGCTTTTAGCAGTTGCACTGGTGGAAAAACAGTGATGTGATTGCAAAACTGAATGGCCTAAGTGTCTTACACAACTGTTGCCCCTGCGCTAGGGGAAGGGATACAGAAGGACAAAGGAAAAGCTTCTCTCGAGATGCACTGTTAGTTATAGACGTGAATGAAATCCCCAGGTGTTTGGACTCCAAGTCACATCTACTGGGCCAATTAAAAAAAAAAAAAAAAAAAAAAAAAAAAAATTCCCTTTCTCAATGCTGCCCAAAATGACCACCCAAAGTCGTTGTTTTCTTTCCCAGTACTGCTACCACCTTGACCCATCTGGAAAACAGTCTCTCGCTGCCTCAACACTGGCACTCACATTGCATACCAGTGTTTCATACTGGAGATAAAAATCCCCAGCACAAGACATAAAAAACCTCCCCACCCTGCACTACCAGTGCAACTAAGACACAACTAGTGATCTGCATCTCACCCTGGATATACATTAGGCTCTTTTGCACCCAACAGCTGAACAAGGTGTAGACTCCCAACAAACTGTGCTCGGGGTAGTATGTAAGCAGCATTTCTGCTGGGGCCACTTGCTTAGTTCTGGCTGAGTATATTCCTGGGTCCTCGCTGTGACAGAAGGTCATGATACAAGATACTTGCTTTTCACATTGTCTTCAGGATGCAGGCTGGAAAGTATTTTGTGTGATCTTTAAGCCGGCTGGTGTGGTGAGGATAAGGGGGGATCATTTCACTAGGCAAGAATAGTTCTGGATCCTCTAAGTCTGCCAGACAACAGAGAGACAGGAGGAAGAGAGACTCTCAAATAAGTATTTAGATCAAAAGGTGCAGAAACAACCACAGAAAAGCTCAGCTCATTTCCAAGCAGAGGACTCTATCCTCACAAATATTTGCCTTGTCAAGACTCCCTTTAGAAAGTGGTAGTAATAGGATTTCTCTCTCTTCCCTTGGAAAAGTTTATCAAAATGCAAAAATAATTTTGTAAAGGGAAGAGTTTACTTTCAAGTTCTCCTCTGCATAATTTGACTTAGAAATGGAAACATAATTCCTCTAAACCCTCTGAAGAAATTAAATAATAGCTAATGTGGATAAATTCCTATTTTTCATGTGCTTATAATTCTCTAGGAAAAAACTGCTTTTGAGTAATCATTCAACTCTTTTTTTTAAAGTACAAAATGAGTGAAAATATTTTTGATGTTTTTTCAATGCAAAAAATGAGGCACACAACTCAAAACCAAACCCCATGTACATATGAATATTCACAAAATATACACAACCACTGTGTTTAGCCACCAGAGCACATATATGTCAAGTTATCTTGAGCCTGTGTTATCTTCGATAACAGTGCAAAGAGAATCCTGCACTGTTGTAAAACCCTAACCTGAAACAGCCATACAACATCCACCTTCTCACACAATAAACCATGAGATAAAAGCAGAGCAGTGGAGCTGGGAGCTTTTAGTATACACAAAACTGAAACTTTTATTAGAAGTGAGAACAGGCAACTTTGAATTATATGATCCAACTTTCCTCTAAAACAAAGTACATGGGAAAATGGGCCAAACAGAACCCCAATACCATATTAATTATTGTCAATATTTTAATCACATCCAAGCAAAGGATTTCAAAATTATGACTCCTCCTGCAACCACATCTTGATCTCAGTGCTAAGGTGTTATTTCTTTCACAACATTGTCGGGTTTGTCTACCATGTATCATCCTACCATATATCTTCCTATTCTCAATTTTTATCTTTTATATATTTACTCCTTCTGCAGAGTAAATATCATCCTGGAAATAAAGTACAGTGTTTCTCTATGGCTAAAATAACTGTCTGCAAGGAGGAAAAGAAGATTTGTCTTGTCTGTGGAAAAGTTTCAACAGTAGAGAAAGTAGTCAACCTATTTCTCTAAACGGTAAATGACTGGCAATGTCTCCAGTTCTTGAAAAAAGGTTTCAGAAACTCATTTTCTCGGAAACAAATCAAAGCATTAACCACAGGACTTCTCTCACTTTCTTTGCAAATTCCTTAGGATTCATTCCCCAATGCTGGTAACAAGATATTTATTTTGTCAAAAGTCAACTTAGACTCAGTGGTCAGTTGAGATGGCCACAGAGCAGATAGTCAGGAATATAGGAAACATCCATCCTCTGAGCTTATCCAAACCATGACCATTCTCAATACTTTATCACCAGAAAAACAAGGTTATTTTTGCTCACACTAATGAAATTTCTCATAATCAAACGATTAGAAGAACTCTATATTCACAGAAAGGAGTTCACTTTAAAGAGCCATTTGCCTGTTTATACAACTCTAAATGTAACTTTAGTATTGTAACCACAGATCAGTACAAATAATAATGGTTTAGCTACAACAGATTTTTCTATGATTCCTCAAATATATGGTTTTTTCGCCTTTGTAAGTGTACTCGACTATATAAAATGAATCTAACACTAATACATGCAATTGATTATACAGATTCCTCTATATGGATTGTAAGGTTTGTTGAGTACTCTCAATAGGTAAATAATATAAGATGCAAGTCATTTTTGTTACAAGCCATGATTTGCACCTTCCTGGCCCCTATATTTCCTCTCAGACTGCTCTGCATACTACATTACATTAGACCTTGCAACATATTTGTGAAATATAACATGTCATTGTCATGACTCCCGCAATACACGCAGGAGTCAAGTGACTTGCCTGAGACCACAGGCTCAGCCAGCAGAATTGTTTTTGCAACTGCAGAACACCTACCTCAGTGGCCTCTGCAGAACCTACACACATTTCTATCACAGATGTTGGGGTTTCTAGAATTTCTATAACATGCATCAACAGGCAGATAAACTCTGTGCTCGAGATTTTACCTTTTATGAAAAAGTGAGCTGGAATGACTTAGCTAAGGACATTGCTTTGAAAGCAAAATTCCCGATGAGGTCAGTGGGACAGGACTTCACCTCTGATGCAGAAAGTCACGTGAACTATTTATCATTATATTTTATATACCAAATAGGCATCATACAAAGTAGCGGCAAATATGGATGGTTGACATTAGCACAAGCTACCTTATTTGGTTTGCTTCATCCTTCCTCGTTTATTTTGCAGTTGCCTGTGTACTGCTGAATCTCATCGTGCATTATGAGGCATCGTGAGCATTGGACTCCACCTCCATTTCTACGTCTCTATGGTAAGCAGTGGCATAGGACCAGCCTTTACAGAGATTTCTGGCCACTGGCAGAACACTGTTTAAGGCAACTGCAGAATAGATACGCACGTTGACAATGACCTATGGAAGTGCCACACAGTGCTTCAGTTGCAACTTGGGGCAAAAGTTATTTCTATAGAAAATTATATAGTCCAGTTAAACTCAGTGTGTATTCTTGACATGCTGCATGAAGGAACAGGTATGTAAGAGGGGGTTACAATTACCTGGATCTCATGATTTGCAGCAAAGCCCCACTGGCCAGCCAGCAGTCTGATTGTGTAAGATCATTTGAGTCACATTACAGCTCAACAGCCAGGTTATTTCACAATCCCAAATAAAAGCAAGACAACATGACAGAAGAGGAGCACTGAAAGAAAGACAAGAGGAAAGCAGGAGATGCACACTGACAAAGGGCCGATTACATAGGCTTCTGCATGAGAATGATCCAAAACAAACTTCAAGGCAGCTTCCTGCATGCTGGTGGTGGCAGCTGTCACCAGATCAGCAACTGTGGGGCTGTGTCTCCCCTTAGAACTTCATCAACCACAAATAAGGGAGCCCTGGAGGCTGACCTTTAAAGCTCCCTTTTGGAATCAGCATGTGTGACATTGCTGCCTGTTTGTTATTCCTTAGGAAAGTAAAGTGTGTCAATGCGAACCCACGTCTGTTGCCATTACAGATCTGATTTAACAAGCCCTGTCAGTCTAAGGATGGAAGAAATCCCAGAAAACTCCTGGCAGCTTGTTTGCTGTCTTTCCATATGTTAATATAATATGCAGATTACAAATTATCACATTTAAACATTTTATAAAAAACAATTGGATCCTGACCACAGCACAACTGCCTCAGGAATGCCAGGTTTTATTACAAGAGGAATGAAACAGAACAGACTGAAGATCTCATCACAGGCAGGTACTACTTTAAAGGAGATTATCTGACAAGCTTCTGGTACACTGCTGCTGCTGGATCTGACTGTGAATTACCATGTGATTGGCGGAGATGTTTAGCACATCTCAAAATAAAGCTACAGTCACCATCAAAGTTGAGAGCAATGCAATTCCTCCTAGTGAAATCTGAAAATGTTGCTGACAAAGGATTTTTGTTCCACCTTGCATTTTTCTTTCTAAAGACTAAACTAGAAATGTGCCATTTGCACCAGTCTGCAAGACATGAATGTGGGAGGCACCATCAATGTTCAAGAGCAGAAGTCTGAGGAACCAGAGGGGACATGGTGGCTTCAAATATGGACTCTCCATGGGACCACAGACCAATCACTCTCCCTTCAAGCTTCACCTATAAATCTCAACATCCCTTCAGTGGTTCCAAATAATTAAAAAAGAAAAAAAAAAAAAATCTATCTCTATCCTCATACAACAATTGGTCAGTAGAAACCCCTCCCTGCAAAGAACATCCTCATCAGATCTTTATTATAATCATATAATAGTTTGGGCTGGGAGGAACCTTCAAAGGTCATCCAGTCCAACCCCCTGCAATGAGCAGGGACATCTTCAACTAGATCACGTTGCTCAGAGCCCCATCCAGTCTGGCCCTGAATGTCTCCAGGGATGAGGCATCTACCACCTCTCTGGGAAACCTGGGCCAGTATTTGTGGTAAAATATTTCTTCCTCATGCCTGACCTGAATCTCCTCTCTTTTAGTTTAAAACCATTACTCCTTGTCCTATTGCAACAGGCTCTGCTAAAATAAAATGTCTGTCCCAATCTTTCTTATAGGTCCATTTTGAGTACTGAAAGGCCACAATAAGGTCTCTCCAGAGACTTCTCCAGGCTGAACAACCTCAACTTTCTCAGCTTGTCCTCACAGCAGAGCTGTTCCATCCTTCTGATCATCTTTGTGGTCTCCTCTGGACCCTCTCCAACAGGTCCCTGCCTTTCCTCTGCTGAGGACTCCGGAGACGAACACAGTACTCCAGGTGGGGTCTCACCAGAGCAAAGGAGCAGAATCACCTCTCTCAGTCTGCTGGCCATGCTCCTTTCAATGCAGCCCAAGATACAATTTGCCTTCCAGGCTGCAAGTACACATTGACAGCTCATGTCCAGCTTTTCATCCACCAGTATCACCAAGTCCTTTTCCCCAGGACTGCTCTCAATTCCTTCATCTCTCAGCCTGTATTGATACCGGGGGTTGCCCTGACCCATGTGCAGAACCTTGCACTTGGCCTTGCCAAACCTCATGAGGTTTGCACAGGCCCAGTTCTCAAGTTTGTCCAGGTCCCTCTGAATGGCATCCCACCCCTTTCTACCAACTAACATACTTGCCATGTTTGTGTGCAACAAATGCCATCTCTTTTTGTTATTCTAGGTTTCCTTGTTGAATGAATCTAGACATAGATTATTTCTCCCATTTGAGTTACACAGACTTAAGTGAAACAGGATAGCACTCAGAACAGAATAGGTAAACAGCTTACTTCACCCAATTGGGGTGAAACACTGGCTAGAGCTGTTAACATTTTTCTTGGATGGGTAACTTCCAGAGCTCAGGTTTCTGCAGAAAGAGATGAAAATTTCTACAAGCATTTCCCTCTCAATCAGTAATAAATACCTCTGCATCAAAACACTCTGCTGCAGTAAGCAAATAAGGTAACTTGGTATTAGTTCTCTAACCTTAAGCTATACTGATTGCAACTGGTAGAGGGTGTGGTGTCACTGGAGAGGACACTCCCAAAACAGATGAAAAGTCAGGGCTTTCCCAACATGTTTTTTAAAGATGTCATGAGCAACAAATTTAGTTCAGATATCCTGGCTGCTTTCCGACATCTGTAATTGTTTCCTTTGAAGTTTTAATCTGATGGGAATTTTTTCTTCATTCCTGGTCTTCACTGCGTAAGTTGAATTAGTGTGCTGTTAAATGACAAAACATCAGTTGCAAGCTAAATAAATCGTCCTGTCCACACAATTCTGAAAGCACTTCAGGATTCTTCAAGATTAAAGATACTTAAGAATAACTGTGGTAAGTCCATTAAGACATAGTTGCAATGAGTACTGCGATCTTTTCATTTATTCAGTAATAAATTGATATCTTCCCTTGAGCTGATTTTTCCCTTGTGCCACAGTCGGTCTCTGATTTCCTTCCTTGATGTAGCAGTAAAGCATTAAATGGCTCTTGGTGCTCAGCTCCCAGGCACACAAGTTGTCTAAGGATCAGAGTTTAACGTTTTATCATTTGGTTCAATGGTTTATCTTTGTAATGTCTGCTTAACTGGTGGAGTCCTGAGACTGTACTTCCCTAGTTGGGCTCTAGAAGTAGCTTCTTATTTCTTTTAACATCTCAGGGGTCTATGGAGCAATTCTCAGGTCTCTGTGGTGAGCAGAGGTTAATCTAACAGCTATGATACAGTGATAAGTTGTTAACCAACATACAAAGGAAAACAGCATTATCACACCCACCTTATTTCAATACAAGAAAGAACTCTGAAGCATAAAGAAGTTCAAATACAGTAATTTAATCCATACAATAGCAATTGCCTTCCCAATACTTTCCTCAGAGCTCCATAATACAGTAGCTTTTCAGGGCTTTCTTCCCTCCCAGTTCTTAACCCCAGATTCACACAAAAGGCCATTCTACAGGGGACACCTCACATTTTGGAGACATCCTGCAGCAGCACGCACCCCACCCTGCACAGGAAGCCAGGAGTGTCCTGCAGAGAGGGAGGCAGGTTCTTGGTACAGCATGTAGGCATCAAAGGAGTCACTCCTGTATTTATATTAGACAAGGGGCTCTACTCTCCAATACAGCCTGTTGTGCAGGCTGTGAGACACCCAAGAAAACCATGCAGACATGAGAGCCAGCTGCCCCAGGGAGCTGTGATCCCAGTCACACGCAGTCCCACGTGCGGCAGACTCTACTCACAGGCATCGGGGCTGTGCCTGGCCTCTGGAGTGCCACTTTCCTCCACAGCCATCTGGTCTGGCAGGCACTGAACACCAAGAAAGGAAGTTGCACTGACCTTAAGGGAATGACACTTGAAGCCCTAGACCAGTACTTCAAGATATGGGCAAGTCCAACCTTCATCAGTACTACAACACAAGAATTTCTGCATGGAAGAATAACTAGAAAGTGGTGGTGGTTTTGAGGGTGTTTCGCTCTGGTTTTGTTGTCTGGTTTGTTGTTTGTTTTGTTGCAATTTGGTTGGTTGGTTTGGTTTTTAATTTTTATTTCCCCCCTCTTACTGGTCCCCCCTCTTATATCCTACTGAATATATCATCTCTTTCCTTGGAAAATTATAGAATCATAGAATAGTTTGGGCTGGAAGGGGCCTTCAAAGGTCATACTAGATGGATTAGCCAAGCCCCCTGCAATGAGCAGGGACATCTTCAACTAGATCAGGTTGCTCAGAGCTCTGCCCAGCCTGGCCTTGAATGTCTGCGGGAACAGAGCACCTACCACTTCTCTGGGAAACCCGTGCCAATGTTTTAGCAACCTCATTGTAAAAAATTTCTTCCTTGTGTCTGGCCTGAATCTCCCCTTATAGTTTAAAACCATGACCCCTCATGCTATCGCAACAAGCCCTGCTAAATAGTCTGTCCCCATCTTTATTATAGAGTCCTTCAAGTACCAAAAGGCCACAATAAGGCCTCCCCAGGGCCTTCTCTTCTCCAGGTTGAGCTACCCCAACGCTTTCAGTCTTTCCTCATAGCAGAAGTGTTCCATCTCTTTGATCATTTTCATGCCCCTCCTCTGGACCCTCTCCAACAGGTCCATGTCTCTCCTGTACTGAGGGCTCCAGAGGTAGACACAGGACTTAGGTGTGGCCTCACCAGAGTAGAAGGGTAGAATCTCCCCCAACAGCTGAGCAGCTTCTGTATAGAAGGCGGACACAGTAATTCCCTCGCTTTTAAATGGGCAGAACACTTCAGCCTCACAGAAAGCAGCAGTACCTGGATTTGGCTGTGCAGGCAAGCAGTAGTAATGGCCTAGCTGCTATGGCATGAGCACCTCCAGGAAAAGTGAAGACCTGCTATGTTGATAAGCTCTTACTGTCACATTCACTCAGAAAGAGCAGCAAAGCTGCTGGGGTGCTTCAGACACCAGGTTGTGTTCCTAAAGGGCACATAGGCAACAGAACATCTCCTGCTTTCCCAATTTCACAGTAGGCACCATCCCTGCTTCCTGACAAGGAATGCTGCCCAAAAAGTGTGACGGACTGGTTGGTGTGAGTGCCCTTGAAGTACCTGGCAGAGCTGGCATACCCACTCTCAGTCAATGCTTAGCCAGGCTGCACACACTTAGTCATTGCTCCATCTGGTCCCCCAGCCAGTGTAATGAAAGGTTCCCATCTTGAGTTTATTTCTCAGACATTGAACTGGTATGATACCTCATTACTGGGAAACACAAGGTCTTAATGTTTCTAAAGGGTGGGCACACCCGGCTTAGGTACAGATGTCTATGTACCATCCAGCTGCACCGAGGCAATCAAAAACTGAGAACATAAATCAGCGACTACTGGAAAATGGTAACTCAGCAATAAAATAAATATTGTTGCCTAAAATATGTATTAGAAGTGTTTTAAAAGAGTTGATGGAGTGTGACTTGCCCTCCTATCTGAATTCGATGCACAGGCTAAATGAGTGTTGTTGGGGAAGGAAGAACAGGGGCTAAATTATCCCTTCTGACAGCTCCTGAACAATGTGTTTTGCCTGGTTGAGCTACTGATGCCTCAAGAAGGGGCTAGATATCTCATTCCTCAACATACAGCTTAAACTCACATATATTTATCTAGTTGGCGACCATGAAAGCAGTATCCGAACTTCAGTCCCCTCTCTCCAATCTTTCATTATCTGGAAAAAAACTCTTACAAATGCAGAACTGAATGGGAAGCTAGTCCCGGTCTGCAAAACATGCTCTGACTCCACACATGTGCATGCAGGTAGATGCTCACAATTCATGGCCATTTATTGCTTACCTGGGCTCTTGCTAGTGTGACATTAACAGGCATGGCTACTGCATGCACTGGAACACCACGGAGAGCCCTGAATTATCTCTGAACAGAATTGGACTTCTGCACGGCATAGCATGACATCTTGTGAAGATACTGAGCTGGGAAAGAGCTTACATCTTCTACCTGAGCTAGATCTCTTTTGATCCCAGCTAGCTGGCTCTTACAAGGAGAAACATTGCATAGATGTGGCTTATATTGCCTTTCAGTCCTCAACTAGTTTGTTTGCTGTTTATTCATCTGACCCTTGCTGCTTAGCATGGCATACACATTCACCAACTCAATCAACATTCTCAACAAAGCAGCACCCCTTTAGACCCATCCTACCTGAGCACTGGAATCAACACTGACTTGTAACATAGGAATGCTCTGGGTAATTCAGTGGAGCACTTTATACAACCACTAGGCCCATGTAAATAATCAGAGAAGACTTATTTGACCACTTATCCAACACTCCCAGTACCAGCCCCTCTGACCTACTCTTGTTGGTTTTGCCAGTTATTTCAGTCCAGTTTCAGATGGAGTAAGCAGCATATTCCACAGTAACAGAACAGGCCCCATGGCTTGCATAGAATTTTGTGGTATTTAAATGTATATTGCTGAGCTCAGTTTCCTATTATTACGTCTCACTACATCCTTCCAAGTCTTCAGCAACTTCATCAAAACATTTTGCAGTACTTAGAATTCCCTTAAAGGTCTTCCAACAAGCAGTCCCCCTCTTTAGCCACAGTATCTGGCAGCTAAATACCCTCTGGTGATGTGGCTAAGGGAAAAAAATTCCTGGAGCAGTGTAATATATACCCTCTCTAGACATATTCCCTTCCCTAGAAAGAGGAGATGGTTCACTAGTAAAGTTCTGGGCTGAAATCCATTGGAAGACAGTCAAAACAGATTTCTCATTCTGTTGCCACTGTAAATAAGAAACTGGCAGTACCACATAAAGGACTCAGAAGACTGAACTAATGACACTGTCTTCTTCCCAGAGACCATGCCACAGGGAGACACACACACAAAAAGGCAACACATTCAGTCTTACAGCCCAGGGATAACCCCATTAATCTCACGAGTTGTTTGGGTAACCACAGAGATCAACACTCCATCCCAAACATCTCTGTAAAATTCAAGTTTTGCCTAGCTGTACAGAGCTTTCACTTCCTCACTGCTCAGAGATGGAATGGCAGAGGAAGACTGTTCCTCCTTGTAGCAGGTGCCTCTTTGCATTAGCTGTAGCAGATGTCAGTCCCTACAGGAATACATCTTCCTCCCTCCCCATTGGGAGAATTAACACTTTTGCTCTCTACAAGCAACTGCTTGTCTTGCAACTCTAAAATGAACACCTTTGAGGCACCTACACGATATGCATTGCCTCTGGTTCCCTGCTCTCTTGTCAAGCTCTTGGGGTGATGCAAGCTGTCAGCCACATGATCCCACAGCAGAGGAGAGAGCAATGCCAGTGCTCTCCATGGAGAGAGCAGGCTTGCTCTAATTGCTGCTAAAAGCAAATTTCACCGGGCCCAGGGGAGGGGAGAGACAGACACATGTCTCTACATCCTCACACAGAGGATCTCTTATTCCTTTCAGCTTCTCCTGTGCAAGCTTACTGACCTCCTGCAGTATTAATGAATTCCTCTGTCACCTCCTTGCTCTGACATCTGCTCAGGAGAATGGATGAGTAAGCAGGTAATCCAATTGGGCAGGAGCAAAGCAACGAGCCAATTTTCCTGCACAACTGTGTTACCCTAGTGCTCTTTGGCACTGCCTTTCCCTAAAGGGCCAGTACTCCAAGAAAAGCTGCTGGGCTTCCTGCCCTGAGGATGGCTAAAGAGACCTTCTCCACCTCCAGCTTATCATATTGCTCCTGTGAGTATGACATAAAAGGTTGATTTTTCTCATTTTCCAAGTCTTCAACACTGAGAAGCAGAAAGGAAACCTTGATTTCTTTTCATCTCCTCACTTTCTGTAAAACAAATTAACATGAGCAATCCACAGCAAATCACACCAGACAGATCAAGAAAGATTCTAGACAATAGAAAAATAAATCAGATCCAAATAAAAAACTTTCAGTGAAATAAATTCTCAGAAATTCAGATTTTTTTTTTTTTTTTTTTTAGAAAGTTAAAACAGGCAGGGATACTAGGTGTTTGGGAATTAAGGACAAAGAATGTCCATAAGGTTAATCCAGCCCATGTCAGGGTTAGGACAGGATCAGTCCACACAAGTTACTGACCAGCGTTTTTCTATAGGCTTCATTTTAAAGGACAAACAACTGGACTTGTATAGATCCCCTTCCAAGATGCTAATCAATATAAAAATTAATACAATTATCATGGATACTAAGATCAATTCTTCTTTGTCCAGGCACTCCTGTTCAGTTGCACCAAAAAAATAATTTTCTTCCCTAGTTTATGCATTTTTTAGGATGTCTGTTTGCCTTTCCCTGTTTTACACACTTCCAGGAACATCTCATTGTAGGGAGAGCAGAGATGAGCTCTCCCACCTCTGCCATCTCCCATTCATACCTTATCACTAGAGGATCTGCTGAAAATGAAGGCTCAAGAGTTTCAAGGAAAAAAGGAAGAATGCAAACAACCTTTTTCATTCACTATGGGAATGTGTTAATCTCTGTTTGGCTCAAAATAGTATCTGACAAGAGTGAATCACACGAGTTCTGAAAAACTCACAAGAAATAAGCAAAGAAATCTATAGCTGCCTTATTCAGTCTCACTCCCTGCCTTCCTTCTTATTGACTTTTGCTGCCTACATTGACAATTTGTAGCTACCTGTCTGCTTACTCCTCGATAATGGTAACTACCAAAATAAGAGAGGAGTGGGGAGAAGGTGAATCAGTGAATTGCAGTGGGGACCTGCAGCACTGCCTCTTGCTGGAAGGGACAGACAGGAGTTGATGAGCAAAATTCTCTCACTTTCACAAGAAGCCACTGAGCTAACTCAATATGAATAAAAAATATATATTAGATTTTACTTCACTAATATAAAAGCACAAACCATCCCAAAATATGTTCATCGGTCCAGCCCTGAGGAAAGAGAAGGAAAGAGGAAAAAAAAAAATAAACACCAAAAACCCACAAACAAACAAACAAACACACAACAGACCCAGCAAATGGCAAGACACACATTCAAGTTCTGCAGCTGATGACCTCCCTAACCCTGAAAGAGAGGAGACAACATTGCATAGCCCATGTACCCAGGATACCACTAACATCCAGGGGTCAGGTATAGAAGAAAGAAGATAATACCTACCTTCAGAACAGATTAATCTCCATTATTCTGTTTACTTAGACTTCCAACAACTTTTGTCTGCTGCTTTTCTTGCTTCAGTCTTCCCTCTATTCCCCTAATGTACGAATTTTACCTACTAGCACTTTTACACATAACTAAATACATCAACCCAGAGATAAGATACTAGTTGTATTTTTATGAATAGAGGGTTCAAGGAATGAAACCAAGTAATAAGCAAAACCATGTTGGAAAGGCTATACTCATGTAACACTGAGCCACAAAAGGGTTAAATTTAGCTCCTATTTATTTTCAAGTCAAAGAGAAAATATTTTATTTGAGAAGGAAAGCAAGGATGAAAGCATCAGCTTTTGTGTGCATATATACATATCTGTATTCATATATACCCACTTGTGTAGATAAAGATGTGTATATGAAAACCCATCACACTTGAGAACTAACCAAGGAATTACTATATATTTATATATACGTAACTATACACATACACCCCTTTGCACACAGATCTAATATTGATCACACTGAGCATTAAACAATGGCAGGAGGCAGCAGGAAGGACAACAGTCTTCTTGGGACCATAGCTGCAGCCACAGGGAAGATGCCATGTGTTACATGCACAACAGAGAACCCTTGGCCCTCACTGGAGCACACAGCACTTCCAGCCCTCTCTATACCCAGTGAGCTTTGGGTAGAAACCAAACTACAGAGAGAAGGCTGCTCACCCTGGGCTTGGCCCCACGTGCAGCCAGTGAGCACCCCATGGTCACATCCAGACCCAAAAGCTGGAAATCACCTCCAGGTTCACAGTTCATATACACATGAGGAGCAAAGTGAAAAAAAAAATAATCAAAGTAAATGTTAGAAGTTATTAGAAAAGAATCTCTGCCAAAACAGAGAGCAGCATTATGCACCTGGGTATATTTTTAAAGGAAAGATGAAATACAAACTCTCCAAGTAGTAGTACTACAGGGCTGTTTGATCACACAGATTTTAAATTCAGAGTAGAGCTAGAAAAGAAAAACAAACAGCCATAGTACTACAATGTTAAATTTGTTCAAATTTCCCAAGAGCCAGAAGGAAGGCTACAAGTAAAATTTCGTACAGAGCATGTTTGAAACCCATTCAAAAAGTCTTCTAAAGTTTCTCAGTATAAAACATCTTTTCTGACATGCACCAAAAAACTCCCTCATGAGAGCCTAAAATACATGTAGTTTGTTTCTCATTTGACAGCTTAGGACTGTCATTTATTTTGTTAGTGTTATGGAGGATTTTAAGTTTTATATATTTTAGTACAGTAACACTCCTTTTTAAATTTGGTTTTGTTGCAAAAATAAGGTAAGTAAAGCCTTACATGGTTCAAGCCCTACTATCACGACCAAACCTTCACACTTTCATTTGAAGCAAACAAGTCTCCTTAAAAGCCAAAACAAACAGGTTGTGTCCAATTCTTCCATGAAAGTCACTAAAAGGCTACATAATTTATGTTTTCTAGTGTCATTTAACTATTTATTTTCTACAAGCAGAGAGAAAAATAAACAAGAAAAGAAAATGTGAGTTTCAAATTAGGATACCTTTGCTACAGAAAGACCTACCGAAAGGAAGGTATTTCTATAGAATATGGCAGAATTCCCATTGCTTGCATCACCTGGTTTAGGAACAGCAAGTCCCCATACAGACTAAGCGTAACTGGGTAAATGGCAAGCCTTGCTAAGTGTCATTCTCAGCCTTGCTAAGTGTCCTCTGTCCTTTCTACAGCAATGAGACATCTTCCCCCAAGCAGCACAGGGGAGGGAGGAATTTTTTTTGCATAGAGATTTATCTTGAGCAACATGCTGTACTCAAATTAAGTCAATGAGTCACACTGTAACACCAAGAAAAGTCAGACACATGGTTACTTTTTCCTACAATGACCTTGATTCCATTCATGCAAGAGCAAATGTTCCTAGAAGAAGCTGAAAGCCTGGATATGTGGCAGAACAAATAAACCACATAGGATTTTTTTAATCCATGTGCAACAGCCTTTAGACTGATCCCAGAACTTTGACAGGCTAAGACTAGTGCCTTTGGAAAAGGGAATACCAGTGGGAGGATTCAGCAGCAGCCAAAGAGGCTGTCGAACCAGCAGATAATAAACAAGTTACAAGCAAGCTTTTCAATCCGGCACTTGGTAGAATACACAATAGGAAGACTCAATCCAAAGGTCAAGAGTCACCTAACTCATACGATGGATGTAAGATAAACTCCCTCTTCCCAGTCCCGCACTCTACCCCCTGGATGGCAATAACTTCCCTCCGAGCAATGTTCCTAGGTCAGCACTGCTGGTCATCCACAAATGTCATGGTCTTGCCCAGATGTCAGCCTGGGGTCTGTTACTGTGAAAAAAGCTCAACAAGGGAACTGCTACAACAGCCAATAATTCAAAGAGCCCATTCAACACCTATGTGCATGCATACACATACAATCCATTTCTTACAAGTCAAAAAGCATTAGATAATTGCCTTGTGACTGCAGAGCTGCTTTGGCCTTGTTTTAAATTGGACTTTCTAATACCAAGAGCTTACAAACCACACCCTAATTCCTCACAGCCAGACAGGTGCTTAAACAAGGGTCAGGCTGGAATGTAAAATGCTGCTTATCTCCATCCCCAGCACCCCAGTGCTGTGCAGTTCCCTCAGACAAGAGTTGGACTGAAGGCCATTTGAGTGAGTACCCTAGAAGTCAAGGGTCTTGCATTTGGTTCACAGATCTCTTGTTACAGTAACTGTAACACTTGAAAGTACTTAATATGAAACAGCTCACAGCCTTTGCCTCTCATCCTGACAATTTCTCTCTGCCTTTGACCTAAGCAGTAGAAAGTGGGATAATTATATTTTTGAGATGCGTAAAATCTTAATTTCCAGTAAAGAATGGCTCCTTTAAAGAAAGACAGCTGGATAACAGTTGGAAAGCAAAACAGAGGGGGACAGAAATGGTGGCTGTAAACCCATAAATCCACTGCCACCGTATTATATTTGATTTTCACAATAGAATATTTGCTTGAAAATTGTTTGGTTTTTTTTTTCTCTTTCTTTTGCTTTTTTTCTGTGTCTTATAATTCTATAATAGCACAGGAAAGAAGAAAAAGAAAAATTAAAATTTGCTTCCAAAGTTATTCTGAAATATTGATCCGTCACTTCTTACACTTCTCTTTGATAATCAAGGGCATATGGGCAGCATATATGGGACCTAAATCCTGTGGTTCCTTAAACTCTATATATTGAAATCTATATAGAACAGAATATGCAACTACAGTGCTGCATACTAACAAGGCAGGGAAATAAATTAAAAAGAGCTGATAGCAGGAAAGATTTTCACAGCACAAGGAAGGTTTGTGTGATGCAGGAAAACTGTTTCAGATAAAACAGAGATCTTGCTTGGCTTTTGCACACACAATGACCAGATTACATGTAAACTCTGCAGCAGCTCTGCTACTTAGGAAAAGCAATAGCTATATAATTTTAAACAAAAAGCACATAACCCTAAAATGAATTATTGAGGAACAGGAAGCCATGATGTTATTTAACTGTGTTTCTTCTTGTGCTCAAGAAGGCAAGCCCAAGTCCAGCAATACACTGCTGGTTGATCTCCTGATGGCTATGGAAAAGGTAGTCACAGACTTCTGCATTCTCTAAGGCTTGGTAAGTTGTGCCTTGGCACCTCAGAGACAAGAACTGCACTGATGATGTATCAGAAAAGGAAGGACCAAGTTGTTATCACAGATTTTGTAGCAAAAATGGAAGCAACAAGATGTGGACAAAGGGGATAGGAAACTACATGGCATTACATTTAATAGTATATTACCAAGATCTGGCTGCCTCTCCTGTACTGGCTTCTTTCCTGCTTCTATTCATTTTACCATTGACAAGCATGTGAAGTGGCATTTTCACTTGTCCATCACCAGTGAAAGTGGAATTTGCATCCTGACCAGTTCCCAAAGAAAATAGCTGGGTGGTCTCCATCAGAAAGGCAAAGGTGAGAGAAGAATGGGATTCATCCTATGGGTATCAGATTGATTTCTAATTCCCACTGTCAGCTCTTTATGTGTGGATCACCTTGTCATTCTGGTTGTGTACAGCACTGAGCCCTCATCTATGCGTGACACTCTGAGTTGCACCTACAATACTAAACTATTTTCTTCCAAAGTGCCTGGTTCTTAACAAAACAAAACACCAAACAAACAAAAAAACACAAACCAAAACAAAAGAAAAAATGTTTCCAGTTCCCCTGTGCTAGCAGCAGAGCAGCAGGAGCATAAGGGACACAGTAGAGCTGATACAGTGGGCACTGGTTGGATGAGCTGGAGGCAGCGAGGCAGGACAGCGCTGGCTCTCCTTTACAGCAGCGCTCTCACCATTAGCACATCATTTGCATCAGGAGCACATCTGACCCACTGATACATTCAAAATAAGAGCAGGAAATATTATTCCTATGTCACTGTAGTTGGGTTCCTTCCCCTCCCTGTCCCTGCCCTCTCCCTGCTCCCCCCACTTTGCACATAACTTCAACTGGAGATAGTATTCATTTGTGAAGCTGAGCACAGAAAAGGAAAAAAAAAAAAAAAAAAAAAGATAGGCAAGGAATTTGTCTGCTAAAAGCACTGTCTGGATGATTAAAGGGACCGCCCAATTTCAACACATAATAAATAACAATTTTTTCAATTGGAAAATGTTCACCCTATCCCTAATGTTATAGCATGCCCAAAAAAACTCACCAAAAATTCCAGCATTCATATAGCATTTGGAGAACTATATAGATGATATATTGTATGGCTAAGCAATTAATTTAAATTACTTAATTTAAAACATTTCAATGGGTTGTCTGCATACCCTAAGGGGGTATACAATCCAGGAGAGACCAAAATTGAACAGTCTCAGCTTGTAAAATGTTTATTTTAAAACACTGTGTAATAGGAAGTGCCAGATCAGTGAACCAACAAACATAAGAAATCTGTAACACTGAAAATAACAGCTCTGACTGTGAAAACTTACTCATAATATGCTGTGCTTTTTACTGCTGAGGTGGGAAATATCTCTCAGACCACTGCATATGACTAATAAGTCAGGACAGATCTCTGCTTGCTAATCTTGCCCGTTAGATTATTCGGATACGGGATGAACTATAATCTCTAAAGCGTGTGTCACAAGAGCCCAGCCCAAATCTTCGTGAAGTTAATGATAGTAATGGGCACTGAATTACAGGTACATTCCATTTAACAAACAAACAAAACAGTCCTAAAACAAATCTTGCCTTGGTCTTCACAATCCTCCAAAGTCTTACAGCTTCTGTGAGCAACAGCACTATCACCATAACAAAATACCCTTCATGTGCTTTTCAATGTGGCCACTTCCATCTGAGCACAGAACACTTACCCTCTATTTCCTGGGTTTTACATAAGATTTAGGCTGCTAGGAACCTAACAGCTGTGTGTTTTCAGTTTTGTTTGCTTTTAATCCTGATGGAATTTTCTGGTCATGGCTCATAAAGTTCTTTAAAAGCATGTGAAGTAAAATATGCCACAGTCTCAGTGTGTTGTTATGGCAACTGAAATATTCAAAGTTCCCAGAAACTAAATATCTATTTGTTAACTTACAGTGCTATTTTTGACCAGAGTGTGACTGCATTGTCTTTCACTCAACTGGCTCATTTTTCTTTTTTCATCCCAAAATGGCCAAGGTAGGGGAGGGAAGAGGGTTGTCTGCACTCTTTATAACAGAGGACTGTACAAAACTTTCATGTTCAAGGATCTTTAAGGCAGGGTTGTAGACATACAAGTCCATCAACATCCTCAATTCTGTTGGTCACAAAACCTTCTCTCTGGAATAATGCAAGTGGATCAAAATGCACATAGCAGCCCAAGCAAAGTAGGAGTTGGGATTTCTGTGCTCTGCTCCAAATTCTGTCATGGTTAGTGAGAGCAGGCAAGTAACTAAGTCCAATATTTAAATTCTTAGTGTTTTCAAAGTGTTTAATTTTGTGTTTCTGATTTGAACCATATTAGCCTTAAAGCTTGGAGGTAATAATTATCCACATAATCTAGCAAATGAGGCTGGGAGCGTGATTGCTCAATCACCACAGAGAAAACTCGCAACAAAGCTCCACTGGTCATATCACAGTGAAGTTGCAGATTTGCAGCTACTTTTGACAGCTGTCTGTAATCTCTTCATCCAATTCCCACCTCCAGAAGGGCCAGTGACACCCACGGTGTCAATGAATCACAGTTCCTTAAAGTGGTGGGAGAGCCAAGAGTCTTTCTCTCTTGTTCATATACTATACCACAACCCAGAGTTAAGAGTATCTACTAGCTCACATCAATTCCTACATGACCAGGCCTACCCCCACTCACCCCAACTCATTCTTCTAACTCAAGTGAAACAAACTGCAACTATGCAAAATCACACTATTCAGTTTTCTAGCGAGTAAATATACAAATACTCCTGCTTTCGTTTTACTTCTGTTCCACCTTCACTCCGACTTTTCCTTGCTGCAAAATAACACAATGCATCTTTCTATGCAGTCTTTTTTATTTTCTCACCTTACCACTTCATTTCTCTTTCTGTCCACCATGTTCTCTCTTTTTCCACCTCCAAATCTATCCTTAGCCACTTCACTAAATCTCTCTTCATGCCAGCTTTTCCTGCTTGCTTATGCCAGGGGCTCATTTAACCATCATTTTCTGCAACCTCATGCCTCACTCAAAACCTGAGAAGTTTACCAATACCTCATGACTAGGAAACTAATTTCAATTCAGTACTGTGATGGAAATGTAAGACCTGATTAAAGAGGAAAGGAAGAGTGCTTAGATTTCTACAAGACACTTTACCAAGAATCTGCCCAACAACCTCTCAGACATACCTCTCTGAGGATTTCCATGCCCCTTTTCCTGGCCCAAGAATACAACACTTACAACTCAGGGATACCAAAGTCTCTGAACTTCAGCCTGAATGAATTACAAGTGGCTGGAAGAAGGCAGATGCTCAGCAAAGTCCTTCCAGCTCTATAGGTCCCTGCTGCAATTCTTCTCTAGCTGTCACCACTTTAAAAGTTTTCAGTATTTAATTCCATTTCATTCAGAAATAACAAAACAACTGAAAAATCAGAACCAAACTTCAAATACAAGCATGTTTCCAAAATCTATTGAGTTTTGTTAAGCTACAAACATTAAGCAACAAACATCATCCTGGCTCTGTAAGCAGCCAATCTTGATTTTATCAAGGACAGCTAGCTTGCTTGCTTTAGTTTTTCACACAGACCATTCAATACAGGCAGGTAGTTTGTTCCTTTCTCTTATCACTCCTATTCAGCCAGTTCTGCAGGAAGTGGGGACTATCTAATTTTCAGATTCCCTGCACATTCTTTATCCCATTCTCTAGCACTGAAATTCTTTCAAAACTAGATAGCCAAATGAATAGTATTTATCTTGAGTGATCTTCCATGAGGAAGCACAATGTACGCTCCTTCTCCATTAACTATTCTTGCTGTCTTATTCTGTGCATTAAAAGGCAACCAAATCATCTTGTCCCTCTCTGAAAAGCGGAATTTCACTGCTGAATTTCAATTTGGGTGATACGCTGTCTGCTCACACAGGTCTTTCAGAGCGGCAACACTTCTAAAAAACATAGTAAGTAACTCCTTGTCTGCTTTCTCTTCACATTCATTACCCATCACCACTGGACTTGGAGTCTTCATCTACTACAAATGCCACTGAGGAAACAATCAAGTCTTTTTACTAAGGAGAATTTTGTTGCTGCTTATCCAAGATTGTGACCCATGTCAGTTCTAGAAAGACCACAGAATAGGCTGGAGGCAGGTAGGGGCAGGTAGGGATGAACAGAAAAGAAGTACTTCTATAGCAGCTGAACTATGCTCTGAGAGTTTGTTCCAGAGATCTACTTACACAATGGTGATTTATGGACAACACTTCATTTTAACATGCTAAACACTTCACCATAATGATATCTAATGGCAGAAATTCACACAGGTTGTATAGTTACTGTGCTTGTAAACAAAGATAATAGTTTGGAACAACAAAAAAAAAATCAACAAGAAGTAGGAGTTATATTGATAGACACCATATTCATTTCATTCATTATGCAAGTTGTATCTAGGCTTGTTTTTTGGAGCTCAAATGGCACTAGGCTGCTGTCACAACAATCTTTCTAGTACAAGAAAACCAGAAGCTAAGATTGGGCAAGAGGATTGTATAAGTGCAGGGGCACAGTGTACAACAGATCTGGTCAGTGGTGAGTCAGGAAAGTCACAGGTACAAAGCCCCTCCGACCTGAACAGAAAGACTCATTGCTGATCTACAAAGGATGTAAGCATCATGTACAGACATGGGTTACTCAAGTGAGAGAAGGAGGCATTTCTGCAAGGACAGTAGCAGAGCAGGACACCAGCAAGCTCAAGAATTGATCCTCAGAAATAAACTCTTCACCCCACACAAAAGGGCCACTACTGCAGCAGTGATACAGCCACTAGCCAGAGCAACAGAAGCAGGGAAAAATAATGTTTACAGTGAAGCCCCCTTGCTGGAGCAGCTGCTTCCAGTTAACTGGAAGAGTTACCTTTCTAGTATCAGTTCTCCTTTAGCATGGCAACTAGACCAGTCTTTCCCTCCATATCTGTGACCTGGCTTCCCACTAACCAGCAGTCAGAAGGAAACAACGGGAGATCCAGAAACAATCTTGGGATCAGACCTTCCTGTTCCTCAAGCAGTGCCTTTCACTCATAAAGGTGCATAAAACAGAGATAAGAAATGGGCAAAGAGTGTCTGCTGCTTCCCATTAAATGAGCAATGACCAGTGATGTATTTGATGTGCTTTCAGTCTTCATAACAGTAAATAAGATCTTCTCAATAGTTTCCCTGTGAGACTGCATATGTACAGATAGATGTTCAAGTACTGCTAACAGCACAAGGGCCAAACACACTGATGGCAGGGACGAAACAGTTGAAGATGCTGTGGGAGAGCCAAATTCAGCTTGCTTCTCCTCCCACCCTAACTCCATCCAGCTCAGACAGATCTTTTCTACTCCACGCAGCCTCAAATAATAAGATGGATGCTCAAGTAGATACACAATTCAATCCTAGAACTACCCAATTCAGCAGTCAGTTACATATTTTTATCCTTTTTATCACACAGTTCCCAACTCAAATCTGTCCCATACCCAGTACCATAAAATAAGTTGCTTTATTATAGTAAGATTCTTTGAAAGTAGGTCTCCATAGCAATACACCAGCAATATTACCAGTTCCTTACTGTATTCTTTTCTTACATATATCACAGTAACTCTTAAGGCTGCCCACAATAATCTCCATCTCACTGGGCAGAGCTGCAGTATAAACAAAGAAGTGACATATACCATCCCTCTAGTTTGCTATCTAAAGAGACAGAATTCACAAAAGTTAGAGATAAGCAACCTCTAGTCGTATAGCAAACTGGTAGCAAAATAAAAGCTATACTTCGGTTCCCTAGTTCTTACTTTGTTTCATTACTTAGTAGATAACTAGAGCAGCAATGAAAAAGTTCCAAGTCAAGATAGATATCTTACCCTAGGTACACAAGATAGAAAACATTAGTATAATTTACCTTACCTAACAACACATCCTGGCCTCAAGCTTAAATTCAGATTGGAATCTAAATCATAAAAAAAAAAAATAAATAGTTTTGCAGGTACCCTGCCTGTGGATTTCTATGCTCCTAATCTTTTCCTCAAAATTTGTCCCATAGTCGCAAATCTAGAAATACTCAGAGAATCAGTGCAGGTAGCTGCTTCTACTCCAGAAAACCCTTCAAAACAAAATCTCAAAACATCCTGTACAGCTCTTTGGGAATGAAGCAGATAGGTCCTCCAGAGCACTTTCCATGCTCTAGCCTGGGCATCACAAGAGTCTGCAATGCTTCTAGTTGCTCCAAAAACCTCACAGATTACCACGTTCACTTGGCCAACAACAGCCTTAGAAGTCTCAACCCTAAATGCTGCCTTCTATCGATCACAACTCCAGCCTTTTCCTATAAAATCCTAAAATGACAGTTTTAACAGTAAACTAAGGGATTCCTTTGGATCCCAACTCAAAGCCAGGGAGCACTGCAGGACAACCATTCCCCAAGGGATGGGAACTGCGAGGAATAAAATGACCAGCAAGACCAGAGCCTTAGGCTGAGGGAGCTTGGGCTCTTTAGAGAAAAGGCTGGGGCTTTTTGGAGAAGAGGAGACTGAGGGGTGACCTTATTAATGTTTACAAATATATAAAGGGTGAGTGTCATGAGGATGGAACCAGGCTCTTCTCGGTGACAACCAACGGTAGGACAAGGGGTAATGGGTTCAAACTGGAACACAAGCGGTTCCACTTAAATTTGAGAAGAAACTTCCTCTCAGTGAGGGTAACAGAACACTGGAACAGGCTGCCCAGGGGGGTTGTGGAATCTCCTTCTCTGGAGACATTCAAAACCCACCTGGACACACTCCTGTGTAACCTCATCTAGGTGTTCCTGCTCCAGCAGGGGCATTGGACTAGATGATCTTTTGAGGTCCCTTCCAATCCCTAACATTCTGTGATTTTGTGTGATTCTTACTGGCCAGGGCCTGTCCTGCTGTACAGAAGTAAAACAAACCTGAAGATGGCAGCCACATCCAATTGAGAGTCCAGATTGTAGGGTGGTATCACAGTGACAAGGTAGTTCCACAGAAAAATTGCGAAGTCAGTCCATGAGTTACAGCCAGGATGAAGTCCAACAATTGCAAGGTACAACCATAGTGATGAGGATGAGCCAAAAAACTTAACCCAGGAAGTCAAAGCCAAGAAGCAAGACTACAAGTTGAGGTCTAGATCACAGGACTCCACACTAACATGGCTGTAGCTAAGCTAAAGAGCAGCAGTCCTTTTTCACCACACCTCGTAAAGACTAAAAACCCTGGGCTGGACTTCAACAGAGCTCCTGGAGCCACAGGTGTGAGCCCCAGGTGAGGCTCATCAGGGCTGTTGAGGATAATTACTGCAATCAGAGCCCTGACACACCCATACACGTGTGGTTCCCACCCTTAAGAAGTCTAAAAGGCAAAACAAAACTCCAGCGCTGGTGTTCAATCACAACATGCTCCTACGAGTTCTAACTCTCATCTTAGTCTGGGAGAACCCCTTGAATCCCCATATGATCTTAGCCAAGAGACTTATAAACTCCAAACCTAACCTTAGAATGGAATACTCTACAGGTTCCCCCCTGTGGTTGCCTTTCCATATGACAAACCAGTCAAAATTAAGACAATCCCTTCTCACAGCTACAGCAGTCCCTCTCAGTTGGTTTTCTGAAGCCCTGCATTGCAGCAAGAGTCAGGCTAGGCAGCACATGACCTAGCTATTATAACATTTTTTTCAGGATACTGGGACAAACCAATCCAAGTTGAGTTACCTGGTATCCTTAACCATACATGCTGCTACTCCTGACTCTTAGTCTTCGCCTAAGATATTTTCTACAGCTTTCACTGAAGGCACAGAAACCTGTGTAATGAACAGTCCTTTGCCATCTAATGAGAACCTCCCCAGATTCCTGTGCTGAGTGTGCCAGAGTGCAGCAGCTCTAAGTATTTCAGCACAGACTGGCAGTTACAACCTCTTTAGAAATCGCTTGCAAGAAATACGGCAAGTACATAGGGAAGCCTGGGAAACCTACAGGATAATCTTACAGGCTGACATTTAATTTTTTTCCAGTAATAAACAACAGAATTTGGACCATCAGCCTTCATTCTTAGCAGCTGAGGTGGAACTTGTGCTTCTCACAGGAGGGAAAGGATGGAATTAGCAGGGGACAGAGACTACACTTCTGATCTGGTCTAGACAGAGAGGTTCCAATCTCTGTTCAGTTCATCATAGACTGGCTACCAGTGCCTAATTCACATAAAAAGAATAATAATAACATAAAAAAGGTGGAATTCCAAGGTCAAACTATTGATGGATAAGCTAAAATGGTGAGAGTAAACGTAAACCTTGACAGAGATATAACTGAGTGCTGTATCAATAGGGTCAGCTGCTCAGGCAGGGGGAAATCTTCCTGTCCTTGAAAGTAGTGGGTTTTTATTCACCTAGCTGGGGCCACACCCCAAAAAGTTAACATTAGATCTTAAAAATGGAACATCTCACCTTCCAGAAATCCTTGCACTTTTCCAGTCCCCTGGAAGCTACGAGTTAAGTGTTCCTCAGTCATTCACTTCAGAAATAAAGACCCCATCCAGGGAACTGAAATATGTGGGTTATGCACTGAGAAAATACATTAACATCTTTATTGGCTGCTCCATCCAACCGAGTCTTTTCCCATAAAGAAAACAGTCCCCGTGACACTAATTTCCCCCTTTGAGCAGAGTGTTTTGTGGCTATCAAATCAGCACTGAAATGGAACCACAGATGTGTGGAGCCAAGCTTGCTGCCAGCCACACAGCCAGGGCAGGCTGGCCCCTGTGCCCATGCTGGGAGACCTCACCTGGCCTCACTGCTACACTGGCACCTCTGTCAACACCCCTCTGCAACAGCCTCGCTCCCTCAAAGCCACTTTATGCCTTTCACCCAAAATACGGCCATTCATGCCCCTCTTCGTCGAGCAAATTTCAAACACGTTCATCTATAGCAAGGTCTCACACCACAGTAAATACTAGGATAGGGGTTTATCAAATGTCTGGAGTTGAAACCTAATCTGAGCCAGAGACAGACAAACCTCCCCTACTTAGGATCTGGGGGATCGGTTATGACATGCATTAACTTTTTTCTGATTGGGAGCTTATTTTTACAGATATTCTCTTTCAGTTCTTAGTTTAATAACAAAGGAAGATAAAGAAAAATGAAGGAGGCTGACATGGAGATGAGGAGGATTGTGTCTCAGAAGCCAAAGCCTAATGAAAGTATATTGTACACCTACAAACAGGAGCATCAGCGTGTGCCCACATCCTCCTAATGGGTGTTGTCCACATTTACAGGTTGTCCAGGGCAAGAGAACACTACTAAGTAGTGCTGGTGGGAGGAAAGCTGCATTTATAGTGCCGGTCACTTCCACAGTCAGGTTTTGTCTTGCAGCAATGAAAGGGGTGGGCCATGGGCAATCATTTCTCCAGATTTCTCACATTTCTTACATAGATTTTGAATAAAACCATCTCCCACAGCAAAAGCCATTGTTTCCATTCCTCTTGCCTGGAATAAAGAAATACAAAAATAGTATGTTTGTACTGCAGGTTTTTTTGGTCTGAGCATCTCCCTCCATAACGGTCACTGTCAGTTTCACCTCACAGTGACCTCTGTCCAGAGCACAGATCTGGAAATGCCTTTGCCTCTATGAAGCCACCAGCTCAAAGTGTCTCATGTGGTTTTGCATCTAACTTAAAACAGCAGCTTAAAAATGCTTTAGACCATCTGGGTTCTGAGCTTTCAGGGTTTCAAATCCTGAGTAAAAGCCAAAAATATATTGTACCATACCAGATTTTACCAAAGGAAACCACCAAGAAAAAAAAAAAAATCTGTCTCTTTCACATTTTCCACTTTACCACCTACATAGTATCACATGTTTGTTAAGTAGTACTGTACTGCCAAACTTGTGAAGCAGCTATCTTTTAGGATTTCATGACAGAGTCAGATTTGGAGCTTTCAACCATAATACTTTCAATTAACGGGAGAATCATGACAGTCATTAAAGTAATGTGTGGAATAATCAAGCATCAGCTTTATCAATTTCCCTATTCTGAAACAAGACTGACATTTTTGAAGCAACAAAAGAAGAGATCATTTTTTCCACTGATGCAGTTGAAATCCTCAATATTATGCAAAAACCAGGCTGGGAATTTCCTAAGAACAGTCATGATTAAAACAGAGAGAAAATTCCCTGAACTTGCTATATCAAGTCAATTAAAAATACCAAATGAAAACCCTTTTTGGCTGGGATGCACATACACAGACACTCAGGATAACAGAAGAAAAGCATTCACACTTTCCCAGCCTCAGGTCAAGTCTGAACTGAGTTACAAGCTGAAGTTCTGATTTGGTGGTTCCTTTGTTTTTCAGAACAACAGAATTTGTCATCCTTCCTGCAGTAAGAGGCAAAAGACACAGAATACAAAACTTCCAGAGCAGAAGGAGCTATCAAGTTTTGTGCAGCTCCATGTACAATACTAAAGAATTTGCATTCGATTAATGAATTCATTCTTTTGCTAACAAGCTGGATGTAACTATTAACTTAAAATTTACAAATATGCACAGATTTAGCTAGGGCAGTAAATTAAGTGTTGCAGTAGCAACAAAGCAAGTTTCATATGCACTCCATCCTCCCAAAAGTTTTTAAAATAGCAGGAGCAGAAGTGATTTACTTTCAGAAAAACATGAACAGTTCAGTGTTTTCTCAGGCTGATCCTGGCCCTTTTGCTGGGCTTGCCAAGGAGTCTGAAAAACAGTAATGAATTTGCAGCCCAAAAATAAGAACTGAAACCCTGCAAACTGATCGCTAAGCTGAAGGATGTCATCAAGCATCCATTAACAAGAACAACCCTTTATTTCCTATGAGCTAGTCCGGATTGAAACATATGCCTGGAGATGAATGACATGATAACATGTTAGCGATGCCCTGCAGCACCTGGTCTGTTACGTGTGCCAACACCATGCACCTGCAGAATAAGGCTGTTTGTCCAGAAAGGTAAGTTTATCAAATTGAGTTTCAATCTTTTTAGAGCTTAGGCACGTTTTTCTGCTCTCTGGAAACTTCTTCTCAGTGAGGGTGACAGAACACTGGAACAGGCTGTCCAAGGGGATTGTGGAGTCTCCTTCTCTGGAGACATTCAAAACCCGCCTGGATGCCTTCCTGTGTAACCTCATCTGGGTGTTCCTGCTCCGGCAGGGGGATTGGACTGGATGATCTTTCGAGGTCCCTTCCAAACCCTAACACTCTGTGATTCTGTGAGACAAAATCTTCCTCATTCTTCAGGTCCTTCAAACTCCCTCTTATCAACTGCATGATCCTGTTCCATTAATGAAAAGAAAACCACTAAGAATCCAACTAAAAATAAGCATTTAAGCTATCCAAGAAGGAAACTGTAATTTCCTTTTCTTCCTTATCAGGTAGCACGATTAGATTTAAACCCACATCTTTGAGATTTACATCCCTCTTTCACTGCAACTACTTCAGTTACTACTGAAGTGTGTAAAACACTGGAGACATCAACAGTTTGGTGCCAGATCCCTACATTTTTTTCTTACTTTTGGCAAGTCAGCCCTGGGCAGCAAGCAGATTCTCAGCTCTCAGTGTACCCCTCTGTCTCATGGCCAGAGACATGAGATGTCCCAGTACCAAGGCTTTCCTTCCCTGAGAAGCAAACTGGCAAAGTTTTTATCAGAGAATGAGATTCTCTTCCGTATTTTGTTTCACCTGACATTAGGCAGCCTTGCACTTAGTTTTTCCCAATGGGATCCATAATCTGTAATTACAATGATGTTTTCCAGGGACTCAAAAACAGTTATTAAAATCAGATGAGAAAAGCAGTACAGACCAGACTGGACAATACCCCAGATCCCCAGCAACATGTTAATTTATGGAGCATTATCTCACTCATTTTTCCTCTTGACATCTTCTCTGACACAGAGGAAAACATGAAAGACCCATCAAAAATGCATGGATCATAGCAGGCATATGAACAAATCTTGGCAGCTCTGAAAATATGAGCATCAATCATTTTTTGGTTTATGTTTCTATCATGCTGTGAAAATGAGCCTCTTAAAGCAGATGTGGGGGAGAGTATGTCCCCATTACACTCCAAGATCTCCAAAAGCAACAACTTCACAGCCTACTCTGTTTTCTGATACAATAATAACCAGTTAAATACATAAATGTGTAGAGGAAGAAAGGTCATAACCAAATTATATCCCTATTCTCTTATCTTTTAGATACCTCCATATCTATTCATCCCTGACACTTAAGGTTTGAATTTTCACGCTGAAGTTCCAGAAGGTCACGAACACTAATAGTCATCTATAACTACCTTTATCAGAAATCTTTTTAAGGTGTGAGAAAGTTGCATTTCTAACTCCTCCTGAACTAGGGAGGCCAAAAAGCCAAAGGGCTCACAGTACACACATACTCTCCCTGCTGGAAATTCAGGTATGATCTTATTCATGAAAGGAAACTGCCTGCATTAACAGACAGCAAACTTACATAAGGGAAAATTAATAAAGGAGTCTCTTCAGGTTATTCCAACATTTCCCTCACATTTACCCACTTAAATTAAAAAAAAAAAAAAAAAGTCCTGTTGCACAAGTAGCCTTCAAGGTTTGGGGTTTTTTTAGTCTATGTTGATCAGTTGTATCCATATTCTCAGAAGTCTTATAAACCACAAAAGAGAAGGAAAGAAAAGCACTTTCATGACATCTGCTAGTGGCCCTCACCAGGACTATTTGCTCACAGGGTTTCTCCAATACTTTCCAAGAAATGACTATGCCTCAGCAATGAGAGAAATAATGACTCTGTGTCAGGAATGAGGGAAATGTGCAAACTCAAGTATCCCATTCCCATATAAATATTTCTGAGAGGGCTTAACTTTTCTGCATTGACTTCAACTATTTATTTTCCTTCTCTTTTTTTTTTTTTTTCAATCCCCATTATACAATTTCAGAAGTATATCAATGCTTGCCCTAACTGGAAAATTCTAGTGCAAGCTGCAGGTCCCCTTGGCAAGGCTGATCAGACCTCTGGGTGAACTCGGACACCTACTCACCCAGCTCTAGTCTCTTTTTCCTGGAATAAGCAATCAGCAAAAGAGATTATGAAGTGTCAGCTAGCACACTCCCATCACTCATAAAAGGCAAACTCAGGTGTTCAAATCAATATTTGTTAGCAGGCAGAATGTGCTAGTTTTGAGAGTGTTTTAATTAGACAATAGAGATTATTACAAAACACCTGCAATAGTTGTAATCGTTTAAAATAACGAGAATCAATATTAGCTTCCAAAGGCACCATATGGTAAATGCTCATTCCAGGCAGGTGGTCCCTGATAGGCTCTCAGTGTTTCAAAAGTGATCATTAATGTTTTTTTAATCTGAGTGAACTTGTTCTTGGTTAATGCATCAGCTGCTGGTTTGTCCTCTGCGTGTTGACCATACATAAAGCTGGCTTAATCTCAATGCATCCTCATCTCATGCTGCAGGACCTGAGCTGGCTTCCTCAGGAAGGGACCCCACCAGACCAGAGAACAACCTTCCTCCCCTCTGTAGCACCTGTGGCCAAGAGTCTCAGAGGCCTTACAAACCATTTTCAGGAAAGAAGTGTTACTCAGTGTTTTCCAACCTAGTGTCGCAAACCCACAGCCACACACGCAATGCTGTACGTGCAAATATCGTCCCGCAGCAGCGGTGATGCTGGGGTGAGGGCGGGGGGGCGCGGGGCTGCGGAGACCGTCTGTATGGTCGCTATGTTACTGCACCAATTCTGCACAGTGCCAGGCGCCGCGTCTTCCCCTGACAAATCCACGCAGATTTCTTTATAAATGGTAAAAATGGAGTTTTATACACACACATACACAGCTTAATCTCAATGAAAACAAATACAATATCTTTCCTGTAAGTTATATCTGCAGATTTGTCTGTGTGTCAGTTCAATGACAACTATTCAAGTCGTTGATTTTGTTTTCCAATTGCAAGAACAGCAGATTGCACATCTGCAGTGTTGTGGAAACAATAAATAATATCAAATATAAATATCCCCATAAGGTAGCTACTGCCATATCTCTTTTACAGAAGGGTAAATTCAGATAGAGTCTGCCCATATCAAGATAGGAATTATTACTCAACAGGTATTAACCCAGAGAAAAATCTTCCTATATTGATATGAAAACAGGCTTTGGCTTCTCCCCAAGGCACACTTTGTGCAGTGACTCCTGGGAGTTGATTGTGAAAGAAAAAAAGGAAGATGAATGAGTTACTTCCTTAGCCTCTCCCTTTAGACAGCAAGAAAAAAGAAACTGGATTTAAAATAAATGTAAATATACTATTCTACAAAATTAAATAACATATCATTAAAGCTTCTCAGCCACACTCTTTAAAAGTACAACAGCTTAGGTTGCCAAAGAGAGAATCAGAGATGCAGGAAACCTAAGGAAACAGGGTTTGACAAAAAAAAAAAATCCTGATATTATCTAAGTTTAAACTTAGATAAACTTAATAAGGTTTTTGCTACTAAACAATAATTATACAGCACTGTGTTTACCTACCAACTTTCATGCCAGGGATCTCGAAGCATCTTATTTACAAACTGTTAAATCACTGTTCCCATCACTGACATGAAGCTACTTCTGTTACAGCGTAGAGGTTGCTTAAACACACACTGCAGAATATTTAAGACAGGTGTACATACTGAATCATAATCAATTGAAACAGTAGGAGAAATGCAGAATGGCAGTTGAATCACCCAAGTTAGAAATTAATTAAGACTCTGGAGCGAAAACTTGGAGACTTCTAGAAAAAGTATCACTGGATTTTTAACTACTACAAGTTAAAAGGGCCTCATCTGAAATATTTAACCACCAGTGATGGTACTTACAGCACTGATGCTGGCTATTAGTTCTAAGTAACCCTGGGGAAGAAAAAAGACTAAGAAAGATCAGATGATCTTTCAAGATCTCGTCCAGCTTGGGTTATTCAGTGATTCTATGAAATCACCAGGATAGATTTTGTGGTCTGCTTTAGAGCAGAAGGTGTCATAAACGCAGTGATTTTCCTGGTTTTATTTTATTGTTTGAAATTTTGAAAAATGTCAAAACTTCAGAGAAATGTTTTGATCACTGAGATATATTATCTGGTGGTTTTGCCGGCAGCTACTAGGAAAAAAAAAAAGGCATTTAAATTTAGACTGCTAATAGAATTTTTTTCAGGTTTGCTCCCCTCCCCTTAAGATAAACTGATTTTCATTAATGAAATTTCTCAAAAATATATTTTGCAGAATATTTTGATCATCTCTACTTTAGCCCTGCTACGGACTTCCAACAACAAAAAGATAAAAAGAGGGAGAGCCAGAACCCTGGGGCATATAAATAATGCACGTGTCACTCTGCTGCCCTTTCACAAGCTGTAGCAAGGGACACACCAAAGGCAGCGCAGATGAAAAGAGAGGACATGGCTCCTGGGTTGAACCACAATCAACAGACCACCCAAAGTGAAAAGCTGTGAGCTGACACATCTAAGTTACACAAGGACAGTCTTGTACCCCTCCTTGCCCAAGTTGTTCCAAAACCTGGAGGCACAAAGGTGGTGCAAAGCCATCATTACTGTTTTACTTTCAGGTTGGTGCCTTCCCTGTTGCTCCTTCTGAAGATGTAAAATTGATTTAGACCAATATTTTGTCACTAAGCTTTTACCCCAGAATTTTACTCCTGTGCATCCTGCTTTGCTGGAATTAAACGACCGCATCACGGCACAAGACAGGATAGACAGCATGAGGAACATTCCTTTCATGTGATAGCAAAGCCAAAGAAAACCTGAGGCAGGATTTATCATAAGGCTTGTCCTTGTCCAGGGTTTTATGCTTCATCTTCCTCATTCCTTTTATTCTAAGTATATATGGATTGTTGCTCTGAATGGTTCTGGTAAAGCACAACTTGCTAGAGAAGCTGCGATCACAGATTCTCTGGGCACTGGCATCTGTCACCATGATTGCAAGTCACAGCAATACATAAACTTTTTCAAAATGCTGTGAACATAACTTCATGGGTCTAATAAAGCTACTTTCCAGCCCTCTACCTCCGTTCATTGATAACTTATTCACATTGCAATTGTTTGTAATGTGCACCCTATACCACATTACTACATGTACTCTCTGGAGATATTTGTCACCTTTGTTCTTGCTCAGTGATGGCAGACAGGGAACCATTAACACATGGGCTTTCATGCCAAACCTTAACTGATACCTCCAACCACAGCTGACTACACCCTGCATTTATCATTTGCAATGTCTCTTATCCTCAAACCCAACTTAGTCCATTGCATACAAATCAGCTCTTCAGCAGGCACTTCCAACAGACCGACATATGTTTCACATGGAAAACTGCGTCATTGCCACGTTTTTCTCCCCTGGAAAACTCAGAGGCCAAGTATCTTCTCATTTAAGCAGCAGCTCCATCAGCTTTACTCTGTATATCACAGATGTAAATCGTGGCAGACTGTTTCCCTGGCCTGGAGCACAAACAGCCACACAGTGTTGAAGGAGGTAGTAGTGTTATTTCTGATCAGCAGGAAAACATGCTAAGAAATACTGTCTACAGTGGTTGCAAGGTACCGAAAATTAAAAGGATAATATCACAGAAGCAAACAAAGCTATGTAAGCTTCCCTGACCCACACTCCTATGTAGTACAAATCAACGCTTTTTTGTAGCATGTATTTTTATCTTCATCATTAATTTTATAGCATTGAAAGTTATGGTAGGTTGGTTCCTGAGATATATATCTGACAGTATGTACTCTGAAGACTCCCCAAAACCATTACAAATGAGACAGACTACACTAAGAAGAGGTTGTGACCTGGTGTAAGGAAAATCCAAGCCTGACTCAGACATGCGGCAGAAGTCTGTGTGCAGTGTAAAACACAGTAAATAAAATGGTGTGTCTTTTTGGACATGGTCTCTTCCAGAAGCTGCTTTTGAGTCCCACACTTACCTCTGCAGAGGCTTTGTGATCTGATCTGAAGCTTCCAGGCGTGAGTGTCACACCAGTATTTTGATACATCTTAATAGTGACACTCCACCTCCAGAATTTTTAGTGCTGGCTTTTCTTTCAGAAAAGGATGACAAGGAATGATAACAAATACTGTAATTTAAAACTAACAAGGTGCTTCAAAACACCTTGTTGTTTTGCAGTTCTGAAGCACCAACGTGCTCCACCAAGAAAATAATTTCTTAACTATTGTTTCTATGCACAGTTCTTTGTAGTTGTGCCTGGTGTTTTTTGAAAGCAAATTAATCTTCAGAGCATCCCAGAGTGCATGTATTAGTTCCATCTCATTGGCAAAAAAAAAAAGAAAAAAACAAGGGGTGGTTGTGAGACATGCCCAAAGCCATATAAAAAGTAAAAGTCACAGATCTGGTCCTATGATAACTCTGGAATGGTTCAATCTAACATCTACACCTAGAAGGCAGCTGTCTCTCACACTCTGTATGTGTGTGTGTGTGGCCTCACATGGAGGGACAAAGTCACTAGAAACTGAGGATACATCTACCTGGTCATCGACAGTCAACTGTAAGGTGACTCTGTCCATGCTCTGAGCTGGCTCAATGTGAGCCAGTTCCAGCCAAGAAACAATGCAGTTACCTTAACTCAGGTGTGGTGCTACACTAAAAAGCCAAATCCAACTTCTGAGCATCAGGTGTCAGGTCTTATTTCATACCATCCTAAAACACTGAAGAAAATCCTCACATCTGGATGACCCAGATTAAGAAGTGAGTAGCCATATGATTGCCTCTTCCAGAACATATAGCTATCCTTGAGAAAAACTTATCCTGAAACACATTTACCTTCAAATCTATTTGACTTCAGCAGATGTTTTTTCAGTGGTCCTGAGACACAAGCTCATCAAGTGGCTGGGACAGAGAGGTGGTACCACCTTCTTTTTCTGCATCTCCTAATGATCTGCCTTTGTCCTCTCCCATCCCCTGTTTGCCCTATGGTTTTACAGTTTTTAGTTCAAGGATTGTCTCTTACTGAGCAGATGGATAGTACCTAGCTTAATATGTAAGCACTGCTGAAATATACATCATCACAATTTCCCTAGTTGAATATCGTATCACAACATCCTCTCTCCTCCAGTGACTTCTCAGTGAAGTGGCAAAATTGAGTACTATAGTGTTATATTTTTTGTAACAAATACTATACTGAATTTTTCCACAGATGTTCTCAGTCCTCTGCACATGTACTGAACCAGTACAGGTCCAAGCTACAGGGAAAATGTGGTGGGTCTTAGCCTAAGCACTGTATTATTTTTAGCTCACGGCTGATTAATTTAATGCATGTGAAAGGAAGAGATAAGCATTTAATTGTTACTAGAAGTGGGGAAGCTGATCAGGGCTGAATTACTAGAATCTGTGGCCTAATTTCATCATTGTTTTAGTGTTGTAAAAACTCAGGGCCTGTGTTCCTGCCAAAATGAGGCTGAATGCTCCTCAGACTGCCTCCTGCAATGGATTTTACCTTTTCTTCCTTCTCAAATTTGACATTGCTTCCTATCGGCTTGTAATCACCCCTGAGCTACTGTAAGATACTTTGCCCTTTATACTTTTCTTTTCAGGCCCTGCTTTTCATGCAAGACCAAATTTCAGGCTCTACATTAATCTGATCCTGACAGTACTATGACTGACAGCAGCTCCTCCAAGTGCCCCACACAAAGCATATGCTAGATACTGTATGTTATGTATTTATATATTTTCCTATAGATGCATGTGTTATCTTAGGGAAGTCTTGGGAATAATCAAGATATAAGGCCTTGGAACAACCGAGACAAAGTGTAGGGTGTGACACTCAGGTGTCCTAGAAGACATGAACCTAGACCTTCACTCCTCAAGATTTTGGTCTGCAGTCTAGCTCTAATAATTGGGGACATGCGTGACTTTAGGGTATAATCAATGTCTTTTCCCCCAGAAAACAAATATATTGCCACCTCCTCTACTTCTTCACTTCACTTTGGGAGATCCTGATCTGCATGAGGCCAAAAGGAGGAGATTTTCTTCATCTTGGGGTAAAAAAGACTAACAAACACAACACATTTTAGAGATAACAAAAGGGGAAAGGAAAGGGACTAGGGAGAACCATTTTGTCTTTGTTTCTTTTCCCTACCACCCTCCTTCCACAAAAGAAAGCCTGTGTGAAAAGCATTTGTTTGCAGGGGTTTCATTCAGTAGGAGATCAAACACCCCAAACCCGAACTCTTTCTGACACCAATGGATTCCTGGGTGCTTCTCTCCTCTTAGGATAAGGACCTGTGTATGAGAGAGTCTGAGTTATTATATACCAAGTAAAATAGTAACTGAAATTAGATCTATGCCCACCTCTGACACCATCACTTAAGACAAACCATTTATCTTCCCAGAGAGCATGGAGCGTACCAAATTCCACAGGCTGCTTCTCCAACAGGAGACTTGACATTCCCAAGCAGGGCTTCTTCAAAACAAGATTGCTTCCCTTTGGCAATTTACATTACCAGAGAGTCTGTTATTAGCCTGATATTTTGTTTCTGACACTGAGAAATATCAGTGCCATAAACCCTGCTACCCTTACTAAAAGTGGAGCTACTTGGCAAAAGATAATAAAATGAGGAACAATGACAGTAATTGTCAATGATTACTTAAGCAACAAATGAGCCAGCTGCCTACACGTGTGCTCATGTGGATGCACAAACACACACACAAGCATTTCTTCTTCACATGATAACTACACAAGCAGAAAGGGTATTATAAGACGACTCCTATTTTCACTTTGTGCCATACAAAGCAGTAGTGCACTGGCAGGGAGATAGATGAGATGCTTTCACAGATCCTTAACTCCTATGATTCACATTTCTCTTTACAAACTTAGTTTCGCATCTAGCTGACTTATTAAATGGTTCTGCTTTTTCCTGGATTCTTACCAGAGACTAAGAAGAGGAGATGGTGTTTAAGAAGGTTTTATCAATGGAACAGAACTTCCTGTCCTTTCTTTCATACCACCTCCACTTTAAAGAAAAGTTTTGAGTAATAACATACAATAGCTAGAGTTAGAGATCAATTAAAGGAAATAGGAAATTGAAATACTTAAGGCTGCTCCAAGCACAGGAGCTGGTCAGGGAAATGCTCTTGTGCCAGCAGTTCCAGAACTGGAGGAAGAAAAGGAGGATAACTTCTAAGCTACAGCAGAAGAGGAAACAGAAAGACCCAGGTGTCACTAATTCAGCTGGAACATCATGACGAGTTTGAAAGATGGGAGAAATTTTGAACCTCAGGAATTGACTGCAGCAATAATACTACCTTAAAGGACTATTATTCAAGGAGAAAAATCACTCGCTCCCCTCTTTCACTGACTCCTGCTGCTAGACCCCAGTACAAAAACTGATGAATTCTGAAAACAGAGGATGCAATAGTCAATTCTATAAGTTACTCGGCTGAAATCACTAGAGCTGCACAAATCTAAAAGACACCTTTAAGGTTCAGGGAGAGAATATTCTGTAGGGAGGCAGTACAAATCTTCCATTTCTTGTAACGTCTGCCTTGCCGGGCTCAAAAAGGGGATTGGACTAGATGATCTTTCGAGGTCCCTTCCAATCCCTAGCATTCTATGATTCTATGATACTTTGGACCATGAGACCGTGTAACACATCTCTGCATTCAAGTTATTTTCCCAGTTGCTACGCCTGCAACATTTTGGCAGTGAAATCCATTTGCTGTTAGAAGAGGTGTTTAATATGACAACTAGAGATTTGTTCAATTTTAGACACTGAAGAACAGTCAGACAATAAACTCCTATAACTACTTTCATTCTTTTACAACACTTCCGTTATCTGCGGAGCTGCGTGGCAGCACTCACATCCATGGGAAGTCTTTTTTCTCCAGACAGTAAATCTAGAAATTCTCTCCTCTGCATAGAAATTTAGCAACGTTTTGTCACAACTCTGAACTCTCCTCCTTTCTCCCTTCTTCCTGCAAAATCCCACTGATGATCAATCTCATTAAGCATGTTACTATGCTAACACCTCCAGTATATTTGGCATAACACATTTACATTTGTCTAAAGGTTTACGTGACCCAGGTTGGTCTGCACCTTGAAAGACATATCAAGGCCTGTGTACAGATCAGCTTTGGAGTTCTGCAGCAACCTCTGTCACTATAGTATCTATTCCCATATTTACACATCTCATCTATAGGTGCTCATCCTTAATTATGTGCCTTTGGCTGCTCATTTTTGCAGATTTCAGAGAAAAGAACTGATGTGGCTTCCTTAAGCTGAAATTTGTCTGTATTTAATAGGTCTACCCTTGTCTTCTCAGAGACCTGAAAAAAAAATTTTAAAAAAAAAAAAAAAAGAGAATCATACTCAGTCACAGTAAGTATATTCATAGTGATGTCCTGCATGAGAAAATATAAAGATCCCACTTTCAATTCCCTGATCCAGGCAGATCCTTCCATATTAGTATGTTGCCATAAAAGAACCAGACATGACAGTGATGAGGACACTACATGCAAAAATTTTGAGATGATAGATAATTTCTCTGTCGCCTCACAACCATAAATCTAAGCATAAAGTTCATCAGTACTTGTGGCCTTCCACCTTGTGACCTTCCCACCTTCCCCGCACTCCCTACTCTGTTCATCTGTCAAGATTCTTCTTCATCATTAATTAGCATTAGTTCCTCGAACTTCAAGAAAGTTGTCTTGACGTACTCCACCACAGAGCGTGGCCCCTGTGATTACACAGCGAGGTCCCAGTAGGCTCCTGTCCCAAAGCCTGAGATTTATATGATGCCCAGTCTCCTTTTGGCTTGGCATTATCTGCTCTGCCAGTGGTCTGAGTCATTGCTTTAAGACACAATGGCCCCGAGGTGGGACTGACAGGCTTTGATGAAGAGGGGCAGAAGAAGGGGTTAGATGCTCCCTTTATTTTGTCATCACATTTACCCAAGTGCTGCAAGGGAAATGTTACCAGGAAGCTGTTAAAGGGCAACTTTCTCTGGACTCACGGATACATCTCTGCGTGACATTTACTCTGCTAGGAATGATTTATCCCTTCAGAAGGAAAGGCCTGAGTCACAGCCCAGCAATAACAAGTAAATCACCTTCTGGAGGAAGATAATGGCTCTGCCCATCACAGGGCTTTTTCAAACCTATCAGACCAAACTCTACCCCATTCTTGATGAATAGTTAAATCTCACATCTAGAGTACACGTGGTATTAATGCTCAAATTAGCCAAGAATATCTGGGGTTTATTCCCTCCTATGTTACTAATTCCCTAAGGGACCCTCTTCATCCTCCTCTCCTCGGTAGACAAGACACTAATTATGCCTTAACCCACACAGTGATTACGGGAACATAAATCAATACTGGCAAAGAAATCTGACTCACAGATGGGAAGTGCCAGTGAGAGAGTAAGGAGTACTGGCCTCCTCACTTTTCTACTATTCCAATTAAAACATAATAGAAGAGCCAGGATCAGGAAAGAGGATTCATCTGTACTGAGAAACTTCCTAGCACTAACAAGCCTGACAGAAGAACCACAGAAAAATGACAGTATAAAAACAACAGTGTTAACAAATAATATTCACTACTGGAATGTTCTTTAACACCTTTCCCCGTGTCTTATCAGGTTACAGCAACTTATGTTCTGCCCCAAACCGCCTGCTTTTCACTGTGAGATTATTCTGCAGCAATGTATTCTCATTATTTAGTCTAATCCACTTTGAAGTGATTTGAGCTCCAGTTTCTGTACACGTTTAACTTTGATCACTTAGAAGTGGAATCCTCCAGACATACACAACACCTATGCAAGTACAAGGAAAAGACACAGAAGAAACACAGGGTCACAGTTAAACATGTACTGGCAAAGCTCTACAGTGTGACCTAGATGGAATTACTGGAGGAAAGGAGAGATTTATACCTATTTACATTATCCTTGCTTCTAACCAGGAGCAATTTCCACTTGTTCTAAAACACTGAAATTTCCTATGAGATTTGCTTAAATAAAAAGTGGGAAATGAGCCTTTGGCTGCAGCCACTTCAGCCTAGAAAATGACGACAGAGATAATGTCAGACAGGGTTTAAAGCAGAGGGAAGCCCAGCAGCTGTACCTCCACAGGGGAGCTCAGGTGAACAGAAAGTTTCTGGCATTATTCAGTGCTGCAAAGAGCAAGAGACACATAAGATCAGCAGAGCCTGTGGTCAAATGTTCTCACCTGCAGGGATGGGACTCAGGTGATCACACGCCTGTATGCACACACTGTGCTCACTACAAAAGTCTCCTTCAAGTTGTTATGGGATTCTGATGTGACCAGAACTTAAAAGTAGATCAGCCAAGGCTTGTGCATGTGGTGAGCAGGACCACAAGTGCTTTATACTCAGAACTACACCAATTATATTTTTGAGATGGAGAAAATGAAAAGCAAGGACTTAGGGCAGCCTAGAAAACAATGCGGTTTAAAGTTACCTGTCTTGCCTTTGCTGGGGGCCTTTTCTCTGGCCTCCTCCTCCCCTTACTCCCACTTTCAACATGCAGTTTCGTGGTGTTCTGAATTGCAGCACACTGTGCACAGTCCTAAAAGCATCCCTGGGAAAAAGTTTATCCTTCCACCTCCTCTACATCTGGTTCTTTGCCTACTCCTACCCATATTCTCCCACAGCCATGTTGTGCTGCAAAACCCCTGCCTACTGATGTCTTCTTCTGCCAACCCCACTGCACACTCCAGAAGGTCCTCTCACTCGGCCATGTGATCCAGGCTCCAGAATTAAACACATTCTCCCTTGTTCTAGAAGGTTTTGTCTGACCTCATCCCTTGAAGGGAAGAATGATGTGGCATAGTAAGTAGTAAGAAAAATCCCATCTGCCACACAATCATTAATAGTTCTGCTTCAGGAAGAGCTACTGGATTTGGCCCTGGACTGCATGTTAATACGGACACTACTCTCTTCTAGTAAAAGCTGCAGACTAACTGCACTGGCCTGTGAAAAGCCATTCATTCTCAGAAGCATCCAAAGGACTGCTAAAAGGTCAAGAATTAGATGAAAGCACACCTTCTTGCACTCAGACAAAATGCATATTCCTGCAGCTGGTCAGATCAAGTGTTTCTTGCCTACAGTGTGAGATTGGTCCATCTGCAGACAAGACTCTCTACTGCAGGGGAGCAGTGCCTTAAGAAAGTACAAAAAAGAACTGATAAAAGAGAGTTACTTCTCAGTAAGTGATATCATGCTGTCACTCTCTGTTAACGCACAGATAAATCATTTAGCTGACAAGTAACTTGCATTTGGTAAGAAAAAAAAGCATAAATGAGAAGCATAACCAAATCTAAAAGAAGCCAGAAAAGAATATGCTCCATTTGCTTACCTGCTAGTGGAGCCATCATGTCCCTCTGCTCGCTACTTGCTTTGGTACTGAAGTGGGGAGCTTTTAGGGTCTTTTGGAAGACAGTGACAAAAGTTAAGGGACTTAAGATCCACACAGAATGACTCGTTATTACAGTTCCTCAGGGCTGAAATACTCTTAATCTTCTTGTAAGAGTCTAAATCTGACAGTGTTTCTTCTGGGACATGCCTTTAGTTACTTTGACTGGGACAACCAGCTCCTTGAAGGACAATACAGGAAGTCCTTGTTCTTTCCTGATGAATATTTGTTCCAACATCACTATATGGTTCAGAGGGCACACAAAGGCAACTATGACAGATATCTCTGAAGCAGAAATCTGCATTCCCATTGCTAATGTTGGATGACATGAGCCACAAGGTATATTTTGATATATGATTTCACTCCGTCGATAAGGTGGTATTCAGATTTCCATTCCCTTCTATATCGGAAGGCTATAGGATTAGTATTTTGTAATTTGGGCTCCAACACTACTATGGAGCTGTTTGTGAAGCTGTTCTGTGATATTTGCAACCTGAGCAGATGCTGGTCCTACTGGACATCTCAGAATAAGCCCACTGCTCATAATGTTCTTTTTCCATCATTGTTCATGTGAAAATTTGAGGGCTTCTTTGTACTGATCCATCAGACTTTACTCTCTTTGCCTTCTATCCCAAGCCCTTGGATGCACCACAAATCCAATGTCCAGACTATTTGCTCCATTGCACAGAAATGTCATCATGCTGAGAGTCATTTGGCAACACCTGCCTGTGATGACTGTGTTTTATAACAGTCCATTAGCACAAGGTTCTTAATGAAAATGAAAGCTGGTAATGAAGCCAAAAGGCAGCAGCATCCTCTAGTCTGGGGAGGGTAATTAAGCTAGAAGGGATAGGGAGACTGAAGAACAAAATTAATACATGGGTAAAGAAAAGAAAGACCTGGTAGTGCATTAGCACTAATGTAGTTAAGGCAAACAATCTAGTTTCCTTTATGAAAACATTTTTTGGTGTGGTTTTTTTTTTGCATTTGGTGGACTATTTTTATATTGCTAGCTGATACTACAACAGATCATTGCTCCCTCAGAGATACAGACAACAACTAGAGCAACACACACAGGATTTCAAAGTGGAGCAGATAAAGACCTTCTGGAAAAGGAAGGGTACCTATATATCTGTGCTTTGAGCTTTGAAGAAGGGAAAAAACTATGTGTGGAAGTGAAAGGCTGTCTTCCAAGAATAGGAACTACATTTGTTTTCTTTTCAATAAAATTGTCAAAGCTCAGTGGTTCAAATCTTTTCACTTAGAAAGTGCTTGATAAGCTAATGCAATAGTTCTCATTGTTCAGATGTTCCCTCTTGATAATGGACCTAGAACACCTTTGTACGATTGAGTGGCACCCCTTCTAGGTAATTCCCCTGAGACAACACTGGGATAATTCTTTTTTACTTCTTTGCCTTTGTGCTCTGTATGTGCTTGGCGATGGCTTTAATTTCATATCTTGCCACTTTCTCAGCATGAAGTTTAGCCATACATACTAAGTCTTTCATTGTTCCCTCACAATCAAGCCATGCATGATCTAAATCATCAAGTCTTTTCAGAATTCTTACAAATTGTTTGACATATCTCCACCCTGCAGTATTTAAGGCCCTTAACAGCTTAGTCTGTGTGCAGCTTATCAGATCTCTTTACAGATGAATTATCCACCTACTGCTTTATTAGGGATGTCACAGCACTTATGTGACATCTATGCTGTTTTCTATCCACACTGATGATTGCAATTCTTCCCATCCTAGTCAAATCTACAAATTTCATCAATGTCATTTCTTCCTCTTTTGTGATCACTGAGAAAATCACTAGAAAGAAATGACGCTAACTTCCAATTTGTCTAGCCTTTCCAGTTCATGAAAATGCTCTTGCATTTTGTATTGCTAATCTATCTTAGAAAACTCTTCATGCTAAAGCCAAATTTTAATTGTTGTTTTTCTTTTCAAGTAAGATTGTATAGGGATTTTGTCAAGCAACACACTGAAGTCTAGATATATCACAACCACTGTTTTCCTTTCATCCATTAATTTTGTAACTCAGTCCAAAAGTAATCAAATGTCTTCTATGTGTTTTGTTTATTAAATGCTGTTGATTGCTCATGGTTCTGTTACTCCATATAGCTACAGATTCATTATTCTTAATATTGCTTCCATTATTTTATTAGAGGCTCAAAAGGCTTTTAAGAAACAGTTTGAAAGTTAATTCAGGGAAGTGTTTGGAGAAGGACTAGAATTTAGTTATACACATAATCTAACTGTTGAAAAGCTGCCATAGCTTTTTATTCTCCAAAGCATAATATGGAGGACCAAAAGAAACAAGAGCAAATGAGGACTAGAGGTTATGTTATGACAGTTATATTATTGATAATATAGTTGAGACATATACAATGCACCACAACTATTAGTCAAATCCAGAAAGGTTTGGCAGCCTCACAGAACAAAAGACTGATATTTCTATTGCCTGTGGATTTGGCCAATTTTAATGTATTTCTTTATCGTTCTATATAACACAAATAGATCTTCTGGACTTCAGTGTCTCACACACTAGAAATTATAATAGCAAAGGTGTACTTAGAGCTCTTTTTTTGAAGTAATGCCAGCAAGGTGGGGGGAAATGGTTAGAAAGGGGGGAATATCAACACTCAGAGCCTTGTGACAGAACAGGAGGAAATGACACTTTCCCTGAGCAGCCAACCATGACAACACTTGACAACACAGGGTACCATGAATGGATAAAAAAGGAGACTCTGACTCTCCCTGCCCCATACCTACTGCGCCAACTACCCCAGATCCTTTTGTATCACCCCTGTTGAAAATTTATATTAACAATGCTAAACATTTCCAGCAGCGGCAGCAGTAATAACACCAGCAGAGAGCTCTGTCAGCTGGCAGGACAGCCTGCTGCCTGCTTTGGCTCAGACACTGTACCCTGGGAAGACTGGATACCAACAATCACACCTCTTTGTGAGTGGACTGAATAGCGGGCTCTACTTACAGCTGTTTATGTGGCATCTCAGAAGCTACCAGGTAAACACCTGAACCTAGGCAATCACTGGCCTGTAACTAGAGCCTTGCCATGTAATAAATACACAGATAAGACAGATAATCTTGTAATAAGAGACTCTCGAATGAGCCTTGTTCTTTCAGTGTTTCCCTCATTTCTCTGAAGCACTCTGTTGACAGTCAAATCTCCATGTACAATGAAAGGTAATCTCCCCATTTCTTGGCAAGCCAGTGTCTCAAATGCAGTAGGGACTTTTTAATTAATGCTATTTCCTTCTGAAAGTCTAAGAAAATGCAACAGAAGCAAATTTGACATTATCTGAGAATAATATCATTGCTTAGGACCATTTCTAAATATGTCTTTGATGTGACTTGCTCTACCCAGCATGTTCAACCAAAAGCGTGCTCAGCTCAGTAGCTCGGTGCCAACAGGAATCTGAGCCGTGGGGCTCTGTTCCCAGCACTTGTAGTCCACCCTATCTCTGTGGAAAATCAGGTAATCTCTGTCCTTCACTGTCTTCTGCTGTTAAGTAGGAAATACTTAGTGCTCTGAGTGACTACACAGCACCTCCTGTTCACAGCTCTACCAGTGTGTCTTGTTTCTAGCTTTGCTGTTCCACCAAACTCCACTTGCTGGATGTCCAGAGTGATGTGCACTAACCTGAGTCTCAACAGCGGGATGCCATCAGTGCCCTAGATCAGGGTGCCAGAGTCACCCAGTGCTGCATTATCAGGCATGGCAAGTCAAAGCAAGTCAAAATCAGGGTTTGTGTGGTGGAGCTGTGGGGCAAGACAGAACAGCAGTACCATAGCTCCAAATCTAGTCACTCAGGCAAGGTAACACAAGCAGACGCTTAAAATAAGTGTTTGGCATAGATATTTGAGATGGAAAGATACTGAGGGTTGTTCTGATAAAAAAATACTTTGAACAAAATAGATTTTTGAATCACAGCTATCCATCAATACAAACAAGGTAAAACAAACTGACATACTAAGAATAAAATCAGAATTCAAAATACAACAGAAATAATGATCGCCAGATGGAAAGAGAACAGAGGCTTAGGCAATCATTACGGAACAGTAGTATCAAGATATTGGAATTCTCATGCAAAACTGTGATTTATAACTTCTGCAAGTTCATATTCTACATGGCCAAAGCTCTGGGAACTCTCTGCTCCTGTCCCCAAGGTGCCCCATCAGCCATATGCACTCCAACTGAAGCCAACAAATCTGCATTTTAAGAGGAAAAGATAAGTGTTAACTGAATTATATGAAGGAGTAAGGAACAAATATCAGATAGCTCCAAAAAGTATGCAGGAATGCCCATGCAGTAACTCCATCCACATTTTCGGTTGGACTCAACAAGGGCACAATCTCCCCATCTCCAATTACAGCTCACCTTACTGATGACTGATGGAAGGGGAAAAATACTCCAACTTAGAACCAGAGTAAAATGAGTTTTCACACTTATCACAAACGCAATGACAACAAACATCAACTGGCCTTTTCTTGGTACGTGTAATGTAGAGAGTGAGGACCATACAAACACCCTTGTGTTCCCGTTCCCTTAAGGACAGGGCTGAAAGCCTTGAGTGGATGGGGACAGCACATACAGTGGGAAAATGCAAAATGAAAGCAGTAGCAACAGCAGGACAAGAAAAGTTTCTGCCCTGGTAATTTCTGTGAGGAGGATGTCAGACCAGGGCAAAATACACTGAGGTGCTTGTCAGTCGCGGCTGCCTGAGGTGCAGCCAACAGTGACTTCCAGAAGCTGGAAGCTGTGCAGTGGAGAGCCAGCAGCAGGTTCAGAGGTGAGACACAGCCCCAAGACGGGAAGCCAGCACCCCGAACAGTAACTTGCCTCTCTGTGGCTTCAGCTATCCTATGTAGGAATAGATAACATTCTTCCAGTTTGTTCCTTTGGCTACTATGAGGTTCAACTAATTAAAAATAAACTGCCCTCAGGATAAAAGCTCAATTTCACTTGAAAGCCAGGCTACTATATCTTACAGAGAAACACCCGAGCCTCTCTAGCAATACTGAGCTTAGCATGGACCCTGTGTGCCGCTGTTCCCATCACTCACAGCCCCAGCATGGCACCTGATGGAGCTCTTGCCCCATTCCCATCATCCCTCTCCTGCTGTCCAGCTCCATCTGCTTTCTCAGCACCAAAGCACAACTTCTCTCAGCATCTTCAGGCAGTGCTGCACCACAGTCACAAGTGGTGCCAGAGCAAGGAGAGGTGAAGAATGGAGCTAAAGGTGAACTAAACTCTCTGCCCACAGCTGCAGCCCCAAGTCCAGGCTCCCATCAGCGGTGACACCTGTCAGGCCCTATACAAGCACAAGGCAGTCTCCAGGTCAGTTAGCAGATACGGTGCAGCACGCCCAGCCTGCAAGCCGTGTTGCCCTTCCAGAGTATGGGATACATGGCCTGGCAGCCCCATGGGGTTGTTCCTTTTCTTATTCCAAAAGTGAGCTGAGCTTCTATCAGCATTGTGTTTGCCCCACTCTTTAGACAGAGGGAGAGATACTAGAGGGACAGAAATAAATCAACACTAACCACATCTGGCATGGGGCATGAGAAGAATACTCTATCCTCATTTGTATTTGCAACCCAAAAACCTATCATGCTTACAGAGCGTTTAGTTTAGTTTCAAGCAACATAAGATAGGAAAGTTATCACTGCCTCCATTTCACACATGGACAAGCTGAGGTTCACGGTGGGCAATCAGAACAACCTGAAGTAAAATCAGAGCAACCAAGAACTGAACTGAGGACTCTCAGTCTTGTGCCTTAATATTACCTCTCCTTTCTCAGCATGACCTCCTCCCAAGCTGAGATGCTACTTTTCCATATTCAAGGGTATTACTTTCCTCCCTAGAGAGACCTGAAGGCTGATCTGGCTTCTCTCTTCTTTCTCTGTGCTTAGGGAGAAAAAAAAAAATAGCACATCCACAAATACACTCCAAAAGCAGTCTTATTTAATCCCAGTGTAATTCTCACTGCTCTTTCTTAATCCTTCCACCTGTGAGATAATTGCCAGCATTCTGGGAAGAACTCAATAATAATCATAAACTTGCATAAAAGGAGACAAAGAACTAGATAAAACAGACTAAAGGAAATCACGAGGCCTGAATTAACCATGCACATGCACATCCATTCCAGACACCCTGCTGAACTAGCCTCTTTCACAATAGATAAAAGGTCCATTAATGGGCCTAGAGGAGAAGGCCATAAAAAGCCATGTCAGTAAATGAAGGCTTAAGTCTTCTCCTGTGTGAGTTGTGGAACGAGCTGCCACCAAAAAAAAAAAAAAAAAAAAATCGAAGAACCAAAATAAACTACCAGTAGTAATACCTAGCTGCCTAATAGTCAGCAAAAAAATCACATGTAGGAATATTTTCCCACCTCGTTTTGTCTAGAAGACCAGCGGTCATGGCAGATTTCTCTCCCACCACTTTATCTGGGACACTCCTCCCAGAACGTATGTTTCTATTACACTTCCCTCTGCTTCCCTTCCCATTCATTCCATTTGCTTGTTCTTCCCAGTGCAGATGCTGTACACCCATTCTTCTTCCTCATAACAGAGAAAAAAAACCATTTCCACTCCTTGACTATTTAAGTACCCTCTTTCTTTTCCACTTATCCTTAAAATTAATGCCTTTAAGGAGAAACCCATATTGTCTCTGTGTGTTTATATGTATTTTCCCAGCCTTACAACGTACACTTTGTACTTACCTCTGCATTGTGGATTTTTTCATTCTGTAGATTTTTGTCACAGGGAACATGTGTTGTTCCCTTTGTAAAATATGATTGCTGTTTATGTGGTCATGTACATGTTTATCAATAGATAAATACAGTTTTAATCTTCTTAGAGAACTGCTTTAGCAGGGGTTTCTTGGTAGAACAAGCAAGTTACCTGGTGGTTTATAAGACAGACTGCACTGGTGCTTACAGAAACAGGAATGGACACGAGAACTCTGGCATTTATTGCCTGTTCTCTTCCAGCTCACTCCATCTCTCTACACTTCTGCTCATTCAACTGTAAAATGAGGAAAACAAATAATTAACCTTCTTACTGGATGGATGTGAAGCTGAATGATAATGCTTTGTACTCATTGTGTATTGTTTGCAGGACACTGTAGGCATCAGTGCAGCAGCCTCCTTGTGCAGTGAAGGGCTTTTTGTCCCCACTCCACTGCCGCAGAGGCACAAAGGCTCCAACAATTTTCAGGGAAAGGTAGCCATGGCATGAAGAACACACCACTCACTTCTGAGGCCTCTCTGTTAAGCAAGATGCTATTTAGGAATGTACTTCAAGCATTTATAAGACTTTTATCAGGACAGGAGGTTGGTGGGATGTCAATACACTACATGTGCACTGCTGGTGACAAACAATCAGTGTACAAAAAAGTATTTTTCAGGAGAATCGCAGACACATAGGGCTAGAAACAGTACAGGGGGAAAAGCAACCACTCCTAAGTGTGGAGGTCATAATTCAGCATCTTTTAAAATGAACTGCTGAGAAATGGCACTGGAAATCCCAGCAAATAGAGCTGTAAGGAGCTCAAGGCCGAAAAGAAGGGAATCCGTGTCTATGCACTGAGCACATCAATAGCAAAACTTGTAAAGAGATTTCAAGCTCCTGAATCACTCAGATGGGAGAAGAGTCAGAGAGAAAGTGATTCCTGAAATAAATTTCTTTACAGTTATTTTTGGAAAAGGAGACAAAAAGGAGGAAGGCTGGTACATTGGAAAGCCAACAGAAATCATTATTCTCTATAAATTGCTTTGACATTGTATAGGCAGTGACCTTCACAGCACTACCAGTTTAATGGCATTTACTTCAGCAGTAGCTGATTTCACTATTAAAACAGGGATGCATAGCACAAGATTACACAACTAAATCACTCTTGTAAATATTTAATATCCTTGCCTTTCTTTTTTCCCTTTTAACAAATCACTATCAAAGGCAGAGCACACAGTAGAAAACACATTTATTTATTCTATCCTGGAAAATGCTTAGTGCTCATGCATTTTATCTATCTAGTTCTCCAAACGACTTTGACACTTGAAAGCCCTTGTGATCAAAACAGTCTGAAGGAAGGCAATTTTGCAACCATTTAAGAACTGATTTCATGCACTGATCAACATTTACCAAACTTGCCTGACAAAATAGCATAAAGTTTAACCCACCAAATTGATAGCAAACACCTGAAGGTGAAAATTAGCAAGAAAACTACAGCGGTTTAAGCACCTTAGGAGACAATAAGAAAGAAAATCAGAGATTATGGCTCCACTCTTCCCCCCACCAAGAAAAAAAAAAAAAAAACCAAAACAAAACATCAAAATCAGTATTTGGGAAGTCAAAGGGAACTGGCACTACCAGAAAAAATCATACTTCTGGCTGGCAATACAATAAGCGCATCCACCACATAATACATTAATTCCATTATGGACATACAGTGCAGCACAGCAGGAAATGAAGCATCCACAGATTTCTCTTAAAATACATCTGTTTTAAAGATGGAGTCAATAAACCCAACAAATAAAGTACAAGAATGTAGCTAAGAAAAATTGGTAATGATATCTCTAGTATCATATCTAGTAATATAAAATTGAGTGAGAAATTGAAATGCTAAGCCTGAAATTAAGTACCTTAAGCACAGCAAGTCATTTTTAAAGAGAGCCTTACAGTCTGTACATCCTGATTTTTCCAGCATTAGGAAAGGTATTTTTCCACAGTCTGGCATAAATGGTCTGTCACATTGTGGCAAAAATTATATTCTGTTCAAACGGCAGATGATCTATGCCAGAAAGCGTTCTTTATGACAGTACTCCAGAAGACAAACAACAAAAGTTATGTATCTTTTCAGCAATTTAGCAACAAGAAAGATAAATGAATAGATATTCAGGAACTGAACAAATTCTGGGGGAAAAAAATAATTTGGTATACCAAGGGATAAAAAACACATGTAGACAACAGCTTGCTCCACATGCCTACAGACTTCATTGAGACTATCTGCAGAGTAAGACTATCCAAAATAAATATGTGTAGTTGAAAATGGTCCGATAAATGTATTATTTGGATGACAGAGTTGGCCAGACCTGCAAGGCACTGGTGCCTGAAACATCTGTGCCCTTCGTCAGAGCTGGGAAATGCAACTGCACAGTGAAGCTAAGTGCTGCCCTGGCTTTTATAAAAGCTTGCAACAGTTTTAATGCAGAGCTAAGCGAGAGCCTGTAATCCCTGTGCTGCGATGCAGCAATGTGGTCTCCCCTCGCAGAACAAGCCAACAGCTATGCAAGATCCTTTTATCAACATTCACACGGCTGGAAAATAACTGTTCACAGTTTGATTCCCAACATTACCGAGTGAACCCAGAATTGCTCAGAGAACTGGCAGCTGAATACACATGTAAAAGACAAAGGTTCTTCAGTGATATTTATTCTAGCCAAGTTTTAATATTTCAAGGCTTATAGCAACTAACTCTTTACATAATCAAATGTAATTGTTTGATCCCAGCTGGTGATCAGCACATTCATCATCAAGCTGGTCATTATTAATATACCAGTAATTAGAAGGAATAAAGCTGTGTACTTTATAACACTGGCTTAATACAATTCCACCCTACCTACTAAGACCACAGCTCTTTTACAAATACAATTATTTTAACATTCAAATTATAAATTTTTGTTACCACTACTAACAAGTAACAATCACAGAGCCATACGATTTTAGAACAAATACTGAAATCTTTTTTAGAGTCTTCAGTAAAAATAATTTTATCAATTCAAAGGAACCGTGTTTTGCTTTAGAAATAATCTGACCCATAAGCAGTTCCCCAAACTGTGATTTGAGACAAAAGCTCGATTAAAATGCATGCAGTTGATAGAATCAAATTGTAAACACTTACCTACATATACTACATACATTCTTCTCGCTCTACTGTAGGAGAGAAAGCAATATCTCAGGCACCACGGTGTGGTACTGCTTGGCAAATGCTACTGACTTTTTTAATGGTGACAATTGTGTACACAAATTCTCAAAGTAGCAGTTCTGTTTAAAGCCTTTTCCCACAAAGCAGTGCTGGAAAAGGACCGTTTCTATCAAACGCTTTGCAGCCTTTTACTTTAACAAGAGGAGAACTGAGGCCATCATTTAGTGAGAACGATCCAGAATGCCTCAGGTTAGTGTTGGAACAGTCTCAGGGCCGGATTCTTCCCTGCACTGTTTCCTTCACATCGGTGCATTTCCTGTGCTTCGCTGTCAGTTACACCACAATAAAATCCTTGTAGTGCAGTGAAGAATATGGCTCTTAATACCATTCCATCAAACCTCTTGGTATATAAAGCATATCTAGTACCAGATCAACATCTCACAGAAAACTCTGCTAAAACAGAATTTGGGGACTTTATCCTTGCAGGTACACAACATATTCCCAGGTATAAAACACTTTTAACTTCTATGGGCTCCACTGGCTGTTTAGAGAACAAAATACCTTAAGCACAGCAATGTGCAGGATAAGTCACCTGTAATACAAATTTCAAAACAAAAAGGCTTTGAAAACAAAATGAATACACTACAACCTGTGAATGCTGGATTCACACCGGATTCCTTGCTCTCTATAGAAGTATTTTGTATTTTCTTCCCTTATTTCATAGCCTGTCAGTCCTGATCTCTATTTGGATATGTGCACTCAGAACTATCAAGGCTCTTGAAACAAATGTGGAAATGAAAGCCAGCGTGAGAAGGAGCTCTAGCTCCATGAAAGAGGTGAGAAAGGAAAGGTGGTACGTGTCACAGGAAGATGAGCAACTAGCAATGGTGCATTGCCAAAATCAGAAGCAAAAACCAGAATACTGATGTGGGGGAAATCACACACCATCAGACATCTGGCTTAAAGAGAGAAGCCAGAGAGTGGTGGTCAATGGTGCGGAGTCCAGTTGGAGGCCAGTATCTAGTGGAGTGCCTCAGGGGTCAGTACTGGGGCCAATATTATTCAATATATTCATTAATGATTTAGACGAGGGAATTGAGTGTACTATCAGCAAGTTTGCTGATGACACTAAGCTGGGAGGAGTGGCTGACACGCCAGAAGGCTGTGCTGCCATCCAGCGGGACCTGGACAGGCTGGAGAGTTGGGCGGGGGATAATCTGATGGAATTTAACAAGGGAAAGTGTAGAGTCCTGCATCTGGGCAGGAACAATCCCAAGTTCCAGTATAGGTTGGGGCATGACCTATTAGAGAGCAGTGTAGGGGAAAGGGACCTGGGGGTCCTGGTGGACAACAGGATGACCATGAGCCAGCACTGTGCCCTTGTGGCCAGGAAGGCTAATGGCATCCTTGGGTGTATTACAAGGGGGGTGGTCAGTAGATCGAGAGAGGTCCTCCTTCCCCTCTACTCCGCCCTGGTGAGACCCCATCTGGAATATTGTGTTCAGTTCTGGGCCCCTCAGTTCAAGAAGGACAGGGAACTGCTGGAGAGGGTCCAGCGTAGGGCAACAAAGATGATTAAGGGAGTGGAGCATCTCCCTTATGAAGAAAGGCTGAGGGAGCTGGGGCTCTTTAGTTTGGAGAAGAGGAGACTGAGGGGTGACCTTATTAATGTTTATAAATATATAAAGGGTGAGTGCCATGAGGATGGAGTCAGGCTCTTCTCAGTGGCAAACAATGATAGGACAAGGGGCAATGGGATCAAGCTGGAACACAAGAGGTTCCACTTAAATTTGAGAAAGAACTTCTTCTCAGTGAGGGTAACAGAGCACTGGAACAGGCTACCCAGGGAGGTTGTGGAGTCTCCTTCCCTGGAGACATTCAAAGCCCGCCTGGACACATTCCTGTGCGACCTCACCTAGGCGTTCCTGCTCCAGCAGGGGGATTGGACTAGATGATCTTTTGAGGTCCCTTCCAATCCCAAACATACTGTGATACTGTGATACTGTGATGACTTAATAACTGACACAGATGATACTGGTTGAGTTGTATCAGACAATTTGAGAAAGTATGACCTTCTTCACAGTAACAGTTTTACAACCATTTATATGGTGTGTTATCCACTAATCTAGTCAAAATATTTACTATCTGATAAAGCGCTGCAAATAAGGCACTCAGTCTTAATGCATAAGATCCAGCTTATACAGCACATATTTCCTAAACTGTTCAGTAGCATAATGTTAATGCTCTAGTCCACAAAAGGCCACAATGAGCCTTGAAACAGGAAACTCCCCACTTTCATTTGATTTCTTATTTTTGCAAGGCTGTCTGATGTGTGTGACAGAGGTCTATTTCAGTTCCTGATGGCATTATCGCCACTTTGCTGCATTACCATAAACCCCAGGAAATAAGCTATTACCCACCATCACTCCTCCCGAATGTTATCACAGAAAATCATGCATTCACAAAACAGCATTAACTGCGAGAATTAGAGTCCATTTAAACTGCAGCTGTTCCTTCATTCCTAAATAGGTTCTTAGATCAAAACTTCTCCCTGACTGGTCTCATTACCAAATGTCCCTTTCAACTGTAAGAAGAAAAAGATCACTTCAAAAAAAATCATATATAACACTCCTTCCCTGTATTATGACAACCAGGTAAGTAACATTAAAATGCAAAATTTTTCCAAAAATACAGTAGATTATTTTAGCTTTCAGAATAATGAGTTCAAATTTTGCCTTCAAATCATCTCTGGCAACAGAAATGAACATGTAATTTTTATTTTCTATTTCTAGTTTATCTCATTTTCAGAATCTCAGGCTTCAATTATTCAAGCGAAAGACATTCTGTTTATTTTTAATGCTAATACTAACTCTGCAGTAAGGGCTTTCTTTTAAATACAAAACCTAAATCCTGGATCTAATACACATGCTGGTGCTTCTTTCAGCTCTAAACCCTTGCCCTAGAAAAACCTCCAACACTATTTTTGCTATTATAAAAACAAAATACCAAAAAAAACAAACCAAACCAAACCAAAAAACCACTAAACAACCATCACTTATTATGTTCCATTTCCCTCTCTGCTTCTTTTCCTCTTTGTTACTGTCCGTTGGAAGGACTCCAGTCTTCAGGGAAAAGACACTCTCAAATCTAAACTGAAAAACGTAAATGCCAGGAAAAGGCACAATGTCTCTTTAAGAGTCAACAGTAAATTAACTTGCCATAAGAGTGCAATAATTAGCAGTTAGTAGCTTATTAAAAGGATGGCAAAGGCCAAGCTGCCATCTGGGATCTCCAGTTTTTTGTGATTGTTATTATGTCAAGATCTGCAACTTGCATTAGCTTTCATGTCACTGTGCTTGCCCTTACTTTACATGTAAATTTTAATGAAAGATGCAGCCCTTTAAAAATCAGACATCCATCAAAAGTGCTATTAGTCTGCCTTTTACAAAGCATATGGCCTGTTTTGCTACCTCTGCATCTCTACACACCACTGAATTACTCAATTGAAAAAAATAGGGGAAGGAAAAAAAGCCTTTCAGTGATATCAATTAAATATTCTCTTTGGGCAGAGTGAAACCTGAGCCACATCAAAACCAGAAGACTACAATACAGCGTAAGAGGACAATATTTTAGCTCCTGTTTATACACAACACGACTACAATGCCTTTAACTCTCACAGGGATCATTCTTCTTAATAAAAATGAAAGCCAATAAGGAATTAGCTGTTCATTCACATTACAAAGACACAGTTTTAAAATTAGGGAGAAAGAAAGCATGTAGGAAAAAAATAAATTACCTATAAACCACAAAATACTTAACATATTATTAAATATTTTATGCATACACATTATTTGTAAACACTCCATGCTTATATGCACAAATTATCATTTACCAGAAACATCCTATTTAATATCTCATTTGTCTGCCTTCATAAATATATTACAAAGAGGTGTAAAAAGAAGAATATTTGTAAGACACCTATTTCCTTGCATTAACTGATATTTCACATTTAAGTCATCTTATACACCAAGTTTCTGAAAATGTCATGACCTCTGGAATATCAAGAAATAGGATGAATGCCTTGTTGAATAATCCCCCAATATCTTACATTTGAAATTCATTAACAATCAATCGTCTCTAATTAGACTTATAAGAATTACATTAAAAGATTTGTTTCCTCCCTAAGTAAAATATGAAATGAGGAACAAAAATTCACTTACAAAAAATAATTCCAGAGGAACAACATCTATATTCAAGGGGCCTTGATTCTATCAAAGCAGTTTTATAGATTGTGTATTTGCTATCCATAAAATAAGATGTTTTATTTTTTAAACAGCCATTAAGAAGAAATTTAAAACTAAAAGTTGTCATCCTTCTAATGATGCAGTATTTTTCCCCCCCAAAAAAGGAAAACAAACCAAATACCACTCATTTTAAAAGTATTAAGGAAAGACCTGTAAGTGTAGAAAACAAAACCATAAAATATTCATATCTAAAACCCCAATCATTAAGATACTTTATAGGGCAAGGCAGAACTTAAAAACCACTGCCAAGGCTGGTAAGATGAATGTAGTGTTGTTTTTTCCTTCGTATAATTAGGTATTTATAGAGCACAAATGATTTTATTTGTTACTGATGTTTCACTTCAACATTTGCGTAAACTCTTGGCCACTCAGGTGGACTTATTCACATCGCTCTGAAATCCTAATGCTATTACTGGTGAAGAACTCCAGATTATTTTCCAGATCAGTAAGGTCCAGTCATTTCCTTCTATCCGAGTCCACAAATGCTATTTCGTTTCTCCTGTGCCATTACCTCCTGGTCAATATTATCGAACAATTCAAAGAAATAACAACCTCACACTGCTCACTGAGAGCAACGCTGAACTTTACAGGACTCAAAAGACCTACCTGGGTTAGGAGCAGTTAGGACTAAGGGAGATAACCTGATCTTGCAATGCTGAGAACCTCACAGGGGATACACCAGTAGCCTTTGATCTACATGACATATATTAAAAAATGTGCCACCCATGAAATATGTGAGTACTCTTTCATTTCTCTCTGAGGACAGAGAAAAAAGCTTCTTCATGTTGAGAATGAGTGTACAGCTGTGCAGTTTTTCATCCGAGCACAGCTAAGGATGGAGGAAAGAAGCGTTAGAGGAGAAGCAGCAGCAGCCTGCAGACCGCATGGGCACTACGGAGGTGTCCTGTCCACACACAGAAACCAGCCACACTTCACTTTCATTCTTTGTGTCAGAGAGGACATTTGGGACTTTTTAGTTCTTTGGATGAATCTTAGCCCACTAAATTCAGTGTGAATTTTGCTATTGCCTTCAAGAAGACTCAAGGTTTCATTCACTGAAGACAATAGTGCCCCACCAGGGATACAACTGATTTCCTCCGGAGGCACAAACTTCAACAGAAGCCAGATCCAAACCAAAAGTGATAATAAAACAAAACCCACTATATATATAAGAGAATGGTGAAAGGTAGCAAAAAGGCAAATTATCATTTCCTTAACAAAGGCTGTCAAGAGAACAAATGATATGGAAGAATTTGACTACACATTAACTCCAGTTCAATGGCAAATTAAGAGTTGGATATTTATGATCTCCTTTGGTATCACTTACGCGTGGGGGAGTGCTAGAGAAACAAACTCAATATAATTGTTCCTTTACTGTCAATTCCTCTCCAGAAGAGAAGTTGTATTCAGCAATTCATGGCAAACTAAATAAAAGTCCTCCCTGCTCATCATATACATTTACCTCATCTCCAAAACCAGTTCTATAACCTAATAAAAACACAAACAGTACAGATATACTCAGTTTAGGTTAAAAAGCAAGGGGTATACAGGTGTTTTTCTGTATCTCAGCTACAATACCTACACTTCATCTTCTTCAGCTTTCCAGGAACTTATTAAAAAAAAAAAAAAATCTGAACTTTTTAAAAAGGATAGATGCAAAAGAAGACTATTTGCTACTGTGGAAGCAAATAATGAAGTATTTGTTTCAAATGGTGACAGTAAGGTCACAGACTGCTATATGTTGTGAAGAGGTTTTTGAAATCAAATACATCACATCCTTCTGCTACATGCATGGCATGAGATCAAGTGGCTGCCAGTTCTTACTGAACACTACAAGAATGCCAAAAAATATGAACCAGGTACAATCACTAAGGCATCTGGTGTCACCTTCTCTGGGAGCTGAAGGCCATACAAGGGTTCAAAATTACACCACTTGAGCCCTCTGAAGGTAATGCCATTTTTCATGTAGAGTGATGGTTCTCTGATGAAGTCACTTGTTATAACTAGAGCTAAAAACTACACATAGCTGGGAAGCGAAACAATATTTTCATTCAATGACACAATAAGTTTCAGTGCATATGAATTAATTGTGGACTATATATTATAATCCTCATTCCTACAGGCTCAACTGTGAGTTTTGCTTCAGAAAAGACTTTCAGTTTAGCCTTGCACAGACTGGCCTGTAGCACAAATGCCATCCAAGAAAAGAAGGGAGCAACATGAGCTAACATTACACTGTACAAGACTCACCCTGATCTACACTGACCCTTACATCACATGAAGCTATAAATCAGCTACCTCAATTATTGACAGCTGTGTTGAGTCACAGTAACATTTTGTATGGTGTGCTTAGAGCGTTAGGTTCTCAGTGTGTGTATGTGATTATTATGTTCTGATATTTACCTTTTGCTAAGAAGATAGCTCTGAGTACAGCTTATGTATTATCCTCCACCATCCACCTTTGGATAAATAGGAAAGCTATGAAATCAACTGGTGGAATATTTTTTAGCCTCAAAACAGAACAAATAATATTGACTACATGGTATACCCCATCACAGATAATTCAACAATACAAACTTGTAGAAGAAGGCAGGGAATCAGAGGGAGGATTCATACAAAGAGAAAGTGTTTGATATGCCATTATGCTCCCCAGAATTCAAGTATTACAGGAGGAATGATCACTGGGCAGACACCGCTTTTGCCTCAAAGGAAAGTTGTTATGAACAAATCCTCTGAGCTCTCATATCCTCCCAGACTCATAGTAGTACAATTAGTCATTTCACCCCCCAATGCCTTATCGGCATGGAGACACCCAACATCCTCCAATGTGTTCAAATAATGCTGCTCAATAAATCAGATTCTTCAGCAGTTTATTTGTTGAAAAGGAGCAAGCCTCAGCACGATAAAACCTTTTATTCTATCTCATTGGATAATAGGACAAAGAAATGGATTTTCCTCAAGCAGTGCTTATAATTTATCAATTAATCTTTCCTTTTCCCTTCAGTCCAACTGTAGACTCACAGCAGGTTGGCAGCATTTTGCCTTTTTGACAGTTTTGATTAGGGATGGATGACTTCCCTCCGCATGATAAAGACGGGTGTTAACTGCTGAAGAGCAAGCTAGAGCCCCAGTGCAGCCTTACAGGGCCTGTGCTATACTGAGGTGCAGGGAAAATGGACCTCTCTTTAGCAGTGCTGATCACTTCTGTTTCTTCTGCAGCATTTTGCAACTCAATTTCTATTTGAAAAACACCATTTTGCTAACAGAGCTGATGGGAAGAAGAGCTGGGGGGAGAAATGAGAGCTCAAAAGACCTCCATTGTCTAAGGGTACTGGACAAGCCCAAGTCCTGCTTCCACCAACACCAGTGCCAAAATTCCCAGCAGCAGCATCACTCCGGTGCAAGAGAGTCACAAGTACCAGCTCACTGGCCTCTGGCTCTGTCTTCAACCGAACTGGTTGTCCCTTTCTGCCCCAGCATCACAAGCTACAGAGCCTGACACTGTGCAGGCCATACTTAGTGTGAACAGGGAGAAAATAACATCTGTTAAGAAGGCCTCAAAGCATTCATCTTAATAAATATATATTCCATAATTCAACACAAAACAAAAGACTATTAAGAGACTTTTAAAAGTAAAGGCATTAAGTTTCAATGTGAACCACATTCATAAAAATACAATTTGTCCACTGACAATCAAACATTTTACAAGCAATAAAGTCTTAGAAAGAATGCAATCTCTACCTTTACTTCTACCTACAGACAGGAAGGTGTGCATCCAGTTAAGAGGAGGAACAAGAGCGGTGTCCATCATGAAGGAGGCAAAAGAGAAGGAGGAACCATAAAAAACAGAAAATGATGTCACTGGCCATACTTACAAAAACAAGAAAATGCGCATATTACGAAGCAGCCAAACCCAACAAAACACAATGTCAAGGGAAAAACGAGAGACACACCACAACTAAAGCACAAAGTATGGCTTAAACAATTAATTGTACAACCAGCAACTGCCTGGTTAAGCCCCTTGGCTTTAATTTAATTTTCTACTGAGAAATGCAAACCCCTCATGCAATAGCACGCCAGTGATATGCCTTATTCCGCATCAAATTCAAAACAGCAAAAAAAACCCAACAGAGTAGGACAGAAGTAAAAAAAAATATCATGGTAATATATTTGCTAAACACATTTCACCTACCAAAGCTAATGTATTTGTATATAATGTTGACATTGCATATTTACTCACACATACACATTTACATATTTTATATCCACCATATTTTTGTAGAGAGTAAATATTTATCAAAAGGGAATATCTGTGAGGTGGTTGGCAAGAAAAGAGAAGCCACTGTTTTCTGATGCGTCATGGATAAATAAGGGTGTCTAAAGTTGCCAGAAGCCAACAGCTTTCACATTTTTTTGCCACACAAGGGAGTATAGAAAGGGCTAATGACAATTGTACAGGCTTGAATAGGTCATCCAAGTCTTCAGGAGCCAGCTGGGTTGCAACTTATAAATTAAATGGCCAAGTGCATCTGTGTATATAATCCAGTGCTAAATCACAGACTGCTACAAAGATATATTCAGTATTATTGAGTACAAAAGTGGCCATGAAAGTTCACTGTTCTGATCACTCCCAACATGCCATCACCCTTCATCTGCCAACAGCTTGTCATACACAGCTGCATCCTGAGCTAAGTCATGCTGAAGGGACCTGTCTGCTGGATGCTCCTTCACCAAACACAACCTCTGACCCATGAGCCCAGCTGAACAATAACTGGGGACAGAGAAGAAGCTCAATGCTTCTCAGAGCTTATCTAGATGCTCCACGTGCCAGATACAACTGTCTTAGCCTGCACTCATAGAGAGCAGTTTTCCTAATTTTCCTACCATGTAAGGACCATGAGCAGTAAAGAAACTGAAGAGTGAGCCCCAACTTCACTTCTGATTGTTTCCTAAGCTTCCATAACCTTATAGCAGACATCTGTCTTAAACTACAGAATAAGAACTGATTATGTCTTTTTAGGTTTCACTGAGACACACAGAAACTATGGGGTTTTTTTATTCAAGTACAGAATTACTCTGGAGCCTTCGCAGGCGCTACGTTCTATCTCACTAACTGTTTGGACTGTCTAACCTCAGATATGTGTTGACTTGATGGCAAAAACACTACTGTGTACACCTAGTCTAGGAAAGCTTCATCAAGCTTTAGAATCACAACTTGTATTTTCTCCCCATAGACAGTTGGTCTGGTCTTCCTAGTGCACCATGTGCACATACCTTGTATTAAGTCTTCAACCATTTCACTCCTGCATTTGCAAGACCAGAATGCATCACCAGCACTGCTAACTCCTCCCTGTATACTGATGTCCACAAGACGCTGACACTGTTAGAGGAAAACAGAATCTCTCCTCACCTCACTTCTCCTCATCAGCTTCTTCCTCCACACCCCCATAGTGCAAAATGGGACTAATCATCCTATCATGTCACAGCCAATAGCTCTGTAGCACAATCCAGGCTGAGATACTAAAATGTGAACTCTGATACAGGCCTAAATATCATTTGTAGCCCATCCCGGGGTTAGCCCTATTCTTTTTCTAAACCATTTTGCTCTGTGCATATTTGAATATTTTAAATTGCAGACACAGGACTTACAGGCCATTATATGCAATTTTCCTCAGATTCATAATGAGTTAGGATTATGCCATGAGGGCTATTAACATATATTTTGTAATAATTGCGCTCTTAAAAATAAAGACCAACATTGAGGTCTACATTTACCAAGCAAGTGGAAGTCATTAAAGCTGGCACGAGAACAAAGAAGTGGCAACAGAAAATTGGTGGGCTGCATGGCAGCGGGAAGTATACCCCTTTGCTGTCCACAGAATCGTTTCATGCTCCCTCCTGGGCACCTGCGTCCCAGGCTGACAAGTAGTCATGGCTCATGGGACACAGAGGCAAAAATGCAAATGACTTGACTGGCACCCTGTAGGCTTAGTGGCGTTTGTCATGCAAAGCCCAGCTCAGAAAAGAAGCAGGTACAAAGCTCTTTCATGATCAGTGACTGAAACAAAGAGAAAGTCAAGGGACTTACCTTGTTCACCCATCATCAGGTGTGAGAGGCCTTTGAAAAAGAGAGAGAGAAAGAGGGGCAGTAAGAAAAAAAGAATAAAACAGAAAAAGAAGCAGCAATATCCATGCAAACTGGTCACAGTCCAATACCTCTCAGCATTGGAACTCACATACTTGAGCTAGACCAAGTATGGGTGTAGCACACAGGGCACACACATATGCAAGTGCTGCTTTCCACACTGAGCAGGAAAGCATCTGTCACAGGTAGAAGAAAACTGCTGGTAGTTGCAGAATTGTGTTTGAGGTTCATTATACCCCTTGAGGAGCAACTCTAGTGGCACTGCACACCAGTATGGCTAAACGGGCCAGGTAAAACAAGATCTGCAGTGGTCCTCTGCAGGAAGCATTTGCTCCTCTGGAGAACTTCAGAAATAACTTCTCAGCTCGAGATTTAAAATTCAAGGCTGCAGTGGTCAGTGAAAGGGAGGCTGTGATCCTACCATATCTGTTTCAGATGAAACATCTGGCTAAATGCATATACACACACACAAAGCTATCCTCATTCTTGAATGTGGCAGCTTCTGCATCTATTTAAAGGTATTATAATTCAAACAACACTGTCCTCACTTACTAGTTAGACACCAGTAAATCAGACCTGGCAAGGACTAAAAAATTAACAGAAACCTTTTTTTTAAATATTATTAATACTACTCCCTTTCTGGAAAGATCTGGAGATTTGACTTCCAAGTGCAGTGTGTTACTTTATGGTGCTATAGCTAAAGCTACTCTTTGGTTTCACAATTCAGGGTAAAGCCAGAAAGCACCACAGCTCCCCTCAGCAGTGCCAGTTCTCTGGATGGGCCTGTGGTGGTCACTTGGGCTGCTCCAGTCTCTGTCCAATAACTCTTTCTGCCTTAAACCTTATTTGTTTCAATTAAAATTAACTTCTATCCCCAATTTTCAAATATGTTTACTGTAAAAATATATTCATACAAATATACTTTAGAGTCTGTTGTATATATACTCATGCCCAACTCATTAAGCATCAACTGACCCATTAGTTAGTTTTTGTGACACATGGTTATCATAGAACTAACACAAAAAAACAAATCTTACCCACTCATGCCATGAGTTACCCCTTTCTTACTTAGTTCCCTGACCTTCTTCCCTAAGCTTGATTCCTTCTCCACATCTGGTTTTCACAGCATTTAGTATGTCAGGGATTTTGATACATGCATACACACACATCGCCCCCCATCTTAAGTCAGTATATTAACAAAACAGGGCTGTGACTTTTTTTAATTTCACGGAGACCAAGAGGTCAAATGAATTTATTAGGATGAGAATTTTCAACAAGGAGCATGCTGAGTTTGAATTTGTTTATTTCTTTCTCTTTCATATTTTTTCTTTTGCATCTGCTGGACAAATCTAAAATCCAGATCATCCCAAGAATATGTTCACCCACAGAGAACTCCAAGCCAGATAAGGGGATTAATAATTGTACAGTCTAAGGAATGCAAATATCTTAATGTTCTTGAAGATTATTGTGGATTTAGAAAAATAATCAGAAATACAACGTAGGTTTAGATTTTTTCTAGGTTTTCAGCTATAAATAAACATAGTAGATTTAATACTGTAGGACATATTTCTAGTCTAAATTACAAGATAAAATTTCACTGAATAATTTTGCTTTGTTAGCAGAGTGGGTTGAATTTGTGTTTCTATTTATGGGCATTGACCCCATCATTCTTGCTAGGCAAATCTTAGGTCTGTCCAAATGGGCACTCAAAAGTCAATGTAAAATGCACTGTAAAAGATAATAAAACAAATATGTAACCGTTAGGACCTACAAAGCACAGAGACTCTGTAGCGATTGTGAAAATGAGAAAAGGCAAGAAGATGGCAAGGTGGCAGCATGATACGAAACTGAAGCTGGCTGAACAGGACAGGAACATCAGACCCAGAGCAGAGACAGGGGTCCCAAGCCCCCAGCCCTTGTACACCACAAGGGAGAAAAGCCCCAGCTAAGAGGCACAGCACCAACAGGTGCAGCTGCTTGGGGTATCAGGGACTTTGTCCACTTGGGTAGACAGGATGCTAACAAGGAGAGACCTCAGGAGAAAGTTCAAAGGAAAAGCCTGAATTAAACACCCTGAACCACATCATAAGAAGATCCTTCCTCTCACCACCAGCCACAGATGATCTATAAAAATCCCAGAATGTCAGGAACATCAACGCCCCTTTTGTCCTTATCCCCAGAGGGCAATGTTGTGTGCCCCGTGTGCCAGGAGCATCACCCAGGTGCAGCCCAGAGCCCTGCACCTGAGCTCTGGGGTGAGTGCACCCTCCACACACACCCACCATTCGGGCCCCTGGTTTGGCCTTGGTTCAAACACCTAGGAAAGAAAGTCTCCCTAAGAAATGTTCTGACTCCCTCTGCTTCTTGACAAATTTGAACTATAACAGCAGCTGTGGTACTGTATGTATCTCTAGATCTTCTAGTCCCAACCGGATAATGGAAGTAGTGAGATTAATTAAAAATAATGCCTGCCCTGCCCCAAATGTTACTTTTTCCTTTTTAAAATGGGAAGAAAAAGAAGGGTGAAGTTAGAGATATAGGAAAAAAAAATCTCTTAAGTTGTTCCTCAACGCAGATCCTTATTTTAACAAAGGGAACACCAACAGAATTCCAGATTCATTATTAGATAGAATAATAACACGGATAATGAAATAACATATCAGCTTTTCTCATCTGAAAATTGTCCTCCCTTGCAATTTAAAGTAGGAGTGAAAATGAGTGTATTTATCTCCAACAAAATGTCATTAACAACCAAAACCTTCAGCCATTGAGATCTAAAATCTGTGACATTTGCAGCATGTGTAACAAAGGCCTCAAATTAGTCACAGTAAAATCAACATGGAAAACATGAACTGACATCATTGTCCCACCTTTTCATCAGCCTCAAGATACGACAAGACACTGAAACAGTTTTCCAAGCATAAAAGTCAAAGTCATCTCAAGGTGGCATGGGGTAGTATTCACTATCAGACTACTACAAACTAACAGGGTGTCCAACAAACTAATGCAAGAGGTGTGAGAATAGTCCAGACCTGCAAGCTAGACCAGATTTTGACAGAACACAGGGGACACCTATCACCACGCTATTTGGCCATCAGCTATAAAAATCAGCAAAGCTTTCAGCAGGCTCTGTATGGTAAATGAACTCATCAGGCCCCAAAGCATGTTATTCACATGTACAGCCATTGCTTGTGCCAGTAGCCATCCCATTCCAGGTGAATCCTGTAAGCAAAGCTGAGTTTCCATCTAAATCCAGGTAAAACATGCTTTTCTTTTCATCTTAGGTTTGTTCAACATGAAACCCTGATTAAAGCCTTCGGGCTGCAAACCCAGCCAGTGCAGAACTGGGAAAGGCTGACACAAACCTGCGTGAGCCACAATAGTGAAGGGGTTGTGTGCTTCTTCTAAACCAATCTGCCCAATGAAAATGGTAGGTAGCAAGTGCTCTGGAAAAGGTTTAGGAAAACCTCCGAATAAACAGCTCATCTGTCTGCAAAGAAATTTTATGTCAAAGTCAGGAATTTGGTGACTTGCTATTCCTGAACTTCTCATGTGAGTGACAGTAAGGACAAGCGTATGGCTTTGGAAGAAGGTTCTTAACAGATTTCTTAGATAATAAGCACCTGCTTGTGCTCAGTCTCTGGAGCCCCAGCTTCTTCAGACTTTCAGCAGTAATGTGAAGAGAAAGTGGCCTGCTTCTTCAAAACATTGGTTTGTTATTAAAATATGCTCACCACTGAGGCCAGACAGACATATAAACTCTGCTCCCTGGCCATGATTTATGTCTGTCACAACTGACTCTTCCTATCTAGGTCTGGAAGGTTTCTTGATATTTCTTTAACCTACTACCAAATCTTCCTATTTAGGTCTGGAAGGTTTCTTGATATTTCTTTAACCTACTACGAAATCAGTATTATTTTCTTAAAGGTTAATGTTAATCTCCCTTGATCTCAAAGTAATATTTCGAGGAATTATATTTTTTTTTAATTGTGAACCATCTACTTGCTATATTGAAACAGTAAAATGAGTGGCTCTAATTGTACAAAGTATCAAGGGCCAACACTGGATTCTTATGAAGACAGAAGGACATTTTTTAAAGTAGCTTCAGAGTACAGTGATAGGAAAGAGCAATGCAGTTAAACAGCAATCCTCATCTTGAAGGATTTACTAGAAGGAATTTTCAGAGTGAAGAGAAAACGAAGGAAACCTTGGGGGCAGTTTGAACCTCACCCCCACTGCCCCACCCTCAGCATCACATTTGGCTACTTAGCACTTAAAGTGGCAAAATAAAGCCACAAAACCTAAGAAGGTGGGAAGAACACAAAACACAGCTGAGAGTGACAACTGATTGCAGAAACAAAGGAAGATGGACTCCTTCATCTAGTTAATTATAACTTGTCCCATGTTACTGGGCCCATGCTCTGGGGGTGTGCATGTGTACGTGGGTGTGCCCGCACTGCTGAATTGCTGTTAAGGCGAGCAGCCTCAGTATTTTCCTTTTAATGATGCTGCCAGATGATTAGCCCAAAAGCTCTTAATGAACGGACAGAGAGACTGCCAGGCAGCAGCAGCAGCTCAGCTCTCCCCAGCAGCAGGCTTGCCCACAGAGGATCCTTTCCTGGGTATCAAGATCCATGACCCATTCACACAACAACAGGGCCAGCCACAAAGTGTGTTTGAGGCAGAACATCGTGCCCTCTGGTCCAGGATAAACATGAAAATCCTTTACAGAAGAGCTGAAGAAAGAAATCATAAAGAATTTATAAAACTGTGTCCACTACAGAGAAGAGCACTCTGATGTGTGATGGAGTCTGTTGTTTACATCTCCTTTCTTAACTTCCTAAAACTACAACTTCCTTAAGAAAAAGGCACTTTTTTCTCCTCTGAGCCTCCTACCCCAGCTCCATCAGCAGTTTCTTTTTCTAGTTGAGGAGAGCTGACAAATCCCTCATCTCCCACATGGTCCTTCTCAAAACAGGCATCTTGAGGGTTTCTAAAACCCAAAGACCAAGGAAGACTCCCTAAGAGTCCCCATGCACCAAGAAGAGGGCATTCCAGCAGAACCAAAGGATGAGATTCAGAGGAAGAAGTAAAACCCTTGTCTTGAGGGATCTGTAGAATGGATGAAGAGGAAAATCATTCTGAGACATAGTTCAGACCTTTTACCTGCTAGACAGGTCAGCTTTGCCAAGAGGATGACCTGATTTCTTGGCTGCTGGCACACATGGTGCCTGTTTTTTAGAACTGAGTAAAGCAGTAGCACAGGCTGGGGAGCAGTCATTTGTGTTTGATTCAACCGTGATATGCACAACAGCCAAGGGGCTCCTCACAGGCCCCAGCAGCAAGGCCAGGAGGGAGTGCAGTTTTGTTATTGTAGCCAGAGGCCCACTTCCAATCCAATTACACACAGCAGCTGTGCTAGCTCCACTTCTCCATCCCCTTTGCTTCCTCTGCTATATAATTCCAGGATAGCTTTTGTCGTTATCGGGGGCAGTGAGTCAGGGTGTGTGGCACCTACTCTGAGTGATCAAAAGAATAAGAGCATGAGGTAGAAGCCAAAGAGAAAGTCATTTAGCACAACATCTATGGGCAGAAATAGTGATTAAACCATACTACCTCCTTTCCCCTGTGGTGGAAATGGTATTCTGACATTGCACATGGCTGATCCCTAGACATATTCACATAGGGAGGGCTACAAAGCTGGTGGTGTTTGAAAACATGAAAATAAACATGCAAGTGTTTGCAAAGATGGCCACACACACAAGAGAAGGTGTGCAGGTGGCAAGACCTGAGGGTGAATGCCTTTTATGGCTGACCCATAAGGAGATGTGTATCATTGCAAATCAGAGCACCAGATCAAGTAGGTGCACAAAGTAGGAAAAGAAGTCCTGTTAGGCATGGAATAGGATTGTTCACCTTGGAAAAGACACATCTGACAATATATATGATAGAGATAAAATCCAAAATAATACAAAGCAGGTGAACAAGGAGTAATTTTTTTCCCCTAGTTGTCAGAATACAAGGAGTAGGAGTCATTGGATGAAATTCTCAAGTAACAGGTGTAAAAACAAGGGGAAAAAAGTACTTTCCACATTTGAATGATTAAACAATGGGACTCATTATCACAGGATATTGTGCAGGAAAAAATATACGTGGATTAAGAAAAACAAAGACTGGACATGTGCAAAGAAAAGATGTTCATCAATGCCTGTACAACACCGTGATCTGGATGCAACATCAGGTCAGAAAGTCCTTAACACAGTGACTACCAGGAACCACAAATGCATATCAGACTAATGCTAACATAGTTTCACAAACTTCTTCCAAAGCATCTGCTTTCATAAATATAGGCTTCTGGGCTAGATAAATTATTGTTCTGGCCCCAGTGTTCACTATTGCCATGTAGTTGCAAATGGGCATACATGGAGAGGAAAAACATTCAGTGCAAGAGAATCAAATTTGTGGACAGTGCCTGTGCAAAGGGCATGCAAGAATGAAAACAATGGTGGCATCTATGAAGAAAACATAAGCCTGTACAAACTGGTTTCAAACACCTGTGTGAGTGGCACTGTGTGGATTTTGCTGTCAGGTGTGCTCTTTCCTAGTACCTTCAGCAAATCAGAAACACCAGAGGGGCTGAAACACAGCTCACTCATGTTCATGCCCAAAAAGCAGAGTTCAGCTTCAAGGAAGCAGAAGTCAGCATACAGGTACTATGTAAATTATCCTATGACATAGAGTACAGAAGACAGATTAAAACGGCAGCCCTGAGATGAAGGAAGGACAGAAGCATGAAAAGATGGAGTTTGAGAGATTAAAGACCTGGATCAAAAAAGTGCTAGTATGCTTGTGCCTTCAAGGACCTCTGTATCCTTATAAAGGAGTTGTTTAGACAAACAAGGATTAATTTTTGCTCAGGGCCCCAGCTAACTAGGTCATTTCTACTGGATCATGTTCATTGAGTTACACGCAAACTCTAGTCATCAGTAAAATCATGACAGCAAAATTATTCATCTTTTAGCGTTCTCCTTATGAACATTTGAAGATCTCTCCCACAAAGTGGATAAGTGAGGCATGAATGGGAGAAGCACTGTTTAAACTTTGACAATCTCAGGTATCAGTACCAGTCACCATAATATCAATAACCCATATTTAGTCCTTTCTCCTTCATATATTCTTCTTAAAAAAAAAAAAAAAAAAAAAATAGCAAGACAGGAGTGTATCATTTGCTCCTTGATCTACTGGTCTTTTCCCAACAATCTGTCTTTCAGAACCTCAACCACTGGCACAGAGTAGAAAGGGGCAGATACTGTGCTGAGGTCCCAAGGGCATCCATTCTGGTCTGTGCTGCACGCCACTCTCCAGCCAAGGCACTTAACCCCTCTAAGAAAGCTCTTAACCTCCATAGTGTTCAGCCCCAGATTTCTAAGCATGTTGTGAAGGTGAAATAAGGCTGCAGCTATAAGCCCAAAGGAAAAACTGAAGTACCAAAAGGAGAAGTTATTTCTCTTCTACATGACACAGGGAGTCAGTGACCCAGCTGAGCACAGACAGCAACTGTCCCAACTCCAGGGCCCTGCACTAAAGACTTGATTTTGCTGTTTGGAGTGTGTTGTTATTTTGTGAGTGGGGACATAACACCTGCAGGGCAGCTGTGCTTGGTATCTGGAAAACTTGTTTCATTCATGAAATAAGCCAGATGGGATCTTCAGTTGGCTCTTGAAATGAGTGTAGCACACCAGTCCCTGTTGCTGGAGTACCCCTTCTTCATAGAGACCTTGCAGCTAAGGAAGGCTCATACTACATATTTCTGCTTACTTTGAACAAGACTAACTTCTTGGCACCTTGCCGAAATCACACCCAACAGAGCCCTGTGCTATGTTCCCCACTGCTGCCAGCCCCAGCCTATTCACAGCTACTTTCTCTTACTGGGAATTAGTTCTAGCCAGTCTATTCAACAATAAAAAATACTCAGTTAATCAATGGGCTCTTTATAGCCCTTCCACTGCCTGTGGGTAAATAGTTACCATTAGCTCATAAAATCCCTAATTTGTCTTGCAAACAGTGGATGGTTAAAGTAACCATTTTGACAGGGGCCCAAGGCTCTGTCCTCACAATACAGACAGCTGGATGGCCAGATAGGAAGAAAGCCTCTGCACAGCTGGGCAGAGGGGAAGCACACACCAAACCCTCCTGGTGGTCCCCATCACAGCCCAGCCACACAGCCATGTTAGTGCCCTCCCCAGGGGGAGCTGAGCAGAGGGATTAGACTGCCTAGGAGTAAACAGTTACAGAGCCAAATAATGAGATGTGGGTAATTGTCGAAGTGAAAGCATACAGATGAGTGTGAGAGTACACAGAGAAGAGCATTCATGTGTGATTAGAAATCCACGTGAGAAACCACACAGCAGTCTTGAGAATGAGAACATGTGTATGAGCAATGGGGAGAATAAAAAATGCACATCCAAGCGTATAAATTAGGAGAATAAGAGGGCGGTGGGGGCAGAAGAGCCTATTCAGAGAGTAGAAGGATGGACAGCACCAGGGTGTCCAGAATAACAGCCGCATGGTCCTGTCTTGGTTGTGCCACCTCTGCTGGGGTCCCTACTAGTGATGCTATCATCCTGTGCACACTGTACAGGCCTTGGAGATGGCCCTGATGTTGTTTAAGGCAACACTAGTTCATGGCATAGTATTTTGAGTCCTACTGGTAGGGCCCAGGAAGGCCATGCCTTCTAAATTTAACCATCCTCTTCTACCACAGACACCAACACCTTCAGAAGGTGATGGAGAGACCTGTGACCCTGAGCCTTTGGTGCACATCCTGCCAGATCCTGGCAAGATGAGAGGAGACAAGAGTTCCTGGATACTTCAGACTGTGGCAGAGAAGGTACTTGTTCAGCCACATGGGTCACTGAAAAGATTCAATGTTATGGCTGACAGAGCCTTTTATTCCCAAGGCATGCCAGGCAACATTTGCCATTTGGCCACCATCCTCATTGTTTCCAGCTGAGATGTGCACAGAATGCAACCTCAGCAGAACAAAAAGGGGTCTGATGAGAAAAGCCAAAAGGCTAAATACTAAATATGCAAGGGAATTACCCGAGTGGCTAGCTCTCACAGCACCTCACTGAAGTGTTCTGCAAAATCTGATTATCCAAGTGTGGAAAAGAAGCAAGCTGAATGGAGACCTCATTCCAGGTTCAGGTTGGGTTTAGCAGAAGTTATGCAGAAAGCTGAGAAGGAAAAGGCCCTCAACTCTCCAACCATCCCACTCCAGCCAGGGCAATGCCAGATGCTTCCCTGGGCTTTCATTTTCATTTCACATAATGATAAGCCAGGTGGAGCTGCCTGAGCGTGAGGTAAAAATTAGTTTTTAAAGCTTCAGTGGCAACAGGATGTGGACTGCAGCATAAGGTGGTCTACTTAGATTAACCCTTGTAGCTAAAGTTGGGGAACTCAGATCCTTTCAACAATGAGAGAGCGATCTGGGGAGGGAGATTTGGAGTTCTTTGTGGTAAAATACTTCCTTGTGGAAGAACTCTCCAAATAAACATGCATATAAAACACACATTCTTTTTTTCTTTTAAATGAATCTTTGTGCCCTGTGGGGGATTCAAGTTTTGATACTAAAGTAAAAGCACACACTCACATTCGGCCAGAAACATACTCAATGATTTTTAAAACCTAAAATAAAACAAAAACAAAAAAACCCCTTTGTTAGTGGAAATTAAACTCAACAGCTTATCAGTGGAACTAGCAAATGGAGTAGACTGAAGTAGGAGAAGGAAAATGACTGAACTAGATTTGTATGCCAGACTACACACGGAGGTACCAGAAATAAACTGTATATAATACAGTCTTCAATGCCAGGTAATTAGTAATATAAGGCACCATTTTCCATGTAATTTTCATTCAGAAAGCATCCCTTTAACTGACCAACGCAATGTAATCTCTGAGGAGGGAAGTTTGTGATCTTTGCAACTATGAAGCCCTCCTTTTAGCAAAGACCTTGCAATCCAGACCCTGTGATGTCCAGTACGAAGATTTGTTCTGTGTGCTCTCAAAAAGCAAGGTGATTTCTGTCCCTGGTAAGAACCCACCACCACTCCTTAAAGAGCAGCCTTTCAGTTTAGCAAAGACAACACTTACCTGGAATATGATTGACATCTGTCGAGGTGTTTTCATGGCAAGCAGAAGGGAGAGAAGGAAAAAGAGAGAGAGAAAAGAGAGAAAAGGCATTAGAGATGCACACAGCAACTCAGCATCCTTGCATGGAAATCAATTTCATGCAAAACCAGAAGTAATTAGGTTTGTTTGAAGGCCAACCGTCTGCAGCCAAGCACCCAGCCATGCAAGGGAGGAGGCACTGGCTCCCTCTCCGCTGTGCATGTAAACGCGAATCCACCATCATATCTGTCCGGAGAGAGAGTTCCTGGAATCAGATAGAATCAAGCCACGTCAGTTCCTGTAAGAATATTGGTTAAAATATTCTACTGTTTTTCACACACAAATGCAAAAGAAGGAAAGAAAAAAAAATTGAATAATCTGCCTGCAGTAGGTTTCTGTTGCACATAAATTCAAGCAAGTTTTCAGAAAAAAAGAAAAGAACCTGCTCCCCTTTCAAAAGGGGCCATGTGAATTTATGACCAGGTGCAAGACACTCAACATAGTCCCAAAGTGTAGAAAAGAGTCCATTCCTTTTCATTCCTCCCGCTCATAATTCCCAAAACAAGATCCTTCATTGCAGACAGCAGCAGGGGAGGGGGATAAGGAGTGCCAGAGGTTTGCATGTCCCACATGTTTTCTTTTCAAAAGATGCTGAACTCAGACCAAATACCATTCCATATTTTTTATCTTTGTGACATAAGACTGCTTTTCAGAATCAAACACATAAACCCCAAAATAAATTAGTCTGTTAAAAAAGAGAGGAGCAGGACTATATAAGTACCGATAACAGAAAAGGCATATCTTTGAATGAATTGTGTGTTTTAGGCAGAGCCCACCAACCTGAGAATGTACTTTAAACAAATGCGTCTCATAATGTTTTTAGTATCTCAAGTTTAGTCTAGCTCTGAACAGCTACACTTATCATAGCACCATGAGGGAGGAACCACTGAAATCTCAAGGGATTAGACTAGACCAGTGTTTTCCTTCCAGTTCAGCCCTCCCCAGTGAAAAATGAACTTGTTTTAGGAAACAGTGGGGCCAAGTCCATAGGTGGCATTTTTCCCTGGAGGGCTGCACCTTGCCCAGGAGCTGTGAGGCTGCAGGTATCATCTTTCCAGTAAGACTTCAAAGAAATACATGAATGATTTGGACTACTACAGGTCCTAGACCACTTCTCCCACAAGTCTAGGAGCATGACATGGTAGGTACTTTACCTACACACCAAGGTCTAAAATGGTATTCTTCTTCCCTGAACATCCCCTCCAATTTCCATTGGTATTCCTCCTTCCTGTCCAAACCAGCTATGTTGCTGTGAAACCAGTGCCACTTGTCTTCCTGAAACTTTTGTCATTTCAGTGGTGAGCGAGTGATTCCTGTTCATGTTGCTTTTTGTTTATCACTTTGTAATGGCTCCAGAGTCATTTCAGGAAAAGTCCCTGTCGTACATCAAGCCATCCTTCCCTAAGGAGGTAATAACCCAAATAAAACAATGAACAAAGAGAGGAGGGACTTGCATCAACTCATTTAATTTCTGTAGTTTCTACTAGACATATATGTCATATCTGATGAGTGTTATTTGTTGCCTTTCCCCTTTTAATACATAATTGTATCTAAGAAGCAGTGTCTTGGCATGCAAGACTGGAAGGACACTGGCACTGAAAGTTTGGCTGAAAATTATTTTTAGGTAGGAAGAAAACAAGTGACAGGGAGCAATGCATGTACTGAGGATGGCAGGCAAAAGGAGGTGAGAGCAGAGGCAGAAGGAAAGAGCAGACACTTGAATACCACTGCAGAATGCCGAAGAATTTACAAGTCCACAGCTAGGACATGAGTTGGGTTGTTGCTTGAGAAAATCAGTGGCAATCAGAGAAGAAGATGACACATTTCAGAAGAGGAAGAAGTAAGAGCTGTAAAGTACTGGAAATGTTTCTGATAATCCAGCAGCTGCCCCAAAGCCTAATCTAAGTAGGCACAAAGCTTTAGACCCACATTGTTCTCTCAGCCTCCCTGCACGCCTGACAAAGGAGTGGGCAAGGCTGCAGCCCAGGCTACCTCAGGGGCCCAGGAACAGCAGGCAGCCTCACCAGGGTGTTTGTGCTCCAGCAGGAAAATTGTGGGCTGTTTAGGGAATAAAAAGGATCAGCAAATAGAAAGGGCAAAGGAAAGCGCTAACCAAGGGTGAGCAAAGGATAAACACATTAAGCAAATAAGAGAAAAGGCACTGGCCCATAACTGATACACTGCTTGAAATAATACCTATTTAACTGTGCGTGAATTAAACAGGTCATGAAGCTGTTAAAAAGGGGAACAATGAAGTGTTAAGAGCTACACAAGCATCTCTAAGATGTACTGTCTCAATGGCAAGTAACAGGGGTCAGACAGCAAGGGGATTTCCATTTACCCATATTTTTTGTTGCAATGTCCCTAAAAGCAGGCATCCCCGATCCTGACTGATTCTATGCTTAGCTTTCTTTTTGCTGAATCTTTTTTGGAAAGTCTCCACCCAACACAATTTCTGCATATACTAGTTGCATCATAAAAGTAATTGTTTACATCTCCAAGACACTTTTGCAGTATTTACCTATGTGACAGCCCAGGTCACTAGTGTTACTTCCCCATACCATATACAAAGGGAGTTTCTTGTATTGCAGACACCCCCCCATGTGGTATCTGCTGGCAAATGCTGATTTTCAAATGGCCAAAGCACTTGTTTTTTTGCTTTAAACCACACATGAGAAAGCACTGCTTTCTTTGCAAAGACAAAAATAGCATATAGCCAGTCAGTCTTCACAAAAGACCCTACAATAAATACCACTGTGGCATACAGTTGAAATTGCCACGCTAAGTCCTCACAGGAAACCTTCTAACACCTGTGCAGTGTGGTGTACTGCTCCACTGTGGCACACAATTAAAACTCTAGTTGTGTATATCAACAAAAGAAACCCTTAGTAAGAAACCTCTCATGCAGTACCTTATGGCTGGTGGCTCCACAATTAGAAGAAACCTAATGCCTCAAGAAAGAAGATAGAGAAGGCAAACAGGCAGTGACTAGATGTGGGTAGCTGAGCTGACTGTCTTTCAGCCTCTCATCTGAGACGTTCTCTCAGATTCTCTTCATGTTTTTTCTGGTTTGATTTTAAAGGGGCTGTTTAAAACATGTCCCCACTCTCTTCCTCTTCCATCAGCACTATTGTCCTTGTCCCACAGGGACCTACTGTCACAGGGACTGAAGAGGTACAGCGTTCCCCCATTAAGCAGGAAGCCTGCAGAACCCATGACTAACACCAAAATCAGTGACCATGGGAGTTACTGCCATGCAGATGGAGGTTTCTCCACTTTCTCCAGCTCAGAGTACTTCAAACACAGAAAGGTCTGCCTCTTCACAAAAGAAAAGGCAGAGTTTACTTTATCCTATACACAAGAGTACATTTATTGTGCCTTTGTAAAGGGCTGAGCTGCAAGCTGGTGCTGTTTGCTTTTATTCTTTGATGCTAATAGCTGGGTTGAAAGAGGGATCAGCGGGGCTGCTGCCTTTGGTGCAGCCCCAGCCATCTGGGCAAGGTGGAAGGGGAAGGAGGAAGATGAAGGGGAGCGGAAGGAACAAAGCAAACATTATTATAGCTCAGATCATTCCCATGCTTGTAGAGGAAATATCTGAGGTATTTTTAATTCTAGCATTTTTAACAAGAAATTTAGCAATAAGGGAAGGTGTCATGAGAGTGCACTTCTCTCTCCAACTGGAAGCCAGGGACAGCACACACTTTCTATGCATACCAGCCCTACCAGTACACATCAACTTGAGCTGAAGAGATCTGCTTTCCTTCCCATCACTATGGGCCAATCAGTCTTGTCCCCTCCTTTGATGGGCTGTGGACACCAGTCTGGTGCCAGCCAAACTGAGAGCCCCTGACTGAATTCACAGATCACAAATCACTGTCAGATGGGAGCATCCTAGGCTAAATGGAAATAAGCTCCTAGAGGAAAACAGCACTATCTTGTACTACAAGTCTCTCAAGCTCACTGGTGTCCCTCTCCAGGGCTCCCTGGTTACCTTCTCTCTGAACACCAGTGTGTGGAGAGGACAGGAGAGCAGGCAGAAACTGGGGAAAGGAGAAAGGCATCTCTTGCCATAGGAGATCCACCCCCCAATAAGAGGAGATCCTGCCTTTAGACAGGAAAAAGACCTTATTCTGAAGCTCACTCAGTTACCAACACCTAAAAAAAGCAGATTTGGCTCTCATCATGCTGCAAATACAGCAAATGGATATAGGTACAATTTCACTGGCAGAAGCATGACTGGTTGGCAATTGTCATTCACTTTGACTTACTGATATATATGAAAACAGTTCAGATTGATGCATTTAAGGCAACCTGTGAAATTATTCAAAAGATACATGATAAGCCAGCCTGGACTCCCATGGTATGGTAGTAAGAGATGCTGGTGACTCAGAACCAGGTGATTTCCTCTTAACTGAGCTCCGATACAACATTTTAACAATAGGATGAAGAGCTGCATTTTGGCTGAGCTGGAAGCCCCTCAAATGGCAATGAGCAAAGGCTTCATTAATTTGATACTTCATCAAACAAAGTGTTAATTCCAGATGCTGATTTGGCAAGTGGTCTCGTTCCATCCTAACCTGGTTAAAGTAAAGGTAAAAATATCATCCTACTTCACTTGCTGTGCCAAGCTGTGGGGCACCACTGTTGTTGGTGCAAAACTGTACAGAATTCTTGTCTTTCTCTTCAGGAAACAGTGGTTCAAATCCAGCTGAGAGGCTTACAGCAACATAAAAAGAAATAGCACTGACACTGTATAAATAGCTTCTAACAATAATTTGCTTGGGTAAAGATGGCCTCTGTAATGAGATCAGTTCCAACCACAACATCCTCGTAGTACCCATGTTCACACAGGAGACAGGCACCTTTAAGATTGCTGCATTTATGGTTAACTAAGTTAAAATCTTGGCTCCGTTACATTCATAGAAGACTTGACAATTACTTTGATAGTGTCATTATTTCATCCCTCATATTTACCTAACATCTTTTCTCTTACTCTGGTACCAGGCTCAATCCCTGGTGTCTTTCCACTGATTCCAACAGAACTGCCACATAAATAATTTTAACCAATTCTATTTAATTTGCTAAACGTTTAGGATACTGAAACAAATCCAAGACCACTTGAGCCTATGATGTCTGTCACTGAGCTACACACTGGGATCATGAAGAACTTCACAATACTAGCAGGTGTAGGCCTTATTGTCTCACTCCAGAAGAATAGGACCCTGTAATTTGTGTTAATGGAGTGTTGAACACTTCTGATTTTATTCAGTAGAGACAAGTGGTGACACATACACATACAAGTTCATTACAATCAATTACATTTCTCTGTGTCCTTTGTCCTAAGGGATCTCTTAGGCTTCAGTCTCTTGGGAATAGTACTCACTTGATATGTTGCATAGAATTGCAGACATTTGTGGTACTGTGCAAAGAGCTAATACTTGGGATCCCAAAGCACTTATTAGCTGTGAATATAGGAATCATTCATCCAGTACTGAAATGCAGCCAGCTCTGAAGTGAAAGAGACAGATGTTTAACAGCTTATAGGAATGCCATACAGCAGTTTAGCCTGTCAGAGTTAGAACAACAAGAACTACTTAAAAGGCAGAATGAAACCTTATTCTAACTTGGCTGATTCTGCTAAAAGTGCCATGTGATTTTACAGCACTTCTGATTTAAATGAGGTGAAGAGATTTGATTTGAAATCTTATCCGGATGATTAACAGTGATGCTTTGATGCTTCCAATGCTCTTCTCCATACTCCATGCAATCGTGTCATGAGCAGCCTTCCCTCTCCACAGGGTCAGATGTGAGATGTGCTGGTATGTCACCCTCCAAAGCACGGGTGTCAAACTCATTTTCACCAGGGGGCACATCAGCCTCGCAGTAGTAGTAACTACTCATACATTTATATAGTCCTAAAATTACATTCAGCCCTTTGAAGGCAAGCACAAGGCTGATGTGGCCCTCGGTGAAAATGAGTTTGACATCCCTGCTCTAAAGTGTATGAAGTTTGAGTGGATCTTACCTATACTAAAGAAAATGGACCCTTTACCTCAAGGGGTCAAGCTTTCTCCTCTCAGACAAGCAAGATACCGAGGCAGAGTGTGAGCTTTAGCTAGCTGGGGAGAGATTTACAAGCAACTATGGGTTCCCTACAATTGCGTGGCCATTTAGAAAAGCACTCTCATATCAACACGGTATAGATGGATTAAGTATGCCTGCTGCTTTCAGAAACCAATGCATAGAGTTACTTAGCTCCAGTAGAAGTAAAAAACAACAAAAAAACCCCTTAGATAAATGAATTAATAATAATCCTTCTAATTAATCTTGTGCAATTACTATTCTTAGATAAAGATGCTTGCTGATTTCATGGCTTTCAGTGAAAGTACCATCCCCTCCTACACAACCCAACAAATACGCTCATGAAAGTTCCGCAGGGCCCTGGCTACACTGCTGTGGGAAAAGCCAATAGTTTTGTAGCCTACTACTAGCAAAAATCCAACCAGAACTTAGTTACTCAATGCCCTCCAACCAATCTGTTGATCTTCGCTTAAAATGCCTAGATACATTGCCTGAGGTCTCCACGATGAGGCTCCTTCCTATTATTCCATTCTAGGTGCGTGGGAACTGGAGGAAATGGAGGATTTGCTCCCTGCTGTTTCGCACAGCACCTCAGCACATCTCCATTCAGCCAGTTGTGTCCATGGTCTTGTGAAGCACAGGAAGATGCCTAACTGTGTAACTTCTGAAGGGCAGGTGCAAGCAAAAAGAAACAAAGTGTCCTCTGTATTCACCATAGATAGAATGACAAGAAACTTAGGATGCAGAAAGGGAAGTTCAGATTTAATGTTAGAAAAATTTAGCAGCACCAGGGCAGTGAGGCTCTGGAATAGCTTGGCTACTGGGAGTTAGCCACCAGCATTGGAGACTACTGAGAAAAGGTTAAAGTATTTCTCATTAATTTTTCAGATACACCTGATCTTGTCTTGGAAAGACTAGTTAGCCCTTGAGACCTTTTCCAATCCCATTTTCTGTAATTTTATTATTCTAATTCAAAACGCACTCTCCCCAGACAATCCCGTCAGTAACAGCTGCCAGGCACCAGAAGCTGAAAGCTTCAGTAATGGAGCAGGGCAGACACCAAGGCCAAGCCTTTGACAGCAGCCAAGCACATTACTCAGGAAAGAGTCAAAGGAACTGAGAAGATTACAAGTACCCTTATTAACAGCTTCCAGCAATGAGAGATTGTTGGAGGTTGCACCATGACCAAAATGTTTAAATGCCGGGATGGACTTTTTCCTTCTTGAATTTGCCTGATCTCTTCTGGAAGTAGAATTTGTGCAGTGTGAAACAGTATTTTCATTTGTCCATTTAAAACCTGCAGCAGAATATGTCATGCTGGGCATCCCCTACCTGTTGCTTTCTAAAAGATTATGAATAAACAGTCATTATTCAGCATGATGACAGCACTCTTCATTATAACTATCTCACCTCCTGCTTTAGCCATCTCTTTTCTAAACTGAAGAGTGCCAGTCCATCAAGACCCTCTGCATACGGCAGCCATTCTATGCCTACAGGGAAAAGAGAACTAGGTCATCTTGAGCAGGACCAGTTTTGACTTTTATTCTTGGGTTAGTTGTACCAGGACATTTGCACAACTGGTATATTTTAGCACACGTCCAAACCCATTGGAAGCCTGTCCCTCCCCTAAGGGCATGCACTCAATCTGGCTAAAAATCCAATGAGAAGCTTTTATTCTTTTCAGAAACACAGACTGACAAGTTTATGAATAAGAAATACAGATTGTGCTTGAACAAATCAGGCTAAGAGCGCTGTACCTCTCTGGAGATCCTTGTTCCTCACCAGGGCCTAGAACAGATCCAGACCCCCATCTTCTCTTTCTGTTTAGCAGTATTACACACAGCCCTATAAAGAGCACCCATCTGCCTGGAATTCACTTTCAACGCTTGGGCCCAGAACAGCCTATAACTCCTGTGAAAGACAAATACATACCAGAGGACAAACGAAGCTTTTCATAGGAAAACATGGACACTCTGATAGTGCGTGCCCACGTTATGCACGTGCAGTACACAGTCTCCTCCACAAACACTATGATTTTTCATTCAGTGTTCCACGTAAATAGCAAAAGCCACCATGTCGTTCAACACGCTATGTACTAAAAGTGCCAAAGCTTTTTTCACCTAAGTGGCCACTCACACTAAAAAGGGGGATTAAATAACTTTCCTGCCTTTAGCTACAATATTTGGGACCACTATTTGTAAACCATTCATATATAGGAGCAGTAGCAGGGCTACATCAAAAGTTGTTTTTGCATTTCCATTGGTCATCTTCAGTGGTAAAAAGAGGATGATTTCTCTTTCCCTCACAGCTTGGATGAAACAAGGACCTATGACTTCCTGAAAGCATACATTGCTTATACTTCTGCCTGTTTTTCCACACTTCTGTAACATTACCTAGGCATCTCTACCCTCATCCAAATTTCCTTTCAAGGTGAGAAAGCCTGGTGCTTTGTAAAGTGTTTCAAAAACTACTTGCAAGAGTTACATTCTCATAGACAGCTGCTTCCTCATGTTCTAACTACAGTTGAAACTAGCTTCCAAGCCAAATTTTCTCTTGACTTTAACAAGGACTAAATCAACCAATGTGACACTTCAGTGGCTGCATCGTATCACAGCAAGAGATGTTCTTGTAAGCTGGAGGTGACTCTCACAAAAGATCTCAGGGATATAGAAGCCAGTTTATCTGCAATGGCCCTCCTATTTTAATTGATTTGGGCATCAGGAAAGGATGGCAACTGATGGATCTCCCTAAATGAAATACCCTCCCTGCCAGGAAGGCCTTCCCTGGATTCACCAGCGTAGCTACTTCTTCTCAGCTCTCAGATCCAGCAAAGGCAATAATGCTAGGTGGTTACCTAGACATAAAGATGACAGGGAGCTTGTTGATGACAATGCACAACAGTGGACTTTCCTATGCTGACCACCACAAAAATTAACCTAATTTTGAGCAGTCTCGTGGCCTAAAATAAAGCGAACGAGCCATGTGACCCAAGAAGCTAAAACTAGTTTCACTGCAGGCACTCTGCTATCTGCTTAAAGTACTGAAATCAGGCCCCTGGTGTTTCACATTTGTCTGCATCACTTGCAAGACTGACACAGAGACTGGAAACCAAGACATTGCCAACCATATGCCACAGAAAGAGGGTACCTCTCCTTCTGTTGAGCAAGAACCTGCAAAGGTGCTGAGTATTATCAGCTTTGTCTTGTTCTCAGACCATCACCATGACAGCTACCAAAGGCATTTACTATCCCCAAATACATTGCAAATTGTGCTGCCTCCATTCTTCTCTTACCATCCGAAAAATGATGTACGGGAGTGAACTTTGGGCATATCCCATACGACACTGAGGATATTCAATAAACAGTAAAAAACAAAACAAAACAAAACCAAACAAACACACACCACAGAAAAAGCATTTACTACAAGGAAATCTGGAAAAAATGTGGTAAGCACAGAAAGACCTCATTAAGCCTATGTAGTGGCCCAAGCTGTAATCTATTTGCTGCACCCAGTCTCGGAATTAATAAAACAAATCCCTCCATAAGTCTGACAGAGTTATTAGGGTATGCTAATATTCCCCTCAGAGCAATCTGAAGAAGCAGAGCTGGAGCCACAGAAGGCTGCGACTAGCCTAGCCAGGCAAGGGTGGGAGAGAGAGACCCTCCTCCAAATCCACCTGACTCCCATTGTCAGCCCTGCTTACCCCTACCCGGGCTGCTTTGGAAAGGGTCAGAGGTTGCAGAACAAGGGGGAAAATTGCAAGGAGGAAAATTCCTCACCCTCACTTCTGCTGCCAAACTGATCTTATATGAGGCACGAAGAAAGCTGCTGCTCCACTGGTTGAGCTCTGTGCTATCTGAGCCCTTCCCTGCCCACAGCAGGCCTGGGTGCCAGGCCACAGCAGTGAGGACATCTCATACCAGTGGCCTGAGAGACCACCACCTGAGCTCTGAAAAGCAGCATCTTGTACAGCCTTGGAGGGCAAGAAAAACTCCTCTGGCCAGTTACACCCGTCTCTTACTAGTGTCATATGCTACCACTCCTTGTGCTGCATTGTGGCATCCCAAAACAGGAAGGACATAATACATCCATCTGCTAGGCACACAGACAGCTCACAGAAATTAAGGGTGGTAAAGTACTGGCACATGTTGCCCAGAGAGGTTGTGGCAGAATGCAAACCCCCCTCTCTCCCCCCACCTCCTTCAATATGGAGGGAGTAGGCACATCTCCCTGTCTCTGCTACTTGAGGCTGACGGCTTCTTTTGTTTGGCCCAGAGCACCCTGGCTAGGGCCATTAGGAGAAGGGAGTGCCGAGGCGCCAGTGAGCCGCTGGGCGCCTGTGACCAGTGTGGGGGGTGTTTGGAGGCTTCAGGGGCGCCCCACACACGGTGTGGGGGTGCAGAGAAGCTTCTAGAATGCCTACAGTCAGGTCTGATCAGCCAATAAAAACGGGACTCTCGTCGAGACTGAGCCAGTTGTTGCCGGTCTCTCGGAGCTACGAGCAAGATCCTGCTGCTGAGACCCCTCCTCCCCGGGATGGAGACCCCGCTTGCCTTGCCGCCACGTGCGTAAGTGAAACACTCGCACAATTGCGAGTGTATTATAAATTTACACTCGCGGAATCGCGAGTGTACGCTTTACCTTTATCTCTCTAAGAATAATCCAGAAACCGGATTCAGGCAAGTGTGTACTCCTCTGGGACTCGAGGGTGGTTCCAGCATAGTTTTGGGTGAAGCCACGTATATGTACTCTGTGGACCGCCTGTTGTACTAGTTGTTACCCCTTAATAATTTTCCTCAACTGATACCCGAACCTATATTTAAGTCACTTTTGGAGTCTTAAAACCCTGTTTCTCACTGGTTTAATAAAAGTTGTTTTGGACCCTGTTGTCCCTTAAATCAGCCTCGGGGTGCCTCCGTGACAATTTTGGCGCAGCGAGCAGGGTATCAGATATGGAGGAATTATTTAGAGGGTTGTTTAATGTCTCTGCAGTAACCTGGGGTCTTGCCGTAATGTGGATCGCGGTGTGTTTCAGTTTGGGTGTTTGCTTAAAGGTAGCACAGGATTTGTGTAAAATTAAGCAACGAATGGAGGAAAACCTTTCGCGGGAAAGTGAACAATTTGACTCTTTAGAGCAGGACCTTTCGCGGCAAAGTGAACAGCTTGATTCTTTAAAACAAAACCTTTCGCGGCAAAGTGAACAGCTTGATTCTTTAAAACAAAACCTTTCGCGGCAAAGTGAACAGCTTGATTCTTTAAAACAAAACCTTTCGCGGCAAAGAGAAAAGTTTGACTCTTTAAAGCAGGACCTTTCGCGGCCAAGTGAGCAGTCTGACTTTTTTAGGCAGGACCTTTCGCGACAAAGTGAAAAGTTTGACTCTCTGATGCAGGACTTTTCGCGGCAAAGCATACGGTCGGATTTGTTAGAACAGAGATTTGGCTTGTTAGAACAGAAAGTTGTTTTTTCGGAACAAAAACTTGAGTTTTTGTTAATTAATATGAGAACTTCCTCTAGCGTCTCCCCAGTTCAGGTGTGCCCCTCGGCCCCCCCGGTTCTCGACAAAGATACTGATTCTGAAAACAGTGTTGATGAAGGGGGGGTAGAAACAAAGGACGTGCGTCCTCTTATTAGAACTGAAACACATACGGATGGACGAGGCAAAAATCCACGCACGGCTACCCATAGCACGCCATATTCAGGACTGGAGCTAGGAGAGTTACAAACTAGATTCTCACGCAAGCCGGGCGAGACAGAGACTGAATATCTTTGGCGCGTTTCACTTACCGGGGGTGATAGGATATTATTGAGTAAGGACGAGGCCACAGGCTTCTGGGGCCCAGGGGTATTTTTAAGTGATGGTCCGGATGGTAATCAGTCCATCACATCTCGTGTAGCTTACTGGGCTGGCGGTATAGATCCCAGGGAACGTGGGGAGCCAGTTGCAATTGTTGTAAAAGGCTTATCAGATCTTGCTGAGGGAGTTCAAAAGGCGGCTTGTATACAAGCAATGTATGAAAAGGGCCGGGAGTCCCCCCCTATAGCGGCGCCGGTGGATCCGGTCCACCTTCGGCTGCTTATTAAAGGATTACCGGATGCCTTAAAAATATATGTCCAGTCCCTTAAGGAGAAAATTCAGGGGACTATTGATCGTAATAAGCAAAATCCCCGAAGTCCTCCTGAACATGTATTAACCTGGGCGGAAATTTTACACAATGTGGTTACACATGGGCGCGAGATGGGGTGGGTAGACCCAAGCGGCGGCCCGTGCAGAAGCCGGACGGTCCGGAAGACGAGCCGAGCCGAGCCTCTTCAGAGGCCGCCCCCCCCGTCCCAGAAACCGAAGCGTTTTGGCTGCCGGTCAGATCAGAGCAGCAGCTTGCAGCAGAGCAGCCTCTGGCGCCGCGCGGCTGCTCTGGGTGTGCCCCGAACACTGCTATATAAGCTTTCCACCGAGCACCTACAGGAGCTGGTGGAATACTTAGAGGGAAGATCAGAGAACAAAGAGGAGGCACCGGTAACCGTCCCCCTCCCTGAGGACAAGCGAAACATTAACCCTTTCGTATCCTCACAAAGGGAGCCAAAAAACTAGTAGAAGCGGATGGGAAGCAGGACCGCCCCACCCGCTTTGTATTTTCTTGCCAATGGTCCAGTGATAAAGAACCATACATACATATCCCCGTTGGTCCAAGGCGAATAAGTGTGAAATTTCTAATTGACACAGGCGCACAAATCAGTGTTTTGAACAGGCGGCAAGCTGACAAACTTGGGATTAAACCATCAAGGAAAGCCATCAATATAGTAGGGGTAACAGGTGTAGCAGAGAGATGTCCTTTAGCTCGAACCCACCTTTTACTACCTGGGGAAAAACGGACAACAGCTGTGGAAGTTGCCCTGAGTCCTTATAAGGCAAACATATTGGGATTTGATATTTTGGCAGGTAGACGGTGGTGCTTACCTAATGGGGAGATTTGGAGCTTTGGAAACCACAGAGCAGAGGTAGCCCGTATTAGAATATTGCCACTTACCTCTGCACCCTTGCAGTTCGAAAGAACTACTGACGTTAGGATTTTGCAACTTGCTCCTGCTCTACCCACATCTACAATAACCTGTACTCCACAGTACCCCCTGCCAAATGCAGCAAAACGGGGCATTACGGAGGTTATTAATGATCTTGAAAAAAGACAAATAATTAGCCGCACCCATTCTCCCTATAATTCTCCAGTTTGGCCCGTTCGCAAGCCTGATGGGCGATGGCGCCTAACTATTGATTATCGAAAACTGAATAGTAACACAGCACCACTAACAGCTGCCGTCCCAAACATAGTCTCAGTGGTGACTGTAATACAAGCAGCAGCCCACCCATGGATGGCTGCTTTAGATGTTAAAGATATGTTCTTCATGATTCCCCTAAGGGAAGAAGACAAGCCACAATTTGCTTTTACCTGGGAAGGGAAGCAATACACTTTTAATCGGCTTCCTCAGGGGTACAAACACTCTCCTACTATTGCCCACAATGCCCTTGCTGCACTCATTGACACTGTACAGGTACCCTCAGGCATTTGCATATATCAATATATAGATGACATCTTAGTGGGTGGAAACAATAAGGAACAGGTGGGGCAAGTAGCAGAAACTCTTTGGAATTTATTAACACAGAACGGATTAGATATTCCACCGTCCAAGTGCCAGGGTCCCAGCCAGGAAGTTAAATTCCTAGGGGCTTGGTGGATAGGAGGAGCCATAGCAGTGCCTGATGATGTTCTGGCTACTATAGACAAGGGACACACCCCAAACAGCAAAGCGGACCTACAATGCCTGTTGGGTACATTAGGGTACTGGAGAAAACATATCCCAGGATTCTCGGTGATTGCCCGTCCCCTATATGACCTACTCCGAAAAAACAAGAAATGGAATTGGACTCTACAACATACAGAGGCCCTTAATGTTCTAAAAGATGAACTTAAAACCTATCAGAAATTGGGCCCACTACATCCACAAGACCCATTGAGAGTGGAATGGGGGTTTGCAGAACATGCCTCCTATTGTGCCATATTCCAAAGGGGTCCAACAGGGCCAGCTAGACCTTTGTTGTTCTCTTCCACCGCATTTAAGGGAGCTGAACAACGATATTCGGAGTGGGAGAAGGGGCTTCTCTCACTTACCCGAGCAGTTAAGGAGGCAGAGAAACTGTGTACGTCACAGGAAGTTATTGTACAAGGCCCTTTCCCTCTGTTGAATTCAATCCTTAAAGGGTTACCGCCCCCTGAGGGGGTGGCACAGAAAGCAACAGTACGAAAATGGTACGCCTATTTAGAGGGAGTTAGCCAATTGTTACTACTAAAGGAGGGTTCTGTAAAAGTTTCAAAACTTCAACAACCTGTGAACGCTGATCCGGTCCTGTTGAGCCTGCCTTATAAACCCTCTCCTATTAAAGAAGCACCTAAGCTAACTCAGGACTCAGACACACAAGGAGTCTGGTTCACTGATGCATCAGCCCATCGGGTAGGGACAAACTGGCAGTACAAGGCAGCAGCATTGGAGATTGCTACTGGAAAAAGAATAACAGAGGAGGGGGAAGGTTCTTGCTCAAGTAGGAGAACTGCGTGCTCTTTTATTAGCAGCAGAAGGAGGAGCCTCCGTGATTTACACTGATTCCTATGCAACCTATAAGGAATGGATATGCCAATGGGAATCTAACCAATGGGAAGTAAATCGCACCAGAGTGTGGAGAGCTGAAGATTGGCAAAGACTATTAGAAATTGGCAGGTCACGACCTTTGAGTGTGGGTTGGGTAAAAGGACATGCAAAGGATGGAACCCTCGCTGCCAAATGGAATCAACAAGCTGTCTTCCTTGTCAATAACCGCTGGGGAAGCTATGGGAGCCCCAAAATCAGGGCGTTCTGTCCTGAAAAGCCATTGACAGACAGCAACCTGACAGAGGAAGAGCATTCCTCAAAAATACAAGTGGGCCAGCCTGTCATGGTGAAATTACCATCTATTGGTATTGTACCCATGACTCTAGCAAAACCCAGAGGGTTATATGCCTGGGAAGCCCTTGATGAGAATGGGAAAACCCACCGTATTAGTGCTCGGTGGATAGTTCCAGACTACTAACCCTGAAAGCCCGGTTCCTCCTCGAGGACCGAGGTCTGTTCTTGTGTTTTCTTGCAGGGCAAAGGACAATGACGGGGTGGAAGAGGATCCAGATGCCTTGGAAACGAAACGACACCAGCAATGACGGGGTGGAAAGGGATCCAGCTATCACCAGCAAGAGATGGAAGAGAATCCAGATGCAAGCCATTCAGAAGGAAGGCAGTCACAGGAATGGAAACACTAACGAACTGTGACTGATGTTTGGGACTCAATAATTACCTTGGGCAATTGTTGATTGTTCTAATTATTTCAATTCTATTGTTGATTGTTATTAATAACGGCGTTGCAGGGGTAAGTCAACCCATGAGATACGGTGATCCACAGTGGACATTAGGGCTCACCGGCAGAAGTGTCCCCTTTTTACTTTGGAGGCAAGAGGTGACTGCACCACCACTCCAAAGTATCAGACCATGACTGTAGTCACGGGGTGGATTGTGGCAGAATGCAAACCCCCCTCTCTCCCCCCACCTCCTTCAATATGGAGGGAGTAGGCACATCTCCCTGTCTCTGCTACTTGAGGCTGACGGCTTCTTTTGTTTGGCCCAGAGCACCCTGGCTAGGGCCATTAGGAGAAGGGAGTGCCGAGGCGCCAGTGAGCCGCTGGGCGCCTGTGACCAGTGTGGGGGGTGTTTGGAGGCTTCAGGGGCGCCCCACACACGGTGTGGGGGTGCAGAGAAGCTTCTAGAATGCCTACAGTCAGGTCTGATCAGCCAATAAAAACGGGACTCTCGTCGAGACTGAGCCAGTTGTTGCCGGTCTCTCGGAGCTACGAGCAAGATCCTGCTGCTGAGACCCCTCCTCCCCGGGATGGAGACCCCGCTTGCCTTGCCGCCACGTGCGTAAGTGAAACACTCGCACAATTGCGAGTGTATTATAAATTTACACTCGCGGAATCGCGAGTGTACGCTTTACCTTTATCTCTCTAAGAATAATCCAGAAACCGGATTCAGGCAAGTGTGTACTCCTCTGGGACTCGAGGGTGGTTCCAGCATAGTTTTGGGTGAAGCCACGTGTATGTACTCTGTGGACCGCCTGTTGTACTAGTTGTTACCCCTTAATAATTTTCCTCAACTGATACCCGAACCTATATTTAAGTCACTTTTGGAGTCTTAAAACCCTGTTTCTCACTGGTTTAATAAAAGTTGTTTTGGACCCTGTTGTCCCTTAAATCAGCCTCGGGGTGCCTCCGTGACAGAGGTGGTAGGTGCCCCACCCCTGGAAACATTCAAGGACAGGCTGGATGAGACTCTGAGCAAGCTGATCTAGTTGAAGATGTCCTGACTCATTGCAGGGGAGTCAGACTAGGTGACCTTTGAAGATCCCTTCCAACCCAAACTATTATTTGATTCTATGAAATCAAGAGGTGGCATTTTCATTAAAAGAGACCTCTAGCAGGCTCCACTCAGTAACCCAGTACTGTATCTTCACTGTCATGGCAACTCTTTGTTGGAAGATCTAAGCAGAATTATTAGCCTTTCACCAATGAATCTAACTCACGTGATATTACACACCTCCCTGGAATTTCTGAGATTATCACAGAATAACAGGATAGTTATGTTTGGAAGGAACCTCTGGAGCTCATCTAGTCCAATCCACCTGCTAAAGCAGTTTCACCTAGAGCAGATTGCACAGGAATGCATCCAGGTGGGGTTTGAGTGTTTCTAGAGAAGGAGATGCCACAACCTCTCTGGGCAGCCTGTTCCAGTGCTCTGTCACCCTCAAATAAAGAAGTTTCTCCTCATATTCAGATGGAACCTCCTATGCTTCAGTCTGTGCCCACTGCCCCTCAACACCACTGAAAGGAGTCTGATCCCATCCTCTTGACACCCACCCTTGAGATATTTATAAACATTGATGAGATGTCCTCTCAGCCTTCTCTTCTCCAGGCTGAACAGACCCATCTCTCTCAGTCTCTCCTCATAAGAAAGGTGCTCTAGGACCCTATTCCCTATTCTCCTATTCCCCAGGACCTTTCAAGGATGATGGAGAGCAGCTTAACAGTAACATCTGCCAACTCTCTCAGCACTCATCGGTGCATCCCATCGGGGCCCATGGATTTGTGGATGTCCAGTTTTCCTAAATGATCTCTGACCTGACCCTCCTCAACCAAGGAAAGTCTTCATTTTCCAAGACTTTCTCTCCTATCTCTAGAGTCTGGGATACCTGAGGGCCAGCCTTAGCAGTAAAGATGGAAGCGAGGAAGGCATTCAGTAACTCTGCCTTCCTTGTATCATCAGTCACCAGGACACCCTTCACTTTCAGCAGCAGACCTACATTTTCCCTAACCTTCCTTTTGCTGCTGGTGTACTTGAAGAAGCCCTTCTTCTTGTCCTTGACACCTCTGGCCACCTTTGCTTCCAAGTGGAGCTTGGCCTTCCTCAATGCATCCCTGCATACTCTAACAGCCTCCTGTGTTCCTCCCAGGTGGTCTGTCCCTTTTTCCACATTACATAAACATCCTTCTTCCACCTACTCATCCAGGCTGGCCTCTTACTCCATTGTTTGATTTCTTCCTCATAGGGATACATTGGTCTTGAGCCTGGAGGAAGTGATGTTTGAATATTGTCCAGCTAATACATGTCTTCTTGAAAAAAGGGGAGGAAAGGGAAATAAAACTCCTTTTTTTTTTTCTTAATACTGATTATAGATAATAAGGAATCAAACCTAGGTTTATTACAGGATTCAGATTGGATTAATATGTAATTCATTTCTGTATTGAAAGGTTTGAAGAAGACACTGTATTTGAGGAGTCAGTGATCTTGCCCAGGCCATGTCTGCTCTGTTGGGCCCTGTTCTTGGGGCTTGAGAATCACGTACATTGGCAGCAGTAGCCACTTCACAGGAACCTGCTGGAGTGCCGTGTGCCGGCCTGTGCTGCACACTGGGGGGTGTTACAACAGAAATAACATCCAAAACCATCAGGAGAAGACACATGATTCTGTTTGTTACACAAAATAAAAGGTACTACAGCATGGGAAGGGGGAGGAAAATCCATCCAAGGTCCACATGATGCTGCATGAAAGCAGGATTCCCAGCCTCTGAAGTGATTTAAAATTTACTCACTATCTATATTCCTCTTTTTCCTATAGTTTATTAAAATGTCTATTTTATTCCACCATTTGTTGTTAAGCCTCCTTATTGAGGTCCAGATAAAAACCCTGCACACTGTCTCTTGCTCACTCTTTCAGCCATCTAAACCCCAGTGCAGAACAGCTCTAAAGGAAAGACTCCTCAGGAACGGCTGCCATGGTGCTGGCTAGCCACCTGGTGCCAGCAGGTGCTAAGATCTGTGCTTCAGGAGGTCTCTTTGGCCAAGAAACCATTCACAGTCTCCTGTTCTAAAAATTCTTCTCCCTGAAGTGCCTACTGATTTGAAAATAAAGACCATGGTCTTGACATCTACTCGGTATTCATAATGCACTTAGTCTGCCTCTCGTTTTGGTGTGTGAGGTGATTATTGATTCATTCACTCCAATTCCAATTAGCATGGAGTTCCAGTGTGCTTGTAAAGTGAAAACTCTATTTATTACATATACAAATATATAGTGCATGCTCTTCCAACTTACGATAATCACCCTAAATACAGCATGAGTAATCAGAAGAAATGCATCTTCTTTTTCTCTCCCTCCTACACCTACATAGCATTTTTAGAGTTAGTGGGTTTTATATTCCATGTTAGTCCTGTATTTGCTGCTGCAATATATATATTTAAATTAAATAGAAGTCATCAAGAGGTTCTATTGGAAGTATTTGCCTTGTTTATTGCTGAAAAGCACTGCTTGGAAAAGAGTAACTGCTGACTTAAGTAAATGTGAAACATAATGACGGGAAACAGCTGCATTCTGCATCTTTCAAAACGCTAAATTTTCTTGTGTGAATGTCTAAATGTAGACCTCCAGCCTGCAGTGGGATCCATGCAGATGCAGACCCAAGTGCATAATCACAGGGCAGGGCAGGACTTTACATTCACTGAATTCAGCAGATGTCTCTTTTCATTGAATGAACTAGGTTCAGGCCCCTGATATTACCAGCAGTTGCACGCAGAAGAATTTTGAGAGGTTTTTTTGTACATAGTCCCAAACACTTTTGATTAATGTATTAACATAATACACATAAGCTCACCCAGAACAACAGAAAACAGTCAGAAAAGGTGTAGGGAAAAGAGCTGTACATCTTTTTGGTATTAAAAAAAAAATGTATTAAAATTTCTACTCTTTCTTAACTCTTTGAAAATAGCCACCATGCTCATTTTCTCACATCTATTATACAACAGACACTGCTGAGCAGTATGAAGCTTTTCACTTGCAAGCCACCAGTTCAAATCCACTGTATGTCAATAAAGATGGTTATTTCCAGCTAGCAGTCCTTCCATGACCTAAATGAAAGTAGATGAGTGGAGCACTCAATTCATATCCTGGCTGATTTCTGAATCTAGAAAAGCCACCATCATCATAATTGGCTTCCAACAATAGACAAACATGTTGCGCACTGTATAAACTAAGAAAGCACAACCACCCCACCAAGAAGACTGCCAAACGCAAGCACTAATGGATACCTCACCAGGGTCTTAGGCACAAAAAAGACAAAATTTAGTCTCTTATTTCTAAATGCAATCTCTTTGCGGCTGAGCTGTGCCATAATGTCAGGGCAGAAAAAGAAAATTTCCATCAGATGCTTGTTGCATGAGTAAAAGCTAGTACCTCTCCTCCAGGAACTGTTATTCCTCACAAGCCAGGATCCAGCTCTGCTTGTGCACCAAAAGCATGGAAAAGGAAGGTGTCAGGACCAGCAACATATGTCAGGCTGCCCCAGGGTGTTCGTATCTCCACATCTGTGATGAGGTCATGGAAAGCCACAGCTCTCTCTTATTCCTTGGACAATTCAGGGCCCATAACTGCAGCATGAACCAAATAAAACTGTTCAGCTTATTCTGATTACATCTTACAGAGGTTCATTCACTGCCAGGTGAGTAATCAGTCTCGTACTTAAAGAGCTAATGAAAACTTCCTTCACTAGGGAGAGACAGCCCTGAAATGAAACAATAACCATTAGGGAGCAGAGATGCAATTTATCTTTGGATTTCAGTGATGGTCATAAGCACTATTGCTGAGGGATTTGGAAGAGGAACTGTACCTCCTTTTCTATGACCTTTTTAATTACTAAAGGGTAATATCTATTCTCTCTTCTCCAAGAATATGTGAGTGTGGATCCCACTGGAAATGACTGGAAAGCAGTAGCCATACAGTACTGCAGGAGAAAAGTATTTTAGATATATCAAGGAGTGACTAAAGGACTGTTTTCCTGAACTGGCATCTGACCTAGCTGCCTTATCAAAGACACAACATTTAACAAGATAGAAAAGTGACTATCCTGTATGGCCACCTCACAACATATTGCAGAAACAGGTACTAACATCTGCTTCTGAGTTCACAGAACCACAGAATCATGAAGTAGTTGAGGTTTGAAAGGGTCTCTTGAGACTATCTCTTCTGACTCACTGACTCCCTCAGGGTCAAACTAGAGCAGGTTGATCAGGACTTCCACTAGCCAGGTTTTTGCTGTCTTTAAGAATGGAAGACTATGCAATAGTTGGTGAAGGAGCCTACGAGAAGGATGGGGACAGACTGTTTAGAAGAGCATGTCACAATAGGACAAGAGGTAATGGTTTTAAACTAGAAGAGGGGAGATTCAGGATAGACATGAGAAATAGATTTTTTTACAATGAGGATGTTGAAACACTGGCATGTTGCCCAGAGAGGTGGTAGATGCTCCATCCCTGGAGACATTCAAGGCCAGGCTGGATGTGGCTCTGAGCAACCTGATCTAGTTGAAAATGTCCCTGCTCATTATAGGGGCATTGGACTAGATGAGCTTTGAAGGTCCCTTCCAGCTCAAACTATTCTATGATGCTAAGTGTGCAAAGCAGCCCACTCATTTAATGAGAGCTGGATAAAATCTCTACGTGGTTCTGAAAGGTGTATCTTTGATGGGCTGGATATAGCCATAAGTACACAGGGAGGCGGTCCAAGGGATGTACTGCTTTTCCCTCCACAGACAAATACAACTTTGAGAAGAACAGTACATATAATCATTTGCAGAGAAGCACAAAGACATGCTAGGAATGGAGTTTCAGTTACCAAGTTTCAGTACCATCTTTTTGCAACTGAATGCGGCATGATACAGCTAAAGGAGCTGAAGATGAGTTTTTGTATTAGAGGACATCAACAAGAAGAAACATTCAAATATTCAAATTCAAAGCAAACTCTAGAAAGCAGATATAGAGGCTTCAGGTAGAAGTCTCTAAAGAAAAAATAAGTGAGTATAATGTAGATCCTGAAGGACTACTAATACTGGTAATACCGAATTTAAAACAGAATATATAACTGGCTGTAATTGCATAAGTATGTGATATGCCGATATTGTTGTAAAGTGAACCCCAAGAATTGAACATTAATCCAATGTGTTGCAAAAGCAGCATGTAGGAACCATATTTTTACCAGGGGGCTTGCACATGTACAGATAGCCTTAAGCAGCTCCTACTTAAAACTTATACTGTGAGAAGTAAGTCCTCCTGGATAAGAACTTGTTGGTTTGTATCAAAAACTCATGAATCGGTAAGAAGCAAACTGGTAGTCGTATTCAGCTCCTCACTTCCCATCTGTCATGCAAAGAGGTGAGTCAACTAGGAACATTAACTGCAGGTCATTCTGATATGCACCCATATAAGATGGAAGAAAGGTGTGGGCTAGCTGGACATCTAGACAGGTACGACAACACAAACACTGTCATTTGGTAAAAGGTGATCAGGAAAATCATAGCCTTGTGCCATCTAACCCTAGATATTAGGCAGCATATATGGGAAAATAGCAGAAAACTACACAGTTGCAAAATTAAGCCAGTAGATAGCTAGCACAGGCAGTATATGAAGCAGCAGATGGAGCACATGGTATCTTCCCTTGTAAACAAGTCTGTGATGAAAAAATCTATATTAACTGAATGTACAGAAGAACATTTATAAGGACTTTTTCAGCAGCTACCAGTTGCTGGATATCAAAAGTCTAGTGAGTAAGCTTGCCAGCTTGGAGGCGTAGTGCAACAGGGTTAATAACACTATACCTAGATCCTGATGATTTCCCAGTGAGAGAACAACTGAGTACATCTCCCTGGCTGTTTATGTAATGTAATATTATATGGACAGATTGCTTATCAGCCGTGCCACAACAGAACTCTCTAAAACAAGCAGAAACACTATGCAGACCAGCCTGACGACTTTCTATTCCAGGACACTACTGTAACTTCATCTCCTTCTGAGAGCACATTACTCAACACTGCAGATAGCTCAAGTGGGTATCTGTGCCTTATAGTGATACTGCCCTGGAGTGGTCATGACTATTGTCACTGTGGGGAAGACAATAAGCAACATTATTTTTCTTCAGGATTAGCCATAAAAAGGTGAGGTGGAAAAATGTGATTCCCTTGCTTTTATGGTGCCTAGGCAGAATATATTGACCTCAGCCACACTCCAGAAGGCCAAAGGTAAAGTCTAACAGATGCTATCAGTTCTGCACACCACCATTTGAGAAGCACTGATTCCTTCTTACCAGTGCAGCACAGTTTAATCCCCACTTGTAAAGGACTAGAGAGAAAGAAACTATCCAAGAGGAAGATATTGCGTATTGGTCATAATGTCCATGAACTTAACTGCTTCTTATGGGTGAAAGATCAACTGTTGTAGCTTCTGTCTACTGGAGGAAGTAGAATACCCTTCTACTTCAAGTGCTGCATGCTTCATGAACTCCCCACAATAACACAAAGTCAGGAAAAAACAAACAAAAAAACCCCAACAAACAACTAACAAAACAAACTAAACAAACAAAAGAACAAACAAAAACACACAAAAAACCCAAACCAAAACAAACAAAAAAAAAACCCAAACAAAACAACAAAACAGAAAACCAAGAGAGATTGTGTTAGGAACACAGGAGACAACAGCACCACTTCAAGGCATGTCCTACAGATTGGGTGATGGCAGGCAAGAACTGTGAGCCAGTCTTGAGCTTGCAGATGTCAGTGGCTAAAGGTCCACTTTACTGTCTTAAACTTCTGCTAGAAGACAATATATACACACCTGCTAGGCTCTCTCAGGCCTAGAAACAACCTCCCTTATTATTTGGTGTAATGTAGCATGAGCAAAAGTTCCTTCTTCACTCCTACGTAATCTCTTGTGTGACTCCCAAAGAAAGCAACATCCAATGCTATTGGGGCAAGCTTTCTTATGAGTGACACCCTGAAAAGGAATGGAGAAAAATATATAAAAGATTAAACTGGTCAGATAGCTACAGCCACACCATGATTTTAAAAAGAGGATGGGGTTGTCTCCACAGATTTATTCACTAAACTCTGAGAATGCTGCTAATCACCACTGCACATTTGTAGGTGTATAATATGTGTGGGCTGTATTACTCGGGCAGAAGTCAACTGTTATCCTCCAATATCTCACTAAACTTCTTGGCACAATGTTCAGGTTGCTAAGAAAGTAAAGTCTGTCCATCTGAGAATTGTATTCACTGCAATTCAATGGCAAAATGCAAAACCAGTTGGGCCTTCTGGTATTTCACTTAGTTTTGACTGTTCCTTATAATTTTATGCCCTACAGCATCTCCCTCAGAAAATGCATGAAACTCATACAAAGAAATCATATATTGCCAGAAGTAATGACTATAGACATATTCAGTCCCACAGGAGGAACTGGAATCCCTTTTCCACTCATTTTGCACTGGGTATTACTCAACTGATATACTTGATCTCCAGAGTCTCTGAAACTCTTAGTAACAACTTCTGAGAAGTTAACAGCACCTTAATATGCCCCTGTTTCATTAGACAACAAGGATTTAAGAGGTCCTTTGGTACTGCTTTGACCCTAGATCTTACTGTTCACAGTCTTTCTATATACTAACAGAGAAAGATATTTTCCATTGTCTCAAATGCAGTGCAGATCACCTTCTTACTGACTCCGAATTGCTCAGCAGTGCGAAGTCTCATGACACACAGATTATCATTAGTTTGCTGGATACTGGCCAACTTGGGGCTATTCCTGGCAAAGTTGGAACCAGGACCTTGGCAATCACCTTAGAAATACAGGACATGGGTCCAGTACCAGTGATGATCAAGCCAACCTTGGTGCTGCTACCTCAGCACATGACTAACATTAGCTCTGGCTGTTTTCTGCCTGCTATCTTTTCCACACTAGTGTTTGCTTTCCTGCCTCCTATAAAAGGCCATGAATGAAGCCACCTCATTTGAGAAGGCTGACGCTCATCTCCAATAGGGTCTTCAAAGACTGTTCCAGCAGATGGAGCTTTTACCTCATATCTTGCAGTTTACACATGCTTGTGGAGAACACAATAGGACAATCAGGCACCTGCTCCTTTCTGAAATTCCCACACACAGAAGAAATGCCTGTCATAGCCATCCCATATAACGATTAACTCTGGAAAATATAGAGCACTTAAGCTGGCAGGGTTTCGAATCCCAGAGGGGTCAGGAGGAGTCAGTTCAGACAGACAGAAGCAATTCATGGCAAATGGTCTAGGAGATAACAGAGAAGAGTGTTTTCTCAGAAATGAGTTCAGCTTGAGCATGTTAGCCACATTCCACTACCTAGTTCTCTGTCATAGCGCCTGGAGGGAAATGAAAGAAGGTCACAGCACCTTTATGTCATCCTATTAAAGGAAAGGGAGACTCAAAGCTTCTACAATGACTCTAATTTCATCTATGTGGAATGTGTGGGCCCAACAGAATCCATAGTGACATCTGAAGACCTAGAAGATTTCAGTCCTCAAAGCCAAGAACAGAGGAATGAGACCAACAACAAACCAAACCAAAACAAAAGACTGTTGTAGGAAGTAATGGATTCGTGTATTGCTGCTTTGGTTTTATACCTGACAAGGTTCTTGGAACACATTTGATGAGGGCTAGGACGATGTGTGGAATGTGTCTCCAGTATCAGGTGGCCAATTTCAGCAAGTGAATCAAACATCAAAAGGAGGAAGATTTAGAGCCCTCCCAGCAGATGCTCATGGAACATATCCTCAAAAGATGTTGATACTTCACTTAGCTGAAAACAAGTACTAAGATGCAAATGTGAAAGTACAGCTTTACCTTCCGACTGGCTGCCCTGAGGGCTGATCGGTTTTCCACGCTTGGGCACCCTTCCTACCTCAAACACAGCATGACTGGGTTCTCCCTTGCTGACTCGCTTTCTTTTTCTCCAGTTGCAGAGCCCAGCCCCCAGCCTCCCGTAGCTTTGCCTCAGAGAGATTGCTTTGCTTCTCAGTGCCCGCATGCAAAAACTGGGCTGGCCAGTCACAACCAGGAGGTTCTTCCCCTGCTAACCATGATCGCCCTGACAGTTCTGCTTTCTTCTCACATCATCTGTCACCTCTCTCACTCCAACTCTCCTTCCTGAAATCAGCCTCCTTCATCTACCACATTAGGGTTGGGGTCAAGAGGAACACGGATCAGTGCTAAAGTCAGAGCACTATCTGCTTCCTTCCTACTCCAAACAGAGTGATGAACCCAACAGAGCCAGGGTCAAGCCTGGATGGGACAATTAGGCTGAAGGAAAAGCAATGAAAAGCACTAGAGCCATAATCAGCAACAAAAATCATCTTACTTCTGCTCTGAGGAAGAAACAGCTGGACTGTTCGTGTTTAGGTGTGGTTTGGCTTATGAAAGACTGCCAGAAAGATCTAAGGAAAAGATCCATGGAGTCACAGGTCTGCATACCACTCTCTAATCATCTACCACAAAGCTAATAGCTCTAGCAACACATCTCAGTCTGGACTGGTCACTCTCTTTTCTATGATTATCTTGGTATCCACTTTGACAGCACTATCAACAAATGTCACTCCTGATCTTGGCACTGCCTGTTTGTTTAGATCTGTTTCCTTCTGGCCTAGTTCTGTCGATGAGTTTTATTAAAGACCTGAAGGAAGTGATGTGCTTCTTCACAGCACCAACACAACAATTAAATTCTGTTGTGCACTTCACCAAAATAATCCATAACTAACACTTATAGGTTTTAATAATTTAATTTAAACAGCTTCTACAATAAATGCCAGGTCAGAACTGTTAGTTACCCCTGAGCATAGGAGTCTTATTCACACTCCTGTATGCTATGCAGTAAAACAGAATATCTGTTGAAGGACAGTACAGTTAAATGCAGTATCTCATGATTACACAGAAAATAAGAGAGCACTTCTGGGCTAAAGAGCCTCTGATCAAGCCTTATAATTATGCTATTGTTTACAGAATAAGCACAAGGTCATCATGCTCCATCTGCCACCATCTTCATTCCATGTGGAACTTTCTGCTCACTTGGGTACCTGCTGTTTGCCAGGCAACTTTGTTTTCAAGGGTAACAATAGAAATTGGACATACTGGAACCAATCAGCATCTAAAGAAGAGACTTATGGGCAACAAACATGGTATAAAGAACTCTTCCAAAATATTCCTTTTAAGCTGCTTAAAGAGAGCAAAGATAAAAGCCCATGTCTTTTCAGGAGTTTGTTCTTCCATGTGATCTGTTCTCAAAATAACCAAATCAAACAAAAAAGTCCAATCAAAAACTCTTCTTTCTCCACCACATATGAACAACATTCTATAAGGTCAGATCTGTCTCAGCTGGAAGCCTGGCCCATAAGAGTCCAGCCTTCATTGGAGTCATTACACTCTGATGCAAAGTTTCCAGCAAAACTCACTGTCTATATTGACAATGAACACCAGGCAGGAAGAAAAGGTTACATGGAAAGCATCACCTTGGCAAGTCTGCAGAAATGCAGGTGAGAGGGAAATGTAAGACCTTATTATATTTGCTTCTGTCACCTTCCAGCCAAGGGGATGCCAAATAAAGCATTCAAAGACCGGAATCAGTGTTTCACTTTGATATTTTTGGTGAAATCATAAAACTTTCTCTACTGGAAATATTTAAAGGAACTGAATCTTCTCTTCCCTGGTTTGAAAAGTTACATTGAAGAGCACATGACCACAGATGGGCAAAGTCATCTAAAACTTTTATTGCTACAAGTCTATTTTTCCTCATTATTGATTATAAACCAACACAGAACAGAGGAATCTGTACAGCCTAGCCTAAATAGTGCAACATACAGGCAAGAAGCAGGGAACAATATGGTTCAAGATGGTTTCAGGTGAAAAAGTTACCTGGCAACAGTCACAAAGAACAGAACATCTTGGATATGGACACTCCATTCCACCAGAAAGAATAAAGAGAGATCTTCCTTTGAATTGCAATCAATTGAAATTTTACAAGAATGCCTAAAATCCAAATCCCCATTTTTAGCTTCACATTCAATGTAAACTAAATAATGTTGTGGGTTTTTTCAGCACACTTGGATAAAACTAAACAACCTACTATATTGTTTAATACTTAGGATTTAGCACTCTGGATTCCAATCCCATCTCAGTCAGCTTCTGACTCGATACCCTTCAGTAATTCACTTTCTGCTTGCCTCTCAGTTTTGCCATCAGTAAAATGGAGATAACATGCATTTCACTGTGTGGTAGAGTGATGTGAAGGCTGACTGATTTATCAGTAGTTGTGAGATGCCTAGGAATACTCTGATGAAATGTGCCACATGTATGCGCAATTTATTATTAACCTGACAGTATTTTAGCTCTTTTATTTTCCTGCCCTGCACACAATTCAAGTGCAGGATGCCTGAAGCACATTTGAATGGATGCCATGTGGCATTTTGATTGTAGCAGGTACTACCATTTACTTCTGAAATTCATAACTTTAATATCATATTACAGCAGGATTTCTGCAATTAATTTTCCTTCTTCACTCTTTTTTGGTGGATTTTGGGGGGGTTTTGCTGTTGTTTTATTGTGTTCGGTTTGGTTTGTTTTTTAAGAAAAAAAACCACATTTGAATGGCCTTGGTTTTAGTTCAGTATCAGATCATTAAAAATATTAAAGGCAAATAAAAGCAAGGAAATAATCTCAAACAGAAATGTGCTATTTGGGCCAAATCCTTAGAGGTGAAAAATGATGGAAATAAATACAATATGAAGGTTAAATTATCAGAACTACTGCTTAGAAGCCCAAACCAGTCACAAGGCTTCAGGGTGCCTGAATCACTTTTCAAAATGGGACTTAAAGTAGCATGTTTTTAAACCGATAATATCAACGAATCTAAATGGATTTGGGTTTAGTTCTTAGTGAAGCACATCTTTCATCAGTGTATGAAGGCTTTACTAAAGAGCACTTGTTGTAGGAGGTTAACTTTAAGTTGAATATTATTTATGTGACCAGATGTGCTAGAAAACATATAAAATTATCTGTATATTTGATGTATTTTCTACAGAACAGCTCATTAACGACACTGTATATGTAAGCTCAGATAGTTCACGTACCCGCACTGCAGCACAGTCAGCCGGCCCTTCATAAGGAGAAAACAACTGGGCCAGTGTAAGGCTAGAAACTAAAACAGGTGAAACCTACATTTTGCTTCACTCTGAGACCTGAAAGTGGCTTAAATTGTTTTAGTCAGCTTTCCAACAACAACATTTTGTCAAGTAACCAAGAGGAAACTTCAGCTATTTCAGCTCTAGAAGAAAACCAGTGGAGACTGTTAGAAATGCCCCCAAATAGTGGGATATAGATTCATAGATTTTTAAGGCCAGAGGGAGCATTAAATAGACCTACAATACAGCAGTGACCTCCACTGTAAGTGGTAGCAGAGCTATAATTAAACACCATTGACAAATGAGGTCTGAAGTCACAGCCAACTGTTCTCCCAAGATAGAGGATCTGTTAGTGCTTTGGTTTAGCTATCTTTTGCCTCAGGCAAACTGGGATTCACCACCCTGGCAGTGGCAATGACAGGAAAAACATCCCAGAGCTCAAGGATAGCTGTCATGCCATACTGGTGCAGTTCCCAAGTGATTTTCGTTGTTCAACCAGCCCAAATCTCAGCCTGGTCTGGCTGCATTTCGAAGAGCATTTCTTGCACAGAGATGTATTTTTTATGGTCTTCTTTGGGAATGCCTATTGTGCAGTCTTCAGGTCCAGCTACATTGCAAACTACTCAGGTTCAATTCAACACACGCAAAAACCTAAAGACCAAACTGCTGACAATCCTAACCTCTCAAATCAGCAGCTGTGGTTCTTTAATATATTCAGCCTTGGTGCCCTCATTGTCACTGTACAGAGACTGCACTGTTCAGTGACACTGCGGAATAACCCATCCAAGTCCTGTTCACCCAAGATCATTCCTTGGACCCTTCCTTTAGCGGAGTTCTTGACAAACAGCAGTACCTGCAGATCTGTCACTTCCAATTAACTTAAATGATAACAGTGCTTCACATCACTCTTCCCTCCTGGGAGGTTTCAAAGGGCATCGATCTGACTCATCACCCTACCTGTGCTCCAGGGTCTGCTTACTGTTTGTGAGCTGGAAACCTGTTCTTCTCTCTGGTCAAGTCTAACCTATGCTTAGGTCTCCTTCTGCCTCCACTTCTGGGCCTTACAGTTCCCAGAGTTGTGGCACAGTGGGGTTCAGTTCTCAGGTTTCATTACAGCTTTTTAGTCAGTGTGGGAGTATACGCCTCTTCCTTAAAACACTTCTACATTTTTATGATATATTGCAGCTCATCAGTAGTAGGTCTACATTAGGGACAATAATGTCAGTATGTTATAAAATAAGCTAGAAATACATATGCAATTGATATAGACTACATCTTAAACGAAGTCAGAATCCAGAAATTCTACAAAATAAAAATATATCACTTTTTCTGCAGACTGTCATCAAAATCATTATTTTTTGTAAATATTTTGATTTGAATGAAACCACAATTTCTCACGAGGAAAACATTTCCAAGCTGTCTTGTTCTGATGTGTCTTAGCTGGTCAAAATGTTGCTTCGCATGTCTTTCATTTCAACATGCCACAAGATAGGGCAGTCAAAATACAGACTGCCTTAAAAATACATTTATGTGTAAGACGCAAAGTAAAGATAAAGCGTATAGATATATAGGTCTCATATCTGTTCAAAACTAGAAGGTTTGGAAATTTGTTGTAGATACGTTCATTGCTCCAGTTGAGAAACAACTGAGCAATGTAAGCTTAAGTAATGAAGGAAAATAGATCATTTAGGAGGAGACAGCTAAGACCGTAACCTATCATTAATTACAATTTGATCCTCAGAGGCCTAATTTTTATTTTCCTTTTCAAAAAAGAAAAAAAAAAAAAAAAAATCAGATCTCCAGCAGCACCCTGCCCACCAGAGGAACTATGAAGAAAAAGGATTTTGCCATTTTCTGCAGCATCCAATGTCTGCTCAGACTGTTTTCTAACCAATAATAAACCTATGACTACACCACTGTCACCATGAGTACCTTCCAAGGAGCCATGATCGCACAGCTACCAGTACTTGAGCTAGCCAATTTTCAGCTAGATACACCTGTATGAGTTGCGCCTCATCTTTGACACCAATACAAACACACCTCTAGCTCTGGTTATCCTGAGAGATGTGATACTACTGCTTCATGATGGCAATATATCCAATCCATAATTTTAATGTTCATTGATCTCCTGTTATCTTCCTTAAAAGTTGAAGCTATGTGAATAACAAGCACCTACATAGATCTCCAGTTACACCACAGGTCTGGCAGGCATCCTGCAGGGTGATGGCACAGCCCTCTGCCTCTATCCTCTCTCACAGGACCCACAGCGGAAAAGGCAAAAGACAGAAGAAAAAGCACAGAAATTCTGGCTCTTTTCCCAGCTTTTTCTTGTAGGTGGTCCTAGACAAGCAATTTAATCTCCTTTCCTCTTCACAAACCTCACTTTTTTCTTTTTCCCTTTTTTTTAAACATCGATTTATTAAGGTATGATTCCATACATTTCTTCTTCATTTAAAAAAATTCTTTGGAGAATATAAGCAACATATTTTCTGCTACATACAGAAAAGAGCTTAAGGAATTTAGCAGCAAATGTCACTGAGCTATGAAATTCGCAGACTACGATGCAAACCACTCTCATCTCTGTTAGCTATCGTTGCCTCACCTGTGCCATCTGACCAGCCTCAGTGGACAAAGCTGCCTTTAGCTCCAAGGATTTCTCCTGTGTTATCTTGAGGAGAAAGGTACTGAGAGGCACTCAAACCCTGAAAGCCAACCTGGCAGGATGGAAGCAGCAGGAAAGACCAGAAAATCAAACACATGCCTGCAGAGACACACCAGAGGTTTGGAAAACTCAGAATGTGTCATATTTCTCAAGTACTAAGGCAATAAACTGAGAAGAAATGAAAATCCACCCAAGAGACTATAGAATCAGAGAAAGGCTTCTGAATAAATGCAGCAGCCAAGCAAACTCTGGGGGCTTCCTGCAGCATTAGAGATTGAAGCCTGGTTTTAACCTACAGCTCAGATTTCTACATCTACCAATGAACTGCTTGTTCCTTTCTGAGAAAGGTCTCTGTCAGATACTCAGAGCCAAACCCAGTCCATCATATTCACTCAGGTTATTTAGTGGTCAAATTCCATGATTAGGAGGCAGAAGACCACCCAGGAGCAAAATCCTTGAGAGGCAAGTACCCCTTCCCTGCTTGGTCTACATTACAAACTGCAGACCATCTACAAATACACTTGCTGTGTCTAATAAGCAGTTAGAGTTGTGTTGATGACAATTAAAAGGAAAAGAAGGAAGATTTTATGTACCCTTTCAGTGCCTTAGAACCACAAAACACATGCCAGCTTTGGGCTAATTAAACACTCAAAACCAACCTAAGCTTCCTTCTCTGTTGTCCTGCTTTTTATACATTGATTCATATAGGAACAGAGGAAGTGCAAACTCTGCCATTCTGCTCTGGTGGCCTTTTGTACTCTCTTTGCTTTCCCTGACAGCACAAAGCCGAGGCGAGTCGCAAGCAGGGATGGTGAACAGGGCAAGCTGGAAGCAGCAACCACAGCAGGGAGGGTGCCAATGTGGACAGATAGGCAAAGGTGGGTCACCATACAAGGAAAAGCATCTGATCAGCATCTGAGGTTTTTGGCAGAGGGCATTTGGGGGAATTCAGTGGAGCACATGATACAGATACAAAACAAAAGAGTCAAAAGCTCTCCTCCTCCCATTGCTCCTATCAGCACCCTGCGGTGCAGCATCCACTCTGTATCACCAGACATGGAGGAGGCTACTCTGCTGCTTGGGCTGGGTCTTCACCAGCACAACTGTGGCCTGGCCTGGCAAGGGTTTGAGTACTCATAGTGTGACACTGCAAAAATCAGCAGGGAACTAGGAAATGTCAGTTGAAAAGAAAGATGAGGAATGCTCCTCAAAGATGGCCACTTAACAAGGAAAGACACTGTAACTTCTGACTACAAGCCTAGCTGGAAAACCAGCAATAAAACCAGGTCATTCTGCTGGGTGCTCAGGAATTATCATAATCTACCTGTCCTGCTAAGATATTTATACATCTCTATCACTGTCATACAGAAGCATGTGGGATTCTTAATATCTAGAATACAGGAAGCCTCACCGGCTACATATTTCAGATATGAAAACTGAGACACAGAGGGTAAACAAGTACATATTCCCTGCAAAGGAAGGTCAGTTGACCCACTCTTGTGTCCTTTAGTCCACCAGCAAATCACCCTGGGAATGCAGGAAACCTCTGGCAGAAATGGAAATTATTCTCTTAGGTGATAATGCTCTTATGACTGGACCACCCAAGTTCTGCTGCCCCAGTCCAATTTGTTTACACATTACACCTTGGTCTCCCCTCAGGATAATGAGGTGAGCAAGTATACATGTAGGCAGAGCCTGGACAGCTGAAACAGCATCACTGGCAATGCTGTTGTTAACACAGAATGTGAATGCAGTGTACTCAGGTCCCAGACCCATTTCAGAATAAATACATTCAAATACAAACCAGTTTTGCTTTGAGTAGTCTGTGACTTCTACAGTTCTCCCTACATCCCCACATTTACCTCTGTCAGCCCTTGGGCTGTTTTGGACCCAGATGTCAGCTCCTGGACCTGTTCATAGATGGAGAAAGGGCAAATGCTTTGTTCTGTAGGGCAGGTTTAAAATGGTAGTGACTCTGTCTGCAATGAAGGATTGTGGGAGAGAGACACACATATACCCAAACGTCACATTGCTGTCTCTGGACAGCAATAACATGACAGTTGCTTTGCTTTCTATAGGGAGAGAAAGAAGCTTCGCTATCCATCAAGTTCAAAGTAGGTCAGCAAAGGAAAAAGAGGTAAAGAAGTGAAATCAGAAGCTGGACCAGGAGAGGTGGCCGCTCTACCATTTCATCACATGGATTACCACATTCTCCCACATCCAGGAACACCCAGTGCTGAGGTCGACGTGCAGAGGCTCATCTTCTCAGTAGTGCCAGAGTTTGCTGGACAGATGTGCTTCTCCTCCGCTTCCTTCCCTGTAGCTTTGTCAGGCCGGTATCCTCAAGGTAGTTGGGAGGATTATCTCCCTCCATTTTCCATCAAAACCTCAACAAAATTACCCTATGGCAAATGACCTGCACACCTCCATTCTGGAATAAGGATGAAAGCAAGGCTACAGCATGTGCTGTCTTGCTTGAGGCTATATTTACTTCTGATTGACCTTCATGACAGGCTGCCTAGCTCAGCAGAAACCTGGACAGTAATAATAGATCAAGTCTTCCCTGCCACTCCCCCTTTTTTTTTTTAGGGCAAAACCAAAAGAAAATAAACCTTCTTTCTGAAATAAAATTATCTCCTGACTGTAAATTGGAAAGAGAAATTTCTGGCTCTGCTTACTTTCATAATTATTATTAGTTACTTTTATTTAAATCGTTCTTTAATAATGCCCCAAAATTGCAGGTTAGATCCTAACTGTGCACACTCTGGGACAGAACAGGAGCCAGCAGGCTGGTCTATAGGCTGATAGAGGAAGCTGGTATCCTGACTCCAGCTAGATTTAGTCCCCCAGAAGCTCAGTCAGCCCATTCAAATCTATTCTTTGTGACAGCCAAGAACTGTTATCAGGCAGGTAAAACCAAGATGGAACAGCTGCTGTAAACACCCTGTGTGAACTATGTGTTACTCTTTTATAAAGTAACATTTTCATCCTGTTTTTCTCCCCAGGTCCCACCTCCTTTCCTACAAATTGTTCTCACTCTTCACCAGATCCACCTCACACCAAATGGCGATCTCCTTTGTACCCAACCACAATGTGCTTCATTTCAGCAGAGGAGATGTCCAAGCTTCGCCCAGCTGAGGGCTATAACTTGTTTGTTGCCTGAAGGCTGCAGCTGATCTGCAATCAAGCAGAAAAGGATTGTAGCCCCATGGTCATCTATAATACAGAAGAGTGAAACAAGAAGAATATAGCTGTCAGCATGTATTGCAGCTAGACTCTCTGAATCAATGGCACACTCTGTACGGGGGCCTGGACTGTGGCTCCCCTGCATTAAAAGCAGGGGATGGTACAAAGCAAATCCAGATAGGTCTGAAGCTGCAGACACTCCATGCTTGGTGACGGGAGATGAGTCCTAGGCCATCTCTGGGAAGGGGTGTGTGGGATTTAAAATGAAACCCTGCAGCTTCTGCTCAGTTTTAATATTTATTATTACGAACAACAAATGGTGCTTAAGTTGCACTTTGGAGTTTCAAAACACTTTTAAACATTAATTAAAACCCTAATACATCATCTTTCTCTGGTGCCCATCTGGCAACGCATCAAAAAATTACAACCAGGCTTGAAAAAAAATTACTATTTTTAATAGAAGCAAAGGAACTTAAATCAGGAAGAATGAGCAAGAGAAATAGATGAGGAAAAACAAATTGCTGCAAAACTAAGTCACAAGTAGAGTTCTTAGCATCTTTTGCCTAATGCCAAAGCTGGGGTGTAAGAAGTGGCATAAAATATATTTGCCTCTTGCGATATTTACTCCACAGCCCTTGAAGACTATCAGTTCTAGAGTTTTATCCTGGTAAGTGAAGATCTGGCTCCATCAAAATGTGTCCCAGAGCTGCCTGCTGTCCTCTAGAACAGCAGAGCACAGGACCAAGGGAGGGTCTGCAGCTGTTTATGGCTGGTGAATTCAACAACAACCAATTTATATTCATCTATCAAGGAATATGCAAGTGGAAGCAAATATTTTGGTCATGTTCATTTGTTTCTGATTACAAAATGTATGTAAATGCATATGCAAATTAAGTGTATCCATCAGGTTCATGGCAAGGTGCCAAATTAGCCCTTAGTGTTACAAAGTTTGGGGTGGCTGGCAGGAAGATACAGTGACTGCAAGAGAGGTTAGGCAGTTCTTTCAGACGCAGGCAAAACTAGGCTGCTCCAAAGGGACAGGTGGGGGATAAATCCTGCAGTAACTTGTCACTTTAAATGAAGCTGAGGGGCTATAGAAAAATCTGTTCCCGCTGCAGTTAAAAGTGTGATAATTACAGAGCAACGGGCTCCTCTGTCATTCAGCAGGCAGCATCCCCAGGAAATCTTGCTCTGTAATCAAGGGAAGAGGTGCAATCAGGGCCCTATTCAGTCTTCGTTTAGAAACAGCCCCTGCAGGCAATACAAAGGCTTGAGCACGGTGCTTTGTGAGGCTGGTGATCACACCAATGTCTTGGTTCTGCAACTACTAGCACAGTTAATGTCATTTCTAGGCACATACTCTGTTCACCTTCCCTCAGAAAGTCCAGAAGGGAGAGGGGTGAGGTCTTGGGCCAAAATACCCTTGTACATACAATGTTACACTCACGCTGTCCACATCAGTGAACTCTCTACACCACAATGTTGGAGCAAGAGAGAATCTCTTGCAGACTAAGGAAGACAGCGTGATCCTGAATGAGCAGATATGAACATGCTCATCTGGCTGCTACAGCAGCACTGCTTGTAAAATCTGTATGGGGAAGGTTTTGGTTGGGTTTTTTTTTGTTGTTTTTTTTTTTTTTCCAGTGACATGAATGTATCTGTGCTGCTCAAATTCTACGGGAACCTCGTTCTCTTGGCAGCAGCCTGATCTCGCAGAGACTGATGAGGTTTATTAGAGGGGAAGGTGTGTCTGAGTTCAGCTTTCTTGTCTAATGCCACCATTGCCCAGAAACATACAAATTAATTGCTGCTCAAATCAGCCATCCTTTGTACCCTACAGAGCTGTCAGATTCAATGAACTCCAATTGCAATAAAACCAGCATCACATTTTATTCAAAACAGACAAACCTTCTAAAGTGTGCACACATTTGCACTCCTACTGTATTCACCCAGACACAGAAATTGTACTTCTTGTTGTCCAGCAATGACCAGCTCAGCTGCCCATCTGGGCACGTAGCTACCATGATATACACAACCCTGCTAACTCCAAGTGCATGGTAAGTGCCAAAAGTCTTTCTGCACATCAGGGCACATTCTGGACAGGATTTAGAGTTTTGTCTCAGTATGGAATGGTTGTTCTCTGCTGTGGTTCACTGTAACTGGAACCACACTTTGTGTTACAGTAATCCCTAATACTGTAAATGGAGCTTCATGCCATCACAGGGCAGGCTCAGCAGGTTCCACTCTGTTTATTTCTTATATCTCTGGCCACAGAATAAATGAGTTTGCTGTGGTTTTACCATCTGCAGACATAGGCATCAGTCAATAGCCAAGTAATGCCCTGGACACTGTCAACAGAACTCATTATTAAAAAGATACATATTGCATTTAGCTGTTCAAACAGAGGTTGTTATTGATTGGATCCCATCAGTTCCCAGTCACTCTGGTGACAAAATTAAAATACACACGCAGGCTAGTAAATGCTGTAATGGAGTTAAGGATCCTTCCCAAAAGGGAATTGTTGATATCCAGTTGAAAGAGCATGTCTTTTTCAAGAAATGAGACTGGGAATAAAATAACCATGTTACTTCTGCAAATATCCAGAGACAGGACTAGGAAAAAAAACCAAAAAACAAAAACCACAACAACAAAAGGGAACAGTTCTGACAATAAACATTTAAATTTATTGGAAAAAAGCAAACAAAGAAAATACAAGTTGGTTAGCAGTCAGTCAACCCACAAGCAGGAAGAGCCTCATCCAGTGCGGCCGTTCCTAACACATCCTACTGCTCATCGGTGGAGGTTCTCTCACACTCACAGAATTGAAAGAGAGCATCTCTGGAGTTTAATAAGTTTTTTAAGGTCAGATAAAAAGGTAGCTATACCTAACTTGGTTCGTGTTTTGTTTTCTTGCCAGTTTTCTTTGTCTGCTTGTTTCCACTTACTAAACAGCTTTTCTTCTGTTTTTACCCTTCTTCTCGCAATTTGTACATAATCTGTACCATTTTTGGGTGACAGCATTTAACACACAGAAATCACCACGGCTGCAGCATAAAGGAGGCAAAAAACAAGGCTGATTTTAAAATTCTGACAGAAATCAAACATACACCAGAAAGTAATACAAGAGAAAAGTGAAGAACCAGACACGGTAGCAACTTTGTGGAGATCCGTACATTTGTTGCATTGGAAAAGTTTTCCGCACAGCATCTCATGTGTGATTGAACAGACCACAGATAACAGCGAGTTAAAAATGTTTAGTAAAAAAGGTACATCGTGACAAACTTCTTTGCTCACCCTTAATAGAAGGTTGGGTTGGAAACTGATGAATCACTATAGGAAACAAACAGCAATGGTGACGCATGGCTTCAAAAGATAACAATAGCACTGCTTGATCCATGATGCCTACAACAGAAATACCCCTGGCTTCACCAGAAGATGTATTTCATCTTGCTCGACCCACCCAGGAAATGCAGAAATTCCACCATCCAGGCTCTGGTTAGAGCTCTCACAATTGCCCCACAAACACACAGAAGCCTTGTTCACTTACAGTAGTTTCTCAAGACGTTGACTCAAAACCATGTTGATATCTTGAAGAGACTGGATCCATTAGCCCAGCAGTAGGAAGAGGCTTGTATCTTTGCGTTTCAGGGTCCACATGCCTGTGTGGCTCTTGCAATCTTTCATCACCCACAACTGGCATTTGGTCATGAGGTGTTTGTTTTGTAAGTGTATGAGGATCGGGCCCAGCAGCCCAGCTACTGAAGTGCTTGGTCACACCCAGCAGTCTCTTCAGCTCCACATAATTCATGGTTCAAGCACAGAAAATAGTTCTGGCTCATTATTGGTTTGGACCTGATGGGTGCCAAGCAATAGGTAGGAGGAACTGTGGTGTTCAGCACTTCACATTTCCTATCTTAACATTACGTACTGGACTGTAATGTCCGGATATAAAGCCAAATTTTCTGTTATCATTAATAATACCTTAAAATTAATGCACATATGGATGTCGTGTTTATTTTCCAAACTTTCCCTTCCTATAAAAACATGTTTACTTTGCTATCTATACTGTCAATGCAGAGTTGTATTTACATAGTATTTCTGTAGGGTTTTTTGCTTACATACCAACTGTATAGAGACTTCATTTTCAGCACTTCTCACATTCTACTTAGTAGGTTCTGGTTGACCTATTTTTCTTGCCAAAAGTAGTAAAATATGTTAGTTGTGATAAGTAAGATATTAACACAAGTATTTCAATTTTGACAAAATTTGAGGAGTGTTTTTTCCTTGAGATTGGACACTTCTTCCCCAGGTTTCATCTTTTGCTCAAACTCTTGTGTTTAAACCCAAATGTAATAAAAAATGCTGTAATGAGATTCTCAACTTCACACTGGGATTTCCAGTTGACTTAAGTAAGTCTCTTGCATATACGGAGTTGATTATCATCACACTGCTAAAGATCAAGGAAAAAACCCCTGAAATACTCTTCATCATGTGGTTTGCATGACTTGAAACTTCTAAACTCAAATTTTAAAAGAGAGTATAAAACGATGTGGAAACAGTCAAATCCCTCTTCCCTTTGCAACACTAACAATGATTGCTCAGCAGGTCCCAAAGCAAATTAATCAAGGATTTTAAAACAATCAAGGTGTCACTCAGTGATTAGTATGCAAGCAACTGAGGGGAGCATGGGACGTCCACAGACTAGTAACAGCTATCACCAAAGATGGCCAGACTTTCACAATGTTACACACTTCACTCAGGTCTCAGAGACAGAGGGTAGTGGAATTCACCCAGATAGCTAAGAACTTCTTACCAGTGCTTTTACCAACACCAGCTACTTCTGTTTTTACCAATTTATGTTCTCAACCCTTGTTAGTAAGCTCCTGATGAAAATCTGTCCATAATACAAATGTAGCCTCCCTGCAGAAAGGCACTTTTTGCAATTGCTCATGTTCTCTATCTGCTCCCATTTCATTACTTCCAGCTGGAAAAAGAATGGTGGAACTTTAGTTCCTCTGATAGCCACCAGCAGGGATAAGACCTCAGTCATAGCTCTGCTGAGCGACAAATTAACTCTTTGGATTTGTAAAGATAAATGGGAAGCAGGGAAGTATTCTCTTACCTTCAGAACATAGCTTGCCAGCATATCCAGTGGCTGAGCAGTCACAGTGTGGTTCACCGTCCAGAAGGAAGCAAGTGCCACCATTTTCACAGGGGTTTTCTGCACAGAGCCCTTCCATTTCCAATCGGACCCCTTGACTGCCCAGGAGCTGCGGCTCAGAGTTGCCATATTTCAGATCCAGGATAAATCCTTGAAATGGAGGCTGACTCAGAACACCATCAAGGGTCAAGGCAGCAGGACGGATGTCCAGCGGGACTCCACCAACAAAAAGATCACTGACGATATTCATATACTGGCGTTGTGGACGCACCTCGCCCGGCTTGGCTTCGCCATCCAGCACTAGCACCGTCCGAAGGTGATTGCGGCTGACCATCAGGAAGTGCCAGTTGCTGTCATTGACCTGCTTGTCTGTGATAACCGTGGTCTCTGCACAGTCCACACTGAACTGGAGCTGGATGCGCCCATCAACGAGGGACAGACAGAGGAAGTCACAGACACCACCATCATCAAAGTAGAGGAGGAGCCCAGCAGAGACATTGGTCTTGAACTGGAAGCTGAGTTCGCTCCTAGTGCTGGCATCCCAGCGGAGGTAGCGGGCCCACTGGTTGGGGATGCCCATGAACTCCAGACCTAAACAGAGACCCAGCAAGGAGCCCAGCAGCAAACTCATCTTCAAGGTGAAGTAGATGGAGTGCAGAGTGAAGCCCATTGTTTCAAGAATCTGCTCTTCCCTAGGAGAAAAACAAACGCCACACTACTGGGAGGAGAACCTCAGCAGTCAATGCCAAATGTTAAATCCAACAGGAAGAGGAAAGCACAGAAAGTGACAAAAAGAGATGGAGAGTAAGTGGAAAAAGAGATAGCAAGTACACGTGACCAACAGGAAATGTCTTCTCCCCAGAGAAAGATCTCAATTATCCTTTAGGATCCAGAAGCTTTTATCTCAGAATTACAGGTTGTATGAAGTGACTTCTCCAGACAGTGTACTTTTGTGAAGGGCAAAATAACCCACAGTGGTTTGTTTAGTAGGACACACAGCTGACACTGGTTGTTCCAGGGAGCAAGGAAAGGCAGAGCTGAAGTCCAAGTCTCAAATTCTGACAATATTGACAGAAGTGGCAACGAGATGGAGGAGAGAGTGAATTCATAAAGCACGTGATCCTCGAGAGGGCGCAAATAAAGTCAATCTTCATGATGCACTGGTGGTTACCCAGCCCATAATTCACTGCTTGGCACTCACAGAGCTTGCAGGACCTGTGGGGTGAAGAGAAGAAAGAAAAAAGTTAGTCCTACTATTCACCAGATCTTTACCGTGAAGCTTGTCAACATTTTGTCCAGTAACTCATTTACACTGGCCACTTCTTCATGCCTGCAGTTGGCTATACAGTCCTCCAAAGCAGCAAGGACATCTATGTTCTCAAAACCAAGAGGACCAAATAGAGAACTCACCAAGTGATCTGCACACACCACAACACTGAGCAATATAAAAATACACAAAAATATTTAACTCCTTTGATGGATGCAATCTCATCCACTTTACAGAGAGAAATAGGGCTGGAGCTTCTCCAGTAACAATTATCTGTCAGTGAAAATGCTTATGGCAAAGATCAGAATTCCTTAGAGTAAAAGAGTTGATACAGGGCAGGAGAAGACATCATCCAAACTTCCCATTCCACTGCTCTCATTATGCTTCCTGGCATACCAAACAAGCATTAGAGAAGACAACTATGCTGTCAGTCTGTCATGCAATACCTGCGTTTACTTTACTTGTCTTGCAAACTTGAGAGACTCTAACAGGGACCTGTGCAACCTGGGAAGAGGTGCTATGCAAATTACGTATGGCAGCAACTTGTAGCTTAGATTATAAGAACTGTCTAAGCACCTAACAATGTACCCTGGTCTAGTGGTTTGGCAAAAAGGCCAAATTCACCCCTAGCTAACAGTGAGCAATTCAGGGTCTCCACCTGTTAACACTGGAATTTAATTCACTTCTGCTGATCTGCATGTGGGTGACTGTATGCCTGGGGTAGGAGGATGTTTTAAGATTACAAGACAGCACAAAGTTAGGCTCATTCTTTGAAAATCATGATTAAAAAGAAAGAAAGTTTTCCATTAACACAGGCACTTGCTCACAGAGATGGGTTGGGCACAAGAACAGCTCTGGGAATGGCTAAAACTAGCATAGACATGAAGTGGGAAAGGAGATGATAAGAATCAAGACCTCCAACTTCCCAGAAGCCAACATGAACACAGATTTCACAAACTGGATCGCAAATATTGTGAGACAGTATTTAGGAAAAAAGTTTAGTGCTGTGGACAATGAGAGTTGCTGGAGCTCAAATAAGATGCCTTTCAACCCCCCCACCACCTTGCTTTGAAGGAGGAGGCCCAGAGACACTGCAGAAATTGGCAGTACAGAAAAGTTTCTGTTTAGGTAGGGCAGAGGTTGAGCCAGACAAGAATCACCTGGCAATGGAGGGGACAGCTCACATAGTCACCACCACTGCCTTGTCTGCTCCAGGGACCTGCAGAAGCCACCAGTCTCCAGGGCTGTCAGTCTGGTGTATTTAGCCAGCACAAAGAACAAGTCCCTTAGAAAACAAAATTGGAAAAGCTGCAAGTTAGAGTGGAATGTAAGCTTTCAGTGCCCAGTGGAAACCAGGCCTGTTTCCTGCAGCTGCCTCAGTGGAACTTGTTAGCTAAACTGCTATAAACACAAATAAAAATCAAGTCAAAACCAGAGGGAAGATAATTCCATTTAATTGTTAACAGCTTGGCTCAGGAGAATGGAAGGAGGAAAAAGGAAGTGTTAGGAGAGGTGTAAAATTAAAGGTAAACCAAAACAAAAACAAACAAACACATTCCCCCTCCCCCAAAAAAAAAAAAAACAACAACCCACAACACAGATCCAAATACTCGATCTTTTTTCCTAATAATCATGATGTTGGCTCAGCTAATTGGGTCAGGGGTGGCTTTGAAAATCAACTGGGGAAAAACAAGTCTTATGTGGCTCTTGTCCATTTACCTCTCTCCTCCGTGCTCCCTAGTGGCTCCACTAAAATAGTCCATGATTTATAGAGAAGGAGAATAGAGTGAGAGGGAGGGAAGAGAGAAAGTGATGACCCAAGCCTGAAATTATTGATGGAATGGGAATAGGAATATAATAGTGTGTGTAAATGAGCCTGCAGCTCACAGTTCCCTGGAACATTTACCACCACCATAGTAAAATTCCCTGCTCCATCAGACAGCTCTGCACTCAATCTGAGTTGGGGTGGGAGGCAAGCCTGATGTGGCACCAACCACACACCAAGACCCCACTGCAGAGGGGCTCTCAACACAGCTTTCAGTTCTCCTGGGCAGGGTGAGTTGCATCATCTGCATCAGAAACAGTCCTCAGTCTTACTACTCTTCTCTCCCTGTTTTAGAACACCAACTCTGAGAACCAGTGAAAGATGCTGCAAATCACAGCAGCAGGTGTGAACACTCTATAGATAACCACAGATGACATGTATATGCCCACGTTCACCCAAGCACCTGTCCGAAAAGCCCACCAGTCTCTCCCAACCCTACACTGCTGAAACCCTGTTTTACACACACAAAGAAATCTCAGTCTCCATGGGTCTATTCCATCCTCAAGATATTTCAAAGGCACAGTAAAGGAAGTAGGTGACCACCATAGCACAGATTTCTGTAACATTGATACGTGTTCATCAGGGGAGGACAAAAGCCACAGTCAACAAGGCAAACCAGGCAGAAATGGCTAAAAAGGAATAGCATTGTTGACTGAGGGAAGCCAAGGCAATCCCTTTCTATCTGTTTTGGATGAGGAATGCCAAGGTAATCCCTTTCTAGCTGTTTTAAAAGAAGACAGCATCAGTTCTGTTTCAGAAGAGGGAGAAGACACAAAACCCATGAAATATAGGTGTCACTCCTGGGTGCTTCATTCCCTTTCAGACACTGCAGCTCAGGTTTTGGGAAGGCAGCTTGCACCCAGCTTCTAGCAGTCTGGGGACATCTGAGGCTCCTCCAGAGCTCTGTCAGCACTCATCAGTCCTGACCCACGGTGCTTCCTGTGATTCCAGTTCTGTGTCTCACACGGTTCAGCCTGTGAGAGCAAACCTCACCACACAGTAGCAGGGTCTTAAAGAAAAATTCAGAAGACCGAGTGTCCTTTCTAGCAGTGGCCAGGATCTGAATCCCAACCCTGAGAGACTAAATCCTGACACAATAAATCTGTGCCTCACCCATTTCCCGCAATAATCCTCCAAGACACACCGAGAACGAATAATTTTCTGCTCTTACAATTTTATTTTTAGCATAAGTACTACCCTAACAGCCTCATACAGCACACTGCTACCATAGCAATGCATTACAGTTTGGGACAATGACTATATAGTCCCATCATATTTTCTTTATATTTTTTATCTCTGAGAAACCTCAAATGCTGTCACAGCGTGAACACACCTGACAAAAAATGACTTAATGATGGACACTGCCTCTTCCGGTCATGAATTAGCAACACTCCTGTTCCAATTCCACCTATTGCTCACACAGAAAAGCAACGTAACAAATATTTTCTGTGTTATATTTTTGGCTTAATGTGATCTAGCAGCAAAAAACAATAGAGCCATTCTGATGCGATCAGCCCTTCAGCAAACCACTAGGCGAGGTCTTTGCAGAGCATTTCAAATGCCTGCTACTGTGAAGGAATGAGGGACCCAGCAAGTTTTCTCCACTGCAGCCCAACAGTCAGCACTGCCTGCCTGGCTGCTCAGAGAGCTGAGCCAGGGAGGAACCTGCACCCTGCACAGGCGGCTCAGCACCCTGCACAGGCGGCTCAGCACCCTGCACACACAAACCCGCTGCAGGAAACACACCCACTCCCTCTTCTGAAATGTCTCACTTGCAGGGCTGATAAAGCTGCACAACTTCCCAGCCAAGGAAGCGAGGCAGCCCCACCACAGTGCTGTGGGCAAGTGCTTCCCAAACACCACACGCCCCCCCCAAACTTGAGGGCAGCCTATTAATGCCGAGGAGGTCAGAGCCATCTGCTCAGCAGCCCACAGAGAGGTTCTCCCCATCTCTTTGGAGTGGTTTTCAACTGCTTATCAGCTGTACGCAGAGAGTGAGTGACATTATCTAATTGCTAACTAATTTCCATAATTACTGACTGGCACACTCTGTATGTGGGGTTAATGTTGTTGCAAATGTCTCACAACACACCTGCTTAGGAAATAGGGTAAGAAGCTGGGCACAGCGCTGCTCCACAGCTTATTTATCCAACTGCATGGAAAGGTTGCAGGAGACAGGTTTGTCTGCCCTCCCTCCTCTACTGCCTCCCTCTCGGACTCCTAATTGCTTTGCGGATAGACTTTTTTGTATTTGAAAGTGTAATTTTCAGCAACTCCTAGTGCAGAAGGAATAACAGAGTTAGAAGAAGTCAAGGACAGGCTGGCCTCACAGAATATTACGTATTGGAAGGGACCTCAAAAGATCATCTAGTCCAAGTCCCCTGCCAGAGCAGGAACACCTAGATGAGGTTACACAGGAATGTGTCTGGCTGGGTTTTGAATGTCTCCAGAGTAGGAGACTCCACAAACCCCCTGGGCAGCCTGTTCCAGTGTTCTGTCACCCTCACTGAGAAGTTTCTTCTCAAATTTAAGTGGAACCTTTTGTGTTCCAGTTTGAACCCATTACCCCTTGTCCTATCATTGGTTGTCACTGAGAAGAGCCTGGCTCCATCCTCGTGACACTCACCCTTTATATATTTGTAAACATTAATAAGGTCGCCCCTCAGTCTCCTCTTCTCCAAGCTAAAGAGACCCAGCTCCCTCAGCCTTTCCTCATAAGGGAGGTGCTCCACTTCCTTCATCATCTTTGTTGCCCTGTGCTTCCCACACAACCCCCTGCCACTGCAGCCTAGTGCAAGCCTGTGTAAGTCCTGTTATTCTACTTACAGATGCCAGACAAAATCCCACTGAACACACTTATGGGAGGGGTTTACAAGTCCCCCTGGTCTGCCCTCTCCTTCCATAACTTAAGTATTCATTATGCCATACTTTGTGTGGAGGGAAAAATACATGTAGGTGACCTAAGATCCATGTATTTATACTCCATATGATCCCACCCTTGTCTTTGCCTTCATTGTAAAAAAAAAAAAAAAATCTTATGACTTGCTTTATTCCTGTTGAAGCAGAAGAGTTTTAAGAAGGAGTAAACAGCACCCTGACTTGGCTCTGTGTCCCCATGTGTTCCTGAAGTTGGCCCAAATCACAGCAGTCAGATCATTACAGCTCTAAGACATATGCTGCTCAAAATGATCCAGTGATATTCACAATCAATAACTGATATCAAAAGATAGCTTGCCAGCAGCAGAGAAGTAGGGAATTAATAGTATTTATGCAGCCTGTCTTCACTCATCCAGTTCTCTAGTGAGCAATGGGCTTCTTTTGGCTCATGCCATGAGTGTGGGTCTCCACAGAGACTTCTATCTCTTAAACAGAAGTCTTTCTGCCTGGTCTATCCCCAGCTGAACTGTGGCTAAAAAAGAAGTGGGGGAAACATAATAAAAAAATCCCTTCCATTGAAAAATGCAGATAGAAAAACTGTGAATTGCAGCTGTCACTGGGTGGAAAAAGGGAACTGAACACTCCCAGCTCATGTTGAAGTTGACAGAACTTCACGGGGTGCAGCATCTTATGTGACTGGCTGCAGGGAGAGAAGTGGAAGAGGAAACAGAGATTTAGGGCTTTTTCTTGGATATAGAGACACATGTGGACATGAAGGCAAGCATCTTAAATTGAGGACTGACGGTAACACATATAACTTGGTGACCTCTTCTGGACAGTTTCCAGTGCTATAGTATTCATGCCAGTCTCTAACATCACTGGGAGAACTTCGCATGGCTTTGCCCTGCCCCAAGCTTGAGGAGAAGACATGGTCTCCTATGTTCATTGGTTCCACCCATCACTGATATATCATGCAAGTTTAGCTTTTCCATTCCTGAAAGTGGATATGGAGTTGCTCAATTCTCCTTATCTGAATTCAGCACAGACATCCCTAGGAGACTGCAGCAAAAACTCTGTATCAAAGCAAAAAGCAAGAAAAGGAGACAACTATTCAGGGAGATCAAGGGTTGCAATCCAAGAGTATCCTCTTAAAAAAAAAAAAAAAAAAAAGAAATTACAAAAAAAATAAACTAAAAAGTTAAAATTTCCTTGTCTTTGCTCTTACATAGAGGATGAGGATATACACATGCACATGCATACATTGTCAGTTGTGATCTGTAGGTAGGTGGTTGCTTGGTTTCCTGGTACTTGGACATGTGGTTTGAAATCACACAGGTTAAGCCCATTGCTCTTCTTTTCCCTGTCCTCCATCCTCATCTGGGGAGGGCAAGAATAACTGCTTATGAAAAGTCTAGTTTGCAGGTCACCTCCAGAAGCACCATGTAACACTTAAACTATGTACCTGTGCACGGGGGAGCTGAGCTCACATGCACTCACAAGAGACACAGCTGCAATGCCACAGCCACCTTAGAAAGAATAGGAGCAAACTAGTAATGTGCCCAGTTCAACAACAAGCATGGGACCACAGCAGCACAGCCTCACACTTCAGAGCCACCAGGCTGGGAAGCCATCTGGCTGCTGAAGAGTTAATATTTTATAAAAATCACCCTTCAAGGTTCTCACCTGGTGGGCCTATTTAAACAAACTCAATTCAGAACTAGAACTCTTCAAATCTACACTGGAAGAAGAAGGGTTAAAAGCACCACAAGGGACAGTGAGACTCCCTTCTTAAACACTCTCCCCACCCCACCAGAGGAGGCCATGTAGTCCACCAGAGTGACCTTTAACTAGCCTACCTAGCCCAAGCTCAGCATGAATGCAATTTACAGATCACTTCAGCTCTCCAGCTTTCTTAACACAAAGAAGAAAAATCAAAACCCAAGCACAATGGAAAAGAAAGAAAGAGTGAGAGAAAATAACCCAGCAGAGCAATCATGTCTGGGGCTGCTCTGATGGCTTTCTGTTCCCTTCCAGGACACAGAAATGACTCCCAGTGTGTTAATTACTCCCATTACCACAAACTCTCCACTAACAAGGACTAGCTAAAAGGAAGTGTTGGCAGCAGCTGAGCAGTTATTGCTCTGTACTGCCATGTAGGAGAAACCAGACTCCCCCATCCCCAAGCTGGTACTAACCAGGAGAGCAATTTCTGCAAAACTCAACAGCCTTTATTGTAATTCCCATGGCAGCTGCACTGGGAACACCGGCCTTCCCTCAATTTCACTGTCGTTAAAGGAGAACAAAGAATACCTGCTTTTCTAAAGACTTTGAAGTTCAACAATTGGAGGGCTCTGAATCATTATGATTTATTTTACTCCTGTAGTTGGTCTGCCTCCATCCCCTGCATTCTCTTCTTTTCTGACACCAAGAAGCCTGGACAGACCTGTAGCATTTTTTATTCTACCCGATCCTAATATGTCAAATGGAAAGCCAGGTGCCACACACATCACAGCATGGATTGTTAAGCAGGGAATTCTATGAATTTGCAGTGCTGGCATTATTGATAAACGGCAAAACTTCCTCCAGATCCTGCATTTGACATTTAAATTTTCTTTTAATAAAAATCAACTCTTTTAAAAATGTGCTCATCATTTCTGAAAATTGAAGTTTGAGCATGTCATCAATGCCTGAAAATGAGGCTGCTTTCAAGAAGATTTTCCTAAGGCTAACAGTCTAGAATGGGTTTACTTTTCCCCAAAAATTTATTTGATGCTGCAGAGACAGGCTTGTATTAGAGATGCCTCAGAGGAGGGACACAGATGGAGTAGGGAGGAAGCTCCCAGCTTTGAAGCAAGAAGAGGAAAAGTCACTGTTGCATTGTATTATCAGTTACTTAGCATTAGGAAAAAGTACGGAGCATAAAAGCAGTGACAAAATAAAAATAATGCCTGGCACACCAACCAACTACACTTTGCTCTTCCTATCTGTCTGTCTATCCATCTGCTTATTTCTTTTGTATGTGTTTTTTAAGTTCTTTATGAGCAAGAGCAGTCTCTTTTTTCTGACAGAATCTAGCACAACACAGTCAAGAACAGATCTCCAAGGTACTGATCACGTACACGTCAATAATTGTGATTTTCTGTACTTGAACTAGCACTAAAATGCCTCTACACTCCAGCTGGCATATAGTCATTACTTTAAAAAAAAAAAAAAAAAAAAAACAAAACAACAAAAAAGAAACCAAAACAAAGACATAAAAGGAGTATCAAAAAGGCTAGAATAAGAACAAAAGTTAAACTCATTCTTTCCTTCACTTACAGGTCACAGTCAATTCACACTTTGTTCAATACATTTTTACACTCTTGAACCTAATTTCCAGTAAGTCAGAGAAGTCTGCATGTTTTTAAAAGTTGTGATAGTGTATTATGGAGGGGAGAGAGACAGATGCAATCAGTTTGGTTATTTTACTAAAAACATAACATTCATAGAGGGGGATATTGCACCTGGCCAGACTTCCCTGTCACTAGTATGGCCAGCAATTCATTTAGGTCATCCCCTATAATCTGTTGGCTCATGGGAAGATAAACAGCATCCACTTAAAATGGAAATAAAGGGTCTGTGGACATCTGGAAACTTACAGTGGACACACTTGGCTTTTTGCAACTTCATTATCTCATGCAAAAGTTTCTACTCAGCTTCCCAGAAAGCAAACATGAACACCCAAACCTAGCAAACAGGTGTGATCAGCTGTCTACAGTGCAGGGAGCGCACAGCTTAGCTCCTAAGCTCCTTACATAGCTGATGCTCTCTTTACAGACCAAACGGGGATGCCCTGCAGGGAGCCCAGATAAACATGGGAAGTGAAGTGTGAGAGATCCACATTCACACAGATCTCACAGTGACCAAAGCTGACCAGCATGAGGAAGAAAAGGCTTTAAAAGCTTGCAGCTACTTGAGATCAGGTGTCTGCTTTCCGAATCACATTCCTCCCTTACCACTAGTTCCAGAAAACTGTTGACTTTTGTGGGTACATGCACAACAGCAGGCTGGGAATCCCTTGCCATGGGAAATCACTGCATTCCCCTAGCTCTCTGCTCTTTTCATCTTCTGATACACAAAATTCCTGCTGAAATTCCTCCTGTTCTCCCCACTTCTACCTAAGGGTTACTGGGGGGATGTGACAAGAAGTTATGCATAGATAGGTTTCTCAATTCTGGCACGCTGCGGAATGGAAGTGGAAATCTTTGCCAAGACAGACTGCTAGCAAAAATCTTTAAGCGTTGGTGTCTTGGCTGGAAAAGGATAATACATTAAATGGCTCAGGATATTGAAAACTTTCCAAATCGTCAAGGAAATGGCTTGTAGCTTTGCATGATAGGGGCCAGTTTCTAAACTAACCAGCTAGGCACGTTGTACTCGTGAGTAGCCACTTCAGCCTGGCCTGTGCCTGTAGCACAACCTGGTGACCTGCCATCAAGCGCTCCCTGCCTGTCCCAGCCAGCCTGCTGGCAGGGCTGCAATAACAACCAGCCACTCTGCTGCCACAGCGGCCTCACAGTCAGGGATGGAGACAGCCCTGGTAAAGGCTACCTGGCCACCAAGCCCTAGGCACCCCCAAAGCAGAAACAGCAGTATCTTTTTTGAAAGAAAGGCTGTTGATGAGACCAATTTAGGCTTAAGAGCCCACGAACCAAGAGAGTGGAAGGAGTTACACACAAGATAGGGGTTTGGTTATTGCTTTGTAATTCACGTACATACTCCTGGATTGCATTTCTGTGCTTCACACTACTTTGCCCTATAAGCTTTCTCTGTAGTTATGCCTTTTCCTCAGAGACTTGCTACTGTGAAATGTAGAAACAAACATTAAGATGTGCAAAACAAAAGGATGTGTACAAAATTCAAGTATAAAGAATTCATCTGTTTGTTTCAGTGGAACCACCTAATGATGAGGTAATGACATTTCTCGGAGTAAATAAAACACAAGTAGTCAAAAAGGCAGAGAATGAGCACATGGAGCAAGGTGTAAGAGGAATCATCACACAGGTAGGGTGACAAAGAGGCAGCCGTTAGCTAGAACAAGAAGTCCAGAGGGCACATCCTGGGCTGACAGAAGTGCTTGGGCATGACTGCAGGAAGATGGGGGAGAGAGCACAATTGCCTGATATGTTTTAAAAGGAGGCTGGATAAAACCACTAGGAAATAGCATAACAGGGAATAATAACCCTCTACCACCTAAGAAACAGACTGGAGGGCAATGGACCAGCACTCTTCTGTTCTCTCCCTGTATCAAATCTCATTGCTGAAAACCCCAAACTGGGCAGCACCATGCCAGGGCCACAGACCCAAGAAGCAAAGTGTATCAGCTTAGTATCACACATAAGCCCGGGGGGTGGGCGGGGGGGAAGAAAAAGAAAAAAAAAAGCTCTCTAGCAGCATTTTGGAAATTAACACTTTTAGAAATTATTTCAGATTTTCTAATGGAGCACTATAACACCACTGAAGATGCCTATTTAAGCATTAGTTGCTACATATTGATAAATCAATCATACTTGGTAGATTTAGAAACACCTAAAAGATATATATTCTCCTGCAAATGTTCCTTTAAAAGTCAGATGGTCTTTTAAAGAGCTTCCAGCCTTGGGACTCACAGTGCAGTGCCCTGGAAGACAATTGACATTCTGAGTGACTGGGCTGTGAATTCAAAATCCCAACTCAACCTGCTCAAGTCAGGAATAAAACTCACATATTTTAAGAATAAGAAAGACAGAAAGACAGAAAGAAAGAAAAGGGAGCGGGAGAAGAAGAATAAAGTGAGAGAGAGGAAAAGACTTGAATTCCTGCAACTGTCTAGGACAGAATCTCTCAGGCTACAGATGCAATAGTGGGTCAGGGAATATCTCTGTACAGTGTTTGCACAGGACATTGTGCTTTGCCATACTAAATATGAATCTCCGTACGGTTAGTAATACAGTTGACAAAGGACAATTGTTTGCTATGAAAGCCACTAGTGAAAATGAAAAAACATTTATTGTATTGAGGTACTTTCACTGAGTTTTGTCTTTTTAATTAAAAAAAAAGAAAACACTCTAATTTACTTGGCTCTGGTTATAGTAACTTCCAGTCATTATTTTTTGTTTCTTTTTATTTCTTCTGGGAAAGGTGCAGAAAACAGGAAAAGTGGGAAAACTGAGACTGCTATATAAATAGCTTCATTCCTAGCAATTGCATAATTTTTCATTTCAAATCAATTTTAAATGTATTTCCCTACCTTTCAGCAAAAAATCTGAACATTCTGAATAATGTATCCTTTCTGCTAACATTGTTTTCACCATCTGAAAAGCTATTGTTTTGACAAAAACATTATGAGCAGTTCTTGCTAACAGCACCCACTTTTTCCCCTTTATTCCAAGCCCTGCGCTCTGCTTAGCGCCTGGCTGGGAAGTTCTGCACAGCTGCAGAGATTGGTGACAAAGCAGCGATGGGTCTCGCTCCTCTTTGGCACCAATTTTCATTTCCTTCTTCCACATAAAGCTTTTCCTATCTGATAGCAAACTGGAAGCCAATGAGAAATGCTGCAGGATTAGACCCAGTTTCTAAATTAAACACCACAAACCCCCTCACCAGGAGCAACAATGATTCTTCTACTGTCCAGTGGGGAAAGCAAGCAAAGAACAAACAATAAAATTCTCTATACATAAGGAGACACTGCCTGTAAGGAGACACTGCCTGGGATATAGCTAAAACATGTGGGTGGAAAAAAAAATTCACCAATGCTAGCGCTCATTCCTGGGTAGACTGAGCACTCTAGTCCTCCACACCACACCTCTCATGAGCACAAAAATAAGTCTGGAAGAAACAGAAGGAAAAGGTTTTCTAAACAACAGTTAAAAGGAAGATACCTGAAGCATCAGTTGCTACATAATAACCTGGCAGAACTTCTGTTTCCAAATAGTGTTGAGTAACTGAGATTCAGAAGTAGCTATGGAAAACGATTACTTGATACCGGGGGCAACAGATGGTTCCTGCAACCTGCCAGTTGCCAGATTCTAGGCCAAACTTCTCCCTCGTGTAACTTCACCACACATTAATTTAACTTATTTTATCTGTAGTACCTAGTTATCAGCTGCCAATATTTTGCTGCTCAGTAGTTCCTCATACAAGGACGTTCACATTCTAATGGTCAGGGTACACCTATGAGTCAAAAGAAGGCTCATGACCTGTGGCCTTAGGCAAAGTGCTTATTCAGAGGATATAGCTAGGACTACAGCAGCCACATTGTAAAGTTTAATTAGTGATTGTAAAGTGCTCGACCCACTCAAAAGACAGCAAACATAAGAGCAATCTATTTTTCTTTATGACATTAATAGTCCCATTTCAAATTATGCAAGGGAAGATGAATCTATAAAACACAGCATATTTTCTTTCATTACTCCTGGTGGTTTAGCCCTAAAGAGGCACAGGTTTATTCAGCAGGTAGGGGAAAGGCAGGGTAGCACTGGCAAGAGGGTGGGCCTTCATCTGCCTCAAATCCTGACAGTATGGGAATAGTGGAAGAATGGTGAGGAGGAGAATTGTAAATACACTCTAGCGACTGCAGCTGGGGTGTAGAAAAACACGTAAGTCACAAGAAGAACCTCGGTGTTTAGATAACAGGCCTGTGAAAAGAGTCGTAAAGGCATCTTATCGTACATCCTTGAGATTCCTGCAGGCAAAGATCAAAGCACTGTGGTAAACCGCGCCTGCGTGAATCCCTGCATACCGGCCAAAATTAGCAGGCTGCATCTTCTACCAGGGCTGAATTCTGCAGCGTCTGCATCTCCACTTGTGTCACCTCTGCCTGGGAGCTTAGGTGCTGTTTCGGAGATCCCCCGGTAGCGAGGTAACTGAAATAAATTTGCTCTTTGCAATTGCATTCATGGCCTCTGTCTGTTCTTGCTACCTGCCTCCACCCGTTCTCACACTGACCCACCTCCAGCTGCCCTCTCTGTCACTCCACCAGCACCAGACAGCTTTTCACAGCACAACAGGTTCCCCAAGCTCCTCTTCAGCACCAGCCATGGAGACCTGACATGGTCTGCACCTCCTGGGGACTCCCATGCCCAGCCACAGGTTACCTCCCTCCTGTGATACCACACAGGAAAGGCAAGCACTCAACCTTCTCCATTTAAATACAAATCAAGTGAATCTATGTTGGCCACTCTGTGTTTTAAACAGGAATCACAGCCCACAGAGGATGTACTGCTCAGTCAGGAGACTTGCGACCCCACTTTTTTCCCAAAACCTCCCTAAGGGAGAACTCATCTCTGGGGCTTCAAAAAGAGGCAGTCAACCATGAGGGGAAAAAATGGGTATGTTTAACTCCACTTTTCTCCAGCAGTCACCTAAACCATCAGAATGGCTCAGAGGAAGCCAAAGGTGTAAAGTCAGGCAGTGCTTCTTGAATGCTGTACTGCCCAGCACTAAGGATCAGCTAAGTACAGGTATTTATTTGCTTTATAGACTACTCCACTTTCCTGGTGCTTTTATAAGTAAAAAATAAGGCAAGTTAAAAAGACATGCATCTGATAGGAGAAAACCCCTCAATGCATTTCATTAGTAAGATCTAAATAAAGGAAAAAAATCTACAAAGCACGTGCCTGTATATTTACATTAACCCTATGAAAAAATGCAACGTTTTAGCTATGTTTAATTACAAACATTGTTAAAAAAAAAAAAAAATGGAAAAAGAAGAAAAAAATAAAGCTGCTTTCAAAGCAGCCAGTTTTCAAAACTGTAGAATGTGTACTACTGCAAAAAGTACTGTAAACTGTGGAGGCAGTTTAAAGGGAAGACTTGCATCAGTGTAAACTGCTTTTACAGAATCCCTAATGTAGGATTTCCTATTAAATTAAATGAAAAGGGGAAAAGATATGGAAAATGCATCAGCCTACTGCAGTCTTCCGATTACCTCACAAACACAGGCTAGAAGCAGTCACCTGTTAAAAAATACATGTTGATAAAAGGTGTACAGTTACTCTGCAGCACTGAGCCAGTATGTTGTCTTGGACTACAGTTTGCTGTTGGCTTTCTGTCAGATGTCTCCCAAGAGAATCCTGTATGGCTTCACCATGACAAACACTGATCATCCAAGGCAGCAGAATTAGAGTAATTCAAAGGATATTTCCCAAAATATCCACTCCCCATAGCTTTTTCTTACTAGTGGGAGAGCTTAAGATTGCAACTGTACCAAACTATACCTGCCATTCACTACACAATTAGTTGATTCTAAACTACAATACTGCAGCCTATTTCATGATGATGAAAACAAAGCCTGACTTAACGGTACCATAGGGGCAAGAGTGCACAACTGAGCAGAGGAGGAAGGCAATAGTTGTGTCCAGCAGAATATTTGCTATTTAGGTAGATAGTAGAAAAGAAGTTAGAAAATTATTTTAAGGAGCAACGTTGCGGGAGGGGAGGAAGAAAAAACAAAAACAAAACAAACAAAACAAAACAAAACAAACCACAACAAACAAAAACAAACAAAAAAAACCCACCCACACACACACACAAAAAACCACCACCAAAACACCACCAAGCCCACGCTCTGCTTCAGTTGATTTCAGACTTCAAGAACAAACTTTCCTTAATCTTCACACCCATAAAAGCTAAGAAACCCAAAGGCCACAGGGACATCTTTCTCTTCAGACATTCACCCCCAACAAGCTGAGAAAAATCTCCCATTGAAGGCGTTTTGCGAGATACCCATTAGATACTGATGCCTCTAGCCTCCCCAGCCAGTACACATCCTCTTTCAGTACTTTCATACTCGAAACACAAGGCCCCGCACATTGAAATCAGCCTTTGTTGCATTAAGAGGGACTGGTGTATCCTCCCTCCTTTCCTTCTCACCAGACTCTTGCTTCAGGGCCATCTCATACTGCCCATTAACAGAGTGGAGAGCTGCCTCCTGTTCAGTCTATTTTACATCCTGCTTCTCAACACCTAAACACACACTTAGTAAATCCACTACTCTCCTCTCCACTCTTGGCTATAACCCGGGAACTGGAGGCCACAGGCCCCTTCTCCAGACCACTGTGGATTTTAGAGTCCTCACTGCCCCAGACCTCTTCTCACAGGCTGAGTTGTCCCAGCTTTTCCATGTCTCTTCACAGAGATATTTCCAAGGGAGCACCTTTCACACTTCTTCTAGGTGGGATGACCAGACTTGCATGTAGCTAATAATTGTATCATACTGAGTTTGGATCTTGATGGGTTTTATAACACAAGTGGAAACCCAATTAATTTAGGAATAGGAGAGGTTTAAAGAAAACCCAAGGTACCCCAGCATACTACTCAGTCTAATCCGCAGTCCCTACTAACCTGGGTTGTCCTTTGGTTCTTTTACAGTTTACATCTCAGACATATTCAAGTACGTAACACTAAGCAATGTAATTAGAATTGATCCAATGAGTCTCCTATTGTGCCCCAAGGGAAGAATTATGCTATATTTAAAGGACAAAATTAAAGTACTTGATTTTGAACCAGAGATCCACAGGTGAAAAGCCATGCCCCTATCCTTGTACTGAAATTCCCAGCCACAAAATATTTGTCCATACATACTGGATAATAGTTATTTGTGTGTATATAAAGATAGATAGATAGATAGATAGATAGATAGATAGATAGATAGATAGATAGATAGATAGACACAGTAGTCTGCTACAAGGTGACTGGTCATACTGATGAAATCTGAAGAACAGCAAAAACCAAAGTAGCCAGTGCTACAGGTGGGAGCTAAGCTCAGCTGATGGGCCTGCAATGTAAAGCATACACATTTTACACCGTTGTCAAAGAAAACATTCACCAGTCCATTCAAGGTGATCAGGGACAGCATTTGGTTTGGGGAATTTTCTTCTGGTTTTAGGCATGAGATTAAATAAGTTTAAGATTTTTCTTTGACCACAAGCTTTCTTAAGCTTGCCAAAGGGGATTTGAACTACTTTCCACTAGTGAGAGAGGGTTTTAAAAAAAATTCTAAGAGGCAAATAAAGAGTGAGAGACCCTGGGGAGAATATGTTTGGGTGTGTCAAAGCTACAGCCTGTGTCAAAGAGCAAGGTGGGCAACAAGAGGTGAAAACAAAATAGCATGAGGCCTCTGTCTCAGATCAATCATAGCCTTCTGTAAAACGAGCAAGTTTACTCATCATGCTATTAAGCATCTTGTTATTTCAGTGACTTCAACATCCCCATTTCATGCTCCCGAGTTGGTGTTTTTTCATTATCAAGATCTGTCCACAATACCAATGGCCCAGAAAAGAAATTAGTTGCTTCTCTTTTTTAAGAGCTCTGTTTGACTTTAATTACATTTATACTTGCTTGGGAAATCAGACTTCACTCTCAAGAGTGCTAAAAAAGGCGGGGGCGTGGGGGGAGGCGCGGAAACACACAGAAAAAGAAACAGAAAAAGGAGAGACAAAAGTAAGGTGGATTAATCCAATTTAAAGTTTCTAAGCTCCTCTCCTGAAGTTTCAGTCAAAGCCACTACTTAGGAATAGGGGGGAATGTGGTTTTTAATTATTTTAAAAGTTTTCTTTTATTGGTCATCTATTCAGAAAATTGCTGACACTATTCTTCAAGCAGACATGGTTATCAATCATTAGAAAAAGCTTTTATCTGGAACTGCTCATAAGAAATTGAAGTCTTTCCAAGATGAATTTAATGCAGCTGGATGGTAGCTTGAGTGAGAGAAAAAAAGAAGCAAACATAGGAGAAGTCTGGTTACCTTTTCTTCCATGTGCATTATTACTTAAGACAGAAAAAACCCAAAGTGTTGCAGTCAGGGTGCACAATGAGAGAAGATTCTGCAGAAGTGGGTAAGAACCAGTTACAACAAAGACTGCTCCATGAAAAATGCTTTTGTGTTTTTCACTTGTTCCTTTCATCTTCTATGACTGAGTTTCTCAGTGACACAACACTACGTTTCTTGCCTAAGCTGTATCCTTGAGTACCAAAACATTTATTCCTGGTTGGCTGCTCTAGAGCTGCTGACCACCACGCAGCAGCAGGTTCAAACCTTTGTCTTCCTTTCTCCCTCTCCTGCATTCCCCTCTTTCTCTCCTCCCAGCCTTTCATTCCTCTACCCTTACCCCTCCTCATTCCATTTTAATCAAGGTTCTTTCCTAATTAAAACAAACAAATTTGAGGAAGCAATTAACATCTTGAAGGAAGCAGATGGTGGAATAGTGCCATTTTGTTATTGCATTAAGCCTTAACTTGCTATCTCTTCAAACTTTCTGCACTTTAATTAAGCACTGTTACAGGCAAGTTCAATGGGCTCTAGAGCAGGGTTTATCCAATTAGCTCCTGTAAAGCTGACGATGCGCAGTGGCAGGCTGAGCGTGCTGCACAGCACGCAGCTGGGAAGGGCTACCCCAGCACTAAGAACTTCCCTGACACATGAGCAGGTGGGAAAAAGAGCAACAGGGAACAAAACATCAGTGATGTGGCAGAAATGTAAACTAGCCCTGCCCTTCCATGTTCTGGCAAAAGTTTTTCACTGCCTCTGGCACAGGACTCAATGATCGTGAATTGCAGGTGCACATTTTTTAAGGGGTCATGGTGATTTTCAGTGTCCATGCCATTTTTCCATAGCAAGGGCAGGAGTGAAGAAGATCCCAAACACAGACCAGAGAAATTATGGATAGCTTTCAGGTCCACTCATACCATCTCAGGCATTCCCAACACTTCAATCCTCAGCTTCCATTATACCCCCAGATACAATGGACCAACAAAGAACTGACATTAAGGAACATGAATCATCTAGTAATACACCCAGAAACAAAGGGGTTATTTTTTTTTTCCCCTTAAGTTTCTGTTTGCAGTCAGCCTGACAATGCCAAACATAGGCCTTTGCAGATGAAGAAAGCATCAAAGAGCAGTTGTGTCAGCCAGGGTCATCCTCTCGCTTGGCCTCCACATACACATGCCAGAAATGTGAGCAATCAAATGATGCAGTGATCCAATTTACCTCTGCCCTACCACATTCTGGCAGAAGATCCATTACCATTCAACATCAGAGAGACAAGTGTCTCTGTATCCGACTTGTAAACATCTAAGAGAAAAACAAACAAACAAACAAAAACAATAAAACTGCATGACTCAATTCTCTACACCTGTAGGAGGAAAAGTATACTACAACCATTTTATAGATAGGAATGAGAGCTACAGACAATTTTGTGATTCCCATTGTCACACAGGTACTGTGTGAAAGAAACACTTTTCTGTTTCCCTCAACCACAAAGATCATATTTTTTGTATAACCAAGGCTGGAATATAAGTCATGGAGTATTCACAAATTGTGAAGCCACAGAACATCCCTGGGGGTTATCTGGCCTGAGAACTTCCTTGAATTAATTTCTGTTTGAAGCAGAATGAAAAAAAAAAAAAGTCAAATCCTGTCTTAAAGATTTCTATTAATGCAGAGTTCATAACAAGTCCTATAACATTTTTTCAGGGCCTAATTATCATAGTTGTTAAAGATGGGTACCTTATTTCTAGTTTAAATTTGTCTATTTCAGCTTCTAATCACTTGATCTTGTTATACACCTTTTTCTGCTCAACTGGAGAACCCTCAGTTGTAAAAGTCCCTCTTTCTCTCTTAAGGATAAAAGACAATACGCAACACTCATTTGCTGAGGGATGAGACTCAAATCATAGTACCCTGGCATCTCTTAATTCATCAAATTTCAAACTCTAGCAAGGAAACTATTAAACACAATAATAAGAAATGCAACCACAGCATGGCATAAATAATGCTTTCCTTGCAGGTCTCCTCTTTTACAATTCTGCCATAGACAGTGCAAACATATTTATTATGTTGAGTATTTAATTGCATAAAATTCAGACATTATGAACATCCAATTCCCACTATAACCATGATTTAGCCCCAAGTACACATATAAGATTTTGTGGTTTTCTATTGATTTTATCATAATTGTGGTTTAAACACACCATACAGAGAAGAGAGTTTAGTAGTGCTACGGGAACAAAAACTCTCAGTTTCTTGACTTGGGGTATATTATCTGCTATATTACCACACTGTAGGGTGGTATGCACCCACACACTAGGATTATCAACACAAGATTCAAACGGTTTGATATGTATACGTAATGTCACACTAGAAGGCATTTATATGTAACCATTTCACATCTATCCTTATTTAACGCACATTCAGGTTCATATACACATGTATTACATACAACTATATCATGTTCTCAAAAAGCAGATGTGTTCAGATCCACACACTATCAAAAAAGTGTTATCTTCAATTACGCTAAAGGAGGACCTATTTTGTACTGTCTATTGTATATCTGATCATTTGATCTCATAAATCAATTTTCCCATGCAATTACATTAGGTAGATGACTAACACAGAAGCACTAATAGGAAGAAGTGGCACGATGGCTTCTAAATTAAATCTGATTTGCCCAGCTCCACCTTATCCCCAACCTATTGGGCTGAGGAAGTCCCACCAAAGCCTCTGGAGCAAGAGTTGAGTTTGCATTACCATGAGGACCGACATTCATCATCTATGCCATGAAAATTAGGTCCCTCTGCTCTGTAAACATCACATAAGCTAAACCAGTTTGTGCAGAAATATAAAACCTGAGAGTTGTGTGCTGAGTCCTGACAGGTGGATCTGCACGCAAACCTGGCAAAGAGCTGTCTTGCAGCAGTATTCAGAGGCCCCAACAGGTCTAAGGTTTGCTTCCAGCCACCACGCCAGCCACTGGTCTGACCTGCTCTGAAATAGCACGTTATTCTCATCACCTGTGCTTGCAAAGGAGGAAACCAGACTAAGCAAGTTTCGAGAAAGCCTTTGAGGATGAACCAAACAACCCAGAACCTATTTCACAAGAAGAGACGAAGACAACATGGCACTTCTAGCCTAACGAGACAAAGAGCTCACTACTGTCTATAAATACTGCACAAATGGGGAAGAAAATATATGAGCTGAAGAGCAATACTGGCACCAGAAAAACGGTGTCTGAACTGGCTATAAGTGAGCACATACTGGGAATTAAATAGCATTTCTAACAATCATCAGACTGAAGTTCTGAAATAGCCGTCCATCCAGAAAAGAATCAGACATCACAAAACTAATAGGTTTTATATTCTTTAGAAGATATGCAGCTGCATGTCATGGGACTCAGGAAGTCCTTTGCAATCCCATGTTCTTACACTGATAAAGGTAAATATTGTAAAAAACACGTGAGAAGGCACAGTCTAAGTCCCAAAGGGCCAATAAATATTAGAAAGGATTTACAACTAAGCTGAAGGATGGTGGGGGAGAGAAACTGTCCCCAGTGTACTGTTCCCAAGAATGTTTTAAGTCTCCAAAATAGCTTCACTGTACATGAGCATATGCTGTAGGTCACACGGCTTCCCCCATTATACAGGCAATTGGAGTAGATCATTATAATGGCCACTTCTGGGCTTAAAAATCCATGGATCACAAGACAAGGTAAAAATTATATCATCAACAGAAAACCTGAAATTTTACTCCCATTCACTCAGCACTTAAAACCCAACAGCTGATTCAGATATTCGCAAATATTTTCCTAGCCAGGAAACACAGCCTGACCTAGGGCTCATGCAAAGGCTAAACATAAATTCCAAAAACATCTGATCTGTATTTGACAAGAGCCCAGGGACACCTTCACAGCATTCGTTTTTTTATTTCTTTGTCATCATTTAACATGATCTGGAGAATGTCAATCCCCAGATAAAAGAAGAGAATACACCACTAGAAGTCAAAAGTTTTAAGTAAATATAGGAAACATTTTAACATGAGGATAAGAGAAAAAAAGCACTTACCCTAAGAAAGCATGAACAGACTGTATAGTTGCAGTCCTTCACACAACTTTTGAAGCAAAATCGTATCTATGTCCTTCCATAGGAACAGGCAAGACATAATCCCTGCCTCACCCACATTTCATCTCCTGCAACTACACTACATCTTACCAATCTGCATGTTCAGCCCAGCACACTGTTCAAGTAGTCAGCCCTGCTGCCCAACTCCAGGGACAAAATACATCAAATCCCTTAAAAAAAAAAAAAAAAAAAACCACAAAACAAGAGTATAGTGATCACTGAGCTTCCTCTAGAAAATACCCTCGGAGAAGTGTAGACAAAGTGACTTCTAAAGCAGACTTTACATGCACACAAGTCCTTTACATGGCTGAACAGATGCCAAGTCTGAGCAGAACTCTGGGGATGAGAGAGAGTATCTAAAACCTGCACAAAACAAATATTCAGGGTCTATAAATACACACAGGCATATTCCTCCTCCTCTCTCCACAGAGCAGAGACTCCCACTACAAAGCGTCTTGCAACATGTCAGACGTATTGACAAAGCAAGCAGAAGTTTGGGGTTTTTTCTCTGCTCCACATAGCAAGGCCATGTTCTTTATTCCTACTGTTTGAATATTTATCCCTCCCTTTCTTCTCCATCTTCTGCCTCGAGCTAGAGGCTTGTCTGCTGTCTCTTCATATTGGAAACACGCAAGCTTGTTTGGTTTAAAAGGTCAATCACAGCTTGTTTGTACTAAGTCTCTGATGCAAAAACCTCTTACTATAAGCTTGGAAAAATACTGCAGAAGAGACTATGCTGGACAGAGGAGGGCAAGGTCTGGGTAACATATTAGGGGCATAGGCACACAGTTAAGGCACTGTGGCTTCCTGAGACAGCATCCATCAACGGAAGGGTTCATAGGTCTCTGTTCTTGGTCAACAGTAAAAAATACAATTTAATTCAGCTCATAACAAGAAAGGTTTAACCCAAATGAGGTTGCCCCATATTCATCATAAGCTAAGAGCATCCACAGGAATGGTGACCATCAGACCAACTGATGCCCCATATGTTAATCTAAAACAATTGTCAGTGAGTCACAAGATTTAACTCCTCAACATCAGGAAAGGGTCTAAAACAACACTAGTTTTGTTTTACAGAAGAGGAATGAATAAAGCTATTAAGGCTGACATTTCTATGATCATGGGTCATACTACATTCTAGGACATTTTAAAGATGTCCTGCAATTAGTTTGGGTTGGTAGTTTTTTTCATTTTTTCGTTTTAATGCATATAAAAAGCCTTGAAACTACAACACAACATTTTAAAATCTATGTAATCAATGGGATGTTCTACTTATTTTAATGGCAAAAACTATCAAACTAAACTGAATAGAAAGTGTGGTGCCACTGTTTAATTCTGTCTCATTTGGCAATGCTGAGCTGTGTGTCATAAGCTCTCCATAGGTAACAGGAATTTGTCGATCAAAAGCTGTCCAAAGCAGACGTAGTGGATCCTATTCCCCACTTGCTTTGCCAATGGTATATTGTGTAGCCGCAAAATATATGTTACATCTTTCAATTTAAAAAAAAAAAAAAAAAGGTTGCAGTTTTCTATTTCCATAGCCTGCTAGAGTATCCTTGCAGAACCATGTGTTATTGTGTTGATAGCTGATGGTACTGCCAAGGCCACTCCACAAGTATTACTTCTTGGCCTGCATCAAATGCTGCAAGGATGAACATTATCCTCCACCACTGGAGGAGACCCTGAACCCCAGAGCTGAGTGCCAGTGGTAAAAAGCCCATCAGGAAATAGAGTAAGCGTTCCCTCACATTATACTCCCACAAACCCCTTTACATCCGCATTTCTGGGCTCTCTGTGCTGCAGGCCATGGAATCCATATGCTTTTTCCTCTTTTTCCTCCTCCCCTCAATTGCCAGAATAAAAAGAATTAAGTTTCTTTTCCACCCCCAGGCCTGCCTCTCTGCCATCTTCCAGAGCAGTTGTTTTCCACAGCATAGCCAGCCACCCTGGTCACTCCAGGACCTTAAATGAAAACATAACCAAACCAAACCAGGACAAGTCTCTGTCAATTCGAAGACTAAAACCAGGTTTTTTAACTTGGTTTAAGAGGGACTAGCTCTTGGCACAGTATTTCCAACAGTTATTGATGGCCTTTCATAACTCACTTAAGGACTCCACTCTGCCCTGCCACTTACAAAACCATCAATAACCACAGAAAATAATGTACCTTGAGAGGGGCCAGAGCAGAACCTCCCTCTTCAAAATCTGTCTTTACCTATGTAGTCTGGGGTGAACCACAGCATTGAGCAGCTCAGTAGAACAGGCTTCAGCTGACACCCACGCACCAGTGAGGAGCAGCACTTCTCTCAGTTAGCATGTTCATTCTAAAAGAGAAAAAAAAATCTCCAAGAAAAAGTCTACTGTTTCATTTTTCTTCTGTGTGAAAAAGTGCAAGTCCCTGTCCTGTATAATCAGAGACAGCCTTGGAGCAAACACCCACATAGCACCCTGCTGCTATTCATTAATTGCTCCAGCAGCTCGCAATGAAATCCCTAGAGAAATTTTATAGCCATTCTGTAACTCTACACGTCCGCTTGAAGAGACCCCAAACAGACACAGACACACACACAGGCACCCATCACACAATAGCAGATATTCGAGAGTTTGATCCCTGTGGAATATCAGAAAGGTGCCACACGTACCTGCTCCCACAAGAGACAAGAAGTAGAAAATCAGTGACCTCCACTTATGGCACATGGTAAAATACAACCATGTACAAGCCACACCTGCCTGCAGAGGGTATCAATATATTAATTGCACAACATGTCTTGGGAAATTCCAGTGAGGTATATGACATTCAGGGAGAAATGCTTCAACAACTAAATATCTAAGAGCAAAGCAGCCAAGAGGGTGCAAAGAAACAAAGTGGAGGTGTTCATTATTCCATCAAGACAACGGGAAAGGCCAGAAGTCACAGTTGCAATAGATAACAGATCCTCCCTCAATTGCTGTTCTCAGATACACACAGTTCTAGTGTAGAGAGTCTACATGTTGTTGTGGGAAGAAAGTGATTTAAGTTATCCAAAGAATTAAGGGAAATAAAGTAACATTCAGCTCTACTGAAGTCAGAAGCAGTTTTCATTGGCTTCAGAAAGGCTAGAAAATACTTTTTTATCCTTAATTTTTTCTTAGGTGCTTAAAGCAGATGGTATTTTATAATCAAAGACACCAATAAGCCCAGAAGACAGAACTTTGAGCTGTTCTTTTTTCCTGAAGTTTAACCTGGGCATTTCCAAAAGACAGGTGAACTTCCTCTGTGTTTTGTTGAGATTTAGAGCACAGGACAAAGCCTTAAGGATGCTTACATCGCAGCAGATGCAAACTGTCATGGAAACTCATACTTTTTGTCTCAGTCCAGCATCCTGTTCTGGTTCAGATCAACCCTCTGTGTCCTGCTTCAGAAACTGCAATTGTCGGTAAAGACATAAAACCTGGGTAACTCTATTAGCTTTGCAACATCATGTAATAAAGCATCATCTCATTTCCCACTGCTGCCAATTTATGCTGCAGCCCTTCTGGCCTGGGCTCCTTTTGGTCTTTCCATTCAGTCTGTTCCAGACGTGCACTGCAGGCTGCAGCCTTTTTGAACTGCCCACCTTACCTGCTTGCACGCACTCTAGAACAATATGAATATTACATGTAGCAGCATTTACAGCAAAGGATATATTAAGTCCTATATTTTAATGCCACTTTTAGTATGCCTATAAAAAGACTATGCAAAAGACTGGGTTATGTATTTTCATGCTGTATGGGAACAGGGTACAAGTGAGAGATGGCAGGCAGGAATGTTCCCATCCAGGTGCAGCAGCCTTTGGCAACCAGCATCTGCATGGGATTTACAGAGAATGCTGTAAAACTTATCTCCCTACAAGCATCACAGTTAGTTGAGTCCATAGGATTTTTACATCTCAGGAGGCTTGCAATGAGATATCATATTAGAAGTGCTGGTGAATGTTATCCCTTGCAGTAAGATTACATGCTGCTCTTCAATTTCTCTGTAACAACTCAAAAATGTGACATCTTTACATCTCATTGTGTGCACTCCTACAGCTCATACGAGAGGGCCAGAAGGAAGAGGAATGCCTGCCAGACACTTTTAACAACATTCGATGATATTTGGAGCCTTCTCTCATATTTGTCCTTACTTCTTTCAAATTGAACTAGAGCACAAGGAACAATTACAGCTTCACAAGTGTGTTGCCTTCCTCTGTGTTACCCCTGTTACTGTACTGCAGTTCTGGCCTGAAGAGACTTCCCAGCAGCAAAAGAACATTTAACCTCCATGCAACTTTTGGTTTCCTTGAGAGAGCAAACATATAAAACAAGCAGGACTAGGAGGACTTTAAAACATGGTTAGCTGAGATCGCTACAAGGCTTTTTTTTCCCCTGGAATCTCATGCCAAGAGTGACATTCCTATAAGAGGCAGTGTTTCCTAGCACCCCTTCCCTCAAATAACAGAGACACTTACCTGGGAATTAGGTCATTAAAGCAGAGGGCTTGACTCACAATGAGACATGGATCAATAAGTGACCTTTGACAGAATGGAGCTACTGATCAATGATTACTTTTTTTATTAAATGATTCTTTTCCTGTGCCAGCAGGGACTCTTGCCTCTCACACAGCATTAACATTAACCTTTGCACACAAGGATTAAAGGAGATGACACCACAAAGGACTGTCAAGGAAGGAGCGAGCAGCAGAAGAAAAGGCAAAACAGAAGCTCAGCCCAAGGAAATGCACCGTTCTCCTCTACTTCGATTGTTGGCTCATGCTGCCCAATTTCATCATCACTACTCCACTCTCCCCTATTTATTGTACGTAAACGCTGGCAGGTCAGTCTGAGAAAGAAGGCAGCTCTCAATACAATTAAAAAGGCTGGGAAATGAGGGGTACTCAGTGAAAGTAAATGGGGAAAGGTGACACACAAGAAGGCCATTACATAAATAAATTAGCCATACCACCAGAATGAAAATCAAAGTCTACTGTGCTGACCTACAGTTTCCAGGCCCTCAGCTGATGGCAGACACAACCTGAAGCCTTTCTATTTCACTGTCTGGCTCCATCCCAAAACACTTCTGCTTCTAACCATGCCAGCCTGTTCGACTTCAAACAATTTGCTTCTCCTGAGTGGACATCAACAGTCACACCAATCTGTGAGAGCTATTTTGTGAGATGAGGAAAGAAGACCCTTAGGGAAAAGCACAGCTGATCAAATCTGCTGTGCTTGGGACATGAATTCAGTCTTAACCCAGATCTCCTGGGGTGACCCTGTACACTAATCAGGTGTGCCCTTTAGCACCATGCCCAAAGAAGGAAGACCAGATGGCAAGTTTTTAAAACCTTGAACAGATGAGAGACTGCAAGCATGACACAGGAACAGGAAAAACTTCAGATGGGAGGGAAGCAGCTTCTTTCTAGTTTTGAGGGTGTCATGCTCCAGCCTGACTTTTACTACGAAGGTTCCGCTGACTTCTCCATATACTTCTTTAGATCATATATCTCACAGGAATTGAAGGGAGGATGATCACATGTTCTCACACAGTCTGCCTTCATTACTCCCAGTAAATGCTTCACCATAGTCCTCAGTGAAGCAAAACGTCTTTATCTTGGTGTAGTTGCAAGAAACCAATGTCCAGTTGAGGCTCAGATGAGGAGAACAACATGATGCTACAGGCAGCTCAGCCCTCAGCAAAAGAAAACATCTGGCTAAAGGGAGAAACATGGAAACCAGAGACAAGGAGTATTGAGCCCATCTTCACTCCATACATCTTGCATGTGTATGATTCACCACCATATATGTCAAAAGCTGGCACTCAAGGAGAGCTTGGACAAATATGAAGTGTATCCCCTCTCCAAGAACTAGGAGACATGCTCAGCTATTTGTGTTGGATCCTAAAATAAGCTGTCATTGGCAAATTGTGTTCCAATAAAGGATATTATCTAAAAAAGAAAAAAAAACCCAACAAACAAACAAAACCAAAACAAAACAAAAACCAAACAAACAAACAAAAAAAAACCAAACAAAAAAACCCCAACAAACATTATTCTATTTGAGTCCATTTTTATTTGCTATTTTTATAACCAACATCTAGGATTAATAGAACTGAAGGATTAGAAGGGAAAATGCCTTTCACCTAAATGCTTACTCCATGCATTTGACAGCATTTTGTGTCAAGTCAGTTTTATTCGTTCTCTTGTAAGCAGTCAGTTCCCCAGTTAGTTGAGCTGAATTAGACCCATACAAATAGGGAAGGAAAAATACCTACAGAATGTAACTGCAGAAACTCAAATATTAGCAAGTAAGCCCAAGGAGAGCACTTCGTTTTCCAGCTAAGTAAAATGAAGCTGCTGGGTACTCCTTAAATACCAAAAGTGCACTGAAAATCTGCCTCAAAATAAACACACATTTCCCATCAGGCACAAAAACATATTCAGCATTCAACAGACAGTGTCAATATTGGCTATGGTATCTTTCTTCTTATTTCAGTAGAGCACACAATCTGCTTTTTCACACACTCTACCCTAGAAACGAGACATCTATGATTCATTCTGCAACCTACCTCTCCAGTCACACACCTAGAGGGAAGGCATGTTGAATGGTTTTTGTGTTGCTTTTACATCAAAGAATAAAAATACTAAAAGAATTGCTTTTCTTTTGGGATTTTGTTCCTCCTCAAATGAGTCTTGTCATTTAATTTTTGCTTCTGCATTTCTCTATGCTTCCCCCACATCCAACCCATTGCCTGTCATTCTTTCTCTTCCCAGAGTTTGTCTCCTTTCCCACCTTGCTCCTTCTGGACACCCCCTCCAGTGCTGCCTCCTGGCTCTCCCCTCTCCCTTTCTGTGCCAAGTCGGTCAGGCTCTTACACAGCTTGTGCAGCTGTCAGTGGAGTCAGCACACACACAGAGCTCTGTTAGATGTACACTACATAAATCAGGAAGCTGCTTTCTGCCCTCTTTATTCACTCTCTTCACTCAAAAACTTTTTCTCTAGTCCTTCTCTGTCCCAGCTGCTTCCCCTCACCTCTCCTACTTCCCTATATCCTTTTACCTCACCCAAAGCTTAATCATTTTCTTCATGTTTCTCTCTCTTGCTCTTAAAACTTCCTATTTTTTACCTATTCTTGTCCTACTTCTTCTGGCTTCTTTTGCTACCAGACTGTCATCTGTGTTCTTTGCCCCAACCACATCTTCAGTACCATTAAATCCTTTATTATACTCCTTTCATTTGCTCCATTTCCTCCTTTGAGTTCTAGCACTGTCAGTTCCCTATCACAACCTCTGGCTTCACGGCTGGTCCCAACAGGAGGGTTTTGGCTTTTAAGAGAACGGGACATTCTTCAATGACTATAATCTGTTAGGGAGAGATGGGATCCACCTGTCTAGAAGAGACAAGAGAATCTTTGGCAACAGGCTGGCCAGCTCAGTGAGGTGGGCTTTAAACTGGAGAACTCAGGAAGCAGGGTCCAAAATGTCAATACTCATACCATTGCAACTGACTGGGGAATAAGCCAGGCCAACCAGAGCAGTGACAAGTGTTCCTTAGCTGCCTCCCAAGATGACAGCCAAAAGACCAACCTCCTCAAGTATATGAATACCAAGGTATGCAGCCTGGGGAACAAACAGCGGGAACTGGAGCTCCACAACCAATCAGAAAGCTATGATAGCATAGGAGTAACTGAAACATGGTGGGACAACTCACAATCTCACCATGGAGAGCTATAGGTTGTTTCATAAAGGCAGGCAGGGAAGAAGAGGAAGAGGAGTTACGATCTGTGTTAAGGAGAACCTGGAATATTTAGAAGTCAACTACAGTGATTGTGGAAGCCTTATCAAATGCCTCTGGGTCAAGATCAGAGGGGTTGTCTCCAAGGGAGATATTACAGTAGGTATCTGTACCAACCTCCAAACCAAGATGATAAGGCAAATGAAACAATATTTGGGTCACCTGAGCAAGCTATGGGTCAACAGAACCTGGTTCTTATGGGTGACTTCAACTACCCGGACATTTGTTGGAAAATAAATACAGCAGCTCACATGTCATCCATCAAGTTCCTGGATGGCGTAGAGGAGTTTCCTCATGCAAATGTTAGATGTGCCAACCAGGAATGAGGCACTGATGGACTTGCTACAAACTAAGAAAATTTGCTTTGTGATATCTCAGTCAGTGATAGCCTTGGCTGCAGCGATCACAATATTGTTGAGTTTGGGATCCTGCTGAGCACGCTGAAAGCTAGTACTGGGACAAAGTTTTTAGATTTTAAAAGAGCAAACTGCAGCTTGCTCAGAGCTCAGTTGGGAGGGATTCCATGGGAAGCTTCCATGGAGGATAAAAGAGCTAGCAAGTGCTAGGAGTTTTTCAAGAACTCTCTCCTGGAAGCACAAAAACAGTTCATCTCCACTAAAGGTAAGTGAAGGAGGTGGAGCAAGAGACCCCCTTAGGTGAACTTTTGAGTCTGCTCAAAACCAAGAGAGACGCATACCAGAGGTGGATAAGCTGATGAATACCCATTGAGAACTATAAGGGCATTGTCAGAGCATGTAGAGATGCAGTTAGAAAAGCAAAAGCTCAGCTCAAATTGAAATTGGCCAAAGAGGTGAAAAACTACAAGAAAGGGTTCTTCAGGTACATGAACAACAAGCAGAAACAGAAGGAAGACATTGGCCCACTGTAAAACAGGGGAGGCGAATTAGTCACCAATAACACTGAAAAGGCAGAGGTTCTCAACACTTTCTTCACCTCTGTCTTTACTAGCACTTCCCAGACCTTGGGAACAAAAATCCAGGTTGACGCAAACACAAACCCACCGCCGATGAAGGAAGAGCTGGTATGTGAACAAGAGTTCAATCCCTACAAATTGACGGGCCCTGACAATATTCATCCAAAGGTGTTAAGAGAGCTGGCTGACGTCTCTGCGTGGCTTGCTTTCCATAATCTTTGAGAAGTCATGGAGATTGAGGTCGTCCCAGAACACTGGAACAAGGCTAATGTCACCCACATCCACAAGAGGGCTTAAAGGAGGATCTGGGAAATTACAGGCCCATCAGTATTACTTCGGTCCCTGGGAAAGTTATGGAATGAATCCTCCTGGGAGCAATCACAAGTCAAATGAAGCCCATTACTGGGAATAGCACAGATTCGCTAAGGGTAAATAATGCTTCACAAACCTGATCACCTTCTACATCAAAGTAACCTGCTCAGTTGATGTGGAGTGAGCAGTGGACATTGTCTACCTGGATTTCTCCAAGGTTTTCAACACTGTTTCCCCACAGCCTCTTCCTAGAGAAACCGTTTGCCTTATGATCTAGACAAGTGGTCTGTGGGGTGGGTGGAAAACTCACCCCACAGGCCTGTGGGAAACAGGCCACACCCAGGGGGTAGTGGCAAATATCTCCTTTTCAATCTGGCAGCCTATCACAAGTGGGGTGGTCCAGGGATCGATTTTGGGTCCAGCACTGTGTAACATCTTCATAAATAATCTGGATGATGGGATCAAGTGTACCTGATGAAGTTTGCCAATGACACCAAACTGAGCGGGGAAGTGGACACTTCAGAAGGAAGGGCCACCCTGCAATATGACCTGGATAGGCTGGAAGAGTGGGCTAACAAGAACCTTATGGAGTTCAACAAAGACAATTGTAAGGTCTTGCTCCTGGGAAAACCTAATCCAGGAGTGCAGCACAGGCTGGGATCTACCCATCTGAGGAGCAGTTTGTGTAGAAAGGGACGTGGGTCCCTGGTGGACAATATGAGTGATCAGCATACTGCTGTCGCAAAGAAAACCAACGGGACACTGGGATGCATCAACAAGGACATGTCCAGTAAAGAAGCTGTTATTCTGCTCTACTTGGTGCTTGTCAGACCACACCTGGAATACTGTGTTCAGTTTTGGTCCCTGATACACAAAAAAAGATGTGGACAGGCTGGAGAGGGTCCAGAGAAAGGCCACAAAGATGATCAAAGGACTGGGAAGTCGCCATATGAGGAAAGGCTGAGAGAACTGGGCTTGTTCAGACTTGAGAAAAGAAGATTTAGGGGAGACCTCATCACCATGTTCCAGTATTTAAAGGGTGGCTACAAAGAAGATGGAGAGTCTCTTTTTACAAGGAGTCACATGGAAAAGAAGAGGGGTAATGGGTACAAGTCACTCCTGGGGAGATTCCAATTGGACACAAACCAGAAAATTTTTCGTGATGAGACTAATCAGCCATTGGAATAATCACTCCAGGGAAGTGGTAGATTCCCCAACATTGGACACCGGACAGAGTGCTGGGATATCTTGTCTAGACCGTGCTTTTTCAAAGAAAGTTTGGACCAGATGATCCTCGTGATCCCTTCCAACCTGTTATTCTATGATTCAAACTCATACCCTGTCTCCTCCTTCTCTCAAATAGCACAATCTTTCACTGGGAACTGACTACTTATATATGAAGCAATTACCAAACCTCTTCACAGGGGTTCATGATGATGTACCAGTGTTAAGAGGGTGACTTACTAAAAACAGATTGGAAGAGATAAGTGAAGCCTTGATTATCAAGGCTGACTCCATTCAAAGTTCAGACAAAGGTTTGGACTGACTGTTCTGGGGCAACTTATCCCTAGAAACAAGAGAAAAAACACTTAGCTGAGACATTTTGGCTATGGACAGAGCTAAGTAAGGACACCAAGAAGTTCCAAGGCAAGCAAGAGGGGTGAATCCCAGCAGCCAAATACTAGAGCAGTCATGTACCTCTTCAGAGTTTAAACCCTACACACAGGCAGCAGGCAACTATGTAAGGTAACTTTCCAGCTACTTAAAGAATCTAAGAGCAATGAGTCACGGGGACAGCATCTATTATGCTAAGAGTTTCACCGGGAAAATGAGAGAAGATAAAGAGAGTAGCACCTGCTTAGTAGACTGACCAGTGAGGCACGATGAGGGACAAAGACACACACAACTCAACCCCTAAGCAGTGAGTCAGGATGGAGCCTTTCAAAGTGTGACGCATGATCCTCTGCATGAAAGTGGACCTGTTGCTCCCACACGTCATAGGAATGTTGCTTATAGCATCACCCCCAAACTTATGGCAGGTTACACTGTGACATGACATACTACCCAGCCAGATGCAAAGGTGTATGTGTGGGTGGCAGAAGAGAAGGCAGTCAGAGAAGTGAATGAGCAAGCAGGCAGCTGTGATTGAAAACTCTGAAAGTCTAAGGTCTCTGCAAACACCCGAGTTAAAAGCAGAGGCAGCCTCCTGGATCGATTATGCATGCACGCCACCTAAAACACAGGCTGCTAAAGTGCCAGAGCTCTTCTAGATAATTTATAGGCTGGTGTTAGTATTCACAGAACAGTGAGCAAAGTTCAAAGGAATGAGGTGGAGAATAAAAGTTTGAGCCTTCTGAAAACACTGCCACAGCCAGCATGAGTCTCAGCTCCACAAAGGGCCTCACTCGTACTGGGTACAGGCAGAAGCCAGCAGACATTATCACAGCAGGAGCCAGCAAGTGACATCCGTGGCACGGGGGCAGAGAGTTGAGGGAGAGTGCACAACCAAAGCAGGCAAAGTTGGCAAGTGTCTGAGCACATGCTTGCTTGGCTTTGGGGAAAGTATGGGAGAGCTGCATGCCAAACAGCCTGTATCCCCTCTTCTCCCACAACCCTTCCCCACAATCCCCTTGATTCTTCTAGGCCTGCCATACATCAGATTCCCTATGCTACCTCTGCCACAGAGATAAACACCAAGCACTGAAGACCTTCACATGTTTTTTTTACTTATGGTCTCACCAGGATTTCAAGTCAGGACTTCAGAGAAGAAATTAATCATACTAAGCCACCCAAAATGCAAGCTTTATTTAGGTAAGCTTGAGTTTTCCAGCTTTATCACTGCCTGAGCCTGTTAGCCATCTAGTTTTCAGGAGAGAAAGATGGGAAGACAGTGAGGTCTTAAATTTACTAAGCCCTATGTCTGCTCACGTTTGAGATTAGACACAACACCAACAGCATTAGAATAAGTACTGTGTGGTTGACTTCAGCAGAGATGTAAAGCAAAGCTGCCTCGCCTGTCTTCCATCCCTGCAAGGCTATTATAAAACCAGATTTTAGACAGACATACAGGTGTGCACTGTGTACTGCCACTATTCACTACAACAATCTAGCGCATGAAAAGGAGTACAAAGGAAAGTCCACTATACAGCCAAGATCAACTAAGGGGTTTAACCAATATTTTACTATTGCACACAGATACAAACTTGAAATTCCTTGTCATGACACCTTTCCACAGCACTCAGCATACCCCTCTCCAACCTTATTCATTCCAGAAGAAACTTATCTGAAGGTACAAGTAATTTTCTGATCTAGCAGCTTTTCTAAATTAAGCTCCCTGCCCCTTGCAATACGTACCTGAACTGGGAAGGCACACAGGAATTTGGTATCGTACAGGGTGCTGCTAGTATACCAACAAGTACTCGTCTCACTCACCTCTTCCTGCAGGTTACAGTCTTCTGGGACATTCTGTCTGGGCGCAGTACTTGAGGGTCAATCAATTATAGAAAGATATCTTTATTAGAGGCCACAGAGGGGCATGCTTCAGAGACACAAATCACTTAGAATGAAAACCTTTTGTTCTACATTTGGACAGCGGCACACACAACAAGATTCTTGTGTATGACTAGGGAATACAGTAATATAATTAAATAGATTAATAGTCACTTAAACTAGTCTCCTCTCCGTGCAACTACAATATAATGTTGGATTTTTCTCCATAGATTCGGGAGGACTAGAGTATTGATAGATGCCCGTTCTTTTAATCATGGGAGGGTTGGCAGCGCGCAGGGGAGGGTAGAGAAGGGATTGAAATGAGGAACCTGTGTCTTCAGTGTCTTGAGCTATGGAACAGAATCTCCATGAAGTGCTGGTAACATGTTACATGCAATATGTAACTTGATTAGTTTAGTTTCTAAACATGTGGTGATCATCAGGGTCTTGGCAATTAATCTACAGTTACTCCACAGTATCGTTTCAGGTGGATTTTCAACAGCAATGTTATTAAAAGTCTGAGGATAAAGGTATATGGTGCACAGCACAGAATTTTGAAGGTTGGCAGCATCTGCTGATAAGTTTGACAACCATTAACTGAGAGAACAGTTTGGGATAGAATCTCAAACCAGTCCTAAGATGAAGAATGTACTAAATGTGATTAAATAAAATTGGTCTGTTGTCTATAATCTTCAACAAAGAGAATTTAAACTCCTTCTATTGAATTTGAGACCCATTTTAGTGATAAGAAATAGAGAGAGCAATTTGCTTTTGTCATGAAATAACTCAACAGCAGAACAAAAAAAAAAAAAAAAGTTTGTGCCTCCTGCCCTTTCCATTTGGTTATGTACCTCTGACAGGGAAAAGAAGGAAGGTGTCAGGAAAAAAAAAAAAAAAAAAAAACAACTTCAAATGAAGTGCATTAAAACATCTGGACAGAGTCCGGCAAAAAGATGCTTTAAGGCAGGCAGAAAAGACTTACATGGAAATAGAGAGAAGAGAAGAGAAGAGATATAATGTGTTTAACACAGAGAGAGACAAAAATTACAGAGAAGAACCAAATCCAAAATGACATATAAATCAGTTTACAAACAGAACCATTTTCCCAGCACAATTATGGTGACAGAAGAATCACTGGAGAGCTTTAAGAAATCATTCGCTGAGCACTTACATGGGATAATCCAGCAACGGGGCCCAGGAGACCTGGTTGATCTTGAAGAACAAACTCTTCAAAGCACCAGAACAGTTCAATTCAATGTGTGGGAAGCCAAGCAGGTGTGGAAAGAAGCAAGCGCCTGAATGATAAACCCCTGATAGAGCTCAAACACAAAAGGAAGTGAAAGGAAGGTGAAAGTGGGGGTGTGCTTCCCAAGTGGAATACTGAAACTATGCCTCAACATGTCTGGACAAAAGTTAGGAAAGCTTGAAATTGCATGAAAATTCTCAAGATGTGAAAGGCAGCAAGAAGAGCACACTGGTAGGAAGAGGATGACTAAGGAAACAGTGGGCCCAAAGCTGAGTGGGAAAGGGGACTAGTAGTAAAAGCCACAGATAACACTTACGTCCTCGATGCTTTTTTCACCGTGGCCTTCACTGGCCAGGACTGTTCTCTGCCTTCCTGTTCCCTGTGCCCAGTGGAAGGATCCATAGGACAGAAGTACTACCCACAGCAAGGGAAGACTGAGCTAGGGACCACTTAAGCAAACTGAGCATACTCAAGACCCTGGAACCAGACAAGTTGCCTCAACAACATTGAGGGATGCAACAATGGCTGATGTCACTTTGGGGTCACTCTATGTCACTTTAGAAAAGTAACAGTGACTGGAGGAGGCTCCTGGTGACTGGAAACAGTTAGATGTCACACCTGTATTCAAGAAGGAAGATTCCGGGAATTATAGACTGGTCATCAGTCCCTGTGAAGGCTACGTAGAATATCCTCCTGGAACTCATTTCCAGGCATATGAATGACCAGAAGGTGACTGGGAACAGCCAGCATGAACTTACCATGGGAAAATCAGCTGGATTGCCTTCTGTGATGAGATGACTGGCCCAATGAAGAAAGAGAGAGCACAACTTTCGAAACAGTCTCCAATAGTATAATTGTGAACAATTTACAGACAGCTGGAACCAGATGGATGTACTGCAAAGCTCATGGAAAACTGACTGAACCACTGCACTCAAAGGCTAGTGATCAGTGGTGCAAAACCCAGTGGCAGCCAGTTACTCACAATGTTCCTCAGGGGTTCTTTGCTGAATTCACTCAATTTTTTCAATGTCTCTTTTGTACTGGAGAGCTCAGACCTGGGCACAATAAGTATATGTAGCCCATGAGTGCTGAGTATGGGGAAATAATCCTATCCCTTGACCTGCTATCTATGCTTTTGCCAACACAGTTCTGTGTATGATTAGCTTTCACCACTGCAAGGACCATCATGATGGTTAGGGGCTTGAACATAATATGCAAAAGAAGCTGGGAGAGATGGGTGTGCTTATCTCAAGAAGAGCTGAATACTTGGTCCTTATTCTCCATACTCTTCAGCTCTGAACCTAAAAACTCTACAAGCAGCCATGAAACCTCACCATCCACTAAGTGAGCATAAAGGACAAACTGAAGCATGGAGATATTCAGAGCCAAGAACCACAATGCTTTTAACTGCTTGTTTCCAAAGGTACACAGAATTCTACAGCAGAGCCAGGAATTAAGCCCCAAACAGCCCCTTTCAATAAATCGTTTCCCCAAAAATGTGTTTTAGCACTAATTGTCCCATAATTCTGCAGTTTGCCTGTATTGGAGGATTCCTGGCAATGACTGGCAACGACTTCACCCCTAAGTTAAATAAGACTTGGTTGGACAGTTCAAGCTTTAAGTTTTAGAGCATTTTAACTACCGACCATTACACATCCACTATAAAACATGCAGCTACATCTAGTATCCTATGATCACTTCTGGGCTGCTGAACAATAAATAGCATGGCAGGCCAAAAAGGAAAGGAGATTAATAAAGGGCACATTAACAACAAGCTTGTTGTTGGCGTACTGTGTGATGATAACAAACCGAATGGTAAAAGAGAGAAGACATCACAGCATCACACAAAGTTACTTGATATAATACAAATTCAGAAGGAGGGCACCCTAAAATTACCCAATGTCTATCCTGCATTTTGTAGACCTCTCAAGGTAACACCCAAAACAACACACACGTGTTCATGCAGCCTCTAGCATAGGCAGAGCCCCTTGGTAAGACACCACTTCAGCCAACAAACCTCTTGCGTTATGCCACTTACTTTGAATGTTCATCCTGCTGAGATTTGTCAGTCTTTTCCCAGTATTGTCTCAGCATCAAAGTCCTGTGCTCATTGTCTGACTCTCTTTCAATAATAAAGAAGTACAGTTTCCCTTAAAAACTGCAGTGGACACTTCATTGCTGGATCAGTGTGCCTTCCTACCTACATGAGATGAATGATGGGAAGTTCTGGGACAGAAAAACCTCATCAAGTGAGAATTAAGCTGGTTAAATAAAACAGATGGAAGATGCACACACAAAAACACTAAAGCAAGGGACACAGCTTGAATTATTGTTGTAAGCCTTTGCCACTTGCCTACAGAAAGCTTGACAACAGCTAAGCTGTCAACATGCTATCATACCACCCATCCTGCTGACCAGTCTTTGTTTTTCTGTACTCCTCCAGTTATCTGTGTCCATCTGTTGTCTCCTGTCTCATCTGTAGCCTGCTCGTTCTTTGGGGCAGGGAACATTTTTTGCCATGTGTTTGAACTAGGATTGTGTAGGTGCTTCCACAATAGGCAGGGATAACAATAACAATAATTAGGTTATATCTCTACTATCTTCTTGGGTTGGAATGTTTCCCTCCTGACTCCACAGCACAATTATTACTTGGTGCAATATGTGGCCTCGTAAACAAATAATTATATCCCAACCTACCTTTGACCATTTCACCAGTCATCCTTTGGGGCCTGAATCTGCTGAGCTCTCCATATGCTCCAAATGGTGAGTGTGTGTCAACTCAGCTCCAGAAGAAACCAGCCTTGCAGTGCAGCAGAACTAATACCTTGCATATAACCCTTAGATTTTCCCTGGACAGAACAAGCTTCCTACACACAAACTGTTGCCTCCTACTTTTGTGTGTCAACCCTGACTCACTTCTAGTACTAAGAAGTAGAGGATCATATCTTCATTTTTCACACACTCTGAAGAATTGCAAAAGCCTGCAGTTACAAGTTTATGTAAGAAGCTGGAAAATTGCTATATTATAAACTGTGCACAGACATAGTAGCCAAGTCCATCGTTGTCCAAGTTCAACAAGCATATATTCCCGGACGTTCTGTTAAATCAAAAGGAAGACATTTCCTTCTTTCAGTTTTGTTAAGGGAACCAGCTCTCTGCACTGGAGATGTTCAGAAATTCACTCCTGGACCAAACTAGCTCCAGAAAGGCTGTTCATATAAATCTAAGATTCAGGAGAAAATACAAGTAACACACTACATAGTATGTCTCTGATTACTTTCTAGTAGCCACTGAAAGGTTTTGCTGAACCATCAGGGAAGAACAGTGCCATTCCCTGAGTAACATCGTCTTCTCTCAAAGCGCCATGAGCCCCTTTCACAAGTACTGATGTATATGTCTTTACTAAATCAGTCTTTAGGCTCCCTCTTCTCAAAACCACTGGGTGCTAATGCACCCCCCTGCAGTGCCTAATCCACACTACTCTGCTTTAGGCAAGTGGAAGAACAGATTGTTGCAGAGGGGAAAATCCTTTGCCCTTGCCCACTACATCTGGCAGAGGAGCACAGAAGAACCATCTGGCAGTAAACCTGCAGTATTTTTAACAGGTGAAAGCTGAAGTGGAAGTCTTCTTTTCCTTCTCCAAATCATTTGTCCAAATCTTCCTAGTGTAAATTAATCAATAACCAGGATAAGATTCTTGAATAACTTCCATTTTCCAGTTATGAGGATGCAGAAAGCTGGGCCAGCCCCCTGTTTGTTTGTTATCTGCAGAAATAGAAAAGCTTACAGTGCTGGATGCTAATGTGACACTGCTGAAATGCACAAGCTCCCTCAGGCCTTTTTGGGACACTCATTGTAGAACTGGATCATGCCAGGGGCATGGAAGGTGCTGGAGGGGCATTGCAGGGGGAGTGCTGTGCCCTGGCCCTGCCTCCCCACATTCCCACCACAACAGCGAGTGAGGGGAGAAGCTCGCCTTTCAAGGAGGGCAAGCAGTGTTGGAACCAGACATCAGGAATTCAGGTGGCCCATTCACCTTCTGAATTGGTCAAAACTATAATAAACCAATCTAGATAAATTCTGGTGTCTCTCTGTCTCATCTGCTCTTAAAACTTCCTGTGATGAGGGCACAACAACATCTCTCAGAAAGCTGTTTTCATGCTTAGCTACCCAAACACTTACAAAGCTGTTCCTATCACCTATCTCCACATCTGCCTTGCTACAAATTAAGCTGATTATTTTGTGCCCTATCCCCAGTGGACACAAAGAACAATTAATCACTGTCTTCTTAAAACAAGCTGCTAAACACTGGAAGACTTTTCATGTCCTTTGTCAGTCTTCTCTCCAGACTAAACCAGCCTGGGTTCTTGGAGCCTCTCCTCACAGGTGGTGCTCACCACACTGGCTGCCCTGTCCTCATCTCCTTCTACTGTGTCTGGTCTTGCTGCTCACACTGGACACAGTGCTCTGCTGTGGCTTTGGCAGCAGCTGCTAGAGTAGAAAAACTACTGCCTGTGTGCTACACGCGACGTTCCTTTTAAATATACCCTAAAATGAGATTTTCTTTTTTGCAATGTCACCGTGCTGTTGACTCACATTCAGTCTCTGACTCAGTGTAGTGACTCCCAGATCCTTTTCTGCTGTTCTGTTGCCTGGCTTGTTATCCCCCATTTTACATGTAGGCATTTGATTTCACCTTCCCAAGTACAGTACTTATCATTTGTCTTTAATAGATTTCTTCTTATCAAATTCAGACCATTTTCCAGTTTAACAGGTATATGACACTAGGCTGTGCCAAGAAAGCAGATCAACTTCCTGTTCATGTTACATATTAGCAACAAAGAGAGCATGGAAGCAATAACTGCTGGTTTTAGGCAAACTTCCTAAAAGAGTTACTGCCTTATCAAAAGCCTATCAATTTGCTACTCCCTTTTCACTCTGCTTTTCTACCTGATATACTGTGGTCTCAGTAAAGAAACACTAGTTCACCCTAGCCTCATAAAATACATTTATTCAATGACATTATAATCCACTGCCAAAAAAGTACTGCAACATCGCAGGCACCAGGGCACTCTATGACCCACGTTAGTACCAAATAGAGCTGCTTGCAACTCATTAACTAGGTCAAATCAACCAACAAGGAAGACAAGGGACACATATAAAACTATTTACATTGAGCTAAATCCTTAAGACCCAGCTCAACAAAATTATGCCTTTTGACCCACTGTTGTTAGATGCACACTCATTATGTATTATATTTGATTAATGACTTATATGAAATTACATCAAGGATCAATTTCTTACCTTGCATTTTCCCATAAAGCCCTTAACATTTTTTCCAGGTATGTACCAGGTATTTTAAATGCAAATACCTGAAATTATGATGTACCATACCTTCTCCCAAAGTGCTGCATGAGCTGACCAGACAGCAGATTTTGATCCCAGGACTTCAATGCAATATCAGGCATATGGAGTCCCTTGAGCAGGTTGGCCTTATTCCCATCACAAGATTCCTGCACTCGCCATCTCTGCTCCCCAAAAAAGTCAAAACAATCAATAATTTAATGTTTATTTTTTTCATGATCCACCAATTAAAAAAAAAAAATGCAGTGTGTAACTGGCCATAGTAACAGAACAATTACAGAAACTGTAATCTCTCTCTCCCACAAATTAAAAAGGATGTGAAGGTCCTTGACTGCATCCAGAGGAGGGCAAAAAGCTAGTGAAAGGGCAACCTCATTGCCCTCTACAACCTCTTGAGAAGTGGAAGAGGGAGCTGCTGGTCTCTTCTCCCTGCTATTCAGCGACAGAACGCATAGGAATAGTTCAAGGACACATTAGGGGAGGTTCAGACCAGGTATTAGAAACACTACAGGGAGGCTGACCAAACACTGGAACAGGCTTCCTAGAGGGGTAGTCGATGCCCCATGCCTGTGAAAGGCATTTGCACAGTGCCCTTAATAATATATTTTAACTTTTTGTCTGTTCTGAAATGGTCAGGTAGTTGGACTAGATGATCATTGTAGGTCCCTTCTCACTGTAACATTCTATTCTATTCTCAGATACACAAAGCCTTCCTTTTATTGAACTCATAATGCTTTACAAGTGACAATTTTTAATTTTCAGTGGATGGAGAAAGTGATGACTAGCATGAAAAACTGGTTTGACACATTCTGGTAAAGAACTCCAGACTTCGGCTTCTTAAGTTAATACTTACAGACCATTCTGCCTGTCCTGCTTACACTCCATATCACTGTAGTGATATTCATGTTTCATACATCAGTACATCCTGAGGGCCACCTGGCTGAAAAGCAGCTTTGCAGAAAACGACATGGGAGTCCTGGTGGGCGGCAATTTGAACATCAGCCAGCATTGTGCCCTTGCACAAAAGGAGGCTACTGGTATTCTGGGGCTTCATTAGGAGTGTTACTAGCAGGCTGAAGAAGGGGATCCTTCCCCTCTCCTCAGCATTGATGAAGCTACACCTGGAGTACTGTGTGCAGTTCTCAGCCCTCCAGTACAAGAGAGATATGGACATAACACGGTGAGTTCAACAAAGGGCCAATGAATAGGCTTAAGAGCATTTCTCATACAAGGAAAGTCTGGGAGAGCTGGGACTGCTTAGCCTGGAGAAGAAAAGACTCAAAGGGGCATCTTATCAATGTACATAAATACCTGAAGGGAAGGTGTAGCGAACATGGAGCGAGGCTCTTTTCAGTGGTGCCCTGTGACAGGACCAGAGGCAACAAGCACAAACTGAAATACAACAGGTTCTGCCTGAACTTTGGGAAACACTTTTTTATTGTGAGGGTGACTGAGCTCTGACACAGGTTGCCCAGAGATGTTGTGGAGTCTCCCCCCTTGAAGATATTCAAAAGTTGTCTGGATGTGGTCATCTTTTCTAGGTGGCCCTGCTTGAGCAAGGGGGTTGTATCAGATGACCTCCAGAGATCCCTTCCAACCTCAGCTATTCTGTGATTCTGTGGGTTTCACCAGCCATCAACAGGTCAAAAAATCATTGCTCTATGGCTTAATCTGTTCCTTTTCAAATGTGTCCTGATGCTACAGAAGGTCCTTCTGTAGTCTGATATTGCAGATGGCACAGATTTAGCAGACAGGATGGGTTCCTTTTCAGGACCTTGCTGCCATTTCACTTACTGGGTGAACTGACAGAGATGTTTGCAAGATAACTTGAATTCAGACTCACACAATGCTTAGAAAGGTCAGACAGGTTATTCCCTCCTTTCCATTATTTCCCAGAACCAGTGAGGACAGAAAGCACAGTGGTCAAAATAATTCAAATCAAACTGTTTAATGCCATAAGAATATATTGCTCACGTCAGAAGAAAGGTTTATTCCAGATAAGATCTCAGACCAAAGCAAGGACTCTCATCTTCCCTATGCCTCTCTAACAACTGGAAGCAGAAAAGGAGGGCAGTATAGCCTCCCACTGGCTCTTCCAGTCTAACAGAAGAGAGTTCAACCAAACAATAGAGAAAGATAGCACAACCTTGTCTCACCTTCCAGTGCTCTGATAACCAGAAGAGAAAACGGTAAACGTGCACCTCACAATCTTATACCCATGTACAGTGACTGACTTATCCACAGGCAGTAAATGAAGGTCAGTTGAGCTACGAGATATCTGGAAGTAACGAGAGCAAGTACACCATTATGATCAGTGCCTCAACTTGTACCACAGCTTAATTAATTTAGAGATACAATGGTATCTACAAGAGTAGAAAAATCCTCTCTTCTGTTTTGTTTTTTAATAAAAATGAAGTATTTTATTACTCATTTAAATACCTGTTAATTCCTTAGCAAGCACCAGTTGAGAACTGTGCAGTTACAGAAGGAACAAGATTCCTACTTCAGCTGAGTGAAGGACTCTAAAATTTAGGTGAATGGGATTTTCTCCAGCCCCTTTCTTGCTTCTCTCCATGACTGGTCCTGAAAATAGCTGACAAGAAGGTTCTTCCATACATCCCTCTCCAGATCCCGTTCCTCCACAGTCCATTTAGTTTCTGCAATTCAAGCAGATTCCTTTTTCCCCTGAAATCAATGTTTAATTAACACATTATTGGAGGAAAAAAAAAAAGGGCTGCAACAGCAGACTGAAACAAAGCCAAGCGAGCACGTCCCTGCTCTGCAGATGCAGCCAGTCCCATCAGACAGTTACCCCATTATTGGAGAGTTCTTCCTCTCCTCATCCTCCTTCAGCTGCCAGCAAATATCCTTTTGCTTAGTTGCCTTCCTTTCCATCCCCATGGGACTCCTTCCCTTCTTAGAAGTGGTTCACAACAGCAGAAAAGACAGAAAGTCAAGAGAGAAGGGGAGCAAGTGCTCTCTGGATAGCCTCACAGTATGACCAATGCCTCAACTCTAATCCTGTCGTCCCCTGGAGGCAGCACACTGATTCCCCTAACAACATCCTCCATCAATACAGCAAAAGGATCAGCAGCACAGTGGAAACAGGTCAGTATGCTTTGTCATGAGCGGAGGATACTCCCAGGGTCACACTCACAGATTCTGGGACTACATGCAGCTATACGTACCCAAAGGCAGCAGAGAGGCTACTGGCAGCTTCAGAAGGTTTACATCATACCTCCTCCCATCCTTCATCAATTATTATTCTGTCCAACTCCTTGGCTCTCATCCGGCTGCTGGGAGGTACTTGGATGCAGGGGATGCTGCAGCACTGTCAAGGGCATTATGAGGCAGGCCTAGGCCTTGGGTGCCCTCCTTGCTCAACACAGGCACCCTCATTCCAGGGTTGGTGCAGCAGGTAAGAGACAATGGAGTCCATGAACTCCCGGGCTGGGCTGCCCTAGTTATGAAGAAAGACATCAGGATCTTTGAAGGAGTCTACTATCCCAGCACTCTCATTCCCAGGATCCAAAGCTACTAGTGTTAATTAGTTGCTGTGATGTGATGGATGACAACTGGCAGGGCCAGGAATGACACAAGCAGATTGTGTTTGAAATAAGCCGTCCCTCACCATCAAGGGCAGAGGAAAGGAATTTGGAAAGGACAGGAGCTGAGCAGACTGCTGAGAGACGACAGGTTTGCTGACAGAACCCCCCTCATCCCTGACATCCCCTTCCCAACACCCCAGCTCACTGCTGCTGCCAGCAGACAAGACACAGGCAGGGGAGCATGCCTGGGAGAGAATTCAGGCACAGGTGTGTGAGAGACAAGAGGAAAGCTCTAAGAGACATGGGAAAGCAAGGCAGATGAAGGGCTAATCTGCTCTGTGGCAAGGGGCAAAGTTGAACTTCTGATGGCTGTGGGCACATCCACCGCCCTCTGCAAAGCCACACTGTGATGCCTGCAGGAGCCTAGAGTCCTGACAGGCTGCAGACTTTAGCCCAGACAGAGGACTCTGCCAAGCTGGCTGCATGGTGTAGAGCTCCCAACAGCTGCCCACAGTGCTCACAGAGCACCTTTTCCTGTGAATGGCAACAAGAGATATCATATCCCCAACTTCCCTTAAGGAAGAATGCAAGATCTTCTAACACAGCTAGCATATTTCCACTCAGAGTCTTATTGCTCAATTTTTCAAGCATGTCACTACAGGGACACCACACTTCATCCCTCCTAGACCTCAGTAAAACCATACTGGGCCTGGCCTAGCCCAAAGTCATGACTTTTCCATAAGGAAAAAAAAAAAAAGGTACAAAAGGTAAAAATGCAGAGCACTAAAAATGCCATTCACTGCCCACAAGGACAAAGGCTGAACAAACTTGTCCCATGCTGCCTTTCTACGAACAGTCTTGGTCTGGCTGTTTGGGTTGGTGGTGAGAGTTCAAAACATAATCTTTGATTCTTAGAGTCCTTTAGACAAATGAACTGCCTTTGTCTATGCCCATGTGAGGAGAAAACAAGGGGAAAAAAAAAAAAAAAAGGCAAATGACCTGACCCAAGATTATGCCGTGTGTTTATTTTCAAGAAGCTACCAATCCCATTAGCATCTTGGTTTCCAACAAGCAAAATATCCTCCTCACCACTGTATGAATTAAGAGACAAGTCTGCTGGATTGACAGACTGCTATTAACTAGAAGAGGGGAATGGGGGGGAAGAGACCTGATAAAAATTTGCAAAGCTTAACCAAAATTTGGGTAATTTCTGGTTCCAGCTGCATTGGCAATAATCCCAAAACAAAGCCTCTCTCCTCTTCATGCTGGTGGGGACAGGCATAGACATAGTTAGGTGCATTTTGGTTTTAAATTAAATACCATGTCTCTGGAGTCATTGTCAGAGGTCACCTTGTATCCTGGCTTCCGGATATCACAAAGTTTCTGGTTCCTTCAGTCAGTTCTTGGCCAGATCACTATGGATCCTTACGCCTGACACAGCATATCACAGCTCAGCCAGTACCCAGAATCCCACCTGCACATGCCCAAAGCACAGAGCTGAGGACAGGGCAGGGGAAAACGGAACAAGGGGGAAACACACACTCCGCTTCTCTCAAGACAGGTAAACTCAGGAGACCTGGACGAGGCTGAAGAAAACAAAAGCAAGATGTTCAGAAGATCCACTGAAATACCACTGCTGCTACAACAAGAAAGGGAATAAATTCTCCCTTCCTTCCCAGAAAAGTGTGAGACAAAAGCTGGAAGATCTTGTGTAGTTTGAAGGTGTCCTCTAGGTTGAGGGTTTAAATCCAATCCTAACACAGAAAGCATATGAGCTGTCTGCACTGATGTCTTGGTAACTTGTTTGAAATGGGAAGAAAGTGAGGGAGAAGGCATACTTATTTCCTTTTTGCACAGGGACTTAGGTCTTAAAATTCACTGTCATCACTACCACAAACTACTCCTGGCACCACCTCTCACCCTCTGAATGCTCTGCAGGAACTGAGCTCCCCTCTTACTTCAAGGGTGAACACCATTTAGGGTCAGGAGTAAGTTCCAGCACTACATGAAGTTCACTGTCCTCCGTTGGCTGTGCAAGCTCGAGGAAGGACTAAGCACCACAGTCAGGAACTGCTGAGCTACAAAACACATTGCAATCATTGAAGTTTACCTACAGTAATTTTTTTTCCAAACTTTCCTATTCTGCTAACAAATAATTCATAAACAGAGGCTGACTGTGACACAAGAACACACTAGTACCTTAGTGACTGGGGAAATGTAGGCACGATTAAACCAGGGTCCACCTCCAAGGTGGACCTCTGCAAGGTCTCAGGGCGGAGTGTCCAGGGGGCGCAGGCACACGGGCCCTGCAGCACCCTCTGCCTGTTGCTCAGCTGGCCACTGCATCATTTTCAACAGCTGCTGTGGCTGGTCTGCACACATAGGAGCTACAGCACGACAACCATTTCTGAAGCAACTGGGGTAAAGGGGAGGGCACGGAGAGATCAAGAAAGTACTGGTGGAGCTGGGCAGCTGAGGCAAGATTGGCTCTACTGAGCACAAAGCAGGGGAAGAGCAGGGGAAATGTGCATCTCTCCAGGCATCACCCACACCTACAGTATGGGGCACTGGACACACCCCTGCCCTCTCTTCCTGGCCGTAGTTTACCATTGCACCTCAAGGTCAGAGAGAAAGGAGAAAAGCAAAAGGCAAACAACAATAGCCCTGGACAGATCTATTTATTAAGCTTTTGCTATTGCTCCATGAAGTGGAAAGATCCAGAAACATGGAGACCTCAGAGCAGGCGCAGCCACACACAGGAGATGAGAAGCAGCGGTTGGTGGAGCCACAAGAGCACCTTCCTTCCCCAGCACCCCTCCACCTGGGTGCAAGCAGCCCATGACTGAGCAAGGAAGTCCTTCACATCCAGAGAAGGAGGGTGCTGAGCAGGTCTGTGAACCTTGAAGATGGTCCTGGCCCACTTGAAACCCAGGAAAACCCTCCCTCCTCCCTCTCACAGCCTCAGCTCCCCACCCTTGCGTACCAGCCACCCACAGCCACCCGCTGAGGCTTGCCAGGTCCTTCCGCATGCTTTAGCTAAGGGAAAGAACGAAAGGAAAGAGGGATGGAGGAAGAGACTCTCTCGTCTTCCTTTGCTTTTCTCCCCCATCCTTTTCCCTGCAGTACTCAGACCCGAAAAGACGTGGCTCTCCTGCACATCCTATAACAGAAACATAAGAAGCTTTCTTTCCATGGATTCACAACCCTCCTGCCTCCGGCAGGGACCGCATGGACATGGTGATATTCCTGTATCATCTGGATCAACGGCACAGATAAGCTCAAAGAGGACAAGGGGGATGGCACAGGAGGACAAGGTGGAAAGGCTTTGTTTGGTCCTGGTTCCAGTCCAGCCCACCCCCTCTCTTCGTTGCAGTGCCCTCCAGCTCGGACATGCAAGAAGGCGTTGGGAAGGGAGGGGGCCTGGAGTGCGTATGAATTTTGTTTTCCCCATCAAGGGGACAGCTCACTCCCCCAAGCGTGCCTGGCTCTGCTGGAGCTCCCCGGAGTAACCTTTATTCCAGTGTGTCGCAAGCATGTATTTCACGGATGGTTACACTGAATCATTATCACCAGACGTTCATTTGACCAAAATAATGTTATTAGCATCATCAGGTCCGTTTTCCCCTCCCAATTTCTCCCTCCCCAATACATATACACTCCCTCCAGCCCCCAGGCCCCTGCCATCCACATAGGGCACACCCCTCCCGACACAAAATCTCATGATACGTGACACAATGTCCAGGAAAAAGAGAGCGGTGAGATGGGCTGGTGAAATGGATGGACGTGCCTTTGGCATTTACTGCGTTCCCTACCCTCTGCCAATGTTTATCAGCCGCACACACACACAAAGACTCACACGCAAAAATTGGAATTAAATCATGGCCTGTCCTAGGTACGTGACTACGGGTGTATGAGTGTGTGCACGTGTGTCCAATCTGCAGTCACAGTCCTATCAGGAACCCGAATCTGTGTGGCATGAAGCAAAGGTCATCGTGCCACTGTTGTGATGCACTAAAAAAAAAAGCCGCAGAGCCATCAGGATGTAACACAGAATTTTCTCGTCAAGGGACGAGAAACCTTCAGGGGGGTGGGGGCTGGGAGGAGGAAAGCGGGTGTGCAGATGGGGGGATGGGGGGAAATGGCAGAAAATGGGGAGGAAAATGAAGAATACAAAGCTCCACTTCGCTAATCCAAGATAGACAATCCATCCCTTCCCCCCGTCTCTATACCCTCCCTCCCCCCGAAATGTTGGTGCAGATGGATTTCTGTATCTTGGTTTTGCAGCAGTGGGTCTAATGATTCCCGTACCAAACCCCCTCGCTATGATAACCCCTCCCACTATTTTTGGTGAGGTGTTTTTTTTTTTTTAGATCCGGCTGAAGAATAATGTGTTTTTAGAGATAATGGGGTTTATAAAAGGAAAAGAAAAAGGGATGCAGCGCAGACATTATGTGAATAATCTGTTCCCTGCATCACCCCCATCTTCCCCCAACCACGCATCCCGATTTCACCCCCTCCCATCATTCTCCAGCCTTTCCCCATCCGCTCCCCCAAGGAAAGGTAAAAAAAAAAAAAAAAAAACAAAACACCACACAACACGATCTGGGTAGCCGATCTCAAAATCCCAAGCACTAATCCGCTTGAATTTGTTCTTCCCCTTATATAAGCAGCAGCACGTCAACATGTTCAGTGGAAACGCAGCGTAAAATGAGGCCAGGCTACAGCCATGGAACAGGGGTGATATCGGCAGATATCGCTTCTATCGAGAAGCCATCACCACCAGGATGATGAAATCAAGTATTGGGCTTTTAGCCGTTCCCTTCCTTTATTTATTTATTTATCTTTCAACACTTACTCTAATTCTATTTCGTTCGTTTTGGTTTCATTCTACTTCGATATTTTTAAAGGACAAAAGTGAAATAAATAATTAAAAGCCTAGAGACATACCCCACTGGAAGGTGCCCGAATGCTCCAGAAAGAGAATGCTCACCTCCTAACTTCCTTTTTTTTTTTTTTAAATAAATAAATACAGTCCTGTTGCTCCCATTATCCCCAAACTTCCAAATGTCCCCAGCTGCACCTCCCTACTCCCGAAAACCAGGTACTTTGTTAGAGAGGGATGAAGGTTTAAGAAACTGCCAAAGGCTGAAAAGAAACCAATAGAAAAATGGAAAATTATGTCTAGACAATAATCTAGTTCGTTCAGCTGATAAAATGCGGCCAGTCCCAAAACCAAGAGCAATAATCCCTGCAACCTCCTCCCCCCCAAAATACTACTAACCATTACATAAACTTGCCCAACTTAACACCGATAACCATTTTAACTTAAACCACTGACAGACGTAACACCCTTCTGGTTCACATTACAGTTAATAACTGACTGTACCATCACGGCAAACAAAATCTTTTGTGATCAATTTTTCCCCCACATGCTCAACATCGCTCTTCGACTTTTCACCAGTCTAGTTAAGAGTTTGTCCCCTCAAAAAAATAGCCCCTCAAAATATGGAATAAGCAGGTATTGGTGAGCGGTCGTTTCAATATTCTCCTTTTTAGGAGGGCTTTGTATTTATCACGGAACAATTGTGTGCAGTCGAAAATACAGGACAAACAATTAATTTTTAGGAAAAGCAGAAATTATTTCTTAGAACTATTTGCAACGAAGCATTGAACAGTTCGACTATGGAAACGTAGAAAGAGATCTTGGAAAAGCGAAAGGCTGAAAGTGTCCTTTTTATAAACAATTAGATGTTTTTAGCCTCAGTTCTGCCTCCCTGACCCTTTTGTTTTTCTGTCGCTGATCTCATGCTTAATTTTTTTTTATTGTTTTCTTTGGGAGGGGAGAAATTCGGAAAAAAAATTGAAAGAGAAAGATTTTAATTTCAACAAAATGCATCCTTAACGAGCACTGGTCAAACATCTCACTATCTACCTACGAAATATTGCAATTAAAATAAATTTAAAGAGTAAGCAAAAGACAAGTCACCTGCAAAGCACCAGAGTCAGTGCCCTTAGGTAGGAGAATTACATCACTCCCTGACTGAATGATGTTTTCTTTTAAATTATAAAGCAGGTGGATTTTTTTTGACGCAAAAAGGGAATTAAAAAAAAAATCAAGAAAAAGAAAACCACCGTGGGTATTTCACATGCATCTTGCACGAAGAAAGCATTGAACCAACCTTTAAGGTCACTTCACTGCCTGAAAACCCACAGCAGTCGCTCACGGTGGAAGTTTTCAGGCAAGACGGCTACTAAATCATTAATACAAACAAATGGAAGGCGGGGAGGAAAGGTGCTACTATAATAGATCCAAAGACTTGGAAAAAGAAAATATATTAAAAGCAAAAAACTTTCATCTTCAGCCTCTCTTCTTTCCTCGTTATTTTTTTTTTTTTAAATAAATCCTTAAGCTTTAGTCAAACAGCAGGCTCTCTCTAAGCGTCTCCCTGCTGTACTCAGCGTAGCGTCGTCTTCTTTTTCGTGGGCCCCCCCCATTTTCCACTCCGAAAAGCCTCGCCGTGGGACCTGCGATTTCCCAAAAAGTCGGCCAAAAGGAACTGGGGCCAGAGCGTCCCGGGGGATCGGTGCGCGCCCACTCCGCCCGGACGGGCAGCGCCCAGCCCCGCCGGGCAGCGGGATAAAACGATCCGAAATAGTTGTCGTGAGGGGGGTCTGGAGAAACGCACCCGCGAAGCTCCGGAACGGCGGCGCCCAGCACCCGCCGGCCGGGCAGCCCCCGCCGATTCGTGCCGAGCTGCGCTGAGCCGGGCCGTGCCGCCCCCCGCCCGCCGCCCCCTCTCACCTCCGCAGCCGGGCGGCCGCCGGCCGCCGCGCCAACTCGCGGCTTGCCTCCGCTGCGAGGCAGGGGGCTCCAGCGTGGCCCCAGCCGCGGAGGCTCGCGAGGGTCCCGGGGAGGCTGGGCTGGCCGCGCCGAGCGGAGCCGTGCCGAGCCGTGCGAGCCGCGGGCGGAGCTGAGCAGGGCTGAGCGCGCCGCGGTGCCGGAGCAGCCCGAGCCCCGCGCACGCCGCCGCCGCCCCCTGCCGCCGCGCCCGCCCGGCCCGGCCCCGCCCGGCCCCAGCTTTTAAAGAGACCGCAGGCCCTCGCCCTCGGTCCCCCGACGCGGTCGGCCCGGGCGCGGCAGCTGGGGCGCAGGTACGACCCCGGGCAGAGGCAGCAACGCTCCGCCGGGCTTCTCCTCCCGCGCTTGCCGCGGAGCCGCCGCATCCTCCCGGGAAATGGGGTTGGAAGCTTTTCGTCTGCCTCCGGCCCCTTCGGTATCTCGTTCCTCGGGCACTGCCTCATCGGGCCGGCACAGCAAGGCGGTGTTTTCTCCACTCTGGTCCCAGTAAGGGGAGACACAGCTAATTTTTACCTCTGGAGTTTGCCAACATTACCCAAGCAGGTAGGACCTGACATCTGAGCAAGGAGTAATGCATTCCTCAGACGATATACCTTCGTGATCCTCCTAAACCCCTCAAAGTTCACAAAGATTTTTCACTTCTAGCTCAAAGTTTGACCCAAACCTGCTGAGTATTTCAAGTCAATTTATGCACCATCCAGTTAATTTAAACCAGCCACCAAGTTTCCTTCTCACCTTGCACAAATCTCTCAAACTTTTTATCCACTCATTTCCTCACTTGTAAAACTAGAGACAATGGCACTGACAAACACCATCGACTGCACTGGAGTCAGTGTTCTGTCCAAAGAGCATATCTCCTAAGTATTATTATTTATCATTTTATCACCATTAGCACAGTAAACAGCATGATTCAGAGTGCCTTCTGTGGAGAATGTCCATGCACAGTTCTTTAATATGTTCTCATGCTGGAAGTCCACCTCAAAGAAAACTAGCAGGCAGGAACATTGCACAAAGCAAGTGCACACAAAACCAAAAGCAAGAAAACAAACCTTCAGGCCCCTCTCTCCAGACCCTATGATCTTACAAAATTTGTGTACGACGCTTGTACTGCAATGCCAGACACTTAGAAATGCATTTGCCCTACGGACATATTGCAAAGCTATTTGCCTTTCTTTCCACTTCTGATCATGTATTCAAAGGTTTTTGTCTTTTTCTATATTTTGCATAGCAGAGCTTACTCACAGCACTCAATAAATAAATAATAATTATTTTATACAGTATGTATTGATCACTTTGCCCACTATTGAAATGCAGCTGTGTCTGAGGTGGATAATAGCCACACAGAAACACTAAATAATAGTTTCAAGTAGTATTAGGAGCCCCCTGGGAAGTTTTTCTGGAAAACAAAGTCCTTTACGTGTCCTAACAAATTCAGATACATGCACAGAGAGGATAATGGAAACCTATTTCAACAAGGTGACAATGGTCCAGCAAAGAGGCATCCTCCCAACTCAAAATCAGCATCCCAAGAGCAAGAATTTATCCTTTAGATGTCTGTGCTATGGCAGGTTATTGTTAAGCTTCCTGTTTTATATGGACAACATAACAGCAGTGAGAACTATCAATCCCTCCTCAGGGCATGGGATTAGATACTAGTCTCAATTACTGTGAAGAAAATCAGGTATTACTTTGTTTACTTCAATAGTTAACCCCAGATTTAAAATGTGCAACTGGCAATAAAATCTGGCTTCTAGTACCTTTCTTCCCCTGCTGATAGTTCTGGCAATCTAGCATTTTGTAGCTTGCAGTTTATCAAAGTAATGATTTGATGAGGTAGTCATCTGAAACTGCACCACCTCTGGCCTTTCACTCTCCAAGGTCTTCTAAGGCTATGTACGTAGTTGCATCATATTTTGATCTGGCTGCTTATCACCAGAGTGTCTTCCATGTAAAATCAATGACAACAGCACAGTCTACACTCCTAGTTCTGAGCTAAACCTCTTCAGTTTGGCAGACAGAAAACAGCATACACCCTGAGAGAAAAACAAACCAGTAATGGCAGCTTAGAGCCAGCTTAATCAAGAAGGGTAAAGTGAGGCCAGGAAGAACTGAAGGAAAACAAGCTAGTTTTCATCCACACACTATTCTCTCAACTCAATAAAAGAAAAACCTAGGAACCTCACATATGAAATGTTTATAAATCAGAAAGGGGGATAGGAAACTTGATATAACTGAGGAACTTCTACTCAGAGAGCTATATATGAACAAGGATGATAACAACTACTTTGAAAGAATCTCACTGTGCATAACTTGGACACATAGAACTCTACTTCTGAAAAATTGTTACAGTTAGGCACCAAAATAACAGACATCACTTTAGAAATAGGTGGAGTGTAGTGAGGAAATATTAGAAGAGCAGGGAAGTTTCTTTAAGGTTATAAGACATGTCTTTGCTGAGGTGTGGAGCAAAACAGAGGCAAGAGGAAAGCAATGCAACACAAGGAGAAGTTCTTTGTCCAGCAAGCGATACTGAATTGCTCAATAGGGAAGAGGATTTTTCTTAGTAGTTCCTCTAATTCTTTCTTTCACATCTCTAACTCTAGTCATGCAGTTTGCAAACAGGTTGCATGGAAAAGAAGGGGAAAAAAATCATTACCACAGTGAGGTTTGCACCAGCCCCCCTCTAATACTGCTCCCCTTCCCAATATATGCCACTGACATTGTGATGAGACTTTCAGAAATATTTGGCAGGCTCTAGATAAAGTATTTTGTCCCCATCTATTAGATGATCAGTAGATATATCAGCCTTTTCTGGTGTCTTCATTAAGACAGGAGCCAGTTCCCTTTCCAATGGGCCTTGTAAATATGCAGTTGCACAGATTTATCCATCTGGCCACTCCGTCCCAACATAGGCACTGCACTCTGCTCCCATCACCAGAGAGAAGAGGCAAAGGCAAGAATTCACAGGCATAGAGATGTTGCTCATCTTCTTTTGCTTGTATTTTTTTGTATTCCCTTCTGAACAGATTTCCAAAACTTTTTACCAAGATCATGTGCTTGTTCTAATAAAAAGACATAATGCTGTCAGTAAACTGGGGCGATTCAGTTGGTGCAATTTGCAATAAAATGCAAAGTGGGACTGTTCATCTTCAAGGTACTTATTCTGGTCTGAGATCTGGGTTTGCTAAGTCAGGGCAGTAGCTGCAGTACCCATAAGACATAGTTCTTGCTTACATCTCACTTGAGAAGAAAGCTGGCTCACAGGAGCTACCCAACTCCCTTATGCAGATGAAACTGTGCATGCCATTATAATCAGTTCCTGGGCTCTCGCTTTTCTGTTAAGCAGAAGGTGATGAGAGAGAGAGAAAAGGCTCTGGAGACAAAACAGGATCAACCATCATGCTGGGATGTCCAAATGCTGCAACACAAGATCTAGAAGATTCCATCTAAACTAATGCCCCAAATATGGCAGCAGGGGATGGGTTTTTTCCTTATGTTCTCTGAATGGCATTCACCAAATCCTTGAAATCAAACATTTGTACTCTTTAATGGAAATTAGGCTCAAGGGGAAATTGCCATTGAAACAGTGGCAGAGAACTCTGTGCAAAAAAGCAAGAACACAATTTATCTCTCTGTTTTGGTTGTGGGTTTTTTTGTTGTGTTTTGTTTGTTTGTTTGTTTGTTTGTGGTTTTTTTTGCCATGTTAGCACTTTCAGTGTCTTTTTGCCCAGAAGTTAATACCCAAGGTGAATTTAGAAGCTGCAGTCCAAACTGCAATCAGATCATTTTGGTTGTGCCAAACAAAGCTGATCTTATCTCACTGGTGACTTTATCCTACATGAGAAAGCAAAACTCATTAGAATAACAAGAAATAACAGAGATGAGAAAAGAGGGATCATGACAGCACCTGGTCAGAATTCCTTTTACCATCATTTCAGAGGACTAGTTGTAGGACCTCCTAAATGCCATTTTTCACTCTAGCAGGAGGTTCAACCTCCAAAGTCATTCTGGCCACTTGTAGGACATACCTGTTTATTCTTGATTCACAGACCTTTTCCTGTTTCTTCTTCTCCTAGCATGTTCTGTTGCTTTTATTTAATCACTGCAGAGAAACTCTAAGCAGTGCACACAGGAAGCTATTTTCTCAGCACTGCTTTGTTTAGCAGAGCATTCTGGGGACAGAAACTATACAGACGCATTTGAGTGTGTGGCAGCATATGAATGGTGAGCATGTGCCAAAAAACGTGATGTGTGTACCCAGGCATGTAAAGGTGAACCCATTCAGATGAGAGGATTCCTTGTGCGTAAGAGTGCTTAAGTAAGAGTGGTGTGCAAAAGCTGCAGGAGCACATTCAGGACAAGGCATGTAGGGAAAGGGAGTATGTTTCATTACATCAGCTAATACATTTTGGCATTTTACACTATCATTAAGAGTGTCATAGTGAGAGGGTGTCCTACAGGATGTGTACTTATGCTTAGGAATACATAAGCATAACAACAGCAGATGAGATGGAATGTGTATGCACACTTGAGTGTGCAAGATATTAAAAAAATAAATAAATTATTTAGAAGAGCTGTACATTTTTTCATCCAACAATATACAATTTGGTAGTTGTTGCATTGGCTTTATGATCTCCACTACCAGATGTATCTACACATATCTACACCTCATTCTAAGACAATCACTCCAAAAGAGAAAAACATTCATTCCCATCTCTCACTGTCAACAATCCCACTGTGACCCTGACTCAGCACTGGCCCAAAAGGAAGAAAACTATTTCTATAGGCAGCATGTCATGTCCAGTGAAATGGTCAAAATCAATGCCATGGTTTGGAGTTAACACACAAACCTTCCAACAAGTATTTCCACTAGTTTCAAACTCCATCACTCCCTGGGACCACCCCCATTTGAGATGTCATCAGCCCCCTGTACAGTAAGACTCAGCAAATCATTATTTCTTACTACCTCCTGCACTTGGACTCTGCCTCCTCGTCTTGTTTCTGAATACTCGGAGCCATAAAAATGAACCAATGGCATCACAGTGTGCTTTCTTGGCAACAAATACCGTATCATACCTTCTTGTCCATCAGCAGGATTGGCTAAGAATAGGAGCTGATGGGTACTTAAAGAGGAACAGCATGGAAAGACCTGCAAACAGAAAAACTGGATTTAACACAAGTGAAGGATAAACCTCTCTTTACCAGAATGCTCAGCCAATGCATCCACAGGAGCTACTCCTTGAAGAGCTTCAGCAGCTCCTCAAGTAAGATTAAACATTTTTTCCACTTTGCCCTTGACCCCTTCAGCAACCCTGAAGTACAGACACCTTAATTGCTCAAGATCAGTGGTACAAGATAGGGAAATTTCCTGCTGTAACCACTAGGTAACACTCCTAACAATGTAGGAAACACAGACAGTTTGGGGGTTTGTATATCTAGTCTTGTGTTCATTCTTCAGGATCAGCCCTGAAGCAATCACAAGCAACCTCACAACAAATGTTTACCTGTAGCTGGCTGCTTATGCACATAAGACAGAAATCTTTCCCAGCCAACAAGAGCAGGTGGAATAAGGACATCAGTACAAAACAATGGCACCAGTGCAGGACAAGACAGGCTTCCCTCTATTCATCTCAAAAGGCAGCCCCCTCACACCCACTACAGCACCCATCTCATGACTAAGCTTGGATATGGTCCACAGTCACTGAAGCGTAGGTTTCCCAAGCAGAACCTCTTTTATCCCATGCACTCCTGAAAGATTCTAGCTGGCATATTTTTATTGCTAACTGATCAGTTGGGAAGCTCTCAGGATAAGGAACAATTGCTACAGCAATTGCCCTTCTAATGGTTGGGCTATCTCATTTTAAAACCTTATGCATCATTTTGGATAAACACAATAAAATGAAGCAATCTGTTATGTTGTCTGCTCACATGCCAGTCAAACACAGTGCCAAAGATTATTCTGTCCATGTGAGGAAGTACTTTTCATTCACAATCAGATCACAATAGATGTCTATGACTTGAAGATACAAGATGAGATGAGGAAACCCAAACAGGACTCAAATAAAACTGTGGTGGGGCAGTGGAGAAAAATTGTCTTGCTACTGGTATAAAACACAGCAGGGTGCAAATTTTCTAGCATAAGCAAAATCCTTCGGGGAGCCAAAAAAGAGCAAAACACACCTTCTTTCTACTCAGCCAACACTATTTTTGACAAAAGCCTTTTAACTTGTGTTTAATGATAGGTGCAGCATATCTCCAGGGCAAACTTAGAGCATTGATTTTGACCTTTAAAGCTCTATATGCTCCTTTTTCGAAGTTAATAGACATTAGATATCCATGGTATTTAAGTAATTCCTGAAAATCCTACTGGGTAGCTATATTGGAAAATTCAACTCTGAGTTTTGAAAATGCAACTCCAAGTGAATTTGGTCTCGTCACCTGTTTTCTCAAAGGAGGTTAAGCCAGTACTGCCTCCCAACCACACAAGCATGACTATAATGAACTAGCAGTTAGGACTATGTCCTAGAGTGCTTGCAGGACTGTGTCTTTCTGCACATCCCTCCTCTGCACCTAGTGAAAGGCTCTGACCAAGGCTGTAAGACCAGCAGCCGGGCTGTTTTGTCCAGTTACAGATTCTGCACCCATCACTGTATTTCAAGGCATATTCTTGCAGGCTTTAAGACAGGCAAGTTGGAAAGCTAGACAAATGCGTATACTTGAAAAAGGAACAGCAAAAAAAATGGAGAGCAGTTCCCCTTCTATAGCCTGGCCCCTATGTCCCAGAGCAAATACAAAGCTTGCTTTAGGGCACTATATAAATTGGTATTATAAATTCAGATGGTGCACCAGGGAGTGCCTCATTCTGTATGATTCGAGTCATTCTCAGGAGCAGTTCAGGCACTCAGCCTGCCACATGCGACTGCTGCCCGAAGGGCTGCCATTACAGATGCATTATTACAAAGCGCTGCAATAAAGCATGAACTAAAACAACTTCATTGAAATGAAGATTAATACAGAACATGTGTTCACCTCTGTACACTCAGAAGGAACAGTCCAGCAAACACAAGCACCACTGTGCTGGGGCTGATGGGCTAGGCGAGCAATGCAACTGGCCAACCGCTGCTATTGCTGAAGGCAAGCAATACATTTCCACAGCATCTTTTAAGTGTCCACAGATGGATTTAATGCAGCAGCTGTGAAGCAGACAGTGAGGCAAGCAAAACAGGTGGAGTACTGGGACATGTAGAAAAGTGAGCTGTGTCCAAGGCAGAGAACAGAGAGGGATGCTTCAAACTTACAGATCCAATACCACTAGCTGCAGAACAATCTGTGCCTTTAGTTATCACAGACTTCAATGGATATTGATGGATATTCTCAGCATTTCAAAGTGTCAAATCCACATGAGAGTTACAGGTGAGAAAGATTAGCTAAGGCAATAGTTCACCCATTCCCCTCACAATCAAAGCAGGATTATTCCTCATGATCTATTTGTTGGTGCCCTTGCTGGCTCACCTAAACTCTCCCGTGCAATACAACACTCACTACCTCCCCCTTCTGATGCCCTTTCAAAGCCTCATAAATTTCATCATTGGCATAAACTGAGGGCCATTACTTCTATATATTTACCTGCTCAAATTAAACTCATGATACTCTGTTATGGTTCAATGACCCAACTTTCATGATTCCTTTTCCTTCTGTAGGTTTTTATTCTTCCTTTCCTTGAAATACGTGTAAGGCTCCTATCAAAAACTGACTGTGACCACTGACTACAGGTTCCACTTCCTTCATTCTTGTAGTAGTAAGCATAAAGGCATCCAAGACAGACGCAATCCATCACATCCAGAACTAAAACAATGACTCAGTCAATCCTGGAATCTTTTGAGTACTCCTAGATCCTTTTGAAGTCTCTGAGACATGATCACGTGTGAACTCATTGAGGGTGAAAAGTGGATCATCATCAGGTCTTCTAATTAAGAAAAAAAAAGCACGGTGGGAGGGGACATGGCTTTTTATGACAGAAAACAAAGGGCTGGATGTGTAATATTGCTACCAAGCTAGTAGATTCACGATTAATCTCTATGATGTTATTTGACACTTTAAGGAAAAAGTAACTATCTTCCCTGAGGGCACATCCCACTGAACACAGACTTTGACCCTTGGGAATCAACTGCGTGCAAAGGCTTTTATCCTTTAGCAGTGCTTAAGACATCGTCTTTGGCACAACACAGGATAGGTACATTCTAAGGGATGACACAGGTAGCTTAAAAAAAGAAAAAAAAAAAAAAGAAAAGTCATGCATCTCTGTACATTGGCTGGAAGTGAGTGGGGAAAGAAGACTAATTAAAAATAGAGAACAGATGCCCCTGTGATTCTGGCACCTCTATTGCTTTCTGTTTCTGGAATGAAAAAATAATTTGTCATAAAAATAAATGAACTGACATCAAATATTTAAATTTTTTTTTAAAGGAAAAAAAAGATTGAAAGGGAGATAAAAATACACAGTAAACAAGCAAAAGCTCCAGTTAGCAGGTTTGCCTTTCCTCCCCAAGCCAACTGGCACTGCACCAATGCAACTCAGAGAGAATGAGATCTGCTGCATGCAAACGATTCCTAACAGAGTTGAAACTCTGCACTGAACATGGATGAGCAAAGGTTGAGCAGCTGCCTTTAGACAAGGCTGCCATGTCACTGCTCATTCAAAGGGCAATACTGTAAAGAAATGGGTATGAATTATATTATTTCACAGCAAGGTGCCATCCATTCCTCCTTGCACTGCAATTTTATATGCCAAAAATAGAGTAGCCTTCACAGCCCTCCCACAGCGCACCTCTCACACCACCACAAATACAGCTCCATAACCATCAATATTCCCCTGACTGAAGATGACTTAATAAAACATTCTTAGAAACCAATCAACATGGCTTATAATTACAAAGGAGCCAATGTTAAGGTCTGTTGAATTATTGCTTTCTCTCAGCTATCCACACTTCTGTCAAACCAGTCACAATGCTACATTCCAGGATGGATCTATGCATAGTGTCTGGCTCTCAATGGAGAGGTCTGCAGATCTCTACAGCAAAAGGATTTCTTCTATGTTTTTAATACACAACTATGCAGACCTACAGATCTCTTAGATTTAAACCACATACATATCCCAACACAGCACCATATGTTGATGACAAAACGCTTGCGCAGATCCGATTCCTGTCATGCAGAAAGGTATGTGAGTCCTTATGCAGTTGTAATACAGAATGACCATTAAATTTCTGTTACAAGCAGATTCCTACTAGGCAAAATGCTGTTTGGATGCCCATAGTTAGCACTGGAGGCACTGAAACTTTCTGCTCTTCAGATCTAGGATCAAAATGTGAACTGCAAAAAAAACAATGGGTGTACTTGGTTAAAGGATGAGGCAGTGCCTCTCAGCATTGTAAACCAAAGTCAGAATCCTCCTATTGGAACTGATCCTTCAACTGAAGGTCTAGAAATAGAGTCAGAAGACCCACCAGGCCTGCAGTTGCTATGTTTCATACTACCATCCTAATAAAATATAAGGTTTTCAATAGGTTCTAATTAACAAAGTTCTGCCTAGCCTGTCACTGTTGCAGCAGAAGGCCCCAGAGGTTAAGTCAAGGGGACTGAGGGAGCTGGGGCTGTTTAGTCTGGAGAAGAGGAGGCTTAGAGACGACCTCATTGCTCCCTATAAATACCTGAAGGGAAGTTATATCCAGGTGGGGGTTGGTCTCTTCTCCCAGGCAGTTAGCAATAGGACAAGGGGGCATGGGCTTAAACTCTGCCAGGTGAAATTTAGGCTGGATATTAAAAAGAAATTCTTTACAGAGAGAGTGGTCAGCCATTGGAATGGCCTCCCCAGGGAGGTGGTGGACTCATTGTCCCTGGAGGTTTTTAAACTGAGATTGGACATGGCACTTATGGCCATGATCTAGTAAATGGACTGGAGTTGGACCAAGGGTTGGACTTGATGATCTCTGAGGTCTTTTCCAACCCTGTCAATGCTGTGATTGTTACAACCCAAACACAGCTAGGCAACTGTCAGTCTCAGCTGAACTGCAGTGTCTTGAACACACAGTGCTCAAATCTGTGCCAGGAGTCACAGTGATCATATAAAGCATGTTTATGATCACCCTATGCACAGGTAAATTCATAAGAATAGAAGACTCCATCCGTCTCCAGCCACAAACCACAGCTAATGTTAAGATACTGACCTGCAGGTAGAAGGCATCGACTGTCTTGTCCATTTTTTCCAGGCACAATCCTAGCACTATAGTTCAATCTACTTGTGGCACTACTAATCACCACTGCAGAAGCAGCCATGTCATCTCTGAGTTCATCACAGTATCTCCAAGGAAGTGCTGCACCACAAGTAAATTATTCTACATTTTGTCTGAAACAAGAGTTTTACTGGGCTTATCAGTATAACTTCAGAAATCTTGTTAAACAAACAAGTGTTATAATTCCCTGTGTAGATGCTTGTTGCAGAATAGGAGCTGCTTTTTTGTTTTACTTAGCTTAAGGTCCTTCCAAAGTGATGCAAGCTGACCTGTGAAAAGTTATCTTACAAAGAAACAATCAAGTTATACGAGTATATCAATTTAAGTTTACACTTATACAGACCAGTATCACTTTTTCAGACAGACAACATATTACATAAGGGACTTTCATAGTATTATCAACAGCAAAATGGAAGAAGCTACATCAGGTGCCAGGACCAACAGAGAATTAGGGTCATCTCCTGGGTTTTGTCTCCTACCTTTAGAAGGAAAGTATGTTTTGGTGTCAAGCCAAAATAACTGAGAGCTGGAACTTGATAGTCCAGACCCCTGCAGCCTTGTTTATAGCCCAGTATCCTTCTCTGTACCTCATTCAACTGTAAAATAAAGAGCATCTCTCCAACCCCTTCCCATTTATTTTATAAAGGTTAGCTCTTTAAAACTGAAGATTACTTCTACAAACAAAAATTAATGGAATACTACACATGAAAAATCTTTTGAGGAGATGTATAAGTTACTACCCTGACTGTCAATTTTTTTAGGGTGTCTGTTTTTTTGTTTTCAAGTAAGTTACTTACAAATACATGCACCAGTTTTACATGTTGTGGCCTCCTTGTCAGTTTTGGAGCCAGAAGACTGGCTATACTCCATCTCTAAAGATCTCCCATATTAACAGAAGTTTCACTACTGTAAAACATTCAAAATTACTCCTCTGTTCCTCTGCCTCAGGAGAAAGAAACAAAAAAAAAGAAGGCTCTTGCAAAGGGTTATGATGCATCTTTAATGATGGAACCAAGAGAGGTGCCTCCCATACAAAGAAGCTAATCAGTCAATCAAGAGCCAGCTCACCAGACAGAAGCCGTCAGCGCCTATCTGCTCTGTCTCCACCTGTCCAGGGGAAAAACAAAACAGCATGGGACATGCCTGACAATTGAGTGCAAACTAACACACATATTTATATATTTCTAAGCATTAAGGGGGCAAATTGCTGCTGCAAATTAACATTTTCAACAATAACAAACACAGCACCACACATGTACTGATGTGCATTTGAAATAAGGCTAGTGACTCTCTTATCCTTTTGAAAATGGCAGCAGTCCTTAAGATACAGAAGGTCAGTAGGTGAAAATCGCTATAATTAGGCTAGTTGGAAAATCATTTGCCATAAGCTTGCCAACCTAGATCAGTTAAGTGAGCGGCAGTTTAGAGAAGGAAATATATCTCTTAAAACCAAAACGGGATGAGCTATAGTAGTTGTATGGCTTTGTATTACTGAGAGCATAAAGGTCATTGTCTTTATTTCTGGGTCTGATACTGGCTGAATGAAAAGTTTGAGGCAAACCATATTATCTTTATCTGTCTCAGTTTTCCCAACTAGAAAAGGATAATGAAACCTACCTCGATTATAAAGGGATGATTGGTTTTGCAGCTGGATTTACTAATATTCACAAAGCACTTGGAGATCCTTGCATGAGAAGTGCTGCCCAAGTACTGACTGTTAAACTTGCCATTTTGCTGAGTATTCTTGTAAAGAACTTCGAATTTTTTCCAACACTGTTTAAACAGGTGGATGTCTGGCAAACACTAGGCATGCAACGAGTTTATAAAAGCGTTAAGTGGCTTAAAGTAGCGTGCACGTTATTCCGCGGCGGTGGGTGTGGCTGAGCAGGCACGGCTGGGCGGGCGGTGCCGCTTGCCGTGGTGCTGAGCGTGGCCGGGCGGGCGGTGCCGCTCTCCGTGGTGCTGAGCGCGGCCGGGCGGGTGGCGCCACTTGCCGTGGTGCTGAGCGTGGCCGGGCGGGCGGTGCCGCTCTCCGTGGTGCTGAGCGCGGCCGGGCAGGCGGTGCCGCTCTCCGTGGTGCTGAGCGCGGCCGGGCGGGCGGTGCCGCTCTCCGTGGTGCTGAGCGCGGCCGAGAGGGCGGTGCCGCTCCGCCGGCCACTTCTCCTTGAGGTTATCCACGGCCCCACCTTGACGGTCAAGCACTCATCAGCACCTTTCTGTAACTTGAATTTACTCCACATTATATGCTGGTTGGGTTGCATCGCAGAGGTACTCTGAAAAATTCTACATTTAGTCGTTGGATTATTTTGACAGGCAAACCTGAGCTGCGAGTCTAGATTCTGCTGTTGATAGCGCATCACAGCCTGCCCTCACTCACTGGCCTGATCACTCCCTGATAAGAGAAGCGGCTCAAGTCATAACTGATCTGCTGTCTCGCTAGACTTCACAGTATGGGTGCCTTTACTTGCACTGAAGTCACAGGGAGTTCTGTGCCTGCATGGGTCTAAATCTTTCTGGGTACAGATGTCTGCTGGGGAGCTTTGAACACATTTTTATGCACCCTGAAGCATGGCCTTACTTCTCTTCTTACTCACTGGAATAACTGTGTAGTCTGACTTAAAAACAAACAAACAAACAAAAAAACCCACAACACACCACAACCCACACAAAAACCACCAAACAACATTACTTGGAGAAGGGGGAGCAGATCGGGATCTCTGTGTCCCCAGTTTATGTGCCTTTTTTTACCTTTTTTTATTCTAAGTCACCACCTATCTAGTTATTTCTGTGATCACAGGGGCTTGGGCCAGCAACAAGCCAAAGAGAAGCTGTGCAGCTGTTCTGCAGGAAACAGTCTGAAAAACAGGGGGAAATCTACCTCCTCTCTTTTATCAAAAAACAACACTCAGGTGAAAGGAAGCACAGGCTTTCCATGTGCACTCCACAGGTAGGGCTCACATAACAGGAAAACCTACCTGAGCAGAGAATCCTAATGTCAGCCAGAAGGAAGAAGGGACAGGCCAGCTGCCTAACATACAATACCCTATACAAGAACAAACTTGATATTTTCTTCATGAAATATACAGTGATTGGCTCCACATTCTGCCTGATCTCTGCACCCACCATGAGCAAGGACAGCAGTGAGGAGAAATGTTCTGTTTCCCACTGAGTCTTTTGACGCTCATTAAATTACCAATTGTTTCCTAACCTGGATATTTATGCCCTTTCCTTGTGGAAAAGGACAGCAACTAAAACTGTAATCCCTAGTGCAAGGAACAAACCAAACCTCCCAAATCTTGTACTCCTCTCAGGGACCACCTCTAGGCATGAAAAGACAGCTGGGAAAGTACTTCCCATCCTCACAGAGGTGATATTAGACTAAATTCACTCACAGTTGTAAGGCTCAGATATTACAAGAATACAGGTCATAGAAAAACCTTATCAAGAAAATTAAATACAGGGTCCTCATTGCCTACCTCTAATCTTAGGAACTCTCAGGATAGGGAAGAGAGATAAATAAAATCATACTTGCTCTGAGGGTTAACTCAGTGTCATGGCTAAAATCCAAACTGAGTAATTACATTCTGTCTCCTGAGCCTGCCCTTGAAGTTTCTGCTAAGCATGTGACTTCCCCTCACTTCCTGTTGCCAAGTTTTGTTACGTGTGCCTAAGGATCAGCTGTACCCACCCATATGACAGGACTCACTCCGCAAGAAGAGGAAGGTTTTGTTCATCCCGGCTCTATGAAGTCTTTTGATGAAAAGGTCTTGTTGCATTTTCTTACCTGAGTTCCAAAGGCATTTTGCTAGGGCTGTTTTTCTACTAGCAGCAATACCATATTTGCTCCATAGCACATTTTATAAATACCCTTTCCTGGTGACAGCAGTACCATGTGTGTGCCAAACCTTTAATATCCACAGCACACCTCTTTATACTCCCTTATTTAACAGATGCTAAATAGGCTGAGAACATGCTGGCTGCTTGTTTTTGGCATGGGGTTTAAAGGTAAGGTTTAGCATCACAGTCATTCCCTGAACTACAGCAAGGGCCCATAGAAAACCAAGACAAAAATCTCCTTGTGATACTAATAGAGCCCTGAATAGTCTCTCACAGACACTTTTATACATCTCTTTATGGCATATTTACTTAGGCGTCCTCCTTTACAGTACATTTTCTCCTAATGGGAAACATGTTTTATACCCCTTCAACATTACTCTAGAGAAGCCAGGAGGAAAATTAAGTAAAGACAGCATCTACTTCTCAGAGGTTGCTTGCTTTTCCTGGAACGCAACTTAACCTTGGAAGTGCTAGGAAGGCATTTGGTGGTTAAGGTCTGCCCAGATTAGGAATCCAGGAAGAGAATACTTAATCCACGAGATTTTTAAAACGCCACTGGGAGATGGGGAAGAAGGGGGTTGGGGTAACAAAACAAAACAAAACTAACAACAACGAAAAAAAAAACACCACACACCACACCTAACTCACTTCCCCGTCTAGATCCCAAATCTTAAGGATATAAATGTACCTTATTCAAACTGAAATAGATTACAGTTAGCCACTTGAATATTCAAAAATCTGGGCCCCAAAGTCTCTATTCCCTTTTTCACTTGACATCCTCAACCCTGCTAGTCAAGATAAAAATATAAATCTTATAAAATCCTGAAACTCACAAGCAGAAGGCTTCCAAAAGATCTAAAAATCCACAGATCAAAACATACTACATGTATTTCCTAGAAGCCACGAAGCAGGAGAACTTCATTCTGAAGTTAAATCAATTATCAAGGTGTTGTGTTGGTTTTGTGTCTGTGGTTTTTTGTTTGCTTTTGCTTTTTTTTTTTAATCCAATATTAAGCAGCAGTAGGAAAGGTAGCTTTTTCACTACCTGAAAAATAATGAAAACAATGAAGTCTAGTTCTTATAAATGTTTTCCAACCATACAGTTAGCAACCTCCATTAACAGAAGAGAGGTCTGTCTTGTAATGTGATATTCCAAAATGCTGAAAATCCAGAACGCCACTTAGCTTTAACAAAAGCTGTGGGCATCAAAATAAAAATTAGTCCAGGTCTGTCTGATAACATTTTGCCATACTCGGGGCAAGTAATTGCCCCATCCATACCTGAAAAGAAGCCAATTGTCATATGTGACTTAACATTCCAAATGACTTCAAGCTTGAGCTCACATACTAGCTACACTGAAGGATGCTCGTCTGCTCTTGAAGAAGCAAGATGAACAAGGTACTTGAAATCCACCCTTCTGAACATAAGCAAAGGGTGCAAGAGACCAATCAATGTGCTTGAGTTTCTTACTGGGGGGAATAGCTACAAAGGAAAAAGGGCCAGCTAGCCATCCATGGCTTTTGGAAGTCTCCATCTGAAACCAGTCAAGGAAGGCTCTATCTGGCCTGCTAAGTGTCTATGGTCTGCACTTAGTGACTGGAACACAGATACCACTAGCAATTAACCACAGTGATTCAGGAGATACATAGGCAGCTGACTCCAACACCTCAGCAGAAGGCCCTATTTTTCTGAATTGCACCTACTTTTTAATAACTTCACTCCCATGCCAAGACACTCGTTCATGCGATCAAGACCCACTGCTGTCACCTATAAAAATGGAAGGTATCTCCCTAGGAAATTCTGGAAATCTCCCACACAGCTAAAGTACTTTGGCAGTGAGAGTAGAAATACTCAGCTGTTCTAGAACAGTAAAGCACAATGACGCGACAGACATAGAACATTCTCTAAGAGAGTATTTTGTGGCTTTGCACCTTTTTCCTGTTTGCAAAATAACTCTCATTCCATAATCTCAGTAAATGACCATTTCCTATGTTTGACTCAGACTAGCTACAGGGATTAAAAGGCAGGAGCCACATAAAAAAGTGACATAAGCAAATGAGCCATCAGATGACTGCTTACTAAGAGAGAACAAGGAACCTCGTGATTCCCATCCCCCCCCCCCCCCCCCCAGTTTTGTCACTGTACTATATGGAAGAATAGGGTAATAAAGTCATAGCTCTGCACACTCAGAGGATTGATGTAAAATCCTGCAAGACATCATACAGGATTCATACATGTTCATACAGGATAGCTCTATAACTATCTAAAATGGGCTTCATCCTTGCTTTCCTTCCCTGTGTTGCCTCCTTTCCCCTGTTGGACTCTGCTTTGCCTCAGTGAACTCCCATTGTTCACAGCAGAACATGAAGGTTGATGAATTTATCCTCACATTACTCTCTGGAAGGCAGAGAAGTGTCAACTTCTCATCTGCAAAAGGGTGATAATTAAATGCTGAGAGAATAAATGACTTGCACAAGGTCACTTGGGAAGTATGTGGCAGAGCTGAAAATTAAATGCAGATCTCCAGAGCTGCAGGTCAAGGCCTAGAACACAAAATCTTTCTGCCCTACTGGCACAGTGGAGATCAGACTCTCAGCATATCATAAGGCACTCTGTAGGAATGTGTGCATTAAGGGAGATGGACTGAACTTCTTGTGTGCAGTTAATCTGTAAGAAGAATTGGATACGTTTCAAAGAATCTAGTAAATATCACAGATCAAGGAAACAGGAAAGCAGCACAGAATCTACCTGAAGAGCTAAGAAATGCTTTTTTTAACATCTTGTATAAGACAAAGGTGTCCTTGCAGCCTTCTTCTGTTGGACATACTACCAGTTTGGGAGAAAATTTGACATCAATGCAATGTTTAATGTGCAGAAGTTGCAAAATGCAGCCATGGAGGTGACTTTCCAATTTAACGTAAAGCTTGTTAACAGAGAAAAGATTTTTCAGTAGTACTATGGATTGTGTGTCGCGGTTGAGACGGAAAAACAACATAGACCAAGTTCTTCTAGGATGAAAGTAGTAGATGCCATTTATTGCCACAAGTCCATCTTTATACAGTTTTACCAATTCATGTGTCTCTTTACTATTGGTTACAAGTTACAGCAGTAACATCTCATTGGCTATTTTTGCTATAATCAATGTTACTCTTTTACCCTCTTCTCTCTCACAGGTACATCCTTAACATCTCCAGATACTCGTTTACTCCCATCTTTCTCACGGGTAGGCCTTGATATCTTCAAGGCTAATTTCTGTTCCCATGCCCTCCATCAGGGAATCCAAGGACCCACCGTAGTCCCACAATTGTGTCAGGGTTACAGTTTAATAACTATGTATCTGCACCTTCTTTTCTTCTAGTTCTTTGTGCAAATTCCTGCTAGGTGCCCTCTTTTAACTTTCCTTCTCTTCTTTCATTTGTAGATGCTTCCTGCTTATCTATATGGTCAGATGTATCCCCTTCCTTGCATGTAACACTCTTCCTTCATAAGTCTCCCTAAAAACTTTCTACCCTATGGCTTTCAAAAGGAAACTGCCATCTTGTCTGGCAATACCCCAGTGGCACATCTATATTTGGTTCCTAAATGTGTACAATAGGAAAGTGCAGGTTGAGATTCAGTTGCTGCACTGCACCTCCCTCTGACCTGCTGTGAGGCCTGACTTGCCCTCACCCTGCTCCTCCTCACAGCACCTTTTCTCAGAGAATCACAGAATGGTTAAGGTTGGAAGTGGCCTCTGGAGGTCATCTGATTTAAGCTCCTATTCAAGCAGCACCACCTAGAGCCAGTCACCAGGACCACGTCCAGATGGCTTTTGAGTATCTCCAAGGACAGAAAATCCACAACCCCAGTGGACAACCTGTGCCAGTCCTCAGTCAACTTCACAGTGAAAAAAACGTTTCCTGATGTTCAGACAGAACTTCCTGTGTTTCAGTTTGTGCCCATTGCCTCTTGTCCTTTCACTGGGCACCACCAAAAAGAGCCTGGCTCCATCTTCTTTACACACACCCTTCAGGTATTTGTGTACACTGATAAGATTCCCCTTAAGCCTTCTCCAGCCTGAACAGTCTCAGCTCTCCCAGCATTTCCTCATATGAGAGATGTTCCAGATTCTTAACCATCTTAGAGGCCCTTTGCTGAGCTCTCTTCAGTAGCTCTATCTCTCTCTTGTACTGGGGAGGCCCAGAAATGGACACAGTACTTCAGCTGTGGCCTCAGCAATGCTCAGTACAGGGGAAGAATCACCTCCCTTGACCTGCTGGCAATGCTCCTAATGCAGCTCAGGATCCCATTAGCCTTCTTTGCAGCAAGGGCATATTGTTACCTAACATTCAATTTGGGGTCCACCAGGACCCCAGGTCATTTTCTGCAAAGATGCTTCCCAGTCAGCTGGTCCCCAGCATATACTGGTGCCTGGAGTCATTCCTCCCCAGGTGCAAGACTTTACACTTCTCCTTTTTGAGTTTAATGACGTTCCTCTCAGTCCATTTCTACAGCCTGTTGAGGTCCTTTGGAATGGCAGGACAACCCTCTGGTGCATCAGCCACTCCTCCCATTTTTTTTGATGCCTGCAAAGTTGCTGGGGGTATACTCTCTGTCCCATCATCCAGATAATTAAGAAGTTAAACAGGACTGGACCCAGTATTGACCCTGACATACACTGCCAGTTACTGGTTTCCAGCTAGATTCTGTGCCACTCATCACCACCCTCTGGGTCAGTTTTCAGTATACCCTGCTGTCTGCTCATCCAGCTCAGGCTTCATCAGATTCTCTACAAGGTTCTTTATGGGACACAGTGTTGAGAGCCTTACAGAAAACTAGGTGGGCAACATTGTCTCATCTACCAAGCCAGTCACTTCATCCTAGAAGGTTATCAGGTTGGTCAAGCATGACTTTCTCTTGGTGAATGCATGCTGACTACTCCTGATGACTTTTGTTGTTCATGTACCTGGAAATGGTTTTCAGGATCAGCTGCTCCATTACCTTCCTAGGGATCAAAGTGAAGCTAACTGGCCTGTAGTTCCCTGGGTCCTCCTTTTTGTGCTTTTTGAGGCTCGGAGTGACACAGTACACATTCCCACTGTCTCTGCAGAACTGGAGGGGAAGTGCAGGGACAGTGTAATCCATAAAGCCTCCTTAAGGAAGAAACAGGATATGAGAAAGATGGTGCAGCAGCAGTGTAGGACCGAGCTGCTACGAATGTGGGACTGAGAATTGGGAAAGTGCTTGTGAAGGCACCAAGAGAGGAGCAGGTAAAGGACAAGGTGGAGAGCTGGAAGAGGAAGAAACTCATCCAGGCGGAGACCTGCAACAGCTAGTTCCAAGCCTCAGCTTTGATTTCAGAACAACCAGTCACAAAGCACAAGAGTATTCTACAATTCATTAATGGCTGGTGCTGTTTTTTGAGGTATCAGTACCATGGAAGATTTCAGTGGTCTTGCCCATCACTAATCCCAGGTGTCTGCCTCATCTCAGTGGTGAATCTTCCTCATGTTTAATACAAGTACCACACAGCTTTGCTGCTGCCTGAACTCTGCTGTGAAGTCCCAGAGTGGCCCTTGTTCTTAATGCATGCACAGAAGAAAGCAGATGGGTAAAGCTTAATTCTGACAATAATAATAATAGTAGGGGTAATAATGATAAAATAAATGCTGTCACCACAGTTCTGGCAAATTTCTACTCACTTCAGAAAATTTGTATTTACATTAAAAAAGAAATTCTCAAATTTGAGGCATTAATTCCTAACTTCACTTGGACAGCTCAGTTTTTCATATTATACCCTAGTTTCCACATAACTTCATGGTGTTTCATTAGACTATTTGGAAAAGTTTCTAACTATAATATTTTTGTTCAAAACACACTCCATCACCAAATTAAGTAGGGGTTTGTTGTTGTTGTTTCTTTTTTTGCAAAAACAACGTAAGCATTCATGGTCAGGAGACATATCTGGAGTAAAGAAAAAGATCAAATTGTTATAAAAGAATAGACCAAAGGGGATTTTAACAACTGCAGTTCAATTTTCCTTATAATTTAAAGTACCAAGGGAAATTTTCACCCTGAAACAATGTATTTATTGCTCTGAAATAACTAAAGAAAAATATTCTTAGACTTTTGTTTTAAACTATTACTTAATGCTCTTAAGCCAGTCACTAGAGGGTGTCATCAAATTACAGTTTTGGAAATACAGTCAAGTTAGGATAATCTCAAACCCCTAATTAATCCTAAAGACCATCCACAGATGAGACATCTGGCTATTCTGTATAAGGACCTGACTTCGTCCTTTCCAAGTATTGCAATGTCAATAGACAAAACTCTGCTTTACTGACAGTTAAAAGTACATGCTGCTGCCCTGTCTTGTTCCTACATTCACATAGCAATTTTGCTTAAAAAGAACATAAAGTCAATATCCCTAAAGCTTTTCTTTGCATGTTCTTGAAGGATGTAAATGCCAGTACATGAGGATAATCTCAGACATTTTATTAATACCTCAGCAGTACCTCGCTGTAACCCTATGAGTTCTGTGTAACCACTGCACACTGACTCCACCTGACTACATCTGTTTACAGTGTCTATACACGGTTAACTTTATCTATCTTACAGACAAGAATTGCCAATGGTGTAAAGGTGATCAGTAGATTTTGACGCTAGAATCAAAGCCACATATCCCCTTCACAGCAACATCTCTACTAGCGAGAAAAGGAAGACAGGCTCACCAGACTGGTATCATCAGGGAACATACCCGCTCCTTAACAAATATTTCCTTTTTGTCCTCCTTCTTTCTCCTCCAAATCCACCGCCCTTTGCCCTAAGAGACAAATTTCTGCAGAACTCCATGTACCAGCTACCCAAAACAAATAGGAAAAAATTAAATCCAGTAAGACTTGGTAAGCAGCTAGGTCAGGACTAATAAGTTCCATGGGAGAAGAAAATCAAAATACTTTCAGTATTGGTAGAGGAACTATGGGAGTAAGGACTGTGGGCTCAGGTGCCACAGATAAGCCACAAACGCCAACTCTGGCTGCCTCACTGCAGACACTACCCCAGTGGATCCTACAGGAGTAACTGACTAATAATAAAGTGGGACATTCCTCCATGCTGGCTGCTACTCTGAGCAACAGCATGCAGACCATCATGGGACAGCTTAAACATTACCAAGAGAGGAGCTGTGGGAGCAAGGCTAAATGCAGGCATATACCGCCTGAGACACCACCAGATACAATGCAATGCAGTGTCCTGCACAGTTCAGAAAGCATTCCCAAGCAAACACACCCAGAATGTCCCCACACAGCAGATCCGCTCTGCATGGATGCACCGATTTTGCATCCCTGAAAACACTTGCAGTGTGATAAAAGGAGGGAAATGCCACAGATCGGGAAAGCAAAGTCTCTGCATTTTCATGGAACATTAGTTTGAGGGGTCCTGCAGGGCAACATGGGGACCATGCCTCATTTTCAAGCTGTCAACCCCAAATGTGCAAGGCATTGTATGACAAAGACCCCAAATTAGGCACATAAAAATTATTAACTTTCAAATCCTGGGGGTTTCTCCCCTTGGCATAAATAGCTCTTCCTGTTGCTGCAGCTTCATTATTCTTCACTTTCAAGGGAAACAGATTCTGACGACTCCAGTGAAAGAGCACCAGACTTTGGATGGCAGTCACAGCTTTGAAATCAAAGTGAGCAATGCCCCTGAAAAATTAGATACAACTGATAAGAACAAGCACAGTCACAGCTCCCTTGTATTTTGTAATTTTGCCTTCAACATGCTCATCCTTCCTAGAGAGGAGGGAAGGCACACAATGACGGCTTCATTGTGGTATTTGCTGGGATTGGCAGTTTCATACTACATAAATACGACCTCTCTCTCTTCCGTATGTCCCACCTTTTACCCTCTAGTTAAAGATCATCCCTGCTCTCCCCATCACACTCTTTGCCTTTCAGATGCACTTTGCCTTTTTCCTACCTTCTGCCCTCCATGCAAGCCTATTTCCAGACCTTTTCATTTGCTCTCACCTACACATCTCTTTACTCTCTCACTCCTCAGCCTTAACCCTTCTTTAACTCTAACACCTTTCTACACTCTCCTCATGCCCTCAGCCATAATCCCATTCCCTGCCTTCCTCCTCCCCTCAGCTGTATTCTGTTCCCCAGCCCTCTTGTTCCCTCAGCCCCTAGTCCCTACCCCATGCCTTACTTTCCCTCCTCGCTTCCCATACAGGTGGGATCAGCCCCCCCACTAGGCCCAGCTTGCTGCCTTTTGTTTACGCACAGTCAGGTCTTCTCTCCCCAGCTTTTCTTCTAGATGCGGCACGTTTAGAGAGTCACCGTGACCTACTTAGGTTCCTGACCTAGTTATATAGCAGAAATACCGTCTCTAAACACTTGAGAAAAAAGGGCATCAAGAGGAAGGAAATATTATTATTGTTTGAAATGAAAACAAACCTATCAGCACAGGGCTGCTGAGTTATTCCAGCTCTGACCATTCCCCAGGGAAGCAAGATCAGCAGTTCACTTGATATTGCAATGCCAGTGTGATCATGGATCATCCAGGCCCAAAATTACCTGCAAAGTTGGTGCATAATCTCTTGCCAGCATCCTCTTTTCTTTATTCCAGCCCCTTTCTTTCTGGCCTTGCTCACTCAGGGCTTGTCTTCAGCCCACTGCTCTTACCAGTCCTCCCTGCTGGTGAATCCAGGCTATAGCAGCAGCCCCTATTTGCTTAAGAACAGCATTTCTGCAGCTGAGCTTCATTTAGAAATCAAGCAATGTTCTGCACCTGTTCTGCGCTGATGTCCTGGACCCTTTTCTTTTTCCTACTTCAGCCATTGTCACAGCTATCTTCTTCCTTTTCCTCCAACCTGTACCATTCACCCACTCTGCTTCTCTGCCTGGCTTGGTGTTGCAGTGCTGCCTTCTCTTTACCAGCTCTGAAGGTGATGTCAGCACTGACAACACTGGAACTGAGCTAGTAAACCTGACTGGAAGCAGCGGATATTCTCTACAACTAGTGAGGGGTCTCTAGGTTAGCAATGGCCATTCATTTGAGTACTTAGCAGCCAGTAACCACTGCTCTGTGACAGCTGGGTCTGGGATTTGCTCCCAGCTCAGCTTTTACTTTAGCCATTGTTAATCGGTTTCCATGTAGTTAGTGTTTGTATTTTTGGAGTCATATTGGCCCTGTAGTTCTATGGATGAGTTTATTAAATCAAATTATGTGTCCTTACAGCTGATCTTTTGTGGTCCTAACCATCCCTGTACAGGGCCAGTACCCCGATTGACACTGAAACAGTCTGTCCTGCACCCTGAGCTCACAAGGTACTCTCACCATCGCTACTTCAAATCCTGCCAAATATTCCAGCAGAGGGTCCCTCTCCATTACCAAAACCCTGTCAGAAATATGTAGCCCTCCCACAACTCCACCAGAGGTATTTATACAAACATGAGAATGTAGCTCAAACTGCACAAGCTGTGTGAAACAGTTTTTGGTGTCAGTCACATGTGGTCACTAGTCATTCTGCATCCATTTAGTGTGATTTTGTGCCTGTTTGCCAGCTTCAGCGTAAAATATACTTTTTGTCTATTGATTTCCTGGGTCACACACTAATCTGCTCGCAAACGTCTTTGGAAATTTACTGTGGGGGCCCCAAATCCCTGTATTGTCACCAACCACTGCCTGCTAAATGTGCACTTGTGGATATATTAAGCTGCAGTATGGATTCCTGCATTTCTCAGATCTGCCGTTCTGTTGGTTTTCTGTTCCTCACTGTACTGTATATACACTTCGGCACGGTCCTACAAAGGCACTGCTAACCCACAGGAAGTTCAGCCACGCTCAGTTGTGACTAACAGCATCACTTGCCTCTCTGTTGTGTGTGTCCACAGAGCTCTGCTCTCCCAGCCTACACTGCCACCAGCCAGCCCAGCCACAGGCCACCACACCTCTCCAACAATGCCTCTCTCCCCTGACCTATGTCACATCATGTTTACTCCGATCAAGCCTATGATCTTCTAGCATGCAGGATTGACATTTAAGGTCTGCAATTTCAACAAGTCCTGAATCCTGAACACACTGAGAAAGTGGCTCACACCTATAGCCACGGGCAGGAACACCTTGCATTAGCATTACCCCCTACCTCCACTTAGAGAGTACCAAGAAGGGATAAGAGGACTGAAAAAGGACACCGTTGTGCCTGCACCAGCCATGTGCAGAGGATCCCTGGCAGCAAGAAAATATAAAACCAATGAATTAAGACAATTGCAGACACACTGATTGTGTTTGCCATTGCAATTTCTGATGGGCTTTTCAGATGTCTCTGAGTATTCTCTACCTGGCGTGTGTCAGCCACACTTCACTGCTGCCTCTATGTTATTAGTATTGACAGCCACTCAGTTTAAATGGACATTAGGATTGAAATCCTGTCTGCTTATCTCTGCCTTTTTATCTTGTTTGTTTCCGTTCACTACGGAGAAATCTTCCTTTTCATAAAGCCCCTTTGAATACCTCAGCAAACATGCAAACACAATGCTAAATGGATTAACTGGGAGATACTGGTGTCTGAAGCCTGCCTGAATAGATGCTCCTGGATCAATCAGCTCTGCATACCAACAATAATGGTCTGAGTTCCTCCCAGACATTCTGTGGCTTCAGCACAGGTCCAGTGGCATGTTTGGTATAATTCTTTCTTTTCAGGAAAGGTGGAAGGGGAGAAGAATATCTGGTCTGTAAGAGGGAGCTAGTTAGTAATGTTATGAACCACTGCAGGATTTTAACACATAGCAATGGCAAGGGAGTGGGCGTGTCACGACTGCTGATTATTATGCCAGATTTTATCATCTCACTTTTCCTCTGTACTCTCACCCATTTTCTGGTTAATAGTCACATGCTGGAAACTGCCATATTGCTCTTCTGAAAGCAGTTTGGGGCAGGGACTGTCTTTCTCTCATATGCATACAGAGGCCGTAGCACAGTGGGACTCAGGCCCTAAAATTAGACCTCTGAGATGTCACTGAAATATCAATAATAGCAATAATGCTCTTCCATCTTTAGGTCCTTACAACATGTTTTCCAGACATGAATCTAGCCTCCAAACATCCTCTGTTTGTTGTTATTATCAATCTATATTACACCATTTATTTTAGTATCTAATTCATTGTAAAGCTGAAACACCTGAGGCAGAGAGAGACCAAGGCAACCCTATCCCACAGAACCTTGCACAGCCAGAAAGCTCTGTGTCCACACTGGCACTGAGCACAGGTTTGTACGTCCAGCTGGCTGGGAGGGCTGATGAACTGAAGTGCCCTGCTGCTGAACTGGAGCCGCCCCCTCCACACAGCTCTTCTCTGCCCCAGACCAACCAGCACGGGCCAGCAGTGCCCTACACTCCAAATAGCAGAGAACTGCCCTCAAAGGCTCCCTCACAGACTGGCAGTAAACAGCAGAGACAGGGGAAGCATTTTGGTTACAGAACCAAAGACAGGCAGTATGCTGACCTCTGCTAATTGAAACCTCCATAGACCAAGAGCAGTGTGGGAATGACCATCTAATTTTTTTCTCGGCAATGGAAACCCTCCAGAATGAGTAGCAACTTGATCTTTGCTAATACGGTCAAAGAGGTTATCACAGTGTAGTACAGTCTGTGAGGACTTTTACACACTGGAAACGGGATGAGAGACCACTCAATTAGCAAACTCCTGAACCAGCCATTCATTCTGATGGAGGCTACAATAACAGCTGGGCCAAGGCTTGCCTTGGCACTTGCTGCCTGTATTTGTTGTGGGGACATAGTAGGGATGGAAACTTTCACCAGATCCACTAGGTTAAACACATAGACTCACTCTGTGCCAAGATGGGTGACAGAGCAGCAATTCAACTTTTCAGGGAAAGGGAAGTGAACAGTGCACCATGACAGGAGATCAGATACTCAGATGCCTTCTATGGCTGGTGGTGTATTCCACACTCCAAGTGCCCACATATGATGCTATCAACCCTAGCAGAAAACAACTTAGCCTCAAACTACACAAAAGTGGGTGGTTAATAACAGAGAATAAACCAGCATACCACAAGGAATTATACTTGCACTTAAGACTACTTAATAGCTGTTCAAAAGTCGAAGATTGCATACAAGTCTAACACAGGTACTGCTATCTAAACAAAGCTGCTCTCTAAACCAAAAAATTTATCCAAACCAGACCTACATTCACAGTGATGCTCTCTAAGTCTTTGGTTACTACTGAACACTAACTTTGTATCAACCTGTCTAGCATGTATTCAAGTCTCTTCCACTTTTTTAAGCTAACAAGCAACTTTCTGTAAGGCAGAACATTACACGAGCCACCCACTCCAGGAACTCAGACTGCATTTTGTTTTCTACAGCATGGTGAAGCAGGCAAAGTGTAAATGTAATGCTTACAGTAATATAGCTCATTAATGCTATCTGGAGGCTCACTCAGCAACACTGCTTTTTTTATTCTAGCAGCTGAATATGCAGATCTGTCTCAGAAAGACTGGTATGTGCAAGAAACCTAGAAACTGCATTGAATGAAAACCATTGGTGCATCACTTGATGCCACAGACAAACTAGTGTGAACATCCATACACACCTACCTGGACTGGGCCACTGGGTGTCAGGAAAGCAGCTCCAGGTAATACAGAACTCACGTAACAAACCAAAAACATGTGGTATTCAGGATATAGACACATCACAGCTGTTGGCCAACTGAAATGCCCCAAAAGCTTTCTTGCTACAATAACTGTTTAAAAGCCCAACAAAGGCCACACTATTGGAAACATACCATTCACAACTGAACGTGTTTAATGAGGACCTGGTAATGAGCACTGACACTGCCTAGGGATATGGTAACAGAACAACTGGAGATTTTAAATCTTGTTTGTAGAAGAGTAGGCATAATAAAGCTGTTAGAAGAAGAGGGGAAAAGAGAAAGAGAAAAGACACTTTGTGGGTCTAGGGAAAAACAAGTGATGGTCTGTGAGCTCTAGGAGGAGCTGCAGAACACAGAAGACCTAGCCATGGTTAATCATCAGATCTTAGCATTGCCTAGCATTGACATATTATACAGTTGTGGAGGATGGATACATAAAGCAGTTGCTTGTACCTTGCACAAGTATTAATTGATGAGGTGTGTGGTCAAGCTAGAAAATGTGACCTTGCATTTCAAAAGCAACAAGGACAGACAGACTACTTTGGGTTTTACCTTGAGTAGTCTCTCCAACCTTGATCAGCCATTTTGATCGTTTTTGAAGTTCTCTGCATTAGTGTCTCAATGATGAAAAGTGACAAGCTGCCTGACAAACAAAAGCAAAAAACCAGATCCCATCAGAGCAGAGAGAAGCCGCGTGTTACCTGCTTGTTTCGCATGTCTGAGGGTGAAAAGCCATTCCCAAAGTGGTTAATTTTTATTCAGTGATAGAGGCATATTGGTGTCATGGGCAAAAACAGTTTACTGATTTGGGGGGATTTTCAGTCATTTCCTTTTACTCTCAGTGAAGAGAGTTCTAATGACTGATTCAGTCAGTAAAACAAACAGATATGCAGCAAAATCACTCCTTGTCTCTGCCCAACCTCTCCTCCCTACTTTGTGCTCCTCAGTGCCTGGGGCAGGGGCTGCCCTGAGCCCAGGGGCAGTGCAGGAAAATGCGGTAGGTGCTTTGTGCCTCCTCCAACAGCAGCCACAGCCCCTTCAGAGATGTACCGCCCAGCACCAGCCTGGCCACGGCCTCAGCTGCTCTCTCCTCTCCTCACCTGCTCCACCTGCTCTTCCTCTCTTCTTCACTCTCCCCTCCTGCTCGGGCCTCCTCATTCCCTGCACACAGCACTCACTGCCATTTCTGAACACCTTCAGAGAGGTGCCACAAACTCCCCTGGCTAGCTTAGAGCTGCCGTGGCCACCTCCCCTGAGGGATCAGCCACCTCCTGTCCTGGGGCCACCGCAGAGCCAGCTAAGACCAGCTGGAGCCGGCTGGGATGAGTACATGGCAAGGCCGGCCTCCACCTGCAGGGGGCGCCAAGGGGAACGGCCGGCCCTGCAGGGGCAGATGCGCTGCTGCCCGGCTCATCTCCTGAGCCCTCAGCAACAGGCATCGCTGCCCTGTCCCTTCCCGCCGAGCCGGGCACCCCGGCAGGGAGTTGCCAGCCCCAGCAGCCCCGCTCCCCACCTTCCCCACTGGGCCTCTGCAGCCCCCGGTCCCCTGCAGCCACCTGCATGGGCCACAGCGTGATGGATTTCAGGGGCAGCCCCCTGGGCCACTGGTCGGTCACTCCTGCTTTGACTGATACATACATTTTCTGCCTATTATATGTATATATTGGTTTTCAGGGGGAAAAGCATTTATTGCTTTTAGCACACTTAGGAGTTTAAATAAAAACAAATATATATATTGACTGTAGTTATTATGCTTGGTTTCATACAGCGTAAGTGGTTCAAATAAAAATAGATTGGTTGGAGTGAATGTGCATCAGTTCCAATAATAACACAGGCAGCTTCAAGAAGCATATAAGTTTCATTTAATGTGCACTGGGCTTACAAAGAAGAGGGAAGAAACATGGGTTTAGAGCAGCTTTTAGTCTACATTTTCTGTCTAAAGGCTTCTGCATTTACCAGATTTCTGAAACAGAATGAGAGTCCATAAACAAGTGGAGAGAGGGGTTTATTAGGAGGCCGAAAGGGGTAATACAAAGGGAGAAAGTGATCTACAATGAAACACGACTCTGAGGTAAAAATTTCCAACTATATTACCTCTCAACAGTTAGTCCCCTACATGGGGTATTATCTCCCCATGGGAAGGCTGGGCTTCAAGCCGAAGCATACAAAAACTTGGTATAACAAAGGCTTGCAGTTTTTGAGACCTTCAGGGCTACTTTTCAAAGGAAATATTAAGAACAAATAGGAACTGGGAGCTTAACAACCTTGTTGGTTCTAGGCCATACTCCTCAAGAAAAGGCTACAGGAATCTAGTGTAGAGGAGGAGAGGGGGTGCCCTGGGCAGGATGCAGTCGGGCTTTCTGCACCTGGTGTTGTGAATCCAGCAGCTGCTATGATTGTAACAGCTCCAGTGCAGATCAAGAGAAAAGGAAAAGACATCACTTTGAGATATCAGACTTTTTATGGAAGGCATCTGGGAAATTATCTCAGAAGTAGTCATTCAGGAAACCAGGAATGGCTGCTGATGGTAAAGGGCTCAGTTTAATCCTGCATCTCTGTTCCCTGAGATGATAAGAGAGAACAAAGCTAGGACTGTAACTTCAGAGCAAATATTGAAAAGAAACTTGGTCAGATACATGGCAGCTCACAACAGACTCTTAAAGCCATGGATTCACACCCCAGTCTCCAGTCATGACAGAGATCCGCTATGGTCTTACCCTGAGTAGTACAGGAGGCCTATTTTGGGTCAAGGAGCCATTTTGAGGATACCAAAGAAAAGGCCCTTATTTCATGGTCTTTAAGTCTATGGTTTTTACCTTTTTCTCTCTTCATCCCTAAGATTTTTTCTGTGTCCACTGCCTGTATTTTGGAACCTCCTGCTTCAGCGTCGGTTAAGATGTTAACCTTGCCACTGACACCCGATGGCAATTAAGAAGGATTTTTATTGGGATTAGAAACACACTAAGGGAGAATATTTTCACTGTGCCTTTAGGACAGGCCTTTGAGGTAAAGGATGGGATCCCATCTCCCACAAAAAGCTCCTGGAAGTTCCCAGCTCTGGGGCCATCTGTCCCCCATGGTTCCATCTGTTCCCACTGAGCAACACCCAGGAGAGCGTGTTTACTGTTTACTTCAGCAGACTGAAGCTTGGCAGGGTCTGTGAGAAAGAAATAGGCGTCCTTTAAATGCAGACTTTCTATTTGCAGTATATGAAACGTGCATGTGTGTGTTTCCTCTAACCACCCATATACCACAGGGGAAAGCATTCAAAACCAGGACCTGAAACGGAAGTTGTGTGACTCACAGCCCTGCCACCCCAAGTTGTATGCTCACCAGAAATCCCAGGCAAAGCAGCATTAGGCGCTACATACCCGCCACGCTTACAGCTGCAAGTGACCCCAAAGGAAAACCTACACTATATACATACAACCATACATATGAGCTAAAGGCATCTCAATCAACAGCACGTTCACCTCTAAATGGGTGCCGCTCCACCGTCATGCTAAGAAGGTCTGGTTCTGCTGACTGCTCTGGGTCTTCTGGTACGAAACAGCTGAGAGGATCAGCTCCCTCTGGTGTGCAAAGCACAGGCCTGGCTGTCTGTAAGGATTAAGGCATGATACATAAACACAGTAATATTAACACCACGGTCCTTGGCCACATTTCTATTTTCCTGGGATTTTCAACTAAGAAACTTATTCTTCTCTTCTCCTCCTAAAAAATGTTCTGTTCAATAGTTGCCATGGTCCTCCCATGGTTGTTCATATTTCAGAGGTCACTGAATTGAGGTTTTTGTTTATAGAGACAAAAAGGTGCATGAGAAGTGCCAGTTCTCAGCTGGGTAATATCCATCTCCCTGTCAGATGAACAGCAAACAGCTGAAAATTTTCTCAATAAATGTATTTCTGACAGAAATATTTTTGACAAGTTTCTTGATTTTTTTTGTCAGATTGTCCAATATTTGAATATATTTTAGTGGCTACCAAAAGAACTAAAACCAGTAAAATTTAGGGTGTTTTAAGCAAGAATTAAAAAAAAAAAAAGAGAGAGAGAGGATTTTCTTTGTCAAAACCCAGAAGTCTTGAAGACAAGTGTTAGTCAGAAATGATAAGTAAGAATTTTAGCATGGTAAAAAGCTCATTTCATGATCAGCTCCACCCATTCCCTTTTGCACCATGTTGGCCAGGTGGACTACGTGATACAAATAGCAAACAGGTTCTCTGTGTGTACTCATGTCTCTCTCTAGTGGAAAGCCCTCATCACTACACAGGAGGCATGGCATCTTCGGTCAGCCAGGGGAGACCTGCTCCCCACTAGTGCACTGCATATCAGGGGCTGATGGTGCCCCATGGTTTGGGCAGAGCTCCCCCACCTTGCACAGGAGCCCATTCCTTTTGCCCTTTGTCCCCAGGCTGCGTTACAGCTTTACCTAACAACAGTATTTTGGACAGGGAAGACATTAGCGTCACACCTGGAGCTAAATCAGTACCCATAAACCGTTGGCATTTAGGGATTTGAGTCAGATCTTTTTGCACTGCAAAGGACAACAATTAAGAAATCTTCAAGTGCTTTGTTAAATGCATTTCCAGGTAGGAACTACCCCACAGAAGGAGAGAAGTATCATCCAAATTCTCATAGCACACCCTTGGAAATGCAGACGGACACAGTCAGCTGCCAGACCACTCTGCTCAACTCCTAAGACCTAGTGACAGGGAGAAGTGCCCTGGCAGAGCCCAGTGGCCTTGGCTTGCCAGTCCCTGCTCACATCCCTAAGCAGCCAAGCAGAGGCTTTGCTTTAGGCTCAGATATGGCAGTTCAGAGCCCACTGGACGGACGCACCTCTGACCCTTATTGTACTGGGAGCCCCTGAGGCCAACACTGCTGCAAAGCATCTAGGGTGAGTGGTGTGGCGTCTGCAAATGGCAACATACTGCATGCTGGTGAGTGCTTAGTGGAGGCAGCCCACCAAACAGATGTGCTTCTACATGGCTCAGTTTTCCTCCATGCAATGACAAGTAGGTACCATTAGACTGGCGGAGGCAGGGTCTATACAGTATGGAGAAGGCAACTGACTCTTCACCATCTTCCTGTGCAGAGGCAGGGGAAGGCAACCACTCTCTGCTTGCAATGGAGATGCTCCCTGCATTGCTGTGCTCCACTCAAACATGCTGCCCTGTGTTTCATTTCCACAGAATGACCTGTGGAACACTATTAATCTGGAAGGTGTAGACCCAGCAGAAGGCACCTGGGGGCATTGTGGACAGCCTGTACTTGCGCGGCCACAGCCTGCTTTCCAACACTCAGGGACCTTCTCAATGGCAGCACCATGATCCATCCCTGTGTGGTTGCTGGGCATCAGAACATTGCACCAGAGAAACCATGGGATGGCTGGGGGCTGCAGGAAGCTGCAAGGGCTCAGCCACACAGCTAGGGTGAGCAGCCTGTGACAGCACCTAAGACAGAGGTTTCCCTGGGAATACAAAGTCACCCAAGGTTTCCCTGCTGCCATGTAGTGTGAACAGGCTATTTGGCCTGAAGGCTTCCCACTAACCTGTTCGTGTCCTGCAGCACTGCCTCCGTTTCACAGAGGTGGAAACTGAGAAGCACTGAAAGCATAATGCCTCCACTACAAATGCAAGATGCCTAACTGCAAGCTGACTTGACAGGCAGATGTGCAGAGCCTTGCTAGGTCCTGCTGATGGAAAGAGATCTGCAGGTTCTCCACACTTGGGTTATCACTTATGAGGGACTCCAAATAATTGGAGGTTTTTGAAAAATCTGGCCTAAATGGTGTGCCTGGGGTGGCAAAGTGTGGGCAAGGTGTAGCTGTGAGCAGCAGCCATCTTCAGGCAGCTTCCCAGGTGTGACCACAAAGCCTTTTCCTGTGAACCCATTTTTGACTGGAGACCTTGTTATCAGTGGTTTTCATGCTTACACTAACATCTGGTTTATTTCTATATAAATACATTAACATAGATTCCATGTTAGAGATCAGTATTAGGTTTTCAAGTAATTATATGTGTTTCTCAGTATTTGGTATGTGTTGGGAAGAGGACAGTGGGTAGTATGGGCACCAACAGCCTTGAGCTAAGCAGTAACCACAGTGCCCTCTGCTTACGTTCAGCAAAACTGAAGACTGTAATATACTTTATGTGGGAGAGATGACTATCAGCCTATCAAACATGAGCTTTACATCGAGGAGTAACAGGCATAAAGCTACTTACTCATTTCATTTGGGATGCACCGTCAAGGGGCTACTCAAAACAAGATAAAAACATTTCAGAGGGTCTTTAAAATCCCCTTGGTTCATCTGTCAAAAATTGGCAAAAAATCTAAGTGGTACCTTTGATTGCATAATTCGTAATATGCTTCTAATGCAGGATGACAGCAGTGACTGTCCAGGAGAGTGCCTCTTTTGTTTGAATGCAATATTTGTCTTTTACTAATAAGCTAATTGATTGAGCTTGGCTGTTAGAAGCCCTGGATTTTGTTCATGATGAACCCTGTATGTATTTAATACCTATCAACTAAAGGTCAAAAATGAAAGGTATTTTATATCCTCCTTTGCTTCCCAGTCAGAATGATTTTGAATTAATGGGTCTAAAGGCCCACATCAGTTTTTGTTTCCTAAACAATTATTTTCCCACATTCTTTCAGTTAAACTTTATCTCCAACAGGATCTAAGCATCCAGCTATTGAGCTTGACTTTAAATCTCTTCCAGCTCTAGCTTCCCCTGTAGCCACAGAGGGAAATCTTTAGTGCCAGCCACTCTGCTGCTTCACTTTCTGACACAATATTATTTCATCGTAACCTGTCCAGTGAGCAAATTGCCTCTTTGGCCCCCTCGCTGTCTCTGCACGAGGGCTGGTCTATTGATTGTGACAGTGTGCCGGTGCGCGTGGGGTGATTCCTGGAGAGGAGGGATCGATGGCAGCATAATTGCTACCTTGCCAGCAGCAACAAGGGATGGGGAGCTGGAACACAGCTCAGCACCAGAAAAAAAGCTGACACTGCTTCTGGAGCACCTTCCACCATGGGACAGGGTATACAGCTACACTGCTGCCAGGAGAAAAGGTGCAGTTATTCCCACAGCAGTGGTTTTCCAGCCACTTATGGAGAAGAAGAGAGCTCCAGACAAGGGGAAAGAATGGATGAGGGCTTTGCATCTAGAAAGGAGGCAAAAAGGGAAGAGTTGGTGAGGAGAGTGCCATGGAGCTGCAGGTCAGTTATTCCTCCAAGGTGCATTGCGTTGCAATCACAGAAAATAGGCCTGGGAGATTTCAAGGGTTATATAATCCATTCCCCTGCCCGAAGGCACAACTGACTATACTTACACCATTGGAAGGCTGCAACCCTGGCTCAAGACAGCACAGAATAGTACAAAAAAACACCACTCTCATCTTTAATACAAGACCACAAGCGTCAAACTCTGTAGCATATAGAGAACAAAATCATGATGTTGTATTATATATTGGAGTGTTACTTTTTATAGGTAGCACCCATGCATTAAAGAAAACACAGGAATCTTCATATCTAATGGGTCCATTGGTTCATCTTATTCATACCTTCCATACTTGTAAGTACCAGATGCTTCAGAGAAAACTTCTATCACCAAGTGAAAGCTTCAATCATCAATTAAAAACTATTTAACAAATTGCCTATCAGGAAATTCTTTCTTAACACCAAACATCCGCTATCCGGTGGATATTTTTAATATACAGTGACTGCAAATATTCCCATTCTCCAGATAGGCAACAAACACTTTTCAGGATCCTGCTGAGTTCTTGCTCAGATATTTGATAAACAGCTGAATGTCACTAACTTAAAACTGGCCTGGAGTATAAAATAACAACTCATTTTTGGATGACTTCGAAGGTGCAGAATCCACAGTGCTGAGCAGTGACAGTGACTCTGTGGCTAATGCTGGGGGCCTAATTTCTCCACTTTGTGCCTCAGCTTCCCAACCAAGTAAATAGGAAAAAACATGCCCATCAGTGAAATAAAGATACCCAAAATGCTTAAATTCTCATAAACACAAAAAGCTTGTACTTGCTAATTTTACTATCCACATTAATATGTATGACAACAGATTTGTTTAGAAAGGCCTGAGATGAGACATCAGCCAAAGGAGCTGATTTCATCCTGGGTATGGCTGTATTGCAACATGGCAAAAAGAAATTCTACTCAAGAAGTGAGTGGTCTTTGGAAAAGACTGCTTTTCCTTGTATAGTAGGTATCATGAGATACTTAAGTGAAAACAATGGGTGGGTTTTAATTTTTCTCATTTATTGTCATATTTATCCTTTTAGATTTCATCCTTGCCTACCATCAGAAGACTCACTCACTAAATAACATTAACACTAAGCATTTAATATAGGGTTCTTGAAGTCCTTCATACTAGTAGACAGTGTCTTATTCTTACCACTGGACAAATAAGGAAACTAAGGCATGCACAAAAGGAAAATATCCATTTGACAGCAGAAGCAAGCATGGAGTCCAGCAATGGAGAGAGATTTATTTGGGTAATTTTTATGAACTGCTATGAAGATGAAAAGTCCTAAATGTTATCCTTTTTCATATGATGTTTGGTTCATTGGCTTCAGTTTCAAAGCCTCTCAAGAAAGCAGGCTTTCAAGCAGTGGTTCCTGCACTCTGCACCACTGCTACCTCTGCTGAACTTTCCAAACACAGAGACAAACTCAGACCTGCCAAACATGTAAAACTCTGGAGAAACTTAGCTACAGCCAACCCAAGCATATTCCCTATGTCAGAGACACCAGCTGTGCCAGCCACGACTGTGCTAGCTTCTCCTCCCCATTTAGCACCTTTCCACATGTTGGCTTGGATGTTACTACAGCTCAAGGAGAAACTTTGACATGGTGCTCCTATTGTGTCCATATTTGTGGGTGATTCTCCATCACTGACACAGCCTGCTGTTGCACTTCCAGCTTTACAGATTCACACAGGAAGTTAAAGCAGGTGATCTATTGTCTGACCACCTGGTGACAGCTGGGTGCTCTCCTGCACTTACACAGTCAGGGATGGAGTATTTTTTCTCACCTCAAATCAATCAACAAAAGCCTCCACTGAAAGTTCACACCAGCGATGCCCAGACAGGAAGGACTGTCGTGGCAGAACAAGGTACTGAGGTATTATACAAGCAGGACTCCAAAAATTACTTCTTCGCTTAGTGTACTCCCACAGCAAGGAGTGATAGGGGCCAGAGCATGGACTCAAAGGCATCCTGCAGATTAGGTCTCTGGGGGCTCAAATAAAGCTAAATTCAAACTTTTTCATAGGATAGGGTTAGATTTGGGGATCCAAGCCTGACCTGTTTTAGTCAGCACTTATAGTAATCAGATTTTTGACTGTAAACACCAAGGCATTTCCACAGCTGGAAATCTCTTCTCAAGCTCTGTATAAAATGCTGCTGTTTTCAGTGCCTCAGTGGAATATTTCCAGACTTTGCCTCAGAGGTAGGTGTAAGCCCAGGGGAACTTCCACTGGAAGCAAGGCCTTGCAGGAATCGAAGCCTCCTTTCAGAGGTCAGGTGCACAGGGCTAGGTTGCACACACTTTCTTCTCTGTTTTTAATTCTATTGTAATGTCACAAATTAATTTCTTCCACACTGATGACACAAAATCATGGCATTAGTAGCACAATGCCAAAACTCTGAGGCTAGAGCATTATAGCTGCTTTTGAGTCTGTGTGGAAAACCATGACTTCAAAATTCAACAGTGACCTCATGCCAGCAAGCAGAAACCCAGCCAGCCAAGGGCCTGAGGCAACAGCCATTTCTGCTTCTGATGCACATTACTGCTTTTCTCACAAGCACCATCCCAACTATTCAGAGCTTCATGTATTGCAAAATCCAACATTTGTTGTAACTGCTGCCTATGTCACCCTGGCGGGGACTGGATGAGAAAGAGCCAACACTTTGCTGCTATCTCCAGCTCCACCTGGAAGAGGCAGCACCAGAAGTCCTTCCACGGGGTGTGAGGCTTGGCAGAAGGCAGGGAAGCAGAACTGGGGTCTAACTGCCCATAGTGGGAGATGCTGAAAGAGCTAAGCAAGGAAGGCCAGTTGGGGTTATGGAGTCTCCTGCTCTGGAGACATTCAAGACCCACCTGGACACATTCCTGTGTAGCCTCATCTAAATGTTCCTGCTCCAGCAGGGGGATTGGACTAGATGATCTCTTGAGGTCCCTTCCAATCTCTAACATTCTGTGATTCTGTATTGAAACAGCAGCAGCAGGGGGCTGAAGGAAAGCACCAAAACTTGGGTCTCGGCAGCCCAGCATTTTTCCAATCTAATGTGCAGACAGCACCGAAGAAAATAGGACCCAGCCAAACCCAAGCTCTGCCATTCCCCTGCTGGAGAGCCTGCCTACAGTACAGTTCGCTCCACACACGCTGGAAAATACAGAAATTGCACAGAAATTGGTGTCTTGCATGAGGTTTAGAGGTCTTTTGTCTCTTCAGTTGTCCAGTCACATCATCCTAGGGACTGGCACAATATATCCCCATATGTGGAGATAATGTTTCAAAAAGATCTGTTCAAAAAGATTTGTTAACTCCTCAACTTCCCCAAGCTTCATCCGAGTCTGGCACAGAGAGCAGCAGGGAGAGGAAGGAGGCAAGCATGTCACTTCACATTTTGATCAAAGATTCAAGTTTGTTATTAATTCATCCAGGCCCCTTTATGCCCCTCCCACCCTGAATTCCTCCCAGCATCACTGACTCTATCTCTGGTACTTAAACATCAAACTGAAGAATTTCCTCCTCAAAACTGTGAGAAAGCAAAGGCAATGTATTGCTCTGAGAAACTACATCTTTTCCATCGTACGCTGGCCTCCTGCCTTCAGGCTCAGCTTGCAGCAGAGAACAACTTTGTCATCACTTGCAAACAAAGTGCTTTAATGTGGACATTACTAAGGGAAAATAAATACAAATTGCAATGCTGTTTAAGAGTTACTTCTCTGATGTTCCCAACAGTATGTAGCACTTACGTGGTGCTTTGTCCGCTCAGATCTCAAGGCAGCAGACTTGCTATCAACTTGGTCATGTAAAGGGCTTCTCCCGACACCTCACTCCCAGAGTGAGATTAGCAGTTTAGAACAGGCTTCAGAGAAAAGCAATCAAATAAAATAAAACAAGCTGGAAACAGTTGTAAAGCTCAGTTGGTGCACCCAGGCTACAAGATGTTTGTTATGGCAATTAATTATATTATCATTAACTAACCAGACATTATACAAAATAACCATATGATAGCAGAAGAAAAAGACAATCATCTCCAAATCTTGGCAGACTCTCTGAAGAAGAGATAAGCTGTTATAGGACAGCAAATCTAAGTTGGAAATAACAAAAAAGATGGTCATAAAATAAACCTAGAATCACTATTAGCATATGTTTGTTGGAAATTCATCTAGTACAGGAATCAGAACTGGACCACTTATTTCCTTTATTTGTTAGAAGTTGTTGTAGTTTCTGAAGCTAAATACAGAGGAAGATGCCCATGGCAAAACAACTGCCCAGACTGGAGGGGGGCTGTATGCTTCACCCATTAATAAGGCAACAAAGTTGCCTCAGTCTTCTAGCAAAACTAAGCATAATTCTTCCCGGAGATTTAGCAATTATCTCATACTCAGTATCACTTTATGCTTAGAGAAAAATATCCAAATCCATTGCTATTCATATATCAGATGGGCAAACAGACACCAGCTGCAGTGTCGCCCACTTACTCTGAATTAGCAACAACCGTATTGCAATTCAGCCTTTCACTTTTTCTAAAACAGAAGCTGGGAGAGACCATCATAATGTCTGTGATAATGACTGAGGGTGTGGATCATGAAGCTGAAAATTATTTCTCCTAAACCCCTTTCTTAGAAGAGGACATGTGTTCAGATTTGGCTGGCTAGTCTGAAAACGTGCCTATGTTCATTCATCTCTGCTCCATATCCAGTTTGTGCACTGGGACATATCACCATGCCAATTTCAGTTTGACAATATCACATCAAAGAGATAAAAAACATGTGACAAACTTAAACTAACCTTCCACTGCTATATTATTTAATAATTTAATAACAACTATAATCTTGAAATTACAACTATACTATGCAGAAACCTGGATAAGAATGCCAATTTGATTGCATATTCCAAATATCTCTGCTTTTCAAGAACACAAACAAGTTTCTATTCTAGATTAACATTATGGGCTGGATCCTAACCTCGCATAAACTGGCAACACCACTGTGCTGCATCAATTTATATCTACTGGAGAAGATATAGCCTAGTGACTTTAAAATAATCAGATCAGCAATCCCATCCACAGTGTTTAGCAGAACTGTACACAGGTATATAATATAGTACAAATGCTTGTTCACCATGGATTATGTATTTATAGAGCAAGCTAACTGAAAGGAGTTAAGACTGTGCACTGTGATGCATGCAGTCCTTTGATGTGAGCCACAGGGGTAATGGCATTGTTGTATTGGAATCAGATAATGAAGGCACGAACACGTAGACATGGCTAAGTATCACAACAGCTGTGCTAATACGTGGAGACTCGTGTAGTGCAGAATGTACAGGCATTTGCGGTTTTCTTGCACTGAGAAAAGACTTTCAGCCACCTCAGCTGTAGGCTGTTGATGTCTGAGGGCAAGGGAAGGCATATGCACATGCACATCCATACAACATCCTTCCTTGAGGCTGCACCTGGATATAGTGTGAAGGTGGGTATATTCCCACAACGCTTTGGGCTACAACAGCAGTTTTAATGGATGCCGAGCCAGATGAACAGGAGTGCCCTGGTATTCCACATCCAGGACTGAGCAACAGATAATCATCCTAGCCTTACAGGAACGCTACAGACACAGCAGGCGGTAGCCTTTCCCTTGTGCAGTTTGACAGGCTGAACACGAGAAGTTCCAGTCTGCCTCAGCAGAGCACACCTTGGCTCCCACTCTTAGCCAGGCTCCCACTCTCCTTTCCCACCCCACACAAGAAGTCTAGTGCCTACAAATACCAGCATAGGCAAAACCACAGCTTGTAGTATCTTTGCACGCTGCCCAACCTGGTCAAACACCCAGCTGCTCCAAGAGCATGGCCAGGTACAATCAGGAGTGCTGAGTGTTGTGAGTGTAGCTTTGCCTTTATGTCTAATTACCAATGCAAATTTGCAGAGTCTGCCTCAAGCACCAAAAAAAAAGAAAAAAAAAGAAGTGGCCTAGTTTTTAATGCTCTTATTAGGGCTGAATGCCTTCCCTCTCTACACAGACACATGGCTGGGAAGCAGGAGACAAGGGCTCTAGACTTCGTGCATAATCAGGCAGGGCAAGCTATCTGACCCACGTGTGCCTCCACCTCCCTCCTTCCAGTTAGTGCTTTCGCCATGCTGAGCTCCTGTGCTGTGGTTTCCAGGCAAATTTCCACTCGGTACTCAGAAAGCTGAAACCTTTAGATTAATCCCAGATCTGTCAGCCTCCATCATTTTCAAGCAGGGCTGCGAGCTCCAGGGCACTCTGTTGCTTTCTCTAGCACTGAGGAGCCTTAAGCCTCTTGCTCTCAGTCTCCTGGAGAGTGGACAGCCCCACTCCTCTCCCTCCTCATCCTGAGATGACCCGGAGTCTGTGGCCAGTCTGGTTGCAGCAGGATTCTCTGTGAATCAAGTGATTAATTTATTTCCTCTCCTTCAATGAATTTTGATTTGATCTGCAAAGTTCCATCCACTGAGGAGCCAAACACCGCAGCATGCCTTTGCTCCCTTACATGTGGCTGCCCCAGCCCCTGAGCTGCAGCCGTTCTGGCTGGGACCATAATCCTACTTGTTTGCTGCAGCTGTGGAAGTGACCCTAAATACCCCACACAGAGATTCTTAAGCCATTTCACTGATAGCTCACTATTCCTCATCAGATGAATTTGAGGTTTTGCTCAGATCTGTCTTTGGCTGGACTGAACCTCTCTGATTTGTCTGTCAGTGATCAACAGCCAGGGAAATTTCTTTCTCTTGCTCCAACAGGCCATCATTGCCAGTTATCTGGCCCTCATCTCTAAAACCATGTTCAGCAGTCATTCAGAGAATTTGCAACCTTCCCTTCTGCTTACCTTCTACCTTATTCATTTTGCTCTACTCTGGGCAGCAGCAGTGGCTGCTGACCTGAGGCTGCAGTGCCTAGGACTAATGCCTAGTGCCTGGGACCATACAGCATGGTCTCCAAATAATTTGTGCTCACAAATCATGTGTGAACCACAGGAACCATGAAGAACACCACCACCAAGGTCTTAAGGTCTTAACCTGCTGGAGATGCCACACAGCTAATCCAGCACCAGCAGGACCCTTGTAAGTGGCAGGAATAGTTATCTGGAGCTAGCAGAAAGGAAAGAGGATTTGTAAAATTACTCACTAATGACTAAATTCTGGGCTCAGTGCTCTACAAATCACAGGCCAAGAACTGTTCTGTGCCCCACTGACCTATAATCCACCACAGCATTTCTTCCCAGCCTGTCTCAGTCTACGGAAGCAGGATATGCTTACTCAATCTGCAACTCGATCTGCTGGACCTCCTGCCTTGTGCTTGCGAGTGGCATGGGATGGAAGCATACAGTAGGCTGAGCCCTGCAGAAGTCACCACTGAAAGAGCAAAACAGTCTTGGTCCTGGCTGCTCAGTGTTCACTGCAGCCTTCCATCATTCTGGCAGCTGGGAGGCCGGGGTGAGGGGCTGGCCTGTACCAGAGCACATGTACCCCTGGATGAGTTGCCTGAGACCACCTCAATGCCAAGGGCCAAGGCCTCCCATGTCTGTGACAACCCAGTGCTTTGACTCTGTCATTGACAGGCAAGCGCTGGACAAAGAGAAGAGCATGATGCCAAAGTCCATTGAGGAGACAGGAAATGAAGTAGAAATAAAACACAGCAAAGGGTTGAAAGGTCTGCCCCTGAGAAAAATCCTTGCAGATGCTAAGAAAGGCAGATAACATTAGCAGAGTGGTGCTGGCAGACAGTGCCCAGGACTCCAGAACTTTTTCTGGACTCTTCCCCTTCACACAGGCACTTTGAGATGGGCTAAGGAAACCTGGGAGAGACTCCACAAGCTGGGCACCAGGCCATGGCCCTGCCATCCAGCACCCTAGGAAAAAAGAGCAGTCCTAACCAAGGGCCTTGACAGGGAATATTTGAAGCTCCAGGTACAACTCAGGAAGCAAAGCCCCACACACGTTATCCAAGACACTGAGGAAACCACAGTTTGCTCTGACCTCAGAGGAGCGGGTGATTACCCAGCACTGCCAGGACATCTCCCACAGCCCCTGCAAGCCAGCCCCCATCCTGCCCTCCCAGCCCTGCTGAGCAGGGACATGAGTGTCCCTCGAGGTGCCAGGCACACTGCTTAACCAATCATCATTTCTGTGAATAGCTACTCCTTGCTTGTGGAAAGGGGAGATACTCTAGTGCTAGTTGCTGTGAAAAGAGTTTAACCCTTCAGCACGTAACAAATAAATCCTATTATTCCAGCTCCCTGGCTAGTGCTCCCTCCAGTCTTCACTCCCCGAATCCCTTTTGGGAGTAGCTGAATCAATGTTTGACTTGTACAAACAACCGCCTGACTGCAATTTGGAAGGGATTCAGATGGGGATTAGAGCAAGGCGGTGGATAAAAATCTGTTACATGGCAGTATTTATTCTAGATCCCTGTGGCACTCAGTGTGAACTCTGGCAGCATCCCATGCTCCTTATTCAATGGCACATGTGCAGAGGATTGAGAAGAATCACTTTTGGGAGAACATACTGTGGAGCAGTCGGAGGAGAGGGCTGGGATCTGGACTGAGTACACATTTCCAAGCCAGACTGACTTGGCTTTGCAGTGCACCCTCCCAGGGGGTGGGAACATCTTTAGTTTTGAGGAGAATTTTGTACTGATGAAATTTCATTGCTTTGATAGCCCTAAGGATATGTGCCAGCTCTGGTCTAGTATCTGGGATCAAAATCTAATCCTGCCTCCTCTCATTGGGCACAGAAAAAAACCGAGCACTGAGCCAGCAGTAGGAGCTCCCTGGATAGAGGACGCCTGTCTCATCTCAGCCCACAAGAGTGACACCACAACAAGCCCCACATGGTTGCTCTCTACTAGTAGCCAAGCAATGAGGGCAACAGTTCAGGCAAAGGGTGAGGGGAACTGTAGGTGGCAATCTCTGAGATGAGGTGACCTGGGAACAGGACTGCAAACGACCCACTCATTTGTCCCAAGCGGTCACCACCAAAACACTGGTTTTGGCCCAGCCTAGCCAAGCTAGACAGGAATAGTCTCCCAGGACATGCATCTGGCCCAAGTGCCCTCAGTCCCTTTCCAGAGCACACGCACACAGTCTGCTGGTGCGAGGCAGCATGGGATCGCCAGGGCAGTGCTGCAAGAGGCCACTGACTTAACAGGCTGTGACAGGGCTGTCCAGCAGCAAAGAGAGGCAGAGAAGCCACTGCTGTCAAAAAAGAAATGGAAATAGGGGTAATTCAGTCCCAGAACTGAATTATCCATCCCCAGCTTTGCCTTCTCTTGTGCTGAAAGTACCAAATTTTCATCTGCCGGAGGTACATTACACGTCAAGGGAGACGAACCTCTCTACACCAGTGCTGCAATTTTTTCTCCGCAGGATGACAGTGCTAAGAGCAAGATGAGCACCGGTCAAGGCCCCCTTGCCTTGCTGCCACCAACAAGGCAGCGAGCACAGGTGCCCGATCCCTGGCAACAGCACTTCTGGGTTGAGCAATGCAGAGGTGACAGGAACAAATGGACCAGAGAAGGACTGGAGGAGCCTGAGCCGGTTTGGGTGGCCCCAGTGATAAAAGACTTGCCCTGGGCACAGCTGCAAACTTCAAAGCCTGAAGCGGTCATGTCCTAAATGCTTAACAACACCCTCTGGGGGCTGTGCACGTGGCTGCATCTGCTCTGGAGTCGGCCTCAAACCAGTGAAGGAAGCTCTCCCATGAGGTGCTGGTGCAAATACAGGGCAGCAGTGTTTGCTAGCAGGGAACACCATGGGCCTCCTCTTCTTCACCTCTTCCCTGGACTCTGCACGAATCAGTGCCCCTCCTGTACAGTTGCAGATGTGACTGTGTGGATGGATAGCCTTCAAGTTAACCAGCATTGCTGGGGCCTGGGATGCTGGGTCATTTTCTCAGCTTAGCCGTTTGAACTTCTAGTTTAAATTTTGCTGTCTGTAAACCAGAGATAAGCCTGACCTGCAAAGATGTTGGTTCACTTAACGACTAGAAAGCTTGCAATTGTGCTTTAACATCACCAGGGAGAAGATAACAAGAGACGGACAAAATATTGCTATACATGTAACATTTTATGAGATTATAACAAATTTTAAAGTACTTCATGCACCCACCTTATATAAAGATGTGCTCTATCATACATTATTTCTTACAGGACCCACACTGCATTGAAAATAACTAAACTTCTGGAGGGAAACTAGGAAGAAGTCATAACTGCCAGATTTCTGTTCCCTAGACCCATCTCCTCCACTTGGTCTCTTTTCCCCCTTGCTTCCTCTTTCAGTACAATCTACACTTCTGCTATCCCTCATTTCAACCTGTCTTCCTCCATCTGCTGTTCTGAAGTTATTGCTCACTGGGTTTTGTTTTCATACAGAAGTTAAAAAGCATAAGAAGCAGCGTGGAGCCCCAGAGGCAACCACACCGGGACAGCAGCAATCTCATCTTTTCCTCTGGACGCACTGACTGCCTTCAGGAGTTGTGACAGGGCTGTGAATCTGGGACTCTCCTAGCTTTATGTGTCACTTTTGTGGCCTCATAGGTTTTCTGCAGGGACCAGGGTGAAGTCCCCCTCAAGAAGACCTTCACTTTCACGCCGTGGGAGAGCCTCTATCCCCGTGAGTGTAATTTGGTCCATCCCAGTCCCCAGACACCCTGGCTGACCTTAGCAAGCCCACTTCTTCCAACCCAAGGGAGATACTCAGGTACTACATTATCTTTTTCTGCTAATGAAGTTGCTTTGTTTGTTCTGTTGCTTAGGGGAATAAGTTAATGTCTCAGAATGCCCTTTAACAGTATTTGACTTTGTTTATTAAATATTTATTTTGTAAGATAAACATGGTTAAGGGTCTACTATCGGGATTCCTTCTGGGAGGAGAGAGTGTCAAGAGCCCCAGAGGACAGAATGAGTACAGAGATCCAGGTTGGGTTCTTATCCAGAAAAACATACAGCACCCATCCTTTATAACAGTGTAAAAGATAAACAGTTTCATCTTCCTAATTCTCAGAGTTTATCTGCAGCAGCCAGAAGAAAGCGGATCTGACATGTTTAGGGGTCTTCTGCTCTTCTTTGCCTGAGGCCTGACACTCCTTCCCTCCTATTGGTGTAAAATGACTGTACATCCCAAAACAGTGAAAGGGAATCCTACAGGCTGCAGTCTCCTGGCTGCTGCTACAACAGGGTTGGCAGGGCAGGAGGAGAAAGCAGGATGGCACTGATATAGGAAAGCCTTCAGCGGCAATATGGAGGAAAAGGGAGAGGGGAAATTGCATGGATGGAGCACACCAGGCTGCGTACACACCTGCTGAGCCTTTCTTTGGGTAAGCAAATGGGCAGAGCAAATACAGACAAATGCAGCAGGTTAAGCGGTCATGATTAGAGGTGAGCTCTATGGGCTATTCCGAAGCTTTGCAGAAAAGTCAAGACAGCTTCCAAACTCCTCCTCAGCAATGCTAGCAGAGACTGGTGGGCCCCTGCAGTCAGTCTAGGACTCACAGGATCTGAGAAGGACTTTAGAAGTGACAGGTCCAATGCATCCCAATTCCCCCTCTCTGACCCTGATGCCCAGAGAGGAACAGGCAGATGGGAAAAGGTTCTGCCCTCTTGCAACAGCCACATTGCCAGAGTCAGAGTGAAGATGCCACTTCCTCTATGCCCATGCACATGGCCAACATTTGAATCTGGCCTTTCTGGTCAGAGCCCACTGTGGCTGTTGCAGAGGGAGGGTTACCCCCATGGCATCCTTCTGCTGGGAGGGTGACTCCCATGGCCTCTCGTGGCTGGAAGCAGCTGTAAGGGAAGAATAGCTGTCTCATCCTGATGTGCATGGGAAAGGGAGTGGTGTGGATTCAGCCTCCAGCCACCTGCTATAATGGAACGGGCAGATCATTACCCACAGAGCTCTGTAATTTTCCTTTGCGAATGCTTGCCCGCTGGCACAGAGCCTGAGGAGGAGAAGGGGGAGAGAGAAGCTGTTCACAGCTCTGCATGCCAAAAAGGCACTTTACCACACAAGGCCACAAATGCCTCTGCAGCCATAAGACCTTGAAGGCTTAACCTGTTCTGCTGCTGCCCAAGACAGCTTTTTGTAAGAGGTGAGGAACGGGTGGCAAAAGAAGGTAGAGAGGGAGAGAAGAATAAGGAGCTGTTGAAGAAAGAGCAATGCAGGGAAGGGAGTACGACAGGATAGCTAGAGAAAGGCATGCAATAGAGGCCATGGAGGTATCTCAATACAGGAGTCCCTGCAAGAGTTGACAGCATGAAAGGGACGAGACTCCATCCCCAAGGTCTCTCAAACAGGCAAGCTGTAAGCGCCCTCTGGCAACTAACAGCAACAGCGGGGAAGAGCCTGCTTGTGACTTTCTGCTAAATGCACTAAGGCTTGCAAAGCCACCTTCCTGGAGAAGCCTGGTAAACATAGATGTACTGCTTGCAAGTACAGGAGGCTACCATTCCTCCTGTCTCCCCTACTTCCCCAGAGCTTTTAAACTGGTGGGCAAATTTCAGCTAAATCTTTGACATGGCTACATCTCCATCTGGTATTATATTTTTACAATTTTCATGAAAACATGCAAAGGGATAGTTTTTTTTACAAAGGGACACGTAAAATGTGAGTTTAGCAGTTTTATCACCTAGCAGCAAACCCAAACAGGAGAGTGCTTCAGTGAACAAATGTCACAACAAAGTTTAAATTCGAACTCTCTGATGAAAAGTAGTTTTTCAGCCAGCAATTGTACAAAACCACAATGATTTGATTAAACTGGACCCCCAGACTGTGTTCCATGCTGATACCTGCTCTCCTGATTTTGTTTGAGCCCATTCCCTAGGGATATCCCCTGTGAGGTGTACATCAGAGAAGGCAGAATGCTGAACTCACTGAGAACATGCTTAAAGGCAAGTGCTCAGCAATTATTATCTTTGAAGAAACTCTCCCTGCTCTGCAACCATGGAGCCTGCACACACAGAACCAGAGGATGGTTGCAGCCTACGGGGGATCTCTACAGATATCTGTGCAGAGCTTCCCAGGCAGCAGAGCCTCTACCGCACCAAGAACCTGGTACAGCTCTGAGAGAGGTATGGCCCAAGAGGTCAGGTATGGCCAGGGTGCTGCAAACCAGAGAGAGAATAGATGAGCTCTACTGCTTTCCACATTTCCCAGTTAATTCTCTTCTTGGCTGCTAGGTGTATGCCTAGATAAGGAAGATGTTTTCAGTACAGAAAGGAAATAAGGCTCAATTGCTCACACCCATCTTCAGCCCTTCCCTAGTGACCTGGGAAAGCCTCTTCTGCTAAAGCACCCCTAGATGTTCCTTCTATGTTCAGGTAGCTCCAAAAAGGGCAAGCTCCATGCTATTCAAATACCATTCCCCAGCCTTGCCTTAAAGGCTCTGGCTAAAGTAAGCAACATGCCAACAGAAACACCTGAGAAAAAAAAAGTGTAAGTCATGAGGAAGCAGGTCTTTGGTATCCATAGACAGATGCTCTCCTTTTTATAGTGGAACACCTGTTTTCTGCTTCACAAGTACTCTAAATTTCTAACAGTATAAGCCACAAGAAAACTGAATCCACTGTGGCCACCTGATCTATTGTAGCAGCAAACATGCATCCCAGTTCTGCTGGCACTGTTACATACTCCAGTAGCATCCATGACTTACAGGATATTCACTGGGCCTAAAAATCACTTTAAGAAGCAACAGATAACATTTTTTTAACGTAATTTGATGACATTTTGATGAGTCACATCATTTTAGCACAAATTTGCATCAGTGCTTATTTTTCTAATTATTTCTAAAAGTGTGCTACGAGTTTTTCAAGTATCTAATTAGGGAATCGTTGCCCTGAAAACCTTCCCTTGATCCTGCATGTATACATGGAGGCTGACTTCAGTATCTGAGCTTCAGATATTAAAATGGACAAGGGACAGGCAAAAAGGGGACAAAACCGAGGATGAGTAAGAGACAGTTCTAAATGTTGATTGTTATTATTTATTTACTTTTCTTCCCTTTCTCCTGAATTTTCCATCCAGCTCTCACCCACTCACAACATAGTACAGTGACAGGTGAGTGTTCCCTTGTCAGAGCTGAGAAACTAAAAACCTTAACTTTAGAATGAAAGAGTTCCTTCAGTCATGCTAACACCGCCCTGCGTGATGTTGGAATACAGCTGGGAATTAATGGGTCAGAACAAAACATTCTCCCCAAACTGGAAAAAATTATATATTGCTGTTGATTGCTTCATTTCTTTTCTAAGTAGATGAGGCAGAGATCTCATTAATAAGATTTCAAGAAAATTTAAAAAAAAAAACAACCCAAACTGCTGAGACATTCTATATTTAGTAGCTTCTCCACTTTGGCACATTTGCTTGCTAAAAATACCTAAATGTACTTATTGGTGGGGTGGGGGAAATCAGTATTTCTGCTTTTTACCATCCAATTATTCCAGCAACAAGGGAGGTAGACAACTGCAATTTGAGATTCCCTGACAGTTGTCTGCTGAACGTGCAGCATTTAAATGCCTGTGTTTGCAGAAGGCGGTGAGAAACCCCCTGGAGCAGGCTGCCGTTGCAGTTAGCACGCAGCTGAGGTGCTCGGCAGCACACACGGCTGTGCCGAGGCTCAGCCCAAAGGGCCAGCAGTCGGTCTGGGGTTGAGTACCACTCCTCACCTGACACAGAGAGGTGCCCACATCTCCCTTGGGCAAGGCAGGGGGGACAAGGCCACATCCACGAAAGCCAGCGGCAGGGCATGCAGAGGGAAGGAAGATGTGCCAGAAGCAAGATGCCTTTCCAAACACTAAGCCCAGGACATACCTGAGCAACTGGGATGTACAACATGATTCCCATTCCCCAAGTAGGATATAAGTTATTTCTTTAGGGAATGCAGGGCTATGCTCACTCTGTTTCTTCTAAGCACTGCCCCTAAAGAGCAGTGTCTGTTTGAAACCCAGTGCAGCTGGGCAGGGAGTTGAAGACCCAAGCTGTCACCATCTGCAGTCAGAAGAAGTCTGATTGCCACAACCAGCCCTGTTTGGTGGCTGCATCTCTGAAGAAAGCTGCTGATTCTGCTGCAGAATCATGCTGCCCACATGCATTAGGGCATGCATCCTGGCTCACCGGAGCTACATTTTTGGACCAGGACCTAGGGACAACTGTCCTTGGGTCAGTTCTTAGGTTCTAACTTCTTTGGATTTGACTGATCATTAGGGTTTCACAGGATTCAGTCTTCCCTTCAGTATAAATAATACTATTAGCAACTGCCTCCAAGCATGAAGTGGAATTCATAAGTATACATGAAGCTGCTGAGAGCTATTGGTTTAAAGTGCTGAACCATATCCTTTCAACAGGAGAGGTCCTGAACCTAAGGTAGAAATTATTCTTAAAGAGAAGCATAACAGGCAACACGGATTTGCAAGAGCAGCTTTCGTCACAGTGATCTAGCTTCCTTTTCCAACAGAGTAACAGGGTTAGGGAGGCAGTGGGTGCTGTGTCTTGATTCTAGTGAAGTTTTTGACATTTTGACATGTGACTCATGATATTCAAGATGAGATTGTCTAGGTGAACCTACTGTGGGATAATAACATTTGGTTAGAAAAACATTTCTTGAAAATAGTTATCATTTCATTGCCAGATGAAAGAGGTATTGAATGGATCTTACAGGTGTTCATTGGAGGGCCCAGCACTAGTCAATGTTTCCATTAATGACTTGGATAATGGAATAAAGAGCATACTTATCAAAACTGCAGATGGCATCAAGCTGGGAGAGAATGAATACACTAGAGGACAGAAATAGAATACAAGACAATCACAGCAAATTGGACAAATGATCTGAGAACACAAGATGAAATTCAACCAGGACATGTTCGTGTAATTAAACTTAAGCAGGAATAATCAACTTCATAAGTACAGAAAAAGGAACAGCCATCTAGGTGGGAATTCTACAAAAAAGAGCTCTAGATGTTACTGTTCATTACAATCTGAAAAGCAGTAAAAACCATGTCTCACCACCACAGGACAAGCAAGTATCATATTGGGACACTAAGGTTAGTCTGACAGACCTGTGATGTAGGTTTTTCCCTGCAGGATTATGCCCCGTGTTGGGCATCCCACTCTGAGACGGAGGCCAATTGGAGAGAGCCCAGGACAGAAGAAGGGGAATGGTCAAAGGTTTGACATCCATGGCCAACAACAACAGACAGAACAGACAGAGGATGTCTAGATAAGAAAAGATGACTGAGGAGGACCCCATAACAGTTTTCACACATCTGAACAGCTGCTACAAGGAAAAGAATAATCTGCTTTCCACACCCATGGTAAATAAGAGGCAAGAAATTCAACTTCAGCATGGAAGATTTGGGCTAATCTATTAAGAACAGGGAAGCGTTCGAATAGATTGCCCAGAGCTCAGTCAAAATACTATCAAGGGCAAAAACAGTGCAGCTGAACAGGCCTGGGGCAAGGAGATGGACTAGATGATCTCTCAAAGCCCTTCCAATCCTATTTCTTATAGCTTTTTTGATCAGTAGTAGCAAGTTTTTCACAGAACTCTCCATTCCTCCTCCCTCATATCAGATATTTTCCACAGTGAAAAAGGAGAGTTTTGAAGTTTTTACAGTACAGAAAAACACACACATCAGTCCCTACGCAGCTTCAGCAAATCTGTTTTCTAAATATGCCAGGCACACATTTAGGTGCTCTCAACCCTATATGGAACAGAGCTTGGGACATTAATCTTTCAGCAACAAAACCACATTCCTCTTCTAACAAGCCTGCATAACTGTTCCTTGGGGTGACTATGGAGCCACAGAGTCCTGCAGCTCCCTGCACATGCCTTCCTCGCTCAGCAGTCCCAGCTAGGAAAAGCGTTTACATCCCAGTCTGTGCAGTCCCAAAAATAAAGAGGTTTTGAGGGTTTTTACATGTTTTCCTATGGAAACTTTTCATACATTAAATCTCATGCATGCACCAAATAAACTAAGGTTATGTCTAAAAATATTATAAAACCCTAAAACTGTACTGGTCTCAGACTCCAAACATAGGACCAATAGCAATTAACATTAGCAACACCTGTGTTTGAAATTAACCCCCCACCTCTTTATGAGAATGGAGAAGCTCCTCTGCCGAGAGCTGGAGCTGTTGCAGGACCCGTTGCATGAGCAGATGCTGCATTGTCCTGACGGAGGGCAGAGCACACCCTTGGAAATGGGAAGGGAACATGTGCTGGAAACACCCCACCCTGCAGCACTCCCAGATGAACAAGACACAGGTTATGGACGTGTATGCTACCAAGACGAGAAAAAGTGACCACAGGACTGTAAATAGCAGAAATAGGTCAGACAAAGACATGTTGCTTCTTTCTTAAGTGATCATAAAACTTTTCTGCTGTTAAGATGATCAGGGGTGCGTGAAACACCCCCTCCCATGCCACAGATGTGTGTCCATATGGACCCATGGCAACTCTCTCCAAACTGAGAAGGTCACACTCTCTTTTCAGTCTGCCAGTGATGAGAACAATTAATGTCATATCTTAGGTCAACCATAAAGTCCCAGACCAACACCTATTAAAGTCAGCAAGTAACACCTTTTGATGCTAAAGAGCTTCTGAAAGAAGCTATCAACTGGCTCTAGTTATCCCAGCTCCTCCTGTGAGACCCAAGCTGCTGAAGGGTTTTGGTTCCTGGGCTTGCATTTTGCCTGGCAAGGGGCTAGTTCTGCTGCATGCTGGGTGCCCCCACTCCTGGGGATTTACAGGAAACAAGGGCTCATGTGACCCTTAGGGAGTAATTTCAGTACCAGACACAACAAGCTCCTGCTGCACCTTGTCTAGGGAGATGTGGGTCCCTCCCTGCAGCTCATCCAAGCAGCTCTGCCCCAGGGGAAGGGCACAACCACACTTTTCTTGTCAACGCACTCAGGCAGGGAGCAGGGACCCCTGGTGCAGAAGATGATCACTGCGGCTGGCCATCCTCCCTCTCCCATCTCTCGCCCACAGCATCTCTGAGCGATGCTCCCATCACTGGCTGCGCCCCTGCTGCTTGAGTTAATTACAGTAATTATACCTGCACTCCTCAGCTCCAGCTCCCTTTTGTTGTCACTTCCCTGCCCGTTCATTTGCAAATCTAATCACTTAGTGGATTTTTTTAAAAAGAAAAGGGATAGGGAGGGCAAAACTACAAATAAATAAAGTAAGTATGATTCCTGCAACAACAATACAACAGGAATTGAGGAGCCACTGAGCTTCACCAGGTGTTTAATTTAGTATCCCTGTGAGGGCTGTATGCTGCTCTTTTGCTGGGCTACAGCACTAGACCAGCGTGGGGAAAAAATAAAGAATTCTATCAGCCTCCCCCAGTGCCTGCCAAATTGCCCTGCCAGTTGTTCACAGCGCAGCCCAAAATACTGCCCAGTGCTTCAGAGCTGACTTGCAGAAGGGCGGGAAAGCTTCCTGGGCACCCAGTGTTCCCAGCATGGCAGGATGCCCACACGGGCACCATGAATCTCCAGCAACTGATCTTCTCAGTGCTGGGTCCTACCCATTTCTCAGGCAGGTGTCCTGAGGGCAAGGGGTGCTGCGGTATCAGCTGTGGAAACAGGAATTTCTTTTCATGCCTGGGAGTGGAGGCTTTCCAGCCATGATCCTGGAAGAGCCACTGCTAGAGTTGAGTGTAGAGTCCAGGTCACCTGTCTGATAAGGATAGATTTGAAGTCAATCCTTTGAACAAAGAGGAGAAAAAAGTGTAACCAGAAAAAATGGGCAGAAATGGCTTTCTAACTGTTTTCAGGTACTCTGAAGAAGAGGAAGCCTGTGAGGTGCCCTGCCAGCTGACACTGGGACCAGTGTTACAACACTGTCACAGGGCAGCGAAGTAAAGCAGTGGGTTTTGTTCAGCCAGTACCATGTATATGATTTCCGGGAGAAAAGTACAAAACAGTGTTAATTTTCATCTTCTACTGCCAATAGATAGAGACAGCAAAAGAGAGCAAGCGGCAAAGGCACAGCCTGGTTCCTTTGCAGTAAGTGTAGCAGTTTAATTACACTGAACTGAAACACCTGCCCCCACCAGGCCTTACACCAGCTTGTCAGTGTAGCCACTGACTGGACTGAGCTTGTCCATGTTATCCCAGATGCCAGAAGCACCCACTGTGCAATTCTTTGCCACTCAGCACTAGGGCTGATTTCTCTCATTGCCCGTGCATGAAAGGCGGCCCAGGTAGCTGCAGAAGCCCAGGAGCTTGAGAAGGTTAGGATTAAACTAACTCACCTGATAAAGTATCTCCCGTGTGAGGAAAGGCTGAGGGAGCTGGGTCTCTAGCTTGGAGGAGACTGAGGGGTGACCTTCTTAATGTTTACAAATATATAAAGGGTGAGTGTCACGAGGATGAAGCCAGGCTCTTCTCAGTGACAACCAATGATAGGACAAGGGGTAATGGGTTCAAACTGGAACACAAGATGTTCCACTTAAATTTGAGAAGAAACTTCTTCTCAGTAAGGGTAACAGAACACTGGAACAAGCTGCCCAGGGGGATTGTGGAGTCTCCTTCTCTGCAGACATTCAAAACCCGCCTGGACACCTTCCTGTGTAACCTCATCTAAAGTGTTCCCACTCCAGCAGGGGGATTGGACTGGATGATCTTTTGAGGTCCCTTCCAATCCCTAACATTCTGAAAAGAGAGAAAAAAAATGTATAAAAACACAGACACTTTTTTTTTTCCAAGAAGGCTGAAAATACGTGATGTTTCTCATGATCAAAGTAGATGTTTCTTATCATATGCTTTGAACACAAAACATATCTGCATAGGCAAGAGAGCACTTCTAGAGGATGGACAGAAGCAGGAGGTAGAGAGATCTTGTGAAGAGTGTGGGCAGGCAGAGGGGCAGTCAAGGAAACAGGTCAGAACTGTAAAGCATTCCTATTTTGAGATAATATCCAACTGGAAATTTCTTAGTGGAGTGAAAGTGACAAATTCATTTTAACATTTTAATAGGGGAAAAATGCAACCCCCCCCAAAGTAATGCCTTGTTTCCAGGAAAAAAAAAAAAAACAACAACAAAAAAACCCCATGAAACAAGAGTACTGCACAGATCTGAGCAACATGTAACTGCAGCATGGCAAACTAGAGAGTCTCCAAGTCCTTTAGATTACATGCTTGAAAGGGTTTTCCATCTCCCAGGAGGCTGATTGCTAGGGGATGAGAGAAAGGACCTGCAATTAGGTTGATTAAAATAGTGGTCCCAGTATGGTCTGTTCTTCACTGTTGCCAGGAGACTAGAAGGCTGGGATGAACTGTTAAACCTTTTTGTAACAAAAATAGGTGTTTACTTCCACCCCATATGATCTTGGTCCTCTCCAAAGTGGTGCATTCTCTATTAGTCCTCCAGAAAAAATCCCAACTCCACTTTCTCAGACTTGTGTTAAGACGGATTTACCGTGTCCAAAACCACACAGATTTTTCCCTGCCTCGATCTGCCCAAGTCCGGGCTCTATGCTAGCCGTCCAGTGGTTGTTGTTATATACTATACTATATATACTATATATACTATATACTATTATATACTATATATATATATATATAATATACTATAATATTAACCTTGTTTTAACCTCCTCATCTGGACCCTAGTCCCAGATAGGCAGGTCAGTTCCGGGTTACTCCTATCACAGGATCTACATCTGAAGCAAAGGCTGGCTACTTGCCTCTGCTGGTGGGTGAGGACACTGAGACAGGCAGCCACTTACAGGTTATTAACTAGACATGCACTACCCGCAGTCAGTGACTTGTGCTGGAAAAGGTTACGTGAATACTTCAGGAAACAGAGGATTTTGATGTAGAAACCAAATTAGGCTATCTTACCAAGTTGATTCATTTTTTCCTTCCCTTTTCCCAGCTGATAGAGAAATGAAAGGAAACACTAAGTATATTGGTGGGAGACGCTTATAGTCCAAAGTGAAACCCTTGTTTTTCCTTCATATCCCTTTTGGAGTCCATCCTAAAGCATACTGGGAAAAAACATATATATTTGCAGCAGTAGCTGTTCCAAACATAAAGCCTGAAGACCTTCATTTTTCTGAAGTGTCTCTGTAGTCTGATCTAGGCCATTTATTTCAAGATAAGTCTCATCTTTCCTAAAGCCCAGTGCATTAATGAAACTGAGCCAATGTGCCTTTTCTATGGCTTTCTTTTGTTGTATTTGCTGCTACAAAAATTGTGCACGCCAAGCAACACACGCCTTTTATTAGCCCAATTACAACATCCTGAGCAGGAGGCAAGGGCTGCAGTAGATCGAGGGATAGCAGGCATGACACAGCTCCGGAAAGGAAGGACAGAGATGGCAGTGAAGGTAGAAGATTGCAAAAATAGCAGCAAAATTAGCTCAAAGCTTAAGTCCCTGCTACAAATACTACAAAAGCTGTAGTGCGCATGTGGGGAAAGGGAGCTTGAATGCCAAGAGAGGGGATCCTTGCTCCTGTCAACACCGCAGCAATCAGGCAATAGCTGGAAAGAGCCATTTAAACCTCCCTGTGTAGCTGTGTTGTAACAACAGCACATAATTACTCATCGTGCTCCTTTCCACAGCCTGCGCAGGCTGCCTGTTGGAAGAGCTGTGCTGCGCAGCCACCTCAGCACCGCTTGGTCCCGGGACTCCTTGGGTACCCTCCAGATCAGGCACAGGGCAACTCACACGAGTACCTGCAAGTTTCCTGGCTAAATCCTGTAACATGCATGAGACTTTCATAGTTGCCACACCAAGCTCTCTGCCTCCTTGCACTTGGGAGGAGAGATGGCACCATTCACAGGCAAACATAGCCTAAGAATTAGGGCAAGCAGCAGGAGTACTGCCAGAAAGTCTGGTTTGGTCCTTAGTCTTCAGGTACTTCACCAGACTCAGACTGGACACCAACCTTCTTAGAGGCCCTTCTCTGTGTTTGCTCCAGCACATGCACCCAGTACTGCGAACTAGGATCTCTGGAGAGGGCAAACACATCCAGGGACTCCAAAGGGGCTCACAGGGGAGCACAAAGCCACAGCCACATAGTAGAGGATACAAACCCACTACTGTTAGCACTAGAAAGAGAGCCTCAGGTTTCTCACCAGCATCTTCATAGAAGTGTTTCTGCTTCAAAACCACCTTGACTGGATGTCAAGGACACATTATAAAGGCAGGTCAATCCAGGTGTGAAGCAATGCAGCATAGAGATAGCAGTTGGAAGATTGCCAGAAGCAGAAAAACTAAGAACACACCCAAGAACCTTAAAACCAGCAAGCTCACTGCGGAATTACTAAATAAATTGCTTCCTGCAACCTCAGATGCTAATTACTTGTGTGTTTTAATTTTTGCACTTAACATTCTCCTATCCAAATTAAGTAAATCTAATTTAATGCCCCAATACAAACAGACTCCAAGTATCTTTTTCCTTGAAAGCTTTTGCTGCTAGCCGGTACCTAGACTCTGTATCAGGAACAGCATTATTCTAATTCCTAAGCGGCTTTTATCTTACATGTTGTGAACTGGGAAGACAGGCAAAAAGTAGTGCAAGAGCTAGAGAATGTGCCTTCAATCCTGTCTGTCTACTAGCTATAGCTATCAACCCTTCAACAAACACTACTGGGAGGGTAATACAGCCCTGAGAGATGGACCACTCTGTAGTTAACAGCATCCAACAGATGCTTCTGAGGTTTGTTTTCTGACTCTGCAGGAAGGCAGAGAGCGCCATAGAGCCCAAGGGTGCTTTTCTACCTTACCTTCAACAACTCTTTTCTATCTACAAACTCTTCTTGGATAGCAGCCTCCTAGCCTTGCTTATACTCCTTCCATCTTGGATACTGCCCCTCTGATATTGTTTGTTCCTCAAATTTCTAGAGGGCCCTTGCAGTGAAGAGAAACTTCCGCCCCATTTGTTGCAGCATCTCCAGCCCCTGTAGCCACACAGCAACAGGCACAACGGAGCTCTGGGGAGGAAAGAAGGACACAGCACGGGTATTCTACAGAAGCTGAAAGTCAAGACTGTTTTGAAGGGTCTGCACAAGCAAAAGCTGTTATTTAGCTTCTTGACAGCAAACTAGCTGGTGAATTTACAGAACTACATCTCCCTCCCAACAGAGTTTTGCCACAAATTTCTGTCACATCGTGAAAGCTCTTTGCTTCCACCTTGGTGATGACCTTTGCCACTGACAGTAGGAGAGGAGGATGTTTGTCTTGGCAGATAGATGGCTTCGCAGATCCAGAGGAATCTATGAGGTTATTGAATAGATGACATAGAGGGGGGATTAACAGGAGCATGGGTTATCTTCGTAATAAATATAGCCTGCCACAGATCTCCATATTTAAGAGCAGCCTCTCAGGGTCAATAGCCTTGGTAGCTTCCATCAGTCAATAAGACCTAGTATTTGCCTCATCAAAAGTGTCAATTTTTTCCTTAGATGGTTTATGTTTTGAGTCTCCCAGAGTCTTTTCTACTACAAGCTTTTTCTCACATGACCAAATCCTTTCAAAGTCCAGGGACCAAAACAGAGGTGCTGGCAAGCCAACAGACAGCAATGTTTTGAGCCTGTGTGAGCAACACATTGGTGCAGAGAGTCAAAACTCCCTTCAGTGTCACAGGGTGAGGAGGAAACAGGCAGGCAGAGATCTCCACAGAACACAGCACCCTCCAAAAGCCTCAGCACTGCTTTGCTTTTCTCACACCTTCTCCCACCTGTCCTTAGCTGCATCACACACCATCCCAGGCCCACAACCTACAGAGAAGACAGGATGAAGGTCCCCTCATGTACTCATTGTCAGGCTTGCAAAGAAGCCCGAGGAGAGGTACACCATCATACATTCAAAAGAAACCACCATCTCCAGGAGCAGGAGTTTCCCTAGCAACCCTTCCCTTGGCTTTTTCCCAGACAGCAAAGTAAGGAAATACTTGCCTTTCTCCAGGCTACCAAGCAAAACACCCCCTCTTTAGGGCAACCTCATGGCTCCTGGCTCTGCCCTCTGCCCCTTTCTCCTCCCCATCACCTATGTGTCACACCAAACGAGCTGCCAAGCCTTCAGCAGATGCACTCGTTACCTCCAGCAAGAGAAAAAGCAGCCACGACCCAAAGCTGCAACCTCGTTACAGTTTGTAATGAGCTGACGGGAAAATATTTCTGCCTGATTAGAATCCTTAATGAGCTCCTGATTATTACGAGTAGAAGCTGGTTGGCGTCCTGTTCTTTTCCCATCCGTAACAGCAGGGCAGATTCTAGTATCCCCCAAGTATCTTTTTCCCCTCAGCCCAGCATGAAGAGGTATAGTCTTCACCAATCTGTACCACACTCTGGCAACAGCAAAAGTGAAATACTGCTGGTATTAATATATCAGCCTTCACTATAAATCAAGGGTTAAGATTTCTCCTGCCTGGGAAGAACCCTTAGTCACCAGCAATGTCACCAAAGACACCAGCCAAAGACACTGAGTCATATTATCCCCCAGAGCCTGCTGTTGTTGAAGGTTTTAAGACCCTTCAACAAGCACTTGGAATCAGGATGCTCTTTTTAATTGTATTTTACCTATTAAAAAATTGTCCCACTCAAGCAATGGTTACCGTCAGGTAATCTCACTAGCAGAGGAGAACTGCAAAATTTGAATTTACAATAGAGCAAGCAGGCAATACTGCACATTAATCACAGGGCCAGGGTCTCCCAAGGCAGAAACTCAGATCAGGCACTGCTACACTTCCCCCAGATGTGCTTCCCAGCTGGCAGCTTTACAAGCAGGGCAGCACGGCCAGGACTGGGAATTTCCTGTCATCCCAAGGAGTATCCCTGCAGGGCGGGCTTGTGGTGTATCTGCAAGGCTGCTCTCTGAATCACATGTAGCATTTTCTTGTCTTTTTTCAGCTTGGGACCCCAGATGTCCCCACAAGACCCTGCCCCTTGACATCCTCCACATTCCCTCAGCACTGCAGGCCCACCAGACAATGGTGATCAATAGGAGGATCCAGCCCCTCTCTACCCCACATATAAAGTCTGAGACTTTATACCATGGAGGAATCCTCCACCTTCATCTCCTGTCCCTTTGTCTCCAAGTCAAGGCCCTCTACTTTGCCTCCTCCAAACTCTTCAGCCAAATGCCACGCAGCCCTTGTTCTTCACTCCTTCTCTAAAAGCCATGACCACCAGCTTGTTGCTCACATCAAGCTATTCCTTCATCCACAGTGCCCAGTAATGTAATTTCTCTGGCTTCCCAACAGTCCTTTCTACAGCCCAAAAACCAGGCCAATGAGTGGGAGGGGACACGAGAGGTTCTCCAAGCCCACCTTACCTTATAATACAACCAATGCGATGGTCACAGGCAGCATCAGTTTGAGTGGAAGAAAACAAACTCAAACACTAATTGGTAAAATAAATATTAAAGATGAAGCATACCTTCACTGTACTATTAAAGGCCATCCTTGGAGTTTATCTGCAGTTAACTGGAGCAACTGAACTTATCTTGGGAACCAATATGCCTCATGTGGTCTTGGTAATTCAACTCCAGCCCACATAACTCAAGTGCCCAAGATGATCTGGTGATGTGATGGAGCAAAGTGATTCATATGACTAGGAGGGCTTGGACAGGACACCCTCGTGACCATTGTGACTCAGTCTTTGCCAGCGTTGAGTCACAAGGAACGGATGGTCCCAGATAGACACAGTCAGTTGGTTTGTCACTGTGGCCTGCACTGGTCCTAAAGATCAAGTTTTCAAGGTACTCAGTAATTATTGAAAATAGGCACATCTGCATTATATGTAAATACATACAGATATATAAGTATAAATCTTAAGAAATAGAAATTTCCTTGTTAAAAGTTTAGACCTGCTATAAACAGAAGTATGGAATAGAAAGAAACTTCTCCAGTTGGCAAGTCTTAAGTGTAGTCCATTTGTGTGGCTTTTCCACCTGCATCTGGGCCAGCCAGGATAAACTATTTTGGAGACTACAGAATGGACTAGATAGAGCATTGGTCTTATCTAGCCATTAAGATTCCAGTTTCATGTTAGAAACGGCAACTTTTAATTGTAACTAGTGTTAATATTTTAATTACTTTTTTCCATTTAGACATCACCATTGCCCTTCAGTCTGTGTCATGCCAGATGTTCAGGGCATGTGGTTTGTCCTTCCAGCAAAGGAGAGCTAGAGGATTTGTGCCTGGGAATATTCTCCACATTCTCTATATGCGCAGCCTCAGCCCAAGACTGCTGTAGATTTCCCCTTGAACTGACCTTAATAAAAGACTGAAGCAGAACAGTGGTGCTTACAAGGCTCTCTCTTCAGAGCTCCTGGCTGTGCCCCAAAACCCCCACATCCTTCCATGGCCAAACATAAGAAAAATAACTTTAAAGACTATGGGTACCGGGCTCATCCATTGGCACATGCCTTAACAATGTCAACATATCTTGTCTCTTAACATGTGTTACACATTCTTTAACTGAGGCATTAATACTCAGCACTTGTAACAATTTTAATCCACATATATCAAAGCACTTCTGTGGAAAGAGAAATACTGCGTAGGCTGGCAGGAGCCTAGAGATAACCCATTAAGATTTGGTAACAGTGGCTAATATACTCACTGGCTCAGTTGAAGATGCACAGAAAAGTAACAAAACCCTCTGCCCAACATGCAGTTGGGTTGGTGTGAAGCCCAGAACGGCTTCCCTGGAGTAATGTAGTGTGGAGTTTAAAAACATCTTTCTGTGAATACTGCAGTAACAAAGAGCTGTCTCTGTAATTCAAATTCTCCTGCTTCTAAGTACAGTCTCCAGCAGAATCTGTTGTTCGAATCTATAAGGCATCAAATCCCTGCCTGAGCACTTCTCATTGACATCTCAACAGAGGCAAAGGGGAAAGAGACTAAACAGCATTCTCTGCTCTCCATGTCTCACATTTGCAAGCATGTGGCATGTATTTCTGGGAAGAGGCTGCACTGTCCCACTGTGGAGAGATCCTGGGCAGCTTTTTTCCATTGAACATGTGAGACAACAATGACAAAGTGAGTGCTGCTGGTGGAGGCTGAGTCCCGTCCTGCTGTAACACCCAGTCCTCTTCTGTCATTCCTTGCCAGGCAAGAGCCCTTGACTTTTTGCTTTATGCTTTTGTTTTCCTTTTTGCTTCCTCTTCTTTCCCTCCAAACCACGCTGTTCTCTCTTAGATTTGCCCACCCTCTCCCTCTCTGACTGCTGCCCATGCTCAAAGCGATTAACTCTGCCACTTTCTCTGGGTCTGTTCCTCTGAAGATTACTGTCTTGTGTTCAGAGTGGATAATCCATCAGCCAAATGGCCAGCTGCCACCCAGGGGTCTGACGCAGTCCTCTGGCTCTCAGGCTGGAAGGTCTCTCTGGCTGCACGGCTGGCAGAGCATGCAGAAGGCAGTGCACCAGGAGCAAAACCAGCACGGGCAGGCAGTTAGTGTTCCAGCCAGCATGAGCACACATAAATATGAGCACACATATGTATGCTCACACTAGCAGCTTCACAGCCTCAATCTCAGGAGATGGCTGGAAGAAGAGTCCAGGATGACTTAGCTCTCGGAAGACAAATTGCGTACTCTCACACTGCAGAGACCTCCCTTTAAATCAGATGGGGCAACTCTCCTTGCTAAAATCTGGGCAGGGTTTTCAGATGACTTATGGACCCTACAGAATGTTAATATCTGAAGCAAATGTGAAAGTGAACTGGAGCTGAACATCGTGCCCACGCTGAGACACACACCGGAAGCACACAGGATGCCTTGAGCCTTGTTGTTGCAGTGCTGTGGGACTTTCCCTGCCAGAGCCTGTGCTCCTGCAGACTGGCTGAGGGGCTTCAGCCTGGTTAGTGCAGCATCTCCTTTTCCCAGCTAACAGTCCTTCTGCACAGAGCTCAGGCCATGCTCTCATGAAGGATGGGATGGCACCTCCTGGGCTGGTGATGCTACTGCACACCTAGCTCTCCACGCAGCCCTACCGAAATGCCTCCAGTTCGACTACTGTGTCTGCTCAAAACACCTGCCCAGGCTGAGCTGAAGTCTGAGTTACACCACTATTTAAACCAAACTTGACCTTTGGCATGATCTAAAACACACCCAACATCACTCTGCAATAAGGTCACCGATAAACAACATCAGTGTCTTTACTATACGGCCCAAACCACAGTCAGGCTTCCTTCAGCCCAGCAAGATACCTTGGAAAGGCAAACCAAGAGTGAGAGAAACATCACTGCAGAGTGGGCTAAGAAGGCAGCATCCAGCAAGAAAAGCAAGAGGGAAATGACTCGGTACATGAATACACCACACAGTCTGCTCTGGGCAGCTGGGCACGGCCCTACGAGCTTCATGCAGCTGAGCATGGGGCAACATCTGCCTCATGGTTGAAGCACAGAGTGAAGTTGCATGCCCCATGCCAGTTGGCAATTCCTCCCTGTGCCTCGTTTGCCATGCCCCTAGCACCAGCCAGCTGTGCCATGAGGTGACAGCACACGGGCTGCCAGTGCAGCAGAAACTGGGGGAAAAAAAAAACAGGCTGAGAAAACCAGTTGCAATTGGGAAAAATATGCAAGAGGTCAAAGAATGAGATGCAAGCTCCTTGCTGGGAGCGGGGCTAAGCTGGCCAGGCTGCAGGTGGAATGAATGGAGATCTGGCTGATATAACAAGCCATTTAAGAAGTCCAGTCTCCTCTGCTTTTCACTATCTTTTCTTTCCCATATTTCCCTTGTTAGTTTTCTAAGGGCAGACAGTTTATCCCATCAAGCTGCCCTAACAGGAGAGACTGGGCTGTCTGACCCTCTACCAGTTCCATACTGACAAGCACTTATTCAAACCCTTCTCTAGTTTCAACCAAGAGAGAGGCACACAGATCTCAGAGATAATGAAAGTGTTATATAGTTAATGAAAATAGGTAGCTGGATAGAGGACTTTCTAGAGTCCCTACTGCAGGAGAGATTACAGTGTGAGCTAAAATACCAACCACCAGAAAACCTTCATGGGAGGCACCATGTAAATAGCCCAGCCCACAGGAAACACATACAGTCTGCCTCTGCACTCAGAGGGCACTTGCAACTGGACACAGAGCAGGGAGTCAGTAGGCGATGGCAGCAGGCACAGCCCATCGCGCTGGACCAGCACAGGTCTCTCTCTGTTACCATGGCCTCTGCAGAGAGGGAGGGCAAGGCTCTCTGGGAGCAGATGCATCCATTGTACCCAGTCTGCTATTGTGTGGGTTCCTTTCCTGGCATCACTGGCCAGCACTGAACCATGCATTAATGTCCAGGACTGACAGAAGTATTTAAAAGGACTCTCCATCTCTCACTTAGGAAAGAGCATACCCACCCCTCTTTACACCTGTCCCAAGGAGACTGTATCCTCTATACTAATGATGCTGGGCCAGCTCTGTAATAAAGCCACACTGTGTCACTAGTGTTCGTGCATCCTCTCTGCAGAGCGAGGCCAATGAACCTGCTCCCCGTGCAAATCTTCCCACACCCTCTCTGCAAATGAGCTCATGCCAGGTCATAGCCTGACTCCACTGCTGACTTTGCTGGAAAGTGAGTGCCCGCCAGTTCCTTCAGAGGCTGATGAACAATGTGAACCAAGCTTAAGAATGGATGTGACTCTTGCCTGCTCCCTGAGTATTTTCTTTATTCTGCCTAGGAGATCCCACTTCTTCCTCTGAAGGAAGAAGGCAGGAAATGGAAGGGCATTATTCCTCCCATTTGCACTGCAACACTGGCTGTGCCAGCACACAAAAAAATGGAAGGAGCCATATAACTTCCTCTTTAAAAAACAGAAAGGCTATGACGCTTTCTAATCCTAGAAATGAAGTTAAGGCCAAGGCTGACATTTCAGGGATTGTTGCCAATTAATTTAATGAATAAAAGTCTCCTCTTCAGATGCGCTCTGTGCATGCAAGAGAGGAGCCGGATTGTTTTCCTGCCCCAGTTCTGGGTAATCATTTTTGCTGCATTCACTCAGAGACATCTGTCTGTTTTCATGCCTGCAGTGTAAGCTGGTGTTGAAGTTGCATCTGCTAAGGAGCCTCTCTGCTCCCTATCCTGGGGACTATTTCAGGGCAAAAATACCCATTAACTGCTTACACTAAAGCACACACTTCACAAAAACATGAGCAAAGAACATAATGATGCATCAGGCTTTGCATATAACCCATCGGCTGTGGCCGTGTCCAGATAAACAGAGGGAGCAGTGGTCTGGAGCAGGGCAGCTGCTCGTGCTGCAGTGTCTGGGCTGCACGGGCTCCCCCAGCTCCATGGCCAGACCAGCACAGCTGGGTCCTGGGGCATTGCAACACAATTGAAATCACCAGCGCTGCACATTGCCCACACACAGCCCCTGTTCCTGAGGACAGCTGGGTTTTTGGGGTGGCTCTCCCCACCTGCCTGCAGGCCCTGGGGACACACACACGGCCCTGAACCCCTGCGGTCTTCCTCCTTCCCTGCAGAGCCAAGTCCACACCATGCCCACCCTCCTCCTGCCGCTGCCGAGGCCCAAGCAGCACTTCCCAGCCTCGCCAACAGCTGTTTCACCCGCCACAACTTAGAGGTGCTGAATGAAATAGCAACGCGTTCCCAAACCCACTACAAAGAGGGAGCAAGAAAGGGCCAGGTGTGATGTGTGTTTCAGGGTATATGAACGACTGGAAACAAACCCCAAATCCCTGAAAACCTGGAGAAAACAGGAACAAAAGGTGGGAGAAAACCACACAAGCAAGGGGGAGGTGGCAAGGAGAGGGGCTCTCGATATTGATGTTTGAAATGGGCTCTTTAAAATGGAAGATAATGACACTGAAAATTATTCTGAGCTTTTCAAAGGCATAAATGACCAAACTGCCTCCTGACTCCTGAATTACATTATCCAGAAAGAACTTAATAGCATGTTATTATCGCTTCTCCTCGCTGACAGGATTTCAGCACTGAAAAGACAAACAAGAAGCGCATTCATAATCGCAACTGCATTCACCTCTGCAAGGCGCTGGCCGCTGCTAATTTCAGGTAAGTGTCTCAGCAGCCGGCTGGGGAAGCTCAGCAGGGCTCATGGCGCTTGGTAGCGAGGTAATTGCCTTTGTCACTGCCTGAGGGGGACGGGCTGGGTGTCCCCAGGAGGCAGGCGGCACCAAAAGCCTGCTGCAGGGTGGAGAGCAGCATGGCCTGAGCCGCCTGGTGGCAGCTGGTGGGGACCTACCCCCAGTCGGGCTCCATGTCCCAGCGGGTGCCTGCAAGTGGCCCAGGGCTGCACAGACAGCAGCGGGAACCCCGAGTCTGCTGCTGGCCTGCCAGGAGCTTATAAGAATGGGATCAAGACAAAAAAGGGGGACACAGGGACATGCCGTGGCTGGGGAGTGTGAGCAAACAACCTGGCCTGAGCTGCCCAGGGGTACCCCAACATTTGGCATTTGTGGTGTGCGGTTCCTTTTCATGCCCTGGAGAGAGCAGTGCCACAGATTTCCAGAGCTGGGCAGCCTGGCAAGCCCCTCTTCTGCCCCTGCTTGCCACCCCATCACTGTGCCCCAGTTCAGAGGTCAAAGGGCAGCTCCATAACATTGTGCTCCTGACTGATCTGGCTGTCTTGGCCATGCCCTGGAATAGGCATTGTCCTGGTGCAAGCCAACAATGACCCTGGCATCACATAGCACCATTGTGCCACCATCTGAGGGCTATGGCAATGCAGCAGTTTGCTTTGGGCCATTCCTGAGGCCTGTCTTGAAATTCTCCTTGTTTTTTATCAATGTGCACCACTGCAGTCCAAAACGTCTCTCTCCCAGGAAGTGCCCCATCTCCTCCTGAATTCCCCGCCAGCAGCCAGAGGTGGGGCCAGCTGCAGCTGTGGCAGAGCAGCGCAGGAGCCCAGCCTGGAGAGAAAGAGACAGGGAAGGGAAAGAGCAGGAGAGCCATTTTGTGGGCTCCACTCAGCTGCCATCACCACAGGACACATTTGCATGGGACAACCCAGGATGCAGAGGGTGACCCAGCCAAGCAGAGTCTCTGGGCCAAAGGCCATCCCTGCTACACTGCCACCATGACAAGGCCAAACTAAGCCCCATGGAAAGCCTTTGCACAGCACTCCGTGTCTGCCTGTGATTAATGTCCAAGGTTTAACAACATTTCATTTCAGCAGCCACGCTCCGACATCTGTAGGCCCCTAAGCAAGTGAAGGCAGTAACTGCCAGTAACAACAGCCAGCGCTGTGCTCTGCCGCCTGCTCGTTACACCTGTAGTCAAGATTTTTTTCTCCTAGTAGCGCAATATGGCAAATAACCCTTCCCAGCAGAAGACAGGCTGCAGAGGGAGCTTACGCAGCACACCCAGAGCCACCTCTGTCATCGGGGTTGGACCTACAGCCCAGCCTCGGCATGAAGCTCTCGGAGAGGGGCTGTAAGACCATCTGCTCCCTTGGCAAAATTCAGGTGCTGCTGGGGACAGGAAACATGGCACAGTAGCACCCGAACAGCTCTGCAGTCCTGCGACCTCTCACAGGAGCTCACCAGGGGCTGGTCCCTCATTCTGCTTGCCAGGCAGTATGAACGCAGCAATCAAAGGAAACCATGGGGAGAAGACCTGGGATGGAGATCACAAGAGCAGGACCATGGACCAGTCTCCAAACTAAAGGAGTTTCATGAACCACATAACCCAGACAGGGCCAGGGCTGAAGGGTAAACTGCATGGAACAGCCTTGGTCAGCAAGGACTGCTTGGGTGACCTTGCAGAACCTGCACAGGTCCCCAACCCCTTCATTATCTTCACTAACTCATATTCTCTGGCTACACAATTAAACAGTCAAGTATAGTTTCAGCAGGGTGAAACTCTCCTCCCATGAAACTGACTGTCCAGCCTGCCATGCAATTACCAGTAGTACCACACTTGTAGCTGACTTCCCACTCCACAAAAGACACTCTGCTTTCCTCCCTCTGTCTTCCTCTGGGGCTCTGTCCACCTCACACATTTTAGGTACATTGATACCCCCAAAGTAAATCCCCAGCTCACATCAGCTCATTGCTCAGGTCTCCACACCAGCTGTTGCAGAGCAGCTATTTCTGCGCTGACCTTCTGCTGCTGGTGGCTACACTGACAGTGCTCCTTGCTTTCGTTCTGCTCTGATTTAACTGATGGCCCCTTGATGCAGAGGAGCAACTGCAGCCCCAGCAGACTGAATGCAGCACAGGCAGCCATGGGACTGCCTACCCTGTGATATATGCATCTTATATCGCTGGGTTTTCCTATCAGCCTTATCGGCATGATAGATAGTTTAGGCACAGTGAAGAACAAGATAGTAATAACAATGGCCATGATTACTATTTTTCATATTTTCTTTAGGAGCAATATGATATTACGAGGCTTTGTGCACGTCACTTTGTTTATTGGCTACCACTTAGTAATCTTTTCCATCTCCGCTTTATTAGAGATGCTGTTCGGCTGTGGACTGAGAGGAGAGCAGGGGCTCACAGGACAGCCACCCTGAGAGACACTCACTTCCTCACATCCATGCTGAGCCCGGAGCTGCAGGATTGCAAACCACCAGCAGCTAACGTGCATTTTACATGCTGACACATCCTGCTAGGTCAGACCTAAGTCTTGTTCCTTTCTTGGCAGTGCTTCAGTTATAGGAAGAGTCTTTATGAGCGTTATTCATGCTGTTAAGTATCAGAGTGGCGAAAAGTAGTTTCAGCAAAAAATAATCTGAATCAAATTGAAGTAAAATAAAATAAAATGGTAAAACACCGAAGCTCCTCCCTGATCCACACTGCTGATGCAGCCTGGCTGAACAGTTTTTAACAGACAACCAGAAACCAAAGTACCCGGGATACAGCAAGCAGCTTAGGAGGCAGCTGTGCGAAGAGCAGACACTGATCAAACACCATGGCTGATGTGGAGTGCCACAGAGGACGACAAGCAGAGGGATGCTCTCTGGGTCACACGAGCAGACCCAGAAAGGCCATTACCCTTTGACAAGGTCACCTTGAGCTTCATGGGGACTGCTGGGGGAGGCCAGTGCTGCTGCATGTCGCAGGATCAGCAGGAAGTGCGCAGGTGAGCACATAGTCATGTCCTGCCCAGGAGCCCCTCAGGCACAGCTGCAGACAAATGCTTGGCAATGATCCCCACAGGGCACAGAGACTCGGACCACTGTCACATGGAGAAGCATCAGCATTTTCCAAAGCTGGCATGGGCAAGGAAGATCTCTCAGCCAGGTGTATCTCACACCACCCATATGCTGAACGCACTCAGCCAGGGAAACACTCAGCACTGTCTCTATGGGGCCTGATCATCATCACCTAGAGGTCACCTAGCGTCCCTCCAGCCTGCTCAAAAAGCCTTCAGCTGGATGTAAGTAGAATCTATGCCCAGTTTAAAGCCTGTTTAAGGCCCGAGGCAGCTGTAAGCAGGACTCTGGGAAGGCACACACTGCCTCTCCTCAGGAAGGTACCATGATCTGCGGGTTTTGCACGGAAAAGACCCAAGAGGCAGCTGGCCAATTAAAGCTGCAAGGCGAACTTCCCAGGCTGGTGTTTGCCAGAACAGGCAGGCTCACAGCCCTGGCATCACAATCGAACCAAACGAAAAGAGCCGGCTAGCCCTGGCCTGGGCTTCAGAGCGAAGACCTGGGCAGGGACATCATCTTGTGTCTGAGCACAGACACATAGGGAAAGCTGGGAAGGATGAAACACAGACCAAACCTCATCCCACAGCACTGACTTGACAGTGATGAGAGCCCTTGCCTGCTCCATGCCATGGCTGCATGGCTTCATGGCAAGGCTGTGTGGAAGGGGCCACAGGGCGTTTGTCTGTCTGCCTTCCGACTCCTACGGAGACTCTCATCAACAGGAGACCCACTGAACCACACTTCAGCTGCCCAGATCCTTGAAGCCTCCAGGGTTGGAGACCCTCTCTGGGTGACATGTTCTAGCTCTGCACCACCCTCCCGGTGAAGAAGTTCACCCCTGTGCCCAGTCTAAGTATCCAAGCCATAACTTGTGGCCATTTGCCCTTGCTAAGTCATCTGGTGCTCCCAGAAGCAGTTTCGCTCTATTGGCTCTCTAATTCCCTTTCAAAGAGTCAGTGGCCATTATCAGCTCATCCATTTGCTTCTTCCTTGCTGAACTAAACAATCCCATCTCCCTTGCAGGCTGCGGGGAGTAGATCCTGGCCATGTCACATGCCCTCCACCGGACCCAATCCCATTTTTCAACATCCCTCTTAGACTGAGAGAACCAAAAGAGGACACTGCTTTGAGTGTGGACTCAGCAGCACCAAGTAGAATCATAGAATAATTTCAGCTGGAAGAGACCCTCAGGATCATCGAGTCCAACCATAACCTAACTCTAGCACTAAACCATGTCCCTAATCACCACATTCACACATCTTTTAAACACATCCAGGCTTCCCTGGGCAGCCTGTTCCAATGCCTGACAACCCTTTCCAAGAATAAATTTTCTCTAATATTCAATCTAAACCTCCCCTGGTGCAACCTGAGGCCATTTCCTCTTGTCCTATTGCTTGCTACTTGGGAGTAAGTAATGTCTTGGGAGGGCAAGAGTGTGACTGTCAAGGCTACTTGTTCTCCTGATGTAGCCCAGGACTGTGGTTTCCATTGCAAGCTCATGTTCCCCTGAGGTCCCCTGCAACCCTTTCCTGCTCCTTTTCAGCAGGGTTGATGCTACTCCACTAGTAGGTTTTCTGTTCATCTGAAAGGTCCTAGTGATACCTCACAGAGTAAAATGTTGGAGGATGTTAGTATGACCTGTATGATGCTTGGAAAGGACAATTAATTAATTACAAATGTCAGCCTCTCATTGTCCAGCTCTTTTACAGTCCTGGGCAGTACCTGAGCAGCCGCTGGAGGACAGAGGATGACCCCAGCCTCAGACACCTTGGCAGGGCTGGCAGAACACCAGACCCATGTCACAGGAGCCTGGTGGCCCTGGTGGAGGAGAGACCCAGGCTGCCCCCCAAGTTGGGGCTTTGCATCCACCAGCCTGCCATCCCCGGCAGAGTGACAGCTGCTGGCTGACCAGCTGAAACAACCACCAAGAAAAGTCCATGAGTCCCACCTAGGGGAAGGAGGGAGGGAAACAGACACAGGAGAGCTCCACAGAGACAGCCAAAAAAACATTCTGATCCGCCTCGCAGAGACCGCTGCGCCTTGGCAAGTTACACACCATGCTGCAACGGTGTGTGGGGCGGTGGGAGGAAGGGGGAACCCTTCGTTGTGCCAGCGATGGTAACTCACGTGCCACAGCATTTGGGTAACCTGTGAAAGAAAAAGCAGAGGATGCAGTCCAGAAACATTTAAAGATCACAAGTCCATTTAGAGCCATGCTGGGTTTGGTATTTACTCTTGAAACACAGACATGCTTTCTTTTTCCTTTCCCTTTTCCCTTCCCTTTCCTCCTCCCCTCCCAACCCCAAACCCCAAGCCCTCACTAGCAAAAATTAATTGCTGCAAACACACAGCAGCATGCACATCCTCCCGCTGCTTGTCGAAGAGCAGTTTTATGCCTGGGTGGAGCATAAATGCTGCTGCTAACCGCCAGCCATCGCCACACTGCGGTGAAGTAGCCGAGGCCGAGTCCTCTCCTAAACGACAGGGGTAGGACAGCAATCGATTCCCTGGCCATCATCACACAGGGACTGGTGATGGGATGGAGTGGAAAGCCTTTGGGCCTTGCAGACTCACTCCATGCAGCATGGCATGAGGCACTGAGCAGGGAGAGGTGGCAGCAGCTTGCTCCCAGAGACATCAGCTGAGTGCACCTCACTGCCTGGGGTGCTCACCCTGGGGAGGTCTGGAGGTCCCAACCCCCAGAACTGCTGCAGCGTCACCCAAGGTATGAAGCTGCAGATGTGTGTGACCTGGGAGCCTGAAGTGGGGGTAGCTGGGGGACAGCAGGATTCCCTGGGGGCTGCTGTGCTCCTACAGCAATCAAGACCCTCAGCTAAGCCTGCAGGTGGGAGATGGCTCTTTGGTACAGAGCCTTTCTGTTTCTTTGCTGCAGAGATTAAGAGGGATGTGATGAACAAACTCATAGGCTCCAGTTGCTCCTTCCCTATTGCCCCTGCTCCACCTTATGGCCACTTTATTCAACTTGTCCAAGGATCAGCAGCCCCAAGCAGACATGGATTTACCCCACAGGCCAAGAGCCCTCCTGCCTCCGAGCTCAGCAGTGCCAGCAAATTCTCCCTCCCAGGACAGGGCACAGCTCCAGCCTGCACCCCCGCCTTATCTCATCCCCTGGGTGAGATGGGGATGGCCACAGTTCGGGCTGCAGGGTCAGGAGCCAGCCCCAGCCTCTTGCTTTTAGACAGGAGACAAGGAGAAAGAAATGCCTGTCCCTCCTTTCTAGCCACCCATTTGTCAGGGGGTGAAGGGGGAAGCCACTGGCTGCCCTGAGGGTTGCACCCCTCCAGACATCTCTCTCTTTGCTCCCACTTGAATGCTGGGCACGCTGGCACAGCACGCCACATGTGACTTTCCTTGCATGCTCTGGGAGCCAGCGGCCTGCCTGCACCCCTTTGGACTCGGGGTACAGGAAGGAGAGTGGTGCCAGGGGCACACGGAGATGCACAGCGGTGTGGGGGGAAGAGCCCTGCCAAGTGCCGCGTTGGAAGGCAGCCCCCATGACCTGAGGGGAGTCATTTGTGAGGGAATGACTTTGGTGCTGGCCAGGCTGCTGGCCAGTCACAGTTCATTTGCTATGGGAAGCAGAGAGTGATTCATTTGGAAAGCTTCTAAGCTGCCGCTGCACGAGGTTCATACGCCCCTGCGAGATGGCAGAGGGCACCAAGCAGCCTTGATTGCAAATCTATATGCCACCCACTTGTCATCATTAAAGTTCACTGGATGGGTTAGGTAAAGGCTACGGTGTTTAGCCTGGCTTTTTTTTCAGCTATATATAAAAAGCCTGTTCACTCCATACCCTGAATTCTTGTGGTTTTGCATGGCAACATCATTTACCCAGACCGTCCCATTTCCAACCACCAGTCAACCTAGTAATAGTACAATTAAATGCTAGATGAAATGACTGCTGTTTCCTCAATACTTCCAAGAGCACTGAGAACCTTTAGGGTGGGAGATGCCACGAGGATACAATGTAGTACTTCATATTACAGGAGCTGAAAGCTGACCCTTGGTTTTGCACCTCTGGCTCCAGCTCTTACTCCCTATTTGTCCCAAGAAAGAGTCAGTGGGATCAGGAGTCTGCTGCAAGGCCAATGTTCAGTGCATGCACCAAACCTGAGTTTGAGCTGAAGCCAGGCAGACAGCAGCCTGTGTGCCAGCTGCAGGCAGAGCAGCAGACGCTGTGTTTGCGGGTGGTGAAAATGCCAATAAAACGCCAAGTGCACAGAGCAGATCCAGGTTACCCATGTTTGACAACCACAAATTGGGACGAGAAAGCATCTTTTCAAAATCCTTTTAACACATTCACCTTTGAGAGCTTTCAGGAAAAATACAAGGCAGGAATGCTAAAGGGTCAAACTCTGGGTGTTTGCTTGTTCTGTCCTTGGGCAAACCTTCATTGATTGACTGTGGGCAGGGCAAGAGCTGAACACCACTGACCGAGGAGTCCCACTGCTAACATGGAAGATCACAGCCTCCTGGCAGAGACTCACGTCAATAGACAAAGCTCTTCCAAACACACCCCGTGCTCTGCCCACCAAACACTGCCAAAAACGACAATCTGAGGGAGCTGCGGGTTCCCTACCACTGTTAGAGCCAGAACCTTCCTTCGGCAGCAGAACAGGCAGTCATGTGGTGGGATTTTGGAGGGGTGAAAGAACAGGTGTGGCCAAGAGTGGGCTTGGGGCTCAGCAGCCAATGCAAATGCCAGCTGCAGGGAGCATCTCCACAACATGGGATCCTCTGGAAATGAGGGATATGCCAGGGTCTCACTGTGGGATGAGCTTTCACACACAGATGTTAATGAGACCCAGATAGTGCTCTGGTTGGTATATTCAGGCACAGATAGGCAAAGGCATTCACAAGGGCAGCTACAAGATGAGGATGTGCAGTCGGTGACCATTGCTAGAGGGTCTCCTGAATCTTATTGGGTGCACCAGGGCAATTTCCTGAGCAGAGCTCTACTCGTGACAAGAAAAAGACAGGCCCACCTACGCTGGCCAGCCTACAAGCCGTAAGTGCCTAAGCAAGGCACTGATTCAGCCAGACTGTTCCCATGAACAAAGATTACTCAGGTACAGACTGCAGGACCAATAATACAGGGCCTCTGTGACTCCTTGTTGACTCAGAAGTCTCGTTCACTGCAATTACCACCACTCCATTCCCTGATGCCATCACACAACACAGAAGTCAGGGCAATCTCTGACAGGTTGGGGACAAGTTTTACAAGGACTTTCAGTCTAACCAGTGTCTCTTTTTTGTTCTTAGCAAAGATGGGAGAGCACATCACACCTGCTGCTGCCCCATAGCAGAAAGTGCTCAGAGAGTCAACGCCAGTGTCAGACGATTGACTGCATAGGAGACCAAAAACCCAGGTTCAGTAATTCCCCATCCACAACTCCACCAACCACACACCACTTCTTGACAGCCCTGAGCCAGCCAACTGTGCCTACACTCTTGCACTCATACACAGTCACTGTCATAAGCCACATGTCCGCAGTCACTAATTCATCATAACCAAGCACACCTGCAGTCAGGTACTTTCTCTGGATTACACATCTCTTCCCTCTCCCACACAGCCAGCAAGAGAATCGGTTTGTCAGGGACTGACACGTACACTCACCCACACTCTGCCCCCTGCTTCCCTTCCCATGCAAATGGACATGTTGCAAGGTCTTGCATCCCTGCAAGCTGGGAAACTGAATGCAAACTGGGAGAGCAAATGCTCTTCTGGTGGCTTGGTCTCAGGCACAGCCTGAGGCCTGAGTAACAACCCTCAGCTTAGCAAGCTTGCTGGCAGTGGAGAGACATTCTCATCCTGTCCTTCATGTCCCCTTTCACCAAGACGATCTATGAGAAAGCTGAAATGATCTGAACAGTCGCCTCCATTCACCCTTCTTGGCTACAGGAATCCTCACAAGCAGCAGGGATGTCTCTCAGGATCCCAAATATGTCTCACATTAAAGAGGCGTCTGGGTGAGACTTCCTCATAGCCATCCCATAGCTGCCAAGTCAGAGCCATCAGACCTGTCACTTGCACCACCAAGCAAGTGGCAGGTTCTCTTCTGAGGCAGGAGCAGTGAAACGTCATAGGTAATGATGAGGCGAAATGCTCGGTGCTTGGCACAGGGACAATGACGTCTCACAGATGCGCCATGACATGCTTCCCCAGGCAGGAAGGGAGGCAGGCTCAGCGTGGATCCGGGTGGCAAAGAGTGGTGCTTCTTTCCAGCAGAATGAAACTTGCACCTCCATCCCATCTCAACACCCATCTGAAGCAGCACCAGAGGACCCAGATGTGGAACAAACCTCTTGGGAAGAGGAAAGACCAAGAAGCCATCTCATTTGGTTTGCAAGAAGTTAATAATGCTGCATGGCATCACTCAGTGGAGAAATGGAAACCAGACATTAGAGGCCCAAACATCACTGTGAGTGCACAGCCAGGCATCCCTCCCCTAAAGGTCTCTGACACAACACATTTATTTTGCTGTGTGGCACTATTGTACAGTACACATACATTACCAGCAGTTTCAGAATCCTGAGCTGTCATTCCTCCTGCCTTCCCTGAATTTCAGAAAAGAGGCAGGACCACTGTTCCCTTCTCCCATTTCATGTGCAAGGAAACAGGCCAGGAAAAGTCTGAAAACATAGAGACACTTGCTGACAGGACTGGAGATGAACCACAGAAAGCCAGACTCCGAGTCCACCAGTCTCACCATTAGGGTCACGTTTCCCTGGTTCAGGGAGAGGATGCTCTAGTGCCAGCTCTGCACAAGGTTTGACTCCTCTGAAAAACAACCTGCACACCTGAACAGAAATCATACTAAGGAGATTGCAAAAACTATTACAAACCCTTTTGGATTTTAAAGGGACTTACCACCTCTCTCTGAGGCTCTGAGAAATGTTTGGGGCATTCTAGGTAAGTTGGGATTCTCTTAAATTCTGCAAGATTGTTTAAGAAAGAGCCAAGTAGAGGCTTCTGCTTCCAGCGCAGTCCCACTGGAATCTGAGTGGAAAGTACGTACCCAGCCCTTCCTGACACAGTATCCTGCACCTCCTTTTGCTAAACCATGAAACAGCAGAGCTCCAGTACTGACTCCACTTCTCAGCACCACAGAAAAAGCTAATGCTGTAACATGCAAGGACAGTGCAGCACGTAACGTGGAACAAGACCCCAAAGTAGCCCACAGAATAGGTAGAAACAGTCAAAAAGGGAAATGTGCCGTGGAGAGCAGAAGGGAGTGAGCACCCAGGCATCTCCCACCAGCTCACATCAGTACGTGGAATGGTGCATCCGGCTCAGGAGAGCAATGACCCAGTTCCCCAGCTGGGACCCTTTCAGCCACAGGAAGAGTTCATACAAGTTGATCTGCCACAGGCTCAGGGCTTCTCCGAGAGAGATCTGGGCCCTCCTGTAAAGTGAGTGACTCTTGCTCCTCTGGTACCTAGAATGAGAGAAACAGCTGCATTAGATTGGGCACGATGCAGCCTGGCAGGAAGGAGGCCTGCCCTGCATCTTCAGTACAACTGACCCTCTCCAGGGGAGGGGAATGTCCCATGTCTGGAGAATCACCAGCAGTGGGGATACCCGGGAGTTGGGATTTTCTCCAGCTGATGCTCTTGAGGAGCTGGGGACTGCCTTCCTAGCACGAATTTGGCAGAAGAGACAGCCTGTTCCCTTGTGAACCTGTTTCTCACCCCACTGCACATCGTGACCTTGGGCCATGGCATCCTCTGCTTCTATTTCCAGCTTCACTTCCACTGACAGGGACAGCTGCACACCATAGCCCTTTCTGGTAGCACACTCATAAGAGTCCAGCAGTCCTGACACACAAGTTCCAGGAAAAGTAATTCTCTGTTCTTTAGAAGCAGAAGTTAACTGGGATTTGTAGGTCCCTCATCAGTCAGAGAAATAGCTGTTATTTCTTCTGCAAGGAGGAGGAATCTGAGGCAGAAGTGTATTGACTCAGAAGACTCACATGGAAATCACTTGCACAACTCCTGTTCCTGGCTTTTAAACATTAGCCTGATCTTCACAGTCAGTCCTAGCCCCTCAGTCAGGCAGCAGAAACTGGCAGCAGTGAACTTGCAGACCTCGCTTACCCACAAACACTTCCCATTGGTGATGCCTGTAATGGGTAGTAAGCCACTTCCCCTCCTCTGAAGGGGATAAACCCTAAACCCTTACCCTAAGGCCTCCAACTCCACCCCTGTACCCAACCCCAGGGTGAAAGATCTGTCCTCTGGAGAGCCTGGTGGGCATGAGAACAGCACAGACGCAGGCTGAGACATGTAACAGCAGGGGTGGGACCACAGCAGATGTGCTAATGTGGGGGAGAGGTTCACAGCTAAGAGTAAGAGGTCAAGTTAGGTCTTGTTACAGCCTTGAGTGGGTGGCTTGAATAAACCTTAATGGCCCCAACTAGCCTGGGACCCCTTGCAACCCTCTGCTCATAGGCCCAGGAGCTCCAGTTAATCTCAGGCCTGCACCTTCAGTCCCTGCCTGAGCTATACTGGAAGAGTAATGGTCCTCAATTCATGCCCTGCTGTGAAGCCCCTTGACCTGGACCTCAATGCACTTGTTGACCTCTTGGCTTGACCTCAGCACTGTCTTGTCACCATGGACCTGTCTTACAACCACTGGACCTGACATACAGCTTGACTTTCTGGTTTGACCTTGGACCTGCCCTGTCATCATGACGTCACATTATGATATGGACTTGGGATTGGACCTGACCACTATCTCAGGTTCTGTCGTGCTCACCTGGCTCAGCTACTCTGGGACTGGGCCCTGGCTGGCCTGCTGGCCCTGGGATCTCCCCTGGTTCCTAGCCCCCAGGGACAGCCAGCCCCTGCTGCTCCACATCTGGTGCCTGGAGAAGAGACTCACGTGGAAACGGCTCTGATGCAGCAGCGAGACATGTTGAGGAAGGAGCTGGCACTGGCCCGCGTGTGCAGGGCTGCCTCAATCCCCCTTAACAAGTCATTGGTCTTCAGCAGCAGCAGCATCTGGCGGGGGACGTTGTTGAGGAGTTGGGTGATCTGTGGTAGGTAAGCGGCAGCATTGGACCGGATCTCCACATCCTGCGGTCAGCCAGGTCATGTCAGAGAGAAAGCAGAGAGAAGCTGAGAGTGCATGGGAAACCCAGGTCCAGATACAGCTGAGATTTTGGCAGGAGGAGATGATGTCTTCCCCAACCACTATTCTAGGCCCAGGGAGGCCAGCCTGAGAGCTCTTTGTCCTGCTTTCCTGCAGACAGCTGGCTGTCCCAAGCACCCACTGCACAGTCACAGATCATTCTTGCCGTATCTCATCTGCCTCTCAGTGGGATAAGGCCCCATCCCCTCACCGGCAGGACTGACAGCCTCTCAGGAGAACAGGGTACTCGCTGCTGTCTCAGTTCTTGGCCCCAGGCAGACCATAGCAACCACGTCTCATTACTGCCCTTGCAGCCCTCTGACCAAGTCTCATCTCACCAGCCCCACAGCTGGCAGAGCTGCAGGTAGCACAGGATGTCTCAGGAAGGTGGAAGCATATTGCAAGGATAACCAGTCTGCTCCTTCTCTTGGTGACCCATGCAACTGATGGCTTTATGCTATACTGATGGAGCTGTTTCCAAGGCCTAGTTTCATGCTCTGTTTTCAACACAGCTCAGCAGAGGTGAGAAAGCATTATGCAGTTAAGTGTTATGCTAAACCAAAAGATCAAAAACTGCCATCTGTCAGACTAAGGGTCTATCTAGACCCATACCCTGTCTGGCAGCAGCCAGCAGCAGACACTTGAGGAAAGAGTGTAAGACCGAGGCCCTTCATGTTCCTTGGTTCCCCAGTTTCCAACAAATAAACTGCCCACAGTAAGATCCCAGAGATAACTGATGGGCTACAGTCTAAGCCATGGAAGATGGGCTCCCCTCCAAACATAAACCACCACAGCACACAGGACAGACAGCCCCCACTCTTCTGCCTCTTTAAATCTGAGAGTTTCTCCACCATCCCAGTAAATGTAGGACAGTGTGGTGTGGAGCTGATCCCATATGTATATCATGTCCCTACCTCTTCCCACAGAGGCCATGACATGAACTGGCAAATACAAACAGAGGTCTTGGAACATCTGAAATCTCCAGAATCCAGCAGGACACACGCAGAGGCCAGTAAATGACTTCTTACAGGAGGTAGGTTGCTTTGTGGGGAAGGGAAAGTACAGCTCTAAAACCTTCTCTTCTCTGGAATGAAGGATGGACAGCCTACATTTCATGATACAGGATCTCACACTCACTCTTTGTGAACTTTAGACTTATTATAAAGGAACAGACCCACACAAATCAAGCGTGCAGGTTGTGATGGTCAGACATGTACACAGTTTGCACACCACCATGGTTGCTTTGATGCTGACAAATAAATCTTTGTGTCCTCCTGCCTCAATCACTGATCAAATGCACAAAGCTTCAGCAAGAAGACACTTCACTCTCCTAAATGTTACATGCTTTGTTCCGTTATTTGTTGGCAGAAAATTCCTCCCTGATTATTTCTTATCCTAGCCAGCATCACTCCAGTGGCTACTTTGTTTTCCACACATAGGTTTCCTTTCCCATTTCTTTTATTTTTATTTTTAGCTCCAGCTGCTTGTCCAGATCACAAAACAACCACATGATCTGTCATCAGAACTGTCACTTTCTGTCAAGAGTGAAGCCTATGTGCAGAGGAAGAAATGAGCTGTGCCACAGGACCTGAGAAAAGCCCCTTGGCTGCAGTAGCTGAGGCTGCTGCAGGATGCAGCAAAACACAATCATAAAATGAGATGAGGCTAGCAGCCACCCTGAGTGGTCAGCTGCCTGGCCTTAGGTTAAGGCAGGCAGAGCTACGCTTATGGCAATCCTCACACATTTGACTAGCCTGCTCCTAAAACTCTCCAGTGATGTGACTCAGAGCCTACCCAGACCCTCCGCACCAGCATTTCACTGGACTTGCCATGAGGTCCAGCTTATCCTGTGTTTAACCTCTATCTCTTTAGCTGAATTTAAATCCATTACTTCTTGTCCTGTTTGCAGCAATCTTTAACAGATTTGAAAATCACCACTACAACTCTTCTCAACTTGCACTTTTCTAATTTTTTTGCCCTAACTTGCTCAGACTTACCTCATGGGTTCTCTCTGTTTGACCACCAGTCCTTGTAGCTTCCTACTGGACTCGCCCCAGTTTCATCAAACCTTTCTCAAGATGCAGTACCCCGGCCTGGACACAGGACTACAGACAAGATTTCATTTCAGGAGGATCGCTTCATTGTCTCACAGGCTACTCTCACGTCGACATATGCTCAAGCACACTCTCCAGAGCTCTATGCTGATGGTACCTGCCTAGACAGCACTCGGCTCTTGCTGCTGACACAATCTTTCAAATTCATCTCTAAGCTAAGGGCAAGCAGTGGCTCATTTCCTAATGCCACAGCAAATCTGCTCAGATCCCCATTATCCACTGCAGGATTATCCAGTTTCAGCATTAATTGTGTCATGGAGGCAAAGACAACAGAGCTGGCTCTATACAAGCAATTCAACTCAGTGACAATGCTCATTAGCCCACACGAGGAACCATGTGGCTGCAGTCACACCTCTGGCATAACCTTCACAAGCCAGTTCAGGATAAACATTGCTTATTAGCTCAGATTCAACACTGGCCTCGTAGTACTTGAGCCAGCACTCTGCCAATTCACCTTGGTGCCTCTGATGTTTCTTCTGGAGCTGGTACCTCCAGAAGAACTGGTAACTGGTAACATCAAGCATAGATCTGCTAGACAGTCACTATATTATCTCTGATATGCAGAAAATCAACTCAGGTAGGAAGCAGTTGCATTACTGGGAGAGAGGGGGCCCATTACCCAAGGTATCTGACCTACATATTGCTGTAGATAATGGCCAGCCAGTGCAGCAAAATCCACCACATTGCAACCCAAAGGAACTTCCAGAAGAGAATTTCACAGGGCAATATTATAACACTACTTAAATTAATTTCATCCTCTCTACTACAAATGCGTGCAGATAAAAACAAACCATAGAATACAACATGTTTCCACCTACAGACACTAATCCACTGGCTGAAATCACATCACTATATGGTCACCTCTAAAAACAGCAGAGTTGGCAGGGGCTGCTGCTGTTCTTAAGGCGGTATGTGCCTGTCAGGAGTGTGAGGAGATGTGAGAAGGATCCCAGCACGTGTGGACAGGAAAGGGTGGAGAATGTAAGTGACAATTTCCTAGATTTGTAGTGATTGAGTTGACAGGATCTGCAGTTAAGCAACCTTGACTCCAAGTTAATAGGGTTGCTGATCGAGAGGTAATTTCCAAGGGTTTTTAGGAGTTTGTATCAGTGCTGATAGTCATTTACATGAACAGTGATAATGCATTATCCTTCTCATGTCTTCCCACTAAGCCTTTATGTCTCCTCTACCTTAACCTATCTTTCTTGATGGTTCCCTGCACAGCTGCATTCGACACTTTTTTAAGAAAAGGCTGATCTACAAATGCTTCCCCTGCCAGAACTGGTGAACACTTAACCATTAAAATATTATACAGAATTTAAGCAGCCCATGATAAGTGACACTGGGAAATTAAGTTCAGCCACTAAAACACATTGTAGGAATCCTGGCTTTTTCTAGCTCAGCTATCAGTGCAGAATTTGCCACAAGGTTTGCCCACTATTGCTGTGATATCAGTGGTACAAGTGGTCACAACAATGAAAGGCACATGAGAAGAAGGAAGGGCACATGACAGGGAAGGGCACACTACCTACCTCTCTGGCTGAGACTGGCGACCGGTCAATGCCCCTGTTGACAGACTCCCAGGACCTGGCGGTCAGCATGCAGGCGAAGAGAGGGTACAAATCCCCTGCCCCAAGCCGCCGGCTGTACTTCTGCACCCTCTTCATATCAGCCTTGATGAGGGCCTGCCAAAGGCGGCAGTAGTCCATACGGAATGAATCGCTCAGCACCTGGGGAGGGAGACATAGCGCCCAGAAGTCCACGGAGAACAGGGAAATCGGGGAGAAAGCTTGTGGCCCCTAGCTGTGCCCTATCCCCCATTTCAGAGCCAGGAAACATCCTTGGAGGGTTATGGGAGTAACAGGAAAAATGTATCCACAGGGCCTTAGGGGGCAAGGCTGCAGCTGGGTGTGCACTTTCAGCCTGATGCTCCACAGGCAGCCTCACAAGGCCCTGGAAGCCCTCATAGCCAACATACCTGGTAGAGCCCATGGTCCAGGAGGATAATGTGGGCCTTGCCAGAGGCTGGGCATTTCTTCACTAGCACATTGCCTGGGTGAGGGTCACAATGCACAAAGCCATTCACAAAGATCATTTCACTGTAGAGCTTCCCCAGGTTGCGAGAGATCTGTGAGGAGACAGGAGATGGTCATACCCTGCCACCCATAGCAAGGTGCCTGCCGGGGAGGGGAGGCAGCCCCAAATGCCACCACTGCAAGGAGTGAGGGGCTGGCATGTGCTGACATCGCCACAAGTTCTTGCAGGTCCTCACCCTGACAAATGCACAGGGTGGCTGCTGGTATCTACCGGGGGTGACCCCAGGCACACAGGGAAGGATTCACGCAGCAGGCAACGTGAAGGTGTTTGTGAGGTCAGGGGTTATCTAAGGTCGCTTGCCTGGTATCAAAAAGATAAAACACCTGTGGGCAGGAATAGGGTTTCTGGTAATAAGGAGGGAAATGAGAGGGCAGATAGGGAAAAACATGTTCACAGGGAAGGCATGGAAAGAGCTGCCAGGGTGGGTGAGATACTGCTCAGAGGAAGACTCAGGTGTTTCCATCCATGGATGGCAGCAGAACCCAGTGGAGAAAGGGTGGGAGGAGACTCAGCCCGTCCATCTGCTTACCAGAATGAATATGGGTTCCCTCTCCCCTGACTCCATCGCACTGCTCCCTACTTTCCCCCTTCCTTTCCTCAGTCCTCCTCTAATCTGATTTGCAGTGTCTGTGAAGATGAAGCAGCACAGAAAGGCTGTTTAAATCATCCTGTCACTGCTGTGTGTCCCCCCATGCTACTGCTCCTTATTGCCAAGAGATGTTACTGGAGTTAAAAACCTCCCAGGAGCACGCAAATATCCCCAGGGCCCAGGATCAATCCCTCACAATGCACTAACACAGCAGCCTTGCCCTGACATCCCACCACCAGCCCTCCCTGCCATCAGAGAGCAGCACAGTGCTCCACAGACGAGTGCTGAACAAGCAATTAAAAGACAACCATTATAAATTATTCCAATCATGTCCCAAGCCACACAGAGTAAGCAGCAAACAGGCAGCTGTTGCCACAAGCAGAGGTGGTAGAAGAGGTAGCGGAGATACTAAAAACAGTGCATCCTGCAGAAAAACAGACAGGGAAGGGCTTGCTTCACCCACCTCTGACATGTAGCTACCTCTAAGAATTATGAATAGTGCCCAAGTAACTCCAAGAGAAAGAATGGGAACCCTTCGTGCAGCACGTCAGCTGGGACATCTGTAGGACCAGGTGGGACAAACCTCCGTCCCTCAAGTGCAACCTGGAGCCACTGCTGAATGATGGGGAATGCTGCCCCCATGCAAAATCACCCACGCAGGTGGCACAGCACAGCCACACAGTCTCCTGTGGTGTAGCTCCCCTAATGCCCCACAGGTGTTACTGTAAGTACCAATTGAGGGGAAAGACATTTCCCTTCTGAATCACCAGCTCAGATCACTAGAGCAATGAAGTAACACTTATAGATCTCCTAGATTGCTAGGGAATAGACTTCCTTAACATAAATCAACAAGCTCTAAAATTGGATAGGACCGAAGTACCAGGTGCTGTGATCTCCTAGAAGAGCTGAGTAGCACTTGATGACAGTCCAAGGATGTGCCAAGGATGTTGTTCACAGGAATCTGCACACCAGGAGGAATAAACTTGGACATCACAACTGATAATATCATCAACCATGATGACAGCGCCTAAATTGTGAAGGTCAAGCAATGGAGTCAGTTGCCCAGAGAGACTGCAATCTCCGTCCTCAGAGTTTTCAAGACCTGACTGGATAATACCGAGTAAGCTGGTCTGACTTCAGAGCTGACCCTCCTGAGCAGGAGGGTTTGACATGAGACATCCTGAGGTCCCTTCCAGTCTCGCATACTCTATAATCCCACGAAAACACCTTTCTCCAAGTTATCTACACTATCTCCATAACAGCATCTTCTGTTATGACTGTAGGCTCTAGTTACAGGGAAGGTCTTCCCTCCTGAGCCACCATCAGCAGACTGGTTACTAAACAGACCTGTGGTCCCAGCCTTTTGCAGTCCACAATGCAACATAAAAGAAGCTTGGGATTCAACTTCTTATCTCATCAAGAAAATAGAGGGGTCATAGCCATGTTCAGACCCAGAGGCTGGGTCACAGGTACAAGACAGTCTTCACTGCAAGATCCTCATCCTCTCTCCCTTTCCTCATGTACTCATTTACCTGTTTCTCAGCATGCTGCCTTGAGTACCCGCAGTAGTTACTTCATTGAAACTAGACTTTAGGGCTTCTTTTGGAAAGAGGAACACATTCTGTACAATTTAGTTAGCATACAAAAGATATGTTACAGGGATTTATGATGTAAGTATATAAACACTCTTTACTTTGGAAAAAAACAGTGTATTTTTGCATATTTTTGTCTGTTGACATACTTCTAAAATAGGATAATGTGCTGTTTTGACTGAAAATGAGTTACTTTCCTTCATGCAGTTAGAAACCTTTCTTTTTTCATAGCTAGCACAGTCATTATACGGACATAGTTCGAGAACAAGAGATAACACCCCAGGACAGAGTTAATGTTTTTAATTGCTCTGGTCTGAGAGCCAAAGACACTCTGAGCCCTCTGCCCACAGGTGTGAGACAGCAAGGAAGGGGGACATGGATGGGGCAGAGCTTGACTGACGTCCAGACTGATCAACAAGAGCATTCCATCCCATTAGTGCCATGCTGCATATTTAAGGAGAGTCAGGATCTTCCAATCTCTCTCTCGTGTGTGCTCACTCTTGCTCGCTCTCAGGCGTCTTCTCTCTCGTGCGTTTTTTCTTTGCTCGTTTTTGGTGGAGCCAGGGGAGTTCCGTTCGGGACAATTAGTTTGGCTTTTTGCCATTTTGCAGAGGCCTCTGGGCTTTTCTGCCTTTTTCCTCTTCGGGATCAGCTGTTCAGGACCAGGCGCTGCTTCCTGCGACTGGCTGCTCAGTATGGACAGAGTTCATTAGGAATTGCACTGAGTATCTTTTATTTTATATTCTACTGCTATTTTACATATATATATTTACTAGTAGTGTATTAGTATTTTGTTATTTTATTAAACTGCGTTTATCTCAATCCAAATTCCTCCCTTCCCTTTCGATTCTCTCCCCATTACGTTGGGGCGAGGGTGGTGAGTGAGCAGCTGTCGTGGTTGTATTGCTAGCTCAGGGCAAACCACAACAGATAAAAATTCAATTGATAGAAAGCATCAATACTGTTGAATTCTAAACAACAAAGAAAGGTCATATTTCTAGGGCTTAGAGTGTATATGTGAATAGCAACCTATCATTACAATTCAGACAGAAGAGTTCATGTTTCTAGAGAAAAACTTCAGGAAATGAACATGACACCTTTATATACATTAATTCTCCAGTACTGTGCCCCATCGCTATGGGCCTTTATGCCACCCTTATTGAGAAGGCCACTAGATAAATAACGTATAAAGAATTCACTTTGGAAGAATGCAGGAAGGTGAAATGAGAAAATGAACATGTGAAAACCTCTACTCAGGAGAAAGGAAGAATTTAGCATGCATGTAGGCTGTGTACAACCTCAGGGTGAAGGCGCACCACAAATTAGACAAAAGGTTGCAGTGATTTACAGAAGCAAAGACCAACGTAAACACATAGGTGTTATAGGTGTTTTGTTATGACACAGAGAGGTCATCGTTCCTTAACTTGCATAACATTTCCCTGTTTATCATCCAACATGAGGCCCCAATCTTTTCCACAGTCCCACAGCATTGTTCTGCTGCACGTAGTAAAAAAATAAGTATCACCTTTGGAATCCTGAATTCACTTCCAGACACCTCATTAATAGAGAGATGCAGACAACATAGAGTGAGTTCAGAGAAAACAAATAAACGGGCAAGATGCAGGAGGAATTTACTTGGGAAAAATATTACAAGAGCTGAAGATTCTGAAGTTGCCTAAGGAATGGTGGAGGACAAACAGTCTACAGATGTTAAAAGATTTGAAGAGCAAGGAAGCAGAAGCACTTGTAGCACTGGATGTGCTACAAGAAATATTATAATACAAGTAGGCAGAAGGGGGTGTAATCAAGAATGGCATAATTTAGGCATAACACATGAGAAAAAAACTATGCTAGTCAGTAAGCAAAGCTGAGCTTGATACGTCAGGATGACACCAGACTCTGGCCAGAGGCATGTCCTTGCCTATTGCCAGGGGCTGTGTTATTTTCTAAAGGAAGTTCAATTTGTCTGTGCTGCAGTAGAACATGATGACTGCAGTCACCAAGTGAGCCTGTGGCCTCACCAGTCAACGCAGATAGCAACCTGCCATTGCCACATTATGTGACATGGCCATGACGCTGTGTCAGGCAAACCGCACATTTTCAGCCCAACTTTTTAATTTTGAAAAAAATGTAACTGAGGAATAAGCAGATTGCAGATGATGAAATGGAGAGTCAGCAGCAGCCTGGGGAAAAACAATGGAGAGACACGTATAACAGCCAGACTTGGAGTACCTCTTCACCAAACTAAGCAAATTATGTTCATTTTATGTACTCAGTGTGGCAAGTATGATACATGTCACAAACATGTAACATGAGTTACAAGCCAATACAGAAGAAAATAAGAATGCAGTGCAGACATTGATGATTGATATTGTACAGTATCACACATTCTCTCTATAAACTGGCTAAGTTCACTGGAAATAAGTGACAGCAAACATGACTTCAGAGGTTGTTCCAAAAGTTCACTCTTCAGATGGCTGGAAACTTTCCCCTAAATCCCAGCCTAACTTTAATGATGTTCAGTTTATATCCATAACCCTAGAGTTTAACCAGTCCCTTTCCAGTGTTTACTGCCCCAATGTGTTCACCAAGAAGATAATTATCAGCATAAATACTGCCCCATTTCTACAGGATGCACCTTTATCTGATGTGTACTGGGAGTCAACCTGCCTTTTACACAGTCACACTGCACTGGAAACACACACCCTGCGATCGACTAATATCCCGCAGCTAACTCTAATATGGCACCTCCCTCTGATAAACTCCCAGCATATGTAAGAAGCTCTTCTCATTAGTTTTTAAGTGCACGGCTTCTACTTGGTATTGCTGTTTTTTATCTCTTTCTATCACTTCAGTCCTCAAGGTGCTATTGCTGCTCTGATCCTCCTCTACAATGACAGAACCTTCCAACCTGGTGTCATCAACAACCTCCTTCACACAGTTTTGTTGTGTTGAGGTCATCACTGAATTTACTAAATAAGATCAGTTTGAAGAGTAAACCACACAAAACTCCACTACGGTAATTTCTCTCCACCATTGCCTCTATCAGTTTCTTACCTACTTTGCAATTTCCCTGCTAATTCCCACCTTTTCTAGTTGACCAACTTGTATCCAGTGTACCAAGTATTTTACCAAGTACACCTACTGCATTTCTGTCATCTAATTCAGAGGATCCCAAGCTGCGGTATAGATACCAGCAGCGATATATTTCTTCCTGTATACATACACAGCTGCGAACTGCTGCTGCCATCAGTTTTGAAAGCCTAGATAACCTGTTATCCTTGCAGGATCCACTGTGAACTACTTTTGATGAACCTGTGTTACAACTCTTGCATACAGCCCCATAGCAGCAAACCTTGGGCACACACCAGCCCCTGTCAGCACATTCAGCTGACAGGGCAACCCAACAGTAACAAAACACTGGAAAGCCCATCACAAATTAATATATTTACAAACATCAATATGCAACAGTTAGCAAGAAACCTCTCAGAAAGGATAGAGTGTGTGCAAATTTGAACCTATGAATAGCAAAAGACAGCACATATATCATGTTCATGGGCAGCTGCAATGTAACAAATCAGCCTGGGTTATCCAGGGAAAGTCACTTTTCTGGCCTTGTTAGCAAGCGGGAGTGGTCTTGGCTCCATGTCTCCAACTGACATGAAGAAGAAAGGCAAAGAAAAAAATCCTGGGACATGATCACTGTAGAGCTGATCTCACTGCCTGCCCCTGATAAGTCCCAGATGAAACTGCCTGATAAGGCATCATCCCTCCTGTCCCACCTCCATCGGTGACTGTCTCTTTAGATCGGGAGCAGATACTAGTCTCTGGCCTTAATTTGGCTGTAATATTTGCCAATTATTTTAAGAGATGGTGACACTAACTTCTATTGATCTCATTAAAAGTAAAGGTCGTTGTGCAGCTCATTTCTCAGTACTCAATATTACCTCCTCGGGCCAAAATAATAGCATTGATTTTGGAACCTTAATCGAAGGTTAATTGGATTGAAGAGTGTATTGGGTTTTTGCTTTTTTTCATTGTTGTTATTACAGGCATCATATAAGCATTTGCTTAATCCTGCTAGGGCAATCCTGCCTAATTAAACTGGTGTCAAATTAGCTAAGGGTGCGGATGGAGAATAGCCACAACTTGGACCCTGCTGTGTTGCTGCTCCAAAATGGCTCTTGTTCCTAGCAGATTAGAATGGTCACACACAAGAGATCAGATTTCATACTCTGCCCTCTGTGATCCAGTCATGAGGATCATAACACAGTGCTCTGTAATGCAGTACTATTACTATGCACTGATCTAGTGTCACAGTAAGGTGATGTCTGGACGCACACATCGTCATTAAGATACAGGAACAGTTTTTAGGACTTCTGGAGTGTACTCCTAGCATGCCCCATACTCTCTGTTGGGGACTGAGGAAATCATTTTCCTGTTCAATGCCCCATCTTCCATGGTATTTGAGTGCGGAGAAATATTCTGACTCGTCTGCCCAGGGAACCGAGGGAATAACTTGATAAGTTTCTACAAATTCTCAAAAGGACCCAGGTAGAGAAGACCAGTCATTGTTCATTTAGTTGTTTCTTGCATCTCTATCACACCCAAAATGGCCATGGAGATGATTTTTCCTTTAAATGTAGTTGTATTTCCTTGGATTTAATATAAAGCATCTTGCTGAGACTTAAGCAATTGATTGACACTGATGCTTGAGACTAACTTCCAGTAAGAAACAGGTTTGTATGTAATTTAACTCTTTTGGCTGGTGTCTTTGTACAGCTCAGAAATCACTATCCTTGCTTACCAGTGCCTTGTGAATTTTTATTAAGCTTCAGACAAGAGGAAGCATAAGAGAATCTGCTGGAAACCTCTCCCCAGACTAAATCAGCAGGTGCAAAGAGCAATAGCCATTTTCCCCAGGAACAATGTTCTTCTCCATGCTCCATTTCATCTAATACTTGAGTGTTACAAGCACAAATACTTGAGACATGAGAGGTTTCCACACTTGTGCTGACAAAGGGATCCTACCCTGGGAAATCCCACTTAAATTTTAGCAGCTACAAGGCAGCAGTTCCTGACTCTCGGCAGAAGGGTAAATCCAACACTGAAAGTGTATTTCAAGTTGCAAAGCTGTCAGCCATGAGAAGGTAGCTGGGCTCTAAATCGAGCTAAGAGATACCATTCCAGTGTAGAACCCATTTAGTAACAGAAGGAAGCAAAAAGCCACAATAGCATGAAGTGACAGATGGCAATAATTGTGCACAGTAGCTCATCTTAAGTACCTTAGCTGTTTGCTTTCACTTCTCAGCTGGACAAAACACTTCCCTGACTTCTGAATCATCCACAGCTCATGACCAGGCTTTTAGTGAGCTGAAGTACATGGCATCGTTCCCTTCCCCTGACGCAAATGTAAGGCGATCATGGGGGACTCTCCACTTGGCTACCTGAGCTGGCTGGTTAGTTGGTGACAATACGGCACATGTCAGAAGTGTATCTGTAAGCTCCACACCTCCCGTGGCCAGCTGATCCAGCAGCCTCTGCTGAGACAGGCATCAACAAGGAGGGACCCATGCAGCAGATCAGAGACAATGTAAAGATTTGTATATAGAAAAGGTCTCTCTAAATGAATCAGATAAAATGAGAATGGGTGCAAAAGGAGCATTTATGCCATTTGGGATGTTCTTTAGAAGACCATGCTCTATGTAGCCTTGCTGTCCTCCCTTCCCTCTTGCATACAGTGTGCTACAAACATCTTGAGCGCTCCTTGGCCTCATTTTTTCCTTCTTTCCCTGCTCCACCCATCTTTTCTAAATGTATCCTCTCAACCAGGACTGTAAATGCTCTTGTCTCTTGAAAAAGGAACAGCCAGGTTTCCAAATGGCCCCCTTCTTAGCCCTGGCCTGGCCTGGTCTTCCCTCAAAATTCATGCCATTCATTCATTTCCTGATAACTCCACCCTCCAGGCTTCCCTCCTGCTGTCAATACCCCAGCTGCATGCTCATCCTCAGCTACACTTGCACATGAATAAGTAACTGTTCTACAGGCAGATATTTCAGTGTTTGCACTTGTCTTTAGAAATCAAAGCCTTCTCTGATTAAATGCCATTACAATCCAGCGCTTGGACGGATTCAGAGAGATTAATGTGCTTTTGGGTAGCTTTAATGATAATCCTGCTACAGATGGTATTAAGTAAATGTCAGTAACCTGGTTTGAACAGAGCTTTCACCTCGGGGATCTTTTCCATTTAGAGGAGAGAGGCTCAGCTTGCTTTTCAAGGCTGCATTGTCACACAAGAGAAATCCTGCTTAGTGAAGACTCCTCTTCCTCCACTCAGTAAAACAAAATGGAGTAAGATGATAGATAGACAGATAGATAGATAGATAGATAGATAGATAGATAGATAGACAGACAGACAGATTGATTTAGGTGATTTATAGGGAGCTAATGCATCTCTTGAAAGCCAGAACTGCTGTATAAGTTGTGTCATAGTTTTAAAACCTGGGTTGCCACCTGCTCCCCACGCTCCTTTCAGTGCCTGCTGCCTTCTGCTCACTTCACCAGCTTGCCACACAGTTGTTCACCCACGGCATCAACAGCAGAAGCCAATAATGACCCTGAGACTTATCTGTCCCTGTCTGCTGCACCTTGCCAGAGGAGTAGTCTGGGGTGTGCACTGCTCCTACCTCATCTTACTGTGACCATAACAACAGATCTTGTTGCCCATCACACGCTTCTGACAGACTCGGTATTCCCTCCTTTGCACAGTTGCTTCATTGGTAATCAGTAAAAGTTTTTGGGGGCTGAGGAGAGAAAAGGAGGAAAGAACAGCTCAGCAGAGGCACTGAGAGAACCTGCAGGAACATCTAGTCCTACCGCTAAGCTGAATAACACCATATACCTGACAGATTGCCACAAACCTCTGAGACTTATACTTTGCAGTAGTAAAAGTCTGTTGGCAACTTCTTCTAAATTACATCTCAGCCATCATTTAGAGGCCAGCTGAGAATCAGGAAAAATATGTGTCTTCATTGCTGCATGGAACCTATTGTGCCAAGACATCACAAAATCATCTTCCCAAAGGGGCAAATGAACAAAAGAATGGGCTGAATTTCCACCCTAAATCTCCCCCATCACAAGCGAAAGCCTCTGCTAGCTAGAAAAACTGAAATCAGCTGCTTCTCTACTTTATTTTGGTACATGCTGGCAGCAAAATATGCCACTGAAAGACTGCAGTTACTGAATTTTCCACCCTGGCTGGCTGGAGAAAGCCATGGAAGACAGCAAAGAATGATCTTCCCTGGGCTTCTCCAGACAGCTTGCTATCTCCAGTAGTTTGAGAAAATTTAAAGAAGCAACCAAAGTCCCAGGGAGCTATGCTCTGCTGGCTGCCTCGATCTCAGAATGGATCTGCTGTCCAAGAACTGTGAGGAAACCCAGCTCAAAATCTGCAAGTAAATATTGCGCAAGAGTCCTGCTAATCCATCAAGACAAGCCTTTCTGCCCAGGCAGAGGAGTTGGAACTAGGTGATCTTTAAGGTCCCTTCCAACCCAAACTATTCTATGATTCTGTGATTGTTTCAAGACTTAAGGAATATTCACTTTCATATCTGAGTGCTGAGGGCTAGATTTGACCTCTGCTTTTATAGCAGAAGGAAAGGATAGAATAAATTCGCTCAAATAAATGACTCTCTCACTTTTGACGAGTTATTTTGGCTGAGTGAATGGAGCTGACTGGGTGCTCTGCCATGGACCAGGCTTTTAAAACCACTCTTGATGGCAAAGTCCATGAGTTATCATGTTCTCACGAGTCACACTATGATGTCTTTGCAGACCAGATGCACCATTAAGGCAGTTACCTTGGTAAATACAAGGAAAGATCATCGGCACAAAATAGACACAGAACTAATTGTGTCTACCTCTGATCAGCTGACAATGACCTCTGTGATGCTCTGACGGGAGACAGGAGGAAAACCAGTGACCCAAATGCTGCAACATCTTCATAATGGAGGCATGCAGGGAGAGAGACTGCACTATCTGCAGGTGATGTTGTGTTCATTCAAGAAGTCCCTTGAATGAAAATGTACTTGGACATCTTGCACAGAAAAAGTATGTCATTCACTATTGTCCATTGGTCTGGCCTTGTACATCACAATTACAATGGAAGAGAGTCTCAAAATCTGCTTTAACCTTAGACCTTCCTTTCCTGTTTTTCAGTGGAGAAACACATGAAAAGGTGCCTGTCTTTCTGCCTGCAGAAGTTGCTGATAAATGTCTCACAACTTCTGCTGAGTGCAAGAGCAAAGGAAGAGGCAAAGAGAAATAGAAACAGGTAGGTTATTCAGTCCCCCACCTGTAGCATAGCTGAGCTCTTTATGCTGAGAAAGAGCTGCATGCTAACTTAGGGAGGCAGCTGAGAAGATACACTTAATGCTGTCTCCTTGTGAGTTTGGTATGGCCCACAATTCTCCTCCCTTGAGAGGTCTTTGTCATGTCCCCTAACTGATGCCACGTAACGTTGCCATGGATTGCCAGGGAGCAGAGAGGAGGAAGAGCAGAGAGAGAGGAAGCATTCAGATTTCAGAGGTAAGTGGACAGACAGACTAAGTACAATTGATTTTACACTGTAGTTCATTGATAGGCAGTCAACCAAGTCCAGCTTTGAGGCTCATCAACAGGGCACAAGGGGAAAGGTGAGCAGCAGTGCCTCAATCAGCACTCACTGATCGAGAGGGATAGCTTGACACACTGTCCAATGGCTCAAAACCCTTTCCCCAGGCATCTTCTCAGTCCTTCTGGGAAGTTATACCTTCTTTTCTGCAAAAATCAATCACCCACAGAGAATCTGAAGTGCTCTTCCGACTTCATGCCACACATACAAATTACTTCACTTATCAGGGAAATGTAGCCTCTCTGGGGATGAAACCTGGCAGCTGTTTAATGAAGGACTGCAAATCTACACAGTAATACAGGACCAGGAAGCAAAGAAGAAAACTGTTGCATCTGGAAGAAAAAGGGAGATTTTGGAAGGGAGAAGAAAATAACACGTCAGAGAACTAGGCAAAAGCACCACGGCTGAGACTCCAGTACTCCAATAACTGTGATCACATATAAGAACTTTGATTTACATCTTCTTCACAATGTGAGAGCCGTTGGGATATACAAGCTACATCCCATGCATTTGCCCAGGAGAAAGCTACTGCAGAAGAAAGAGAAAGGAGGAAGAGATACAAAAAGAATCAGAAGCTGAAGTTCCTTTAGGATAACAGGAACTGCCATCTTGCACCAAACCATGGGTGTATATAATATAAAAGCATGGCCATCTTCCACTGTTTGACTCCTCGGAGATATCTCTAACTGTGCAGCCTAAAGGAGAGTGGTCCCCAAAAGAGGTTATGTACTTTGCACAGAAGCTCAAGAACTGACATCTCTCAGATTGATTGCTCTGTTCACATCTGTATGTGCTCCCTTTTCTGCCCTCTCCTGTCCCATCAGCCTCTGTTTGGCACCAATTTCAGCTGATGTCAACATCAATTTTACATTGCCCATCTTGCCCAATTCAGAGATGGCTGAGAAACTACCTCATTGACATTGATGCCATTCTTCTCCATGTAGGCCTTGTCATTCACCTGTCCCCCTTCCATAAACTCCATGAGAAGGACACGCCTTGTTGAGAGTTCCCAGTAGATCCTGGGGACCTGAAACAGGAACAGATGGGTTATGTCAAACAACAAACTGGGGAAAAAAGAATATATCACACACATCCCAGAAAAGGAGTAAAAGAGGAAGAGGCTGAAGTGGGGACTTGCTTTCTCCTGAGCACAAAGAAGGTGTTAAGGAAGTTTATTTGCCCTAGGTTTCCTGAAGCAGAGACACAGCCATGTTTTCCAGAAATTCTTCTTAAATAAATAATTTATTTATAACGTACAGCATAGACCAGCTCAAGCTGGGTGCCTCCAGAAGAGAGATCTTGAATAAAGAAAACATGGGGCAATTATGTCCTTACAACCTAAGCTTCCCATCCCTCATGCATCAATTTGGACCAATTGTAAAATTGGAGTCTGGGGTCTCCTTGTTCTTCATTGGGTATCTTCATTTTTGTCAGGTTGGCCATTTCTTATCTCTGCAGGTAGTTGTTTGTCTTTTTACCAACCAGTGTAGACACCAATCAAAGTGCTGACCTTCAGTTGCTATTCTGCACTTGCATCTGGGGAGAAAGGCAAGGCCCTGGCAACAACCAAAACATTCTTCTCTTTCTTGTCTTCTTTTAGATGCACTGTTCCATTCCTTTACTTTTCTCTAGGGACGTAGCTCCTGTTGACAAGCAAAAGCTCAGAAGCTCCTTTACCTTCTTGCTCGAACAAATTTTGGGTCCCTTTTTTGCTTAACAAGGCAGAAAAGTTTAAAAGTTCAGAGCAAACTTAGTTACTCATGCTAAGGAGTTATTTACAAGCAATTCTAAACAAATTCTATAAGAACCAGTATACCAAATAATTCAATAGGCTAAGGCAGTCTATACCCTAACAGAGGCAAACCTAGCTACTGGCCTCTTCCCCAGGACAGCAGTAATGTGTGCAAGGACAAGACACCAGTTCAACAGTAGCAGGATCTATGCTCATGCAGCATTTCAGACGCCGCTTTAAAAGACTTTGTCCATCTCCCACTGATGTCTGAGAGCTTTCTTATCTGCTCTGCAGCTCCTCTAGCTGTGCGGTTTAACTAGTACCTATTGCAAGTTTCTGAATCATCCACTCAGCTCCTTTAGACAGGAGCCGCATCTCGTTTGCTACACACAGGGCCCAACTTATGCAGCTCTAAAAATGATAAGCCATCGTCATAAATTGTATCTCCACAGTGCCCCTTGGAACACTAACGCCTTTGAGCTGACAAACCCTGCGTACTTACGCCATCTGCAATTGAACCAGGAGAAAAATCAAGTGTCACAAATAAGAGGCTTGTCACAGAAACCCTGGGAGACCCTTAACTATCTTATAACCAATGTGACACAGTAACAAGTGTAAAATGTCAAAGCACTTTTCATTCCATCTTCGGTAAATCAAGCTGAGGTACAAGTCAGAGGCCCCTTGTTACCCAGGGAGGCAGTGACGCAGCCATTGCTCAGTCTGGTTCCCCCTTTTCCAGCTTCTCCACTCAAACTCTTTCTGTGCTGAAATCCCCAACTGTCAAGAGTCCTTTTGTTGAAGTTTCCTTTGGATAATCCTCATGTCACTCTGACTGTGTGTCTCTCAAGCTGTCCAGATTTTCCTTCGCACACAGGTGAAGACATGCAGGTACATGCTCCACCTATTCCTATTTCTGTGCCCCAGTACAGAGCCACGTTTTGGATCCTGCAAAGAGAGAGCCGGCTGTGCAGCCCCTTCTCCTCACCCGCCTGACTTGGCTGTGGACTCAGGACTCGCACACTGAAAGGGTCCAGCACCCTGGAGCAGGACAGGAAGAGGTAAGCAGTGTTGTCCACCTAATGCAAGCAAAACCAGTGGAACCAGTCAGGCCACTGCTGTTCATCGTAACTCCTGAATATGCAGCATTTGTTTCATACTCTGCTTGTAACTACTGATGGCGCCTCAGTCTCTCCGAAACTATCTGCCTCCCCTGCTGTTCCTGTCCTAGAGAGACCATTTTCCCAATGTCACTTACTTCTACCTCACCATGTATGTGACACTGTAGATCAAAAACTCCTTTGCTGAGCAATTCCAGTGTCCCTCAGTCTCCTCATTCCATGCTCTGGGCATAATTTGCACGTTAACTTTGACACCAGGGATCCATTATGTCCGGATTGCAGCCATCCCAGGTTCTCTGGGTGTCCATTCTTTGCAGAGTTAGATTGGTGAAAAAGCAAACAAACTCCAAAGCTAATCAATCCCCAGCTCATCTAGCTCACTGATCCCTGCTGCCTTAGATCATTTCAGATGACACTCACTCTTGTCTCCAGATTTACAGAGGCAAGTCAGTGGGTTTGTAAAGCGCTATCCATGCTGTCAGAGATGCTTCTCTCACTCACAGCCAAATTCTTCAGTGATTTTTTTAATTACTCACAGATGTTTGGCTGTAATGCTAGTGCGCAGAAACAATTTATCTTGGGCTTTAAAAGCTCAAACAGGTTCACAGACCAAAATCCACTTCTTAGCTTTTTAGCGTGTTTAGGAAAATTAATGATACAGCAGCTCAATTCTTCTGTTGCTTTTGGGTGATGAACACGTCTCTGAATTGGCAGGTCAGACAGGAGGATCCATTATTTAGCCATCTCAAGCCATTTGTTATTACTACATGTATCGATATCATGATAGCTCCTTAACCCAGCAAGGAGGTAATTGGCTGTCTCCATGGGGATTTACTTCACAGTATCCTAGTTACAGCTGCAACGGATACAGCTCTCCAAGGTGCATCACTTCTGATAAGCGCACACTCAGCAAAATCATTGGCCTTCGGCCTTCTGTAGCCCTGGTGGCTTTTAGCTATCTGTGTCTATGGAAAGGCCACTGCTGCCACTGGGATCCAAAGGGACTGTCACAAACCTGGAGTCAGGTTACAAGGAATTACAGCCCTTGCACAGAGGAAGCGGGGAAAAATGGATGGACCAGCTTGTAAAGTCTAACAAAAACTCACCTCATTTCAGACAAATGTCACTCCCATCTTGAGATTTCTGCATAAATAGGAGGTGAAAACCTCATTTTCATGTGTGTATGCAGGAGAGCCCAAAGGATGATGCATTTTTTGCTGCCTTTGCATATGTGCAAACGCAGTTATATCAGTAACTGTGCCAACGGCACTTTGTGCTTTACTATACTTGTGTATTTCCAGAATGCACACGCTGGAGGCTTCTGCGTCTTGGGTGTCAGAAAACGATCTGTAACTGTGCAAGTTTGAAGATGTGAGCTTATGTCTTTCCAAGAATGAGATGCGTACATGTTTGGTTCTACTTGAGACATTTGACAGAGATCTTAGTGTGTAGCAGGGGAGGTAGGGTAAGAGTGTAAGCAGGGAAGAGTAGAATATGGGTGCAGTTGAGTTTGTGTATGAAGTGTAACAGGAATGCAGTAGCCACAAATGCACAGGAAGGATGTATGCTCAATTCCAGAGCAAGAATGTGCTTTTTTGCAGGAAGAAGGATCCATGCAAACATGCTTCCTCCTGAGATACACGGTCTCCTCAATCCTACTTGACATCATCAGCTTCAGTCTAGCTTTTTTGGTTTATGTCTATTTCTTGCCCTCAGTTGAGATAAAGCCCAGGAAAAGGTAGCAGCAGATGGCTCAGCAAAGAATGGCAAATTCACAGGTCTCTGGACCTGTGTTTGGGAAAATAAGTAGCAGGCTTCAGAGACTGATGGTCCCACACCACCACTCCTCACCCAATCTACAGTACCTACAGCAGGAAAGAGACGAAGAGGAAGCAGCTTCTGGTCCCTATCAGCAGAGCAGTCTAAGAAGAACAACAACTGAACTCCATTCTCCCTCTATATGGTTCCTCCAAGTGGTGAATGAGGTGTACAAGAAGCATAAACTGAGACTATTAATGCACATACATACACAGAAATACGTGTTCCCTCACCTTCAGGAAGTCAAAGTTCTTGAGCATATGAGCAACCTTCTCAGCATTTCTGCCCTCATTGAGGAAATCCAGCTCCAAGGGCAGATTCTTCTTAGCTTCTTCCACCAGCCACATGAACTCAAAATCTGGAAAGATCTGCTTCACAACCAAGAGGAGAACCTGAGAACAAAGAAACAGACAATCAACTCCTCTCTAGCTCCAAAGCCACGCAGCTACACACAGTGCTGTTTTGATAGGATCATTCCATGTAACTTACAGAAAAAAAAAAAACAGTTTGCACCCCAAGTGCTTATAGGGTTCCTGCAGTATTGTAATACAAAATGTGGTGTCAGGCCTTGGTCTTGTAACACAAATGTTGGCTTGCCATTCCACACAGGCACACCTAGGAGTTGAATGATGGCACAGACTCCAAAGGGAGCCCAGCTGCCTGCTGCTTAAACATAAGAGAGCAAAGCCCTGGAGAAGATCTCACCAAGGGGAGGGCCCAAGAGCAACTCTCTTCTGAATCCTGTAATTCTAAGAGTTATTGTCTGGCTTCACATCCCTCAGATAATGCAGAAGAGAAAGACCTAAAGTAAGACTTATCACCTCTACATTACTACTTCTGCTGCTGAGTAAGAATTTGCTAGCACAGGAAACCCACCCAGCAGTTCAGAGAAGACAATGGAGTTCAGATACAGGTAGTAGGCTACAGATCTTTAAAGCACACTCCTGGTGGGGATCAGAGGAAGATTTGCCTCTCAGTGTCAGTCACAGCCATCCTCAGTCATGCTAAGGTGGTCTTTTCTAAATATCATATATCCACCACCTGGCATCCTCTTCTTCTTAAAGGAATTAGGTATTCAGCTGCACACACACTTGAATAGCCCAGCTGAAAAGTGCCTAGAAACATTTGCTTACAGCAACATTTAATAAAAGGGTGAGTGACGGGCTGTCCGTCCTGAAGAAAATCAAGATTATGTGATTGGATGTCATAATCAAAGCTGTACAGCAGCTAAGCATTTCTGCTCAAATGAAGGACCAGTTTCTCAACCAGTGTCACAAATTCATGCAAGCTGACAATTTGGACCACATCTTAAGCAAAATAATTGTTTGGGTTTTTTTTAACTACTTGGGTCATAAAACAAGAATAAAACATAAAAATGCAATCTACCTTCCTGTCTTTATCTTACTTGTTCTGTACATCCATCTGAAAATGAAAACAGACTTATCAGTGTGTATTCCTGAACAGTTTCCCTTCCTAGATCTCCCCCACTGTGGTGGGAATTCCTGCACTGCAGGAGGAACGTTTAAAGCACACACAGAAAGCTGCTATCATGGAAATGTATGACAAAAAATAAATTTATGAACCATCACTGCTCCTGTTCAGCTGTGTGAAAACATTTGTTCTCCACCCCTGTCTCTACTTTTCTTATCTAAATGTCAGTTCCAAACTCAATGTTCCTTTAAAAATGTAATCACCAGGTTCCAGACACTACTGAATGATATTTCTACTGTTATATCTAGAGGCATAAATCCTTTCAAATTTATGTCACCCAAATGAAATGTAACCAGTGATCTTCATGAACATGTACATAAACTTTATAAGGGCTGCAGGATTATTTCATTGGTGCATGATGTGAGAAAATCCATGCATTGTTTTTTCCTTCCTTTAAATGTTCTTTTGAATCAATTTGCCAACTTGATCATCAGCAGGGACATACTTAACAACTGTTTAGCCTGTCCCTTTTCTGACATCTGTCTAACATATTGTCTTGAAATTGAGTATTGATATAAGAGCAGCAAGGTATCTCTGTCTGGATTCATCAGATGCTGTACTGATTTTTAAAGAGTCAGCACTGAGGTTATGAAACTTCAGGTGAATTTAGGAATTTTCCATCTAGTTTTTCCCATTCAAATTCCTTCCTATTAGTCTCTAAATAAGACCATCTCCACCAATATTTAAATTAACCTCTACCTAGCTGCAATGTCTGTTTGATTCTCAAAGGACGAGAACCTCAGTGTACATTATCTGGCTTTCAGTGTGGCCTGTACAAAAACAGTCCCATACAAGGATATGATGATGCATGCAAACTAACACTCCACAAGAGACCCTTTGAAAACAAGATTGTATGTGTCATGTTGTGAGCTATAATACTATCCCATAGCTGTGTGTACACAACAGATCTCAAGGATGCAAACTAGATTGTCTATAGAGGAAGGAAAATACTAAATAGCCACAAGGAAATACATTGGTTTAGTTTCAAGTTTCCTAGGAGGATTAGTCTAAAAACAGAAAAGACAGGAAAATTCTAAAATCATTTGTTTAAATGTTTCTTACCAATGTAACCAGCAATCACAGCAACATGGTGTGACAGGGGATTTTTTTCTGTTATACTTACTGTTAAAAGTGCAAATGTCCCAAGGTGGATACACATCTTGGCTCATTCATTCACAACCCTCTTATTGCCTTGGGCTCACAGTCTTTCATTACCATGCACATCCTTCTTGCTTGACTGCTTAGTTTCTGCCACCCTGTCCTGGGCAGGAGTGAAGGATGCCATAAGCCCCTGAGAACTGCTGCGCATGTGATGACGACCAAGCAAACTCATTGGGCACACCAGTGCAGTCAGTCCTGGAAAGGACCTGAATCAAACCCAAATCTACAGCTGTACCCAAAGTGAGTTCAAACAGTTCTTGGTTCTCAAATCAGCACCGAAACAGACATATCTCATTTTACTGGGATATCTTTATTCAATCCAAAAATTTATTTTGCTATGAGTTCAAAATAAATATTCAGCTGCAAACTGATGTGCTCTAGCTGGAATCAGCTGTGTATCTTTGCAGACCAGCCAGGATTGCTCAAAGCAGGGTGTTTCAGTCGCCTGAAGAATCTTTAGTTATGTGCTCTCTGAGAGGATGCTGGCAGGATCTTTGATTCCTGATCTCCTGTGATGGAGAATTGTGTGTCATTATGTCTGCAGTACCCTCTAAACCAGGGGTGTCAAACTCCCTCAGCTTAATCTTCCCCTTTTTAGTCACATGGCCATACTTGTCTGTCAACAGATAGGCACATTACTGTACTATACATACAGATATAGTCTTACTAGGACACCATTTACAGACTTAATCCTTTCCCTCTCCTTCATCTCAGTCCTGTCTCCATTTCCTGCATTGTACCATACCACTGGCATCTTTGACTACTGCAATGAAGAGCAGTACCACAGCTTTTCTCAAGCTCCTCCCTTCAGTGGACTAGACTGACAAGTTCGGGAGAAGCTACAACAGTGCACAAAGAACATGAGTGGTACCCACCATTCAGGAAAGTAAAAGGACACAGGCACTGACACTTTTTTCCTAGCCAAATCCCTCATTTGTGCATCTGCCCCTGTTCAGTGACCTTCTCCATATCTCAGTGTTTCTGTTTCCAGCATGAATCAGCTCAGCTTTAAGGAGTTGATCAAGAAGCAGAACTGAATGACAGCAAGCTCAGCCACTGTTGAATCCATACTGGAATTTAACTGAAAAAACATGTTAATCATGGAGAATTTCTACTTGGCCACACAGCCCTGACTGCAAGGGGAACTGAGACCAGTTTAATCCACCAGCTAACAGGCACACAGGCAGGAGAGACTGGAGGAATCACTTTCTAGTATTTAAATCTCACATGGACCTACTCAGATGTCATTCATGTTTACCTGTCTTCTCCTTCCACCTTCCTTCACTCTTACCCCCTTGTTCAGCCCCTCCATTCCCAGAGTCACCCTCTCTGTAATCCTCACCAGCTTTCTGTATTGTTCCTGTAAGACAACATTTATCTCTGTGGAGGTTCCAAAGCTACAGGATGGTGTTGTCATAGCTGCTTAACACCATGGGTGAATACGGCAATTGCTCTTTAAGTCAAGATCAACAGGTATTTTTACCTCCATGAGCAAAATGTCCTTGGAGCTCTGAGCTTGGACCTTTGGGTGCTGGATTTTCACCGCCACCGTTCTCCCATCCTGCAGCACTGCTTTGTGCACCTGGGCTAGTGATGCTGCTCCCAGGGGAGTGTCCTCAAAACTCAGGAACAGCTCTTTTATCTGTCAAGAGAAGAGAAAAGAGGCATTAACTTGGGGTGCCAGAGACTACCCCAAGGAAAGCCCTGCCCACAGGCCAGATACAGCACATGCCAAAGCTGGGCAAGCTCAGTCCTTCTATCCTTTCTCTGTCCCCCGCCTGAACCTTGTCACTACCTGGCCTCCCAGTGGAGCCTGCCAAGCACCAAAGTGCCCTGGAGATACTTTGCTTATGGAAACCTGCAGCAGAGCCCCAGCAGCACATTTCAACTAGGACAAAAGGTCATCAGGCAACACATGAGGGACCTCTCCAGGCTGTCCTGAAAACTGGCTAGAGTAATTATGGTCACCATCCTTGGCTGTTACTGGGTACAGAAGTCAACAGAGGTTGCTTTGCATGTAATTCTTTTGCAGATATTTAATACTGCCCACTGTCACCCCCTGAAATCATGCGTGTTCACACAGCAGCATCAGACAGTTTACATGGTGAAAGCTAGGCACATGATCAGGAGCAGTGGTAAGGGCTGGATTTAAGGCAGGAGGACAAAAACTGCAGTTTGCACCTCTGGTGACTTGGCCTGAAAACGAGTTTTATGTGATTAACTTTCTCATGCCACCAATAAAAGTAAACAGTGCTCTCGGGTCAGTAAAAGCACCAGATGGGGACAGCAAAGCACAACATGTATCAGCAGCTCTGGGTATGAAACTCAGGAGTAGCCTAAAAGGAAAGCTGAAGGAGTAAATTCACCAAGGGGATGTCCAGGAAACAAAAACCTAGACAGACATGGGCGAGGCAATGAGAGACGGGCAAGGGCTCATCTGCCCTGAATAACACAGCACCCTGCTAGAGACCGCCAGTGCAGCACTGGGCCCTGGAAGCACCATTACCAGGGCAGCGTGCTGCCAGCCTGGCTGCCCAGCCAGACCCCTCCGCACAGCTCATTAGCCCCGAGGGAACACTAATGAGCTTTTGTGGCTCATGGAGTTAGTTCACGCAATACTAATTAAGGGATTGTGTCCTGCTCTGTAAAGGAAGGTGCAGACAAGCTCTGAGGTATCCAGAAGTCAGCAAAGAGAACCTGCCCCACCCTTCCCACAGGCTGGACTGATTTTGGGTGAGCAGTTGAGAAGCCTGTAATTTATGCAGTAACAGAAAAGAAAGAATGTCAGTGCATTTTTATAACCTGCTTTTTAAAAGGTAATTAAACATGGGAGCTGCAGCGAACTAGTAATTAAATATGAATAAAGACCTTCTAAGCAAAGTCTTCATGCAAAGCTTTAAATGAATATTCTTTTTGCTGACAAGGAAGAAAAATGCTATACAAGGAGCAGCCTGTTCCCTTGTGCAGCTGCCAGGGAATGAGCCCCCTCCCACACTACCCTAATCCTTCTCTCCCAGCCCCTTCCACAGAAAACTATTGCTAGCAACAAGCTGGAGCATTTGCAGCAATTAAATTCCAATAGAGACTCAGCTGCCTCGAGTAATTCACTAGGAAGGTGCATTCTATTTATTTATTTAATTCCCTTTGGTCCTGGCAGCAAAATCAATTAAGTAAAACAACTGCATTTAAAAACAACTACTTATGTGTTTTTTAATTACAGCAGGTCCATAATTCAAACCTATTGACATTCCTGTCTTAAGACAAAAAAAGGTTTTTCTCTCTTTCCTCCCCACCCTTTCTTTTTGCTCTCACTTCTGGATTTTGAGATTCTTGTTTCTGATTAGTATAAAGAAAGAAGCACCCACAGGATGGTAGATGGCTCAGGGGATGCATTCAAGACGCAAAGACTTTTATCTTTGTGTGAAGTTTGTCTGTCAACAGAAGAGAGGACCTCTTAAGGCGGAGAGACCTAATGTGCCCAGGAGCATGTTAGGCTATGAGATCCCATAAAAAAGGACAAAATGCAAACAGAGAACTTGTCACATGAGGTCAAGCTGGGGCTTTCTTCACCTCCCTTACTACCCTACATTGTTCATGTTAAGGGGATGTACCCTTTACAGAATAGCAGCCAATATTGCTAGTCTGTCATAAGGGTGGCAACACCCTACAAAGGTTAAAGCACAGAATTGGGAGTTCACTGGCCTGAATCCAGTGAGGCACATTTATAGTAAGATGACATAGAAACTGGATAAAACTCCATCTACTCTGGATTTCAAGAGCTTTTTAATTGCCTACACTGTCAATCCAACCATTTTCACCAGTACTGAAAGCATGCAGGGAGAAAAATAAAAGCTGCACATGTTCCCTCTGGCAGGAATAATATCTACAATATTCTTGTGTGCCTAAGTTTTCTAAGGAAACATCACTTGAAGAAAGGTGTCTCCAGGAGTTCTTTTGGGCAGAAGGATTTCATTTAGAAACTTGTTATTTAGAACTTGAAAGGCAGGATGGCAGTCACATCCATTAGAGGCAGACCAGTGGCCCTGCTGCAGTTCAAGGGGGACTCTGGTTGCACCCAAAAGCTGCAGTGCAGGCAGCAGGGGAAGGGATGCAACAGAGAATTGATGCAGCTTCCGGGAGCTGAAGGGCAGAGTGTGCACATCGGGGAGCGAGCAGATCACAGCCCGGCCATTACATGAGCAGGTGCAAGGCTGAGATAAAGCAGCAGTACAATTATGGCTGGCCGCCAGGACCCCCCACTTAGCAAATTGCCCTCATTCATTATGAAATTGTCCTTTTGCAGCTTGCTGGAGGCAGCTTGTGCCTCTGATGCAGGCTGTGTGTCCCAGACAGGCAAAAGCAAGCGAGAGGCTGTATGACGTGGGAGCAGAAGAGGTGAGTGAGACTCCCACACCACTGCCGGAGAGCGGGGTCCCTCCTGAGGGAAGGTGGCTGCACCCCTTCCCTGCAGGTAGGGAGCTTGTGGAGCAGGCTGCAGGCTCTTAGGGCTCACAAGCACCCACCTAATAAGCACCCTTAACAAATACTGTAACCATGCTTTCCAGGATGGATAATTAGCAAGCAAAGGTCTGGGACAGTCAGAGCCCAGCTGACATGGTACTTAAGGAACTCTCTCTCAAGCTTCTTTCAGGTCACAGCTGGTCTCAGAGGGCCTTATCAAACTGGCTGTTACCCTCTGTAATCCTGGCAGGAGATGAAGCAAGCATAGTTTCCAGACAGCTTTAATAAAGGTTTAAAAGAGATAAACGGAACTTCAGAACTGCTCTTTCAGAAGTGCAGGACAGCCAGCTGTGGTTCACAGCTGTACAGGTGAGCTGTGTCCCTGCAGGCAGTGGTTTTTCTCACTGGCCTCCGGCACAGCCAGCTACCCATCAGCACATGCTCGACCAGCACTGGAACAGGCTGTCCAGGGAGGTTGTGGAGTCTCCTACTCTGGAGACCTTCAAAACCCGCCTGGACACATTCCTGTGTAGCCTCATCTAGGTGTTCCTGTTCCGGCAGGGGGATTGGACCGGATGATCTTTCAAGTTCTCTTCCAGTCCCTAGCATTCTATGATTCTATGACCAGCAAATGAACACAATGTACTTCACTGGCTGGAAACACAGCCTAGACTGTTCAATGCTAAAGAATGAAACTCATCTAATTTTATATATACAAAATCTTTTCATGATTGTTGGTATTAATATTCACATCTCAGGGAGGTGATATAAAAGCTCTAGCAGGATCTGTCTACTTAGGCATTTATTAGTGTGTATTCATGCTGAGATGGCACCTAGAGACCATCCTTAAGCCCAGAGTGGCACTGTACGAGGTGCACAGCCATCGCAGGCCCTGCACAAACTCACGCTTTCCAGGAGTCCCCAGCTGTCACCTACAGGCCTCCTCACATGAAGTGCCTTCCCAAAGCACACGCTGCTCTGCCCCAGTCTGTGGTGCACACCAGCTGATGCTGCAATGCTGAGCTTCAGAATGCCTCGATATTTTTTGTAAATCCTGTCCTTAAACACTTAGGAAGTTACTGGAAGTCAATTGGATTTAAGCTCCAAAATTCTGAGTCCTTTCTGAAAGTATTGCCTTACACGACCTGCCCAGCACGCTTTGAGAAGTCTTTGACAGAGCTGGGATTTAACCCACATATCCCAAGTTCCAGCCTGACATCTTAATCTCCAAACCATAAACGTTAAATGTGCATGTCTTGCTAGCTAATTTCTCTTGAAATATACTGCCTATTAATCCCAACCTTCTTATATCCATGTGCTGCAGTAAATGATCAAATATTACTGCTTGGTCTCAACCTGCCCAGTCCAGAGAGAGGTCTGTTCCCTGTTCCAGAAAGGCTGCTAATAAAGTACCATGGAGACTGTCATGGAGCCCCTTCCTTGCCCAGCACTATGTAACATACCCCATGTGGGACGTGGTGGCTCTGCTCTCCCGTAGTGGCCATGGCAGATGAACAGTGGCCAAGTGTCAGCAGTCTGTTCAGGACAAATTTATGGTGCAGTGGGAGGCAAAATCACAAACAGAAGGTGTCTAAACAGCCCAGCTTTGTTCAGCTGGCAGGCTGAACCCCTTTCAGCTGGTGCTCCAGACCACTGGATGTGGCACAACCAGAATGAGGTCACTATGGGGTCTAAATAAGAATATTTTGCATTTACAAGTTCTGTCAAGGAGGTTTCCAGCAGAGTACAGGACAGTTTTGAAAATTCTGGTTTTCCACAGTCACTTACAAAGAACCTTTTCCTCAACTCTGTCACAGCTGAACCAGTCCACTACAGGTGGTGTCAGTGAGGAGACTTCCAAATGCTCAGCATTTCCCAGGGGAAGACAGTCCTTCACCAAAGAATTTCAAAACTGCCTTCAAATATTTCCCAGGACTTCAAAGGACCCTTCAGCTTGGAAAGAGAGACAATGGGGAGGGAATGGCACAGAGCTCTTTAAAATCACTTCTGTCACAGACAGTGGAATTGGGAATACTCATTCACTCCATAAAACTCATGAGCAGCAAATTGTCAATTAACACATAAGATTACCAGATGTCAGGATTAAAACAAGCAAAAAGTATTTTTTTTTCTCCACACCAATTAAGATGTGGAACTCATTGCCACAGGATGTTATGAATACCAGAAGTCCAGGTGGGTAGATAAGTTGATGAAGAAAAAATCCATCCCAAATTATTAAACACCAAGACACAATCTCTGGCCCAAGAAATCTCTAACCTTCAGATTACTGGAAGATCATACCAGGTAAAGCTTAACTGCATGCCTGCCATGCTTTCATAACCTTCGCCTCTTAGCCAACACTGGCTACAGTTAGAGGTAGAGTAGTGGGCTTCAGCTTTTGGTCTGGTCTGTACAGTAATCCTTATGTTCTCCAGAAGCTCATCCCACCAGACTGACCAGCCTCCATGACAGCAGGATGGAGAACAGAGGAATTGTTTTACCTGCTGCTAGCCTGGGACTCGGTTGCTGTTTGACAGCCTAGAAAGTTAGTGATAGACGCTGCAAGTTTCTGAGAATGCAAAGGGTATGGAGGAACCAGAGCTGGAAGTGGTCCAGCCTCCACAGTAAACCCTGAATTCTGGTAACAGTGCATCTTCATGAAATGTCTGTCATACAACATTCACAGAATAAAGGTGCTTCTGTTATCAAAAGTATAGTAAATATTCCAGAACTGAGTGGAAATACGCCCATGTCAGGCGGTTGCGCCAGAGTCTGGCACATCTAGGGAACATGAAGCAGGAGCTGAGATCATCTCTGACACAGGCCATCTCCAGACACTTCAGTGTGCTCCACAGCTTCACCCATCACAGCCACTCGAAATAATCCACAAAAAGGGGCCCAACAGTGATGATGCTGTTCTCTTATCACCAAAAAAGCATTGCAAACTGAAACACTTAAAACCTCAACCACAATATCACAGTAGATATCCTCTTCTGATCACAGCACACTGTAATTGCTCCCAAATCTTGCATTTTGTATTTGGAGATAGCAATCTATGAGATATCCTGCTATTTCAGAAGGGGCTGAGTAGGCAACACAGGATTAACTTGAACTTCTTGCCTCCAGGATACTCATCACAGGCCGTGATACAACAGAGCTCCATTAACAGCAGTATCATGTTGTGATGGCAAGGAGCAGCTCACAGCCTCCTCCCATTTTGATGCCACGCAGCAGCACAGGAAGATGCACATGGGGAAGCTGGTTTAAATCCATTCAAGACAAAGGAGATCATACAGTTGGGAGACAGGTCCATGGCAGAAGCTGACAGCAAAAAAGTGATTACAATTGTGCTACAATTCTCTGAGCTGGAATTCCCTTGTCGACGTGACTTGATTCATCTGTTTTTTCCATTCCTGATAAAAACAGCACTGAACCGGCCTCTCTTAATCATGGCTCTATGATCAGCAATTTGCTAAGGTGAGTTCAGTCTGCAGGAGCTTTCAAAGATTTACACAGGGATAATGCTGCCCGCAGCCTCCCAGCCGAGACAGCACAGGGCACTGTGATAATGTGACTCGTGAGCTTGCTGGAAAAGAAAGCAACACAACACCGCTCTGGGAAGAGAGCAGGGTTCCCAAGGAAATTTTGGGTGTTGCATCTGCCATCTTAACAGTGCCTAGTACAATGTCCCCTCAATTCCATGTGGCAGAATAGCTGAAGAGTTACTTAGTTCTATGTCTGATACAGCATTTCTAAGGCTTGTGGCTCCCAGAACTTTTGGAATTTGCTTTATTGACACTAGGACATCATTGCTCTCAGAAGTCTGAATGCCTTTCCCGGACTAGGTCCAAGGGATGTGAGGTCCAAGGCTGGTCATCTTTTCAAGAACATACACATAACTGTCCACGGCACCAAGGACTCACTGATCCCTGCAAGTCTGATAGACCAGAGCTCTAGGCCTGAGAAAATGTTACCTTGGAGTAGAGTGATCTTACTTCCCAGACAGCAAATGAGGGTTTTTTCCATTGTCCCAGCCTTTCTATCCCTTATATGAAAACAAAATGTCACAGTGTTGCTCCAAGAATTATTAAAACAGCAAAAACTGAAAGATTAGATTTATCGCAGCAGACAGTGGATTATGAAGAATAATTCATCAAATGTCAGAACAAACAGCCCACAATTTATAGGCGGCTTTGTTGAGTCAGTGAAATCTGATTGGACTTCTCCCCACTTAATGAATGCCAAGCCTAATTGATGGTTCCTAAATGCATCTGTCAAGAACATGTATTTATTAACTCAATATTTTTAATATTATTGTAGATATATGCAGAATAGTGGTTTTCTTCTGAATGGATATTACATTTACATGTAAATGTGTATGTGTATAGAGGTATAAACTGCATCCAAGTGAATACAGGCAAAAGGTATCTGTGTATTCTGATGCACTGAAACAATTACATATGACTTATTACACAAAATCCCTGCATCTTTCAGTGCACAGGATCGCAAACCAACGCGGCCCATTTCAAGGGGAGATGTGTGTTAAGGTGCCTGCCTAGAATTTGGAACAGCTGAGCCTTAACACTGGCTCTCCCTGATATCCCATGTGATATGGGCCACACCATGTCACAGAGCTCATGCACAGGTGAGCAGAATTAGGGCTGTCCAGTCAGCTATTAATCTGCCTTTATCTAATTTCCCAAGACCCAATTTGTAAATTTAGTATCTTTTTAAAAAGAGATCTATATAAGTAGTAATTACACACACAGTCACAGACAAGTAACTTCACCTGCCAGTGGTATACATTTGCTCATGGTGTACCAATAACTGCTAACTTGGTTAATCACCACTAACATTGCACCACAATAGCACAAAGCCAGGACTGTCCATCAGCCTTTCTTCTGGGAAAGGACTGTGAGCCAAATGGGGTACAGAGTTCATCTCTTCCTTTTATTTCTCCCTGGTACCACTTTGGTACTCTGCAGCCCACTACCAGCAATGCCACTGAGCACCTCAGTCACGAAGTCGTGAATGTTAAAGAAAATGAACTCTGCTAAAGGAAGAGTCCTTGATCCCATCATCCAGAGATCAAAGTTGGCTCACTCATCCACTGCCTGACACCTAGGATTCTGGCTTTTCCCTGTTCTGCTCACTTACTGTCTTCTTTCTATAGTCTTTTCTGGCTAGAAAAACAGTGAGAAATCCTACAAAAGGTACCCTTGCTTTCATCTCATCCATCCACTGAGCTGTACAACAATGGTATCAGTCTACTTGCTATAGTCCCTATAATTGTTACAGAGCCATACTTTGAGGAAAAGCACATTTTATGCCATCCCTGATGACTCCTGCTTAATAGTCTGTGTTCAGACACAGACACGGCATCTTCATTTATTTTCCTAAGTAAAGTCAGATCCTTAAGACAAGGCAGAACTGTCTGAGAATATCACTCATCCTGGATCGAAACCAATCTCAGCAGTGACAGCTACAACAAGCAGTAACAGCAAGGAGAAGACAGAGCTGAAATATCCTACCTGAGAGGTGAACCTCATCTCCCATCTTTCTGAAAAGTGAGCCACTTACCCATGGCTGCCACAAACAAACAATATTCAGTCCAATAAAAGCAAGGATTCTCACAACCAGACAGGAACCTAATCCTCCTGACAGTCACAAGGAAATAAATATTTTTCATTAATTAAGCTATTAGGTGTTTTACTACCTTCCAGAGACACGGGATGCTAAGATTAACAGACTAGCTCAGTGCTCTGAGAGCCAATGCTTTCAACCATTGGAGTTCTGCAAGTTTTCTACTAGTATCACCACAGCCTCTTCCATGCTTAGCTTCGTTCAGCTGTTCTTTCTCCAGGTGCTGGTTTCACAAAGCACTCTGAAAGCAGAGAGACTGCACATCGGACTTCTGACATAAGGTAGATATCAAGCTGGATAGTAGGAAAGAGAAGTCCAGACTTTATCTGCAGGCCTAGCACAACATCTTCGGTAGCACAGGCACCTATGACAAACCAGAGAGAGGAAACAGCAGAGCTAGGATGTCTCAGAACAAGTCTCTAAACCACCTACCAGTGTGACCATCTTTCCTGGTAAAAGTACTTCATTTCAGACAATGCAGACAGCTTCCTCCCACGCCTCTAATTCCACGCTCAGAATTAAATTCCAAGAAACAATTTCTTTCCAAAATGTCCACTACCAATCGAAAGATTTTTCTGTTGGGAGCTGCATCATCATTTTAAGCTGCAAGTCCAGTTCACTTCCCTAAGACAGGCTGGAAGGTGGAAGAACCTTGCACTTTGCACCACTGAAATCAAAACTTCCCCAGTCTGCCTGTGACTTGCCTTCAACAGCAGCCAGTGTTTCCTGAACCAGAGAGTCAAGCCAGAGTGCACCAGCACAGTGGACACCACATGCTTGTGTGGAGAAGGTGGAAAACCATCATCTCTCAACGTGCACACTAAATAATGTCACTGTGCACTCTATTTTGCATGATATAAGCATCTTGTAGCCTATGCAAAATGCACAGACCAAAGCTATGGCATGCATATACATATATTATATATTACTGTTCACTTCCTTCCATTCCCTCATGCTGAAAAACAAAGTAGTGACTTGTGAGCTACTTATTCCCTCCAATAGTGCAGGCTATGGTACAAATGCTCCAACCTGCTCCATGTTCCCTGCCCTCCCCTTGCATATACAAATGCTTCCCTTTACCTTACTTTGCTCTTTTATCTTGAGCTGTCTCCCACTTGAACAATGCTCATTAAATCCACTCTTTTCTCTCTGTGTTTTTGGAGAAATATTATTTCCTGTCTGTGAGGATGGAGACACTTGTCAATTATTGAGACAGACTGGAATCACAGCCCTTCAAGAGCACACAACTTCTCTACACCAAGCCGTTTTTCGTGTTTTAATTGAAAGAACTCTCTCTTTCCTTATATTTCTCCCCTGCTAATAAAGGAGTCTCTCAGTTGTTACACCAGTGTGCAGTGAGGGCACAGCAGAAGACAACTCTGCTGCCAGTAAACTTCCTCCTGCATCCCATCTGCCCAAAAGGATTCTCTTATTCCATGGTTCAGGAGGAGCAGTAGTGGCCCATTTCTACTGAGATCTTCACAGTTTTACTGTGCTGCCTACAGCTCTTCAGCACCCTGCTAACAAAGCAGGAACATCTCTGTAGTTCCTAAGGAATGGGGCAGTTTCCTTACCCTTCTACTTTTCTAAGGCTCTGCTAGCATGTCTGAGCAGCTTCCTTACCCATTTCCCAGCTTTCTGAAGATGCTCCACAAAGCTCTGCCCACAGGTCTTACCCCCACCACTGCATCTGGCTAATAGCTCATCTAAAATTCCCACCTCCTTTCTGGTGACTCGTAGTTCTACCTCTGTACTCTAAATCAGCCTGCTTCTAGTGAAACTACAACTTCAGCCTGTCTCTTAGATATCTTCTTACAGATACTCATCCCTCTGTTCACATTCAACAGAGCTAAAGCACAGTTCCTAATCTTCCCACTCAAACCATCCCTCCTCCTCCCTTCTCATCACAACAGAGAATGTCAGCAATTTCCACTCAAGTCCACCTGCAGCCTTGGACTTGCCATCAACACTGACCTCCCTCTCAATCTTACTTCCAGGCCAGATCTGAATCTAATACTCGACATCAAGTACTAACGCTCACAAGTGACAGGTAAAAACAATTCAACTGTTCTCCCCTGGTCTCCCCCAAAGTTCCCATTTCTCTTGAGCCACACACATAGTAAGACACATGGTGGTCCCCAACAGACTAAGAAGCCCTTGACTGAATTCCTGCAGACATATTCCCAAATGACATATTATCCATACGGATTTCCACCAGCCTGCTGCAAAGACAGCACATTTAGAAAGAAAGAGCAAATCAATAGAACAGGCTGGGTTGGAAGGGACCTCAAAAGATCATCTGGTCCAATCTTTTATGGGAAAGGGAGCCTAGATGAGATTACCTAGCAGCCTGTCCAACTTCCAGTGGTGAAGGATTTCACCATGTCACTGGGGAGGTTGTTCCCCTGATTGATTGTTCTCAATGTAAAACATTTCTTTCCCATATCAAGATGAAACCTCTTCCAAAATGCCACAGAGACAGGGCCAGTTGCCACGTTAAGCAAGAAGGTAAGATTTAAGAAAGTACCCAGAAGCAAATAAATTGCCAAGACCACTTTGACTCCAAGCATAAACACATCCCTGCCACACACTGGCTGAAACCTGGGTAGGAAAGGGTCAAGAGATCCACAACAAACAGGCTCTGTGTTAATCACAGCCCAGCAGAGGGAGGCTCTGCTGAGGACTGCAGAGTTGCCCCAAGAGCCCTGTCAGCAGTAAGCCTGCACAACAGCAGCAGCCCTGTGAGAAATAACCAGCTGCCAGAGCCTGAGGATATACAGGGACCTTCGGGAACACCCATCACCTGTGCCTCATCTGAAATGCCTCTGATTCAGCTCTGAAAGCCTGGGGGCTTTGAGACAAGTAAGAGAGAAGGGGTGGTGCGGGAGAAATGTCTGTGGGCAGGTTTGTGTGACTATACAGAGAGTTGTGAGAGGATGGCTGGGGGAGGTGGGCTACAAGCCCCTGATCAGCAAGCAAAGCTGTGCCAGGGCCTATGCAAAGTTAAGCAGGAGGCACAGGGCAGAGTGCATTGATGTGTACAGCTTGTGTGGGGAATGGCAGGTGAAATCCCCCAGCCACAGAGAGACCAGTGAAGAACAAAGCCAGGACAGGTGTTTGTGTGTGTGGACAGAGGCAAGGCATGCAGGAGGAGCAGAGGCCTGTGTTGCAGGGCCCCTACCTGGCAGGACAGCACTGCATACATGTGAGTATATGTTACACTGACCAACCCTTCTGTTACAGCTCCTGAAATGGAGAGAGAAAGAGAGGCATACTCCCATGAATACAATATGGAATGATTTTATGTGTCTTCTCAGAAAGGGATGAGGGGAAAAGCCTGGGACAAAGAGTGGGAATGACAGAAGCAGCATTGCACAATCCAACAGCCTGATGCCAGGGTGGACAGAGGCACAGTACAACGAAAATGCACAGAGGGCAAAGCCTGGTCCCAGCTAGATTCTGCCCAGCTATGTCCCTTCATCAGGCTTTAGTCATAATTACATCGATGCAAGCGTGACAATGTGTTATTAAAGCACAGCATTGCCCTAAAGTAAGAGGACAGAGAAGTAGGAGGGAGGATCTGATGTGGACGTGGAAGGACATGTAGCCTGGCAGATGTGGGCAGCTCTGCCTGAATTTAATTCATATCAAGAAAGAGATATAATGAGGTCACTACATCAGAAGAAAGATGCTAAAAAGGTAGTAAAGCCCTGCCAAAGATGTAAAGCCGAAAAGCCCATTACTAGTGCTGACTGTGCCTTGCTGGGTGCCAGAGGCACAGAGGTACAGCAGTCCACACCACAGAGGACAAGGTGCAGGGACTGAAGAGAAGTCAAAGTAGAATAACTTATAAAGACATCTGGATGGGACCCTGGAGTTTGTATCCTTCGCAGCCTGCTCTCAGAAAAAATGTCCAGAGATCCAGGAAAGTCATTTGAGAGAGACAACTGCTGGGCAAATTAAATCCACAACCATCTCTGCCAACAGCCTCACTGGCACCATGCTGGGGGAGGGGTTCTGTGCATCCCCTAATGACCAGTCCTACAAACGCTGGAGCCCAGAGCTTTCTGCACTGATCTAGAGAGGGAAGTCCTGTCCTAAAGCAGCCACATCATTTTCTGCTTCCTTCTTGTCAATCTCCTGTCTGAGTATCAACCTCTCCTTTCTTCTTCTGCCCATACTTCCCCTATTTTCCATGTCTCTGCTCTGATCCATCTGCTCCTTCTACAATTTATTTATTTTCTGTCTCTGCTGTCTCCTGCTCCCATGTTTCTTCCCTTGCCCCCAGATCTTCTTGTTGGGCTGCCAGGTCCCTGGTTCAGTGGTGTAACTCAGCTGATTTACTCTCCTTACAGTAGTGTCTGATCTCATGTAAATCACCCTCCAAACCCAGCCTGTGAAATGGGCTTGTTCACTAAACTCTATGAATAGGAAAGTAGGCACAGCTGGCCTATTCATAATCAACATAAAAAATAGATTAGCACTTTACAGATTAAACATTATCGTTTCAACAGTTAACATAAATCAACCATACTTACAGGCCTATCATTGCTGCTGCCACTGCAGGGTGACAAACATTGCAAAGAAAATGGCTGCTAGTCTGGGGTGCATTGGGAAAGACCTCATTTGTCTTCTGCCTTGAACATTAATTTCTCCTCTGGCACCCCCAGGTTGTACCACTAGAGGCTGTTAAAAGGAGAAAAGTGGGCTAAGGAAACAAAGGTAGGGGGTTAATTCTGTTTCATTCACATGTATTTCCAAGCAATCCAGCAACCAGAGCCAGAATCCAACTGCCCGACTTCTGAACAGAGTCAGATCCTGGAATAGGAACAGGACAAGGACCCTCTAAACACCAACTGGTCTCTAGCTCCATTTCCTATGGTTCAAAATCACTGGGCTCCTGTAGATGAGGTAAAACAGTTGGGTAGTTTCTATTTAGTGTAAGCAGGGGCACTCATCTCAAAAAACACCCCAACATAGCCTGCAGAGCTGCCTCACCAAAGAAGAGTCAAGGACTGAGATCCTCTCCAGACATGCCCTGTGGAGAGCAGAGCCAGAAGAGAGTAGCCCAGAGTCTGCTACTGGCCAGGCTGCACCATCTCCTTCATTGGGCACAGAACACCGTCACTGGAGATGCTCAACCCAACACACTGTCATCAGTTGTATAGTCAACAGAGAGATAAGGCCCACAGAACCAGTACAGTCCATACTCTTCCCTTCCTGCCTCGTCACTCACTGAGAACCACCCAGTGTTTGGAGCAGCCAAGCTGTAATTCCTGAGCTGGTTCTGATGACTGCAAGGGATTAGTAAAGATCTTTGACAGGATCTGCCATTAAGTACCAGCCTCACAGCTCCTATAAACAAAACAATAAAAAAAGAGGAAGGCAGCCAGGGCAGAGACACTAGCAGCTCACAAAGGATACAGCAGCAGAAGTTACATGGAAAGACTTCTTTAGTGTAACCCCTCTTAACAAGCCCTGGTAATTTTAATTGTTCTAGCCTCCTTCCAGCCTTTCTTGATAAATGAGAATAACAGCTAATAGACCTGAACCAATCAGTTAAATCCCATAAGGTGTTTGGTAAAACTAGCTTTGTTCTCCACTCACAACTGATAGCACCTCAATTTCATTCATTATCTGAGATGAGCCAACTAATGTATCTTTTCTACTAATTTCTACTAATTTGAAATTTGGAAGGGTTGGTGCTGAACAGCCTCTTCCAAGAACTTGCCAACTTGAGATGGAGTGGTTATGTGAGCTTTGCAAGGGAAAAACTCATGGGTGTGCTTCAGCTGAGCTCTCCTAGCACAAACAATAGGTCATGTGAGTTTGTTGCTTCAGTTGTCACAGACAGCTTCACAGGTTTGGCTCAGAACCACACATCCTATAAAACCAAAGCACTGCAAAGCTTACAGAAAATAAGTGTAAAATGTGCTTAATGTTCACAAACATAATTTGATTTCCAAAGAGAAAATGAGAAAACTTCCGTTCTCTCAGGCTGGCCTGCCCACTAGAAACTGACACTCTTTCCTTAATTATGGTGGAAAGACCTTTAAGGTTCCTGAGATCCAGATTTTTGCTTCAATTCTCAAAACACAAAAATATGGTGAGTGTGAGGATTCTCATGAGGAGAATTTTCGATGTTTTGACCCATAGCAGCTTTTTCACAAGGAGGAGAACCTGCAGGTAAGGTTGAAGTACTTTATAGCTCAGCATTCTTCCATGGAATCAGGAGCTGTCTCTCAGACAGATCCCAGAAGCGCCATAAAACAGAGCTTACTAGATCACTATACATCTTTAAAATTCATAAAAATGCTATGTGTCTATTCTGCATGTTAGGAAAATGCAGATATGCCAAGGTCAGGCCCTATAACTCCTTTCATCTTAGGTCATTTGTTTCATCTACAAAGAATCTATTGCCAACAGTCACCAGACTCACTGCATCATGTTTTCATGTTCTCAATGGGTCAAGAGCAAAGTAACTGAGCAGACATAAAATTCTGAAAGAAAACAGGAGATGCTAACCAGGCAGAATCAGGTAGGATATTAAAAGATCAGTAGGCAGGCAGATGACAGGATTCCCTGCTCCCTTAAAGAAAAATCAGGCATACTAAACCCAGCCTGTGGCTAGATCAGAGCATCAAGAGAGAATATTTCTGTATACTAGCAGCAGGCTTTGAAACACAAACCAGTCCCTCCACACAGCAGCTCAGTGTTTCTGCCCCTGCCCAGACCCTGCGATGTCCTAAATGCATAAAGTCTGATGAGTAAATGAGACACACAGAAACTCTCCACATGCAAGAAGGCCACATCAGGAATATGAATCCCAGTTACAGACAGCAATTTCCAGTGATTGTTTGGAACTGGAAGGGTTACCCATGTGCTGAGAGGTGGTTTCTGCCAACGGCTAGAGAACTGCTGTGCAGCACATCCACTACCTCTGCAGGACCTGGACACCAAACAGCTCGACACAGCTGTAGTGTGCAGTGCCAGCCAAGATTTATTTGCATCAGAGCAACACTTCAGGTGTCATCAAAACTCTGACAAAACCATACTGAAGAGAGTCTGCCATCTGCACACAAGACACTGTGAGCCAACAAATTCCATGCAGGTATGTCATGCACTAACCCCCAGGCACCTAAAGAATTTGTAAATTAAAGAAAAAAAAAAAAAGTCACGAAGCATGCAGGTTAGAACTACTCCCTGCCGGGCCATTCACAATTGCATTTTCTGATCTCAAATCTTTCACTTCCTTGCAGAAGAACTCCAAAAAATCCTTCAGAAAACCCACTGTTCTACCTCCTGGATTGTAAATCTTTGTTAACTTGAAAGAAGCCCAAGGCGATTATCCTCTAATCTATCCACAGACCCTTCCCTCTCCTCTCTTGGGCAATGGGCATTAGAACACCCAGGAAGAGGCTGCCAGGACTCAGCCAGATCCTCTCCCAGGAGACATCAGTGAAGAGAAAACCCACTGAAGGAGGAAGTAACGTGTCCCAAAACACCCCTGGTACTAAGGACACCAGGTTGTCCTTGGTATGACATTAAGGGTCAGTAGTGCAGGAGCTTGCAAACAGAGCAAACAGGGACACAAGGGACAAAGCAAGTTGAACCGACCAGGCTGCACAAAGCTCCCTGTTTGCTTTCCCTGTCTGCACTTGCCAGTGGAACATCGGTTCTGGGCAGCTACTGCTCACAGGAGGACCCACTGTGGAGGCAGCTCTACTGAGATCCACCAGTGGCTGGGGCCTCTGCTCAGAGACAGGGCAGGGAGAGCACGGCGGAGGCTGCAGCCACAGCAGCACCAGCACAGGCGGCTGCTCCTGCACTTCAGTTGAGTAATGCGGGCCCATTTGTTCTGGGTGACATTAATGCTATTCCCCATCCATCTCAGACTCTTTAAATTACCTTTTTATGGCCAAAATCCTTCTCATAATTGATAAAAATCTCTTTTTTATATCCTGAGTTATTGAAAAAATGTGAAGTTTTTTTATTCCTCATTACAGTTTTAACACAAATGTGTTTTTTATTGATGGGTGCTTGGAAGCCCTGACGGGCCTGCTGAGAGAGGCTCAGAGGGGTGGGAGAAGGGCCAAATCCTCCCGTCCCACTTCCTAGCCCCTCACACTGTCAGAATAATGGCCACCACAGCGCAGCCTCCACTCTGGTGGGTAATGGAGAGTGGGTAACTCATGCAGAAGAGGAGATTTCCTGAGATGGACATACCTCCCAGAGCATGCAGAAGAGGCTCATGCCGATCTAAATCTAGTTTCCCCCTGCCTATTAGAGATATATGTGAGGGCCAACTTCACAGAGCAGCCCAGCATGGCGTTGCTGGAGGGGGGTACCTAAGGACAGAACAAGGGTCATGAGCTACGGGAGACCTGGGTATTCAGCATCAGTCCCACAGCCCCAAGCAGCCATGAGAGCAGCCATGCACTGACTGTGCCATACATCAGTGCTTTCGGACAGAATGCTCGACCACAAGGCTGTGCAACACTGGAGGACGCAGGTATGTGTCCTGGCATCCTAGACGGGACAGACATATGGGCAGCCTAGGAAGAGGCTTCCTGGGGACATAACAGGATCTGCAGCATCGTGACCTGAAGACCTTGTGATCTAGCAGGGTAAATGAATCTTCTCTAGGGCAACATACGGAGCCAGCTATGGAAAGTGGCTCCTATTCCCTTGGGAGCCACTTGGAGTCTGTAGGACATGCAGTGTAATACCCAACAGCCTATTGAAGGCCTAGCTGCTCTCCCACAGAGCTGCACACTGCTTCAATAGTTCTGCAAATCAGAAGTAAGCATATGTCTTGCCAGAGCTCAAAATGCTAATCAACAGTTCCAGAAGGAAGGGAATCAGTCTGTTCTTCTCCCTGCCATCCTGCACCAAGAGTGCGTACAGAAATAGGAGTAAAAAGAAAAGTCTCTTCTATTGCCTCTGTCTTTTCTCACACTCCAACAGTTTGAGGGCAGGGAAATCTCTGGTTATGAGGATCAACACCTTGCTGCAGTCTCATCCTAAATCTTTCTCACAGCAGGTTCACATGGGCATACAATTTTTGTCCCTTCCTGTCAAATGGCTGCGTGGCATCGCTGCACAACATTGTAGTGACCATGCTCCCACATGTATATGGGTGTATTTTAACAGTGGGTGAATAATGCTCATGTACCCAAGCTAGAAAATGCTCTTGGAACCTTGGGAGCAATTTAAATTAGAGGGACAAAGGGCAGCATCCTTTTCAGCCACAGTTTTACTGCAGGCAAAATGACTTCTCAGACTAGGAGTATCTGTTTCTTACTGCACAGCTTTCGTGCCATGTCAGGTACAATGGTATGAATCCAAGGAGACCAAAGCCCTTTAACTGAAGGTTGGGTCCCCCAAACATCACTGTGAAAATGCATCCTGCTTCACAAACCACAGCACAGGAGGCTCCTCTACCACACGTGCTTTGCTTACAAATCATAGTCTAACTGTTGACATATCCTGCCCTGCTCAATCAGCAAGCTCCATCACTATATGGCTGCAGGAGGCTTCTTGCAAATGGCAAAATAGTCCTTGAACAACAGGTAAGAGCCGCAATTAACTATGGATGAAAAGGATAGTCTCCTTGGAGGTGCTGGCTAATCAAGCAATTAGAAACTGCTTCCCATTACCTGCACTCCCACAAAGCAGAGCTGGACTGACATCCTTCCAAATGACTATCTTTCCGTCTACTTAAGCCCTTTATATGATTTGGCTTCAGCAGGGACAAGCCTTGACCTCTGGGCTCTCCCCAGCCCTTTTCTCCAGCTTTGAACAAAACAAGCACCGGAAGCAACACATTCAATCACCAGTGTGTTCTCCCTATGGAGCCTGTTTTACCTCTCAGCCTTCCTGGAGCACAGCAAACTCCCCAGCAATGGCGTGTGTGTGCAGATGTGGATACCTGGAGTCCAAGCAAAGAGCCAGTCAGGATTTCTTGGGATCCCTCACTTAATAGCATCTGAGACTGCTCAGTTTCAGCAGCTTCCACTCACCTCTGTGACAGCTTCAACAACTGGCCACAGATGTGAGGATAAGTCCAGGGGCAAGGAGGAAGGAGACACCCTCACCACCATGGCAGGTAAAGCCTGTTCCGTGCCCTACACCAGCCCCGAGCCTCCAGGCAAGGATGCAGCCTGGTCACAGAGCACCGGGGCAGCCACACCACAGAGGCACCCACCAGACCCCGCCTGAGACCCCCTTGCCCTTACCCCAACTGCACAACCTCAGACCAGACACAGGAGCAGGGACCAGAAACCCGGCTTCATGGGAAGCTGCCAGAAAGCAGCACAGGTGGAGGAACTGGGATATTTCTGAAGGAGCAGTGGTGAGAGACAAGTGGGGAGGGAGTGTTTCCCACCAAGAAAAATTATCTCCAATGGGAGTTAAAGCCTGGGTAGAGCATGGAGCACACAAGCACACCGAGGGGGAGAATAAGGAGTCTTGGGGAAAAGGTCGGAGAGTTGATTACAAAACGCTGATGTGTGAGGAAGGGCTGGAAGCTGATGAGCAATGGGCTCTGGAAAGTGACGTCCTGCTGTACACAGCAGAGGGATTACAGTGGTGCTTGGTGGGTATATCTGTGCTGTGGCCTACTGGGATGTGCAATATGACTGCAAACCTGGAGGTATTTTAGGTAAAAGAGGATGTTGGCATAGACAGGAGTACACAGTGAAGCCAGGAGATGTCACAGTATCCAAACTCATTATCATTGCATAGCAGCAGAGAAGTGAGACCCACAAAGCCATACTAGGGACTGCACTGGTCAGTACTGGAGCCAGCCAACAGAAAGGCACCAAGGACATTTGGAAGAGCAGGGTTGTAAAAGCTGCCGAGTTACTCTACAGCCACTCAGTCCTACGAGGAGGGATACTGTGGATAGGCCTTGATCAGAGCAGAGAGAAGTAGACATACTTTTGAAAGGTCAAAGTTTCATAATTGTCCTATCAGTCTTAGTAATGAGCAATTAGCTCCTGTGAGCACCTTGTCCACAGAAATCACATGCAGAAAGACCTACAGAAAGCCCTTCCAGCAGACACAGAAGGGCTGTCATGTGGAACTGGCTTGGCCAAACTCAGAGATGTCCTGAGTTCTGCACTTTTGCTCTGGGACCAAACTAGCATCACCTTCCCAGCATCCCTTTCTCTCACAGCCACAAGCCAGTATCTTCCAACAGACCTGCCAGAGGGAGGAAATCCCCTAATCCCAGTGCTGACAAAACATTTCTTCCATCATTTCTAGTTTCTAGGCACCATGATTTTGTGCTTTTAGGGTGCAGCCATTCAAAGATTTATCTTCCAGAGTATTTAATAAGTATTTCTCCCTAAATGTCTGGTGTCCACATTTCACCAGAAGTTGCCTGGCTCTGCTCTGCATGCACTTTGTTGAGAGAGCTTAGCTGAACCAGCTATCTTTCCTTGTGTCATTAATAGCTCTGCAAAGAAAATTACAATTGTGGGATAGGGAACACTTCTTTCATTTTCCACACCTGACACCTTTTCATTTTCAGAACCTTGTTCAAGTAAGAAAGATGAAAACAGAGGTAGGAGAGACGCTTTCATTCATGTCTCATGATCCATTCTTATGCACACAGCTTTTCCCAACTGCTCCAAGGAATACACGCAGAGCAAGCCCAACCTGTGGTATCTCCACTATCTCCCCAAAAGACTCTTACTCTATGATTTCGCTGGTGATTCTTTCCAGGAGTCACCGTAAAGATTTGTTTGTACAGCCTCTCCCACTGCTACTACTCATGTTGTCCTGAGAATCCCACTCCCCACCTCAACCTCTTGCATACAACTCAAGATAATCACCACCTCCCACCATCACTTAGCCAAACCACCATGGCTGAGATTAGAAAGACAGCATCTGCTCACTACTGATTATTTTCATCTCAGTGATCACTGGTAGGTAGATTCCCCCTAGACTTTAAGTCACCACCCCTGGAGGTATTTAAAAGACGTGTAGACGAGGTTCTTAGGGACATGGGTTAGAGGTGGACTTGACAGTTTCAGGTTAACGGTTGGACTCGATGATCTTAAAGGTCTTTTTCAACCAAAATGATTTTATGATTCTATGATAGGGCAACCCACTAGTGAGCATATATGATGCTTTTCCTTCTGTGTCCAATCAGCACACATAACACTTGCCTTTAAATCAGCGCATTAGCTCATGGAGCAGAGCTACATGCTGTAGCTCCCAGTCTCCAGCCATGACGCTGGCCTGGAATGGGAAGGCATCCATCAGCAGCATGTCACGCAAGTCTGCATGCTGACAACAGAACCATATCCAACTGCTGTAAACCTACCTCACAAGCTCTCTGCCTTTGCTCAAAGATCAGTCCCATTGGCATGCTCTCCATTTACACCAGTTTTTCCACAAAATCACTCAATTTGTCAAACATTCAAGCCTCTGATAAGATTCTCAGGAGTAGGTCACATCAGAAGACAGACTATTTCTAACTGACTGAAGATAAAATGTGTCTATACATGAAATTGGCTTTTTTTGATCTTCATGCCCTTTTGCAAGCTCTTGCCTAATTTGTCAGCTTGTCACATTCCTCCCCAGGTATCTCTATATTTCCAGTTGCTATTTCCCCCATTTGTTCTGCACTGATCCAAACTGTATGTAATTACTTCTTGCCTACACTTGAGATTCATTGGAGGAGCCTGCTCTTGTGCTTGATGGGGGAACTGGAAATTTTACCACTGAACTCGAGAGCAGCAGGGTTAGGCCTAGGCCCCCTGGGAATGTTCCCTCACTGGTATTTTCTTTTCTATTTGAATTTATCTGCAGGTTCCCAGGTGTGATGCTGGCCCCAAGGGGGAAGGTTTCAGGATCCCACTTTGCACTCCCTTCCATCCTGACACTCCACCTTGCCCTTCTGTTATCTATATTTCAGCTAAATATATCGTATTTAAAGTGTACTGAGGAGGTAGCTACACTGGAATTAAATTTGTTCCTGAATTAACCCTATTAAATTCTCTGGACTCCAGCAAAGACAACTTTAGTGCATCAGGTTCCCCAAACCTGATGTTTTTAAATACCTTGATTTGGTATCTTGTAACTAACAGAACTGGGAATTTATCTCAGCTTTTAATACTGCCCAGTTTCACCAGCTCCTTTATTTTTATATGTCATTCTCTACATTTCTCTCTTTTATCACTACTCTCTTTCATTAGCATTTCCTCTCTCTTTCTTCCCATTTCTGCGATTTTTTCCACCCTCTCTCTGTCTCTTTAAAATTAAATATTGCCTAGCACTGTCCATATGGGTGAAGTGAATGCTAAGAGGGAAGGCTGCTGTGGAGACTAGATTTGAGCTGCCTCGCTGGGAATCAATGAGGCATGGAGGGTTCGGCTAGCTCCTGAAAAGCTAGGAAACCATGGCGTATCAGAGGCAGCTGAACAAACACTTGAGAGAAAAGAAGATGGCTCACCTCCGAGCACTTGGCTCGGCCTCTGAGAGACACCACACAAAACAAGTGAGGGGTGGCTGCTGTGGTAATTTAATGGGGGCTAACCTTGGGGTGCCTTTCCGTGGCTCCTGCAGAGGGGAGATGGCCAGATGGAGACCCATGGAGCAGCAGGGGTCTGCAGGGAGCAGCCAGCCTGCCCTGTTCCATCTGTCCACTGAGCTACGGAACACAGCTGGTACCAGCCATGCTACAAGGATGCAGTGCTGAGGGAGGGAGCATCTTGCAGGTCAGGGGCTGGCATTAACCCTGCCATTAAACTGCAGGGAAATCTTAACCATCATTCGTGACTACAAAATACCTAGATCCTTAGTCTACACGTAGTCTACCCATCTCATCCAAACCTGTCCATAATATACTTTCTAGGTGCAAATGCTTCACTTAACCTCTTCATGTTTCCCCTATACCTCCTTATCACACAGTCAAACGGCCCAGAAGAACCCAAAACAAAATCTCTATATATGAGCAACTATGTACACACTGTTTTCCTTCTTCAAACTCCTGTCTTCCTCCCCCTCAAATGCACCTTCTCTGCCATTGCCTTTGCACACTGTTGCATCCTGCCTCCCTCTCACCATGTCATTTCTGATCCTTGAAATGCCTCTCCTCAAACAGGGCTGGAGTGTGAGGGGACCTCTTCTTATAAGGGGCAAAACGCAAAATAGCAGAACACCCTCTCTAAGTACTGTGATTACTTTCCTTATAGCTAATGAACACAGGTACCTACCTCTGATCTCAGTGCTGTGGGCTGCTGAGGGTTAATGGTGACACAGAACCCTGGGCTACTGCATTACCTGACTGCAAGCACCAAAAGTGATTTATGCTATTATTTTCTTTGGGGGTTAATTAGGGGCTCAAGAAAGTAAAGCGCTGTCAGTGCTCACTGGAATTGGTTGAGTACAAGCAGGGGAGAGAAGTCATCCCTCACAGGGCTCTGCTAATATATCTTTGTCCTGAACATCAATACCTCCAGCTCCCACCCCTCAGTGTGGCAGATGTCCCTCCATCCTGACCTCCAACAACCCTGTTAGTCTTGGCACAACCTCTGGGGTACGCTGCTCTGCTTAGTCCTGCCACTTCCACCTGGCAGCATTCACACCCCTAATCCTCTGTTACCTTCTCCTTTCCTAAGCTTGCCAATAACGCCCATCAATGGACAGGGAAAATTTGTATGACATTCTCCCAGAGGCAAGGAGGAGATATCTCTTCTTGGTATCTCTTGCAACTGAGAACGACCAGGGACCTCCTTGGTCCTTTTTTCCAGGGCTTGCTGAGGCCTGAGAAGCCAGCATGGGCTATGGCTGCCCATACCTCTTTGCCCAGGTCCTCACGGATAACTTGCTCAATCTCCTGCCTGGTGCTCTGCGGGGCCTGGCTGTGCAGCACTTTGAGGGTGCGGGTGTACTCCTCAGGCAGTAGGTAGTCCAGCGCTCCCAGGTGCTGTCCCACCTTGATGAAGGTGCCTCGGTTGGCGCAGCACAGCTCCCGGAGGCGTTCAGCAGAGCGCAAGTGCACCTGCAGAGAAATCAGAACATCAGCCAAGCTCTTTCGCTGTCTGTTACATGCACAGGCCCACATATGTACCTTTCATTTGTCCAGTATTTAAACAAACCAAGGATTTCCATTTCTTGATTTTGGGCATCATCTAAAGCGTCAGCTAACTATTAGGATTCTGGTTTGATTTAGAGATGTTGAACCAGACCAGGAAAAGATGCTCCAGAGTTTAAGGTGCTTTGACACTTGTTTGCACAGGCACCGTAATCAGTGACAGCACATTAATTTTTGGCTCTGTCCAGGGCTACATCCTTGTACAGAATAAGATGTCCAACCATGAGGCAGCATTGGTTTGTCACTGTGATCTACTGCTACGTTGCAGAGTTTGGGAGCTCCTTGTCAAAAGACAAAAGTCAGGACCACAACCAGGTATGTTAGAGTCTTAGTGTGAGAAGAAAACCACAGATACCATCCCAGAAACTTCCAGAAAAATGAAACAAGAATCTGCTAAAAATCAAAACTATAGACGTCTGTTTGGCAGTGAGGAGGACAATACATTGGCAGTCCTTCATCCTCCTCAGCTCACTGACACACCATGAGGAAAAATTACATCGCTCCAGTCCAGCCAGGTCTTGGTCTTACTGCTTACATTGTTAACAGAGTCTGCAGTGACAGTGGGTTTAGAAACTAAGATTTAGAAGACTTGCCAGCTTTGCTCACATTGGCCAGAATGCAATCACAAAATGACAAAACCTACCACCAACTGCTTGCCTGGTCTGGATTTCAGCTCTTGAGGTTCATTCCACCTCTCAAGAACAGACCAGCCACCACATCCTTCAGTGACAATGATTTATTCTCCATTTATTACTCCTACTAGAGAAGCCTCCTGCCAAAGACACAGTTATGCTCAATATTCTTTAATAAACATCAGATAAGTTTACCCCGATACATTAATAAAATCTAAGCAAATCAATGACAAAAAATAATTCTGCACCCATGTCCTGTTACTGCCTGACACCTATCTGCATGGAGGCTCCTAATTCCTCTGGTTCCTGTGCCAGAAGTCACCGAAGGTCAAATCCTGTGTCTGCAGACCTCATCTGCCCAAGATCCCGTGGTGAGGGATGCCACCAAAAGCCTCAAAGTATGTGGCAGAAAGGAACAACACGACAAACATGAATGAACAGCACCCCCCAGGCTCCCCTTGCCCCATTTAGTGTCTATCTTTGTCCTCCATGCAAAGCAGTGCCATGTCACATCACAGGACAGGGCGAGTATCTCGCATTTGGGAAGGCGTCAGGGAACAGACGGGGTGCTGAGCTGCAAGTGCCCAAAACAGAGTCCTAGGGGAGTGTGAGGAGAAAGCTTAACGTGCAAGTCTCACAGTCAGCGTATGAGACGTGACAGCTTGATGTACACACGCACGCACACTTTCCTGGGTGGGCGAACACGGGCAAGCATAACCTGTGCTGGGAGCGTGAGCTTCCCCCAGCACTCAGCCTGCTCAGAAGCACTCGCAAATACTTAAGCAGAAAATAACACCCACAAGCGTGCCTGAAGCCTCCCACCTTACTATGCTGCATGTTACACACCAGCTTCAAAGCTCCTGGTGTAACAAGCGAGCCTCTGCCCTTGCCGTTTCCCTGCTCACCTCCCCTCCGTGCATCAGGGGCAAAAAAGCAGGCCAAAAGGGGACAAGGACAGAAAGTTGTGAAAGATGACAAGAGAGCAAGAAAAGCAGGGAAGGAATAACAGGGTGAAAGAGAATGGTAGCGGGAGGGAGGGAGCCCCAAGCAGCTTAGTGGTTTGTCACAGCACCGGGAGTGCTGCCCGTTACAGGGAAACAGCTTTTATGCAGCTCTGATAATCGCCCTCTGCCCACCGCCTCCATCTATGCAGGAAACCCCCTGCCAGCAGCAGGGATGGGGACTGGCGGCTGGCCACCTCCCCCGAGGTGTTGGGCAGCCACAGCTCAGAGCACAGGTGGGAAATGGTGTCAAGGCTCCTTGCTGATGTGCTCCAAAAACCCCAGCACTGAGCATGGGCCAGCACAGACCCTGTGACCTCCCACAGGCACACCAGGAGCCCATCGAACGGCTCAGGGCAGAGCTGTGGCACGGTGGTGGGCGTGAGGCCAGGCAGCCAGCTCAAGATAAAGGAGCTGGCTCCCATGCACCTACCACACAGACCACCTGGAAAAAACAGGATGGAAAACTCATGTATATGAAAATCCTGGCTGTAGACACACTTGGATGCAGGGTGTATCCATGACAGTCACTGCTGAGAAGGAAGCAGAAATAGCCTCTCTCTCCTCTATAGCAGAAGGATAGTGGAAGTTTTCACCCTCCCAAACTTATCTACCCTGTAGAGAGCCCAGTTGGCCTCATGGACACAGCAGTCCTGGCCAAGAGAGAGACACCACCCTTACAGAGGGCTCCAGGAACAAAACAGAACACAACACCCATGTACAGCATCCTCCACCTTGCTATCACAACCGGTTTGGCTAAAACTCCTAAGAGACAGCTGCACCGACTAGCTGTTCAGACCACGGAATGCCAGCTCCAGCCCCTGCTAGGGAAACAGAAGATGACCAGCCAACTTGTCTCTGAAGAAGGAAATTCATTCGTAGCCCTACATTTTACAAAACTGCAGCCTGTATTAGACACAGAAGTACAGTAAAAATGAAGCAGGACTGTGAATGCAGCTTCCAAGGTCTCTTTTCTTATCAACCAGGTTGGGATTTTCAGCAGAAAAATGTTCCTAACACTATCTGTTCATTGCCTGTATCTCCCCAAGCTAGGTCACAGTCCAGATGTAGCACTTGTTTCTCTGACAGAGGATCTTCTCCTAATCATAGGCAAAGTAAGAGTGCCACATTCCTACTAATGTGTCCCACACTAGTGACCCACGTTTCTGTCCTACCTTGAAAAAACTGCAGGGTAAAAGGAAACCCCCAGAATGTCTCACAGGTTTTCTCTGAGAAATCTCACCAAGAAACTGCTCTTTGTTGCGTAAGCAATACCTTGAAGACTCTTCTCATCAGGGAAAAGAGCTGGAAACAGGGAGCTGCTTGTATGCATCATGCCTAGGAGCACACTGCAGAGAAAGGAAGTATCTCACATACCAAAGATTACCAAGAATAAGCCTCCTTCAGGAAGCACTTCAGTTCACAAAGGCTGTCAGAGTGTGTATATGGTTCTTTCCTCAATCCACACAGACATCTCTTCCTGCCTCAAACCCCTTTCCGAAATTTCAGCAGGACAAATAATTCTCCATGGGCCCATAGCAAGGTTATCAGACCCATGTGGTTTACCTAGATTGGGATTAACACTGATTATTAAAATTGTTCCATATGGGCCATAATGGAAGTAATAACTGTCAAGTATGGAGAAGATGCACCTCTGGGATGAAGCACATACTCAGCAAGCAAAGCTGCAAAGGGAAATTTTTAAAATTATCCTTGATGTACATGCGGACCTGGCTTCTCAAGCAATTTTGATGCTTTTGAAGGAGCCTTTACGCACAGAGACCTTGGCAAAGAACTGCTCTTTAGAGCATCAGACATACAAGGTGCCATAAATGGGCAGAAGCTAATCTGGTCGTAAAAATAAATGAATTAATTTAGCAGAAAATAAACACCAAGTTAAAATATACTGGTGAAAATTTGAGTATCTGTTATCTGGCAACAGACCTGGTGACAAAAGAGAAGGCCACTTAAGACCGTAGGGTAAGTGGTAGAAGCCACTCCTCCTATGAAAAAGCCTTCAGAAAAGTAATTTCAACCCTGAAAGGCAGACTCATAGCTGGAAAAACGTGAAATTAGGATTAGGAATGCAGAGAGAAAATTTGAAATGCAATTAGTCAAAGAAAAGCGGCCAGAAACTCCTGGTGATGAGTGCTGCCTCCAGGAACACTGCAGACACAGACATCTCACAAAGGACTTCAGGCTGGATTTTGCCCAGAGGACAAGGCTAGAAGGGCTGCTCCTCCTCTCACCTTCACACCAAAGAACATGCTTGTGCAGGTGAGCAGGAACAGCTCCATGTGGTGCCCACTCACATCCCATCTACTCCCAGCCTGAGCAAGGGAGAGGAGGCACCTTCTCCTGCTGGAGGAAACTCCCTGCACGAGGCAGGATGCTGAGGAGAAGCCTGGCCATTGCTGCTTCCAATGGAGGGACACTCTCCAAGACGGTAGTTCAAGAAAGATGTCTCCAGATAACACCTTGAAAACTTCAATCATAAAAATTACAGATTAATTCAAAAAGTAGCTGAAATGCTACTAATCCTAATAAAAAAGGGATTGCACATTAAAACTGCTAGCTTCCAGAGGAGTGAAGAGGAACAAAGGTCCTGCTTTTAAGAAAAATCCAGAGTAATTTGGGAAATTATAGTCCTGCAAGCTTTTATTCTATGTAAACTAAATTAGTCGAGGCAATAATTACAGAGTACCAAAAATCATCTAGCTAAATGTGATATGACTGAAAAAAGCCAACAGAGATGTTGAGAGAAAAAAAAAAAATCATTCTTCACCAGTTCACTAAAATACTCTGAGCATGTTAATGCAATGGTCAATAGAAGAGAAAAGGGAGATGTTTATTGGGACTTTCAAGTGGTTTTCAATAAACTCCTTCACAAAGAGTGATAAGAAAACTGAGTAATTATTGGAAAAGATGCAAGAATGCTCCTTTATGTCACTTGCTCATTTTACCCCATTCCCAGCTCAGAATTGACCCTTTGCAACGTCAAGCCCAGCACTACCGACAGCAGCAGTGGGTGACGCTCTAGTTAGGACAAGGCTGCAACACTTAGTGATGGTTTTACCAGAGTTTCATTTCAACCTGCCCTGAATTCTTCTAGACAAGGTGATGCTGCAGAACCCTGTCTACATTAGCACTTGCAATGTTGTTACTTCCAGTGAGGCCAAACTAGCACTGGAAACACTGAGAAATACTGAGAAATGTGATGAAAAGGGAAACATGTACAGGTAGCACCCACAAGGCAGAAGAGGCTCTCTACTATAAATGGGTTGACCTGCATCACTGTCAAAAAACAACAGCAGTGTCCCATTACATCCATTCTTACACCAAAGTTTCATTTCCCTGCTAGTGATCTGGTCAAAGGACAAAACAGTGCAGTGACAAAACTTCCATGAGATGCAAGAGAAATTATTCACCACTACAGAAAAATAAGCCCTACCAAGTCCCTGTCAGAGATAGGTTAACTATCAATAGACTGGCAGATCATCCTCAGCATAGACGGCTGCACAGTTACACATATTGGAAGGTGCAATTTATCCTGCCTGCACACACTGATGGGCTCTAAATTAACTGTAACCACCCAACACTTGCATCACATTGCAGATGGCTCAGTGAAGGCACCTGCTCAGTGCACAGTGGGGGTCAGGAAAACCCAGGCAAGCTGTTTGACTATGTTAAGAAAGGAGAAGAGAAAAACATATCAAAATGCCACTTTATAAGTTGAAAGCCCAACTTCAGCTTGGATTCTGGACATCCCATCACAAGAAGAGGCCCAGAAGAAGATGACAGAGAAGGACAGGGAAAAAATGATCACGGACTTGAAAAGTGTCCTTAAAAAAAGAGATCTGAAATGAGATCTGTTTATATCAGAAAGAGTTGATGCATTAAGAGAGAAGAGTTATATGAAATAACAGAAAGAAAATCTCCCATTCCTATTTCCAGTTCTCACAAAACAAATAGCAGGGCATTCCACAAAGCAACAACCATTTTAAAATTGGTGGGTTTTTTATGTCCCATTTTGCACAGTACAACATTAACCAGTGGCACTCACTGTCAGAGGATAGAGAAGCCAAGAGCTTGATGGAATTCAGAAAAGCTTTAGACATTTATGATAAAACAACCATACCTGATTTTATATGGAGCTTTTCATCTCTAAAAGTGCTTTTACAAAGCTCTTAATAAAACTCAGGATCCCTATCCTCCATTTTACAGATTCATAAGAACATTACATGTAATAAAATGTCTAAAGGGTTTTAAACATTCTTGCTTAAGGCATCAAGACAAAAATTACCCTATTGATAGGGCACAGTGAGAGATAGAATGCAAATAGTGTGCACTGATGCTCCCAGCATCATTAAATTCTTTAAAAAACCTATTTGGTCTACCCAGCTCCCACATTCCAGTTAAATCGGTCACCCCTTCTGCTGGGGTTCAACCTGCTTCCAAAGATCTTCTGTATTTACTAAATTAGCTGCCATTGCAAAGGCTTGGAATGTTGGTGATGGACTCTTGCTTTCTTCCCATGGCACAGCAGAATTGTTGCGTACGGTCTTTCATACTAAGCCTTTGGGCTACTGGGAGGTGTCTTGTGGCACGCGGTGTGTGGTAGCATCATGAGCATGTATGCTGTCAGTCATTCTTGACAAGACAGCTCTGCCAGGGATGCCTGCAGTGGCAGGGGGCTGGACTGGGAGAGCCAGGCTGCTCCTTGGACTCCATGTGAAGGGAAGAGAGGATGTCACCACACCTCTGTAGCAGGTACCCCCAAAACACGGTAAGTCAGGGAGGGAGTAACAACGTGTCAGAGAAGATAGGAAAGGAATCTGGCCACTCCTGATCATGACAGGGCCATATGCGTACAAATGGTAGAACTATGGAACAGCCTTAGATGACCCAGGACAACACAAAGCAGAGAGGAATGAAAGGATGTCCACCTCAATTTAACACACTGAGAGACTGAAATCAAGTGCCATGACAAAAGGTCTGTGATGATGTTTAGGGGGAATACAGCTCCTGGTGAAGTAAACAGGGTATTTGGGTGCTTTAAAAAACAGCAACACAACCCACTGCAATGACAGTGTATTTCGTCCAAGGGGCTGTTATCTCCTCTTTCAACAAATCTGAATAAGCATACAGTTAGTATAAACGACTATAGCCTTCACTAACACTGTCAGCCTGGTAATCAAACTGACTGACAGCAGGGGTGCTGCAAGGAGACACACAGCTCTAAATGGAATTTTTATTGTCGCCTTTTTGAACTATCTTTCCTGCCTACCTTTTACAAAATTTCGTTCCTACGCACGCCAGTTATTTCCCATCCAAATGCTTCCTGATACCAATACTAACTGATCATACCGCTAATCATAGACAGATCCACGTCTTTGAAATTGGAATAACTCCTGGTACAATGTACCCCACTATCTAATAATTCATTATATTTTTAAGTTATGTATAACTTTCCTAAGGATTTATTTACAGGTCTCTGCCTACCCATATGAAAGCAGGGCATTTCAAATGTTCCCACACAGGCAGGTACATTGTTACTTTTTCAGAACTATGCTTTCTAGGTAGCTACCCTTGGTGCAAACCCTGGTTAAAAAGGCATCCCCCTAATTCTCAGTTTTGACTTCCATAGCTCAAAATAGTCCTGGCAGACGCCAAAATGCTTCAGAAATTCTGGCACAGCAGTAGGTTCCCAGTGGGAGACCCAGGAAGTGGGAAAGCAAGCTTTATAGCTTGCAGATGATGACAGATGGAGATGACCCCCTAGTTTACAGTGACAATTTCTTAGCTTCTCAGTTTCACAAACACAGTAACAAATAGCCACACAATTAGCAGGATGGCCAGTGAACTCTGTACAAACGGAAGGACGTACATGGTGCGCCTGCATCAGACAGCTGAAATCTGGTACTGATGCTGGGGCCTTGTATCACAAGTGCTAAAGGCAGCTGAAATTAAAGCACACACGTTTCATGACCTGTACAAATCTTCCCTGGAGAGGAGGAGGAACTTTTCCAAACCTGGCCAGCCCATATCATGCTGAACAGATGTGCCAGTGCCCACCCTCTGAGTCATCAGCACTCTGAATTTCCAACGACAAGCACACACAGACATTGACCTGCCACCTACATTATACATACTCCCAGGCTCTTCCCGCTAATACCCTGATTTACAACATGGTTCCTAACAACTCGCACAGGTGACTAAGAGGTGACTTAACAACCAATCCCTAGTCCGAAATGCCACTTGATTCAGGAAACATTTACCCTGGGCTGAGGTCCATCTCTTCAGCCAGTCACTTCCCAAGCTGCTCTTGAGAGGAGGATGCAGCGTTGCTCAACCGCAGCACGGAACACCAGCAGTCACCTTGCTGAACCCTGCCCTTGCTGGTTGCTGCATGCACAACCTGCACCAATCACCTGCTTGTGTTCCATCTTCATTGTGCTCCAAGCTCGGTCATTTATGCTCTGATTATCTCTCATTACTGACGACCTTGCTGTAATGAGTTTTAATCTGCCTTGTATTAATTAGAAACATTTTCAATAGCCAGCTCAATTTTAGGTAAATAGTTAATAGAAGCAACTGAGCTGCAATTAGTTATCTGTGGGGCAGTTCAGGAGAAAAATCAGAAGGGAGTAGCTGTTTCCCCTCTAGACACCTCTGTGATATAATGCACTATTCTGTCTAAGTCTCCTGAGCAGGGAGAACAAGGAGCCCTGGGAAGGGGTGGTCAGAGACAAGGGGAAAATAACATGCTAAGATAACTGGGACATAGCACGTCTACAGCTATGGCATCACCTGCCTATTCTCTCCTACTAACAGTTCCAGATTGAACTGTTGAATACAGGAATCTGAGAGTCAAGCTGAGTCCTTTACACCTACAGACACCACCTCCAGTGAACAAGGTTCTGCTCTGGAAGCTGTTTTACCCTGAGGGGAGCCCTCGCAGGAAGACAATACCTGTGACTGCACAACACACAGCTCCGTCACACAGGTTCTCTGCTGGGACATGTACACTTACATGAATGGTGCTTACACATGAGGATGAAATCACACCAGATTTTCACGAGAAGGAAGGACTAAATCTATGTATACGCAGATGTATAATACTTGCAAAGTCAGCAGGTTCCAAAAAGTGCCCTCAGTGCCTTGTTGTCCTGATAGAGTTGGTATACAAAGAGATTTGTGCTATGCTCCATCGCAGAGCACCCGCGGAGGATAGGAAGTCATTCAACAGCATGGCTACAGAGGGCACATTTACAGAAGCTGCAGTGAAATTAGGCACATGTCTCGATCCATTGATCACAGCGCCTGCAGCTCCTGCTACAGAGGGAAGTGAAAGGATAATAAATTTGACACAGCATCTCTCAAAATCTTGCTAACAAAATTAATTCAACTCAGCTTGGATCAGACCACATAGGACGGCAGTGAAAACATGCTGAGGAATGTAAAGACACCTTCTTATATGGCCTTGTATTTAGCTGTGTTGGGAGGCTCCCAGCCATCAGTCCTATTAAGTCCTGTTTTATTTGGTGTTTGCAGTTGCTATAAGGAACAAGATCAATCAAGATGCACATTACATTCAGGAGTGTTCCCTAAACAGGAGCTGCTGATACACCCTACAGAAACTGTAGACTATTCACTGAACAGCAAGAGATGAAGTTGTGCAGTAAAAAATGAAGGAAGAACAACCCCCAAACAGCTATGTCCATGTAAGAAGACCCTGGGAAGGCAGTAACATGGGAAGCGAGGGCTGGTCCTGAGCCCTAGGTGGAGGGAAGAGCTCAAACAAGGCCATAGTAGGAATTAGCTGTCACCGAAGCTCATACAGTTATGGCTATGCACACGGAGGCTTCACATGGGGGACAGAGGTGTAGAGATGGTCTCTTCACTTAGAAATAAAGGTCTGAAGTCACAGATAGAGAGAGCAAAGCAAACAAGCAAGAGTACATCAGGAGTTACCGCAAGACAGAAAAACCAAGATGGTATAAATGAGGAAGTTTCACAATTTGTCCTCAATAACAAAACCAGATGGTGCCAAGAAGGCTGACCTGGTAACATTTTCCAGCTACTCAGGAGGTCAGACACTGTAGACAGGAAGGGAAAAGTACAGGGTGTTACTAGAGTTAGTGAAGAGGTGGATGATGAGATGAAATTAGTATCAAGGGAATCTGTTCAACACTGAATATTCCTGGCCTTCAAAGCAAAGTGAAGGATCCTAGCAGCAGGGGTGAGGATGGACATCTGGCAGTCTTTTCCCTAAGCTCCTGCTCCCCATCCTGCAGTATAATGGAGCCAGAAAAGCCATGGTTTCCACAGGAAGCACTGTCAGACGGAAGGAGAGACACACTGAAAGGCAAGCTTTATCAGGATGGATGAATCAAGCACAGAAGAAAGGATGGAGAAAGCTCAGGTAAGTCTCATCTAGTTCAGCAGCTGAGTCAAGAGAGGGTAGCTTCACACAGTCTGCTCTCCTCATGTGGGTATGCAGGGAAGAAAGAAGTGCAGAGGCAGCCGCTGCAGCTGGAGGGGAGAAATCGTCACATCTACTTTGTCAATGCCAAAGAATCTGGGCTGACATTTTTCTCTTCCCAACATTCGAATCCCACCCTACCAGCTGCATGTCACAGCTGACCTCCAGTCAGGTCCTATCTGAGTCAACGTCAGGCCATTAAACCATGCAACAGCAGCTTCTCCCCCTTGTCCATATGCAAGTTCTCTCCTGGCAGATCACTCCAATGGCTGGGGAGCAGAGAAAGCAGGCTCCCTCTCTTACACCAGACAGGCACCAGCATTTAGCACGGTCACAGAACCCAGAAAAACGGGTTTCCAACTGCAGCATCTCTAGAGATCTCAATACATCCCCTTACCAAACTGACAGAGGCAGATTCCTTTCCCCTTCTTTAATCTGAGAAGTTCTGACCTTTAAAGTACAGTCCTCTTCCCATAGGAACAGGATGCTTGAAGAGGAGAGAGACAGTAACACATGAAATACCTAGAAGTGATTAAATTGGATTGACGAGGAAGTCAGGAAAGATAACAACCATAGCACTATGCTGTCAATTTCAAAAAGCTGCAGTGACTGTCATAGCACTACATCCAACAGATGGAGTATGGCTGTGGTGCCAGTAAGTCATCATCAATGGCAAAGTATGGTACTAGTTTAAAAAGTGCCTATGTTAGAGGAAAAAAAAGAAAAAAAAAAAGAAGAAACGTCCCCTTGTTACTCAGCAGGTCTGCTCCCTTCTGGCTATCAGAGTTGCTGACTTCAGTGAAATACGTGTGTGTGTGTGTATATATATATATATAAATATATATATAAAAATACATACAAAATTTACTCCAGCTTTTTCATCCAGTTAGCACCACACAGCTCCATACCAAGAAAGGCAGCTGGTGTCTATTCGCATCCCAGCAATGTCACCACTATGGGAGACTGAGCTGGTGCCTCTTCTGATTCATGTAGAATCAATAGACTTGTTAAAACGCAATTAGAAGGTCAAACCCTTCCTTGAAGCCACTCCCTCTCTTTCTCACTGAAAACGATAGGTTTGTGCAGGTGCCACTGAAAGGTGCATTGGTCTACTGAATCCTTATGGCTGCTGGGAACACAAACGAGAGAGAACTTACATTGGCTTTGAGGATGCCACTTAAAATAGCATGAGATAGCAGTTTAATAAAGTAAAACATACAAATATTTGGCATGGCACTCACTGAGATGAACAAAAGGAGAGCCCAAGTGAGGCTGTGTATCGGTTATTCATTACCCAAATAAGATTACTTTTGCTCCCACAATAAGCAGAAGGAATTACCCCCAGCAATACCAGAAGCAATTGTCTTTACTGCAGCTGCTATCACAATGAACAATATTGTACGTGCCTCCCCTGCATTCGCCTGTGGCTCACCAGGGTTTTGAAGGGAATAAAACAGAGATCATCTTTATATACAATTACATTCAACACTTTGCCCTTTCCCTTACTGGTTGCTGACTTTTCCCTCTCATCTAAGAGATGAATGAGCATCCACGAGGCAAGGATGCTGCATTTGTAAATGTCAAACATATTATAAGAATCTAGGGTAAAATAGTCAGTAAAGCTGCTGGATGTCTTGTCTCACCCTAATTTTAAGAAAACAGAGTGTCCCTCCACCTGCAGGCTCGCTGTCAGCCATTATTTTCTATACAAGGAACTGTGTGCAACAGGAAAGAGCAGTGAATGGGGAGTTGAGCACACAGACAAGAAGAAAAGGAGCAGAAAGCCTCCACCTCCAGGTTACCTATCCCATCCAGGATCAAAGTGACCAGTCAACAGTCTTTAAGAGTGATTCAGGAAATTGTAAAATAGATTCCTGCTCAATTGCCTGTGGAGAAATATCCCTACCCTCATCCTCCACCCTTCCACAGAAGCAAGTACAAATACCAGGAAATGGGCTTTATCAGATGGAAATCTAGGGTGGATATTTTCTTCATATATGAGATGCTGATTACCACAGATCACCTGTGCAAGTACCCCAAAGGGCAGGGTAAGGAAAGTCTGGTCCATCACTACCTAGTTGCAACTTCTTTGTGGAAAAAAATGCAAATTGGGCAGTGCTTGCCACAATTTAGAAAAGAAAGTGCCATCTAGGAATCCAGAGGTTTCAGTTTGAATCTTACATGAGCAAAAGTCAATATTTCTTTGTCAAAAGGGGGAGAATCTGGTGTAAGAGACTAACACTGGACAAAAGAAAACAAAGATGACACTGCAGTGGAGATAATAGGCAAGAGACAATCTCCATCAACATGCTAATCAAAGATATCCAATTTCTAATGTTGACTAGAAGGTATGTAGTAAAATCAAGAGAAAGGCAATCAGTACAAAACCTGACAGAAACATATTGACAAAGATCCTCCAAAGCATGAGTCCTTGCTGGCAAAATACAATCACTGTTGATAGTCCCAAAGACAAAATTTGCATGCCAAAAAGGACCATAGAGAATTAGCACTACACAAGATGGGTGTGAAGCAAAGCAATAAAAATAGATCAGATGCTAGTAATACAAAAATAATGTTACTGATGACTTCTAGCCTCATGTCATTATTTTATTAAAGCACGTACATACTTCAAACAAAGATATAGAAACCCCATGAAAAAGGTTGAAGTCACAATGAAAAAGGGAACTGATGTCTGCAGGCAGGGGAATGTGGAAAATGGGATAAATGTGGACTTGGTTTGGTCTCTAGCAAAGAGTGGAGCTTCACTGTTCTCTAATTAAGAAGGCCATGGCATGAAAGGGTGCTGTGCAATGATTGCCACAGAGGACATATTCCTTTTCTGGGCAGGGGCAGAATGCCATATGTACAAGCACTTGGCTGGAGGTGATAAACTCTGTTTAAACATCTGTTTGACAACTTGAGTGAGATTTCAAAGAAGGTAAAGCTGATAATTTGAATAGGCCTCCTCCAGGAGGCCTATTTAAATCTAGACATGCCTATTCTGGAGCCTAAGATAGACTACTTTTTAATCATGTGCTCATCAACCCATAGTAGCCAGTCAACTATTAGATACCTATGTAACTGCCTCTTTGAAAGCACAGTTACCAAGCCTACATAAACTGCTGTCCTGACTACACGTAAGTTGGGTGAGCTGCTAAACACAGCCATGAGTGAGTGATCCAGATATTTCAAACTCCTCCTCCCCTGGTCTTTGACAGACACTTCAGTCACAGGGAGCAGGGTGCCTCAGCCACCTCCAGTACATGAAGGCAGCCATCTATGTGCCACACCACAACAGTCCTCAGAGAGCACCCCACAAGAATAATCTGGGGAAGGTAGTCTTGCGACTTCCAGGGGTACACAGGCACATAAAACATCACTGGTCACTTGAAACTCAACCAGCATATCAGATCTGACCTCCCTGACACAGGGAACCCTCAGTGACCGTAAAGCAGTCTGGATAATGACTTCATGTCTTGTTCTAAAACCCATCAAATCCATAAGTCCTCACTTCCAAGCCTTCATGATGCTGCTCAGCCATGACCCAGACAGAAGACATTGGTCCAATACCAACCATGAAGACCTCCCATCCATATGGCAATGCCCAGACTCAAGCTCATTTCAGCACATGATATTGGAAAACCAAATGCTGAGTAAAAGCAAGCTTGAAAACACACTCTGTAGTCTAGCCCTATTTTTGCTAATCCTCCACCTCCAATGAAATATGTGTTGGCTTACAGAAAAGTATGTGTTTCTAGTAGTTACACAGGAGCTGTTAGATTTTACTATTCAGTTGCCTGAAAGAAGAAAAAGAAATCTCCTCTGTTTGCCTATTAATCTGTCACGACAAGATACTTCATAATTAATTTGTCCCTAACGGTTGTTTTGTAATGGTAGCGAGAGAATATTTCAGGAATGGTAATTACCTCTGGTGTCAAAATGATGAAGAAAACAAATGTTCAACCATCAACAAAATGCAGTGCCTTTTGCACTCCCACCCGATGGCAGGTGACACCACTGCACATCAGAATTACGGTGCGGTTAATTACCAGGCATGTTGCAATTGAGAATTCATTTCCCTTCTTGAGACGAAATTTGTTGAGCAATGCATGTGGAAGGAGGGGCATCTGCCACTAGGATGAGTTGTTTGGGGAAGCAGTCTTACCTATGCATTGCCTCTTTGTTGATTTACTACACGTGTCAAACAATTACAAGCAGTGAACACTTTTTAAAAATATTTAAAGGAACTTTCCTTCATTAGCTACATATATGTCCCACCATTTCAAAGATTTTGCAAAAAGAGTCTGACTTCTCTGTTGTTGATTTAAATTTAGTATCCTTCAAATAAAAAACACATGCCTGCATTATTCTTTCAATACTAATATGAAATATAATGGGTTTCTAGGCTGTTTGTAAATGGAAAAATTCCGTGGACTGTGAGCTCAGCAGATTTCAGCATGTTTCAGAATGCAACATCTGATTGTTTCTGGAGTGAGAATTCCAGAACTGAAACTAAGGCACACACAGTGTGGACCTCGTCTCTCCAGGTGAGGACCAAGCTCTGCCAGTGCTGGGAATCCTGCTCCAGAAAGGGAAAACCTGCTGGCTCAGCTGTCACTGACATAGCTGTGCAAAGCCACAGCTGCCCTGCTCGGGGCTGGCAATGAATCCACCCAGCGTCTGGGTCTTGATTTTCTCAGAAAACTAAGACTGTGGCAAATCTTTGCTACAAGAGCTGCTAATGAATGGCAGAGCTGGTAGGGTAAATCTGCACCCAATCTGGCAGCAGCCAGGGCTGAGGCATCAGTGGGGAGAAGAAAGGACAGAGCTGGAGCAGGATGCAGGAGAACCAGGAGAGTGGGAAGCTCATTTAGGCCCAGCACAGGATGGCAGCGTAAGTGAACAGAGAGGCTGGTTGTGCTGGGCTAGTGTGCACAACTGCCTGCATTCACCCAGGGATGCACCAGAAGAGGTGCATGCATGATGCTGGTTTTACCTGCGTTTTGCTCAGTCCTGAGCCATATTACCAAGCATTCACTACAATAAAATCAAAACATAGGTTTAAAAGAATCAAACATCACCCTCGCTCCTGGCACAGACTCAGTCCCAAGCTTGTGGCCTCTGGGGCCAGTGGAGGTTGAGGAAAGCTGCAACTGATGTAACCCTGTCAGTCAGGGAGGAGGAGCTTGTACAGCTCTTGGGAGCTCTTCACATGCATCAGGTTGCAGACACCTCTCATCTTTGAGCACTCAAACCAGTACAAGCACCAGCTGAGTGAGGAAAGCATGGTTCCAGCCAACAGCCGTGCTGTTTCTCACTCTCCATCACTCAGGAGCCATCATTTCATTAGAACAATGTTCCCCAGTCAAGGATCACCACTCCGTACATTCGCAGTGAATAACTTCCAGTTCAAACTGTCACAAAAAAAAAAATCTCAGTTTACTGCAAGAAACAGAAGCAGGGAAGCTGTCCTGGAGAGGAAGAGAAGTCATGGAACAGGCAATACCAGAGCACTCCAGAGATGAAACAGCTCCTGCTGGGCTCTGGAAACACCCAGCTGTGCTGCCTAACTGTGAATACAAAGAAAAGGGCCCAAGGGAGGAAAGCATATCTTTCCCTGTGAAGGGGTTTCGTTAGAAGGAGATATGTTGTTGAATTAGTCAGGCCCAAAGGAATCTCAAGGCCACTTCAAGAAGCTGAGAACAGAATCTGCTGTGAGAAAGAGGGGCGTTTCTTCATTAACAGGGCCTCAGCATGGCGTGAGTCGTCGGACCTATCATCGGTGGGGCTCCAGCGTGTGGACTGCCCATGATGCTCATTTAGCGAATCCATGCTTGGAGCGTGGATTCGTGATTAGAGAATAGTTGCGTATATAAGGAGACATGTGTCTGTAATAAATGGCTTTGGCGTGATTCACATTGAATCGGAGTGCTGAGTCCTTTATCGTTCCAACAAATGGTGACCCCGACGTGATACTCCGAACGGCGTCTCACTAAGGTCGGGGAAAAGCCTGGAGCGGCCCAGCCGGAGGCGGCTCAGCTGGACTGAGAGCCGGGCGGAGACGTATGGACGTTCCGCGGATAAATTTTGTTGAAGAAGGCCCCGGGAAAGGTGAGCGGCTGGGAGCAGGAGGAGGGAAGAGTGAAGTTATGGGGCAGAATATATCCTCAGAGGAAGAAGCTATAGTTAAGATCCTCCTGCATATTCTCTCTATGAGAGGACTTAAATATGAAGAAAGTAACATACGTAGACTGTTGGTTTGTTGTAGAACTAACGGCTACGCGACAGAAGCTGAGAAAGCTTTTAAAATTGAACTTTGGGACGATATAGGGCAGAAATTATGGGATAAGGTTAGCGACGGAGATGAAGCTAAATCATTAGCGACTACACGGAAGCTTATAATTTCCACCTTAAAAGAATTTAAGGCTGAGAGGGCTGCTGTTACTGGAATTTTTGCAGCGTTACAGCCTGATAAGAACTCTAAAAATAACTGTGAAGCTTACCCAGTTCGTGTTTTCAATACCCTCCTTACTTCATCCCCTGTTGTGCCTTCGGCACCCCCGATGATACAACAGTCTGGGGCGGAGGGAGGAAAATTACCGAGTGGATGGCCTCCTGTACCATCACACGACCCTGGAGAGACCAAGAAGTCCAAAGAACTGGAGTCAGATAATTTGTCAAAAGGACTGGTGAAAGTTGAGAATGCTAAAGTCGTAAATAAGTGTAATATCAATTATTTTACTGATTTGTGTCCGCCTTCACCGCTTTCTATCCTTCTAACTCCTACAAGAGAACAGAAGGAGCCGCCGGATAAGAACTGGGCAAAAGAACTGTGTGAAAGATCAGATCAGCTATTAGCGAGTGAATCCAACAGTCAGCAATATCAAGCTATGAGAGAGGTGCCTGAAACCAACAAAGCAGCCAAATCATTTGCAACTGTCAATCTGTAAATCAGGGTCCCAATGAGAATTACATACAATTTATTGACCACCTTCAAGAGACCATCAATAAGCAGATTGAAAACTTAGAAGTTAAGGAAGCACTGGTGTTGAAATTAGCAGTAGAAAATGCTAATGTTTGCTATCAGCATGTTATTTGCGAGTTTTACAGTACATATTATGTGTTCCTGTGTACCGTCTCTCTGAAAATCAAGCAGCTTGTCAGGAATGTGAGTTAATTGTTTTACTAGTTGTTTTTAAGTGCGCCATAAAACCTTCTGCCTGCTCTTCCCACTCAGGCTGCAAGCAGCCCTGTGCTCCCCCCCCGCCCCGCCAAGGTTTTTACTTGCAAGATGGGGTCAGGAATGATTGTTTTCAGTTGTGTTCCTGAAAAATCGGTATTGGGAGGTGTTTTAAAACATAGAAAAGCACTCGGACAAGAAATCATTAAATCTTTTCAGACAGTTTTTTTTACAGGCGGGGCGATTTCAACTTCAACAAGCTGAGAGAGACTTAACACACAGGTCAGAAAACTTGTTAAAGTCTGCAAGATGCTTTCCTTATTAACCTGTTTTCTTTGTGGGTATCTGTTTAAGCATGTTGCAATTTTGATAGGTCTTTGTTACATGGTACGATAAGTTCACAGTCTGTTAAATCATGAGATTCCGTTGACTCAAAATGTGTATTTTGTGATAATACAGAAGAACACGAGTAATTTAGTTCTTTACTGCATGAATGTGATGTCTATCCCTGTTTCTCTATTAGGACGGGATGTGTTAGGACAACTAGGAGCAACTCTGGTGACAAAACAACAGCATTTCTAGAAGCGACCATTGATGATGGGCGACCAGTACTTAAATTACAGTGGAAAAATGATGATCCAGTATGGGTAAATCAATGGCCGCTCAGTAAAGAAAAACTCGCCCATGTCGAAGAGCTAGTACGGGAACAGCTTGAAAAAGGGCATTTAGAGCCGTCTACAAGTCCCTGGAATACTCCTGTGTTTACTATTCAGAAAAAATCAAAGAAATGGAGGTTGTTACATGATCTTCGAAAAATTAATGATACCATGGAAGACATGGGAGCATTACAGCCGGGATTACCATCCCCTGTCATGATTCCAGAAAACTGGCAGATCTTAATAATTGACTTGAAAGATTGTTTTTTCACCATTGCTTTGCATCCTGATGACTGTAAACGTTTTGCATTTTCCATAAATTCTGTAAATAAGGCTGAACCTGCGAAAAGGTATCAATGGGTAGTTTTGCCACAGGGAATGAAAAATTCCCCAACTATGTGTCAAATTTATGTAGCTTGGGCCTTGCAATCAATCAGATAATCTCATCCTGAGTTAGTGATTTACCACTACATGGATGACATATTAATAGCTGGGAAAACTTTTTCGACTGATTTGTTGATAAATGAAGTATCTGATACCTTGCAGCATAGAGGATTGCAAATTGCTCCAGAAAAGGTACAAATTCAACCAGCGTGGAAATATCTTGGTTGGGAAATTTCTCAGTCCACAGTGAAACCTCAGAAAATAGTATGTCGGCCTGTCATTCAATCCTTAAATGATGTGCAGAAACTAGTGGGTGATCTGAATTGGGTCCGGAGCATTTGTGGGATCACTAATGAGGATTTAGCTCCAATTGTAAAACTGCTAAAAGGGGATAGTGACATTAGCTCTCCTAGAACGCTTACTGCTGAGGCGGATGCTGCTCTGAAAAAGATTATGTCCAAACTTGTAAAAGCTTTCAGCCATAGGTGGAACCCAGATTATGTAATCGGACTACTAATTGTAAACAATACTAACTATCCTTTTGCTCTCATAATGCAATGGACAACTGGTAAGGAGCCGTTAAAGATCTTAGAGTGGGTGTTTTTGCATTTTCAACTCAAACAAACCATTTCAACCAGGGTTGAGGTCTTTGCTCAGCTTATAATGAAAGGTAGGCAGAGAATAGTCGAAATTTCAGGGGCTGAGCCTGCATATATCATTGTTCCCCTCGTTTCAGAATATTTACAGTGGGCTTTGCAGAACTCCTTACCTTTTCAGATTGCGTTATTAAATTCTCAAGTTTTAATTAAGACATTTTCCCCTCCACACAAGTTAATGTCAGTTTTGAATATGGGATCAATGGAGAAGGGTCCCCCTCTTCTCTCAGAATTTCCTGTTAAAGGACCCACAGTGTTCACTAACGCAGGGGGTAAAATGCAGAAAGCAGCAATTACATGGAAAACAGATGGAAAATGGCACAATGTGATACTAACTGACCTGAAAGGATCAACTCAGCATTTGGAACTCAGGGCTGTAATAGAAGTGTTTATCAGATTTGCTCATAGCCCAGTGAATATTGTTTGTGATTCTTTGTATGTGGTAGGTGTGGTAGCTCGCATTGAAAGATCATTGCTCAAAGAGGTTCAGGATGCACAACTGATGTCTTTGTTCAAGCAACTATGGTTGTTGGTCGAAGAGAGACAACACCGATACTTCATAACACATATCTGTAGTCATCTGACAATTCAAGGCGATTTAGCTGAAGGAAACCGCCGAGCTGATTTTCTTGTATCTCCTGCCTCGGTTCCACCTCCAGTAGATAGGTTTGGGCAAGCAGTACGCTCTCATAGTTTCCTCCATCAGTCTGCTCAGGTCTTACAGCGGCAATTTTCATTGTCCGAAAGTGAAGCCCGAGGTATTGTTAAAAGTTGTGCAGATTGTCAGCGCATCTCAGTAGGGCTGGGTGCAGGAGTCAATCCAAGAGGATTAGGAGCCTTGGAATTGTGGCAAATGGACGTTACACATGTCCCTGAATTCGGCAGGCTGAAGTATGTGCATATGTCTATTGATACATATTCTTTCGCCATATGGGCCACTGCTCAGACTGGTGAAACTAGTTCACATGTGCAACGACATTTACGTTCTGCTTTTGCAGCTTTGGGAGTTCCTGCACAGGTCAAGACAGACAACGCACCTGGTTATATCGCCAAAGCTACTGCCACCTTTTTTCAGTTGTGGGGTGTTAAGCACATTACAGGGATACCAAATTCTCCTACTGGTCAGGCCTTGGTAGAAAGGATGAATCGAACTCTCAAGCATCAGCTTGACAAACAAAAAGGGGGAACTGACTGTACTACTCCACATGACAGACTAAGCAAAGCATTATATGTCTTGAACTTTTTACGCCTTCCGCAAGGGTTCAACATTCCACCTATGATTTGTCATGGAACAAGCTTAAAAGGACACTTGACAGACCTTAGAGAAAATCAGTGTCAGGTCAAAATACGCAATGGAGTTACTGGTGAATGGGAGGGTCCTTTCCAATTAGTAACTTGGGGAAAGGGTTATGCTTGTGTCATTACAGACCAAGGATCAAAATGGATTCCTGCGAAATGGATCAAGCCATGGCTGAATAAAGACAACAAAGATTCGACAGATGCAGAAGGACAGGAGGGAGATAAGTTGTGAGAATTGTCTCAAATGTAAACCATGAATTCTTATTCAGTGTTATAGATGCTCTTAGACCCAGTGGTCTAAAAGCTTATTAGTAAACAGATAAGGTACCTTCCATAGAGAATGCTAATTTGAACAGATGGTAAGAATTCCAAAAGGGTGATATTACAATTAGATAATCTATGCATAGATAAGGTAAAAGTATAAGATATTTCTACCATGGTAACCTAATTTAGCAACTGGTAAGGTTTTAAAAGAGATATTAAGATTAAGCTATAGATCTTTTAAATAGGTTAATATAAGTTTTAAGATATTAATTCAATAATTAGCATATGAATAGGTTAATATAAGTTTTACGATATTAAGTCAATAATTAGCATATGCTGATGGTATTAAGTACGTTACTCTATAAACTGCGCAGTTATAGATCTTTTAAGAATTTAAGAGAATATATTGTATTAAGTTGTCTGACTATTCTAAAATAGTGCGTTGGTAAGGTTGTCATAAGTAGAATTAAGGTTTTATATATGATATGAAGGTTTGAGTATAAGCAGATAGTTGTTTAATCTTATTAAGTAAGGTTTAGCTACATTATATGTAATTGTAGTTATGTTGTTAATCACGTGTCCTATGTTGCAGTGTATTTCAAAGACGATACAGCATGCTGTTTAAGGGGCCTGACTAGTTCAAGAACAAAAAGGGGGAATTGTGAAGGGGTTTCGTTAGAAGGAGATATGTTGTTGAATTAGTCAGGCCCAAAGGAATCTCAAGGCCACTTCAAGAAGCTGAGAACAGAATCTGCTGTGAGAAAGAGGGGCGTTTCTTCATTAACAGGGCCTCAGCATGGCGTGAGTCGTCGGACCTATCATCGGTGGGGCTCCAGCGTGTGGACTGCCCATGATGCTCATTTAGCGAATCCATGCTTGGAGCGTGGATTCGTGATTAGAGAATAGTTGCGTATATAAGGAGACATGTGTCTGTAATAAATGGCTTTGGCGTGATTCACATTGAATCGGAGTGCTGAGTCCTTTATCGTTCCAACATTTCCCTACTTCTCTTCACACAACAGTCCTACCATAAACAAATGGGAGTGCAAAGCTGCCGCCCTTCAGCAGTCCTGCGAAAAACAACTTGTGTTGAGAGCAACCCTACAGTAACAAACAGGCTGCACTGTTACAGAGGTCACAGTCAACTCAAAACGAGTACATTTTCAAACAGAGACTGCAGAGGTAGTAAAGACATTTTAGAATCTGGGTTGGTTTTTTGTTTTGTTTTGTTTTTTGTTAAAGCAATTCTACTAGTGAACTTTTCAGTGAATTTACCTCTAAATTCACCAAAGCTAGCAAGACAGTAAACCGATCCAGGCTTGGCAGGAGGCATTTCATAAAGCACTGTGCATGTGTGTATATGTGCAGGCTTACATGTAGTTTCATCATGAAAGTGAAACTAGGAACAGAATGGAGGCTGTATAAAGATGACCCTTGTCACTATGTTTATTTGCTCCCTGTGGGCCACTTCCAAGTCACATCAGCTCAGTACACTAACAAAAAGAAGTTGTTACTGGTGTCAGACCTGCCAAGATGCTGCTGCTGCAGGGGAAGGAGTAGCAAGCTCTCTGAATGGTGCACCATCAGCAGAATTTGCAGCCACTGACACAGGACTCTCAAGTTAAAAAAAACCCAAAAAAACAAAAAAAAACAAACCTCAAACCAATCCTGTGGGACCAAAGGTAGGCTTAACTAGGCTAGCAGTGAAAACCATCTTTGAACTTTTTACTCTGTCTTGGAAATGGCTATTTCAACAGAAGGACTCACACCCTGGCCACACAGGCAAACAGATGTGCCTGTCCAGATATACAAAAATGCAGAAACATGCTCACATCAGCAGATTTCAAGGAAAGGCACCTGAACACCCTAGTCAATAAAGAGTAGCTTCCAAACCTCGCACCTACCTTTACATCTGGTTTTGCTCCTAGACTAAATCAGCAACTGCTCCAACTCAAGAGAAAATAAGCTTCTTTTTCACTTGTCCCAAGGGCTTCCTCAGACTGGCAGAGTCCTGTCAGGACTCTGAGTCTGTCCCTGAGGCACTAGACGGAGGAAGATAGCAGAGTTGCCTCCACAGACACCTTTCCTTGAAGTTTGCAAACAGGGCAGTCCCTACACAGGTAAAAGGGTTTGCCTGGAACATGCTAAGACACCCTCAGTGTTGCCAAGAAGTCCAGAGAAGTGTTTGCAAGACACTACCCACCACAGCAATTCCCTCAACACTGACTTAACAGACTAAATGAAGACACTGGCTTGACAGGTAAGACAATTGTGTGCTACCCTCCAGCACACTCTTTTATCAGATACACTTTGGGGAGAATGTGATAAGGTCATTGGTTTAGTAGAGCAAATCTACCATATTCAATCCTGCTCTGAAATTCCAGCCTGACCCAATATGTAAAATATCCTCTGCACGCCACAGCAGACTTATCGTTCCTGGTTTTACATCTGTGTACTCTTAATTTGGGGTTCTTCAAGCTGGTCTTTGACTGCAAGCTGACTATAGCAACCTTAGAAAGGGGAACCAAATCCACAATATGGGTCTTGTTAAGGACTCAAACAAAGTTGTTTGAGTCCTTAACAAACAAACAAAATTGATTGTTTGTTTGAGTCCTTAACAAAACAAAATTTGAGAAGCCCAGTTTGCCATTGCAAGTACTGATGTGTCTCCATCCCCCAATGAATCTTTCAGGTATCTATTTTTCCTAGTCTCAGATAAGATTATTTAAATTATCAAGCCATCTGTCTATTTTTAAAACTGGTAAAGCACTAGCTATCTGTCAGCACTACTGATTTTACAGGTGGCCTCCAACAACAAAGTCATATAAACTGGCCAGTAGTTCAAGGCTATAGTGTCCTTCATTAAGAAAATATCCCTACTGAGGGCCTGACCCAAAGTCAATGGGAACAGCCTTAAGTTACTTACAGTGGCATCCTAAGCAATTCCTGCTTTCTTTTTGTTTCCTTCCCCCTTCACACAGGCCTCTAGCCCTCTGAGAAATCCTGTGTTCATATCAATTTGCAGAACCCACATCTAGAGTGAAAATCTAGGCAAATAAATAAATCTCAACCATGAGCTCTTCAGAGAAGATACTATCTCTTGCTGTATGTTTTGACCTTGCATGGCTAAGTGTTCGTTTCACAGTGGGACTCGGGGTATAGTCCAAACACTAAATAAAACAAAATTATTTCTTCACTTTCCATTTGCTCTTCCTATAGTGCTCTTCGTGGTGCAGGCTCCTTGCAGCCTACATCCTTCAAGGGCTTCCTAATGGTTTCCTCACTGTACAGTTGAGTTCTTCAGATGTTCTTCTGGCTATTATGAACCTCTTCAGGAGCTATAAAGAAGCAAAGTAACGAGGCCTTCAGGGATTCAATTGAAAAGGGAGAGCCCCACCTGGAGGAGAGAAGGCTAAATGCTCCCAAGGCACAGAGTTTCACTCCTGCTGGGGAGATCCAAGAAAGATACTGGACCACTTAGGCCAAGCAGTGTGCCTGACACCTCCCTTGCATTCATGCTCTTGGAAAGAAGCACATCAGGGACAAAAGTGCAGAGCCAGGAAAAAAAAAAAAAAAAAAAAAGAAGAAATAAGGCACTGCCTTTTTCCTCTCACTTCTCTCCTCCTTACTCCTCCAAAAATGTCACAGTGAGATGGCCCACCTATCTGAATAAATCACTACAGAGGACTGAAGAACATCCTGTTCTATAAGCACACATCCCAGAAAAAATGGACCTTCTTAATGCTCCAAAATTAAAACGCAGAGATGCTGTGGCCATAATATTGAGTTGACACCACTCTAGAAAGCAGGAGGAAAAGAAAGTGTCTTACAGTTATAAGATTTATTTTACAGCTTGTTATGTGTTTTCAGTGCAAAGCTTCCATTCTTTATGTGTTGGCAGGAAGTTTGCTAGACAGCAGTGCTCAAATGTGGAGTCATCAAGCCACCAGCTGGTCCTGCTAGTAGCTTTTTTAGACTGCATTAGCGTCAACCATGTCTTTTAGATTAAGAGATATCCTGGGGAGCACATAATAGGGCAACCTAACATGATCAGCTCAGGGACTGTGGATGGGCTGTGAAGCTCTTCACCTCTATTAGTGGTTCCCATTTAGCTTGGTGACAGAAAGTCACTGCCACCTAATGGCTACTTCGTGTCTCCTAGGGAAGTTCATTTGCTTCTTCTCACCCCAGTTCACCACAAGTTGAAGCACAGGCAAAGAGAGCCACCACTGCATGTACTGGCTGTGATGTAGAACAGCTCACAGTCTCCACTCGCAGCTGCCTTTTTGAAGGAATGTCATGGAGAGCTCCTGACGATTTCTCTCTGCAGATGCAGTCCACCTCCATCATGAAGAAACCATTTTAGGATATCTCTTATTATTTAGGGCACACAGTGTTACTGAATCACAAGGGAAGTCCAAAGACACAGGCTATTTTGTTGGTGTGAACTATCCAGAAACTGCAGGTTATTTTTGAAAAACACATGCACACATACACCCACTCATTTTCTTTCCAGGGTCCTTCGGCTGGGCAACTTCACTGTGAGACAGCTCATTTTGAAAACACTCACCCCAACATGAAAAGTAAACACAACAAAAGCCAAGTCTAGCTTCCAAGGAGCAGGAAATCACATTCTGTATAATGATGGCATGAGGTTATGCCTTCCAAATATTTACCCAAATACTGACAGCCCAATAACCAGGGGTTTGAACGAGAACATCCTCATTCTGCTCTTAAAAGGAGGAAAGTTAATTAACTTCCCTAAATGGCTTTTCCCTGACAAAGCAATTCTGTAGCAAACAAAGTTAATTCAAGAACGTATTCTTACTGTCTCCAGACACACCTTGACCAGAGATCCCTTCTCTCCTTGCTATCTCCTCTCCATTAAGAAAATACCTGTATCCACATTCACAGCACTAATCTTTTGTCTCACATAGGAAAATGACCAAAAAATGCCCTGCTCCAGATTTTCAGCTGTGGCCCCTAGTGCTGAAATCTGCAAAACAACCAGCCCATTGCAATCCTCCTACTACACTGACAACAACTCAGGAGCCCATTGATGCCAGGCCTTAAACAAACTGAATGTTGTGAGAGACCTCCTGACTGACAGCACGATCAACAGAAATTGACACCAGCAATATAGGAAGTGTCAACCAAGACATCCAGGTGCTATGATGAGAGGCACACTGGAAATGCCAGGGGGTAGGCTGACTTGAGACTGAGGAGACAAACAGTCAAGGAGACAGAAAAATGTCAGAGAAATGCAGCCCTCAACAGAATAAAATGGTTTGTTGAGAAAGCAAGAGGTAAGCAGGCTGCCCTTCTTCCTTCTCTGATCCAGCACAAGCAGGGGCAGAAACGAGAAGTCCAAGCTTACATGTGCAAAGAGGGCCAGAATAGTTTCATGAAGAAGCCATGAAACTCCTATCTCCCCTAATGCTCCTGACACTAGACCTACAGACATCCAATGTCCTGGGGCTAACCACAGCTACCACTGGCCCTGATATCAGTACACTGGCATTAGCACCATATTCAGGAAAAGAGCAGACACCCTGGGAAAGGATCTTTAACTCAGGAGAAAGATGAAATTACCTGTGTGGTCCAACCACCAGTGGCAAGATGAAGAAACCACTGGGACAAGAATAAAGCCTGACTACTTAAGCAGGTTTATCTCTGCTACAGGCAGAGGCAGAAATGAAAGAGAAGAGACATCTTTTTTCTTGACAGCTGCTGAGGAAGGGCTGTGACTGCCATCAGGAAGGTGGATTCTCATGTCTCCTGGCTGCCAGGAGAACTAGAGAGAGGCAAATCAACTCCAGGGACAGAGAGTGAATTCCCAGCTACTGCTTCCTGCCTCATGGAGAGTAGTAAATACACCTCCAACTTGCTGAGCTTCAAAAGGGGCTGAGAACTGAGTGGCTGAGAGCATTAGAATCAAAAGTGGCTCATAAGGGACAGAAAAACAGAGTAAGATCGAAGATAATTCCTTGGAGCTAAATGAGAACCTGGCTAAAAGCCCCTGGGGAACTAATTTCCTTCTTAATCTGCTTTGCATTTAATTGTTGCCTAATGACTATGTCCCTGTTTGGCCCCAGCAGCCTCAGATCCTGGTGCCACCATTGAGGTTTCCCATCTCTCATCTGAGGCTGTAGGTAATTTATAGGCTCCAGTTTGATGACTGACTCAGAATCCTTGGAGAGTGAGTTAAGCATTATCATTTGCACTGGAATAGCATCCACCAGTATGCTGGGTACCTGGAGAAGATGCAAAGAAAAAATGTTTTTCCACCCCCAGCTGCAAGCTCGTACCAAACACACATGCAGCTGCACCTCCTCACTGGAGACAAAGGCACAGCAGCTGCACTCAGACCTGCTGGCACTGATCTAGAGTCCCAGGGTCACCACATCCCTGCCTCACAGAATCTCTGTGCTAAACAGCACAGGAGGCTGGAAATCAGTAATCCATTCACACACAAGCTTAAAAGAAAATTCCAAACTCTCAGCATGTGAAGAGAAGGGTAAGCTGGCCTCACCTGAAGGACAGAAAGCTAAGAGAGTACAATGAATAGCTGAGAGTACGAGAGATCTATAAAGGACAGAGGCAAGTAAAAGCAACATCTGGATAAGTAGCCTTCACACACACAACACTTACTCGGGAGCAGCATTCACACCCTCTTGGTCCCGTCCAGTGACTAACCTTCAGTACTAACTCCAATGGGGGAACCCTGAGCTAGTCTCAGACCAGCAAAATCCCCTGCAAGATGGTAAAGACTTGGTTGCCGTTCACTTAGAGCTGCACTGAGATAAAGGATTTGGCATGCAATTGCTCAGGCCCATAAAATTCTTCCCTGCCAAGCTCATGCGTTGCTAGCACAAGCACTACGGGGACACTGCTGAGGAAGCCACAAGGGCTGTCACTGTCAAGCCCAGTGGTGGTGCTCCATAACACCTGCCAACAGGAGGACAAGCCTCCACAGGCCAATAAGTTTTGCTCACTCATGTTATGTCTGCACCTCCTTCCTCCTCTCTATCTCCCAGCTCATTCCTCTTCATGCAGCCAAGGGCTAGTGCTGGCCATGCCACAGAGTCCTCTTGTGTCATGCTGGTACACTGCACTTGCCACTGGCTCTGCCACACACAGAGGGTGACTCAGCTGGCCTTGGCTGCCAAGCAGGGAGAGCAATGCTCTGGCCAGCGCAGGCAAACAGCCCTTTCTTGCTGCCCGGGGCATGAATTGACAAACCATCAAAACCTGCATGACAGAGGTTAATGAAGCCATAGAGAGACATGGCAGAAGGTCAGGAATTTGCAAAGGCTGCTGCAAACTGCTGCCAAATGACAAGCTGTCCACAGCACTGATAACTCCATAACCTGGGTGTCACTCAAGAAAGCTACAAGCAGCCCTTCTGCAAACCAGGTTCCAAAGGCATGCGGCAGAGACATGAGCAGATGGAAAGTGAAGCTCCAGACTCCAGCACATCTATCTTCAGTTTATGGCAGGGCATCAGTGCCACTCACCTGGGATGACAAGCTACAGCAGAACAGCTCAGCATCTTTAGACAGGAAAGGATGATAACAAGCCCAAGAACACCACTCTGCAAATTACCCTAAATACTCTAAGACCATACAGATGATGATGTGGATTTGCTGCCAGAGGCATACTAAAGCATGCTGGAGTCAAATGCCACTGATTTCTAACTGGCCCACTGTTGTTTTCAGCTTTATAGTCCCTCCAGTCTGAGAGTCCCTAGAGAGCACCACCCCATACATTACAAGCACATCAGTGGCCTAAATCCTATATGCACTGAGAAGAAAAATGAGGTTAAAGACGTTACTTCAAATATACTATGCAGACTGGCCTAATTCAGCAAAAGCTGTATTTCCTACTCCAAAATGGCCCTGAGCTGAAATAGCAGAGACCCTGGCTACATACACCACAAGCACTCAAATAAAACTCAGTGTCACTCATAGCTCAAGGTACTGTAGATCTGTAGGCTGGAATGAAAGGTGCAGCAGAGGACTGAGAGGAGCAATAGCAGTGCTTATTTTCTCACTAGAAAGGCTTTTTCGATTCATGTTAACAAGTAATCACAGCATCACAGTATGTTTGGGATTGGAAGGGACCTTGAAAGATCATCTAGTCCAATCCCCCTGCTGGAGCAGGAACACCTAGGTGAGGTCACACAGGAATGTGTCCAGGCGGGCTTTGAATGTCTCCAGGGAAGGAGACTCCACAACCTCCCTGGGCAGCCTGTTCCAGTGCTCTGTCACCCTCACTGAGAAGAAGTTCTTTCTCAAATTTAAGGGGAACCTCTTGTGTTCCAGCTTGATCCCATTACTCCTTGTCCTATCATTGTTTGCCACTGAGAAGAGTCTGGCTCCGTTCTCATGGCACTCACCCTTTATATATTTATAAACATTAATAAGGTCACCCCTCAGTCTCCTCTTCTCCAAACTAAAGAGACCCAGCTCACTCAGCCTTTCTTCATAAGGGAGGTGCTCCACTCCCTTAATCATCTTTGTTGCCCTACGCTGGACCCTCTCCAGCAGTTCCCTGTCCTTCTTGAACTGAGGGGCCCAGAACTGGACACAATATTCCAGGTGGGGTCTCACCAGGGCGGAGTAGAGGGGAAGGAGGACCTCTCTCGATCTACTGACCACCCCCCTTGTAATACACCCGAGGATGCCATTGGCCTTCCTGGCCACAAGGGCACAGTGCTGGCTCATGGTCATCCTGTTGTCCACCAGGATCCCCAGGTCCCTTTCCCTTACATTGCTCTCTAATATGTAATTTCCCAACCTATACTGGAACCTGGGGTTGTTCCTGCCCAGATGCAGGACTCTACACTTTCCCTTGTTAAATTTCGTCAGGTTATTCCCCGCCCAACTCTCCAGCCTGTCCAGGTCCTGCTGGATGGCAGCACAGCCTTCTGGCGTGTCAGCCACTCCTCCCAGCTTAGTGTCATCAGCAAACTTGCTGATAGCACACTCAATTCCCTCGTCCAAATCGTTAATGAATATATTGAATAATACTGGCCCCAGTACTGACCCCTGAGGCACTCCACTAGATACTGGCCTCCAACTGGACTCCGCACCATTGACCACCACTCTCTGGCTTCTCTCTTTAAGCCAGTTTGCAACCCACCTCACTACTCTATTGTCCAGACCACACCTTTTCAATTTAGTTGTGAGGATGCTGTGAGAGACTGTGTCAAAGGCTTTACTGAAGTCAAGGTAGACCACATCCACCGCTCTGCCATCATCCATCCACCTTGTTACATTCTCATAAAAGGCTACGAGGTTGGTCAAGCATGACTTACCCTTGGTAAAGCCATGCTGACTGCCTCTAATGACCCTCTTATCCCTGATATGCCTTGAGATGACACCAAGGATAAGCTGTTCCATTACTTTCCCAGGGACAGAGGTGAGGCTGACCGGTCTATAATTACCCGGGTCCTCCTTTTTGCCCTTTTTGAAGACTGGAGTGACATTTGCTTTCCTCCAATCCTCGGGCACCTCTCCCGTTTCCCAAGACTTGGCAAAAATGATGGAGCGCGGTCCAGCAATGACTTCAGCCAGCTCCCTCAGCACCCGCGGATGCATCCCATCTGGACCCATGGATTTATGGATGTCCAAACTATTTAATTGCTCCCTAACCCAGTCCTCTTCGACTAAAGCAAACTCCTCCATTGACCTGGCTTCATCCAGGGTCTCAGGGGTACAGGGCTCCCCAGGACAGCCTCCAGCAGAGTAGACAGAGACAAAGAAGGCATTCAGCAATTCTGCCTTCTCTGTGTCTTCCACCACCTCATTCATCAGTGGGCCTACATTGCCTCTGGTATTAGTTTTATCTGCTATGTATTTGAAAAAGTTCTTTTTGCTGTCCTTGACCCCTCTCGCCAGCTGTAATTCTAAGGAGGCCTTGGCTATGCTAGCTACCTTCCTACATCCTCTAAGAGCAGCCTTATATTCCTCCCAAGTGGCCAGTCCCTGCTTCCATGACCTGTAAACTCTCCTCTTCTGCTTGAGCATACCCAACAGATCCCTATTCAACCACACAGGCCTCCTGGCTCCCTTCCTCGACTTCCTACATGTGAGGATGCTCTGATCCTGAGCATGGAAGAAGCAATCTCTGAATGCAATCCAGCTCTCTTGGGCCCCTTTTCCTTCAAGCAGTCTTGCCCATGGGATTTCCCCCAGCAATTGCTTGAAAAGGCCGAAGTTAGCCCTGCTAAAGTCCAGGGCTGCATTTCTACTTGCTATTCTGTTCCTGCCACATGAGATGCTGAACTCCACCATCTCGTGGTCACTGCAACCCAGGCAGCCCTCAACCTTTACTGCTTCGACCAGACCCTCTTTGTTAGTGAGGATGAGATCCAGCAGTGCACCTCTCCTAGTCAGCTCCTCCACCATCTGCATGAGGAAGTTATCATCAATGCACTGGAGGAACCTCCTGGACTGTGGCTGGCTGGCTGAACGGTCCTTCCAGCAAACATCAGGGAAGTTAAAATCTCCCACAACAACCAGGGCCTGTGACTGTGAGGCCACTCTCAGCTGCACATAGAAGGCCTCATCAACTTCCTCAGCCTGATCTGGTGGCCTATAATAGACACCTACAACCGTATCACCCCTGCCAGCCTGTCTCTTGATCCTGACCCATACACTCTCAACTCGTTCCTCATTCACTCCTGGGCAGAGAGCAACTCCACCACCACGCCTGGCTGGCCTGTCTTTCCTGAAAAGGGCGTAGCCATCCATGACCACATTCCAGTCATGTGAACTGTCCCACCACGTTTCTGTAATTGCCACCAGATCAGCAATGATATGTACCTTTCTTTGTCCAATTCTGACTTCTTCAGAGATTTGGCAAGCCTGATGCATCCCTATTATTTCCCTCCAACACACACCTTTTACTTAAATCCCCCAGCTTTCATGTTATGGCCATTACCAGTCAATAAGCAGGTTAAGAATCCACTGCGAGTCCCCTTCCAGCAGTTGACCTCCACACAACCAGTCTGGGCAGCTGAGAACTGGTGGCAGAGCCCAAACGCATCACAACCCATACACTGAGAACTTCAATCTCTAATGGACATAAGTGAGCACTGGTTGCACAAGGCTACCACTTCTCCATTGGGTGCTGCACATCCTGCAAGCATCTTACGTAATATGCAGCACAGTTGCCTCTGCTGTTACCCATTTGGTAGAAGGCATATTCAATTATTAAGCTGACAGCCTCATGGTTTGCTTTATAGCAATGGCTTTGGCAATACAGTTGTGCCTGGCAGTTTCCAAGGAACACAGTCCAGTGCTATCACCTACCTGTGATTTGACAAACTCATACTCCTCTGATCCATATGGGACGCTCCGAAGGGATGTGAGATAGTCGTAGGCGATAACAGCCGTCTGCAAATGAAACCAGAAATGTTGTGCAAGCTCTGCCATTATCTTTGATCACAACAACAAACATGCTGCCAGGGAAAATGTATGTAGCTTAGGTTCCAAAGTTTTGCCTCCATAGTGGAGTTTATGGTAATAGACTTCTAAGAAATTAAATTAAAATACTTACATTTCAATGAAAGCAGTGCAGGGACCTCACTGGCACATAGCTATTAAAAATAACCAACATTTGACACTCCTATACTATCCTCCATTTGAGAAACTCAAAGCATTTTCATAACCTCTGTACAGCACCTTGCCCAGTGGACTCCCATTCTCCGTCAGGTTCCACAATAAGGTCTGTTGCCAGTAACAGAGGTCATGAAGACCCTGTTTGTGCCCAACCAGTTATCCCACACTTCATCTTCACACCTCCAACCTGCCTGGCCACAGTGGTGCACAGGAGTGGCTAAAGGCAAGTTCACCACCATGGTACATTTGGGGGTACTCAGCTGCACAAAGGACTACAGGACCAAAGGGACAGAGAGTCAATTATGAAACAACAATACAGGGATCCAGCTAAAGCTTATTAGCTAGACATAGCCACAGACCACAGAATTAGATTCCTAAGTGCCTTGCTTTCTGAAAACGGATCTAGGGTATTTCACAATTTTATCCTACAACGAAAGTTCCTCTCTTTCCACAGTCAGCAAACAGAACAGAAACATACAGGTCAGGTTCATAAAGTTTACTTGGGGAAGAGAAGGGAATGATGAACCTGTCCACTCATCTGTCATTTGAACTTCTAGATCATTAGCATAAAGAACCATTTGCATAACTCAGATCTAAAGTCAGATTTCCTCACACCTCCCCACTGAAGGGGTATCATCCCATTCTGGGACAGGGCACTATCCTACCCCTTTTACTGCATAAAGCACAGCCAATGTAATGTGAAAGCCAGGAAGGCAAAGAGATCAAATCAGGTTTGAGACAAAGCTGATGGAAGTGACAACAGTGCAACAGGCAAAAGCTCAGAGATGCATCAAAGAAGGGATCAATCTGAAAATTCATTACAGGCACACTTCTTCCTTGGGGAAGTTAGGTTTCTCATATTTCCTGTTTTCAAGATTGGAAATTGAGCTTTTCAGGCTCTCTTGTGCCTGGTGAACTTAGGAGCTGCATAGCTACACAGAGTCACATTCAGAAGAAAAATTTTCAAAGCCTCTGCCCAATCTCAAAGAACAACTTTGAAATGGAGGGAGGTTCAAATCAGCCTTGCATGAAATCTTGAGTTGGTTCTTACTTTATCTCTGGTCCACGAGGGTAATTATCACCTCCAACTTGAAAAGAAGCAGCTAACAAATTGGCCTGTATTACAGAGGAAGAGGGAATTAATTAAGCAGTTGCTAATTACATCATAATCTTAAACACTGAATTAGTATTATGATGATCCCGATAGGCAACTCTGACATTGCCAAATCCCTGCCTGCGTCTGAGATGCACAGACGTTCTTTCTACATACCCTAAACAATAGGGATGCCCTCAAAGAAATACAGCAAATGCACAACTGCTCTGCCAGGTTTCTGATTTTACCAGAACACAGAAACTGTTTGAAATGCGATGCTGTCCAGGCCACTGACTTCTTTCTTATCCAAGCCAAGTGCTGTAATTCATGTTACAGTGTGAGACTGAATCTCAGAGACATAAAAAGACCTGCAAGATCAACCAGTCCTTCCCCTTACAAATGCCACATTACTTCTTTAACTGATGTTGTAGACAGCACAGTGTTAATAGTCCCAAAGCATTGGGCTTCCAATTTGTATGAGAATTCTCAACATCTTACACTCTTCCACCACACCTAAACTATTCTCAGACCTCACCGGGTCATGGCACAATGTTCCCTCTGAATAGTTGTCTACCCACACATAAGCAAGAGCCGGCTTCCTAAACTGAGGCTCAAGAAGAAATTTTCCGCTAGTATACACTTCATCAAGTTTCTTAAGAAAGTCTGCAAAGGACTATGCTTAAAATACCTGCAGACTCAAATCCTCCTAGTCAAACTCAGATGAAATCTGTCCACAGTCCTGTAGTTCTAGGTAAAGTTTCTTGACTTCCATGTTTTCTTTTCTCCAGGCTTTTGTTTTGGGTTTTTTTTGGCGCCACATCATAACTTCTCTCAGGTTTTTTTGTGTCTGCTCCTGCTGAACTTAGCTTTTAAGGATTACCACCTCTTAACTACAGCCTGCTTTTGCCTTGCTATGGTCCAATGTTTGAATCAACAATCAAGGTAAGAAGCCTGGGCAGGACTAGATTGAAGGAAAGGCATTTCATATCTATGTACATGCCACCAATATCCAAAGTTGTTCGTTTGCTACAGAGTCTCAGCTTTCATTTACAAAAAGAGTAAGCCCAAGAAGCTGAGCTTCTGAGAAATAAACAGGTCCAATTGCTCTATTGGCTTTGCTTGGTCTATGATTAATGAATGAGAGCAGTCTGGGATACCAGTGCTCAGATGGGAGCTGACCTCTGCCTCTCCAACAAGGAGCAGACCACAGGCTGGGAAGCCAGAGGTCACTAGTGCAGCAGGCCTAAAGGAGCAACCAAACCATATGCAGTCCTGTATAGGACTGAGGGAATAGAGAATTCAGAGACAGAAAATTCATGTTTGAAAAGTATACAGACACAGATATAAACACATGCTGCCATCACAAACAGAATACAGAACATTGGCAGCATGTTTTTGGGGGTCACTGCTTACAGCTACGGGTGCAGAACCCTCTAACACATTTAAGAGCAGGGTCAGCGAAATGCTTTATAGTCCATGACTTGTGGCTTCCCTGAAGGTAAAGGACGTGAAAGTCAAACATGTTTTTAGATTCGCCAACACCTAAAGCAAAGAAAATCTCCTCTACTTCCTATTGATCAGGAAAGTAATTTCTCACCATCACTCAAAAGAGACCAATTCCACAGCTTCGTCCTGCAGACTTCTCCTTTATTTTTGTCTTAAACAGAAAACACTGGCTTTAAATAAGACTGAGAAACAGTGCTCAAGCAGGCAGAACTCAAGGGCAGATTGGAAAGCCCAAACAGCCTGGACAGCAGATTCCTCTCCGGTCACAATAAGCTGTGTTCCCTCTCCCTGCCTCCGCTTTCTGTGCAAAAAGAGGGTGAGAGCTGCTCCCTGCCACCAGGCAGCACTGTCTCATGGTCAGGGACAGAGAACTAAGCTTAGCACATGTTTAGCACTTATTAGGTAAGAAGGAAAGATTACGGTTTGTATTCCTGCCCTCACTCTTTCAAAATAAACACTCATTTTTCACAACAGTTCATGGTGCAGCTTGCACATATAAACAGAACAGCACCTTAGCCAACCCACAGAGCATCTGCCCTCAGAGGCTGACTCCCCGTAAAACTCATAAATGAAGTGCTTAAAAGTCATAGAATATGTAGACAGACAGCTACTTATCACTGGGGGTCTGTAAATGATGGAGATCATGGCCTGAAGTGTCACATGTATAATGCAAGTGAGGTACAGGGAGACTGATACCTGCTCCAGAGTCTCCGCTATCCTTGTTCTTGGTTGCCCATGGATTCATCAGTGAATATTCTCAAGCACACAGCAGCTACCTATTTGGCTGGCAGTCTCCATGCCAAGGTTTTCCAGAGCCATGATCAACACAAGGGTGATATAGCAGTTATGTTAAGCAGATGTAGCAATTATTTTGCAACTCTGGAAACCAATCCAGTCTCAGAAGTATGTCGTCTCCCATCCTCACTTGAACCTTGTTTTGAGAATGATCTTCAAAACACCTACTGTCCCCCCTCTCACACTAAGGGCTGCAGTGCAATGGCTACCATAGCATATCAACACTACAACCACGATCCTTAAATCAACATGTTCTAATGTAAAAAATGGCAGATGCAGATGCAGACAAGACAGTTTGAAGTAGGTCACTGTTAAAGGCAACAGGACTGACCTTGAAGGGTGGCTGATGAAGCTGCAAGCCCAAAGTGAGTCCTTGCTCTGAAGGTCCCACCCAATCCAGGGAAGCGGAGACAGTTCTCCGCAGTCTAGTATCTCTCCAGGTTTCTTTCCAAAACATGCAAACAGCTCTATTCCTTCTGTGCTTTCACCTCTTTTCTCCTCACCATGTCAAGAACTTTAAGAACCCCGTATTGACCTTCAGTTTCGTAGAGCCAGCTGCCAACTGGAAATGCAGAGAGGGAATGCAGGAAATCTCAAGTTCTTGTGAACTGCGATTCTCTTACCCACCTAGGAACACTCCTGCATATTATTAGGATGAAACTTACTGTGGCAATGGCTCGGCCCACACGAACAATTCCAAAATCATTGGGATCCAGGAACTTGTTGCCATATAGATAAATGCCAGACGTGGCTGCCGTCAACGAAGCAAGTTTCAAGGCCCTTCGTGCCATGGGTGATGAGCCCTGCCGAGATACAAAATAGCAACTATAACATCTGAGAAGGATGTAGTGATCTAATGCCTATAGTCCCAAGGGACCTGGTAATTCAAGTTTTAATTGCTCCTTGCTGATGCATTGCTAGCAAGCCCCCAGACAAGAGCTCAAGCAATCACACGGCAACCAAAAGCAAGCTCTGACTCCATTGCTATTTCTAACTCAACAGTGTCTAGGGGCCACAAAGCCAGAAGTAACTCACTGTGACAGAGCTTGGGAACCCACAACAAAGTATTTGCTCATGGCCCCAGATGTTTTACAAAGAGAAACAACAGGTGGACAGGGACAAGGGAGCAAGCACTCACCAAAAGTCAGTTCTGATCACAGCAATAGGTCTCATCTTCACTGAAAATGTTTTGAAGATATCACAGAATAGACCGATCGCAAGGGACCAAGAGAAAATCTAAACAACCAAGGTTTAAAAAGAGCTCTTGCAACACCAAGAGCACCCAAAAACTTGTTGGGAACTCTACCAGACTGGCTGTCAAAGTGCCTTGCTGCTGGTGAGTGGTGGGGGCACAGTCACACGCAACACAGGGGATGGAGAACTGCTCAGAGTGACCAAGCGAGACTTGTTTTATCATCATCACCATCCTGTTCAAGTGCCAGGTGGGGACTGCAGTGGCAGAACAGACATCTGCAGGAAGCAACAGCCTAATCCTGGTCCTGTCACGGGCCCAGCACAGGCCTCGCTCCTGAGGGTGGGAAACAAATGCATTTCCCACACTAAGCACTTTGGAGCACCGCAGTATATAAAAATACTGTGAACATGTAAATCATTACACATGATAGACACATTAAAATTCTCCATGTCACTTTAGAAGATTCAGATCTGAAAAAAATAAATTACAAATCAGATATATTTTTCTTTCCCTCCCCTTTGACTGATATTGGATAGAAAATATGATCGACCATTCTTCCTGCTCACACCCTGAACCAAGAGCGATGCTTCACTCACTCTGCAAGCGCTCGAGAGCACCCTCTAGAGCGCAGGCTTTTACTTTAGCCAGATGGAGTCCACCTACTCTTAGAGTTGAGAAACTTTCCTGCTTCTGTGAACCTTTAGTGGGGTCAGTCTGGCTCATATCTTTTCTCTTGGAAGCCTTGTAAACAAAAAACACATGCAGTGACACGGGTCAAGCCTTTCAAAAACACCTCACAAGAACACAATCGGCAAAATAGGCTAATATAGCACGAGAGACCTCTGTACATGAACCTTAGCTAAACTTTATTATTTCCTTTTATTTCCTTACAAGCCCTAGGTAACTTTGAGGCAAAAAAGCTGAGATACATTCTGCCAGCAGCAGTCAGAGCTGCCTGCAGTACCCCAGCTCTTTCTCCTGCCACAAAGCTTATCTGGCTGATCATGACTCCTCTGAACCTACGATCAAATTCAAGAGAAAATAAACCTGGCCCCTTGACTACAGCCAAATGAACACGCACTTCATCTAAAAAAAAGTCCCCTCCTCCCCTGACCTGACTGAAATTCTAGAAATTCTGGATATCTTCCTGGAGAACCGATCTCGTTTGTACAAAAATTTCTTGTATCCTTTGTCACCTTCAAAAAACATTTTCTGCTAAGTGTTTTAATTAAACCATTTCTGCTTCTTGTTTTTGTAAAATTTCATTTATTGTAAAGTGAAAGGTGCAAACAGTGACTTTTTTTAAACACAGAAAATATGCCTCTCTCTTTCATTATTCTTACCTTCACGTTCTTTATTACCAAAAGAACATTTGCTTGAAAGCAGGATGCAAGTCCATCTGTTCTTGCATCTTATTCCTACCTGAAGCTATAATCTGCAGCTCATGACATCACACCTATTCCCATACCCGCCAGCTGTACATCATGAACAGAAGATGGGAACTTTAGGTAGTAAATAAACAGGCAGAGCAGCTGAGCTCTTCAGCAACAAAGTTCTTACTTTCATGTTTGATGTGTTGGATCAATAAAAAGGGAATAACTAAAAGCTCTCCAATTTAAGGTATAGAAATGGATTGTCAGAAATCAATTGTATTTCAGAGTTTTTCACAAAGTGTTGAGGAGCCTTTTCCATGCAAACGCGCCTTTAGAACACCCCCGGGGCACCTCAGAGACCCCGTCAGCTGTGAAATTCGCCTCACGATGTCACCGCCACTCGTTATTAAGGCCTGCGCTGATACATCACCCCAGCTCCTCTCTCGGGCTGGCTTGACTTCCACACGACTCTACACCCACAAGGTGCCCTTTCCCCACAGCCGGGCACTCCTCAGCCGACCCGGGAGTGCCAGGACGGGCGGGCGGTTGCCGGTGTCCCGCCAGAGGTGGCTCCCTCCAGGCCCAGCACCGCCACCCGCCCCGGCGCGGCCGCGCTGCCCGGCAGACCGCGCTCTCCGAGCCCCGGCGGCACGGCAGCCCACCCGGGGGCTGCCGCAGTGACCCAGCGGGGCCGATTCGCGCCGCAGCACGCCGTGACGCACGCGAGGGGCCGAATCCCGCTGCTTTCGGTTCTCCCCCGGGTGTGCCGTGCCTCCCGGCGCCCCCCGCCTTTAGAAACAACCCCAGCCCCGCCGAGTCCGGCGGCAGCCCAGCATCTGCGCCCGCGGCAGGGCTCGGCCGCCTGGGGTCGGACGCCCTTCCCGGCGGCACCAGCCGGGGCGCAGAGGGGCCGAACCGGGCCGAGGAGCCCGAGGCCGCAGCGGGGTGCAGCTACGTCCCCGCCGGACCCTCCACAGCCTCCAGCACCGCGTCGGCCACACCGCTGACGCGCGGAGCCGGCACTTACCGCCCCGCCGGCACCGCGCGCTCAGCCGCCTGCTCCCCCTACGCGTGGCACATGGTACGTTCCTGCCCGCACGGCCTGCTGGGACATGTAGTCTTCGACCGGCCGCCCGGAGCGGCGGTGGCGCGGCAGGAGGGCGAGTGGCGGCCCCTGGGCGAGCCCACCGGCCGGCGCTGAGCCTGCTGCGGGGGTGCGCGCTGCTCCCCCTCGTAGCTACACAAGAGAAGCTGCACAGGCAGCACCCTCCCGTTCAGTGTACAACAGGGCAACACCATCTCTGCTTTACCAGTGGGGCTCCCAGCCTGGCACGGGTGCCCTGAAAAGGCGTTTTCTGTGCTATTAAAAAAAAAAAAGATACATGTATTTATATATATATATGTTTATATACACCGGAAATCACGCTTGACGGTAGAAATACCAAACTCGGATACCAGAACATTCCCTTTCTATACCTGGGAGAAGTACTGCAGGGGCACTGGTGCTGGGTGTCGGTTTGACCAGGGCACCAAGTACATTTTATCTTGTGAGTCTGCAACACGTCACGATATAGGTGCGAGCATAGCCACCTGCGCAGCCACAGCACATGGGCTGCAACGCCGTGTCTGTTACAGTGCTGAGCAAGCACTCTCACCACAGGGCTCCTGGCAATAGAGTCCAACACTGATTCAGCTCCTGTTGAGCACGAAACAGTGTTGTCCATCATGCAGTCAGAGCCTCAAGGAGCGTAAATTTGATAGCATACACTACACAACTGTACTTAGCTTTTATCATTTGGTGAAATGTGTACATGGCTACCCAATATCAGCTTATATTTAAGGGCGTAATTCCAAAGGCTAAAGAGATGTGTATCATAAGTATGTCAGAAATTGCTGTTCTCCACCCAAGACAATGATTCAGTACAACTGTGTTCATCCAGAATAATAGAGCTGTTGGCAACAAGAAAAATTATTGCAGAATGAAGGGGGGAAAAAAAAGAAAAAAAGAGCTTTCTCTGCAGCTAACCTTTAGCTCCTCACATAAGAAATGAAAGTTGTAATAAATGTTATTTTATTCAAGGTTCAATGCTAAACCAATCTCTTCCCCAAAGTCTTCTTGCAATGAAGATTATGATAAAAGAGAGAAAGAACGAAGCAGAGAATGAAAAAATGTTGCTGAATCATCATAAATATTGTAAGAGATTCATATTGCGTGGAGCAAATACCTAGTCTGGTAGTCACCCACTTGAAATTTAGCTTTTCTGGTTGAACTTTCCCCCTGTTGTGAAAAGAAGGAAACTCAATGTTGGTTTCAAGTCAGTATCTTTCTGATAGAACCTGCAATTCAATAACACCTGAGAACCCACAGTGGAAATTTTAAGTACTTGGGACAAAATTAAAGACGTAGCTATCACAGTTAATAGTTTAAAAGGTTGCCAGAGACCAAAACCAGAATGAACCCAAAAAAGTTTGTAATAATTCTCTGAGAGTTAAAGTTTCCAACAGGATTCTGGAAACAATGACACAAACCCCGGAAAGCATCACCACACTGTGTTACCATTCATGTTTGCAGGGATACGGGTGCACCCAAAAAGGTAGAGACAGGGCAAAAAAGGATCTAGAAACACTCAGATTATGAAGCAAAAGGTCTCAGCTTCTAGGAGGAGTAATAAACCAGGACATGGTGCTCAAGAAAAGATCCTGATGACCAGCTTCTCTTCCAGGATGAAAAGGTTTTTCATCCAAGCGCTGTGAAAAGTGCTGTAACAGTAAGCTGTCCACCTTTTCCCTGCCTGTGGGACAACAGCACATCAAAGATTTTCCTAAAAGACCAAAACAATACTGGAAATATTTGCTGGGTATCCCTTTTGTTTCCATTTGGCTTCATTTCACTTTCGTTTTCCCTACTTGTCCCCTGCAGCAGACATTAACAGAACTGCCTGCGCAATGTGGGCTTCCTCACAAAGCAGCTACAGGTTATGAAGGGCAGACTTAAGGGTGATCACCTGCCAGCACACTGAAGATACAGGGTCCACATGCTCAGTTGCTGCATCAGCCCTGTCATGGCAAAAGTGGTTATACAATTCAATAAGTTTCTTCCCCTCTTGGACAGATAGGAGCTTTTGAACATCAGTTACCTACAGGTGTAGTGAAGCATCCAGCTTAGTCTTGGACCATTACAAAATGTCTAGGAAAGACTATTTGTTGGAAGGAAGCTTTATGGTTTAGAGGGTGATGTTAAAAAAGGAAGAAAATAAAAAGTGAGGGAGCCGTGCATGTGATAAGAAAATAAAAGAGAAATAAGTGCAGGCTGAACATGAAATAAGCACTCTGAATCACAGAATAAAATAAGCTTAGAAACCTATGAAAAATATCTACTCCTGTATCTACTACCGCCTGTGGAAGTTTTGCTATAGATTTTTGTGTTTGTAAATTCACAACCTCCATGGCTCAGGATGATACTGGGTGTATTAGTGGGGTATCCATTTAAAACAACTGTGCTACTGCATATAAAACTACAAAATAGAGATTGTATCCTCAGCAAAACTACTGATTGCTGATCACAGCTCGCTGCTTCCACCCAGAATGCTTAGGACTGCTGCCCAGGGTATCAATCCCTGCTTTGACAGCTGGATCACACACGTTGGCAAAGCTCCCAGCAAAGGGAGCGGATCAGTATCTGATTTTTGATGGCCTCTCCTGGAAAAGCTACGGGAGGTAACTTCAGATTAATTCTGTTCCTTGCAGCTCTCGGTTAAATAGGCTGACTCTGGGTCTGCTGTGGAGAGGGAGTTGGAAAAAAAGAGCCTTTTGTAGTATAACAATACTGTGTGCCAATGTGCAGTGGGCAATTATGTAACCAACGCTGAATCTTTCTATAATTAGAACAAGCACCTAGTTAGAGTGATCAGAGCTCTTTTGTGTGAGCCTGCACGGGGGTAGCAAGAAAGAGCTTGGCTCAAAAGAAAGATGCTGGCTTGATTTCCCTTTCCCTTTCAACTGGCGAATAAATTAAATCTCAGATTACCCCAAATTGCTGTGAAAGATGAAAAGCAAAAAGCATTTCCTTTTCATTTTTGTTGAAAACATTTGCATACCAGGTGTGAATCTCATGTAATGCAGAAACAAACCCAAGGACTCAGGCCTCTCTGTCCCAAGCAGCTGAGCAAGAGGAGCAGCAGCCAGATTGCCTGAACACAGGACAGAAGGTCAGTATCAACCCTCCCTGCTGAGAATCAACCTTTTGTTTTTATATTCCCTTTAGTGAAGAACATGGCAAGATATCTGGAAAGTCTCACTTATACCAGACATTCCTCATGTACAGGAGGAGGCACAAGAAAAGAGAAACAGTCTGAGAAAGCAGGTGATCCTCTGATTTGGTGGGCCCAGAGAACTAATTTAACGAGGAGACATAGGAAGAAATTGCTACCAGTGCAGCGGGAAGAACAGCTTGACCCAGCAGACCCTTCTTCACTCTTCTGCTCTGTCCTCATATTCTGTGGATGGTCAGCAACAGAAATACTGAGGCAGATCCATCTTCTGAAGCTATAAACAAGTTCAACTCTAAAAGTCACTGTAGCAATGCCAATTCATACAAGCTGAAGATCCAGCTGGTGGAATCTCTGCTGCTGGAGATCTGTACTTCAGAAATATTTTCTGCTTCTTTTCTGGTTAGTTCAGGTCACCAAAATAAATATTACAGTTATCTCTGTATAAGGCTTGACAGATGTGCAAATCACCATGGAAGACAGAAAGCAAAACAACCTACCTGGAGCTAACTCCAGAAGGAAGCTTAACATAGTACCACAGGTCTCCTGCTAGGCCAAACCCACACACAGTCTTGGTCCAGCTTAAACTGGAGATTAGCAGGTTTTGCTTTTATATCAGCAACAGAAAGCTCAGAGCTGACTCTGGGAGCCATCCCATTTTAGAATAGGGTCTTCTCCCCCATCATTGTACAGAGCCAATATCTGGATAAGGTATCTCTCAAAAGAAACACACCCAGTGCTCCAGGTCATTCAGTCTCTTTGAGTCAGCAGTGACCAATGTCAGAATGTGACAACAGAAAGTGATGTGCTGCTTGGAGAGTTGTGCTTCACGTGAGCTGCAAAATCCACTCCTATTAGTATTTTGTTCCTTCAAGGCCTTTGCTCAACCTTGTTGCCCAATATCAGTTTAGACAATTGCATGCCATGTCCATGCCTATGTCTTATCATTTCTGTTGGCAAAAAAATTCCACTTTACTTTTCTGAAGCTGTTGGTGGCTAAAGGATACTCCACTTCTTCTTCCAGGTTGCTGGGAAGTGTCAGTTGGCCACCATGTCTTATGTTAAAAGATTGTTATTATCCAGGAGTGGAATGCTTCTGAAACATTTGCAAAACACCCTGGAGTCTGGAAGGTGTTACAGAAGTACATGAGATCATTTTGCCTATCTGAGAAAGTTTACTTTTCTACAAAGTAAAACAGATAATAGAAATTAAAACAGCCTCCCTTCCAGTCATTCCAGATAATACAAACATGGCTTGAAGAATCTAAAGATTTTTATGAAAGCACTAATAGACCTTCTGATCTTTTTCCCCCAGCTATAATTATTCCTTCTGAATGCTGCCTGTAGCCTCTAGGGGACTGTGAAATACAGGGGTTGCTGGTGTGGCTGAGCCTTTCCATCAAGGTAAATATCTTCTTTTTCGCTGTTTAGTATCTTACCTGTGGCATAATTTATCCCTTGAGTTAAGAAGTGTTGTTTATTTTGATATTTTTTGTCCCACAATGTGCAGTGACTGTTAGGCATACAAATGTCTGATATTAACAATAGCTTATTCCATTACTTTGTATTGTCATCTTCCTTTGTTACAAGATATTTCATGAACCATTTAATTCTGCATTTGCAAATGTGAAAAGTGCTGAAGTAGATAAAAAAGGTGCAGGGGATTTAACACCCTAAATCTACCCCAAAAAACTCTTCGGAATGGATCGGAAACACATTCTCAAAACCAGTTGTGGTATACACATCAAAATAAAATGTCACTGCTGGCAACCATGCCAAGGATTAAGTCCTCCACAGAGCCTGAACTCCTTACTCACCACACAGAGGATCATCTTGGTGTGATCATTATGGGAAAAGAGACATATGTGGAGACTTGATAGCATTACTGTCCAGAAATGCTAAGCAAAAAATATAATAATAAAAATAAAAAGGAGATCATCCTTCTTTCTTAAAGACAGACATATATTTTGGGGAAAATGTGTTTAAGGATCTCAGAGCCATTCCTTGCCTAGTGTTTCTTCTTATCGGAGCTCTGCAAGAGCTGGTGTCATTGAACTATTACCAGGTCTGGTCCAAAAAAAGTCCAGAACTAGGAGGCACATGAAGATGCACAGAGATGACAAATTCACAAGTCAGAAAAGAATATTAACTTCTCTTGTCTGGTGCTGTATATACTGGGGGACATTATGTTTCACTGGCTGTTCCTGTATGAGCTCTGGTTGCTCAGGCTTGTAATAATGGAAATGTCTCTTCCCAAGAGACTTCAGCCTTTATGAGAAGATGATGGATTGGAAAGTGAACACCTCCCACAGTTTTCCAGAGGTTAATCACTCCCATTGTTAAATATTTCTGCCTAATTTCTCATTTTAATTTCCCTAATTTCCATTTCCAGTCACTGGTTCTTGTTTTTCTTCCTCTATGAAAAAGTGCTTTCAGATCTTCCATTTCTAACTTGCATAGGTACACATATACAGTGATCAAATATCTTCAAAATCTTCTCGTAATGAGCAAAACATACTAAAAGTTTTAATTTTCTTACTCAGATCATTTCTACTTGTAATGTAATTGACAATAAGGACAGGTAAATGGAGTTCGCCTCATCCTAATTTTGGAATACAGCATTTACCTCTCAAAAGTTCACCACAAAGCAAGTTTACTTATTTGATTTCCCCTAAACTTCCAGTCAATATTAGCCTTATATTATCTTTGTAGTCTTCAAACCCTCTTCAGTCTTCCAGCATTGTTTTAAAAACTTGAACAGCGGGACAACACGAAGTCCCTCTAGAGATCACTATGTCCCTACTTACACATCCATGGGCTGCACATGGCTTTTTGTTACTTCATAGCACAAGAAATGCATGCTAAGCTGCTTCTCTCTCATAATCCCCCTGAATCCTTTTTGGAATCCCTGTTTTCCAGGACACTCTGTACTTAACCTCCCATTTCTTACTTCCAGACACAAAAGTTAGCACAATGTGGTATTGAAACACATTTTGTTTAATGTGTCCCACTTACCAAGTAATCTAGCTGACTCTGGATGATTCTCCTCTCAGTGTTGCTGCCCTTCATTTTGACATCTGCAAATTTTATCTACAGCAGTTTCATACTATTGCCAGCTGATGAAAATGATGACCAGTATAAGTCATAGTGTCTGTTCCTCTCTAATTTCCTCAGGAATACCCTTACACAGCATTAATCCACTGCTGACAATTCCTTTGCTCTTTGAAATGCCAACCAGTTGTCCACCCAGATAGCATACATCTTCAGATGTTGCACAGTGCTAATTCTTTAATCAAAACATCATGAGAAGCAGAAGGTAGAAGTAATGGAAGGTGTACAAGGTCTAAGGACAACTATGTGAATGATATATTTATTTTACCTGGTGGCTAATCTCACACAAAAACTGAACTGTTTTCTCAGTTGAAGAACAAAATTGGAAAACAAACGAACGAATAACAAACAAACAAACCACAAGCACACCAAAAGATCATTCTACATTAAAAAAGAAGGTATTCAATCAGAAAGTAAGCACATTCTGGTTTTAAGAATTTTCCCACTTTCAAAGAAGTAAGCACATTCAGACTACACTTGGCCAACAAACATTGCTTTGCAACAAAGTCTGAATGGTCCATTTTGAAAATGTTGCAAAGATTCAAACTTTCCAAACTTCTCACAGTTTTCGAGTTCAGAACTTCTCAAAACCAATTTTTTTTTAATCCCACTAAACATTTTTGACCAGTTAAACCATGTATGTAAGCATTTTCCAGGTAATGCAGGGCAAGGACAAGAAGTTATTCACAGATGGATTAGCAGCATATGCATGAAATAAAGACTATGATATGTTTACAAAGCCATATGGTTTTGAATAAGCTTATACAGCCCCTTTGTACCATATGGTCCACTCTTTCCAGTGCTAAGAGCCTTACGTATTTAAAAACTCAAAATTAGCCAACTCAGACACCAAAATTAAACCAGAAAGAATTTCAAGGGGAAGAATATAAAGTCCTGAAACAAACCAGTGTTTCTTATAGCCAGACAGCTATAAACAGCTGCAAGCATGAAGAGCTCACCGTCTGCAAAGAGAAAGTGACTGCACCAATCTAAGAACAAGCTATGAGACTGAGGAAACCAAAGGAGCATTTGCCTAGTGCAGGAGCTGAAGCAGATTGCTCACATACAATTTTACCTTCTAAACAACAATTTTGTGCTGTGGCTGTCATATAAACTGTTGCAAAACAGCTCACAAAGCTGTATATTTACCATACAACACTAAAAATGTCTCACAGCAAAGGAAGAAGAAGAAACATCAAAGTAGGAAGGAGAAAAGATAAGTTTTTCAGCTGAGGCTAGTGTAACAGCTGGAGAACAGATACCCAGGCAACTTCCAATGGTGAGAGTAGGCTTCTGAATCAGGAGGCAATATTACCAGATGTGACAACAGCAATTCTGTAACTAAATGACTGACAGAAATGGGTAGGAGAGATGATGGATGAGTTTTGCTCAGGAAAATTATTGATAAACAATACAAGTCAAAATCTTGTACCCTTAGCTTTGTCCAAAGTGTTCATAAGAGTCCAGCTGTCTCGGAGTGAAGGGGAGGCATCTGTCATTCATAGAAGTGATGACATACTTGCTGTCACCACAATGCAAACCCAAAGTCTGATTCCCACTGGAGATGATGTGAGTTTTGGCATAGAAAGACTGCAACAAGCCTGTCCTTACCTTCCTCCAAATCTCCCCCATCCTCAAAACTGTAGCAAACGAATTTAGTCTGCAGGACTACTCTGCCCTGCAGATTATACAATAAAACAGACACAATGACTATAAGACTGCAAGATGAACATTTAGTGTGCCTTATAATCTTCCTGCCTCTTATGGTAAGATTGTTTTATTTCTAATAAAGATTTTATTTATTTATTAATCATTCTACCACTTTCTTCTCTGTCCAGCTTGTTTCACTTCCAGATGAACCATTCCTAATACAATGGGACTCTTATCACTTTGACTCACTAGATGCTAACATAATGATAGCAGTTACTAATTAATAACTAAATTTCAGTGTTTATTATATGGTGACATATACTACCACTTCAACACAAATCTTACTAGCAACCTGCCCATGTGAATCTCCATCCATCTCCCATCTACTATAACTCCCTGACAAATATTTTTCATTATTCCACCTTTTGATTATACTCTAAAGAGTGCATCTCTTGTTGTGATTTAATATGTAATGTGTGGATTCCCATTAAACACAGACAGTACAACTCCTGGCATTTAATGCAGAAGCTTTTATTTTAAATCAATATATTTTTACACTACTTTCAATCTTTCTTCTTTCTTTCTCTCTCATGTCCCAATTCAATATCTAAGTCTCAGATATCAGAGTAAGAAATTTTATTTCAGTCTATTTGCCCTATATTTTCAGCTTTTTATTTGGACACCTACAGCTGGATGCACCATAAAGTTACTGAACTTGTTGTAAACTAACTGAACACACAGATGTCAGGGAAAAAAAAAAAAAAAAAAAGAAAAAAGGAGTGTATTTGTCCCGGTTTTGTCGCAGCTGTGCCCAAGGGACCTGCACGGCTCCGGTCACCCAGACTACAGTTCCCAGCACGCACCGCAGGGGTGGCGCATGCGCAGCTGCTGCCCCCGCCCGTTCCCGCCTGCCCCTCCTCTGCCCCACGGCCTGGCGCCTGGGAAGACGACGGAGGCGGCAAGATGGCGCTTACCAGGTGCGTTTGGCCGGCCTCAGCTAGTCTGGATCGGTGGCTGTGCTCCCTGGCTTGCTTGCGGCTTCCCAGCCGCCTTGCGAGGCTCCGACCGACAAGAGAGGCCGCGCTAGGGAGCACGCTGCGAGGCCGCGGCCTCTCCTGTGCGGTGGGCCCGCCGGCCGGGGAGGAGGCCGGGCCGCGGCCTGAGGGAGGGCGGCGAGGGCCGAGTCGGGGCTGGGCGGGCCGGACCAGCTGGCTTGTGCTGCTTTGTCGTGCCCGGGCGTGAGGGGTGTTTGGCGCTGCCTCTGGGTCAGGGCTCTGCCTCCCTGGCGTGTGTTCTGCGGGCGGGAGGAGCTGCTCTGCCTCGGCGGCGTGGCCGGGGGTCTCCACCGTGAGCGAGAGCGAAGGGTGCTTGTGGCGAGCCGCTGCATCTGTCGCACACCCCGGGAGTGCAGCTTCGGCTGTCTGCCCTGCAAGGCCGGCTCTCTCGGAGGGGAACGCGGCCTTAGACAACACGGAGAAGGTCCCCACAGTCTAGACGAGTTGGAAAATGGGAAGTGAAGAAATTATGTTTCGACTAATTGGTCTTGACCAGGAGGTATCTGGCATTAGGGAGGGAGCTTGTTCGCAGATCTTTTTGTAGGTGTTTGCCTTGAGAGAAAGGAAGTGCAAGTCGTTGGGACTGAGGGCTTGTTTTCTTTTTCTACTCCGTAGTGGTGGAAAGAATACACAGCGCAGTGTGACATTGTTGTCGAAGAATAGGCATTGTCACACATTCGCATTCAAACAAGATGTGAATGTGGATTAATTTAACATCAGATTTTGTAGGGATCTTCTAGAATGCTGAGGGAGCACACATTTGTTTTCCCCCTGTAATCACAGGAGTTACTGCCCGCTGGTTTATGAGAACAATACTCAAATTTCATAAATTGTTTCTTAATATGCATGGAGTGATTGTAGAGAAAATAATAATTTAGTAGTAGACTGATGCATAAGTGAGTGTCACTGCGTGAAATTATCAGAATTAACTTTTTATGTCTCTCTTTTTTTGGTGGCTGACTGTGGGTGTGCAGTTTCTTACCTGCTCCAACCCAACTGTCTCAAGACCAGCTTGAGCTAGAAGAAAGAGCAAGAGCTCAAAGATCCAGGCAGACTGCTCTAGTCTCATCGCGAAGGGAACCTCCCCCATACGGTTACCGAAAAGGATGGATACCACGGGTGCTAGAGGTAGATATTTAAATTCACATTATAGTAGTAGTGTCTCTCCTAATGTGTGTGTGTGGGAAGTATATTTTCTGGAGTAGAAATAAAGCTGCTAGTGAGGGATAAAATTGTTAGAGTTGGAAGGAAACTTCAAAATTTGTCAAAAATTCATTGTTTAAGTATGTTACTGGAAAAAGGGTTCTGGACAATGATCTGTGTATTTAGCTGTAATCCTTACCAGTTTAATGTAATTTCATCTGGAAGTGTCAAAAGGTAGAAGGGAAAATACAGATGGATAGCTCTGATTTCAAAATTGTTTTAGTATAGTTTCTCACTGAGCCACAAAAGATTTTGAAATGGTACTCGATAATAACATCTGAGACCTGCTCTGATAAGTCAGAAGCCAGTGTTCTTAGGACAAGGCATGCTGTTGAGGTTTTGATACATTAATTTGTGTGTGATCCTGCATTGTCCCCAAATGCCATCCTTTCATGACCTGGTGACAGCCTTGCCTTCATTTATACTTGAGTTCCATTTTTGTAAAGATGGACCCAACACTACCATGGCGATGCATTAGTGCAAGAGCAGGTGACTTCAGGTAGTAGTTCTGGCAGTTCTCTAAAGTAAAGCATTTTTATGTAGGTTCAGCATTTAATAAAGTGTATGATGTTAAAAATTATACCTTCATTTTAGTTCCATCCATACATGGTTTATTACTAAAGTTAATATTCCAGTGCTTATTCTTTTCGAGTGGTAGCAAAAGAACTTCTTAAGAAGTCAGGTGAAGATTTTAAAAAAGCTTCCAGCATCTCTGGGCCACTAAGTGATACGCATCTGAAAAAGACTGTTAAGGACTCCTTTCTGCCTCATAAATAAATGCAGATTGTTGAAGAGCTATGAATGTTTACTGAAGTACAAACTTTGTCCAGTGATCCTGGAATACTATAATTGAAAAAACAAAATCTGTTCTTAATAGATCAAGAGTTATGCAAAAATATGAGGAATGACGTGTTTTGTTCTGCCTAATATTTGAACATTGATTCTGTAACTTATTGTTGAATGTGGGACATTGAGTGGTAGATTCTTTGCAGGGAATAGTTACTGCAAGATGTCTTTGTACTTCAGTATCTTTTCTTTCAGTAAATTCTGTAGTCCCATGCTCTCTTACCAGGTAAAATAATAAAGTTACTAGAGCATTCTGGGGATGTTTTGTTAAAATCTGTCCATTCTTTCATTCCATTTTCCACCTGTGCAAATGTTATACCATTATTTTTGTGTTTCATTCACTATTTCTTTTGTGTAGGATTTTGGAGATGGGGGTGCTTTCCCAGAAATTCATGTGGCCCAATATCCATTGGATATGGGCCGAAAGAAGAAAATGTCCAATGCTTTGGCTGTGCAGGTAGATGCAGAGGGAAAAATAAAATACGATGCAATTGCTCGACAAGGACAATCAAAGGACAAGGTAAGATTTCTTTAGTATGTAGGTTGACATGTATACATGAAGAAGTGATATGTGCACATCACATATACTTAAACTCATTGATCTGGCATTAGACAAATGGATTGCCTCCTTGAGCTACAATCCTGCTTTCTTGAAGTTAGACAGACAGGGGCATTTTGGCCAGGATCACTATGTGATATTCTCCCTTATGTAATGAAAGGGTAAGGAAGAAATGGTGAGAGCCTCTACACGAAACTTAACCTGATAGCTCAGTAGCTTTCATTGGAGAGCTCTCCAGTGAAGGCCAGAAACTGAAAACCGACCTGATCGCAGGCAGCCTCATTTCAGTGTGTAGAGATGGGGGGCAAAAACAACAACAATAATCACCACACAAACAAGAAAGCACAGTCCAGCTTTCAGAATACTACACCTTTTGTCGTGCTCATTTAGCATTTGAAGCTTATGGCTGTTTTCAGTATTGAGTGCTTTTACAATTTTTTTAATTTTATTTTTTTGTAATTGTAGCAGAAGATATTGCCAGTGGTTATACTCCAGAATTGTTGTGTTAAGTTCAGTGATGGCAAGATTCTCATCAAGTTCAATGGGAACCAACTTTAGTTTCCTGTATACAGTAGCCTTTTTGAAAATGAAGAGATGACACTTTATCTTGAAGTCCTAACTAGTACTGAGGAGACCAGTTACTTGGGTCTCTGACATTGAGGAGTATCTACGTCTGTCTTTTTAAACGTTACAGTAGACTTCATTAAAACTTGAATTCTCTTAAGCAGGAGTTGGGGGCTAAAAAACTGCTAAGCCATGACCAAATGTTTAACCAGCTGCTTGTTATAGCAAGCGTCTCCTGTAAAGAATAGGCTAAACCAAAGAAAATCTAAAGAGAGGGTTAACTTCAGAGTGGTTTTTAGTGGAAAGATATGAGTAGCTGTTTTCAAAATAGTTCGACTTGTCCAGCTTTAATTTAGGATACCTTGAAAAGTTTATTGGTATGTAAAGTGCCTCATGTCTTACTGTAAATAAGGAAGGGAAAAAAAACTATCTAAACAGAAAAACAAAAGATGAACTTTATCTCTCAAACAAAAAATAGGGTGAGAATTCTAAGAATATCGGAGAATTTATCTTTTTTTAACAGATTTTTTTGTTGTTGTTTTAAATTGAGTGTCTTTATTTATCAAGAGGAAGGTACTAAAATATTAACTACTCTTACAGAATCTTGTAATGTGAAATATTTGATACTTGATACTAAATAGAAATTTCACTTATCCCAAAGCAGAAAAAGTAATTTGGAGTAGATAAGTAGACAAGAATTAATAATTGTACTGATAAACACAACAAGAACAACAAAACCAAAAAAATACCATCACCACAGTGTAGCTAAACCCTAATTTGTACAACTTGTTAAGTACATCCTTGCCTACCTGTAGGATGAGGTTTAACTTTCATACAGTAGAACTGCTCAGATAGGGATCTAAGTATGTTTGAAAAAGAACTGGTAATGATAGTATGCCTTAGGCAAAAAACGACTGGCCTTTCATTGTGCCTTATTTGGTTCAGCATCAGGAATATACTTAGGTAAAGTTAAATTTAAGCTGTTAACATTTGTCATATTCAATTAATGAAGATCTGTACCAGCATTCATTAATTCATTTCCATATGGCATCTATAAGGAAGCAGTAATAGTCTCATTTTGTGGCTGTACTCACCAGGATGGAAGAGATGAGTGGTTTTTCCAAAAGTGGACTCTGTAGAATTGGTATTGGGGTTTCCTAAGCCTAAGCTCTGCCTTCTGAATCAGCTTGATTCTGATTGCATCCAGCTGGACGTAAGTGCTGAGGATAAAAATTAAGTATAGTGGTTCAAGGATCAGGGTAAAACTGAGGGAAAATGACATATTTGAAACAATTTCACTAGTATTGCTTGATGTGTTTTGCAGGAGGGAGGAAGCATTAGCAGATATCTCATAGGAAGCAGTTCTTCAATGATCTGTGTTGAATATTGTGGAATATTTTCTGTAGGAGAGAACTTCTGATAGTACATTGTCAGTAGGATTACATACAGAAGTTTCATTATCCTAAGAGCTGCAGTCATAATTCAAATAATTATTCAATCTTAATACTTGGAGCTAAGAGAAATAGATACTCAGCAGCCTGCCAGAAATGAGATCGAGTTCCTGATCCTGTTCTATGAGCTGCTTGTTTGGTCTGAGTTAAGAAGTAAATTTTGCTTTTGCTACAGCTTATGGATTTTTTTGAAGTTGAATTTAATATTCTGCCTTCTTGTAGAGGCAGCAGTTCCATCACCCAGCCCCTGTATCTTGGTGGCTTGTCAGCAGTTTCTGTTATTGCAGTGGTTCATCTCTCTTGCATCTGTTCCCTTACATATTTAAAAAATAGTTGCTTCAGAGAATTTTCCTTGAAAAATGCTGACATAATGAGATAGTTTGACAAGCCTCCTGTTTGAGGATGGCAGAAAGTCTGCTAGACACAAAATGCTGGATAATGTTGATGAACCTGGACACATGACCTTATGGATCCCAGGATGAAGTGTCCTCTGGTTGTCCAGAAGAAGGATTTCCAGCATTAGCTGTGTAGTTAGCTCTTGTGCCACTATAGATTCTTCCAATGCATTCTCTACTGATGTGACTAAAAGCCAGGCTAAAATAATGCATCAATAATGGATATATTCTGGTAAGACTAATGCCCTCTCGCCTTATTAGGAAAATAAGGACATATAATGGCTTCCTGCGTTTTTATTAAGACAGAAGAGAGAGTGAAATCAAGGAATGAAATTATTAGGTCCATTATTTTTTTCTGGCAAGGCTGATTTTTCTGTGCAGGAGTTGGATTTCTTCTTAGTGGCCCAAGGCTGCAGCTTAGATGTTAAAGGAGAAAAAAAATCTTACCTACAGCTTTTTCTCAAGATGGTGAACTCAGTTGAAACATTCACAAGAGACTAGTTCCATTGTTGAAGGAACTCCTGTCACAGTGATCGAATGAGTTAAGAGAATATGAATATAACTAAAATAACCAAAAATATGTAACTCATAATGTATTTACGTTTGTGGTAGAGCTTGCTTTGAGAGCCTGTTGCTATTTTTTTTCTCTGGTGCGTGTGCCAGGCTTCCAACCAGGTAATTGTAATGGCTTCTAAAATATTATGTGCTTCATATGGAGAAACCGTTCTTTGACAAGGAAGGAATTAATTCTGGAATGCCTGCTGGTAGCTTCTCAATTTACATGTAGGATTGAGGAGCGCTGTACAGGGCTGCTCTGGATATATAGAATAAAATATGTTCAGGGGAGGGATTTATGTGTTACAAATTAAGACATTTCTGTCAAGACACTTGCCTCTATCAGGTATCTGTGAAAGTCTGAGTGTGATTGATGTCTAAATCCTACCATGAGCTACAGTATTTAACACAACTAGTTAGGTAACATTGTTCCGTTCCCGATGACACTGGCATGCAGATTTCTAATTGCTGCCTGTTAAAGCTCCCTCAGCCAGAGAAGGGATTTTCTGGCTGTACCAAAAATTGAGTGTTTTGTTTCTGCCTAGGAGATTCTGCTTTTCAGTAGCAATCAGAATGAAATACCTGAAACACAGGCTGATGCTTCCTTTTAAACTTCACAGATTAAAAATGGTAGTGAATGGGCATAGTTTACATTGCTGTTAAAATAAGGTAAATATGTTGAAAAACAACACTGTGCAACATACTTTTCTGCCTGTGTATAATGATTCAAAAAAAGGACTCAAAATTAGAGTGTTTAAGAGTATCAGGTTTTTGCTCAAGACAAAAAATTGGGTATTTTCAGGCTAGTTTAATCCATGTTATGGATTTCTTCCACATTAATGCAGCTTGCCACTTGCATGCAATATTTTAGGGTTTAACTAGTTTATGCAGCTCATTTGTACCTCAGTGTACTGTGGTTTCAGAGCATCTCTTAGATTTTTTTTTTTTTTTTTAATTTTTATTTTTTAAATTCTTTGTCTTCTGGAATACTCTGAGCTCTTTCAGCATACATTGTTCTTCAGGCAGCAAGATATTTGGACTTAAAGTTAATTACTTTAGAGGAAAAGTGTTCTTCAGATGTCCTTTGTTCAGCATCTGAGAAGCCAGGATATTATTGGTACTAATTCAGAGGATTAAAATTTTAAGAGTGAAGGTTGAGAAGCAGTAAAAAGCTCTTGTATGACAAATTAATGCTGAGGCTAAAGGTCAATCTCATAGCTGGATGTGCACTTTATGATTAACTTGAAATAATAGTTGTAATGACTTTTAGCCCTTTGAACTAAGACTTTCTAATGTTATTTTGCTGGACAAATGTGAAACATGAATGTAACGCAATAATATTTTCCTTGTAGCCATCTAATAATGTTATTTCCCCACATTGAAACATTGAAAATTGGGGCTTAAAGCTAGTCACAGCATGTTGTATGAAGACTGAAGTATCTGTGTCAGGGGAAAGTGTAAAGAAGAGGTTTCTCAAGCATTTATTTTTTCAAGAACATAGCAAATGTAATGACATGAAAAAATCTAGATGCTAAAAACCAGTTTGTATCAAATTCTTAACTAATCATTGAAAACTAAAGTACAAATGTGGATTTTTCTGTCGGGGAGCCTCAATAAGAAAAACAATAGGAAATGGAAGCAGGAAACTGGTGTCTAATCCCAGGTCTTAGAGTGATTTACATTATTATATTTAATCAAATTGCTTCTTTTCTTCGATTATTCCATCTGTAAAATGCGGTCTAGAGTATATTACTTTTCTATGTGAGTCATTGAAGGATATGTAATTATAATGCATTTAGAGTTGTATGCAAGTTTTAATTAGTACCTAAGGTATAATCTAGGCCTGGGACGTTTCCTTTGAAATATGTACATTTATTCATATTTGCCAGCACTAATAAAATACACTGTCTTTCAGATTATTTACAGCAAATACACAGATCTTGTGCCAAAAGAGGTCATGAATGTGGACGATCCTGAACTGCAAAGACCAGATGAGGAGACAATTAGAGAGGTATTATATGCACTGATGTACGTAGTTACCAGAGGTATATTGTGTGTCTTGCATTTGTGTTGAGATTAATTTTGTGGTACTTTTATCTTCAGATAACAGAGAAGACAAGAGCAGCCTTGGAGAAATCAGTTTCCCAAAAAATTGCAGCAGCCATGCCAGTTCGAGCAGCTGACAAACTAGCTCCTGCACAGTACATTCGGTATGTAGTGCTGGTGGGTGTGCAAGATGTTGCTACATGTAAAATTGATTAAAATTAGGATATTCCTTTAATTTCTGAGAACATAAATTCCTCTTGAATGATGTTCTTCTGGAAATAATATGAAACTGGCTTAAGTATTTTGAACTAACCCACTAATGATAACCTAGTTTGAAGTGTGTTGAAAAATGTCTTAACATGTCATGAGTTGTGGCACATTGTGGCGGGGTTATTATTAGAACAACAAAATGTAGCTTTGTCAGGGGGCACTATGAATGATGCTGTCCTGGAAACAGTCTTTACTGGGAGTTTCAACCCAGGACAAGGCATGTAACAAGGTTTTTCCCTTATATAAAATGAGCAACTGGAAAGAGTTGTAATTCCCAGGAGACTGATCCTTATTTGTGATGATTTTCTGCTGCCACCACAGAAAAATTCCATGGCAGGGTTAGACTTGGCCTGAGGTGAATTCTGCAAAAAAGTGTGTGAAGAGGTTCTTAATAACCACTAAATATTCACTAGGGATTCACTGACATAGGCAAAGAGTATTGTGACACGCTTTGTGTACTCTTTTAGTTTGTTTCTTCTACTTTGGAATCTAGGTTGAAACAGGAGATTATAGCCCTGGGCAGATATATTCTGTCTGGTGTAGTTGATTCTGTGCATTCAGTCCAGTATCCTCTGTGCAGTTACCTCCTCCTGGCATTCACAGTGGAAAAGTTTTAAACTGGTGTGGATAAAGTGAAAATGCATCTAGAGCAGTGAACTGAGTGGAAATGGAGGTGGGAAAGGATTATCCAGCTGTGTGCAGAGAACTGAGTGCTTTGATTGTTTTATTCAGGTACACACCATCCCAGCAAGGTGTTGCCTTCAACTCTGGAGCAAAACAGAGAGTTATTCGGATGGTGGAAATGCAGAAGGACCCTATGGAGCCTCCAAGATTCAAGTAACTATTCAAAACTTCTTTATGGCAAGTAAAAGATTCTATAGTTTATTTCCATTTACAATATGCTGATTGTATTTGTTTTCTTAATTGTTCAGAATTAACAAGAAGATTCCACGTGGACCGCCTTCTCCTCCAGCACCTGTAATGCACTCTCCTAGTAGAAAGGTATGAAGTGCCCTAGCTGTTCTCAGTTTTGAACTCAAGATAGATTCACAAATTCTACTTTGGTCTAGTTCATTTTTGTGCATCTTCTCTTTATTGCTCTTTTGATGTGATGTCAAGTGATAAACTTGGTGCCTGGTGCATCTTTGGGGCTTTTTTTTGGTAGTTCTGAAAGTTCTCTTCCTATGTACCTTGTCAGATGTTGAGTAGATTTTTCATGTATTTCATGCAAGGCTGTAGTGCTGGAGTTGTCCGTGGCATGGAATGAGTTGCTTGAGGCTTTAGCCTTGATACACTCATACTGCTTTTAGACAATACTGTTAAGCTAATCCTTAGTAACACAAGTTTGTTTGTTACAAGCTTAGCTGCCTTCTGAGAGATGAGTGTGATGGTGGTTCATGAGTTTCTTACAACTTGAACTGCCGTTAGATGTGCATGTTAACCAGCTCGTTGTGAGTCAGTCTGTGTGATGAAAGTTTACAAGGATGGCCGAGAAGCTGTCATGACTTTATTCAGCGTTGGCAAAGGTACATTGTTGCCGCTAAGAAGGCTTTTTTTTTTTTGTAGCAGTGTGCTGAACTTTGCACTCTAATGTATTTCCATAGCTTCATAGCTGCCTTTGAGAAAGAAAACAGTACTTTCTTTTGCTATACACCTAAAGATGACTTTGCTTCCTCTCTTAAATCAGATGACTGTGAAAGAGCAGCAAGAGTGGAAAATTCCTCCATGCATTTCAAACTGGAAAAATGCAAAGGTAATTAAGTTGTCATAAATTCACCTTTCTAATGTTGCACTCTGCTGGGAGATTGCTAGGAATGATTTAAGCTTGAATAATACTGGTTTTAAACTTCTAGATATAGGTAAAATGACTGCTTCCAGCATGGAGAACACACAATTGTACAGCTCAGTTTTTTTCTCTTCGACCTATCTCGGTTGTCAAATTGACAGGAGTACAGAATGGAGAGATAGTATATTACTTCATGGTAGAGATTATGTAGTTTGAGTGGAAAAAATTACATTAGTTAAAATCTCCATAATAGTGGAGTATGTGGAGTCTGAAACCAAAGTCTCTGGAGACCACAAAGTAAAGCCATTGAAACAAGAAGGGAAGGGTAATTCCCAGAGAACCAAGCATGTTTATTTTTAGTACTGCGATCTGAATTTTTGGGAAGTTCTTGTTGCATTATTTTACTAATATTCATTTTCATCACTGGTTAGCTTAGACAATACTTAGACAAAAACTCTTATTTCTTATTTGAGTAGGTACGTTCTGTCCCTTTGATTTTTATCAGCCAGTAAGTTTATGTTCAGAGACAAGGAAGAATCTACAATTTGCTGCAGGAACTGGTCTAATCATTCTCAAACTTACCAAGCTGTTGTTGTGAGGCGGCCTCTTCAAAGGGAGGAAGGAAAAGCTACATGTTTGGATGTTGTTTTTTTTTAGTTCTACCCCAACACAGCTGTATAACTGGGACTGACACTAATTAGTAGATCAAATTTTAGGTCACAGATGCTAAAACCAAAGCAAAAAATTTTGTAGAGCTCTCTAAAAATCTTAAAATATCATCTATAAATACTTCTAGGTTTCAGCTTTTGAAGGCAAAATTGGCATTTAGTGTATCTTGCTTTTGCTGGCAGCCTTCCACCTTTCTCATTTGGAATCAGCTAACATCTTTAACAGTTTAGGGAAAACAATTTTTAAGCACAAATAGCTTAGGGGCTGGGAAACTTATTAAAAAGAGTAGACCTTATCAATCAAAACCTGTCATTTGTACTAAGATGTAACTTGAAGGAAGGTTGTGATTCAGATTTGGAGAGAGTGGCATTGGAGGGGAGCTTAGTGTTACCTGGTATGAATTCAAAGTATGTATAAAAGGTCCATTGAGGTGTATTAATGATGGGTTTTGAGTTTTGTGTGTGTTTTTGTTTTCTTACACAATAAATATAATAATGTTTGTTGTCACGAATAAGTTAATTTCTGTGATTAACTGCCTCTGTTTCCACTATAGGGTTACACCATTCCATTAGACAAGCGTCTGGCTGCAGATGGCAGAGGATTGCAGACTGTTCATATTAACGAAAATTTTGCCAAGCTTGCTGAGGCTCTCTACATAGCTGACAGAAAGGTCAGGTGGTTGTTTAAACTGTTTTGTTCCATGTGGTTTTATCTTCTTCGTATATTTATTTCCTTGGGAAAATCAACTGTGAATAGGCTATAGCTTTTTGATTTGTCCTGCTTCTTGGCCAAACCTAAGACATGAGATTTTATCCACAGTATCTTTTAATCGTTGGCTCAGCATGGGTTAAACTATTGGTGGTCATGGGTCTTATTGCTCAGCTCTAACTGCTGTAGGTGTGTGGCATTGAACTTCACCTTTGTGGCTTGATTCCTGCCCTGTTTACCAGATAACTCGATGACAAAAGATCTGCTTGCATACCAGGTGCTAGCTTTTTCTCATCTTAACTATGTCTTATGTGTGCAGGCTCGTGAGGCTGTAGAGATGCGTGCCCAGGTGGAGAGGAAGATGGCTCAGAAAGAAAAAGAGAAACATGAAGAAAAGCTCAGAGAAATGGCTCAGAAAGCCAGGGAGAGAAGAGCAGGGATCAAAACCCATGTTGAAAAAGGTACATTTGTATGTTATTAAGATGCTATGTTGGGTTTTATTTTGTTTTGTTTTCCTAGCACAATCTAAAGTCTGGGTTTGGAGAAATAACCCAAGAACTTACAATACCTAAATATGAACTGTAATTTCTAAGCGTGACGTCTGTTCTTCATGTCTTGTCTTGATAAGCCAGTGAATTTGGTTAATTCAGTGGCTGGTCTGATGGGATCTGAATTTGAACCTCATAGCAGTATGTCAGGGTATACAGGTGTAGGACATTGTTGAGAATTTAAGAGTTGTTAACCAGTCAGTACAAGTAATAGCTTCTATGGACTGTTCTAATTATTTTTTATTTTGAAAAGGCCTGTTGCAGATGAAGAGCGACTTCGTTTATGAGAACTAAACCATCCTTAAGTTTTCAAAGATGGTAAATGCAATATTCTGTCTCTTGCATTGTTATAACTGGTCTTGCAGAACTGTAGTTCTGTTGGCCACTAGGCCCAAAAACTGATAATCTAAATCATAACCATTGTGATAATGATTGAAATGACATTTCAAAGATCAAGATGCTGAACTTACAGAGCAGTTACAGTCTCTCATTGTTACTAAAAGGCGGAGGTTACTGTCATATAATGCCAAATCCTGCAGCTGGGATGGACAAACCTCTTCCCACCAGGCTTGGGACTGACCACCTAGAGAGTCACCTTGTTGAGAAGGACTTGGAAGTCCTAGCAGACCATGTGCTGAACGTAGACCAGCAGTGTGCCCTGGTGGCAGTAATGCTAAGGGCATACTAAGCTGTTTCTGTGGGAGTGTTACCAGTGAGTCAAGGGAAGTTACCATTTCCTTTTACTGGTGACCTGTTAGACTGCATCTGGAATACTGGGTGTAGTCATAGGTCCCCAGGTACAAGACAGACATTGATAAATGGGAACAAGTTCAGTGTAAGGCCACCAGAATGGTCAGGGGCTAGAGCATCTGCTCAGTGAGGAGATGCTGAGATAATGAAGCTTGTTCTGCCAGGAGAAGGTATGCTTTGGGGAGAGGCCTAATGGAAGCTTACCCATACTGACAAGGAGATCAGGGCTCTTCACTAAGCTGTACAGTGGAAGAATAACACTGTGGTCAAAAGTTGAAGAAGGCGGTTCCAGCTATATCCAAGGACAAAAATTTTTACCATGAGGAAAATAAGCAGTGGGAAGAAGTTGCCCAGGGAGGGTGGCAATCTCTGCCCTGGGAGGTTTTCCCCAGCTGAGTGTGGAAAGCCTAAGCAACTTGGTTTGAACTTATTCAGCATTGATGCTTCTTTCAGCAGGAGGCTGAGTTAGAGACTCCTTTCCCTTCCAACCTGAGTGAATCTGTGACAGTGAGTCACAGAACATTCTTCAAGGTGCTTTGATGCATGCATGTTTGAACAATATTTTTACACTGAAAACATGAAAGTATGATACGGTGATCTGTAGGTGTTTTACGATATTAATTCCTAGATTATTAAAATATTCTAAGCTCTTGAAAGTTAGAACACGGTTGTTGGATATGCCTGCTTTGACTCTCTCATCAAGGACAGTTGTGGCATAAGAAAGCTGTGGCTTTCCATGTGTTCAGTTTGTTTAAAGTGTAACAGTTTAAGTGGTGCTAAGGGTCACTTCTGTAAAAGAATACTGAATTGAATCACTGTACCAATGTCTGTGGCATAGTTATTCATTCTTCAAATATTTGTCTTTAATGAGCAATCTTGCATTTGTTCAGAGGATGGTGAAGCTAGAGAAAGAGATGAAATCAGACACGACCGGCGCAAAGAGAGACAGCATGATAGAAATCTTTCCAGGGCAGCCCCTGACAAAAGGTGAGTCGCAGAAGAAAGCTGCTTTATTCCTGTACTGGCACTGGCTTCCCCACTGGGGAAACTGTTACACTGGGTTTTCCCCTTTTGTTTGATGCAAGTGTCTGAATTTTACCTTGTGAAGATACTCAGTGGTTTACACTGGAACCTGGTGTTCACGGTTCATTCATTGCATGAAATGGCATTACTGTGTTGACAGACTGCAGTACGCTCTTCTAAATTTAGAGTTTACCAGATGAATGGAGGAATGGGGGGTTGTTGGTTTTGGGTGGGTTTTTCTTTAGCAGAACTGCTGACAGCAAAGGTTGAAACCTTGATCCTCTAACCTAGTGAGACCAGAATATTGTTAGTGGCTTTGTTTCTGGAAGCTGTTCATTTGAAGTAAGCTTAGATTTATAAGTGTAGGCTGAAATGTCTTTTTTTGCCCAAGCCAGTGAGATTTCTGAGCACCAGTAGTTTCTGGAGATTGAAAATCTCTAATATCTTAAAACTAGATTGCTCAGCCTTCCTAGAATATAATTACACTAGTTCTTGCAAATAATAAATATGACATTTTAGACCAAGTCAGCTTGATGTAAATTTGAGATAGTAGAAAGCAAATTTAAATGTCATTCCCAGCTGAACATAACTTTCCCAAATGTTTCCTTTGCCAGAAGACAAATTTCAAATGTTACCTAGTAAGGAAGGGCAATAGTCAAAATCAGGTTCCTGAAGCAAATAGTAACTAATACAGGATCAGGTTGCAGTTGAGTATGGCAGGAATATGGTTTACTGACCTAATAAAACTTAACACTTTTAATTCAGGTCAAAGCTGCAGAGAAATGAAAACAGAGATATCAGTGAAGTTATTGCCCTAGGGGTACCCAACCCCAGGCCATCCAATGAAGTCCAATATGACCAGAGGTTGTTCAACCAGAGCAAGGTAAAAATACCTTTTCACAGCTGTGCAGCTTTCTGTGAGAACATGCTCATCCTTCCTCAGGGGCTATGGCTGGAATACTAAAGGGATCCTGTTCTCATGGACCATGTAGATGCACTCTTAAAGGGGTCTCTACATGACTGGCAGGGAAACTATTGATCTCCTTTATCCATAGCTGATGCAACAAAAAGGGAATATCCTGAATGTATAACTGGATTAAAGTGGTTTTGTTGCATTTTTTCTCACTGGGGAGTGGGGAGAAAGAAGCTATTTTGCCTTCAAGCTGCAGTGACCTCATTTTCTTCTTTCGGACAAATGTACTGACTGAATAAGGAAAACCTGCTCTGAGAGAGAAGCAAGTAAAAACTTCCTATTACTGTTATTGCTCATGTTAAAAATCCTTCTGAAGATATAGTTAACAGCAACATTTATTTCCCCTGAACTTTATACTATTCAGAGATTAAAATTAGATTAGGCTTCAGAAAGTCCCTGAATAGTTTGTCAGTCATTCTTTTTCACATCTCCAGTGAAAGACTTGCAGGCAGAAGGGAAAGCTGATGAATCAAAAGTGAACAAGCAGGCACTTCTTCTACTTTCACAGTTTACATAAACCTCTGTGATTTGCATCAGTCAGCTTAAATAATGTTTTCCAGAAATTCTGAATAATATATGTTTCTGTATAGCTGTACTTGGCTATTACAGACAGCTGTAGTTGCAGGGCAGACTGAAATGATCCATTACTCTGAAAAATGAATGGCCTGTAATCCTTCCTGCTGCTTTCTGGAAGAGGCTTGTAATGATTGTCTGCTGTTCTCTGGACTTAATGCCAGACCCAAAACCACTCATATCCTAATGAAGTGCTTGAACTCATTTGAAATCAACCGTAAATCACACAATGCCATGTTTTTGTATGTGTGTGACACCATCAGTATATCTTGATGTTAAAATAAATTAGCTTAATTTTTCCAGGCTCATTTGTGTTACGCTGCTGTTTGTTCTTCTTCACAGGGTATGGACAGTGGCTTTGCTGGAGGAGAGGATGAAATTTATAATGTTTATGACCAACCTTGGAGAAGTGGTAAGGATATGGCCCAAAACATCTACAGGCCAAGTAAAAATGTGGATAAGGACATCTATGGTGATGATTTAGAAGCTCGAATAAAGACCAACAGGTAAGGAAATAAAGAAATATTCTTAATCCATACTCCAAAGTGACAGTCAACTGAGTATCACCTCTCCTCCTGCAGGTTTGTTCCTGACAAAGAGTTTTCTAACTCTGATCGTAACACCAGGGGGAGGGGCAGAGATGGACCAGTTCAATTTGAGGAGGATCCATTTGGTTTGGACAAGTTTCTGGAAGAAGCTAAGCAACATGGTGGTTCTAAACGGCCATCAGATAGCAGCCGCCCTAAAGAACACGAGCATGATTCGAAAAAGAGGAGGAAGGACTGAATGCCTCTGCTTGAGTAGTGGAGAAATGGACTATAAGCTTGGACTTCAGGCAAAAGGCATTTTTAATATCGGAGGTATATAGGGGGAATGGCATAATACCACAGTTCACAGCTCTTGTGTCGTGTGGATATATGTACACACATTAATCCTACATAGGACAGCTACCCCTGGAGAGTGGAGGAATGGAGACCACTTTGAAACATTTCACAAGGGAATTGTTCTTTAGCAAGTGCTCTGACTTTGCTGATTCTCTGTTGGCCAGCATCTCAGGGTAAGAATGTAGCCCCTTCCTACAGCTTTAGGTTTTGTAGGTAGTTAAAGTTTTATTTCATCTGTTAAAAGCTTTTCTGCTGTATATAATTACTGTCTTACCCTGTAATGGATGCTAGAGAGTTTGACTCAGTCAGTCTTTAGTGGGGCTATACAGCTTATTTGAACAAGGAGGGGAAACAGCTCGATTTTGTTTTTAAAACAAATATTCATAGTTTCTCAGTAATCTTTATTTTAGTTTCTTTACATTTAGTGAAATAAAGCCTCCTTCCACTGCTCACTCACTTTGATTCTTTCTTTGACTGCGCCTTCGATGGGACTGCTGTCTGAGAGCGAGCTGAAAAAAAATGGAAATTAGTCAGTTAAGCAAGAAGGCTTGATATTTTTCATTTCTAATCTTCTAAAACATTCATGTGGAAAGGAGAAGATGGGTTTATAACTGGTTCAGTTTCATGAGCTGCAACCACAATTGCAAAGTTCCTGACGGGAAAGTAGAACAGAATTTGCACAGCAACTGCTAGTTCTATCAGCAAAAACCAGGGTGTTTCAAAAATATGGACCTAATTTCAAAGCAGTATAACTCACAATGGCAACATGTTACAATTACACAAAAATTTGCAAATGGTTTGATGAGTTAAAGCTTTAATAAATCAATTTTGTAAAAGTTGTAATAAATGCTCTGTGTTCCTTCCACCTGCTGTACAGACAACATCAAGAGGATAGCTGAATTTGACCCAAATGCCTCTCAAAGTGTCTCTTCCACTGAGGTCACTGCTGCAGTGATGCTGTTTGAGGTCATCCACATTAGTCGCTAATGGTGGCAGGAAAACACCATTGTTGACATAGCCCCATAAAAAGTCACAGGATCCATAAAACTGGGTCCATCTTTTTTGAAACACCCAGTACATCTTAAAAGCTCGTGCTTTCAAGTGGAACTAGTAGAAGTTAACTGTCTAAACCTAGCCTAGAGCAAAGCAGGAGGAGTGCTCTTGTATTTTGCTTTTAGAGAAGCTTGCATTTTTGAAGAAATGAAGAAAGCTAACTACTGCCTGCCTTCTGCTTTTTATTTCACTATAAAGAAGCCTGTTGCTCTTGTACCTCTTGTTAATATCCTCCAAGTCCAGACAGTTTAGTGAATATGGCTATCTTGCAGCTTAAAGAATAAAAAGTAGCAAAATAACTTCCAAGAAATTGCCCCTAAATGCTCATCTATGCTATTCTTAGTACTTATTTTTATAATTGTATATAGATAACATCCTAGTTATTTTCAGCCCAAATTATGAGGGATCAGCCAGTTGCCTGGTTTGTCAGAGTTTTAGACTGAAGTCATCAAACCACTCCATTTTTGCACCAGAGTTGTAACTATCACGTCAGCTCTTAAAAACATGGCCTGAAGTAACCACAACCAGTGAAGACTTCCGTAGTAGTATGGAACTGTGTCAAGCAAAATACTTTGTCACAATCAATCAACCTGCTGCATCCCTGAAGTCTCTCGTCCCTTCATTTTACTGTTATCATCTCCTAGCATTGAAAGTCTCAAAACAAGAAACTATTTGTCAGAATGACAATGAAGAATTATTCAAATACATGAACTGATCATGTCTGTAAAACCAGCCTGGTTTTGCTCGTGATTTCACTCTGTACTACTAGGTCTGAGTAGCTAGGTGAGTCTGCCCTTAGTAATCTGCCCCTAATTAGTGAACATACTAGAGGCAAGTGTCTGATGATTCTGACATGAGGCCCATTAATTTATTAACAGCTCTGGGCAGCCATAGAATGAAAAAAGGATATTGAGTCAATCTGTCAACACCACTATAAATTAAGTGTTTGGAAAGTGGTGGGCTGGCCATTTCTTTGCTGGGTGTAGTTGCTGCAGCAAAGCCATGAGACAGTTGTCTGACCAGTCAATAGCAGACACCTTTGTATGGGTGCTACAGCAAAGGTTTTAAACTAATCGTGTACACTGTCTGTTGATACGATACACTGATGCCCCGAGACTGCCAAATAGTGTCACGTTTTTCCTTTTACTAACATTTAAAATGTTAGAGATAGCAAGTAAAAAAAGCACACTAAAGCTAAAGTTATCTTAAACAGATGAAAGCAGGCAGCTGATTTTTCCCATACGCAATGATAGCTAACGATAAATGTTCAGTGAAGTTTAAAGCTTAGCTTTACATTCTTTGTCATCTTCCCCCTGCCACCCAGTATACAAATTACAAATACTAACTAGTTGCATGGCAGTTCCTGAACAGTTTAAGCGCATTCATATTCCTTTAGCTTAGCATTGTAAAAGGTTTTGATCTCTGGTATGTGATCTCTGTGGTATCTATGGATATATGATATCAGAACCTAATGAGTCGAGAGAGGGGAATAAACAAAAGTGTTAATTATTTAAAAAACGCTAAAAGCACGCTAAGTGGCAAAATGCTCAATCACACTTGGAACAAGTATGGCAATATTTTGATGTTACTGTGTCCAACCAGAGGCAGAATTAAAGAGCTCAACTCATTACATTACTTCATTAAAGGAATTAGCACATTACCTTGGCACCTTCAAGTATGTGGGAGTCCTTCTGAAGCACATTCTGAACATCTTGTGGAGTTGAGAATTTAATCCAGCAATAACGTCTGTGAAAGCCTGTATCTTTGTCCTAGTTACCAATTAAAAAAAAAAAAAATACTGTAGGAAATGTTCAAATAGGCGGTTAAAAACTTCCTATGAATATTCAATTTAAGGATTCAGAAATTGTCAGAGAAATCAGTACACTCGCTGTTTCAGAAGACTTTTTCACACTTTAAAACATGTACATTTAAGACATTGACAGCATGCGGGGGCCTAGCAGACGCTGTTCTGCACCTCTTTCGATTTGAGCCCAGCAATCATAAAATTTAAGATTTTAAGTTATAGCTGAAGACTGGAATAATGCATAGCTGGTTGTTTCAAACTGCAGTAGTTATCTATGATTAAGCCAGTCACAACAGAACTGACATTTAAATGGCTGCCTGATTTGAAAATAAGCCTGCCCAAGAACTTGAAAAGCATTCAGCAAGACAAAGCAGCTGCTTAAGATACTAAGAAAGCAGGCTGCAAGTCAAGATGACAAGCACTAACTGCTCTGAAAATAAAAAGAAAGTTACTTTCAATAATGATTTGCCAATCAGAAAAGACAGTTTTCAATAAATAGGAGATACTGCAGAAGAGCCAAGTCTACCAAAGTGCCTTTTATCCCAAGCTTTACATCAGAGTTCACAACAGCTCTGCCACTGAATTCACTCATCATCAGGCACGACTGGCAGCACTTCCAGATGCTGGTGAAACTAATCCGCAGGGTATTGTAGTCACACCGCCGGGTTTCAGCATCCCAGTAAGGTCTTAATGAGGGTGTCTTACACTGCTGGCAGATTTCTGTACTCTGGCAGCGTTAAGCATTAGTGAACACTCCTAAAGTAATCACCAAATCAAAACATACACACGTGCCTCAGTTCAGCTTTAATCAGAGACAGCTTTACGGTAAGCTGCCAGCCTTCACAAAGCAGCAAGGTGTTCTGTTCCGGGCCTGAGGAGCAGAGCGTGGCAGGCAGACACCTAAGCTTCAGTGTTCAGAAACAGACTATTTCAAACTATTTCTCTCCATCTCCAAACTAGTCTGATAGCAAAACTATCAGTTCACTAACTGAAGTTAACACTAAGCTTCATTTAACAGCCCATTACTCCACATGGAGAAACAGAGGCAGGTAGGAGAGCCTCTGCTACTTCAGCAATGACCTGCAACTTAGCCATAACAGAGTGGAAAAGGAACACTTTTTGACTGTTCAGCTGTTAAGAAACTGCACTAAATACTACTATCCCTGATCTACACGCTCAGAAGATAAATAATCTAAAGGGCAGAGCTGTGAACAGCTGACAGCTTGGGAGCACCCTGAGGAGGCTGCAGTTTCTGTACTAGCCCCTAGCTCTAGATGGGGTATGAACCCACAGCAGGGAATATTTGTGGGTGCATACCCACACCTCCAGGTTTTTTAGGCCAGTGAGACCAGGCACGTAAACACTTTATTCTTTGTCAGAAGAAAGCTAACACCATGATGGAGATCTCAAAGCACTTCTAGTTTAATCATTCAAGAACTAAAGTGTCAACATGATCTGAGGGACACACTTTCTAAAGCTCTTTCAAGGCCAACAGGAACCACCAAGCTCCAGCGAGGACTACAGCTCACAGACAAGCAGTGGCACTACAGGTGGAGAACACCGAAAATCTGAGTAGAGTACAAGAAGCTTCTAGAAAACAGCTCCGAGGCAGCGAGGGTTCAGCAGCACAGCCAACCAAGCCGGGCCCGGCGGGCACCAGCCGGCGGCCCCTCACCGCGTTACCGCGCTACCCGAAGAGCCTGCAGGTACTCACGAATGGCAGCTGACACCTCTGCACTGCCCCGAACTGGGAGAAGTACTCCTTCAGCTCCTCTACGGAGGAAACGCACCGGTTACACAGGCCCAGCGCCCCCACGCAGCCGCAACCACCCTGGCCCGACCCCACAGCCTGAACAGGCACACGCGGCGGGGCGGCCGCCACCGCCGCCTCCTCCTCCTCCTCCTCCTGTGCTGCCCGGCCCAGGGCAATCCCCAGCGCCGGTGGGGATGAAGGGAACGGCATCGACTCACTGCTCGACACGGTCCAGGGAACCTCAGCCACGAAGAGGTCGAAGGCTCTCCTGGAGCGACGGCCCACCGCCCGCACCGCGCTGGTCGCCGCCATCTTGGAGCGGCGACGGGAAGGGAGGCCCCGCCCCGGCAGTGCGCGCCGCAGCACCGCCCGCCCGACCTCCGCCGCCTGTCCGAAATGGCGGCCGGGGCGGCAGCGGCGCTGACCCGGGAGGGCGGGGAGGACGCATTCCGCCGGCTGTTCCGTTTGTACCGGCAGCGCGACACGTCGGACTTGCGGGGTGTGGTGGATTTTTCCGTGCCGGGGAGCCAGGTAACGCCGGGCTTCTCCTGCCCTCGCCGCACGGCGCGCCCCGGGATGTGAGCGCGGTGCTGCTGCAGCCTGTGCTCGTCACCTGCTGCTTCCCCCGCTCCTCGGCGGCCAGTCTCTAGTCCTGTCCCTGTACTGGCTCGAAGACGCACCATTCCAGCCACGAGCCTCTTGGGGTCGTTACAACGCTTAAAAGTGAGCTGTATGTCTGGAGCTGGGGAGCCCGGGATGTGCGGCTCTGGAGGCCCGGGACCCCAGCCCGCACTGTCGGGCTCGCCCCGGGCCGCTGCGTGTGCCGTGCCCGGAGCGCGGAACGGACCCGCTGAGGGGCCGGTCGGGCCGCCCCGGCCAGCACGCTGCCTGTCTGCAGGTTTACACCTTTTTAGTTATGTTTGTTTGCTCCTGTAATGTTTAGTTAGAGCTCTGTGCAGTAGTAAGGGATCTCCAAAACCACGCGTTACTTAAGGAAAGCAAAGGAACGTGCGGATGGAAGGAAAAAAAAAAAAAAAGTGTCACTGTTGGAGCTGACACTATTTCCTAGGCCTACTGATCCTTGTGTTGGCCCTGAAATACCTGGCTGAGCCAGAGAGGGAGACAGCACCGGCTTCTCCCCCTGCTGTGCATGTGTTCTCGCCGTCTTTCTGCTTGGTGAAGTTTCTTCTCCTTTCTTACTCCTTCCCGTATTAGAAACATTTGGCTGAACCATCAGGACAAGTCCCACCATTGCAATGGATTAGGGTACGCAGGAGCACATCTGAAAGTAGCATCCACCATGTTTAGACGTTTACCATGTTTGAGTGGTGGAGAAGTGATCCCTTAAACTCATCTTCCATTTAGTCACCTCACAAAAGGATAATGGATATCTGCTGAAGTATTGCTAACCAGGGATTTTCTATGTATGAGTCTATATGAAAAAAGGGAGTAAGGAATATGGTTAAAATTAAACTTTGCCTAATTTTTCATAGCTCAAATGCTTAGCCTTTTCTTTTGACTGTTCTATTAGAATATATATTTTTCTGTTTTTTCAGACTATAGTTTTGACATTGTTAACAGGACACAAAACCTGACCCATATGAAATTTTTCAAGGCGTTAGCATTAAACAAGGGAGCTGTTAACATTTCAGCCTTTCCCGAGCTTGCAGCAATCCTTTATCAAATAAAGCATTCCAGCGTTACAGACCTTCTGGGAAATTCAGAGTACTTGAGAGCATCGCAAGCATCTGTCCCCTCTCAATATCATTTTTCTTGTGCCTTTTACCTTCAAAGATCAGTTGATAGCTTAGGAGAAAAAGCATCTTTTATTTATCTTTCCCCAAGGATAAAATGTGGCTTTTCACTTTAAGAAGAGCTACAGGCCTGGCAGATTTGCCCAGATACTATTGTTCCATTTCTCTCAGAAAACTGCTTCAAGTGATTGAGCTCTTCAGTGAAGTGAGACGTACCCCAGCTGCCCTGCTACCAGGCGTATTCAACTGATTCAGCAAATGTAATTCTTCAGCACAGAAACAGCTCCCGTTCTCCAGAAGCCCTGGCAGCAGCTGGTGTGGAAGCAGACTAAGAAGCTGGAAAGGGGGCAGAGTCTTAAAGGAAGAGCCTTCCTGGGGACATTCTACAGACAGGACTCCAAGCCATGCTCTTCAAGGCTGACAGTCACAGAGCTGCTTTGGGCAGAGAGCTGAGAAGTTGGTAAAGCCAAACATGTTGCAGGAGTTTCTGCCCAGCACTAGTTTAGAGTTTTCTCACAAATTCTATGTATGTAATTTTGAGCTGTTACTCAGAACATGGTAACCAGAGCTGCCAGCCTGCAGAGAGAATGATTTATGCATTCACTGCTGCAGACCCTGCGTGAATGCAGACTTAGGCCTTGATTTCATATACACTTTAAATTGGCATAAAGTAAGTCTTACCATCTTTGCTTGCTTATTTCCACTATGGCCAGCTCTTTCCTTTTTCAGACCTGTACTCTTGCACAGCCACAGGGACAACTGGGCAGGGGAACCAAGCCAGAACAAAACCAACCTGCCTCTGCCGTATCCTCCCCAAGACAGTTTCCAGTCCAAAGGGATGAAAGGGTTGGGAACACAGTGAATGAGTTTGTTTCTTTCAGCATGTGTTTGCTTATTGCGGCTTAAATACATGTGTTACTAGGACCCAAGAGAGTACGTTGAGGAAGTGTATCTTGCTAAGCCTTGACCTGCTGACTCTGCTATTGGAAACAGGAATGGCAATGTGGTATTCAGAACTTACAGGGTTTCTGCAGCCCTTCACGTTAGACAACTTTGGCCATTTCATCACTGCACTACTACTTCTCTAAGTTACAGATGAGAATAGTCATCTACCCTACGACATCATGAGCAATAACTTATATTTGGAACATGCTTTGATGGTGTAAAGTGCTATTGGTACTAAATATTGCTCTCTAATGGAGACTGATAATTACCAGAGTGTTTTAGAATGATGAGGCTGTACTGTGGAAATAGACAAATAGTGCAGAATTTTTTCTCATTACTATAAATAGGGTGTTTTTTTATGAATGGTGGACATCTTGTATTCTTGTGTTGAGTACATACCAACTCTCTTAGCAGTGTGCCACCTTCTGGTCACATTTGCTTAGACAGTGGTTCTGTGGTGCAACTGGCACTTTGATGCAACTTACCTTGCAATATGGTAGCATTCTACCTCATCAGTGCTATGTTTGGATGAGTTTTGTTTTGTTTTTTCTTTTTTAACCAAATCTGTTTTCTTTTGCCAGGTGTTCAGATCACAGCTCAGTATTTCTTCAGTCAGTGATCAAGATGCCTCCAAAGCAGGATTACGACCAGTTAGCCAGTGGAAAGCCTATGGCCTCAATGGGTATCCAGGTAGGCATTTCTGATTTAAAAAAAAACCTAAATATGTCCCTGTTGCTTTGGATTCAGGTGTCTTTCATCTTATCTTCCTTGCCCTGCCAAAAAAGCTATTATAGTTCACTTTAGTGTAATTGAATGTTTTTTTTCAAGTGCAGGAGGACAAATGAGTCACCTAAAGGGTGGGATGCGGCAGTAGATGAAGGTCAGAACGGAAGGGCCCATTCTTTCATGGTTTCTGATCAGTCAGACCATTTCTCATGAGAATGGATCCCTGTTGTCTTTGATAAATATTTTATATTTCTGTGGCATCTGTTTTTCATCAACGTACATCACATAAATTAGCTAAGTGGCTGACATACAGCAATTTCAGGGCTGAAGTGTGGCAGCACTTTGCTGGTGTAGAACAGTGAGTACAATAAGTGAATAAGAACCTCTTGTCGTATTCAAGATATAGAGAATTTCCTTAGGCAGGTTATTTCAAAAACTGAAATGGATCTTAGGTTTGCAGGCTACCTGGTACAGTCACAGGAAGAGGTCAGGTTGAAATGGACGTCCAGGGATCTAGTCCAGCTCCCTGCTTAGAGCAAGGTCAAGTTGAAAGTTACATCAGATCTCTCAGAGCTTTGTGTGGGTGAGTTTTGGGAATCTCCAAGGACAGAGATCACATAACCTCTCTGGGCACCCATTCCAGTGTTTGGCCACTCTTGTTGTGATCTTTTTCACCTTATATCTAATCAACATTTCCCTTTCTGTAGTTTGTGACTGTTGCCTCTCATCATCTTGCTGTGAACCTCTGAGAATCTGGCTCCATCTACTCTGTATTGCCCCTTCAGATAGATGTTACTAATATGGGCCAATGTGCCATCAGCCTTCACTGCCACAAGGGTGCACTGCTGATTCCTGCTCAGTTCGTCCTCCAAGACCCCGATCCTTTGATTTAGAGCTGCTCCCTAGCTGGTCAGTCCTCAGGCCATACTGTTGCATGGGCTTATTCTGCCCCAGATGCAGGATTATTACTGTAGAACTTCCTGAGGTTCTTGTTGGCCCATTCCTTCAGCCTGTCGATGTCCCTTTCAGTGGCAGCAGTGGCCTCCAGCATATCCACTGCTGCCCCAATTTAATGTTGTCTGTAAGTGCAATGAGGATGTATGTCCAATTGTCCAGGTTGTTGATGTAGGTGCAGTTGTCAGTCTTGGTGCCTGTATCAATGTGAGGAATGCAACTCGTAACAGCCACTGGACCATCAACTCACTACTCTTTAAGCCTGATGGCCCAGCCAGCTTTTGCTATCTAGTTTAGTTTACCCAGAAACTCCATGAGTGCCCAGTTTGGCCCCAGTGATACCGGAGGAAACTGGAAAATGTTGCTAAGTTGAAGGTAAACAGCATTCCCTGCTCTCCCCTTGTCTGGGCACCTCACTGTAGTGGGCAATAATGTTGGTTGGACAAAATCTGCCTTCAGTAAATCTGTGCTGGCTGCTTCCAGCCACCTAGTGCCTGGAAATGGCCATCATGGAAGTTTGCTCCATAATCATAACAGTGGTTTTGGTAAGGCTCATGAGTTTGTTGTTCCCCAGGTCCTCCTTATTTCAGGGATTTTTGTTCATTTGATTTTGTTTTTTCTCGTGTTTCTTCTGGTCATCATGACTGCAGTCATTGTCTGTGTGAGTTGCCATGAAGCCAGCCTACCACTTCTAAAACTGGAGCAGCCACACTAGCCATCCAGTATGGTTAATTCACAGGGAATTGAATAAGTTCCAGAGAAAGGCTTCCGCCTCTTCTTGCCTCTATAGATTTTTTTTTTCCACTTAGCTGTCATATTATAGCTGCCCTTGCTTGGTCTCACTTGTCATTTTATGTCTGTCTAAATGTCTTTCCTAGCAATTACATGGGGAGGGGGAAGATCACAAGTGTTCCACTTAACTGCGTCTTTTCTTCTGTTTTGACAAAGAAAACCTTTCACTAAAATGAAATGCAAATACATTAATAAATTCTTAGTCCTGTTTAGAATGAAGTAATTTGTGGACAAGAATAATATTTTATCCTTTTCCAGAAACTTTTATCTGGACATCCTAAAGCACTATAAGATATTTAACCAACTGCCTCAATAGCCATGTAAAGTAAGTTAGAATTTCCTTAGTTTGTCCATGAGCAAATTCAGGGGAAGTCATTTGGTTTTGTCCCCACAGTGAGCAGTGAAATGTAAGACTAAGGAAGCTGGGTGAATTTCTCTTGAGGTGTGTGGAGTTGTGCGAGATGTGGGTGCTGCTGTCTTTGGCACTTTGACACAAATTGGTTTTGTGAGGGGTTGTTCTTGTTTCTAGACGTCTGTGTTTTCTCCTTTGACTGAGGCTGGAGACCACTTCCACTAGGTATAAATTAATACCTAGTGTGCTGCAAGATTTTGCTGCAGTAAGAGAATTGCATCTGCTTCCTGAGGGCAGATTCCTTTAGCACAAAGGCCCCTGAAGAATTTAGCTTTTGCACATTCCACTCAGACCAACTCTTTCAACGCCAGGAGGTTCAAGTGCGTTGCCTTCAAAGCTTGCCTGTGGTGTTCTGTAGTCAGCTCAGGAAGAAAAGTATTTCCGCCTCTTCTGTCTTCAATGTGTGGCAAGTCACTGATTTCTAGAACTGTTAGCCCTCCCAGGAACTGTCATGCTTGAACATTAGTGTAGAATTTTATAGTAAAACTCTGCAGCTCTTACAAATTCAGGGTTTTCTGCCTTTCTTGATGTCAGAAGCATAGTGGTAACCCATTTAGTTATTCTCTCTTTTATAAATCCAGACTAATCTTGTTTCTTAGGAGTAAGCAACAAAAGATTTGGAGAGACATGAGTACATTCTAAGCTTCTGATACAGGAGTCATAAAATGTAGATTCTCGTTCTCAGCTCTGTGAGGAAGTAGCCCTCCAGACTTCAGTTCTTTCATTAGTACCTGGAGATAATATGTAGTACAGCATAATTTCATTAAAGTGTTTTGAGAACACCACATCAAAAACTGTGGACAGAAAGGGCAATATTATTATTCTGTTCTATGCAGAGGCCAACAGAAAGTAAATTTAATGCTTCTGGCAAATAAACTTCTTGTAAGCAGACCTGTCAGAAGGCTGCCGTAGTCTGCAGGTGCAGGGATGGAGTGAAATGAATGACAGTATGTTATTAATAAACTGAAGGCTCTTTTTCTAACCAGTTAATTTAATCTTGTGAGGTCTGTGAGATATGTGGCAGGAAGCTTTTTCTCCGCTTTTATTATCACTTTCCTAAGGCCACAAGGCAAGTTTGTATCCTACTGAGATGCCTAGCCTTGCTTCTTCCTTTTTCATCTATTTTTGTCTGTTTAACTTGATATGACTGACAAGTTCAAAAAGACACAGTAGGGCAAAACCTTGAAACCTCCTTTTCCTTTGTTCCTCCTATACTGTTATCTCTCTTTGTACGTGAATTTTGTGTTGGTGAGTCTTACTGAATCGACAGTCTTTGAGAGAGTGCCTTGGTTCTCAGAGTAGGTACAATACAGATTAATAGCATCTTCCCATCAGACACTTATTTGTCAATACTGTTGACCCTGGCCTGGAATAAAGCACCCCTGGGGTGCTGGGGGAAAATTCCAGTGAAGAATCCTGTTAGCACTTCTGGTAGTGGCAGATCTTATGTCAAGGACTCTTATCTGTTAAGATATAGACTAAATCAATCCATTACATCTCTGCTGACCCTCTTACCTGCACTGCTGCTTGAACTCTGCCTGAGGTGCCTGGCTAAATGAATGTGCAGACTAGCTACAAGTTGATTTTCTTTTGCTAATTAACAATAACTGCAAAGTATTTGCAGTCAGCAACTGGTGGTTTGGGATGTAATTTGACTTTCATCGCCATTGAGTATTGCCATATGAAAATATAAAGATGGATACAACCAGATTTAGCTGGAAATAAGCATGAAGCAAAGGAGAGGACAGTTTATGTTACTAGCGATTGCTCAGCCCGTGGGCTGTTCTCTGCAGTTCGTGATGTTGAAGTAGCAGTAAGAAGACAGTCTGAATTCGGACACAACAACAGAGTGAGTTTGAAGTCTAGAAAAACTGGGCCAGAATTACTTTTAACTTCACAGGGTTCAAGACAAAAATCTTGCAGAATCATTTCAAAATCAAATGTACTCCACAGCAACTGGCTTTCCAAGTTCTTATTCTTCTATCTACCTGTAATCAATATGCCTTACACAGATATGTCCTTTATTGTAATTTTTCACTCATACCAGCACTAGCTGCCCTCCCTGCCTTCTACCTTATGGCCACCATTTGTTTGTACTGAAAAAAACCCCATAATAGGTTTTAACTATTCAGAGCTGTTATTAGATTTCATCAGCTTATATGCAGAGTTAGTGGTTATATGCCTAAGGTATTTTTTTAGTACCTTCAACCCCTGTCTTTTGCTCTAGTTTTAGAAAAAAACAGGGAAATGCCTAATCATACTTCCTCTTCACCCCCTCCCTTTTTCTCTGTGGTCAGGGTTTATTTTCATACCAAACCCTTTCCTCCCGGGCTGCCAGCGTCACTGGGTGAAACAGTGTCTCAAGCTATACCCCCAAAAACCCAATGTCTGCAACCTGGACCTGCACATGGCTCCTGAGAAGACCATTGACCTGTGGGGGCAGAGCAAGGAGCAGCTGAGGTGAGTCCACAGTAACCTTTGGTGGTCAAAAGTAACAGAGCCAGAAGTGGTCTGCAATGAGAAGGTCTGAGAAAATGAGCAGGGAAGGGAAGCTGAAAAGGTTGTATACCTGCTGGCAGTATACAGATGGTTCCAGATATGCCAAGTTAAAGATGGATTTTTGCATGGCTTGATGTGTATCCTGTTAATTCTCTGCTTTCACACTCAAAATGGGATTTTCTAGTCGCAAATTATTCCAAAGCCATCAGTCAAATAGAAAATAGTGACCTTGGCTGATACCATGGTTCTCAGAAGCTTGCTAAGCACAGGTGCAAGTGGAACTGGGAGGTCCCTCTTGGCCTCAGTTTTCCTGAGGCAACAAGGATCCTTTCCCAACGTCCTGCTCATGCCAGCTCTTCTTCCCAGTCAGCTGTCAGACCTAGTGTACTGTAGTTGAAAGGCAGTATGTGCACTTTTTTGATCTCATGTCAGCTAGTTTCTGCATTTCTATTTTCCAAAGTATTTCTTTGGCTTGGTGTTTATTTTCATACAATCCGAGATGGGGATTAAATGTACCCGTTTTAGTGGCAATCGTGTTTACTCTGAAAGATTCCCACAGGTTCAGAATTTTATGGCTGACTCAGCTGCATTTCCTCTGCCTAATTTGGAGGTTAATGAAGAATATATCAAAGGTTTAAAGTCCAAGTTTTAAAGACCTTTTCTTTTTTTTATTAGAGTCACCTGTAAAATGCATACAAGATAGATGCTGTTTACACTTTTTTTTTTTTTTTTTTTTTAGTTATTTGAGTATTTATGATTACCTTGTAGATTTCACTGCTTGTTTTAGGTAACAATTGTTTGGTGTGATGGAGTGACTGTAGTTCCCTACAACTCTCATCTTCCATCTCAGTCTGTTAGTAAAATTGACATGCTGAGATTTTTTCTTCAAAGAGACTCTTAACATCTACAAGATATGAAAAGGCAAAAGCAAGATTTGGACTTTTAAATATTTATGCCTAGGAGTGAAGTTCTGTTCCCACTTGGGTTTTCCAGGCTCAGTCAGAATTAGTTACAGAATGCAGGTGCCTTTTTTTTTTTTAAAATACTGACTTTCACATTTGTGTTCCATCAAGGATGAAAAATTGTTCTTTGAAAGTATTGTGCATTGTGCCCTACAGCTGAAAAAAATGTGGTACTGTTCCAGCTTGACAGACCTTTCCCAGCAGTTCCTCCTGCTCACACAGAGAATGATCAGAACAGAGGTTAACTTGCAGCTGAATCCAGTTCAGTTGAAAACAGTGTTTAGAAGATTGACAGCTGGCAGAAACACTGGCAGTTTTATTAAGCACTTGCCTGAGTCTTCAAGTGAGCAAACTGCTGTATTTGTGCTTTTATTGAGGGGACAGCAGATCAAAGTAGCCAACTTGTCTACTACTTGGAATGAGAGCTTTTCAGGAAGGAGAGAAACAGAGCACTTAACTAAAAAGAAGTTTGCTTCCAGAATTGGATACAACTTTAATGCTGTATAAAGCCATCAGGAAGATGCATAAATGTGCTTGGGTCACGGTTTTTCTGCTCTTTTCAGGACGCAGGAATCATGAGGTAGGGAGTGTCCATACAGTTCCTAGAAATGTATGCTATGCTCTCTTCACAAAGTGGGGTTTGTGTGTTTTCTTTAGTGCCGGGAACAATTAAATCCATAAAAGAGGGTACAGCATCCCTACAAGATATAGACATATATTCCTATGTATAAGGAAACAGCTGGGGGAATTTTATAGATGAAATCATTTACCAGTGAGTAAAGAAAAAAGGAGCTTCAGATTAAAGCACCCCTGCTAATTCAGTCTGGCTCTTTCTAACATAGTTATACCAGAATTTCTCTGTGCTTTCTTGTTAGGAGCACCTGCTGCTACAGCTCTAGGAACTTGTTGTTTCCAGATACGTAACATGAGGACTTTTCTCTCCTTAGTGATCACATATGAAATCACATGCCAAGTACTAAGTTCGGGGAATAAGGACGTTCTGAGTGTATTAGAGTTCTTGCTGTAGTGCAAACACTCCAGCACCGTAGTGAAACAAGGGCACTTTCAAAATGCAAGTGCTAAAAATGTTTAATTATGAACATAAGTTTGTTGATTGAAAGATGTAGAGGAAGGAGTTGTGGGCTTTCCCTTTTCAAAATGCCGTGTCACCTGCTTGTAAGCTCCCTAAATTGTTCCAGGCAGAATGTATTTGACGGTTACTGTGTTGCTGCATTACGGTAATTGCAGTTGCTATTACCCTGTGACAAAGATGGAAACTGGAAATCTCACTTACTTTCGATAGTCAATAAGCTATGAAAAATTACTACAGATAAAGAAACTGGCCTTTTAATCCTGTTTCTGCTTTAGCTTAGGAGTTATCAATATGGTGTAGGTGAAGGGCAGAAGCAAGCTGTGCATCCAGGTAGAAATGCCCATTAAATGTAGATGCTTTGCTGAGACTTGAACATGGCAGCAAAAATATGAATACTGTTTTGTAAAAGAGAACATGTCTTACTGAACTAATGAGGCTATAAATGAGAGCCAACCATCTAGTGCTACTGTTTATCATGATATTCTGAGTACATTTCCCTTTATCTATTTACCATAACACATGACTTGCCTTGAGAAAATAAGCTGAAATTGCTGGAATAAGTGGACTAGAAGCCACATACCTTCTTTTCATATTTGTCACTAGTATGTTTCTGTCTTACTATAGTACTATTCTTTTCCGTAGGCCATAGTAAAAGCCCAGCCCTGAGGTCTTTACCTGCCATCATGACCTTCTAGTAAGAATGGGAAATCAATATGTGGTTTCAGACCACTGGGTCCCTCTGCATGAGGGTTTTCCCTTGAGAAGAACAGGTTTTTGTCGTGCATAGCTGTCTGGATAGGAGACACCTGCAATCTGGACTTCTTGAAATTACAAGATGTAAATGGTCATAGTTAGTGCTGTCTTACTGAACATTGAGTCAGGCTGCCCTAAGGATTTCTTGTGAAAGTACCACATAGTAGAACTAAAGGCCTTTTGCAGTATGATACAGCTTGAAATGCTTCACTGTCAGGCAAAGCATTTTCCTTTTTTCCATTAACTGACTAGAATATCTTTTCCTTGTGTTTGCAGCTTTTGGATCTTCACAGATGCTGTTCTTCCAGGTGCTCAAATAGTATGTGCATAATTTTGACTTTTAAATCTGAACCAGTTCACTGTATTTTCTCCATCTGATAATCTGCTAGGTACCATGTGGAAAATACAAATTTTCAAATGGACAGCAGTTGGCAGTAGGTCCTACAGCTTGCACAAATGGCGTGAACTGAATTTTCAAGGTCTTTGGAGGAAAAAAATTAATGGCACTGAAAATACAAGTTTAGCATTGATGGTTTTAATATGCTGTCGTATGGCTGAGTGAATCTTATTACTGTATGCTGCACTATCAGAAGGCCCCTCAGAAATTAACACATCCTATTTCTTTCCATTTTGTCTTTGCAGAATGAAAGGTTCCAGTAAACGGGAGCCGAGAAGCTTATTGGAGAAGCTGCGCTGGGTGACCCTTGGTTACCATTATAATTGGGATACTAAGGTATTGAAATTAAATTCTTCTCCAATTTTCTTGGCACTAAGCACTCAGAGTGGCAGACAGAGTAGGGTATCATGGAATAAAATATAGTAAGATGCTTATGATCCTACCAGACAGTCTTGAGGAAAGGCTGTAACAAACCATGCTTGTAAGAACCTTTTAATCTGTATTAGTTTTCTGTGGAGGATTTAACAGTGAAAGTCCATTTCTGCATTCTTTCCTTTGAAAGGTGACATAAACAGCATATGCTCAGCTTTAGACCTGTGACTCCATTTCAGCATGAGTTTTTTTACCCTGCTGAAAGGGTTGATCACAAAAGCGTCGTCAAATACTTAGGGTAAGAATGATCTTGAATGCTTGAAGACAGCTACTTCTGAGAAATTACCCCTCCTTGGAGGGGTGAGAGAGAGCTGGAATAGACTGCTGTTGATGTGACTTTGAACTTAAGAGTCTGAATCAGTACAGCACAATCTCGCCAACTAACAGCTATTTTGGGGCATATTGTAAAGACCAAAATAAACTTTTTCATAAGACTGAGTCAGATGGAGACTAAGAAAGGATGGCAGAATTAATATGCAGTCTACCAGTACACTGCAGATACTTAACCAAATCTGCTTGCAGCCTTGTATTTACCAGGTCAGTGTATTATTGGGTGGCCATAACAAAAACTTAGTTCTTCTTCCCTTCCACTCCTCTCAAAATCACTTATAGGAGAGAGGAAAAAGCAGGTTTGCAATTGGTTCCTGTTTGTCTTATTCTTTGGAGAAGGAACAATGATACTCGTTTTGGAGCTCTCTGTTGATGAGATGGAGAACTGACTCTCCATTGGCACCTTTAGGTAGTGACCAGGTAGATCTTCGTGATGTTGGTACTAACCTTACTGACTTCAAATTTGCCATCCAGATAAAATTATTTATTCCATGATTAATTGAATCTCTGGCAGTCTCAGCATAGGCCCAGAATTAAATTATAAGAGGTAAGCTTGTTGTGGTTCTGCCTATGCTGTAGTCATTTTCCAGGCAAATATGATATCCTTCACCATGACTATCACCCAGACTTCTGAGTTCTCATTCAGTGTTTGTTTCCAGTTGTATTTGCTGCTCAATTTGGGTGTGGTTTGTTTTTAATTTTGTTCTCCTTCCTCCAGAAATACTCAGCAAATCACCACACTCCTTTTCCCTCAGACCTTGCATTCCTGTCGGAACAAGTGGCTGCAGCCTGCGGGTTCCAGGGTTTCCAAGCACAAGCAGGGATCTTGAATTACTATCATTTTGACTCCTCACTGGGAATTCATGTGGATGAGTCTGAACTAGACCATTCTCGGCCCCTTTTATCATTCAGGTGAGTTAAGGAAAGTACTCGAGTGTTGTGGAAGGTTTGGTAGCATTTTTTTCCTGTGCATATGGTTATAGGAAGTCAGTATGATGTAGCTTGCTAATTTGGTATATAATGTTCACTCTCTGAAGATTTGAATAGTGGGAAACTAGCTCAAGGGCATAGACTTTTTTTTTGAAAGCTACTTGAACAGCATAGATATGGTACCTGGAATGGAAGGGCTCTTTGCACAGAGCACAGTTCTGGTCTAAGGCAGCAAAGGGGCAACTGGGTACTAAGAGGCAAGATTTAAATCCATCAGCAGAGCTTCAAACCTGACAGGGCATCTGATCACACTATACCTACCTTGAACAAGGCCTCGTAGTCTGTTTTCCACATCCTCATTGTAAAGTAGTTCCTAGGAGTCCATCTGGGTTTTGTTTGGTTGTTTATTTTTTTTTTTTGAGGAGGGAGGTGTTATTGTTGTTTGGGTGGTATTTGGTTTCTAAGAAATTTAGTTGCTAATATTTTATTACAGTACATGTAATTGTTCTCTGCCTGAATGTGTTTTCTCTTCTCTCTCCATCCTCATACCACCTGTAGTTTTGGGCAATCCTCGATATTTTTGCTTGGGGGCCGGAAGCGGGAGGAAGCCCCAACAGCAATGTTCATGCATAGTGGAGATATCATGGTCATGTCTGGCTTCAGCCGTCTGCTGTACCATGCTGTCCCGCGGGTCCTCCCCAACCCTGAAGGGAGAACTTTGCCTTTGTGCCTGGACCAAGAACTTTCTTCAGACCTCCCTGTTGGCTCAGTCATCGAGCACAGCTCCGATGAGGATTGGCAGGTCTGTGCCAAGTACTTGCAGTCTTCCCGCATTAATATGACTATTCGGCAGGTGTTGGCAGAAGGTCAGAAGTTTCCAGAGGAATCTGGGACAAACACAAAGGGCCAAGTACCCTCTGAAAACAGTGACCACCAGGAGAAGAGGAGCGCCAAGAGACATAAACCAAATACAGACAGCTGAGACCAGGAGATCATGCTGACATGGACTGGACAGGCAAGCTCCATGTGGAATTGGGAGCTAATGTAATCATACTAGAAGTCAACTTGTCTGTACAGGTGTTAATAAACTTTTACAGAATAAGTGTAGTCCTTCTTGCTGTAAGAAATAGATTGGGGGAGAAAAAGAATTGAAAAGGAAAGGGATGAGTTCAGCACTGGGCCTTGGATGTTTGCTGCACTCAGTTCCATTTAAAATACCTGTGTGAGAATTTTAAGCTTGGTTCAGTGGTGCTCATGGAGTATTTTGAAATCCTTGGGCAGAAAGTGCTAGCAAAATATACATAATTGCTATGTGTTAAAGAATCCTATTGAGCTTGTAAAGCTCAGCTGAGGTACATAAACAAGTAGGAATGAGAATGAGCTGCTGTGGGTGTGAGACCTACCTTGGGCATCTCCAAGAGCATCCCCTCTACAGCAAAAATTGGTTCAGTGATCAGAAACTAGCAGCTCCCTGAAGCAACACCTGCGTGCTGTAGTCCTGTGCTCTCCTTTTGCCTGCTTGCTCCTCCTCAGCTGCAGGGGAAGCTGATCTTAGGAGTGGAGCTGGAGCTTTCTGCATGCCTCAGATGTTAGAGGGAAATGACTGGGGTCAATATCTACTCAGAATACCTCATACCTCCCAGTTGGGTCTCCTCCCAACAGTAAGTATGTGACTGAGCCCCACATTTCCATTCTTTCAAAATTGCCCCCTCTCAAGTGCCTGCAGATTATGGTCCTGCAGTCTCAAGCTAACATCTTTAAGGGACAGAATGACTTGCAAGTAGAAGCAATGGAGTTCTGAATTATGTACCTAAAAAAAGAAGTTAATCAGTGACTATCTCTGTCACCCAAAGATAAAGATACTGAAGCAAAAGAAAGCACTAGCTTATGTACCCGTTCTCTTGAAGACTCAGACCTCCCTATCTGCATTTTAATGTAATTTTAATTGTTGGAGTACAATGTGCTATCCTTTGGGTATTTTGTTGCACTTTTCCAATGAATAAACTTACTTGGTTTTTAAATTAAAGATCTCTATCAGTTTTAAGCTGGTTTCTTTTTTTTTTTTTTTTATTTTATTTTTCTCCCTATTATTACAATGTATTGTTAATGCTGCCGCATGCCTTCTGCTATTCCCTCCAGGCTTCTTTTGGATCTACTGCCTCTACCAGCTCTGATGGAGGAGCCCTGCACATGCCTGCAGGGCTGCTTTCCTTGTGGACAGTTCAGGGTTTGTCAGGAAGTTTCAGAGAGGTGTTGCCTGCAATGTCAAAGTCCAATTTAATATGTATGTGGCAGCTCTCCCTCATGGAGAAAGAGTGGTCTGCTTATGTCATAGCAGGTGAATGTATGTATGTGTGCAATTAATTCCTTATACACTACTGAAATGAGCTCCAGTAATTTCATTTTTAAAAAAAATCAGATGTTAGTGTAAAGGTCTGACACTATGACAGAAACATATTTTTCCCCTGTCCTAGGCTTGGTGTATTTACTGCTGAGCCTTGGGAGACTGAATAGTATAACGGAATAAGGTTAACTTATCTACAAAAGACCTTTGGGCGCAGGGGTGGCGGGCGGGGCTGCACACGGGGGCTCTGTCACCCCCATGTCACAATGCCAGCGCCCGGCAACGCTGAGGTCACAATGCCCCGGGCAGGATAAAAAGGAGCAGCCCCCCGTCTCCACCGCCAGAGCTGGCCCGGGGGCAGCCCCAACACATCCCAGACGAAGCACTTGAGGAGCTGGCTGGCGGAATCCCAGGCCAGGGGCTGAGGGAGGAAGACCTTGCGTGAAGCTACGGGAGGTTCTCCACTGCAAGACAATCTCCTGGCAGGGCCACTTCCCAAACTCATCTGATGCATGGAAATCCTTTTCCACTGGGTAGCAGCGGCAAGACCGAGGGAATTCCTTCTTGAGGAGCACTGCAGAGCTCACCATCACCATGCCCTGCAGAGCCAGGGGCAGTAGCTCTAAGAAGTGGGGTGCCCAGGTGCTGCAAGGGGGCCCAGGGCTCTCATCCGCATCAGAAGCTACGTGCCTCCTTGCCACAAGGTGACGGAGCAAGTGCCGAAGATGGGGCACGCTTCAGGCTATACAATGCCTTCTGTTAGTGCAGGGATGGGAAGCAACGACATCCAAAATTTCCTCAGCGTCTGCTACTGCTAGGGAAAGGAGGAGGTAGGAACAGAAGGAGAGAAGCCTTCAGCTGGAAGGGACCTACAGTCATCATCTAGTCCAAATGCCTGACCACTTCAGGGCTGGCCAAAAGTTAAAAGGCGGTATTAAGGGCACTGTCCAAATGCCTCTTCAACACCGACAGGCATGGGGCATCGACCACCTGGGCTCCGGGAGCCCTGTTCCACGCTTTGACCAGCCTCTTGGGAAAGGAAACTTTCCTCTTGTCAAGTCCAAAGCTCCCCTAATGGATGGATGCAGCTTTGAGCCTTCTGCCATTGGCTGCCGGGAAGAAGGGATCAGCAGCTCCCTCTCCATTTTCCCTCCACGGAAGCTGTAGAGAGCAACGAGGTCGCCTCTCAGCCTCCATCTCTCCAAACTAGACATATCCCAGGTCCACAGTATCCATGAACCAGAAGAAGCTCTTCTCTCACAGTGGACTTCTACAGCCCCCACACTCCCTCCCAGATGAAGCTCTGACACAGGAGAAATCCCCTACACCAGGAAAGCCCGCCTGAAGATCTACGGGCTACAAATAGGGAACACAGCGCCAGGTGGAGCACCAGGAGTTTCCGGCACTGCTTGCACACAGCAGAGTAGGAAAACGCTCCTGCAGGCACAAGTAGGTCACAGCCCAACTGTGAGCCACAAATGTGACACAGGCAAACGCATTCTGGTGTGTCAGACAAGGCATTGCCACAGGAAAGGCAAGCCTGGTGCAAAGCCCCGGTGAGGACTCGCCTGGACGACTACAGGCATTTCTCATTCCTCCGCTTCGGGAAAGATCAAGTCCACCTGGGATGAAAGCAAACCAAGACTACGTAGTTGGTGAGGATCACGGAGGGCCTACAGAAGAAGACAACAGCTGCGAGGAGCAAGACCAAGCCTGAGAGGGCTGGCATGACCCTCAAGCAAGATATCAAGGATGGAGGCCAAAGGAGGATAAGGGCTATCGAGTGCAAGCAAAGATAGGGTCAACAGCACAAAACCATTCAAGACTTCTTCCCAAGCACACAACCTCACCATCAACGACAGCGTAGCATCACGTATCACTTGCTGCACTGGGAAAGAATGGCACAGGGACTGCCAGGGCCACCTTCCAAGCTTATCTGACAGATGGATGGATGGACGGACGGACGGACGGACGGATAGAAAGCCTTCTCAGGTGCATAGCAGTGGCAAGACAAAGGGAATACCTTCTTGAGGAGCACTGCAGAGCTCACCATCTTCATCCCATGCGCAGACAGGCTCAGGAGCCGTCAGAAATAGGAATGCAGAGGGCTTGCAAGGGGTTGCAGTGCTCTGGAGCACCCACTGGTGTCCCACCAGGCACAGGAAGGCTTCTTGCCCCCACGGTCCACCAGCTCAGAGCCATTTGGGCACTCTGGGAAGTCCCCGAGATGGCTCCAGCTCAAGGGAGGATAGGGCTTGGGCAGCTCCGGGGAGGCGTGAGCAGCTTGTGGGACAAGGAGCCGGGTCTGGCTCACATGCTCAGGGAACAGCCGATCGCCAGCACTGGGGTCAGGAAGGAATTTTTTCTCCCGGGGCAGATTGGCACTGGTCCCCGGGGGTTTTTTGCCTTCCTCTGCAGCATTGAGCAGGACCACTTTTCAGAGCTCCTCTGGGCCCTTTTGGCTCGCTTCCTACCTGCTGCTCAAGCACCAGCAAGATGGCCTCTCGTGCCCTGCAGCTGGGGGGAGGAAGGCTTTTTTTTTCCCCCCATGTGGGACACCAAGTGTCTCGGGGGGTTTTTTGCCTTCGTCTGCAGCATTGAGCATGGCCCACTTGCCGCGGCTTCTTTGGGCCATTTTGGCTGGGTGCCTGCTGCTCCACGAGGTGGCCCTACACTTAGCTAGAACAGCCCACCTAAACCAGCATAGGACAACTAACCTAAACCAACCTTAAACAGCTGAAAACAATCAGCCTTTCGAGAACCTAAACCAATCTCAATCTGCCTTCAGAAACTTCAAACAATCAGCCACCAACAACCTCAAAAGCCCCTTAAACAGTCTATAACAAATTACCTCAAACAACCTAAGCCAAACCAAATAAAGCAACCTCAACACCCTCAAACAAACCTACCTAAAACAAATGACCTAAAAAATCCTACCTAAAACAACATAAACCAGCATGCCTCAACCAACCTTCAGCAACCCTAATCCAAACAAGCTGAAGACATCGAAACAGACCCACCTTAATCGACCTAAAACAACCCTTGAACAACCTCAAACAACTTAAAAAACACCTCATAAAGCGTAAAACCGCCTGAAACAACCAAGCTAAACTAACCCCCTACACTAAACAACTTAAACCAACCCCCAAAATAGGAAACCAAACAACATAAGCAACCTGAACAAAATGACCGAACAGAGCACTGGAACAGGCTGCCCAGGGAGGTTGTGGAGTCTCCTTCCCTGGAGACATTCAAAGCCCGCCTGGACACATTCCTGTGCGACCTCACCTAGGCGTTCCTGCTCCATCAGGGGGATTGGACTAGATGATCTTTTGAGGTCCCTTCCAATCCCAAACATACTGCGATACTGTGATACTGTGAAATCACCTAAACCGAAATGGAACCACCAAACCCAACCTAAAACAACCAAGCCATAAACCAATCTCAACCAGACAACACTTCAACAAACAAGCTCAGACACCCAAAAAAACCTCCATGACCAAAAACACCCAAACAACCCAAACCCCGCCCTACCGCATGCAGTGCCTCACTTGGATGTGTCTGCAGTCTTGGAAGCTTGGCTACCCCAGCCAGGTTCTCCTACAAATGCACCTTCAGCTTGTTTGGAGCTCCTAGAAGGGGAGTGCAGCCACTGCATACTCTTGACCCAGGAGCGGTACCCCTCCAACTGGGAAGCTCATCCTCTTGGACTGACCGCCTAGCTTCGGGAAGGACACGCATGGAGCAGGGAGGGAGGAAGGGGACGCCTGCCCAGCCGGCCAGACCAGCCCAATCAACCCTGCCCCATCAATGGGGTAACACAGGGCGCAGACAGATTACTCTCTCATCCAAACCAACCAAATACAACCTAAAACCAACCAAAACCACCCTCAACCAAAACTCAACCGACCAGCCTAAACCAACCAGCCAACCTGCAGCCGTCAGCCTTCCTACCATCAAACAAAAATGAACAACAAAATAAAACTACATTAAAGAAACAAAAGCCTGGTCCCACTGTTTTTCTTTGTGTTTTGCATCCTTGAAAGCCTTCCTGGAGCCAAAACCCCCCTGGCATTTCAGGGAAACAGTAGTCTCATCGTGGCTCGATTCATGGCCAGCAAGTAGAATAGAAAAGTTCTGCTCTCTTGGGAGCCTGGACTTCTGCAGGGCAAGCCCTGATCGAGCCCTGAGGGCTCCAGCCAGGAGAGCAGCTCTCTGCAGGGCACAGACAGGCACACACACCTACAACATGGCTCAGGCAGGGACCCAAGGCCCCATGTTGAGCTGGGCCCTTGGCAGGAGACGGTGGCGGTGGGTGGGCGTCCCAGGAGAGGCCGGTCCCAGCCGCTGAGGCCTAGGAGCACCCCCAGGACCCTGGCAGAAGTAGACTTCCCAACACTTCCTTGCGTGCCTTCGAAATATGTGCTCGCTTAGGCATTGTCAGCAGTACTTGTGGCTACATCCATGGCCCTGCTGTGCTTCCTCACCATACCAAGTGCAGGCTCCCTGGAGGAATGGTTGCTTTCTCCTCTTTGCACTGAGAAAAAGGAGATGTTCCAGGAGGCAGCAGACGTGCCCGCAGCAGCCGGGTCCCTGAGCGCTGGCAGACGCGGCTGAGCTGCCGGGGACTCCGGGTTCTGCAAGGGTCCAGCCCAGCTGGGAGCTCTGCCAGGGCTCTCTCCTACGCGCAGCCACCTCACCTCAGAAAACATGCCCGGCTTTGGGACCTCTTGCCTCTTTCCTCCTCTCGTGCACTAACAGCGGACAAGGCACACAGTGAAAAGGTGGCCATGAGGGGGACTGCCCAACCTGCCGGCACAGAGACGGGTGCGATCGCACGCACACACGGGCCTCTTCTCATCAGCCTCGCTCCTGCACAAGTCACCCTAAACCCAGCGCAACCAAGCATCACCTTTTTATTCAACATGCCACCTGCAATTCGCAGGAAAAGCAGCAAGACAGCAACATTGTCTCCATTAGAAAACTCCCTGCCTCTGTCCAGGGCAGACTGTTTCTCAACTGTGCATCAACCAGCGGCTGCTTCCAGCAAGAGCGAGCCCTCCAAAGCACCATCTATAGGGAGCACAATGCTGGTTTACAACCCCTATCATGGTTGGAAACCAAATGCGTCACTGAACTGAATACGTGGAAAAGATTGCACTGTTACCTTCTCCCCATCACATACTGTCAAGAGCTGCACCAGAAGGGCTGATTTGCAAACTGGCCCAGAGCCAACACTTTGCTGTGGAAGCCACCGTCAGAGGGCACGGGTAGGAAGGTCCCAGTGTTCAACAGCCAAGGAGAGAAAACCCGCTGAGTCCCCACACCCATCGGTGCCAAAACACCCACTGAGGCGGGAGCTGTCTAAGGAAGAGAAAGTCAAAACAGAGCGAGTCATTGCCCCAGGTGCCAGACAGAAGGCACCTCCGTGGAATCGAACGGGAGGTCGTCACGGGCAGTATCGCACTGGAAGGAAGGCTGGGCCGGCAACAAATCCGCACTGTATTCTTGCCAAAAAGGGACACAATTAGGTTGATTACTCCCCTATCTCGTAGGCACGGGGACTGATTCGGGGCCCCCCAGCACACCAAAGGCTTCTTCCCAAGGGCGCTGGGCGCAGGGGTGGCGGGCGGGGCTGCACACGGGGGCTCTGTCACCCCCATGTCACAATGCCAGCGCCCGGCAACGCTGAGGTCACAATGCCCCGGGCAGGATAAAAAGGAGCAGCCCCCCGTCTCCACCGCCAGAGCTGGCCCGGGGGCAGCCCCAACACATCCCAGACGAAGCACTTGAGGAGCTGGCTGGCGGAATCCCAGGCCAGGGGCTGAGGGAGGAAGACCTTGCATGAAGCTACGGGAGGTTCTCCACTGCAAGACAATCTCCTGGCAGGGCCACTTCCCAAACTCATCTGATGCATGGAAATCCTTTTCCACTGGGTAGCAGTGGCAAGACCGAGGGAATTCCTTCTTGAGGAGCACTGCAGAGCTCACCATCACCATGCCCTGCAGAGCCAGGGGCAGTAGCTCTAAGAAGTGGGGTGCCCAGGTGCTGCAAGGGGGCCCAGGGCTCTCATCCGCATCAGAAGCTACGTGCCTCCTTGCCACAAGGTGACGGAGCAAGTGCCGAAGATGGGGCACGCTTCAGGCTGTACAATGCCTTCTGTTAGTGCAGGGATGGGAAGCAACGACATCCAAAATTTCCTCAGCGTCTGCTACTGCTAGGGAAACGAGCAGGTAGGAACAGAAGGAGAGAAGCCTTCAGCTGGAAGGGACCTACAGTCATCATCTAGTCCAAATGCCTGACCACTTCAGGGCTGGCCAAAAGTTAAAAGGCGGTATTAAGGGCACTGTCCAAATGCCTCTTCAACACTGACAGGCATGGGGCATCGACCACCTGGGCTCCGGGAGCCCTGTTCCACGCTTTGACCAGCCTCTTGGGAAAGGAAACTTTCCTCTTGTCAAGTCCAAAGCTCCCCTGATGGATGGATGCAGCTTTGAGCCTTCTGCCATTGGCTGCCGGGAAGAAGGGATCAGCAGCTCCCTCTCCATTTTCCCTCCACGGAAGCTGTAGAGAGCAACGAGGTCGCCTCTCAGCCTCCATCTCTCTAAACTAGACACATCCCAGGTCCTCAGCATCCATGAACCAGAAGAAGCTCTTCTCTCACAGTGGACTTCTACAGCCCCCACACTCCCTCCCAGCTGAAGCTCTGACACAGGAGAAATCCCCTACACCAGGAAAGCCCGCCTGAAGATCTACGGGCTACAAATAGGGAACACAGCGTCAGGTGGAGCACCAGGAGTTTCCGGCACTGCTTGCACACAGCAGAGTAGGAAAACGCTCCTGCAGGCACAAGTAGGTCACAGCCCGACTGTGAGCCACAAATGTGACACAGGCAAACGCATTCTGGTGTGTCAGACAAGGCATTGCCACAGGAAAGGCAAGCCTGGTGCAAAGCCCCGGTGAGGACTCGCCTGGACGACTACAGGCATTTCTCATTCCTCCGCTTCGGGAAAGATCAAGTCCACCTGGGATGAAAGCAAACCAAGACTACGTAGTTGGTGAGGATCACGGAGGGCCTACAGAAGAAGACAACAGCTGCGAGGAGCAAGACCAAGCCTGAGAGGGCTGGCATGACCCTCAAGCAAGATATCAAGGATGGAGGCCAAAGGAGGATAAGGGCTATCGAGTGCAAGCAAAGATAGGGTCAACAGCACAAAACCATTCAAGACTTCTTCCCAAGCAGACAACCTCACCATCAACGACAGCGTAGCATCACGTATCACTTGCTGCACTGGGAAAGAATGGCACAGGGACTGCCAGGGCCACCTTCCAAGCTTATCTGACAGATGGATGGATGGACGGACGGACGGACGGATAGAAAGCCTTCTCAGGTGCATAGCAGTGGCAAGACAAAGGGAATACCTTCTTGAGGAGCACTGCAGAGCTCACCATCTTCATCTCATGCGCAGACAGGCTCAGGAGCCGTCAGAAATAGGAATGCAGAGGGCTTGCAAGGGGTTGCAGTGCTCTGGAGCACCCACTGGTGTCCCGCCAGGCACAGGAAGGCTTCTTGCCCCCACGGTCCACCAGCTCAGAGCCATTTGGGCACTCTGGGAAGTCCCCGAGATGGCTCCAGCTCAAGGGAGGATAGGGCTTGGGCAGCTCCGGGGAGGCGTGAGCAGCTTGTGGGACAAGGAGCCGGGTCTGGCTCACATGCTCAGGGAACAGCCGATCGCCAGCACTGGGGTCAGGAAGGAATTTTTTCTCCCGGGGCAGATTGGCACTGGTCCCCGGGGGTTTTTTGCCTTCCTCTGCAGCATTGAGCAGGACCACTTTTCAGAGCTCCTCTGGGCCCTTTTGGCTCGCTTTCTACCTGCTGCTCAAGCACCAGCAAGATGGCCTCTCGTGCCCTGCAGCTGGGGGGAGGAAGGCTTTTTTTTTCCCCCCATGTGGGACACCAAGTGTCTCGGGGGGTTTTTTGCCTTCCTCTGCAGCATTGAGCATGGCCCACTTGCCGCGGCTTCTTTGGGCCATTTTGGCTGGGTGCCTGCTGCTCCACGAGGTGGCCCTACACTTAGCTAGAACAGCCCACCTAAACCAGCATAGGACAACTAACCTAAACCAACCTTAAACAGCTGAAAACAATCAGCCTTTCGAGAACCTAAACCAATCTCAATCTGCCTTCAGAAACTTCAAACAATCAGCCACCAACAACCTCAAAAGCCCCTTAAACAGTCTACAACAAATTACCTCAAACAACCTAAGCCAAACCAAATAAAGCAACCTCAACACCCTCAAACAAACCTACCTAAAACAAATGACCTAAAAAATCCTACCTAAAACAACATAAACCAGCATGCCTCAACCAACCTTCAGCAACCCTAATCCAAACAAGCTGAAGACATCGAAACAGACCCACCTTAATCGACCTAAAACAACCCTTGAACAACCTCAAACAACTTAAAAAACACCTCATAAAGCATAAAACCGCCTGAAACAACCAAGCTAAACTAACCCCCTACACTAAACAACTTAAACCAACCCCCAAAATAGGAAACCAAACAACATAAGCAACCTGAACAAAATGACCGAAAGCAAATCACCTAAGCCGAAATAGAACCACCAAACCCAACCTAAAACAACCAAGCTAAAAACCAATCTCAACCAGACAACACTTCAACAAACAAGCTCAGACACCCAAAAAAACCTCCATGACCAAAAACACCCAAACAACCCAAACCCCGCCCTACCGCATGCAGTGCCTCACTTGGATGTGTCTGCAGTCTTGGAAGCTTGGCTACCCCAGCCAGGTTCTCCTACAAATGCACCTTCAGCTTGTTTGGAGCTTCTAGAAGGGGAGTGCAGCCACTGCATACTCTTGACCCAGGAGCGGTACCCCTCCAACTGGGAAGCTCATCCTCTTGGACTGACCGCCTAGCTTCGGGAAGGACACGCATGGAGCAGGGAGGGAGGAAGGGGACGCCTGCCCAGCCGGCCAGACCAGCCCAATCAACCCTGCCCCATCAATGGGGTGACACAGGGCGCAGACAGATTGCTCTCTCATCCAAACCAACCAAATACAACCTAAAACCAACCAAAACCACCCTCAACCAAAACTCAACCGACCAGCCTAAACAACCCAGCCTAAACCAACTAGCCAACCTGCAGCCGTCAGCCTACCTACCATCAAACAAAAATGAACAACAAAATAAAACTACATTAAAGAAACAAAAGCCTGGTCCCACTGTTTTTCTTTGTGTTTTGCATCCTTGAAAGCCTTCCTGGAGCCAAAACCCCCCTGGCATTTCAGGGAAACAGTAGTCTCATCGTGGCTCGATTCATGGCGAGCAAGTAGAATAGAAAAGTTCTGCTCTCTTGGGAGCCTGGACTTCTGCAGGGCAAGCCCTGATCGAGCCCTGAGGGCTCCAGCCAGGAGAGCAGCTCTCTGCAGGGCACAGACAGGCACACACACCTACAACATGGCTCAGGCAGGGACCCAAGGCCCCATGTTGAGCTGGGCCCTTGGCAGGAGACGGTGGCGGTGGGTGGGCGTCCCAGGAGAGGCCGGTCCCAGCCGCTGAGGCCTAGGAGCACCCCCAGGACCCTGGCAGAAGTAGACTTCCCAACACTTCCTTGCGTGCCTTCGAAATATGTGCTCGCTTAGGCATTGTCAGCAGTACTTGTGGCTACATCCATGGCCCTGCTGTGCTTCCTCACCATACCAAGTGCAGGCTCCCTGGAGGAATGGTTGCTTTCTCCTCTTTGCACTGAGAAAAAGGAGATGTTCCAGGAGGCAGCAGACGTGCCCGCAGCAGCCGGGTCCCTGAGCGCTGGCAGACGCGGCTGAGCTGCCGGGGACTCCGGGTTCTGCAAGGGTCCAGCCCAGCTGGGAGCTCTGCCAGGGCTCTCTCCTACGCGCAGCCACCTCACCTCAGAAAACATGCCCGGCTTTGGGACCTCTTGCCTCTTTCCTCCTCTCGTGCACTAACAGCGGACAAGGCACACAGTGAAAAGGTGGCCATGAGGGGGACTGCCCAACCTGCCGGCACAGAGACGGGTGCGATCGCACGCACACACGGGCCTCTTCTCATCAGCCTCGCTCCTGCACAAGTCACCCTAAACCCAGCGCAACCAAGCATCACCTTTTTATTCAACATGCCACCTGCAATTCGCAGGAAAAGCAGCAAGACAGCAACATTGTCTCCATTAGAAAACTCCCTGCCTCTGTCCAGGGCAGACTGTTTCTCAACTGTGCATCAACCAGCGGCTGCTTCCAGCAAGAGCGAGCCCTCCAAAGCACCATCTATAGGGAGCACAATGCTGGTTTACAACCCCTATCATGGTTGGAAACCAAATGCGTCACTGAACTGAATACGTGGAAAAGATTGCACTGTTACCTTCTCCCCATCACATACTGTCAAGAGCTGCACCAGAAGGGCTGATTTGCAAACTGGCCCAGAGCCAACACTTTGCTGTGGAAGCCACCGTCAGAGGGCACGGGTAGGAAGGTCCCAGTGTTCAACAGCCAAGGAGAGAAAACCCGCTGAGTCCCCACACCCATCGGTGCCAAAACACCCACTGAGGCGGGAGCTGTCTAAGGAAGAGAAAGTCAAAACAGAGCGAGTCATTGCCCCAGGTGCCAGACAGAAGGCACCTCCGTGGAATCGAACGGGAGGTCGTCACGGGCAGTATCGCACTGGAAGGAAGGCTGGGCCGGCAACAAATCCGCACTGTATTCTTGCCAAAAAGGGACACAATTAGGTTGATTACTCCCCTATCTCGTAGGCACGGGGACTGATTCGGGGCCCCCCAGCACACCAAAGGCTTCTTCCCAAGGGCGCTGGGCGCAGGGGTGGCGGGCGGGGCTGCACACGGGGGCTCTGTCACCCCCATGTCACAATGCCAGCGCCCGGCAACGCTGAGGTCACAATGCCCCGGGCAGGATAAAAAGGAGCAGCCCCCCGTCTCCACCGCCAGAGCTGGCCCGGGGGCAGCCCCAACACATCCCAGACGAAGCACTTGAGGAGCTGGCTGGCGGAATCCCAGGCCAGGGGCTGAGGGAGGAAGACCTTGCATGAAGCTACGGGAGGTTCTCCACTGCAAGACAATCTCCTGGCAGGGCCACTTCCCAAACTCATCTGATGCATGGAAATCCTTTTCCACTGGGTAGCAGTGGCAAGACCGAGGGAATTCCTTCTTGAGGAGCACTGCAGAGCTCACCATCACCATGCCCTGCAGAGCCAGGGGCAGTAGCTCTAAGAAGTGGGGTGCCCAGGTGCTGCAAGGGGGCCCAGGGCTCTCATCCGCATCAGAAGCTACGTGCCTCCTTGCCACAAGGTGACGGAGCAAGTGCCGAAGATGGGGCACGCTTCAGGCTGTACAATGCCTTCTGTTAGTGCAGGGATGGGAAGCAACGACATCCAAAATTTCCTCAGCGTCTGCTACTGCTAGGGAAACGAGCAGGTAGGAACAGAAGGAGAGAAGCCTTCAGCTGGAAGGGACCTACAGTCATCATCTAGTCCAAATGCCTGACCACTTCAGGGCTGGCCAAAAGTTAAAAGGCGGTATTAAGGGCACTGTCCAAATGCCTCTTCAACACTGACAGGCATGGGGCATCGACCACCTGGGCTCCGGGAGCCCTGTTCCACGCTTTGACCAGCCTCTTGGGAAAGGAAACTTTCCTCTTGTCAAGTCCAAAGCTCCCCTGATGGATGGATGCAGCTTTGAGCCTTCTGCCATTGGCTGCCGGGAAGAAGGGATCAGCAGCTCCCTCTCCATTTTCCCTCCACGGAAGCTGTAGAGAGCAACGAGGTCGCCTCTCAGCCTCCATCTCTCCAAACTAGACACATCCCAGGTCCTCAGCATCCATGAACCAGAAGAAGCTCTTCTCTCACAGTGGACTTCTACAGCCCCCACACTCCCTCCCAGCTGAAGCTCTGACACAGGAGAAATCCCCTACACCAGGAAAGCCCGCCTGAAGATCTACGGGCTACAAATAGGGAACACAGCGTCAGGTGGAGCACCAGGAGTTTCCGGCACTGCTTGCACACAGCAGAGTAGGAAAACGCTCCTGCAGGCACAAGTAGGTCACAGCCCGACTGTGAGCCACAAATGTGACACAGGCAAACGCATTCTGGTGTGTCAGACAAGGCATTGCCACAGGAAAGGCAAGCCTGGTGCAAAGCCCCGGTGAGGACTCGCCTGGACGACTACAGGCATTTCTCATTCCTCCGCTTCGGGAAAGATCAAGTCCACCTGGGATGAAAGCAAACCAAGACTACGTAGTTGGTGAGGATCACGGAGGGCCTACAAAAGAAGACAACAGCTGCGAGGAGCAAGACCAAGCCTGAGAGGGCTGGCATGACCCTCAAGCAAGATATCAAGGATGGAGGCCAAAGGAGGATAAGGGCTATCGAGTGCAAGCAAAGATAGGGTCAACAGCACAAAACCATTCAAGACTTCTTCCCAAGCAGACAACCTCACCATCAACGACAGCGTAGCATCACGTATCACTTGCTGCACTGGGAAAGAATGGCACAGGGACTGCCAGGGCCACCTTCCAAGCTTATCTGACAGATGGATGGATGGACGGACGGACGGACGGATAGAAAGCCTTCTCAGGTGCATAGCAGTGGCAAGACAAAGGGAATACCTTCTTGAGGAGCACTGCAGAGCTCACCATCTTCATCTCATGCGCAGACAGGCTCAGGAGCCGTCAGAAATAGGAATGCAGAGGGCTTGCAAGGGGTTGCAGTGCTCTGGAGCACCCACTGGTGTCCCACCAGGCACAGGAAGGCTTCTTGCCCCCACGGTCCACCAGCTCAGAGCCATTTGGGCACTCTGGGAAGTCCCCGAGATGGCTCCAGCTCAAGGGAGGATAGGGCTTGGGCAGCTCCGGGGAGGCATGAGCAGCTTGTGGGACAAGGAGCCGGGTCTGGCTCACATGCTCAGGGAACAGCCGATCGCCAGCACTGGGGTCAGGAAGGAATTTTTTCTCCCGGGGCAGATTGGCACTGGTCCCCGGGGGTTTTTTGCCTTCCTCTGCAGCATTGAGCAGGACCACTTTTCAGAGCTCCTCTGGGTCCTTTTGGCTCGCTTCCTACCTGCTGCTCAAGCACCAGCAAGATGGCCTCTCGTGCCCTGCAGCTGGGGGGAGGAAGGCTTTTTTTTTCCCCCCATGTGGGACACCAAGTGTCTCTGGGGGTTTTTTGCCTTCCTCTGCAGCATTGAGCATGGCCCACTTGCCGCGGCTTCTTTGGGCCATTTTGGCTGGGTGCCTGCTGCTCCACGAGGTGGCCCTACACTTAGCTAGAACAGCCCACCTAAACCAGCATAGGACAACTAACCTAAACCAACCTTAAACAGCTGAAAACAATCAGCCTTTCGAGAACCTAAACCAATCTCAATCTGCCTTCAGAAACTTCAAACAATCAGCCACCAACAACCTCAAAAGCCCCTTAAACAGTCTACAACAAATTACCTCAAACAACCTAAGCCAAACCAAATAAAGCAACCTCAACACCCTCAAACAAACCTACCTAAAACAAATGACCTAAAAAATCCTACCTAAAACAACATAAACCAGCATGCCTCAACCAACCTTCAGCAACCCTAATCCAAACAAGCTGAAGACATCGAAACAGACCCACCTTAATCGACCTAAAACAACCCTTGAACAACCTCAAACAACTTAAAAAACACCTCATAAAGCGTAAAACCGCCTGAAACAACCAAGCTAAACTAACCCCCTACACTAAACAACTTAAACCAACCCCCAAAATAGGAAACCAAACAACATAAGCAACCTGAACAAAATGACCGAAAGCAAATCACCTAAGCCGAAATAGAACCACCAAACCCAACCTAAAACAACCAAGCTAAAAACCAATCTCAACCAGACAACACTTCAACAAACAAGCTCAGACACCCAAAAAAACCTCCATGACCAAAAACACCCAAACAACCCAAACCCCGCCCTACCGCATGCAGTGCCTCACTTGGATGTGTCTGCAGTCTTGGAAGCTTGGCTACCCCAGCCAGGTTCTCCTACAAATGCACCTTCAGCTTGTTTGGAGCTTCTAGAAGGGGAGTGCAGCCACTGCATACTCTTGACCCAGGAGCGGTACCCCTCCAACTGGGAAGCTCATCCTCTTGGACTGACCGCCTAGCTTCGGGAAGGACACGCATGGAGCAGGGAGGGAGGAAGGGGACGCCTGCCCAGCCGGCCAGACCAGCCCAATCAACCCTGCCCCATCAATGGGGTGACACAGGGCGCAGACAGATTGCTCTCTCATCCAAACCAACCAAATACAACCTAAAACCAACCAAAACCACCCTCAACCAAAACTCAACCGACCAGCCTAAACAACCCAGCCTAAACCAACTAGCCAACCTGCAGCCGTCAGCCTACCTACCATCAAACAAAAATGAACAACAAAATAAAACTACATTAAAGAAACAAAAGCCTGGTCCCACTGTTTTTCTTTGTGTTTTGCATCCTTGAAAGCCTTCCTGGAGCCAAAACCCCCCTGGCATTTCAGGGAATCAGTAGTCTCATCGTGGCTCGATTCATGGCGAGCAAGTAGAATAGAAAAGTTCTGCTCTCTTGGGAGCCTGGACTTCTGCAGGGCAAGCCCTGATCGAGCCCTGAGGGCTCCAGCCAGGAGAGCAGCTCTCTGCAGGGCACAGACAGGCACACACACCTACAACATGGCTCAGGCAGGGACCCAAGGCCCCATGTTGAGCTGGGCCCTTGGCAGGAGACGGTGGCGGTGGGTGGGCGTCCCAGGAGAGGCCGGTCCCAGCCGCTGAGGCCTAGGAGCACCCCCAGGACCCTGGCAGAAGTAGACTTCCAAACACTTCCTTGCGTGCCTTCGAAATATGTGCTCGCTTAGGCATTGTCAGCAGTACTTGTGGCTACATCCATGGCCCTGCTGTGCTTCCTCACCATACCAAGTGCAGGCTCCCTGGAGGAATGGTTGCTTTCTCCTCTTTGCACTGAGAAAAAGGAGATGTTCCAGGAGGCAGCAGACGTGCCCGCAGCAGCCGGGTCCCTGAGCGCTGGCAGACGCGGCTGAGCTGCCGGGGACTCCGGGTTCTGCAAGGGTCCAGCCCAGCTGGGAGCTCTGCCAGGGCTCTCTCCTACGCGCAGCCACCTCACCTCAGAAAACATGCCCGGCTTTGGGACCTCTTGCCTCTTTCCTCCTCTCGTGCACTAACAGCGGACAAGGCACACAGTGAAAAGGTGGCCATGAGGGGGACTGCCCAACCTGCCGGCACAGAGACGGGTGCGATCGCACGCACACACGGGCCTCTTCTCATCAGCCTCGCTCCTGCACAAGTCACCCTAAACCCAGCGCAACCAAGCATCACCTTTTTATTCAACATGCCACCTGCAATTCGCAGGAAAAGCAGCAAGACAGCAACATTGTCTCCATTAGAAAACTCCCTGCCTCTGTCCAGGGCAGACTGTTTCTCAACTGTGCATCAACCAGCGGCTGCTTCCAGCAAGAGCGAGCCCTCCAAAGCACCATCTATAGGGAGCACAATGCTGGTTTACAACCCCTATCATGGTTGGAAACCAAATGCGTCACTGAACTGAATACGTGGAAAAGATTGCACTGTTACCTTCTCCCCATCACATACTGTCAAGAGCTGCACCAGAAGGGCTGATTTGCAAACTGGCCCAGAGCCAACACTTTGCTGTGGAAGCCACCGTCAGAGGGCACGGGTAGGAAGGTCCCAGTGTTCAACAGCCAAGGAGAGAAAACCCGCTGAGTCCCCACACCCATCGGTGCCAAAACACCCACTGAGGCGGGAGCTGTCTAAGGAAGAGAAAGTCAAAACAGAGCGAGTCATTGCCCCAGGTGCCAGACAGAAGGCACCTCCGTGGAATCGAACGGGAGGTCGTCACGGGCAGTATCGCACTGGAAGGAAGGCTGGGCCGGCAACAAATCCGCACTGTATTTTTGCCAAAAAGGGACACAATTAGGTTGATTACTCCCCTATCTTGTAGGCACGGGGACTGATTCGGGGCCCCCCAGCACACCAAAGGCTTCTTCCCAAGGGCGCTGGGCGCAGGGGTGGCGGGCGGGGCTGCACACGGGGGCTCTGTCACCCCCATGTCACAATGCCAGCGCCCGGCAACGCTGAGGTCACAATGCCCCGGGCAGGATAAAAAGGAGCAGCCCCCCGTCTCCACCGCCAGAGCTGGCCCGGGGGCAGCCCCAACACATCCCAGACGAAGCACTTGAGGAGCTGGCTGGCGGAATCCCAGGCCAGGGGCTGAGGGAGGAAGACCTTGCATGAAGCTACGGGAGGTTCTCCACTGCAAGACAATCTCCTGGCAGGGCCACTTCCCAAACTCATCTGATGCATGGAAATCCTTTTCCACTGGGTAGCAGTGGCAAGACCGAGGGAATTCCTTCTTGAGGAGCACTGCAGAGCTCACCATCACCATGCCCTGCAGAGCCAGGGGCAGTAGCTCTAAGAAGTGGGGTGCCCAGGTGCTGCAAGGGGGCCCAGGGCTCTCATCCGCATCAGAAGCTACGTGCCTCCTTGCCACAAGGTGACGGAGCAAGTGCCGAAGATGGGGCACGCTTCAGGCTGTACAATGCCTTCTGTTAGTGCAGGGATGGGAAGCAACGACATCCAAAATTTCCTCAGCGTCTGCTACTGCTAGGGAAACGAGCAGGTAGGAACAGAAGGAGAGAAGCCTTCAGCTGGAAGGGACCTACAGTCATCATCTAGTCCAAATGCCTGACCACTTCAGGGCTGGCCAAAAGTTAAAAGGCGGTATTAAGGGCACTGTCCAAATGCCTCTTCAACACTGACAGGCATGGGGCATCGACCACCTGGGCTCCGGGAGCCCTGTTCCACGCTTTGACCAGCCTCTTGGGAAAGGAAACTTTCCTCTTGTCAAGTCCAAAGCTCCCCTGATGGATGGATGCAGCTTTGAGCCTTCTGCCATTGGCTGCCGGGAAGAAGGGATCAGCAGCTCCCTCTCCATTTTCCCTCCACGGAAGCTGTAGAGAGCAACGAGGTCGCCTCTCAGCCTCCATCTCTCTAAACTACACACATCCCAGGTCCTCAGCATCCATGAACCAGAAGAAGCTCTTCTCTCACAGTGGACTTCTACAGCCCCCACACTCCCTCCCAGCTGAAGCTCTGACACAGGAGAAATCCCCTACACCAGGAAAGCCCGCCTGAAGATCTACGGGCTACAAATAGGGAACACAGCGTCAGGTGGAGCACCAGGAGTTTCCGGCACTGCTTGCACACAGCAGAGTAGGAAAACGCTCCTGCAGGCACAAGTAGGTCACAGCCCGACTGTGAGCCACAAATGTGACACAGGCAAACGCATTCTGGTGTGTCAGACAAGGCATTGCCACAGGAAAGGCAAGCCTGGTGCAAAGCCCCGGTGAGGACTCGCCTGGACGACTACAGACATTTCTCATTCCTCCGCTTCGGGAAAGATCAAGTCCACCTGGGATGAAAGCAAACCAAGACTACGTAGTTGGTGAGGATCATGGAGGGCCTACAGAAGAAGACAACAGCTGCGAGGAGCAAGACCAAGCCTGAGAGGGCTGGCATGACCCTCAAGCAAGATATCAAGGATGGAGGCCAAAGGAGGATAAGGGCTATCGAGTGCAAGCAAAGATAGGGTCAACAGCACAAAACCATTCAAGACTTCTTCCCAAGCAGACAACCTCACCATCAACGACAGCGTAGCATCACGTATCACTTGCTGCACTGGGAAAGAATGGCACAGGGACTGCCAGGGCCACCTTCCAAGCTTATCTGACAGATGGATGGATGGACGGACGGACGGACGGACGGACGGACGGATAGAAAGCCTTCTCAGGTGCATAGCAGTGGCAAGACAAAGGGAATACCTTCTTGAGGAGCACTGCAGAGCTCACCATCTTCATCCCATGCGCAGACAGGCTCAGGAGCCGTCAGAAATAGGAATGCAGAGGGCTTGCAAGGGGTTGCAGTGCTCTGGAGCACCCACTGGTGTCCCACCAGGCACAGGAAGGCTTCTTGCCCCCACGGTCCACCAGCTCAGAGCCATTTGGGCACTCTGGGAAGTCCCCGAGATGGCTCCAGCTCAAGGGAGGATAGGGCTTGGGCAGCTCCGGGGAGGCGTGAGCAGCTTGTGGGACAAGGAGCCGGGTCTGGCTCACATGCTCAGGGAACAGCCGATCGCCAGCACTGGGGTCAGGAAGGAATTTTTTCTCCCGGGGCAGATTGGCACTGGTCCCCGGGGGTTTTTTGCCTTCCTCTGCAGCATTGAGCAGGACCACTTTTCAGAGCTCCTCTGGGCCCTTTTGGCTCGCTTCCTACCTGCTGCTCAAGCACCAGCAAGATGGCCTCTCGTGCCCTGCAGCTGGGGGGAGGAAGGCTTTTTTTTTCCCCCCATGTGGGACACCAAGTGTCTCTGGGGGTTTTTTGCCTTCCTCTGCAGCATTGAGCATGGCCCACTTGCCACGGCTTCTTTGGGCCATTTTGGCTGGGTGCCTGCTGCTCCACGAGGTGGCCCTACACTTAGCTAGAACAGCCCACCTAAACCAGCATAGGACAACTAACCTAAACCAACCTTAAACAGCTGAAAACAATCAGCCTTTCGAGAACCTAAACCAATCTCAATCTGCCTTCAGAAACTTCAAACAATCAGCCACCAACAACCTCAAAAGCCCCTTAAACAGTCTACAACAAATTACCTCAAACAACCTAAGCCAAACCAAATAAAGCAACCTCAACACCCTCAAACAAACCTACCTAAAACAAATGACCTAAAAAATCCTACCTAAAACAACATAAACCAGCATGCCTCAACCAACCTTCAGCAACCCTAATCCAAACAAGCTGAAGACATCGAAACAGACCCACCTTAATCGACCTAAAACAACCCTTGAACAACCTCAAACAACTTAAAAAACACCTCATAAAGCATAAAACCGCCTGAAACAACCAAGCTAAACTAACCCCCTACACTAAACAACTTAAACCAACCCCCAAAATAGGAAACCAAACAACATAAGCAACCTGAACAAAATGACCGAAAGCAAATCAACTAAGCCGAAATAGAACCACCAAACCCAACCTAAAACAACCAAGCTAAAAACCAATCTCAACCAGACAACACTTCAACAAACAAGCTCAGACACCCAAAAAAACCTCCATGACCAAAAACACCCAAACAACCCAAACCCCGCCCTACCGCATGCAGTGCCTCACTTGGATGTGTCTGCAGTCTTGGAAGCTTGGCTACCCCAGCCAGGTTCTCCTACAAATGCACCTTCAGCTTGTTTGGAGCTTCTAGAAGGGGAGTGCAGCCACTGCATACTCTTGACCCAGGAGCGGTACCCCTCCAACTGGGAAGCTCATCCTCTTGGACTGACCGCCTAGCTTCGGGAAGGACACGCATGGAGCAGGGAGGGAGGAAGGGGACGCCTGCCCAGCCGGCCAGACCAGCCCAATCAACCCTGCCCCATCAATGGGGTGACACAGGGCGCAGACAGATTGCTCTCTCATCCAAACCAACCAAATACAACCTAAAACCAACCAAAACCACCCTCAACCAAAACTCAACCGACCAGCCTAAACAACCCAGCCTAAACCAACTAGCCAACCTGCAGCCGTCAGCCTACCTACCATCAAACAAAAATGAACAACAAAATAAAACTACATTAAAGAAACAAAAGCCTGGTCCCACTGTTTTTCTTTGTGTTTTGCATCCTTGAAAGCCTTCCTGGAGCCAAAACCCCCCTGGCATTTCAGGGAAACAGTAGTCTCATCGTGGCTCGATTCATGGCCAGCAAGTAGAATAGAAAAGTTCTGCTCTCTTGGGAGCCTGGACTTCTGCAGGGCAAGCCCTGATCGAGCCCTGAGGGCTCCAGCCAGGAGAGCAGCTCTCTGCAGGGCACAGACAGGCACACACACCTACAACATGGCTCAGGCAGGGACCCAAGGCCCCATGTTGAGCTGGGCCCTTGGCAGGAGACGGTGGCGGTGGGTGGGCGTCCCAGGAGAGGCCGGTCCCAGCCGCTGAGGCCTAGGAGCACCCCCAGGACCCTGGCAGAAGTAGACTTCCCAACACTTCCTTGCGTGCCTTCGAAATATGTGCTCGCTTAGGCATTGTCAGCAGTACTTGTGGCTACATCCATGGCCCTGCTGTGCTTCCTCACCATACCAAGTGCAGGCTCCCTGGAGGAATGGTTGCTTTCTCCTCTTTGCACTGAGAAAAAGGAGATGTTCCAGGAGGCAGCAGACGTGCCCGCAGCAGCCGGGTCCCTGAGCGCTGGCAGACGCGGCTGAGCTGCCGGGGACTCCGGGTTCTGCAAGGGTCCAGCCCAGCTGGGAGCTCTGCCAGGGCTCTCTCCTACGCGCAGCCACCTCACCTCAGAAAACATGCCCGGCTTTGGGACCTCTTGCCTCTTTCCTCCTCTCGTGCACTAACAGCGGACAAGGCACACAGTGAAAAGGTGGCCATGAGGGGGACTGCCCAACCTGCCGGCACAGAGACGGGTGCGATCGCACGCACACACGGGCCTCTTCTCATCAGCCTCGCTCCTGCACAAGTCACCCTAAACCCAGCGCAACCAAGCATCACCTTTTTATTCAACATGCCACCTGCAATTCGCAGGAAAAGCAGCAAGACAGCAACATTGTCTCCATTAGAAAACTCCCTGCCTCTGTCCAGGGCAGACTGTTTCTCAACTGTGCATCAACCAGCGGCTGCTTCCAGCAAGAGCGAGCCCTCCAAAGCACCATCTATAGGGAGCACAATGCTGGTTTACAACCCCTATCATGGTTGGAAACCAAATGCGTCACTGAACTGAATACGTGGAAAAGATTGCACTGTTACCTTCTCCCCATCACATACTGTCAAGAGCTGCACCAGAAGGGCTGATTTGCAAACTGGCCCAGAGCCAACACTTTGCTGTGGAAGCCACCGTCAGAGGGCACGGGTAGGAAGGTCCCAGTGTTCAACAGCCAAGGAGAGAAAACCCGCTGAGTCCCCACACCCATCGGTGCCAAAACACCCACTGAGGCGGGAGCTGTCTAAGGAAGAGAAAGTCAAAACAGAGCGAGTCATTGCCCCAGGTGCCAGACAGAAGGCACCTCCGTGGAATCGAACGGGAGGTCGTCACGGGCAGTATCGCACTGGAAGGAAGGCTGGGCCGGCAACAAATCCGCACTGTATTCTTGCCAAAAAGGGACACAATTAGGTTGATTACTCCCCTATCTCGTAGGCACGGGGACTGATTCGGGGCCCCCCAGCACACCAAAGGCTTCTTCCCAAGGGCGCTGGGCGCAGGGGTGGCGGGCGGGGCTGCACACGGGGGCTCTGTCACCCCCATGTCACAATGCCAGCGCCCGGCAACGCTGAGGTCACAATGCCCCGGGCAGGATAAAAAGGAGCAGCCCCCCGTCTCCACCGCCAGAGCTGGCCCGGGGGCAGCCCCAACACATCCCAGACGAAGCACTTGAGGAGCTGGCTGGCGGAATCCCAGGCCAGGGGCTGAGGGAGGAAGACCTTGCATGAAGCTACGGGAGGTTCTCCACTGCAAGACAATCTCCTGGCAGGGCCACTTCCCAAACTCATCTGATGCATGGAAATCCTTTTCCACTGGGTAGCAGTGGCAAGACCGAGGGAATTCCTTCTTGAGGAGCACTGCAGAGCTCACCATCACCATGCCCTGCAGAGCCAGGGGCAGTAGCTCTAAGAAGTGGGGTGCCCAGGTGCTGCAAGGGGGCCCAGGGCTCTCATCCGCATCAGAAGCTACGTGCCTCCTTGCCACAAGGTGACGGAGCAAGTGCCGAAGATGGGGCACGCTTCAGGCTGTACAATGCCTTCTGTTAGTGCAGGGATGGGAAGCAACGACATCCAAAATTTCCTCAGCGTCTGCTACTGCTAGGGAAACGAGCAGGTAGGAACAGAAGGAGAGAAGCCTTCAGCTGGAAGGGACCTACAGTCATCATCTAGTCCAAATGCCTGACCACTTCAGGGCTGGCCAAAAGTTAAAAGGCGGTATTAAGGGCACTGTCCAAATGCCTCTTCAACACTGACAGGCATGGGGCATCGACCACCTGGGCTCCGGGAGCCCTGTTCCACGCTTTGACCAGCCTCTTGGGAAAGGAAACTTTCCTCTTGTCAAGTCCAAAGCTCCCCTGATGGATGGATGCAGCTTTGAGCCTTCTGCCATTGGCTGCCGGGAAGAAGGGATCAGCAGCTCCCTCTCCATTTTCCCTCCACGGAAGCTGTAGAGAGCAACGAGGTCGCCTCTCAGCCTCCATCTCTCTAAACTAGACACATCCCAGGTCCTCAGCATCCATGAACCAGAAGAAGCTCTTCTCTCACAGTGGACTTCTACAGCCCCCACACTCCCTCCCAGCTGAAGCTCTGACACAGGAGAAATCCCCTACACCAGGAAAGCCCGCCTGAAGATCTACGGGCTACAAATAGGGAACACAGCGTCAGGTGGAGCACCAGGAGTTTCCGGCACTGCTTGCACACAGCAGAGTAGGAAAACGCTCCTGCAGGCACAAGTAGGTCACAGCCCAACTGTGAGCCACAAATGTGACACAGGCAAACGCATTCTGGTGTGTCAGACAAGGCATTGACACAGGAAAGGCAAGCCTGGTGCAAAGCCCCGGTGAGGACTCGCCTGGATGACTACAGACATTTCTCATTCCTCCGCTTCGGGAAAGATCAAGTCCACCTGGGATGAAAGCAAACCAAGACTACGTAGTTGGTGAGGATCACGGAGGGCCTACAGAAGAAGACAACAGCTGCGAGGAGCAAGACCAAGCCTGAGAGGGCTGGCATGACCCTCAAGCAAGATATCAAGGATGGAGGCCAAAGGAGGAAAAGGGCTATCGAGTGCAAGCAAAGATAGGGTCAACAGCACAAAACCATTCAAGACTTCTTCCCAAGCAGACAACCTCACCATCAACGACAGCGTAGCATCACGTATCACTTGCTGCACTGGGAAAGAATGGCACAGGGACTGCCAGGGCCACCTTCCAAGCTTATCTGACAGATGGATGGATGGACGGACGGACGGACGGATAGAAAGCCTTCTCAGGTGCATAGCAGTGGCAAGACAAAGGGAATACCTTCTTGAGGAGCACTGCAGAGCTCACCATCTTCATCCCATGCGCAGACAGGCTCAGGAGCCATCAGAAATAGGAATGCAGAGGGCTTGCAAGGGGTTGCAGTGCTCTGGAGCACCCACTGGTGTCCCACCAGGCACAGGAAGGCTTCTTGCCCCCACGGTCCACCAGCTCAGAGCCATTTGGGCACTCTGGGAAGTCCCCGAGATGGCTCCAGCTCAAGGGAGGATAGGGCTTGGGCAGCTCCGGGGAGGCGTGAGCAGCTTGTGGGACAAGGAGCCGGGTCTGGCTCACATGCTCAGGGAACAGCCGATCGCCAGCACTGGGGTCAGGAAGGAATTTTTTCTCCCGGGGCAGATTGGCACTGGTCCCCGGGGGTTTTTTGCCTTCCTCTGCAGCATTGAGCAGGACCACTTTTCAGAGCTCCTCTGGGCCCTTTTGGCTCGCTTCCTACCTGCTGCTCAAGCACCAGCAACATGGCCTCTCGTGCCCTGCAGCTGGGGGGAGGAAGGCTTTTTTTTTCCCCCCATGTGGGACACCAAGTGTCTCGGGGGGTTTTTTGCCTTCCTCTGCAGCATTGAGCATGGCCCACTTGCCGCGGCTTCTTTGGGCCATTTTGGCTGGGTGCCTGCTGCTCCACGAGGTGGCCCTACACTTAGCTAGAACAGCCCACCTAAACCAGCATAGGACAACTAACCTAAACCAACCTTAAACAGCTGAAAACAATCAGCCTTTCGAGAACCTAAACCAATCTCAATCTGCCTTCAGAAACTTCAAACAATCAGCCACCAACAACCTCAAAAGCCCCTTAAACAGTCTACAACAAATTACCTCAAACAACCTAAGCCAAACCAAATAAAGCAACCTCAACACCCTCAAACAAACCTACCTAAAACAAATGACCTAAAAAATCCTACCTAAAACAACATAAACCAGCATGCCTCAACCAACCTTCAGCAACCCTAATCCAAACAAGCTGAAGACATCGAAACAGACCCACCTTAATCGACCTAAAACAACCCTTGAACAACCTCAAACAACTTAAAAAACACCTCATAAAGCGTAAAACCGCCTGAAACAACCAAGCTAAACTAACCCCCTACACTAAACAACTTAAACCAACCCCCAAAATAGGAAACCAAACAACATAAGCAACCTGAACAAAATGACCGAAAGCAAATCACCTAAGCCGAAATAGAAGCACCAAACCCAACCTAAAACAACCAAGCTAAAAACCAATCTCAACCAGACAACACTTCAACAAACAAGCTCAGACACCCAAAAAAACCTCCATGACCAAAAACACCCAAACAACCCAAACCCCGCCCTACCGCATGCAGTGCCTCACTTGGATGTGTCTGCAGTCTTGGAAGCTTGGCTACCCCAGCCAGGTTCTCCTACAAATGCACCTTCAGCTTGTTTGGAGCTTCTAGAAGGGGAGTGCAGCCACTGCATACTCTTGACCCAGGAGCGGTACCCCTCCAACTGGGAAGCTCATCCTCTTGGACTGACCGCCTAGCTTCGGGAAGGACACGCATGGAGCAGGGAGGGAGGAAGGGGACGCCTGCCCAGCCGGCCAGACCAGCCCAATCAACCCTGCCCCATCAATGGGGTGACACAGGGCGCAGACAGATTGCTCTCTCATCCAAACCAACCAAATACAACCTAAAACCAACCAAAACCACCCTCAACCAAAACTCAACCGACCAGCCTAAACAACCCAGCCTAAACCAACTAGCCAACCTGCAGCCGTCAGCCTACCTACCATCAAACAAAAATGAACAACAAAATAAAACTACATTAAAGAAACAAAAGCCTGGTCCCACTGTTTTTCTTTGTGTTTTGCATCCTTGAAAGCCTTCCTGGAGCCAAAACCCCCCTGGCATTTCAGGGAAACAGTAGTCTCATCGTGGCTCGATTCATGGCGAGCAAGTAGAATAGAAAAGTTCTGCTCTCTTGGGAGCCTGGACTTCTGCAGGGCAAGCCCTGACCGAGCCCTGAGGGCTCCAGCCAGGAGAGCAGCTCTCTGCAGGGCACAGACAGGCACACACACCTACAACATGGCTCAGGCAGGGACCCAAGGCCCCATGTTGAGCTGGGCCCTTGGCAGGAGACGGTGGCGGTGGGTGGGCGTCCCAGGAGAGGCCGGTCCCAGCCGCTGAGGCCTAGGAGCACCCCCAGGACCCTGGCAGAAGTAGACTTCCCAACACTTCCTTGCGTGCCTTCGAAATATGTGCTCGCTTAGGCATTGTCAGCAGTACTTGTGGCTACATCCATGGCCCTGCTGTGCTTCCTCACCATACCAAGTGCAGGCTCCCTGGAGGAATGGTTGCTTTCTCCTCTTTGCACTGAGAAAAAGGAGATGTTCCAGGAGGCAGCAGACGTGCCCGCAGCAGCCGGGTCCCTGAGCGCTGGCAGACGCGGCTGAGCTGCCGGGGACTCCGGGTTCTGCAAGGGTCCAGCCCAGCTGGGAGCTCTGCCAGGGCTCTCTCCTACGCGCAGCCACCTCACCTCAGAAAACATGCCCGGCTTTGGGACCTCTTGCCTCTTTCCTCCTCTCGTGCACTAACAGCGGACAAGGCACACAGTGAAAAGGTGGCCACGAGGGGGACTGCCCAACCTGCCGGCACAGAGACGGGTGCGATCGCACGCACACACGGGCCTCTTCTCATCAGCCTCGCTCCTGCACAAGTCACCCTAAACCCAGCGCAACCAAGCATCACCTTTTTATTCAACATGCCACCTGCAATTCGCAGGAAAAGCAGCAAGACAGCAACATTGTCTCCATTAGAAAACTCCCTGCCTCTGTCCAGGGCAGACTGTTTCTCAACTGTGCATCAACCAGCGGCTGCTTCCAGCAAGAGCGAGCCCTCCAAAGCACCATCTATAGGGAGCACAATGCTGGTTTACAACCCCTATCATGGTTGGAAACCAAATGCGTCACTGAACTGAATACGTGGAAAAGATTGCACTGTTACCTTCTCCCCATCACATACTGTCAAGAGCTGCACCAGAAGGGCTGATTTGCAAACTGGCCCAGAGCCAACACTTTGCTGTGGAAGCCACCGTCAGAGGGCACGGGTAGGAAGGTCCCAGTGTTCAACAGCCAAGGAGAGAAAACCCGCTGAGTCCCCACACCCATCGGTGCCAAAACACCCACTGAGGCGGGAGCTGTCTAAGGAAGAGAAAGTCAAAACAGAGCGAGTCATTGCCCCAGGTGCCAGACAGAAGGCACCTCCGTGGAATCGAACGGGAGGTCGTCACGGGCAGTATCGCACTGGAAGGAAGGCTGGGCCGGCAACAAATCCGCACTGTATTTTTGCCAAAAAGGGACACAATTAGGTTGATTACTCCCCTATCTCGTAGGCACGGGGACTGATTCGGGGCCCCCCAGCACACCAAAGGCTTCTTCCCAAGGGCGCTGGGCGCAGGGGTGGCGGGCGGGGCTGCACACGGGGGCTCTGTCACCCCCATGTCACAATGCCAGCGCCCGGCAACGCTGAGGTCACAATGCCCCGGGCAGGATAAAAAGGAGCAGCCCCCCGTCTCCACCGCCAGAGCTGGCCCGGGGGCAGCCCCAACACATCCCAGACGAAGCACTTGAGGAGCTGGCTGGCGGAATCCCAGGCCAGGGGCTGAGGGAGGAAGACCTTGCATGAAGCTACGGGAGGTTCTCCACTGCAAGACAATCTCCTGGCAGGGCCACTTCCCAAACTCATCTGATGCATGGAAACCCTTTTCCACTGGGTAGCAGTGGCAAGACCGAGGGAATTCCTTCTTGAGGAGCACTGCAGAGCTCACCATCACCATGCCCTGCAGAGCCAGGGGCAGTAGCTCTAAGAAGTGGGGTGCCCAGGTGCTGCAAGGGGGCCCAGGGCTCTCATCCGCATCAGAAGCTACGTGCCTCCTTGCCACAAGGTGACGGAGCAAGTGCCGAAGATGGGGCACGCTTCAGGCTGTACAATGCCTTCTGTTAGTGCAGGGATGGGAAGCAACGACATCCAAAATTTCCTCAGCGTCTGCTACTGCTAGGGAAAGGAGGAGGTAGGAACAGAAGGAGAGAAGCCTTCAGCTGGAAGGGACCTACAGTCATCATCTAGTCCAAATGCCTGACCACTTCAGGGCTGGCCAAAAGTTAAAAGGCGGTATTAAGGGCACTGTCCAAATGCCTCTTCAACACTGACAGGCATGGGGCATCGACCACCTGGGCTCCGGGAGCCCTGTTCCACGCTTTGACCAGCCTCTTGGGAAAGGAAACTTTCCTCTTGTCAAGTCCAAAGCTCCCCTGATGGATGGATGCAGCTTTGAGCCTTCTGCCATTGGCTGCCGGGAAGAAGGGATCAGCAGCTCCCTCTCCATTTTCCCTCCACGGAAGCTGTAGAGAGCAACGAGGTCGCCTCTCAGCCTCCATCTCTCTAAACTAGACACATCCCAGGTCCTCAGCATCCATGAACCAGAAGAAGCTCTTCTCTCACAGTGGACTTCTACAGCCCCCACACTCCCTCCCAGCTGAAGCTCTGACACAGGAGAAATCCCCTACACCAGGAAAGCCCGCCTGAAGATCTACGGGCTACAAATAGGGAACACAGCGTCAGGTGGAGCACCAGGAGTTTCCGGCACTGCTTGCACACAGCAGAGTAGGAAAACGCTCCTGCAGGCACAAGTAGGTCACAGCCCGACTGTGAGCCACAAATGTGACACAGGCAAACGCATTCTGGTGTGTCAGACAAGGCATTGCCACAGGAAAGGCAAGCCTGGTGCAAAGCCCCGGTGAGGACTCGCCTGGACGACTACAGACATTTCTCATTCCTCCGCTTCGGGAAAGATCAAGTCCACCTGGGATGAAAGCAAACCAAGACTACGTAGTTGGTGAGGATCACGGAGGGCCTACAGAAGAAGACAACAGCTGCGAGGAGCAAGACCAAGCCTGAGAGGGCTGGCATGACCCTCAAGCAAGATATCAAGGATGGAGGCCAAAGGAGGAAAAGGGCTATCGAGTGCAAGCAAAGATAGGGTCAACAGCACAAAACCATTCAAGACTTCTTCCCAAGCAGACAACCTCACCATCAACGACAGCGTAGCATCACGTATCACTTGCTGCACTGGGAAAGAATGGCACAGGGACTGCCAGGGCCACCTTCCAAGCTTATCTGACAGATGGATGGATGGACGGACGGACGGACGGACGGACGGATAGAAAGCCTTCTCAGGTGCAGAGCAGTGGCAAGACAAAGGGAATACCTTCTTGAGGAGCACTGCAGAGCTCACCATCTTCATCCCATGCGCAGACAGGCTCAGGAGCCGTCAGAAATAGGAATGCAGAGGGCTTGCAAGGGGTTGCAGTGCTCTGGAGCACCCACTGGTGTCCCACCAGGCACAGGAAGGCTTCTTGCCCCCACGGTCCACCAGCTCAGAGCCATTTGGGCACTCTGGGAAGTCCCCGAGATGGCTCCAGCTCAAGGGAGGATAGGGCTTGGGCAGCTCCGGGGAGGCGTGAGCAGCTTGTGGGACAAGGAGCCGGGTCTGGCTCACATGCTCAGGGAACAGCCGATCGCCAGCACTGGGGTCAGGAAGGAATTTTTTCTCCCGGGGCAGATTGGCACTGGTCCCCGGGGGTTTTTTGCCTTCCTCTGCAGCATTGAGCAGGACCACTTTTCAGAGCTCCTCTGGGCCCTTTTGGCTCGCTTCCTACCTGCTGCTCAAGCACCAGCAAGATGGCCTCTCGTGCCCTGCAGCTGGGGGGAGGAAGGCTTTTTTTTTCCCCCCATGTGGGACACCAAGTGTCTCGGGGGGTTTTTTGCCTTCCTCTGCAGCATTGAGCATGGCCCACTTGCCGCGGCTTCTTTGGGCCATTTTGGCTGGGTGCCTGCTGCTCCACGAGGTGGCCCTACACTTAGCTAGAACAGCCCACCTAAACCAGCATAGGACAACTAACCTAAACCAACCTTAAACAGCTGAAAACAATCAGCCTTTCGAGAACCTAAACCAATCTCAATCTGCCTTCAGAAACTTCAAACAATCAGCCACCAACAACCTCAAAAGCCCCTTAAACAGTCTACAACAAATTACCTCAAACAACCTAAGCCAAACCAAATAAAGCAACCTCAACACCCTCAAACAAACCTACCTAAAACAAATGACCTAAAAAATCCTACCTAAAACAACATAAACCAGCATGCCTCAACCAACCTTCAGCAACCCTAATCCAAACAAGCTGAAGACATCGAAACAGACCCACCTTAATCGACCTAAAACAACCCTTGAACAACCTCAAACAACTTAAAAAACACCTCATAAAGCGTAAAACCGCCTGAAACAACCAAGCTAAACTAACCCCCTACACTAAACAACTTAAACCAACCCCCAAAATAGGAAACCAAACAACATAAGCAACCTGAACAAAATGACCGAAAGCAAATCACCTAAGCCGAAATAGAACCACCAAACCCAACCTAAAACAACCAAGCTAAAAACCAATCTCAACCAGACAACACTTCAACAAACAAGCTCAGACACCCAAAAAAACCTCCATGACCAAAAACACCCAAACAACCCAAACCCCGCCCTACCGCATGCAGTGCCTCACTTGGATGTGTCTGCCGTCTTGGAAGCTTGGCTACCCCAGCCAGGTTCTCCTACAAATGCACCTTCAGCTTGTTTGGAGCTTCTAGAAGGGGAGTGCAGCCACTGCATACTCTTGACCCAGGAGCAGTACCCCTCCAACTGGGAAGCTCATCCTCTTGGACTGACCGCCTAGCTTCGGGAAGGACACGCATGGAGCAGGGAGGGAGGAAGGGGACGCCTGCCCAGCCGGCCAGACCAGCCCAATCAACCCTGCCCCATCAATGGGGTGACACAGGGCGCAGACAGATTGCTCTCTCATCCAAACCAACCAAATACAACCTAAAACCAACCAAAACCACCCTCAACCAAAACTCAACCGACCAGCCTAAACAACCCAGCCTAAACCAACTAGCCAACCTGCAGCCGTCAGCCTACCTACCATCAAACAAAAATGAACAACAAAATAAAACTACATTAAAGAAACAAAAGCCTGGTCCCACTGTTTTTCTTTGTGTTTTGCATCCTTGAAAGCCTTCCTGGAGCCAAAACCCACCTGGCATTTCAGGGAAACAGTAGTCTCATCGTGGCTCGATTCATGGCCAGCAAGTAGAATAGAAAAGTTCTGCTCTCTTGGGAGCCTGGACTTCTGCAGGGCAAGCCCTGACCGAGCCCTGAGGGCTCCAGCCAGGAGAGCAGCTCTCTGCAGGGCACAGACAGGCACACACACCTACAACATGGCTCAGGCAGGGACCCAAGGCCCCATGTTGAGCTGGGCCCTTGGCAGGAGACGGTGGCGGTGGGTGGGCGTCCCAGGAGAGGCCGGTCCCAGCCGCTGAGGCCTAGGAGCACCCCCAGGACCCTGGCAGAAGTAGACTTCCAAACACTTCCTTGCGTGCCTTCGAAATATGTGCTCGCTTAGGCATTGTCAGCAGTACTTGTGGCTACATCCATGGCCCTGCTGTGCTTCCTCACCATACCAAGTGCAGGCTCCCTGGAGGAATGGTTGCTTTCTCCTCTTTGCACTGAGAAAAAGGAGATGTTCCAGGAGGCAGCAGACGTGCCCGCAGCAGCCGGGTCCCTGAGCGCTGGCAGACGCGGCTGAGCTGCCGGGGACTCCGGGTTCTGCAAGGGTCCAGCCCAGCTGGGAGCTCTGCCAGGGCTCTCTCCTACGCGCAGCCACCTCACCTCAGAAAACATGCCCGGCTTTGGGACCTCTTGCCTCTTTCCTCCTCTCGTGCACTAACAGCGGACAAGGCACACAGTGAAAAGGTGGCCATGAGGGGGACTGCCCAACCTGCCGGCACAGAGACGGGTGCGATCGCACGCACACACGGGCCTCTTCTCATCAGCCTCGCTCCTGCACAAGTCACCCTAAACCCAGCGCAACCAAGCATCACCTTTTTATTCAGCGTGCCACCTGCAATTCGCAGGAAAAGCAGCAAGACAGCAACATTGTCTCCATTAGAAAACTCCCTGCCTCTGTCCAGGGCAGACTGTTTCTCAACTGTGCATCAACCAGCGGCTGCTTCCAGCAAGAGCGAGCCCTCCAAAGCACCATCTATAGGGAGCACAATGCTGGTTTACAACCCCTATCATGGTTGGAAACCAAATGCGTCACTGAACTGAATACGTGGAAAAGATTGCACTGTTACCTTCTCCCCATCACATACTGTCAAGAGCTGCACCAGAAGGGCTGATTTGCAAACTGGCCCAGAGCCAACACTTTGCTGTGGAAGCCACCGTCAGAGGGCACGGGTAGGAAGGTCCCAGTGTTCAACAGCCAAGGAGAGAAAACCCGCTGAGTCCCCACACCCATCGGTGCCAAAACACCCACTGAGGCGGGAGCTGTCTAAGGAAGAGAAAGTCAAAACAGAGCGAGTCATTGCCCCAGGTGCCAGACAGAAGGCACCTCCGTGGAATCGAACGGGAGGTCGTCACGGGCAGTATCGCACTGGAAGGAAGGCTGGGCCGGCAACAAATCCGCACTGTATTTTTGCCAAAAAGGGACACAATTAGGTTGATTACTCCCCTATCTCGTAGGCACGGGGACTGATTCGGGGCCCCCCAGCACACCAAAGGCTTCTTCCCAAGGGCGCTGGGTGCAGGGGTGGCGGGCGGGGCTGCACACGGGGGCTCTGTCACCCCCATGTCACAATGCCAGCGCCCGGCACCGCTGAGGTCACAATGCCCCGGGCAGGATAAAAAGGAGCAGCCCCCCGTCTCCACCGCCAGAGCTGGCCCGGGGGCAGCCCCAACACATCCCAGACGAAGCACTTGAGGAGCTGGCTGGCGGAATCCCAGGCCAGGGGCTGAGGGAGGAAGACCTTGCGTGAAGCTACGGGAGGTTCTCCACTGCAAGACAATCTCCTGGCAGGGCCACTTCCCAAACTCATCTGATGCATGGAAATCCTTTTCCACTGGGTAGCAGTGGCAAGACCGAGGGAATTCCTTCTTGAGGAGCACTGCAGAGCTCACCATCACCATGCCCTGCAGAGCCAGGGGCAGTAGCTCTAAGAAGTGGGGTGCCCAGGTGCTGCAAGGGGGCCCAGCGCTCTCATCCGCATCAGAAGCTACGTGCCTCCTTGCCACAAGGTGACGGAGCAAGTGCCGAAGATGGGGCACGCTTCAGGCTGTACAATGCCTTCTGTTAGTGCAGGGATGGCAAGCAACGACATCCAAAATTTCCTCAGCGTCTGCTACTGCTAGGGAAAGGAGGAGGTAGGAACAGAAGGAGAGAAGCCTTCAGCTGGAAGGGACCTACAGTCCTCATCTAGTCCAAATGCCTGACCACTTCAGGGCTGGCCAAAAGTTAAAAGGCGGTATTAAGGGCACTGTCCAAATGCCTCTTCAACACTGACAGGCATGGGGCATCGACCACCTGGGCTCCGGGAGCCCTGTTCCACGCTTTGACCAGCCTCTTGGGAAAGGAAACTTTCCCCTTGTCAAGTCCAAAGCTCCCCTGATGGATGGATGCAGCTTTGAGCCTTCTGCCATTGGCTGCCGGGAAGAAGGGATCAGCAGCTCCCTCTCCATTTTCCCTCCACGGAAGCTGTAGAGAGCAACGAGGTCGCCTCTCAGCCTCCATCTCTCTAAACTAGACACATCCCAGGTCCTCAGCATCCATGAACCAGAAGAAGCTCTTCTCTCACAGTGGACTTCTACAGCCCCCACACTCCCTCCCAGCTGAAGCTCTGACACAGGAGAAATCCCCTACACCAGGAAAGCCCGCCTGAAGATCTACGGGCTACAAATAGGGAACACAGCGTCAGGTGGAGCACCAGGAGTTTCCGGCACTGCTTGCACACAGCAGAGTAGGAAAACGCTCCTGCAGGCACAAGTAGGTCACAGCCCGACTGTGAGCCACAAATGTGACACAGGCAAACGCATTCTGGTGTGTCAGACAAGGCATTGCCACAGGAAAGGCAAGCCTGGTGCAAAGCCCCGGTGAGGACTCGCCTGGACGACTACAGGCATTTCTCATTCCTCCGCTTCGGGAAAGATCAAGTCCACCTGGGATGAAAGCAAACCAAGACTACGTAGTTGGTGAGGATCACGGAGGGCCTACAGAAGAAGACAACAGCTGCGAGGAGCAAGACCAAGCCTGAGAGGGCTGGCATGACCCTCAAGCAAGATATCAAGGATGGAGGCCAAAGGAGGATAAGGGCTATCGAGTGCAAGCAAAGATAGGGTCAACAGCACAAAACCATTCAAGACTTCTTCCCAAGCAGACAACCTCACCATCAACGACAGCGTAGCATCACGTATCACTTGCTGCACTGGGAAAGAATGGCACAGGGACTGCCAGGGCCACCTTCCAAGCTTATCTGACAGATGGATGGATGGACGGACGGACGGACGGACGGACGGATAGAAAGCCTTCTCAGGTGCATAGCAGTGGCAAGACAAAGGGAATACCTTCTTGAGGAGCACTGCAGAGCTCACCATCTTCATCCCATGCGCAGACAGGCTCAGGAGCCGTCAGAAATAGGAATGCAGAGGGCTTGCAAGGGGTTGCAGTGCTCTGGAGCACCCACTGGTGTCCCACCAGGCACAGGAAGGCTTCTTGCCCCCACGGTCCACCAGCTCAGAGCCATTTGGGCACTCTGGGAAGTCCCCGAGATGGCTCCAGCTCAAGGGAGGATAGGGCTTGGGCAGCTCCGGGGAGGCGTGAGCAGCTTGTGGGACAAGGAGCCGGGTCTGGCTCACATGCTCAGGGAACAGCCGATCGCCAGCACTGGGGTCAGGAAGGAATTTTTTCTCCCGGGGCAGATTGGCACTGGTCCCCGGGGGTTTTTTGCCTTCCTCTGCAGCATTGAGCAGGACCACTTTTCAGAGCTCCTCTGGGCCCTTTTGGCTCGCTTCCTACCTGCTGCTCAAGCACCAGCAACATGGCCTCTCGTGCCCTGCAGCTGGGGGGAAGAAGGCTTTTTTTTTCCCCCCATGTGGGACACCAAGTGTCTCTGGGGGTTTTTTGCCTTCCTCTGCAGCGTTGAGCATGGCCCACTTGCCGCGGCTTCTTTGGGCCATTTTGGCTGGGTGCCTGCTGCTCCACGAGGTGGCCCTACACTTAGCTAGAACAGCCCACCTAAACCAGCATAGGACAACTAACCTAAACCAACCTTAAACAGCTGAAAACAATCAGCCTTTCGAGAACCTAAACCAATCTCAATCTGCCTTCAGAAACTTCAAACAATCAGCCACCAACAACCTCAAAAGCCCCTTAAACAGTCTACAACAAATTACCTCAAACAACCTAAGCCAAACCAAATAAAGCAACCTCAACACCCTCAAACAAACCTACCTAAAACAAATGACCTAAAAAATCCTACCTAAAACAACATAAACCAGCATGCCTCAACCAACCTTCAGCAACCCTAATCCAAACAAGCTGAAGACATCGAAACAGACCCACCTTAATCGACCTAAAACAACCCTTGAACAACCTCAAACAACTTAAAAAACACCTCATAAAGCGTAAAACCGCCTGAAACAACCAAGCTAAACTAACCCCCTACACTAAACAACTTAAACCAACCCCCAAAATAGGAAACCAAACAACATAAGCAACCTGAACAAAATGACCGAAAGCAAATCACCTAAGCCGAAATAGAACCACCAAACCCAACCTAAAACAACCAAGCTAAAAACCAATCTCAACCAGACAACACTTCAACAAACAAGCTCAGACACCCAAAAAAACCTCCATGACCAAAAACACCCAAACAACCCAAACCCCGCCCTACCGCATGCAGTGCCTCACTTGGATGTGTCTGCAGTCTTGGAAGCTTGGCTACCCCAGCCAGGTTCTCCTACAAATGCACCTTCAGCTTGTTTGGAGCTTCTAGAAGGGGAGTGCAGCCACTGCATACTCTTGACCCAGGAGCGGTACCCCTCCAACTGGGAAGCTCATCCTCTTGGACTGACCGCCTAGCTTCGGGAAGGACACGCATGGAGCAGGGAGGGAGGAAGGGGACGCCTGCCCAGCCGGCCAGACCAGCCCAATCAACCCTGCCCCATCAATGGGGTGACACAGGGCGCAGACAGATTGCTCTCTCATCCAAACCAACCAAATACAACCTAAAACCAACCAAAACCACCCTCAACCAAAACTCAACCGACCAGCCTAAACAACCCAGCCTAAACCAACTAGCCAACCTGCAGCCGTCAGCCTACCTACCATCAAACAAAAATGAACAACAAAATAAAACTACATTAAAGAAACAAAAGCCTGGTCCCACTGTTTTTCTTTGTGTTTTGCATCCTTGAAAGCCTTCCTGGAGCCAAAACCCACCTGGCATTTCAGGGAAACAGTAGTCTCATCGTGGCTCGATTCATGGCGAGCAAGTAGAATAGAAAAGTTCTGCTCTCTTGGGAGCCTGGACTTCTGCAGGGCAAGCCCTGACCGAGCCCTGAGGGCTCCAGCCAGGAGAGCAGCTCTCTGCAGGGCACAGACAGGCACACACACCTACAACATGGCTCAGGCAGGGACCCAAGGCCCCATGTTGAGCTGGGCCCTTGGCAGGAGACGGTGGCGGTGGGTGGGCGTCCCAGGAGAGGCCGGTCCCAGCCGCTGAGGCCTAGGAGCACCCCCAGGACCCTGGCAGAAGTAGACTTCCAAACACTTCCTTGCGTGCCTTCGAAATATGTGCTCGCTTAGGCATTGTCAGCAGTACTTGTGGCTACATCCATGGCCCTGCTGTGCTTCCTCACCATACCAAGTGCAGGCTCCCTGGAGGAATGGTTGCTTTCTCCTCTTTGCACTGAGAAAAAGGAGATGTTCCAGGAGGCAGCAGACGTGCCCGCAGCAGCCGGGTCCCTGAGCGCTGGCAGACGCGGCTGAGCTGCCGGGGACTCCGGGTTCTGCAAGGGTCCAGCCCAGCTGGGAGCTCTGCCAGGGCTCTCTCCTACGCGCAGCCACCTCACCTCAGAAAACATGCCCGGATTTGGGACCTCTTGCCTCTTTCCTCCTCTCGTGCACTAACAGCGGACAAGGCACACAGTGAAAAGGTGGCCATGAGGGGGACTGCCCAACCTGTCGGCACAGAGACGGGTGCGATCGCACGCACACACGGGCCTCTTCTCATCAGCCTCGCTCCTGCACAAGTCACCCTAAACCCAGCGCAACCAAGCATCACCTTTTTATTCAGCGTGCCACCTGCAATTCGCAGGAAAAGCAGCAAGACAGCAACATTGTCTCCATTAGAAAACTCCCTGCCTCTGTCCAGGGCAGACTGTTTCTCAACTGTGCATCAACCAGCGGCTGCTTCCAGCAAGAGCGAGCCCTCCAAAGCACCATCTATAGGGAGCACAATGCTGGTTTACAACCCCTATCATGGTTGGAAACCAAATGCGTCACTGAACTGAATACGTGGAAAAGATTGCACTGTTACCTTCTCCCCATCACATACTGTCAAGAGCTGCACCAGAAGGGCTGATTTGCAAACTGGCCCAGAGCCAACACTTTGCTGTGGAAGCCACCGTCAGAGGGCACGGGTAGGAAGGTCCCAGTGTTCAACAGCCAAGGAGAGAAAACCCGCTGAGTCCCCACACCCATCGGTGCCAAAACACCCACTGAGGCGGGAGCTGTCTAAGGAAGAGAAAGTCAAAACAGAGCGAGTCATTGCCCCAGGTGCCAGACAGAAGGCACCTCCGTGGAATCGAACGGGAGGTCGTCACGGGCAGTATCGCACTGGAAGGAAGGCTGGGCCGGCAACAAATCCGCACTGTATTTTTGCCAAAAAGGGACACAATTAGGTTGATTACTCCCCTATCTCGTAGGCACGGGGACTGATTCGGGGCCCCCCAGCACACCAAAGGCTTCTCCCCAAGGGCGCTGGGCGCAGGGGTGGCGGGCGGGGCTGCACACGGGGGCTCTGTCACCCCCATGTCACAATGCCAGCGCCCGGCACCGCTGAGGTCACAATGCCCCGGGCAGGATAAAAAGGAGCAGCCCCCCGTCTCCACCGCCAGAGCTGGCCCGGGGGCAGCCCCAACACATCCCAGACGAAGCACTTGAGGAGCTGGCTGGCGGAATCCCAGGCCAGGGGCTGAGGGAGGAAGACCTTGCATGAAGCTACGGGAGGTTCTCCACTGCAAGACAATCTCCTGGCAGGGCCACTTCCCAAACTCATCTGATGCATGGAAATCCTTTTCCACTGGGTAGCAGTGGCAAGACCGAGGGAATTCCTTCTTGAGGAGCACTGCAGAGCTCACCATCACCATGCCCTGCAGAGCCAGGGGCAGTAGCTCTAAGAAGTGGGGTGCCCAGGTGCTGCAAGGGGGCCCAGGGCTCTCATCCGCATCAGAAGCTACGTGCCTCCTTGCCACAAGGTGACGGAGCAAGTGCCGAAGATGGGGCACGCTTCAGGCTGTACAATGCCTTCTGTTAGTGCAGGGATGGGAAGCAACGACATCCAAAATTTCCTCAGCGTCTGCTACTGCTAGGGAAAGGAGGAGGTAGGAACAGAAGGAGAGAAGCCTTCAGCTGGAAGGGACCTACAGTCATCATCTAGTCCAAATGCCTGACCACTTCAGGGCTGGCCAAAAGTTAAAAGGCGGTATTAAGGGCACTGTCCAAATGCCTCTTCAACACTGACAGGCATGGGGCATCGACCACCTGGGCTCCGGGAGCCCTGTTCCACGCTTTGACCAGCCTCTTGGGAAAGGAAACTTTCCTCTTGTCAAGTCCAAAGCTCCCCTGATGGATGGATGCAGCTTTGAGCCTTCTGCCATTGGCTGCCGGGAAGAAGGGATCAGCAGCTCCCTCTCCATTTTCCCTCCACGGAAGCTGTAGAGAGCAACGAGGTCGCCTCTCAGCCTCCATCTCTCTAAACTAGACACATCCCAGGTCCTCAGCATCCATGAACCAGAAGAAGCTCTTCTCTCACAGTGGACTTCTACAGCCCCCACACTCCCTCCCAGCTGAAGCTCTGACACAGGAGAAATCCCCTACACCAGGAAAGCCCGCCTGAAGATCTACGGGCTACAAATAGGGAACACAGCGTCAGGTGGAGCACCAGGAGTTTCCGGCACTGCTTGCACACAGCAGAGTAGGAAAACGCTCCTGCAGGCACAAGTAGGTCACAGCCCGACTGTGAGCCACAAATGTGACACAGGCAAACGCATTCTGGTGTGTCAGACAAGGCATTGCCACAGGAAAGGCAAGCCTGGTGCAAAGCCCCGGTGAGGACTCGCCTGGACGACTACAGGCATTTCTCATTCCTCCGCTTCGGGAAAGATCAAGTCCACCTGGGATGAAAGCAAACCAAGACTACGTAGTTGGTGAGGATCACGGAGGGCCTACAGAAGAAGACAACAGCTGCGAGGAGCAAGACCAAGCCTGAGAGGGCTGGCATGACCCTCAAGCAAGATATCAAGGATGGAGGCCAAAGGAGGATAAGGGCTATCGAGTGCAAGCAAAGATAGGGTCAACAGCACAAAAACATTCAAGACTTCTTCCCAAGCAGACAACCTCACCATCAACGACAGCGTAGCATCACGTATCGCTTGCTGCACTGGGAAAGAATGGCACAGGGACTGCCAGGGCCACCTTCCAAGCTTATCTGACAGATGGATGGATGGACGGACGGACGGACGGACGGACGGATAGAAAGCCTTCTCAGGTGCATAGCAGTGGCAAGACAAAGGGAATACCTTCTTGAGGAGCACTGCAGAGCTCACCATCTTCATCCCATGCGCAGACAGGCTCAGGAGCCGTCAGAAATAGGAATGCAGAGGGCTTGCAAGGGGTTGCAGTGCTCTGGAGCACCCACTGGTGTCCCACCAGGCACAGGAAGGCTTCTTGCCCCCACGGTCCACCAGCTCAGAGCCATTTGGGCACTCTGGGAAGTCCCCGAGATGGCTCCAGCTCAAGGGAGGATAGGGCTTGGGCAGCTCCGGGGAGGCGTGAGCAGCTTGTGGGACAAGGAGCCGGGTCTGGCTCACATGCTCAGGGAACAGCCGATCGCCAGCACTGGGGTCAGGAAGGAATTTTTTCTCCCGGGGCAGATTGGCACTGGTCCCCGGGGGTTTTTTGCCTTCCTCTGCAGCATTGAGCAGGACCACTTTTCAGAGCTCCTCTGGGCCCTTTTGGCTCGCTTCCTACCTGCTGCTCAAGCACCAGCAAGATGGCCTCTCGTGCCCTGCAGCTGGGGGGAGGAAGGCTTTTTTTTTCCCCCCATGTGGGACACCAAGTGTCTCTGGGGGTTTTTTGCCTTCCTCTGCAGCATTGAGCATGGCCCACTTGCCGCGGCTTCTTTGGGCCATTTTGGCTGGGTGCCTGCTGCTCCACGAGGTGGCCCTACACTTAGCTAGAACAGCCCACCTAAACCAGCATAGGACAACTAACCTAAACCAACCTTAAACAGCTGAAAACAATCAGCCTTTCGAGAACCTAAACCAATCTCAATCTGCCTTCAGAAACTTCAAACAATCAGCCACCAACAACCTCAAAAGCCCCTTAAACAGTCTACAACAAATTACCTCAAACAACCTAAGCCAAACCAAATAAAGCAACCTCAACACCCTCAAACAAACCTACCTAAAACAAATGACCTAAAAACTCCTACCTAAAACAACATAAACCAGCATGCCTCAACCAACCTTCAGCAACCCTAATCCAAACAAGCTGAAGACATCGAAACAGACCCACCTTAATCGACCTAAAACAACCCTTGAACAACCTCAAACAACTTAAAAAACACCTCATAAAGCGTAAAACCGCCTGAAACAACCAAGCTAAACTAACCCCCTACACTAAACAACTTAAACCAACCCCCAAAATAGGAAACCAAACAACATAAGCAACCTGAACAAAATGACCGAAAGCAAATCACCTAAGCCGAAATAGAACCACCAAACCCAACCTAAAACAACCAAGCTAAAAACCAATCTCAACCAGACAACACTTCAACAAACAAGCTCAGACACCCAAAAAAACCTCCATGACCAAAAACACCCAAACAACCCAAACCCCGCCCTACCGCATGCAGTGCCTCACTTGGATGTGTCTGCCGTCTTGGAAGCTTGGCTACCCCAGCCAGGTTCTCCTACAAATGCACCTTCAGCTTGTTTGGAGCTTCTAGAAGGGGAGTGCAGCCACTGCATACTCTTGACCCAGGAGCGGTACCCCTCCAACTGGGAAGCTCATCCTCTTGGACTGACCGCCTAGCTTCGGGAAGGACACGCATGGAGCAGGGAGGGAGGAAGGGGACGCCTGCCCAGCCGGCCAGACCAGCCCAATCAACCCTGCCCCATCAATGGGGTGACACAGGGCGCAGACAGATTGCTCTCTCATCCAAACCAACCAAATACAACCTAAAACCAACCAAAACCACCCTCAACCAAAACTCAACCGACCAGCCTAAACAACCCAGCCTAAACCAACTAGCCAACCTGCAGCCGTCAGCCTACCTACCATCAAACAAAAATGAACAACAAAATAAAACTACATTAAAGAAACAAAAGCCTGGTCCCACTGTTTTTCTTTGTGTTTTGCATCCTTGAAAGCCTTCCTGGAGCCAAAACCCCCCTGGCATTTCAGGGAAACAGTAGTCTCATCGTGGCTCGATTCATGGCCAGCAAGTAGAATAGAAAAGTTCTGCTCTCTTGGGAGCCTGGACTTCTGCAGGGCAAGCCCTGACCGAGCCCTGAGGGCTCCAGCCAGGAGAGCAGCTCTCTGCAGGGCACAGACAGGCACACACACCTACAACATGGCTCAGGCAGGGACCCAAGGCCCCATGTTGAGCTGGGCCCTTGGCAGGAGACGGTGGCGGTGGGTGGGCGTCCCAGGAGAGGCCGGTCCCAGCCGCTGAGGCCTAGGAGCACCCCCAGGACCCTGGCAGAAGTAGACTTCCAAACACTTCCTTGCGTGCCTTCGAAATATGTGCTCGCTTAGGCATTGTCAGCAGTACTTGTGGCTACATCCATGGCCCTGCTGTGCTTCCTCACCATACCAAGTGCAGGCTCCCTGGAGGAATGGTTGCTTTCTCCTCTTTGCACTGAGAAAAAGGAGATGTTCCAGGAGGCAGCAGACGTGCCCGCAGCAGCCGGGTCCCTGAGCGCTGGCAGACGCGGCTGAGCTGCCGGGGACTCCGGGTTCTGCAAGGGTCCAGCCCAGCTGGGAGCTCTGCCAGGGCTCTCTCCTACGCGCAGCCACCTCACCTCAGAAAACATGCCCGGCTTTGGGACCTCTTGCCTCTTTCCTCCTCTCGTGCACTAACAGCGGACAAGGCACACAGTGAAAAGGTGGCCATGAGGGGGACTGCCCAACCTGCCGGCACAGAGACGGGTGCGATCGCACGCACACACGGGCCTCTTCTCATCAGCCTCGCTCCTGCACAAGTCACCCTAAACCCAGCGCAACCAAGCATCACCTTTTTATTCAGCGTGCCACCTGCAATTCGCAGGAAAAGCAGCAAGACAGCAACATTGTCTCCATTAGAAAACTCCCTGCCTCTGTCCAGGGCAGACTGTTTCTCAACTGTGCATCAACCAGCGGCTGCTTCCAGCAAGAGCGAGCCCTCCAAAGCACCATCTATAGGGAGCACAATGCTGGTTTACAACCCCTATCATGGTTGGAAACCAAATGCGTCACTGAACTGAATACGTGGAAAAGATTGCACTGTTACCTTCTCCCCATCACATACTGTCAAGAGCTGCACCAGAAGGGCTGATTTGCAAACTGGCCCAGAGCCAACACTTTGCTGTGGAAGCCACCGTCAGAGGGCACGGGTAGGAAGGTCCCAGTGTTCAACAGCCAAGGAGAGAAAACCCGCTGAGTCCCCACACCCATCGGTGCCAAAACACCCACTGAGGCGGGAGCTGTCTAAGGAAGAGAAAGTCAAAACAGAGCGAGTCATTGCCCCAGGTGCCAGACAGAAGGCACCTCCGTGGAATCGAACGGGAGGTCGTCACGGGCAGTATCGCACTGGAAGGAAGGCTGGGCCGGCAACAAATCCGCACTGTATTTTTGCCAAAAAGGGACACAATTAGGTTGATTACTCCCCTATCTCGTAGGCACGGGGACTGATTCGGGGCCCCCCAGCACACCAAAGGCTTCTTCCCAAGGGCGCTGGGTGCAGGGGTGGCGGGCGGGGCTGCACACGGGGGCTCTGTCACCCCCATGTCACAATGCCAGCGCCCGGCAACGCTGAGGTCACAATGCCCCGGGCAGGATAAAAAGGAGCAGCCCCCCGTCTCCACCGCCAGAGCTGGCCCGGGGGCAGCCCCAACACATCCCAGACGAAGCACTTGAGGAGCTGGCTGGCGGAATCCCAGGCCAGGGGCTGAGGGAGGAAGACCTTGCATGAAGCTACGGGAGGTTCTCCACTGCAAGACAATCTCCTGGCAGGGCCACTTCCCAAACTCATCTGATGCATGGAAATCCTTTTCCACTGGGTAGCAGTGGCAAGACCGAGGGAATTCCTTCTTGAGGAGCACTGCAGAGCTCACCATCACCATGCCCTGCAGAGCCAGGGGCAGTAGCTCTAAGAAGTGGGGTGCCCAGGTGCTGCAAGGGGGCCCAGGGCTCTCATCCGCATCAGAAGCTACGTGCCTCCTTGCCACAAGGTGACGGAGCAAGTGCCGAAGATGGGGCACGCTTCAGGCTGTACAATGCCTTCTGTTAGTGCAGGGATGGGAAGCAACGACATCCAAAATTTCCTCAGCGTCTGCTACTGCTAGGGAAAGGAGGAGGTAGGAACAGAAGGAGAGAAGCCTTCAGCTGGAAGGGACCTACAGTCCTCATCTAGTCCAAATGCCTGACCACTTCAGGGCTGGCCAAAAGTTAAAAGGCGGTATTAAGGGCACTGTCCAAATGCCTCTTCAACACTGACAGGCATGGGGCATCGACCACCTGGGGTCCGGGAGCCCTGTTCCACGCTTTGACCAGCCTCTTGGGAAAGGAAACTTTCCCCTTGTCAAGTCCAAAGCTCCCCTGATGGATGGATGCAGCTTTGAGCCTTCTGCCATTGGCTGCCGGGAAGAAGGGATCAGCAGCTCCCTCTCCATTTTCCCTCCACGGAAGCTGTAGAGAGCAACGAGGTCGCCTCTCAGCCTCCATCTCTCTAAACTAGACACATCCCAGGTCCTCAGCATCCATGAACCAGAAGAAGCTCTTCTCTCACAGTGGACTTCTACAGCCCCCACACTCCCTCCCAGCTGAAGCTCTGACACAGGAGAAATCCCCTACACCAGGAAAGCCCGCCTGAAGATCTACGGGCTACAAATAGGGAACACAGCGTCAGGTGGAGCACCAGGAGTTTCCGGCACTGCTTGCACACAGCAGAGTAGGAAAACGCTCCTGCAGGCACAAGTAGGTCACAGCCCGACTGTGAGCCACAAATGTGACACAGGCAAACGCATTCTGGTGTGTCAGACAAGGCATTGCCACAGGAAAGGCAAGCCTGGTGCAAAGCCCCGGTGAGGACTCGCCTGGACGACTACAGGCATTTCTCATTCCTCCGCTTCGGGAAAGATCAAGTCCACCTGGGATGAAAGCAAACCAAGACTACGTAGTTGGTGAGGATCACGGAGGGCCTACAGAAGAAGACAACAGCTGCGAGGAGCAAGACCAAGCCTGAGAGGGCTGGCATGACCCTCAAGCAAGATATCAAGGATGGAGGCCAAAGGAGGATAAGGGCTATCGAGTGCAAGCAAAGATAGGGTCAACAGCACAAAAACATTCAAGACTTCTTCCCAAGCAGACAACCTCACCATCAACGACAGCGTAGCATCACGTATCACTTGCTGCACTGGGAAAGAATGGCACAGGGACTGCCAGGGCCACCTTCCAAGCTTATCTGACAGATGGATGGATGGACGGACGGACGGACGGACGGACGGATAGAAAGCCTTCTCAGGTGCATAGCAGTGGCAAGACAAAGGGAATACCTTCTTGAGGAGCACTGCAGAGCTCACCATCTTCATCCCATGCGCAGACAGGCTCAGGAGCCGTCAGAAATAGGAATGCAGAGGGCTTGCAAGGGGTTGCAGTGCTCTGGAGCACCCACTGGTGTCCCACCAGGCACAGGAAGGCTTCTTGCCCCCACGGTCCACCAGCTCAGAGCCATTTGGGCACTCTGGGAAGTCCCCGAGATGGCTCCAGCTCAAGGGAGGATAGGGCTTGGGCAGCTCCGGGGAGGCGTGAGCAGCTTGTGGGACAAGGAGCCGGGTCTGGCTCACATGCTCAGGGAACAGCCGATCGCCAGCACTGGGGTCAGGAAGGAATTTTTTCTCCCGGGGCAGATTGGCACTGGTCCCCGGGGGTTTTTTGCCTTCCTCTGCAGCATTGAGCAGGACCACTTTTCAGAGCTCCTCTGGGCCCTTTTGGCTCGCTTCCTACCTGCTGCTCAAGCACCAGCAAGATGGCCTCTCGTGCCCTGCAGCTGGGGGGAGGAAGGCTTTTTTTTTCCCCCCATGTGGGACACCAAGTGTCTCTGGGGGTTTTTTGCCTTCCTCTGCAGCATTGAGCATGGCCCACTTGCCGCGGCTTCTTTGGGCCATTTTGGCTGGGTGCCTGCTGCTCCACGAGGTGGCCCTACACTTAGCTAGAACAGCCCACCTAAACCAGCATAGGACAACTAACCTAAACCAACCTTAAACAGCTGAAAACAATCAGCCTTTCGAGAACCTAAACCAATCTCAATCTGCCTTCAGAAACTTCAAACAATCAGCCACCAACAACCTCAAAAGCCCCTTAAACAGTCTACAACAAATTACCTCAAACAACCTAAGCCAAACCAAATAAAGCAACCTCAACACCCTCAAACAAACCTACCTAAAACAAATGACCTAAAAACTCCTACCTAAAACAACATAAACCAGCATGCCTCAACCAACCTTCAGCAACCCTAATCCAAACAAGCTGAAGACATCGAAACAGACCCACCTTAATCGACCTAAAACAACCCTTGAACAACCTCAAACAACTTAAAAAACACCTCATAAAGCGTAAAACCGCCTGAAACAACCAAGCTAAACTAACCCCCTACACTAAACAACTTAAACCAACCCCCAAAATAGGAAACCAAACAACATAAGCAACCTGAACAAAATGACCGAAAGCAAATCACCTAAGCCGAAATAGAACCACCAAACCCAACCTAAAACAACCAAGCTAAAAACCAATCTCAACCAGACAACACTTCAACAAACAAGCTCAGACACCCAAAAAAACCTCCATGACCAAAAACACCCAAACAACCCAAACCCCGCCCTACCGCATGCAGTGCCTCACTTGGATGTGTCTGCAGTCTTGGAAGCTTGGCTACCCCAGCCAGGTTCTCCTACAAATGCACCTTCAGCTTGTTTGGAGCTTCTAGAAGGGGAGTGCAGCCACTGCATACTCTTGACCCAGGAGCGGTACCCCTCCAACTGGGAAGCTCATCCTCTTGGACTGACCGCCTAGCTTCGGGAAGGACACGCATGGAGCAGGGAGGGAGGAAGGGGACGCCTGCCCAGCCGGCCAGACCAGCCCAATCAACCCTGCCCCATCAATGGGGTGACACAGGGCGCAGACAGATTGCTCTCTCATCCAAACCAACCAAATACAACCTAAAACCAACCAAAACCACCCTCAACCAAAACTCAACCGACCAGCCTAAACAACCCAGCCTAAACCAACTAGCCAACCTGCAGCCGTCAGCCTACCTACCATCAAACAAAAATGAACAACAAAATAAAACTACATTAAAGAAACAAAAGCCTGGTCCCACTGTTTTTCTTTGTGTTTTGCATCCTTGAAAGCCTTCCTGGAGCCAAAACCCCCCTGGCATTTCAGGGAAACAGTAGTCTCATCGTGGCTCGATTCATGGCCAGCAAGTAGAATAGAAAAGTTCTGCTCTCTTGGGAGCCTGGACTTCTGCAGGGCAAGCCCTGACCGAGCCCTGAGGGCTCCAGCCAGGAGAGCAGCTCTCTGCAGGGCACAGACAGGCACACACACCTACAACATGGCTCAGGCAGGGACCCAAGGCCCCATGTTGAGCTGGGCCCTTGGCAGGAGACGGTGGCGGTGGGTGGGCGTCCCAGGAGAGGCCGGTCCCAGCCGCTGAGGCCTAGGAGCACCCCCAGGACCCTGGCAGAAGTAGACTTCCAAACACTTCCTTGCGTGCCTTCGAAATATGTGCTCGCTTAGGCATTGTCAGCAGTACTTGTGGCTACATCCATGGCCCTGCTGTGCTTCCTCACCATACCAAGTGCAGGCTCCCTGGAGGAATGGTTGCTTTCTCCTCTTTGCACTGAGAAAAAGGAGATGTTCCAGGAGGCAGCAGACGTGCCCGCAGCAGCCGGGTCCCTGAGCGCTGGCAGACGCGGCTGAGCTGCCGGGGACTCCGGGTTCTGCAAGGGTCCAGCCCAGCTGGGAGCTCTGCCAGGGCTCTCTCCTACGCGCAGCCACCTCACCTCAGAAAACATGCCCGGCTTTGGGACCTCTTGCCTCTTTCCTCCTCTCGTGCACTAACAGCGGACAAGGCACACAGTGAAAAGGTGGCCATGAGGGGGACTGCCCAACCTGTCGGCACAGAGACGGGTGCGATCGCACGCACACACGGGCCTCTTCTCATCAGCCTCGCTCCTGCACAAGTCACCCTAAACCCAGCGCAACCAAGCATCACCTTTTTATTCAGCGTGCCACCTGCAATTCGCAGGAAAAGCAGCAAGACAGCAACATTGTCTCCATTAGAAAACTCCCTGCCTCTGTCCAGGGCAGACTGTTTCTCAACTGTGCATCAACCAGCGGCTGCTTCCAGCAAGAGCGAGCCCTCCAAAGCACCATCTATAGGGAGCACAATGCTGGTTTACAACCCCTATCATGGTTGGAAACCAAATGCGTCACTGAACTGAATACGTGGAAAAGATTGCACTGTTACCTTCTCCCCATCACATACTGTCAAGAGCTGCACCAGAAGGGCTGATTTGCAAACTGGCCCAGAGCCAACACTTTGCTGTGGAAGCCACCGTCAGAGGGCACGGGTAGGAAGGTCCCAGTGTTCAACAGCCAAGGAGAGAAAACCCGCTGAGTCCCCACACCCATCGGTGCCAAAACACCCACTGAGGCGGGAGCTGTCTAAGGAAGAGAAAGTCAAAACAGAGCGAGTCATTGCCCCAGGTGCCAGACAGAAGGCACCTCCGTGGAATCGAACGGGAGGTCGTCACGGGCAGTATCGCACTGGAAGGAAGGCTGGGCCGGCAACAAATCCGCACTGTATTTTTGCCAAAAAGGGACACAATTAGGTTGATTACTCCCCTATCTCGTAGGCACGGGGACTGATTCGGGGCCCCCCAGCACACCAAAGGCTTCTTCCCAAGGGCGCTGGGCGCAGGGGTGGCGGGCGGGGCTGCACACGGGGGCTCTGTCACCCCCATGTCACAATGCCAGCGCCCGGCAACGCTGAGGTCACAATGCCCCGGGCAGGATAAAAAGGAGCAGCCCCCCGTCTCCACCGCCAGAGCTGGCCCGGGGGCAGCCCCAACACATCCCAGACGAAGCACTTGAGGAGCTGGCTGGCGGAATCCCAGGCCAGGGGCTGAGGGAGGAAGACCTTGCATGAAGCTACGGGAGGTTCTCCACTGCAAGACAATCTCCTGGCAGGGCCACTTCCCAAACTCATCTGATGCATGGAAATCCTTTTCCACTGGGTAGCAGTGGCAAGACCGAGGGAATTCCTTCTTGAGGAGCACTGCAGAGCTCACCATCACCATGCCCTGCAGAGCCAGGGGCAGTAGCTCTAAGAAGTGGGGTGCCCAGGTGCTGCAAGGGGGCCCAGGGCTCTCATCCGCATCAGAAGCTACGTGCCTCCTTGCCACAAGGTGACGGAGCAAGTGCCGAAGATGGGGCACGCTTCAGGCTGTACAATGCCTTCTGTTAGTGCAGGGATGGGAAGCAACGACATCCAAAATTTCCTCAGCGTCTGCTACTGCTAGGGAAACGAGCAGGTAGGAACAGAAGGAGAGAAGCCTTCAGCTGGAAGGGACCTACAGTCCTCATCTAGTCCAAATGCCTGACCACTTCAGGGCTGGCCAAAAGTTAAAAGGCGGTATTAAGGGCACTGTCCAAATGCCTCTTCAACACTGACAGGCATGGGGCATCGACCACCTGGGGTCCGGGAGCCCTGTTCCACGCTTTGACCAGCCTCTTGGGAAAGGAAACTTTCCCCTTGTCAAGTCCAAAGCTCCCCTGATGGATGGATGCAGCTTTGAGCCTTCTGCCATTGGCTGCCGGGAAGAAGGGATCAGCAGCTCCCTCTCCATTTTCCCTCCACGGAAGCTGTAGAGAGCAACGAGGTCGCCTCTCAGCCTCCATCTCTCTAAACTAGACACATCCCAGGTCCTCAGCATCCATGAACCAGAAGAAGCTCTTCTCTCACAGTGGACTTCTACAGCCCCCACACTCCCTCCCAGCTGAAGCTCTGACACAGGAGAAATCCCCTACACCAGGAAAGCCCGCCTGAAGATCTACGGGCTACAAATAGGGAACACAGCGTCAGGTGGAGCACCAGGAGTTTCCGGCACTGCTTGCACACAGCAGAGTAGGAAAACGCTCCTGCAGGCACAAGTAGGTCACAGCCCGACTGTGAGCCACAAATGTGACACAGGCAAACGCATTCTGGTGTGTCAGACAAGGCATTGCCACAGGAAAGGCAAGCCTGGTGCAAAGCCCCGGTGAGGACTCGCCTGGACGACTACAGGCATTTCTCATTCCTCCGCTTCGGGAAAGATCAAGTCCACCTGGGATGAAAGCAAACCAAGACTACGTAGTTGGTGAGGATCACGGAGGGCCTACAGAAGAAGACAACAGCTGCGAGGAGCAAGACCAAGCCTGAGAGGGCTGGCATGACCCTCAAGCAAGATATCAAGGATGGAGGCCAAAGGAGGATAAGGGCTATCGAGTGCAAGCAAAGATAGGGTCAACAGCACAAAACCATTCAAGACTTCTTCCCAAGCAGACAACCTCACCATCAACGACAGCGTAGCATCACGTATCACTTGCTGCACTGGGAAAGAATGGCACAGGGACTGCCAGGGCCACCTTCCAAGCTTATCTGACAGATGGATGGATGGACGGACGGACGGACGGACGGACGGATAGAAAGCCTTCTCAGGTGCAGAGCAGTGGCAAGACAAAGGGAATACCTTCTTGAGGAGCACTGCAGAGCTCACCATCTTCATCCCATGCGCAGACAGGCTCAGGAGCCGTCAGAAATAGGAATGCAGAGGGCTTGCAAGGGGTTGCAGTGCTCTGGAGCACCCACTGGTGTCCCACCAGGCACAGGAAGGCTTCTTGCCCCCACGGTCCACCAGCTCAGAGCCATTTGGGCACTCTGGGAAGTCCCCGAGATGGCTCCAGCTCAAGGGAGGATAGGGCTTGGGCAGCTCCGGGGAGGCGTGAGCAGCTTGTGGGACAAGGAGCCGGGTCTGGCTCACATGCTCAGGGAACAGCCGATCGCCAGCACTGGGGTCAGGAAGGAATTTTTTCTCCCGGGGCAGATTGGCACTGGTCCCCGGGGGTTTTTTGCCTTCCTCTGCAGCATTGAGCAGGACCACTTTTCAGAGCTCCTCTGGGCCCTTTTGGCTCGCTTCCTACCTGCTGCTCAAGCACCAGCAAGATGGCCTCTCGTGCCCTGCAGCTGGGGGGAGGAAGGCTTTTTTTTTCCCCCCATGTGGGACACCAAGTGTCTCTGGGGGTTTTTTGCCTTCCTCTGCAGCATTGAGCATGGCCCACTTGCCGCGGCTTCTTTGGGCCATTTTGGCTGGGTGCCTGCTGCTCCACGAGGTGGCCCTACACTTAGCTAGAACAGCCCACCTAAACCAGCATAGGACAACTAACCTAAACCAACCTTAAACAGCTGAAAACAATCAGCCTTTCGAGAACCTAAACCAATCTCAATCTGCCTTCAGAAACTTCAAACAATCAGCCACCAACAACCTCAAAAGCCCCTTAAACAGTCTACAACAAATTACCTCAAACAACCTAAGCCAAACCAAATAAAGCAACCTCAACACCCTCAAACAAACCTACCTAAAACAAATGACCTAAAAAATCCTACCTAAAACAACATAAACCAGCATGCCTCAACCAACCTTCAGCAACCCTAATCCAAACAAGCTGAAGACATCGAAACAGACCCACCTTAATCGACCTAAAACAACCCTTGAACAACCTCAAACAACTTAAAAAACACCTCATAAAGCGTAAAACCGCCTGAAACAACCAAGCTAAACTAACCCCCTACACTAAACAACTTAAACCAACCCCCAAAATAGGAAACCAAACAACATAAGCAACCTGAACAAAATGACCGAAAGCAAATCACCTAAGCCGAAATAGAACCACCAAACCCAACCTAAAACAACCAAGCTAAAAACCAATCTCAACCAGACAACACTTCAACAAACAAGCTCAGACACCCAAAAAAACCTCCATGACCAAAAACACCCAAACAACCCAAACCCCGCCCTACCGCATGCAGTGCCTCACTTGGATGTGTCTGCCGTCTTGGAAGCTTGGCTACCCCAGCCAGGTTCTCCTACAAATGCACCTTCAGCTTGTTTGGAGCTTCTAGAAGGGGAGTGCAGCCACTGCATACTCTTGACCCAGGAGCGGTACCCCTCCAACTGGGAAGCTCATCCTCTTGGACTGACCGCCTAGCTTCGGGAAGGACACGCATGGAGCAGGGAGGGAGGAAGGGGACGCCTGCCCAGCCGGCCAGACCAGCCCAATCAACCCTGCCCCATCAATGGGGTGACACAGGGCGCAGACAGATTGCTCTCTCATCCAAACCAACCAAATACAACCTAAAACCAACCAAAACCACCCTCAACCAAAACTCAACCGACCAGCCTAAACAACCCAGCCTAAACCAACTAGCCAACCTGCAGCCGTCAGCCTACCTACCATCAAACAAAAATGAACAACAAAATAAAACTACATTAAAGAAACAAAAGCCTGGTCCCACTGTTTTTCTTTGTGTTTTGCATCCTTGAAAGCCTTCCTGGAGCCAAAACCCCCCTGGCATTTCAGGGAAACAGTAGTCTCATCGTGGCTCGATTCATGGCCAGCAAGTAGAATAGAAAAGTTCTGCTCTCTTGGGAGCCTGGACTTCTGCAGGGCAAGCCCTGACCGAGCCCTGAGGGCTCCAGCCAGGAGAGCAGCTCTCTGCAGGGCACAGACAGGCACACACACCTACAACATGGCTCAGGCAGGGACCCAAGGCCCCATGTTGAGCTGGGCCCTTGGCAGGAGACGGTGGCGGTGGGTGGGCGTCCCAGGAGAGGCCGGTCCCAGCCGCTGAGGCCTAGGAGCACCCCCAGGACCCTGGCAGAAGTAGACTTCCAAACACTTCCTTGCGTGCCTTCGAAATATGTGCTCGCTTAGGCATTGTCAGCAGTACTTGTGGCTACATCCATGGCCCTGCTGTGCTTCCTCACCATACCAAGTGCAGGCTCCCTGGAGGAATGGTTGCTTTCTCCTCTTTGCACTGAGAAAAAGGAGATGTTCCAGGAGGCAGCAGACGTGCCCGCAGCAGCCGGGTCCCTGAGCGCTGGCAGACGCGGCTGAGCTGCCGGGGACTCCGGGTTCTGCAAGGGTCCAGCCCAGCTGGGAGCTCTGCCAGGGCTCTCTCCTACGCGCAGCCACCTCACCTCAGAAAACATGCCCGGCTTTGGGACCTCTTGCCTCTTTCCTCCTCTCGTGCACTAACAGCGGACAAGGCACACAGTGAAAAGGTGGCCATGAGGGGGACTGCCCAACCTGTCGGCACAGAGACGGGTGCGATCGCACGCACACACGGGCCTCTTCTCATCAGCCTCGCTCCTGCACAAGTCACCCTAAACCCAGCGCAACCAAGCATCACCTTTTTATTCAGCGTGCCACCTGCAATTCGCAGGAAAAGCAGCAAGACAGCAACATTGTCTCCATTAGAAAACTCCCTGCCTCTGTCCAGGGCAGACTGTTTCTCAACTGTGCATCAACCAGCGGCTGCTTCCAGCAAGAGCGAGCCCTCCAAAGCACCATCTATAGGGAGCACAATGCTGGTTTACAACCCCTATCATGGTTGGAAACCAAATGCGTCACTGAACTGAATACGTGGAAAAGATTGCACTGTTACCTTCTCCCCATCACATACTGTCAAGAGCTGCACCAGAAGGGCTGATTTGCAAACTGGCCCAGAGCCAACACTTTGCTGTGGAAGCCACCGTCAGAGGGCACGGGTAGGAAGGTCCCAGTGTTCAACAGCCAAGGAGAGAAAACCCGCTGAGTCCCCACACCCATCGGTGCCAAAACACCCACTGAGGCGGGAGCTGTCTAAGGAAGAGAAAGTCAAAACAGAGCGAGTCATTGCCCCAGGTGCCAGACAGAAGGCACCTCCGTGGAATCGAACGGGAGGTCGTCACGGGCAGTATCGCACTGGAAGGAAGGCTGGGCCGGCAACAAATCCGCACTGTATTTTTGCCAAAAAGGGACACAATTAGGTTGATTACTCCCCTATCTCGTAGGCACGGGGACTGATTCGGGGCCCCCCAGCACACCAAAGGCTTCTTCCCAAGGGCGCTGGGCGCAGGGGTGGCGGGCGGGGCTGCACACGGGGGCTCTGTCACCCCCATGTCACAATGCCAGCGCCCGGCAACGCTGAGGTCACAATGCCCCGGGCAGGATAAAAAGGAGCAGCCCCCCGTCTCCACCGCCAGAGCTGGCCCGGGGGCAGCCCCAACACATCCCAGACGAAGCACTTGAGGAGCTGGCTGGCGGAATCCCAGGCCAGGGGCTGAGGGAGGAAGACCTTGCATGAAGCTACGGGAGGTTCTCCACTGCAAGACAATCTCCTGGCAGGGCCACTTCCCAAACTCATCTGATGCATGGAAATCCTTTTCCACTGGGTAGCAGTGGCAAGACCGAGGGAATTCCTTCTTGAGGAGCACTGCAGAGCTCACCATCACCATGCCCTGCAGAGCCAGGGGCAGTAGCTCTAAGAAGTGGGGTGCCCAGGTGCTGCAAGGGGGCCCAGGGCTCTCATCCGCATCAGAAGCTACGTGCCTCCTTGCCACAAGGTGACGGAGCAAGTGCCGAAGATGGGGCACGCTTCAGGCTGTACAATGCCTTCTGTTAGTGCAGGGATGGGAAGCAACGACATCCAAAATTTCCTCAGCGTCTGCTACTGCTAGGGAAAGGAGGAGGTAGGAACAGAAGGAGAGAAGCCTTCAGCTGGAAGGGACCTACAGTCCTCATCTAGTCCAAATGCCTGACCACTTCAGGGCTGGCCAAAAGTTAAAAGGCGGTATTAAGGGCACTGTCCAAATGCCTCTTCAACACTGACAGGCATGGGGCATCGACCACCTGGGGTCCGGGAGCCCTGTTCCACGCTTTGACCAGCCTCTTGGGAAAGGAAACTTTCCCCTTGTCAAGTCCAAAGCTCCCCTGATGGATGGATGCAGCTTTGAGCCTTCTGCCATTGGCTGCCGGGAAGAAGGGATCAGCAGCTCCCTCTCCATTTTCCCTCCACGGAAGCTGTAGAGAGCAACGAGGTCGCCTCTCAGCCTCCATCTCTCTAAACTAGACACATCCCAGGTCCTCAGCATCCATGAACCAGAAGAAGCTCTTCTCTCACAGTGGACTTCTACAGCCCCCACACTCCCTCCCAGCTGAAGCTCTGACACAGGAGAAATCCCCTACACCAGGAAAGCCCGCCTGAAGATCTACGGGCTACAAATAGGGAACACAGCGTCAGGTGGAGCACCAGGAGTTTCCGGCACTGCTTGCACACAGCAGAGTAGGAAAACGCTCCTGCAGGCACAAGTAGGTCACAGCCCGACTGTGAGCCACAAATGTGACACAGGCAAACGCATTCTGGTGTGTCAGACAAGGCATTGCCACAGGAAAGGCAAGCCTGGTGCAAAGCCCCGGTGAGGACTCGCCTGGACGACTACAGGCATTTCTCATTCCTCCGCTTCGGGAAAGATCAAGTCCACCTGGGATGAAAGCAAACCAAGACTACGTAGTTGGTGAGGATCACGGAGGGCCTACAGAAGAAGACAACAGCTGCGAGGAGCAAGACCAAGCCTGAGAGGGCTGGCATGACCCTCAAGCAAGATATCAAGGATGGAGGCCAAAGGAGGATAAGGGCTATCGAGTGCAAGCAAAGATAGGGTCAACAGCACAAAACCATTCAAGACTTCTTCCCAAGCAGACAACCTCACCATCAACGACAGCGTTGCATCACGTATCGCTTGCTGCACTGGGAAAGAATGGCACAGGGACTGCCAGGGCCACCTTCCAAGCTTATCTGACAGATGGATGGATGGACGGACGGACGGACGGACGGACGGATAGAAAGCCTTCTCAGGTGCAGAGCAGTGGCAAGACAAAGGGAATACCTTCTTGAGGAGCACTGCAGAGCTCACCATCTTCATCCCATGCGCAGACAGGCTCAGGAGCCGTCAGAAATAGGAATGCAGAGGGCTTGCAAGGGGTTGCAGTGCTCTGGAGCACCCACTGGTGTCCCACCAGGCACAGGAAGGCTTCTTGCCCCCACGGTCCACCAGCTCAGAGCCATTTGGGCACTCTGGGAAGTCCCCGAGATGGCTCCAGCTCAAGGGAGGATAGGGCTTGGGCAGCTCCGGGGAGGCGTGAGCAGCTTGTGGGACAAGGAGCCGGGTCTGGCTCACATGCTCAGGGAACAGCCGATCGCCAGCACTGGGGTCAGGAAGGAATTTTTTCTCCCGGGGCAGATTGGCACTGGTCCCCGGGGGTTTTTTGCCTTCCTCTGCAGCATTGAGCAGGACCACTTTTCAGAGCTCCTCTGGGCCCTTTTGGCTCGCTTCCTACCTGCTGCTCAAGCACCAGCAAGATGGCCTCTCGTGCCCTGCAGCTGGGGGGAGGAAGGCTTTTTTTTTCCCCCCATGTGGGACACCAAGTGTCTCTGGGGGTTTTTTGCCTTCCTCTGCAGCATTGAGCATGGCCCACTTGCCGCGGCTTCTTTGGGCCATTTTGGCTGGGTGCCTGCTGCTCCACGAGGTGGCCCTACACTTAGCTAGAACAGCCCACCTAAACCAGCATAGGACAACTAACCTAAACCAACCTTAAACAGCTGAAAACAATCAGCCTTTCGAGAACCTAAACCAATCTCAATCTGCCTTCAGAAACTTCAAACAATCAGCCACCAACAACCTCAAAAGCCCCTTAAACAGTCTACAACAAATTACCTCAAACAACCTAAGCCAAACCAAATAAAGCAACCTCAACACCCTCAAACAAACCTACCTAAAACAAATGACCTAAAAAATCCTACCTAAAACAACATAAACCAGCATGCCTCAACCAACCTTCAGCAACCCTAATCCAAACAAGCTGAAGACATCGAAACAGACCCACCTTAATCGACCTAAAACAACCCTTGAACAACCTCAAACAACTTAAAAAACACCTCATAAAGCGTAAAACCGCCTGAAACAACCAAGCTAAACTAACCCCCTACACTAAACAACTTAAACCAACCCCCAAAATAGGAAACCAAACAACATAAGCAACCTGAACAAAATGACCGAAAGCAAATCACCTAAGCCGAAATAGAACCACCAAACCCAACCTAAAACAACCAAGCTAAAAACCAATCTCAACCAGACAACACTTCAACAAACAAGCTCAGACACCCAAAAAAACCTCCATGACCAAAAACACCCAAACAACCCAAACCCCGCCCTACCGCATGCAGTGCCTCACTTGGATGTGTCTGCCGTCTTGGAAGCTTGGCTACCCCAGCCAGGTTCTCCTACAAATGCACCTTCAGCTTGTTTGGAGCTTCTAGAAGGGGAGTGCAGCCACTGCATACTCTTGACCCAGGAGCGGTACCCCTCCAACTGGGAAGCTCATCCTCTTGGACTGACCGCCTAGCTTCGGGAAGGACACGCATGGAGCAGGGAGGGAGGAAGGGGACGCCTGCCCAGCCGGCCAGACCAGCCCAATCAACCCTGCCCCATCAATGGGGTGACACAGGGCGCAGACAGATTGCTCTCTCATCCAAACCAACCAAATACAACCTAAAACCAACCAAAACCACCCTCAACCAAAACTCAACCGACCAGCCTAAACAACCCAGCCTAAACCAACTAGCCAACCTGCAGCCGTCAGCCTACCTACCATCAAACAAAAATGAACAACAAAATAAAACTACATTAAAGAAACAAAAGCCTGGTCCCACTGTTTTTCTTTGTGTTTTGCATCCTTGAAAGCCTTCCTGGAGCCAAAACCCCCCTGGCATTTCAGGGAAACAGTAGTCTCATCGTGGCTCGATTCATGGCCAGCAAGTAGAATAGAAAAGTTCTGCTCTCTTGGGAGCCTGGACTTCTGCAGGGCAAGCCCTGACCGAGCCCTGAGGGCTCCAGCCAGGAGAGCAGCTCTCTGCAGGGCACAGACAGGCACACACACCTACAACATGGCTCAGGCAGGGACCCAAGGCCCCATGTTGAGCTGGGCCCTTGGCAGGAGACGGTGGCGGTGGGTGGGCGTCCCAGGAGAGGCCGGTCCCAGCCGCTGAGGCCTAGGAGCACCCCCAGGACCCTGGCAGAAGTAGACTTCCAAACACTTCCTTGCGTGCCTTCGAAATATGTGCTCGCTTAGGCATTGTCAGCAGTACTTGTGGCTACATCCATGGCCCTGCTGTGCTTCCTCACCATACCAAGTGCAGGCTCCCTGGAGGAATGGTTGCTTTCTCCTCTTTGCACTGAGAAAAAGGAGATGTTCCAGGAGGCAGCAGACGTGCCCGCAGCAGCCGGGTCCCTGAGCGCTGGCAGACGCGGCTGAGCTGCCGGGGACTCCGGGTTCTGCAAGGGTCCAGCCCAGCTGGGAGCTCTGCCAGGGCTCTCTCCTACGCGCAGCCACCTCACCTCAGAAAACATGCCCGGCTTTGGGACCTCTTGCCTCTTTCCTCCTCTCGTGCACTAACAGCGGACAAGGCACACAGTGAAAAGGTGGCCATGAGGGGGACTGCCCAACCTGCCGGCACAGAGACGGGTGCGATCGCACGCACACACGGGCCTCTTCTCATCAGCCTCGCTCCTGCACAAGTCACCCTAAACCCAGCGCAACCAAGCATCACCTTTTTATTCAGCGTGCCACCTGCAATTCGCAGGAAAAGCAGCAAGACAGCAACATTGTCTCCATTAGAAAACTCCCTGCCTCTGTCCAGGGCAGACTGTTTCTCAACTGTGCATCAACCAGCGGCTGCTTCCAGCAAGAGCGAGCCCTCCAAAGCACCATCTATAGGGAGCACAATGCTGGTTTACAACCCCTATCATGGTTGGAAACCAAATGCGTCACTGAACTGAATACGTGGAAAAGATTGCACTGTTACCTTCTCCCCATCACATACTGTCAAGAGCTGCACCAGAAGGGCTGATTTGCAAACTGGCCCAGAGCCAACACTTTGCTGTGGAAGCCACCGTCAGAGGGCACGGGTAGGAAGGTCCCAGTGTTCAACAGCCAAGGAGAGAAAACCCGCTGAGTCCCCACACCCATCGGTGCCAAAACACCCACTGAGGCGGGAGCTGTCTAAGGAAGAGAAAGTCAAAACAGAGCGAGTCATTGCCCCAGGTGCCAGACAGAAGGCACCTCCGTGGAATCGAACGGGAGGTCGTCACGGGCAGTATCGCACTGGAAGGAAGGCTGGGCCGGCAACAAATCCGCACTGTATTTTTGCCAAAAAGGGACACAATTAGGTTGATTACTCCCCTATCTCGTAGGCACGGGGACTGATTCGGGGCCCCCCAGCACACCAAAGGCTTCTTCCCAAGGGCGCTGGGTGCAGGGGTGGCGGGCGGGGCTGCACACGGGGGCTCTGTCACCCCCATGTCACAATGCCAGCGCCCGGCACCGCTGAGGTCACAATGCCCCGGGCAGGATAAAAAGGAGCAGCCCCCCGTCTCCACCGCCAGAGCTGGCCCGGGGGCAGCCCCAACACATCCCAGACGAAGCACTTGAGGAGCTGGCTGGCGGAATCCCAGGCCAGGGGCTGAGGGAGGAAGACCTTGCATGAAGCTACGGGAGGTTCTCCACTGCAAGACAATCTCCTGGCAGGGCCACTTCCCAAACTCATCTGATGCATGGAAATCCTTTTCCACTGGGTAGCAGTGGCAAGACCGAGGGAATTCCTTCTTGAGGAGCACTGCAGAGCTCACCATCACCATGCCCTGCAGAGCCAGGGGCAGTAGCTCTAAGAAGTGGGGTGCCCAGGTGCTGCAAGGGGGCCCAGGGCTCTCATCCGCATCAGAAGCTACGTGCCTCCTTGCCACAAGGTGACGGAGCAAGTGCCGAAGATGGGGCACGCTTCAGGCTGTACAATGCCTTCTGTTAGTGCAGGGATGGGAAGCAACGACATCCAAAATTTCCTCAGCGTCTGCTACTGCTAGGGAAAGGAGGAGGTAGGAACAGAAGGAGAGAAGCCTTCAGCTGGAAGGGACCTACAGTCATCATCTAGTCCAAATGCCTGACCACTTCAGGGCTGGCCAAAAGTTAAAAGGCGGTATTAAGGGCACTGTCCAAATGCCTCTTCAACACTGACAGGCATGGGGCATCGACCACCTGGGCTCCGGGAGCCCTGTTCCACGCTTTGACCAGCCTCTTGGGAAAGGAAACTTTCCCCTTGTCAAGTCCAAAGCTCCCCTGATGGATGGATGCAGCTTTGAGCCTTCTGCCATTGGCTGCCGGGAAGAAGGGATCAGCAGCTCCCTCTCCATTTTCCCTCCACGGAAGCTGTAGAGAGCAACGAGGTCGCCTCTCAGCCTCCATCTCTCTAAACTAGACACATCCCAGGTCCTCAGCATCCATGAACCAGAAGAAGCTCTTCTCTCACAGTGGACTTCTACAGCCCCCACACTCCCTCCCAGCTGAAGCTCTGACACAGGAGAAATCCCCTACACCAGGAAAGCCCGCCTGAAGATCTACAGGCTACAAATAGGGAACACAGCGTCAGGTGGAGCACCAGGAGTTTCCGGCACTGCTTGCACACAGCAGAGTAGGAAAACGCTCCTGCAGGCACAAGTAGGTCACAGCCCGACTGTGAGCCACAAATGTGACACAGGCAAACGCATTCTGGTGTGTCAGACAAGGCATTGCCACAGGAAAGGCAAGCCTGGTGCAAAGCCCCGGTGAGGACTCGCCTGGACGACTACAGGCATTTCTCATTCCTCCGCTTCGGGAAAGATCAAGTCCACCTGGGATGAAAGCAAACCAAGACTACGTAGTTGGTGAGGATCACGGAGGGCCTACAGAAGAAGACAACAGCTGCGAGGAGCAAGACCAAGCCTGAGAGGGCTGGCATGACCCTCAAGCAAGATATCAAGGATGGAGGCCAAAGGAGGATAAGGGCTATCGAGTGCAAGCAAAGATAGGCTCAACAGCACAAAAACATTCAAGACTTCTTCCCAAGCAGACAACCTCACCATCAACGACAGCGTAGCATCACGTATCACTTGCTGCACTGGGAAAGAATGGCACAGGGACTGCCAGGGCCACCTTCCAAGCTTATCTGACAGATGGATGGATGGACGGACGGACGGACGGACGGACGGATAGAAAGCCTTCTCAGGTGCAGAGCAGTGGCAAGACAAAGGGAATACCTTCTTGAGGAGCACTGCAGAGCTCACCATCTTCATCCCATGCGCAGACAGGCTCAGGAGCCGTCAGAAATAGGAATGCAGAGGGCTTGCAAGGGGTTGCAGTGCTCTGGAGCACCCACTGGTGTCCCACCAGGCACAGGAAGGCTTCTTGCCCCCACGGTCCACCAGCTCAGAGCCATTTGGGCACTCTGGGAAGTCCCCGAGATGGCTCCAGCTCAAGGGAGGATAGGGCTTGGGCAGCTCCGGGGAGGCGTGAGCAGCTTGTGGGACAAGGAGCCGGGTCTGGCTCACATGCTCAGGGAACAGCCGATCGCCAGCACTGGGGTCAGGAAGGAATTTTTTCTCCCGGGGCAGATTGGCACTGGTCCCCGGGGGTTTTTTGCCTTCCTCTGCAGCATTGAGCAGGACCACTTTTCAGAGCTCCTCTGGGCCCTTTTGGCTCGCTTCCTACCTGCTGCTCAAGCACCAGCAAGATGGCCTCTCGTGCCCTGCAGCTGGGGGGAGGAAGGCTTTTTTTTTCCCCCCATGTGGGACACCAAGTGTCTCGGGGGGTTTTTTGCCTTCCTCTGCAGCATTGAGCATGGCCCACTTGCCGCGGCTTCTTTGGGCCATTTTGGCTGGGTGCCTGCTGCTCCACGAGGTGGCCCTACACTTAGCTAGAACAGCCCACCTAAACCAGCATAGGACAACTAACCTAAACCAACCTTAAACAGCTGAAAACAATCAGCCTTTCGAGAACCTAAACCAATCTCAATCTGCCTTCAGAAACTTCAAACAATCAGCCACCAACAACCTCAAAAGCCCCTTAAACAGTCTACAACAAATTACCTCAAACAACCTAAGCCAAACCAAATAAAGCAACCTCAACACCCTCAAACAAACCTACCTAAAACAAATGACCTAAAAAATCCTACCTAAAACAACATAAACCAGCATGCCTCAACCAACCTTCAGCAACCCTAATCCAAACAAGCTGAAGACATCGAAACAGACCCACCTTAATCGACCTAAAACAACCCTTGAACAACCTCAAACAACTTAAAAAACACCTCATAAAGCGTAAAACCGCCTGAAACAACCAAGCTAAACTAACCCCCTACACTAAACAACTTAAACCAACCCCCAAAATAGGAAACCAAACAACATAAGCAACCTGAACAAAATGACCGAAAGCAAATCACCTAAGCCGAAATAGAACCACCAAACCCAACCTAAAACAACCAAGCTAAAAACCAATCTCAACCAGACAACACTTCAACAAACAAGCTCAGACACCCAAAAAAACCTCCATGACCAAAAACACCCAAACAACCCAAACCCCGCCCTACCGCATGCAGTGCCTCACTTGGATGTGTCTGCAGTCTTGGAAGCTTGGCTACCCCAGCCAGGTTCTCCTACAAATGCACCTTCAGCTTGTTTGGAGCTTCTAGAAGGGGAGTGCAGCCACTGCATACTCTTGACCCAGGAGCGGTACCCCTCCAACTGGGAAGCTCATCCTCTTGGACTGACCGCCTAGCTTCGGGAAGGACACGCATGGAGCAGGGAGGGAGGAAGGGGACGCCTGCCCAGCCGGCCAGACCAGCCCAATCAACCCTGCCCCATCAATGGGGTGACACAGGGCGCAGACAGATTGCTCTCTCATCCAAACCAACCAAATACAACCTAAAACCAACCAAAACCACCCTCAACCAAAACTCAACCGACCAGCCTAAACAACCCAGCCTAAACCAACTAGCCAACCTGCAGCCGTCAGCCTACCTACCATCAAACAAAAATGAACAACAAAATAAAACTACATTAAAGAAACAAAAGCCTGGTCCCACTGTTTTTCTTTGTGTTTTGCATCCCTGAAAGCCTTCCTGGAGCCAAAACCCCCCTGGCATTTCAGGGAAACAGTAGTCTCATCGTGGCTCGATTCATGGCCAGCAAGTAGAATAGAAAAGTTCTGCTCTCTTGGGAGCCTGGACTTCTGCAGGGCAAGCCCTGACCGAGCCCTGAGGGCTCCAGCCAGGAGAGCAGCTCTCTGCAGGGCACAGACAGGCACACACACCTACAACATGGCTCAGGCAGGGACCCAAGGCCCCATGTTGAGCTGGGCCCTTGGCAGGAGACGGTGGCGGTGGGTGGGCGTCCCAGGAGAGGCCGGTCCCAGCCGCTGAGGCCTAGGAGCACCCCCAGGACCCTGGCAGAAGTAGACTTCCAAACACTTCCTTGCGTGCCTTCGAAATATGTGCTCGCTTAGGCATTGTCAGCAGTACTTGTGGCTACATCCATGGCCCTGCTGTGCTTCCTCACCATACCAAGTGCAGGCTCCCTGGAGGAATGGTTGCTTTCTCCTCTTTGCACTGAGAAAAAGGAGATGTTCCAGGAGGCAGCAGACGTGCCCGCAGCAGCCGGGTCCCTGAGCGCTGGCAGACGCGGCTGAGCTGCCGGGGACTCCGGGTTCTGCAAGGGTCCAGCCCAGCTGGGAGCTCTGCCAGGGCTCTCTCCTACGCGCAGCCACCTCACCTCAGAAAACATGCCCGGCTTTGGGACCTCTTGCCTCTTTCCTCCTCTCGTGCACTAACAGCGGACAAGGCACACAGTGAAAAGGTGGCCATGAGGGGGACTGCCCAACCTGCCGGCACAGAGACGGGTGCGATCGCACGCACACACGGGCCTCTTCTCATCAGCCTCGCTCCTGCACAAGTCACCCTAAACCCAGCGCAACCAAGCATCACCTTTTTATTCAACATGCCACCTGCAATTCGCAGGAAAAGCAGCAAGACAGCAACATTGTCTCCATTGGAAAACTCCCTGCCTCTGTCCAGGGCAGACTGTTTCTCAACTGTGCATCAACCAGCGGCTGCTTCCAGCAAGAGCGAGCCCTCCAAAGCACCATCTATAGGGAGCACAATGCTGGTTTACAACCCCTATCATGGTTGGAAACCAAATGCGTCACTGAACTGAATACGTGGAAAAGATTGCACTGTTACCTTCTCCCCATCACATACTGTCAAGAGCTGCACCAGAAGGGCTGATTTGCAAACTGGCCCAGAGCCAACACTTTGCTGTGGAAGCCACCGTCAGAGGGCACGGGTAGGAAGGTCCCACTGTTCAACAGCCAAGGAGAGAAAACCCGCTGAGTCCCCACACCCATCGGTGCCAAAACACCCACTGAGGCGGGAGCTGTCTAAGGAAGAGAAAGTCAAAACAGAGCGAGTCATTGCCCCAGGTGCCAGACAGAAGGCACCTCCGTGGAATCGAACGGGAGGTCATCACGGGCAGTATCGCACTGGAAGGAAGGCTGGGCCGGCAACAAATCCGCACTGTATTTTTGCCAAAAAGGGACACAATTAGGTTGATTACTCCCCTATCTCGTAGGCACGGGGACTGATTCGGGGCCCCCCAGCACACCAAAGGCTTCTTCCCAAGGGCGCTGGGCACAGGGGTGGCGGGCGGGGCTGCACACGGGGGCTCTGTCACCCCCATGTCACAATGCCAGCGCCCGGCACCGCTGAGGTCACAATGCCCCGGGCAGGATAAAAAGGAGCAGCCCCCCGTCTCCACCGCCAGAGCTGGCCCGGGGGCAGCCCCAACACATCCCAGACGAAGCACTTGAGGAGCTGGCTGGCGGAATCCCAGGCCAGGGGCTGAGGGAGGAAGACCTTGCATGAAGCTACGGGAGGTTCTCCACTGCAAGACAATCTCCTGGCAGGGCCACTTCCCAAACTCATCTGATGCATGGAAATCCTTTTCCACTGGGTAGCAGTGGCAAGACCGAGGGAATTCCTTCTTGAGGAGCACTGCAGAGCTCACCATCACCATGCCCTGCAGAGCCAGGGGCAGTAGCTCTAAGAAGTGGGGTGCCCAGGTGCTGCAAGGGGGCCCAGGGCTCTCATCCGCATCAGAAGCTACGTGCCTCCTTGCCACAAGGTGACGGAGCAAGTGCCGAAGATGGGGCACGCTTCAGGCTGTACAATGCCTTCTGTTAGTGCAGGGATGGGAAGCAACGACATCCAAAATTTCCTCAGCGTCTGCTACTGCTAGGGAAAGGAGGAGGTAGGAACAGAAGGAGAGAAGCCTTCAGCTGGAAGGGACCTACAGTCATCATCTAGTCCAAATGCCTGACCACTTCAGGGCTGGCCAAAAGTTAAAAGGCGGTATTAAGGGCACTGTCCAAATGCCTCTTCAACACTGACAGGCATGGGGCATCGACCACCTGGGCTCCGGGAGCCCTGTTCCACGCTTTGACCAGCCTCTTGGGAAAGGAAACTTTCCTCTTGTCAAGTCCAAAGCTCCCCTGATGGATGGATGCAGCTTTGAGCCTTCTGCCATTGGCTGCCGGGAAGAAGGGATCAGCAGCTCCCTCTCCATTTTCCCTCCACGGAAGCTGTAGAGAGCAACGAGGTCGCCTCTCAGCCTCCATCTCTCTAAACTAGACACATCCCAGGTCCTCAGCATCCATGAACCAGAAGAAGCTCTTCTCTCACAGTGGACTTCTACAGCCCCCACACTCCCTCCCAGCTGAAGCTCTGACACAGGAGAAATCCCCTACACCAGGAAAGCCCGCCTGAAGATCTACGGGCTACAAATAGGGAACACAGCGTCAGGTGGAGCACCAGGAGTTTCCGGCACTGCTTGCACACAGCAGAGTAGGAAAACGCTCCTGCAGGCACAAGTAGGTCACAGCCCGACTGTGAGCCACAAATGTGACACAGGCAAACGCATTCTGGTGTGTCAGACAAGGCATTGCCACAGGAAAGGCAAGCCTGGTGCAAAGCCCCGGTGAGGACTCGCCTGGACGACTACAGGCATTTCTCATTCCTCCGCTTCGGGAAAGATCAAGTCCACCTGGGATGAAAGCAAACCAAGACTACGTAGTTGGTGAGGATCACGGAGGGCCTACAGAAGAAGACAACAGCTGCGAGGAGCAAGACCAAGCCTGAGAGGGCTGGCATGACCCTCAAGCAAGATATCAAGGATGGAGGCCAAAGGAGGATAAGGGCTATTGAGTGCAAGCAAAGATAGGGTCAACAGCACAAAACCATTCAAGACTTCTTCCCAAGCAGACAACCTCACCATCAACGACAGCGTAGCATCACGTATCACTTGCTGCACTGGGAAAGAATGGCACAGGGACTGCCAGGGCCACCTTCCAAGCTTATCTGACAGATGGATGGATGGACGGACGGACGGACGGACGGACGGATAGAAAGCCTTCTCAGGTGCATAGCAGTGGCAAGACAAAGGGAATACCTTCTTGAGGAGCACTGCAGAGCTCACCATCTTCATCCCATGCGCAGACAGGCTCAGGAGCCGTCAGAAATAGGAATGCAGAGGGCTTGCAAGGGGTTGCAGTGCTCTGGAGCACCCACTGGTGTCCCACCAGGCACAGGAAGGCTTCTTGCCCCCACGGTCCACCAGCTCAGAGCCATTTGGGCACTCTGGGAAGTCCCCGAGATGGCTCCAGCTCAAGGGAGGATAGGGCTTGGGCAGCTCCGGGGAGGCGTGAGCAGATTGTGGGACAAGGAGCCGGGTCTGGCTCACATGCTCAGGGAACAGCCGATCGCCAGCACTGGGGTCAGGAAGGAATTTTTTCTCCCGGGGCAGATTGGCACTGGTCCCCGGGGGTTTTTTGCCTTCCTCTGCAGCATTGAGCAGGACCACTTTTCAGAGCTCCTCTGGGCCCTTTTGGCTCGCTTCCTACCTGCTGCTCAAGCACCAGCAAGATGGCCTCTCGTGCCCTGCAGCTGGGGGGAGGAAGGCTTTTTTTTTCCCCCCATGTGGGACACCAAGTGTCTCTGGGGGTTTTTTGCCTTCCTCTGCAGCATTGAGCATGGCCCACTTGCCGCGGCTTCTTTGGGCCATTTTGGCTGGGTGCCTGCTGCTCCACGAGGTGGCCCTACACTTAGCTAGAACAGCCCACCTAAACCAGCATAGGACAACTAACCTAAACCAACCTTAAACAGCTGAAAACAATCAGCCTTTCGAGAACCTAAACCAATCTCAATCTGCCTTCAGAAACTTCAAACAATCAGCCACCAACAACCTCAAAAGCCCCTTAAACAGTCTACAACAAATTACCTCAAACAACCTAAGCCAAACCAAATAAAGCAACCTCAACACCCTCAAACAAACCTACCTAAAACAAATGACCTAAAAAATCCTACCTAAAACAACATAAACCAGCATGCCTCAACCAACCTTCAGCAACCCTAATCCAAACAAGCTGAAGACATCGAAACAGACCCACCTTAATCGACCTAAAACAACCCTTGAACAACCTCAAACAACTTAAAAAACACCTCATAAAGCGTAAAACCGCCTGAAACAACCAAGCTAAACTAACCCCCTACACTAAACAACTTAAACCAACCCCCAAAATAGGAAACCAAACAACATAAGCAACCTGAACAAAATGACCGAAAGCAAATCACCTAAGCCGAAATAGAACCACCAAACCCAACCTAAAACAACCAAGCTAAAAACCAATCTCAACCAGACAACACTTCAACAAACAAGCTCAGACACCCAAAAAAACCTCCATGACCAAAAACACCCAAACAACCCAAACCCCGCCCTACCGCATGCAGTGCCTCACTTGGATGTGTCTGCCGTCTTGGAAGCTTGGCTACCCCAGCCAGGTTCTCCTACAAATGCACCTTCAGCTTGTTTGGAGCTTCTAGAAGGGGAGTGCAGCCACTGCATACTCTTGACCCAGGAGCAGTACCCCTCCAACTGGGAAGCTCATCCTCTTGGACTGACCGCCTAGCTTCGGGAAGGACACGCATGGAGCAGGGAGGGAGGAAGGGGACGCCTGCCCAGCCGGCCAGACCAGCCCAATCAACCCTGCCCCATCAATGGGGTGACACAGGGCGCAGACAGATTGCTCTCTCATCCAAACCAACCAAATACAACCTAAAACCAACCAAAACCACCCTCAACCAAAACTCAACCGACCAGCCTAAACAACCCAGCCTAAACCAACTAGCCAACCTGCAGCCGTCAGCCTACCTACCATCAAACAAAAATGAACAACAAAATAAAACTACATTAAAGAAACAAAAGCCTGGTCCCACTGTTTTTCTTTGTGTTTTGCATCCTTGAAAGCCTTCCTGGAGCCAAAACCCACCTGGCATTTCAGGGAAACAGTAGTCTCATCGTGGCTCGATTCATGGCCAGCAAGTAGAATAGAAAAGTTCTGCTCTCTTGGGAGCCTGGACTTCTGCAGGGCAAGCCCTGACCGAGCCCTGAGGGCTCCAGCCAGGAGAGCAGCTCTCTGCAGGGCACAGACAGGCACACACACCTACAACATGGCTCAGGCAGGGACCCAAGGCCCCATGTTGAGCTGGGCCCTTGGCAGGAGACGGTGGCGGTGGGTGGGCGTCCCAGGAGAGGCCGGTCCCAGCCGCTGAGGCCTAGGAGCACCCCCAGGACCCTGGCAGAAGTAGACTTCCAAACACTTCCTTGCGTGCCTTCGAAATATGTGCTCGCTTAGGCATTGTCAGCAGTACTTGTGGCTACATCCATGGCCCTGCTGTGCTTCCTCACCATACCAAGTGCAGGCTCCCTGGAGGAATGGTTGCTTTCTCCTCTTTGCACTGAGAAAAAGGAGATGTTCCAGGAGGCAGCAGACGTGCCCGCAGCAGCCGGGTCCCTGAGCGCTGGCAGACGCGGCTGAGCTGCCGGGGACTCCGGGTTCTGCAAGGGTCCAGCCCAGCTGGGAGCTCTGCCAGGGCTCTCTCCTACGCGCAGCCACCTCACCTCAGAAAACATGCCCGGCTTTGGGACCTCTTGCCTCTTTCCTCCTCTCGTGCACTAACAGCGGACAAGGCACACAGTGAAAAGGTGGCCATGAGGGGGACTGCCCAACCTGCCGGCACAGAGACGGGTGCGATCGCACGCACACACGGGCCTCTTCTCATCAGCCTCGCTCCTGCACAAGTCACCCTAAACCCAGCGCAACCAAGCATCACCTTTTTATTCAGCGTGCCACCTGCAATTCGCAGGAAAAGCAGCAAGACAGCAACATTGTCTCCATTAGAAAACTCCCTGCCTCTGTCCAGGGCAGACTGTTTCTCAACTGTGCATCAACCAGCGGCTGCTTCCAGCAAGAGCGAGCCCTCCAAAGCACCATCTATAGGGAGCACAATGCTGGTTTACAACCCCTATCATGGTTGGAAACCAAATGCGTCACTGAACTGAATACGTGGAAAAGATTGCACTGTTACCTTCTCCCCATCACATACTGTCAAGAGCTGCACCAGAAGGGCTGATTTGCAAACTGGCCCAGAGCCAACACTTTGCTGTGGAAGCCACCGTCAGAGGGCACGGGTAGGAAGGTCCCAGTGTTCAACAGCCAAGGAGAGAAAACCCGCTGAGTCCCCACACCCATCGGTGCCAAAACACCCACTGAGGCGGGAGCTGTCTAAGGAAGAGAAAGTCAAAACAGAGCGAGTCATTGCCCCAGGTGCCAGACAGAAGGCACCTCCGTGGAATCGAACGGGAGGTCGTCACGGGCAGTATCGCACTGGAAGGAAGGCTGGGCCGGCAACAAATCCGCACTGTATTTTTGCCAAAAAGGGACACAATTAGGTTGATTACTCCCCTATCTCGTAGGCACGGGGACTGATTCGGGGCCCCCCAGCACACCAAAGGCTTCTTCCCAAGGGCGCTGGGTGCAGGGGTGGCGGGCGGGGCTGCACACGGGGGCTCTGTCACCCCCATGTCACAATGCCAGCGCCCGGCACCGCTGAGGTCACAATGCCCCGGGCAGGATAAAAAGGAGCAGCCCCCCGTCTCCACCGCCAGAGCTGGCCCGGGGGCAGCCCCAACACATCCCAGACGAAGCACTTGAGGAGCTGGCTGGCGGAATCCCAGGCCAGGGGCTGAGGGAGGAAGACCTTGCATGAAGCTACGGGAGGTTCTCCACTGCAAGACAATCTCCTGGCAGGGCCACTTCCCAAACTCATCTGATGCATGGAAATCCTTTTCCACTGGGTAGCAGTGGCAAGACCGAGGGAATTCCTTCTTGAGGAGCACTGCAGAGCTCACCATCACCATGCCCTGCAGAGCCAGGGGCAGTAGCTCTAAGAAGTGGGGTGCCCAGGTGCTGCAAGGGGGCCCAGGGCTCTCATCCGCATCAGAAGCTACGTGCCTCCTTGCCACAAGGTGACGGAGCAAGTGCCGAAGATGGGGCACGCTTCAGGCTGTACAATGCCTTCTGTTAGTGCAGGGATGGGAAGCAACGACATCCAAAATTTCCTCAGCGTCTGCTACTGCTAGGGAAAGGAGGAGGTAGGAACAGAAGGAGAGAAGCCTTCAGCTGGAAGGGACCTACAGTCATCATCTAGTCCAAATGCCTGACCACTTCAGGGCTGGCCAAAAGTTAAAAGGCGGTATTAAGGGCACTGTCCAAATGCCTCTTCAACACTGACAGGCATGGGGCATCGACCACCTGGGCTCCGGGAGCCCTGTTCCACGCTTTGACCAGCCTCTTGGGAAAGGAAACTTTCCTCTTGTCAAGTCCAAAGCTCCCCTGATGGATGGATGCAGCTTTGAGCCTTCTGCCATTGGCTGCCGGGAAGAAGGGATCAGCAGCTCCCTCTCCATTTTCCCTCCACGGAAGCTGTAGAGAGCAACGAGGTCGCCTCTCAGCCTCCATCTCTCTAAACTAGACACATCCCAGGTCCTCAGCATCCATGAACCAGAAGAAGCTCTTCTCTCACAGTGGACTTCTACAGCCCCCACACTCCCTCCCAGCTGAAGCTCTGACACAGGAGAAATCCCCTACACCAGGAAAGCCCGCCTGAAGATCTACGGGCTACAAATAGGGAACACAGCGTCAGGTGGAGCACCAGGAGTTTCCGGCACTGCTTGCACACAGCAGAGTAGGAAAACGCTCCTGCAGGCACAAGTAGGTCACAGCCCGACTGTGAGCCACAAATGTGACACAGGCAAACGCATTCTGGTGTGTCAGACAAGGCATTGCCACAGGAAAGGCAAGCCTGGTGCAAAGCCCCGGTGAGGACTCGCCTGGACGACTACAGGCATTTCTCATTCCTCCGCTTCGGGAAAGATCAAGTCCACCTGGGATGAAAGCAAACCAAGACTACGTAGTTGGTGAGGATCACGGAGGGCCTACAGAAGAAGACAACAGCTGCGAGGAGCAAGACCAAGCCTGAGAGGGCTGGCATGACCCTCAAGCAAGATATCAAGGATGGAGGCCAAAGGAGGATAAGGGCTATTGAGTGCAAGCAAAGATAGGGTCAACAGCACAAAACCATTCAAGACTTCTTCCCAAGCAGACAACCTCACCATCAACGACAGCGTAGCATCACGTATCACTTGCTGCACTGGGAAAGAATGGCACAGGGACTGCCAGGGCCACCTTCCAAGCTTATCTGACAGATGGATGGATGGACGGACGGACGGACGGACGGATAGAAAGCCTTCTCAGGTGCATAGCAGTGGCAAGACAAAGGGAATACCTTCTTGAGGAGCACTGCAGAGCTCACCATCTTCATCCCATGCGCAGACAGGCTCAGGAGCCGTCAGAAATAGGAATGCAGAGGGCTTGCAAGGGGTTGCAGTGCTCTGGAGCACCCACTGGTGTCCCACCAGGCACAGGAAGGCTTCTTGCCCCCACGGTCCACCAGCTCAGAGCCATTTGGGCACTCTGGGAAGTCCCCGAGATGGCTCCAGCTCAAGGGAGGATAGGGCTTGGGCAGCTCCGGGGAGGCGTGAGCAGCTTGTGGGACAAGGAGCCGGGTCTGGCTCACATGCTCAGGGAACAGCCGATCGCCAGCACTGGGGTCAGGAAGGAATTTTTTCTCCCGGGGCAGATTGGCACTGGTCCCCGGGGGTTTTTTGCCTTCCTCTGCAGCATTGAGCAGGACCACTTTTCAGAGCTCCTCTGGGCCCTTTTGGCTCGCTTCCTACCTGCTGCTCAAGCACCAGCAAGATGGCCTCTCGTGCCCTGCAGCTGGGGGGAGGAAGGCTTTTTTTTTCCCCCCATGTGGGACACCAAGTGTCTCGGGGGGTTTTTTGCCTTCCTCTGCAGCATTGAGCATGGCCCACTTGCCGCGGCTTCTTTGGGCCATTTTGGCTGGGTGCCTGCTGCTCCACGAGGTGGCCCTACACTTAGCTAGAACAGCCCACCTAAACCAGCATAGGACAACTAACCTAAACCAACCTTAAACAGCTGAAAACAATCAGCCTTTCGAGAACCTAAACCAATCTCAATCTGCCTTCAGAAACTTCAAACAATCAGCCACCAACAACCTCAAAAGCCCCTTAAACAGTCTACAACAAATTACCTCAAACAACCTAAGCCAAACCAAATAAAGCAACCTCAACACCCTCAAACAAACCTACCTAAAACAAATGACCTAAAAAATCCTACCTAAAACAACATAAACCAGCATGCCTCAACCAACCTTCAGCAACCCTAATCCAAACAAGCTGAAGACATCGAAACAGACCCACCTTAATCGACCTAAAACAACCCTTGAACAACCTCAAACAACTTAAAAAACACCTCATAAAGCGTAAAACCGCCTGAAACAACCAAGCTAAACTAACCCCCTACACTAAACAACTTAAACCAACCCCCAAAATAGGAAACCAAACAACATAAGCAACCTGAACAAAATGACCGAAAGCAAATCACCTAAGCCGAAATAGAACCACCAAACCCAACCTAAAACAACCAAGCTAAAAACCAATCTCAACCAGACAACACTTCAACAAACAAGCTCAGACACCCAAAAAAACCTCCATGACCAAAAACACCCAAACAACCCAAACCCCGCCCTACCGCATGCAGTGCCTCACTTGGATGTGTCTGCCGTCTTGGAAGCTTGGCTACCCCAGCCAGGTTCTCCTACAAATGCACCTTCAGCTTGTTTGGAGCTTCTAGAAGGGGAGTGCAGCCACTGCATACTCTTGACCCAGGAGCAGTACCCCTCCAACTGGGAAGCTCATCCTCTTGGACTGACCGCCTAGCTTCGGGAAGGACACGCATGGAGCAGGGAGGGAGGAAGGGGACGCCTGCCCAGCCGGCCAGACCAGCCCAATCAACCCTGCCCCATCAATGGGGTGACACAGGGCGCAGACAGATTGCTCTCTCATCCAAACCAACCAAATACAACCTAAAACCAACCAAAACCACCCTCAACCAAAACTCAACCGACCAGCCTAAACAACCCAGCCTAAACCAACTAGCCAACCTGCAGCCGTCAGCCTACCTACCATCAAACAAAAATGAACAACAAAATAAAACTACATTAAAGAAACAAAAGCCTGGTCCCACTGTTTTTCTTTGTGTTTTGCATCCTTGAAAGCCTTCCTGGAGCCAAAACCCCCCTGGCATTTCAGGGAAACAGTAGTCTCATCGTGGCTCGATTCATGGCCAGCAAGTAGAATAGAAAAGTTCTGCTCTCTTGGGAGCCTGGACTTCTGCAGGGCAAGCCCTGACCGAGCCCTGAGGGCTCCAGCCAGGAGAGCAGCTCTCTGCAGGGCACAGACAGGCACACACACCTACAACATGGCTCAGGCAGGGACCCAAGGCCCCATGTTGAGCTGGGCCCTTGGCAGGAGACGGTGGCGGTGGGTGGGCGTCCCAGGAGAGGCCGGTCCCAGCCGCTGAGGCCTAGGAGCACCCCCAGGACCCTGGCAGAAGTAGACTTCCAAACACTTCCTTGCGTGCCTTCGAAATATGTGCTCGCTTAGGCATTGTCAGCAGTACTTGTGGCTACATCCATGGCCCTGCTGTGCTTCCTCACCATACCAAGTGCAGGCTCCCTGGAGGAATGGTTGCTTTCTCCTCTTTGCACTGAGAAAAAGGAGATGTTCCAGGAGGCAGCAGACGTGCCCGCAGCAGCCGGGTCCCTGAGCGCTGGCAGACGCGGCTGAGCTGCCGGGGACTCCGGGTTCTGCAAGGGTCCAGCCCAGCTGGGAGCTCTGCCAGGGCTCTCTCCTACGCGCAGCCACCTCACCTCAGAAAACATGCCCGGCTTTGGGACCTCTTGCCTCTTTCCTCCTCTCGTGCACTAACAGCGGACAAGGCACACAGTGAAAAGGTGGCCATGAGGGGGACTGCCCAACCTGCCGGCACAGAGACGGGTGCGATCGCACGCACACACGGGCCTCTTCTCATCAGCCTCGCTCCTGCACAAGTCACCCTAAACCCAGCGCAACCAAGCATCACCTTTTTATTCAGCGTGCCACCTGCAATTCGCAGGAAAAGCAGCAAGACAGCAACATTGTCTCCATTAGAAAACTCCCTGCCTCTGTCCAGGGCAGACTGTTTCTCAACTGTGCATCAACCAGCGGCTGCTTCCAGCAAGAGCGAGCCCTCCAAAGCACCATCTATAGGGAGCACAATGCTGGTTTACAACCCCTATCATGGTTGGAAACCAAATGCGTCACTGAACTGAATACGTGGAAAAGATTGCACTGTTACCTTCTCCCCATCACATACTGTCAAGAGCTGCACCAGAAGGGCTGATTTGCAAACTGGCCCAGAGCCAACACTTTGCTGTGGAAGCCACCGTCAGAGGGCACGGGTAGGAAGGTCCCAGTGTTCAACAGCCAAGGAGAGAAAACCCGCTGAGTCCCCACACCCATCGGTGCCAAAACACCCACTGAGGCGGGAGCTGTCTAAGGAAGAGAAAGTCAAAACAGAGCGAGTCATTGCCCCAGGTGCCAGACAGAAGGCACCTCCGTGGAATCGAACGGGAGGTCGTCACGGGCAGTATCGCACTGGAAGGAAGGCTGGGCCGGCAACAAATCCGCACTGTATTTTTGCCAAAAAGGGACACAATTAGGTTGATTACTCCCCTATCTCGTAGGCACGGGGACTGATTCGGGGCCCCCCAGCACACCAAAGGCTTCTTCCCAAGGGCGCTGGGTGCAGGGGTGGCGGGCGGGGCTGCACACGGGGGCTCTGTCACCCCCATGTCACAATGCCAGCGCCCGGCACCGCTGAGGTCACAATGCCCCGGGCAGGATAAAAAGGAGCAGCCCCCCGTCTCCACCGCCAGAGCTGGCCCGGGGGCAGCCCCAACACATCCCAGACGAAGCACTTGAGGAGCTGGCTGGCGGAATCCCAGGCCAGGGGCTGAGGGAGGAAGACCTTGCATGAAGCTACGGGAGGTTCTCCACTGCAAGACAATCTCCTGGCAGGGCCACTTCCCAAACTCATCTGATGCATGGAAATCCTTTTCCACTGGGTAGCAGTGGCAAGACCGAGGGAATTCCTTCTTGAGGAGCACTGCAGAGCTCACCATCACCATGCCCTGCAGAGCCAGGGGCAGTAGCTCTAAGAAGTGGGGTGCCCAGGTGCTGCAAGGGGGCCCAGGGCTCTCATCCGCATCAGAAGCTACGTGCCTCCTTGCCACAAGGTGACGGAGCAAGTGCCGAAGATGGGGCACGCTTCAGGCTGTACAATGCCTTCTGTTAGTGCAGGGATGGGAAGCAACGACATCCAAAATTTCCTCAGCGTCTGCTACTGCTAGGGAAAGGAGGAGGTAGGAACAGAAGGAGAGAAGCCTTCAGCTGGAAGGGACCTACAGTCATCATCTAGTCCAAATGCCTGACCACTTCAGGGCTGGCCAAAAGTTAAAAGGCGGTATTAAGGGCACTGTCCAAATGCCTCTTCAACACTGACAGGCATGGGGCATCGACCACCTGGGCTCCGGGAGCCCTGTTCCACGCTTTGACCAGCCTCTTGGGAAAGGAAACTTTCCTCTTGTCAAGTCCAAAGCTCCCCTGATGGATGGATGCAGCTTTGAGCCTTCTGCCATTGGCTGCCGGGAAGAAGGGATCAGCAGCTCCCTCTCCATTTTCCCTCCACGGAAGCTGTAGAGAGCAACGAGGTCGCCTCTCAGCCTCCATCTCTCTAAACTAGACACATCCCAGGTCCTCAGCATCCATGAACCAGAAGAAGCTCTTCTCTCACAGTGGACTTCTACAGCCCCCACACTCCCTCCCAGCTGAAGCTCTGACACAGGAGAAATCCCCTACACCAGGAAAGCCCGCCTGAAGATCTACGGGCTACAAATAGGGAACACAGCGTCAGGTGGAGCACCAGGAGTTTCCGGCACTGCTTGCACACAGCAGAGTAGGAAAACGCTCCTGCAGGCACAAGTAGGTCACAGCCCGACTGTGAGCCACAAATGTGACACAGGCAAACGCATTCTGGTGTGTCAGACAAGGCATTGCCACAGGAAAGGCAAGCCTGGTGCAAAGCCCCGGTGAGGACTCGCCTGGACGACTACAGGCATTTCTCATTCCTCCGCTTCGGGAAAGATCAAGTCCACCTGGGATGAAAGCAAACCAAGACTACGTAGTTGGTGAGGATCACGGAGGGCCTACAGAAGAAGACAACAGCTGCGAGGAGCAAGACCAAGCCTGAGAGGGCTGGCATGACCCTCAAGCAAGATATCAAGGATGGAGGCCAAAGGAGGATAAGGGCTATCGAGTGCAAGCAAAGATAGGGTCAACAGCACAAAACCATTCAAGACTTCTTCCCAAGCAGACAACCTCACCATCAACGACAGCGTAGCATCACGTATCACTTGCTGCACTGGGAAAGAATGGCACAGGGACTGCCAGGGCCACCTTCCAAGCTTATCTGACAGATGGATGGATGGACGGACGGACGGACGGACGGACGGACGGATAGAAAGCCTTCTCAGGTGCATAGCAGTGGCAAGACAAAGGGAATACCTTCTTGAGGAGCACTGCAGAGCTCACCATCTTCATCCCATGCGCAGACAGGCTCAGGAGCCGTCAGAAATAGGAATGCAGAGGGCTTGCAAGGGGTTGCAGTGCTCTGGAGCACCCACTGGTGTCCCACCAGGCACAGGAAGGCTTCTTGCCCCCACGGTCCACCAGCTCAGAGCCATTTGGGCACTCTGGGAAGTCCCCGAGATGGCTCCAGCTCAAGGGAGGATAGGGCTTGGGCAGCTCCGGGGAGGCGTGAGCAGCTTGTGGGACAAGGAGCCGGGTCTGGCTCACATGCTCAGGGAACAGCCGATCGCCAGCACTGGGGTCAGGAAGGAATTTTTTCTCCCGGGGCAGATTGGCACTGGTCCCCGGGGGTTTTTTGCCTTCCTCTGCAGCATTGAGCAGGACCACTTTTCAGAGCTCCTCTGGGCCCTTTTGGCTCGCTTCCTACCTGCTGCTCAAGCACCAGCAAGATGGCCTCTCGTGCCCTGCAGCTGGGGGGAGGAAGGCTTTTTTTTTCCCCCCATGTGGGACACCAAGTGTCTCTGGGGGTTTTTTGCCTTCCTCTGCAGCGTTGAGCATGGCCCACTTGCCGCGGCTTCTTTGGGCCATTTTGGCTGGGTGCCTGCTGCTCCACGAGGTGGCCCTACACTTAGCTAGAACAGCCCACCTAAACCAGCATAGGACAACTAACCTAAACCAACCTTAAACAGCTGAAAACAATCAGCCTTTCGAGAACCTAAACCAATCTCAATCTGCCTTCAGAAACTTCAAACAATCAGCCACCAACAACCTCAAAAGCCCCTTAAACAGTCTACAACAAATTACCTCAAACAACCTAAGCCAAACCAAATAAAGCAACCTCAACACCCTCAAACAAACCTACCTAAAACAAATGACCTAAAAAATCCTACCTAAAACAACATAAACCAGCATGCCTCAACCAACCTTCAGCAACCCTAATCCAAACAAGCTGAAGACATCGAAACAGACCCACCTTAATCGACCTAAAACAACCCTTGAACAACCTCAAACAACTTAAAAAACACCTCATAAAGCGTAAAACCGCCTGAAACAACCAAGCTAAACTAACCCCCTACACTAAACAACTTAAACCAACCCCCAAAATAGGAAACCAAACAACATAAGCAACCTGAACAAAATGACCGAAAGCAAATCACCTAAGCCGAAATAGAACCACCAAACCCAACCTAAAACAACCAAGCTAAAAACCAATCTCAACCAGACAACACTTCAACAAACAAGCTCAGACACCCAAAAAAACCTCCATGACCAAAAACACCCAAACAACCCAAACCCCGCCCTACCGCATGCAGTGCCTCACTTGGATGTGTCTGCAGTCTTGGAAGCTTGGCTACCCCAGCCAGGTTCTCCTACAAATGCACCTTCAGCTTGTTTGGAGCTTCTAGAAGGGGAGTGCAGCCACTGCATACTCTTGACCCAGGAGCGGTACCCCTCCAACTGGGAAGCTCATCCTCTTGGACTGACCGCCTAGCTTCGGGAAGGACACACATGGAGCAGGGAGGGAGGAAGGGGACGCCTGCCCAGCCGGCCAGACCAGCCCAATCAACCCTGCCCCATCAATGGGGTGACACAGGGCGCAGACAGATTGCTCTCTCATCCAAACCAACCAAATACAACCTAAAACCAACCAAAACCACCCTCAACCAAAACTCAACCGACCAGCCTAAACAACCCAGCCTAAACCAACTAGCCAACCTGCAGCCGTCAGCCTACCTACCATCAAACAAAAATGAACAACAAAATAAAACTACATTAGAGAAACAAAAGCCTGGTCCCACTGTTTTTCTTTGTGTTTTGCATCCTTGAAAGCCTTCCTGGAGCCAAAACCCCCCTGGCATTTCAGGGAAACAGTAGTCTCATCGTGGCTCGATTCATGGCGAGCAAGTAGAATAGAAAAGTTCTGCTCTCTTGGGAGCCTGGACTTCTGCAGGGCAAGCCCTGACCGAGCCCTGAGGGCTCCAGCCAGGAGAGCAGCTCTCTGCAGGGCACAGACAGGCACACACACCTACAACATGGCTCAGGCAGGGACCCAAGGCCCCATGTTGAGCTGGGCCCTTGGCAGGAGACGGTGGCGGTGGGTGGGCGTCCCAGGAGAGGCCGGTCCCAGCCGCTGAGGCCTAGGAGCACCCCCAGGACCCTGGCAGAAGTAGACTTCCAAACACTTCCTTGCGTGCCTTCGAAATATGTGCTCGCTTAGGCATTGTCAGCAGTACTTGTGGCTACATCCATGGCCCTGCTGTGCTTCCTCACCATACCAAGTGCAGGCTCCCTGGAGGAATGGTTGCTTTCTCCTCTTTGCACTGAGAAAAAGGAGATGTTCCAGGAGGCAGCAGACGTGCCCGCAGCAGCCGGGTCCCTGAGCGCTGGCAGACGCGGCTGAGCTGCCGGGGACTCCGGGTTCTGCAAGGGTCCAGCCCAGCTGGGAGCTCTGCCAGGGCTCTCTCCTACGCGCAGCCACCTCACCTCAGAAAACATGCCCGGCTTTGGGACCTCTTGCCTCTTTCCTCCTCTCGTGCACTAACAGCGGACAAGGCACACAGTGAAAAGGTGGCCATGAGGGGGACTGCCCAACCTGCCGGCACAGAGACGGGTGCGATCGCACGCACACACGGGCCTCTTCTCATCAGCCTCGCTCCTGCACAAGTCACCCTAAACCCAGCGCAACCAAGCATCACCTTTTTATTCAACATGCCACCTGCAATTCGCAGGAAAAGCAGCAAGACAGCAACATTGGAAAACTCCCTGCCTCTGTCCAGGGCAGACTGTTTCTCAACTGTGCATCAACCAGCGGCTGCTTCCAGCAAGAGCGAGCCCTCCAAAGCACCATCTATAGGGAGCACAATGCTGGTTTACAACCCCTATCATGGTTGGAAACCAAATGCGTCACTGAACTGAATACGTGGAAAAGATTGCACTGTTACCTTCTCCCCATCACATACTGTCAAGAGCTGCACCAGAAGGGCTGATTTGCAAACTGGCCCAGAGCCAACACTTTGCTGTGGAAGCCACCGTCAGAGGGCACGGGTAGGAAGGTCCCAGTGTTCAACAGCCAAGGAGAGAAAACCCGCTGAGTCCCCACACCCATCGGTGCCAAAACACCCACTGAGGCGGGAGCTGTCTAAGGAAGAGAAAGTCAAAACAGAGCGAGTCATTGCCCCAGGTGCCAGACAGAAGGCACCTCCGTGGAATCGAACGGGAGGTCGTCACGGGCAGTATCGCACTGGAAGGAAGGCTGGGCCGGCAACAAATCCGCACTGTATTTTTGCCAAAAAGGGACACAATTAGGTTGATTACTCCCCTATCTCGTAGGCACGGGGACTGATTCGGGGCCCCCCAGCACACCAAAGGCTTCTTCCCAAGGGCGCTGGGCGCAGGGGTGGCGGGCGGGGCTGCACACGGGGGCTCTGTCACCCCCATGTCACAATGCCAGCGCCCGGCAACGCTGAGGTCACAATGCCCCGGGCAGGATAAAAAGGAGCAGCCCCCCGTCTCCACCGCCAGAGCTGGCCCGGGGGCAGCCCCAACACATCCCAGACGAAGCACTTGAGGAGCTGGCTGGCGGAATCCCAGGCCAGGGGCTGAGGGAGGAAGACCTTGCATGAAGCTACGGGAGGTTCTCCACTGCAAGACAATCTCCTGGCAGGGCCACTTCCCAAACTCATCTGATGCATGGAAATCCTTTTCCACTGGGTAGCAGTGGCAAGACCAAGGGAATTCCTTCTTGAGGAGCACTGCAGAGCTCACCATCACCATGCCCTGCAGAGCCAGGGGCAGTAGCTCTAAGAAGTGGGGTGCCCAGGTGCTGCAAGGGGGCCCAGGGCTCTCATCCGCATCAGAAGCTACGTGCCTCCTTGCCACAAGGTGACGGAGCAAGTGCCGAAGATGGGGCACGCTTCAGGCTGTACAATGCCTTCTGTTAGTGCAGGGATGGGAAGCAACGACATCCAAAATTTCCTCAGCGTCTGCTACTGCTAGGGAAAGGAGGAGGTAGGAACAGAAGGAGAGAAGCCTTCAGCTGGAAGGGACCTACAGTCATCATCTAGTCCAAATGCCTGACCACTTCAGGGCTGGCCAAAAGTTAAAAGGCGGTATTAAGGGCACTGTCCAAATGCCTCTTCAACACTGACAGGCATGGGGCATCGACCACCTGGGCTCCGGGAGCCCTGTTCCACGCTTTGACCAGCCTCTTGGGAAAGGAAACTTTCCTCTTGTCAAGTCCAAAGCTCCCCTGATGGATGGATGCAGCTTTGAGCCTTCTGCCATTGGCTGCCGGGAAGAAGGGATCAGCAGCTCCCTCTCCATTTTCCCTCCACGGAAGCTGTAGAGAGCAACGAGGTCGCCTCTCAGCCTCCATCTCTCTAAACTAGACACATCCCAGGTCCTCAGCATCCATGAACCAGAAGAAGCTCTTCTCTCACAGTGGACTTCTACAGCCCCCACACTCCCTCCCAGCTGAAGCTCTGACACAGGAGAAATCCCCTACACCAGGAAAGCCCGCCTGAAGATCTACGGGCTACAAATAGGGAACACAGCGTCAGGTGGAGCACCAGGAGTTTCCGGCACTGCTTGTACACAGCAGAGTAGGAAAACGCTCCTGCAGGCACAAGTAGGTCACAGCCCGACTGTGAGCCACAAATGTGACACAGGCAAACGCATTCTGGTGTGTCAGACAAGGCATTGCCACAGGAAAGGCAAGCCTGGTGCAAAGCCCCGGTGAGGACTCGCCTGGACGACTACAGGCATTTCTCATTCCTCCGCTTCGGGAAAGATCAAGTCCACCTGGGATGAAAGCAAACCAAGACTACGTAGTTGGTGAGGATCACGGAGGGCCTACAGAAGAAGACAACAGCTGCGAGGAGCAAGACCAAGCCTGAGAGGGCTGGCATGACCCTCAAGCAAGATATCAAGGATGGAGGCCAAAGGAGGATAAGGGCTATCGAGTGCAAGCAAAGATAGGGTCAACAGCACAAAACCATTCAAGACTTCTTCCCAAGCAGACAACCTCACCATCAACGACAGCGTAGCATCACGTATCACTTGCTGCACCGGGAAAGAATTGCACAGGGACTGCCAGGGCCACCTTCCAAGCTTATCTGACAGATGGATGGATGGACGGACGGACGGACGGACGGACGGATAGAAAGCCTTCTCAGGTGCATAGCAGTGGCAAGACAAAGGGAATACCTTCTTGAGGAGCACTGCAGAGCTCACCATCTTCATCCCATGCGCAGACAGGCTCAGGAGCCGTCAGAAATAGGAATGCAGAGGGCTTGCAAGGGGTTGCAGTGCTCTGGAGCACCCACTGGTGTCCCACCAGGCACAGGAAGGCTTCTTGCCCCCACGGTCCACCAGCTCAGAGCCATTTGGGCACTCTGGGAAGTCCCCGAGATGGCTCCAGCTCAAGGGAGGATAGGGCTTGGGCAGCTCCGGGGAGGCGTGAGCAGCTTGTGGGACAAGGAGCCGGGTCTGGCTCACATGCTCAGGGAACAGCCGATCGCCAGCACTGGGGTCAGGAAGGAATTTTTTCTCCCGGGGCAGATTGGCACTGGTCCCCGGGGGTTTTTTGCCTTCCTCTGCAGCATTGAGCAGGACCACTTTTCAGAGCTCCTCTGGGCCCTTTTGGCTCGCTTCCTACCTGCTGCTCAAGCACCAGCAAGATGGCCTCTCGTGCCCTGCAGCTGGGGGGAGGAAGGCTTTTTTTTTCCCCCCATGTGGGACACCAAGTGTCTCTGGGGGTTTTTTGCCTTCCTCTGCAGCGTTGAGCATGGCCCACTTGCCGCGGCTTCTTTGGGCCATTTTGGCTGGGTGCCTGCTGCTCCACGAGGTGGCCCTACACTTAGCTAGAACAGCCCACCTAAACCAGCATAGGACAACTAACCTAAACCAACCTTAAACAGCTGAAAACAATCAGCCTTTCGAGAACCTAAACCAATCTCAATCTGCCTTCAGAAACTTCAAACAATCAGCCACCAACAACCTCAAAAGCCCCTTAAACAGTCTACAACAAATTACCTCAAACAACCTAAGCCAAACCAAATAAAGCAACCTCAACACCCTCAAACAAACCTACCTAAAACAAATGACCTAAAAAATCCTACCTAAAACAACATAAACCAGCATGCCTCAACCAACCTTCAGCAACCCTAACCCAAACAAGCTGAAGACATCGAAACAGACCCACCTTAATCGACCTAAAACAACCCTTGAACAACCTCAAACAACTTAAAAAACACCTCATAAAGCGTAAAACCGCCTGAAACAACCAAGCTAAACTAACCCCCTACACTAAACAACTTAAACCAACCCCCAAAATAGGAAACCAAACAACATAAGCAACCTGAACAAAATGACCGAAAGCAAATCACCTAAGCCGAAATAGAACCACCAAACCCAACCTAAAACAACCAAGCTAAAAACCAATCTCAACCAGACAACACTTCAACAAACAAGCTCAGACACCCAAAAAAACCTCCATGACCAAAAACACCCAAACAACCCAAACCCCGCCCTACCGCATGCAGTGCCTCACTTGGATGTGTCTGCAGTCTTGGAAGCTTGGCTACCCCAGCCAGGTTCTCCTACAAATGCACCTTCAGCTTGTTTGGAGCTTCTAGAAGGGGAGTGCAGCCACTGCATACTCTTGACCCAGGAGCGGTACCCCTCCAACTGGGAAGCTCATCCTCTTGGACTGACCGCCTAGCTTCGGGAAGGACACGCATGGAGCAGGGAGGGAGGAAGGGGACGCCTGCCCAGCCGGCCAGACCAGCCCAATCAACCCTGCCCCATCAATGGGGTGACACAGGGCGCAGACAGATTGCTCTCTCATCCAAACCAACCAAATACAACCTAAAACCAACCAAAACCACCCTCAACCAAAACTCAACCGACCAGCCTAAACAACCCAGCCTAAACCAACTAGCCAACCTGCAGCCGTCAGCCTACCTACCATCAAACAAAAATGAACAACAAAATAAAACTACATTAGAGAAACAAAAGCCTGGTCCCACTGTTTTTCTTTGTGTTTTGCATCCTTGAAAGCCTTCCTGGAGCCAAAACCCCCCTGGCATTTCAGGGAAACAGTAGTCTCATCGTGGCTCGATTCATGGCGAGCAAGTAGAATAGAAAAGTTCTGCTCTCTTGGGAGCCTGGACTTCTGCAGGGCAAGCCCTGACCGAGCCCTGAGGGCTCCAGCCAGGAGAGCAGCTCTCTGCAGGGCACAGACAGGCACACACACCTACAACATGGCTCAGGCAGGGACCCGAGGCCCCATGTTGAGCTGGGCCCTTGGCAGGAGACGGTGGCGGTGGGTGGGCGTCCCAGGGGAGGCCGGTCCCAGCCGCTGAGGCCTAGGAGCACCCCCAGGACCCTGGCAGAAGTAGACTTCCAAACACTTCCTTGCGTGCCTTCGAAATATGTGCTCGCTTAGGCATTGTCAGCAGTACTTGTGGCTACATCCATGGCCCTGCTGTGCTTCCTCACCATACCAAGTGCAGGCTCCCTGGAGGAATGGTTGCTTTCTCCTCTTTGCACTGAGAAAAAGGAGATGTTCCAGGAGGCAGCAGACGTGCCCGCAGCAGCCGGGTCCCTGAGCGCTGGCAGACGCGGCTGAGCTGCCGGGGACTCCGGGTTCTGCAAGGGTCCAGCCCAGCTGGGAGCTCTGCCAGGGCTCTCTCCTACGCGCAGCCACCTCACCTCAGAAAACATGCCCGGCTTTGGGACCTCTTGCCTCTTTCCTCCTCTCGTGCACTAACAGCGGACAAGGCACACAGTGAAAAGGTGGCCAGGAGGGGGACTGCCCAACCTGCCGGCACAGAGACGGGTGCGATCGCACGCACACACGGGCCTCTTCTCATCAGCCTCGCTCCTGCACAAGTCACCCTAAACCCAGCGCAACCAAGCATCACCTTTTTATTCAACATGCCACCTGCAATTCGCAGGAAAAGCAGCAAGACAGCAACATTGTCTCCATTAGAAAACTCCCTGCCTCTGTCCAGGGCAGACTGTTTCTCAACTGTGCATCAACCAGCGGCTGCTTCCAGCAAGAGCGAGCCCTCCAAAGCACCATCTATAGGGAGCACAATGCTGGTTTACAACCCCTATCATGGTTGGAAACCAAATGCGTCACTGAACTGAATACGTGGAAAAAATTGCACTGTTACCTTCTCCCCATCACATACTGTCAAGAGCTGCACCAGAAGGGCTGATTTGCAAACTGGCCCAGAGCCAACACTTTGCTGTGGAAGCCACCGTCAGAGGGCACGGGTAGGAAGGTCCCACTGTTCAACAGCCAAGGAGAGAAAACCCGCTGAGTCCCCACACCCATCGGTGCCAAAACACCCACTGAGGCGGGAGCTGTCTAAGGAAGAGAAAGTCAAAACAGAGCGAGTCATTGCCCCAGGTGCCAGACAGAAGGCACCTCCGTGGAATCGAACGGGAGGTCGTCACGGGCAGTATCGCACTGGAAGGAAGGCTGGGCTGGCAACAAATCCGCACTGTATTTTTGCCAAAAAGGGACACAATTAGGTTGATTACTCCCCTATCTCGTAGGCACGGGGACTGATTCGGGGCCCCCCAGCACACCAAAGGCTTCTTCCCAAGGGCGCTGGGCGCAGGGGTGGCGGGCGGGGCTGCACACGGGGGCTCTGTCACCCCCATGTCACAATGCCAGCGCCCGGCAACGCTGAGGTCACAATGCCCCCGGCAGGATAAAAAGGAGCAGCCCCCCGTCTCCACCGCCAGAGCTGGCCCGGGGGCAGCCCCAACACATCCCAGACGAAGCACTTGAGGAGCTGGCTGGCGGAATCCCAGGCCAGGGGCTGAGGGAGGAAGACCTTGCATGAAGCTACGGGAGGTTCTCCACTGCAAGACAATCTCCTGGCAGGGCCACTTCCCAAACTCATCTGATGCATGGAAATCCTTTTCCACTGGGTAGCAGTGGCAAGACCGAGGGAATTCCTTCTTGAGGAGCACTGCAGAGCTCACCATCACCATGCCCTGCAGAGCCAGGGGCAGTAGCTCTAAGAAGTGTGGTGCCCAGGTGCTGCAAGGGGGCCCAGGGCTCTCATCCGCATCAGAAGCTACGTGCCTCCTTGCCACAAGGTGACGGAGCAAGTGCCGAAGATGGGGCACGCTTCAGGCTGTACAATGCCTTCTGTTAGTGCAGGGATGGGAAGCAACGACATCCAAAATTTCCTCAGCGTCTGCTACTGCTAGGGAAACGAGCAGGTAGGAACAGAAGGAGAGAAGCCTTCAGCTGGAAGGGACCTACAGTCATCATCTAGTCCAAATGCCTGACCACTTCAGGGCTGGCCAAAAGTTAAAAGGCGGTATTAAGGGCACTGTCCAAATGCCTCTTCAACACTGACAGGCATGGGGCATCGACCACCTGGGCTCCGGGAGCCCTGTTCCACGCTTTGACCAGCCTCTTGGGAAAGGAAACTTTCCTCTTGTCAAGTCCAAAGCTCCCCTGATGGATGGATGCAGCTTTGAGCCTTCTGCCATTGGCTGCCGGGAAGAAGGGATCAGCAGCTCCCTCTCCATTTTCCCTCCACGGAAGCTGTAGAGAGCAACGAGGTCGCCTCTCAGCCTCCATCTCTCTAAACTAGACACATCCCAGGTCCTCAGCATCCATGAACCAGAAGAAGCTCTTCTCTCACAGTGGACTTCTACAGCCCCCACACTCCCTCCCAGCTGAAGCTCTGACACAGGAGAAATCCCCTACACCAGGAAAGCCCGCCTGAAGATCTACGGGCTACAAATAGGGAACACAGCGTCAGGTGGAGCACCAGGAGTTTCCGGCACTGCTTGCACACAGCAGAGTAGGAAAACGCTCCTGCAGGCACAAGTAGGTCACAGCCCAACTGTGAGCCACAAATGTGACACAGGCAAACGCATTCTGGTGTGTCAGACAAGGCATTGCCACAGGAAAGGCAAGCCTGGTGCAAAGCCCCGGTGAGGACTCGCCTGGACGACTACAGGCATTTCTCATTCCTCCGCTTCGGGAAAGATCAAGTCCACCTGGGATGAAAGCAAACCAAGACTACGTAGTTGGTGAGGATCACGGAGGGCCTACAGAAGAAGACAACAGCTGCGAGGAGCAAGACCAAGCCTGAGAGGGCTGGCATGACCCTCAAGCAAGATATCAAGGATGGAGGCCAAAGGAGGAAAAGGGCTATCGAGTGCAAGCAAAGATAGGGTCAACAGCACAAAACCATTCAAGACTTCTTCCCAAGCAGACAACCTCACCATCAACGACAGCGTAGCATCACGTATCACTTGCTGCACTGGGAAAGAATGGCACAGGGACTGCCAGGGCCACCTTCCAAGCTTATCTGACAGATGGATGGATGGACGGACGGACGGACGGATAGAAAGCCTTCTCAGGTGCATAGCAGTGGCAAGACAAAGGGAATACCTTCTTGAGGAGCACTGCAGAGCTCACCATCTTCATCCCATGCGCAGACAGGCTCAGGAGCCGTCAGAAATAGGAATGCAGAGGGCTTGCAAGGGGTTGCAGTGCTCTGGAGCACCCACTGGTGTCCCACCAGGCACAGGAAGGCTTCTTGCCCCCACGGTCCACCAGCTCAGAGCCATTTGGGCACTCTGGGAAGTCCCCGAGATGGCTCCAGCTCAAGGGAGGATAGGGCTTGGGCAGCTCCGGGGAGGCGTGAGCAGCTTGTGGGACAAGGAGCCGGGTCTGGCTCACATGCTCAGGGAACAGCCGATCGCCAGCACTGGGGTCAGGAAGGAATTTTTTCTCCCGGGGCAGATTGGCACTGGTCCCCGGGGGTTTTTTGCCTTCCTCTGCAGCATTGAGCAGGACCACTTTTCAGAGCTCCTCTGGGCCCTTTTGGCTCGCTTCCTACCTGCTGCTCAAGCACCAGCAAGATGGCCTCTCGTGCCCTGCAGCTGGGGGGAGGAAGGCTTTTTTTTTCCCCCCATGTGGGACACCAAGTGTCTCGGGGGGTTTTTTGCCTTCCTCTGCAGCATTGAGCATGGCCCACTTGCCGCGGCTTCTTTGGGCCATTTTGGCTGGGTGCCTGCTGCTCCACGAGGTGGCCCTACACTTAGCTAGAACAGCCCACCTAAACCAGCATAGGACAACTAACCTAAACCAACCTTAAACAGCTGAAAACAATCAGCCTTTCGAGAACCTAAACCAATCTCAATCTGCCTTCAGAAACTTCAAACAATCAGCCACCAACAACCTCAAAAGCCCCTTAAACAGTCTACAACAAATTACCTCAAACAACCTAAGCCAAACCAAATAAAGCAACCTCAACACCCTCAAACAAACCTACCTAAAACAAATGACCTAAAAAATCCTACCTAAAACAACATAAACCAGCATGCCTCAACCAACCTTCAGCAACCCTAATCCAAACAAGCTGAAGACATCGAAACAGACCCACCTTAATCGACCTAAAACAACCCTTGAACAACCTCAAACAACTTAAAAAACACCTCATAAAGCGTAAAACCGCCTGAAACAACCAAGCTAAACTAACCCCCTACACTAAACAACTTAAACCAACCCCCAAAATAGGAAACCAAACAACATAAGCAACCTGAACAAAATGACCGAAAGCAAATCACCTAAGCCGAAATAGAACCACCAAACCCAACCTAAAACAACCAAGCTAAAAACCAATCTCAACCAGACAACACTTCAACAAACAAGCTCAGACACCCAAAAAAACCTCCATGACCAAAAACACCCAAACAACCCAAACCCCGCCCTACCGCATGCAGTGCCTCACTTGGATGTGTCTGCAGTCTTGGAAGCTTGGCTACCCCAGCCAGGTTCTCCTACAAATGCACCTTCAGCTTGTTTGGAGCTTCTAGAAGGGGAGTGCAGCCACTGCATACTCTTGACCCAGGAGCGGTACCCCTCCAACTGGGAAGCTCATCCTCTTGGACTGACCGCCTAGCTTCGGGAAGGACACGCATGGAGCAGGGAGGGAGGAAGGGGACGCCTGCCCAGCCGGCCAGACCAGCCCAATCAACCCTGCCCCATCAATGGGGTGACACAGGGCGCAGACAGATTGCTCTCTCATCCAAACCAACCAAATACAACCTAAAACCAACCAAAACCACCCTCAACCAAAACTCAACCGACCAGCCTAAACAACCCAGCCTAAACCAACTAGCCAACCTGCAGCCGTCAGCCTACCTACCATCAAACAAAAATGAACAACAAAATAAAACTACATTAAAGAAACAAAAGCCTGGTCCCACTGTTTTTCTTTGTGTTTTGCATCCTTGAAAGCCTTCCTGGAGCCAAAACCCCCCTGGCATTTCAGGGAAACAGTAGTCTCATCGTGGCTCGATTCATGGCAAGCAAGTAGAATAGAAAAGTTCTGCTCTCTTGGGAGCCTGGACTTCTGCAGGGCAAGCCCTGACCGAGCCCTGAGGGCTCCAGCCAGGAGAGCAGCTCTCTGCAGGGCACAGGCAGGCACACACACCTACAACATGGCTCAGGCAGGGACCCAAGGCCCCATGTTGAGCTGGGCCCTTGGCAGGAGACGGTGGCGGTGGGTGGGCGTCCCAGGAGAGGCCGGTCCCAGCCGCTGAGGCCTAGGAGCACCCCCAGGACCCTGGCAGAAGTAGACTTCCAAACACTTCCTTGCGTGCCTTCGAAATATGTGCTCGCTTAGGCATTGTCAGCAGTACTTGTGGCTACATCCATGGCCCTGCTGTGCTTCCTCACCATACCAAGTGCAGGCTCCCTGGAGGAATGGTTGCTTTCTCCTCTTTGCACTGAGAAAAAGGAGATGTTCCAGGAGGCAGCAGACGTGCCCGCAGCAGCCGGGTCCCTGAGCGCTGGCAGACGCGGCTGAGCTGCCGGGGACTCCGGGTTCTGCAAGGGTCCAGCCCAGCTGGGAGCTCTGCCAGGGCTCTCTCCTACGCGCAGCCACCTCACCTCAGAAAACATGCCCGGCTTTGGGACCTCTTGCCTCTTTCCTCCTCTCGTGCACTAACAGCGGACAAGGCACACAGTGAAAAGGTGGCCACGAGGGGGACTGCCCAACCTGCCGGCACAGAGACGGGTGCGATCGCACGCACACACGGGCCTCTTCTCATCAGCCTCGCTCCTGCACAAGTCACCCTAAACCCAGCGCAACCAAGCATCACCTTTTTATTCAACATGCCACCTGCAATTCGCAGGAAAAGCAGCAAGACAGCAACATTGTCTCCATTAGAAAACTCCCTGCCTCTGTCCAGGGCAGACTGTTTCTCAACTGTGCATCAACCAGCGGCTGCTTCCAGCAAGAGCGAGCCCTCCAAAGCACCATCTATAGGGAGCACAATGCTGGTTTACAACCCCTATCATGGTTGGAAACCAAATGCGTCACTGAACTGAATACGTGGAAAAGATTGCACTGTTACCTTCTCCCCATCACATACTGTCAAGAGCTGCACCAGAAGGGCTGATTTGCAAACTGGCCCAGAGCCAACACTTTGCTGTGGAAGCCACCGTCAGAGGGCACGGGTAGGAAGGTCCCAGTGTTCAACAGCCAAGGAGAGAAAACCCGCTGAGTCCCCACACCCATCGGTGCCAAAACACCCACTGAGGCGGGAGCTGTCTAAGGAAGAGAAAGTCAAAACAGAGCGAGTCATTGCCCCAGGTGCCAGACAGAAGGCACCTCCGTGGAATCGAACGGGAGGTCGTCACGGGCAGTATCGCACTGGAAGGAAGGCTGGGCCGGCAACAAATCCGCACTGTATTTTTGCCAAAAAGGGACACAATTAGGTTGATTACTCCCCTATCTCGTAGGCACGGGGACTGATTCGGGGCCCCCCAGCACACCAAAGGCTTCTTCCCAAGGGCGCTGGGCGCAGGGCTGGCGGGCGGGGCTGCACACGGGGGCTCTGTCACCCCCATGTCACAATGCCAGCGCCCGGCAACGCTGAGGTCACAATGCCCCGGGCAGGATAAAAAGGAGCAGCCCCCCGTCTCCACCGCCAGAGCTGGCCCGGGGGCAGCCCCAACACATCCCAGACGAAGCACTTGAGGAGCTGGCTGGCGGAATCCCAGGCCAGGGGCTGAGGGAGGAAGACCTTGCATGAAGCTACGGGAGGTTCTCCACTGCAAGACAATCTCCTGGCAGGGCCACTTCCCAAACTCATCTGATGCATGGAAACCCTTTTCCACTGGGTAGCAGTGGCAAGACCGAGGGAATTCCTTCTTGAGGAGCACTGCAGAGCTCACCATCACCATGCCCTGCAGAGCCAGGGGCAGTAGCTCTAAGAAGTGGGGTGCCCAGGTGCTGCAAGGGGGCCCAGGGCTCTCATCCGCATCAGAAGCTACGTGCCTCCTTGCCACAAGGTGACGGAGCAAGTGCCGAAGATGGGGCACGCTTCAGGCTGTACAATGCCTTCTGTTAGTGCAGGGATGGGAAGCAACGACATCCAAAATTTCCTCAGCGTCTGCTACTGCTAGGGAAAGGAGGAGGTAGGAACAGAAGGAGAGAAGCCTTCAGCTGGAAGGGACCTACAGTCATCATCTAGTCCAAATGCCTGACCACTTCAGGGCTGGCCAAAAGTTAAAAGGCGGTATTAAGGGCACTGTCCAAATGCCTCTTCAACACTGACAGGCATGGGGCATCGACCACCTGGGCTCCGGGAGCCCTGTTCCACACTTTGACCAGCCTCTTGGGAAAGGAAACTTTCCTCTTGTCAAGTCCAAAGCTCCCCTGATGGATGGATGCAGCTTTGAGCCTTCTGCCATTGGCTGCCGGGAAGAAGGGATCAGCAGCTCCCTCTCCATTTTCCCTCCATGGAAGCTGTAGAGAGCAACGAGGTCGCCTCTCAGCCTCCATCTCTCCAAACTAGACACATCCCAGGTCCTCAGCATCCATGAACCAGAAGAAGCTCTTCTCTCACAGTGGACTTCTACAGCCCCCACACTCCCTCCCAGCTGAAGCTCTGACACAGGAGAAATCCCCTACACCAGGAAAGCCCGCCTGAAGATCTACGGGCTACAAATAGGGAACACAGCGTCAGGTGGAGCACCAGGAGTTTCCGGCACTGCTTGCACACAGCAGAGTAGGAAAACGCTCCTGCAGGCACAAGTAGGTCACAGCCCGACTGTGAGCCACAAATGTGACACAGGCAAACGCATTCTGGTGTGTCAGACAAGGCATTGCCACAGGAAAGGCAAGCCTGGTGCAAAGCCCCGGTGAGGACTCGCCTGGACGACTACAGGCATTTCTCATTCCTCCGCTTCGGGAAAGATCAAGTCCACCTGGGATGAAAGCAAACCAAGACTACGTAGTTGGTGAGGATCACGGAGGGCCTACAGAAGAAGACAACAGCTGCGAGGAGCAAGACCAAGCCTGAGAGGGCTGGCATGACCCTCAAGCAAGATATCAAGGATGGAGGCCAAAGGAGGATAAGGGCTATCGAGTGCAAGCAAAGATAGGGTCAACAGCACAAAACCATTCAAGACTTCTTCCCAAGCAGACAACCTCACCATCAACGACAGCGTAGCATCACGTATCACTTGCTGCACTGGGAAAGAATGGCACAGGGACTGCCAGGGCCACCTTCCAAGCTTATCTGACAGATGGATGGATGGACGGACGGACGGACGGACGGACGGATAGAAAGCCTTCTCAGGTGCATAGCAGTGGCAAGACAAAGGGAATACCTTCTTGAGGAGCACTGCAGAGCTCACCATCTTCATCCCATGCGCAGACAGGCTCAGGAGCCGTCAGAAATAGGAATGCAGAGGGCTTGCAAGGGGTTGCAGTGCTCTGGAGCACCCACTGGTGTCCCACCAGGCACAGGAAGGCTTCTTGCCCCCACGGTCCACCAGCTCAGAGCCATTTGGGCACTCTGGGAAGTCCCCGAGATGGCTCCAGCTCAAGGGAGGATAGGGCTTGGGCAGCTCCGGGGAGGCGTGAGCAGCTTGTGGGACAAGGAGCCGGGTCTGGCTCACATGCTCAGGGAACAGCCGATCGCCAGCACTGGGGTCAGGAAGGAATTTTTTCTCCCGGGGCAGATTGGCACTGGTCCCCGGGGGTTTTTTGCCTTCCTCTGCAGCATTGAGCAGGACCACTTTTCAGAGCTCCTCTGGGCCCTTTTGGCTCGCTTCCTACCTGCTGCTCAAGCACCAGCAAGATGGCCTCTCGTGCCCTGCAGCTGGGGGGAGGAAGGCTTTTTTTTTCCCCCCATGTGGGACACCAAGTGTCTCGGGGGGTTTTTTGCCTTCCTCTGCAGCATTGAGCATGGCCCACTTGCCGCGGCTTCTTTGGGCCATTTTGGCTGGGTGCCTGCTGCTCCACGAGGTGGCCCTACACTTAGCTAGAACAGCCCACCTAAACCAGCATAGGACAACTAACCTAAACCAACCTTAAACAGCTGAAAACAATCAGCCTTTCGAGAACCTAAACCAATCTCAATCTGCCTTCAGAAACTTCAAACAATCAGCCACCAACAACCTCAAAAGCCCCTTAAACAGTCTACAACAAATTACCTCAAACAACCTAAGCCAAACCAAATAAAGCAACCTCAACACCCTCAAACAAACCTACCTAAAACAAATGACCTAAAAAATCCTACCTAAAACAACATAAACCAGCATGCCTCAACCAACCTTCAGCAACCCTAATCCAAACAAGCTGAAGACATTGAAACAGACCCACCTTAATCGACCTAAAACAACCCTTGAACAACCTCAAACAACTTAAAAAACACCTCATAAAGCGTAAAACCGCTTGAAACAACCAAGCTAAACTAACCCCCTACACTAAACAACTTAAGCCAACCCCCAAAACAGGAAACCAAACAACATAAGCAACCTGAACAAAATGACCGAAAGCAAATCACCTAAGCCGAAATAGAACCACCAAACCCAACCTAAAACAACCAAGCTAAAAACCAATCTCAACCAGACAACACTTCAACAAACAAGCTCAGACACCCAAAAAAACCTCCATGACCAAAAACACCCAAACAACCCAAACCCCGCCCTACCGCATGCAGTGCCTCACTTGGATGTGTCTGCAGTCTTGGAAGCTTGGCTACCCCAGCCAGGTTCTCCTACAAATGCACCTTCAGCTTGTTTGGAGCTTCTAGAAGGGGAGTGCAGCCACTGCATACTCTTGACCCAGGAGCGGTACCCCTCCAACTGGGAAGCTCATCCTCTTGGACTGACCGCCTAGCTTTGGGAAGGACACGCATGGAGCAGGGAGGGAGGAAGGGGACGCCTGCCCAGCCGGCCAGACCAGCCCAATCAACCCTGCCCCATCAATGGGGTGACACAGGGCGCAGACAGATTGCTCTCTCATCCAAACCAACCAAATACAACCTAAAACCAACCAAAACCACCCTCAACCAAAACTCAACCGACCAGCCTAAACAACCCAGCCTAAACCAACTAGCCAACCTGCAGCCGTCAGCCTACCTACCATCAAACAAAAATGAACAACAAAATAAAACTACATTAAAGAAACAAAAGCCTGGTCCCACTGTTTTTCTTTGTGTTTTGCATCCTTGAAAGCCTTCCTGGAGCCAAAACCCCCCTGGCATTTCAGGGAAACAGTAGTCTCATCGTGGCTCGATTCATGGCGAGCAAGTAGAATAGAAAAGTTCTGCTCTCTTGGGAGCCTGGACTTCTGCAGGGCAAGCCCTGACCGAGCCCTGAGGGCTCCAGCCAGGAGAGCAGCTCTCTGCAGGGCACAGACAGGCACACACACCTACAACATGGCTCAGGCAGGGACCCAAGGCCCCATGTTGAGCTGGGCCCTTGGCAGGAGACGGTGGCGGTGGGTGGGCGTCCCAGGGGAGGCCGGTCCCAGCCGCTGAGGCCTAGGAGCACCCCCAGGACCCTGGCAGAAGTAGACTTCCAAACACTTCCTTGCGTGCCTTCGAAATATGTGCTCGCTTAGGCATTGTCAGCAGTACTTGTGGCTACATCCATGGCCCTGCTGTGCTTCCTCACCATACCAAGTGCAGGCTCCCTGGAGGAATGGTTGCTTTCTCCTCTTTGCACTGAGAAAAAGGAGATGTTCCAGGAGGCAGCAGACGTGCCCGCAGCAGCCGGGTCCCTGAGCGCTGGCAGACGCGGCTGAGCTGCCGGGGACTCCGGGTTCTGCAAGGGTCCAGCCCAGCTGGGAGCTCTGCCAGGGCTCTCTCCTACGCGCAGCCACCTCACCTCAGAAAACATGCCCGGCTTTGGGACCTCTTGCCTCTTTCCTCCTCTCGTGCACTAACAGCGGACAAGGCACACAGTGAAAAGGTGGCCACGAGGGGGACTGCCCAACCTGCCGGCACAGAGACGGGTGCGATCGCACGCACACACGGGCCTCTTCTCATCAGCCTCGCTCCTGCACAAGTCACCCTAAACCCAGCGCAACCAAGCATCACCTTTTTATTCAACATGCCACCTGCAATTCGCAGGAAAAGCAGCAAGACAGCAACATTGTCTCCATTAGAAAACTCCCTGCCTCTGTCCAGGGCAGACTGTTTCTCAACTGTGCATCAACCAGCGGCTGCTTCCAGCAAGAGCGAGCCCTCCAAAGCACCATCTATAGGGAGCACAATGCTGGTTTACAACCCCTATCATGGTTGGAAACCAAATGCGTCACTGAACTGAATACGTGGAAAAGATTGCACTGTTACCTTCTCCCCATCACATACTGTCAAGAGCTGCACCAGAAGGGCTGATTTGCAAACTGGCCCAGAGCCAACACTTTGCTGTGGAAGCCACCGTCAGAGGGCACGGGTAGGAAGGTCCCAGTGTTCAACAGCCAAGGAGAGAAAACCCGCTGAGTCCCCACACCCATCGGTGCCAAAACACCCACTGAGGCGGGAGCTGTCTAAGGAAGAGAAAGTCAAAACAGAGCGAGTCATTGCCCCAGGTGCCAGACAGAAGGCACCTCCGTGGAATCGAACGGGAGGTCGTCACGGGCAGTATCGCACTGGAAGGAAGGCTGGGCCGGCAACAAATCCGCACTGTATTTTTGCCAAAAAGGGACACAATTAGGTTGATTACTCCCCTATCTCGTAGGCACGGGGACTGATTCGGGGCCCCCCAGCACACCAAAGGCTTCTTCCCAAGGGCGCTGGGCGCAGGGCTGGCGGGCGGGGCTGCACACGGGGGCTCTGTCACCCCCATGTCACAATGCCAGCGCCCGGCAACGCTGAGGTCACAATGCCCCGGGCAGGATAAAAAGGAGCAGCCCCCCGTCTCCACCGCCAGAGCTGGCCCGGGGGCAGCCCCAACACATCCCAGACGAAGCACTTGAGGAGCTGGCTGGCGGAATCCCAGGCCAGGGGCTGAGGGAGGAAGACCTTGCATGAAGCTACGGGAGGTTCTCCACTGCAAGACAATCTCCTGGCAGGGCCACTTCCCAAACTCATCTGATGCATGGAAATCCTTTTCCACTGGGTAGCAGTGGCAAGACCGAGGGAATTCCTTCTTGAGGAGCACTGCAGAGCTCACCATCACCATGCCCTGCAGAGCCAGGGGCAGTAGCTCTAAGAAGTGGGGTGCCCAGGTGCTGCAAGGGGGCCCAGCGCTCTCATCCGCATCAGAAGCTACGTGCCTCCTTGCCACAAGGTGACGGAGCAAGTGCCGAAGATGGGGCACGCTTCAGGCTGTACAATGCCTTCTGTTAGTGCAGGGATGGGAAGCAACGACATCCAAAATTTCCTCAGCGTCTGCTACTGCTAGGGAAAGGAGGAGGTAGGAACAGAAGGAGAGAAGCCTTCAGCTGGAAGGGACCTACAGTCATCATCTAGTCCAAATGCCTGACCACTTCAGGGCTGGCCAAAAGTTAAAAGGCGGTATTAAGGGCACTGTCCAAATGCCTCTTCAACACTGACAGGCATGGGGCATCGACCACCTGGGCTCCGGGAGCCCTGTTCCACGCTTTGACCAGCCTCTTGGGAAAGGAAACTTTCCTTTTGTCAAGTCCAAAGCTCCCCTGATGGATGGATGCAGCTTTGAGCCTTCTGCCATTGGCTGCCGGGAAGAAGGGATCAGCAGCTCCCTCTCCATTTTCCCTCCACGGAAGCTGTAGAGAGCAACGAGGTCGCCTCTCAGCCTCCATCTCTCTAAACTAGACACATCCCAGGTCCTCAGCATCCATGAACCAGAAGAAGCTCTTCTCTCACAGTGGACTTCTACAGCCCCCACACTCCCTCCCAGCTGAAGCTCTGACACAGGAGAAATCCCCTACACCAGGAAAGCCCGCCTGAAGATCTACGGGCTACAAATAGGGAACACAGCGTCAGGTGGAGCACCAGCAGTTTCCGGCACTGCTTGCACACAGCAGAGTAGGAAAACGCTCCTGCAGGCACAAGTAGGTCACAGCCCGACTGTGAGCCACAAATGTGACACAGGCAAACGCATTCTGGTGTGTCAGACAAGGCATTGCCACAGGAAAGGCAAGCCTGGTGCAAAGCCCCAGTGAGGACTCGCCTGGACGACTACAGACATTTCTCATTCCTCCGCTTCGGGAAAGATCAAGTCCACCTGGGATGAAAGCAAACCAAGACTACGTAGTTGGTGAGGATCACGGAGGGCCTACAGAAGAAGACAACAGCTGCGAGGAGCAAGACCAAGCCTGAGAGGGCTGGCATGACCCTCAAGCAAGATATCAAGGATGGAGGCCAAAGGAGGATAAGGGCTATCGAGTGCAAGCAAAGATAGGGTCAACAGCACAAAACCATTCAAGACTTCTTCCCAAGCAGACAACCTCACCATCAACGACAGCGTAGCATCACGTATCACTTGCTGCACTGGGAAAGAATGGCACAGGGACTGCCAGGGCCACCTTCCAAGCTTATCTGACAGATGGATGGATGGACGGACGGACGGACGGACGGACGGACGGATAGAAAGCCTTCTCAGGTGCATAGCAGTGGCAAGACAAAGGGAATACCTTCTTGAGGAGCACTGCAGAGCTCACCATCTTCATCACATGCGCAGACCGGCTCAGGAGCCGTCAGAAATAGGAATGCAGAGGGCTTGCAAGGGGTTGCAGTGCTCTGGAGCACCCACTGGTGTCCCACCAGGCACAGGAAGGCTTCTTGCCCCCACGGTCCACCAGCTCAGAGCCATTTGGGCACTCTGGGAAGTCCCCGAGATGGCTCCAGCTCAAGGGAGGATAGGGCTTGGGCAGCTCCGGGGAGGCGTGAGCAGCTTGTGGGACAAGGAGCCGGGTCTGGCTCACATGCTCAGGGAACAGCCGATCGCCAGCACTGGGGTCAGGAAGGAATTTTTTCTCCCGGGGCAGATTGGCACTGGTCCCCGGGGGTTTTTTGCCTTCCTCTGCAGCATTGAGCAGGACCACTTTTCAGAGCTCCTCTGGGCCCTTTTGGCTCGCTTCCTACCTGCTGCTCAAGCACCAGCAAGATGGCCTCTCGTGCCCTGCAGCTGGGGGGAGGAAGGCTTTTTTTTTCCCCCCATGTGGGACACCAAGTGTCTCGGGGGGTTTTTTGCCTTCCTCTGCAGCATTGAGCATGGCCCACTTGCCGCGGCTTCTTTGGGCCATTTTGGCTGGGTGCCTGCTGCTCCACGAGGTGGCCCTACACTTAGCTAGAACAGCCCACCTAAACCAGCATAGGACAACTAACCTAAACCAACCTTAAACAGCTGAAAACAATCAGCCTTTCGAGAACCTAAAACAATCTCAATCTGCCTTCAGAAACTTCAAACAATCAGCCACCAACCACCTCAAAAGCCCCTTAAACAGTCTACAACAAATTACCTCAAACAACCTAAGCCAAACCAAATAAAGCAACCTCAACACCCTCAAACAAACCTACCTAAAACAAATGACCTAAAAAATCCTACCTAAAACAACATAAACCAGCATGCCTCAACCAACCTTCAGCAACCCTAATCCAAACAAGCTGAAGACATCGAAACACACCCACCTTAATCGACCTAAAACAACCCTTGAACAACCTCAAACAACTTAAAAAACACCTCATAAAGCGTAAAACCGCCTGAAACAACCAAGCTAAACTAACCCCCTACACTAAACAACTTAAACCAACCCCCAAAATAGGAAACCAAACAACATAAGCAACCTGAACAAAATGACCGAAAGCAAATCACCTAAGCCGAAATAGAAGCACCAAACCCAACCTAAAACAACCAAGCTAAAAACCAATCTCAACCAGACAACACTTCAACAAACAAGCTCAGACACCCAAAAAAACCTCCATGACCAAAAACACCCAAACAACCCAAACCCCGCCCTACCGCATGCAGTGCCTCACTTGGATGTGTCTGCAGTCTTGGAAGCTTGGCTACCCCAGCCAGGTTCTCCTACAAATGCACCTTCAGCTTGTTTGGAGCTTCTAGAAGGGGAGTGCAGCCACTGTATACTCTTGACCCAGGAGCGGTACCCCTCCAACTGGGAAGCTCATCCTCTTGGACTGACCGCCTAGCTTCGGGAAGGACACGCATGGAGCAGGGAGGGAGGAAGGGGACGCCTGCCCAGCCGGCCAGACCAGCCCAATCAACCCTGCCCCATCAATGGGGTGACACAGGGCGCAGACAGATTGCTCTCTCATCCAAACCAACCAAATACAACCTAAAACCAACCAAAACCACCCTCAACCAAAACTCAACTGACCAGCCCAAACCAACCAGCCAACCTGCAGCCGTCAGCCTACCTACCATCAAACAAAAATGAACAACAAAATAAAACTACATTAAAGAAACAAAAGCCTGGTCCCACTGTTTTTCTTTGTGGTTTGCGTCCTTGAAAGCCTTCCTGGAGCCAAAACCCCCCTGGCATTTCAGGGAAACAGTAGTCTCATCGTGGCTCGATTCATGGCGAGCAAGTAGAATAGAAAAGTTCTGCTCTCTTGGGAGCCTGGACTTCTGCAGGGCAAGCCCTGACCGAGCCCTGAGGGCTCCATCCAGGAGAGCAGCTCTCTGCAGGGCACAGACAGGCACACACACCTACAACATGGCTCAGGCAGGGACCAAGGCCCCATGTTGAGCTGGGCCCTTGGCAGGAGACGGTGGCGGTGGGTGGGCGTCCCAGGAGAGGCCGGTCCCAGCCGCTGAGGCCTAGGAGCACCCCCAGGACCCTGGCAGAAGTAGACTTCCCAACACTTCCTTGCGTGCCTTCGAAATATGTGCTCGCTTAGGCATTGTCAGCAGTACTTGTGGCTACATCCATGGCCCTGCTGTGCTTCCTCACCATACCAAGTGCAGGCTCCCTGGAGGAATGGTTGCTTTCCCCTCTTTGCACTGAGAAAAAGGAGATGTTCCAGGAGGCAGCAGACGTGCCCGCAGCAGCCGGGTCCCTGAGCGCTGGCAGACGCGGCTGAGCTGCCGGGGACTCCGGGTTCTGCAAGGGTCCAGCCCAGCTGGGAGCTCTGCCAGGGCTCTCTCCTACGCGCAGCCACCTCACCTCAGAAAACATGCCCGGCTTTGGGACCTCTTGCCTCTTTCCTCCTCTCGTGCACTAACAGCGGACAAGGCACACAGTGAAAAGGTGGCCATGAGGGGGACTGCCCAACCTGCCGGCACAGAGACGGGTGCGATCGCACGCACACACGGGCCTCTTCTCATCAGCCTCGCTCCTGCACAAGTCACCCTAAACCCAGCGCAACCAAGCATCACCTTTTTATTCAACATGCCACCTGCAATTCGCAGGAAAAGCAGCAAGACAGCAACATTGTCTCCATTAGAAAACTCCCTGCCTCTGTCCAGGGCAGACTGTTTCTCAACTGTGCATCAACCAGCGGCTGCTTCCAGCAAGAGCGAGCCCCCCAAAGCACCATCTATAGGGAGCACAATGCTGGTTTACAACCCCTATCATGGTTGGAAACCAAATGCGTCACTGAACTGAATACGTGGAAAAGATTGCACTGTTACCTTCTCCCCATCACATACTGTTAAGAGCTGCACCAGAAGGGCTGATTTGCAAACTGGCCCAGAGCCAACACTTTGCTGTGGAAGCCACCGTCAGAGGGCACGGGTAGGAAGGTCCCAGTGTTCAACAGCCAAGGAGAGAAAACCCGCTGAGTCCCCACACCCATCGGTGCCAAAACACCCACTGAGGCGGGAGCTGTCTAAGGAAGAGAAAGTCAAAACAGAGCGAGTCATTGCCCCAGGTGCCAGACAGAAGGCACCTCCGTGGAATCGAACGGGAGGTTGTCACGGGCAGTATCGCACTGGAAGGAAGGCTGGGCCGGCAACAAATCCGCACTGTATTTTTGCCAAAAAGGGACACAATTAGGTTGATTACTCCCCTATCTCGTAGGCACGGGGACTGATTCGGGGCCCCCCAGCACACCAAAGGCTTCTTCCCAAGGGCGCTGGGCGCAGGGGTGGCGGGCGGGGCTGCACACGGGGGCTCTGTCACCCCCATGTCACAATGCCAGCGCCCGGCAACGCTGAGGTCACAATGGCCCGGGCAGGATAAAAAGGAGCAGCCCCCCGTCTCCACCGCCAGAGCTGGCCCGGGGGCAGCCCCAACACATCCCAGACGAAGCACTTGAGGAGCTGGCTGGCGGAATCCCAGGCCAGGGGCTGAGGGAGGAAGACCTTGCATGAAGCTACGGGAGGTTCTCCACTGCAAGACAATCTCCTGGCAGGGCCACTTCCCAAACTCATCTGATGCATGGAAATCCTTTTCCACTGGGTAGCAGTGGCAAGACCCAGGGAATTCCTTCTTGAGGAGCACTGCAGAGCTCACCATCACCATGCCCTGCAGAGCCAGGGGCAGTAGCTCTAAGAAGTGGGGTGCCCAGGTGCTGCAAGGGGGCCCAGGGCTCTCATCCGCATCAGAAGCTACGTGCCTCCTTGCCACAAGGTGACGGAGCAAGTGCCGAAGATGGGGCACGCTTCAGGCTGTACAATGCCTTCTGTTAGTGCAGGGATGGGAAGCAACGACATCCAAAATTTCCTCAGCGTCTGCTACTGCTAGGGAAAGGAGGAGGTAGGAACAGAAGGAGAGAAGCCTTCAGCTGGAAGGGACCTACAGTCATCATCTAGTCCAAATGCCTGACCACTTCAGGGCTGGCCAAAAGTTAAAAGGCGGTATTAAGGGCACTGTCCAAATGCCTCTTCAACACTGACAGGCATGGGGCATCGACCACCTGGGCTCCGGGAGCCCTGTTCCACGCTTTGACCAGCCTCTTGGGAAAGGAAACTTTCCTTTTGTCAAGTCCAAAGCTCCCCTGATGGATGGATGCAGCTTTGAGCCTTCTGCCATTGGCTGCCGGGAAGAAGGGATCAGCAGCTCCCTCTCCATTTTCCCTCCACGGAAGCTGTAGAGAGCAACGAGGTCGCCTCTCAGCCTCCATCTCTCTAAACTAGACACATCCCAGGTCCTCAGCATCCATGAACCAGAAGAAGCTCTTCTCTCACAGTGGACTTCTACAGCCCCCACACTCCCTCCCAGCTGAAGCTCTGACACAGGAGAAATCCCCTACACCAGGAAAGCCCGCCTGAAGATCTACGGGCTACAAATAGGGAACACAGCGTCAGGTGGAGCACCAGGAGTTTCCGGCACTGCTTGCACACAGCAGAGTAGGAAAACGCTCCTGCAGGCACAAGTAGGTCACAGCCCGACTGTGAGCCACAAATGTGACACAGGCAAACGCATTCTGGTGTGTCAGACAAGGCATTGCCACAGGAAAGGCAAGCCTGGTGCAAAGCCCCAGTGAGGACTCGCCTGGACGACTACAGACATTTCTCATTCCTCCGCTTCGGGAAAGATCAAGTCCACCTGGGATGAAAGCAAACCAAGACTACGTAGTTGGTGAGGATCACGGAGGGCCTACAGAAGAAGACAACAGCTGCGAGGAGCAAGACCAAGCCTGAGAGGGCTGGCATGACCCTCAAGCAAGATATCAAGGATGGAGGCCAAAGGAGGATAAGGGCTATCGAGTGCAAGCAAAGATAGGGTCAACAGCACAAAACCATTCAAGACTTCTTCCCAAGCAGACAACCTCACCATCAACGACAGCGTAGCATCACGTATCACTTGCTGCACTGGGAAAGAATGGCACAGGGACTGCCAGGGCCACCTTCCAAGCTTATCTGACAGATGGATGGACGGACGGACGGACGGACGGACGGACGGATAGAAAGCCTTCTCAGGTGCATAGCAGTGGCAAGACAAAGGGAATACCTTCTTGAGGAGCACTGCAGAGCTCACCATCTTCATCCCATGCGCAGACAGGCTCAGGAGCCGTCAGAAATAGGAATGCAGAGGGCTTGCAAGGGGTTGCAGTGCTCTGGAGCACCCACTGGTGTCCCACCAGGCACAGGAAGGCTTCTTGCCCCCACGGTCCACCAGCTCAGAGCCATTTGGGCACTCTGGGAAGTCCCCGAGATGGCTCCAGCTCAAGGGAGGATAGGGCTTGGGCAGCTCCGGGGAGGCGTGAGCAGCTTGTGGGACAAGGAGCCGGGTCTGGCTCACATGCTCAGGGAACAGCCGATCGCCAGCACTGGGGTCAGGAAGGAATTTTTTCTCCCGGGGCAGATTGGCACTGGTCCCCGGGGGTTTTTTGCCTTCCTCTGCAGCATTGAGCAGGACCACTTTTCAGAGCTCCTCTGGGCCCTTTTGGCTCGCTTCCTACCTGCTGCTCAAGCACCAGCAAGATGGCCTCTCGTGCCCTGCAGCTGGGGGGAGGAAGGCTTTTTTTTTCCCCCCATGTGGGACACCAAGTGTCTCTGGGGGTTTTTTGCCTTCCTCTGCAGCATTGAGCATGGCCCACTTGCCGCGGCTTCTTTGGGCCATTTTGGCTGGGTGCCTGCTGCTCCACGAGGTGGCCCTACACTTAGCTAGAACAGCCCACCTAAACCAGCATAGGACAACTAACCTAAACCAACCTTAAACAGCTGAAAACAATCAGCCTTTCGAGAACCTAAAACAATCTCAATCTGCCTTCAGAAACTTCAAACAATCAGCCACCAACAACCTCAAAAGCCCCTTAAACAGTCTACAACAAATTACCTCAAACAACCTAAGCCAAACCAAATAAAGCAACCTCAACACCCTCAAACAAACCTACCTAAAACAAATGACCTAAAAAATCCTACCTAAAACAACATAAACCAGCATGCCTCAACCAACCTTCAGCAACCCTAATCCAAACAAGCTGAAGACATCGAAACACACCCACCTTAATCGACCTAAAACAACCCTTGAACAACCTCAAACAACTTAAAAAACACCTCATAAAGCGTAAAACCGCCTGAAACAACCAAGCTAAACTAACCCCCTACACTAAACAACTTAAACCAACCCCCAAAATAGGAAACCAAACAACATAAGCAACCTGAACAAAATGACCGAAAGCAAATCACCTAAGCCGAAATAGAAGCACCAAACCCAACCTAAAACAACCAAGCTAAAAACCAATCTCAACCAGACAACACTTCAACAAACAAGCTCAGACACCCAAAAAAACCTCCATGACCAAAAACACCCAAACAACCCAAACCCCGCCCTACCGCATGCAGTGCCTCACTTGGATGTGTCTGCAGTCTTGGAAGCTTGGCTACCCCAGCCAGGTTCTCCTACAAATGCACCTTCAGCTTGTTTGGAGCTTCTAGAAGGGGAGTGCAGCCACTGCATACTCTTGACCCAGGAGCGGTACCCCTCCAACTGGGAAGCTCATCCTCTTGGACTGACCGCCTAGCTTCGGGAAGGACACGCATGGAGCAGGGAGGGAGGAAGGGGACGCCTGCCCAGCCGGCCAGACCAGCCCAATCAACCCTTCCCCATCAATGGGGTGACACAGGGCGCAGACAGATTGCTCTCTCATCCAAACCAACCAAATACAACCTAAAACCAACCAAAACCACCCTCAACCAAAACTCAACTGACCAGCCCAAACCAACCAGCCAACCTGCAGCCGTCAGCCTACCTACCATCAAACAAAAATGAACAACAAAATAAAACTACATTAAAGAAACAAAAGCCTGGTCCCACTGTTTTTCTTTGTGGTTTGCGTCCTTGAAAGCCTTCCTGGAGCCAAAACCCCCCTGGCATTTCAGGGAAACAGTAGTCTCATCGTGGCTCGATTCATGGCGAGCAAGTAGAATAGAAAAGTTCTGCTCTCTTGGGAGCCTGGACTTCTGCAGGGCAAGCCCTGACCGAGCCCTGAGGGCTCCATCCAGGAGAGCAGCTCTCTGCAGGGCACAGACAGGCACACACACCTACAACATGGCTCAGGCAGGGACCAAGGCCCCATGTTGAGCTGGGCCCTTGGCAGGAGACGGTGGCGGTGGGTGGGCGTCCCAGGAGAGGCCGGTCCCAGCCGCTGAGGCCTAGGAGCACCCCCAGGACCCTGGCAGAAGTAGACTTCCCAACACTTCCTTGCGTGCCTTCGAAATATGTGCTCGCTTAGGCATTGTCAGCAGTACTTGTGGCTACATCCATGGCCCTGCTGTGCTTCCTCACCATACCAAGTGCAGGCTCCCTGGAGGAATGGTTGCTTTCCCCTCTTTGCACTGAGAAAAAGGAGATGTTCCAGGAGGCAGCAGACGTGCCCGCAGCAGCCGGGTCCCTGAGCGCTGGCAGACGCGGCTGAGCTGCCGGGGACTCCGGGTTCTGCAAGGGTCCAGCCCAGCTGGGAGCTCTGCCAGGGCTCTCTCCTACGCGCAGCCACCTCACCTCAGAAAACATGCCCGGCTTTGGGACCTCTTGCCTCTTTCCTCCTCTCGTGCACTAACAGCGGACAAGGCACACAGTGAAAAGGTGGCCATGAGGGGGACTGCCCAACCTGCCGGCACAGAGACGGGTGCGATCGCACGCACACACGGGCCTCTTCTCATCAGCCTCGCTCCTGCACAAGTCACCCTAAACCCAGCGCAACCAAGCATCACCTTTTTATTCAACATGCCACCTGCAATTCGCAGGAAAAGCAGCAAGACAGCAACATTGTCTCCATTAGAAAACTCCCTGCCTCTGTCCAGGGCAGACTGTTTCTCAACTGTGCATCAACCAGCGGCTGCTTCCAGCAAGAGCGAGCCCCCCAAAGCACCATCTATAGGGAGCACAATGCTGGTTTACAACCCCTATCATGGTTGGAAACCAAATGCGTCACTGAACTGAATACGTGGAAAAGATTGCACTGTTACCTTCTCCCCATCACATACTGTCAAGAGCTGCACCAGAAGGGCTGATTTGCAAACTGGCCCAGAGCCAACACTTTGCTGTGGAAGCCACCGTCAGAGGGCACGGGTAGGAAGGTCCCAGTGTTCAACAGCCAAGGAGAGAAAACCCGCTGAGTCCCCACACCCATCGGTGCCAAAACACCCACTGAGGCGGGAGCTGTCTAAGGAAGAGAAAGTCAAAACAGAGCGAGTCATTGCCCCAGGTGCCAGACAGAAGGCACCTCCGTGGAATCGAACGGGAGGTCGTCACGGGCAGTATCGCACTGGAAGGAAGGCTGGGCCGGCAACAAATCCGCACTGTATTTTTGCCAAAAAGGGACACAATTAGGTTGATTACTCCCCTATCTCGTAGGCACGGGGACTGATTCGGGGCCCCCCAACACACCAAAGGCTTCTTCCCAAGGGCGCTGGGCGCAGGGGTGGCGGGCGGGGCTGCACACGGGGGCTCTGTCACCCCCATGTCACAATGCCAGCGCCCGGCAACGCTGAGGTAACAATGGCCCGGGCAGGATAAAAAGGAGCAGCCCCCCGTCTCCACCGCCAGAGCTGGCCCGGGGGCAGCCCCAACACATCCCAGACGAAGCACTTGAGGAGCTGGCTGGCGGAATCCCAGGCCAGGGGCTGAGGGAGGAAGACCTTGCATGAAGCTACGGGAGGTTCTCCACTGCAAGACAATCTCCTGGCAGGGCCACTTCCCAAACTCATCTGATGCATGGAAATCCTTTTCCACTGGGTAGCAGTGGCAAGACCCAGGGAATTCCTTCTTGAGGAGCACTGCAGAGCTCACCATCACCATGCCCTGCAGAGCCAGGGGCAGTAGCTCTAAGAAGTGGGGTGCCCAGGTGCTGCAAGGGGGCCCAGGGCTCTCATCCGCATCAGAAGCTACGTGCCTCCTTGCCACAAGGTGACGGAGCAAGTGCCGAAGATGGGGCACGCTTCAGGCTGTACAATGCCTTCTGTTAGTGCAGGGATGGGAAGCAACGACATCCAAAATTTCCTCAGCGTCTGCTACTGCTAGGGAAAGGAGGAGGTAGGAACAGAAGGAGAGAAGCCTTCAGCTGGAAGGGACCTACAGTCATCATCTAGTCCAAATGCCTGACCACTTCAGGGCTGGCCAAAAGTTAAAAGGCGGTATTAAGGGCACTGTCCAAATGCCTCTTCAACACTGACAGGCATGGGGCATCGACCACCTGGGCTCCGGGAGCCCTGTTCCACGCTTTGACCAGCCTCTTGGGAAAGGAAACTTTCCCCTTGTCAAGTCCAAAGCTCCCCTGATGGATGGATGCAGCTTTGAGCCTTCTGCCATTGGCTGCCGGGAAGAAGGGATCAGCAGCTCCCTCTCCATTTTCCCTCCACGGAAGCTGTAGAGAGCAACAAGGTCGCCTCTCAGCCTCCATCTCTCTAAACTAGACACATCCCAGGTCCTCAGCATCCATGAACCAGAAGAAGCTCTTCTCTCACAGTGGACTTCTACAGCCCCCACACTCCCTCCCAGCTGAAGCTCTGACACAGGAGAAATCCCCTACACCAGGAAAGCCCGCCTGAAGATCTACGGGCTACAAATAGGGAACACAGCGTCAGGTGGAGCACCAGGAGTTTCCGGCACTGCTTGCACACAGCAGAGTAGGAAAACGCTCCTGCAGGCACAAGTAGGTCACAGCCCGACTGTGAGCCACAAATGTGACACAGGCAAACGCATTCTGGTGTGTCAGACAAGGCATTGCCACAGGAAAGGCAAGCCTGGTGCAAAGCCCCGGTGAGGACTCGCCTGGACGACTACAGACATTTCTCATTCCTCCGCTTCGGGAAAGATCAAGTCCACCTGGGATGAAAGCAAACCAAGACTACGTAGTTGGTGAGGATCACGGAGGGCCTACAGAAGAAGACAACAGCTGCGAGGAGCAAGACCAAGCCTGAGAGGGCTGGCATGACCCTCAAGCAAGATATCAAGGATGGAGGCCAAAGGAGGATAAGGGCTATCGAGTGCAAGCAAAGATAGGGTCAACAGCACAAAACCATTCAAGACTTCTTCCCAAGCAGACAACCTCACCATCAACGACAGCGTAGCATCACGTATCACTTGCTGCACTGGGAAAGAATGGCACAGGGACTGCCAGGGCCACCTTCCAAGCTTATCTGACAGATGGATGGATGGACGGACGGACGGACGGATAGAAAGCCTTCTCAGGTGCATAGCAGTGGCAAGACAAAGGGAATACCCCATCTTCATCCCATGCGCAGACAGGCTCAGGAGCCGTCAGAAATAGGAATGCAGAGGGCTTGCAAGGGGTTGCAGTGCTCTGGAGCACCCACTGGTGTCCCACCAGGCACAGGAAGGCTTCTTGCCCCCACGGTCCACCAGCTCAGAGCCATTTGGGCACTCTGGGAAGTCCCCGAGATGGCTCCAGCTCAAGGGAGGATAGGGCTTGGGCAGCTCCGGGGAGGCGTGAGCAGCTTGTGGGACAAGGAGCCGGGTCTGGCTCACATGCTCAGGGAACAGCCGATCGCCAGCACTGGGGTCAGGAAGGAATTTTTTCTCCCGGGGCAGATTGGCACTGGTCCCCGGGGGTTTTTTGCCTTCCTCTGCAGCATTGAGCAGGACCACTTTTCAGAGCTCCTCTGGGCCCTTTTGGCTCGCTTCCTACCTGCTGCTCAAGCACCAGCAAGATGGCCTCTCGTGCCCTGCAGCTGGGGGGAGGAAGGCTTTTTTTTTCCCCCCATGTGGGACACCAAGTGTCTCTGGGGGTTTTTTGCCTTCCTCTGCAGCATTGAGCATGGCCCACTTGCCGCGGCTTCTTTGGGCCATTTTGGCTGGGTGCCTGCTGCTCCACGAGGTGGCCCTACACTTAGCTAGAACAGCCCACCTAAACCAGCATAGAACAACTAACCTAAACCAACCTTAAACAGCTGAAAACAATCAGCCTTTCGAGAACCTAAACCAATCTCAATCTGCCTTCAGAAACTTCAAACAATCAGCCACCAACCACCTCAAAAGCCCCTTAAACAGTCTACAACAAATTACCTCAAACAACCTAAGCCAAACCAAATAAAGCAACCTCAACACCCTCAAACAAACCTACCTAAAACAAATGACCTAAAAAATCCTACCTAAAACAACATAAACCAGCATGCCTCAACCAACCTTCAGCAACCCTAATCCAAACAAGCTGAAGACATCGAAACACACCCACCTTAATCGACCTAAAACAACCCTTGAACAACCTCAAACAACTTAAAAAACACCTCATAAAGCGTAAAACCGCCTGAAACAACCAAGCTAAACTAACCCCCTACACTAAACAACTTAAACCAACCCCCAAAATAGGAAACCAAACAACATAAGCAACCTGAACAAAATGACCGAAAGCAAATCACCTAAGCCGAAATAGAACCACCAAACCCAACCTAAAACAACCAAGCTAAAAACCAATCTCAACCAGACAACACTTCAACAAACAAGCTCAGACACCCAAAAAAACCTCCATGACCAAAAACACCCAAACAACCCAAACCCCGCCCTACCGCATGCAGTGCCTCACTTGGATGTGTCTGCAGTCTTGGAAGCTTGGCTACCCCAGCCAGGTTCTCCTACAAATGCACTTTCAGCTTGTTTGGAGCTTCTAGAAGGGGAGTGCAGCCACTGCATACTCTTGACCCAGGAGCGGTACCCCTCCAACTGGGAAGCTCATCCTCTTGGACTGACCGCCTAGCTTCGGGAAGGACACGCATGGAGCAGGGAGGGAGGAAGGGGACGCCTGCCCAGCCGGCCAGACCAGCCCAATCAACCCTGCCCCATCAATGGGGTGACACAGGGCGCAGACAGATTGCTCTCTCATCCAAACCAACCAAATACAACCTAAAACCAACCAAAACCACCCTCAACCAAAACTCAACCGACCAGCCCAAACCAACCAGCCAACCTGCAGCCGTCAGCCTACCTACCATCAAACAAAAATGAACAACAAAGTAAAACTACATTAAAGAAACAAAAGCCTGGTCCCACTGTTTTTCTTTGTGTTTTGCATCCTTGAAAGCCTTCCTGGAGCCAAAACCCCCCTGGCATTTCAGGGAAACAGTAGTCTCATCGTGGCTCGATTCATGGCGAGCAAGTAGAATAGAAAAGTTCTGCTCTCTTGGGAGCCTGGACTTCTGCAGGGCAAGCCCTGACCGAGCCCTGAGGGCTCCAGCCAGGAGAGCAGCTCTCTGCAGGGCACAGACAGGCACACACACCTACAACATGGCTCAGGCAGGGACCCAAGGCCCCATGTTGAGCTGGGCCCTTGGCAGGAGACGGTGGCGGTGGGTGGGCGTCCCAGGAGAGGCCGGTCCCAGCCGCTGAGGCCTAGGAGCACCCCCAGGACCCTGGCAGAAGTAGACTTCCAAACACTTCCTTGCGTGCCTTCGAAATATGTGCTCGCTTAGGCATTGTCAGCAGTACTTGTGGCTACATCCATGGCCCTGCTGTGCTTCCTCACCATACCAAGTGCAGGCTCCCTGGAGGAATGGTTGCTTTCTCCTCTTTGCACTGAGAAAAAGGAGATGTTCCAGGAGGCAGCAGACGTGCCCGCAGCAGCCGGGTCCCTGAGCGCTGGCAGACGCGGCTGAGCTGCCGGGGACTCCGGGTTCTGCAAGGGTCCAGCCCAGCTGGGAGCTCTGCCAGGGCTCTCTCCTACGCGCAGCCACCTCACCTCAGAAAACATGCCCGGCTTTGGGACCTCTTGCCTCTTTCCTCCTCTCGTGCACTAACAGCGGACAAGGCACACAGTGAAAAGGTGGCCATGAGGGGGACTGCCCAACCTGCCGGCACAGAGACGGGTGCGATCGCACGCACACACGGGCCTCTTCTCATCAGCCTCGCTCCTGCACAAGTCACCCTAAACCCAGCGCAACCAAGCATCACCTTTTTATTCAACATGCCACCTGCAATTCGCAGGAAAAGCAGCAAGACAGCAACATTGTCTCCATTAGAAAACTCCCTGCCTCTGTCCAGGGCAGACTGTTTCTCAACTGTGCATCAACCAGCGGCTGCTTCCAGCAAGAGCGAGCCCTCCAAAGCACCATCTATAGGGAGCACAATGCTGGTTTACAACCCCTATCATGGTTGGAAACCAAATGCGTCACTGAACTGAATACGTGGAAAAGATTGCACTGTTACCTTCTCCCCATCACATACTGTCAAGAGCTGCACCAGAAGGGCTGATTTGCAAACTGGCCCAGAGCCAACACTTTGCTGTGGAAGCCACCGTCAGAGGGCACGGGTAGGAAGGTCCCAGTGTTCAACAGCCAAGGAGAGAAAACCCGCTGAGTCCCCACACCCATCGGTGCCAAAACACCCACTGAGGCGAGAGGTGTGTAATGTCCTGGTTTATTTAAAAACAAGGTCAGTTTCTCTGTTATTTAATTTTCCTTTCAGCTAAGTTCTTCTAAGTAACTGTTCTTTTCTGAATTTGGATGAATTTGGCTGAATTGGGCAATAGGGCTGCATGCAGTGATACATTCTGCTAGTTTTCCTTCTAGGACAGAATGATTGAGAACCACTGACCTAGTCTACAGAGCTCTCGGGCTGTGACATTTGCGCCTCGTTTCTTTGGGTTTGTGATAACACAACAGGATCTTTCCTAGAGCTGATCAAAATTTTTTATCTATAGATACAACAAATATTTGCTCATGTTCATACAGGTGCATACTGAGATAACCTCTGTAGCTTTTAATTCCTTTAACAGGGAAGTACTGCTGAAGGGTCACAAGCACAAAATTGCATCAATGGCATAGGCAGCAGTCTTCTAGGGTGTCCTGCCGTGCACACCTGAGAGGAGCGAAAGAAGAGGACATCTGGACCAATTCTGCAAGAAAATTAATGTAATGAGCTGATTACAGGAAGATAATTCTGTGTTTAATTCAAGGCCACCTGGAAATGAAGCATGTCGTTTACCACATGCACTCCATTCATTATGTGACCTATAGATAAAGCTACCTGTCCAATAGAGTTTAAACAATTACTGATTTTTTATAATCAAGAGTAAAGGGACAAGAAAATCTCCAGTTAAATCAGAATCAAAGGACAGTGGGATGAATACTGGAAGCAGAAGAGGAAACTGCCTGTACAAACTTATCATTTCCAGTCCTCTTGAGAGTACTGTGCTAGAGAAGTTCAGCGTTACAAACTGGACTGCTGTCTAGTGCCCAAAACAGATTTACTGCATGCTCTCTGCGTGCCAACCAGGCAATATCTTACAGGCAAAGCAGTCACTAGAGCTGTGCCTGCTGCCAGAATTATTCCAATCATAGGTATTTTTCCTTTCTTTGAAAGCTTGTTGACATTTTTTCCTCACTGTTCTACATCAGATATTTCTACAGATAGCAGGAAGGTGCACCTAAGCTCCTCGATTTATATGACGTGCTCTGCTAAACTAGCTGGCAGGGAAAAGCTAGTAGTCAGGGAATAGCCAGAGAACAGCAAGTATCTCACTGCCATGGCTACACGTCCAGGTTGAAGCTGACTTGCATCTTATGGAGTGCAGACAAGAGCCTGGACCTGTATTCATCTATTCATATAAGTTATTCTCATTCTCTGCATCACACCTGAAACAGGATAGATTTAATACAGAAAGGAGACTTGTCAGTGACATGACTTGTCTTCCACTTAATTGAGATGCAAAATTAATTGAGCTATAATTCAGTGTGCTCTAAGCATACTTTAGTTTTGATGAAATAATAAAACTTCCCTGGGTCTCAACACATTACATCAAAAAGTTAACAGAAGTACATGGACAGCGGAAACTAATGATACAGAAAAAAAAGTTGCTGGAGACCTTGAAAGACCCATTTATAAAAGGCTTTTTTTTGGATAATTTCTATGCGAGAAGAAGCTTTGAGAGAAAATCAGTGATAGTCATCCACAGTCTGCCCATGCCTCTGTACATCTTAATAACCAAATCTGGTAAAAACCAATCTGTAGCATAATGCTACAGATCTGGTACAAGAGGCACAAGGTGCTGCTGACTCTAGTTTAGTACAGTACAAAAGAAGTTCAGCTATTTCTATTTAGCAAATGATAATCACAAATGCCTTAACAAAACCATTTTTCTATAGAAAGAATTGAACACTGACTAAGAATATGTTCACATAAGTGCTGGTAAAGTTGAGGTGAGATAAAAGTTACGGCCTAGCTCATATAGGCTATTTCCTTACGTCATCTTCTGATATCTGTAGTCAAAGGACCATGGAAATTGTGGTTAAAGTGACTGCTGAAGGTATCTAGTCCAACCTCCCACTAGGAATAGTGCTGTTGCTACCCACGCAAGGCTTAGAAACCTTCCACAATGGACACTCTGCCATTTCTTTCAGTAACCTGAGCCAATGCTGTGCTACCCACATTAGGAAGAAATTTCACCTGATGCCCTGCCCAAGTTTTGCAAAATACAACTTGCAACCATTCCCTCTACCTTTTTTTACCATTTTTTACTACCAAAAGTTTGGTTTCATTGTCTTTCTAACTCTCCTTCAAATAACTGAGGTCTACAATTAGATTCTCTGCTGCCGCACTTGGTCTCCCCTGTGTCACATGGAAGTACTCCAGCACCCACAACATCTCCCCACAGATCATGTGCCCTGGGCCTCTGACTCTCCTCAGGACATTTTCCCATTTCAGGTGGTATTCCCCTCTCTCTGCTACTGCTGCTTTCTGCTATAAACAAGATGCCAACAACAAATGGGCTACTGAATCCTAGTTCTTGCCAGATCCACCAGATCCACTTAGATCCTAAGGTTGTTGTTTGGTTAGGTTTTTTCGTGGTTTTTTTTTGGTTGGTTGGTTTGGGGTTTTTTTATTGTTTTGGGTTTGTGGTGGGTTTTTTGTTTGTTTGCTTGTTTTGCTGTTGTTTGTTTATTTGGGTGTTGTGGGTTTGTTTGTTTTTTCAGGGTTTCCTAAATTTGACTTTTCCTCCCATCTACATCACAATAAAATAAAAGCAGTGGTTTTGTGAGGGGCAGAATGAATGTACCATGGTTCCCTATGGATTTAAGTTTCTGAGAAACTGTAAGAGTTCACTGAAGTTTTTCTTCCAGCTGAGCATTTTTAAGTTATTTTTCCCATCTGATGTCTCCAGGATGCATAGTGCACCCTTTTTCTGAATCAGTGTATTTATAGGGTATTTCTCCTCTAACTGGCTACCTACTAAACCTGCAGGAACTTAATTAGCTGTGAAATTTATGTCATATCTCAAATCTAATTGAAATAGACTGACAGGTTTTGAAGTTACGGACAGGAATGTGAGGATACACAAAGTTTAACACATGCACAAACCATGAGAACGTAAGTATTATTTCCCCAGGAAGCCAGCTCAAAAGCTTACTTTTATGATCTTAATGCAGACTTGTCTGGACTTTTATTGCAGGTCCTTTTCTGAGGTGTTTTGCTCTTAGGGTCCCAGTCAAGAGAGGAACAATTGAGAATATCAGAATAATTTTAGCCAAGTGGGCATCATCCCCACCTGGTTCTTGCTATTTTAAGTGTCTGATTCTTCTTAGGAGGAACTATGTACTGAGACTCTGAAGAGGTTAGTCAGCTACATGTTCATGCCACCAGGATGGTAAATAAGTGTCTAGAGTATGGCAGGGAACCAGATAGGCATCACAGAAGGTATCTACCACTTCCACCACCCTGTGGGAGAAGGGCAGAGGGGACAAAATCAGGAAAAGCCTGCAGTAGCTTTTCCTCTCTGCAGAATAGAGGAGGTGTTTATTCCTCTGGATGGTGAAAGGACCATTACCCCCACGGAAAGCCAGGAGCAAGGCAAATACCAAAGTGTGGGGAAACTGAAATAGAAGTAAGACAAGGAACAATGAAACATTCTCCAAATATTCTTGTTGAAACTATGGACAGAGAGTAAAAAGTGAGTCAGCCTAGCAGAAGTACTGCCTCTTTCTTCTCTGATGTTGGGAACTCGGCACTTCACATTAGTTTTTAGCTTCCTTCTAGGTGAATTTAAAACTCATTCTGTATTTACTGAGGAAGGCCAGAAGAATCAATAAAGGCCTTGGCTTTCTAGAGCTGATCTTCTCACCAATCATTTCTGTCTCTGTTCTGTGCTAAGGGCTTAGATAAGGTTTTGGTTTTGTTTTCTTTCTTGTTAATGGATAGGTTTCTTAATTAGGATGGGGGAAAAATTACTGCAATTTTGCTGTGAAAAATTAAAACCAAAATGAGGTAGCAAAGAGCAGGGTATGGAGAGGAGGGGGGCAATCAGAGACAGCTATTGATTTTGAAATGATGGAGCAGCCAAAGGAGAGCAAACAGTCTGGAAAGGAGACTCATCTTTCAAGGCACTGTTCTCACTTAAAAACAATCAGTCCAGCCAGAGGTATTGGTTGTTGCTGAAGCTTTGGAATTAGCTTTGTTTTCAGACAGAATTTAAATTTTGGAAAATCTCACTGGTTCATAAGTGGATGCTCCTTAGACAAATCTTAAGAATGTGGAGCAACAAATAATGCGATGGAGTTGAACAAAAGTAAACCTGACTAAAGCATTGAGAAATTCTTAGCACTAGTGGTAACAGAAACTGTTTAAAAATAATTTCTTCCAAGGACTGAGGAAAGCTGCCACTGCTCACAGCCAAGGCAGGCAGAGAAAAGGGAACAAATGTAATGCTGAATATGGGACAAGCACCAAGATCAACACCCTTCTGACTCCCTGTTGTTGCATAGTATTCCCCATCTTTTCCAGAACAGAGAGAAATGATCTGGCATTGCCTTACCTTGTGCCAGTGGCTGAGATCAAGCTTAGGTACAGCTTTCTGCCACTCCAGTCACCACACTTTGATATACACTGCCTTTTTTTCCCCTTGACTTTTCAGACAGCATTCCTCTAAGACTAAAGTCAGATGTTATTCTGATCTTTTGTCAAATACAGCCAGTGCCTGGAAAGACTGTCAGAGAACAGCACAAATCTCGTACTGACTGGTTTGAGTTTGTCATCTTGTTCTCATAGCTATGATGAAACTTGACATTGCAAAAGTGCTGATTATCAGGTCTCTACGACAGGGGGTCAGGAAGATTTTAGCTGCAAATAATCTGCAACTATTCTAAACTCAGCTGAATGCTGCATGCAAATAAGCCCATTTTCAGCCCAGACAGCTGAAAACATGCCACAGGTCCTTCTAAAACAAGGGGTTTGTTCCACTGTGTAGAAGACCTGTCTTCTGTTCTTCACACTGACATTGCTCCGTCAAATCCCCATCACAATGCTGGTGGTACCTCTTTTGCTCCGCAGAGAATGCATCCTCGTCCACAAACCATTTATTCACCTCAGTCTTCCTCTTGCCCTCAAGCAGTGCTAGAACAAGTGTAACAAGAATCTGCTATTTCCTTGCTGCCTCCTCCATCCTTGTAGCTGAGATGCTGCCATGTCACCTGCTCCCTGCCTGAACGCCAGCTATGGGCAACACACATAATTAACTGGCAGAGAGAACTCTTCATCCCTCCTAACACCCTGTCCTCACTTGTCAACAGCAGGAGCACATCTCTGACAACTATTTCTGTGGCTGCTCCTGCCACTGGCCACTGCTGCTGGATGTTAAACACAAGTGCAGGGACATGATCTCCTCCAAGCCTTTCCTGGCCTCGCACTGTGATTGTTCTCTAGGAGAGATCGGGGTTGGGCATGCTGCTTTGGTGCTTCAGCATTTACCTGGGCTGAAAGTGGAACCAGCCTGCAGATACCTCCTGGCTGGCACAGGTGTCTTATCCAGCAAAGCAAGTCTTGTATAGTCTTATTACTACCTTTGCTTAATCCGCTAGCACTTCTTCCCTTCTCCAAGGAAAAAAGGATAAGGGAGAAATTAAACGACAGGATCCCAGGTTAGCAAGCATAAAGAAGTGAAGATATAGCGTGGTCTTTCTGATCCCTGTGGCCTCCTCACCCCTCCCCTTTAGTTGCAAGCATCGCCGCACACTATTCTGGAACAGCATAGGATGCTCAGTGCTGAAGGCTGCAATCCCTGGCTCTGCAGATCTATAATACTCCCTTTCCCTGAAATTCATACAAGAATTTTTTTCAGGTGACAGGGAGCCTACTGAGTAGCCATGGAACCCATCTGGAGAGTAAGTATGCAGGTATTCGGTGTTTGATTCATTGAATATTATTTTATGCAGCAGAATAGTGAGGGAGAAAGAAACATCAGTCATAGACTTGCTTAATTGAGATCTAAGAGCCAAGGTCAGTGCTCAGCCAAGAACAGATAGAGAAGCCCCCCATGATGTATTTCTGTGATGAGATGTTCCTAGCACACAGACTGATCTGTTATTGGTTTTCACTATGAAAAATTTAACTATCACCTGGAATATACTCAAATCTATTCTGCATAATTTCCTTGCTTTTTCATGTAAAAATATCTTTCCAATGAGACCTCATGACCGTGCAAATTAGCAATTATCTGTTGTGTGGAGAGATTGTTTCACCTCCACTGAAGTGCAGCTATTTGTTCTTTTGTCAGCCCTCTGCAAGATGACAATACCTGTTTGTCAGTGTCTATCTTGTTTCTTCGTGCTTTAAATAAAAACTCTTAAAGGGAAAAGGTGAGTACGCAAGGGAAGACGCTGCAGTGGGCACATTGGTGAGGAGGAACACTAAACCTTTGCCTCTGGTTGTGTTCTGCAGGTCTGCAACATCTTAGTGCAGCAAAGGGGACATGATGACCTACCTGCTGGTCTACAGCACCTCTCTCGTCCCCTGTGGCACTTCAGCCTACAGAATAAATATGACCATCTACCTAGTTTGTTCTTTCTAGCTTTTGCACATGGATCTGTGCAGGATGTACCACTGTTCCTCTCCAAACAAAGCATTTCCAAACTTTTTAGGCCACAAAGCCTTTCCTCCTCCAAGTTTTCCCCACAGACCACAAAGCAGCCATCTTCCCAAACCTTTAACTGAGAGCACGGGAGAGATATGATTTATGTGGCCTCACAGACCACTGAGCACTAAATCTAGAGAGCTGATGAAAGAAATAAGGTCTCTGAAGATGAAAGGAATCAGGTCTCTGAGGAACACACCCTAGCTCCTGTAGTCCCTGGAAGATGCAACTGTACTTTCTTTGCCAGGGGCTACAGCACAGGACATGATGATCCAACTGAGTACAAACAGAAAACATGTTCCATATGGGCATTAACAGCAAGCAGGAACACACTAGGTAGGAGAAGGCTTTATGTTCTGGTGCATATTTGCCTTCTGTCTATCTTGGAGTCTTGCGGCACCTATCGCTGGTGAGCTCTGAGCTCCTGGTGGTGTTAGGGCTGAAGCTGTTCACTGTGATGCCCCCTGGATCACCTCTCTTGTAATCTGGGTGCAAGGTCCTCCAACAGACATCTCTCTTTACATTCGCTGTAGGTGCCCAAGAACTGGCAACTCGTTCAGACTTCACTGTTCCTAAAGAGACTGTGTGGACATACAGTGCAAGAACCATAATGTGTCATACCAATTCAAACTCCAGCCCTTCTGTCTTTGCACTGTGCCAGCCACCAGTGTAGGAGGTACCCCTACAGTGGCTCCCTTCTCCTGAAAGATGTAGTGTGCAGAAACCATCCCCATATCCCCATGTTTACCAGTCCCCCAGCCAAAAGAGGAGGTAGCACAGTCCTCACTCATTCACAAAGAGGGGGAGTAGGACTTCGGCTTTCAGAACACCGCACAAACATTATTGCCTGGGAGCCTGGCATCTGGCAGGGAGAGGAGAGTGCAGTCACCATGGTAATGCTTTGCTTCATCTAACTGCAAAGTAACCTCTTGTGTCACAGCCACTCCTGGTACATCTGCCCCACGCACAGCCCAGGCTGCCCATGTACCCACACGCACAACAACCCCCTGCCCACCCCTGCACACACGCTACAACCCCTGCTCTGCAACACCCCTGTGCATATACGACGCACAACACGCATGTGTTGAGCAACACACATTCCCTGGTTCTCTCCCACTCCTGTTTCCTCTGCCTCTGTATAACCAGCCAGGCTTACAGTCCCTGCTACTACACCTATAGGTCCCTCTGCTGCACAGGCATAAGACGATTTAGAAGCACAAGATGAACACATGCTCAGCCAGCTGCCAAAAGATGCACACACCCTCTCACCCCCAGCCTTGCCACAACACTTGCCTGCAGCTCTTGTACAGTTTATTCTCGGATGCATTTTGTTTTGATGCTGTGGCATGAACAAGGAATAAATTCGGCTCTGTCTCATTCATTTTCCTCTGTTTCTGCCACTGAGGAAAAAAGCATCCCTGAGAAGCAGATCTGTAAGGAGAAGACTGTCTGCCTCTCTGCAGTGCCAACTCATGGGAAGCTGGTGGTCAGGTCATTTGGTGCTCTTGACTGTACCCTGCTGCTCACATGCCTTGGCAAGTAACTATAGGAAACCAATCTGAATTCCGTTTCTGCAAAGCACCCTCTGGGTCCTTGCAGGAGGGCTCAGTTCCCTGCTGATAGCAGGGAAACAGAAACCCAGAACAGCGGCATCTAATTTCATAGGATAGCAGGAACACTGCAGATAGGAGCCACAAGTGAAGTCCCTAACTTCTCTGCCACACAAGAGCCAGCTATCATGCCATATCAAAAAGATGGAACTCAGATCACACTTACACCACCAGACACAGCCTGGGGACTTCTCCCAAGCTACCACTGTCACAGCAGTTTCCCTCAGCCCTTTCAAAAAGTGCTGGCATGGTTAGAGGTTGGGCAGTATTGCTATGGTGGGCATAGACCTGCCCTCAGCCAGGCCAGGTAGCAAGTAGAAACTCCTCAGCCATATGTGCATGACAGCTCCAGCTAACAGGACCCACAGGAGCCAGCAGGCATAAACTTCCTGGAGTCTCAAATTTTCACATCACATGGCATAAGTGTACTTTTCTGCCTTGTGCTATGGTGAGACTTAACAAGCACTTAGCAAAAGCAAACAGTCTGAGACGGCCCATCTCGTAAGGGTGACAGCCACCAGAGTCTGATGGAGCTGGTAACAACCAAGTCTCATTTGTTACAGCTATGTATTTATAGCTTGCATACTTTATACATGTGGCCTATAAAAGGCTCTGAGAACCCAACCTTCTTTCTGTAAACCTCTCAAGATCACCCTGCTTACTTCAGCTCTCACTCTCTTGAGCTCCCCTATCCCTCCTAAAAGCACCCCAACATCAACATCTTCAAGCCCGAATGCCCTCCCTAATCGGACTGTGATCCAGTTAATACAGTGATCTGACGTACAAGCGTGAGGATACCACTGAAGAGAGATTTCCTCACCTGGCTGCCCAGCATCTCGAGACAAGTCTTTCAGGACTGGTCAGGGCTGCACATCTCATCCTTCCCTATCTTCAGGATGTGACAGCCACCTGCACATTCACCTCCCCACACCTGCTCCCCTCTCTCCCCACCACTGCCACCTGCTCGCCTGGCTGTGGCCGAGCTCAGGTGCCCCCGGAGGTGCAGGCCCTGCTGGTCGCCCGGCATCGGCGGTGGGACCCAGGTGGGGTCGGCGCTGCCGGCAGAGCCCACACCCGACCCGGTTGGGGCTGCTCCAGCCCAGGGAAAGTCTGAGCACACACTCCCCTCTTATGGCCATGCCCGATATAGCAACCACTCGGGCCCCCAGCATCTTCACTGGAGATGTGATTTTCCTGTGAATACTGATATTTCACACAGATGCCTCTTACACTTGTCAGGCACAGGCGTCTCTCTCCTGCACTTGGAGGACAAGGACAGGGCCAGCCGCGCGCCCTGTTTGGCTGATGCTGATTAACACACACACAATGAGTGGTCCTGTCTGCAGTGTCACGCTGCCTCTCTGACGGAAGGCTGAGTATCCATCCCTGGTTCTGGGGCAGATCTCTCTTATGGCAGGATATGGCCTCTAACATCTTTCCTTTCTGCAAGTTAAGCCTGGATTTTAGTTCCTTTGATTTTGAATGGAAAGTTTTTCATTACCTAGTTATGGGTGGTTGAGAATTATATTCAATTTATCCCCCCCATCCTTGCACAGCTGTACTATATGGCAAAGCCTTTCTCTCTTCTATATAAATAACAATATCCTTGCCAAAAGGAGAGGTCTCAGCCTTCTATTTCACCATACTGACCTTCTTCTCTGGACGGAGCTTCAGGTAGCTGGTTGTCTCTGTGCTACCATCACCCAAATACCAGATTTGTAAGTTAAGACCAATTGACTGCACACAAGCGGGAGTTTCCCCTTACATTCAGTCTATGGCCACTTTCCCCCAACTGTCAAGTCAGTTCAGTTCACTGATCTGAAGGAAAACTAGTCAATTTTCCACAGGATAATTTTCTGTTGGATCCATGAGTTGAACTTCCTCACTCTGCAGGTATAAAATACAGCATTTTAAAAGCCCCTTTATCTATGCTTTTTGTCAACTTGTCTATCTCCTTTCATCCAGTTTTTCTGAAGAGACAGGACAATGAGAACTGCACTTGGTACCTGAAAGGGGACAAACTGCTGCTTCCTTTTCCAAGCTAAGGTTTGGTCACTGCTTAGATGCCACAGTACTGTTGGCCTCACCTGGAGCACTGTGTGCAGTTCTGGGTGCCACAGTATAAAAAATATATTAAGCTACTACAGAGTGTCCAGAAGAGGGCTACAAAGTTGGTGAAGGTTTGGAGGGGAAGCCATATGAGAAGCAGCTAAAGTCACTTGGTTTGTTCAGCCTGGAAGAGACAAAGGGGAGACAACATCACGGTCTACAGCTTCCTCACAAGAGAAGGAGGAGGGGCAGGCACCAAACTCTTCTCTTGAGCGACCAAGGACAGAACCCAAGGGAATGGCAGGAAGATGTGCCAGGGGAGGTTTAGGTTGAACATTAGGAAAAGGTTCTTCACCCAGAGGGTGGTGGAGCACTGGAACAGGTCCCCCAGAGAGGTGTCATAGGTCCTCCAGAGAGGTGTCACAGCCCCAAGCCTGACAGTGTTCAAGAACAGACTGGACAATGCCCTCAGACACATGATGTGAACTGTGGGGTTGTCATACGCAACAACAGGAGTTGAACTCAATGATGCTTGTGGGTCCCTTCCAACTCAGGACATTCTATGATTCTATGTCCTCACTGTCTCGCTCTTCTTCACTACAGCATGCTGCCTTCTGATGTGCCAGTTTTCTATGAATGTCATTGAGGGATGAAATGAAAACTGTAACAAAGACACATGTTCAATGCAACACTTGTTTTAGTTCTGTTCTTTACACAGGACCAGGTGAATAAGGAGGAATCTGTCCAGTCTCTTGCAGTATCAACGATGTTGTCAGAAGAACCACCAGCAAAAGCAGTTGTGGTCCTCCTTGAAGCCAGCCATAGCAGCCTCCTCAAGCTCTGCTGGGCTCAGTGCCCTTTACCAAAGTTTCACAGAGCACTCTGCAGCCACTGATAAACTGAGACCACATCTGCCCTCAACCTGTTCATCGGGGTAACGATGAGGAGAGGGGTTTGAGGGTCACTTCCATAGTGCCAAAAGTTGTAGGCCCAGATCTTCAAAAGTATTTAAATGCGTAAAAAAGTTAGGAATTAAAATATCATGGGCCTCTGGGTCCTAATGAGGATGCAGTTATATTGGTATTCAATGTTTTTTGCTGATATAGCTGATAGTGCTTGGAAAAGTTCTGCTCAAAAAAGAGCCCTATTCTGCTGACATAAGCTGCCTGCACACAAGGAAAGCTTCACTGGTGCAACTGTGCTGCTACAGCGATATCACATGCATTTAAATGTAAATTAGGGCTTTGGTTATACCTCACAGATGCAGCCTTTCACTTCATCCTGGATGGGGAGGGGAGAGGAGAGGGAGGGTAGCAGTCTCACTAGCCTTGTTTTACACACTACGAAAGCAAGGCACAAACAAAATGAACTCATTGGCTCAATATCACCCAAAAGAAAAAGGCACAGAAAGGCAGAAAAGGCACAGAACCTGGTCATAGGTTACAGCCACAGGAGCTTTTTCACTGCTAGAGCTGGGGAGACCAGGGTCAAATCCCTGATGTGTCTGAAATGGAGAGGCTAGTACTGAACAATCCAGGGAGCCCTGACTCTAGGAGACTGAGGCCTGTTTAGATGCAGGACATACTGACAGAAAGTAACTGAATCTGATTTGAAAAAAGTTTCTGCTCCACTGCTTCACCACTCACAACCTGAACAGCAATAGGCATGAGTGACAATGAATGTCCATGGAGGATGGACATGAAAGCTAAAGCACCATGGGTGATTGACAACGTATTACAGCAGCCAAATAGGAGATCAGATCCTGATGAGATTATCTTGCTTCCAGACACTACTGCCCATGTATATACGCACTTAATGCACCTATATTCCGGCAATACCTGACTTTTCCAGGACATATTTGTCAGACATTGACAAAAGCCAACATAAGCCAGGAATGATGATAAAATAACTGGTCCCATAACTCTGACATTCATTCCCAAATCTGCCTTTCCTGCTCTACTAAACCACAGAACCGACACAGATACAAGGTGAACTGCAGAGGAGGATCACACATATCAATTTTTGCTAGCATAGTTTTAACCCATATCAGTTTATCCAAGTAGCAAGTCCAAGAGTTCCTGAAGCTACACGCTTTGTCAGTCCTACAGTGCCAGTAAGTGACCTGAGAAGACATATCACCACACAGTTCCACTGTGAATGGCATAAGGAAAGATCCAGACCTCAGTTTCAATGGGCTGGGTGAAACAAAGTAAAAACGAGTGTATGTTACTGTTGGTCTTAAGTTAGTTGTCCAGCTCAGTTACAGGGAAATGGCAACCTCAATTCCAAACCACTGCACCAGTCACTGCCTAAAGAAGATGCAAATGTACCTAAATTTGAACTGTGTGGGTGGAGGGACTTTCTGAGTACTGTTTTGCGCAGGAGTCCTAGGGGTGGAGGACATGAGGAAAAGCCTATAAAGCATAGAGAAGATGACTCCAAACAAAGCTAGGACAATCTTGGTATTCATCCCTGACTGAAACCTAGAGAAAAACAGCTCTTTGGTACTTGCTAAAAGAAGGCTGGAGCCATGAGCAAGGCAACAGCGTCCTGCTGTGTGATTCCTTCACACAATTGGAAACATAAGCTCATACATATTTCGTATCTTTTTAAAAAGAGTAAATACAGTTATCTACTTCTCTCCTAACTGAAGGATTAAACTTTTAGCTAGCTGTATGTGTCAAAAGGAATAACAACTGCAGAGGATTAAGTCAGTCTGTCATTAATCCCCTCTGCCACACTGGATTCCCTCCCATGCTCTGTTCTGCTGGCCAACACCCTGATCATCTCACCTCCTCTTACATCTCTGTTTTCTTATAGCTCATCTGACTTGTATACACATCTTTCAGTCCCTGGTATATCCTCTCAGGCCTCTTGCATCTCCCATCACAAACCTCCCATCCTGACTCCTTTCCCATTTCACCACAATCACATTATGCAAGCCGGGCTGGTTTCTCCAGGCAAACACACTGAACAGCAAACTGTCCACCACATTTATAAATTCTGGTCCAAACCAGCGCCCACAGATAGATTCAGTCAAGGTTTCATTGAAAAAAAAAACAGGGAGAAATAGTCTGAACGGCGTATTTTTAGCATTGTGTAGTCTTAGAGGTTATTTCCAGAATATTATTTGTGGAGTCAGTGAAACAGAAGCTGTGGTGAGCCTAAAACTGTGGCATTCACAGCAGAAAGTTTTAATGACAGGGTGGGGCTCTCCTGGAGCAGAAACACAATTCTCAGCTTAGCTAAATGTAAACCCGACATTGTTTAGAAAGGTGTACCTACCTGCCCTTGCCTCCATCAGAAGAAAGCAATCTTCTCTGGGTGTTCACGGTTTACCCACTTATGAAGATACGCTGAGGACAGATGATGGTCATTCCCATACCAGGTTAGCCAAAATTACAAGTGTTGTTCCCTCTTGTAAGCTATTCCAAGCCTTCTCCAGCTTTCCATGAAGTTTAGCTAGGGATTTGACAAATTCTCCTGAGGCACCCTCATAGCTACCTGCTTTCTTCAAGGGCTACTTAATCAGCTACAAGGTCTCCAAAGAGCTTTCCACACCTCTGCTCATTCTTCTCCTATGCTTCAGGCAGGCATTCTGCCATTCAGACTCAAGCTAAAAAACAAGGTTCAGTGCTTCCCTAGAGTAATTTCCTGGGACAGTCTCTTAAGTTTTAGTATTAGACAGCTATAGCTGTGAAAGAAGGAAACAGAAATAATCCTCACCTCACAGCAGTGCATTGGTCTGCCCAAACTACAGCCTTTTTGATTACACCTTCAGCACTCATCTCATGCTTACTTCAGCCTGCACCCGGAGACTGAAGATGAAAGGTACTTGGAGAATGTAGACTGTTCTGTCCCAGAGCAGCCTGTCTCCTATTAACTGCAATGGCTGAGCCACTGTTTATTCTGTCTCTGCATTGCAAATGTCAAAGTCAAAGGCTTTGGCTTATTTTTGACAACAGCCACCTTGAGACCTTGCATCAAGACCCTGTGTAGCCGGCTGTGGCAGGATGCAAACCCTCCTCTCTCCCCCTCGCTCCTTCAGTATGGAAGGAATAGGCACATCTCACTCTCTCTCTGCTGTTTGAGGCTAACAGCTTCTTTTGTTTGGCCCCAGAGCACTATGGCCAGAGCCACTAGGAGAAGGGAGTGGTGAGGCGCCAGTGAGCCGCTGGGCACCTGCGGCCAGTGTGGGGGATGTGTGGAGGCTTCAGGGGCACCCCACAGCCAGTGTGGGGGTGCAGAGGAGCTTCTAGAATGCCTACAGTCAGATCTGATCAGCCAGTATAAAAAACAGGACTCTCATCGAGACTTCGCCCATTGTCACGGGTCTCTCGGAGCACGAGCGAGATGCTGTTGCCGAGAGCTCCCCTCCCCAGGATGGAGACTCCACTTGCCTTGCCGCCATGGGTGTGAGTAAAACTTCTCGCAGGACTGCGAGTGTATTTATACTTTCCGTGCACATATGCACGTGTAACTGTCCGTCCTCAATATGAGCACGTGTAAAATTAATCCTCGCATAATCGTAGGCAAGTGTGTACTCTTCCCAGACTCAAAGACAGCTCCAGCATTGTTTTGGTGAAGCCACGTGCATGCACTCTGTGGACCGCCTGTTGTACTAGTTGCTGCCCTTTAATAATTTTCCTCAACTGATATCTGAACCTGTATTTAAGTCACTTTCGGAGTGCTAAAACCCTGTTTCTCACCGGTTTAATAAAAGTTGTTTTGGACCCTGTTGTCCCTTAAACTAACCTCAGGGTGCCTCTGTGACACCGGCACCATTCAAATACCCCATTTTATCTCAGTCATCAACTCCTTTTACAAAGGAAATTCTTCTCCTCAGTCACATCTCAGTGGCAACTTCTGATTATCTCTTATTATTGCAAAAGGCCCTTGCTCTCTCTGTGTAGGATGTGGGAGCAAAAAAGATTTCTGCCACACTTCTCTGTCCCAGTGGTTGCCCAATTGTTCTTTACTGAATTTGCCTTCTGCTGTCTCCAAACTGCACAACTCTACTCTGTGATTCCCAAACAGCATTCATCGACTCATGTCAGTGGTGTAAGCTCTCTGCTGATACTAGCCTGTGGCACAGCAATCCCTGCCTGTCTGACCTGTTACTACTTATGGTCTGCTCTTCCTTTTGACTCATTCAATTTCTTATTCAGTCCTTTGCTTCACTCAGTTGGCTGAGTAAGGCTGTTTGCTCTGACAGCTCACAGGAATAGTCTCGTTGAGACCTAAAAGGAAACTCAGACCTGGAATTTGCTGTTATAAGATTTATTTGGCTCCTCTGTTTTGCAACTGTGTAGTCCAGAAGTACAAGCTCCAGCCACCTGTGTATGCAGGTGTCTCGTGGGTCACACGGAGCCCCATCCAGCTGCCTGCAGGTGTGACTCCAGGAGCTCTCTGGGACATGCTTGGTGCTGCCTGTGGCAGCCACTGTACCTTGGGATGGAACCCCTATGCTGGGACTTCCATCCTTGCAGGCTCAGGGTGAGCGTGGCCTCCCCTGCCCAGGTGCCCCTCAAACACCAGGTGATGCTGGTGCCACACCAACAGCAGGGTAGGTCCTGGCAACACAATGAGGTCCTAAGTGCAGGAGAGCACTGCAGCTGCTGTGTGAGTGCCCAGCCTGGCACCAGTGATTTGGTGGATCCGTTAATGCTTTTTCTTCCAGTTTCCTAAACCAAAACTGAAACCATCACATTGTAAGGGCTTGTGCTAGTTGGGTTTAAGGACAGATGAAGTCACCAGTCTGCAGGTACCTACATGTGGAAGGGCTTTGGGCTCTAACTGAACAGTTAACATGACAGTGAGATCCAGTGCCTAGCAGGGGAAGCAGCTTATCCTCAACAGAAGTCAGGCATTAGCAAATGAAACTTGAGTGTACACAGGGGTGAAGGTGCTGCCTCACACACACCAGGTGAGCGTAGGCTGGTGAACCATTTGCAGCCCATGGCACAAACTAGTCAGTATAATTCAATCCATTCTACTCAAAAGAAGAGATGGGAGGAAAATGCCAACAGCCAACTATGGCAACAGGAGAGAAATCCTACAAAAAAAAGTTCTACAGTATATGGTCTCCTAGGACACTTCTCTCTCACTTGCCCACTTGTTTTCTTTCTTCATTATAGTATTTTTTAATTTCCTCCTAAATTACTTCATCTCTGCAAAAGCCCTCCCCTCCTTATTCAGAAAAAGCTCAGCAGCAAGAGAGGTCCCTGTGCCTCTTCCCCACCAGCACTCCTAACTGCACCTGCACTGGGGCAAGTCCACTTGCATGAGCACCCAAATGCTGAACAGGGTGTTTGCTGCTTTGGTCACCAAGTCCTTCCTAGCAACGCCAGTCTTCCCCATGCTCCCACCCTGCAACACGAGAGGGACAGGGCCCATCCCATCTTAGCTGATGGCTGTCTCACTCCATACCGAAACCAAGTGGAGAAAGAATGCTTCTCAGGCAAGTCCATTCCTGCTTTACTGGCTGTCAAGATATGGGAGCAGCCACAGAAAGCAAGAAAAGGAACAAAGTCTCATGTAGCTCTACCACCACATGGTCCCACACCCAGCCTGTGCTTGTTACTCCTGAGCCTCTGTTTGTACTCCTCATTACAAAAAGCCCTTGTGTCCAAAGGTATCACAGAGATACGAAACATGCTGGACACACATTGCTGCCTACAAATAGGCTGAAACCAGGCTGTAAAGCTCTCCTGTCTTCTTGGGGGAAGAAAAATGACTGTCTTTCGCAGAAACTATTTCACTTTTGCTAGGAACTGCACATTCATATGAAATTTGCAATGAGATCTATGACAGAGGCTCCACAATGTGACTGTAATACAGAAAAAATAACTACTAATAGTTGCAAATCAGAAAGAAAAAGACTGTTCTCACAAACTCATCTGCTTAAACCTGCTAACTTTCCATTGCATTAACAGAGATTCGTTCTCATTGCTTCAAGTTACACTCTAAGAAACGGCCCTTCCCCCTCAATTACACTGGAAAAATCAAAGGTCATACTTTTCCATCTCTTCAGTAAGTGATTAAACATGCGAGGCTGTTTCCTTTCTACCAATCAACACTCCTGCAACTCAGAAACCTCCAGCTGCCTCCCACTTCCCACTCCCTCACCAACATATATACAAGTTGTAGAAGAGATAGATGCCTTGTGGTTTGCAGGGCATCTTTCCTCTGGTGATGTCTATGTGATGTTTGATAACCCAAACTTTACTAATGCAGTTAATACCTACCCCTGAACTAAACAGTGTTGAGTTTACCTGGTCTTTGATTGAAGTATGTATTTCCAAACCTTGACAGAAATACTCAAATTCATAACCTAATATATGATGATTTTTAAACACAGCTGCAGGCAGAGTTAGCAGACTGGTAACTGCAGCTGTCAGGGATACTAGCTCAGCAAGGCAGCCAAGCGTACATCTACCCTTACACCCAAATTCAAATCCTATTAACTCACACTCTGCCTGAAGCATGTCCTTTGTTGCACAGGTGGACTTGTGCCAAAATACACCTTTCCCAGGTAGATGTGTAGGCTTGAAAGGGCATTACAGTAATTAAGTCTGGCCTCCTAAAAAGCCATTCAGGGTTTCGCCCAGGGGTTGTGCCGTCAGAATTGCAATGGGCTACTTTATTTTTCACACAGCTCATCACCTGCCTGTCCCTGGGCAACCCCTCGGGCCCTAAAGTAACCGTTTCATGGGGTGGCGAGGTTAGGCGGGGGGCTCCCGGGCCCTCTCCCCGCTCCAGCGGCTAGGGTGACCTGAAGAAAGGGCCGTGGCCGGCACCAGAAGCGGCACCGGGCCCCGCACGTCGCGGTGCTGACCCTTCACGCCAAGGGAAGCGCTTACAGCCGCACAGCAGCACCCGCCAGCTAAGCCAAGCACGCACGCACACCCCCCCCACCGTGACCACTGGGGCACTTAACGCGCCGCCGCCTCACACCAAGCCCCGAGAGCCTGCCCCTGCCCCTGAGCCTGAGCCTGCCCCTGCCCCTGCCCCTGCCCCAGCCCCGGCCCCCGCCCGTTGGCTGCAGCCTGTACAGCCACTCTGCTCCTCCCTCTTGTCATTGGACGGACTCCGTTGTCCGCTCATGCCCCTTCCTCCACTTCACTCTGTGATTCGCTAGCTTGTCTCCTTCTCTTCGTTCCCGGTTGCATCTCTGTCAAGTGATTGGACAATTTCACCTTCTGGCTCCACCTCCCTCCGAGCTTTCTGTTTTGCGATTGGACAAGACGCTTCCTTCACCTCGCACCCCTCCCATTTGATCGGCATGCGGGGCTCTCATTGGGTTCCGTCCTCCAGGCCCCGCCCCCTCCCCGTAGCCTCTGCCGCCAGTCTCACACGGACGCTGTTGCGCCGCTGCAGAGCCCGTCCCCGAGCGTGACGTTTCCGCCGGCGATTGGGGGAGGCGGCGGGTCGCGCTTCCGGTGCGGCGCGGCCGGGCGGGGGCAGCGGAGCGGGTGCAGCGGAGTGGGGCTGGCGGAATGGAGCGGCACGCGGCGGCGCTGGGTGCTCAGCCCCGCGCCAACGGCTGCAGCGGCGGGGCCCACGGCTCGCTCCGCAACGGCTACGTGCGCGGCCTGCCCGCGCCCGACACCCAGGTGTGCGCGGCGGGCGCCCTCCGCCGCCAGGGCGGGGCCGGCACCGGGGCGGGGAAGAGAGGAGTGAGAGAGTGATGGACGCCCACCTGGGGGGCTCCGACGGCGGGCAGGGCTGGTGGGGCCGCCCGCGGGGCGGGACAGGGCTGCTCCGGTGTTCTTGTCAGGCCAGTGCCGCCTCGGTTCTTTGGGGTGCCCTTGCTCCGCTGCCTCGTCACCCTGTGCGTGCCGCCGGTGTCCCCTCAGGCAGGCGGGGAGCTGGGGCGGCCTGCGCAGCGCGGCAGGCGGGCTCCGGGGAGTCACCGAGGTGTGGCTGTTCCAGAGTTCGGCGGAACTTCGCAGGCCGGCGGGGTTGGGCTTGCGCCCCCCGGCCCCTGCCTGAGGAGGAGGGCAGCGTCTCGACCACTGGCCTGTCCCGGAGGGGGGTGTTTGTTCTCCAGGTTGGTGACTGTGAAACCGCTGGCCCTCCAGTCATTGCTGTACCTTTACTGCAAGGCTTTTCTTAGCAGCAGATTTTTAATTGTAAACATTGCTATGATATAGTGGGTCTGTGTTTTAGAAGATTTTGGCAGTTCTGTCTTGTTGTTACAGGTGTGATGCACAGGGCTATGGATACAAGTAGCCTCAGGTAGGGACTTCCCTGTACAGAAGAGTTAAAGGTTAACGCAGCACTTCCCATCTTGCTGTATTTACACTCTGTGATGCGAGTGTGTGTTTATGCTTTCAGACTTCCAGTTTCAAACTTTCAGACTTCTCTGCAAAGCACTGAACTTTTGTGCTATATTGCAAGACACTTAATTGTTCTCATGAAGGCAATCCCAGTGGTATGGAATAAGTAGTGTTTCCTTGGATGCCTAAAGCTGGTATTTCTGCTTAGAGAAAAATCCTTTCTCCATTGTCATGCCTCCTGTTGCTCCTTGTTTTCACTCCTCGGCTGCCCCTTCTGTTTTTCCAGTATAGGCTTGTGCAGTCACTGTGTGAACCAGTTCGAGAACTGATGCAGGCTAATGCTAAACTTTTTTTTTTCTCCCCTGAATTTACTTTAACCCAGGACACTCACTGTTTTCTTTCACTTCATGGGCACATGGTGTTGCCCTGGCAATAGGGAGGGGATAGCACAGTACTGGGAGGGTACAATATGTTCATTTGGCAAGTAGTGTTAGCTTATATTGACTTGCGAATTTATGGCACTGGTAGTCATACCTTGCAAACACCACGTGCTGCCAAGCATAGAACTGTAGTTGTAAATTTTTGCACTAAGACCAAGGTTGTTAGTGGTGAGCATTCTTTCTTTGAGCATTTTTCCCTCTCTGTGCTTTTAAAGAAGAAGGTCTGAATATAGTCATGTTCTTCTGCTTCAGCAGAAAAGAGGTGTGAAAAAGCTTTGTCCTCAGGGATTTTGATCAGCTCTGAACAAAATTTGGAAAACATGGGAGATGCAGCATGTGAATGGAAAATCTGTTGATGTCAAACAGAGGAAACTTTAAAATGTTGCTGTTTTATGAGAAATTCTATTCAGTTAGTAGTTTGTGTGTGATACTGTGTTCAAATATGTCTTGAAAGCCTGAGGCATTTGAGATAACCACTTCTTGGGGGGGAGGCTCATTGGATAAGTGATCATGAGAAATCTTAGCAAAAGACCAAAGTGTAGCAGCATGGTCAGAGGATGTAAGATGAGAATAAGAAAGTTTTAGATCCTTCTGGCAGCTGCTTGCTAATCAAGCACAGATTTAAAGTTACAGGTCTTGCATTCTTTTCTCCATAATTTTATGTGGTCCAAATTGGTAACTTTCAAAATGAGGGTCTGAAAGTTAGAACATTACTGAAGAAGTGGCCAGGAGTCTAAGCCATCTACAGCTTTCTCAAGTAGCATCGGTGGTGGAAACTTAGAACTGCTAAAGATATAGCTACTTGTTTGGCCTTTTGGCTTTTGAATTGTGGTTGTTCTGGCTTTACACAGGAGAAGGGAAGCATGTTAATGCTTACCATGTGTTGAATTTGTGTTTTTTGACTCCTTAATTGAGCTTCTCACTTTAGAATGGCTTCTGTTATGCCTCCAGAAGTTGAGGAAGAAATAATCTCAAACTAAAAAGAAAATGGAATATAAGTTTTAGATACCAAGTCCTTCATTTCTACTGTGCATGGCATCTCAGTTATATAGGAGCTGGAATTATATAAACAGATTTTAATTTCCCTGATGTTTCTAGAATGTTTTATTGCATACATGCTTTTGTAAACAAGGTCTCATACTACTTCCTCAGGAAGACAAGGAATAGTTTGGTTGAAGAGAGTGGGATGACTGTGGGATTTGCATTCCTTTAAAACTGATACAAGGCCCTGAATTCTTACACATATTAAAATGGTCACTAGAGATTTTTCTTTTTTTTTTTTTTTAATTTCCTGAAAGCTCTGGTGTGTACATGCTTGAAACAGCTTGTATGGTCCTGGTCCTGTGATTTGTGTTTGACTTTTTTTTAAAGAGAACAGTCTTGTTACTTGCAGGCTCATTGTGAGATGGTGCAGGGGAATGATGGCTTCATCTTGATTTTTATAGGTGCTTTTGCTGAAATTCAGGTTAGTGTGACTTCTTTTGGAGAACACGCTTATGAGGATGAGTGCAACAAATACTGGAATTTTTTTTGTTAGTGAGTTAATGATAACAGCGATGTGAATAAGCCCTTATTTGAGATTAAAGCTAAGATAAAGATGCTACGTAACTGCCCTATCTACTGGTATAAAAAGGAATTAGAGTACATAATTCTTTGGGTTTTTTTTCCATGTCTGTGTGCAAATTTTAAATGCAAATAGTTCTCATGAAAACAACAACAAAGAAAAAGATCCCAAAGAACCAGCTCTCATGATCTTAATCCCAAGGAAGTGATTGTTCCCCATTTCTCAGCATTCATGAGACTATCATGAGTATTGTGTCCAGTTTTGAGCTTCCCAGAAAGATGCTGGCATAGCCACATGAATCTGAATCCAGCAGAGGGCCAGCGAGAAGCAGAAGAGGCTGAAGCCCCTGAGGTATGAGGAGAGACTGAGAGAGCTGGATTGGCTCAGCCTTAGGAGGAAAAGGCTCAGCTAGCTGGCTGGAGGTTACAGAGAAGAAGGAGCCAGACTTTTGGAGGTGCATGGCAACAAGGATGAGAGGCAACAGATGTAATTTGGAAAAATATGGGAAATTCTGATTACATACAGAGAAAATAATTTTTCCGTGAGGGTGCTAAAATACTGGAAGAAGTTACCCAGAGAGATTGTAGACTCTCCATCCTTGGAGGTATTCAAGACTAGACTGGAAGCGGCCTTTGGCAACCTGCTGTAATTAGACCTACTTTGAGCTGGGAGTTGGACATCATGACCACTGGAAGTCCATTCCAACCTTGGTTATTCCATGGATATAGAGAGAAACTTGTGAGTTGCAGGAGACTTTGCCTAGGTTTAGACATAAGTGTTTAATCCTTGAACCCTTGTAAAAATGTGTGCCTCGAGGCTTATGGTATGTACTCTGAGGCTTGCATCAGACCTGAGGAACGAAGTTATTACCTTCTGCCTCTTGCTTGACTTTTTGATTGACTGCATTTGTTGTGTCAGTAACATAAAACTGAAGAGTAGAAAACTGTCTGACCTAGAAAAGGCTATGATCTCCTTCAGGTGTTTTAATTGACAAAACTCTATTTCTGAAAAAGCATACCTGTGCATGATGATACTTTTCTAATACCAAAATTAGTTATAAAAGACTATAAGGCTTTGTAGAAGGAATAGCTATACAACATTGCATCTGACTAAATGAATATTAGACACCATCATCTTAAATTAGTAGATGTAGTGCTAGTGTTGTACTTGTTGAGAGTTTGTGTATCTGTACCAATATGAAAGCAAACACCCGTGGTATCTACTGATGTGACTGGCTTCACTTAGATTTGAATATGTGCTACTAACATGTTATCCAGACTGACTTCTTAAAATCTTTCAATTATATTGGGGCTGTCTTTTCAAAGTTGGCTGGTGATAAATCATAAATTTTTATAAATATAAGCAAGTTCATTTTTTGTTATTGTAACTACTTGAGTGATGTAATGTTGTGTTTTCCTGTCCTAATTGTACCTCAGAAATGTTGTTTTGCTGAATTTCTTTGGGAGAAAAGCTTAATTATCTGACTTCAGTTTCTCTAGGAAGAGCATAAAATACTGGCTCAGCTGCAATGAGGTTTTAATTTTTTTAGAATCATAGAATGTCCTGAGTTGGAAGGGACCCACAAGCATATGACAACCCCACAGTTCACACACTGTATGTGTCAGGACGTTGTCCAGTCTCTTATTGAACAGTGTCAGGCTTGGGGCTGTGACACCTCCCTGGGGAGCCTGTTCCAGTGCTCCACCACCCTCTGGGTGAAGAACCTTTTCCTCATGTCCAACCCAAACCTCCCCTGGCACATCTTCATGCCATTCCCTTGGGTTCTGTCATTGGTCACCAGAGGGAAGAATTCAGTGCCTGCCTTTCCTCCTTCCCCTTGTGAGGAAGCTCTAGACTGCAGTGAGGTCTCCTCTTAGTCTCCTCTTCTTCAAACTGAACAAACCAAGTGACTTTAGCTGCTCCTCATAAGGCTTCCTCTCCAAAGCCTTCACCAACTTCATAGCCCTCTTCTGGACACTCTGTAGTAACTTAATATATTTTTTTTATACTTTGGCCTTTATTAAGAAATCACTCCTAGAAAAAGAACCATTTTTAGTTGAGAAGTGTAGTCTTGAAGAATACTTATAGTTGAGAAGGCAGGAGATGAAAAATTTAGGAAGTGGTGAGGTTTAATGTCTGAAAAAGAGTGAGAGCCAATTCTAAAGTACTTCAAGAATGTTTTCAGAGATAGCTAAGATCCTAGATATTAAATTGTTAGTGAACCTCTACAGACTTGTGCTGTCTTCAGAAATCTTTATTGTAAACTGCTCACTTACTTACTAAATGTATTTAAGGCATTCTTTGTCAAAATGCTGCACACCTAAAATCAATTGAACATACTAGATAGGGTAACATACTGGGTTTAAGGTAATTTAAGGTAAACTGGCAGAAGAAAGTATATTCTCAGTAGGGTTAAAATTAGTTCCATACTAAACACAAAAAAGAACTTAATTTAATCATCCACTTGTCTAACAAAGCAAAGAACATTTAAACTGTGAACATGTGTGAATATTTGTACTGTTTGTGTAGATGTGGCAAGTGCATCTTGGTTAGCAAAGGACTGACAAATTTGTTGGGAGTAAATAGTTGCAGATCAAAACAAATATTTAATTAGGAATACAATGGAGTGCTAAAGTTTTGTACAACAAGTTTCCCTCCTGTGTTGTTTTTTTTTGGTGTGTGTTTTTTTTTTAACCTTAAAATGTGATTGAAATCCATTCTAATTTCTGCAGTAAATACCTCCTGGTCTTTTTACCCATGCAGCAGTCTGAGAATAAAACAGCACAAGGAAAAGGGCTGGAGGTGACAGAAAAAATACCATAGAATACCTTAAAACCTTAGAAAAGCTGCCTGTGTGGCATTCACTTGCATTGCTGTAGTTTCTGTAGTGCTGATTCCCTTGATCCTTTAGAATGAACGTGACTGCTTTTGAGTGTTTCCATTTATTCCCTGTAGTTGGCAGGAATCTTTGACAAAGCACAACTCTTCCATATTGTGTTATTAAACAAAAAAACAAAAGCCACAGAGCTGCTATTAAAACTGCAGTATGTGTGGTATGTGGCAACAAGAAGCTACTAAATTGTAAGAATTTAGTGAAGTTGTGTTCCAACATAAATAATGCTTTTAAGGTGTTTGTATGAAGTCTACCAGGTTCGTCTGACTTTTTATTTCATGCTGCCAGGAGAAACACCAGCATCTCTAATACAGAGTGTGAGGTTTTCCTGGGGCAGCAGCATGTTCCTGTTTAAGCATGGCTTTTGTCTTCTCGTGAAACTCCTCCTCCAAGCTCTTGGAAGTTAAGCATGGTGTCATACACTTTGGTCTGAGAGTCTTTGGTTTCTCATGTGTTCCTTTGCATCTGCTGATTTCTGTCATGCTGACTTGGGTTATGATGAGTTCTTATCTGAGTTTGCTGCTGGCACAGATATAGCAAATATACTGAAATCCCTTTTTCCTGTTGGTTTTGAGAAATAAGTTTTGAATTAAAATAAATTCAGGTTCAGAATAATGCCAGTTTCATACATGATCTGTTTTGGGGGTTGGCAGTGAAAGCATAATTAATGCTAAAATCTGTATCTGCTTGCTAGTTTTGTTTTATCTTCTTTGTAAATCTATGATAGGGTGAGATACGGTGGTCCTTCTCTGAAGATCCTACTGTCAAAATTTAGAGAAGGTAAAATGGAGAAGGGTACTAGTAAAAGCAATTTTACTGCTAACTGCTGTTGATGAATTGCATTTTTTTTCTGTGCTCTGATAAAGGATTTGTCTTCACATGTAGTAGGATAGCAGAGGTTGTAATCAAAGTGTGTGTTTAGATACAATCCAGTGTGAATTTACCATCAGTGGGGTGGCTTAAATGGGAAATGTTTTTGTTTAGATTACACTATTCTGTCCCTAATACCAGGTGACCTGTAATCATGCTAAGGTAACTGCAAAGATGGGAGTGTAAGGGTATTACCTGCGAGATGTTTTCCATGTAAGTAATTAAAGAATTTGAACTCAGGATAGGCAGAAATACCTTTTCTGTCTGTGGAGCTGGAGTTTCATGCTGATAGTACATGACCTTAAGGCACTGCAATATCTGATGCTGTCTGGAGGCCAATATGTTCTTTAAAGCGTAACATTGTGCAGTAGTTGGGCAAGAACATCATCTTAAGTGTGGTTGTACTGCACGCATATCTGCCTGCAGTCCTATCCTCTGTCAGTACCAGAGGTGCTGTCAGCTAGTTATGGTTGTAATTTGCAGGATGAACTAAATTTGAAGTCAGTTTTGTACTGTCTTGTGAATTGGATCTGTTTGTTATCAGACTGGGGGAATTATGGTAATCAGACTCTCCAATGTGTTCTGCTCAGACCAGTACAATCCTTTCCAGCTGTAGCTGAATGCTGCTGCTGCTCAGTAATGGTTACAATTCTGTTTTGTGTGATTTATTTATTTCCCCAGAAGCTTGGCCCGACACAGGCATTACCTGTGGCTGATTCAGAATGCTGTCTCTTTGCTGGATTCCGTAACCAGTAGCTGGTGCTCTGATTTTCCTTCTGCATTTGGGTTTCTTAATGCGATGGTGCTCTTCTTGTACTTGTGGTCTGGGCAGTACAGGAGAGAGGTGTAGGTGAGCATACACCTGCTTTATTGAACCTAGTGCTTAGGTGAACCCTGACTATTCTTTGTAGTCTCCACTTAGATGCATAATATGTTCTAGTTCAAAGGTCAGGGCTCACTTTGTCATCATAATACTTGTTGAAACCATAAAAGTTTTAGTACTGCATTCTGCCCCCAGGAAAGTAAATGAGTCACTAACTATACCCACCTTCTTTCATCTCTGAAACTGAACTTTCTGCTCTTCAGCAACAGGCATGGAGCTCGCAGCATATAACTTTTCATTGGAAGGCTGACATGCAGATTCATAAGGCATTCTTCGGAAGAGGCATAGGCTTGTATCTAAAACATGGCTGCAAATGTCTCTTCTATAGGGAATACTATAATGTATTTATAGTCATCCTATGCTTCATGAAAAGTCCGTGGAGTTGCATTCAAGCGTATTTCTTTAACATTTAATTCAGATAGGATGGCATAGAAGCTTCTCAGCTTACATGGTAGCTGACAGAGCATAAGGACATATAAGCACATTGGTAAAAGAACAGTGGGAGGTAAAATCAATTGGAGTATGTGTTGAATCAATACAGGTATTTCCCAAAGGGGCATTTCTCCATGAAATGTCATTTTTGACCATGTGGATTAACTTGTTTAATTTTAGCAGTTGACACAAGCAGAGGTACCTCTAAAGACCTGGGGGTAAAAAAAAAAAAGTGTGTTTTTTTCTGAGTAAAATTCTATGTAGGTTTGTTTTGTTTTTTTGGTTTTTTTTCAGTAGCTATTTTTTGATATTAGTTAACCTCAGATCCATACCCTTAGGAAGTAGGCTTTCATCTTTTCCAGATGAAGTTTGAGTTACCTGGCAATGACATCAAAAACTTTGATGTGATCTATATTTATTAGATACTAGGTAATTTGAGAAGTAGTCACTACCCATTGTCTACCTCTTTGTCCAGAAAACAGCTACTAGTAGACAGCCACAGGTAGCAGGTACATTGTGTGCCTGCTTCTGAGTAGCTGCTCTTCGCAGCCTGGTCTGGCAATGTGAGGACATAGAATTCAACTTGAATTCATCAGACTGGAATTGTAGTAACTGGAGCTTTAATGTTCAGATCTGGATGCAATAAAAATATATGGTTTTGTGAACTGGAGCCATAGGGATGCAGTTAAGCAATCTCAAAAGTAATAGAGAAGAGGAAGCTTTCATGTTTTTTCCTTTGCAGCCTTGGCTGCTCATGGAGTCTGTTTATTGTCAGGGTGCTGCTGCTCCTCCTCTCTCCCCAACAGCTGTTGGTTCTTGTTTGCTGAGATCTATATAGGTGCTGTAAAATCTCTTAGTGTCTAATAAATAACCTTCTGCAAATCATTGTATTTCCAACTTGGATCAGTTCTGTGTTGGAGGGATGCTGTGATTAAATTACCCATTGTTGTGCAGGCCAGAGGGTGATGCAGGCAGCTCGAAGTGGGAGCAAGTGGGGCAGGGGCAGCTCTCCTGCCTGGCACTGCTTCTGAAGAAAACTGTATGAAACTGTGGCCTTTATTAAAGCCCTAAATTGCCATAATCTGAGCTGAAATGTGGTAAGCAAGTGTTGGTACACCTATTTCAAATCATGGTAATTTTCTAACCTAAGTCACCAGTATGTTTTAAAAAATACTTCACTGTTAAACGTGGTCTGAAAGAACTGCACATCAGTTATCTGCATCTGGGGTAAGTGCTGTTCCTAAAAGAGAAGTTCCTGCTGTGTCTTTGCTTTTTTATTTCCACACTTGCACCAATTCTAATTCCTCTGCAACTACAGTGACCAAATAAAGGATTTACTTTGGTTGAAACTGTGTTTTTGCTCTTCAGCTGTCTGGATGTTCTTGTCAGCAAAATGGAAGAGGTGTAAATGAGTATCAAGAGGAAGGTTATGGTGCATTTTATACTTGGTGACTGCATAGCTATAGTGTAATTATATATTAAGAGTGGACCCTGGCCTTTGAAAAGTTGAAATTATTAACAGTGGGCTTAAAATACAGACTTGTTCCAGCATCTGAGATGAGCAGGTGCCATTTTCAGATAATGCAGTGTCTGGTGAGGCCAGCAAGTATGTGTGCTTCTATTGATCCATTGGCTGCTACAGAGGTTACTAGAACTCTGGCTTCCTTTCCCATATGATGGTGTGGATGCCACAGGAGTTTTGTTCTGTGTCCTGGTCCCTACTCCTCATTGATTCTTTGCTGTTGGCCTTTTTTGATATACTTAGGATTAACTGCTTTCCTAGGTGTTGATGTTTCTTTGATTAGAATATTTTTTAAATGCTTTTTTTATTACATCTGGCTATAAACTGCAGTTTGAATGCAGTCCAGAGAAATCTAAGCAACATCCTAGATATATCTTTGTCCTAGCCCTCTTTTCAGTGTGGTGTTATTATTAATATAGGCATTTATTGAAACATATTGGTTTCCTTCTTGTCTTGTAGCTGGTGCCATGCACATCTGACAACATCCATTATAACATATTTGGATACCAGAGTTACAGAATTGTGTGTTAATCAGTTAAGATTAGGAAAATTACAACCTATTAGGTAAAGCTAGAAGTACTGGCAAAAATAAATTTATTCTGCAAGGAGTAAGACTTGACACCTTTGATGATAGAGATAGGGGATCTATGTCTTGGACAGTGTGCTTTCACACATAGGTATTCTATAGTATGGAAACTATTTTACAACTTCCAGGAGTACAGATAGCAGTTTGCATCCAATGGCTGGGTTTCTTTGTTTTGAGATGTTGAGTTTTGAGATCTGATCTTTAACTTAATTCTTTGGAGAAATAGTCTAGTTAAAACCATGATGTTTTTCACCCCAGTGTTACGTTGAATGAGGCCTTGCCTTGTAGCTGTCAAGTTTTTCTGTAGTAGTCACAAATATTATGTATTGTGGAAATCATACTTGAGACAGACATGCACATGTATTATACAACTACTCGTGCTCTTATCTTCACGGGATGGTGTGTAGGTACAATATGACTTTTAGTGTGGTTTTTAAGCAGAAAGCCTTGCTTTGTTCTGTGTGCTGACATTCATGCAGTGTTGAGACTCTGTATACAATGACTGTTTTGTCTGTGGTGTCATGTCCACCTCGTGGATGAATACAGTGTTTACATCAGCATCTTTAGGCTAACTGCCATGGAGACACATAGATTACGTTTGTTTTGTTACAGTAGCATAGGCTTCCAAAGTCAAGTCCATTCTCATATTTTCAGTTAATTTTCAGTCCTCATAATCTTAAGAATACACTCTTTAGCTTAATAAAACTATTAATTTCTGTTTCATTTTTCCCTGTAGTAAGTCTGGGAAGCCTCGCTGTTCTGTTATTTGTGCCTAGCTAGTTCTTGGGGAAGGGGAAAGGCATTTTTTTTCATTTTGATTTGCCTGGCTCTAAGCAATACCCTCTATGTAGTTTTGCAAGCTAAAGAATTTTAATTAGATGTTAGATTAAACTGCACTAAATTGATAACTGCGAGTTTGGTTATATCAGCTACTTAGCAGCCTCATACATGGAGAGTGACATTATTTGTCAGTAATGACTGAACCGAGCTGGAAATATTTGGAGCTGTGCAGGGGGAATGCAGAGTTTGTAACTGGTCCCAGGGCCAGGGAATACTCTGAAATGCCTATCGGACATTTCTTAAATTAGTATCTCACAAATGCCTCTCTTTAAATTTCTGTTATAGATAAATCATATCGTGCACAATGGAGGATTATACAAAAGACCTTTCAATGAAGCTTTTGAAGAAACACCAATGCTGGTTGCTGTGCTGACCTATGTAGGCTATGGTGTTCTCACTCTCTTTGGATACCTGCGAGATTTTATGCGGCAGTGGAAGATTGAGAAGTGTCAAAATGCAACAGAAAGAGAAGAACAAAAGGTAAACACTGGGAAATAATGTTCAGTGGGAAATGATGTGGCTGAAGCCACAGTTTGATAATTTCTTTGGCCAGCAGTAGTATTCATTTTTTTTTTGCAGTTTTCCTTGTCTTCTGAATGCCCCAAATGTTATGCTAGTACTGCGACAAAATTATGTTTCTTTTAGTTGGATTATTTTTTGGCAGAGCAGTTCCCTGATCTGGTTCACTGCAAAACTGCATCAACAATTCTAGCAATGTGCTGAGAGATGCCCCAGCAGCAGAAACAAGGGTTTGGAGAGAGAGAGACTGCGTATGCCAGCATCAGCAGCTGAAGAAATGCTTATCAAAGTATCTGGTTTGAGTTTGACAGCAATGGGAGGCTGCTCTGATGGCTGTGTTTTGTTTTGGAAGCATGCTTTTTATTCTCTTTAGCTTAAGTAGTTGCAAAGAAAAGCTCATGGTTGAAAACCAGAGCACAGGCTGGGTTACTTTAAATTCATACAGAATCCAGAACACTAGCATGTTAGCTGGTAAGTAATCTGAGGTACTGGCTCCTGGCTCACTGATAGAAATTAAAAATAACTAATTCATAGTAAGACCTATTCATGAAAACTGTTGTTACCAGGTGAAAAGTCTTGCCTATCCCAGCAGTTAGTCTGGAATAGGTAACATTAAATTTGAGTAGTTGTTAAAGATTTTGAGGCCTTTATTCCCCACAGGAATTATTTACTGTTAAGAAAGCTACCATTTAATCTTGCAGTTCACAGCCCATTTCCTGCAAACTCTTAGTGTGAGCCCTCTTAGCATACTGAGTTTTGCTCCAAAAGTGGGGTGAATTGGCTTATTCTTTCTGATGGGGGTTCTGTTTTTCTCAGCCACTTTGGGGCATTGATCTGGCATATAAGGCACTAGGGGAATTTGTTTTCCAGGTGCTGGTTTCTGGTTCTCTTGTCCTGCAACACAAGCAGTTGGCTGGCAGAAAATGGAGGGGTGGAAGAGAAGCATCTCACTAATGCAAACAAATAACCATAGGGGGGAATAGAGGCTACTTTGGAGGCAGCACTGGAGTAAAGTGCATGTCATGTTACAGTACATTAGTTAAGATGCAGCAAACTAATCAGTGCCTAAAATGACTTCACAGTAGCTTCTTTGTGTGAGCATCATGAGGTAGAATTAAGCTGATTCATAGTAAGACACCTAATTCTAAAATAGAAACATTCTCATAGGAGTTTAACGAGGAATCGGTATTTCATATTGGTTAAATGTATAGATGCTTACATTTACGTTATTTCTGAAACTCAGTTTGGGAATCCAGAAACAAAACATTGGATCCTTTTTAACAATTACAATATCTGAATAACAATTGCTGGCTAAATCTCAGTTTGTAACTCCGATGAGTTACAAATGTTTGTTGATGTCATTTGAGCTAATGTCACCTGAGAATATGACACTCTTGCATTTTTCTGTATGTAAACTGGAAACTGATATAGTAGAGAACAGTCAAACATTTGCAGAAATCTACCAAGACATTTGAGTAAAGGTTTAAATGTTGGTCTGTACTCATGGTACTTGGGGATTATAAAGTGGTAACTGAAGTGTTGGTGCAGTAACTCTGTCCTGTAGTTACTGTATTTCTGTGTCACAGGTCCTGTGAAATGCTTATTCTATTACCAGTGTGTAAGGTGCAAGACTACCTACAGTAAGTCTTCTGTGGGAGCACTCATGACTCCTATGTGAGAGCGTACAAAAGGAAGACCTCAGGTAGTAGGTCTGACTTGGGAATACGTTATTGATATTGGGCTTTCTCAAAAGACTGTCAGAGAGGGCACTGAGGCACAGAGTTTGTTGGCAACTGATTATCCTAGTTCTAAAAGGAATTTAGCTGCGAAGTATTTTATAAATTAATTTTAGCATTGCATCTTACACTTGTCAAGCAAATGTCTTTTGGGTATCTCCTAGACAGATGAACTGAAACCCTTTGAGTTTGTGTGTTGGTCACGGCTTGCAGGAAGAAATGCATGTATTCATTCTGGTTTTGTTTTGTACTTAGGACCTCTGTGGATGGGTGTAGTAAGAAGTGGTTTTTATCTGAGCATACTGTTTGTTCTGGCTTGTCATGACTAAGCCAGTGAATATTGCGTAAGAATGAAAAATAGGAAATCCTGTTTAAGAAGGGTTTGGTGTTTGAAAAAATCTCAGCCTAGTGTATTTCCCGAAATCACATTTCTAGTCCTTAGGTTGGAATAGCTGTTTCCAATATCAGACTAATAGAAAAGTGTGAGGTCTAGAACATACAGTACTTACCCTCACACTTTGGTGCTTAAAGCTTAGTTTGCCTGCAAATGAATTGCTGAGAACACGTTGCAGTGCATCTAGTGTGTGAGCCAGGTTTTATTTTGATGCGGGACGGGTGCTCAGTGACTTGTTTTGAAACAGTTTGTCATGATTTTCAAATATTTGAATCTCTTAAGCTGCTGGCTGACAGCCCAGTTGTCTTTTATTATGGTAAGGAAATGCAGATACTAGGGTGCAGAAAAGGCTTGAAACTCTCACTTTTTTTTTTAATTAATACATGCAAATCTGAGGACCCCTGTGGATGTCATGGGTTAGTCACTGTCAGATTTGTGACGTTCATGTAGAAAGTAACATTTTTATTATTCCAAAGAGCTATCTAGGTGATGCTGATTTCCTTAAGTATCAAGCAAAAGAGTTAGCTTTAGTTTTTGAAATAGTTCATAAATTGCTTAGGTGAAAAGCTCAAAGCAGAGGCAGTGGGAGTAGCTGTGTAGCTGAACAGTGTGTGATGACTTGCTTCGTGAGCAAAACAAAACTACTTAGTGCGAGGAAGTATTTCATAAAGGGCTGAATGACCTTGTCCTGAAAGTCATGGAATTGAAGTGTGTGAATTTTCTGGGGTGTGTTTCCTGAAGGTGATCGCCCTTAAAAGCATAACATAGACTTAGGTCCAAAATGTAGTATTAAACACAAAAAACCCTCACCTTCAGTTTTTGTGTGTTTTGGAGGGCATTTTATTTCAGTAGTGTCAGGAAGGATTTGTTCTGTCACTTTAGTTTTGTAATCTTAGTGTGTGCATCAGAACTAGAAACTGAAAGTAACCAAACCAATTTAAAGAGCAAACTTTACAGCAGGTCTGTATTTGGGCTCTCTCTGACGGTGGGTAAATAAATTCCTTGGAATTTGTTAGAGCCTTGAAATGAAGGATTCCAGGAAAACCTAATATTCACTCACTATTGGAAAACAAAAGGGTGAAAAGGGACAGGCTTTGCTAGATTTCCAGGAAAGAGTCTGATGGGTTTTGGCTTTGTTTAAAATATACCCAACTGGACTTTTCTGGAAAACGGGTGTTCTGTAGCACGACCTCTCCGAAGCATTATCAGTCTGTTTGAGGCATGGATAAGCAGAAAGATTAACAGCTCTCAATTACCCTGGAATCTATTTATGCGTACTGAATTTAAAATAATGTCTGGTCGTACAATGTAGTTAAATGCTTGTAGGATTTTGTAGGCAGGATGAAAGGCACTTCTGCTGGTGTTCTGGTCTGATTGACCTGTTGATTGCCCTATGTGTTTTGTAAATGGAGCAACTGTCCAAATGGAGACGGTAATTCTTAAACATACCTCCTCGTGCTGAGTAGCTTGTCCAGTTAGAAGATGTTTCTAGTATCTGGGGTTTTCAAATGCTTGTCTGCAGGAATCCAGGTATAGGAGTATCACACGGGCAGTAAACTGGAGTATTTTGTTCAGTGTTAACATCTGAGGCCTCCTGATAGTGTGAAGACTGCCCATGGATTTTGCTCCTCTTTTTCTTGACTCATGTAGCATTGAGATGGAACTAGTCTTTCTGCTTCCTTTTGGAAGCCTGAAGTTGCAATTGTCTACTCGACTTCCCTTCAGAGGTAGTTTTGTATTATCAGCATGTTATGTGAATTGCAGATAATAGCAGTTGGTGCTCATGGCACCATTTGTTAGCTGAGGTGCAACACTGTGAAAACTTGGCTCTAAAAGCAGAATAATCACTGCATTTGCATATCACTGTGCTCCAAGCTAATGGTTACAAAGCTCACATTATGACCTTCACTTGTCGTAGTATTAATTTACAGTATGATGAAATCTTGGATTCCCAAATCACCTGTGCTAAGGTGCGGCAGTCCAAGGGAGAATTTTATTCTTCCCTTGTTTCACTCTTTTTGAAATTGCTATGTGTTTTCTGCTTCTGGAAGACCACTAGTACTTAAGTTTCTTCATCAGGAATCACCTTACTAATAGGGGATGTGTTCTAGGCTTAAATAGACAGGAATAGAGCTGTATAGGATTTCTTCGCTCCATATTCACATAAATTCAGTTGAAAGAACACATGCTGCCTTTGTTCCCTGCTAGGGAAACAGTATATTCTTTGCAGTTTTTTTGTCTTGATGAGTACTCTGAAGGTTGCTGAAAGAATCAACTCGCTCCTAGAATATTTTTTCTACAAATGAAACTGTTCCATCTCAGGCTGATATTCTTAGGGTCTGTGATGGCTAGAAAGAGTGTTGGATCTGAAATAACATGAGAACTTGGTAGAAAAATAACAATAAGCTGCGAAGGCCATTTAAAGGTGATGGTGATTGCTTCTAGGTGTAGGACACTGTTGCAGCAAAACGCTGAGGCTGCATGTACCAGAAATTTGAAATAGTATGGATGGGTAGATTTTGTCCCCCCTTTTTTCTCAGATGCTTTTTCTCGGTCCAAAGATTGAAAACGTTTAATTTCCATGAGGAACTTCGGTGGTCTTTTTGGTGTACTGTCCTCTCTGCTCTCCATCTGAAATGCTGCACTGTAGAAAGATAGGGGAATGGGAAAACAAATGAAATTAGAAAAAAAATAATAAAACAAACAAAAACCACCACAAAACCAAACAACCACCCACAAACCAACCAGATACACAATCTCGTCCTGTATGCCAGCTCCAAAAGAAGGCTCTCAAACTCCAGAAGTCAGTACCAGTTTATTAAGGCATGACCTCCCTACCATTTCTCTTTTTGTGTGTTCTCAGATTCATGGGTCACAAGAACGTCTTCTTGGGGTTAGTATTACTGAGGAAACAGACAATCCGGTTTTGATTTATACCGAAATAACACTTCCTGCCTGTCCTATTTCAAGGAAGTTTCTCATAAGAGCCAACTAAGGGTAGTTTATTGGGCGTGTAGGGCGGGAAAGGCGGAGAGACAACAAAGGGACTGGCATTAAGCTGATGCCTCACTGAGAGCCCTTTGCTATAATCTTACAGCTTGGTACCCCTAAAAACTAAGGCTAGTGTCTTGTATTAGACCTTATTTCTCTTACCCATAATTTGTTCCTTGAATTCTTGTTGACTTTTAAGACACCTTTTCCCTTGTTAAATCACTTTAAACATAGTTATGCTGTTGGCTTGTAAGATCATACTTGCGTTGTATCTCTTGGTGGTGTTAATCTGTTGTGGGTGATCATCTTTATCTCACCAGTTCAACTTGTTACTCTTCCTGCTTTGTCAGCTTGGGTTTCAGAACAAAACATGCTCTATCTGAGCGGTGATCTGAGGTGAGATTTGGACTGTATCAGCCCAGGCATACCTGCTAGTGTTGGTATAATGACTCATTACCAGCCTCTACTTCTAGCCAGGAACCTTAGCTAAAATCTGTTGTTTCCTGGGTCACATAGTGTGTGTGAGTAACTACTGCAAAGCTGAATTTTCATGCAAAGATGGTTAAGAGGAGTTGAAAATGCTTAAAAGGATCTCAGTAGATTATAATTACATGTAAGAGGTACAAGTCCCTCAAGTATTGATCTTATTATGTGCCAGAGTTTCTTTTTGATCAGCTCACCTCCCCCACCCTTCTACAAGTGATGTAGCAGGGGGTTTCAGACACTTGTATGTGATAATTGATTTTGTGTCATGAATCGGGATCATCTTAATATATTACTGCAAGTACTCTCATGGGTGTCACTGCTCTGTAAAAGAATACACTAGCTATGTAACTTTTCATATGCGAAAGAAGTTCTCAAATGCATTTATCAATACCAAGATGTTTTTCTCCATTGTAAAAGTGACCAATCAGTTTGTTAGTGATTCAGCCTTGAAATCCACTGTAAACCTGGAACAAGGTGAGATGCTGAGTCAAGAAAGGATAGAGCTTTGTAGCTACCTCAGAAAACTAGTGATTTTCTAGGGAGTTACAGCTTTGAATTAGCTGAGCTACTACTCCTGTTAACATCTCAAGGGCCTTCAACGAAAACCTGGCACATGTGAAATAATGCAAAGCTATACTTAAGTAGAGGAACATGGAAGAAATAACTGCCCTTCCATGCATCTTAGCTTCTGGAGGAGTGATCACTGGCTAAATTTGGGTTGTTTCACCATAGTTGAAATAATGAAAATTAATATCCTTCTTCCTTTTTGGCATCTCCTTATGCACAGGCGAATCAGAAGGGGGCTTTAGGTGCAACTGTGTCTGCTCAGAAGCTGTCACTTTTGGGCTCAGTTTTTTATGCATGGCTTCTGGTAGGAGGATGCAAAGGGGTGGACCTAGATGGTTCCTTTACTCCAAACTGAAAGGACAAAGTTGAGAAATCATTAAAATAGGAAGGTAAAGAAAAAATACTCTTCCTGCAGTCAAGCATTGAAAGTAAATACTTGTCAATGCCCCTTTGTTTGAGTTGTTATTAAGAAACTGACTTAAATCCTTCCGGTCTTGCTTCGGTGGTACAAATGTCAAGCACTGTGGTATCTGGTCAGACAGATATTCCTGTCACCAAAAATAAAATGCCCCTCGCCATGTTTACATTTCTCTTGTGAAAAACAGGAAAAAATGCTGTGCTGGCTCTTACCTTTGTCATAAGTTCTACTTTTTCCTTCTGTAAATTGTTAGAAAGACTTCTTTTTTTTGTTCCCAAAAAGTAGCAAAATAATTATGCATTCTTATCACTACTGTATGTCAGACTTCCTTTTAATTGAATAATAATAAGGAAATCTCATGACTTTGGAGCATTTTAAGTAGGCCAGAAAAACAGTGCTCTTGAGTGCTCGGATATCCTTGCTGTCAGCGTTAGTCTGACATTCTTGTGTGTTATCCATTCAAGACAGTCACTTTTCCTGAAAACTGTTGGAAGGGAAGCTGGTAATCAGGAAATGCTCATGCAGAGAAATCCTGTGAGACTGAAGTGCTGGTAGGCTGTGCAGAGGAGAGATGCCATCATGCAGCTTGTTATAATAGCTTGGATTCAGAACAAAAAATTTGTGCAAAGTTCTAATAGTAACCTCTAGTGCTGCTTTCCGTATATACAGAATAAGATACAGCAGAGTACCTCAGTTTTCAAATTCTTTTTGTATTCAGTAGAGCAATGCGTGCTGTTTGGTGCTAAAAAGCAATTGCATGTTCCTTTGCTCTGCTTACATCTTAAGGCTGAATACAAATCTCTTGCAAAGATTATATACCCGTGCATTTCACGAAGGGCATTATTGTATGTTTTGAGATAGGTGCTCTCCTCAGCTACCCACCAAGAGCTGGAAAGAGAGACAAGATGTTTTAAGTGCCACCTGAGTTCAGAGAACAAGACCTCATTGTGTCATTAGGAGTTTCCATTTCAGCTTCTGTGTTGCTTTCAGCACTCCCTCTCCGATATGTTAGAATTCTTGGAGGCTTTCCAACTTGAAGCATGACCTGTTGCCATGCTTGTTTTTTTTTTTTTTTAAGTTGTGGTCAATAGCTTTTAGATTCTATAAGCTACTTATACTATGTACAAATAAGCACCTACTGTTGAGAAAATCTTGAGGGCATGGTATACTTGCAGGTTGAAAGAGTTTGGGAATCGCATGCTGTCTGGCCTTCAAATAATTTTGCACTGACACAGATTTCCAGGATTAAAAACACTTAGGTGGAATTGGTTTCAGGGCTTGCGATGAATAACTCAACTTAAGAAAAAATTGTTTTGTTTTGTTTTCCTCCATTTGTAAATTACACCCAAATGACAGAAACAACTTATTTCTCTTATTCCTAGTTTGCTGTAATATATATTTTCCTTTTACTTTGAGTGCTTTTGATGTGTTTCAGGACTTCGTCCCGTTGTACCAGGACTTTGAAAATTTCTACAATAGAAACCTCTACATGCGCATTCGGGACAGCTGGAACCGTCCAATCTGCAGTGTGCCAGGGGCCAAGGTGGACATGATGGAGAGAGTTTCCCATGACTATAACTGGACGTTCACGTGAGTCAAAATGGAAGAAAAGGCTTCCAACAACTGTCTTTAAGTAGAGGGTCTGTAGGAGCAAGTTTCAGGCTGTGAGGTTAAAGGAGCTCTTTTGAAACAAGCATATCTGGTCATCCAGGTGATTATTTGTGTATAATCTTTCAGGTGCTTACTAAGGCTCCTGACTGTTTTAAGATTTCATGGGCATATGCTTATAATAAAATAAATACTTTTGTGCGTGGTGACCAGACCTGGAGTAGATACCTTGGATTGCACTGCTACTTGTGACTTGGTGTTAATTTAGAATCAGTCCTGACACTTGAGGTAAACATTGCTGCCTGAAGCTGAATTTAACATGATTGTTTTGAGTCAGAGCTGAAGTAGTCTGTGGAAATGAAATTAGAAATGCAAGACCAAGGATTTTTACAAATGGGAAATTACATATCCCAGGTTTGATGCGAAGAGGTTTGTAGCACAGTATTTGGTGAAACTAGTCATGTCTTTCCTTGGCTTTCAAGGGCAAAATAATTAACTTTTTTTCTGCTAAACTTCTTCCATAATCTCCCTGTCACATATTGTTAGCATAGCAGTGCCAGATGTTTTTCCTTTCTGTGGTTAGAGGATATCCTGCTTGAGGCGCTGCCAAGTTAATTGATCTAGAGATCTTATTTTGTAATTGAAAAGAAAATTCTATGTTTCTGCAATTGAGGGGGCACATGCCAGAGGAAAAAAAAAATGGTTTGAGAAGCCTCAAGCAATGATAGATGCGATAGCAGTTGTGGCTTTTAATGTGAACTCTTGTGGGAACTAGTTTGAGACTGTATAGTAGGGAAACCACCTTTTTCACTGGTTGTTTCAGTTTGGTGATGAAGGGCAGTACTGAAATAATTTAATTATTTGATTTTTAACATTTCAGTGTATGTTCTAGGAAGCTGAAATAAGGATCTTCTGGTGTAGTTAACTTTTGAAATTGCAGGTGTCCTAACTTGAGGTGTTTTTAAAACACAGGTACACAGGGAGAGTGATAAAGGACATTATTAATATGGGTTCCTACAACTACCTTGGATTTGCACAGAATGCTGGGACTTGCCAAGAAGCAGCAGCTGAAGTTCTGTCCCAGTATGGAGCTGGGGTGTGCAGCACTAGGCGGGAGATGGGTAAGCTGGAGAAAGATAGGATGTTCCCCAAATGTAGGTTTCAAAGTCTGTAATTAATAAAAAGTCTTTTAAACGTTACTTGTTCTAGCTTTTAAACTTCAGACTAATCAATAAAGATTACTTTAGTGAAGAAAAATTGACTGTCTAGGTTTAGTTTACATGGCACAGCAGTTGGCTCACTTATATTTTCATTTATATTTTTTACTGATGTTCGCCTATCAGCCTTTAAATAAAGAGCAGTCTGGTTGGTAGAAATTCTTCTTGTTGAACATAGCAGTAGTGAAAGATTCTTCTCACTCTGAATTTCTTGTTTGTTTCATGTACAGGAAACTTGGACAAACATGAGGAGCTGGAAAAGCTAGTTGCCAGATTCCTAGGTGTAGAATCTGCAATGGCATATGGAATGGGGTTTGCAACCAACTCTATGAACATTCCTGCATTAGTTGGCAAGGTATGGCTCCAATCACTGGCAAAAGCTCATCTGACATTCTGCTAGCTGCAGCTTTTTTAAAAGCTACGTGTTTGGTTTTGTTTTTCTTCAGTGACAACCCCTGCAGATATTCTCTGTGGTAACTAAAAGGTTACGGTATAAATCTCTAGCTGTTGCAGAAATCTTTTTGGGAAACACCATCCATAGGATCAGCAGCAGTCCAGATCTTGCCCTTTTTCTAGTAATGTGCCTAGCATGTTAAGACTTGATTCCGCAGGCTACTCATTAATATATGAAATGGTGGCTGATTACCAGACTGATTGGCTGAAGGTATTTTGATGCTCTTGAGACACTAAGAAGTGGCTGTGTAAGACACACAGATAAGGTGAATTGCGTGTTGGTACATACAGAATTTATTATCTTGAAGTGACAGCTGAGAAGTCCTTCTGAAGGAGCAAAATCCTTGCAGAAAAACTATTTGAGAGAAATGAGGTCAAATGTGAAGACTGATGATGTCTACTGTGTACTCCATAAAACAGTACACAGCACAGCCTGAGTATCCTGCATCTCTAACTATTAATTTTTTTTTTTTTAATTATTGGAAAATTGAATGGAAGAGAGCTTTTCTTTTGCATCTTCTGCTGCAAAATATGTGTTCTCTTAGCTCCTACTTAGAGTAAAATACTAAAAGTACTGGAACCGTTTCTTCTTTATTGAAAATGATTCATTGTTAGCCTAATACTACTAGCTCATTGGAATTCTTTGTCCCTGTGTAGTGAATTATTTTTCCTTTATTCCATTCATTTTTCCACTTCCTGAGGTAACGTTGTGAATTCTTTCATTTGTGATATCTACAGATTATAAAATCGCTGCCTTATTCTTCCCAGCAACTTTTCCTCCTGGTGAATCTCTTCTTGACCAGCTGTAGTGTCTTCCAGCATGCTGTTTTCTTTGTAACAGTGGAGCACCACTGTATACATAATGCCTCTTTTCTTTTGGTCTGTTAAGTTTTAAATAACAGATATGTTCCATAATGAAAGATGGTTTAGAGTCCGATGCCAGAGAGATATTCAGTGCTTTCAAATCTAGTCCTTCTGGAGTCAAATACCTCTGCAGTGCTATGATTTGAACAGCGTGTATTAACGTACCTTTTACTTGCATTTTTCTGCTCCGTCTCCCACATCTCTATTTTGTTTTGGTTTTCCCTCAACATAAAAATGAGTCATGATTTCTGTGAGACCTTTTAGGTTCAGAACACACTATCAGATACATTTAAGTAGACTTCTGTTTGGTTTAAGTCAGTACACAGTGCCCATTATTGCAGAGTTACTCAATCTTTTTTTCTGTGCACATGGATCCCACTGTATATCTTTAATAGCTTATAAAAATACCCTTGAGACACATTACTCAGCTCCTTGGTTTTCACAGTTTAACTTTTTACAACCATTGAGAGAATCTGAACAGTGAATTCTAAGGCATGAAAAATGCCAGTTTTCATATGCATAACTTGAATATTTACTAAATCAGCTCTTTCTGTAAATGGATACAGTAGTCTTATACTGTGTTAGTAATGAGCATACTTAGTTTTTGTGCACTTTAAAGTATTAAGAAGCTTCTGCCTCAACGCTAGAAGTGCCCTTAGGTGAATACAGGAAATGTTCTCTTCTGAAGAGATCTTGTCAAATGAACCATTTCACAGTTCAGAACATGGACTAAATGCTTCTTTTTCAGATGCCTGAGGTTGCTTCTCATTGCACTTTTGGTTTCTTCATTGTCTGCAAATAGCAACTCGCATAAATCCTGAATTCTGTCACCACCCAGTAGACAATTGGCCGTGTGTGCACAGCCTGTTTGGCAATGCTTTGATAGAGTCCTCAGTAAAGCCCAGAGATTCTCATGCTTGATTAAACTCTTGGGATCCCATTTTTTTTTACTACTGTTTACGTCTATCTGCATGTCCTACATACATTTTCAGGTGCAAAGCTTCTTGCAATGTGAATTTTTGGAGGTTGGCCGAGTGTATAATCAGTAATGGCATCCACATTTGTCCAGAAGGATTTTCTTTGACAGTCACTGATACGATTAGAAGCTAATCATTATTTATATCAGATCTGGGCACCTATATTGTAACTTAATTAGCTTAAAACACAAACCGCTGGTATAAAGCTACTCACATATTATACTGGACCACCTGTTCTGGTTTTACTTTGTGAAATCCCTAAGCACTTGATTTATGTTGCTACTGAATCCTCTTTTAATAGCAACAAATATTACTTGACTATCCTATGATCCAGTTCTGCCCCATAATCAGATCAGCATTGGTCAGCAAAAAGAATTCAAAAGCTTCATCAGCATTACCTAGTTGATCTTTATTCACTATGCCTTGCTAACAGCAGCTTCTACTAAGAAGATGCTGAAAAGAGGTATGGTTGGTGTACACTGAAAGTTGTATTTCAACACTCTTAAAGCATCACTAAAAACAGGAATTTCTGCATCTGGCAGTTTTCAGCAGGAGAGAACCCCTGTCGACAGCCAAGTTGTCGGCTGCCTGGTGCAGTCACTGCCGAGTATGCTGAGTCTAGACCACAGATAATGTGGGATTTGAGGATTACACAGAGGGGAGTTGTTAGACCATTTGAGAGTAAGCTAGTTAGTCTCTGAAACTTGCCTGTTTTGGAGTAAGTGTCGTTACTGTGGTTAGTTTAAGTGGCTAATAACAGCTTTCTGTACTGCCTTCAGCACAGAGCTTTTTATCATAGCCCTGAACTGACAGAGGTGAGATAATCAAGTTAGAGCAATGGTGCTTAAATGATCTCTTTTTGGTTGTAAGAAAACAAATTAATTTCCAGGCATATTTAGTTTGTAAAATTAAGGGCTCAGGGCTAAATTATGCAATTCATGTGTGCAGCACTTTGTGGAAAAAATGTGGCATTCACTTCAGTTTCTATGTCTGCTGTGTGGGATGGATTGGCAAGTCTGATCTTCGTTGGCATACGTTTTTCTTTATACCAGTAGTGTGATCTTGATACCAGTAGTTAGTGTTAGTTTTTTGGATACTCTCTCAAATGTAAGTTTGCCGATAAATGCAAGTGAAGTCTTATCATTGTAGTAGCCACCCTCAGTTTTAGATGTGATCATCAGTGATTACCATAGTGGCTTCTTTGATTCTTTGCGTTCTCTCTAGTGACAGATTATACTATACTCTTTACTTCCTCTTCAGTTTTAAATTAGTTGATTTTGTCCGATTGAATGTCCTCTTCTGTTACAGGAAGAAAAAGAGGCTACTCATTGATTTGTTAAATCTTTTCTCTACCGAAAGCTCATACTTATTTTTATGGAAAAGCTCCTTCTAGACTGTTAATCTCTTCTTCCTCTTTTTATAATCTGACACTTTTCTTACCTTCTGCCATTTAAGAAGGATACTAGTACTAGATTATTCAGGTTTTGCTACAGTAGTGTTTAACAACAATGCCCTCTAGGAGATTTCCGTGTTTCTTATGCCAAAGTCTCTGAAATATGCACTGTGAATCCCTGTAACAGCAGTTTGAACACATGAGATTTAGTGCAGTTTCTGGGGAAAACCAGTCTCGAGCTTTCCCAAGATGCAGAATATTTCTAGATACATTGCAATTCTAGTGCAAAATTTCCTTTATTGTGGAGAAAATACTCCTCTTACCTGTGACACCTCCTTGTATGCTGGTAGGCAATGCTTTTCACAGTCCCTTCTAGCAACTCTCATTGCAGAGAAAAATGTTCTCTACTCTTCCCTCGACCAATTGTTAATAGAAAAATATAGAATGAGCATGTATATCTTTGTATATCATGTCAAATCTTCAGCATCTTGACATACTTTCTGGGTTTTTAACTTTACTGAATCCCTTCTAGAGTTGCAGCAAATTCACACAGTAATTGGAGTGGACCATGGTTATTTAGAAATACTATTGCTCTCTTACAAATTAATCCTCCTAATACGCATTCCTGTAGTCCACAGTGATAACACTGTGACTGAATGTTTAGCATATCAGCTATTGACCTGTAATCATTGCTACTCTCAAAACAGACGTTATCTTGTTTTGATATTTGTCCAAGGATAATATCTTCCCTTTTGGAAAAGCAAACGATTGCAATGCAATGTTCAGTGGCTTCAGAAAACTTCTCAATTTCACTCTGCAACGTTGTTTTCCACTTCCTGTCTCTTGTATGTTACCTCCATCTACAAAGTACTTAAATAGGTTTATTCTTTAAAAAAAAAATTAGTCCCTTTGTTACTACTGAGCACCCATGGGTTTAATCAGTAGTTACCTCCTAATGTAAGAAATAGTGCAACTTCAGTGGCCTGTTTCCTAGCACCACTGTGGACTTGCTGAGTAACTTGCTCTGCTCTCAGTTTTACCTGGCTGCAGAGGAGGATGATAATCATCGAGATAATCATCAACATGAGATATTCAGGCAGTTTCAGCTGCAGAACTTTTGGGGAAAGTGGAACTTAAGTGGTTCTTTCAGTTATTATCAGTTGTGTATTTTTATTTGCTATACTAAGGCTGCAAAGTGTTTCTTAGCAAATCTTGCCTACCTGCATTTATGTCAGACATATATGTTTGTTTGTTTTCTTAAATGATGTCTAAGAAGTTCAGAGCTCAAAGGTATTACATACTTGGCTGTAAAAACATAACCTTTTCAATATCTTCCTCTTTCCCCTTCTAATTCAGGGCTGTCTGATTTTGAGTGATGAACTGAATCATGCATCACTAGTGCTCGGAGCAAGATTGTCAGGAGCAACTATTCGAATCTTTAAGCACAACAGTAAGTATCAGATGGTGGACTCTGCCTTTCTGCAGATGCTATAGATCAGATGCAATCTCTTCTGTCTTTTAGTAGTTGGAAATCAAACTTCTTGCAAGGAAATCAATTGTTGGTTAACTGAAAGATCAGAAGACTTCTGTTACTGAGAATGTAATCATTCTGAATTAGATCTGTTTTGATCAGTCCCAACTAATAATATTTTTATCCTGAAGCTGTCTGGCTTACATCTTGTACGTATGAAGAGGCACATGCTGCCCTTTGGCAAGTCTAGGGGCATTAGTGTTTTTAACATGGCTTCTTGTTACTTGGATAGCAGCATGGTTAGGCTGTTCTAACAGTCCTTGTCACATAGTAATGCAGTCTTGAAGTGGTCTAAGTTATAATATGGAGGATAAGAAATTTTAATTTTAGGACCAGGTGCTGACATGATCCTACAATAGCAAAAGTTTATGAATTCAGATGCCTGAGCTAAACGAGACAACCATGCATTGGTACAATGTAGTACAAAAGGAATTTTTGAGATCTGAAGCATAGATTAATTTCACTGAGTGGTTTGCGTTCAGTGTTTGTTTTGAGAATACAGAAAATTTTCACTTTGCGAGTTTCAGCTTCTTCCAGGGGAAGTATTTAGAATAACTCTCAGATTAAAATACTTAGGGTTTCCTTCTCCTATTCTCAGTGAAAGAAGTACCTGGTTGTCCTTGATTAGTAAAGCCACTACCTACATTCTTCATCTGCTTCTAATACTCTCTATAGTATCAGTCTCTGAGATCATTACTCTTTTGCTCTTGTTGAAGTGTGTGGTGGTGACAGCAAAGCTTGGGTGGCTGCAATTATTTTCCTTTCTTCATCCTACTTGACAGTGGATCCTCTGCTGTGCTTATTGTTTCTTTTGTTTTCTCACTTTCTTATTCTCTATTGGTTTAATAATTTTCTTTACAAACATGTAACATTCATTGATTATTTTAAACTGTTTCTCTTTATTTTTCATAATTCTTGACTGCTGGGGAAGATCACAAAAGCTTTGCATTCAACTTCTGCGTTTGTGTAGACATACTTCTGAATGTTGCATCCAGTTCTAGAATTTCAGAGAACAATGGTGACATGGTTCTGGGTATGAGGAAGAGGACTTAGAAGCTCTGGTGTGATGAGGAAGAATAGATGAGCTGTGGGAAAGGGGTACAAATAGCAGTGGTGAGATTGGGGGATAGATGGTGGGGAGGAAAAATGCGAAGCAGTGCAAGCAATGATCTTGACCTGTCAGGAAGATGTTCAATTCATAGTTATGTGTGTGTTCTCAGTCCTACTCTTGTTATACTCTATGCTGCCTTAGTTAACTTCATTTTCCTGAGATGTGAATGGCTTCATATTCTGCTTTTTAGAAATTATGGGGGAAAAAGATTCCCTTTCAAATAATTGTTTCAAAATTTTTTTTTCTACCTCATTTTGCACTTTGTCCTTTGTATTAAGGTGAGCTCCCAGTCTTTCCCTCTTGAGAGATCAGAGCAGTAGTTTATATTCCATTGTTCACCCTAACTGCACTAAACTTGCCTTTCTTCCTTGAGAGATTGTTAGAGGCAGGGACTCCATTACTGACTTCTTCATCTTTGTCTTTTTCTGATCATTACCTGTCTTCCAACAGTCTGTTAACTGACCTATTTTGCTGTATAGTTTCTAGTCCTAGTTCACAAGCTCTTCTCACATCTACAATTGCCCTTATCTACCAGTCCTCTTTTCGTGATGGTTTGTGCTCCTTTTCATGCCCTAGTGTTTATACATGTCTCTTGCGCAACACTGTAGCTTTCATGGTTTGATTAGTACCATCTCCACTCCTTCCCTCAGTTGATTTTGCAGGACTGATGTAATGTGTATTTATTTGCTCACATTAGTCAGGTCTCCTAGGATCACATCAAGTGTCCATAGCCAAAGCTAGTGAGGTTTTGGAATACATTGCTGCTAAAAACTATATACTTCTGAGCGCTGTCCTCCTTCCCTACACTGTTGATCCTTTTTTTGTCTGTTTTTTTTTTCCTTTTCTGTTTTTTGTTTAGTAGCTTAGTTCACCTCTCCAGTCCCTTCAATTTTAAGCAAAGTAATAAAAAAGCACACTTGCCACTGTTCTTGTCTTGCACACTGGTCTATCTTCTATGTATTTTTAGTTGCTGATCTGTGAGCTTGCTTGTTCTTTTTTGTCATTTTCATCCACAAGGACTTGCTTACTACCTAAATTGCTTTCTCTTTTCCTCACAATGAGATACTTTCCTTCCCCTGCCCTTTCCTTCCTTGTTTGCTGTTTCTGCCTAATGCTCTAACTTGTGCTTTTAGCTTAGGATGATGAAATTCTTTCTTGGAGTTCATACAGTTATCCATTCCTTTTAATCTCATCTGTGGGCCTACAGCTAGGTGAAGCTCATGCTTATTGACTTGTGTACGGTCTGTCCTCCATGCTGGAGCAATTTATACGTTTCTGGAGTATTGCTGTCTTTAGTCATATCAAAGCTCAAGCTGTAGCTGTTTTGGTACCATTTAACAGTAATTTCTGGTGCAGATATGCAAAGCCTGGAGAAGCTGCTCAAAGATGCTATTGTGCATGGGCAACCTCGTACACGGAGGCCCTGGAAAAAAATTCTTATCTTGGTGGAAGGAATATACAGGTACAAACTATTCTTTGTATTCTTAAGACCCTCCACATAAGATCTAGCTGCTTAGTATTTGTGTTCCATTGCCAAATCAAGCTATGAATACTGTCACTTCATAGTTATTTCATTAATCTCATCTGTGAACTAAATTGAGCTATGAATGCCTCACTTCCTGGACTTTCTGTTACTAGTACTGTAGCTGCACCTGGTGTTATCACAGTGCTTCCCATATCCTGATTAGATTGTAGAAATTAATTAATCTAATCAGATTATTTACATCAGAGCTGAGGTCTTAAATTACTTGTCCATTCCATTGTTTCTGTGCTCACTAGATGATACTAGTGTGAATGGAATTGCACAAATTGAATATTTTTGCTGAGAGTGAGTAGGAATATGTAGTGGGCTTAACTGTGTTAGGCATTTAAATCACAGTGACTTTCAGCAGAAAACGGGACATTTTGGAGTGCTGCTACTGAGAACCTAGTCAGTTCTTAAAAAAACAACAGGTAGGTGGATGTCAGATCAAAATACTGACATGAAGGTGGAAGTAAAAACAACAAAATCACTGAACACATTCCTTTGCTTTAACTTACTGTTGCTGCTACTATTTAGTCCATATGTCAGCATCCCAGGGATGTTAAACAGGTAAAAAGTAGAGATCTGGGAGCCAGATACAAGGAGGAGTTCTCTTTCATGCCTCTGCAGAACAGGATGTGTCTAGCAATTTTTGTATCTTCATAATTACTAAAAGGGTGAAGAAAAGAAAGCTTAGTCACTTTAGGCTCTATAAAGAGGCCCCAACCATTACACAACTTAAACTGAATTTCTGTTTCTCAACAGTATGGAGGGATCCATAGTCCGTTTGCCTGAAGTGATTGCCCTGAAGAAGAAGTACAAATCCTATCTGTACCTTGATGAGGCTCATAGTATAGGTGCCCTGGGCCCCAATGGCCGGGGTGTAGTGGACTATTTTGGACTCAGTCCTGAAGATGTGGATGTTATGATGGGAACATTCACCAAAAGCTTTGGAGCTGCTGGAGGATACATTGGAGGCAAGAAGGTAAAAAGCTGGGAACCTCATGGCTGTGATGGAGTCCTTCACTAAGCATTTCAAAGTTGATCTGTTTCTCAAGTACCCTGATTGTCCATTTGTTTTATATACTGTCTAGTACAGTGGAAGTATGTGCAATGCAGAAGAATATAAGGCTGTTGTCAGAGGATGTAGGGAAGCAACTAGAAAAGCTAAGGCCTCCTTATATGTTAAACGTTGCAAGACAGGTCAAGGACAACAGAGTTTCTTCAAATACATGGCAGATAAAACTAGCACTAGAGGCAGTGTAGGCCCACTGATGAATGAGGTGGGTGTCCTGGTGACAGAAGATACAGAGAAGGCAGAGTTACTAAATGCTTTGCTTGTCTGTGTCTACTCTGCCAGAGGTGGTCCTGAGGAGCCCCGCACCCCTGAGGCCCCAGAGGAGGGCAGGACAATGGAGAAGTTTGCCTTGGTTGATGAGGGCTGGGTTAGGGAGCAATTAAGCAGTCTGGACATCCATAAATCCACGGGTCCAGATGGGATGCACCCGCAGGTGCTGAGGGAGCTGGCTGAAGTCATTGCTGGACCACTCTCCATCATCTTTGCCAAGTCTTGGGAAATGGGAGAGATGCCTGAGGACTGGAAGAAAGCAAATGTCACTCCAGTCTTCGAAAAGGGCAAGAAGGAGGACCTGGGTAACTGTAGACTAGTCAGCCTCACCTCCATCCCTGGAATGATGATCGAACAACTTATCCTTGGTGCCATCTCAAAGCATATCGAGGATAACAGGGTCATTAAGGGCAGTCAGCATGGCTTCACCAAGGGGAAGTCATGCTTGACCAAACTCACAGACTTTTATGAGAGCATAACCAGGTGGATAGATGATGGCAAAGCAGTGGATGTGGTCTGTCTTGATTTCAGTAAAGCATTTGACAGAGTCTCCCACAGCATCCTCACAGCTAAACTGAGGAGTGTGGACTGGAGGATTGGGTAGTGAGGTGGACTGGGAACTGGCTGAAGGAAAGAAGTCAGAGTTGTGGTCAATGGGACAGAGTCTAGCTGGAGGCCTGTATCTAGTGGAGTGCCTCAAGGGTCAGGACTGGGACCAGTACTATTCAGTGTATTAATCAGTGACTTGGATGAGGGAATAGAGTGCACTGTCAGCAAGTTTGCTGATGACACCAAACTGGGAGGAGTGGCTGACACACTGGAAGGCTGTGCTGCCATCCAGCGAGACCTGGACAGGCTGGAGAGTTGGCTGGGGAAAAAATTTAATGAAATACAACAAGGGCAAATGTAGAGTCTTGCATCTGGGCAGGAATAACCCCAGGTTCCAGTATAAGCTGGGGAATGACCTGTTAGTGAGCAGTGCAGAGGAAAGAGACTTGGTCATACAGCTGTCCACCAGGATCCCCATGAGCCAGCACTGTGCCCCTGTGGCCAGGAAGACCAACAGCATCCTGGGGTGTATTAGAAGGGGGGTGGTTAGTAGGTTGAGAGAGGTTCTCCTTCCCCTCTACCCTGCCCTGATGAGACCACACCTGGAACATTGTGTCCAGTTCTGGGCCTCTTAGTTCTAAGAAGGACAGGGAACTGCTGGAGAGAGTCCAGCACAGGGCAACAAAGATGATTAAGGGAGTGGAGCATCTCCCTTATGAGGAATGGCTGAGGGCACTGGATCTCTTTAGTTTGAAGAAGAGCAGACTGAGGGGTGACCTCATTAATGTTTATAAATATGCCAGGCTCTTCTCGGTGACAACTAATGATAGGACAAGGGGCAATAAGTATGAACTGAAACACAGGAGGTTCCATTTAGATTTGAGAAGAAACTTATTCACGGTGAGGGTGACAGAGCACTGGAACAGGCTGCCCAGGGGGGTTGTGGAGTCTCCTACTTTGGAGACATTCAAAACCCGCCTGGACACATTCCTGTGTAACCTCATCTGGGTGTTCCTGCTCTGGCAGGGGGATTGGACTGGATGATCTTTTGAGGTCCCTTCCAATCACTAACATTCTGTGATTCTGTGAATGCAGAAGAGTGTAGTATAGTAAAAAAACTCGTAATTGTATAGTTCTCACATGGTCAGTGATGACCTCAGTTTGCAGATGGTACGGTGGTGGTGTAATATCTTTTGAGGAACTGCTAGGAGCCAGAAAGCAGGGATTTCTTAGTGTTACTTTTAATGAGACTTAAAGGAAAAAAAAAAAGCAAAAAGCTGAAGTTTTTCAGCCTGTTTGGAGGAAAATCGCATTCTTAGATTAGTCTGGTGGAACTGATGCTCTTTGGACTGAAACAGTTTGCTTTCTAAAAAGACCATTCTTCCGTGTTTTTGGTGGTTTGGTGGGTTGGTGTTTGTTTGGGTTTTTTTTGCCACTGACTCTCTTTTATTGGAAAGTACTGCTAGAAAGTGTTGCCCTTGCCAGTCTCCTCCTTTTGGGAGGGATGGTGTAGACAACCACATGTGTCCCCTTTCTCATATCCTCAAATGTACAGGCTTCTAAGCGTTATTTCAGAGTAAAAATCTACCATTTTCCTACCAGGACAATAATTTTTTTTAGATACTAGTAGTGACAATTACTTCAGCCCATCCAAATGGAGATGTGGCTTGCTAATGTTCCTCCCCACTATTTCTTTCTTTTTTTTTTTACTCCCACTGTTAAACATTCTTGAAACACAGCCTGTGCACGGCTTTAGTGATGCAAACACCTTGTTGCAATCCAGTGCTGATGGTGTTAGCTAAACAAATTTGTCATAGACATTTCTCTTTGTTAAACACCGTTCTTGCCCTACGGCATAATTATGGGTTGTTGTGCCCCTGATGTTCACTCTTCAGGTACTTATTACTTGTACTGTAAAATCAATCCTTGAGCTACCTGTTCTCTTCCAGGATATTAGAGGTTTCTTTTGGTGGCCTGTTTTATTGTGTGATTAAGACATAACAATAAAGCATTGCTCTGAGTGCTGGGAAGGCAATGTCTGATGCCTCCTGTGTTTTGCTAGGAACTGATTGATTACCTGAGGACACACTCTCACAGTGCTGTGTATGCAACATCAATGTCACCTCCTGTTGTGGAGCAAATCATCACCTCCATGAAGTGCATTATGGGTGAAGATGGTACATCTGTTGGTGAGTCTTTTTAACAGTAAACATGTGAAAGTGGGAAGCCAAAGAGAGCCTCTTTATCACTTTTACAGATAACTCATTCAGTGAACTCATTCATAATTATCTGTTAGGACATATAAATTTCTAATTTCTGGAGCAAAAAACTGATTTTCCATCCTGCTTGGCAGATAAAGCTAATAACAGCATAAGGAATTTCCAGCTAAAGGTAAGTCGTCTTAGTCTTATCAAAGACACAATAGTGTCTTGTATTGGTTTTTGTTCTGTGTCCAGCTTTTATAGCTGCCCTCTCTTCCCCATTGTCTGTCCTTTGTTATTTGCCCCACTTTTTAGAGTATTTTCAGAATATTTTGCTCTATCTCTTACAGTTTTGTGTGCTGCTTACTGCAGAGGCAAGGTTTTTGATTTTCATCTCTAGTGTAATTCAATTTGCACCTCAGTTAAAGTAAATACAGGAATGTTTCTGAAATCCCTTTTTACTTGGGAAGCTAGAAGCAGTTTTCAAGATCAGCAGACTTAATGCCCTCGGAGAAGAAATTCAGCATATTTGTCTTTATGGTCCTAGTTTTCCTTTTTCATTATGAAAGTAAGAAAGGGGAAATCTGTACTAGCCTTGATGCATTCAAACTCAAAAAATACTTACTCTTGTGTCTCCTTTGCCTAGTGGGTAACAGCTTCCTTCAGTTAGCACATGAAGGTAAATAGCTTGTACTTGTGATGTGTGAGCTGCCGTAAAACCGAAATGGTCCAGCACTTTTCATGTAGGATGCTTTTCCCTCTTCACAGGTAATTAAAAAGTTGTGAGCAGCTCTTAGAGGATGGCGATGCAGTTTGAGGATCTGTCAGTGGCCGTCCATTCAGAGGCTCTTAGAATTCAAACTGCAGAATATATTCAGTTATGGGAGTTTTGGGCATCTGGCCACGAGGTGGTGGTGTGTACTGAAGAACTGTATTTGCTGTTGAACGTGGGTCATTTGACCAACAAACCTGACAGATAAATCCTACAGTGAAAAAGCTCGCTGGAGAAATGATTTTAACCTATTACAAGTGAAAAATTCTTCATTCAGCTTGCTAACGTTATCTGAGAACAGAGTGCCAGCAGTTGGTGGTTGCTCAACAGAGAAGTTGTCACTGAGGCACATACAGCCAGGCAGTAGCCTGTGTCTGTGCTGGCTTGGAGCACTTCCCAGTGGTCCACAGGAGATACCTGAAGAAGTGAAGAGCTGCACACAGTGCTGTTCTCGAGAACAAATACTAACCAAGCTTCAGACTACAAAAAACGTTGTGCAAAAAGGCTGGGTCTTGTCACCATCTTAAAAGTGACTGTTTGAACTCTTTCTAGCTCATGATTTGCCAACAGTCTGTGGTCTGCTCAGGTGTTGCTTGTTTTGGGTTTCTTCCAGTATCTGTTTTGCTTAATAAAGTGGGAAGCAGGAAATGTGTTTGCAGTATTCAAATTCAGGCATTTTTGCCCCTTCTGAGGCTACAGTGTACTGTTTGTTCAAGCCAGAAGAATGGAAGCAACTTCTACTCCAGAGTGTTGTTCTTGTGCCATCATGCCAGCAAGATCCATCAAAGCTGAAAAGCGAACCAGATCAGGAGCTAATTGGGGGGGGAAATCTTAAATTCAAAAGGCCTTTATTTTGTTGTGTTGCTTAAAATGTATGTCAAGGCTACATCTTGCTAATTTGGTGCTATGGGGTAACAGTATTCCTAGGCACTCTTTCTGTTGAGAAAATAAGCGAATTTGGTGTTTGAAAGCTGTGTCATTTCAAAGAAACCCCGTGCACTTTTCAGAAGTGCTGGATATAACAGTTGGATAACCAGAGTCCTGCCTGCTCATACTGAGAGAGGATTTCTCAGTTACAGGTCTCACGGAAGTGTTACTGGTCTTCTAAGCATCTAAGTCAGCCTTCAGCTAGGATAAGCACCTCGTAGGATGATCCCTGCATGGAAGTGCTTCTCTGTTGCTTTTCTGCACAGTGCTGTTTCCTGGTCATGCATTTTTTTAATTGCTTTGAGGCTTTAGAGATAATATTACTTTGTAGACATTTTCTGTGGATGAGGTTGGTAGAAGTTCATTTGGGTGAATTGCGGAGCTGCTTAGTGATAGAATGACAAAGTTTTTTTCTTAAGGGATTTAGCTGAAAAACCTCTCTCTGGATTCTGTGGAATTATGGGCGGGTCTCTGGAAGACCACTGCCTGCCATTGGTTTGACTACAAGTAAATGTGGAGTAGAGTAGTGCTGGTAAGCGTTGTTAACTGTGGAGGACAAGTAGAGAAATAGTGTTAAACTGGGTCACTCGATAAGCACCTCTGAGTCAACTGTATATTACAAAAAATTCACTGCTTTTAAATTAGTCAAACTGAACTAATGGATGAAGGAAAACTGAGATAGGGCAATGGTTTTACAATGGGACAGGAGTTGGAGCTGGAATCAGAACAGTAGACAGCTAGTTCCCAACCCTGGTTTTTGGGCCATGGCTAAATCTTTTAATGGCTTCAAGAATACTTTCTTGAAAAGAGCCTTTGCGGTTTCTTTGTCTGCCTGCTTCTGTTCACCACACGCTATTTGTAAAAGCTGCCGTCTAGCATGGCATCAAACCTTTGTGGAAATTGTGATGTCAGATTGAAATGGTCTGTAGCTGGGGAATAAGTAGTAGGAAGCAATTAGTTTTGAGGATGAAAGCTTTGTTTGTGTATTATTTTGCAATAAGAAGTTAATTCTATCTTCTTATACTTCAGGCTATTTCTAAATCTAATGAAACTTCTGGAGGCTCTAAACTTACAATATAAGGCATTGCAGTTAGTAAAATTTTAAATAACTAAAAAAAAAGTAAATATCTCCTTTCAAGTCTTTCCAGCAGCTGACAGTGACTAAATAGGATATTAGTAGGAGGCAGCACAGACAAAATACAGATGCTGTGAAAAGCTGAATGTCTGCTTATAGAGAACATAAGATGGATGGCATGCAAATGTGCTGCCTGAATTGAGACAGTAGTTTCTTGTGTCTTGATTTCTTTTCAAACTAATCTGCTAATTCTCTGTACTGTTTATGCATGTCAGTGACTAGCAAGCCTCAGTCTCTCTGACGACAGTTATGGGAACATAATTGTATATAAATACAAGTATATTACTTACTCCTTCATCTGAACTGCAAGAAAATCACTCCAACAGTGAAGGCAATGGCAGAGCCATGTTTATGGGTTCTTGGTAGTGGTGCTTCCAGTACTGCTTCTGAAACTCCTCTACATTATTAACTCAGTGCTGTATGTGTGTCCTATTTTACTTTGCAGTACTTGTCTTGCACGTAATTGGCTAGAAGACCATGATATGGTCTTAAACAAAGCATACTTGATTTGTGATCACTTTGAGAATTTCTTGAAAGGAACAGTCGTCCTCAAGAGTGGTGAACATCCTGAGCACATAGAATGCCTTCAGAGAGCTCCAATTACAATGTACATCATGCATATCATCATATTTGGCTTTGACATATAGTAGAGCAAGGTGAATAGGAGAGATGGAGAAGGCCTCCTTCTGCAAAAGCAAATTTTTTTGAAGCTGGTTTTCCAATTCAGAGTCAGTATGGTTGAAATGGTTAATGAGCAAGCATTGCAGCTGCTTGTCAGCATATCAGTGGATGCTGCTCTTTCTCTCTGTTCAGCCACAAAGATGGATGAACTTCAGATAGTTTTGTAGATAAAGTTGATTTTTGAAACAACAATACTAAAAAGACGCAATAAGTGTCATAGTGTACACAAAGGTGGCAAGTTGATTCCTGGAATGGAGTTCTGGAAGCTTGTGCTGTACAGCCACTTGATTCTTGCTGTTCATGTGGTGTTAAATTGACTGTAGAGAAAATGAGACAGCTTGGTGCTGGTCCTGGTAAATGAGATGATGTTGGAATTCATTATATTAAGTACTTAATCTGTCTTGGTGAATTTTTCAGTGTCAATGGTTGATTTGAAAACTGGATTTTTTACCATTACAATCTCTCTGGAACTGGGAATCCAGTTGGCTCCCTTCTGCCGTTTGCATAAGAGCCAGGGCAACTGGAGTTCTGTTAGCACTGTTGGTGTTGAGGACTCAGCCTCTTTGTTGCCCTGATAATATCTCTGAGGGCAAGTGGAAGAAAATCATAAAGTAACCTGACTGAGATGTGGGCAAATTAAAACATGCAAGGTGAAACCAGTCTAGGAACTGGTTAACCTCCTTCAGAGATAAAACCTTAGTTTGCTCTCATGTGTATTAAAAAATGGAGGTGAGCTTTAAATCCAAGAGTGTTTTCAGTTTGAAGTAAAGCTGGCAGTGTTAATGGCTTGTAAAAGAGATGAAATACTTTCTTACATGGACATTAATTTGATAATGGTAATTATGCATATTGATGTTTGTGAGAAGTTTACTGTCTTCCATCTCAGTTTCAGGAGGCAAATATCTGACACTCAACCACAGTGCCATACGTAGTGTGGTAAAGGATAAGTTGTGGATAGACCTTGCCCAAGATGGCACTTAACTTCTGAATTAACATTGTCTTAGGCACCATATAGAAACCAAGAATTATTATCCTACATAGCTCTAATGTCACAGGCAATGGAGGCAGCAGTTGCATAGGGCATCCCAGCTGTTAAACTGTCAGAAATTATTAACCAGCCTTTGAAGGCTGGTCAGTTAGCTGCACATAGTTTGGTATTTGTCTCCTGTGAGCAACTCAGTTGTGCAGAACTAGTAATTGATTATATCAAGTCAAAGGAAACCTTAAAAAGTGGCTTCTAATGTTGTCATTGCTGTGTGCAACAAACTTGAGTGAGTTAGATCAGAAAAGGTAGTTAAACCCATTATAGCCAAAGTAAATAAGAATGTACAGCTGTGATGGCAGAGAACTGAGCCTAACTGAGCTGTTGAGAAGACAGAAGGGCCATTGCTGTGCTGTTAATATGCCCAGGGAGAAGATGCTGGAATCAAAACTAAGCCTGGTGTGCTTAAATTCTAGGGAAGAAGAGACTGCAATTAGTATTTTAACTTCCATGTAGTTAATCAGACCCTCAAGTGAAGACACAACCTCAGTAGTTCAATCAGATGCCTAATCAGTAGGTTTCTTCAAGTTGGACATTTTGTAAAATTCCCCTTTTCTTTCCGAAGACAAACCAGCAGTGTATGTAAGTATCGAGTGTAAGCAGGAATAGCCCACGTTACATCATTTGGAATAGGATTTTAATTAGCTTATCGTATATTTTTAAATGAAGCTTGTACCTTGCCATTGTCAGCAGTAGATCCAGAAATGGAAGCAGTGGCTGCTGTTGTACTGCGAAGAGGAAATAAATATTCCTTGTGCAGGCTGAGGTTGAAAACCTTCAATCAGCATTAAAATAGGTTCATTTGAATTTCCTCTAATAATGCACTTGTTAATGAGGTGTTAAATTATCACTTTGGGAACCCAGGGACCAGTCAAAACTAATTTTAGCGAAGTGAAAACTTTTTTTGTTGCTGCCCTTGAGAATCTCAAGCTGAGCTGGGAAACCGTTGGAAAAACAAATACTCTGGGGGTCATAAAGAGAGTTTCCTGCTGCTCTCCAGGGGACTGACAGTTTTAAACATCACTCTCTGTATTTGTGCTTCCAGCTGGGGATCTTTTAAATCCAGCTTGTTGCTGCGCCCATACCTCCCTCCCACAGAGAGAGCATGGCAAGCCTCCAGAAATATTGCTTTAACCTGGGCTGGGCAAGAGAAATCTTTCAACCTTTGGTGCTTTGAAGAGTGTTTACAGAATTAGCAGAGCTGTACCCTTTGTGTTGTGCATTGGAATGTGAGAATTCCTCAGTGCCTCTTCTTTTGGACTTTAATCAACATTGTGATGTTTGTGCAAGAGCTCATAAACCTTTATAACTCTACACCTGCTTTGTTCTCATAACATTCTGGTTCTTGCTATATCTGTTCAGGTGTGAGCTTTTATGCTAGATCTTCATAGCCTAAACACCGATCTGTTATAGCAGAAATACAACTAGGAATGTGGCTTTGTTGAAGCAATTTCGTTTTTCTTAATTTCTTACGCTGCGTTTGATTTAAAATGTGTGGCTCACTTTTTATTCTCAGTAGCACTTGAGTTGTCATGTTGCTACAGGACACTGATGTGCCATTCATACAGGGAAAGGAGAAAATACTGGATAGCAGCTCACTAGCATATATTGTTAGCAGTAGTGTGACTAAAATGCTTTCAAGTTGATATAAATGTTAAGGTAAAGCATTTGAATGGGAGTAATGACAAATGAAGTGATGTGTACCCTAGGTTAGTGTGAAATTAAGTTCGCTGTTCCTGGTGTGATACATATAATAACTTACTAGAGCAGAGGTTTTTTCAACGTACCTGAATGACCCATGTAAGCACAATTTCCTATTATCAGCCCTGGCAACTACAACAATTTTCTACATAGAAAAATTAGTACTAATATTTAAATAGTGTCTGCAGTCTACAGACACATGGCAAAATGTTTCTAGCTTCTTTGGAAACAAGTAGCAGTCTGTAACTGAAGCCCTTTCTGCAGACAATGTGCAGGTGTTTTAAGCTATGTGGGACTCAAGCCAGTCGAACTACTGTTCTTGCCTGCTTTAGCGGGTTCTGATATATAATGTGGTTGGCACCAGGTCAGCTCCTGCATTTTCACATCAGTACAGTTGATCTACCCCAAATTTCCAAACATGGACAATCTTGACAATCTACAGTGTGTACATTAATCCAACAAGGGTACAGATGTTTGCCAATGTCCCAGAATTAATAAATTTCCATAGAGAGTACAGATTTAATTTTTGAAGGAAGAAGTAGTCTGAATAACCTACATGCCAATTAGAGTGTTTTGAGAGCATATGGCCGGCAGAGAGATTTGAGGTGACTTTAAATGAGATTGTGCAGGTTCTGTTGCAGCCTAACTTCAACAGCGTTGTTTAGCTCCAGACAAATTGGCTTGTCAAGAACAGGACAAATCAGCCTGTAGAGCTTATGCTGCTTTGTTCCAATTCTCTCCTCCATCCCACTGAAGGGGTTTGGAGAGGGTGAGCAAGTGGCTGTGTGGTGCTTGGTAGCTGTCTGGGGTTGAACCATGGCATAGGGTTATTGCTGTATTCCTGACAAGTAAATTTTTGTTCAGGACAATTGTGGGGTTTGTGTACACAGTTTTGATCTTTCCAGGTTCATTGGAAAATAGAGCCATGCAGGAAAAACAAGTCTATAAAAGTCACAGCAGAGACAAGGTCTCTAGGGTTTGGGTCATTCTGGGCACAAAGCCTCCTCCTCTTCCACTTCACTGGAGTTCCAGGTGGCAGCCTACCAGGAGCTGCTTGCCAAATACAACCAAATAACATGGGAAAGCTGAACACTCTTCCTCTTGAAATTATTGCAGAGTTTTAGCGTAAATCTGAGAGCACACTGGAGCAGGACCAGTATGACTGCTAAAACAGATGTACAGGCAGTTGTGGACAGCTCTGACATGATGGCAAATTCGGAGGCTGTAGCTTTTATCGTGAGATGAACTTCTCAGTTATAAGAGTCTTGAATGTCAAGAAACTTGAGATGATGTATAGAACCTCTTATGGGAATGGATCAAGGTCTTCACAAAAAGATGTACAAAGACTATGTTCTTTGAAAGATTCAGGTACTACCTTGTCATTGACTTCATACATAAACTTCCTATTTACAAAAGCAAACAAACAAACCTGAACCAACTCCTCCTGAGTGGAAATTCTTAATTTCAGGACACATTAGTAAAGAGCACGTACACACTTGCAGCATCCTATCTCTCTCATTGCTCCTTGTGCTATGTAGGTGAAAACTCTAGCAATATTGGGACATATATCAAAGTCATGTTGAGGGACAAAAAGACTTTTGGAAACTACTGCGTTTCATTCCATAAGGTCCCATTTAGTACCACTGAGGAAAAGTAGGTATTTAGGACTATTCTGTTCACTTTCCTTATCCCTTAAGGGATCCTCCTACCCAGAGACTGTTAGTAGAAGGTAGCCTGTCTGCCAGATTTTCTTCTGGCTTTTCAGAGTGAGTGCTAACACAAAGATGAAATACTTCTCATAGTACCTTATAGTATCAGTTACTAGTCAAAGCTTACTTCTGTGTCGGATCTCATTATTATCTCAAACTCATGGAGCCTGTTTCATAGTGCTCTTGGCATCATTTCTTTATGGAGCTGATTTCTCTTCAGTTTGGCCAGAAGATGCTACTCCAGTGTTTATGGTTGCCACCTCCCAAAGAAGTTTACCAGAGAGTAGGATAGTCAAACACATCCCACACCTCAGCCTTGCTCACTATCCAGGTAAGAGAATGGATGCCCTAGCTCTGTTTGTCTGTTTTTACACTAAGCTGCTATTTCTGACTAAAGGTGTACACTTTATAGCTGGCTGGTATATCTGAATATCAAGCCTTAGAACTTGAGCATTAGTCTCACTGCTTCAGGAGCGATGCTGTTGGAAGCTTTCAGTGTGTTGACATGGAGTGTGACTAGCCAACTGACTCTTGCTGAATACTGTTTCTTGCACTTATACACTTCCCATCTGATTTTATAGTTAAGAACAGCACTTCAGTGGCTGATACAGCTGTAGGGAATGAGGGAGAAGATTCCTCCTAGTCCTCTGCTGCTAATCTGCACTGTTTCTCATTGCCTGTAATTTTTGTGACATACAAATCCTTCTATTTAGCTGAACTGGTTTTGAGTTTGAAAATAATAGGTTAAGGACTGTGGATATTGTTTAACCTTATGCTTCTATACTGGTTTGATGTGAAATTCAAAAAACAAAGCAGTAAAAAAATCTAAGTTCTATGTCCAGCTGATGAGGGATCCCAAGGTAAGCTAGTATCTCAGAGACCAGTTAGCAGAGTTACTGAATTACTGCTCCAAAGTGGAGTGCTTGGCTGTCTTGTCTGGTATATGAATTACAGCATATGCTCCTAAGAGATGTGCCTAATAACGGGATAAATATACTGACAGACTAAATGTTAATACTGTTGCTAAATAATAATTTTTCCATAAAACTGCACTAACTGTACTCCACTATGAGTATTTCCCTGAACATTATGATTCTATTTGAGAATTTGAGGTGGGAAAAATTGCTTTGCTTTTTTTTCTAGACACAGCAGAGCTTAATTCTTCTTTTCCAAGTTGGATTCTGTAAGGTGCTTCCTAGAGTTGTCAAGGGTAGCTCTTGCACAGCTAAAGACATTTTGTATCTCTATTGCTGTTAAATCTGGGTAAAGAAAACAGTCCTGGATGGCTGCTTGGTACAGGAAATGCTTACTATGCCTCTTCGCTCTTACACTGTTACATGAAACAAAAAGTCTTTGAGTAATTAATTTGCTCGTTTTGCATTGTCGCTGCATCTCTTCTGTTTGTATTTTTTTTTCATTTACTCAGTATTAGAAAGTCCTAGTTCAACAGAACCACCTGAGATGCCCCTAATATCAGCAGTGGTCATACTGCTTACCGAGGAAAAAAGGGTGTTTGAAATATGGGAGGTACTGAAATTATTTGTAAAAGGAACAGTTTGGGTTGAGTTTGTAACTGGATAGATAGATAGATGAGCTGCTTCAGTTATCTGCATAAGTCCTTCCTAGTGTGAAGTTGCGGTTGTCTTCTAGAAGCTTCACACGGGTGTGCGTGGAATAGCAAAGTTGATGTGTTGAATGGTGGCCATCTCTTTCAGATGAAGCAACATTTGCAGTTTCTGTCCTGCAGGTCTTGGAAAGGTCAGAAGTTGATGAACAACTGATTTCTGTCCCAGCGTCAACAGAGGCACTGTGAGGAATGGGTCTAAGAGGGGAAGCAGATAGATCAGCAGCTGCTGAGAGGTAGGAGATTAGAGGGGAGAAATGTGCAGATAATTTTTTTCATATGCAAATCAACATACATGAGAAACTGCAGACCTTGCAAATCAGAATCAGTCTTCTGCTTAAATAGAAATTCTCTAGTGCATTTCCAGACAAATTTCAGACTATTACAGTAGGTAATTATTTATTTACACACAGAAAAAAACAAGCTGCAAATAAATATAATATTTTTTAAAGTTTAGAAATTGGTTTTGAATGCCTTGGGAATTAATATACTTCAGTGTAATTAGAAATAATCCTTAAGCAATAGTTATTAGTTATCCTTGCCTTAGTGATGATGTTTTTTCATGTAACAGGATTTGTAAAAGTCAGGCATGGAAAACTGATTAAAGATGATAAATAATACACCTGTAGTGTTTAAGTACATACATTCCCTGTGGAAAATTTTACTTTTTCATACCTTTGCTAACTTGGACTGAAGTAGTATTAGTTTTCACAGTCCTGAGGTTATTGAAACATCTGGAGTTAACATTTAGTGATTTTTAATTCAAACGATAGGAATGGGTTTTTTCCAGAGTACTGCATCTAGTGTGAAAAACATGTTTATTTAAATATAGGTGAAAATTGCAGCTGTCAGTTTCCAAGTTGGTGTGTTATTTTTAAACTATTTATTTTAATGCTGATCTGTTAACACGGTGCACAGTGACACAGGTATGGCTGTCAGACTACCTAACCCAGACCTCTTGCTATAGCCTGCTTTGTATGCACTCTTTTTTAATTGGATTTTAGTCCTTTTAATTTTTATGGTACCTCGTACTTGCACCTGCTTCCATCATTGTGTTTTGAGAGGAGGTAGCCCAGTTTGGAGTAGAAGGCAGCTACTTGGCCATTTCTTGTTATGGTATTTTCTCAATCAGGAAAAAGAAGGTAGCAGCTTGTAGCCTGTTGATTGTGGAGATTGTACCCTAATGTCTTGGTTGAGTCTATGGATTTTGGTATATAGTTAACTTATAAATTTTACTACCAAGGGAAACCTTTGGACAGCACTATATAGGTAGAAAAATATTCTTCTACATGTGTTTGTCTTGAGGATAAATTCTTTTGACCATTCATCATGAAGTGAAGAATTTGCATAACAGTATCTTCATGGAAGCTCTGTAGATACCTGGTAAATGGGGAATTATACTGTGTTCTGGGAAGCATGTGTGCAGGATCCACGTGTTTTGATAGCTCTGTAATTATATTTATTGGAGCGGTGGGAGAAACTACTGCTCCTCAGGCACAGTCTTAAATCCATGTGGTGCTGTATGTGAGATTGCATAAGTTTAGGTTTATTCTGTAAGACTGAAGCGTTGTTTGAGGGCTCATACAGGGGACTTCGGGAAGATTATTCATAGCAAGATTTGAAAATAAATGTGGCTTACTATGCTGTTTCTAGTGGTCTATATACATAGAGAACATCTCTGCTATATCATGTAGAGTCAACTCCAGCTTAACAACAGCAGCATGGCAGAACGTGTGCTAGTGATATAGAACAATACAACAGATGCTATTTTTATTTGTTTTATCTCCTTTGAGGTGGACAGCTTCCGAATAGATTTTATGCTACCACTTTAAATGAACTTTGGAGATGGAAGGAGTTCTTACAACACTGGCATTTTTATTCTCATGCTTAAGCTAAAACTGAATTCATGTTTTATACTGACCATATCCTTCCTTTTCAGCTATAGCTTAGTCTTAAAATATGAAAGAGGGCTGAATGGCAGATGTTCAGCTGGAGGTGATAATCTGTCTGATTCTGTAAGGTATTTTATATCTGTGTGATATTTTGCAATTAGTAAAGGCAGTTAGTAATGCTAGCTGAAACTGGGTTATTCGTAACACTTCCTGGTTGAAACAGATAAAGAAGCTGTGTCCTTGATCACCTTCTCCTGTACTGCAAAGGCAAAGAGCGTTTCTCTGCCCTCTCATGTTGCTGGTTTAAATCCCAAAGAGCAGTTAGCTTTGATACTGGCTGGTTTCCAGAGCAGAAAAACAGTCTGCACAAAACAGATGGAAAATACAGTTCACGCTCTTTGTTGCTATGTTGTAAAGCTACTGAACTGTCTCCATGGAAGTAGATTATAACTATCCTTTATATAATATACTTTGTCAAAGCTTGCACATTCCATAGCTTGTAAAGAAATGTGGTGTTTGTATGTGTTCCTGATGTTTTTTCTCTATGTGAGTTCAGTCTGCTGTAAAGACCTGCCAACCTATTCGTTTTGTACAAAGGTTTGAGTCTGTTTCCTCCTGTCTGTTCTTCACTGATGCTTTGCCTCTTTTTTGAGATTCGTAAGAGCAAAGAACTTCTTTTTAAGTTCCAGTGCCCAAGGTATCATAATAAAAAGAAAACAGAAATTTAAAAAGGCTTGCTTTTCTCTAAAATTTCATTAATTTGACAATTTAAGTTTTATTGAAACTATATAAAGTTGTTTTTTTCATGTTTTTGACTTCTTCGTGGTGGGACACACCGTAACTAATTCAGAAGAACAGTCTGACCAGCACATATTTCTTTTCCGTTTCTTCTCAGCAAGGTACAAGAATAACTGTCAGACAGGATATGTACAACTGTCTTTGGAATGATTATGAATGTTATCATGACTGCATGTTTGTGATAATACTCAATTGCATGAGATAATGTGTAAGGAGTGTTAATACCAATCCCTCAAATCTTCCCAGTAATTAATATGCAGAGTTAGATAATACTTATGCCCAGGCATCACAAACTTAATTTCTTTGTTCTGGAGGGGTAGCCTCATAACATTCTTTATAATTATTGATTCATCTGAGCCAGTGCTTTTAACATTTGACTTCAAAATAAAGATGACTGTAAATCATAATTGTCAGGATGTAATGCATTTCAGGCATGTGACAGCAGTGTAACCAGATACAGTGAACAAGGTATAAACAAACATGAACAGCTAAACATAAAAACTAAACAATCATTAAAAAGTATTGCTCTTGTGAATTATACTTCAGAAATTGCTTTCTGGGTTGCCTGGCTGGGGGTTTGCTTTCAGTAGAAATTCAGCCTGTAGAAAAGTTCTGTGTGGAAAAACATGGTGGTGGCTTGTGGGGCTGGAGTGAGGGTGCCCTTCTGAATCTCTTCATGAGCATAGTCTGTTATATAGGACTTCAAACATATCAGAGGAGGGAAGTATAATGTGACCATGAAATGGAGTTGTTCCAATGCAATCCTTTGCATACGGAATAATTTTGTGTTCAGTCCTTCTTACTGGATTGTAGATACACAGACACGTGTTCTCACTTTCTTGCTCTTTTTAAAGGGTAAAATAGAATGGATGATAATTTTTTGTAAGCATTACCAGATGAGACTTTATCTGGAATTCTACTTTAAGGGAAAAAGGCTTGTATGTTTCTGACGGCCATTCACAGGAGGCAATGTTTTGGTTTGGTTTTGTTTGTTGTTGTTGTGTTTTTTTCCCTTGGACAAGATCTATTCTTCACCGAAATCATCAAATCCTTCCATTTTTGCCTAGGTGGATTTCCTATGCAGAGCAGCACTGAACATGAATAGAGGGCATAGGATCTTTTGTTGTGCATTGTGCAGACTTTGAAGTAGAGACAGTTGCTATTTCTGCAGTGTCTGACTTGGATCTGGTATGCCATTTAGTTAATACTGGAAAAGAATATTTAAAAGCTCACTACCAGCTAAATGCAATTCTGTTAGTCATTAAGGAATCTGACGGTACCAGCAACCAGCAGTCTTTTTCAAGACTTTCCTGAATATTTAAAAAAAAAAAGGTCTGTAATACACAGTGCATTTTGAGTATACAGAGAAATGGTAAGAGACTGTATTAGGCTTTCCCATTTCTTGAAACTGAGTTCTTGAAATAAGTTACAAGCTTTATGTTTGAAGATACAGTTCTCTTTTACATGGTTAACTCAGATAGGTTATTTATGCAATAAAGGTCTACTATCTGGTAATTTCTGTATCTTTAAAATCAGGGAGCTGCTGACAATAAACAATGTGAGAAATTCATTTTAGTTTGTATCGTGTCTTACATAATATAAAAGCCTGTGTAAATGTGAATGGGAATTGTGGTTAGCTTCTTAAATAGGAGAGCTTATATAGATCTGGGGGTTGTGGTTTTTTGGATGTTGCTGTGGTTTTCTTACCCCAATGCTAACAGATTAGTAATTTGGGCTTTTGCAAAGCAGTGCTTGCCTCTTGACGGTATTTGTACTAATGTGCAAAGTCTGTTTCATGACAGTCCTTGAACATTGCCTATAACCACAAGTTTTTTGGCAGCACAGGTATTTCCAGGTTTTGAGAGAAGAGTCAGTCCAGCAGAACTTTTTGCAGAGACAGGCCTAAGGGGGTATGCATCCTGCTTGAATAGTCCTTCCCTCTTCTCTGCATACTGCTTGTGCAGACTTCAAAGGCTGCTTGAGGTCAGCAAATAATTTCCTCTAATTATCACGCAGGGAGCCTGAGATGCTAATGGCTCTGTATCCCTCTTATATGTCACTTTCTTATCTATACAGAGGGAAAGGACAGCTTTTAAAGTCACAGTGGGAAAAAGCACTGCAGCTCAAGTGTTAAACCTTGTGAAGGTTACTGCTACAAACCCAGTGGTTCTTAATATCTCTCTTAATTAAAAGGCTGACAAATGTAAACGTGCGTTTTGCTGAATTGCTTACAACCAGATTCAACCGTTGGTGTCCCTTTAGCTGTGAACCCCTGAGGACTGTATGGTGCCTTATAGAACAAAGAAATGGTCTGATGAAAAAGGTTCAGAAGGCCAGTAATCTCTTCAGCAACCTGAGAGCGAATGTGTGGGAGGGGATGCTGTCATAGGCAATGCATCAAGTGATGGACCGCACATAAGAGCATAAAAATGCACACACTTCAGTGACAAATATGCAGCATGTCTCAAATGCCAGACCTGCACAGGAATTATCCTGGTATTAAGACAGCTGAAATGTTTCCATATTAAATTACAAATAGTCCTGTCTTTTGGATGTACCAGAGAGTTGTGTGCTGTTCCTATTGTGGAGCAATATTTTAAACAAGAGAGATTTGAAAGAATACATCGACTATTTTCAGGGATGAGCTACTGGTGGTACTTTTACCACAATGCTGAGAATACCTGGTATTTTAAAAAATACTAGTTAGTGTACCCATGATGTTGCATACCAGTGGAGCCTTTAAAAATCTCTATTCCCCGCAACTGAAGTTCACTTTACAAAGCTTAGTAAAATTGACTCTTGGTGGCTTGTAAGTTTTTAGTAGTTCTTGTTTGGTTTGGTTTGTTTGTTTGTTTTCCCCTGTTTCATTTAATTACGTCTCAATGCAGATACTAATCCATCTGTGTAGCAAGATGGTTTAAGGTGTTTCACTTAATAAAATAGGTTAATTCAGCTGCTGGCTTTATAAAATTCAGATTAATTAGGAAATCTATAATGCAAACTATTAATAGAAGGAAGAGTCTTAGTAAAACCTACAGCAAAACTGTTCAGACTTGTTTGTCCTTAGAGTTGTATTACATGATTTTATACAGTGTTAATTAGAAACTGACATTGCTTCTTCAGTCCCTTACTAGAGAAAGAGCTTGATAAAGAGGAACATACTGCAGTCTCGTTCTGCCCTGGTGTAAGTGCTGACACCACGAGCAGCTGGTCATCTGTGCTGTGATGCAGCCTGTTCTTTGGCTTCATTTTTCTGTGTACTGTGCATCAGTTAATATTGGTAGTTCCAAGTGTATTTATTTCCTGTAAGGACAAATGGCTTCAGTTGTCTTTAGCTTGATTGATTGGATCGACTGGTTCCTGATAATGCAATATGTACTCAGTTTTCACTACTTTCTCATTAAAGTAGCTATAATATAATAACAGTGGCAACACTAGTGCTTTATAGCTAGTGGGGATCTCACAAAAGATTATTTTGTATTATAGTATATTCTATGTGAAATACAGCAATATTGTACAAAAGAAGAACAGTAGAAATGGTTCATTTTCAAGATGAGACTAATTGGCATGTGTTGGAAAACAAAGGCCTCTCCTTTGGGAAAGCCTGCAAAATCTCCATTGAAGGCTACCGTATAGGTGCAAGAAATGCCCAAACTCATGAGAAGAGTTTTAAGGGTTAGTAAAAATAGATCTGTATCTCTCTCTGTCTCCATGGAAGTTTTTTACTTGCTGTCTCTGTTATGTTATGTCATGTCCCCACTGTGTGTACTCGTTAAGAAAGAACAACAAAGAGATTTTCCCAGTGATGTTTATGAAGTTCTGGTGGGATTTTCCCAGTGATGTTTATGAAGTTCTGGTGGGGATGAACCCCAGTATCCCAAGGTAAGAGCCACCCTTGCTGGTTCCTACAGAGGAAACTACATGTTCTTTCCCTGTGAAGCTCTTTGTTCATGCACAAAACTGTGCTTCTTATGAGGACAAAGAGATCTTGTGCTTTTATCCTTTTAACCTTTTTTATTAGTTGTGGTCTTCTGGGTGGTAAGCCATCAGCTACTGATGGCAGCTCCTGGCGGTGATGACCTGAAATGTACACCAGTTGACATTTGTGCAAAATCTTAAGTGCTGTTCAACTGTTGTGTTGGTTTGGTTTGATTTTTTTTTTTCCCTCTTCTATCGTGCATCTTCTTCTGTAGGCTGTAAATCACATGTAAAATATAATAGAATCTGAGTAGTGTCCTTTAGGCAACTGCTGCATGAAAATAAGAATGTGCTGATTTGATCTTAGAGAGTCAGTCAAGAGTAAACTGGGCTAAACCATCTTCGATAACATTCGCTACCATCTTAACACTAAAACTACATGAACATTTCTATTCTGTTACATGTAATTCCTGGAAACGGTCACACTTGGGCTTGTAGCTCACCTTTAATTTCCCACACTCAATAGTTATTCTTCTAGCCTTCCAAGATGAACAGAATGTTCTGCTGTTTTGAAGAGAGGATGTGTTTCTTAACCACTTCATTAAATATGTACTGCTGAAAGAAGGGGAAGCTGAAAGTCAAAATTCGGCTTGGAAGCAGACTCAGAAAATGTTATGAGTGTTCAAATAATTACTTCTTTTTATTTGGCAGAGTTTGAAGCTCTGGGGGAAATTTAGTATGTAGTGAAATTCTTCCAGTCTCTTGCACTGCTCAAAGTGAAGGTACCATTTAGTAGTACTATAACTTGTTTAATTGCACTGCAAGGTCCAGTTCTCTGAATTACTCCAGTAAAGTAAACTGGGATTTGTCTCTAGATATGTCAGAGGAATGTCAGCCTAGTGGTCTTTCGATCTGGAAGAGACAGCTTTCAGTCCTTTAGTTTCAATTACTAGCTAACCTTGAATTCTCTGTGCTTGCCTATTAGTCTTTCTCTCATGATAAATGTTGCTACTCCTGCTTTTGAGATGCAAAGATGCAGAGCCAGAAGAGGTGTGTACCAGAACAGTGGAGATCTACCATAGTCTACTTAAAAGGCCCAGGACATAGGTAGCATTTTAATGCAGTACAGCTACTTTCCCTGTAAAACTTGTGGTGGAAAAAGTCTATGCAAAAAGCTTTTAGAGAAGGTTCAAAATGCCTCTTTAAATTTTTTAAATTGTATATAATCAATGCCCTCTCTGAGAGACTTGTGCTGTGCTTTTAACAAATGGTCTCCTTCACTTCTGTGAGTCTAATGAATCCTGGGGCTGCACAGTGGGAGTCTGACAGACCGGAAGTTGCATTATACAGCTTTGGGTTTTTATTGAAAACATTGTCCTTGGTTCAAAGGGAAGGTAATTATTCTGTCCTGGAATGATAGCAGCCCCTCCTTTATTGACAGCACACCATCTGTTTGTGATAAATTACGTGGCCCTAACACTGCAGATTATTAAAGGGTTTTTTTCAAGGAGTGGTTGTATAAACTTGTTGGTTGCAGTAGCTTCAGGGAGGTAGGTTCTTTTTCTGAAAACTTGGCAAGTAGTCAGTTTGCATCTATAAATAAAGTTCAGAGTGGTGTTAGGTAGTTTGTTAGCTAATTGGTCCTCCTGGCAACTACTTCTTTTTCTTACTGTCCCAGCCAAAATACTATTAGTTCTTCTAACCTGCTTAGTTTTGTGATAAATTCAGGCTCAGTTCTGTGCTTTAAAAAAAAAAAAAAAAATCTGAGCTGAGGCTCTTGGGGGTGAGAGGTAAGAGGCAGCTTTGGGTCTCACAACATCTAAATCATAACTCCACCCTAAGACAGGTTTAAATGCTTGCAAGTAGAACATACTGAATGTGACTTACCACAGTGTCTGATTTGTTGAGAGTGTTGACTGGTCCCTGCTTCCAGACTTTCTTTTATTTCAGAACATAATTCTAAATTCTCTTGCCACACATTACTGCTTTTGCTTTAGAAATTTCCTCAATTTGTTGTTTTTATTTGCTTTAAAAAATAATCACAGCAACACCGTGATGAAGTTTATTCTGGCCAGGTTCTTTTGATACATTTTGTGAGACTAATTGCTGCAAAGGGAAGTGTCATTAACTCTGCAAAGCATTTTATTCATTCTTATTTGGACAGAAGTAGCAGTAATACCATTCATTACTAGTTCTTACTTTCCTACCACTTCTATTTTTAGAGCTGGAGTCCTTGCAGTTATATTTGCACAGTGTGGCATGAATAACATTTATCTTAGATTTAGATGTGAAGAGAAAACACTTTGAACCTGGCTTTGCTATGCTTGTTATTTCTGTGGCTAGGCAGTTTGGACATTCATGTGGGGATTGGCCACAGGTTAAAATAACTCCAAAGCCATGTTGAGTTGTAGCTAAAATTCAGTCGAGCATTTTATGTATATTGAGCAAAGTGCCCTGGCAAGTTTGACTCATTCTTTGGTTGCCAGGGTACATAAGAAGCGGATGTGTATTATTTCGGGGTTTGGCAGGTTGTAGGTCTTCACCTTTTGTGGGCAGAATACCTCAGTCAGCAGCTTTGAGCCGTTTAGGCTAGATGACTCGTACCTCTTAATGTGCAGCATGTTGATGAGCAAAATTTGCAGTGTTCATTATTATTAATCTCTCAAAATTATAGACATCAAATTTTATCCTCTGTTGTGGGAGGCAGCTAAAAAGTGCAAGGCAGAACTGAATTAATGTGGCTAATTTTAGCTGGTTTCTGTATCTAGTAAATTATAAGTTTTATATAATTTTAGGATTTATCAAAGAGGAGAAGGAGTTTCTGAAAACTGAAACTGTGAGCATGATCAGACTGCCAAGAGAGGTTGTAGAGTCTCCATTTGTGGAGACAGTGAAAACCTGACTGGACATGGTTGTGGGCAACCTGCTCCAGCTGACCCTGTTTGAGCAGGTGGGTTGGACTGGCTGATCTCAAGACATCTCTTCTTATCTAAAGGATTCTGTGAAAAGTGAAAGTGGTACCTCCTGCAGCAGTAAGAGGCTTTTTTCACATCTTGGGACATTTTCTATTTTCATAGAGTAAGAGAAACCTGTAGAGGTCTTTCTACATTCTACAAATGCCTTTTCCAGTGCTGTTGGACCATAGAGGAAGGTACAGAGTGGATGTTTCCAGAGTAATTGTCCGTGCAAGATGAATCCTAGAATGACCACATTACACTGACAGTTCCTGATGATGTCAATTCCTGCTGCTTCATAGCTGGTTTATGTCTGTGTCTGTTTGTGCACATTTCCAGCCTGTGGTCAGGGAAGCTGACTTGCCCTTGACAAGATTCCTTCTGGTGGTCTTTGATAAGCCAATACCATGTGGCAGCAGCCATGCCACTAGACCTGGACTGTAAAGGATAATTCTAGTGCCAATTCTATAATTATTGGACAGACAGTAGATATATTAGGTACTCCCAAATGTGACTGTGCAGAACTCAGGAGATGTTCATCAAAGCATTGGGAACCTCAGTGTGGAGTTGAATGATGCTCACATCTAGAACGCTGCTGTTCCACTTACAAAGGATGTGCTAATTGGTAAGCAGGCAAGATTCAAGGGGTCATTCTTATCTTGCCAAAGTGGCTGTTCTGTCCCATGTACAAGCTCTTATATGTCCCTAGCTCAGCAGTTCTGAAGTAACTGGTTGGTTACTGTCCTTGAAGTCTGTCCGTTGGCTAGATAAGTTTCTTGCATCTGCTTTGGCCACTTACGTCTTTGAGATGCCTTTCTCTACCATCAGTCACCCCATAGCCCTGAAATACCAGAGCAGGCCAGTGAAAATATTTCCCCTTGTTGGGGGGGGGGGGAAAAAATTCTCTAGGGCAAGTTCCAATTTTCCTTCCTACTGTTCTTACATTGCCTCATCAGGGCAACAGTTAGTTTCTCTGTCCTTCTATGAGGATACTTTTCTGGTGATCCTAAAGAGGAAGAATTGACAGCTTTTAGTAGTTTCTTTCTTCCTGATGATGTTTGACTTTCACCCAGATCAGGATATTATCTTCTTGCATTTTTTGTTTAAGCTTTGTATTTCAGGGCTGGAACTTTACTTCCCATGATGGAGACCAATCAAGTTTTGTCCAAGACTTCAGTTTATCCGGGGCTGCAGTCCCTCCACAGGCTGTTTGGTTTGGCTACAGAAGATTCTTCTCTAATTATGCAAGTATGCTATGCTAAAATATTTTGACATAGCCTGAACTATCTTAAAAATGTCTTTCAGGCATCTACAGGTCAGTTACCTCATGTTTCAGTCACAGCTTCATCAAAATCTCTGCCACTGGTACAGTATTCATGTACCTTTAAAAGACTTATACCCACTGTTGGATAATTGTAATGACAGGCGGAGAGTGCTTGGAGTCTTCTATCCTGTGGATTTGCAGATGTACTTTTTTTAAGGATTGTTAAATACTTGTGTGGTTCTCATGTGTAGTAACCTCCCTCTGAGTACTTAGCAGCTTTCTGAATTCTGTAGTTGAGAGACTCTGAAGGACACATGCAGGGGTGAACATTAGCCGTGTTTCAGTCACACTAGGGAAGATGCAGGTTGCAATACACTTGTGCCAAATGCAAAGGCAGAAACTAAGAAAGTTTATTATTCTTAATGTATGTCCACCTGAAAGATGGAATGTACACACAGACAAAATAAATAATTGAGTTATTAATAAGTCATTTTCCTTCTTATAACTTTAAATTTCAACATGCAAAACCTTTTTAGCCACTCTTGCTCTGGACCGAACTCTGGCATATTAGGTGCTTCCCACTACCATCTCTGTGGACTGGAGCTGCAGGGTGGTTTGGACATGATTTGAACCACTCAGGTGTCTTAGTTCACCTGCATGCAGAATTGAGTAAGTGGTGCTGGCGGTAGACAGCCCTTCAGTTCTGAGCTGCCTGGCTGGTACGCGTGTGAATCCTGGTCTGCCACATGGTAGATCTGTGAAAATGTCGAGCTGGAGGGATGCCAGCATGTTACCCTTCTGCTTCCGGAGCTCTGCTGGCAGCTGGTGCTGCTCTGTGTTAGCTGCTCATTTGTACAAAAATGGCAGAGTCTAGGCAAAACAGTAACATCTATGTTCTCACTGCAATGACTAAGGATTAATTATTTCTAAGTTTCGCCATTTATAAACATCTTTAGTGGAACTTATTTTTGGTATTTGTGGCTGTTACTAAATGTTTGGCTTATGCTGAGTTTAGGAGCCAACATTGGCCAGATTTGAGGCAGGATGGTCTGTTAAGCCATCTTTTTTTCTGTGGCATTAGCATTGTACTGGTTTAGTCTCTGTCTCTTTAAAGCTTGAGTTTTCAGGATCTTATAACAGGGATTGTTTTGTAGAAAAGCCCTCTCCTGTAGTTTGATAAACATTGGCTCAGTTTAAATCAATTGGTTTTAATACTGCTTTTACTAAACTCCTTAAAATGTTTACTTATGCTGGTCTCCTTTACACATGTATCTTATTTCAAAGTCTTTCTGCTCACATAGTGAAGCCTGCTGTTTGAGGCAAAAGATGGCTAATCAAGTAATTGTAGTGGCTGTGCATGGGTGAGCGGCCATTTTAGCCGGTTTTATTACTGTGTCATTTTGCAACATCATTGTATCACCATATCACAGAAAACCTTTGACATGAGTTAAGACCCTGTTGTGTTCCCTGCTTTACAGAGGTAGTGACTGCTGTAGAGAACTGACAGTTTAAATGGTACACAGATCAGGGCAGTATGAAGAAATTGGAATTATCCTATTAATACAAATACTATTTTGTTGTCTACAACAAAGTTGGACAATACTACCACTGTGATATTTGGAGTGCACGTGCAGCCTCATCAGTCAACTTCTTTCATGGTCACCGAAGTACAGTTTCTGTTAATAGAACAATAAACTGTGGAACATGTGTTATTTTTAAAAATGAATAAGATCTGGGAAAGTGCCCTCATTACACACTCAGCCCAAGTTCTTTTAAAACCTCTTTAAGTCTATTTTAAATGGTAGTTCTTTAACAGATGCTGTCTTTCCAGTTGCATCAAGAGACATGATCTTTTCATGGTGAGAGCTGCATCTCTTTGTGGTGAAGTTCATGGTGTGAGCAGCCTGCCTTGGGGTTCTTTAAATGCAGCTGATTGCAAACAAAATCAGAAAATGCAAGTATAAAAGTACTCCACTGAGCTTTGCAATACGCCAAAGGCTTCAGTCTCACCAGAATATATAAACTCAATGAGGACACAATACACGTACCCAGCTGTTTTTTGGCATGCCTTTAGACTCCACTGGAACTGTTTAGCTTGATAGCAAATGCAATGACAGATACTTAGTATTAGCATAAATTTTGTTTCTCAGCAAACTTTCAATGCCAAGAACATCAGCCATAATTTTTACTTTTTCCCTTTTCCATTTCTGCATCTCTTTGGCTTTACCATTGCCAGATTTTTAAATCAAATTTAACTGTTTTCTTCTCTCCTTTAGAGCACTGAGCATTTTTGCCATCACCTCTGCAGTGGCACCATGCATGGTACCCATGTATTCCAGGCAAATCCCCTGCACACAGTCTTGTTAAGAACCCATAGGCATGAGGTTAGCTCAGAGTGGTCATGAACCAAGCCCTTCACTGCTTCTCCTAAAATAAATTGTTGCTAATGCTGCTGCCATATGACCAATGAACATGAGCTCTCAGCAGTCTTTTGATTTCCTTGTTCATGCTTTCAAGCACTCTTGTCTCTTGTACCCGGCTTCTCCTTCCACGTTATTTGTAGTTTATCTCCAGAGCAGTGAACTTGGGGAAGCACGCAAGTGTGTCAGAAGAATAAATAACTTGACTGAGCCGTCCACCTAGCGGTTCCTTAGAGTTTCCTGGATGAATTAAGCATGGTTCTGCGGTGATGCAGTACAGGTGTGTTTTTTGTGGGGAGAACATGCTGACAGCTGCTGTTCAGAGGGAGCACTGCGGTACGGAGGGCGGCTGTGGGCTCCCTCTGTGCAGCAGTGGCCTCTAGTGGGAGATGCTCAGTCCTTCGGGTGACCCCAGACTCCTGACATAAAGCCTAAAGAGACTCTTCCCTTTCTAAGCTTGTTTTTAAACCTGGATTCTCCCTGCCTCCAGCAGCGCTGCAGAAAAACACAATGAGTTGCTTCTCTCTTCTGACTGGTTTGCTGAATACTAGACTTTGAGCTATTAAACAGTAATATAATAGCACTGAGTTAAGGAGTTGTTCTGATTACTTTTTTTCTCATTGTTTTGGCAGGTTCTCTTGGCATTTGCCTGTGTGAGCTGGTGCTTTATAATGTAAAACTGGGGGAATATAATATTTTGACCCATACATTTTAGTATGTCTCTGTGTGATCTCAAGTTACATTGTATAATCACATAGAACACTTTTCTGAAGACCTGTGATGAAAATCTGCAGACCACATCTGAAGGGAAGGATATAAAATTATTCCTGCAAACGTTGGCAGTGGTGCAGTGCTCACATGTGCAAACTTAAAGGAAGCAAATCAGTACGTGTGGAGCCACCTTGTCCCTGGAACTTAAACAATGAGATAGGAAAGGTATTCCAAGAGATAAGAAATCTTTGTGTAATGTATAATAGAATTTTGACTCTGATTCTTTATAGTATAGCTTTTATAGTATAATCTCTCAGAAGAAAACAGTGAATACTTTGCTTTAAACCTCCCTTTCATTTTTGAGCTGTTGTAAATAACTTTTTTTGAGGCTGGAAGAATAGGTTGCTGTAGGAAATGACCTTTCCATTATCATGTAGGTGAGTGCCAACTTTGGCAGGACTGTGCACATGAATTGGTCTTGATCCCGTTTTCTGCCTCGGGATGTGAGTTTGTGCTTCTTTCTGACAGATAATGTTCCAAACCTTTTAAAATCAGCTCTGGCGGATATTATCATCCCAGGTCTTTAAGCATCTATTACAGTATTTTTAACAACATTGTGTTCTCTTTGTCTCTCGTACTGCAATTTCATTAAAAGGTAAAGATGGTGGTGTTTAATGAATGCTGAACTGGAATTTTGTTCCCTGTTCAAGTGGGTTTGAGTTTGAAATCTCACTCTCCTTTATCTAGTTGTCAGTTTCCTTGCTTTAGCCCTCAAATAGGTACCACCTCATTTTGAATCTGATCCCTGTTCCCAGTCAGTTATTCTTAAGTCACGCTTGTTCTTTCTGCTACATAGCAAATCTAAAAACATTTTTCTTTTTTTTTTCGTTGTGCAGATTGTTTTAGGTGTCATGCTTGACTTATGTTTTTCAGGCAAAGCATTAAAGAAGAAATTTTCTGTATCTTGTATGAAAAACATGTTCACAGCAGTAAAAGAGGAGTAGTGGTTTTATGCCTTCTCAAAATAAAAAAAGGAATTGTCTGTTGTGGGGTTTTTTTAAAATGATGAAGTATTTACAAGTATAGTATCCAGAAAACAACTTGACTTATTATGTTAACATTGCAAAAGATCTTCCTAAGCCCTCAGGAGGCAACTTTGCTTCTGAAAGCTTAGTGGAGAATCTGTTAAATCAGCAGAATAATATTGAATTCCTGGTTGAGATTTGAAAAAATGCTTGTTTCCAAAACAGAATATGCTGAATTATGTCTTCCACTGAAACAGCCAACCAAAAGACAGAAATGTAGGAATAATAAACAAAATGGAAGTATAAGCCTTTGCAAAAACAAGGGGGTTTTAATGTGGAAAAATTTACAAGCTTGAATATATTACAGCGTCACTCTGACTTGAAGAAACAAACTTCTGCAGAATGATGTATGTAACCAAGTTTTCACCACCAGCTTACTTTGATTTAAACACTTCCAAATGTCTGAAAACACAGGCTTTTAGAAGTAGAAATTATCACTTATTTTTCTCTGTTTGGGCTATTTGTAGCAAGGTATATGGAGAAAAAGCCCCATCCATGCTAATGAAACAGTGCTTTATCTTCACTGTCATTGATGGTGGTGTTCTCAGGGAAATAAGCACGGTCAGTTGCAGCCTGGTCCACATCCATTCTGTGTGATATATTTAATCACCTTACCTTCTGTTTGAGGAACAGGACTTGATGGCATCGCTGTTCTCTGTGCCTTCATAATAGATTATGATTTTTTTTTTCCCCTTCGGTTTTCCATGATGGTTGGCTGTTCTACTCTTTTTGTAATCTTTTAGTTATTTTCATGTCTGGTAAAAATCTTGGTAAGTTGCGTGGTCAAGGTTTTCCATAAAATGGGGTTGTAGGTTGGCCATGCCATTTGGGAACAATGGTGGATGCTACAGAACATACCCTTTCCATAAGCTCTCTTTATTCTGCACAAGGATATGGAGGCTCAGTTGTTACTTGGGTAACTAGCACCAGTCAGTAAACATTACTGCTCAGGTTGTAAAATGCCTTTCAGAATTTTTTTCCTGAAAAGGTAGGTTAAGATCTGCCACTTTGATGCATTTTCACACATACATGTGTACATATACGTGCACACAGAGCTACCGTAGTCTTCATGAGCATTCTTAATTGACAAAGGTCCTTGTTTTAGTTAGCTTGAATAATTTTTTTCTTCTTCTAAGGAAGACCAAAAATTAACTTGTTTAGTCTTGGGAAACCATTTGTACAAGAGAGGAAAAAGACATTAAATTCCCTATACTGTGGCTGTCAGGACAGGACAGGAAACCTGTCCAGGTGAGCAGTCCTACAAAATCAATAGCCATCCTAGCAAAGTATTCCCCATGAGGTCACACTTATATCAGTAAAGCTGTGTTATTTTTGTTGAGGTAGACTTATTCTAGAATAAACTTGACTGAAATAAATTATACTAAGGTAAGTGGTTCTACCACAAATAAGAGATGACACATCTGTCAATAGGTGATATAATGTGTGTCACCTCCAACAGCTCTGCACTGGCAAGAGTTTGTAAGATGGCACAAGCCTGAAAAACAATGCAAAACGAATTACATTAGAGACTGAAAGCAACTCTTGTGCAAAGAGTTAATGGAGTATTTTCATCTTATGGATTTGATATTAACTTTCCATAGTCTTCTTTACTACTTGCAGTCTTTAATATGATTCAGCCAGTCTTCTTAACAAAACCTGCATCTTGTTAGATACATACTGAATCTTATCAGAGTACATATTTACGAGTTATCACAAAATTCTTACAAATCTCTGCTAGTAAACATTTGAATTTTGTTGATTGCATAATGAAAACTGAAACTGAGGATGCTCCGCTATGTTACAGCTCGAGGTGTTATACAGAGTCTGAGAAATTAGGGCAATAAATGTGTATCACAGGTGAAATGATTGTGTATGTACTGAGTAGCAATCTGTTCATATCAAGAGTTTTCTTTTATAATAAATCTTTCATTTAGTCATTAAAACCAAATATGTTAGCCTTCAACTGGCATGTAAGATAAAGGCATGAAGTTGCTTGGCTTAGCCTCATTGTCTGTGTTGCCAACAAAACATACATTAAATTAAGATTGCAAGATTGAAACTCTAATGTGTTGAACAGCTATAAAATTAGTTAATCAGAGAATATGTAGTAACTTCATGATGGCTATCTAATGTGACATATTTTCCATTAAACTGGTATTTGTTGACCAACAAGAGTGGTATTGCAGCTTGCTCATACAGTTAACCATTTCACTACTCAGAAACTATTTTAAAAGATGTGTCCTACTATGTTACTTTGAATAAATTTGAAATGTAAACGTAGAGCTTTCTTTGTGTTGCACCAAGTGTCTTTGTTTTAGATCCAGGTGACAGTGATCCCTAGTGTGACAAGTGAATAAAATCCCACTTTTTTTTTTTTTTTGTATTCCCATCTGAAGTTGATTTGACCCTCTGGTGTTTGGTGTCAGTCAGTAGTCTGTTTGTGTACAGTGCAACATGCTTTTTATTTCTCAAGAAGCCTTGCTGATGAAGTGTTGCATTGTTTAAGACAGATTTGTGATTCTTCTCCAATTGCTGCCTGGAGATCACAAGAAGGGAGAAAAACTAATACATCCTGGTTGAACTAAATTTTCTTGTGAGTCCAGTACCATCTATGATAGCTTATTCATTAGCCTTAATAGATGACAGGGACATTACAAGTATTAGGTCTTTGTCAGTCACTTCCACAGATTGTAGGGCTTCCTTATAGAGGTGATTTTGGTTTTTTAAAACATTGAATAGAGAAGTTACACAGATCTCAGCTCTAAAAAGTGTCTAGTTTTCCTTTTTTTTTTTTTTTAAGACTATGTTCATCCTGGCCTTGCAAAAATTTTTAATCACTGTGGATTTGTTAAACTGCCTTTTGCAAATAAGGTCAGTCAGAGAATCCGTGCAACATTTGTTATAATAGTGTAAGCATCAAATTCTAGTCTGTAAGAAGCAGTGAGACTAAATAAAGGGGAACTTCTCCATGTGCCTCACTGATAAACCCATTGCAAGATGATTTTAGATTTTGTGTGGTGGAATGTGCAGCCTCCTTTTTTATTCTGCAGGTAACTATGGTAAGTTATCAATTTAATTTTGGTTTCAGGAAGAAATTTGTTTAAATGACTACTTGATAATGTTTTCGCTATAACTTTTGTCTGTCTGAGCAATGTGACCCCTGAAGCAGAGATCTTCACAAGTGATGAAATGTCATTCCCTTAGCTTATGGGGATCTGTCCTAGCAGATATACTAATTTACTTTCCACCAGGGTTGCAGGGGAATGTGTATCTTATGCTCCTTTAGATTCATAATTGAGTGCTTTCTCTAGGGTGTTGGGTTTTTGTTTGTTTTGTGTTGGGGTTTTTTGTTTGTTTTCCAGGAACATGCTAGCTGCATTTTTTTAATATTATTGTGTGCCTTCTTATGTATTTATAAGACTTGATATGCTACTCTTTAAATATTTTCAAATTTCAGAAAAGAGACTCTTCCTCAGCACAAATGTAGAAACACAATCTTTTGAAGTTTATTTAGAAGTGGGAAGAAATTGCTGTTTGTGTTGGGAAGTATGCACTAAGTATGGTAAGAATGGTAAAAATACAACAGTCAGTCAGCCGTTACCTGCTGTATTGGTTCAGCTGGTGGCACTGAACCCTTTGCTGCAGAAACTCTGAAGCCTGACTTGTCTCTTCTGTCAAGTGAAGTTGCTTAGGGTTTGTGAGCCCAAAAGCCTACATTTGGCATTATTGACCATGAAGAGTAGGTGCTATAACAACTGTGATGTTACAAGCAGTGCCTTAGAATGAAGGTTTGAGTGGAGCTTTGAGTGACTTTCTCAGCAAAGCTGCTGCTGATCTGGGAAGTCACACTTGGTCAGGGGCATCTGGGCTCTGTGCCACATACTCTGAACTGCAGGTGTAGAGTAAAACAAATGTCGGTATGAAAATGAGCAATTCCATTTTAAAGTGACTGCCTGTTATACCTTGGACCGGTATAAGGTTATGTCAAGGAAAAGCACGTTCCTCTTCTCAAACTGTCAGCTATAGATATTCAGCCCATCTTAGCCATCCAAGCAGATGTAATTATTTTCTCTGTTCTTTTTTCTTTCTCTCCTGAATCCATACAAATGCAGCTCTGAGTTGAGGGTGGTGAAGGGAGAGTGTTTCTCCCTTTGGGGTGGCATGTGACCTTCTAATACAATGGCAGCATGTTCTTCAGAGGTTAACTGTGAGCTTTGGACTAAATGGTGTCCATAGTGCTACAAGCAAGGGAGTGTTTTACTAAATTGCAAGACCAATCTTCTTATGACTGCGGTAAATTTGCAAAAGGGTACAAAAGAGGAGTTGTTGTTAGTTAATCCTGTAATTCCGGTGTAGATCTGTCGGTAGCTATTATAGTTTAAGATATTTACAGGACCCATGAGGGACTTCAGATCAGTTGCTCTGATAAGGATTTCTAGTTTTCTAGCCCTTTTGAAGAACTCAGTTCCAGTAATCCTCCCTTTCTTCTCCCTTTTCTTCCCTCCCTGAAGGTCATCACATTCCAGTTTCCTACATGAAAGGATGTTACCAGAATTGTTGCACAATTCCTGTGCAAAAACAATTGGCAGGGTGGTGTCTGAGCCGACCTTCTTTGCATGTTCTTAAAATGAGGCTGCATTCTGCCACGAAAGGCATTTGCTGGAGGATTGCTGCCATCCTGGAATGCTTTCTAGGCCTGTAGTTGCATAGACATGGACAAAACGCTGAGTTTCAGAAGACGTTTGGGCTGGGAAGGGATTTTGAGGTCCTGTCTGAATGCTCAAGCGTTGTTTGGGTGCAGGTGAGATTAGCACTGGTACCTGATCACTGCGGTCTCCAGGCACCGCTTGGTTTGTCTTTGTTGTCGCAGAGAACATGGTAAAACTGTGGTGGCAGTTCCCAGCGTGCTGTGCTGTGCTAGCATGTACCAGTGGGGCTGAACCAGCAAATGTTAACACAGCTGAAGACTGGGCGTATGCTTTTTTGCGTAATATTGCAAACCCTCTTCAATTAGCGTGTGGCATCACTCTTCAAGTGCAGGATTTTATAGCGGATTAGGAGACTAAATGAATAGAAGTGCAGAGAAGAGAAGTTGCACAGGATGCAGGGAGAAAGGAAAGTGAAGGACAAAGAACAAGTGCCCAGTTCTTGTTCAATTCCTGCTGCTTTGTTTCACCATGACTACAGTTATTTCTCTTCAGAAGATGGGAATGACATGTGGTGGGTAGTGAGAAGACGCCACTGAATGTGTGTTAAAGTTCTTAGTAATATTATTATAGCCATGGTGACAAGTTTTTAAAGAGGAGACAATTAAATTGACTGATCTTGGAGTGGAGTAAAAAATGACAGGCTTGTGAGACCCACAAACCTGAAGAAAGCGTCTTCTAAATCTATCTGTTGCTGTTGTAGATGATTACATCTCTGTAGAGAACTGAAAGATTTGCGCGTTAAACTTGTTTACGTCTCAAAGCCCTCTTCAATCTATAAGGACAAATCTAGAATCATAAATTCTTTTTATGGGAAAGCATTTAAGGAAGACTGTGAAGTGATTGCCAACTACAAATTAAGGTTCCTGTTTAATCTTTAGCCTGCAAGTCTCCCAACAATTTGCGTAAGGGTGTGATTGTATAGAGGGGAAAACGATAAGGGTGCTGAAATTTCCTTCTTCTGGAAGTGCTGTAATCTCTGTGCTTTATGGGAACGTAGAGAGAACATACGTATGGAAGAAGCTGCATTCCTTGTTGTGGGAGGGGGCTGATCACAGTAGTTGTATCCAGCTGTGTATGTTACCTTACCGCTCTCGCAGTAGTGAAATCTCGTGCTTATTTTGGTGGGATTGTAGATCACTGACTCAAAACATCAGAAGTTGTGCATTTCTGTATAGGAGACGTGGATGTAGCTTTCTCAGAAGGTACCACAGTAGGTTTTTTCTGCAGGTAGATTGTTCTGGACACTTGAGTTGATTGTCTCAATGTTAGAAATGCAAGTAGTGGCTTTTGTCCCACTCTCTGTAGTATCTTGCAGTTGACCTGTTTCTTTTTATTTTGTTGTTTAACTTCACTTTGCAGTCTGGGGTATTTAAAGTAACCAAATAATTGGTCTGAAAACATAAAAGAAAGCTAGGTCTCCACTGGAGGATCTGATCTAATGTGAGCTAATAAAAAAAGAGTTTCATAAGCACAAGATGCCATTGTGTTTTACTGAAAACTTGCTGCTTTGGGGGAAAGAGGAATTTAAGCATCTGCAGAAACTCTGGGAGAGAAAATAATAAGAAATAATGCTGTTAACAGAGGAGAAGAGATGCCTTAAATGGCAGTGAATGCTGTTAAAAATACCAGATCCTGCCCACTAATGATAGGCCAAGTTTTGCAAACTTAACAGGTTTCATCCTTTTTTCTTATGCTTTGCCTTTGATGGGATTTTGCCTTTGATTACACAGTTGTGGGTGGAATGTCTGATACTCTTGGCAATGAAAAACTATATAGGTTCTTAAAATTACATTTGTTCTGGCCTGGAGCATAGCTATGTGGGTGTGGATGTTTCTTTGAGGCCTGACATTCCTTTTGGCTGATCACCTTCAGTTATCTACAACTTTAAAGGAAGATGATTAATATCTAGCAGCCAACTTCACCATGTGGCAGAGATCCGCACTGCTGTAGATTCAGTGTTTCAGTATGTGAATCACCCATCCGATGAAGGTAGTGTTTGGTTAATCAGCTATCCAGAAATACACTCTGTGGACCAGAGACAAGTAATTGTAAATGTTATCTATCATAGTCTCATCAATAGCATAGTGCTTAATCTCTTAAGCACATTAGAGTTATTAGTTGATCAGAAGTGCATTATCATCTGCTTAGGTGAGATGATATGAATCTTTTTCTGGGCAATACAGAAATGTACTACACTTTGCTAGCTAAGAATTTAATTAACTGAGGAATAGGTTTTCCCATGACTGTCTGAATAGCTGGAATATTTAAATTATACCAACTGTCTAATGTCCTGTGTACAGGTTTAGACAACCATTAAAAAAAAAAATACAGAATTGGCTGAATACGTGATAAATTGGCTGCTGCTGCTTATGTGAAGCAAGCTGGTTAATCAGAAGTGATCTGTTTGATTTAAACCCAGCTCATTTTAACTGAATAAGGTTAAGGAGCAGCCACACGATCAGTTCAGCAAGCAGATTTAAGCAGGAAAAAAGTAATTTCCATCAATACAGGCAAGCAGGATAAAACATGGCAAACAACTTCAGCTGATTCGACATTTCCATTAATGATTCAAAGTGTAAGTAAACTTTTCTTCAAGATACTGTTACCCATGATTGTTGAGCAAATTTTCAGTCTTGTTTAAAAGCAGGTACCTGTCTTGTTCTGCTAGGTACCTCTTGACAAAAACCTGATCCGGAAAACCTAGGGAATGTTTGACTTGACAGCTATGCTTGTCTTAGTCCATTCAGCTAAGTAATTAATCTTGCTTACGTGAGGGAGAAGAAACTGCAGATTCTGGTGTGCATTTCATTTTAACATTTCCATAAGCACAAGTGATATTTTCATAGTCTGTACTTTAACAAGTGACCTTGTGTTGCAGTTACATGTGTGACTTACGACTATTGTGTTCACGGTCTTGTCTTAATTTCTTCTCTAGGGAAAGCGCGTGTGCAGCAGCTAGCAGAGAACACCAGGTATTTCAGGAGACGGCTGAAAGAGATGGGCTTTATCATCTATGGAAATGAAGATTCCCCTGTTGTGCCTCTGATGCTGTACATGCCAGCAAAAATTGGGTAGGTTTAACAGGGTACCGTCTCATCCATAGTCTCTAAAGCTAGGGTGGTACAAGAATATTAAGACTTGTCTAAATATAAGAAAAGACTAGTTTGATTTTTTTGCTTCTATGATCATTACCAGGTCTTATAAAACATGGAACTTCCTACATGTGATCTTCAGAAAACCAGGGCTTGTAGCTTGAGGCGGCAAGAAAACACTTCAAAGGGAACCAATTTTACCACTATGTGCCACATTTTAAAAATTGGAGGCTTTTTTCCTTTTTGTTTATTTGTAAAGTGTATGCTTTAGAGAGAAGTGTGTGCTAAAGAGAAGCTGAAACTGGATAGAAATTAACATTAAACATCACTGGAGGAATCCTTCAAATCAGCTCATGGTTCACAAGCAGCCGACGTTTCTACAGATGTACTCTAAAAACTAAAAAAGAAAAAACAGAGGGGCAGGACACAATAGGACACAAATTAAAGAGGTCTGCATTTAATAGCCCAGGTGTTATTGTAAATACTAATAGGATGTAACATATAGCTTTATAAATGCTTATGGAGTTGTGGGCTGCTGTGTCGATAATTAAGGCTAAAATTCTGCATCTATTAAAAAATTTTTGCAGCATAAACAAAAGCCTGATTTCAAGGATAACCTGGCTTTCATAGCTGCTTTTCAGTGTCCCTGTATAATGCAGTGCTAAAGCAACACTTTCAAATTTGGAAAGCATAGCTTCGGTTTAAACCATGCCGAACATGTCTGGTGCTCTTCCAGCTCAGTTAGGCTTCAGTCTGGCTGTGAACTGTGGTTCTGTGAGGCAACAAGCGTCTTCTAGCACTCTGTATGAAGCCAGGTCAGTCCTCCACTCTTCTCAGTATCACCCAATTGAAACAGCCTGAAACTTTTATGGATGCTGTAGAGTCTGCAGTGTGTGCCATCCAGCACACGGAGGCATGCTGTTTCTACTGCCCAGCTGCTCTACCACTCAGTACTATCTTTTCCCTGGAAATGTTCGTGGAAATGTTCATTAGCTGAGCAGTTGGGCCAATAACTTATTGTAAAGTGAGCAAGAACACAGAGCTCTGACAAGAGTTGGCCTTTAGTATCTACTTCATCCTTTCTTTGTCTCTGTTAGTCTGTTTTTTGGAAATAGTTTGAGAGTACTACATGGATACTAAATGAAGTGTATCAGGATACACGAATTTATAAGGAAAATAGTTGTAGCAGAAGTAAAAGGCAAAAATTGTAAAAACCTAGTAGGGGATGTTATTTTTATGCATCCTCATAAGCCTCTTGAATTTATTTCTACTTCTGAAGACAAGGTCAGTTCAAAAAGGATTAACCATTTCCTGGGACCTGTAGAAACACCCACAATTGTACTGCTATTATGGAAAGGATCTAGATCTTTGTGCCTCTCATTGACTAAGTCACAACTGTTAATTTCTTTAACGTCCATAAGAATTTGTTTTGTTGAAGATACTGATTGACAGTTGTATGAGGTTTCTGCACATTCCTTAAAAATATTTGGTAAAAGATTAGATGATCTCAATTTACTGTGGCAATTCAATGGTTCCCATGATAGGTGCTTAAAAAGTGGTACATTCTGTGACACCATAATGTACTTTACTTGAATTAAATTGGTGAAAACAAACCTCCTTGAAACTCCAGAACTATCTGCTTTGGGGGATTGCAGCACGGGGGATTCCTTGCATAGTCAAACTTCTGAACCTAAACCCCCATTTCCTATTGGAAAGATTTCCAAGCTTAGGTTACAAATCCATTTAGAAGCAGCCTGCTAAAAGACCAGCATCCGCCACATACGATCTTTCAGCTTTGTTAGAACTTAATACAATGAAACCTTTTGAGGAGGACCACCTTGGGATTCAATTTTGAAAAGGCTTTTGTGAACAGGTGTTCTACCTCTAAAAGCAAGCACTAGAAGCTCCAAGTTGTGGTCTTACAGACTTGTTTCAACAAAGTCCTGCATGGGTTAACCTACTGAGACCTTCACGCTGCTGCTGCTACTTTGCCTCCACTGGTATCATTCTGACAATCTTTCTTGTTCTTTCTGGCAGCGCGTTTGGGCGTGAGATGCTGAAGCGGAACATCGGTGTTGTGGTTGTGGGCTTCCCTGCCACCCCCATAATCGAGTCCAGAGCCAGATTCTGTTTGTCTGCAGCTCATACCAAAGAGATGCTTGATACGGTAAGTGTCTCATCTTGTCTTCCTCATGGTTTCTATAAACAGATACAACAATTGTCTATTTTTTGTAGACTAGTTCAATGTTTGGTACACAAACTAGTTGAACCTGATGTTCAAAGCCTTGTGTAGTAGAGCTGGCAATGACTCTCTCTCTTTCCTTGCTTCAACAATGCAGAATGGCTGCCTACAGCAAAGCAGGGACTTTCTTTTCCTATTTTAAATTATGTGAGAGAGAGAGAGTCTTATTCCTTAGAAACAATGCTTTTTCCTCTTTTAAGAGGCTGTACCTTCCACTGAATCTTTTAGAAGGAAAAAATTCTGGTTCTTCTGATCCTAGATGCAGAAGGTAAGAAAAAAAACTCCTGAGAACCTCCAAAATGTCTCTGTTCTTCTCAAAAGCAAGTGCAAACCTCAGGACATGATTATGAATGATAATTTTTATTCCTAAGATTACTATTCCGGTTCTTGTTCAAAATTTCAGAGCACTATATCTTAAATGATCCTCCCCTAAATGAGTCTGTACCATGTGCAGTGCCTTACTGACTCCTGTCTGCATTAAGCACATTCCGGTGAGAATGGAGGTCCCCTCTAAGGAGGCCTGCGTCCCAGTTAGGGATACTGCCTTAAAAAACAAGGATGGAGCTTACTCTGACTAATACAGTTGAAAGGGGATTATATTAATAAGCCTGTCGATTCTTACTATGTTTTAATGTGGTAACTACATTCATTTTTGAGTCTTCTGATAAATCTTCTTTGATGGACATGTATGTGGGCTGTCATAGGCTCTGTCAAAGTTCTCTGTTGTGTTTTTTCCCCACTTTGTTGTTCTGTGAGTCAGAACCTGTGCTAGGCTTCAGGAGAGTAGACTCTTTCAAGCTGGTCTCTGAACAAGACAGAATTCCAAAGGGTACAGTCCTGAAGAGAGGAGAAGCCTACACAGTTGAACAAACCAGCAGAAACATGAAATGGAAGCACATAAGAGGTGCAAGCAGGGACTAGTGACCCAGGAGGAATAGAGACAGTCCTGAGCATACAAGAATGGGGTTAGGAAAGCCAAAGCCCACCTGGAGCAGAGTCTGTCAAAGGACATGGAATGCAGCAGTCAGGGCTTTTGTTGAGGGTCTTAGTAGCAGAAGGAAGAGTAGAGAAAATGTGAGGCTGCTGCTGAATGGCGTGGGGATCAGGTGATAAATGACATGCAAGAGGCCAGGGTACTTGGTGCCTTTATTGCCTCATTGTCTACTGGTGAGACTTGCCTTCAGGGGTCCTGGGCCCATGAGGTCAGTGGAAAAATATGGAGCAATGAAGACTTACCCTTGGTGTGAAGGAGAATCAAATAAGGGAACATTTAAACAAACTATAAACATGCACATATCTGTGGGACCTGATGGGATGCACCCACAACTGTTGAGGGAGCTGGCTGTCACTGCAAGGCCACTCTTGATTATCATCTTTGGAAGGTAATGGTGATTAGGGAAGGTTCCTGAGGTTTGGAAGAAAGCAAATGTCACCACTGACTTAATGAAAGGCAAGAAGTGTGATCTGAGAAACTGCAGGTTGAGAAGCCTCACCTTGATCCTCAGGAAGGATGACGGAGAAAGAAATCCTTGAAACTATTTTCAAACATATCATGGACAAGAAGCTGATTTGGAGTAGTCATCATGGAGTTATGAAGGGGAGATTAGGCCCAGTGTCCAGATATGATCAGGTGGTAACACTTCAATATGTGAACAGCAAATGGGACATGTAAACAGATATCTGTTAATGTCATGTCAAAAAAATAGATGAAAACTTTTCACACTTCACCACCGCAGAACTTTCAAATTAACAGCCAAAAATGGCTCTTTTTAATTTCAGTTTTGTTAGGAAAATTAGTAAGGCAGTGGTGTGTGCAGTTTGGTAATGTGTATTTAGTGTCATTATGTATTGATTAAACAAGTTGCCATGTATCTGTGGTGCTGTACTTGCTGCTTCTGAGTTGCTTCTGCCTTACAAGGCCTGAGAGATTCTGCCCTGACAGACAGCAGACTGCTTAAGGAGCTCCTTCCCAGCTATTTGCTCTGCTACTCTTGCCATAATTATCCCAATTCAGTTATTTCTGTTCCAAATAAAATTCTGGAACAGTATGTTTGGAGAAGGCCTTCTCCTTCTTTTCCTTTCCCCCTGTATAAAATTAATAGTATCACAGACTTGGCTCAGAGCATGTTAATAGAACTGAGTACATTGACACAAATGATGGCGTAGTAACTTCTGGCCAGGTGGATGGGAAGGAGGTGAGGGGAAGGAAAAGAAAGGAAACTGAAGTCTCTGAAATGATATTGCTGTAAACTGAGCTACAGCTGAAACTGTGTAAACTTGATGTGCTGGTACTGCCTGAGCAATCATGCAGTCTTGCTCTTGGTTAGATTCTTGGTCTTCTCTCTTAGTGACTAGCTGGAGTCTTTACTGTAACAACCTGCTTTTGCAGGGTCTACATAAGTACTATACTTGCTGTCTTCCAAAACCAATCTGTAACTTTTATTACTCAGCTTATATAAGCTTTTTTCCTGTCAATTCACTTACAGGTCTGTCTGCCTTCCAGAAAATGTTTTAAATTTTATGCATTGAACTCTAAAGACTGATTTCTAGAGTACCTCTCTATGGGCTAAATGCTCTAAACAGAGGAAATTATTGTTTAATATATGAGGGCTTGTCTGCCTAAGAAAATTATTCCAGGACAAAATGAGGTGTGAATTTTGAAGTGAATGAAGAAATCCTGATTTAGCTCAGTATGTGGAGACTTTGTTCCAAGTTAGGGTAATCTTCTTTAACGTTCAAAACAGCTGCACACTCTGAACCCAGAACATTGGCAAGAGGAGTTTGTAAGGAACAAGTCTGTGTCAGTGACTTTGTGTTGTTTTTTTCTTGTGATGCAGTGAAAAGGGATTGATTTCAGGCAGCTAATCATTAAGGCAGCACTCAGATCCAATCCCTCTACTGAACTGTGGCAACAATATCCACAATGAAAAGAACTGAAAGGAATAGACTTGAAGAAGCTCTCTGCCAGCTGTCTCAAAGTCAGTGACAGAGAGGAGAACTTGGTAGCGAATCCGTGTGTACGTGGATGCTAACTAGAGCTGCTAGGGCACTTTTTCTAGCCAAAATTTATCCAAGTTTAGAGCACAGGGAAGAGAAACTTGTCTTGTAAATGCTTATATTTGCAATGCTTCCTTGTTCTTATTAAATAAGCCTACATGATGGGGAACAGTTCTCAGTTACAATTTTAACTGTTTTATATAAATAAAACTTCCTTGCCTGAAAATATTTGGCTCAGGATCAGAGTGAAGTCCTTCATAACCTGCATCCCTGTGGGCTGGTCCTTTCTTTTCACTGATGAAAAATATATTACACTCTCCTGAAGTCAGAGTTCACCAATGCCACTTCCTTTGTAGTCTTTGCTGGTCACATGGTCCTTTTTGTTTTAAATTAATAAAATCCTAAATCTGCATTCAAGAATAACAGTTAACAGACTCTTTCAACAGAAATTCAACCTTAAATTGTTTCCATATGGGGTCTTTACTTAAAACTCTGGCAAACTGTGCCCATGCTTTTGTTTTGTTTTTACCAAGGTCCAACTTCTGGTTTTGTCATTCTCCCAACTTTTAGAGAGAGTTTCTTGCTGCCAGATACAGCAACCATGAGGGGCCATTGTTTAAAGAAACAAGAACTTGAACTATCCATCCAGGAAGAAAAAGCATGTATGGATATTAACCTCCATGTAGTCTCAAGAGACAGGCATTTGACCCAGAACATGTTAAAATTGGAGCATTAATGTTGGATTAGTGGCATCCTGAAGGAATGCTGAATGTATCTATCTGAATAAATTTACAATTCAAGGATGTGCAGAATGCCAGCCTTTGAGTTCAAAAATCACATTTGACTTGGAAGTCATCTTCTGAACTCATTTCTTTGTTACTTGCCTAGATAATTAGCATCACATATTGTTGCAGATTTGTCTGCAGCAACTGACTTTTGTACCTTATTTCAGGAGTGTTCTGTAGAAAAAAGGAACTGAAGTTTAGGGTTTGGCTTTTTAAAAAAATGCTGTTGTGAACCAGTGTCTTATCAAAGAGATTGCAACATAAAGAAACTATGATTAAGTGAGCCGGGACTTTCCTCATTTCTTACACTAGCAGATGTTTGATCTCTGTTAAACTTAACGTTTGCATTCGGGTCAAAATGGTGAAAGCTTTTGTTAGCTCCCTAGCAGTGTTCTAGGCCATCAGTTGCCTGAGTGTTGCCCTTGTGGCAGCTTGCTTTCTAGGGAGAAAATGCTTGGGATCCTTCCCAGAATAACTTATTTTCATTCCTTACATTGACTGATAAAAATCTCCCATCCAATGTTGTTTGTGATACAAGCTTGCATCTCTATATGGACAACCCAAATTAACCAAATGTAGTTAAAACAAATGCATCAATAGAACTTGTTAGCACAATATTGCAGTTTGCCCTTTGCCATCTTGCAATTTAAAAAATACAGGTCAGAGATGGTGTGCTAACATGTGTATTGTTTTCATCGTGAAGGATCACAGTATCACAGTATGTTTGGGATTGGAAGGGACCTCAAAAGATCATCCAGTCCAATCCCCCTGCTGGAGCAGGAACACCTAGGTGAGGTCGCACAGGAACATGTCCAGGCGGGTTTTGAATGTCTCCGGGGAAGGAGACTCCACAAGCCATACATAAAGAGGAGTCAAACCTCCAAGTATTCTTTTTCTGCTTCAGCTTTATTACCCCCAGGAAAGGAGAAACATTGTTTTCAGTTTTTCTGTCTGTGAATTGGCATAACCTTTTTGGGAATGGCAGTGAAATCTGAGCTGGTGTTGCTGGATGTTACTGTCCTGCTTTGGAAGCATAGTCAGTCAGGTGGGTGCAGAGTCGCTCTGTTAAGTGACCAGTGCTGCTCTCTTGGTCTTGAGACTTCCAAATGCTAAAATCAAACCCAAATCCTATGTACCTCTGAAGCTACAGACTGCTAGCACAGTAAAATCTCATTGAAGTAAAATGGCTGTCAGAGTAGTCTGTGGGAATGCAAAAAGGCAGATGTGCTGATAACTCTTGCATGTTTCTTCTGCTGATCTACTGTGATCTCTTTCTCAGGCTTTAAAAGAAATCAATGAAGTTGGGGACCTTTTGCAACTGAAATATTCCCGTCACCGTTTGGTACCACTCTTGGACCGCCCATTTGATGAGACTACATATGAAGAAACAGAAGACTGAACTCCCCCCATGTGCCTTGGTTGGGGGAGCACACCCTGTGGGACACTCTGTAGCACACAGCCCACAGTGTCCATGAACAACACACTTCTGACTGCTTAGCATAAAAGACATTTCCTCACAATACTGAAGTGGCCACATCAGCTCTAAATGGCATTTTGTAAATAGGGAGAGGAGAAAAACAAAGCTTTGATTCCCATGTCTTCAGGGTCTCGCCCTAGAGGTGCTTGGCTTTATTTTTTTTCTCATTGCTTTTTTAATTTATTTGTCCCAATGATTCACAGCAACCCAAGCTGCCTGTGGCTGATCAGCTCAGACCTTGTAATCACCGTTAGCCTCCCAAATGCTGGCTGAGATGTCGTGAGCATGTGTGACGCTGGCGTGGCAGCATTTCCAGAGTCACTGCTAAGGTGTCTGACCTTCCCATTAAGGAGTGAGCTGACCTGTCTGGTTTTGGAGACTTCCCAGAGAAACTGTTGATTGCTAACTTTGACATATTTAACAAGATGGAAAATCAACCAAAGGTTTTTTTCTTTTGCAGTTACTTGTGTTTAAAACTTGAATTTAGCCTTTTTAAAATAAATGTGGTGTTGACTTGTCACTGACAGGACCATTGTTCCCAAACATTACTTAGTTTTGTAAGCCACAGGCAGAAGGACTTCTGGGACTGTAACCTCTTTTCCTTCCTGGTATGGATACTGACCAGATGGTCTCCTGGTTTTGACACTCATTATCCTCTTGATATAGGGTAAGTGTTGGAGAGGTTTTTTGTTGGTTTTGGTTTGGGGGTTTTTGTTTGCTTGTTTGTTTTTTCAAACAGGCTGTGTTTATCGTCCTTCCGGCACACTTCTGTTTAAAAAAAAAAAAGGTAGCTTTAGCATGAGTTGCTTTCTCTTCTTCAAATTAATTTCTCTTTTGCTTTAGGACTATCATAAAACCACAAACAAGTCACTGCTGAGTTCTGGAAGGGTGCACTTGGGATCAAGTAAACCATAGCAAGCCTGTGCTTCTTGTTTAGACCAGAACCCCTCAATAAGCAGGCCTATACAATGGATGACTGTTAGGAGAACCACTTATTTCATGCAGATCTGTAGAAGAATGATTGCTACCCATTGCCACACTAATTCACTCTTTCTTTTCATATACAAGATGTTCTTCATTGGCCTTTTTGAACAAGGCTTTTATGCAAAGAGTGTAGACAGCTTGGCTCTTCTATCAAAGCTGATGTTTCAGTGAGCCAGCAGTCTCTCTGGTAGCAGCCACGTCTGTGTAGGCCTTCCCTGAAGAGAGAATATCCTCATTGCATCTGGTTTAAGGTCTTTATTCTTTTTTGTTCTGTTAGTGTGAGATCAAATTAATGTTCACCGAGCCAGTTGCTGTTTGGAATCTTTATTTGCATGTTCCGCACTGTCTTACTGTGATCAAAGTTTAAAATAGACACCATTGCTCTAGCACACCTTAGAGGTGGTCTGCTACTTACGTCATTGCATCTTGGATTCTTTCAGTGAATGGAATAGATCATTGAAGAGATACCAAAAGTTTTCTAACAGGATTCAGTTGCAGTATAGTTTGTTTCTGTATGTTTACCTTGGACATGTAGGTTTTCTGCAAAGATAGTAAAGCTTTAACATCGTATCAATTGGGTTTGAGCCAGCTGTTCAGTTTGGGTTAGCATGATGCTTTTTGCAGGTGGCTGGAGTTTTTTAAACAGATTCTTCATCATAATGCTAAAGCAGAGTGTGGCTCAAAGCTATCTGCCTGGTGCTGCAAAAAAAAAATAGTAATGTTAAGTTCTTTTATGTTCATTCTGTAACTATCAGGGATGTAGCTCTTTGGTCATTAGAACCAAGCAGTTCTGAAAATACATCTGGTGAATTAAAGCAGAATTGTTTTCTGTTTTATAGAATATATATATATATATATCTTCATGCATTTATAGATCTTGTTGCATTTTAATGTGAGGGAACTTCAAAACACTGATTCAGTTCTTACCATTGCATTTCAGAAATTTAATTAGATGAGAACTAAAATTGACTCTTTCAAAATACGACCAGATAACTCCTTCTGTGTTAGTCCACTAGTGTTGATTTGCTCGCCTTCTGGAGCAAAGTGTGTGCACAGACCAAGAAGTCTGTAACCTGTATCTGCAACTTTAATAGATATGAAATAGTCTCATTTGTTCAGCCACAGAGTGAGTAAACTGCAATTACGTGAACTTACTTCATCAGTTTGACCTTTCTCACCCGTGTTCTGCCCAGGACTAGCTCTAACATTCCAGCAGATTACCTGCTTTCTGACTTCAAAAAGCTTTACCTCAAATAATTATCGCTTTTTGCCTTTTGAGATTGTAGTAGGGAACAAGAGAAAGTTAGTGCAGGAAGCCTTGACTTCAGCCCGAGTACCGGTGACTTTATCGTGGAATGGTTTAAAAGCGGACAAAACCAACCGATCTGGAGGCCCAGCCGTGGGTCAGTGGGGAGCTGTTCTGAGTATTCCCAGGCATACAGCATGCTAGTGTCTGCTGGGTAGTCAAGTCAGTTTGAAAATAGTGATGTATTAAGCTAGAAGTGGGTTATAGTAGATTCTTTAAGTCTTGAGTCTTAATCTTGTCTCTGAGATTCAGTTTTAGGGCAGCTTGTTTTAGAAGCGAGAAAAACATCTGGATAAATCTCAGTAATTCAGATAACTCCTGTACAACACTTCTGAAATAGTGTTTTAAAATTACTGGTCCCCATTGGGATTCCCATTGTACTTGTTTGAGGAAACTCTGTTCATACTAAACTTCTGCCGTTTAGTATCTTTCTGCTATGTCATGCTGTCTGCATATGACTCAATTCTGCGTGCAAAGACATTTCAGAAATCATTCAGGCAGTTAGTAGCATTTGCAGACTGCTTGGTTACATTTCAGTCCTGCCATATCTTTTTTGGGAAGCAACCTTTCCTTCCCTCTCAGGAGGTTTTTATTCAGGGGAACCTGTTTTGCCATAGTCTAGTACCTCTTGAAACTGCTTCTGGGAAAGTAAGAAGTTACAATTCCAAGATTTCACACTTTTAAGTCAGTAATTCTCTGAGCCTGGAAGCCAGGAAGATCTTTTCACATCTACTGAAAAACTCTGTTCCCATAACCACAGGAGCAGACCGCTGGTTTATTCTAGGCAAACCTACAGCATGTGTGCTGTCGCGGAATGTGTAGGGTGGATTGCTGCTTTGATATTTCTGTATTGACCAGAAATCTGCCTCCTTTTTGTCATGGTAGTAGAAGTGAATGAAAGAACTGATCTTGAGAGATGGCAAAGGAAGAAAAGCTGCTTAAGAAATAGACTTCAGTCCCTGCCAACTATTCTGAGACATTCTAATTGGAAGTGACTCCTGGTATTTCTTAAGAGATGCAAATTTCAAAAGAAAATGAAGGCTGCTTTTGAACAAAGGATTTTGCCCTGTGCTGTGCATTGGCTAAACTTACTCATAAATATACAAGTTACCTTCCAGTACCTCTCTGAAGAACTTAGCAAGCAAGATTTTGGCTCTGCTGAGTAGAGTGAAGAGATTAGAACCGTTACAGTTCTCAAGGCTGTTGGCCATATTCTTTTACTCTGAAGAAAATTGAGAAGCTCCTATTACTGAGCATCAGCAAAGAGTGAGAGATCTGCTTCTTGTTAGAAACTGGCCTTCCCAGCTAGACCTTTGTCTTAAGGAGCCTGATTCATAATTTTTCTTGAGTTATTTGGCAGAGAGGAAACCAAGGCGTTTTGTATCAAAATATTCAGGGTTGTTTGTTTTTTTTTTCACAAGACACAAACTTTTGTATAGTATCTGTTTATATGGTATGTTTAACTCTTTGTTTAGTTTCTATTTTTTTTCCATTCTAAGTAGAATCCTTGAAGAGCTGTTCTGGTTCTTGGGTTCCTGGTGTGTAGCACACTTCTGCTTTAGGCAAAGACTCAGGAATGAACTGACCAAACATCTTATTGTGATGAAGTTGTTCAGTGAAGGAGTTGTATCATCCATCCTCCTCTTACTGTTTGCTTTGAGGGTGCAGAAGTGGTACCCGCTGTCAGAGCTGCATCTTCACGCAGTGCTGGAAAGGGAAGTGTGCCCGTGACATCGGTGACCCAGCCCTGTGCTGTGTGGGTGAAAGACCAATACAGCAGAGCTGGAGAAAAGAGGCAGTTCAATCATCACTTACTCTCAGCTGTGCCGGGATCTTTAACATGTACTTGAACGAGCGTCCGTAAGACAGGAATGCAACTCTCAATGCCCAAAGAGACACTTCTCTAAAACTTTTCCATTTCAAGTAAACAAATACTTTCTCTCCTCCTGTGTAAATTTTAATTACCTCTGAAAAGTATTTGGCTTACAGCTGTTTGCTCATCCAGAAGCCATGTTATCTATTAGGGCAGATCACAGGAAGGTTGCAGGAAAGCCACAAGTCTGCCCTCTCCATTTCATTTAAGAGAACACCTTGCAGCACTGGATCTGGAGCACTACACATGAGCTCCCTTGCTGCGTTGCAGGGAAGAAAACTTGTGGGGATTTATCCCAATGTACAGTGCTCAGTTGAAATGTATACAGTTTATATATTATGGTTTGTGTGTATATTTTTACAGTTTATACTCAGCCTGTGGAAGAGCCAAGCATGCTGGGGTCTGTGTGAGTGGCACCTTCTCCATGGAGATGCGAGGTGCCTGTGGTCGGTTCTGACACGAGTGAGCACTGAGCTGTCTGGGAACACCTGGTGTGACCCCTCAGCAGGTGCATCTCTGGCTTCCACGCTGGACCTGGCACCCAAGCAGCATTGGACCACTGTTTGGGAAAAGCCCGGTCAGTTGACCTATGTAACTTGAACATGGTTTTAAAAGAGGGAAAAAAAAAAAACCAACTCAGATGCCATTGCGACGGCTTGTATTCCTGTAAACATCCCCAGCCTCGCTCTTGATCACCTATTCAAGGATTTGGACATGAAACTAGAGCACAGCCATGATGCGTTTGTGTGAAGTATTGTGCTTTATGTTTAACTAACAAGAGAAGTGTTTGGTGCAGACAGTGGGGTGGTGTGTTTACATCCCCAAAAGGGGCTGGGTGAAGGAGATGACAATTGTGCTGTGTGTTGAAGGCCTTAAACTGTGACGCTTGGCATGAGGAGTTGCAATTAAAACTGACCTTGAAGAATGCAGTGGACTTTAACCCAAGAAAGAATACTCTCTGCTCTTAGTTAAGCAATATGTACTGCTGTTATCTCAGGAGGGAGAGGTTCAACGCAATTTGTGTTTGACCCTGGCTAGCAGCTGTTTAAGGAGCAGAAGAAGTGTCTGTCTTGAAGGCCAAAAATAGTGCGGTTCTCTGCACCGATCTTCCAGTAGTGCAGTTCTCTGCACCAGTGTTCCTATGGCAAAGCATTGATAACTGGTTCCTGGGCTGCTGAAAGTGGGAGAATTACTGGGAGGGTCAGGGACTGCAGAAGCAGTGGCAGCTAGTAAATTAATTTCCTCAACAGTAGGTGCACAGGTCTCACTTGAATATGCCAATGGCTGGTGGCATACCAGAAATACCCATGGCAAAGTGAAACATGCACCAAACTATCTGAATGCCATAAAGCATACTTTTTTTTTTTTTTTTTTTTTGCCGAGTCTCGTCTTGTTCAGGCAGTATTTCTGCTACCCCCTAACGGTATATTATGCTAAGTGCATCTCCAGCCATCCAACATTATTAACTTCAGACCAGTGTGAGAGAGATCAGAGGAACCTTGGAGCCTGAGGCTTTAGGGTAGAAGCCCCAAAGCCAATGGTGGCCCACATTTCCACAAGCCCTGGGCAGAGTTACCAAGTCACAGCACTTCGTCTTAAATTGCACTGTATTCTTATGCCTCTGTGTTGCTATAATGTACATATATATTGGATTTTTTTGTAGATAAGACATTTTAGATAAGATTTTTAAATGAGCTCCCCCAAAAATATTTTATGCCAGATGTCTAATTTTTTTTACACTTGGGATTAACATGAAGTTGGATGTTTTGTGGACAGGGAAAAGATAAATGGATGGTACATTGGCTTTACAAGGGTAACAATGCATGTTTAAAAAAAAACACAACAAAAAACAACAAAACAAAAAACACTGGAGAAAAAACTGTTTGGGAAAAAGAATTATTCAAATATATTCTGTGTTCTGCGTAATAAAGACTTTAAAAAAAAAAAACTATATTTTTATTTATTTTTTTTCTTAATGCCAGTGAGGCTTTTGCCCTGTTAGTGGGACCAAGCCCTCTTCACCTTCCTTCCCAATCCCTCCACCACTCTCCCCCTTCCCCCCCCCCCCCCCCCCCCCCCCCCAAAAAAAAAAAACCAACAAAAAAAACAACACAACACGCCACTGAGTTTGCTAGTGGAATGGCTGGGTAAGACCAGAGCCTGTTTGAGAGCTCAGGTGAGTCAGTGTCCTCCCCTGGCCTTGGACTCCAGACCCAGGAAACCTTGCATGTGGTGTGGATGCTCAGCTGCTTCTTTCCAGTTTCGGGTCCATTGTACAGCAACAACCGTGATGCACAGGCTAGAGAAGCTGTGTCTGTAGTGGAGAGACTGCTCTGTGGAGGTTGCTGCTCGTCCTGGTGGGCAGCACATTGGTGGCACTCTCAGCAGCTCTGTGCTGCTCATGTACAGCTGGCTCTGCTTGGCCATCAGGCTGCCCTTGGGTGCTGTTCCAGGGGATTCCCACCAGTGGGGTGAGTGTCAGACTGCCATCAGCTGTCATGTGGCTAATGAGATGTTTGAAAGGGCTTCTTGATCCACCTCACATGGGATGCTTGACCTCACATCTGTCTTGCAGTCTGGGGCTTGTTTTAAACATTTCCTTCCATTCATCTCAGCCCTAAGTTTGCAAGAACCAGATGTTGGAATCTGAAAAAAGAGATTCAGGTCCTGTTTGCAACTGGGTGCATGAACGGGCCCAGGTGATTTGCAGGGTTGTGCTAAGGCTACTGTAGCAATGCTGGACTTTCTTTTGCCCTGCTAGGTGTCCCTTTCTGGGGTCTGTGCCAGCACTGGCACTTTTCCTCGGTGGGCTGCAAAACCTCCTTTCAGTGTTTTTTCCCTAATAATTCCTTCATAATAATTTCCCTAATTATTTCCTTCACAAGCTGATGAATGCCTGTGGAGATCTTGGAAAAGCTGCTCTCTAGACCCCAAGTAAACAGCCACACCATATTTCCAACAGGCTTTAGGGGCTAGAAAAGATGCTGCCGGCACAGGCGAGAGCAGATCAAAGAATAAAGACTTATTTTGAGTGATGGAAACTTCCTCCCGCAGCTCGGGAACAGCCGGAGCTTTGACTCGGGAGCACAGAGCCCTATTTCTGCCTGGCACCGCGCTGGCCCAGCTGGGTGGTGGCCCCATCCCCGCTCTCCAGTGGAGCGGCCCCAGCCCCGGCGCTGCAGCCCGCGGCCCCCGCTCGGAAAAGGGGAGGGGGCGGCCTTTGGCGGGGAAATCCGGCTCCGTACACGAAAACTTTTCTGCCCGGGGGTGAGGCGGGAGGCTTTGAGTCCCCGATGCGGCTGACCCTCTCCCCAGCGCCCCCGGCCGCGGCTCGGCCCGGCTCCCGCCCCTCCATCCTCCCCGCCTCATGCGGCCGGGCCGGAGCCGCTGGAGCCCGCGGCCGCCCCACCCCGCCTCGCCCAGAGGGCGCTGTCCCGGCTCTCCGCCGGGGCTCCCCCGGAGGGCAGCGCCCGGTGCCGCGGGGCTTGTGCAAGGCCGGCGCCGCCGAGGCGAGCCGCCGCCCGGGAGCGGAACAAAGACCCCCGGGCCGGCGCCGCCGGAGGGACAGCGCTCCCCGGGGCATCTCCGGGGCGAGGGAGTCGCGGCCGCCCGGGCCATGCAGCTGCCGGGAGGGGGGAGCGGCCGGCGGCGCCCCGGAGGGGCAGCGCTCGGAGGGAGCTGGGGGGAGGTTTGGGAGCGCCGGCAGCCCACGAGCGGGGCAGGGGCGCGGCGGGGCCGTGCCCGGGGCCGGCTGCCGCGCCGCTCGCCCGGGAGGGGCTTGTCCGCGCCTCATGAAACAAGGAGCCTCTCCCGGGCGAGCGGCGGGGAGCGGCCGCCCGCCCGCCCTCCGGTGCCCGGCATTGCTTGAAGAGCCGCAGCAGCACCAAGAAGTGATTCGGCGGAGGGGTGGAGAAGAGGAGGAAAAGAAATCAGATTGCCGAAAGGATTAGGAAGGGGGGTGGGGAAGCGAAGCCCTCTCTCTCCCCCCCCACCCTCCGCCCTCCCCGCACACACTTGGGAAGCTTTTCAGAGTTATCCTTCAGCATCAGTGGCACCGGCGGCGAGCCCGGGGGAGTAGCGACAACGAAACGTGCTCGGCAAACTGCAAGAGAGATCAGAGGGAGCGGAGCGGCCGGGAGCGGCCCGGGCCGGCAGACCCTGCCTCGGCCCCTGCCCGCACCCGCGGGGGACTGCACCTCCCGCCTGCGGTACTTTATATATTATTGTTATTGTTATTGTTTTACATTTTTCGCCGCTCCTCTCGCTTACTCGAGGAAGGACAGGTTTTGTAGCTTCGCGGCGGGCGCGCTGCCGGGCTGCCTATCCTGGGCGTGCGAGGTGGGGCGAGAGGGAGGAAGAGATGCCTGTGATTAGAGGGAAAGTTGTGCTCATCCTCGGCTTCGTCTTTCTGACAACTTTCCTGGCTGCGGTGCGAGGGCTGCCCGTGAGGAAACAGCGCAGCAACAGCCCGAAGGAGAGGAGCTCCAAGCTGGCGGAGGTAAGACAGCCTTTGGGGAAGGATGGAGAGCGAGAGGGTGCTGGAGCGAGTCCTCCTCACCCTCTCCCTTGCCCGGGAAGGCTGAGGAAGGCAGCCGGCCACCCAGGGCTCCCGCGGAGGCCGTTGTGCATCTCCAAAGGGAGCAGCATCCAACACGTGTCCCCGCGGCCAGGCAGCCCGGAGCCCCCGAAGGAAAAGCAGCAGCCAGGAGATGCAGCTTTCGTGCCTCCCCTCTTCTGGCCTGGTTCTTTACTCGCTGAGGGGCCGAGCCCTTTCCCGGCCTCCGGGATTTTCGGCTAGCCCCAAGTCTTTGCATTGCACACAGGCTGCAGGAAAGGGGCAGTTCTAGGTGCTTAGAGACCAGCACCGAGTGCCGTGACCCAGTGCCCGGGAAGATCTGCCTCCAGAGGGCAACATCCCTCGTAGGAGACAGGAGTCCGGCCACAACCCAACCTGCAGTAAAATTAGTAAGGTTGGTGGCTTGCCAGGAACTCCAAAACTCTGCTACTACAAAAATAAGACGTGACAGATTTCAGCCACCGTCTCTTCTTCCCGCTGGGACGAGCCTGGGGCAGATTCCAGAGTGGTCGTGCTTCGTTTTCATCTCAGCAGCCTGCGCCCCGTCCAGCATCCCCGGGCAGGCGGCCTCGGAAGCCCCCGCGGGCTGTGGGAAGGTCTGTAACAGACCTCTACACTGCTCACTTCTTGGAGAGCCGAGTCCGGGCCAGCTCTGGCTTTGGAGTGGGAATTGTAGAAGCGGAAATTTCAGTCGGCAGTGAGGGACTGGTCAGACTAGGAACCAACTGGTAGGACCTGATGGGGATGATAAGGAAGGGGATGGGGAAAAAACAAACTACCAGAAGAGCTGGAACAGGGTTTGAGTAAGAAAGAAAGACGACTGAATGGTTAAAAAAAGTTGTTTCCGTGTTGAAACTGTTCTCCGGAGAAAAAGCAACTCAAGCAGCAGAGCTGTATTTAAAAAATACCCTTTTGAAGAGTGCTATTGCTAAAAGTGGGCGAAAGAAAGAAGTGTAAAAAGTGATGGCGATAGGAGGAGGTTGAGCAGGACAGGGTGAGAGCAGCTCAGCCCTTGCTGGTGACACAGAGCAGTATGGGGAGCAGCAGGTTTGATCTGCAGGGTCAGTCAGACTGGCAGAGGAGGTGATGGGGATGTACCTTACCGATAGTTATTGTCAAAAGATGGTGATGACCCATGGTGGAGTGATGCTGGTACCTGCTGTGGGATGCATTAAACTCCATTCCAGCATGAAGTCCAGGGAACAAGTGTGAAGAAAGAATCTGCTCTGCAGAAAGCCTGTTCAATGGGCAAGAGAGGGCACAGGTTTCATCCAGCCAAGTGCCACCAGTTGAGCCTGGTAATGGTTTTGACTGGACCATAGAGTGAGCAGATGCATATAGGACTGCAGAGGATGTTACCTGCTGTAGTGCTGGTGATACCATGTTGGTGCTGTACTTTGCTTGTGACCCTTCAAGCACAGGCAGATGCTGGTTGACTCACCAGAGAAATGCCAGTATGCTCAGGCTCCACGTGCAGAGAGAGTAGGGATTTACGCTTGAAATCCTGAAAAGTATTGCAGCCCTGTGGCGGGGGGCATAGGATAGGGAGAAAATGCATGTTAGGAAGCTGTGCAGGTCCCCACCAGAAGACCCTGCGGTACCATCTCGGGCTCCTTTTTATCTGATGCCTAAAATGCATCAGGAAGCTGGGCGAGCTGCTGTCGATCTCAATTTGTGAATGGGGAGCATTGTGCAGCTGGCCGAAGATCACAGACAGCGCTTACACAGCGGAGCCTCTGTCCCCAGGACCTTTACTTCTCGCAGAAATACAAACATTTAAGAAGTTTACAAGCAAAGGCTTGAGGGTGGAGGTCAGGAGCACAGAGGAAGATGAAGAATGGATGGATATGTCTGGGGTCTGTTGGTGCTCCTGTGCACACCCTGCATCCCTCCGGGCGCCGGCTGCACAGCGCACATGGCAGGGAGAAAGCAGTAGATATTGGCACGTGTCTTCTAGTTTGGGGAGGAAATCCTCTGTTTCTGGTCTGCGTGGGGGGGAATTTGGAGCAGTTGTGCCTGGCTGTTTGAACTAAAGCAGAGAGCACAAGCGCAGCAGTATGATGGTTTAAAAAAAAGAAACAGAGTGATTTTGGGTCATATGCACAGATGGTTCCTGTTGCTGTGCTGATAGGCCCTGTCTCTATGGCAGCAGGGCAGCCACAGCTGGAGTATTGGTTACACTCTGGGTAATGCCCTACAGATGTGGGTAGAATGAAGGGGGCCGGGAGGAGAAAAATAGAACTGACAGAGCAGAGCAGATAGACAATCAAAACCATTAAGCAATTATATAACTGACTTATTTTAATTTAGCATCTTTATTTAAAGCAAACATTTTTCCTTGGTTTGGAATTGAATGGGAATATTTATAATCTGTGTTGAGCCTCAGAGTTACACTTCTATATTAAATAATTTAGAAAAATCAAAAATATTGAGGTTTTCATCATTTTTTTTAGTTAGAAAGCCTTTTCTTTGCAGGGAGGCTGAAGGGAACGTGTTTTATCTTTGATCAATAGCCTTATCCACATGTCCCAAAGCCCTATACTTCAATTAGGATCTGTTACTTCCAGACATTACCAAAGGAGCGAGCACTTGCATTTACATATTTTCAGCTGTGATAGTGTGCAGAAAAGTTTTGCCTGAGTTACTTTGAGTGCAGCATAAGCAACAGATGTAGTGATAATATTTTATATTTCTTCAGTCTACTTGACTGGAAGCTGAAAGGCAGAATATTTTCTTTCCAAACTGTGACTACCAAAAACCTACAGAGATATGATGTCTGCTGATTCTGAGGCTTTTTGTGTCTGTATGGGAAGGCGGGTGGGCTCCAAAGCAGCAGGCGGATGTGCAGCAGGGTTTTTCAAAGTGCTTTTGCATGTTAGATGCATCACTCTCTGATGTGGGCAGAAATGTGGCAGGTCCAAGTGCGACCCCATGCCAGCGGCTCTTCAGATTTAGGTAACTGAATACTTGGAAAAGCTTGTGTCCCTTGTGGAGACAAAGGACAGCTCATCACATTGCTTAATGCTCTGTTTATTTGTGAAGTCGGGGGTTAAATGCAAAATATGTTTTGATAAACTCGCTGGATTTCAGAATATTGGCTTTGTGCATTGTTAATAGATGTTTGGATTCTTTCTGACCGATACCAATCGGTTCCAGTGCTCTTCTAGTAAACAGAAAATAACTAGTGTTCTAACATGCTAGAAATGTAAACGTTAGAAGTTGTTAGATCTGTGTGAACCAACACAACCACTTAAAGGACTGTGTGTAGAAATAAAAGTAGGAGTGGTGATGCTGATGGGGTGTTGGTAGTGAGCATCCCGGCGGTGCTGGGGTGCGGCAAAGCAAGGCAGCAGCGGTTTATGGAGGGTCCAAGCTGCTCGGCCCCACTCTGGTGGGCTTGGTGAGTTCTTGGTGGGTGCTCCTTTGCAGGAGGGAACCACTTGGAGCTCCCTGAGGCACCCAGGGTGTTACTGCAGGGCTGATACAGGGGCAGGGTGAGAATCCAGGCTGGAACTTGCTGTCGGAGTTCCCCTGGTCTGAAGCTGTGAGCAAAGAAAACCTGGTGTCTGCGATAAGAGATAACAGAGGGCAACAAAAGAAATATCAAGCGTAGCGTAAGGGCTGTAGTTGGCTGCAAATCTTTGGGTTTGTACAGCACCTGGTATGACTCGCTCCTGGCCCCTGAGAATTAAGGAAACAAATAACAACAGTATGTATTATTTACTGGTTACATCAGGTAGAGAGAGCAGTGACAGGAAACTGTGTTTAAAACTGAAGCTCTACACTGACATGTTTTGCTTGCTGATTAAAAATCAGCAGCAGCCGTCTTGATTTAAATCAACCTGCCCTGTGCATAGGGAGGGAGTCCAAGTTTGGAGGAATGCATAAGAACTAAATGTATAGCAGTGACATGATGCCTGGCTCTGGTTGCCAGCAAGCAGAGAGTTAGGGAGCTCCAAGGCAACCTGGCATGGCTGTACTAGATAAAAAGTGTTAAAGGGAAATATCAGTTGGGTTTGAGTGGGATTTGTCAACTGTAAGCTGAGGTAGCCCTGTCATTTGGGATCCCTAATGTAGCCCAGATACACGGTGTGGGGAGGCGAGTGTGGTGATGGGCTGGCACAGAGTTCTGCAGGAGCCTCCCAGGTGCCTCCCCCCAGGTCCTGGTCCCTCTTGACTCCCGGAGGTGTCTGGATGGGAAGAGGGTCTCACTTTCCCCAGAGCCATCTCACCCAGCTTGTGTTGTCACACGTCTGCCCTGCAAGGGGACACCTCCTGGGAGAGCTCAGCCTGGGTGCAGGTGGTCTGCAGGTCGGTGCTGGCTGCCTGCACAGCCGGATCCCCACAGCCACTGCGGGCTGTGTCAGTAGCGGAGTCATTTTGCCTGCGGATGTGCTTTTTACCTTTTCATTTCTTCAGCAATTAAGCGTTCTTGTCCCTGGCTTTGTCCTTGGCAGAGGTCGGATTTGTGGGTACAAAACGTGCACTGAAGCATCCTTCCGCTCTGAAAGGGGCTCTTTGTGCGCAGGGAGGTACTTCACCCTTTGTAGCAAATTTCCTTTTGAGAAGTGCCAAATTATCTTAGTCAACACAGTTGAAAACCCTCCCGCCCTGGGGCTGAGGCAAGAGCAGAAACAAAGGGGAGCCGGGTGTAGGGAAGCTGCCCAACAAGGGGGCTTCTTCCCTTTTCACTGCACAAATAGGTCTGCTGCCTTGCCATTGTCACAATCAAAGGGGTTCCTGTAAAAGGCACATGTAAGGGGAAGAGATTAGGCATAAATCGCTCCACAGGGCATTGCCCAGCCCTTTCTCTGGGGTCCCAAGAGTGACCGGCGTTTGCAGATTCTCTTTAAAGACAGGCAAGCTGGGGGACTCATCCTGCCTCCAACTGTGGTCCCTCCAAACCCAGCGAGGTGATGGAGGGAGTCTGCTGGGATTCATTCCCACTTTCCTCTTGTTAGTGTTTTAGGGATAGGGAGCACAAACTCAGATCTTCTGTTTTCCATAGTGTCAATAAATATTCTTCCACTCAGAATGGTCCCCAAAACAAGATGTCCGAACACTTCCCATAGGGAAGCCTGAGCAAACTGGGCGACAGTCATGACAGCAAAGTGGACAGTGCTGCCAGCTCCTCCAAAGCAAATGTCATCAGCCAGAGGCTTGGTTTTAGTATAAAATACCAGAGCCTGTAGCCAAGAAGTAGGGAAAAGATTGCCACCGTATTTTGATGTCGAAATGTTTCAATTTCAGACAGAAGCTTGAAAGAGTGCAAGACATTTTTAGTAGATCGTTTTTGCAGGGAACCTTCTTTGGAAGGAGGGAGGTCCTGGGGCTTGTCTGAGAAGCTGTTGTGAGATATACTTATCTCAGTACTTACGAAATGAAAACACCAAAAAGATGGTGACCTACCTGCCTCTGAGTCCTAGGTGGCTCTTGGTGTGAAGGGTACCAATGCCTCCTGGGCTGCAGGTTGTTTTAGTCTCCAGAGAAATGATACAATTTCAAAGGGAACGAAATGCAGTTAGTTGTTGCCTTCTGCTGGTCCCCAGTACCACTGGATGGACGTGAGGGGGGGACCCAGCTGCAGATGGCCGGGAAACACTGGTGTGCGCGGGGAAGCAGTGGTGAGGCATGGGTTTATGTTGCATTAGGAGCTGTTGGGTGATGTGATCTGACGGGGCCTTATCTAGTGCCCAGGACTTGGGGTGTGAGGCAGGGCTGGCAATGTGTCCCCAGCCACGGGAGCCTCCATCATGTTGGGTGCCATGGGAGGCTGGTGCATGACAGGGGTGCCATTGTCCATCCGCACTCCAACAGCTGCAGCCTGGGAGTGAGCAAGGAGCCCTAGCTCCTTCCTGGCAGCTGAGCCCAAGGCACTCGCCAGGCAAGGGGAGGGTGGCTGGGAGGTGCTGCAGGACATGACCCACCAGTGGAGGGTCAGCACCTCTTCATCTCCCTGGGATGTTCTCTCTTCCCCACCCCTTCAACGCTCTCTCCTGCTGCCCTTCTGCCCTCCCCTTAGCCTGCAACCACTCCCACAGCAGCCAAAATCCCTGGAGAGGACAGTTGTACCACACTATGCCGCACCTCCAGCAGGACAAGGTGTTGTACAGATGTCTTCACATCTGCTGTTCCTGCCCTTGCCCTCTGGGGACACTGTGGTTGTATTACATGGTTAAGCTGGCTGCTTCCTGAAAATCAAAGATTCCCCCTTAGGGAAGCATCTAATTCTTCTCTCCTGGGGCGCATTCACAGGGTGGACCCCTTGGTGTCACCAGTGGAGGAGATATGGGGCTGCCCAGAGCTGCTGTGGCCATCTCAGGGGCAGCTTGGCTTCCCCCATACCTGGATTTACAGCTTGGGTATTGCATGTTTGTGCCCTCCTTGGGCACTGGTCCTGAGGTTACAGTGGGGTCCCACTGGGAAATGACCAGCCGAAGGGAAGAGGAGGGGTCAACTGGGGGCTAAGATGCTGGGGAAGCAGGGCTCCCCATTGGGATGTGCCCTAGCTGTCCTCTGACTTTGGACTTGCCTCTGCAGCCCTGCAAGCCTCAGACTCCCGCCTAGTGGGGAAAAAAAAAAAAAAACAGTTTTTGTTGTTGTTGTTGTTTTGTTGTTGGTTTTTTTGTTTGGTTGGGGTTTTTTGTTTGTTTGTGGTTTTTTTGTTTTGTTGTGGTTTTTTTGTTTTTTTTTTTTGAGGCATTTAGAAGTAGCAGAGGCCATCCTGGAAAAGCTTATGAACAAGTGAATTACGAACAACACAAACTGGAGCCAGAGAGGAAAGTTTCCCCTTCCTGAGACCCTTTCTCCAACCCACACTTATGGGTGGGACTCATTAAATCCGAGCTCACCCCAGGCTGGGGAGCTGCGGCCAAGCACCTGGGGCAGGGGCTGCTGCCTGCGAGTCACCCCAGCTTTGCTCCTTCAGGAGGCTGAGATGCAGCATCCCTGCCTGGATCAATGCCCATGCAGATGAAGATCCTCTGTGTCCAGCGCAAGTGCCTATTTTGTCTGTTGTTGAAGCGATCCCCAGTGGATTTACATCTCTTCAGTTTCCTTTCTCCAGCAAATGTCTAACCCCAGCCATGGAAGTGGCAGCTCTGTGGTCAGCCCCATTGCTTCTGCTTTGGCTTTTCCCAGCTCCAGGGGGCTGAGGCATACATACCCGGGGAGGATCAGCTGCTTTCCCTGCCTGCACGGGGGAGCATCCCACCTCCCCTGCGTCCCCCCACACTGCAATATCCTCCAGCTGGCTGGCGTGCAGGGGGAGGCTGGCGTTGCTCTGGTCCCTCCAGTTTCTGCACTTGCTTTGCTGTATTTGTGGTGGGGTTTTTTTCCTGTTGCAGTTTTGCCTGGGCTGCAGTGGGGAAGGAAGCAGCAACTAGGGCAGCTGTAGGGTTATAGTGTGCAGGCTAACAAATGTGGATCATTAGCTGGAACAAGTTAATGGTTGCTGAAGCACATGGGGTTTAGAGCTGGAACAAGTTAACAGCAACTCACTCTGATGCATTAAGAGCTTATGCGTATTACAGCTCAACTATGTTAAGAGAAAACATGTGCCCTAGCAGGAGCATTTGCCAGAGAGCACCAGAGGGTATGGATATGTGTCTGTCTGTCTCTCCAGGGGCACCTCCCCATGCAGCCCATGGGGGGGCCCTGCTTCCACACTCACCACCATGCTCTGTCTGAGCAGCTCCCACCTGGCCAGGCTGCAGCAGAAGTCTCAGATGTATCTTCTTCCTCGGGTAAGGGTGCCTTGCCGCGACCTGGGCTCTTCGAAGCCAGTACTACCTGTCAAGAGTTGGCCCTTGGACCCGTGCATTTGGGCAGTGTCTCCGGTGCAGGGACAGCCCCAGCTGCTGTGCTGGGACACGTCAGTGGTGCTGACCAGATGCCCCAGCTTCTCCACTGCAAGGCCTGTGTGGCCATGTGGGAGGCAAGGCAGTCCCTCCTGAGGGGCAGGTGAGGAAGAGAAACTGAGCCGTGGTGACCTTCCTGAGAGGTGCAACATGGGAGACCTGTGTCTATTCCTGGCCTTGCTGCAGGGTTCCTGAGAGACCTGGGGCAGGTCATTTTCTTTGTTTGCAATACGGGGGTCTTACAGAATTTGTCTCAGTGTTAAAGAGGGGGAAGATATTTATGGTAGAGAAGCACCTGAGTGTGACATTGAGGAGGGCAACAGCCAGGCATGGTGAGAGATGAAAAGCCACCAGGCTTTTCCTTGTCCTTCTCATGTCACAAGTGACCTGGGGAGTTGGCTGAGGATGTTACGGACAAGTTACTTATCCACGCACCCACAGGAAAGACAACTCCAGTGAGAGGGGCTGGGTCATGCCCATGGGGACATGCAGTGAGGAGCACTGATGGCAGCCTGGCCGACCGCCATGTTTTCAGTCTTGTACAAAGTCAACTACGCTGCGTCCTTGCTTCTTGTGGTGCTGGTGCTTCTCTGTGCCGTTGTGTCTTCTGCGCCAGGGCTGACTCTGCCTCAGGGGCAACCAAGTCACCGACCTTGGAAAGTGTTTTCAGATTACAGTTGTTGCAATTGCGAGACATGAAAATAAATGTGAGACATGAAAATAAATGTGAGACATGAAAACAAATGAGACACATGAGGAAGCCTTTGATGCTGCCTCCTGCAGCTCGCTATTCAAGACAGCTGGGATGAAGCTAGTTACAAGAGAGTGATTCCATATGATCTAAAGTATTTTGATAACTGCATTAAAATTATAATCATGAGGGTGGAATAATTATCTGCACAGCCCACAGTTTGCTGCTGACTCCTGCTGGTCTGTCATAAACAGGATCTGCCCATGCAAGCATGATAACCAAGTGCCTTGTCTGTTCCACAAGCACTTGCAGAGCTCTCCCAAAACTTGAAGGGAGATGCTTGTGTCTTTATTCAAAACAAATCAAAACCAACCAAACAACAACAAGAAAAGGAAATAAAAAAACAACACAGCAACAAAAACCAGCACTCAAGTGTGAGCTGATCCTGAGGTTGACCAGTGAGTAGAGCAGTTGGGAGATCATGGTCCTGCTCTTCACTTGTGCCACAGCCCCTGTAACCCAGAGCAGAAGAAGAGAAAAGCAGCTGGAGGTGTCCAGCTGCCTTTGGTTACCTCTGGCAGATCATCCAGAGCTCACCTGTCAAAACCCTGGGTGATGGCTCCTGCTAAACCACCTGCCTATAAGTCTAAAGGTGTTGTGTTTGATCATTTGAGATTGTGGCTCGGGAGATTTTACAGACGTTAACAGGGACGGGGTGGCATCTTCGCCTTCCCTGTTTTCTCATGGGTGCCCACCTGGTTCTAAACACCTCTGGAAGCAAGCTGTGCTTTGGCACGGCTCTGGGAAATCCGTTAAGCAGGTGATGAGCTGATGGGTAAGAGAGGTCACTTGCCTGATGTGCGACCAGTGGATTTCCCATCTGGCTGAAGGACCCTGATGGTGGATGAGCCAGGAGATTCAAACTGCAGCCCCCCGGAGGCTAAGGCAGTCTCAGCTGGCTGGGCTAAACAACCCTTTTCTTTGAGCAGTGTCTGTGGTGGTGTCATCAAGGAGAGAATATGCCCAGCGCTATGGGAGGGAGGCAGCATGGCATGCTGCATTTGTTCTTGTTGATTACCCTGCTGTTCAACCTTTTATTTTAGAGACTTAATAGTGTTACTTGTTAGCACTGGGAAAATCTTCCTTTTCTCTACTCCCACCAGTGTAAACTGTCCTCAGCCCTTCTGCAAACTGCAGCCCCAGAGCTGCCAACAGACAGGCTGGGCTTCCTTCTGAAGCAACCAGCCTGTGTCCCTCTACTTCCATAGCTTTATAACAAAACCCAGCTCTGGAGTTGTTCCAGCCCACTTTCAGTCCAAAGATAAATTTCATTGGAAGGTGGTCTGTAGATCATTGAAGCTCATTAGGTGAATGTGGAAGGAAAAGCTAAAAAAAAAAAAAAAAAAAAGGCTAGAAAATACAAGAAACGTTCTGATTTCTATTTTGTATTTGGCTAATTCATAAGTGGGCAAATTTGCAACAAACTGCATGACAGATTTTAAAACAATGTTGTTGGGAGCTTGGAGGAAAGAGTAGGAAGAGGCTTATGTAGATTCAGCTCTATTCAGGAAAAGAACAGTAGTTCTTCTGGTGGAGTACTCGTTTCAGTACAGCTTGGTAAAACTGTTCAAAGGAAACCTAACACAAGCAGTAATGTTTAAGCAACAAAACCCCCCATTCCTTATAATTATAGCCCAGTGCGATACCGACCTTTAGCAAATACGTCATTTTCTTCACTGCAGTGTTAACAAACCCGAAGCACAGCCCGAACATTGCCTCTGACCTGACCTGACTCCCGCGTACACGGGTTGGTTTGATGCAAGCTGAATGAGTTTATGTGATTACTAATTGGCTCAGAATAGGTGTGGGTGGAAGCTGCATCCTCTGAGCTTGTCCTGTGCTGGGGACTCACTTGCTCTGTGCTGCTCGTGCACAGGCTCCAGCAGTGCAATGCATGGGCTCCAGCAGTGCTTCCCTCCTCCAGGAGTTATCTCAAGCATACTTGGCTGGGGTTTAACCCCATGATGAAGAGCAGCTCTGCACAACAATGTATTATATGTAGCTAAAAAGAGCACTGCTGTGGGTTCACTGGTAACTTGCAATGCATGCAGAGATGCTGAGGAATGTGCTGGAGGGACAAGTACCTGTGGTTGTGGTGGCAGCATAGTGGTGTCTCTGATTGCCAAAGGGCAGTACAGCACAGGAAATAGTTTGTTCACTTTTTAAACTGCTGTGGAGTCTGCGATGTCATGTCTCTAATCATTTTTATGTAAGAGCTGCAAGCACGTGAATGTTGGTCATTTGCTTTCTTAAGCCAGGTTTAGTTCAGAGTCTTAGAGAAGTTTATGGCAAAATCACAGATTTTAAGACCAGAGAAATCATTAGATCCTTGAATTTCTTCCCTAGCACAGATGCAATACATATGTGTTGAGCCCAGTGACATGGGTTGACTGTCTCCACAAGAGATAATGCTACTTTCCTTGTTAGCTTGTTCCTGTGGTTAGTCACTTACAGTGTTAAAAGCATGATCCTTATTCCTCAGTTGGATTTGTCTGGCTTTGACTTGAACACATTGGTTTCTATTATGTGTTTCTGTTCTGGATTAGAGAGTCTCTGGTGCCTGATGGATTATTGCCTTAAAGAACTGGGAAATCAAGTCATTGCTTTCTCTTTTTAACATGATAAATTGAATCGTTCCAGTCTTTCACTGGAAAAGTTTTTCCATCCTTTCCTTCATGGGCATGGGTTTTGTGGCTGCGCTCTTCACGATCTTCAGATTCCAAAACAGTTTTAATAGAGGTGTGTAGACTAGAAATGGGAAAATATCAGCCTTTACTCTCTAGAGTATCAGCCTTTCCCCACACCTTTCCTATAGACCCTGTTGCCCGTGCTATGTACAAAGTAGGCATGACACTGGGGTGAACTGTTGATGAGTTCCTTCCACTTCCTAATACTGTTGCTGAGCTTGTGCCCCAGGGTGTTTAGGTGGTCATTCCTACAAGCAGGAGAGCCTGGACTATGTGGGAAGAGCTCTTGGGCTGGTAAGGAGGCAGGTGTGATCGTGCTTATATCCTTCAGTCTAAACATGGTCTTCACAAACAGAAAGTTCATGCTCTTTCCCAAGTGCCGCTCCAGAGTTTCTCTCAGGTTCCTGCCCTGGAGACCCTTATTCCCAGATAGGCAGCATATCCCAAGTGTATGCAGGAGGAGCTGCAGCAATTCCCCCTTCAGCTTTTTCCTTTGCTTGGTGCTGGCTGGTCACAGGAGAAGGCTGGAGCTCGCCTGCGAGATATTGATGGCTTCCCAGCACTGCTCTCTCTGCTTCTGCAATGTGGTGGCCAGTGTCCTTCCCTAGCAGAAGAAGAACGGAGCTGCCCAGCGATGGTTTGCAGCCCTTGCGTCTGGGCTCCACAGAGAGTGGGGGAGTAGAGTTTTCACCCTGGACAGGCCAGCTCTTCTGTTCCCTGAGCTGATGCACTGCAGTGGCTTAGCTCCAGGCTTGGCAGCTTTATCCAGCTGTCCCTCAGGCAGAGCAGAGGAGAGGATGGGTGTTGTGACAGGAGTGTGGCCCCCAAGGGCAGCTGCCTATGTGGCTGGCAGGAGCCCTTGGTGACACAGAAAAGACACATCTGCCTGTCAGGATCATGGTGCCATGGATGCTCTGACCTGGAGGGAGCACTGGTCTCATAGGACCTTGCTAAAATCCATGGCTTGATCAGCTGTGGTAGGGCACTGAGCAGGACCTTGCTCAGGAGGGACATCTTCTGACACAGGGACGAATTTTAATCCAGTGAAGCCTCAGAGCAATGCAAACTTTAGCAGGAGGGAAGGGTTAGGTAGTGCAGTGGAGTGACTGTCACTGAAGGACACTGCCATTCAGGGCAGACACCCCTGGGGTCTTTGTACCTCTGGAGGTTTTGGGAGCTGAGGGAGCTCTGTTCACCCTGTGATAATCTCACAACCAGTTCCCCTGGGGCAGTTTTATATATTCCCTGTGGGAACAGTGCTCTGAATTTCTTGAGCTTGTTTAGGCGTAAAATCTCAATTAGGCACTGAGTGTAAGTTTGGAGACTTGGAGTCTGTTCCTGGCTCGCGTGCTCTGATGTCCTTGGGTGAGCTCAGATCTTGTTGCTAGAGGAGACCTCACTTTCCATGTGTATTAAATTTGGGTTGTCTGTGAAATGAGCTTACCCAGCCCTGATAAGCTCCTTGCAAATGAGGCAAGAGCACCAGGCTTGCAGAGCTGTTGGCAGCCCCTTGTGCAGGGGCTGCGTTGGACACGTGTAGCTGGCAGTAAACCCAGCGCCAGCGGGTGGTGTGGCACGGCCAGCCCCGAGGCATGGCCAAGTTTGCCTACTGAGCCTCCCTTACTGTTTCTGCTTTGTCAGGGCTCCTTCTTGCTACCTCCCAGGGAATCCCTGGGCATAAGAAGAGACCTGAGGAGGGGCTAAGGCACCAGGAGACAGACTGGGTCAGAGCTGAGCATCCTTCCTATGGGTCCTTCCCAAAACCACTGTGGTTTTGCATGGGAGCAGAGGGAGCTGGGAGGGGAAGGTGCAGGCAGAGGGATCTGTCTGTGCCCACATTAGCTGCCAGCAGTGCCACAGAAGCCCTCCCAGCCAGGGAGAGGAGTGAACCCCAAAGTCTCTTGCTGGGCAGCCCAAGCTCTCTTCTCTCTAAAGCCCTCTCTCCTCCAGCCCCATCTGGCGAAGTCTGTCACCAGCCCTTCTCCATGCCCAGCCTGTTCTGGGCAGCAGCCAAGGGACCAGCAGCATCCCCGCTGCTCTTTTCCCTCCCCCAGGGATGGGGGTGTCGCGCACTTTGATGTGCGGGCACAGGGCTGGGGACAGGCTGTGTGCGCTCATGAGAGCCTGGCCAGGCTCCAGCTGCCTTTGAAGTGCTCCAGTGATCAGGATGAAAGGGAGGGGAGTCCTTCCCCAAACCATCTGGCTCTAATTGCAGGTAGAAATGCCTCTCTGCATGCCCCGTGGGGAGGGGGCATGCCGCTCTCTTCATTAATCCCGGGGCTCTCAGCTGGGCTGACATGAAGGGCGAGAGCTTGAACAAAAAGGGGTTTCAGCTGGGCAGCCAGAAATAGGCAGACACTGGTGGAGATACTGGGGGTTTGGGCACCTCCACTCTCGGCCTTGAGCCACAGGGCCCCACAGACCTTCCCAGGGACAGCCCATGCTGCGGGGGGGCTTTGCCAGTTGTTCCCATCTCCGGTTTCTTGGGCGCACTGGAGCCTGCTGGCCCTTTGACTCATCTCTTTTATGCCGGCGCGTGCTGAGTACAGGGACAAGGAACGTGGGAACTCAGAGTGAGCCCGGCTGCTCAACAGGCTTCGCTGGATGCTTCCCCAAGCTCCTGGCCAGCCAGCACCGCCACCTCGCCGAGGCTCCCTGCCCACTCCACCTGCTCCTCCTGGGCAGAGCTGGCCACAAAGTGCCACTTGCCGCTGCAGTGGCAGCAGTGGTTAGAGCCACTGGCAGCACTGGCAAGTAAGTTGTGTTGTATTTGGCTGGGCATCTTCCCTTTGCCAAGGAGGTGAAGGCAGCTGGGTTGTATCTACCAGCAGTTTCTTTCCCTCCTGGTGATAGCCTGTGGGCAGCATCTGAAATCTCAATGAAAGCTAAACCTATGTTGCTTGAAGTCATCTGCACTAACATTGACAGCACAGAACAGTTTATTTAGTTTTCCCCCCTTGTCATAAATCACTTGTTAATAAATCTTATATATAAGTATATAAAATTATTAAATATGAGCTCTGGTAACTCTGTGTCCAGAAGCAGCCCTTGCCATTACCCATCTCCAGAAATGAAGAGATGGCCAAAAAGGGAGAGCGAGAAGTGGTAAGCCAGGTGAAGTGGGCAGAGGGATGTGGACAGGGTGGTCGCAGAAATGGGAAGCTCCAGCCTGAGGAGACCAGCACAGCACATACCACTGGGTATTAACTTGATTAATTAATTAACGTCTTAATCATTGTCCTACTCCAATGCTGTGATGAGACAAGGTGGAGGAGCCATTTGGTGCAGGAGATGGGACTCTGCTTTTCTGAGCAGTGGTTTGCTCTCCACAGAGCCACCCTCAGGAGACTTCTTCACTGCCTCTTCCCTCTCCAGGTCTCTGCCTCATCTGACCCCCACTCAGCGGGGGACGAAGAGCTGCCGCCATCGGGCAAGGCACGGGGGCTGAGGCGGAGCGGGCAGGCTGGCCCGCGGCGGCACCGGCGCCGTGGGGTGGCTCAGCAGGCTGCCAGGAGCCCGGCAGTGCCCAACCCTGGCAGCGCCAGCCGGGAAGGGAGCCTGCCCTTTGTGCTGGACCTGCAGAGCTTGCCAGGACTGGCCAATGTGGACCTGAGCGCCCAGAACCCCAACATCCAGGTGGGGAGCGGGTCTGGGTGGGCCATGGAGGGGGTGCAGGCGAGCACCACATGTTCCCCAGCTTCAGTGGGTTCCCTAAGAGGAAAGATCTCATGAGTGGGGTCCATGTGGCCGCTTCCATCTGTCTTCTTGGTAACTACCAGATGCAAGTAACTGGCACAGACAAGCTCCTTGGCAGAGGAATTTGCTCATGGCCTTTTCCCTCTACCCTAACAGCCCCTCTCCATAAATGCTCCTGTGAGAGTGACCTCTCAATTTCTGAGGGTGGTGTTGGTCCCTGTGGGTGACCACCAGCCCCCCTGTACCTCCTGCTCTGCCTCTGGTCAGTCTCTCTGGATGAGGCGAGACCTCTTGTACTTGTTGCATGGTCCTGTAGCCCCAAGCATCTCTGGCCTTTCGGGCCGGGAACCACTGTATGCGCTAGTAGATCTGTCCCAGGGCTGTGCCCCAGCTCACTGCTCTGCCTCATATCTGGCCTCCAGGTGACCATTGAAGTGGTGGATGATCCTCAGGCTGAGATGGAGATGGACTTGTTGAAGGAGACAAGCAATGACTGGTCCCTGACGTCTTCTGAGTGGCTGTCCCACAAGGATCTCTTCTGGCCCCTCTTCTGGGAATACACTGACCCCACTGAGGAAGAAGAGGAGGAGGAGGAGGAGGAAGATGAAGAGGATGACAACCTGGATGTAGGGGACAGGGAGGAGGAAGAGGAAGAGGAGGAGGAAGATTACACAGCAGAGTATGAGGAAGAGGAGTCCATGCTCAGTGGAGTGGGAGGTGACTGGGACCAGCAGTGGCCTGGGCAGAAGAACTGGATCTTTAAGGAAAAATATAACTACGGTGAGTCCTCTTGGGCATATGGAGCTGCCCTGCAGACTGGCACTGCCCTCCCCTGCCCTGCAGCCCTGTCTCATGCAGGGGGAGCAGCCCTGTGCTGGGGATCACAGCACACTGGTGCTCAGTACCTACTTAGAAAATAAGCAAGCATACTGAGGATCAAGGCCAGCACCCAGCTGGCGCTGTCAGCAATCAGGCACACCAACATCCCAGCGGGAATTGCCCTTGCCTATGATCAAACTGCAGCGTGGACTGTAGTGAAGGCATGCTCAGATGAGAAATACGGTATAAATGTTTAATGGCAGGTGCTGCTGCCATGCACTCAGGTTCCTGCAGCGACACCAGTGCCAGAAGCCTTTGCCACAGGCCTTGGCACCCCTAGGAGAGGAGCTGTGGAGGGCTAGATGGTAGGTGCTGGTGGGCAGACAGGCCAGGGCACTGCAGCAGCTCCCTCCTGCAGCTTCCCAGCCACAGGCCCCAAACCAGTCAACCTTTGCTAATGCATGATGCTTCAGCATCATGGCCAGTGCATCAGGCAGGTTTGGTGAGGATGGGGATGGGCAGCAATGCCTGGCTGGGTCATTACCACCATGAGCGAAGCTGTGGTAATCAACGCCTTTGCTCAGGGGCTGCTTCCCTGAGGTTGCCAGCGAGGATGAGGTTGGCCCATGTCATCATGTGGTCAGGCACCTTTGTGTGCCCCAGGCAGCGATGGCTCTGTGTCTCTGTAAAGGGCATCCCAGGGATGGGGAGTTGCTGAGGGAGGTCCTGGGTGGCTGCTGGCTCCCTCCTCCTGGGGCTTTGCTGAGTCCACCTCTCTGCCTCTCCACTGCCATGCAGACTATGAAGATGAGGAGGAGTGGAGCCCATGGTCCCCTTGTAGCATCACCTGTGGCAGTGGCAACCAGAAGAGGACCCGATCTTGTGGCTATGCCTGCACAGCAACGGAGTCGAGGACCTGCGACCTGCCACGCTGCCCTGGTGAGCCCTTGGCTTGGGCACTGTCTGACCCTGATGTGGGCTGATATCCTGCTGCTGTGGGCTGGGTGTTGCTCATACTTCAAGAACTGGTTATGTTTAATGTGATCTAGGCTTATGACTGTGGGGGTCTGTTTCCACAAAGAAGCTCTGATGGGGCTTCATGGCTCCCCTGGCAGTTACGTGGTGCCCAAGGGTGGTAGAGCTGGCATCCAGCTCAGTGTGTGACTCTTTGCACTCCTCCTGTACTGGGAGCCTGAAATCCTCTCCTGAGGCATACTGACAGGTGGCTTCATCAACTGGGATTTACATAACCCACAGCCTTGGGTGGGTCTGTCCTGTGTGTCTTGCTGCTTTCCCTTCCTTCCAGGCAAAGCAGTGGTGGGACAGGGGGTGAAAGATAGTTGGTGTCTGGTGTCCTTACAAAGGAAAAAATCCCACCACTCCTCCTGTTGTTCAACCCGGCTCTTTTTTTTTTCCCCTCTCAAGGAGCCGAGGGGGAAATGGTCTTACCCACAGAGGAGACTCCTTTCAGAAGTGACAACACCACAGAGCTGTTCAACTCAGGTCAGCCTCTGCCTTGCACTGGGGCTTCAGTGCCAGACCCCATGGGGGGTGTAGCTGGCTGGTGGGGAGGGCTCTGCCAAGGGCTCCTGCGTCTGGTGTCCCGACCTAAGTCACCCAAACTACTGCCATGTGCAGGCTTTGGCAGTCATGCTGGGAAACCGAATTCCTCCCACAGCCCTGGTGCAACACAGTCCTGCTTTACAGCACAGTGGTTGAGGCCAGCTTGCCATGTGCCGTCTCCCATTGGGGGATGATGCCAACCCAGCCCCTGTAGCAATGGGTGCTTGGGGCAGAGCCCCTGTGAGGGGCAGCTCTGCACCAGCATGAAACCCCCTTACTCTGTTACTGCCTTGGCAATGGAGCCTGGCTCCAGCCCGTCCCAGGAGCCTGGCTGTTCCTGCCTGGCGGCTGCAGGCTCCACCAGTGGTGCTGGCAAGGCCATGGGCAGACAGCAGTGGGGTAAAGCAGGGTGCAGGCTGTGCATACCCTCATCATTTCGGTACCCTCCCCCCAGAGGTGGACAGCTGTGAGAAGTGGCTGAACTGCAAGAGTGACTTCCTCACCAAGTACCTGAGCAAGGTGCTGACGGACCTGCCCAGCTGCCCCTGCTCCTATCCGCTGGAGGCCGTCTACAGTGCTGTCAACCTGCGGGATGAGCAGCAGGGCAAGAGCTTCCGATGGCGGGATGCCAGCGGCCCCAAGGAGCGCCTGGACATCTACAAGCCGACAGCACGCTTCTGCCTGCGCTCTATGCTCTCCCTCGACAGCACCACCCTAGCTGCCCAGCACTGCTGCTATGACGAGCACACCCGCCTCATCACCCGTGGCAAAGGGGCTGGCGTCCCCAACCTTATCAGCACCGAGTTCTCCCCAGAGCTGCACTACAAGGTGGACATGCTGCCCTGGATCCTCTGCAAGGGCGACTGGAGCCGCTACCATGCTGTCCGGCCTCCCAACAACGGGCGCCAGTGTGCTGATAACCCCCCTGAGGAGGAGTACCTCTCCCAGCTGCAGGAGGCCAAGGAGTACTAGTCACAGCCACGCTCAGAGGAGCCATGGCCACTGCTGGCTCCCACCCTGGCCCAGCCCAGCGAAGTCCAGGCCCTGCTGATGGGCTCCTCAATGGTGCCGGGCAGAGCGGGGAGGATGTGCTGTCCATGTCCTCCCCTCAGAGGGTGCCTCAGCCCCCCTTGGATTTCCAAGGGCACCGGAGGTTATGGCGGTGGTACAGTGCGATCCCTGCCATACCACCCGCACGCTGGGGTGCCTGCTCTGGTGCACGAGGAGCTGCAAGGGATGGGAGGCATAAAGTGAATGGGGGCTGCTCCCATCTGCTTTTTTATTCTCTACAATCTTTCAGTGTAGCCTGAAAGCTGAGTGTCTGCAGGGTAAAGTGGCCTCAGCTCCTGCTGGCCTTATGGTGTGTCTGAGGAGCTGGCCTGCTGCAGGCAGTTGCGGGCTCTTTCCTGTACGCCTGTCCTGGCACACGCTGGTCTGCTTCTGAAACTGGGGCTGGGTCCTCCTAGGGAGGGTCAGGGCTGTCCCAGCCACAGGACCACCCCTCCCCTCTGGATTTTGCATGCACAGTTGGGAAGGAGCAAGGGGAAGCCTGGCAGGGTTTCATGGGTCCAGGGAGTGTGTGGGGCAGGAGGAAAGTGACCACCTGGGCTCCCTTGGCAAGATTGCCTTGCCAACACAGTTTTGGCTATGAAAGGGAGAACTGAATGCCAGAGCCAGACAAGGGTGGACCTCAGAGGAGGTCAGCACAGGGAGGACACCACCTGTATGCATTTCAGTCCCTCTGCCTCAATGCTTGGGGAGCAGGGTGGTAGTACCCATGCAAGTCCCACCACTAGCCCAACTCCATGCCTCAGCTCCCTGGCAGCCCCTCAGCAGGTTTCAGTGCTTGAGAGCATCCATGATATGGCCCAGCAAAAGTTCTGCATTTCCCACCCACAGTCCTGCCAGGGGCAGGAGACAACTCAGCCACCCCTTGTGCCATTGCTGGAGAAGAGCAAAAAGCACCAATCCAAGTTCTCAGTGGGGATGGGAAAAAGTCAGGTGCCACTGGGAGTACCCAGCACTGCACCTCTCTGGTCTGCTGCTGGCCTCAGACCCTGCTATGTGCTGTGTCTGCCCTGGTCCCCAGCGAGAGGAAGCCCAAAGAAAGCGAGTTGTGGGTGCACCCTGTGCTCCTCAGGCTTGCTGCCTGGCCAGGTGAGCAAGTGTGGCTCCAAAGGAGGAAGACACACCCATGCTAATAATGTCAGTGTCTGGTGTCTGCACATCATGGATCATGATGCTCCCCATTAGCACTTTGGTCACGTCTGGGTTTTATTCAGCTTTTTACAGGTCCATGGCAGTTTCTCCCAGCATGTAGTGTAAGCTCCCAAGTTTCCCACAGAGAAACTAGGCTGAGCACCTTTATCCCTGGACATTCAGTCACTGAACCTGGCAGAAACTGTTCATAGCTTTTATTTAGCAAATTTTATGTGTCAGAGGAAATATAAGAGCAAGTCAAGTGCATGTAAAGAAGAATGGAGTCATCTCTAGACTAGAGGTTTCACCCAAGGCTACTTGCTGCTCCATGTTTTTCTGCAGGATACTGTTGGACAAAAAAAAAATCTGGGTGCACAGGTCTTTGGTTGACTGTCCTGTGCTAGGTCTGTCCTTGCAGGAGCTTTCTCCAGGGCCAGTGAATGTTCATGGTCTGATAACTCTTTGGGGAGTCTTTCTGAGAGTGTCTTACATGTGTTGAGTGGATGTTGATCCTTTTGACTTGGTTATTGATTGAATATTGCATTCTTGGTCATCAGCACCTAAGACTTCATTGCTAGTAAAACAAAACTATTAATGAAGTTATCACTGATTTTTTCGTATTTAACTACTATTCCATACTTGTATCCCCAGACTCCACTTACGAGTGCTATTGAAACCTAGGCAGACACCATCCATTTCCCAACAGGCATGTGGTTGTAGATGGCCAGTGTTATGAGTGAGAAGGAAGACACAACCAAATAAACACGGATGGAGACCCAGACCCTGGTAAATTGTCTTGACAATTACGTGTTCCCTACCTCAAATGGCCATTTGCTCACTAGTTTCTGGTAAAGAGGTAGCTCATAAGGAGGTGGTCAAGAGGGGGTTGCAGTGATCCAGTGGCTTGGTTTTGGGAGCCTGGGATGCGTGTGGGGAGGCTCAGCAACAGACATGGAGGCATTTGTATGGGACACAAACTGAGCAGCTGAAGCCATGGAAGGATGAGCTTGTTATCTTCTGTCATTTGGTAGAGCATCTTCATTTTTTTTTTTTCTTGTATGTCATCGTTAGCATCAGCAGACTCTCAGAGGAGCTTATCATCAGCACACAGGCTTCTTTAAAACAACCTCGTGTTAAATGTGCCTAGTGTCCAGTATTAGACCCACACATGGAAGCAGGGCCTCTACAAACAGCCTTTCTTGAAGGAGAATTTCCACAGCTCTGCCAATTTGTTTGTCAGACTGGCTGCTTTGGAGCCAAGTGCTCTTATTATAAGGACTGTTACCCAGGATTTGCACCCTCCTCCTCTATATACTGGTTATGTCAACCAGTCTAACCCCCAAAAAAGAAACTCTAATTTCTGTAATAAATGGAGTTCCCATCCAAGGGCAAGTTGAAAATTTTCTTGCATTGAGCCCCACCCCTTAAAGCTGGTTGGAAGGTGAGTGGCTGTTCTGCCTCGCTGCCTCTATGGTTTGGATGATACAGGCATGAACTGGAGCATGAGAAATGAGAAGCAGTGTTGTTCCTCACATGAGCACCTTACACACTGGGAGACTTTGCGGGAAATCATGAGAAAGGTAGACATTAAGCAAGCATTTATTTTTATATCCTATCAAAGATTCTGTCCAGCCCACTGCTATTTAAGTGATGAATCTCTAAACTTCCACTCCTTAAGTTTATTGTGTTTTTAATATATAATATATAAAAAATATCTTTTATTCCTACAAAATTTCACAGAGAAGAATTCTTTATTCTGATGCTGCAATAAAGCACTTTATGTATGTACGTGTTGCTGCTGTCATTCAGTTGGGACTGAAGCATGTGTTGCTATTTGTTTTGGCTGAGAGGGTTGACACTACGTTGAATGTGGTGTGTCTTCGGTCCCCAGGCCCAGCTGTACTGCCATGACCCTGGTGGCTTTGCTTCCTTCCCTTACCATCTGCATTTGATGGTGTCTGGCTGCAAGAATCGCAGCTGACACAGACTGGTCAGAGCCTGCTGCCACAACCATGGGCTATGTGAAGTTCTGCTCACAGGGAAGGAAGCCTCCTGCAAGAAGACTATCAGGGTCAGTGCTAAGAAGCAAATGCATTGTCTGTGCCTCAGCCCTAACCCCAGGTTTTATTACATGCTCAGCCTGGCCAGAGCTGGATGCCGGCCAACCTTGCACCAGCACGCTGCCTTAAGCAGATGTTAAGCATGGGATGCGATGAAAAAACAAAATAAAACAAACCAAAAAACAGCATCATCCCAGCTGGAAAACTGGTTTGGCAAACCACCTCCAGAGCTGACAGATAACAATAGCAGGGGGATTTGCAAAGATTTCCAGGGATTACAACTTTTTTTTGCTGTTAATTTGCTGTGTAAATTGTGACCATTTCCAAGTTCTTGCCATTTCCAGCTGTTTTCCCTCCTTCTCTCTTGCTCCTTTTGCTTTGTGCTGGCTGCACATCTGTCAAGGGTTATCTGCCACTCCAGCACTGGGCTGTGCTCTGCAGCTGCCTGGCGCCATTGCTGGCCCTTCCCTGGGGGGAGCAGATGGCTCCTCTCAGGGAATCTGCTCTGAGCTCCCTGCTGGTCTTCTGCAACATCAAAAACATTGCTGCATGGAGCCCAAGCCAGGGGGAGCAGGGTGAGCTCTGCTCTGCAGGAAAAGCAGCATAGAGAAAAATCATTCTTTCTCTGGAAGGGCAGTCAGCAGTTGCCACTGTGTACATAAGATGCCTAACATGCCTTTACCCTCTACATCAAGGTCCTTGCTGTACTGGATGATGAGCCTTGCTGTGAAACTCCTGGACTGTATAAATCCTACAGACAGAGGATGTAAGCAGGAAGAATTACTGCCCTAATTCTGCAGGTGCTCAAGACCTGGAGATGTCACCTGAAATCAGGGCATGAGTCTGCGGCAAAGTTTCAGTCTGCACCTTTTCCTACTGCTTTGAACACATGAATTCTTGACCACTTGAGTTGTGTCAGTTTGCCAGCCTGGACTGGAGCTTCATGTGGCTCAGTTGTACCAGTTCTCTGGCATCTGACTTGCAGCTTATTTTGTATGCAGAAGGAGCTGTCCCCAGATTTTGCTGGGCGCAAGGGTCACCATGTGTGTGTCCCTGCTGACCTCTTCTCTTGGCCCCAGACAAGTCAGGAGCAAGCTGTGCAAAGACCTCTTGACTGCAAATGACACCTTGAAAGCTCGAGTGTGGGGTCAGCTGCCATGGGGACACATGGAGTGAGTGCACGTCTCAGGGCTGAATATAAGATGTCATAGAAACTTATTTACAGTAACAGAGATCCCATTTGCTCTCTGCTTTTTTACAGGGCTCCTACTCCAAGAATTTGCTTATTGCAGAACAAAACAAAAAGCCCAGCTGGGCGCAGACGGAGCAGCTTTGGGAGAAGACAGTGGATGATAATGTCAGGCGAGTTTGGCCAAAGCCTGCGGAGCAGACCTGAACTGCACTGTTTGGCCTTAGCCTAGAAAAGAGCAAAGCGATGTTGTGATGGTCTGTGGACTTCAAGCTAAAACTGAAGGTTTGGAGAGAAAAAAGCCTTTCATGTAGCCCTGCTCCTGGTCTGTAAAGGGACCCTGCCAGCCCTGACCCCAGCTGGGCTAGTCAGTGCTGTGGGAGCTGAGTGGCAGCAGCAGGGAGTTTCAGGAGGATTCTGAAGAGCCAGGAGAAAGCCAGCCCAGCCCCCCGCCAAGCATCTCAGCCTTCGCACACGGGGTGTACCACAGAAAATGGATTTAGATGAGGTCTTGAGAAACTATGTATTCCTGCCATGGGATGCGTGCAAATCATTCCCCACCAACAGATCCCGCTCTCTCCTGGCCTTCAAGCTCTCCAGTGACAGAGATGCCACAGTAACCCTCAGCTTTACTGTTCCTGCAGGGAGAAATATTTTCCTAGCTGCCAGTCTAAATCCTTCCTACTTTATTTTAAGCCCACTGCATCTTATCTGCAGTGGTCACAGAGAGCATATTATTACCTTATTTGCTCCTAACTCTCACGTTTTTCTGGATTTTATCATTGTGCTCTCTATTTCCCTCCTTCTCTTCCACCTGCTCTTCTCTAGACTAAGCAAATGCAATTATTTCAGGCTTTCCTCAGAAGCCATACTTGTAGACCTCCAGTCAGTCTTCTTCTCCACCGCTGGGCTTGCTTCAAGTAATTTGCATCTTTCTTGAAATATGGAGCCCAAAACTGAAGTCACAGGGTCTTACCTGGGGCTTTCTTAATGTTATATGGAAAGATTTCTTCACAAGACCTACAAGCCCCAGCCTGCCCAGGCAGCTTTTGTTCTCCTCCATGATGTTTTACATTAAAGTTTGTTTGAAAATTCACCATAACCTGCCCAGCTTAAACATCCTTCACATTTGTGCTGCCAAGCCTGTTGCTTCCCCTCTTGTACACATTACTGGTGGTTTCTGCCTCAGTGTAAAACTTTGCAGTTCAGTGAGGTCAAATATACTCACTTTACACTTGGTAAAGATCATTTTCAATCCTAAACTTGTCTTCTAAGTGTTTTACAGCACCCGTGGTGATGTAAATTATTTTGGACTTTAAAGTTATATTATCTTCTATATTGAAACACACTGGATTCATTACAGCTCTGTTAGGCCTTCCCGAAAGTCTTGATAAAGCCCAGATATTGCCAAAGAAAGGCATCAGGTTGACTCGATATCTGTGCTTGATGTAGCAGTGATACAGGTGTGCTGGTCATTACTTTTTACCTGATTAGCTGGGTATTTACAGGTTACTGATTGCATTTTTCGGTATCTTCTCATTAATTGATGTTACCAGCTGATGTAATTCACAGAATCACAGAATGGTTGTGGTTGGAAGGAACCTCTGGAGATCATCCAGTCCAACCCACCTGCTAAAGCACGTTCACCTAGAGCAGATTGCACAATTCCCTTGGCTTTCACCTCTCTTTCTCTTCCCCTCTCCCTCTCCCCAGCCCTATTCCTCACTGAATTCTGAAAAATCGCTCCACTTTCCCATGTAAGTCTTCTAGGGTAAACTGCATCAGGCCCTGTCATGCTGGAAACATCCAACTACTTTTACTTTAGCTTTTTTAAAAATTATTTTATAGAAGTTCTTCCCATTTTATCATTGAAGTAGGGTTGAGATGATGTTTCAAAGCAATTTTAATGGTTACTTAGGTGAGGGGCTTTCAGTCTCTTTGATTTGTGGCCTTATTTTCCCATAGTTTCACATACATAAATGATCAAACTACATGAGAAATGGCCAGGTGACTCACAACACCAGTCCACTTAAGCCAGCATCCAGTCTGACAGCAGTCAATGTATGTGTCACTGTTTCCCTGAAGCACTTCCCTTGTTGCCACCAGCTGGCGGCCAAGAGGTTTCTTGAGCCAGATGTGATGGTCATTCTGTTTAATAGCCCTTGGTTGGTTTATTCTTCACAAACTTTTCCACTCCTGTTATGAATCCATGTAAATTTTTAGCGGTATCATAGCACCAACTGCAAGGAATTCCAGAATTCACTAAATGTGTTCAGCGACCCCTTTGTCTGGGATCCCATACTCTGTTGTTTGATAGTTGCTCTTTCCTCATCTCCATGTGCGTCAGAAGTGTGTAGCCAGTTAACATCCACCTCTGACCTCTCATCACTGTGAAAAATTCACTGTTTACTTCTGTGTCTGTTTTCTGCAGGTTTTTTTAACCTTTGTTTTATTTAATTTACAATACTTTCCTTCTTATTATGTGTCAGTTCAGATTCTTGGAGAGCCTTTGGGCAGGAGTATACGGGACCTAATTTTTCTTCCTCATCTTACATGGCCCTCCCTCCCTTATATAGCTGGAGGACTGCAAAGCATGTCCAGCTCTCCTGACACTTCCAAGTAAATCAAAGGTCCGGGGTTTTCCATTAGCATCTGTAGAGCTGCACCAGATGTTAGCTGTAGCTGAAGTAGAGGGTCTCTTCACAATGAGCAGGTGGAGATAGCGCAGAGACCAGCACAGGGCATGCAGCAACTTAAGGCTCAGATCACGTCCACCAAGTAAAGGGCTGAAGTGGTGTAAGGCATTACTATCCTGACACGCTCCATGCCCCAGGCTGCGCACTAGCTCACAGCCTGCCCTTTTAGCTCAAGCTTTCCTTCTCTGGCAGGTTAGTCCAATAGACTCAATTGTGAACGGCAGCCAAGGCATGGCTACACCGCTACACAGCCTGTTCTGCTGCTGTGGGGATGGCAATTTCCAGCCAGAGGGGCAGGGAGCCAGCTGGCACAGCAGCACCATAAGTCAGGAGAGTCAGTTTTGGAGGAAGAAGAGCGCTCAAACAGCCTCTGAGCAAAGCCCTGAGTCCATGAGCCTCATGAATGCGTGTTGCTGGCTGAGGCCAAAGCATGTCCTATTAGAGTAGCAGCAGGATGCCCAAAGTAAACCCTGGTTGTGATGAAAGGAAGGCAATTAAAATTCCACATCAGCTGCCTTCCTGTCCCACTTCCTAACCTTCCAGCAGCAGGTGATTAACAGGGTTGCCTTCTGCTGCCCTTGCCCAGCTGAGACAGCGCAGCCCCGCTGCAGAGAGCACCGCTGCTGCTGCTGCAGCACAGCCCACTGCTGGCCAGGCTGCTGAAGCACATCATGATCCAGCTGCTGAGTTTGTCTCAAGGTAATTTAGAGTGAGCTCATTTTTTCAGTTTTCAAATAATTTTGCTCCTCTCTCACCAAAGCCCTTGCCTTGGCTGTGAACACACTAGCCCTGTTGTTCAAGGTTTCCCAGGTTTCTGTCCAGGATTTCCCAAACAAAAAACCAAACACGCACGCTGCACAATAACATCGGCGTGCTTACACCACGTTACACTCCCACAGCCTACCAAACGCGGGCTGTAGTTCATTGGTGCATAAGAATCCTGGCAAAATGCCTGCCATCCTTTTCCCACCCAGACAGTACTTTAAGAAGACAGCCTCGCAGGATATATGGAAGCCCTACAGCACCTACAGGTGCCCGCTCTTCGTACAGCTTCCTTTCCAGTCACAGATGAGCACAGGGGTAAGTACACAGTACGGAACTTGGTTTCATACTGCACTCTTGATGTCTGTACACACTTTACCATGAATAATCACTTTGGAATAGTGAAAGGAAAAGGCTAGAAATGCTCTCCATAGTTTAAAAGGCAACTCAAACAATTACATTTGGGGTTTTTAAAACAGGCACTGAAGATTTTTTCTGTCTCTTCTACTGAAAGGGATGGCTACACTGTGGCATTCAGATTTAAAAAAAAAATAAATCCCCAAAACACTAATTGACACCCAATAACACTACTTACTAGTAGTGCTCTGCGGAAAACAAACTATGCAAGAGAGGCTCATGCCTCAAAGGGAAAAACCTAAGCTCTTCAGTCACCCATGAGGTTAAACAGATTGACACTTCTGACCAGAACTAGATTTGCTCCCTATCTTATAAACAAATTTACTGCTTTAGAAGACAACCCTGGGACCTAACCATATTAGCAGGAGAGAATGAGTAGTTTTCCCTTTGTCACCAGTCAAAGCAACAGCTGAAGTGGGGTCAGACAAAAGTATTGCACCTTGTTTAGTTTACAGGAATAAATCCCACCCCCATTGAGACTAGTTTGCTTTGGCCTGACACTCTTGGAGGTGGCTGACCCTGGGCTCCAGAGAACCTGCTACAACTGTTTTGTAGGTGGGAGTTTCCCTAGCAGTGGTTTGCTGACTGCCTTGGACATCAGGTGACTAAATGATCAGCATTCTTTTAGAGCAGGCTAGTGTAAGAAAGGATTGTGTTGAAGAAGGGCATGTGCAAGGGAGGAAAGGAATAGCTTGAACAGGATCTTAGATCTCTTCAGAAATGGGAAGGGTTTGAAACACTTATTAGCGGCAGATCAAAAGCACAGAGAAAATGAGCAGCTGCTCTAACTAAAAACTGCATCAGGCTCATGCTCTTTACTCCCCCAGAAGTGAGGAGTAAGTCACATTGAGACCAGCACTCCTCATTGATCAGTGTTTTTCCAGACAGATCCCTCCCGAAGCCTATCAACCAACCCTTTGACCTCAAGCCGATCTGAGGACACAAGTTCCACAGCTTTTTTTTTTTTAAGTTAGGTTTATTTAGCAATAGAAGTATGTACATGTAAGAGAATCCCCTGCAGCACGAGACATGCACAAAGCAGTGAGGGACTGAAAGTGGTGCTGCTCAATTGCCATCCTCATCACCTGTCATCCAACTTTACTCAGCAGCAGGGCCAAGATTAGAAACGGACAGGAGAGAAATGTATCAGTCCACGTGACAGAGTCTTCAAGGCAGAGCCTTCCCAGCAACTGGTATTAAAACAAGCGGGCACCATAGCCAAATGTCTGTTTAATGCCCTCAAAGTAGTAGCGCTGCCAGCCTTGCTTTGTTCTTTCTTCCTCACTGGCAGGAATGCCCTTGCCTTCCAAGCACACCTCTGTCTCGCCACCTTTGTCAGTGAAGTTCAAGGTAATTGTTGCGAAGTGCCCTAGGGGAACCAAAGCAAATCTGTCAACAGTGTGCAGTATATCATATGCTGCCCCAAAGAGCTATTCTGCTCCTCCTCCCACACAGCACCACTTAAAAGACTCCTCGGGATCCTTCCCAGAGGATCTATTTATGACAGCTGCGAGCCTTCCTCAAACAGAGCAAGGAGAGGGCTCCCTCTTTGTGGGGTTTGAAGCAGTTGCAGCCACAGCTGAGCAAATTGCTACTTCATCATTCCTAATCCCTGGCTGCTGCTCTAAGTGGTAGCTGATGATTCTGACCTGATCATGTGGGATATGAAGCTGGGATAAGGCTGGTGCAGTTCCCACAACACTCTGTGCTCCCCAGTCATGAGTCAGAGTGCAGCATGGCAAATGGGGCTGGAATCCTTCAAACACAGGCAAGGGCTGTAACACCACAGTCCATTTTTGGACTACTTACCAGCTGGCCAAGATTTAAATCTCCATTTCATAACAAGTTGCTTCTCAGGGACCTTGAAAAGAGAGAAAGACTGAGTAGCAATTTTTTGCAAATCCCACAGTCTAATAGAAAACAACTAGAATTGTGTTGATCTGAAGCCTTAGACATGCCTTGAGAAACACACACACATAGAGGAAAAGAGATTTTGTCTCCTTTTCTTTCCACTCCTCTTATAGGAAGGCAGGCCACAATACAGCCCCAAACACTGAGACAGTGTCCCTATCCACAAGACTTTAGTGGCAGGAGGACTAAAAAAGGCCAGTCATTACCTTCAGCATCCCCCAACTGCCTAATAAGTAAGTAAAAAAAAAAAAAAAAAAACAAACACTACACAAAGACAGGGCAGATGCATAACTGGAAGACATATTTTCTCCCCAGACTGAAATCCCATACATTACTCCATACCATAAGGAATGCTTCGATAGCCACAACAATTACAGATAACTATTGGGCACCAGACAGAACTCCATAATTAGCTAAATTAAGCATTGTTACAGAATTGATACCTCAAAAATAAAAAGGCTGCCCTTGAGCAAGACACACCAGCACTTGTCAGTACTTACTAGGTCAACAAACTCTCCTGTGACACTGCCATCCAGCAACTGGAACTTGCCTCCTTTATCAGCTTCCATGGTGGCTTGTGCGTGGGTGAAAGCTTGGACCATCTGAAAAAAATTCAGGAGGAAACCTGTATTACCTGACATCATATGCTTGCAAGCTTGTTGCCTAATGCCTCCCACTCAGCTACATAAGTTCTGTATTAGGAGGTAAGTGAGTAGTGTAAGGTCTTCAAGAAAAGACAAAACCGCTGCCCTGGCCAGAAAAGCAAGGTCATAGCCATTACAGCAGCATTCTGCCTGCCAAGGGAAAAGAACCCCTCACTTTCACATTCTGTGCAGTGTTCTGTAAGCCACACTTTGATTTACTCTGTTGATTCCTTAATGAAACCTAGTTCCTAGAAAAGGTCACATTTTTTGCCCCTTTTGAAAAAAAAACAAACAAAAACCAAACAAACAAAAAAAACAAACAAAAAAAACCCCAACCAAACAAAAAAAACACAAACAAAAAAAAAAAAGAGGAACAAAAGACTAAGACCATGCTAAACAATAATATTATGTTGCTCTCCTTAAACTATGTAATAGTGTGCAGGAGAGTGAAAGCTATTCCCAAAGTACGTTTTGATACCACCTAACCTTAAAAGGAAAAAACAAAACCAAAAAGCACACAGCTGTAAATCCCAAGAGATCTGACCACATGCAGTAAGTGATACACCTACAGAGAGGTGCTGACAGCACTCTGCAACTGGCTTCTGGCTGGCATTAATCCCCTCTTGTCAGCTGCGTGAAAAGATGCGCACATGAGCTTTAAGCAACTGTTCTGCAGACCAGCTTTCTTGTTCCACTCTTGTGGATTGTGAGTATCCTACAGAATGCCTTGAAAAGCTTCCAAGGAACAACCTCTTATGTGCAAAGAACAATTCTCAGAACAAGCCTCGCATTACCTCCTGAGTAACAAACACCCTGTAGAGCTCTTCGGGAGATGTTAAAAAGGTGTCCTTCAAACTGATCTTGCATGTAGGGATCTTGACTCCTATGGATTTAGACTGCGATGTGGCAGGACTGCTGCCAGTGGCCGTCTAGCAAAACAACAAGCAAAAAAACCACACACACACTTTCTTCACAAAAAATTCAACAAGTGGTTCATGTATGCAAGAGAAAGAAACAAAGGCCTTTGGTAAAAACATAATTAGGTACAACCATATTTGAGTGTAAGAAGTAGATTGCTCTGCTTGCATTAAGAAATATCATGTGCTGCAAAGCAAAACCAGTCAGGCCTACACCACAGATTGCCAAACCCTGAATATATGTATAACTCCTATAATACATATATATGTATTATATATATTTCTCTCCTATAAACAGCATATGTTGTTTTTGTAAGCCCCAGAATCTAATACTGTGTACCTGTCTTCACAGATCCAAAAGCATGTTTGCACAGTTTTATTTACCTTGCGGTCTTCTGCTTTAGGAGCCACTGGAGGTGTTGTGTCCATATGTTCACCATTCACTGTGGGCAAAATCATGCCCTGGGTGAATTCTAGAAAGACAGGAATGTGTCCATGAAACTAATTGAAGACCAAGTAAAACTTTTTAACTGTTCTTTGAAATACACAGTCAAAAAGTGCTTTCTCGTTTCTCCCCGGCTCTTGCTAGAACCTGTAACCTGAAAGTTTTTTAAAAAAGTAAACAGACCTCTTTTTACAAGAAATGAGTTCTTCTTGCCCTCTCTACTCTCCACCAAAGGCCAGATCAGAAACTGCCTCCACTAACAGGACTTTACCTCCTCTTCCTAGCCCAGACATATCAATCACTATCTTCCACGTGTTGCTCTCATATGAATGTTAGCCTTACACTTACATAGCTTTTTTTCCTCTCTCACTCTCCAATACAGGGATGTCAAACTCATTTTCACCTGGGGTCACATCAGCCTTGCGGTTGCCTTCAAAGGGCCAAATGTAATCCTAGGACTGTATAAATGTAACTAGTCCTACATTTATACAGTCCTAAAATTACATTTGGCCTTTTGAAGGCAACCATGAGGCTGATGTGGCTCCAGGTGAAAATGAGTTTGATGCCCTTGCTCTAATATAAACAGCAATCACATCTCAAATACTTTCAGACAAACTAAACCAAGTGCTTCCATTTCTTCTCCAACTGGTTCTCCATTTCTCATATCGTACTACAGAATAAAGTTACTTCTAATTCCATCTTTCATTAATTTTTTTTTTTTTTACATGAGATGCCAGGCCTACACACAGAAACACAGGGGAGATCTCACCAGTGCCCTGTGCAGCAGTTCTACCACTTTAATTCCACCAGAAGCTTCACCCTCTTTCAGCATTTTGTTTCTTCTCCAGCTCTATCACTTCTGCGTTTAGCAATTATAAAACAGTTTGTTGTTTCTCCTTCCTCTTTATTTGTTCGAACTGGCAAAATTCCATTACATAGAAGAATTTTATTATATGTGTATGTTCTTGTACCCTGCAATACTTAGTTCCCACCTATTCTTATCTATTGCAGCCCACAGAGCATACAGTTCTTCCCAAATAATATTCTCATCATACACTGGGTGACTGCATCTCCCACCTGGAACACTAAAAGACCTGGAAAAAAACATAGGTACAGAAATTTGACCCTGGAAAAACAGCAGTCAGTGGTGGTTTATACAAAAACGCAGAAGTTGAGTATCTAGCATGTGTTACATAATATAGATAAATGGATTAAAAAAAAAAAAAAGCAACTGTTGCATTCCCAGACTGTATTAGAGAGCAAAGCTAAACTCCACCAAAGCACACTGACGTAACTCCAACTGCTGGAATCAGATTTATCTTCTAAAAAAATACTTTTAATCCAGATGCTGAGATAGCTCATTCAATGGCACCAACAAAACCTGCTGAGCAGTTACAGTTGCAAATTATTCTCAAATTCAAATAACACTAGAGACTTTCATTAGTGTGGCAAAGGAGAAAAAACAACAAACTAGAACAAAGGTATCACCTTCCAGGGGAGTAAGCAAACTAAAGGCCAGATTGTGCAACATGCAGTGACTGATGCTCTGTGTCACTGGCGTATCAAGCACATTTTACAGGCTTTACTTTCTCTACAGCTAAGCTTCAGCATGTGACAGACATTCTCAGTTTTAAGACATAAATCCAGAAATGCTGTTTATTATAGGGTTATCACCAACACCAATATTTCTAGGTTGTTCTACAGTGTCTAGAGACAGAAGTGCTTCTTGCCAAATGCTAACTATTTCAAAAGAAACAGAAAAGTTACTGCTGTTGCTTTTATACCTTCCTGTTGAGATGGAGTGAAGAAGCAATATTCACTCTCTCGTTATCCCCATGTCTTCTTTAGCATTAGCCCACATGGATTCCCATAACATATCTCCCTTTCAGTTACATACCTGTTTTGAGAGTGCTGATGTAAGTTTTCATTGCATCTCTAATTTTTTTTGCACCCTCTTGCTTCATCAGGGTCTTCAAGTTAGTGTCAGGCTCATCTTTAGCAAGGCTGACATGGATCTAAACAAGAAGGACAAGTGCTGATTAACAAAGCCATATTTGCACGGTCCTTTTAGTACTCAATTCAAGATCACAGTTAGGCTTCGGATAAACTCTTTCACAAGCAGCAGTGCAGTTGATTGATCTTTCACTTAATCTCTCAGTCTATAGTAACATATGTATGAACCCAAACAGCTTCATCTGCTATCTAGAAGACATGAATAAATTTGATAAAGGTACAACATGATGTGGAGGGACTCTTTACCAGGGACTGTAATGACAGGATGAGGGTTAACAGTTTTAAACTGAAAGAGAGCAGATTTAGATTAGATATAAGTTACTGTGAGAGTGGTGAGACACTGGAACAGGTTGCCCAGAGAAGCTGTGGATGCCCCATCCCTGGAAGTGCTCAATGCCAGGCTGGATGGGGCTTTGAGCAACCTGGTCTAGTGGAAGGTGACTCTGCCCATAGCAGAGATGTTGGAACTAGATGATAAGGTTCCATCCAACCCAAACCATTCTGTGATTCTATTAATTTAAACAGTCTTTAACACTAAAAAAGTTAAAGCAAATGTTCTAAAAAAGGAAACATTGAAGGACAAACTAATGCTGTGAGGATTCCTGTTAAAACAGCCACACAACCAGTAGTATTAACCTTTAGCTGTGCTTACCTCAACTTCATCAACGTCATTTTCATCTGAGAGATTAGGAATCTCCACATAACCTTTGTATTTCACTCCTGTCTTTGAGGTGCCTGCAATTAAAATTATGTTGTTCAGATCAACATTTCTTACTCTGGTTGCTGTAAAAAAAAACTTGTGTTGTATCACAATACGACATTCCCTTTATTATTAGTTCCTAAATCAGTTAAGTATCCTTATGTTGAGTATTATACTTGAGTCTGGCCTTGAAACAGGAGGGGAGAACATCACTCACCAGTCCATGCCAGTTTGATAGCCCACTCATAGAAAAAGATAAGCTTCCCTTTGCGGTTGTTAATGGAGGCCTCTCCATCCAGTTTGCTCACTTCTGTCACCTCACAAGCCCCCTCCTCGCCCTCCACTCTGACAGGCAGAAGCAGAGTTTTCAGCCTCTCTGTGGACCAGTTGGAGGCATCTCGCTCCGTCCTGTGAGAAAACCGGGCTCAGTGAGAAACTGGAGCACTGCCAGCACACGGTAGGACTCCCCGAGCTCCCCCCAGTGCCTCCCTGCCTGCCCCGCTCCACCACACACACACACGGCCCGGACCAGGCACCCCCAGGCGCTCCCGGGCGCCCCCAAGACCCCAGCTCGGGCACCCCCCACGCACACGGAGATGAGGCCTTCGCGAGGCATCAGCCCAGACACCGCCACCTCAACACCAACACGCACGTAGGGAAGGGGGCAAGGGAGAACCCTTCCCCGGGACACCGGCCCCGGAGCCTCCCTGCGCTTGGGGTCTCCCGCAGGGCGGCCCGGGCGGGTCTCAGCGCCGGCCGGCCGGGCCGCCCCGCTCACCAGTGCCAGTTGTTGACGTTGGTGGCGTCCGCCCGCTGCTCGACGATCCAGCGCGGGTCTCCCTCGCCCCACTTGGCCATCGAGACCGCCGCCGCCTCCTCCGCACCGACCGCCCGTGGAAACTGCTAGAACCGCCGGCCGCCGCGCCACCTCCCGGCTTCCGCCACCGGCACGGTCCCTTCCGGCGCCCTTCCTTCCTTCCTTCCTTCCTTCCTTCCTTTCCCCGCTCCGCCTCGCTTCTTGGTTCCGCCGCGCCGCCTCGGCCCACGGGCTCCCCCTCTGTCCCCACCGGCCGACAGCTCCTGGAGCCAGCCACGCCACCCCTCGCAGCCCCCCCAAACCCAACTGCTGACAGCTCAACACCAGACACCGCAGCGCCCGGCGCGGACCCCTGGGACTTGTAGTCCGGCCGCGGTGGCGGCGCGGCGCGCAGGGCACGCCGGTACTCGTAGTGCGTGAGCGGGAAAACGCCGGGCCGGGCCGCGGCGGGGGGGACTACGTGTCCCAGCGTGCCCTGCGGCAGCCGCCCTGTCCCGCCCCTCCGTGCCTGGCCCGTGGCGGCGCCTGGCGCGGGAGAGGAGGCGCGGGGAGGTGAGCGGGGCTGGGGGGCGGCGGGGCGGGACCGGGAGCCGGGACGCGGGTGGTGATTCCACGCAGACAGCCACTGCCCTCAGGCAGCCGCGCGGTGCCGTTGCAGATGAGCAGGGCGCGGGCGGACGAGGAGGAGTACTGGCACAGCTCCAAGTTCCGGGCCTTCACCTTCGACGACGAGGATGACGAGCTCTCGCAGGTAGGGTCCGGTCCCGAGTCTGCAGGGGCACCGCAGCCCGGCCTGACTCCCCCGGGCAGGGCCCCGCACGGCCGTCTGAGCCCAGGCCTTGGCCCCGCGCTTCCTCCGCGCTCCGAGGGAGGGGTGGGCGCTCCCTCCTTCCTGTGTGGAGGCCACCGGGGGCTCCCGGCTCGCCCCCCCGCAGCACCCATTCCGGTGTCCCGTTAGGACCGTGTTGCCCCGCCTGTGCACCAATCTGCATCTCCTACTCGTTGAGCTGGCAGTGTCTATGTAGGTGTCAGTGGCCTTTGCATCCCCAATGGTGAGGAGGGACACCCACAGGCACAAAATATCTTCTCCAGAAGATGCGGTGCAAGCTGAAGAAGCTGTGCTCAGAGTTCTGAGGGAGATCGTTCAAGAGTAATAGGAAACAAAACACACTCTGCAACAGGGCTGTTTTTTATGCAAGCTCTTACATTTTGTCATAGCTAAAGGAATCCAAACGGGCAGTGAATAGCCTTCGGGATATCGTCGATGATGATGATGATGATGACCTTGAGAGAGTCAGCTGGAGCGGAGAACCTGTGGGAAGTAAGTGCAGAAGTACTGCAAGTTATCCTTAAGGCAGAGGGAGTTTAAAATTACCAGTTAAATAATGTCATTTTAGTTGAGATCAGGAGTACTACTTGCTATCAAATCCTGCATATCTATTCTAATTCTAGTCTCCTCAGGTCACATTGTGAGCCACTTGATTTACCTGTGTGGATCGACTGAAAAGAGAGTGAGCGGAAGCCCAAATTACATAAAAGTGTTCGGACAAGTGGAGGGAGTTCATTGTGTTTTTCCCAATATGTAGCCCATCTTAGAGCAGATATTTTGGAGATTATGGCTTGATATTCTTCATACTCACCTGGCCTGCAAGATTCTACATGATCATTTCCGTCATACTGCTGCCTGAAATAGCACCCCATAAAATTCTCTGTGCTTTTTCCACACAGCACAGAGAATTCCGAGGTTTTGTGTGTGTTTGTAGACTGACCCTTATGCTTGAAGTTTGAAAGGGAATTGTAAGCATTAAGCAAATGTGGTTTTAGTGATGATGGGAATGATCTCATGACCCAGACACAATGCTGTCTGCCACACTTTGGAGTTCTTGACCCACAGACCATGTGGCACTTGCTAGCTGGTGCCAAACAGTGAAAATTTACATTTGGATCACCCAGAGGACCTTCAACAGTCTGTTCTTCTTGTCCTGTGCTGTTGCTTCTCCTTCTGGTTCAGGCTGTTTCTTTTCTCATCCAAGGTCTCTACCTGTCAGCTTTTTCGCTCTATCACCCTGTCCTAAAATGTGCATGTTGTGCAGCTGCTTGAAAAGAAGAGAAAGCTGTGTCTGGAATAAGCAGGAGGGAGACATATGCATCGTTGCCAGCAACACATGCACATTGATAGCTGTTTTGTGTGCATGGGGAGGAAAACTATCTTAGTGTTCCAGTGTTCAGGTAGTTACGCTCTTAATGCTTCTGTAATTTGAGGTAAGCCAGGGGTTCTCTGTCTTGCTCTGTACCTTTAGAGCAAGGATAATGCTTTACCACATGCAACAACATGTAAATGTTTGTTAATCTGTGCTTTTTTTTAATATAAGCCATAAACAGCTGTACAATACTGCTGAAATCAACCATTTCTGGAGGACAATGCACAACTGTTTAACAAGCAGTATTACACAAGATTGGGATCCTGTGTGCTGCATCTACTTAGTGCTGAGGGTCAAAGGTATCGGGATGTGCTAGTACAGAACTGACCAGGACACACTTGATAACATCCTGCTGTGCCGTACGATCGTTCTTTACAGACTGGTTTTCTCTTTCTCTGTTATAAATGGCCTCTGTCTGCACATAGGTATCTCCTGGTCAATCAAAGAGACAGCCTCCAGCAGCAACAGCTCGCTGGAGGGCCGAGACTCCAGCCTACAGAAGGGCTCTTCGTCTTATGCTGCTTTACCAAAACAAGTTTCTTCCTACTCCCTAAGCAGCCTATTCAAAGGTAAGGTTCATCTCGTACAATATGGACAAATGGCTTTTCCCACAAGAGTGTCAAGAGGCAATTGTGTTATCTTACAAAAATCATTTTATCCTAAGTGTATTGATTGCAAAGCAGGGAAGCTGAGATCTCTGCTTAGTGTGAGAGTGTATCACTGGTCAGAAATTGGAGATGGTCTCATGCAGAAGATCGCATGCTCTTGTGGTACGGGAGGGGACTTTGGAGATTATGGCGTCTTAAAAGCCAGATTCCATAGAACAGCAAGGTAGAGCACAGCACTGTACAGCAATCTGTTTGGTGGAAAAGAGGTTACAAAGGGACTGGCTCGACACATGTGCCCCTCATTTGGAGTTCTTGACCCACAGACCATGTGGCACTTGCTAGCTGGTGCCAAACAGTGAAAATTTACATTTGGATCACCCAGAGGACCTTCAACAGTCTGTTCTTGTCTTGGCTCGACACATGTGCCCCTCATTTGATCTTCAGTACAATAGACAGGTTGATTATTCTTTATTTGGAGCTCAGCTGGCAGTTGTTAATGCTATAGTTGGTTCAACAAACACATGGCAGCAGCAATGGTAGCATAGCTGGTTAGAGGGAGAACAGCACAGCAGGCCATGGAGAGACCTACACAGCTTGTAAGAGTTCAGCTCTGTTGTCTCACAGCCAGACAACTAACCAGCTTTAATTTGTCTCTCTCTCTCTCTCGGGTGTTTTTTCTACTCTCAACTTTGATACACAGTGATAACGAAAGACATCCAAATTGCAGCCCTGGTGAACGAAGCTGTCCATGTTGCCATGGCCTAGTGCTGTGTGCTTGAGACTCTGGTCTGCAGGTAGATGAGTGAATTCAGGCTTTCTCACCTCCCCTGGCCTCAGAAACAGGAGGGCAGATAGGACCAGGACGTGATGTGGTTTGTGATGCCACAGACAACTTCAAAGGCTTAGACTGCAAGCGAGCCCCAGCTCTGCCAGGGTAGTGTGAATCGCTATACAGAGTGGCTCATTCCACAGTAGCATAGCTGCAGCGTACTAGCTTGCAATCTAGGTTTGTGTTCCCCCTGCAAGAAATGTTGCTGGTGAAGAGACTGTCTCTCATTAATGTTTGTTTTGATTTCAGGACGAAACAAACTTCCAAGTTTCCAGTCCCTTTCAGATGGTAAGTTTTTGAATCCCCACCTAATTTTAGGAGAGATGCAGATTTACTTAAACCAAAGCGTTTCCAAAAAGAAAGGGAAATGTCATCTTCCTTATGTGGCAGAAAGGGGAACTGAAACCTGGGTTGTCTGAAAGTTATTCAGCAAAGAAAAGAACAAATTAGCATGATGGCTTGGCCTGATCTGCTTATGTACAACTGATGACTGTTGGGTTTAGAGCAACTTTTTATTGCCATTTGTTGCCTGAGTTTGGGTCTTCTACCCCAAAAACCAAGAAAAGGGTGTTTTTGGAAGTGGATGTGAATCAGGATTTTGATGTGCTACTCAGCTTTGCCTTTCACTTTCAGCCCTCTCTGACACAGGAGTCAAAAATTACGCCCCAGAGCTGCGCAGACCGAAAGCTGAGTACAAGGTGAGCAGCCTGTTTTTGTAGAGTGCTGACATCAGAGTACCGCCAGGAGAAGTTCCTGATTTGTTGGTTACTTGGGAAGTGATTAATTGCTATTTCAGACAGCAGAGGGCAATGCAGGCAATAGGACGGGGAGCTGCAAAATGCAGCCTCACAGTAATTCAGGTGTTTTCTGCTTTTGCTTGGAACTAGGGACCTTTGCTGGGGGTCTTGGTTACTTCTTCTAATGAATGGCTGAGCAGTCTTTATTAAAAGGATTTCTGAATAGTGCTTTGCCTGTAAGCTGCTTTCATGCTGGGTCAGATGAATTGGCATCGTGTGCTTTTTAATTTTTTTTAAATCTAAAGGCTTTTAAAAATCTTGTTCATGAGTCACTGGGACAGCACAGAGGGAGCTGCACAGAGGTGGAATTCCAGTTGGCAGGAATGTTCTTCTTGCAGATAGCCAGTGTTAGGTGTTGCAGAATATAGTGGATTTTGGAACCTGGTGGATTCCTCCCGCTATTACAGATTTGAGGTTGTGGTCCATGTCTCCCTGTCCCTCCAGTAACAGGATGGAACACATATTCCGAACAGATACAGACATGCACAGCACTAACACAGCTGCCCACACAGCCTGATACAAACAGAAACCAACAGACACGTAAGCAAACAACACTTGAGCGTGATCCTGAGCCTCCTTTCTGTCTGACCAGGATTGAATTCCACTAGTGGAGCATACACACATTCTATGGGTCTCTCCAGTAGCAGTTTGTTTTGTAGCTGAATCCCAGACCCCTTTCTTTTCCAGTTGCTGGCACCTGGACCCTTGAGCCCCTGGGCTTCATGCTCCCATTCTGGTTCCTGGTATTCAGGCCGTTTATTCCACTCACTGGCTGGTTGAGTTTGTGTTCACTAGTGTTCATACAAACACATACACTTGGAATAGAGAGCCCACCCACACAGAAGGTGGTTAAATATAGAATTTAATGGGAATATAAGACTGCAGTGATCTATTTCAGGGCTTAGTCAGACAGGCACAGGAACTAGGTGCTTGTTTAAACTTGGCTGGCACCCTATGGCCCCTTTTCCCTCTTATTTTCCAATGCTTGTTCCTGACCAATTTATTTTGATCCCTCCCTTTCACAGTATCACAGTATGTTTGGGATTGGAAGGGACCTCAAAAGATCATCTAGTCCAATCCCCCTGCTGGAGCAGGAACGCCTAGGTGAGGTCGCACAGGAATGTGTCCAGGTGGGCTTTGAATGTCTCCAGGGAAGGAGACTCCACAACCTCCCTGGGTAGCCTGTTCCAGTGCTCTGTTACCCTCACTGAGAAGAAGTTCTTTCTCAAATTTAAGTGGAACCTCTTGTGTTCCAGCTTGATCCCATTGCCCCTTGTCCTATCGTTGTTTGCCACTGAGAAGAGCCTGACTCCATCCTCGTGGCACTCACCCTTTATATATTTATAAACATTAATAAGGTCACCCCTCAGTCTCCTCTTCTCCAAACTAAAGAGCCCCACCTCCCTCAGCCTTTCTTCATAAGGGAGATGCTCCACTCCCTTAATCATCTTTGTTGCCCTACGCTGGACCCTCTCCAGCAGTTCCCTGTCCTTCTTGAACTGAGGGGCCCAGAACTGGACACAATATTCCAGATGGGGTCTCACCAGGGCGGAGTAGAGGGGAAGGAGGACCTCTCTCTCGATCTACTGTCCACCCGCCTTGTAATACACCCAAGGATGCCATTGGCCTTCCTGGCCACAAGGGCACAGTGCTGGCTCATGGTCATCCTGTTGTCCACCAGGACCCCCAGGTCCCTTTCCCCTACACTGCTCTCTAATAGGTCATTCCCCAACCTATACTGGAACTTGGGATTGTTCCTGCCCAGATGCAGGACTCTACACTTTCCCTTGTTAAATTCCATCAGGTTATCCCCCGCCCAACTCTCCAGCCTGTCCAGGTCCCGCTGGATGGCAGCACAGCCTTCTGGCGTGTCAGCCACTCCTCCCAGCTTAGTGTCATCAGCAAACTTGCTGATGGTACACTCAATTCCCTCGTCTAAATCATTAATGAATATATTGAATAATATTGGCCCCAGTACTGACCCCTGAGGCACTCCACTAGATACTGGCCTCCAACTGGACTCCGCACCATTCCCTGCTTTTTGTCTTTCCCATAAACTTCTCTAACAAACCTCACACACTTACAAAATCCTCTTAGGACATCTTTCCCCTGCGTCTCATACTAAGTCCTGTACCTCTGTAGGGTTGCATGGTGTTTGGAGAAAGTTTTTTTTTGTTTACTCATCTTGGAGGGTTTTACACAACAGATAATGACCTAATCTGTCTCATTTGATGGTGACACTGAGTGGCCAAGTCAGTGTGCTCAGATTGCACTGATTAGGTTACTGAGTTTTCTCCACCTGTCCTTGGCCATCTGATCCTCACCAGGTTGTCGAGTTTATGTTGATTAGCCATTAGTCACCTAACCTAACAGGCAGCACTTCCTGAAAGTACAGCAGGAGAAATAAGCGTGCCCTGTTGTGTTGTGCCTGCAGGGGCGGGGGAGCAGGAAGGAGAAGGGTGGTACAGTCCTTTAAGAACAGGTAGGAGTATTGTTAAGTGGGGTGGAACAATGAAGGGATAGTTAGTGGCACCTCTGACAGTGACAGGCTGAGGAGCTACCTCTGGCCAGAGGTGCTGCAGAGAACCCTGGTGCTCAGGACATTTGACACTCAGCTAGACATTGACTTGAGAGACTTATGTACAGTTGTCCCCTAGTAGGACTGGGTCAGCCCTTTTTTTACTGAGACTTGGGCTTTCAGTAAGCTTTCAATGAATTTAAAATTCAATAACCTCACAGCTTGTTCTGGTTACTCACTTTTTCTGGCTCTTTTGAGGCAGAAGACTGAATTACAGGCACTGGCTTGAGTGCCTCACAAAGACTCAGATGCCTTCTTGGAGTCTGAGTTCAGGAGTGGTTCAGGCCACCACCACATCTTATCCAATGCTTCCAGAATGTGGTGTCTGCAGGGAAAGAACTCTGGTTGTTGCAGCAGTGGTAGCATATTACTTCAGATGGTCTAGCTACAGGGTTCAGTGCTCTTGTCACATTGTACTAGTCCTGTGCAACTCTCCAGGCACTTGCATGAGGCTGTTGTCCCTGTGGTTTCCACACTGCTGTGGAAGGCTCACCAGCAGAAGTCTGTCCAAATTGTAACTAGAAATTGACTCCTCCCTCAGTTTTGGGTTTCTCAGTTTTGCATGTATTCTGTTTGTCCTTGTGAAAGCAACATCGGAGCTTCAATTTGTGTCGTGGTTTAACCTGAGCTGGCAATATAACCATGATAGCTGCTCACTCACCCTCCTCTCCACCCCCCAAACAGGGGAGAGAATCAAAAGGGGAGAAACTTAGACTGAGATAAACACAGTTCAATAAGAAAAAATACTAATACACTACTAGTAAATATGTGTATATATAATAGAAATAGAATAGAATATAAAAGATACTCGATGCAATTTGTCATGAACTCCATCCACACTGAGCAGCCAGTCCCAGGAAGCAGCACCTGGTGCCAACAGCCGATCCCAGAGAGAGAATAGAGTGAAAAGCCAGAAGGGCCCAGAGGCCTCTGCAAATGGGAGGATGGTGAAAGGCCAAACTAAAGAAAGTCCCAAAGAGAAGTCCCTCAAACTGTTCTGGCTCCAATAAAGAGAGCAAAGAAAAGAGAACATGAGAGAGAGATCAGAAGATCCCAAGTTTCCTTAAATATGAAGCATGACACTAATGGGATGGAATACTCTTATTGATCAGTCTGGATGTCAGTCAAGCTCTGCCCCATCCATGCCCTCCTTCCTTGATGCCTCACACCCGTGGGCAAAGGGCTTAGAATGCCCTTGGCTCTCAGACCAGAGCAATTAAAAAACATTAACTCTTTTTCAGGCTTTTATCTCTTGTTCTTGAACTAAGTCCAAATAATGACCGTGCTAGCTATGAAAAAGAAAGGTTTCTAACTGCATGAAGAAAATTAACTCATTTGCAGTCAAAACAGCACAATTTGCAAGGAGGACAATCTGTTGAAGTACACTTATAAAGGGTATGACGAGGGACCTTACTGAGGCAATAGAAAGACTGCATTAACATCTAAGCCTCCAGCTTCTGTCCCCACCATCATGCAGGGTCTGAGGGCCCAGCATCTGCACGTGAACACTGTAGGGACACATCCTACTAACAACCTCTTGTAGCAGCTGAATGGTAAGTCTGAGAAGCCACATGTGGGCCATCAATCTGATCCAGTACAAGTAGAAAGCAGCTTAGGAATTGCTGGCGTGATGCAGTCTCTTGCAGCTCGAGAGCTCTTTATTTTTCCTGTGGCAGGATTACAGCCGTGACTGGAGCCCCAGAGATACAGTCAGGCGGATGCAAAGGGGCAAGGTAAGGACTTTCCCACCTGCTTGCAAGAGATGGAGGGTGGGTGGTCCTAAGTTGCTGCACACTTGCCAGTACTCCTGGCTGTTCTGGGAGCAGGGAGGGGATCTGTGCTGTCTGCAGCATGTAGTGGGGAGGGTGCTTTGCCTGTCTGCTGCCTTGCCAGGTGGCAGAGTGCTGGGATCACACCAGCTCAGGAGTAACAGGAGACCTTCACGGTTTTGTAGCATTTTTTTACCTGAGTCATCCCCTCAGCTAGACTCTGACAAGGAGGTATCTGTACCACTGTGTCCCTCTCTACCCTTTCTGCTCCCTTGGGCTCGGTTTACGGAAAAAATCTGGGGGTGTGGGGCTTTACTTCCTTTCTTAGTTGGTGGCAAATGAAGAGAGGAAGAAGCAACCTTGGTTACACTGGAGCTGGATTCTTAGTCTCAGCTGCATCCATTTGCAGTGAGCACACAGGGAGCTTGTGGTTTCATGCTGCATGTGTCTCCTCAAAGGCTGAGGTGAACTAAAGGCTGAGAGAGGCCACAGTTATAGAGTAAGAAGAAAGGAGAAAGAGTCTTACAACTTCTGTGGAAAGGGCCCTACAAAGCTCCTTCCTATTCTCAAGGCTGGTGGTTTGTGGCCTGTGAGGAAGTTTTGCCTTGTTATAAGGGTGTTGGTGCTGAATGTGCAATGTCTGCTGTTCTAGCCTGGACACTCATGAGTGCTAACTTGGCAGCTCCTGTGGGCAGATTTGCTGGGATCATGGAGCACATGGTTTCAGCTAAATGAGAAGTTCTCTGCTAGTTGGGAGAGCAGTTACTCGTGTTGCGGAGTGGCTTATGGGGGAATGATAGGTAGTACTTCTGATATGCCCTACACCTACTTATACCTCCTCTATCTCCAGGTCTGCTCTCTAGAGAGGTTTCGCTCCCTGCAAGACAAGCTGGTGCTCTTGGATGAAGCTGTGGCAGGGAATGATGGGAATGTCATTACAGCTGTGAGTCCTGCTGGGGCAATATAGGGCTAGGACTTCCATGGTGACACCACAGAGGGAGCTTGTGTGAATGCAGTCAGTTGGCCACCTGATTTTGCAAGATGGGGTGTTATTCTTTCCTTAAAATCAAGAAGTTACTGAAAAGTGTTAAAGCTTAAGACTGAGAAGTTCCATATTCTTGCTGGCTTTCTGATGCTTCACAGAATTCATGCCAGGTTAATAACAAGGAACCTGATCCTTCAGCCTTATAGACCTTTGCAGCAACTTCTTGAAGGCTGAAGTTAATCTGTTCATTGCAGCACAAAAGATTTGAGAGACCTCTTCAGTTTATTTGGCTTCTAAAGCATCAGGCATCAAATGGGACCCTCAGAGCTTCCCTCATCCACGTCCTTTATGCCCTTGGATCTCTCACGGAAAGGATTTTCTTTGTAAATCTTGGTCTCACTTTTCTAAGCTCCAGAGCAGGAGCTTAGGCAGGCATCCAGGCAGCTGTGTCCCTGGCTTACTGCTTGTCCCATGTCCAGTGGGTAGCAGAATTCAGTTCAGAGCTGTGTCTTCAGAGGCCCTTTGCAAAAGCTTCCACAGGCCTTGACCAGTTTGCTGTCTGTCTTCATTCTGGTGAAGGCTGGTCTGGTCAGCTCAGAACTGTCTCTCTGTGCTCACAGGTCCTGATATTCCTGAAACGGACACTAAGGAGGGGTAAGTGTGACTGGGGCCAGGGTTTCTATAGTGTGTCAGGTAAGGGCAGAGGGGATAGTTCTTTCACTGGGTGCAAGTCACAAAGAGAACATCTGGGGTATTGCTGCTTTACTGAGCAAGTGTAACATGGGAGGGGAAATGGTGATGCCTGTAAAGGCCCCAGAGAGGAGCTTTAAGCAGTGGTAGTGATGGGGTGAACGAAAATGAATCTATAGGGGTAGCACACTGCTGTGAATTCAGGTGGCAGCCTAGTGAATGGGCTCTTATTCTGAGCTCTTTCCTCTAAGACTGTCCTTTGAGACGGGATAAGGTGGTTGAATCCTGCCAATGGCTTGCAACTCCATACACCATGTTTAGCCCACTCTAGCTTGGTACTGCTAACTTACTTTACCCACCTGTATGTATCTCTTTTCCTGCAGAGATTTTGTTTCGGGAGCTGGAGGTGCGGCAGGTGGCCTTGTGTCATCTGATCCATTTCCTCAAAGAGTCGGGTGAGCAGAAGATGCTTCTAGATCTGCTGAGGTGAGGCTCTTGCCCAGCTTTGTGGTGGGGCTAAGCACACTTATAGGAACCTGCCTCCAAGTAAATGCTTGCTCGTTCCCTTTTGCAGGTTCCTAGACCGGACTGAGGAAGTTGCTGTGAGTATTCCCAGGAGCAGAAGCTCCCTTTCCTCAGTGAAGAGGGAGTACAGTGGGTAGGGGGAGGCTGGCTGCAGGGTGTCTCATAGTCAGGCAAGAGGTTTGCATCCCCATTTTGCCCTCTGGAGTACTGTGTCTCCCAAATCTGTGGGAACAGATTGTGCTTCTTTTCCCCTCCCTCCAGCTGTCCCAGTACCGAGAGCATTTGAACATCCAGGATGTAGAAAAAAGGAGAGAATTTCTGAAAGGCTGCATTGGGTAAGAAAAAATGCAAGAGGGTGGGAGGGATGTGGATGCTTCACAGAAGGTGGTAGTGAAGAAAATCAGATCTCTGTCCCAGTGCCACAGCTTATGTATTTTGAGAGCTGATGTTGGTTTTGCCTCAGTGGGAGTGGGGTGTTGTGGACACAATGTAGACCGAAGAGGAAGAATTTGTAGTGATCACTAGTCCAGCAGCTTTTGATGCTTACTTGGAGACAAAGTTGCTTCAGAGACCTTCTGATCATTGACCCTTCAGGTTGTGAAGGGTGAAAGCTTGGGTACCTAAACACTTAAAGAAATTGGTAGCACCAGCTTTAGTTTGTTCTGTGAGAGATGCCACATAATTTTTCCTTCTCTGGAGCCTGTCTAGAAGAGAGCCAGTTTGAGAGGGCAATGAGGCAGGAGCCACTCAGGCTGAGGAGAATGGGAAGTGTTCTCTACATCTCTGCCTGTGGGGAGCATGTTTGGTAGAGAAGAGCAGCCTTTTAAGTGTACTGTGTTAAGAGCTGCTGACAGTGTCTCCTTCCTCTGTGTCTGGCTAGGCTGCCATTTTCAGCTGAGGATACCTCCCACATCCAAGACCATTATACCCTGTTGGAGCGACAGATCATCATTGAGGTATGAAATCTTCCTTGCTGGTCAGGAGGTGACTGGGACTAGCTGTGAGATCTCTGTCCCTAATTTATACAACTTTGGATCTAACCAGCCTACCCTGGCTACTGTAGTTTAACTGCTAACTAAGCTGCTGTGCCAGACACATGTGAAATACCAGACCTAAGACTTCATGGCATGTTGAAGCTGTGTGTGAGCCTTGCTATCACAACACTCTCCCCAGGTCTTTACCCCGCAGCTGGGTTGGGCAGTTGCCCTGGCTCATGTTCAGCCTTTCTGTCTTCCTGTTTCCACAGGCCAATGATCGGCGCTTGGAGGCAGCTGGGCAGTCAGAGATATTTCAGAAATATCCTCGCAAAGCTTCAATTCTCAACATGCCACTAGTGACCACCCTCTTCTATTCCTGTTTCTACCACTACACAGAGGCTGAGGTGAGGATGATGTGGGAGAAGAGAAGGGTTACATCCCATCTGTGTAGCCCTCAATATGTGGGGTGTTTAAACTGGGACACGTTAAGGAAAGAAGGGGATGGAGGTCACATTGCATCCTGCTGACAGATCTGGAGGAACCCAGTTCCCCTTGTCCATCTGGGACCAGTTTGGAGTTTTATGCTCTAAGATGGGACATTCAACCTGGGACAGCCTGTCAGGGACCTGCCTCCTAGAAACAGCTGTCTTTGACTTCTGGATCCAAGGAGTCAGAATTGGCCCTTATTCCCATGAGGCCAACAGTATGTGATACAGGTCTTGGAAGTGCTGGTGGTGCACTAGGTACAGATATAGGGGAAACCAAACTGGAGAGCTAATGGCGTGGGATAGTTGCTTTCTTCTGCCAGCCATTTCCTCTTGTGGCACTGACATGAGCAAAAAACAGTAGAAACTTAGAGAGATTCTACCCTGTGTGAGACAAATGCCTTACAACAGGTGTCTGAACCTCTCCCGTGGCCTTCCTTGCTGAGTTTACACTGACTTGTCTGCTCTCTGTAGGGAACATTCAGCAGCCCGGCTAACCTGAAGAAAACATTTAAGGTACGTGAATCTCCTGCTGTTGTGGCAGCACTAGCTGAAAATGCAGGCAGACAAATTGTATTTAGTGAGGGGGCTGGGCAGGAGGAGTTTGAGGGGCTCAGCACTGAGATATGGAGGGGGGCATGGCATTCTCCTTGAGCAGGGCCGTTCTAGAGGCTTAGAAAGGCAAGTGGGGAGCCATGTGGAGGCTTTCACTGAGTGTACCCTGGCTGCAGCAGCACTTGGAAATCTCTGCTTCCTGCTCTCTACAGTGCTGGCCCTGGCCTCAGGCAGCACCTCACCTCCTTACCTGGCTGTTGGTGTGGGTCCTGACGGGGCTGGGGGCAGATGCCATTCCTGTCCAACCCACCCAGGCCTTCTGAGCTGTGCTAGTGCTCTGACTGCAGCTTTCTGCCTTGCAGATTCCTGATAAGCAGTATGTGCTGACTGCCCTGGCTGCCCGTGCCAAGCTGCGAGCCTGGGACGATGTGGATGCCCTCTTCACCACCAAGGTGAGCTGTGGAACGTCTTGCTGGGGACTCAGTTCCAAGTTCTGATATCTACTACTGATAGCTGGCTTGTTCTGGAGTTACCAGACAGACTTGTTTTATTTCAGCAGGGCCCAGCACCTCTGCTGCAGGGTGTTGTGGTATGTTCCTCTTCCTGCCTAAGTCCTCTGCTGGGCCTGGCTTGGCTGCAGCAGCAAGGTCAGAGAAGGGGGCTGCCCTCGTGCTTTGTCACCAAAGGGTTTGCTGCCAACCTATGCCCAGCCACTGCCTGAAAGGCTCTGCCAGTGGTGCATGTGGTGGCTGGTGATGTACCTTGCCAGCACCAAGGGAAAACATTTTCTTGTGGATGGAGGGATTGCCCTTTAGGATTAACGTAGGGTTTGGCTCTCATTTCAGAACTGGCTGGGCTACACCAAGAAGAAGGCACCTATTGGCTTCCATCGGGTGGTGGAGATCTTGCAGAGGAACAGTGCTCCTGTGCAGGTGTGCAAGGAATTGCTGCTTATGTCCCCCTGCTCTTTTTTGGGATTTGAGGTGTGAATGATTCCCCAAGGGAGCTGCTTCCTAGCTGGGAGTGGGAGAACGGCTTGTCAAGCTGCTGGAGGGCACAGCCCTCAGCTGAGTGACCTGTGCATTTGCAGGATGGGTGGGTGGTAGTGAGGGCTGAGTCCTGGGTCTGACTGCAAGAGGGGACAGCAAACCTAGAGCAGTGTGGCAGCTTTCTCCCCGCAGTGCATTGCCACCTTTTCTTGCTACATTAGCTGTTCTTATGCTTAATCTGGCTGGCAATGGCTAACCCGATCTATAGGAATGAGGTAGCCTATGATTCTGAGCTTTGTGAACAAAATTTTACTGCCTCTGGGGTCCTGAGCTGTCTTGTCCTCATTACTTATTGCAGTGGGAAGGAAGGGGTCAAGTCTGTGCAACCAGCTATCTTGAAAGGCTTTGTGACTGGGGTGATGTAACGAGGCAGGATGTACCTGCAGAACAGAGCTGAGATGCTCTCCCTTCCCTCACAGGTGCTGCAGGAGTATGTGCGCCTGGTGGAGGATGTGGAGACACGGTTGAACCTCGCCACCAAATACAAGTGCCATGATGTTGTCATTGAGGTAGGTCCCTGCTGCATGTGTGAAGACATGGAACAAGAGCCTGCTTTTTCTCCCTGTCTTTCCTGCTCTGCCATGTGCCGCTATTGTCATGTGTCTGTGCAGTTTGTTTACTGCTGTGGCCTGGGAGCAGTGATACAGTTCCCAGTGGAAGCAAGTGAGCCAGGAGAGTGGCTTCTACCATTTGTGCTGCGGAATTGTGTTGTGGTGGGAACTTGAGGGGCAATTGAAGAGTTACCCTGCTCATCTACAGGGCACCATCTGACTATGGAAGTGTCCTCTTCACTCAGCTGGGTACTGGTTTTGCTGTTTATCTAGACGTATAGGGATCTGAAGGATCGCATCCAGCTGACAGCGTATAAATGCAAGGTAGAGCGAGGCTCTGCAGATGAAGAGAAGATAAACAGCATTCTCAACAACATGGTAAGAAACGCCTACTTTTTCTTCCAGAGACTCTCATCAGAAATGGCCATATATCAGGTGTAAGGGCATGGCTGTCCTACATGCTTTTTATCCCTGATGGGAAGCTATTCTTATGTTTGGGGTTGCATTCAGTGTAGGAATGAAGGGTGAAACTGATGGAAGTAGCACCTCTGGACATAGTTGTCCTTCTCAGGGATTGGGAGTCATTAACTTGGCCCCTGAGGAATCTGTGTTCAGCACTGACGCTAGCCATGTCTCGTTCTCTCTTTTAGCAAATCCGATGGAAGAACTGAGCACCTGGGAAGCAGCCTGCTTGGCCTTTGCCTTGCCAGTGAAAGAGGAAACTGCAAAACCCAGTCCAGTGCCGGCAGAGCAACTTACTACTCATTGCATGATCAATGTTCACCAGTGACAGTGAGTGCCCGTGGCTTGTGGGACAGCGGTATTCAGGCTGCTTGAAAGCAGCTGCTCCAATGTAGCCATGGTACTGATCCACTAGGGTTGATTCTTTTGGAATCTAGTTTCCTTTGACTTGGCTTTGAGCCAGGCATCACTTTTGTTTACGGAGGGACATTGCTGGGCACAAGAAGGTTACATTTGCCCTGGGTGGTGCCTGGGCCTATTCTCATGAGAGGAACAGGTCCATCACGCTCATGGGTCTCCCCACCAGACAGTGCTGACCAGTCCCTGTAACACTCAAGCTGGGTTGGGCATCACCCAGTCAAGGCTCCGGCTGGAGGGAAGCCCACTAGAGTGTGTTCTCCCTGTATCAAAGGGTGCGTTGGGGGAAAGGACCAGCTGCACCACAGAGCTCATTTTTTTTGGTTGGTATGTTCTGGCTCACCCTGGGAAAAGAGGTGGTGTATGAACTCCTGCAGAGAGCCAGGACAGCAGCTTCTGCCAGTATCCTTGTGCGGGCACTCTGCAGCTCTGGGAAGATCCATTTATGAGGGAAGAACAGGCACCCAGTGTGGAGCTGGTCAGAGCCCTGCTGGGTTGGGTGGAGAGCAAGGAGGGACCCTTCTCAGTTGGAACAAACCTGCTGGCCCCAGCAGCAATTTTGTCTTGAGAGTGTTATGCCAGGAAGGATTGAATTGCACTTCCTCAGAAACACAAGTCCTCAAGCAACTGCTGGCTTCATCTTTCCAGACCTCACTTCAATTCCTTAAATAAAGCCGTCTCTTTCTCCTTGGGCTGTTTATTTCCTTCCCTCACTGAGCACTTTGTCACTTTGTGCGCTAATCCTGTGCAATTTATCACACCTCCCTCAAAGTGAGTATGCAGGGTGTTTTCTCATGTCCTGAAAAGCACAGTGTGTGTCACCATGGAGTGGCTTTGCTTGCAGTAGTACATTACTTCACACCTTCAATGCCATCAGCACAGATAAATTAATTGTAATGTTGTAGGAGAGTTTGCTGCCGCAGGGGTGGTCACGCAAAGGTGAAGGTTACCTGTGGTGAGAGAGCAGTCTGAGGGCAGGTTTGGGTTCCGGCCTCCCTGCTGCACTGTGCACTCAGGGCTTTTTCTGTTGGTGTGGGTTTTTTCTTGTTTGTTTGTTTGGAGTTTTTGTTTGTTGTTTTTCCTCACAGAATCTTTTATGTTGAAAGGGACCTCTTGGTCATCTAGTCCAATCCTGTTCAAGCAGGGTCACCTGGAACAGGCAGACCAGGGCTGTGTCTGTTTGGATTTTCAGTATCTCCACAGCTGGAGATGACTCAGCTTCTCTGGGCAAGCCGTTCCTGAATTTGACCACCTTCACAATAAAACGGTGTTTTATTGTTTTCAGATAGACTCTAGTGTTTCAGTTTGTGCCCACTGACTCTTGTTGTCAGTGAGTACTGCTGAAAAGAGTCTGGGTCCCTTTTCTTCATTTGCACTCATTGGATACTTAATTGATAAGTCCGCCCTGAGCGTTTTACAGGTTGGAGATGCTCCAGTATCCATATTTCCATCAGGTGCCCTAAGAGTCTGAGTGAGTGCTCCCCAGCCTGGGCCTGGAAGTGGGACTGCACTTATGTGGACTTTTAACTGCACTTTTTTTCATAGCACTTCAGGCAGAACTCACTAAATAATGTTTTTCTGCCAAAAATATTAAAGGTATGGAAACTCCACCTTTTTATTGGGAAGCAGAGAATGCTGTCTTAAAAAATAAATTTATTTTGTTGGAAATACACCATCCACCACACTTTAATTTAGTTGTTTGCTTTTATTTACCAGTCCCATCTGAGTGTAGGGGAGACATTAACCATGTTATTTGGATGCTGGCTAGTTTAAAGCCTGTTTTAGTTTAGTCCCCCTCATTTTTGTGGCTCTTCCAAACACTCCTTGTCATTTGCCAAGAGCCTGGTTGGTGACTGATACTCCAGGTGGTTAAATATTCACCCAACAAAGAAAACATCTCCCCAAATGAGTAGCAGTGCTGAAATGAAGATGTCCCTCTCCTTATTTCATGGCTGCAGGGTCAGTCATAGCAGCTGAGCTTCTTGCAGGGCTCCGAACACCCAGCCAGTAAAGGAGATCAGCCTGCAGCATTACAGCAACCGTTCGCTTGCAAACTGTCAGCTACCCCGTAAACTCATACAAAACACGACAAGTAGGGAGGATGGTCCTCCAGGGAGATGCTTGGGACAATAAAATCCTCTTTCTGATCATCTCAGGGCAGAGAGGAAGCAAGGATTATTAAATGGCTTTTTATAGGTCTTGAAACCTAGCCAGGTCCCAAGGCTCGGTTGTTTCTGCTAAAGGCTTTAAAACAGCCTCATGAACTGGGGCCAGACAGCTGGAGTGCGCTGCATGTTTGATTCTGGCAGAGAGGCTGCCTGCTGTGTGGAGCTCTGCTGCTGCCCTTTGCTGTGCAGGAACCGTGATGGGCAGCAACCAAAGTCCCTCTGTGCCACCTTGGGCAGGCAGCCAGCAGTCTCAGCCTGGGAGCAGTGGTTTGTGTTCCACTTGCATGTGGCAGAGCACAGGTAACCACACTGCCAGTGCCCAGAGGTGCTGGTTCTGTGGGCATTTGAGTCCCTTTCTCCTGGCCATCGCAGCAGACGTGCAGAAGCAGGGGCTCACATGCTTTTCTGACAATGCTCAGCTGGTGGCCTGTGTGGACATTGTATTCCTCTGCTGCTTCCTGTCACATGTGCCATCTGTCTGCCTGCCATCACTAAACCCTGTGTTGTACACATCCTCGTCACCGCCATTCCTCTCCTCAGGTAAAGTGGACCACATCACTTCAGAGCCTGGTCGTGCTACTGTTTAGGACCTCACAGGGCAAGCATAGAGCACGTGCTCTGGCCGAACCAGAGCCATGCAGGAGGACAGCTCTTATTGCCCCTCACAATCTTATTATGAAATGTCATTGCAAACCTTGTCACAGTTGGTCACTTCCCCAACTCCCCAACTGCTGGAGTCACAGGTACAGTTTAGAGTTTCAGCTTCCTGTTTGTCTAGAGGAAGTGGTAGACTTCGTGGCTATAAACCTGAAAACATGATCAAAAGGAGTCAAGGGAGCTCCAGACAAAACACAATGCTGGTATTAAAACCCCACTCCGGCCAGGGCCTCAGATTATCACTGCAAGATAACCTGTCATGAGATAGCACAGGAAACCAGGTGCAAAGAAGCAGCCTCCAGTCTCCATGGTCAAAAAAGCAAACCCAGTGCATCAGGTTTCACCTTAAGCGGTTGCCATAACTCTTCCGAGGGCTCTGAGTGGAGGGGTATGACCTGTACCCCCTGCTTTTCACCCCTGGGGGTGCCCAGCCCCTGTGGTCAGGCCTGTCCTGGCCATCTGCTGAGATGACCAGTGAGGGGCCAAATATGACACTGCTGTTCGTGCTATGGGTGAGGCTGTTTACTGGCAAAAGGTTCACAGATCCTGCAAAGGATAACTGCTTCCTCCTTACCAGATGAACCTAGTTTTCCCCCCATCAGCTAAATCTGTGTGATGCTGGCTGTTGATTGATGGGCTGAGGGAGGACAGACAAGTAGTGGGGATCCAGCTGAGGAGAGGAGAAGAGGAAGGAGAGACCTTGCTTGAGGGAATGTGCCTGCAGTGGGGAGGGACCCGGACCTCGACATGTTCCTGCACCACTGCATTTGTGGTATGACCTATGTGCATTGGGGGAGAAAAGTGCAAGTGATGACTTTCATGCTGCACCTTTTTTCTTCGTTCTTTTTATTCTTTAAAAAGACCACTACATGGCAAAATTAAGAACCCTGCTGCAGCCATCTCTCCACTGGAAGTGTTAACACCCATGGATCATTTTAGCACAAGTCAATGGCGGTCAATCAAACAGGAAGAACCTTTCTAGCTGTTTAAAATGGCTGTTGGAAATAAGTCATTTTAAGAACCGTTAATGGGATGAATCCCAGCAACCGTTGACTGAGCCATGGATGGTGCGGTGGGGCATTCCCTGCGGCTTCTTCCGAGTTTCCTTCACCCAGGGCCTTAAGACTCCACGGTCCCAACCGTGCTGCGCAGCCACCTGCTCCGGCGCCGCGCAGCCCGGGAGCCTCCGTTCCCAGCCCCAGTGCTGCCCACGCCAGCTGCCCCGCTCTCGGGCTGCACAACTCCTCTGCCACCGTGCCACCGTGAGGCCGCAGTGCCAGAGCCCCAGCCAGAAGCCTGTCGGTGAGTGGGGGGCAAAGGGGACGGTCCCAGGGTGCTGCGAGCCCCTGCTGCTGTGCAGGCAACCTGCCCTGCGCTGCCCGAGGTAAAAGTTCTTTTTTCACTTAAAGTTGGCGGCGCTTCTTCTGAGAAGTCGTGCACTATGGTTTCCCTGGCTGTATGACTCAAGGCTGCGTCTGGGCTGGCCGTAATTTTGTTAGTTAGGAGGGCAGTGTGGGGAAAAAAACCCTCCGAGAGAAATCCTGCCCCTCCACAGCTAAAGCTGCAGTGGAAGTAAGGTGCACGGAAAGGTGTAGTCATGCATGAGAAGTGGATGGGCAAAATGAGGCGCTATCCTGTTTCCCCCAAAATAAGACAGGGTCTTATATTAATTTAATTTTTGCTCCAAAAGATGCTTAACTTTTTATGTGTATAGTTGCTTGGACACTATTTAAATTGACTTTTAAAATGAACTGTAACTAGGGCTTATTTTTGGAGTAGGGCTTCTATTTTGAGCATCCTCAAAAATCCTGAAAAATCATGCTAGGGTTTATTTTCAGGGTGGGTCTTATTTTCGGCAAAACAGGCTATGTGTCTCCTTCACCAGTTTTTCTGCTTAGAGCCCAAGGGTTGCCCTTTCTTTCAAGAGCTCTGCTGTCCGTGGACGTGCCACCTGTTTCTAGAGCTACCATATCACTGCATGAAACAATAGTAGCTCTGAGGTTAAATCAGTGAGCAGGAGCTGAGATACACTTTCTGAGCAAGAACATGGCCCAAAATATTTTTATTTTCCCTCAGGCTCAACTTCTGTTTCCATGGCTGTGCTGTTCCTATTGCTGGCTGCTACCCCCTCTCCATCGCAATTTCATTACACATTTCTGTGTGCGCTTGTAATTCTCATGTTGCTGAACACTCTTAAAGCAGCTACAGTGCTCGTCAGGCAGTGATGGCAACATGGTTCTATGACTTTACATGCAGCCTGTAAAAGAGTGCTGTTTACTCACTGAGAATGACCTACAGAAAATACAAGCTATACTAGACTTGTTACTATTAACTTCAGTATCCCTCACCTAAAATTATTCTAGATCAGAGGTTTCAAATAAACCAGCTCTGACTGATTGCCTGTGCAATTCTTCACAGGAGTGTGAGATAAGAATATCTCTTCACATCTGTATGCACACTGGTAATTAACATTTGATTTTGTTTGTCCTGCAGGGAAAATAAGAGTCAATGCTGAATGGCTGGTGGCCTTTTTCTACACAGCCATGAACAGCAGCCTGTGGCAGGGTCTGCCTCACGAGAAGGCACTGGAATTACTCTGTTTTCCTGAATGCTGCCCCATCTGTGCAGAGCAGAAAACTTCCTGCTCACAGTTTATGTGCAAGAATTTTGTCAGCAAAGGTTTTGCCTCTTCAGTGACTCAAGAGGAGTAAGTAAAGGGTTAAATGATGAGGTACTGCTTGTCCAGGCTTCCTCTTTGCACTGAAACTTGCCTCATCCCACAACTGAAGCATGGGCTGTCTTGCTGTCTTGGAAGATGCTGAACTGCGTGTTGCCCTTAAGACCACACACCTGCCAGAGAAGGTTGCCTTACGTGATGCATTAGCAATAAAAGACCTGGACCATTATCCCTGCATTATTTTGTTCCTGGTTCCTTTTTGGCTAATTATCAGGGTTGTCTGAAGCCACTGATCAGGACTGGGGCACTGGGTGAAGAAAAAGAAATTCCTATGGGAATATCCAGAGAGGACAGTTCTTATAGGTAATGAACTTACGGCAGATCATGGACTAGACTATTGAGGATGTTAAGTCAGGGGAATAGTGCTTGAGGGAAAGGACTCCTGCTTGTGCAGGGTTGTTCTAGAGCTATTAGGCTCAGTTTTGCTTCGCATGGCAGAGTAATGTCTGAAACACTTTAGATTCAAATCTCTGAGTCTGATTGTTTCTCAGAGACCCAAGAAAGAGACTCATAGTCAGACACTGAAGAAAACCATTATTTGTTAAATTATTAACAAGCTGCTTTGGACTGTTATTGCCCATAAATGTTTCTACTTGTTTTCTCTTCCCAGAACCTTCCCCTGGTTTGACCTGACAGCTGCACAGATGAGAGAGTTTCCCTTTAGCCAGCTGCTAGAAAAAAGTGAGTTTGTCCAGTGCCATCTTGCTCTACCACATCAAGCATCCTCTGGAGACTGGCTTATAAAGCAATGTGTGCTCGTCAGCACCAAGACATCTCTTACTTCAGCTGTAGTGGAGCCTGGTGTGACAATAGACGATGAGTCTCTATTCTCCACAGCTGCTTCTGTCATTTTCTCAGAAACTCCAGAGGAAACTGCTGACTATGATTCTAAATCCACATAAACTATAACGAAGCCCAAGGCAGAATGCTTTGCTGAGGTCTCATCCCAACTCCACCATGGGACTGAGTGGTGCAAAAAACAGCACTGTTCACTCCCAGACTCTTTAAAATATTCCAGCCAATAACCCTATGTACACACTTGCTTCTACAAGTTTCACTCTCTAGATGGGCTCAGCAAGCTTGTTTCTTCCTGACTGCTAGAGTCTTGCTTTATTTTATTCTGACTTTGGTTATTACATAGTCATCTTGGCCTACGAACTGCTTCAGTTTCACTGGGTTTCTATTGCAGTCTCAATAGAAACTGAATTACAAACCCAAATCACAGTTATTTCATAGTCACTACAGCTTTGGCATGAAGAACTAAACAGGATTGGAGGATTGGGCCCAGGGGTTTTTTGTTTGTGTGTTTTGTTTTGTTTGTTTGTTTGTTTTTACATGGAGGATCTTGAGGATGCTGTTGATGGCAGACAAAATACTAATGACTTAGTCGCGAGCACTCTTTTTGTTGAGCCAGGCTTTAATCAGCACTTATTCATACTTCCTTGCTGGCGATGATGCACCCCACCACCACCACACCACAGACTACACGATACTTCTTTCAAGGAAAAAGGAGGTAACTGGATATTCTGTCTGAATCCACCCAGGACAAAGCAATTTTTTATCCCTTAAATACTCTAGTTTGGCTTACAGTATTTTCTTGTACTTCCTGCTGTCATCTATCATGTGTTTCAGTACTGTTTATTACGATAAGCCACGGTCTGGGTTTGTCTCGCAGGAAATAATTTCTGTGGTGAGGCCAGGGATTAGTTGTGCATGTTGTAAATAGGCCCCTCGCTTAATTATGGTTGCTGACAGCAGCTGGCACCACACCTGTATACCAGTTATTGTATAGCCATTTATCTTATGTCTGGGCTTTACAGTGAGCCCAGTCAGCAGACACCAAAGCCTGGGAAGAATCTATTCACTTGGGCTACAGGGAAGTTGTTATCAATCATTGGTAATTAAAATATGTCTAAAAAATGTCTATGATTGTTTTTTGTCTTTTTAACCAACTGTGAAGCAGAAGTGAAAGACAGACAGTGGTACAGTCTGATTTATAGCTTCTGCTTCACTTAGTTCCTGGAAGCAAATGAAGCATTGCAGAAAAGAGCTGATGTGGGGATGTGTTTCTGCTTCACTTAGTTCACAATGTGGGGATGTTTGCTGTCATCAAATAGCTAAAGCTGCAATGGTCTCTTCTCTAATCAGGAGAAGGTGGAACTGTGCCTCCTTGGACAAACTTCAAGGAAGTAAGGGTATATTCTGCTGTCCCTGCTGGGCTTCTTACAAAGGTGAAAGTGCTATGTGAGTCTCTAATCCTGCCTCTGGGTGCCCTGTGATATAGGGAGAGTGTCTGCTTCTACCTCACTCTGGGCTTGTTGCAAAGGAGGAACTGTACTATAGGGCTGGAGTCCTGCTTCTTGGACAAACTCTGAGAATGTGAGAGCATCTGCTTTCTTTCCTGATGGGGATTTTCGCTCCAGGAAGAGACCCATGTTGTCTCTGTATGGGAGGGCAATGGATCTGTTGAAGAGAGGCTCCTCAATTCCCAGCAACTCTCGTATGTGTCGTGAAATCTCCTGAAATAGAAGACAAAATACCAGAAATTCTTATTTCACAGGGCAGTAGCTAATACCATTCACTCTGTGTCAGAGCAGTAGGAAAAAGAACTGAATTTTGGAACAGTTTCACACTTGAAGTTGCAACCTGAGAGGAACCTGAAGCCATGAACCCCGTGTGATGTTGTAAAAGCAGAGCAGACTGCTCATTCTCCAGATTTACTGTGCGGGATGGCATCACATCTGGTCTCTTAGTGGCACAAATAACTCTGCTTTCATCTTTGTATTTGCAGAACAAACAAGTTACGGGTGAATGATCCGGTGTCTATTCTGCCTAATGCAAAAACATTGTTGTTTCCTAAGGTATATTGTCAATCACAGAATCTACACACAGAAGATGCAAAAAACTAATTAGACCAGTAAGCCATATTTCTCATTAAGAAAATGATGGGTGACTGGCTGTCTGAGCCAGCTGGACTTGGAACTGTCAGTGAACAGAGCCTTGCCATTGTTTTTAAAGTCACTTCTGAGAATGTAACCTTTTGATTTGACTGAAGCTTCAAAATACAGTTCAGGAGGTTTTACTGATCTCTCACAGAATTTGCTCAAAACCTTCTCCCAACTTTAGCTTGACTCTCAAGAGCAGTACCCTGCTTTGTGTGATACCAAAAGAATACCAGACTAGTATCTTCAGTGGCTTTGATATTTAAAATACCAGTTCAGAGGAATTAAAACCAGCAGTAACTTCACTTGTCCATACTACCTATCTTCCACATAATTCACCGTGTAGTTCTCTGCAAAACTGCCACTTCCCCTAAATTGCAAAAAGTTTCTCACTGAGCTGATGCTATCACATTTATTTCTATAGTAACTATCTCGGTTTCAACTGTTTGCTGACTTTTGTTGATATTTCATGTTGGGAAGCTAATGTACTCAGGATCATGGCCTTAGTTTTGCACCTGCTCTAGTACACACTTCCTGAAAGAACCAAAGGGCCTCATCCTGCCCAGAGCTCTGCATGCCTGGATTCTATCAGAGTAAAGGTCTCTAAACCACAAATAACTGGCAGAATAGGGCATGATCTCCAAGAATAACTAGTTTCCACTGAAGTCTGTGAGGTGTCCCAAATTCACTTGCAAGCTTTGGGGAACATTACAGTCTTATTTTCAAACTGGCTGCAGCATGCTGGCTATCGCTTATCTTAGCCCTGAGGAATTTCAGTTTCTACAGAAGGAAGAATGGGTTACAGGTGATATGTCTAACCCATGGCTTAGTGTTTCTCAGCAGTTAGACTACCACCATACATAACCCCTATATCCCAATGTGAGACTGAGGCTCATACAGTGTTGTAATTTGATGCTTTCTCCTCCAACCAACAGGTGAAGTCATGGCACTTGTCAGTGTTTTTGGTGGCATATTTTGTTTCAAGCAAACAGTTGAGATTGTGCAGCCAGACAGAACTGTAGTGAAATTGCTTTTTGGCACTCTGGAATAAAACAAACAGTGTCCATACCCTAGCCATTGGAGCATAAAGATTTTTCTTGTTTTCCTGGTTATCTGAACTTCTACTTTGTGTCCTCTAGGGAAGGCAACTTTAAATCATGACATGAAACAAATTATTTGGCTCTGTAAATGCAGCCCCATGTTCCTCTGTGGTTTCCATTAGAAAGGGGAAGTCAGCTTCCTTACTTTCTGAAGCTTTGGAAGGCTACACTTCAGTCTAGTTAGCTTAACTGTCAGTGTTAAAGAAAAGATGTAGGTTTGAAAGGAAAATGACCAATTAAATGTTTATAAAATGAGGAAGAGACAGAGATGCTGTTTGTGTTCAGCAAAGCATGAAACAAGGAAGTAATAAGGAGTTGCCATGCTGCTGCTTGAGATTGGTGGCTCAACTGCTGCAGGTTAAACCTGACTAGATTTTTAGAAGTTCTACAAATCAGTAAGGGGAAAATGACTGTAAAGAAAATTACTGAAAATCAATTCTGAGGGATATCTAAGAAAGGTGCATGCATCTAAGTAAGCAATTTCATGAGGCAAGAGGCGCACCATAGTCTTAAAGAAAGGCGAAGCACTTCTGATGTACTCATGGTGTCCCCGAGAGGAGGCCCACAATCTCCAGCTGGGTAAGGATTTATACCTGAAAACACTCAAGAAATGTGTTCGGCTAAACAAATCTGGTTGCCGAGGTTCAGGCTCCCTCTTAGAACAAGCAATCCGCCTGGCGGATGGGCTTCGGCCCAGCTTGCTTGCAAGCAGCCAGGGTCAGAGCTGGGCTCTGACAGGCTGAGGAGGGGGTCAGGGACCCGCAGCCGCCCGCACCTGCATGTGGCCGAAGTCTGTGACGCCCATGGCGTGCAGGTTGGAGCAGTTGGCATGGATGAGGCGGCGGCCAGTGATGCCGTTGGCCCTGAAGCATTCCTGGGCAGGGAAGAGGCAGGAAAAGTGGGTAGGTTGCGGGTCGCCCTCGGCCGCTACCGCCCCGCCCGCCCTTCACGCACACACGGAGTTCACGGCCACCGGTTCGGGCGGCGCTGAGGGCGGGGGCGGGCAGTCCCGCACCTCGTACTGCGGGAAGCCGAGCTGCACCACCCACTCGGCCACCTCCTCGGCGCTCCAGGCCAGGAAGGGCTGGGCGGACCGCGGATCCCCCGCGCCCTCGTGCTCGACCTCCGGCGTCTCGGCCGCTCCCGGCCCCGGGGGCTCCGGGTCCGGCTCCATCGGAGCCGTCCCCGGGCGGCCACGGTAACGCGTCCTTTCGGGGCCCCGTTCTCATGGCAACCTCCACTTCCGGGAGGTGTACCCCGTTTTCCTTTCCGCCACCCCTTCGATGCTGTCAGCCTGCGAAACAGCCTGCGATCTGCGCATGGTGGCTCTGCAGAACTACTCTTTGCTTGGCTGCGTTTCGACGGGGGAGGCTGAGGGATGAGCACCGAGGCACCACCCTCTCGCTTCTGCCTGGCTCGCACGCACCCGCTCGCTCCCGCCGCCCCTTCTCTCGGGTGTTTCCGCCGGCGGTGGCCGCAACGCTTCGGCCCCGCTCGGCTCTTTCTGCCGCGCCGGGCAGCCGCCTTCGGCTCCGCGCGCGCCGGCCGCCCGCTCAGCTCTGCCCATGTCGGGCGTGTTGGCCGCCGCCGCCGGCTCCCGCTTTGAGCCCCCGGCTGCCAGCGCGCCGGGCGGCCGCTCCGCGCCCCGGGACCCCTCAGGTACGGGCTTGGCAGGGGAGGGGGCAGCCCGGCCGTGGCGGGTAGCGGGAGCGGCTACCCGTCTGCGCGCTTCCCGCCCGGCGGCGGAAAGCGGTCGCAGCCCGGCCGGGATCCCTGAGGAGAACCCCCGGTGGCGGGAGGGCTGCCGGGCGCTGCCTGAGGAGAGGCTGCTGGCTCGGAGGCGCGTGTTTTAGTGTTGGCCTCGCAGCCCCGGAGAATGCCGCGAGTCTCTTTTCCGTGGTGGGATTCCCCGTTCCTTCCGGAGAACCCTCGTTTCCACGGTGGCATTTGCTTCGGTGACACACGGTACCGCTTGCGGACAGCAGCATCGGGAGTTGGTCCTGGGCGAACCCTGGCCGTACCGCCCGGCTGGCTGCCGGGAAGGGGCCGATGCGATGCCCGGGCGCACCCTCCCGCAGCCGGGGGGCCCCGAGCCGCCTCTGCCGCCCGGGGCACTCGGCTCACCCGCCGCGGAGCGCCCCCAGCTACCGCAGCAGTGCCCCGTGGTTCTTCCCTGAAGTGGAAAAAACGACTGATGGAGACTTATTAGAGACAAGGTGCTCTCCCCGGTGAAAGACACCCCGTCTGACCGGGATCTGGGCTGTGCCGGCCGTGCAGTGTCTGCCGGGGGCTGGTGCTGTGTGCCCGGGGCTGGAGGTGCCTCCCGGCCCCGAACTGACCCTGTGAAACGGCCAGCGGCTGTCAGGTGTGTCATGGGAGAGCTGCGAGAGCTGGAACTTGTGCATGCCTCATCTAGGTGTTCCTGCTCCGGCAGGGGGATTGGACTGGATGATCTTTCGAGGTCCCTTCCAGTCCCTAGCATTCTATGATTCTATGCCCGGTTCACTGCCTTAATGCGGTCAGACAGCGGGGCTGTGGAACACGTACTGCAGTCATGGGGACAGAGCTTTCCCAGAGTTCAGGAGACTCGGGGGAGACCAGAAGCCATTTTTATAGACAGTTTCTTTCAGCAATGACCTAGGAATTTCCATCTCATCAGTGCCCTGTGGGAACCACTGCCTGATTGCTTTTTCCAGGGCTTTGTCAGCCCAGTTTTACATGATGAAATTTGGTAGTGTTCTGTCCTTCTAAAGCCAGGATTGTCAGTTCTGGAATGAACCCTGCTTCTGAGAGTGGTTCTGCGCTAAAAACATATGAGTTTTTGTTCTCCCTTTCCTAGGGTTGAGATGATTGAAAACCTTTGTTCTGCAAGGTGCTAGATACAGCTCATAACGTGAAAAACTGTTTGGCACAACTCTTTGTTCCACAACCATGTGACCTTGTCAACATTTGAGTGCTGGCTGTAGTTTTTTGTCCTGTCTGCATATTCTAAAGACCAAAATTTATTTCACTTTCTCTCCATATATTCTATTTCTTATTAGAAAATGAAGACTCAGCGCAAAAGACAGAGCCCGCACATCAGCTGGTTGATTCTTCAGAGTCCAGTACTTCTTGGAGCGGGTAGGAAAATATTTTTGTATATTGTAGCCCACATGCATGACAACCTGTTTGATCCCATGACCTCCTCTGCATAGCAGTTGATTCTGTGCAGGTGAAGAGAAGGGACAGGAGACTGAATTGTCTGCTTTGGAACAGGACATATCAGAATCGGTATAGAAGGGGTTGTTCTTACAGGCTTAAGGTTGTCTTAAAGCTTGTGAAATGATGAATTGTAGTTCATGGCTCAGCTATTCAAATCACAGAATCGTTCAGCTTGGAAGGAACCCTGCAACGTTTTGTAGTCCATTAAACAATCTAATAAACTTTCATCAGGAAACTTTATCCTGTCTGAAGGGCACTTTAATAATTAAGCATTCCTACTGCCTATAATTCTGGTAGAAGCTGAACAAGAAAACACCTTTTACTGTTTTCATGACAATGGTTTGAGTTTTTTCTTGTTTTCTGTGTAACTCCTCCATTAATGCTGACCAACTCTCTTATCAGATGTTTGGCTTGTTACTATTTGTTGGGCATCTTGTGCTTCTGGCCAAGTCATTGCATTGGTTACAAGCACTAATGCTGTACACAGTGGAATTTCATTTGCCATCATACATTTGTTGCACAGGCTACAATTTCAGAAATGTATGAGTTAATTACATCAGACAGTAGATAAACCACAAGCTCATTCAAAAAGGGGCAGGCGGAAATTCCAGCAAAACAGCAAATCACCCTACTTACTAGAACAGCAGTTTGGTACCATCCTGGCTTGATGCTAGTGGCATCTGTATCAGCCTTCTTGACTTCAAATGTGTTCTTCCATCTCTTTATTATGCCCTCTAATTTTCTTTGAAGATATTAACGTAGACTGTGAGCAAAATGGCCCAAGTAGATGCAGGATACTTGTGGATGTTACCTGATAAATTTGTCTAAGTTAGATCTCCTTTGAAAGGGATGGGGGTGGTCCAAAAGCTTTGTGTGAGGAGGAATTGACTGAACTTGGTCTTTGCAAATCTGCTTATAAAGCTTGTGTAGCGCTTCCTAGTCTTCCAGTGAGACTCTTGGGCTTCAGTGGTGTCTGGAAGAAAAATTTCCTGAGCTGTTAGCTCCTATGTTGATGGAGAGCCTTCTGAGCAGATGTGTGCACCCATGGTAGCAAGTAACCAAATAACCCTTCTAGGTGTGATCATGAAACTGCAAAGCTAAAAAGCACATTGTCTGGAAAACAATGGCAATTTTTCCTGGGCTAACAGAGAAATTTTTACAGATCACTCTGAGAGCTCTTCCTTTAAATCTGTGCCATCCAAGTGTCCCGCCTTGTTTTATATTTTCCATCTGCTGCCATTTTGTGTATCCTGGTATTCAGGTCATTTGAGTTGTTCTTGCAGATCTTCTGGTGTATCGTGCCCTTTCTAGGAAACCGCACTGTTGAGAGAATTTAAGTAAGAAATGGCTTTATTTCTGGATAAAATCTGTACCCCTCTTAGGAGTAAAGATTGGGAAACAAAAGCCACATTTGCTTTTTTGTAGTCTGCTCTATGGATGCAGCAAGAAATGTGCCTGAGTTGAGCTGTGTATGGGGTTTTTTAAATGATTTTTTTAAACTATTGCACACTATACTGATAGTCTGCTCCCTAGCAAATGAGAATATTTCTCATTTGTGAAAGGAGTAATTTGCGGAAATACACATATTTTCCATTACTGCTCTGTTCTCATGTTTCTGACCCTTTAGACCAAGGCAGCTGAAATTTGTTTTATAGCACTATGAGAGGCTTTGTTTTTCAAAAGAGCAGTTGTTTCTATTCTTAAAGACTAGGTTGCTTCCCATGGAAGTTTCACATATGAGAATACAACAGAGGAGACTCTTCTGGCATCTGAGTTTGCTTGGGATGATAATGCTTTGCAGCTATATTTTTTTCCCCGCTCCATACATTTCTTTTTGTTCTAGCATGTCCTTTGCCTCTTGTCACAGTGCAGTATTTGCACCCCCTTCCTATTATTGTGCTGCCATTGTATGTCTTGTGCTGCACAGACAAACAAACCCTATTTGAATATGGCAGGGAGACACATGGGTGCTCCCTGTATCTCTTGGGATTGCTAACTGGAAGGCAAAATGGGCCACTTCAATAGAGGGCATTTTCAGGCTGTCAGAACTGAATCCTTTCACTGATCTAGTTCACCTCTGATGGAATATGCAGATGTCATGTAGTAGCTGGCATAAAAGCAGTTGTCTTTTCTTGAGCAGAAAGGTTGCTACTGATTTCTGCACTTGGTATAGTGTTGGTGAGCTGGCATGCTGTGGGGTGAGTGCACTGGATTACTGTAATCTAAAGGACAGTAAGTTGTGCATATCTCACTGAAGTGGCTCCCTCTGGCTCACATGGAAGATGGTTATGTGGAGATGAAGGCAGGACTGGGGTGCAAAGAACTTTTTGTGCATTGGTGGGTGCTCACCAGAAGCTTGTTCTCTTCAATCTCTTTGAATTCAAGTTTTAGAGCAGAGTGATTCCTCTGCTGGCTGTACCTGGGGTGCAAGTCCTGAATTTTAGTGTTGTCTTCCTCCAAAAGGTCACAGATTGGGTCGATCGTGAGTGTGGGCGCAACAGAGGATTTGAAGGAAGGTGCTGGCACTTTGGAGAACCAGGAAGTAGAAGAAAAACTGCCCAACCAAATCCGGTCCCTCAAAGAGGTAGGTGGGTGCTTCTTATGCCTGAAAGCAGGGAAAGAGGTGCAGCAAAAATTCTTCCACTCTACTGCTGTGCTTATGGCTATGGACTGAGGCTTTAAGGGTTGTGTTAAGACAAAAGCAGTTTTAAGGTAGATTCAGTTATATTTTTTCTATACATTAATGGGAGGTAAATGTTATTGGTCTGATTTGCAAGATCCCTCTTGTTTCTTTGGGTAGTCCTCACTTCCTTGCAGTTTTTCGCTTACTGAGGCTTCATGGTTATTCTCATCTTCTGCCTCTTGTCTGGGGATTCTGGAAATTCCCTTCCTGCAGATTAATGGAAGAAGGAACTGAAAGTGACTCTGCCAGCTTTTGTTGACTTTGGTGAGCTGTCAGTTCATTTGCATTACAGATAAAGTCAGGAAAATCTGTGCAAGTGGCACCCAGTTCAGGAGCTGTGAGTTTGCATATACAAAGAGAGACGGCTGGCACTAGTGAACACAGCAAATGACAGTTTGATTGTGGCTGTAGTAGGTACACACAGAGCTGAAAGGTTTCCCCTAGAGAGACTGTGTCGTGGGAATTCTTTCCAAAAGTAGGCAGCTAAATCTGTATGGCTGTTGCTTTGTTGAGAGGCAACAATTAACTCTGAGGCAGATGCAAAGATGTGCCTGCCTAGAGACTCCTGGAGAGGCCAAGGGGTGTGTAATTTGTGAGACTGATGCAGAATTTGACTTCAAAGTTCATTACTTTGGTGCTGTGGGGGGAATAATGCAGAGATGTGCCAGAGCCAGCCAATTCATTTTAACTAATAGAAACTTCTGCCGGGTCTGACTTGGCTTCAGAAAGATGTCTGAATTACAAACGAGTTGTTTCAAATCCAGCTGGTGATTTTCTTACCATGATGGTCTTTGTGACAATGGTTCTTATGTACTTTGTGCAGGAAGCTGCTGTTCGATTAACCAGCTACCATGTACCTCAAGGAGCAGGGGATATAGTCATGATTCAGTCAGATCATACTGGTGCTGTGGATATCCTTTCAGCTGAGCTAGAGACTGCTGACCTCCTTGGGGAGCAGAGGAGAGGTGAGTCCTGAAAGGAAAACACTTGCTGGGGCCGCTTTTTAAGTGCTAGCTCTGGCTAGAGAAGAGCAGAGGGTGTCCTGGAAATACTGCTAATGCCTGCTGGAAATTTGGGCTCCTGATAAACGAGTGGGAAAACTTCACATCCAAGGCTTCTGGGAGCAGGCTTCAGAATGCAAAAACCTTATCAGAAATATCTTCGCTGTTTTCAGATAACAGTTTGTCAGTAGTGAAAACTCAGGTGAGCCCATGATCTTTTCCCTTCTCAGCTCAGCCTCCCCCTTTGGCTCCACCCACCATGTGGACCACAGAGAAGACGAAGGAATTCAAAGCCAAGATGGGAAGGGAGAAAAATGGCCGGATGGTAGTGAAGCGAGGCGAAGTGGTGACAGTCCGTGTGCCAACTCATCCTGATGGGAAATGCATTTGTTGGGAGTTTGCTACGGATGACTACGACATTGGGTTTGGAGTCTATTTTGACTGGACTGCAGTTACTAGCACTGCCATTACTGTGCAGGTCAGCGAATCCAGTGATGAGGAGGATGAAGAGGAGGAGGAAGAAATTGAAGGTTAGTGCAGAGCTTATAAGGGTTAATTTGTGGTGCTTGTTGCCAAGCTATGAGAGTGTCTGCCAGATGCTGTAGTTTCCATCTGCTTTGTTTACTCAGCCCACTTGTTATCTCTGCTGCCTTTTGGGTTCTTGGTTAGACTGTGATGAGAAAGCATTTAGCCCTTCCTGCTTCAGCATATGTCAATGGCTGTCCTTCTCCAAGAGTGTTCTTAAAATTGATCACATTGTAAAATAAAATCAGAACTCACTTGTTGAATTTCTAGCTGATAAAAGATTAGGCTCTGAAATATAACTGTTTTTCTTAGCTTCTCAGACTGAGAAATTTCTGGTGATGAGTAAGAGAAAAAAGGTTTTGTTTCTGGAGTTTTTTTCTTTGGTGGTTTTTTCCCCACAGTACATCAGTAGCTCTTGCTGACTGTGTTTGAGAGAGGATTGCTACCTGTGTCTTTGTACTTGTGAAGCACACAGCAATGTTGCATGTTCTGTGGCTTCAGTGTATGTGTGACCAGTGTAGCTGGGGAGGGAGTGTGTGTCTGAAATTAATTTTGTGAGTTCTCCAAAGAGAGGTAGGTTTCTGTATAATGAATCCTCTTGGAGAAGTGAATTGAGGACATAACACAGTGAGGTTACAGCTAAGGGCTCTCTCGCCTTTCTTTGGCTTCAGATCTATATCACCACACCATTGTTGTGTGTATGAAAGCAGTGAGGTGTCTAAAAGGTAAGTCCAGGGAGAGGAGACCAGACTGGCAGGCAAGCGGAAATTGTCCCATCACTATTTCCAAGAGAACTGATTCTGGGCATGTCCTTTGTCATGATAAGTAAAGCTGGATTTTGTGACTATTATTTGCAGAAAGGTTGGAACAGACACTATGGGTAATGCTGTTATAGTTGCTCTTGCATATAACTGCATGTCTCTGCTGCGTTCTGGTCTTGTTGATCATTTTCTGGACTACCTGGTGCCTTACTGTCTCTGGCATACTTGTCTTTTCTCTCCCACTCAGGACTCGCCCCTGTTGGTGACGTGGAAAGGGGCTCCAAAAGCTATTTGCGAAACCGCTACGGAGAGATCATGCCCGTGTATCGGAGGAACAGCCATCGGGAGGTGCAGGCAGGCAGCCACGAGTACCCAGGCGAGGGCATCTACCTGCTGAAATTTGATAACTCCTACTCTCTCCTCCGCAATAAGACTCTGTTCTTTCATGTCTATTACACTACTTGAAGAAATGGGAAGGGGCAGGGATGGCAGGCAGGTAACGGTGGGTGTAGCAGGCTGCCACCCAGCCCTGGTACCACCTGATGGGCACTGCTGTGTGACAGAACCAAGTCACAATTCTGCCAGCTTCTCTTCAGACACTAACTGGTTTCTCTCCACACCCTTCTTCCTGCTGTCCCAGGGGAGAAAAGTAGTTGTGACTGCCTGGTTGTCCACAGGCAGCTGCTCTTTCTGTAAAACTTTGGGAGGTCTGCTCTGTGCAGGCAACAGGCTGGGCCTTCATGTCACGGCCAGTAAATGCCCAGAAGCTGGGTTCAGGTGGTCGTGGCTTTGATCTGTTGTGCTGGTACGAAATGAAGTTAAAAGGTTCTTGATCTGTTACTGTTTTGTGCATACCTTTTCCAACTCTCCTGCTGTATCTGCATCACTAGAGGGCAGCTGTCAGCTGCAATGAGCCAAAAGCACAGCTGGCTTGTCACCTAGTGACTGCTAATCTCGTCACCCAGCATCACTACGTGTACCCAGCAGCCAGTGCTTCCTGCACTCGTGTGGCTGAGGGTGCAGCCAGCCAGTGCCAGCCCGTGCTGCAGTGCCTGGACCACGGTACAGCAGGCAGACCCCAAATGGCTGTCGCAGCATGTCTGAACTGGGGGTGGGGGGAGGGTGCTCACCTAGAAGCCCATAAGGAGGTTCTCCTACAGATTAAGAATTGGATGTTATACCTGTTGACTGCAGGGATATGTAGATGATTAAAACTTCAGTGACTACCAAAAGTTTTATTTTTTTCTGTGATCCAGATGTGAAGCAGAATAAATTACTTACTGCTGTGCTGAAAAAATACACAAAGGTTGGAGTACAACCAATAAATATACAGGAAATGTTTCTTAGTAGCAGCATGTTCGCTCACTGGTATTGCTGCCAGCTGGATAATACCATATGTAGCACGGAAAAGGCTCCCCAGAGATGTGTAGCTTGTCAGCTGCTATTACTGTTGCAAAGGTATTGTTAGAAAAGAACATTTCTACTCAGAAACTCAAAAGGTGTGGGATTTAACCAATCCTTTCTGTGAACCAGAATCAGCAAGGCCATTGCTAACCCTGACCACATGGTAAAGGATGGAGTTCCTTGGCATGTTGTGGTGGCTAGCGATGGCATTAGTGGTCACCTTCTGCTTAAGTACTGGCAGAGCTGAACAAGGATTAAGTTAATCCTTCAGAGATGAATTTTAAATCTTGTTTATCTGTAACTGTTGTCTATTTTAATACTTTTAACTTGAAATCATTCTCTTTTCTAAGAATACTGCTGTATTTACATTTTGATACCTCTTTGCAGAGACACAAAATGGCTGTTTGCATGGTGATTCTAGTAGAGGTCTGAGTTTTATTTTTAAATCCCCCAGGGTAAAGCACGTCTATTTGGTCCATTCCTTGTATTGAGAGAGAATAATGGACAAAATTATTTTGGGTAGTTAAAGCCAAAGATTTCATTCTTGTAGGAGGGCAACATTATTTCCTATTAAGGCTATATTGTAATGCTGTGCAATTTGCTCCCTATTCACGCTCTTCTTTTAACTGTCTCTCCTTACTTATTCACTGCCCCAGAGCACTTACTAGGTCAAAACAGTAAGAGAGAGCAGTCAGTGTACAGTAGAGCAGCCCAAGGTGGGAGCAGGAGAAATGGAAATGGAAGAATGCTGGTTGGAGCACAGTGGCTTTCTGGGTGAGCAGGCAGGGAGCAGAGTTGGTCAGGGTAAGGAGCAGAATTGTTGCTGTATTGGGCCCTGAGATGGGGAGAAAACTTTCTCAAAAGACAGAGAGAGTGTGTGTGCATCTGGGCAGGGGGGAAACTGCAAAGCTGCCTTATTCAAGCAGGGCAACCACAGGATAACCTTGCAGGGAGACAGAACAGTAGAGCTTGATATCTGTCAGATGATGATCTTTCATTTAGCAGCTTGGGGAGGACTGTTCTTTCCTTTACCTTCTCTTGGGGGAGATGAAGAACCATCCTGTGGCCTTTGTACAGCACTTGAAACAAACCTGAGCAACTTGGGTAGGGTGCTTTCCTTTTTTTTTTTTTTTTTTTTTTTTTTTTTTTTGTCTCGTAATCCTTTGTCTGTCGAGTTCCTAGACACTAAACAGAAGAAGATAGAAAAGACCCTTCAGTCTGACCGCAATGTCAGCACTGTCCCACTCAATGGCTGCCTTTGGTCCTTTGCTATGAGATCCACAGAACCCTGCGTGCACTTGCTGGTTGATGTCTGATGCACTATTTGGCACCCACTCCACTTTCTAATTAGGATTTATTTACAATGAAGGGAATTCTGACCTGTACATGCATTAGATATTCTAGAATTCTTGATACTTAGTTGCACGGCTTATTGCAGACTGGTGGGTTATCTCCACTATAAAACTATTTCCCTTATAGTGTGGCCTCCTTGTTTATAATAACTCACAGCTACTTCCCCCTCGTGTCTGTCTGTTGCTTATATTAAGGTTCAAAATATATTTTGTCATGTTGTAAGAAGTTAACAATGCCTGCCTCACAACCAGTTTTGATCACTCACTGCCATAAATAATATGTGCCAGTTTTAAAGCCATTACTGGTTTTAGTGAAGATAAGGTGCACTGTAGGTGGTAATCCTGTTGCTCAGTTTGAGCTTTCTGAACTGTGGACCAACCTTTAATAAGGCGCAGGTCACTTGTTTGGAACTGTGCTCGTCTCCTGGTCTCATTGCGTTAAGCCAACGGCAGCCCTGGGTGTGGTATGTCATCCCCATCAGTATGTGCCCAGTCTGCAAATGCAGTGTGCCCACAGACAGCCCATTGCAGGGAACTGAAAGCATTCAGGGTGTGTTATTTCACTGCATAAGTTTCCCAGAAATATCTGCTATCTTTTATGAACACAGGATAGTTTTAGGCACAGAATATTTCATCTGCAGGAAACAGAAGCTTCAGAGTTGTACAGGATTATTCTTTTTTTTGTTTGTGTTGTTTTTTAAATTTCCACATTACATGACTATGTCGTTTCTCAGGTATTCAGATAGCATTCATTCTCCAAGTGACATCTTCTCTTTGGAAGGATATAGTCTTTATTCATTTTCTGATAAATCCAATAGCTTGGCTGTATTGCTAGTGATTAACAGCAGCCATTCCCATTCAAAGTCAAACCCATAGTTCACTCAAAGAAGTAATCTTATTTCTCATGCAACCTTTTTTCAGTTTGGTGTGTCTTCTGGATTTCTATCAAATCCTGCCCCTTTTTACTTTAATTGGAGGCCTTTGGAACTAGACCTTGGGTCTTAGAAAGAAAAATAAATTAAAAAGCCAGTTGCACATCAGAGAGGGAAATTAATTATTGAGAAAGGAAAATTCCTTCTTTGTTTCTGTGGAAGGAGGATTTTAGATAGGTTTTTTAAGTGTGTTTATTTTCCCTATAAACTGTGTCTAGACATTAAAAAAGCTAAATCAAGGGAGAAGCTTCTTTTGCATTTTGGGTTTGCTTTTATGAAAGCACTTTTAGAATTTTTTATTTTGAATATAATTTAGATCTAGAAAGAAGATTTACATGTTCAGTCAGAGATATAAGACAGTCCCATAGTGCAGGACTTGTATAAAAATTAGTTTGTATTATTGTTTATTTATAATATAACAATCTGGACATTTTTTTCATGTCAAAGAAGGTCATAAGCTTTCCATTGCTTTCTCTTTTTTTTCCCCTTTGAGTGTAATGTAGCAGCAGGAGTTCAAAATCAATGTGTTTTATTGAGGACAGAGAGTTAAAATTGCTTATATCGGGGACCACTTGTACTGATTTAATTTACAGTCCTCCAAAGAGTTGGTGAGTAATATGGACTCTTGTTTCTGAAAGGTTATTGGTGTCAGATGTAGGCTAGTTGCAAAGTAACTGAGACCCACTTAATAGCTATGTAGATTATTATTGGTAATGAGATGTGTACCTGAACAGCTAAGATGAAGATGCATAGAAGAGCTTAGTTCTCTGCAGGTGCTAAGAAGTTGAGTCACTGTGCAGCTGAGTCTAAAAGATGGCCACATGTCTTTCCTTTGGCTCTGTCCTGTGTGCTTGTCTCCTTGTAACTGTGTGCGCCTGTAACCTTGATGTGTGGCCTGCAGTGGGTCCATTATTGTGGTGCTGGACCAGATGAGGTGGGTTAGACACGGACCTTGTCATGTATCTAGTTGTGGAAAGACTTACTTATTCTTGTGGGGAATTAGGGTAGAGAATGAATCCCTAAACAAGTTTACTTTTATCCCCACTACTTATACCCTTCCTTCTTGTCTCACTACCCTTACCGAAGCCACTTTGCATAGGATTTATCACGAGGTGCCTTAGGAACAAGAAGCATGTCTGAAATAAGAGCCATAGATGTCATTAATCCAAAGGATTTCTTCTCCTTGTTTCTCTGCCCATTTGGGTAGAGGGGAGGCACTTCCTAAGGTCAGGCAAGGAGAGCCCATCTAGGCTGTTCCTGGAGATTTAAGCTGTTCTTTAGACTGCCTTGTTGCTGTAAGATGAATAGTAGAACGGTGTTTGAGTTTCTTTGCGCTATAAAATCTTTGCCTTTTAAAATCATACACTGCTGTCAGATATCGAGGAACATGAGAGGACTACTCCTTTTGATATGCTGATACTAAACCTGAGGACCAGAGGAACACTAGACAGACACAGAAGGGCATTCCTTGTGGCTATTCATCATTTTCTCTAAAAAGAGTGTCTGAATCCAATGCTGTGAGGGGTGTTTGCTTATGTATGTTGAGGCTAGGTAAGAGACCAAAGCAACAAAGCTGTTGTGTTTTTTTTTTTTTAATCTACAAGTGTGAAAGAAAAGACTGTTTATCCTTTTCTCATGTCTGGGAAAATATTGGATGTGACAATGTCATGCAGATGTAGCAGAACATCTCAACTGGCAGAATGAAAAATGGGAAACTCATCGTGTTAAATACATTGACTAATTAGACTGTGACTCCTGCTAAACTCCTGGCTTCTTTCAAAGTGCTAAGTCATTTATCTAAATAAGTTGATTTGCAGTAAATATCAGCAAAATAAAGTTTTAGAAGGTACATAAAACTTCAGAGTTCAAATGTATCTTGCTAGGAGGAAAATTTTCTGTGGGGTTATTCCATGTTTGCCTCCAGAGAGTCTCTGGCAAATTATTCTGAAACACCTGTGCTGTTGCAGCTGAAGATGCAACATCAGGCTGTGTGGATGATGGGTCTGACTCCCCTTGGCTTTTCTGCATTCTGTTCTGGATTTTGCAAGTTGTTTTCCCAGAAGCTTCATCATGAGAAATGTACCCTTTATCAGGCAGGGAGAGAGGAAGAATTTTGCGATCCATGAGTGAGGGTTATCTGGTTTAAGCCCATCTGGACTGGCAAGTCAAGTTCCTTGGGAAAGAAGCTGGATGGCAACTGTTGAGCACAGAGCTTAGGAGGCTTTGCCAAGTAATGACCATGAAGTTTAGGAGCTGCATTTGGAAATTATAAGTTGCTGGAGATGGTCTCCATGCAGCCCCCAGGATGCGCTGGTGACAATCTGCTCCCCTCACAGGGAAGCAATTTGCTCTCAACTCACTGCTCCAAGCTGCTCGTGTAGTCTTTCAATGGGGGGCACCTTGTAGCTGGCCATACCTTTTTCAGACCCATATTCTTGTGAATGGTTGTGGTTGTCTGTCAGCCTTATCTATGTGATGTGAATATTTTTGATGTCCCGTGACTTCAAAATTGATTTCTCAGCGCCAACCATTTGCTTTTCATGTCCTCCCAATATATGAGTTTTAAACGTAGGAGAGGATATTTTAACAAAATGCAGCACTGAACCTCTTGCTGAAGGGCACATATGAAGACTATATTTATAGTGTGCTTGCATTCGTTCTATGCTTGGTTTGTATTGTTTATATTCGATGTGTTGTGGTTGATTTGTAATAGTATATTGAAACATATTCCCTTTAAATAAACTTTTCACTATGCAACCAAGAACTTTGTCTTCTGTTTAAAGCAAGTTGAGTGTCTTGATATGAGAAACTGAACTACAGACTTTCCAACAAAACAAGAATACAATTAAACTTAGTTTCATGAGCAATGAAGAGGCAAAACAAAGATACAATTTAACTTAGTTTTATGGGCAAAGAAGAGACAAATACTCAAAATGTACTTTGCGGTGTACTGGACATTCTGGTTGCAAATGGATAGGAAAATGGTCTGTTGGTTCCAGCCACAAAGTATTCTGTCTGTTAAAATGACTTGCTGGGATATATTTTTTAAATTGTTTGAATTCTCTGTAACGCTTGAGATTATACTAAATGCCTGAAGAACTGGAGAGAAACAACCAAGTAGCCAAGGTCATATTATGGATGTGGGTAGAGTGTGTATGTTTTATCCCCCAATGCTTTGTATTGGTCTTTTTCACCTCCGTTTGCAGAGATACCCTATTGTTAGCTATTCCGTTACTTCAGCTTTAAAGCTGAAGGATTAAAAACATCTCTTCTGTTACCAGGTACTGATTAAATTATCTAGAGAAGGGTTTGCCCTTCATAGCTCCTCATAGCTGCTTGCCCATCAACTTTATCTTACTATGAAGACTATTTACATAGCTGGAAGGAAGCACCTGCTGGTCAAAAAGAGGAATGATACCTGCAGCCCAAGCCATCCTTCCTCACTTGTCTCGTTATGCAGCTCAATAGGACAAGTGCTGCAGAAGTTCCTTTGTCTCTGTTCTAGCCCTGTGTTTCCTTGGAGCACTTTTATAAAATAATTGGTGGGCAGGAGCAATCATAAAGGAAGTCATCAAAGGGACAGATGAATCTAAGAAGTTAAAGATGTTTCATTTTAAGAAAACTGAAGATACACAGGGCTACAGTGAGTTGACAACCATGCACTCGTTACAAATCCCCGTCCTTGTGCTTGTCTCAGGCATATGGCCAAGAAGAAAACTAAGCTAGTAGCTGGGGAAGCAGGGAAGTGATATGAAATTTCACAACGTTAGTTCTTTCCCACCCTTTCTGTAATTTTTGTGGTTGGGCTGTAGCAGAAATGCTCAGATCACGAGCTGCTCGGTGAAGGTGTCACAGCAGGCTTTGTCAGCCCTGCCTGGGAAGTGACTCTTCTGTTTCAGCTGCACGTGGAGAATGTCGCTCTTGTGCTGCTGAAGCCCTGTGATTGCTTTTAGTGGTGTTTGGTTATCAACAGCAGTTTTGAGTTTAGCAGAGCTATTAATTGTTTTACAGGTGGTATTGGAAATGCAGTCGAGCCTCTGTAGTAACCCATACCCAGATTCAATTACTCTTTAAGGGGGCTCTGCCACCATCCTGCCTTCTCTTGGTTGTAGCCCTGACTGCGGGAAATATAAGCAAGTTTCACACCTGCTCCTTTTTATGAGAGCTACAATCAACGTGTACAGGCACCATCATTTAGGAGTCGGCAAACAAAGCATCCCTGCCCGGACAGGGGTGTGCAGCTGGGCTCTAGCAATGACTGATTTGCTGCGCAAGCGAGGGTCAGCCCAGAGCTGCCGGTCTCGCCCTCCCGCACCCCGCCCTGCTGCCCGGGCTGCCCCTGCGCTCCCGGACAGTCCTACCGCCGGCCGAACCGGTGCGGAAAGGGCGGGTCCGCCGGCTGCCGCCGCAGGGCCCGGGGGCGGTGGGCGCCCGCCCCCAGCTGCTGCACGGCGCCTTAATGACGGCAGCCGGCGGCCCACGGAGCAGTCTCCGCCATGCTGCCCGCCTGTTGCTGTGGCCGGACCAGGCCGGGGGACAGCGCCCGGGAGAGCGGCCTCGCCTTCTATGTGCTGTGGGCGCTGCAGGAGCCGCCGCGGCGGCTCGGCAGGTGCGGACTGGCCCTGCCTGTGGCAGTTCCGCCGCTGCAGCAGCTGCCCCGGGGGAGGCGAGGGAGCGGTGGGGCCGGCCCGGGTCTCCCTGTTCTTGGGTGGGCTCCCCCGGGGCGGCGGCGACCCGCACGTTTGGCTTTGCCTCCCCTCTGCGGAGCTGCCCCAGTCCGCACGGCTGTGCTGCACCAGCTGCTTTCCCAGGATACTGCTTACTCGTCACTCCCCTGTGCAATCCTTTCTTTAAATGACACAAACCTTCTCCTTTTGTTTGCCCATGGTGTAAACGTGTTTTCAAGCATTTTCTTGTATTTTATGAACCTACCATTTTACTCCGTGATTATTATCTCTATTTTCTGTTGTTTTTCTTCCCTCCCTGCACAGCCAGGCCAGCAAGATGGGCTTCCAGGTTTGGCTGCCCCTGCCGTTGCCAAAGCAGCTGGTGGTGTTCGGGCTGGGAGACTGGAGCTGTTACTCTCCGGACACAAGCATTGCAGTGGACATGCTGGTGTCCCCGGGCATCGCGCCACAGCGGCTCGGCACACTGGAGCCCAGTCGCAGGTCATGGTGGGAGCTGGTGCTGCCAGGGTGTCAGGAGGGGTGTCTTGGGAAAGCTTTCTGCTCTGTGGTGCTGCTTGGTTCTGCTGATGTCCTCCCAAAGCTGCTTGGATCTGCTTGTCCTCTGCTATGGTGTTTCTCTGTAGTGATGCTTTCAGCTTCCTTTTGGCTGTTACAAGGGCTGGATCTTTTTCAGCTTTGGGATGTTACCAGCTAGTGTGGGAGCAGGAATTTTTCCCTGGTCAGTGTCACTTGTGGGCTGAAAATCTGTTGTCACCTGCACAGGTCTCTGGTGTGGGAAGGTGACTGGAGAACAGATATCTTCCTGGCCTCGTTGAAAGAGATGGACGAAGGCAACTTTGTGAAGCTTGTCCTGACTGTCAGTGGACAGGTAAAAGAACTGATTTACTACTCTCTTCCTGCCCTGGGTCCCAAAGCTTGTTACTTCTGAGCGACAGAACTTCCTCTCTCATCTTCTCTGTGCTGTTTCGAGGCAGAGCTGCCTCACATGAATCTGCTATTGCACACCTGTGCTGAGCCTAAACCCTCTGTGATGCTCCAGGCCTACCCCTAAAGACAGTTTTGCCAAAACACCTCATGTATCACAGGAGACAGGCAGAAGAGTGTGGTTCACTTCCAGTTCCACTCTCTCCTGGGTCTGTAGTACTTGATGTTTTACCTTGTGCTAAAGCCCCTGGATTTTGTACCTCCCAGTGCCTGGCTTTGCTTTTCTTTCTTTGTTCTGTTGGTGCTGGAGATGAAAGCTGGGCTATTCCCTTGCAGGGAATCTGTCCCTTGCAAGACATCTTTTTTGCTCACCCTCCATGGATGGAGACCAGTACACTTTGTGTGTTCTTTTATTCCCACTGTTGTTGTTTCTGCCACAGCTTCTCCGAGGTGTCTCCAGCAGTACACCTGCCCACCCCTTCCTCACCCCAGAGACCACCCAGTCACCAGTGCTCCCAGCAGATGATGTGCCCCTGGGTCAGGACCTGGCGGATCCTACTGTGGTATGTGTATTCTGGAGCCTTCTGCTCATGATTTTACCCTCTCCTTAGTATCTTCTCCCTCACTTGTATCTGCTCAATTGATGCCTAGCAGAAGTGCTTGCTGCTGCTCTCTTAGTGGAGACCTGGCTAAGCAAGTTCTGGAGCCGAAAATTCACTTGTTCTAAAGAAGGTGGTGCTCTCCATTAAAATACCTTTGGAAGGGTTGAATTTAACAGCCCTTGGTGGCATGATCAATCAACCTGGTTACTCCTAGCAGAGATGGCCTTTCTGCCTTTCCAGCTGCTTCGTGCTGGCTGTGCCCATTGCAGCCAGCAGTCTGAAAGCGGACCACTGGCTGGCCACACGGCAGCAGGTAGCTGCATTGCTCAGTGTGTGTTTGGTGGCTGATACCGATGGTGTGCTGGCCCTTAGGACTCAAAGGGAAGACAAGCCTGAAAACAGTCACGATGTGAAACTAATCTCTGGTCCAGCAATAGACAACTCCCAGTAGCCTCAGGTCTCTTTTCAGAGCTGATTAGACGGGGACTTTTTCACAGGTTAAGAGTCAGAGCTCAGAGGTGACTGCTAGAGCTTCCAGGCCTGGGAGGAAGGATGTGCGCACACCATTGAGGACCCTGGTGGTACCCTGTGCCCTGAAGTCACCATCTGCCACCGTGGAACTCGATGAGGCCTGGAGGAAGAGTCCTGTCCAACCCAAGAAGCCCAGAAAAATTTTATTTGAACCCACTGCGTCTGAGAGAGATCTTGATGAAGAAGGTAACTCTGGCAGCTTCCAGATTTATTTTATAGGTCTTATCTGAGCAACCTGTCAGTGCTGCTTGACAACAACTTCCCAGTCCATTTCTCTGTGTACCTCCAAGGCAAGATGAGCTTGTCTGTCTTGGCTTGCGAAGTACCAAGAAGTGCTCCTTCCTGGATAAACTGCTTGATACATTTTTGTCCGTTGGGAAAGGTCAGAAATCGAACATGGGGTGCGCTTAGTGTCAACACTCTGTACCATAACATGATGTGACTATTTTTTCATATGATTAAAAGTGCTTTATAAATGAAGGCAAGTATTGTTAGCCTTGTTATAAAGGCACAAGAAGGTTACCTACTGTGATGTTCTGTAACCTCCCTGTTAGTCTGTTTGTTCCCCTATTAACGGCATACCACATGGTCCATAGAAGATGAAGTTATTATTAAACGGTTATTATTAAAGGATAGAGAATACAAAAGTGAATGTATGTATAATTGGACTGATGTCTCAGTAGTGAGAAGGTAGCTGCCAGGGGATTTGGAAACAAAATCTTTAGCTTTCTGGACTGTGAATTCCAAGTCAGCTCCAGGGTGTGACCAAGCTCTTGTGTAAATGTTTGACAATAGCTCAGTGGTCTCCATGTGAAGTGACTTCACTTGCTTCTCACAAAGGCAAATGTAGCTGTGTCATAAAGTTGCCTCTGCTGTAGGTCATGGGAGAAGTAGGGAAATGAGCATCCATCAGAAGGGTAAAATGCAGTAGTGACAGCATGATGGCAGTGGAAGTATGCCCTGCTCTTACGCAACTCCTGCATTTCTTCTGATCAGACTGATTTCAGGATACTTGGTCTTGTAACTTGTTTGTTTCAGTGAGGTAGCTTAGTGCTGGGGTTTGGAGGAAGGAAGGTCAAATAGTTCTTAAACCATGGAGCCAGGCACTTTCCAGGATACGTCGCTGGTACTTTCTTTATGGGGCTATCTCTGTGTTTCCTCTGCAGATCTGGCAGTGGAGGAGTTGCAAGGTGAGGATCTGGTTCCTAGACCCTGGTTTGACTTTTCAGCCAGCTTGGTGATGCCATTACCTTTAACGTCACAGGCCTCTCATGCTTGATCCTTTATTTCCCCAGTGATCAAGAATAACAAGTAGGTTGTGTGTATATACTGTGTCCTCTCCATGCAATTGCCCTCAGAACAGGTGCTTCCAGTACTGTTGGGCTCTCCAATGTGCTTCTGTAGTCCCTCTGAATATCAGGCGCACCTCTGGGTGCAGCCCTTTGAGGCAAAGGGTAAGGTATGGAATAGACTTTGATGAAAAAGTACTTTTTAGCTTGCTCAGCCAACTGTCCTGGGAGGGGAAATGAGAAGGAACTGCATAGTAGGAGGAATATCTCTGGAAGCAGCTCCAGACCTCTGGTTGTTATATCTTAGGCACCAACAAGCTCTCACTGGGTAGCCCTCCCTCACAAGGAGTTAAGGTAGTGGGATGGTACAACTGGGATAAGCCTTCTGGGGATGGGTAATCAATGGGGAGGATCCAAGCCTGCCCCACCTGCCCATCTCTGTAGTGACAGCCTATATGTGTCCTGCATCCAGCCTGTCTCTTTGCTGCCTTCCTCTGTGAGCAATGTCTCTCATGTACAGCAATTATTCCCCAAAGCTGAGAGAAAATCTTCCCCAGGGAGCAGTGCCTCTTTCCACCCCAGAGGGAAGGGACCCAGGGCCTTTCCTTCCCATTTCTCCCTGCTGAGTCCTGAGCTGCCTGTTCTCGCCAGCAGGGAAGGGAGCTGGGAGTGTCTCATCTGACTGTGCTCACAGCCCTGTGCTCTCCTCTCCCCAGGCAGTCCCAGCCCACGGTGGTGCCACACCATGTGCCTCAGTGATCTGGGGACAGCTGTTCTGATCGGTGGAGAAGGTGTCAATCAGCAGCCTTGCAAGGATGTACTCTGGAAGCTGGAAATCGGTGGGAACTTTAGGGCTACTGAAGACAACAGGGACTGGGGTTTGAGGACAACTCATGCGTATGGGAGAGGGTCCTCAGGGGTCTGTGCATGAGGAGGGGTCAGCAAAGGTGTTGCACCTCCTAGCATGCTCAATTCTGGGTAGTGGCTGGTGGTGATGTCACTCCAGGCAATTTCCCAATGTGCTGGGAGGGCATCTGCCATGGATCCTGCAATCTCTTCATGCTGCCTGCGCTGTGCTGTGCTGTGCCTGTCAGGCCACTTGTGCCATGCCTTGGTAAAGGGAATAGGTCAGCCAAGGGAAAGGGGACAAAGAACCTCTAATGATAGTCCATGCTTATGGAGCAATGGTGTCCCTTTCTGGAATAATTTCTGACCAAGCATTTGCTAGTGTGAATGTCTCGTGCTACAGCAGACACTGGGTGGGTTTGTCTTTACTGCAAGTCAGCCAGCTGGAACATACATCCCTTTCTACCCGTCAGACATTGTTTTAATTTGCTGCTGCCTTTTTAATGTTTCTGCTCCTACCCCATTCTTCACTTGTGTCCCTGGTCCTTGGGCATCTGCTGGTGCTGCACAAAGCTGAGCTGACAGCATAGGGTGCCATGAGAGGCTGTGGGGTTGTATGTGAGAGCCCTCCAGGAGCTAAAGTATAAATTCTGGGAAGAGCTGGGTGAGTTTCAAGGGGTAAAAGCAACAGCGTGGTTTGCAGTCTGTGTGTGATGACTGGTGGAGAAGTGTGAGATACAATTCCAGTGCCTTGCAGCAGCTTTCTGCATCTCACTGATCATCTTCTACCTAGTTAGTGTTCTCCTTCATTCCTTACATAGAAACATTTCTGTATGAGTCTCCTCTATCACTGAATCAGAAGAGAGGAGGAGATGAAATGAGCATAAAATCTTGAGTAAAGATTTTTATGATATATTCTTTAAATCTGGAGAAATTGAGAGCATCTTTGAACTCCCACACCATCTGTCTGGTGTTGCTCCCACAGACAGTGATTTCTGGCTTCCAGTTGGTTTCCAGCTACAAAATGCCACTCCATCATGCTTGTATGGTCACACAGCTACCTACGACCCAGACACCAAGCGTATCTACATCTTTGGGGGCATAAGGGAGGACAAAGACTACAGCAGCATCTACATTCTGGACACAATCACCTGGAAATGGCTCCTTGTGGCTGTAAGTACTGAAGCTCTTCCAACACAAAAGCACAGGAGGGGTGACAGGTCCTGCCTAAATGTGGCAATCGGTCTGCCTGTATCCTGATTCCAGCAGTCGTGGTCCATTGTCGCTGCAGGTTGTCTGAGCTGCTTAGTTGGGACTTATATCTTTAAGAAGGCTATGTTGAAAGGCCAGAAGCTCAGCAGAAACCAGGAGGCTGTGCCTACAATGAATGAAGGTGCAAAAAATGGTTTCTGCAGAGTGCTGTGTCTGACCAAGGTTGGGGGTGGGAGGTACTGTACAAGCAGCAGAGGGAAATGGCCTCTCATTTTATATGATGTTGTTAGGAGCTGCACTGGATGCTGAGGTGAAGAGTTGGTCTTCTCAAATCAGGGGCTGCTCTGAGCACAGAAGATCTCAGAGCTCTTTAGATCCCTGTCATGTCCTTGCAGAGGGCCCTGTCTGCAAGGGTCTGTCTGCTTCTTTCTTGGTGAAGTCACAAGATGTGTTTTACAGGATAAGCTTGGATGAGATCTTTCCGTTCTCTGTCATCTTCTGAGGAAGCTGGGGTAGGAGGCTGACTTCCTTCTCTCATCAGCACGTTCTGGTGGTGCAGAGTACGTAAAGGATGTGCTGTTTGCCTGTGTGGCAAAGATCTGTCTGGGGAGCCAATAAAGTGAAAACTGAGACTTGTTGAACTCACTGCATGATGTGTGCCACTTTTCTATGGGTCGTGCAGCAAATAATATGCTTCTCATTAAAAACATCTATTGAACTTCTTCCAGGCTAAAGGGAGGATGCCGATGCTCACCTACCACACTGCAACTATCTACCGCAAGGAGCTCTTTGTTTTTGGAGGGACTTTCCCCAAAAAGGCATCACTGTCAGTGGGACCCTGCAGCAATGTGCTCTATGTCTTCAATCCAGAGCATGAAATTTGGTACCAGCCCATCTCAGAAGGGGAGAGGCCTCAGCCTAGGCTGGGGTGAGAGTGCTTTTATTCCAGCCCTCCAGAATAGAGCAGGAAACCTCCGCTCACCTTCCCTCCCACCCTAGTGTAATTTCCTAAATAGAAGGTGATTGTTTTCCACAGTTTGCTCCTTAAGATAGGGCTATGTTTTGGGCAGTGTGACTGTGAGTACCTCCTGTCAGGAATCCTGGTGGGATTCTGTCTTTGGGCTGCAGTGGCTGGGGGCAGAGCCAGGTGTAGACTGAAGCTATGGCGGCCCGAGAGCAGAACCAAGGGTGAAGTGTCAGTTTTGGGAACTAGCTGAAGATGCTTTGTTCACTTGCTTCTTTGCTCAGGCATTCAGCTACTCTGCTGAAGAATAAGCTGCTGTTTTTTGGGGGTCGGAGGAGTTCTCTCTACCTCAGTGACATGCACATCCTGGATCTGGGTAAGAAAGTTTGTGCCATGTAGAAACCTTGGGAAAGTCTGTTCTGAGGCAGGGACTGGTGAATGAGGCATACTGGTTAGGAAGGTAGCATTAACATTATAAAAACTTGCAGCTAGGCACTGGAGATAGAAAACTGTGGGGTAACTAAACCCTTTTTGGGGTAAGACAGAAGGGAACTGGATAAAACAAGAGACTGCTTTTTTGGAAGAAGCTGGGTAACAGAGAAGGCAGGTTATTGATGTGGCAGAGCATGGAAGTTTTTGTGGCTGAGCTTTTTGGACATTTCACCTGCCTTTCTCCTGTCTGTCAGGTTTCATGGAGTACATACCAGTGCCCCTCCTCGCAGGACAGCCTTCTGCACGTTGGTAAGAACCTACTGCAGACCCAAGAGCTATTTTCTTCCTCTGTCCTTTCTCTTTGAAACCAGGTTTAAATGGTGCTTGTGATCAAACCAAAGATATCTCTGTCCCAATAGTCAAAACACAGTGGATGGCCCCGCTGCTGTGGGGCAAGAAATTCCTGTCCTGTCCTAGTTGGTGCCTGTAGAGGAGGGGTGCAGACCCCTTAATCTCCCTAGAAATCTGCCTTTCAGGCTGGGCAACTTTTTCTGCCAAGTGCTAGTGCACTGCATTGCCTGTTGTTTGATATCCACAGTACCGGGAGCACAACAGACGAACTGAGAGGAAGAAACTCCTGTACCAGGACTACGCTGTTCATAAAGGGACACTGTTGCCCACTAGAACAATGATCTAAATCAGACCACAGCCCAGCTAGCCTGCTGTCTCACTCCATAGAACAAAACATAGGAGACTTGATAGCTCCTTCTGAGAGCTGCTTTACAGGCCTGATTGTGGCCTGACATGCAGAGGCAAACAAACAGCTCTTTCAGGGTTATTCAACAAGCCAGGGCAGAAGAGCAGCAGAACTTAACTTCCATTCTGCAGCTTAAGCCCTCAGCCTCCTGCTGAAGTCTGCCCACCCTTGCCCATTGCCGACTGGGGCAGCCCCAGCAGGTTTTGCTGTAGTAAGCTTTCGGCTTTGCTTTTGTTGCAGTTTTCATGCAGCTCTGGCTGTGTCAGACCAGAAGGTTCTGATCAGCGGAGGCTGCAATGCCAGGGGAGCCCTGCAAGATGCCTTTGTCTTCCACCTGGGTGAGTGACTCTGCCTCCTGGTTTCTGTAGCTGAAGGTGACTACTGGGCTGCAGTGGTGTTTCTGAAGAACTAGCCTGGCCCATTTGTTTCATCCCTTGCTCTAAGAATGGGTTTGTCAGTATTGACAACTGCTTTCTGCTTCAGATACTCTTTCATGGAACACAGTGATCCACCACGACCTCTGTTCTGTGCCCCGAGCTGGCCACACATTGCTTGACCTGACTCCTGCCTACTTGATGGATGTGGACAAGGAGAACAAAGAGGAGCATAACGTGCACACGCTGTTGGTCTTTGGGGGCTCCAACTGTGCTGGGACCTTTTACAACAGCACAGTCAAGATCCAGCTGGACCTAGGATAATGCACAATACTCAAAATAGGCCTGGAACCAGCCTGAATACAGACATGGATGGCAATAAATGAGTCCAAGCAATGTGGCAGTCCAAGTATCTCTGTGTAGGTGAATGCTGCTTTGACACAAGAGATCATGGGTTTGTTAAGCCTTTCTGAAGGCTGTGGGCATTGCCCTCTTATAGTAGCTGATACACAGTATCAGCCTGGCAGAAATTCCCTCCCATATGGCCACTGTGGTACCTGGGCTTGGGTGCCAAAACACTCAGTGGGATCTGAGCTGAACCTGCACAGAACACAGTCAGAGGCTTCTGGGGTTTTGCTTCTTGCTCTACAGGTTTCTGGGCTGGAATTCCCAGGGTGCTTTCAGCTCTGAAGGTGACTCAGTGGTTGGGTTTCATTTGGGATGAGTGAAATGGGATTTATTCCTGCTGCTTGCAGGGTCCTCACAGTGAGAGTACAGGTGTTGTTCTAGTTTGGAAGGAATCTGGGGTGGGATCCTCTTGGGAAATAGTCTGCAGCTGAGGACTAGGAAAACACCTAGAGCAGTGACTGAAGATGGGAAGAGAACACCATTGTTTTCAGCATATGGGAGTGGGCTGGTTGTGTCTTGCTGACTCTGGTGCAACCACCTAGCTTTGCTTTAGAGTGACCTTTATTATAAATCCTGCAAGACTGCTAATAGACACAAGGAAGAGGTACAACTCAGCTGTCCCAGGTAGTAATTCAGTTGTCATTCCAAGAGATGGCAGAATTGCTGACTGTTGGCTCTTGCAAAACCCATGAAACCAAACAAGGTTTGGGATTAAGCTATCTTCTATGAGAGAACAGCTCTTACTGTTTATATCCATGGCACTGACAATTATGCCATAGCTCTGAGGCAGCTACAAGGACAAGCAGGCCTACAAGGTGAGTAACACACTATGTACACTGGTTCCCTGATGCTCTTTCTGTAGGTTGTAGAAAGAAGCAGCCCCTGTGGGGAGTCCAGAATTGGCTCAATGCCTCACAGTTGTTTGTGCCCACATTCCCCAACCCAAAGCCATACAAAGGGGACTTCTGATAATTATGGATATTTCTGCTTTAATCTGCTTCATGGAGATATATCAGATAGAAAAACAAAACAAAACAAAACAGAGTCAGAAGTAGCTGCAAGCTTTCCAGTGCAGGCATAGCTCCTGTAAGTCATCAAGGCTACTTCCAGGTCATCTGTCTTTGTTCCCATCCAGATGACAGTGAGACATTACTCGGGCTTCCTGCTGGCACTGAGGTCCTACTCAAGCTGTAGCTGTTGTCCTCTTTGACACTCTATCTTACTTGATTTAATAAGTAGAAGGGCTTCAAGCTCGCAGCTCTGCAGGAGTATCTGGCTGCCGGGATGGGTGGCTTACTTTAAATGCCTCTAGCTCCAGGAGAGCTTTGTTTATTCTGGTTATCGTGGGATATGGACCCATGTCCACTTTGTATCTGCAAAAGGAAAATAATTTGTGAGGTACTCTTGAGTCAGCCAGCCAGTGCAGCAGTGAGCAAAAGGGCAGAGCAATGTGCTGTGTCTGCTCAGTATGGGAGAAACTCAAAGTCTGGGGTACTTCTGCATTAAGAAAAAAGGTTCATCCTTATAGGTTTAAAAACAAATGCTAGAGGAAAGGTTAGTTAGTTCTTCTGTCTTCACTAGGCTTCCACATAGTGTACAGCACAGGGTAAGAAGGCACTATGTTTTTTCCTGGGAATCCTCAGCCACTACTTGCATAAGCTTAAGGGTTTCAACAAATACAGTCAGATTAATCTTCACCCCTGTGTGCAATGTAAATACAGGGCAAACAGGGAGAAAGGATGTGGAGTATGGGCAGTCTTAGCTTTTCTAGTGGCATAGATCAGGTTTCCTCCAGGGGCCTCTAAGAAGAAAGCCCAGTTCCTTATTTCCAAGAGCTTCCAAAAGAGACAGTATTTATGATGCAAGAAAATTCCTGCAGAAAAGAATCCATAACTGGATAGGGCAGGCAGGGTGGATGCTTTCCTAGCAGGCAGAAGGAGCAGCAGAAGGTAAACTCCAACAGCCCAGCATAAGGAGTAGGTGCCCTTAAAGAGCACCTCAAGCTTAGCTTTAATTACCTTTCAGCATTGGCAACTTGAGGCACCAAGCACAGATCAGCCATGGAAACCTGCAAATGTAGGAGAGAAAAGGGGCGAGAGCAACTTGGAGCCTGTCCCATCACACTTCACTGTTGTGGCAGCCTTTGACAGCAGGAAATTATTTTATCAGCCAGTACAGAGGAGTTGTCACAACAATCCCATTCTTTAATCCAGCATAAATAGTATGATAACATTACAAGGAAAGGAACTTAACAGGAGTCACTAGTAGAAGCCATCAGCCTTCAGAGAGTTTCATATTTACCATCTGAGCATCATGACCTCAAGGACACAGTGCTTCTATGGCAACTGCCTCTGAGCAAACAAAACTGCTGGCAAGCTGCAGAGGGAGGCAATGGAGGGAGGGAGAGAGTTCACATGGCTGGGAAAAGATGAGTAAATTTTGCTTGTTTGTATTGCAGGAATATCAAGCCCATGTCAAGACCTGATATGTGACAGGGCCTTTGCACACAGGCTCAGGGACTTGCAATCTGACAAGAAGACTCAAGGACAATGCAGCCAGCTGCCTATCTGCACAGAGGCAGCTGCCCCCACCCCACTCCCCAGGTCACAAAGCTCTGTGTGCCTTTCAGAGCACGCATTATTCTCCAGCATAAGATCTTGTAACTAGCCTTTGTGCACCCAGGGCTCCAGTTCCATTAGACAACCCTCAGCACCACAGGTTATTGCAGGAGCCTTCCATTTTTGCCAGGCTTTTATAAGAAAGATCCAAGTACCTGCCAAAGAGGGCTACTAAACGTAAGAGGCCTGAGTGGCCTCTAGCTTGGGGTCAGAACAGCTTGTATGTGAGCTCTTTGAAATTTGTCCATGTTAAAATTGCATGAACAGAGCAGAAAAATACAATACAACTTGGTTAAGGGTTCTGCAGAGCTAAGAACTGAACCTGTGTCCTATGACAGGTTACTTTGAATGCCAAATCTCTTAAAAATTAAGTATATGTAATTGGTTTCCACATCCTCTAGTAGCAGCCAGATCCTAGATACAGCTGCAGAATGTGGCCATCAGCAGCATACAGGCAGGGACAAGTAAACATAACTATTTGCAAGTCAGTAATGGCCTAAGTAGGATCCATACAGCTGTTTTATTTGTGGTGAAAGCACCGCATGTAACTCTGAGCACCAGATGGGGTTGTGCTGTGTCTCCACAACTGATTTCCCTTCCTATAATATGAGTTATACTAGGGTTTTCAGTTCTCCAATGGTACACAACACTCTCAGATACTTACTTCATCCCCCACACAGTAGCGCCCAGCAGTGTCCTGCAGAATCTGCTCCAGTGCTGCCAAGAGAAGTGGTACACTGGAGTGAGGCATTGGAAACACATTTAAAAGGGACACCCAAGACCTTTTAGGCTTGGAATTATGAACAAAGGCATTTTAACACTAAGGGGAGTATGAAAAAGGAGCAATTTGGAACAGAACCTAGAAGGAACAGATATTTCACAACAGCACAGTTATAGGCGTCTTTAGGGTCTCTCAGCCTTCTGGGACCCAGGGTGATTTCGGCTGCTCCAGGCAATGCACTTGAAATATTAAGAGGACAATGTAGAGGTATGTGAGAGTGGGAAGGGAAAAATGCAAGAGTTCAGTCAGTTTGTGTCTGTGCAGAAGTGAAGATGGGCCTGCCATTCTAGCACATAGGGAAAAGGGTTTTGAAGAAACAAAAAGCACCTTATTTCTCCTAGAGAGGAGAAGAAATACTCTGCTACTTGCTAGAATCTGTGGGAGTTTTCCATCAGATATATTTTTTCTAATGACAAACGCCTACCAATGTAGACTAATAGAACTTTAAAGCAAAACGCACTAGTTTGGCAGCAGCTGGGTGGGAAGGAGAAGTGCTGTCAGCCCTCATGCATGAGGATCCATCAGCTGCTGCAGTGTCCGGGATGGCCTTAGGCTTTCCCTCTTCCATGCACAGCAGTGGAAGCACACTGGACAGTATCTTTCCTCTGAGACCCTGGAGTGCTACCAGCAGGGCAGGACCCCAAAACACCAGCCTAGGGAGATCTGTTATTCTGCTTGAGGAGGAAAGTAGGACCCCAGCAGTGCAGAGTTTTGAAGGGTTAACTGAAGTGCTGATCATTTTGGATGTGGGACGCACCTTGGAAGCCAGACGTGATGCAGTTCTGAGCCCATTCCATTTTTTTCTCCCCTATTTTATTCAGGATGCTCAGGTTCTGTGAAGGCAAGTGCACTCCAGGTTAGACTGACTGCTGCTGGCTGGACCTTACACACTACCTCATCCAGTGGAGGAGAGGGGAGATGGGGAGGTGCCGAACCTGAACCCCCAGCTTGAGATCAGCCTGCCGGGGCAGCCCTTGACCTTACCCTCGCCGAACCATGCACCCCGCTGCATCTCTCTCCTGGGGCTGTTCTCTACCCGCTGCCAGGGTATCCCTTTGCCTCTGCCTTTCGGGTTGCTCAGTTGTTGTCTTTCTAAAACATACTAGACCCTGCAGTGAAAGTGCATGGGTTTGGCTGGTTTTGGAAAGAACCCTGGGGCTCTATAGGATTTTTTTTGGTAGGAAATACTGTACTGTTGCCATTGGCAGATCAGGAAGAGGCTAAGCAGAGATTTCATCTGCTAACACAGAGTCTTAAGGTTTGCCACTCTATTGGCTGGCAGCAATTTAAAGAGACAGAACTTTTCAGAAATACAGACTCCTGGAAACCCATTCTGCTTTTCTCATTTGTATGAATATGATAAAGCAATACCTGGATTGGCTGAATGCCGGCAGCAATGTGATCCGCAATCATTCTGACTTGGGCTCTCTTCTTCGGATCTTGTGGCAGGAGCCGGGGGTTAGGATGGGTATCTTCTAGGTAATGAATTATAGCTAGCTGTAATGAGCAAAGAGATATGGGAAGTTATTGGAGAGCCAAGGAAAAGTTCACATAAAGAACAGATGGGAAAGGGGAGCTGATACAAGAGAACATAGCAGCTTTTATAGGAAGTTTGTTACCAATCCAAGCAGCAGAATATTCCTTTCGATGTCTACTTGGGATCTTCTTGTCATTTAGCCCAGCTGTAATTTCAGGCAAACCCTGGCACAGCCATCTAAATCAGACTACAAAGTGCTCAGGGAAAGGTGGAGTTACAAACCAAAGCTGAATTGAGATTAAATCCTTGACAGCGGTTTCCCAGCAGAGGCTGTGTGCTATATCTGCCCCAAGTGGGATTGTTTATCAGAAATGCCATCTCTTTTCCAATGCGCAGATGAGAGCTCAGGGTAAGAGATGAAGCAAAGCCATCCCTTCAAACTGGCAGCAAGCTGGAGTGTGGCTAGTTACCGACTGAGAAAGGGTGATGCCATCAATTTTCAAGACTGGGACTTGCTGCATTGGATTCGCTGCCTTGAATTCAGCAGAAAACTGTGGAAAGAAACAGAGATTACTGTAACAAGAAATTCTTCTTCCTTGTTTTCTTCCTCTAGAACCAAATTGCCAATTTATTTAATTTTTTACCTGGCTTTTCATTCTACCTCAGTACTAATATTTGCAGTAAGTTATACTGTACTATTAGCCTAGAGCAAGCTCTCACTGGGGCTCAGGGGTCACCGCATCCAAGGCCACACTGCTGTACTTCTTGATAAACCATAAACACAAAGGCCAGGATGGCAGGATGCAGCAGTGTCACTATCACAGTTCTAGTTCTCCAACTCCACCTTAGCCCATAGTGGTACTACTGGGTGCATGACTCCCAGTTAAGGCCCCCCAAATAAATTCTCAGTGAAGATTTCTTCTGACAGCCCACCCATTCCTTTGGCAGGCCCCCTGCTGTATCATTTAGCATCTTTTGGATACCACTTCCCCACCACGTATACTTTCTGGCGTTAACTGCATGAGGTCCAGTCTGTGTTTAAACTGCAGTGCAGCTTCTCTGAAGTCTGTGTGTCAGGTATGTTCAGTTATATCATGCTAAGCAGAAGCAGAAGATCATTTGCATCATGAAATTCACTCACAGATGTTTAAGAGAGGAGAAGACCTTTGGTCTCCTGCAGCCATCTCCTCCCATCCTGCTAGCCAGGAAATACTGGTTTAAAGGAACTATTAATTACAGAGAAGCAGTGAGGAATTCAGTGACTTTGCCTGTGAACTTTCTAGTGCTGATCCAATTCTCCTAATGATCCCCAAGTTCGGTACCCCTGGAGAGAGCAATGGCAGCTGTATCCTTACCTGCTGTCCCCCGTCCTTCAGGAGGTTCACGGGTACCACATCATAGGCAATCCCTTTCAGAGCCAGGGCTAGGGAGAACAGAGTGCACAGCTTCAGATGGGCACACTGAGACCAGTGTCATTGTTAATGGGCTCAGGGAAATGTTACCATCTCCATTTGGAAAAAGAATGGCTTTAACAGCAAAAAAGACACAATACTTGAAGAACAGGCAGTCTGAGTCCACCAAGAAGATAGTGCTCTGGCAAATGAAGGACCCAAGCACTAAAGATCAGTCCTGGCAAAAACACTACATTACTCAAAATAAGCTTTGCCACTCTGCAGCACAGCTGCTCCTGACAGAGCTTGTACAGGGCAGGGGGGCCTGTGCTCACAGGCACATCCTCGCTTAAGACTGTCTCAGTCCAAGTAGCGACCATTCCCAGTCCTGCTTAGCTCTCAAGACCTGGGCAGACCAGAGTCTAAGGCAGATTCAGTGTGAAAACAGAGTGTAGGGCTGTTCTAGATAATGTGGAAGAAATAGTCATCTGCATCATGTTAGCTTTACAAAAGGAGTAAATCCCTCTAACTAGCTGCAGACTTAGCGAAGCCCTTCTGTTTGTTCCTCTCCCTTCCCCCTGCTCCAGATAGGCTGTGGTATTCCCTTCCTTCCCACTGCTCCTGGATCAGGTTTGCTTATGTCTCTCTCTTAATAAGTGACTGATTAACTGGGTTAGCAAAGGGGAGGATACTGCAATGACACCAAGACAATAAAACAGAGATCAATAGTGGATCTTACCAATTCTCACCCTCCAAGAGCAGGAACTTCGGAAATAGCTATAAAGTATCGGCTGAGAAGAGAAAGACAGATAAAGTGGTTATATAGCGAGAACACCAGAGTATTTTAAGGAGAGCAGTGCCCGAAGAGAAGGCGTTTCAGGAACTGCAAGACTGCAGAACGAGGTCTCAGGGAGAGAGTGCTCCTTTCTGAAAGTGGCTGTTCCTGTTTTGGATGTACAGGTAGTGTCCTTGTCATGCTGGCCCTCTGAATATTGAGTTGCCCCTGATGCTTCCAGCAATGCACCACTGCTCTTAAAGTTATCTCCTACAAAGCTTCCCTCTTTGTCTCTGTGAGATGTTGCTTTTAGCCCCTCTTCAATTTTTTAAGCAAATTGCCCACTGATTATGCCAAGCACCTGCCCTGGGTATTTGCGTGGCATGAAATGGCTTTTCTGGCCACGCAGGGCAGGGCAAAGCCTCTTTCCAAATAAGAAGAGTTACTGCTGTTCCAGATGAATGCTGAGACAACTGAACTGCAGCACCAAGGCAGCTTTTACAGACCCTTCCACCCTGTCCAAGCCCTCACCTTTTCAGATGCCATGATCAGCATGTGCAGTCTGCTCCAGGAAATAAAAGCAACCTCTTTGCTTTCCCTTTTAACTCAGCCAGGAAGGCTTATCTCCTAAAGCCAATGAGGCAAGGACTATGCCCCCAAATCCGTGCCCAGGGCATGAAAAACAGACGCTCAGATTCAATCCTGAGCAACTGCTGTCAGCTGCATCCACATCCCTGTGCCAATGCAGCTTCAGCTAGATGGCGGAGCCATTAACCAGCTCTGAGGTTGGAAGCACATTTAAGAACTAGCTTTATTTCCCCAGCTTTTTGTCCAGAAATATATATCCACAGAGCCTGCCAGGCTCTCCGCAATTGCCAGTGCAGAAAGATAGCCGGGGGGAACAAAACAAGGAAACTGAAGCCGTGTGCAGAATTTCTGTTTCACTGCCAGCTCCCTGAACAGGGGCTGCCTTTGCAGGGGGTGCCTCAGGGCACCCCTGTAGCCGTCTTCCCATCAGTTCTGGCCAGTGCTGAGGGTTTGCTACACTGCGTGCCTGGGAGAGGCTGCTGCTCTGCTCCTGGGCCAACTTTGTGCAAAATATGAAGCTCACCTTATGGTCTTTCCACGCAGGAAACTGGTATTCATGCATGTCTCTAAATAAACCTGTAATCATGTCTCTCCTCCACAGAACCCATGGCATGCCAGGGAGCTCTCTGTGCCTCCACCCTCCCAAAATGCATAGAAATTATACCAGAGACTGACAGCAAGACAGAAAAGAGGGATTTGCTCACTGATACACAATCTGTCACCAGAAATCCAGAGAGACCCCAAGGATTTCTGTGCTCCAGTCCTTTGTAAACTCGATTCTTCTCTTACAGTTTAGATTGGTTCAAATAACTTCAAATGAGGCATGCATTCGATTAAATTACTCTAGTCAGAGTTTACTGGAGAAATGGTTTCTATGTGAGGAAGTGATGGCAGTATTGACAACACTTTCGTGGACAAAGTACTTACTGATTTTCTTAAATTCTCTGCTTCTGGAACCAGGGCATTAGAAATCTCAGCTATGCTTTTTTTTTTTCCAGATGTCTAGCCTGCTGGGTTCCAAGGAAAAAACATAAACTATGACTTCAAATGGGAAACATACAGCATTTGTTACATACTATTTTTACTTGTTTTTCCTGGGGACCTTGCTGATGATCTTTTGGCTCAGATATTCATGTCCTTCACCACATCTGTTTTGGACTCTGGCCTCTCAGCTGGCAGACACATTTCTCCTGATCTTCTCTACAGTTGTTGTTTTTGCAGCCTGTACTATCACTTGTAATAAATTGTGCTAAGTTAATTGCTTTGCCCTATAATTTCAAGGCCTCGGGGGATTTTATGAAAATGAGCATGGAAAACAACCCATTTCTCAGCTGGGAACTGTATCTTCAGAGGCTGGGCCTGGTATGATCCCTTAAGTTCATGCTGTTTTGCTCCCAGCAGCAGGACAGATCACAGGCAAAACAATCATCTAAGTAAAGCCTGGAGTCAGCAGGGGTGTTTTGTCCTCAATAGACAGGTCCCAGAGTGACGTTATAGCTAATCTTCCTTGGACTAAAAGCTGAGCATGGGCCAGGGGAGTAGCGGGGAAGAACTGCCTCCATTTACAATCCCCATAAGCTGCAGGTTAAACCAGCAGCAGCTGGGAGGATAGCAGGGGGACATTTTCCTCATGTCTACTGAGATTTCTGGTTTGGTTCTGTTTTCATTTCCAGCATGAGTACCGCAGTGAGGAAAGTTTGGGCTTAAATCCCAATCTAGACTAAAAATCTGGGATATGCATTTCACAGTATAGGAAGATGGAAGAGACACCCCAAACTTCGTACGTTGAGCCCTGAGGTTTCCAAGTCTGTTCGCTTCAGTATGGTCTCCTCCGGATACCAGCTCCTGCCAGGTGACATTCTGGATGTACCTGGAAAGGCAACGTCTTTCTTGAGAGCCACTGCTCCCAGCAGCCTGCACACACCGACTGTTGCAGAGCACCCGCCTATGTGGGACACAGGGAGAAAAGTGCTCCTTGGAAGCTTGTACAGGGGAAACCTCGGTGTCCAAAAGGCACCGCTTGTATTCTGCTGGCTTGAAATGTAAAAGTACAAGCAGAAGGAACAGGCTTGCTCCTCAATGCTCAGTATCTCTGTAGCAGGCATTGGTGTTAACAGCTCACATGGATAAACCACCTTAAGTAAACACCACCACTGCTTTGAAAGGCCTTAGTTTTATTTAGCAAGGGGGCAAATTCCTTGCCCTCCACTGAGAGGGAGCCGGGGTGCAGGCCGGGGCAGCAGAGGTCTGTGTATGCGGTGCTGTGCACGGGGTTGCCGTCCTCTTGGAAACCACCATCCCGGCCATGCCGGGGCGTCCGGGGCACCAGAAGCTGATTTAGGCCGCGATCCCAGGCAGCTGCCCAGGCTGTAGCGAGGAGCCGCTGCCCCAGACCCCACTCCCTTCAGTCCCGGCGCCGCTACCGCCCGCGCTCCCCTCCCGCCCGGTGGGGACGCTCCGCAGGGAGAGTGGGAAGCGAGCACCGCGTACCTTGGCCGCGGCAGAGCTCATCCCGCGCCGCGACCCTCCGCGGGAACCGCGCTGTCAGAGCCGACCCGACCTCGGGCCGTCCCCTCCCCTCAGGGCCCCGTGCACTGGGGACGGCCGCGGCAGGACTACATCTCCCGGCGTGCCCCGCGCCCGCCCGCCCCGGACTCCGTCTCCCAGGATGCGACGCGCCCGTCCCGGCGCTGGAGCCTCGCGGATGCCGGCGGCGGGGGGCGGCCGGGCCGAGCCGGGCCCGCTGCGGCAGCGGGAGTCCCGCCAGCTGCCGGGGCGCCCCGCCGCCCCTCCCGCTGCGGCTCGCCCGGCGGCGCTGGCTCTCGTCACCATCCTCAGCTTCGCCTCCCGCTTCCACCGCCTGGCGGAGCCGTCGCACGTCTGGTACGGGCCGAGCCGGGGCGGGGCCTGTGCCCCGGCGGCAGGGCAGCGTCCCAGGGACGCCGGGCCTGTGGGTGGGTCTCTGCCCCCTCCCGGAGGCGCCCCCGAAACAACCGGAGTTCGGTCTCCGCGCCCACACTCCCACCTTCCCCCGTTCCGCAGCCCCCGCCCGCCCCTGCCTTGCCCGGCCGGGGGTCCGTGTTCACCCGGCAGGTGCTGGGGCGGGATCCCGGCAGTGGGTCACAGGGGCGGGTTGCGATTTCTGCCCGGCTCTCGAGACATGGAGCCGAGAGGGCATCGGGGGTCGGGGAGGCGGGTCTGGGAATCCGTGGGTTGCAGGCTGTTTTTTAAAGAAATGTAAACTGAGCCTGGAATGAGAAGAGCAGATTAGAGGATTTGAAGTGCTGATATAAAACTCTCTAGGAACGACCCCGCTTAGAACGGCTGAAGTATTTGCCGTGGTTTTCCAGTGAATTTAATGCATTGTTTCCTATGGAATATACGGCAGTCACCCTCTTCGTGATGAAAAGCACGAGTAAAAAGACATTCCTGGAATTTTTTACTGTCTTGAGCATTTTAAGAGGTGGTTTGGTGCTTTTGTTTTTTCCAGTTGGGATGAAACTCATTTTGGGAAGATGGGAAGTTACTACATTAATCGGACCTTCTTCTTTGATGTCCACCCCCCTTTGGGGAAGGTAAACTGCTCTTCTGTTACATGTGTTAGGAGCCACAGCAGTGGGCCAACAAATGTTTTCTCCATCCGTCTGGCTGAAGGATGTGATGAACACCAAACCCTTTCCCAACTGTTGTTGGCATCATGGTAATTTGCAATCTCTGTCCAGAGCCTTCACTTGCATCTTTTCTTCTTTACGAAAATGCTTTGAATATAGGAAAACAAAACAGTATTGCATATTGAGTATTAGAAAGGCTGGACATTAAAAAATGAACATGACACTTACGTGCTTTGGTGGGGATATTTAATAGAAGCCTACGGTTCAAAGGAACCAAATAGTTCCTGATAACTTGTGTGTAAATGAGACTCCTGCCACAAAGGACCCTGAAAGCCTTGACTTGCTGTTCTGTAATCGAATAACTTGTTCTAGCAACAGTGTGCAGTATTGATGAAGGTACACTCCTCCTGCCTCAGAAGGATTATCTTCCTTTCAGGCTGAGTTGCCTTAAACTATAGGAATAGGGAGTTATGGGAGAATCTACAGAGATAGAATTCGCAAAATCCCATACCTGGTATTTCTCTTGAACCTGCAGTCGTCCTTATAGTCAACAGCCAGAGTCCTTTTGATCCCTTCTAGTTTTGCTTTTATACAAAGAGCAATATGTATACATATGAATTCTGTACATAAACTTTTGTTTGGATGATGTGTCTGAATTAAGTAGTTGTCCTGTGGATCAGACTTGGCTTCTATCAAAATCTTACGTCCTGCTGGCTTGGATACTCCTTCCTCCAATGCGATTTCTGTGACCATTTTTTTTTTTTCACTTTTCCTCTTCAGATGCTGATTGGACTTGCTGGCTACCTTAGTGGATATGATGGTACATTTCCTTTCCAAAAGCCAGGGGACAGATATGAGCAGCATAACTACATGGGAATGAGAGGGGTAAGGCTCTACATGCTAGTATCAAGCTGGTTAGGTCTCCTGTGCTTTTCAGTACAAAGTGTTATGTCGTAAGAACAGCTCTCCTGGATCAGATCAGAGGTCTGCTTAGCCTTGTGCCTTGTCTTTAAGCTCCTTAGAAAAGTCTTAGTGATTGTATGGTGAATAAGTCTTAATGTCTGTCTGTGAGAGGCCAAGTAAGAAGGTAAGGTGCTGCTAACTAGTGGGACTGCACTCCTGAGTGGGACAGATATCTTGCCTGTTCTGCAAAGGGAATATTGCTGGGCTTAGGCTTCTGCTCACTCCATTGTGCCCGGATGCTCTGCTGGAGAGCCAAGGATGTCAAAAAGCCAGGACCATCCTTCTTCGGCCTGCAGTTTGTCACCATTCAGTTTGACACTGAGCTCAGTAAGCTGATGGAGCTGGGAGGAGAGAGGCTGAAATTACTATTCAGAGTGGTATTCTATATGAAACCGTGGCTGTACTGCTATCTAGGAAGACCGAGAGCCATAAAACAGCAGATAACATAAACCATAAAAAGAAGATGTGGCCAATTGCTATTGCCTAGAAAAAAGCATAAAAACGGGGAAGGCTTACTTTCTTAGTTTACTTTCTGGGTCTCCAGCAATATGTGGTTCTAGATTTGCCTGAGCCAAAGGTGGGAGAAGTCTTAGAACCGGACACTGAAGAAAACAAATTTTACTGTGATGCTGCTTTCTTTTGTTTTGATTTATGTTCTTCCTCCTCCAACCATCCTCAGTCTCATTTGTGTAGGGGAGGTGATACTGGTCTGCTGAAGATGTGAGGTACAGGTGTATTTTGTTCTTAGATTTCATATTCTAATATCTTGTTTAAAAAAGTTGAATATGGTGGATGTGTAGTGTACCTGCTTGCCATGTCTTTTTATGAATATCTGATGTAGTCTAGCAAAAGAACCTCCAACTGTTGTTATTGACACCTCTAGAGACAGAACAGAATAGGCAACTCTCCTTCTCTGAACAGAATCTTTGTTCATTTGGCTTTTGTCTGGTGTTCTTAGTGAGTCAGTTCAGCTGCTGCAATACCTCCTGTTGTTGGTAGATGGAGAAGATGAAGGAAGGGAAAAGGTGTGGGTGCATGCTTACCGTCAATTAGGTTATAACTCATCTTGTGTTGTTCTTCTCCTGCAGTTCTGTGCATTCCTTGGCTCCTGCCTGGTTCCCTTTGCCTACCTCACAGTGTTGGAACTGTCAAAGTCACTGCCGGCAGCCTTACTCGCAGCTTTCATCCTTATTTTTGGTAGGTGTTCCTTCTACAGAAAAATTAGAGCAGGTTAATTGTTCGGAGAATTTAATTGCTGGATTATCGTATGTTACCTAGCCAGGGAATATTTGGGTTACTGAAAGAGGTTCCCAAAAGCAAAGTAATTCTGCTTTAAAAATATGAGACTTTTTAATTGTTGTACCCCTTGAGAATTTTACAGTCTCGTTTAGTTCACAGATACTTCTGTTATGTGCATAAGCACAGCATTGGACTATATTTCACCTCAATTTTAAGAATTTTTATAAGATCAATGATCAGGAATGATTTTGCCCACTAGTGAAATATTGATGTCTCCCATATGAGTTATAGAAGTATTTAACCGCTTACTGGAAGAGTTCGCAGGAAGAAATTTTAAAAGTTCCTTGTTGAATTGAGCCAAGTAGAGAAAATAACATTGCAAATGGAGTTACTGGGATTGGGGTTCTGTAAGAACACACAGACATTGAGGCATGGAGACTTAAAATATCCAAGTCATATGCATTTTTCGTAGGTAGCATCTGAAAGATGTCTTCTCCTGTAGCATCCTCTGGCATCATGCTGGTGCCTTAGTAGGAAGATCATTGCTGCTTGTAATGCTGTCCATCTGAATATGTCCATCTGAAACCTCCCAAATGGGGTTTCACAGATACTGTTGTACTGCCTGGTTTTTGTGTTTTGATTTTTTTTTTTTTTTTTTAATTTGTTATCCAAGTAGAAGTTGAAATATTCTTATCTGCTCCTGTTTCTAAAATTTCCCATGTTCCTCTTGTCTTGACTACACTGAGGAAACTAGCTTTCTGCAATCTTAGATTCAGGTTGGGACTTCAAGCCTTTGACATTGTTGTGTGTCTGTTTGTAGATACAGGCTGTATTACTTTGTCGCAGTATATTCTGCTGGACCCCATTCTGATGTTCTTCCTCATGGGAGCTGTTCTGAGTATGGTGAAATATAACAGCTGTGCGGATAGGTAAGATAAAGGTGATAATTTCATTAAACTCTGGGTACTCAGCTTTCACACAGATAAAACACTGGAACACGTCTGCCACTTGGTAGTCTGGGTGAATGGCTGAGATGAGATTGTTTCAGGAAATTTGGAGGTGAAAGTGACTCATGATGAGAAATTTTTAGTATGAGGGTTTGTGAAACTAGGGAGAAAATATTGTGGCTGGGGTAAACCAGGAGAGATACTTAAATAGACTATTTTAGCATGGAAGGAAATTTCAGCAGAAATAGTATTTATGGAACTGCAAATCTTGAAAATGAAGGTTAAAGCTTTTTAAAACTTGACAGGAAAAAAAGTATAGGGTGTTGCAGATCAGAGAAGAAGGAATGAAGGACAGTTAGAGCCTGTTCAAGGCTTTGCTCTGTAATGGCAAAGTTATTAATTTGTTATCTTGAACCAGTCACTTTGTCTTCAGGCTGGGGAAAAACAACTCATGTGTGACTGTGGTCATATAAGCGCTTATGAAATCCTGCCAGCTGAGGTAGATAGTGTAATTTGTTTGGCTTAGAGAAATTTGTACCAAAAATTTGAGAGAAATATAGCCACAATGTTTCTGAATAATGCAGTTAAGTTGCTCAGGATATTTGCTGCAAACCCATCCAGAGGGGAATGGTGATTTATAGGTGTTTTGATATGTCAAAAGTCTTCTTTGCGCCTGGGCTGTACAGAGTAGTTTCCCCAAAACGCATCCAGAATTCAAAGGCATAAAATCTTAGAATACTGTGTAGTATATATGAGTAATTTTTGTTTCATGAAATGTTCAAGAACTGATTATATCAACCTTAGTGTGACCGCAGCATTCATGGCTAAAGTGCAGCCTGCAGTGTTATGTGGGGCCATCAAAGGCCATCCTTATCTACAACACGCACCCCAGGGAGTGCAAACACCAAATTATGGGGCAGTACTTGATCAACCCTGTGTACCTTGACCTGAACTTATTTCTCATGTATTAGAGCTAATCCTGTTTTCAAATTAGTTGATTTTAAGCAAATTAAAAGCCAGCTCTAGCTGTTGTGTTGTTTAGCAGGTCAGGGGGATTTTTTTCTAGCCAAAATAGAAGCGTCGAGGAGTCGATAAAAGGGTTTTAAATTCTGCTGTCATGTTTTCTCATCTTTTCTCTGTGGTTCAGTTTTAGTTTAGTTTGTAATATGTTTACTTTTTTTCTGCAGCTTTTGTTTGTGCTTTGGGTAGATGTTTTCCACTATGGACTTTCTGCTTTAGGAAAGGTAGCTGTTCTTTTTCTCCTGTTCTCCCCCATTTCCTTAGCTTTCAGAGAGATGTAAGTTTGCATTCTATGGAGCAAAAGTCCTGTTTCTATTTTCAGACCTTCCTTGTGTCAGGCTTTCTTCACAGTAGTGTTTTAGCTAATACCTGGTGTCTGTGTTCCCTTCTTTAAAGGGGACATCTAGGGTTGCCCATGTTTAAGTGTTGGACCTTTCAAAAATTGATGAAAAAATTATCCTTCTATTCCTCATGGGCTCCTGAAATGAAGAAGAAATGTAACTTTGTAGGGTAACTAAACTGCTGTTTGTTTTCCTGACCACAGATGCCCATTCAAGTAGCCATCATTTGTTTACTGACCTGCTCTATCTCTCCTGCAGGCCATTTTCTGCTTCCTGGTGGTTCTGGCTGAGTCTGACTGGCGTGAACCTTGCCGGAGCAATGGGAGTAAAGTTTGTTGGCCTTTTTGTAGTCCTCTTTGTTGGCCTGAATACAATCTCTGACCTATGGGGCTTGCTGGGGGACCTCAGCCTGTCACTGGTGAGTGTCAAAGCCTTTTCTTTCTGTTAAGGTTTTCTTAATTTTGTTTTGCTTTCCTTTGCTGTTGTAATTCTCCTAGTTATTGACAACCATGGAACTAGGCAAACAGTGATACTATGTCTGCAGCAAACGGGAGCATCTGAGGTGGATAACGATGATTAAAGATGAAGGTTACAATGGAAAAACTATTGCCATATGTTTAAGAAACCCCACATATATCAGCAGGATATAATGTCATAAGAGCACAGCAAAAAGTTTGTTGCTTTTTCTCGAGAGAAATGATTACCTTTCTAGTTGGATGAATTTGACGGAGTCTAGGTTAAAAATGCTCATTGGGAGTCGCTGTGCAATGGCACAAAGTGAGACGGTGTCCAACAGTTGCCTGACCTTCTGAGGTGTAGATTATACCTGGCAGACAGGCACATCTTGCAGCACCCAGTTTGCATAAGCACCACAAGTTCAAGTGCTGCTTCATGAGAGCAGAGGGGCACAGGCCACAGAGCAGTAGTGTCTCTCATGAGTCACAGGTATGCTCTGCAGCTTGCAGTCTTGTAGCCAGTCGTGAGGGTGAAGGCAGCCGTAGTCTGCTCAATTTCACACATGTTTAGTTCTTACAAGCTCTAAGAAATTTGCTGATGTGGTTGAGTTCCTTGTTCTAATATATTGCATTTTATATTTGGGCACTGTGAAATCTAACATTTGGGAAAATACCTTGATGTACCATTTGCTGTCTTGAAGTCAGCAGGGAAACAAATTCTTCAAGCACATCTTTCAAAAGGTGTTCAGTTCTCCTTTTGTCTCAGCCTCTTCTGAAGCTTGACATTTCTGTATCTTACTGATTCTGTCCTGTTTGTCTCATAAACAGAGGAGGTTTCGGGAAGCTTTTTCTATTCCTGCTGTGTGGTTTGTTTTCTCTGATTAATGTGAATCAATGTGGGCTGCAAAGATGCAGTGTTCCAGCTCTGGAGATGCACTCCTTGAGCGAAGTCAGTTAATTGCATTTGAAATGGAACAAATCCATCATGTCTAAGCTTTCTGCCAGCAGACGGCTGCACAACGATTTCATTTATGCTGCTGGCAGCAAAGGCAGCAACCCCCTGAATATGTAAAGAAATTTACTCCAGAAGGTAGGTGCTTTCTGAATAACTAACTATTTGGCAACCCTTGTGCTTGAGGAGGGAAAAAAAAACAAAAAACAAACAAAGGAGAGAGGATTAAACCCCTGAAAACCTGAATAACTTATCTCTGCATTTGTTATGAAACGACTCATGATTATTTACATGCAAGGTTTTTGGGACTAATTTGATTTCTAGAATTCTCAGCTTATCTTGGCCCACTGTTCTGGTTTGCTTGATGCTGTCCTTCATGTACATTTTCTTTTGTGACTTTGCATTGAAGTCTGTAGTTAAAGAAAACCTTTTGACGAAGATTGAAGCATATTGTGGTCATTTTGAGCAGGAAAGTGGAGACAAGTTCATATGCCTCTCTGCTGCATGATTTTGGTTATGTACCCTCAATCAGCATTTTTCCAGATGCCCGGTGGTTATTAAGTGTTCTGCTCAAGCACTTGAGCTGGGCAACTGTTCCCTTTGACTTCAGTAGGTTTTTTGTTTTGTAATGTCTTCAGATTTTTCTATTACTTCTGAAACCTTTGCATCTGTTATTGAGGGATGGAGGATGATGAGCTTAATGATTGAATGATAGGTACCATAAAAAAAAAGGAAGATAGCAAGTATATATGCCTTCGTCAGCTCTCAAGTTAGATGTGGACATTTAGCAAACAGCTCTTGCTATTTAGGGTGTTTTCTTCTCCCACAGCTGTTTATTACCCTCTCTGTATTTTAGAATACTTACTCTGCTACCAGCAGTGTCAGTAGGATGTGAATATGTAATTGCATCTTGGGTATCTGTGTACAAGCCACCTTTAGATAAAATCCTCTGCTTTTGTGTTGAGACAGCTAGAAACACTCACAGGTTTTGGTGCTGCCTTTTCTGTAACTTCTGGCTGAGGACCAGCAACAGCAGTTACAGTGTCAGAGCATCTGGGCTGAGTGAGCTGGTTTCTGTGAATGCAGCGTATCTAGGGCCCCAAGAAGTCCTCGTTGCAGTCAGACTTGTTGGGAGAATTGTATCTAGTGTGCCTTCATCTTTTCATTTTCCCTTTTACTTGGCTTTGACAGTTGCTATTCTGGAAGCCTTCTCCTTGCTGTGATTCTGTGTCAAGATGTGTACTGCTCAGATAAACAAGTTAAGGTCCCTGTTTTCAAACTGCTGTCAATGGGAGCTGCCCAACCTCCTTTGCCAAAGTTAGGCATGCCTAGAATTTTTGGAAGTTAAACTCTCCTATTGCCCGTTTTTGTGTTCCTCCCAAGACCCTGAAATTTAAAGGTACCCCAGCTCCAGTTTTCAGAGATGCACAGCAAGTTCTGCCTAAGCTTTTACTTCTCCCTAGGCCTTTCTGAGGCAGTTTTGCAGCCTGCTGGGCTTGCTTGTGTGGCGGGCTTATGCTGTAGGACCACTGCTCAGGGTCCTGTGAGATACAGAGTGGAGTTGTTCCTGCAGCTACACTGTTTGATCCAAGTTGTGTTTGTTACAGGTCGTGTTTGGGAAGCATTTACTGGCTCGTGTACTCTGCCTCATCCTGCTCCCGCTTGCCCTCTACATGACTATGTTTGCTGTTCATTTTACAGTATTAAATAAAAGGTATTTCACAACTTTTTCTCCAGAAGAAGAATCATTTGCATTTGCTTTGAATTAAAGGCTATTGATTATGAATTTCTCCACTTTCAGTGTCAGAAGCACAGCCATAAGCTGTGTGTTTATTTAATTCCCTTCACAGACACTTGCATTGTTTTTAGAGAAAGGCTCTGACTAAGCTGGCAGTGAAACTGAGTTTAAGACTTTCTGAAATGCCAAGCAAGTATCCTAACCAAACTCTCTGTCTCCTTTTTTTTCCTCCTCTCTTTCCTGGACCTGAAAATGTCTCAACTCCATTATTTTTATTTTTGTTTTTATTAAAAAAAAAAAAAAAAGTCTGAGTGTGCCCAAAGGGAGGGCTCTTCTCTGAATACCTGCAACCAAGGGATGCTTTGTATGTGGAAAGACCACAACTACTAGTAAGGTTAAGTAACATTTTTCAATATGCTAGCATTAAGAGATGAGGTGAATAAGCATTTCACCATAGAAAAAAAACAAAACAAACTGTTGTTTTTCAGTTTAAGTCAATTGGTCTTATCACTACCCTCTTAGCAGAAATGAGACTTAAAAAGCCACAGAGAGAAGCTTTGTTATTATCTAACCTGACAGTGAGTCAGTTGATTTGCCATAAGAACACCTCCAAAGACAGTCAATGGTGCTTTAAGCAGTGTTAGTATGTACATCTTTATGACCTCAAGTCCTTGCAGCTCTGTACAACTTCCTGCAAGACTGTGTGTATCTACTGTGATGCACAACATTAGAGGTGTGTGCATCCAAGGGAACTGCAGTCTGTCTTCTCCTAATACCATGTCTGGTTTTATCTTTTTCCTTCTGTAAAAACCATTTGGTAATGTATGATAGAGCTTTGTATGCCTGTTTCGCCAAACTTTGAATTGTCACATTCTTTGCTCTCTTTTGTAGTGGTCCTGGGGATGGATTCTTCAGTTCAGCATTTCAGTCCCAACTGATCGGGAACAATCTTCATAACCTCTCCATTCCAGAGCGTGAGTGTCCAAAGGAATAAACTGCTTTGAGTGTTGTCAATGTACATGGGGGTTTAAATAAAAACAGTGTCTCCTGTAAGTCAGGGCAGGACAGTGCAGATTATGCCTTTGTGGTCATGATCAGATCTGTGCTGTTCCTCTGTGCAGTTTTATATATTGAGAGAGAAAAAAAAGACCGAAAGTAACACCATGTTTAGTGCAAGGTCACTACCTGTCTCATCATGTTTCTTCTAGAGGGAAAGATGCCATTCTGTGAGATTTGACGCTTTCGTGCGCGTGCATCTTTGTATTTTTTGGCCTTTATGTTGCACGAGACAACAAAAAGAGATTTGTCCTGTTCACTTTGGGTTAGTAAGTGTCTGAATGTATGACTTGTTTCCAAAATATTTGTAAATGAAAATTATCAACTCCTTTGTGACACAGCATGCCCCTGGTTCAGCTGTGTTGTATTCCAGCATGCATATGCATTTTGGGGAAGGATGGCTCTGTGGTCGTTCCCTAATCCTCAGGCTGGCTGGGGACTACTAAGCCTTTAATATGGTTTAGCTTTCCAATTAGTTCGTCTTTTCTCTGGCTGTTTCCTGCTCCAGAACTGCTACTGGGAAAGCATCAGGTCTATTCTCAAGACTGTTGGGAGGCTGCGAAGCCAGGGTATCAGCTCCACAAGCTGCTAGCTGAGCTTGCCTCCCTTCCCTCTTGTGCTGCTCCAGGGGCTGGGTGATGAAGTACTTCAAAGTACTCACATGCTTTTTAAACTTGATAATGTTTTAATTTGACCATATATTCTTATGGAAAGCTACATCAAATTTCTCATTAGTGAAATTACATACAAAGGAGCTGGCACTTCTGTTTCTGTTAAAACTAGGTGGGAGAATTTTAAGTGTTTCAGCCGAACATTACATAACAGTTTTACTGAAATGTGGTTGGGGATGGAAGACAAACTTGTGATGAGCTGTGCAGAGGAACATGTCAAGCAGGAAATAAGCTTTCATCAGAACAAAGCAGAAGAATGCATGCTTCATCAGAGCACTGCAGACTAGTTGGGGGAGATATTTACAGGAGGGCTGCCCGATACTTTTTGTCCTCCTTCCTTCACATGCAGACTTGGCATACGGATCCGTGGTCACAATGAAGAACCTTCGGATGGCAGGAGGATACCTTCACTCCCACTGGCACCTCTACCCAGAGGGCATTGGAGCTCGCCAGCAGCAGGTTCGTGTGCTGCAGACGTGCTGTCTTTGGTTACAACCATCGACTCGCTCCCACTGCACGTAGCGTTAGGTGCTGTTGTAACAGGAGCTACGTGTTTACTCAGCATCTGTTACTCTCTCAGTGCCACAATTGTGCACTTGGCTTGGAAGTCTGAGGAAAAAGGATGCTTGAAGAGAGCTTACCGTGTTGCAGCAATGGTAATTCTTGGTTGTACCAAGACTATCCTCCATAGATGGAGGCCAAGAGGACTTGAAAATAATCTTCTATAATCAAAGTGCTGTTGTTACCTCAAGAAAGGCTGTAAAACTTATGTTTAAAACAAATACATTATCTTATAGGCTTAATTACTATGTTTTAAAAGCAACAGAATAGGACTGCTGTGTGGTGTTTTCACTGGCCTCTGTGACCTTACATGAATTACTCTCCTTTGGTGCTTTACTTTTCCTTATGTTTCACCAAAGAATTTGTAAGGTTTTGCTCATTTAAATTAGATACCTGTACATTTGTAAGCCAGCCATAATTAAACTATCTGAACTTTCTAAGGGCTTCTGATTAAGTGATTAAGCAATAAATCAAAGTAAAAATCAGAAATCATGTAACTATTGCTAATTAAGTAGTACAAAAATTAAGTGAATTTCTTATTTTTGTCCATCATCATCAAGCTTCACAAGCCTTACGACTTCTGCGGCTTTCCCAAGACTTATTTTGCAGTTTGCCTGTGTAGTGTCTAAAAATTGTTCTGAGCTCCTGGAAAGAAAGTTGCCAGATAAAGACAAGTGTTTGGTTTTTAACTCCCTTCAGTGTCTGTGGTGAGGAAGAAGTTTTCAGAAATGAAAACTTTGTCTCAATCTCCTTTTCCTGCTGTTCTTCCCAACCAAAAATTCTGATGCTATCATGTGACACTGATATTTATTACCGTAGGTGGAGATGTCATACCAAAACTGGCTCAAGAATAGGCAAAATTGAAGTGCAGAGCATGTTTTATGACGCTAAAAGCAGGGAAAGGGGATTTGGTGAGAATGCTGATGGGAGCATATTTGAGGCTAAATGGGAAAGGGTGGAGATTCCCCCCTGTGCCCCCTGCCCTGGAGGTAGGACAAGGTAGGGGGCTGGGACGGTTTGGGGGCTTTGGAGAGGGGAAGGAAGCTCAGAACTTGGAGGAGAATTAGGGAGGAAAAGATGGAGGCAGTGATCCCTCTGCCTCTTCCTTTCCTTCCTCTCCTGATGATGTAACCTCAAGGTATGAGGTTCCAGCTGTCCCTTTTTCCTCCACCCTCAGACATTCTGTCCTGCCACCCACAGGGACATCTGCTCCCACCTGAGTGGGAGGCACAGGTCTGGGACTGGTCTAGGGTCCCACAGAGCAGGGTTGGTGCTGCTGGAAGAGAGTGAGCAAAGTGGGTGCAGTTCCTCATGTGACTTGGGAAGGTTGCAGCACCCGGGGGCCAGAGGGCCGTGGTGCCAGGAGGAGCAGTGATGGTCTGTTAATCTGAGCAGGCTGGTAATGATTAGCTGGGTAGCAGGTGCGGCTTGAACAGTTGATCCCTGAATCCTTCTCACCTTGCCTGGATCTTTTGGCAGAAGTATTATGGTTGTCACAGGCAGCCTGTTGTCATGAATCTCTCCCAGTGATGCCCGTCTGTAAAGCCAACACTCTTTCCATCTCCTGGTTCTGGTGCTGGTCAGTGATTATTCAAAAGTTCAGGTTTGGGTATCCTGTTGTTGTACAAGGAGCCTCTGAAGTAGGATAAGAAGAGGTCAAGCTATGTGGTTGGAGGCTGTTACTCACGATGCATGTGAACTGCCATTAAGTGTAGTGCTCCTGAGTGCGTGGGCTACGCTGAACAAAAAGCGTGATGTGAGTGAAGGAGTGGCCAGCAACTGACTTTCTAAGGGGCGCTATCATAAAAGTCATCCCAGGGTTTCTATGTTATTAGTGCATTCATTTGGGACTTCAGTTTGCTGGCAAATGTATGTCTGCTGTCACCAGCTTTTTTCTTGTTTGGTAAAACAATTTATCTGTGCTTTCAGGTCACTGCCTACTTACATAAAGATTTGAATAACCTGTGGATTATAAAGAAACGTTATTCGGATACAGGTAACAAATAGCAATAAAGTGCCCTTTATAACTGCTTTATAAGTGTTTATAAGTGCCTTATATAACTGTTTATAAGTGCCTTTTATAACTGCCTTTTATACGTTTTTCACTTACATATTCTGGGTTCCCTCTATTGCAAAGTATCTTTCAGGGATATGAGGGAGAGAGGAGGAACAAGAGGAATCTGGCTCCATCTTGATTAATGCTGTTTGTGTCTACTGTAGCTTTGGTTTCTCTCCAGATTGTACAGCTGATGTAAAAAGGTTTTCTCAGCTGATGGTTGCATTGGCATCTTTTCAGCTAGGTAGGACTGTGGATAACAGAGAGGAAATTAATCTGAACTCAGTTAATATTTTGTGGAACATATTATTGTGACTGTGGGTCCTGGAGAAGTTGAGTCCTGGTACATTCTGATACATTGTGTTCAACTGATTTCCGTGGGTGCTTGCCTGGGACAAGATGGTTTGTACAGAGATCTGTTCTTTTATAATGTCATATAGAGTAGCTGAGGCATGTTTGGCCTGGTGGAGTTTCTTTTCTTCACCTGCAGCATGTATATGTAAAAATTAACAGGAACTTTCCAAACAACAAAAAATGCAAATAACTTAGCTATAACAAAACTATAGTTAGTGTTGCAAGACTCATTTTCTAGTTCTTGAGAAACAAACATATATCTATAATTTTGGTGTTCAGTTAGCCTGACCAAGCATACTCTTTAGTTAAGGGCAGTATGTGCTACTTGGGGCCATGTTCCTTGGAGCAGCCCTCAGGGCTGGTCTTTAAACTAGAGCAGTGGTTTATACCAGGCTTAGTCGACACAAATTAGTTTGCCATATGTTGTCTGCTTGAGGTATGAGCATTCCCAAGAAACTTTCTAAGACCTTGATATGTTTACCAGTGTGTTGATATGATTAGTTTGCCTTCCTTCAGCAGATCTGTCAGACCCCTCAAGCCCTGTGGAGTTTGTGAGGCATGGAGATATTATTCGTCTGGAACATAAAGAGTAAGGATGATTTCTGGGATTCAAAGAGATTGCGTGATTGAATAAAATTGGTGGGAGATTTGTCCTGCTGGAGACTACGTGGTTAGGCCAGCACAAGCAGGCTGTGTGACAGAGGTGTCTTTATATCTGCATTTCCAGTGTGGGATTTGTGGAGTTTTTCTTCTATGGCTTATGTTTAGAAGGGTGTCTGTTAAATGGGAAACTTTTAACAGAACTACACAACTTCATTAGAAATGCAGAGGCATTTGTTCAGCTGTGTGAGGTGCAGTATTAAGGGTAACTCTTCTGCAAAGAAGCAACTTCGAAACCCTCATTCTGTTGCTTGTCCCCACTCTCTGAGTTTTCTAGCCAAATAGTGTGGTTTTGTGTCAGTGTACTGCAAGTGTCGTGTTCCTAAGTGCATAGGCAGTATCCACCCGCTGAAGTTCTCAACAGCGCTGAGATCACAGCAGTGAAATGCTCTTAACAAAAATGTTGGCTGGTGCCTTCCCTCTCTGTAGGCAATACCTGAGAGGAAGCAGGGGAATCCTAGTGACTTGATATTTAATCTTCATCTAGTCTAATGTCACTGTGCCATGATGCTCTGAGCTGTTGCAGCTTTGATTTCTTAACAGAAGCTCTAAACTTGTGAGCCTATTGCATTCAATACTGTGTGTTCAAAATCATTGCTTAGGTTTCCAAAATTATTTTAAGATTTAAAAAAATGCCGTGAATTTTGGGTTTTATGACCCAATGTATAATAATGAAGGTGATAACATCTTGATTAGGCAACAATGGTTAGGTCTTCATAGGATCTCTGGAATGGGAGGTGACACTGCAGTGCTGCAGGAGAGATCGGCAGGTGGCTCCTGTCTCCTTGCGAATGAACCTCACCCAGCCTGGGCAGGATTTGGCAAGCTTTTTCTGGTTGCCCCTGTTAGGATGGAAGGCTGTTTGTCTGCGCCGTGTACAGCTTGTGCTAACGGGCCCACTCAGTAAATCTGTGCCTGACTAAATAGTACAATCCTTCTCCTCAAAAGTAAAACTGATAGTCAAGAGAGGTCAGGATCTTGCTTTGCTTCTTGCAAGAGCAGGACTGTTAGTCTCACCTTATGTTTCATTTAAAACCAAAACAACAAAGTCTTTTTGACTTGAAGGTGGTGGATTGTAGCTTGAGGGTCAGATTTATTCGTGAAACAGGGAGAAGAGGGGACTTTGAAAAGATGAATAGGACAAAGAGTATGGTTTTAAACTAAAAGAGGGTAGATCTAGACTTAGGTATAAGGATGAAATTTTTTACAATTAAGGTTGTGAAACCTTGGCACAGGTTGCCCAGAGAGGTGGTAGATGCCCCATCCCTGGAAACATTCAAGGCCAGGCTGGCCAGGGCTCTGAGCAACCTGATCTAGGTAAAGATGTCCCTGCTCATGGCAGGGGGGTTGTACTAAATGACTTTTGAAGGTCCCTTCCAACCCAAACTATTCTATGATTCTATACTATCCTCCATTTCCAGAACTGCCCGGTGTGGTAGGAGCTCAGCATCACGTGGTGGGAAGCAGCAGTGTCACTCTGTGGCCCAAGGCTGCATCCTGCCCTCCCTCGCCTGGAACGCTGTGGTTAAGGTGCTGACAACTCTGGGAATGGCTCAAACCAAAGTTCGTATCACAAATTGACTGAGACATAAAAACAAAACAAGATTTGACTTTTAATTTCATTTCAGAACTTCTAGAAACCTTCACAGTCACCGGCATGAGGCTCCACTGACAAAGAAGCATTTTCAGGTTACTGGCTATGGAATAGTAAGTGAATGACAAGATTAAAAAAAAGCAGCTCCTTCTTTTGGGGGTAGTTCATACCATGCCAAGGGGATTTATTCTTGTTTTTTTTAGTTTGTTAGCCAAGGTGACAGATGTGCATCTACCATACTGGAGGAAAAACTGATTTAGTATGAAATCGCTTATCTCATATTTAAGGTCTATTTAGTGTGAACACAGACAAGAAAATAACTTAAGCTTTTACTGCCAGTCTAACTTTGGCAACGTTCAACTCCATAAATGCCAAACTAAGCAAACTTGAAGTTGCTCTGACAAGTATTATTTTATGTATTTGGCCTTGTCACATAGACGAGTGCCTTTTTTGACAGAATGATGACAGAATTCTGAATCATGAAAATGAAATCTGCTTTGAGGGCTGAATATCCAAATGCAAGGGGCTGTTGCCTAAACCCCTTTTGTGAAGCAGCCAAGTTACCCCTGTTTAAAATGTAACTCTGAGCCACAGTTAAGTACGAATTGGAAACAAAAAAAATTTAAGGTTGGCAAGATAAAAATGTATTTTTGAGTAGTTGCTCATGTCTAGAATTATCTCTTCCTGATGGAAAAATCTCTTCTGTGAAGGCTGTTTCATTTAGCTTTGCCACCATTAGAGTTTCAGATGTTCTTATTTGCAGTGCTTCAATCCTGTATGTCTTCTAGTTGGTGGTTTGGTTGGGTTTTGGTGGGGATTTTTGGGTTTGTTTGTTTGGTGTTTTCACTGTTGTGGGTTTTTTGGGTTGGGAGGAGGTTGTGGTTTTTTTTTTTTAGTGTGTTTTTGGTTTTTTTTTGTTTGTTTGTTTTCTCTTTTTCCTCCTCGTATGGTATGTTTGCATGATAGAATGGAACAGGAGACTCCAATGACTTCTGGCGGATTGAA